>NC_073627.1:2975000-5932500 GCF_029407905.1 Bubalus kerabau | reverse complement strand
CACCCTCTCCAGGTCTCACCCCTGCCCCCCACCCAACCCAGGTCTCCCCCCGTCCCCCACCCTCCCTGGGTCTCCCCCCGCCCCCCACCTTCCCCAGGTCTCCCCTCAGCCCCCCACTCTCCCCGGGTCTCCCCCCACTCCCCACTCTCCCTGGGTCTCCCCTCAGCCCCCTGTCCCCCACTCTCCCAGGTCTCCCCCTCGGCCCAGCCCGGGCAGCCTTCACTACTCCGACGAGGACGTCACCAAGTACAACGACCTCATCCCGGCAGAGAGCAGCAGCCTGACAGAGAAGCCTTCTGAAGTCTCCGACTCTCAGGTGAGGGGCAGGAGGGCCTGGTGCCCGCTCACGGTGGGGGTGCTGTGTGAAGCCCCCTGCCCCGGAGTATGGGCCTGCCCACCGCTTCCTGCCCTTCTTCCCTTTATGGACTGGAAAGACTGAGGGGCCCCAGGAAACCCCCCGGACGGCGCACTCAGGTCAACTGCCACGTCTGAGCTGCACTCAGTCTGCACCTGGGTTGGTGGGGTCCCTGGAACTCCCAAGAGCAAAAGTCTAGCAGGAGCCCCCCGACATGCTCTGTCCCCGGTTGTCCTGGCCCGTCTCTCCTCGAAGACAAGGAGAGGGATGCAGACACTGGAGCCCTGCTCGGCCGGAGCCGGAGGACAGCTGAACCTAGCTAATCAGGGTCAGAATGAGCTCCAGAAGTGGGGGGCTGGGCCCCCAAGGTTGGGAAGCAGTGCATACCACTAAGGCATTAAGCTTTGGAGCTTTAGACCTGAGTTGCGTCCTGGCTCTGCTGCCCAGGAGTCAAGGGTCTCATGGGTGTACTGAGTAATATCTTGAAGCCTCAGTTTCTCTCACTGCAGAATGGGCTCGTGGGACAGAGGGGAGGATTTGCTGAGGTTATGTTCAATGAATGTCAGCTCTTAATACTGAGAAGGCGGCGGTGCCTTTGGGAGACATGGAGCTTTAGAGAGGCTGCCATTGGGTGGGCAGGCGGGGTCATGCGTGGACACTCTGCCCCAAGCTTTGGGGAGAGGGTGTCTGGTGCATTCCAGCCGAGTGATGTTACAGCCTCTCGCCCTAGCCCTCCTGGCCTTGGCCAAGCCTGCTGGTTGCCAAGGAAGGGGCCGCAAAAGGCCACGGTGTCCCATGCCCTGGACCTTCCTGTCCGGTCCTGGGAGAGGGTGAGAAGGGATAGAGGCCAGCAGGAAGTGGGGCTGCTGGCCGGGCCGGAGTTGCCAGCCAGCCTGGGGTCCAGTCACGGCCCCGTAGACCAAAGGCCTCTCTCTTGCTCACTGCTGTTTTGTTCAGCTCCAGGGTTACCATCGGGCTTGGCAGAGCCGGTAAGGCTGGAGCTGACACCACAGCTCAGAGCTGGCAGGGGCCAAGATGTAGCTTAGCCTGGTTTACATGGGGACCCACGTGATCCAGGTTATGGCATCTCGTTGTGAGTAGTTAACTGTTTGCTGCCACGCCCGTACTGGGACTTAAACGGCCGTGCTTCCTGAAGCACTTTTCCTTCTTTCTCTCCAAAGATGGTGGTGAGCCTTTGGCTTGTTGGTACCCAAGGTAAAAGTCAAAAAAGTAAAGGGAGACTTCCCTGGTGGTCCAGTAGTTAAGACTCTAGGCTTCCAATGCAGGGGGCACAGGTTCAATCCCTGGTCAGCAAGCTAACATCACACATGCTTCACAACGCAGCCAAAAAACAAAATTAAAGGGATTCCCCGTGTCAGTGGGGCGGTCACCAAGGGCTTCCTGAGCCCCTTCCTGTCTGTGGAGAGGGCATCGTGGTGGCCGGCAGAAGAGGCTCCCTGTTGACTCTGCTCAGCCCCCCTGACCTTCTGCAGAGGGCATTGTGATCCACGCTCATCAGCTGAGCGCCGACCTTTCAGAGAGTAACCCCTCTGAGTCCACAAGGGACTGCCCTAGTCCCGGGAGCTCTCTGTGAGCACCCTGCATGAGTCTGGGGGACACCCACATGGGATGCAGAGCTGACCCCTGAGGCCATGCCAGGGCCTCCCAGCCTTGAAGAAGTTGCTGGGAGAAGAATTCCCATCCCGGGAGCACCCCACTTCAGAAGTCACCCCAGGATGGACAGAGCACCCAGAATCCTCCTTATAGCTATTGGTCTCATTTATTCAGAACAAGCCCTTCACTTGAACACTGTTTCCATAGCAAACTGGGACCAGTCACTACCCCGCCCCCGGCCCTCTCCGGGAGCACACACCCTAGAGAGGAGGCTTTCTGGTTCCAGAATGCCAGATCTGAGGACCACAGCCCAGGCTTGGAGCTCTGCGTGCAGCCTTTGGGATAGTTCGGGGTTTGATTTGGGGCTGGATTCAGTTGACTTGGGTTTATGTACTCTGTCCTTTTTCTTTTTGGGGGGGAGCTGCAACTCGCAGCATGTGGGGTCTTAGTTCCCCAACCAGGAATTGAACCAGTGCCTGCTGCAGTGGAAGCACAGAGTCCTAACCCTGGGCCACCAGGGATCCCCAGGCTTATTTACTCTGAAAGCTAAGCTCCCTGAGGGCAGGAGACCCGAATTCAGTCCCTGGGTCCGGAAGATCCTCTGGAGAAGGAAATGGCAACCCACTCCAGGATTCTTGCCTGGGAAATCCCACGGACAGAGGAGCCTGGCCGGCTACAGTCCACGGGGTCAGAAGAGTTGGACACGACTGAGCAACTAAACCGCCAGCACGAGTTCCCTGAGGGCAGGGACCGTGACAGTTTTGTTCACGCTATATCCCCAGTGTCCTGCACGTCACTGGGAGGCGGTCACTCTGTGCGTGTCTGTTGAAACCATGAAAGAGTCATTGGAGAAGGTCATCAGGCTGAATAGACTCAAGACCAAGTATGGTTAGCAGGATAGAGAAACAAAGATTTGTGGTTGTAAGCTTTCCTTTTCAACCAGCATCAGATCTCAGACATTCAAAGAGGCCCTTCAAAGTGGCACTGATCACAACAGCTGCGCCCCTCGTGGGCTACCCACGTGCCTCACCACAGGGTAGCTTCACACCGACCCTCCGAGGCCGGCCTCAGTGGCATCTTTGTACGAATGGGAAAACTGGGGTCAGAGAGCTTACGCGCGTTGACTCAGGTCCGAACGTGCAAACTCAGGGTCCCGGCTCCCTGTGGGCTGGAGTCGGGGGCAGATGGGAGACAGAGCAGCTGGCCGCCCTCGGATGTCCACTGAGTGATGCTCCGCATACCAGTGCCCTGGGGTGGGGGGATGCGGGGGACTGGTGGCCCAACCTCCCAGGGTCCGCCTGGGCCCTTTCATCTCTGCAGATGCCAGCGCGCTCCATAAATAACTCCCTGTGCTGCTCGCTCGCCCCTGTGAGAAGCAGCTGGACTGCACATTAGTGTCCAGAACGCGCAGCGCGCAGCCTCACAACTTCTAGCTCCGGGCTCACGGGAGAGGCCCTGTTAGTCCTGCCTGGGGAACCTCCCTCAGGGTCAGCAGCCAACCCCCGACCCCTTGGGCCAGCTGTCTTCCTAAAGTCCCTGCCCCCAGGCCCCGTGGCACCTGGTTGGAACTCTAAGTCAGACCACCCAAAAGTCACCCTCCGGAACTGGATTCTTCCATTTCTAGCTGCCCAGCCATTTCCCTGTGATAGGGGAATAAGCACAAAGTCAAGGCTTCTTATAAACAAACACACATGCTGCCATGTGGGAAAGGCCAGAACGGGGCTGTGAGTGGAGGCCGGAGGAGGGAAGGGCCGGTTTCCCTCCAGAAGGCACGGGGTGGGGCTGGGGGCCATGTCTCCAGGGCTCTAGGAGAAGGAGGTTCCCCGGCAGGGGGACCCACAAAGGCTGAGACTTATGTGATGGAACTTCTAAAAATGAAGTATGGCCACGGTCCAGCTTCATTTCAAAGTCAGAGCCCACGATGGGTAGAAAAATCACATAGTTAGCACACAAATAAATCTCAATGGAGAGAAATTCCAAGGCGATGGCAAGCCTCTCTTAATTGGTACTCAGTTCTCTGTGATGTCCTGGGTCAGCCCTGTAAGCTCATTATTATGAAATTGAGCCTAAAAGAAAAAGGAATTATCAATCAGTTCCGTTCAGTTCCGTCACTCAGTCGTGTCCGACTCTTTGCAACCCCATGGACTGCAGCACACCAGGCCTCCCTGTCCATCAGCAACTCCCAGAGTTTACCCAAACTCATGTCCATTGAGTCGGTGATGCCATCCAACCATCTCATCCTCTGTCGTCCCCTTCTTCTCCCACCTGCGATCTTTCCCAGCATCAGGGTCTTTTCAAATGAGTCAGCTCTTCACATCAGATGGCCAAAGTATTGGAGTTTTAGCTTCAGCATCAATCCTTCCAGTGAATATTCAGGACTAGTTTCTTTTAAGATGGACTGGTCGATCTCCTTGCAGTCCAAGGGACTCTCAAGAGTCTTCTCCAACACCACAGTTCAAAAGCATCAATTCTTCGGCGCTTAGCTTCTTTGTTATCAATACATAGGACTTGTTAGATTGTATATACTGTTTATTGAGCACCCAATCCGAAGAGTTAGCCAGGAGTGGCTCTAAGGATTGTTTAAGAATGGCACTTCTTAACCCATGACCCCTGGGGGAGGCCTGGATGGAGTTAGTGGCCACGCACAGGTTGGGCCCTCTGTAGCACCTGGGAGGGGTAAGGAGCCCAAGAACCCTGGAGGAAAATGTCCTCCAGGGGGAACCTGGACCACGGGTTGGGGCGGGGCTCCAGCTGCCAGTCTCCAAAGGAGCTGCCCAGGGTGAGAGCTCACCTGGGGCAACACTTTCCCACCAGGCTTCTTGAGATTCAACAGGATAAGGGCTCCCAGGTGGATTCCCCAGTGGTGCAGTTAGTAAAGAAGCCGCCTGACAATGCAGGGGACTCAAGGAAATGAGGGTTCTGTCCCAGGCCAGGAAGATCCCATGGAAGAGGGCATGGCGACCCACTCCAGCACTCTTGCCTGGAGAGTCCCGTGGACAGAGGAGCCTGGCGGGCTGCAGTCCAGGGGGTCACAGAGAGTCGGACAGAGCTGAGTGCACACACACACCCCCAAGGGCTCTCTGCCTGGTCCCCGAGCCCAGGACAGCGCTTGCCTGTCTCCTGCTGATCTGATACCACTGTCCCTGCTTCCAGAAAGAGACAGAAAAGAGAAAGGCCTTCCTTTGCTCCCTCTCTTTTGTCTCGGTCCTTTCTCGGGGTCCTCCCTCCCTCAGGTCCCCACCTCACTCGCTCTGAGCCTGGATGCCCTCTCCCCCTTCCCCGGGCCCGGTAATTGCTGATGGAGTGGCTTTGAGCTGCTGTTAAGAGGCCTGGGAGCTGAAGCGGTGGCCTGATTGCCTGGCAGCCAGGGACTGGCAATGAAAGGCCCCCTTTGTGCTGGGCCGGCGACTGGGAAGCTGCATTCAATTACCGAGGGCCGGGCGAGAGTTGAAAGCAGGATTGGGAGCCCCTGGTCCCCCCCTCGCTTTCTTTCTTCTCTTCTTACCCCACCCCCATCCAGAAAAGAAACAGATGTTCTCCGAGGTGGAGACAGAGGGGAGTGCGTGCAGAGACCCCCTCCTGCAGTGTTGGGGAGCTGGGGGAGGGGCGGGCCAGACTCTAGCCGCGCCCCCTGCGCCCGCCCCCCGCCACACCCCTCCTCCACCGGCTTTGCTGTCCCAGTCCAGTGGCACACAGTAGGTGCTTAACAGAGGGCAGGAGATGATTTGGACGAATGGGCTTTGGTTTGGGCCCCCAGGAGGGCCAGAGAGGCCCCTTCCCCACCCTGCTGGTCACAGCTTCATCCTGGGGGTGGCAGTGGGGTTGTGGGTAGGCAGGAACCAAGCATTCTCCTTCCCGGGCTGTCTGAGCACTGGTCAGCCTCCCCTTGGGACTTCCCTGGCGGTCTAGTGGTAAGTCTGTGGTGTGAGTTCAGTCCCTGGTCAGAGAACTAAGATTCCGCAAGCTGCATGGTGTGGCAAAAATAAATTTAATTAAAAATGTGAGTCAGTCTCCCCTATCCCGTGCCCCTGTGATCCTTCCCAGAGGGGCTTTAGGCCCCATGTCAACAGACCCCTTTTACTTTTCCCCTAATGATACCTTTAGACTGTTCTCGCATATATTAGTTGAGTTCATCCTGTGAACGTCAGGATCCACCCATTGTACTGACCAGGATACTGAGGCCGAGAGAGGATAGGTCCACACTTACCCAGCTGGGAAGGGACAGAATCAGGTGGTGCTTCTGTCCCCCCACCCCCCCAGCCTGGAGACTCATTCACTCCAGACCCACAGTGATTTGGGGATGCATCTCCAAGGCTGGGGCCTGGGGCTGGCTGAAGTTCTAGAACATCTAGCAGTCACTCCAGCCGGTCGCTGGGTGCCCTCCAAGAGGGAGCTGACCTGTAGGGAAAACCGTGGGGCCCCTCTCTTGATCCCCAGACTCACAGACCCTCACTGTGCCTGGACCCCAGGGCTCACAGCCCCCCCAGCCTCCTGTATCCTCCACGTCTGGCTCAGACCTCCTGCCCCTGGGCTGGCCTCACTGCAGCCCTGGGCTTCAGGAGCCCACCCCCGGCCCCCTTGCCTGCCCTTGGCATACGGAGCCCTGCGGCCTCTGCAGCCCCTTTGTTCGCTCCTGGGCTGGCAGCTGGGCTGTCGGCAAAGAAAGCACTTGTATTGTGCTGCTCTGCATCACGGGGAGAACGGGTGAGGGACTCTCCATTGTCGTGGGCGGCCGGCCCTGCCTGCCAAGATGATGGGGGTCCTGGGAGTGCCTGCTGGGGTGGCGGGAGTGCTGTGGGGGCTGGGGAGGGGGAGGGAGGAGAAGAGCCAGAGCACATGAATCAGCAGATCAGTCTGGGAGCATTTAACATCCCCTTCGAGGACAGAGGAGTTCCCCTTCCCGTCTTGTGACCTCCAGGCAGGAGTTCAGGAGTTCTGGAGTTCAGAGCATGTGTAGGTTTCGGAAAATGAGGCCAATCCGTGCTCAGGTCCAGCTCATCCTTTCCTTGGGCAAAACCATCACTCTCTCAACAGCACTCAGGTAGTAGCATCATCGTAGCTGCAGCACAGAGGTGTGAAATTTAAAGACGAGAATGCAACTCAGCGTTTCCTCCTGTCTGGCAGCGAGCCTGCTCCAGAGTTGGTGTCATTTTAGTTCTGTGCTTTGTACCCGTTTCCCTTGAAGGCTTAGATGCCGCAAAGGGCTTTGAGTTCCTGAAAACAGGTGCACACTACCTTTCCCACACATAGCTCAGAACCTTTGGGCAAGGGCAACGCTCCGTTTTCTTTTTTTTCCTTTTCTAAGATTTCTGGGCTGAGTTTTTGGCTGCGGTGGGTAGTTGCCGTGCGCGGGCTCCCCACTGCAGTGGCTTCTCGCGTTGTGGGGCAGGGGATCTAGGCGTGCTCAGGCTTCAGTGGTTGTGGTTCACGGGCTTAGCTGCTCCGGGACATGTGGAATCTTCCCAGACCAGGGATCGAACCGGTGTCCCTTCCATTGTAAGATGGGTTCTCAATCACCAAACCACCAGGGAAGCGCTCCATTTTCCTTGCCTATAGAGCAAGACACAGATGATTACCCTGGACTTGTTTATACTGGGCTCACTGGACTGCAGGGTTTTGCCAATGTGTATTTCACTCCGGTTGATAAAATAAATTTACTGCCTCTAAGCATGTATTCACTGGGCAGAGATGAGGCAACTCGAGCTTGGTCTTCTAGAATGATATTTGTTGAGCATGTACTATTCACTAAAACCAGTGCATCCCTTCCAGAGAGTTCTAAAGGCCTTTCCATCTGCTGTCTTTTTAGTTCTCAAAACATCACTGGGAGCTGGGGGTGGGGAAGAGATGCATGATATTTTTAGCTCCACGATTCAGAGTCGAATGTTACTTTACAAACCAGATGGACTCTTCTCTTGCACCGATTTTCCCAAAAGCCAGCTAGAGCACGGGCCAAGGACCCCAGAATATCAACCGTATTAAGGATAATTTAATTTTTTTTATTTCTCCCCCCGAGCTTCAGGGTCATCACCGTGTGAAAATTCAGAACTTCTGTTGATAATCTTTCTCGTGCTTCTTTTATAACTGAGTGTGGCTTTTATTTTGGATCACACGTGGGTGAGCATCAGCATTTTGTTCAGCGCCAGGAGCCTCTGAAGGCCTTCCAATCTGGTCCTGGCTTTGTCCCCAGTCACACAGTAAGTCAGAGGCTGGATCGGGACTGGAACTCAGGGTATCATGCGTGGGCCTCTGCTTTATTTACTGTCCTAGAGATTTGTTTTTATTTATCCATCTGGTTGCGTCGGGTCTCGGTTGCAGCGCACGGGGGCTTCTGTTGCAGCACGGACTCTCCAGTTGGGGTGTGCCAGCTCGGTAGTGTGGTGTCCAGGCTCCAGAGTGCTCAGGTCTACTTTCTCCGTGGCATGGAGAGTCTTAGTTTCCCAACCAGGGATCAAACCCGCATCCCCTGCATTGCAAGGTGGATTCTTAACCATTGGACCACCAGGGAGGTCCCTGAACCTCTATTTTTAAATGTCGGTTGGTTATTCTTCAGGTTTGATGAGGCCAGCAGATCAGGAGATGACTGCTAGTGGAAAGATAGCTTATTATTCGCAGATCCCCAGAAGAGGGGGCACAGCAGGCCACGTGGAGCCACATGAGGCGGTACCAGGCTTGGTGAGGAGGCGGATGGAGCAGGAAGGAAACAGGAAGACTCACCTTGCACCCTTTATTCAGGTTCCCAGAGGCAAGGCAAGCAGGCTTAGCAGAGTTTGAATGAATTCAGGGGACCCTGGAGGGTAGGGGCTGCCCCTAGTTGTATGGTACCTGACCCTGCGGTGATTGGAGGCAGGGAATAGTGGGTCCAAGTCAGCGTGTAAGCGCCCATCAGAGGAGGCGATGCAGGCAGGGGCTCTGGGTATAAAAAGCTGCTTGCTCTCTGAGACCTGTCTAGTCTTGGGAGGGGTAGTCCCTCCAGGGTCAGCAAAGATAACAAAGCATCAGAAAGGAAAGAACCATGATGCATGCAACCTCGGAAAACACCATACTAAACGAAAGAAGCTCAGACACAAAAGCTGCATACGGTGTGATTCCATTTTTATGCAACATCCAGAATGGGTCAGTCCGAGGGGACGAGAGTAGATGGGTGGCTGCCAGGGGTGGGGATGGGGGGAGGAGGTTGGGGAGGAGGAAGTGGGGAGAGACTGCTTAGTGGGCACTGGGTTTTACTCTGGGGTCATGACGGAAATGTTTTGAAATGAAAAGAAGCGATGGTTGCCCGGCAGTGTGCATGTACCAAATGCCGGTGAATCAGACCCTTGACAGCGGTGTGTGAATTTCACCTTGATTTTTTTTCTTTTTTTTTTTTTTTACTGATTCATGGAGCTCTTTTTCTTTTTTAATCGAAATTTATTTTTCAGTTGGAGTATAATTGCTTTACAGTGCTGTGGTGGTTGCTGCTGTACAGCATGAATCAACTATAAGTATTAATATATACATATATTATATATATACATATATAACATATATATATATATATATATTCCCTCCCTCTTGAGCCTCCCTCCCACCCTGCATCCCATCCCTCACTTTGATTTTTTTCAAAAGCTTAGAACTTGGGTCTTCTGGGTCACATCGGCGTCCGCAGGCTCTGTGCCAGCTCTGGGGGAGACACTTCCTACCCATCACGTGTTCTGAATGCCTTTCACCCCCGTGGCAGACTCGAGGCTGAGATGCCCACGGCGCAGGGCACAGAGGAGGCTGAGAGGAGCTTCGGCCCGGAGTGCTCTGTGCCTCCCAGCCCTGACCCCGTCCCCGGGGTCGCTGACACCCCATCGGTTCTCTGCCCTCCCAGGGAAGCGACAGCGAGTACGAGGTTGACGCGAGCCACCAGAAGGCCCACTCTTTCGTCAACCACTACATCAGCGACCCCACCTATTACAACTCCTGGCGCCGCCAGCAGAAGGGCATCTCTCGGGCCCAGGCCTACAGCTACACGGAGAGCGACCCGGGCGAGCCGGACCACGCCACCCTCTCCAACAGCAGCAGCGCCCAGCCGGGCAGCCTCTTCCGGCCCAAGGCCAGTCGGACCCCAACGCCCCAGAACCCCCCGAACCCCCCAAGCCAGCAGAGCACCCTCTACCGCCCCCCCAGCAGCCTCGCCCCGGGCTCCCGGGCCCCCATTGCAGGGTTTTCATCGTTCGTTTGATGTTTGATGTCGTCCTCCCGGCGGAAGAGGAAAAAGAAAACACGGCACCCAGCTCCTTTCCACCCCTCCCCGCACCGCCTGCCAGAAAACAAAAACACCGAGAAACCAAGTCAACTTTTCACCTCCTGAGTTTATTTTTCCAGAGATTCCAGGGCCAGCAAAGCCAGTGTGGAGAAGCATGGAGAAAAACCATGAGGGGACGTGTGTGGCCTCGAGATTGTGGGGTTTGCTGCAGCTTCAAGGGGCTGAGCGGGAGTTGGGGGGGCGGGGTCGGCTGCGGTGGACACCAGTGAGTTTAGGCGGATGGAGGCAGAAGGAGGGAAGGAGGGAGGGAAGGCAAGGACTGGAGGGCCATCAGGTGGGCGTGACCGGGGCCAGGAAGCTTCTGGTAGTCCAGCCGGCTCCTCCCTTCCCCATGTGCTGCAGCTCTGGGCCCAGTGCTAGCTGGTGCCCGGATGGGCATGCCGGGTGGGGGCAGGCGCCCCTCCCCCCGCCCCCTGCAGCCTGGCTTCTCCACAGCCTCCCCCCGCCTCCGCCCCGGCTCAGAGTCCCCACCAAGCATCTGGTTTATTTAGGAAAATGAAACCAGCTCAAGGCTGAGACTTTGCCTACCCAGCTCCTTGCTCCTAACTGACCTTTCTGTTGTGAATACAAGGAAGAGGAGGGTCCTTGGGGCTGGGGGAATGGTCCTCACTCCCACCCACTGAACCGAGCCATTCCTTTACTTGAATTCACTTATCCCCGCCCCTCCCGAGCGCAAACTCAGAGAGATGGACTAGGGAACAGTGGGGCCGCCGGCCCAGCATCCCTGGAATAACGGAGCGTGGGGCAGGCCGTTGGGACTGGAAGAAGGACGCTTGGACTTTCTTCTAATTCAGGTACCATCTGCCCCCCCTCCCACCTTCTTAAAGGAAGACAGAAAAAGGGGCTACAGAGACAATAGAAGGGACTGCAGGCTAGGCTGGGGTGAGGCATGACACCTTTACACACACACACACACACACACCACCACCACCACCGCACCCTACACAGACACACCATGCACTCGCAAGGAAAAGGGTCCAGGGATCCCCTCCAGGTGAAATCCCCTTGGGTCCTCCTAGCCAGCAGGGCACTCACTTTCAGATCTGTGTCCCTCGTTCCCAACCCACTGTTCTTCGTGTCTAAGACCCCTGGCGCTTCAGTGCAGGGGCACAGGAGCCCAAGGGGGCGGGCCAAGTCCCTCGTGCAGAGGCTGGAGCTCCCAGCACCTGGTTTACAAAGGCAGAGGCCACCCCAACCCTCAGAAACGTCTTCCAGACTCGGCTCAGCCTGCCAAGGCTCAGAGCAAGGTCCTCCTCCAAACTGGACACGAGCTCCTGGGGTGCACAGCTAGGCCTCCAGGAGGAGCGGGTCAGATGGGACCACGGGACAACTATAGCTGATGGGAGGCAGAGTTTTCACACACGCGCGCGCAAGTTGCCTAGAGGAATGTTCTTTAAAAAGCTACTTCTGGTGCCCTGGGTCTTCCCATCAGCTCAGAGCTTCCAGATACAGGGGTTTAAGAAGGAGCCTTTCCAGCAAATTACCTGGGTGCCCACCCCACCCCACCCTGGAGCCCTGCAAAGGGGCCCACACCCAGGCTGCTCTGGGAGAGGGGTGGCCAGGGTGGGACCCCTCAGTGGAGAGCTCCAGTCCCAGTCGCCCCCCCAACCCCCAACCCGGGAGGAGGCCACGCCCCATTGAGGGCAACGTGGAGAACCAGGGACGATCTGAGAAACAAGCCAAGGACATTGCAGGGCTGTCCCCTCCCCACCGGCCCCACCACGGGTGCCTGGAATGGAAGCAGGGCTGGGGGCCCTTGGCATGCCACCCAGCTGGGGGCTCCTCCCCAGGCACTGGGACCCCCAGGAAACGTGATGGGGAAAAGGGGGAAGATGGCTCCACATACAGGCTGACCCACCTCTGGGGTCCAAACAGCACCTTCCCAGCTCAGGGGGTCTAGAAAGGGAAGCAGGGTCTTTCCCCCCAGGGAGGACACAGGCCTGAGGCTCATCTGGCAGTTGCTCTTCCCTCCCTCTCTCTTTAAAACCACCTCATCCGTTTCTCTGCTGGGTATTGAACCATAGAAAGTCCTTCCTGGTTTACATGAAGAACCTCTTTTGGCCCAGCCCAGGGAGGGACTGGGGGGAGGGAGCCGGGACTGGGAGAAACGCTGTGTGTACACGCGCGTACAGTTCACAGGAGGCCAGATCCTTTTTGCCTTCCGCGGATCACCTTGTGCATTAAGACGCTCGCCCTCCCCGCCCCATGCGCTCCTCCACACCCGCGCTGACGCAGGCGTGCACCTGTGGGGCGGCGCCCACGCTCACCTGGGCTCTCGCTCACCTGGGCTTACGCATGCGCGCGGATGCACACACACTGCGCGGCGTACCTGCGTCAGCAACCCCCTCGGAGGGGCCGACTGCCTCCAGGGAGACACAGGCAACGTGAGTCTCGCCCATAGGGCGAGGCTGGGCTCTGCTGCCTGAAAGGGCAGGGCGAGGACACTGCCAACCAGGGCTCTTCCAGGAGCCGGAAGGCGGGCGGCCCCCGGTGAGAGTCCCACCCTCCGTCCATCCCCACCCACCTGGAACGGTGCCTCCACCGCCCCAGCCACACCTGGAAGCCCGGCTTCCAGCCTTGGACCTCTAGGTTCCCAGGAGGACTGATCCTTGTCCTTGTTTACATATCTGCTGGGGCAGTGGTGGCCCCTGTCCGGACACCTGGCCGCGCTTGAAGGTGTGTGTGGGCACTGCCCATGGATCACGGGGAGCCTGCCTGCCCTTTGGCTTCTTGGGCCGGTGACGTCAGCCCCCGTGTTGCCCTGACCCCCGCTGGAGTGGGCTCAGCTGGGGACGGCGCCTGGCTCCTCACCTGGCCCTGCTCCGCCGTGCCCTCCGGAAGCCTGGTGTTGCCCCAGGCAGCTCACACCTGGCGCGCTAGCACGGCCTTTGCCCTCCTGGCCGCGCCTCCTGTGTTCACATCCCTTCCGCACCCAGACTGCCAAGACGACCAACCAAAACGCTGCCCTGGGCTCCGGAAGCGCCCTCCTTCGGGGGTCCGGGGAGTCCGCAGCGCCGGGCCGTCTCCCCTCCAGTCTCCAGACTGACACTGCCCAGACTCAGAAGGAAGAGGAGGCCTTCTGTCTCTGCCCGCACTTCCCTGGGCAGAGTTTTCAAAGGTGCCAGAGCCCTCCGCTCCCCCATGCCCCACTCTGGGAGGGGGCTTCCCTCACCTGGTGCCCAGCAGAAGGTGCCTACACTTGTGAGGGGCTGGAGGGCACCAGTGGCTCCCCAGTGCCTCTGTGGGGAACTACCCAGCGGCCACTCAACCACCCACCCAGCACAGGTGCCCTCTTGGGACACGCACCCCCCACTTCTCTTTGTTTCTGTAAAAATAACCAAAAGCATTTAAATGTGTTACCTTCTTTTACACATACAGACTCAAAAAACAAAAACCAACACAAATCTTTATTTTTTTGATTTAAAAGATATAAAAATTATGGGGAGAGTATTCATTATGGCAGGTGTCTTATCTGTAAGAAAAAAAAATATATATATGTCATATAGCTTGTTAGCAGGTTTATTTTTTGAATGAAAGGTAACAAAGAAATTGATTTGAAATATATACCACAAGAGGTCCCATGTCCCGTCAAACTTGTCAGTATTTTATAAATAAACTTTTTTTTTTGGAATTCTGAAGCAACATTCATTCTTCTCCTCCCTGGAGGGCAACCCCACCCCCATATCACTCTCAAGTAATCTGATCCTGAAACACCCATTTTTAGCCTTGCTGTGGTTTGGCAAAGAGAGTCAAGGGTTCAAATTTTTCTGCTCTCTTAATTCAAGGGTGAGTGGACGTCTGTGCCTTCAAGTGAAATGCACTGTTTGTTTATTTTACACTTTAAAAAAAAAATTTTTTTTTTTTTTGGTTGCCCTCAGGGTCTTCCATCTTTATTGTGGCGTGTGGGATGTCTTATGTGGGATCTAGCTCCCTTACCGGGGATTGAACCAGGGCCCTTTGCATTGAGTGTGGGATCTGGATCACCAGCAACTGTCCCTATTTTACACTTTCAAGATAAGAGCCTCTTAGATTATGCCCAATTAGAGGCAAAATGATAATGATGAACAGTAATAGTAATAGCAATTGCTAATGCTCCTATTCACCGAAAGGACTGATGCTGAAGCTGAAGCTCCAGTACTTTAGCCACGTGATGTGAAGAGCTGACTCATTGGAAAAACCCCTGATGTTGGGAAAGATTGAGGGCAGGAGGAGAAAGGGACAACAGAGGATGAGATGGTTGGATGGCATCACTGACTTGATGGACATGAGTTTGAGCAAGCTCTGGGAGTTAGTGATGGGCAAGGGAGGCCTGGTGTGCTGCAATCCATGGGGTCGCAGAGTCGGACACGGCTGAACAACAATGCTCCTATGGCGTTTACCCTGTGCCAGACGCTGTTATAATCACTTTACATTGATTAACTTCCTGGAATCCTTGTGCTTACCCTCTGGGAGGGAAACTGGATCACAGAGAACTTAAGTGGCTTGCCCCTGAGTATTGGAAAAACCAGGATTTGTTCTAAAGCAGGCTGGTTCTAGAGAGAAACGCTGCCTCTCTGATACTTGACGGTAACTTTCTTGCTCATTTCCACCTTACTTTTGACAAAGCCAGCACCTCATATCCTAGTGATCCTGATGTAGCAAGAACCACTGTGGCATGTGGTGACTCTATCCTAGTTAATCCACCCAGATTTAGAGTTAGGGCTTGACTTGCTGAATTTCTGAGTACACAGGTCTTAGACTAGTCTATATTTCTCTCCCACAAGTCAAATCAGATGGATTCAAATAAGAGAGAGTGATGGAAAAATAATTTTAATAGTACATATAATGCAGGACTTCCCTGGCAGTCCAGTGGTTAAGATTCTGCGCTCCAAAGCAAGGGGCATGGGTCCAGTCCCTGGTCAGGGAACTGAGATCCTGCGTGCCATGGGTGTGGCCCAAAGTGAAAATCATCATCATAAAGTAGTACTTGTGATGCTGCTCAGTTTTACGTAGTACACTTCTTTACATAGTCTACGTTGTATAATGAGTTTTTTGTTTTGTTTAAGTCATCCCACTCTTTTTCGGTCCCTTGGACTGCAGCTCGCCAGGTTCCTCTATTCATGAGATCTCCCAGGCAATAATCCTGGACTGAGTTGGCATTTCCTTCTCCAGAGAATCTTCCCAACCCAGGTATCAAACTCACATCTCCTGCATTGGCAGACAGGTTCTTTATCATTGAGCCACCTGGGAAGCCCTGTATAATGCATGTCAGATATTTATACATACAAAGGCTACTCAACTAATCAAGACATAATTAAAGCAGGAAATTTAAAACATGTAAGAAGGTATGTACCTTCTTCACTTTATTTTTACTTAAAACTTGAAAATAGAGATTAATCCACCAATCTGTTCATATTGGATGTAGTACTTTTCCTTTTTTTTCTGTGTGTAGAGTTTTGGTCTTTCTTAGATACCTAAAATGTCTCATCAGTGAATTCCAGTTTCTATCTCTTTAAAGTAAAGCAAAAATGTACAGGAACTTGGAACTGAAGATTTCCAGTTTCTGGCTTGTGAGGAGCTTGGAAAGTGCGAGCCCATTCAAACAACGAGTAGAAAGCCAAGCAAATGGAAAAATCAACACTTCTTAGATTCATAAGAGAAGTGAACGAAGTCTCAGGACCAACTGCTGTCCCCAAAATTGGAGGAACGGGTGAATACAGAGGATCTCCACGTCCCAGAGTAGACATGATGAGTTGGTATAAGAGCCAAATCCTAGATTTTATTTTATTTTATTGTTTTTGGCTATGCCCCACAGCCAGTGGGATCTTAGTCCCCTGGCCAGGGATCAAACCTGTGCCCCCTGCAGCAGAACATGTATTCTTAACCACTGGACCTCCAGGGAAGTTCCTAGATGTTATTATTCTTTCCCTAATACTTTACAGTTCTTGTCCATGACTAACTCCACACTCTTTCATTTCGGAAACTTTGTGTTATCAAAGTACTCCTTTTCCAAAACATTGGATGTACTCTTCTCCTTTTTCATGCTTGTCCTACTCACTTACATCATATTTCATTAAATTATGTAATTACTATAAAAAGCACAACTGGCATAAACAAGTTTGGGAACAGTGCTCAGCGACTCTTTGTAAACATCCAACTCAGTTTGGTAGGAGCCGGAGTGTGTGGGTATCGCAGAAAGCAGGCCATTAGCCTTTGGCATTCGGAGGTTGATAAATGTCTTCATGTTTTGCAGAAAGAATCAATTAATACGGCTAATTTGTTAAGTGGAGGTCAGAGAAGGGAGCTTCTATATATATGACAGGACAAACCCTGCACACTCTGTGACTAGTTTTCAAGGTGATTAAGGGATTTTCAAGGGTGATTTTGATCGCCTAAAACCTTCACACTGTACGCAATACGGAACCCAACCACATTAGCTTAGAGTCCATGCCAACTGATTTGAGGATGTTTGGTTAAAGGATAGCAAGGGCAAGACATTCCAGAAGAACGAGTCAGAAGAGTGGGTTTGGTTCTAGAGTGGTCACTTGCAAACTGAGACTTGTGTCTGTCTGTTTTTTTTCTGGAGGACAGTTGATTTACAGTGTTGTGTTAGCTCCAGGCGAACAGCAAAGTGATTCAGTTATACACATACATATACACCTTTTTTTTTTTTCAGATTCTTTTTCCTCATAGGTTATTACAAAATATTGAGTAGAGTTCCCTGCGCTATACAGTAGATCCTTGTTGGTTATCTATTTTATATATAGTAGTAAGCATCTGGGCTTCCCAGGCGGCCTTTGTTAGGTAAAGAAGCTGCCTGCCAATGCAGGAAACTTAAGAGACGTGGGTTAGATCCCTGGGTTGGGAAGATCCTCTGGAGAAGGAAGTGGCAACCCAGTATTCGTGAATACTCCAGTATTCTTGCCTGGAGAATCCCATGGACAGAGGAGCCTGGTGGACTATGGTCGCTGGGGTTGCAAAGAGTATGAGACGCTTTAAGTGGCTGAGCAGCAGCAGCAGCGAATATCTGCTAATCACAAACTCCTAACTTATCCTGCCGCCTTCCCAGGTGGCTCCCTGGTAAAGAATATGCCTGCAACACAGAGACTCAGGTTCGATCCCTGGGTCAGGAAGATCCCCTGGATAAGAGAATGACAACCCACTCCAGTATTCTTGCCTGGGAAATCCCATGGACAAGGGAGCCTGGAGTCCATGGGGTCGCAAATGAGTCAGACCAGACGGAGCACACACGCATGCACACGTCTGCTCCCTTGAAATCCCTCTTAGTTTCTCAGGGGAAACAGGTCATCTACCAACCACACTGACAAGAAGAGCCAAGGAGACACTGAGATCTGAAGGAAGGGCTTGAACCACCAAAAAGCTTATCTTCCGGGTGGTAGAATCTTGTTTATTCTAGACCCAAGAGAGGCCTCATGGTGTTCTGGAATTCAGTCTCAGCGTTTCTAATCCTCAACCGGCCCCTCCCTATCTGTGGCCAGTGGGCATGGTCTGTGACTGTTTCCAGCAACGATACCAGTCAAATACACTAGAGAGGGAGAAAAAGACAATTCCTTCAACGAAACAACGGGGAAGGTCAATCTGCTGAGAGGCAAGGGGGGAGGGGAAAGGAAGGTGCTTTCCAAAACCAATGAGACACAGGGTGATCCAATGTCCTGGCCTGGATTATAGGTAATGTTCCTTCTCTCCAAGGAGCAAAAGTAACCTCACCGGGAAACCAACAAAGAGGCCTCTCAGATTTCTCTTCTAAGAACTCTCAGCATTACCAATCAGGAAAAGGGCTCTTGATTGGCAGGGCTAACCAAAAAGTGTGTGGAGCTGGCAGACGGGTTCCCAGAAATTCCAACCTGAGCTTGAATTCAACTTCCACCAGCCTCCCCTACCTTGTCTGTGGAACGGATGCAACTTCTGCCCTTGCAACATCAGACTCACGGAACAAAGCACGGAGCAATAAACTTTTAGATGGAGGCGACGTCCTGACCTCCTCCTTTCCAGTTTCTCTGTCCTGCACACGCAAGGGCACGTCCAGAACTATCAGAGATGCTGTGTTTCAGTTTCCCCATCTTGACGGCAAAGCACTTTGGTTCTGAGGCTTGGTCGCAGTCTGCAGGTTGAGAGTTCAACTGCTGTTTTTTCTTCTGACATCCTAGCTTCTGACAGGGAGGAATCACTTAAAGCAGCTCGCTCTGGGGGTTATGGGTTATGGAGGAGGTCGTGTTAGGGTGCAGTATGAGAGGGTAAGGGAAGATGAGCCTGGGTCAGCTCCAGCTCTGTCCGTCCATGGGCTCCACCAGATTCAAGAAGGGCTGCCAACTGCCTGCCCCAAGGCTTCCAGCACACACGGCATCCACCCACCCACCGCATTGGCCCCGAGAGGCCAGGAAACCCAGAAGGCCTCACTACTTCCCCCTGGGTTGTCTAAAGCCAATTGCTCAGAAGCTTATCTGTACCCTGGGAATGAAAATGACTAAATAGTGTTTGGTTCCCTTTTCCTCCCAAAGTTGACCATCCCAGTCAACCAAGCCCCTCAGATTGGGGTTTATTCCTTCTTAGCCAGAGGTTCAGCCAATGTCCAGGTCACCCCAGAGGACACAGAGGGTCAGAGCCTGAAGAATATCACCCGTTGCTCCCGAGGATCTGAATGCCAGGACGACCTCTCTGGACTTGGCCCTGAAGGCTGGTGCGTGGACGTGGGACCAGCCTAGTACTGACCTGACTCTGAACTCTGACCTGAAGGGCTCCTTCCCGTGGCAGGTGGGGGTGGGGGAGGGGGTTGCTGCAGGACAGTGGGGGCTGGGCTGGCTGAACCCCCCAGCCCCCGCAGCCCCTGCACAAACTGCCTGCCGCCTCCTAGTATTGAAGGGTTTGTATTAATAATCTGCTCAACAGCGCCTGTGGAGCCCAGATAAAGCAGCCGATGAATAGGGTCAAGATAGGGTCCACGCCACACCTTCTGTCCTGCTGTAATTGTCTATGACTCTCCCTTTCATTGGGTCAATAAATGACCTGGTCCTCCTCCTGATGGGTGGTCACTGACAGTGGAGGCGGCCAGCAGGCCCAGCTTGACGCGTGCCCTGCAGGTGAAGGTCCGGGAGAACCCAAGGACCATCCACACAAGTGTGACCTGGGTGGTGTGGAGGTGCCAGCAAGTTGGGTTCTTCCAGTGCTGGCCCTTCTGCTCAGTGTCACCTCGGCCAGGGGCAGGGGGATACCGTGACCCCAAATTCCGAGGGTCCTGATGCAAGTTCCTCCCTCTTATTTTTTTCTGACTCCTTGTCCTGCCACTTGAGGGTCTGTGTGGTCTCCAGGCCAGTTCTCCCTACCGAGGGCTCCAGGTCTGGGACGCTGCCCTGCCCGCTTTTCTGACGGAGGAGGCCTTGTTTATACACATGTCTAAGAGGACAAGAGACAGATCCTCCTCCCTATGAGACTCCCCGCCCACTTCGCCAGACTGACCAATTATTTGTGACATCTGGTAGGAATCCCGAGGTGGGGGTGGGGGGGAATCAGTGCTGGGCTGAGCCATCTGTATTAATCTTACTGGTCGGCACAGTTGCTAAGACAATGCACAGGCCTTGAACATAGAAAACTTAGGATCCACTTAGGGTTGACAGATAAAATACAAACCAAATTTTGCATGGGATATATTTAGCCTAAAACATTGTTTGTCGTTATCTGGCATTCAAATCTAACCAGGCAGCCTCTATTTTTTTATGTGTTAGATCAGCCAGCTGGATCCGATCCTCACTGTGTACCAGATGTAGGGGCTCGAGCCAAATTTGCAGACCCTCAGATTCTTCCCCCAGAGAAGGGAGATGCTGAAAACTGTGCTGGGTTCCTCACCGAGAGCGTCTGGGTGTCAGCAGGGAGATTACACGTGAGCGTGATTTGTAAGCCGTAAAACACGCTACACATTTAAGGGATTATTGCTATTGTTCGTGGATAAAATGACATTTATGTGAAATCGTCCAAGAGCTCCTGGTTTTAGGCACAGTTCTGGTTCAAGCAGTCGGCTCCCTCAACAAGTCATCCTCTACCCGGCCTCAGGACTCTCCGAAGCTGGAAATGTCAGTTGCAAACTTCTGCATTTTAGAAATTTGGGGGATTTTGCAGGACAGAGCTAAAGTGCCTTTTTGGAGTGTAACTGACATGCTGGAAGGCAACAGAGCGATCAAATTAGGGCCATTCAAGGAAAGTTTCATAGAAGACCATGTACCACGTTGCGATATGGTTTGGGGGAGCCACAAGGGGAACCACAGGACCTGGGGTTAGGAACAGCCGGGTACCACTTCCACCCTGAGCCTGCCATGGAAGGAAGAAGTTACTGGAGCCTGCAGACAGAGAAGGCTGGATGAAGCCAGGCGCCCGACAGTGCCAGCTTGGGGGGTGCTGGGCAGTGGGCGGCACTGGAGAGCCATGACCCTCTCCCCACTGGCTCTCCTTCCATCCTCCACTCTCCAGCCAGGGATCCTTGTGGTCCACACTTGGCAAGAAGTCAGGCCCCGCTGGGATGCAGCCTACCCAGGCCAGGCTCCCCCCAGGGGCAGAGAGCAAGGTGGGCACACAGGACCTGTGCCTTCCTGGAGAGTTCTACTCTGACCCCCCAGCAGAGGAGAGATGCTCCCCTTTCTTCCTTTTCTCAGTGTCGATGGGGGTGTAATTAGACCCATGAGGCTTTGGGGGAGATCTCCCCAGGATGGCCGGGATCTTCTGGTAGGCTGTGTACTCAGGCACTCAGTCGTGTCCCACTCTTTGCGACCCCCTGGACTGTAGCCCACCAGGCTCCTCTGTCCATAGGATGTCCTACCAAGAATACTGGAGTGGGTTGCCATTTCCGTCTTCAGGGGATCTTCCCGACCCAGGGATCAAATCCGCATCTCCTGCATTGGTTGGCAGGTTCTTTATCACCAAGCCACCTGGGAAGCTCCTCTGGTAGGTTAGAGAATGTAAAAGATCTTTTACATTTTTGCCTGTAACCTCCTGAGCCAACTGGAGCCACAAGACAAAAAATGATACCAGATGGTCTTTGTCGACTAGACCCCGCCCATCACTGTGCAGAAAGCTTTATCTGCAGCCTCCTTATCCACGTTGCAGGCTCATCAGGAATGCAGGAATGTCACCCCTTCCCCCTTTAGCAGATCAGGACACCTAGACCTGGAGAAGCTCCAATACTGTGACCACCTGATGCGAAGAGCTGACTCATTAGGAAAGACTCTGATGCCGGGAAAGAGTGAAGGCAGGAGGAGAAGGGGACAACAGAGGATGAGATGGTTGGATGGCATCACTGACTCGATGGACTTGAATTTGAGCAAACTGTGAGAGATGGTGAAGGACAGGGAAGCCTGGCATGCTGCAGTCCATAGGGTCACAAAGAGTTGGACAGGACTTAGCGACTGAACAACAACAGAACTGGAGAGGTGGAGGAACGTGCCTGCCAGGTGAAGGCCAGGGCCAGGGTTCCACCCCAGGTCCACCAGGCTCCACCGCTTCCTGTCTTTAACCTCCAAGCACCCTCAGCCCAGGTTCAAACGCTGCTTGAACTAAAGGAGGAGACGTGAGCCCGTGGAAAGCCCTCCACCCTTCCAGGGGCCACAGGCCGGGCAGGAAACATTATTTCAGGATAACGACGTCCGTCTGCAGGGCTGAGCAAAGGTTCTCTGTCAAGGGCAAGATAGTAAATATTTCAGGCTTTTGGGGGCCAGGAGGCCTCCAAAGACAATACCTAAGTGAATGTGCCTGGCTATGATCCAATCAAGATTTATTTATGAGCCCTGGAGATAGAATTTTGTACCATTTTCACATGTAACGAAATATCATTCTGGTTTTTATTTTTGCTGAATCATTTTAAAATGTGAAAATTATTCATAGTTCCTGGGCCATACAAAAACAACCCAAGGAGCTGACTCCTGGTCTGGTCTATACTTTGTGGGACTTTATGGGGTGTAGGTAGTTGAGGGCGCTGTAACAGGATGAAGAGTGTGCATGCGTGCTCAGTCGCTTCTGACTCTTTGTGACCCCAAGGACTGTAGCCCACCAGGCTCCTCTGTCCCGGGGATTTACCAGGCAAGAACACTGGAGTGGGCTGTCAATCCCTCCTCCAGGGGATCTTCCCCATTCACGAATGGAAGCCGCATCACCTGTGTCTCCTGCACTGCAGGCGGATTCTTTACCGCTGAGCCACCTGGGAAGCCCAGTTTAAATAGCATCCCCACCACCAATTCCTGTCCACCTGGAATTTCTGAATGTGGCCTTATTTGGAAGCAGGGTCTTTGCAGGCATAGTTAGCTGCGATTAAGCCACACGGGATTCTGGTGGGCTCTCGGGCCAGTGATTGGTGTCCTTGGAAGGGGAGGAGAAAACACAGACACACGGAGGCCACATGGACACGGAGGCACAGGTAGAGGGATGTGGTCACAAGCCGAGGATGCCAAGGATGGTCGGGCCACCTGAAACGGGAAGAGGCGAGGAAGGCTCCTCCCCAGGGCCTTTCAGAGGGGACGTGGTCCTGCTGACATCTGGGTTCTGGACTTCTAGCCCCCAGGACTGTGAGGGAATACATTTTTGTGGCTTTAATCCACCCCATTTACGGTCATCTGCTACGGCAGCCCCAGGGAACAGGTAATAAGCTTTGCTTGCAGCCCCGATGTGCATCGTCTATCTCTGGGAGTCTTGGCTCAGTGGACTCTCAGAGGCTGGCAGGAGCCCAGGCGGGCACCTCCCAGACCTCAGGCCTCCCTTCTGCTCCTCCCCCAACAGTTTTAGATTTCCCTAGAAAACTGCCAGCCAGCCCCTGAGTGAAACTGGCAACCATGGGATGCTTGTTTTCCTGTTTCTCCCCAACCTCCCCCCTTCTTAAATTGTTTCCACCTCTGAGAGCCAAACAACAGTCATTCCCCGAGGTCAGGAAAAACCCTCACCCGCCACTAACCTGCAAAATATTAATCACAGATGCTGGTGACCGGAACTCTGGGGGCCTCGCTCCCCTTGTGGCTGTCGCTGGGTAAATGCAGGGGGCCGGGGGAACAGATGGGGAGCCAGGGGTGGGGGCAGAACCTGCCTGTCTTCTCAGGCTGGCATGTGCCTGGTCCACGGGGAGACTAGGCAGGCTTCTGGCCTAGCCCAGGTCCACACACCCTCGCAAGGCCGGGCTCCCCATTCCCTGTTTCCCACTAGGACCCAACAGCAGAGCAGCCCTAGAGGACACCCAAATACAGTCAGTTCTGTTCAGTCCAGTCGCTCAGTCGTGTCCGACCCTTTGCGACCCCATGGACCACAGCACGCCAGGCCTCCCTGTCCATCACCAACTCCCGGAGTTTGCTCAAATTCATGTCCATTGAGTCGGTGATGCCATCCAACCATCTTGTCCTCTGTTGCCCCCCCTTCTCCTCCTGCCCCTAATGCCTCCCAGCATCAGAGTCTTTTCCAATGAGTCAGTTCTTCACATCAAGAGGCCAAAGTATTGGAGCTTCAGCATCAGTCCTTCCAATGAATATTCAGGACTGATTTCCTTTAGGATGGACTGGTTTGATCTCCTTGCAGTCCAAGGGACTCAAATGCAGTCAAGTACACACGTAATGGGCTTCCCAGGTGGTACAGGCGTAAAGAATCTGCCCGCAACGCGGGAGACACAGGTTTAATCCCTGGGTTGGGAAGATCCCCCGGAGAAGGAAATGGCAACCCACTCCAGTATTTTTGCCTGGAATATTCCATGGATGGAGGAGCCTGGCGGGCTACAGTCCATGGGGTCGCAGAGAGTTGGACATGACTTAGGGACTCAAGAATGGTAACAATGCACATAAACAAGAGTGAGAGTTCACACTTAGCCACTTTGCTAAGTGCTTCACACTCATAAACTCATTGCCTCTTATAGAGGCCCGAGTCACCTGCCCCAGGTGACAGGACCAGGGTCTTCAGTAACATCCTCCATGCCTGGGGACTAAGTCCAATCACTGAGTGTCCTGGTTTGAAAGGCGCTCAGCACTCCTCAGGGAGAAAGGACCTGCCCACACCCCTGTGGGGACCCCAGCTGGAGCTGCATCTCTGACTTCCCAGTCCTGGACTGCTTCTGTTCCACTGTCTCTTCTGGGGAAAAAGTCACTCCTTGAGTTCAGAGCTCCAGAAGTGACATTGAAATCCGGCGGGCGGGCAACCTTGGCGTTGCTCACGTGTGTGTGTGTGTGTGTGTGCGCGCGCGTGCGCTCAGTCATGTCCGACTCTGTGGCCCTGTGGACTGTAGCCTGCCAGGCTCCTCTGTCCATGGAATTTTCCAGGCAAAAATACTAGAGTGGGTTGCCATTTCCTTCTCCAGGGGATCTTCCCCACCCAGGGATCGAACCTGCACCCCCTGCTTGGCAGGCGGACTCTCTACCACTGAGCCCCCAGGAAACCTTTTTTAGTGTTGTTAAGGGACTTGGCCAGCCAATAGCTGGGAAGGCACAGGAAGACTCTAGACGACAAGGGTGGCTGGGAAGAGCGGGAAGGCAGAGGACCTTCCTCAGGAGGAAGCCCCCTTGTCATTTCTTGGAAGGAGCCCCGTGGGGGCGGCGGGGTGCTGAGCTCCTGGACGGTGGCTGTGACCACATCTATTTGCAGTCTCCCGGCTCACCTCCTGCCCCCACCTCGGCCTGCCCTCTGTAATCACCCTGCTGCCCGTGCTTGTCCAGCCTCGTCCTCCTGCCTGGACCAGTCCAGCAGATGCGGGGCCGTGAATCAGCGGCTGGCTGTTTCTATTGCGCTTGGATGGGGGTGGAGTTGGTCCAGTCACAATACCGGGATCTCACCCCGGAGGGGGGGAGGGGGGTTCCTGGGGTTCTGCCCCAGGGAGCTGTGTCTACACGGCCCCCACCCAGGGGGACACACAGATGCCCCGGGAGCGGGCAGCAAGGACCCACAGGAGAGCGGTGGACAGAGAGGAAGGGAAATAACGTAACAGCCACACGTAGCGACTAGGCGACAGGTGACACAGGACCTCGGAAGATGGAGGCCCAGGAAGCCAGGAAGCCCGACAGCCTCCTGTGAGGGGCAGTGCTCACCGCTGCTGGGCAGGAGGGCCCTGTGCACCAGGTTCTTCAAGAACCAGAAATCCACATTTTGGGGATTCCCTGGTGGTCCAGTGGTTAGGTCTCCGCACCTCTACTGTAGAGAGCACGAGTTCAATCCCTAAGATCCTGCGAGCTGTGTGACGTGCGTGCCCCCCAACAAAAAAAAGAAAGCCACATTTTATGTGAATCTGCCTTATACTTATCAGGTGGCCAAAATATTGGAGCTACAGCTTCAGCATCAATCCTTCCAATGAATATTCAGGGTGGATTTCCTTTAGGATGGACTGGTTGAATCTCCTTGCAGTCCAAGGGACTCTCAAGAGTCTTCTCCAACACCACAGTTCAAAAGCATCACTTCTTGGGCGCTCAGGCTTCTTTATGGTTCAACTCTCACATCCGTACATGACTACTGGAAAAACCATAGCTTTGACTAGACAGACCTTTGTCGATGTCTCTGCTTTTTAATACTCTGTCTAGGTCTGTCACAGCTTTTCTTCCAATGAGCAAGTATCTTTTAATTTTCATGTAATTTATTATAAATTCCATTTCGAGACCCATAAGCCTCCTTACCACAGTTCTCTCTCTGAGTAACCTCCCACTGGCCTTGGACGAGAAGTATTTTATTTTGCTGGAAGACTCCCTAGTTGCCACTCAGCTGAGGTTTGACTTGCTGCTCAGAAATCTGCTGCCTGAAACTGACTCTTATTGCCAGCTTACCTAACGTGTCCTTTGCCTTCAGCCGTGACTGCTTTCTGGAGAACAACTGGCTGGTGGAAGGGACAAAGGGCTGGGAGAGGAGAGAGCGCTAGCATCCCGCGGCATCAAGCTGTCAGGCTGGGGAGCGTAAATTAGCCTTGACATCAGGCTAGGATGAGCTTTTGTTATGACTCAAAGGCATCACAGGGGCAGGGGAAGGACGTACACACGTACACACACACACGTGTGTGCCAAGGCCACATTAGCAAACTGAAAACCCTGGAGAAAACAAACTCTGTAGCCGCCATGATGAGTTTTGACAGTTCCACCCAGCCCACAAACAGGTTTCTCTACACATCTTCCTTATTCTCCCCACAAATGAGAAGGGATCCAGAGGGATTTCCCTGGTGGTCCAGTGGCTAAGACTCTGCGCTCCCAATGCCAGGGGTCCAGTTCGATCCCTGCCTGGGGAACGAGGTCCCACATACTACAGCTAAAGTTCCCATGAGCCACAACTAAACAGCCAAATACTTTTTTTAAAAAAGGAGGAATACAGAGATGGCAGACCCTCCTCCACTCTCACCTCTTTTTTACAGCCACTGGATCAACACATAATCTCTTTGCCTTGAACGTGGAGGGCAGACTCAAGGGGGCAAAACAGACATTTCTCAAACCTCATTTCTTTCAGAGCCTCCCTTTGTGTGCCCAGAAGGTAGGGAGACGCCAGGGTCCAACAGAAGAACACAAGCCCCAGATGATCAACCCAAGGACCTGGGAGTCAGTGCAAAGGGAGGGAAGGAGGGGAGAGCACCCCCGCAAAGAGCACACAGGCCCCAGGACCTGCTGGTTTGAGGATGCTGTTCCTTTAAGCGCCTGGAACCTCTGGGCGACGTGTCACATCACATTGGGACGAAGAGGATGCTAAATGACGTCTTCAGCCCCTCTTCACCCCTGGGCTGTGCGCTGGGCTCCAGGAACGGATTTAATCGAGGTCTTCAGCGTGGACATGGGCTGGGGCTGGGGGTGGGGAGGGGGCAGTGAGGGGCCAGAGGGTGACGTCATTGTAACTGCCTTGAAGCAAAGTGCCTCCATTCTCCTTGAAACAGTGTGAACCCTTCTTCGACAGATGGGAGTCTGTCCCCTCGGTACGATGGTGCCCCTGACGACAGTCCCTTGCCCACCATGGCTCAGTTTGGTAACAAGATCATTTTCAGGCTCCAGCGAGAATCTGCTTCCTTTCCTGCTGCTTTGTGGTTCTGCAGCTGGAGCTGTGGGCTCCAGAGCCCCACTGCTTGGGTTATTCCTGTGTATGATCTGGACTTTGCTGTGTCATCTTGGGCAAGTTATTTAGCCTTTTTCTCTCTTTTTTTAAAAAAATAATTATTTATTTGGCTGCACCGGGTCATCTGTCTTCACTGCAGCATGTGGGATCGAATTCCCCGGCCAGGGATGGAACCCAGGCCCCTGCATCGGGAGCACAGCCTCAGCCACTGGCCCACCAGGAAAGCCCCATAGTCTTTCCTCTTTTTCGTCTGAAAAATGGGACTCATGATGGCAATGAAGATTGAAGTGTAGGGTTCCGAGCCTCTGGAAGAGCCTCAACATGTAACAGCAGTCCGCCTTCTCTAAGTGTGTTTCTTCCAGCCTGCATTTCCCTCCGAGGCGGTCTCTCGGGGGAGAAGACCAGCCTTTTCTGGGCTCAAACAGATGCTCTTTCCTTCCGCAGTCCCTTTTTTGCTCATCCCTCCAGAGGCCCAGGGGCATATCTGGTTGTCAGGAGCCACCCTCCAGCAGAGCTCCCCGGAGACAATGACAGAAGGCATGTCCGTCTGGGGGAGCCCCGCAGAGCCTTTATCGGCGGCTCAGGACTGCCTCTTGCTGATAATGTGGTTCATCTTTTTCTGTTAGCTCAGTTGTGGGAAACACGAGCAGGGCTCTGTGCCCAAGGAAGGGCGCTCAGGAATAAACTCTCTCTACAAGGTCTAACCTGGCCCTGACTTTTGAGACTGGCTGGTGTCCATGTGGGGGCCTTGGTGCGGTCCCAGCTCCACACTGACCTCTGACCTGCATGATCCACCAACTTCACACCGTGCGGTCCCCATTTCCAGATGAGAAAACTGAGCCCCAGGAGCTCAAGTGACTTGTGACAGAGGGACTCGCACCCGGGCCTGGGGTCCTGGTCTAGAGGCAAGGGCCCGCCTCTGCTGGCGGGACAAGCCTGGGCTCTCCTGCTGGGGGGTCACTGGGGGGTGAAACCCTGGGCTTCAGGACTCTGGGGACCACATGGAGCTTTCCTTCTGGGGTCCCCCCACTTCCCAAACTTCCTGTCGTTCCCTGACGCCTACGCTGAGGTCCTGAGGAGCCCAGACCTCTGCGACACCTTCCTTGTGCATTCTTTTCTCCCTCCTAGATAAGTAAGACACGGGGCGTCACCTCCCACCTCCTGGAAGTACCCCAGCTCAGTGGTCAGGGCCGCGTGCTGACTTGATGATGCACACTGACAGACAGGCCTCCGAAGTGGGGTGGGGCCGGAGGGGGCTGTGCCCTCCGTCCTTACCCTGGCCACGGTGCCCCAGAAACCTGAAGTCTGACTCAGCAATAATAATGGTAACTGTGGCTGGTTCCCCTCCATCAGATTAGACAGTTTGCAGAGCAGGGCCACAGGCTTTACTTCCTTCCGTGTGCGCATGTTCAGTCCTGTCCAACTCTGGGCGACACTGTGGACTGCAGCCCGCCAGGCTCCCCTTTCCGTGGGGATCCTCCAGGCAAGAATACTGCAGTGGGGTGCCATTTTCTCCTCCAGGGAATCTTCCCCATCCAGGGATCAAACCCGCGTCTACCTGCATCGCCAGGAGGATTCTTTACCCTTGAGCCACCAGGGAAGCCTCGGTCAGCTTCCACTGACTGATAACCGCCTTCGGTCTGGATTGTGAGCTCCCGCAGCTGTGACTCAGACAGACTGCCTCCCCCGAGGTCACACAATCCAGAGGTTCCGACCCCACGTGTGGACTCATTTCCAGTAAACTCCACAACCTCCCTGCCCTGCCGCTACCCAGTGACACCCCTCATCACCTTCTCCCGGCTCAGTTCAGCCCTCCTGTGACCTCCTGTCCCCAGAGAGTCCCCAGTCCAGTGAACGGCACCTCTTCCTCCAGGCCAGGGGCCTCTTGAGACACAGCGGCTCCCTCACCCCCTGAGTCCTCCAGACCTGCTGTCTCGGGAGAATAAATGAGGCCCAGGGAGTTCATTGCAGGGGTCAGGGAGGGGGGAGTTACTAAACCCGGTTCAGTTGTGACCCAGACTGGGGATTCAGACACCAATCAAGGACTTCCCTGTCGGTCCAGTGTTTAAGAATCCACCTGCCAATGCAGGGGACACGAGTTTGATCCCTGGTCCACGAAGAGTCCACATGACTCGGGGTAGCAGCCCATGTGCCAGACGACTGAAGTCTGAGCTCTAGAGCCTGTGCTCTGCAGCTAGAGAAAGCCCACGAGTAGCAAGGAAGACCCAGAGCAGCCAAAATTAATAGAAATAATTAAAAAAAAAATAACCACCAATCAGATATCATCCTGTCCCCAAGGGTCCCTTGAGGATGACCTGTTTTCTAATTCTCTATGTGCACTGACTCAAACCAGTCCATCCTAAAGGAAATCAACCCTGAATATTCACTGGAAGGACTAATGCTGAAGCTGAAACTCCAATACTTTGGCCACCTGATTTGAAGAACTGACTCACTGGAAAAAGTCCTGATGCTGGGCAAGATTGAAAGCAGGAGGAAAAGGGGACAACAGAGGATGAGATGCTTCAATGGCATCACCGACTCAATGGACAAGAGTCTGAGCCAGCTCCGGGAGTTGGTGATGGACAGGGAAGCCCAGCGTCCTGTAGTCCACAGGGTCGCAAGAAGATGGATACGACTGAGTGACTAAACTGGACTGATGTGCGCTGGCTGACCTGGAGCTCTGACGTGTTATGGACTGATGTGAGCTGACTGCCCCGGAGCTCTGATGTGTTACTCTGAGGGGGCAGGGGGAGGTGGAGTGGAGGGAGGTGGGGTGGGGGGTTCGTTTGCCTGGAGCCTGGGGCAAAAGAAGCCCCAGAGGTGGCCTTTGCTACATGGTGGAGGGCCCCACCCTGAGCCCCGGGCCCTGGCATCCTGGGGATTTTCCCAGACTGCACTGCAGAGGTTGCCAAGACCCCGAAAAAGGGCCCCAGGTGGTTCCCAAGAACAGGGAAGCGAGGAGGAGCCTCTGCCCAGAACGGTAGGGGCGAGAAGCCCAGGGAGGGGGCAGGGCCTCGGGCCACCCAGGCTCTGTCCCAAATTGTGCTATGGTCAAGGCCCCGGTGATACCCTGAGGGGTCCTTCCGGGACCTTCTCATCTAACCTCGGAAGAAGGAAATTCAGGGGGTTGGGGACTCGGATAGAGGTGGGAAGTCATAGAGCTTCCAGAAAGTGACATGACCTGCCCGGAATCCTGCTTCATGGCAAACACCAGACCTGAGTGAGTCAGGCCTCTGACTTCTCTGGAAGGGAACAGGATTAACCAGCATAAGGGATCCCATGAAGGCTGGGGTCAAATTATGTGAACCAAAGTGCCCAGCACCCAGTATGCACAATGGCCGGGAGTTGTGTGTTTCGAGGGGGGTGGCCGGGTCGAGGGGGGCAGGCCCGTGCAGCTGTAAGGATCACGCCCTCCGAGTCCTGGACAGGCCCCTGCAGCAGAACAGGCCAAGACACACGTCCTGGCCTAAAGGCTTACAGGTCAAGTTTCACCAAAGGTGCAGTTAAGACCTCAAATCCTTCTCCAAAGTCAGGGGCTTAGAAGTTGCCAGAAATTTCAAGGTAGGCATTCAAGCTGCAAGTTTTCCATTTTGTGAATTTCCTCTGATTCTCTCTAGGCAGCTCTAGTCTGAAAGGTTGAAGCAAAACTTAGCCTCAGCAAATGATTAGGAAGCCAAGTCCTAATCCCAGAAATGGGATTTCAACCATCAGGTAAAATTAGCACTTTCTTTTTATTTTTTTAGTTGAAGTATAGTTTATTTTCCCTGGTGCCTCAGAGGGTAAAGAATTCACCTATACCACGGGAGACACAGGTTCAATCCCTGGGTTGGGAAGATCCCCTGGAGAAGGAAATGGCAACCCACTCCAGTATTTTTGTGTAGAGGAGGAGACTGGCGGGCTACAGTCCATGGGGTCACAAAGAGTCAGACACAACTGAGAAACTTACACTTTTACTCACTCATAGTTGATTTACCAGGTTGTGTTAATTTCAAGTGTGCAGCAAAGGGATGTATATATTTATTTATTCATTCAGATTCTTTTCCCACATAGGTTATTACAAATATTTAAAAAATTTACTTTTAACTGGAAGATAAGTGGTTTACAATGTTGTGTTGGTTTCTGCTATACAACAATGTGAATCATATTGTAAATATTGAGTTCCCTGTGCTATACAGTAGGTCCTTGTTTATCTATTTTATACATAGTAGTGTGTATTGGAGAAGGAAATGGCAACCCACTCCAGTGTTCTTGCCTGGAGAATCCCAGGGGCGGGAGAGCCTGGTGGGCTGCCGTCTGTGGGGTCACACAGACTCGGACACGACAGCAGCAGCAGTGTGTATATGTTACTTCCAAATTCCTAAGTTATCCTTCCCAGCATTTTCTTTCAATCAAGACTCCCTGCCAGGGTACTAACAATGCAATGGCCCCGAGTGTTTAGAAACATTTACTTGTTTTGGCCATGTCACATGGCGTGTGGGATCTTAGTTCCCCGACCAGGGATTGAACCTGCACCCCCTGCAATGGGGCTTCCTTGGTAGCTCAGCGGGTGAAGAATTCACCTTGCAACACAGGAGACCACAGTTCGATTCCTGGGTTGGGAAGATCCCCTGGAGAAGGGAAAGGCTACCCACTCCAGTATTCTGGCCTGTACAGTCCATGGGGTCACAGAGAGTCAGACATGACTGAGTGATGTTTCACTTTCATTTTCCCCTGCAGTGGGAGCCCAGAGTCTTAACCACTGGGTTACCAGAGAAGCCCCAAGTAGCTCCTTCCTGGAGCCGCCTGCATTCACTGAGGGCAACCTGAGGGCAGGGATTGGACTTAATTTATCTTTATCCCCAAAGGCAAACCTCAATGAATGTTCAAGGATTGTGGAAGGAACCTCAGATGCAAAGCATTGAATTCGGATAAGGAGTGGAAGAATTACAAAGACTTTGTCCTGGAGGTATGCTCGTTTGATAGGTCATCTAATTGAAAGGTAAACCTCAGACACCTGTAAAAGGAGAACCAATTACTAAGGACAAAACAATTAGTTAACAATGGAGGGAAGGGTTGGGGGAAGGGGAGGTGCCTCAGAGAATCCAGAAAGTTTGGGGGGACAGATAAAACTTAAGCTTTGATTTCAGGTGGAAGGGACCTAGGACGCAGGCCTTAGGGGAGGGTTTCCTGGGAGCCTGCGGGGGGAAGGTACCAGCCCAAAGAGACCACTGAGGGGTCCCATCCAAGGTCAGTGGGAGGGAGTCTACAGCCTCTGACCGCCTGACCCTCTTCCCTGAAAATTAAAAGCCCAGGCCAGGGAGCTGCTATCAGCTAAAGAGCTTAACTTACTGCTGTGTCTTCTCTCCTGAGGCAGTTTATTATCAACTATCGCTTACAAGTGGAAGCTACTTCTCTAAAGAGATTCTCATAGGATTCAGGAGGCGGGTCTCAGGAGTGCTTGGCCCCCGAGGTTCACTTGCCGCACATGGAAGCTTAGTTCCGGCGAACACTCAGGGGGCTAGAGGCACGGATGTGGGAAAGCGGGACAATCAGAGACAGGTCCCCCGGCCCGAGTCCTCCGAAGGCCCACCCCGGGCCTGGCCTCGGGGCCAAGCCCTCCCCGCCTTGTTTTCAGGAAGAGTCCGGGAGGGAGAGGATCCCGGCCCGCAGCGGCGCCGGCCCCAGGGGCTTCCTGCGTTTCCCGCACTGGGACCAGGAGGGACGGGCGGGGGTTATCGGGTCCCGTCTCCGCTCCGAGCCCGGAGGAGCCGCCGGAGGAGCTCGCGCTAGACCCCCGAGGGGCGTCGCGCCCCTGACCCCCAGGCCCCAGGTGAGGCGGTCAAGGCCGGAGCGCAGCCAGGCGGGGGCGCGCCGGGACCCCACCGGCCGGAACCACGGCACATGCCGTTCCCGGAGGCTCCGGCTCTGCGATTTGAACCGAGGAGGCCGGGCGGCCCGGCCGCGGTTCGCAGCAGCCATTGGCTGCGGCGGCGCGGTGACATCAGCGCGGGGGGGCGCGGGCGGAGCCCGGGAGGGGAGTGTCCGAGCGGCTCCCAGCCCCGAGCCCGAGAGCCAGAGGCAAACCGATGCCGAGCGGACATGGGCCGCCAGCCCCGGCGCCTCGCCGAGCCCACGGAGCTGAGCCCGCAGCTGCGCCGGCCTGGCGCTCTCGTCTCTGGGGACCCAGGTAGGCGACGGGTCCCCCCCACCACCCGGCCCTTGGCCGCGACAGCCCCCCGGCGCCCTGCGGGGCCTGGGTGGGCTCGGTGTGGGGACCTCGATTCCCCACCGCCCCCGACCAAGGGGGCGGAGGGGGTTGGAAAAGCCGCGATAGGGGCGGCGGGGCGGGGAGCGCGGCCGGGTGTCCCCACTCCAGCGCCCGCCCCCGGGTGGTCAGGCTGGGGCCCGGGGCCACGCACTGGTGTCCAAGCAGATCCGGGCTGGGGAGGGAGGTGGTGGCGGTCGATTTCTCCTCCCCAGACTGGGCTTAGCTGGTCGGATCCGGGCTCTGCTCGGGGGTTGGAGACGGGGGACCACCCGGCTTTGAACGGTCCACCCCTTCGCCCGGGTGGGTGACGCTGGGGCGGGAGCACAGCCTTCGGCGACGCGCGGTGCCCCCGAGGGGGGCGTGTGTGCAGAGTTCGTGAATCAGAACCCGGTCGCTCGCGCGTAGTGGCAAAGGCGTGCACACTCGCCCTGGTACACTCGCCGCAGCACACGCCGCCCCGTGTCACCGCGCCGCGCGGAGAGGGGCGACGAGCCGCCCGGGAGGGAACGGCCGAGCGAACAAACCCTCCTCCCGCCCCACACCCTCCCTCCCCGGCTCGCCCCGCCCCACCCCGCGCGCCCGCCTTCTCGGGAGACCGGGAGGCCGAGGCTGGGGGTGCAGCCGCGGCGCCGATCGGCCGGGTGGGGCCGCTTCTGAGCCCGGCCCGTGGCCGCACGCGGAACACGGCCGAGCGCTCCGGGCCTGGCCTGGAGCCGGGAGCTGCCGGTTAATGATTTAATCACCAGCTAGGGGCAGTGGAGCGGGATCGGCCGTCTGTAGCTCCGCCCCCTCCCCGGAGCGCCCTCCGTCCGGGGGCACAGAACTGCCCCCCACCAGCCCCGGGCGCGTCCCGGGTGAGCCGCTCTGCGCGCCGGGCCGCCGCGGGTGAGTGTCCGGGCCGCCGGGGGAGCTGGGCGGGAATCGGAGAGGGGGCCGGCGGGCTTCCCGGGGGAGGACGGGCCGGGGCGTGTGTGTGTGTGTCTGGGGGAGGGGTGCTCTCGGCTAACTCAAACCAGATTCCTCGTTTCCCGACGCGACGCCGTAGCCTGCGCCTGGGAAGTTTTCTTTTTCTCCCCGGGAGAACGAAGGGGAAATACAATGCTTTCTGTTTTCTTGTCACGCTTGCGATCTGACAGGCTCCCACGGCCCTGGGCTGCGTCCCCGGTGCCTGTTCTCTGCCCCTTTAGCTGAGCAGCTGAATGGCGGGCAAGGGTCCCTGAGCTGTGTGAAGCCCTCTGCTCCTCTCCTGGGGAGGTTAGGTGCCGGTGGAGGTTGGTGGGGGGGTGGGTATCTCCCTCTTCCTGACCGCCCCCTCCAGCGGCCATCTGGACCAGAGCAAGCTCCGCCATCCAGCCCGCGTAAACAATGAGGGGCCCGGTTACAGGAGGGCCTCCAGCAACGCAACTTCTTTGCACAGTCTGGGTTTCTAATAACTCCCTACTCCCTCCGCCCCTTTCCAAGGCCGAGGTGGAGGAGGGGACCCCCCGGCAGGATGGACTGAATTTTAAGAGAACAAAGAACAGGGCACAAAGGAAGGGGGAAGCTGAGCTGTGGGTTTCCCCCAGAAAAGGGGAGTTTGCTGGACCAGGCCTGGGCTTAGCCAAGCCTCTAGGTGGCCCCAGGGCTCCAGAGGCAGTAATGGGACACCCGCTGAGGACTTGGGACAAGGGAGGTGCCATCCCTGGGGGGTAGCCAGGACCCTGTGTGAGTCTGGGGGCGGGGCGGTTCCTGTGGGCCCCAGCTTTCATCAGCTGCCCGGTGTGAGGTGCCCGTGTGACCAGCCGATTACTGTGGTTTATGTCCTCTGAACTTGGACTTTGCCCCTCCACTCCCTGGGGACAGCTGCTCCTTCCCACAAATGGGGGTTTGGTGAACCTTGGGAGACCCCTGGGCAGTGTCTCCTGGTCTTCCCAGGGATCCTGGGGACCCTGCAGGGACTGGGAGGGCATCCGTGTGATGAGATGAGCCTGGGGTTTGGGGTCTCCGCCGGCCGCTTTGCCGTCTCCCTGAGTTCCTGGAGCTCCAGCTCATGGGTGACCATGTGCTCGTGAGATGCTCCCTAGCTCAGGCCTCGACTTTGAGGATTCTTTCCATCTTTTTCTGGGATGTCCACCTTTCTCTTGACTCCTCTTCCATTTCCCTCTCATTTCTCTCTCCCACCCACGCACTCACCGATACTCACCCCAATCCCATGTAGGGACACATCCAACCGACTTTGGTCCTGTTGCCTCGTGGAACCTGACAGTCCAGCCCTCACAGGACTGGAGACCGGGGAGCCCCAGGCCGAGACTGTTGTCTGAGAAGTGGGGTTGGGGGGGGATTGGGCGGACGTTGACCCCCGGAGAAGGACCCTAGACCCTTCTTTACCCTCAGGAGCCTTTGGTAGGACCTCTGGCTGGCTCTGGCTCAGGGCTTCTCGCCGCCTCCACCTTTGGAATGGCTGATTGATTACTGCAGCCAGGACAGGCTGTGCCCAGGTGTGGCGGGCAAGGTGCTTGCAGCAGGCCGCCCTTCGCCCTCTCCCCTGCCCCCTCTCCTCTGAGCAGGAAGGTGGGACCAAGCTGGGACGGAGGCCTCAGAGGCCAGACTTGCTGTCAGGCAGTGGCTCCAGTGGCTGGAGCTTCCACATGCTCAAAGGATCCTGTCCCTGTAGGGGGAGGGAGGAGCCCGTCCCTTGGAGGAACAGGATCTGGGTTGATGCCAGAGATACGCTTGGGGGCGGAGGGAGAGGAGTTGAGCAATCTGGCCCTGGAAGCTGTGAGAGCCTCGATCTCCTGACCTATGTGCTGGAGGCCTTTCTGCAACCTTGGGAAAGGGAACTGAGCCCTGGACCCGTGGGCAGAGTGTCCTCGGGGCCAGCACCTCTGGGGACTCGGGGAGGGTGGGATCCTGCTGGGAGGGACTCATGCGGCAACTGGACATGGCCCTTTGCTCACGGGGTGCCGAGGAGGAAGTCGAGCCCTGAAGGATCCGGCATTCCCACTCACTGAGTCCCTGATACTCTAGCTTAAAATACAAGGAGCCTTGGGCTTCCTTCCAGGAACTCTATCGGAGTCTCTCCCTGGGCACCACCAGCTTGCAGCCCGGGGCTCCAGGCCAGGGAGGCAGCACTGACGTCCAGAACCCCCCTTGCCAGGAGCAGGGGCTCTGGTGGCCCCCACTCAGCCTCCCAAGCTAGAAAGGGTCTCCTTTTCTGGTCAGGTGAGCCCAGTTTGGGGTTACCCAGCCCATAAAAAACTGCTGGCATTTCCCTCTCATTCCTTCATCCCCGGGGTTGAGGCCATCTGAGAAGCCGCAGAGCTGGGACAAGAAGGAGCCCTGGGGCTGACCTCAGGGACAGCATCTCTTGCCCAGCCAGGGCCACTCTGACCACCGTCTCCTCCCCTGGCCAGCAGGGTGGCAGACGATGTCCGCCAGGACAGCCTCTAGCCTCCCTGGGAGCATCTCAGGGTTCTTATACCTGCATCCAGGCAGCTTTTGGGGGTAACTGGACTTGGTCTGCAGACCCCAGCTTCAGATCCGTGACAGTGAAGCCGGGCTCTGTGTTCATGTGTCTGCTCCCTGCCCCTCCTTCCTCTCCACACTCAGGTTTCCACTCCCTGCAGCCCTTCTCCGTTCCTCAGAACATTGTCCTTGGCTCACTGAGACGTCAAGAGGAGCTCCTGTGTTCCCCCTGCCCTTGGGGTTGAAGTCTCAGTCAGATGGTGGGAATGGAGAGCCAGAGGGGATACAGAAGAACCGCTTCAGGGCTGGCAGTACCGTGTGTGGACACCTCTGATGAGGACCGGGTTAGGTCCTAACTGGGAGTTAATCATATTGATAATCAACCATTATTTGCTTCTGGTATCTGGCCCCCCCGATTTCTAAGTTCACTAACCTACATCTTATGGAGGAACGGGAGGGCCTTATCCCCCGTATTGAACTGAAATCAGAAAGAGCTGAAGTCCCATCTGAGAAAAGCCAGGCTCCTCCTGTTAAAGGTTAAAAGGTAAAGAAGAGAGAAGGGAAGGCACATGGGGAAGAAGACCAAGCCCAGGGGCTGCGTGATCGCCCTGCTGGTCTGGGCTAGGCAGTCCACAGCTGGGCTTGGGAGCCCCGAGGATACCCCAACCCTGTGACAATTCATCCTGGGGCCCCCAAGGACTGTGCAAGGGGTCAGCCCTGGGGCCTTTTGGATAGGAGCCCTTGGGTGACAGACACTGAAGGTATGTGTCCTCTTTGAGCTTGGGGAGTGACCATTGGCAGAGAGTCCCAGGGGATGCTGGAATTCTACCTTTCAAGGTGTAGAGATGGGGCACCTACTGAAAAAGAACACATTATAGCATCATTTTCACAACAGACGGGGGAGTGCTTACCCCTTATGAGTCCTCGTGAAGGGCTTTACCTGTGTTAGCTGATTTCATCTTCACAGCAGTGCTAGGGAGTACGTGGTGTTATCAGTCGCTTTGTAAGCTAATAAGGACACTGAGGCACAAGTAACTTGCCCGGTGTGGCCGAGCCAGCAGGTCACCGGGGAGTCTGGCTCCAGGGTCCCCCAGGCTGCACACTCCATCCCACAGAGTCAAGGTGGAAATTCACCAGCCTGCTCTAGAGCCGGACCTGATCCACCTGGCTCCCTCTGGAGACCCGGGGTGTCCTTTGATGCCCCACTCCTCAACTGAGCACTCTGCTCTTAGGAGACGCCAAGTGAAACCAAACAAGATCAGGCCCGATCTGATTTCAAGCCCAGCCCTTTCCTTCTGAGGCCCTGGGCAGGAGGGAGGAGCATGGGGCCCCCTGCAGGCACTCCTTTTCCTCCCCTCCTCCAGCTTCTTCCCCCTGTGATGAGAGCTGGGTGGCTGGGGAAACAGACACAGACACCCACACACACCGACACCCACCCCCACCCCTCCAGGAAGAGGGGTAAACAAGTGAAGTTGCCCTTGAGCCGCTGGCTCCTCTAGGCTTGGCTCCAGAGCTGCCGCTTCCTCTCACTCCCAGGTCAGGGCTCACTCCTTTCCTTCCTGAGCGGCTGTAACTCCTGGTTAGTGATGGGGCAGGGCCCTTCTCCCTCCATGCCAGGCCTTCCCTGCCGGCTCTCCTGCTCTCCTTCCTCTGGCCCAAGGCATAGGCTTCTGGGATGAAGAGGGAGCAGGGTGGAGAGAGAATGGCCCATCCCCAGCCCAGGAGGAGCATGGTTGCCCAACACCGTGGACCTCCTGGGGTGGGGGGCGGCTGTGGTCTGTATTTGTCTTGTCTTTTCCCTGGAGTGGTGGGGAGTGAGGAGCTTGGACTTGGGATATTTTAACCTGAAATTCTGTGCAAAGTGGTTGTCTGGTGGGTGCTCATGCATCCATAACCTTCGTCAGATTTGAGTCCAGCACCCCCAGCGATGCTTAGAGCACGCCCATGATATACGTTATGGTCAAGTCGGAAAAGCCCAGGGTTCAGAATCAGGCAGACTTGGACAGCTTTGTCCTTAGCTATGTGACTCAGGGGAAGCATTTAACTCTCAGCCTCAGTTTTCTCATCTGTAAGATGGGAATGATGCCGGTAACTCCATGGGATTGTTGGGAAGAGTACTTAGGGTCTTTCAAATGCTTAGGATGGTGTTCTTACTTGCCCCTCCAAAAGGGAAGCTTAAACAAGATAAAGCAGCCAGCTTGGTATAAGGCAAAGGTATTGTGATCTCCATTTGCTTTCTCATACTTCCTCCATGACCTATGGTCCCGGGGGCGCATATCCATCTGAGGTCCACGATAGGGTCTAAGGTATCATTTCCTAATCTTTAAGCCAAACTGGCCATTGTAGTTTTTGGCAATCAAAGAGTAAGTTAATTATCGAAACTGCAGTGCGTTTTCCCACAACTCAGGCTAAGTGACTGGTATAGTTTTCCTAAAACTGTAAGAACTATAAATCTCTAAGATGGTTGAGAATATCTTTATGAATCCAGTGGTGAGTATCATGATTAATGGAAATACCTCTAAAACAGCATCATCAATAGGAATATAATGCCAGGCACATAAAGAAATTTTGAGTTTCCCAGTAGCTACATTTTAAAAACTACAGACTGATGAAATACATTTTTATTTTGTTTTAATTTTTTGGCTGTGCTGTGTAGCACATGGGGCTCCAGTTTCCCAACCAGGGACTGAACTCACACGCCTGCATTGGAAGCTCAGAGTCTTAACCACCAGACCATCAGGGAAGTGCCCTGGTGAAATCAATTTTAATGTTATATTTAAGCCAGTATGTTCAAAATACTGTCATTTCACCATGTAATCATAAAAAATATCAACAAGATATTTTACATTGTTTTTTTATACGAGGTCTTCAAAGTCCGTTGTGTATCTTACACGTGTTGTTTGTTTAATCGCTAAGTTGTATCTGACTCTTTTGCAACCCCGTGGACTGTAGCCTGCCAGCCTCCTCTGTCCACGGGATTTTCCAGGCAGGAATACTGGAGCAGGTTGCTGTTTCCTTCTCCAGTATTTCACACCTGTAGCACACGTCAGTTGGGATGCTAAATTGCATAAATGCCCCCTCAGATTTGGGGTTTACAGTTGAAAAAGTAGATTCACACCCTCAAGGTGTTTTCAACATACTTCAGTTCAGTTCAGTCGCTCAGTCGCGTCCGACTCTGTGCGACCCCATGAATCGCAGCACGCCAGGCCTCCCTGTCCATCACCAGGTTTTCCAATAACTGAATCAAGCATCAGTTTTTCATTTAAAATCATTAAAATGGAAGAAGAGGTAAAAACTCAGTTCCTTGGTGGCACTCGCCGCATTTCAAGCCCTCGACAGCCTGATGTGAGTGGGGGCTACTGTGCTGGATGACTTGGGTTTAGGATGGCGCTGTAAATGCCAGGAACCGTGCGCCCGCTTGTCACTAGCAGTCGTCAACATCATGTTGGCAATTGTAGCACATTTAACAAGATAAGAATGAGGAATGGAGGAGGCAGAATTATTATTAGTTGCAGATGCTGGGTTGGTCCACTTGCAAAGCTCAAAAGATTTAATCATATGGTTGATTAGGGTGTGTAAAGACAGTACAAGCTTAGTAGGGTAGACATTAAATAGATATAAAGTTTAAAATTGCAGCTTTCCCATATACCAGCTACCACCAGTCAGAAGATACAGCTACATGAAAGGGGCTGGATATAAAACCCATTCACAATGAAAGACCATAAAATAATTCAGAGTAAACACAAGACGTGTGTCAGACTTGTAGGAAGAAAAAACCACAGAATTTAATGGAGAATGTCTAAAAGACTTGAATAAATGGATATGAAGACATGATGTTGTGATAACATCAACTTTCCCCAAATTAACATTGTTTGCTGTCAATCCCAATGTAATTCCATCAGGACTTCTTTTGGAACTTAATAAAATGTGTCTCAAGTCCTTCGGGAAGACTAACTGCATTAGAAAAGCCAAAGAGTTTTCAGGAAAAAAACTTAACGTAGGGATATTATCCTACTGAATACTCAAAACGTATTTCACAGAGCTGATAGTGTGGACCTGGTTTTGGAATAAACAGAGACCAGTAAGCAGGATGTAAAGAACTGACTCATTTGAAAAGACCCTGATGCTGGGAAAGATTGAGGGCAGGAGGAGAAGGGGACGACAGGGGATGAGATGGCTGGATGGCGTCACCAACTCATTGGGCATGAGTTTGAGCAAGCTCCGGGAGTTGGTGATGGACAGGGAGGCCTGGCGTGCTGCAGTCCATGGGGTCCCAAAGAGTCGGACACGACTGAGCAACTGAACTGAACTAAAAAAGCAGGAAAGGAAGTCCAGAGAAACCGTGGGTGGTGGTGTCTATATCTATATCTGATGAAGGTAGCATCTGATCCTTTACTCATAGTTTATACCAGTTTTATACAGAATCAGTAACTAACTTGGTTATATTTTAATTTTTTATCTATTTTTAAATGACCCTCAGTTTCAAGCCACAGACATCTTTGTATTTCCTTTACTAGTATTTTTATCTCCATGAGTAATTTTTCATTATTACATTACCTGGTAGTTTTAGAAGAAGTGAATGTTTTCATAAAATTTGGGAGTGGGGAAGGTCTTTGCTTCATGGTTTTAGAGCCAGAAATTATAAAACAGATTTAACCATGTAAAAACTAATGAGCACTCCATGGAAAAGAGAACAACAAAATCACCATATTGTAGGCAGGCATATGATACACTTGAGAAATATTTGCAAAGTATAGTCAACATTCCTAAGCGCTTTAAGATTTAAAGTCATACAAATCCATTGGAAAAGATGAAGGACCCCTCCCCCCCACGGCCCCAAAATTGGGTAAAATGGCTTCCACAAGCAATTCATTAGAGAAATATTTTCTAAAATGCCCTCCCTCTTTAGTAATGGGAAAAATGAAAATGCAAATTATAAGTTTACTAAGATGGTGGTGATCATGGTTTTGTTGTTTTCAACTGAGGACACCATAATGCCTGGTATTGGACAGCGTCATCCTCTATGCTGGTGAAACTGTAACTTGGTAAAAACCTCCTGGAGAACAAGGGAACAAGAGAAACAAAAGTAATTTTACTCACTTATCGGTATGTATCCTCCGGAAATGGACCTGGAAGGCTGCTTGTTACAGCGCTGGAAGGAAACGGCAACAGCCTAGCATTCTTCAGCGGCTGCTGGATGTGAAGCTGAGGCCAGTAGGACTTTAAGATAATGTAGCGGTATTTATGAACATGTAACCATTTTCACTCAAATGCGAACAGTGGTTGGCTTTATTCATCCCTCTGCCCTGGAAAGTGCTGCTTGTATTTTGAAAAAAGCGGGGGGAGGGGCGGAGAAAAACATCTAAATCGGCACTATCGCAGAGAGGTAGCCTGCAAATCTAGTATATAATTTACAGTTTAAATAGATGCATCTGAAAAAGTATGAAGAGGTGCAACGACCATTTTCTTTAACTCAGTATATTCCAAATATTATCCTTTTCTAATATATCATTTGACAATATTTTAAAATAGTATCATTTGAAAAGATCAATTCTAACATGCGATCACTGTGGAAAATGAGCTAATTTGCACTCTCTTTTTTGATGCTAAGTCTTTGAAGTCCAGTGTCTACTTTACCCTTGAGCACAGGTTAACTTGGACATTTCAACCTGGACTCCATTTGGGGTGCACATTTCAAGCGCCCCATGGCCACCGGGCTGGGGACTGCTGTATTGGGCAGTGTGGGCCCACGTTATGTAGTAACACCTGGAGGGGCAGCAGACAGTGGGGTCCTTAGGGTCTGTGCTCCACCCAAGTGTCCTGATTACCTGGAGCCAGTTCATCCCCCTCCCCAGTGGTACTCCTCTCCTGCCTCCCCCTCCCCCAGGGATGTCTGGAGACTGGGCGGTGGCTGCTCGCTGCCTCGGAAAGCTTGTAGTGAAATTGGGGCTTTGTTCACTTTCCCTTCCTTCCCGGAAGAATCTATCCGCCAGAGGATGTTGATCTCCAGGAAACGGGACTTATAGCTCCCTTGGGCCAATGAACCCAAGGTCTAGATTGACTCGGAGAGGCAGGGAGGGTGGAGCCAGCGCCAGGCACCCAGCCTGGGAGGTTTCAGGACAGGGATGGGGTCCAGGTCTTGGTCTTCCTTTCTGGCAACTGGGAACCACCAAGAAACACAAGCTGGAGATTGAAACAGGGACAGGCATGAGAAACACTTGAAGTGGGGCTTTGTGCTGGGCCCACTCTTGACTCTGCTGGGCGAGTCCTGGCTTCTACTTCAGGGGGGTCCTCCCCACCTCTCACCTCCCAGGGAGGGTCCTCAGAGCAGGAAGCGGAGATGAGATCCGGAGTAAGGAGGGGCCCGTTTGAACCAACCCTGGGAGCAGATGGCTGATGGGGGTGTCCGTTAAGTGAGTCTGAGATAAACAGCCTGCCTAATCCCACCCTATCGCCATCTCTCTGGCCGTGAGCACATTCTCAGCTGCGGACATGTGAATAAGCAGGAGGCTGTGTCCCAAGGTCTGCCAGAAACGGGCTCAAAGCGCCATTTAGTAGCTGAGAGAGAGCATGAGGGCTTTCACTCCATCCGAGCCTCGGTTTCTCTCTCCTGAGCAATGGGGGCAATTGCAACACCCCGCACGCGGGGCCAGGGGCCTACGTTTAATGATGCCGCCACACACTGCCTGGCACACAGCAGGCACCCGGTGTATGCGAACTGCTGACGGCATGCCTATTTCTGCATTGCTGGTGGTCGGCCAGTGGCTGGGGCCCTGGGGTGTCCTCCCCGTGTCCTTGGGTGACCCCGCCTCTTCGCGTCCCCTCTGCTCTCTGGTAGCCATCAGGAGACCCGAGCTGGGGCTGTGGAAGCAGCAGGGACCAAACCGCCCCCTGCCCAGGGTACCACTGGGGAATGGCTGCTGTGGGAGGCTGGCCTCCAGCTCCAGGCTTCCGTGTCACTGGAAATTGGCCAGTCTCCCAGGTGGGAGGTGGAGGTTGTCATTTCTGAATTGCTCTTTGTTGGAAAGCAGGTTCTTGGGGGCAGGGGGTGGGTCCTAAGCTCCCCATTTCCCCTGCCACCGGGTTTAATAGGCTGCCCACTCTGTCCTCCCAGGCAACTTAAAACGAGGACATGATAAACTTGTGATAAACTTGTCCTTCTGGGGGAGGTGCGGATTAAGGGTGGGGGAGAGAGAAAGAGGACAGACATCAGAGATTTTTTGATCGTTTGATTTGAGAGTATGTGGCCTGAGCCCCACGCCCTTGCCCTTCCCCTCCCATCCCCCACCCAGCACCTTGTATGGGCTGCAGCTGCGGGAGCCTGAGAATCTGATAGTTTAAAGCTGGTTTGGAAATTAAAATTTTTTCCTTAAGCCTTTGATGCTTTGGGATTTTTACTATTATTATTATCAAAACAGCACTGCCACATTAAAGGAAACTTTTTTTTTTAACAAAAGCCCATTTTCCTCTCCAGCCTGACATCACTCCTTTAATTTCTCTGCCTGCCCTTTTGCCTTTCTTCGAGAATGTGTGTGTGTGTGTGTCGTCTGTGATCACTGCATGTAAACAAGTCTAAGTTCTGCCTTTTTCTCCTTCTGCTCAATGTCGTTTGGTGATCAGTTTTCCATGTCCTGTGTGGTCTTCATAGACCCCGCTTGTTGTGCTTGAAGGATAATCTGTTGGGTTAACATGTCCTTGTTTTCTCAACCATTTTCTTATTGCTGGGTATTAGGCTGTTTCCAGTCTCTTGATATTATGAATGAGGCGTCAGTGGCTATCTGTGTTGGGGACTTTTTTCTGCTCTGAAATAGTTCCAGAGGGTGCGTTTCCCGATGTGGGGGCTCCTGGATGCTTCTGGATTTAAAGTTAAGTGTTTAAGGAAACTGCCATAATTGCCAATGCCCCAAGACCATCCCGTCCTGGGGTCATTTTGACTCTGAGCAGCTCCTGGGCTGGGGTTTTGTACCTCCCTCCCTGCCTGGTGGCACCTGGTACCTGTTGTTCCGTGGGAGGGAAGTCCTCCTCTTCCCCTTTCCCGGCTCAGTGCCAGCAAGATGGTAACAGACTCCAGAAGGTCTAGCGCCATGCCTGGAGTGAGTCAGAGCCCGTGTTATCTGCGAGGACCTATCAAGACTGGGAGACGGGGGCCTGGGCATCAGCACGCCCTGCATCCACCACCAGCTCGGTGGCCTTGGGCAAGTACTCTTCTCCAGCCCAATAGCCCAGTCAAGGCCCCTGGATGGGATCATCTCTGGGCTGTCCTTCCCCTCTCAGTCTTGGGAATCTCTGAAGTTGAAGGCATTGTGGATGGCTCTGTGGGCGTCACGTGACATTGCAGGTACCATCCTGTAGCACCACCCCCAGGAGCGCACACAGAATCCACTGAGGGACTTCCCTGGTGGTCCAGCAGTTAAGACTCAGTGCGGGGGTGTGGGTTCGATTCCTGGTTGGACAATGAAGATCCCACATGCTATGTGGCATGGCCAAAATATATATATATTTTTTGTAACCAAAAAAATGAAAAAACCCACCGAGATGTGGGAAGAAAAACACCAGAACTACTATGTCGTATTTTGCCTTTTTTTTTTTTTTTTTTTTTTTTTAAGGAAAACTCAAACCTATTAATTGATCCATGGATTGACAGTAGCCTCATTTATAATCTATAAAATATGTATCTGTGTGCATGTGTATAGAGATTACAGGCTCCGTGCTTTCATGTGCTGAGGTCCCCACACTCGGGGTCATGCATCACTATTTTAGGGATCGGAGCCGGGCTGTGGGAATAAAGCCCTGGCTTCTGTCCACGACCCCAGGGCAAATCTCTTAATTTAGTCTCTTCATCTCCGAGAGTATGGTCGCTCCACAGATACACAAGTGGTACAGGAGTTATAATAATGATATTTCATGTTTCCATCCTGGGCTCTTTTTTGTTTTTCTTCCCTTAATTTAATTGTGGCCATTCAGGCTCAAATTATTTTAAGACAGGGCTTCTTAACATCCTGGTGCCAGCAGCAGACTTTCAAATAGAGAGGGCTGCTGGCAGTGTCAGTGAAGGGACGAAAAGCTTCCAGATACACTCAAGGAAGCCAAAGTGACTCCACGGCCCCGCCCAAGTCCCTCCTGCTCTGTGTAGCAACGGGCATCAAAGCTCCCAAAGTCTCGTCCATTCCCTCTGCCGCCGGCCATTCCCTCTGCCGCCGGCCGGCTGTTGGAATAAAGCAGTCTTCCACTTTCTCTGGGACTCCTTATCCTCTCAGGATAATGCGGGTGAGCATTTCAGAAAGCGACAGAGCCTCGGGGCGCCCGTGGCCCCCCCTGGCCCCTGCGTTTCTTGCACAATCCCCTGCAGCATGTTCTTCCAGCTGTCTGATGTTCTCAGCACAACGCCGCCACCGCCCCCCCCCACCCCCGTTCTGCAAAGTCAGCTTCTTCCCGGTGACAGCGTTGATTGCACCCCCCAGGGAAAAGTCCCTGGCCTACCAGTTGAGACCCCCCCAAGCTGGGCTCCAGCTCCCCTGGGAGTCTGTCCTCCGTCTCCTCCCCCATCGGGATGCTCAGGCCCTGGGGTCTCCACTTCCAAACCTGGATGTGTCCTAACCCTAGCACACCCCACCCCGTCCAGCTCCGTCGTCACACCCTCATCCTGGCCCCATCCATCTCCACGACCTAGCCTTGTCCAAGCACCCATCCTCTTTGCCCTGAATTCCTGCTTCCCCTCCTCTCTGCCTGAAAAAGCTTCTTGTATCCAACCCGAGGCACGACTGAGCTCGAATGCCCCCTTCTGTCCAGCCACGTTGCTTGGGGATGGCCTGGGTGGTTAGAAGCAGAAATGCTGGAGGGGGCCGGTGGCTGTGGCCGTGGGCATGGAAGTGTGAGTCCTCCGTGTACTGGGTGAGCTTACAGGCCAGCTGCACACTGGGAGGCCTGTCCGGCTGCCCCGGAGGAGCTCAGGTCCGTCTGGAAGCCACTGGGCTAGTGACGAAGGGGGGCAGTGCGCTCTGGACAGCCTGCCAGCGAGGATGAGGGAAGGTGTGGTTAGAGTCGATCCAACCAGGGGCCTGGCCTGGCCTCACAAGGAAGGCTCCTCACCCTGCTGTAGAGGAATGCCCTGTGCTCAGAAGGCCAAGAGGAGAGGGATCGGATTCCAGAGGAGGCGAGGGTGTCAGGGAGAGAGACAAGATGCAGCTCTGTTTTCCCTTGCTCGGCCAGGAAAGTGGGATGTGGCTTCCGGGGTGAGGAGGGGGGTGGGGGCGCCCCGCCCAGGGTGTGCCATGGGGAGTGGCTGCCTATTTTAGCCACTTCCCCTGAGCTGAGTCACAGGGCTTAGCAGAGCCCCCTCCTGAGGCCACAGTGCCCTTGGGCACAGTCCCCTTCTGGGTGGCACTCAGCATCGCCCCCCCAACCTGGTGCAGACCACCTGCTTGTTCCTATCCCCAGAGTTTCACCTTTTCACCCCCAAGTGGCTCCCTGTTCAGAGTTTAGGCTGACAGTGTAATGAGGGTGCCGTGAGACCAGAGATTTGAAACAGCCCAGTAAGCGGACTCTGACTAGTGCTGCAGCTGCAGCTGTAGGGCCCCAGGGCTGCTGGGTCCTGCGGGTCCTCCTTGCTGGGCAGGGCGCCCAGTGGGTGACTCCACCTAGGCCCCCGCTCTCAGGACTTGGGGCGTTCTCATGCTGGAGGTCAGAGATGGTTTGGTTTCTCACGAGCCACAAAGCCTCGTCCCCACCCCCAGGGAGTGAGACCAGGGGTGGCAGATAAGCTCTGGCCAGACCTGCCCTGCCTTCCTGGGGTGCGGGGCTGTGCAGGAGCCTAGGGATCTCCCTGCCGGCCTCTCGAACCCTGACCTCTAGCTCTCCCCTTGAGAATGTCCCGACAGAGGGTGATAGGATGGTGCGGACCCTCCTGTCCTGGTGCCACGATGGCCGCAACTCCTGTCCCCTGCAGGGGGCCACGGGGGTCCGCACCATCCCGGCTGAGTCCTGGGCAGCAGGGCCTGCGGTTTCCTTTCCGTTCTCTCTAACAAGCGCTTGAGCTCAGGGAAACCGCAGCGCCTGACGTTGTTCCCTGGGCCTGGGGATTCCTGCTGTTAGCTTGAGACCCTTACGCAACTCTGGAGGTTCCCGTCACAGATCCCACAACTCGGATCCTTTTGTTCCCTCCCCTGTTCCTCCTTCCCTCTTTTTTTTTTTTTTTCCTGCTTGAGCATGCATACACATTCTCACTCCAGGACTGGGATTCTCAACCCAGGTGCTCCCGCCCCCCACCATCGGGGGACACTTGGCCCGTCCAGAGAGGCTTTGGTTGTCACGGTCATAGCTGGGGAAGGGGTGCTGCTGGCATCTGGCAGGTAGAGGCCAGGGGTGCGGCCAGACGGCCTACAGGAGCAGGATGAGCCCCCACCACCGAGGACTCTCGGGCTCCAGGTGTTGGCAGGGTCAGCATCTGTGCGGTATGACAGGTACTTTCTCCAGCCAGCAGTCGGGGAAGGGAATTGGAAATGCTCCCTAACCGGAAGCACTACCCACCAAAGGCCAGAAAGAGGCCTGGCGTGGAGCAGAAAGAGGCCTGGCGCAGGAGACCGGCTTCCAGCCCAGCTCTGCCCTTTGGCACTTAAATCTGGATAAGTCACTTCACTTCAGTGAGCCTGTTTTCTCATCCAGAAAATGAAGCAGTTGTGCTGAGAGCCGAGGCTCCTGTGACCAGAGGCAGAAGCTGAGCTGCAGGCAGGTTGAGGACACAGACCCTCACCTTCTCTTCTTGCCTTACTGCCCTGATGGCAGCGGAAGCCTGGGGGATCCTCTAGTATCCAGAGTGCCTTAGAGACCTGATTTGATTTCCTTCAATGTGAACAGTTCTGAAGCTGACACACTCCTCTCTCCTCTCGGTTAGCCAAAGAGTTTTCTCTAAAGTTGGCCTGAGACCCCATGGCTGCCCCCAAGGGTCACATACGGTGACTCTCTGCTGGATAAATGTGGAAGGGATGGCCCTGTGTCTAGTGTAGGCAGCAGCAAACTGTGGCCCAAATCTGGCCCACCACTTGTTTTTATAAATAAAGTTTTATTGGGACACAGCCACGCCCATTTGTTTACATACAGCCTACTGCTGCTTTCCTACCACTGCAAAGACAGATTTGAGTAGCTGAGACCAAGACCATAACTGCCGTACAGCTGAAAATCTTTGCTGTCTAGACCTTCATGGAAAACACTTGTCTAAACCTGGTCTAGCGGCTCCACGTCTAATAGTTTAGAGGTCAGATCCCAGGGTTTAGGGAGGGGTGAGGTTAGGGGTGGCGGAAGCGAATTTTCCTAAGGGTCTGGTGAGGAGGGGGGTCACCTCAAGGCCTTTCAGAGACATTCTCACCTGACTCTGCCAGCCCACGTCACCCGTGTGGCAGGTGAGCCCTGGTGCCTGGCTCCTGCTGCCTGCCGGCTCCGGAGAACTTTGTTGGCTGGAGTGACGAGCACTGAGACTGCCTGGGGGTGGGGTGGGGGGGCACGAGCTAGCAGGGGAACCATCAGGCTGGGTGTCCGCAGCAGGACAAGGAACAAGGAAGGAGCACTTCGGGGGGTGGGGGGTGAGAGGGCATGGAAAGGTCAGGCCTGGAGCCCCAGAGCTGTAGGCTGAGGTGACATTGTCCTTGGGCTCGGGAAGGCAGAAAGGCAGCAACCCAGAGACTGGGGTGGGTGGTGGCATTTCAACAGGTGTTTGGAGACCGACTGTGCCGAGAACCGCCGGACGGGCTTCGGTGGCGACGGGCCTGTTGCAACCCTCCGGAAGCTCATGGTCGGGTGGGGAGATGACAGTCCAGCCACAGCTGTAGAACGACACAGCCAGCGCCTGCTGGGGCCAGGGCCATCTGCAGCGCGGGGGCTGGGGGACCAGGAGGCCGGGGGTCTCACTGGGCTAAAGCAGGTTTCCTGGAAGAAGTGACATCTCAGCTGAGCCCTGAGGATGCTGGGTGAGCCAGGGGACCAGTGTTCCAGCAGGGGTGTGTCTGGTTCGGAGTCCAGGAGACAGAAGCTCAGGGCCGGGGCAGACTGCAGGGCTCAGGGACAGGCGAGGAGGGAGGTAGGGACGGGGCACCAGATAGGGGGGTCTGTGCTGGGGGGTCTTGGGTGGGCTGTTTTAGCCAGAAGGTGAAGGATGGGGGAAGGGGAAGCAGGGCCAGGTGGGATGTGGCGGCTAGCCTGGGGCAGCATCAAGAGTGAGGAGGAAACACTGTGGGGCGTCCTGTGTTGCCTCTGGCAACCCACCTCTCCCCGCTCTGCTCAGCCCTGGGCTGCTGGGTTTAGCCTTTGGGGCTGGTTTGACTTCAGCATCGGACTTCACCTTGGTCCTTGCCGGGAGTCGCGTGGCTGGGGGTACAAGCTTTCAGAGGCTTTCCTAGGCTCCCCGAGGATGTTCTTTGGTTCAGGTTAAACATCCTGGGGGTTGGGGGTGTATGCAGTTGTCTAGTTCCTACCGCCCTGTGCACCCCTAATGATTAAAGAAACGGCATTTCCCAGTCTTGGTCCCTGAGAGGTGGGCAGAAGGTGGACCCTTGGCAAAGCTCAGGGCCCCACAGAGCAGGTGCGGCAGGCAGGGTTCTCACTTCTGGGACACCCAGCGAGAACCAGAGGGCTGGGGAGCTGGTTCTGTGGATCCCCGTGGCCCCACCCTCATTCTGATTCAGAGAGAGAGCCAGGCTGCCCAGGTCCATGGAGGTGTCTGCCCTGCCTCCCTGGGGCCTGTCCTGTCCTACTCCTTCTCTTAGGACTGTGACTCAGGCTGAGGTGTCCACTAACTGCACAGGGATTGAGATCAGCCAGCAGGAAGAATTTACAGCCTGTCTCCAGACTGGTTGTTTGCAGTAGTCCAGTCCCTCCCTAGTCTGCTGCCTGCCCGTTGCACCTCCCCGGCTAGCTGGCAGCATCCTGGTGGGGTGGGGGCATCCTGGTGGGGTGGGGGGAGACACAGTCCTTTAGACGACAGAGCGGCTCTCTCTCTAGCGTCAGCACAGGCGTGTCAGTGGCTACCTGAACTCCAAAGAGGGCTGGCTTAGCCCCAGTGCCTGTGCAGGAGGGAGCTGGCAGGGTTCTGAAATTGATCGCTGGCTTATTTCACACTTTCTTACTTGGGTGGGAGCGAGGAGGTGTAAATGGCCGCCCCTGGGTTGGATGGGCTCTGGTGCTGGGCAGACAGCTGGGTTAACCCTTGCCCTGCTGTGTTCTTCTTGCAGCCCTGTGATTTCCTCATTGCCCCTTCCGGCCGCCCGACTTCACCTCTGACTCGCGATCCACCTCCGCCGGACTTCACCTCTGATCCCCCCGGATCCACCTCCGCCGGACTTCACCTCTGACCCCCTATCCACCTTTGTCGGACTTCACCTCTGATCCCCAATCCACCTCCGACCCCCTGATCCACCTCCGCCAGACGTCACCTCTGACCCCGCCCCCCCATCCACCTCCGCCGGATTTCACCTCTGACCCCGCCCCCCCATCCACCTCCGCTGGATTTCACCTCTGACCCCCGATCCACCTGCTGCCTTGGGAGGGCCCCCCTGCGTCCTCCACCCCAGCAAGATGCCCATCCTCAAGCAGCTGGTGTCCAGCTCGGTGCACTCCAAGCGCCGCTCGCGGGTGGACCTCACGGCCGAGATGATCAGCGCCCCGCTGGGCGACTTCCGCCACACCATGCACGTGGGCCGGGCGGGGGACGCCTTCGGGGACACCTCCTTCCTCAACAGCAAGGCCGGGGAGCTGGACGGCGAGTCTGTGGATGAGCAGGCCCCGTCCTCCTCCTCCTCGTCCTCTAAGCGCAGCCTCCTGTCCCGCAAGTTCCGGGCCAGCAAGCGGTCCCAGTCGGTGACCCGGAGCGACAGGGAGCAGCGGGACGTGCTGGGCTCCCTGCGGGACTCGGCCCTCTTCGTCAAGAACGCCATGTCCCTGCCGCAGCTGAACGAGAAAGAGGCCGCAGAGAAGGGCTCCAGCAAGCTGCCCAAGAGCCTGTCGTCCAGCCCCGTGAAGAAGGCCAGCGCAGAGGGCAGCCTGGAGGAGGCGGCACCTCGGCGGAACGGGGCCGCCGCCCCGCACTCCCCAGACCCACTCCTGGAGGAGCAGGCCTTCGGGGACCTAGCGGATCTGCCCATGGTGCCCAAGGCCAGCTTCGGGCTGAAGCATGCCGAGTCCATCATGTCCTTCCACATCGACCTGGGGCCTTCCATGCTGGGCGATGTGCTCAGCGTCATGGACAAAGGGGGTGAGTGGGAGCCGGAGGGGGCACCGGATGACGGCGGTTACCATGGCGACGGGGACCCAGCCGCCATCCCGGCCCCGGAGCCCCGAGCGGCAGGGCAGGAAGGTGAGGGGGGCCCAGACGTGCCCTCCCGCGCCCTGCAGGATGAGGGCTGGGCGGCGGCGGCAGCCCCCAGCCCTGGCTCGGCCCGCAGTGCGGGCAGCCACACCACACGGGACAGCAGCTCGCTGTCTAGCTGCACGTCGGGCGTCCTGGAGGAGCGCAGCCCGGCCTTCCGGGGGCCGGAACGCGCCCCGGCCGCTCTCCCTGCACAGCCGCCGGACCCCGAGTTCTCCTTTATGGACGAGGAGGAGGAAGACGAGATCCGAGTGTGAGGCGGCCCGGGGGTGGGGGTCTTTGGGCGTGGTCCCCTCCCTGCCCCCAGCCACACCGAGGAGGCAGCCAAGGCTTTGACCCTGGGCCTCATGGTTGAGAGGTGAGGGCGGAGCCTGGGGGCCCAGGAGGACTTGCATCTGGCTTGGGTGCTTGACTTTTTTTTTTTTTGCACACCCTGCCCTGCCCCAGAGCTCCTAGGACGGGGCTGCGTGCTTGCAGCAGGCATCAGCTCTCCTCGCCCCCAGGCCTCCATTGGATGCTCGCTGGCAGCCCGAGTCCCTGCCACGTGTGGCGATAACAGGGCAGCCGGGGGCACCAGGACTGAGGACAGCTGACTCGCCTCTTTTGTCCCAGCAGTGGCCATCAGAATAAATGTTGTGCCAGGTCATCTGCAACGGGGAACCCCTTGGAGGCCAAGCGGACCTAAAGTGTACACTAAACGCGACCCCTTCCGGGGACGAGAACAGGATGCAGAACGGAAGGAAGGCTCCGGGCGGCTTGAATTTTCAATCAAGAGGGGCCTTCCAGGATGACACGAGGCCAGGCCGCAGCCCTGACTCTGTCCCTCTGGGTCTGTTGGCTCTTGTGTTTAAATCTTTCTAAAGCAATACCCGGAGCGGTGTTTGTAGACCTGCCACCGGGAGGAAGACGAACCCTTTTAGAAAAAGACGTTTATACTAAGTGCTTCCAAACTTTATTTAGAGCTGTATGGGGTGGGAGGGGGTGCTCTGTGTGTGTCTGTCTCTGGCCCCCTCCCCCATAGCTATTAACAACTGGGCAGGCAGCCAGTGTAGAAAATTTCTGGAAAATGATTATTAAAAGAGCTGTCATTCCTGGGGGGGCGGGGGCGGGGGCGGGGTATAAAAGCTTTCTTTGAATTGGGTTGTTCCTTCCCCCTCCCCCAGCCCCGGACTGACTACTTCCCCTTCCTCTCTCAAGCCTCTGTCCAGGGAACCCCCTTCCCACCTCTGAGTCAACAGCCCCGAGGGCAGAGTGTTGCCAGAGTTAGCAACAAAAGGAAAAACAGAATGCTGAGTTAAATTAGAAACTCAGGCGTGCAGAGGATACTCTTTTAGTGTTAAGTATGCCCCGTGACTTATTTGGCACATGCTTAGACTAAAAAGTTAGTGGTTTTCGTTCTGAAATTCGGATTTCCCTGTGTCCTTGAGCTTGGGTGTGAACCTCCAGAGTTCAAGCTGACTCACCTCCCCGCGTGCCCTTGTAGCCAAGGGAGGGAGGGTGACAGAGACAGAACCAGCACGGGACCCAGCCAGGGCGGAGGCAGACTTTTTGAATGGAGTGAGTGCCCTCAGGTGCTCCCTGGTTTCCAGTCGAGCAGCCCCCTGCCCCCCCACCAGCTGCCCTTGACACCCATCTAGACCGTGGTCAGTTCCAGATTCTAAACTGTATATTTTTTTTCCATGAAAATGTTAAAAGAGCAAGGAAACATGAAAATAAAAGGCTCTACGGCATGCCCGGTGTTCTGTCTCTGCTTTTGGAGTTGGGGTTATTTCAGGATGTGGGGGAGGGCAGATAGGGTGCACATTGGGGACCTGTGGCTGCCTGAGCCCCCACGGCTCTCAGGGGCCTGAGGTGGCTTCTCTCTCTGTCTTGGGGGCCTGCCCCTCCTGCACAGTTCTCCAGCTTCTGGAAGGATTCGGCCTTGTGTGCCCATCTGCCCAGGCAGGCCCTGGGGGGCTCTGGGATTTGGTGTCTGAGCTGCCACTTACCGGCTGGGTTCCCTGGGCACTTAGTCACTGTGCTGCTCTGTACCTCGTTCTGCTTGTCTGTTAAATGGGAATCCTGCTGCTCTCAGGACTTCCCTGCTGGCTCAGACAGTGAAGAATCCACCTGCAATGAACTGGGTTCGATCCCTGTGTTTGGAAGATCCCCTGGAGGAGGGTGTGGCAACCCACTCCAGTATTCTGGCCTGGAGAATCCCATGGACAGAGGAGCCCGGCGGGTTACATACAGTCCATGGGGTCACAAAGAGTCAGACACGACTGAGCGACCGAGCCGTGGTGTTGACCAAGTTGTTCCTAAACCCAGGGAGGTGCCTGGGCCGCGTGGGAGTTGTCAGCACCGAGACACACAAGCCAAGTCAGCAAAGAGGCCACCCTACACTCCCTCCCTTTCCCTATCTGACCTGGCGGATCACCTTACGGGGTGTGGTCTCCTTTCAGTCTCCTGGCCTGGGAGGCAGACTCTGGTGTCCCCATTTTATAGAAGAGACGTGCTCCAGAGGCCACGGGGCCACCTTCGCGAAAGTCACCAAGTGGCAGACTCAGCAGGACTGATTGGAAACCCTTTCCACGCTCCTCGAAGCTTCGTGACTTGGGGAAGTGAAGCCGGGGTGTGTCAGCCCCGAGTGGGACCCTGGGATCCCAGCGGTCAGCCCCTCCCTCACCCCTTCCCCTCTGCATGGGCGCATCCCTAGGGCATGACTGTCAGCCTGGGTGGGGCTGTCACTGCCCCTCCAATGCCCTCCTTTCCACCTGGGGGCCCCGCGTGGCTGAGATCTGAGTTCGGGAAACCCTGCCCCTGTCCCGGGGAGAAATTCAGGCATGTGCTCATCATCCTCCTGGGGAGCAATTAGAAGCGTAATTAAAATGTCGCCAAGTCCCTCTGTCCCTAGACTGGCTCATTAGAGGTAATGAGAGGTGTGAAGTTATGAGTAGATGGGGTGGTGGCCGGGGTTGCAGGGGGACATCCAAGCCCAGTGGGAATGATGGGTCTCCCAGCTCTTAGGGCATTGGAGAGAGGGATGCCCTGTTAGCAAAGGCTCAGGCAGGTGTAGGGGGCCGTGCCTCTGAGACATCGTGTACCTGCCCCCCCACCCCCCGCCGCCCACTGCACCCGTGGCCATTCACCCGTGGCTGGCTGCTCCCAGCCCCTCCCCCAAAGCTGCAGACTTGCTCCTTGACAGTTCAGGACCACCCGGGGGCTTGCAGAGGCCCGGCTGGCCCCACACTTCGGAAGCATGGTTTCCGACCTGGGGCCCAATGCGCCCACCAGACAAGTGTGGGATAACCAGGCAAGACCAGCCCAGCCAGCAGCGTGGACCGTCGTTCGTCCTGTCGCCTTGGACCAGTTCTGTTCCCTATCTGGGCAGTTTTAGTTTCTCCATCTTTAAAATTTAGGCTCTAGTTCAGTTGCTTTCAACTTAAAAAAAAAAACAACAGTTGTTTTTCTCATGAGGTATTATACAAACAGATAAACCAGAGCTTCTCTGGGGCTGGGGGGGCAGTTGGGGGCGTGGGAGGGTGGTCCTTTCTCCCCTTCGGTCTCAGAGGTTTGCCTGAGAACCCTAGGACCCCCATGGAGCATCTCCCTGAGCTGCTCTGTAGGGCTCCCTCTACCTCTGACAGCTCAAAACAAGAGCTGGGAACTCTCTCTGGGTAATAACACAGTAATTTTAATTCAGATGGCAGCTAACATTTCCGAAAATTACATGGGACCCCCAAAACCTGCGCCAGGCAGGGCTGCAGTCACGGCTCAGAGATGTGTTAGGACGAACCCCACCTGGTCCATCCACCGCCAAGGTGCCTCCCCTCGGCCTCCCCGATCTGTCGAGGGGCTCTGCTCTTTGCTGGGTGCATACGGCTCTGCTGTGATCACAGGAGGGCTGTGTGTGTCCTAAGACTGCTGCTGGGCCACTGGGCTAGAAAGTGGAGGAGGTGGATGCGGACCAGGCACCAGCTCCAAAGCCCTTGCTTGCAACCACTATCCATCCTAACCTGGTGATGTCCGCTTTGGAGCCTGGGATGACCAGGTGGGGCCAGTGACCTACTGGGCAGAGCAGCGCAGAAAGGCTGAGCTGACAGCCGGGCTGGTCGGGGTGTGCCCAAGAGGAAGGGGGGTGTGTTTGCACCCGGGGGAGGGTCTGGCGGCGCCAGGACACTTTCAGCAGCTACTGCCACTTCACATCGTCCAAAGGGCTCTGCAGGTGGTGCCTCTGCCCTTCCTGGGGTCGCTTGGGGCTGGCCTCTGTCTCCAGCCGCAGCCTCGTGCCCTCCTCCTGGCTGGGTACCAGGCTGGTCCCACAGGGCTCCCCTTTGACTCCATTCTCACACCCCAGCCACCGCCTCCTCTTCACCAGGGTTGCTCCATGTTCCCAGAAGATGAACACAAGAAATAGAAAAGGGATAAAAGGGGTCAGGACACGGACTCGCCTGGTGGTCCAGTGGCTAAGACTCCTTGCTCCCACTGCAGGGGATCTGGGTTCGATCCCTGGTCAGGGGACTAGATCCCCCACGCCACAACTAAAGATTTCGCATGCCACAACTAAGACTAAAAAAAGAAGAAGGGGTCAGGACACCTGCAGAGAGGGGCAGTCTAAGGATCGGCACATTTTAGGATCTGGTTCACCACCCACTTCCACCCATTCTACAGATGGGAAGACAGAGGCTAGAGAAGGCAGACTGGCTGCAGTCTTGTGAGCAGACCCTGTGAGGTGGACTGGGCTGGCTTGGCTCTGGTGTGACAGATGAGGCACAGCCTGACCAGGTGGACTGCATGGGGCAGAGCCAGGAGCGTGCTGTTGCCAGGGTGCCGGGGGGGCAGCCTCCCAAATGTCCGGAGTCCACACTCAGGTGGGGACCCTGCCTGGCATGGCCCCTCCCTTGCAGTAATAACCTGCATGCAAAATGCCCCTAAGAGGAGAAGAGGGTGGCAGAGGATGGGGTGGTTCGATAGCATCATTGACTCAATGGACATGAATCTGAGCAAACTCCAAGAGACAGTGAGGGACAAGGGAGCCTGGCGTGCTGTGGTCCGTGCTGCAGAGTCAGACACGACTAAGTGCCTGATCAACAAGAGTATCCCTAGACCCCAAAGACCCTGAGTCAAGATGCAGGAAAGTGTGGATAAACAAGGTCCTGGGACTTCCCTGGTGGTCCAGTGGCTAACACTCTGAGCTCCCAGGGCAGGGGACCCGGTTCAATCCCGGTTCAATCCCTGGTCAAGCAACTAGATCCCACGTGCCTCAACCAAGAGCTCGCATGCTGCAACTAAGACCTGGAGCAGCCAAAATAAATAAATATTGAAAAACAAACAAGCTTATCCAATCTTCTTGGATAAATCATAGTGGAAAAGAATATTTAAAAAAGAATATATGTATAGCTGAGTCACTTTGCTGTACAGAAGAGATTGGCGCAACGCTGTAAATCAGCTATACTTCAATCAAAAAAAAAAAAAGAATGAAAAGAAAAAGATTCAAGAGAGCAAAGTCAGGAGTGAAAGCGGGTGAGCTTGTCGATCGACTTCCCTTTCGCAGGCTCCCGGGGCCCTGTGGCGTCCTGCCAATAGCCAGATGGGAGCTGGGGAGAAGGCTTCGGGGGAGGGAAGGTATTTGCAGGCAGATGGAGGTTGGAGGTTTTGCCTCTGAAGCCTGTTGCTCTTACACACGGAGCTTCTGTGCTCCAAGACTCCCAGGAGGAGACAGGAGGAGCCGGAGAGCTGCCTTCCCGGGGCCTCCAACACTGAAGTGACACTATGTTAAAAAAAAAAAAAAGCCGAGGTCACTGGGCTCTGCTGAATGTTGTGGGTTTTTTTTTTTTTTTTATCCTGCTTTGTTCCCCCAAAGAATTGGAGGCAGCTTACAAAAATACGTAAAATACAATAGGACAAAAATAGATCAGAGAGAAAACTAGGCTGGAACAAACAGTGCAGTGAGCCAAGAGGATGGAGCGCAGAAGTGCGCTCCAGCGTGAACTGCAGCGTGGGCTCTGAGCTTCCTACCAGTCAAAGCGAAGAGGGAAATCCCCCCGCTACGAGACTCACAAAGTCCACGCGGTTAGAACAATTCCAGAAGCGGCTTTTTCTGACACTGAGTTCTTTCTGAGAGGGGTTCTTGTGAGATAAGAGGGCAGGGCTGGGGTCCCAGCCGGTGTCCCCAGTACAGTCTCGTAACAGAATGGAAACGTATCCGCATGGCGGCGTCCCTTCACTGTTCATCTGAAACTATCACAACACGGCCAACTGGCTCTGCTGCTGCTGCTGCTAAGTCGCTTCAGTCGTGTCCGACTCTGTGCGACCCCATAGACGGTAGCCCACCAGGCTCCCCCGTCCCTGGGATTCTCCAGGCAAGAACACTGGAGTGCGTTGCCATTTCCTTCTCCAATGCATCAAAGTGAAAAGTGAAAGTGAAGTCGCTCAGTTGTGTCCGACTCTGTGCGACCCCCCCAACAGAAAATAAAAAGTTAAAAAGAAAAAAGCAAACAGCCTCCTAACAGATTCAGTCACGCAAACACCACCTCTGCGTGTCTGCTCAGTGTAAATCAAGGGCTTGATGCCAAGGCACAGATCAATAAAACCAACTCTATGGAGGGCCGGGCCCAAACTATCCAATCATTCATCCGAGAGAGGCAGTTTCGATTCTTCCAGACAGAGCGGGATTTCTCAGCCTCAGCACTGTGGGCACGTGGGGGCCTGGATCCTTCTTCGTTGTCGTGAGCCGTCCCGTGCCCCTTGGGGATGTGAGCCGTGTCCCTGGCCTCTGCCCACTGCGTGCTGGGAGTATCCCCAGCCAGCCATGCCCCACATCGATCCAAAATGGGCCCCTACATTGCTGAACATCCCTGCGGTAATGAAAACCACAGCTCTTATCAGAGTGGTGGGATACCTTTTCTTTTTCTTGGCCCGTTGCAGTGAAAGCGCCGGGTGGTTCCACTGGACCACCAGGAAATTCCTTTAAAAAAAAATAATAATAATGAATAAAGGCCAGGGCCTTCCTTCCCTGATGTCTCAGTGGTGAAGAATCTGCCTGCCAATGTAGAAGGCAAGGCGTTCGATCCTGGGTCTGGGGAAATCCCACGTGCCAAGGAGCAGCTAGGTCCGTGTGCCACAACTATTGAGTCTGTGCTCTAGCGACCAAAACCCACAGCTACTGAGGCCGCCCATCCTGGAGCCCGCGCTCTGCGACAAGAGAAGCCACCGCAAGAGAAGCCTGCACCACAGGGGAGGCTTCTCGCAGCCGGTAGAGAAAAGCTCAGGTGGCAGCAAAGACCCAGCACAGCACCTCCCCCCAAAGATACAGTTAAGATAAACAATGAAAATAAATAAAAATTAAAAGAAAAAAAAGCCAATTTAAAAATGTGTTTAGGTCACTTTTTGTTTTTTAATTCAAAATATAAAAATGTTTATGGAGCCTTCTGGGAGGGAAATGGACATGCATTTTGTTACCTACTTTAATTGAGAAAGCTGGTTCCTCATCTTAGCCAGTAACATGTTCCTCTGAGGGTCTTCTCAGAGTAGCAGCCCCACGGAGGTGGTTTTCTGATTTCTCATCCTGGGGTCAGATTTGAGGTGTATTAATAGGTGGCTGCATGGAGGGGGTGGTTATCAGGAAGTGAGGCCTTGGGGGGATGATTAGGATTAGATGAGGTCACAAGAGTGGGTGTGTGTGTTAGTCACTCAGTAGTGTCCAACTCTTTGTGACCCCATGGTCTGTCCATGGAACTTTCTAGGCAAGAATACTGCAGTGGCTTGCTATTCCCTTCTCCAGGGGAGCTTCCCAACCCAGGGATTGGACCCAGGTCTCCTGCATTGCAGGCAGATTCTTTACCATCTGAGCCACCAGGGAAGCCCAGCCCGTGATAAAGCTAGTGTCCTGATAAGAGCAGAGCCCAGAGCTCACTCTCTATCCACATGTGAAGACGCACACAGTGAGAAGGTGGCCAAAGAGACTTCAGCAAAAGCCAACCAAGGTGGGACCTTCACCTTGGACTTCCAGCCTCCCAAACTGAGAAAAATAAGTGTCTGCTGTGTACGCCCCGTCCGTGGGCCCCGAGCTGACGGGGGTGACTCCCCATGTGTCTGGAGCTGCTCATCTAGACGGGGCGTCTTGGTCCAGAGACAGAATTCAAGGCCAAGCCAAGGAGTAACACAGGCAAGGGCAGCTGGGTGGGTTTGACGAATGTCTGACAGGCAGGAAGGTCAGCGTGGGCGAGGTTCTCCACCCCACCCCCCTGGCGCCTGGGGCCCTGACTTCTTCCCCAGCCACCCACCCGGGGGTCAGGATGCTTCATCCAGGCTGGCAGTGGGGAGGGGTGGCTGCCCTCTGCTTGCCTGCTCCTGCCACCCACACACCCCCTGGGCTTTGCACACAAAGTCGACACGACTCCCTGTCAACAGTCAGGGCTCGAGGGTTTTTTCCATCTGTACCCAGTCTGTCTGCCCCATGACCCAAGAATCATTTGGAGATAACAGACCGGAGGGCAGTCTTTGGTGATGAAAATGGACTTTGTCGTCTGGACTCAATTGACCCAAAGGCAGATCGAACCTGTGACCTTGGCCCCCATCCATCAAAGTGAGTGCACCAGGCCGGACCAGGGAGGACTCATCCATCATGGTGTTGGCGACCAGCTGGCGGCCTGTGTTCTACACAAACCTTCCTCTTCCTCCCCTGAGTGAGGGTGAGGGGTGCAGGAGCGTCCCCCTGGATGTGGGAATTAGATACTAGAACCTTGCTCACAATTATGGTCTACTGTGACTCTTGACCTTGAGCAGACCCAAGGCTGCAAAGGTGGCTCCTTCCGTGACTCCCAAGGCCTCAGATTCAAGACTCTTCCCGAGCTCCCAGCCCCTTGACTTTTTGGGGGAATTTGTCTGTCGGTTTGTTTTTTCATCGCAGCACGCAGCATGCGAGGTCTTAGCTCCCTGGCCAGGAATTGAACCCCTGCCCCTCAGCCCAGAGCTCAGAGCCCTAACCACTGGACCACCAGGGAAGTCCCTTTTTTGGTCTGTTTTGTTTTCTGTCCCAGCTCCTTGAAAGTCTCGCAAGAGCCGGAGAGCCGGATCCAGCCGCACAGGGCCAGAAGCGGATCCCCCTGTGGCTGCTGCTGGGGAATCCCATCCTTTACTGCCTGCCTCGCCTCTGTTTCACGGCCTCCTGAGCCCCCGTCCTTGCTGCTCAGGTGAGACCAAAGTGGTCTTGTTCCCCAGTCCCTCTGTGTCCTGCATCGTAGGATTCCGCTGCCTGTTACCAACAGCTTTCCCGTCTGTCTCTGTTTCCATGTTGTTTCTGTACCAAATGTGTGCATGCTCGGTGGCTTCGGTCATGTCTGACTCTTTGCGGCCCCATGGACTGTAGCCCACCAGGCTCCTCTGTCCATGGGATTTCCCAGGCAAGAATCCCAGAGGGGGTTGCCATTTCCTCCTCCAGGGGATCTTCCCGACCCAGGGGTCAAACCCCAGTCATTTGCATCTCCTTCTTTGGCAGGCAGATTCTTTACCCCTGGTGCCACCTGGGAAGCCCAACACAGATGTATTGTCTCACAACTCTGGAGGTTAGAAAGGGCCTTCACTGAGCTAGGATCACGGTGCTGGCAGGCCTGCCTTCCTTCTGGGGGTTCCAGGGAAGAATTCATTTTTTTGCCTCTTCCAACTTTTAGAAGCTGTTTCCTTGGCTTGTGCCCCCGCCCTCAACTTCAGAGCAGCAGTGTACTACCTTCAAATCTCAGTCTCTCTCTCTCTCATTGGAAGAGATAAGCTATTGGGACATTCCCTGGGCCAGGACTGATTCCCTGAGCCCCAAATGTCCTGTCTCTTTGACTCTCTGGCTAGAAGTACAATCCACATGCCAGCCCACAGGCACAGCCTTGGGTCACGGAGGTCTTGGTAGTCTTACCAGCCTGGATGCGGTGGGGGGTGCCTTTCCTGAACTGCAGTTTTGTTGACTGGTAGGAGCTTGCGGTCGTGTAGACTGAGCTGGTGGTCTTTGGGAAGCTCACCAAAGCCAGTGAGCACTGGTTCTTATCAACTGTAGAAGAGAATGAATGGCTTTCCCCCTGGGGTTTTTTAGTCCAGTAAGTAGGTTCGGACACGACTGAGCAACTTCACTTTCACTTTTCAGTCTCATGCATTGGAGAAGGAAATGGCAACCCACTCCAGTGTTCTTGCCTGGAGAATCCCAGGGATGGGGGAGCCTGGTGGGCTGCAGTCCATGGGGTCTCTAAGAGTCGGACACAACTGAGTGACTTCACTTTCACTTTTCACTTTCATACATTGGAGAAGGAAATGGCAACCCACTCCAGTGTTCTTGCCTGGAGAATCCCAGGGATGGGGGAGCCTGGTGGGCTGCCGTCTATGGGGTCACACAGAGTCGGACACAACTGACATGACTTAGCAGCAGCAAGTAGGTTCAATAGTTAGGAGTCTGGGCTTCCCTGGTGGCTCAGATGGTAAAGAATCTGCCTGCGATGCACACACATTCGTTCCCTGGGTCAGGAAGAGCTCCTGGAGGAGGAAATGGCAACTCATTCTAGTATTCTCGCTTGGAGAATCCCATGAACAGAGGAGCCTGGCGGGCTACAGTCCATGGGGTCACAGAGCCAGACACGACCGAGCCACTAACACACACACACACACAGAGTCAGGAGTCTAGGTTCCCATTCTGACACCCACTTGCTGCATGAGCTTTAAGCGATTGCTTCACCTCTCTGGGCCTTGGTTTATCTGCAAAATGGGTAGAAGCCCCTTGAGCGGTTGCAGAAGACTGGAGGAAGCCGTGATGAGAAACCTGGGAGGGTCAGTAGCCCTGTTACTGGGTCCGTGCCCCTGGGGGAAGGGGATGCCCCACCCAGAGCAGATTTCCTAGAACCGCGGGCTCCCAGAGGCCAAGCTCCGGGGCAGGGACACAGCAGGACCGTCCCGGCTGCTGGACATCCCCGCCCTGCACGTCCAGTGCCTCTTGTGAAACCAACAGCTGTCCCCGCCAAGTGGCATCTCGGGCACAAAGAGCAGCAAAGGGGCAGGGCACGCGGGCCCACTGTTCCTGGCCCAGAGCAGCAGCTGAGTGTCACGGCGGGAGGTGGTGCTTCCTCTGCCCTCTGTCTTCCCCCAACAGCTCTCCAGCAGCCAGGCCCATCCCTACTGGACCTAGAGCCCCTCCAGCAACAATTGCACGGCGTGGAGCCCCCTGCCCCCACCCTGAAGGACCTTTTATGAGGGGCTGGACGGAATAATATATTTGGAGAAGGGTGGCCCCAGGGACCTGGGGGCAGGACACTTGGGCCCTTGAACATCGGGTCACACCTCACAGCACCTACCTGCTGTGTCAGGCAGCCACGTGGACTTCTCACCAACCTCAGTTCCCCCAGAGGTCATGCTGTGGGTCTCCCTTTTACTGTCGCAGAATCTGAGGTTCAGAGAGGTGGCCTGGGACAGCAGGCTGGGGACCCACAGAACCAAGGTGTGAACCCTGACCTGCCCGATGCCAATGCTAGCGTTCGAGCTGGGGGTAAGGCAGATGCAGGGGTACCCAGGGGGGTGTGGCCACACGCTACCCAGAAAAGCCCGGGCTGGGACCCATCCCAGGCCTGGCAGAGCTCATGACCTCCATGACCTCGGCCAGTTCCAGGCAGGAGAATTGCAGAGCTCCCGCAGACCCTGCTTTTCAGAGCTGTGCTTTCAGAAAGGGAAAGGAGCGCGGGGATGATGACTCAGGAAATCCGCAGTCCGAGTTCAACGAGAAGCTCGTAATGATGGTGATTAAAAATTAACACCACTGTTTGTACAGTGATTTGCATGTCCACTTTGCAGCCATGAATTAAGTAATAAATGAAAACACAAATGCTGGGGGATCAGCTCCAGGGCACAGAAGAGGAGATGGAAGTTTCCAGAGGGGACATGCCAGAGCTCCCTCTACCCCTGCCCCAGCCCAGCACCCTCCCCCAGGCGTCGCCAGGGTTCCCCTGGCCTGGGGCTGGCTTTTTATCCTTGCATGATCCACGGTCCACTCCAGAACCCTGAGGGAGGAATATAAATGGGGGTGCAGGGTGGGCAGCATCGCTAGTTCTGAGACAGAGAAGATGCAAAGGGCCTGCCAGATGGGAGACCCAGATCTGACTCTCAATTCTTTTTTTTTTTTTTAAATAATTTATTTAACCAGGCAGACTAATTGATGGGTATTTAGGTCATGTCCAAGTTTTTCTTTACTTTTTTCTTGGCTGCGTGGCATGCGGGATCTTTGTTCCTGACCAGTGATTGAAGTCATGTCCCCTGCAGTGGAAGTGCTGAGTCTTAACCTCTGGACCACCAGAGAAGTCCCCCCAGCTCCCAGCTCTGATGCTCGTGAGCTGTGGGACCTTGTCAATCGCCCGACTTGTCTACATGCTTATTTGGGCCTCTGTAGAAAGGGCGGGGACTTGTGGAAGCTCGGTCTCCAGGTGGGAAGATGTTTCCTGAAGCTGCTGTAACAAATGGACACAGAGGCGGTGGCTTAAAGCAACAGAAATTCACTCTCACTACTGAGGTGTCAAAGCGCTTCCCAGGTGGTGCAGTGATAAAGAACCCCCTGCCAATGCAGGAGATGCCAAGGATGCAGGTTTGATCCCTGGGTGGGGAAGATCCCCTGGAGGAGGACATGGCAACCCACTCTTGCCTGGAGATGGACAGAGGAGCCCAGCCGGCTACAGTCCAAGGGGGCGCGAAGAGTCGGACACGGCTGGGCACACCTGGCGCACACCTGAAGGTTCACAGGTTGGTTCCTTCCGGAGCCCCTGCGGGAGGAGCCCCTGGTCCGCTCCTGGCTTCCAGTAGGGGCGGCCTCCGTGGGGTCCCTCGGGTGCCTCCAGTCTCTTCCCGGCTTCGCGAGGCTCCTTCTGTGGGGCTCTTCTGCATCTCAGCGTCTCCAGTCGCCTTCTATTCTCTTATAAGGACACCCGTCATTGTGTTTAGGAGTCACCTGAATTCCAGGATGATCTCACCTTGAGATCTTTAATTTAATTGCGTCTGTGTCTGCGGAGACCCAGTTTCCAAATAAGGTCACAGCCACAGGCAGGCGAGGTGAGGACTTGGAACCTCCTGGAGGAGACCAGGCAGCCCACTCCCGGAGGGATTCGGAGAAGCCCACATCCTGCGAGCAGGGTGCTGTCACTCACGCCGCGCTGCCGACGGCAAGGCAGAGGAGGAGGGAACCCACCGACGTCGCCCTGCACGCACCTTCTTGGTCGGGGGTGGGGTGGGGCGGGGGTGGATGAGGGAGCGGTCTCCTCGTCAGCCCTTATGATGAAGTCTTCTTGGGCCACCAAGGTGCTGGGAGGCGCCCCCAAAGACGTCTCCAGGACTGTAATGATTATTTTGTACCATCCGCGAAGTGGTCTCCTGAGACTCCGTTCTCCAGGGTGCTGTGTGTGTGACAGCACCTTGAACGAGCTCCCCACGGGCTTCATGATTAAAACAAAAAACAGAAAACAGTCCTAAAAGACGCTCCAGGTCCAGGGCCCACGCTTCCACAGAACCGAGGCCCTGACCTTGCCTTGGCCTGCCATGGTGCACCATGCCCCTGCTCTCACACTGCTGACCACCCCCCACCCCGACACTGTCCCTCCCCTCCCCCATCGTCACCAGACCCCCCTCCGAGAGCCCTCCCCGCCCCCCCCCACAACCCCTCTGACTCCCGGGGGTGCAGCTGGCGGGAGCTCCGAGCTCTGGAGTCTCCTGGATCCTGTCCCTACCCCACCCCTCCCCTCCGGGGCTCCAGGGGCCTATCTCTCTGTTTCCTTTTCTGACCGGAGTTCAAAACAACAACAACTACCACTCGGGGAGCGAAGGCCACGCGGAAACAAAAGCCAGCAGGCTCCGTCGTGTTGGCCCAGCTGCGGGCCTGTCGGGTGCTGCCGGCCTTGCCCGCTCTGTCCAGCAAGGAGGGCGCCTGGGTTGCGGGCGCCCATTCCTCCGCAACGCTGAGACCTCAGCCTGGTGGAGGGGGAAGGCCGCGGGGGGCCAGAGCGGCGGGAGGTGGAGGCCGGTTCGGGTTAGAGTCCTCAAGTGCTCCTTTGAGAGCTTCTGCAGACGTCCCGGGCCTGGGGGCAGGGGTGGTGTAGTGATCATAAAACAACATTTGCATAGAGATTTCGTGTACAAAGCGCTTTCTCAGGGGCGGGAGGCGCGCGGGTGGCCCGCGGAATCCGGGCTGGGAGGCCGCGGCCCCTGCTCGGCCCGCCCTCCCGCCCCGGCCGGCTCGGGATTGTGTGCCGGACGAACAAAGCGCTATTCATTCAGAGATTTCCGATTCCCCCGGATTTCTTCTCTCTCCCTGCTCTCGTGTGAAGAGCTCGCTCCTGCTTGTCACTCAGGCCGGAGGAGGGCCGTCAGGGGTCCCCGCGGGCGGGGGCCCGATGGTAGGGTAACTGGGGCGGGGATGGGGGGTGGGCCTGATCCCGCCGCACCCTCGCCCCACCCCCTCGCACCCTCGCCCCACCCCCTCGCCCTCCGGCTCCCAGGCTCCTCCAGCTCCTGTGAATCTGAGCATTAGGGCGGCCTCGCTGGGGCTGGCTAGTGCAACTCTCCTCACAGCTTACACCTGCGGCCGTGCCTTCACGTGAAAAGTGTGAACCCGGGGGGACTTCCCTGGAGGCCCAGTGGCTAAGACTCTGAGCTCCCGATGCAGGGGGCCTGGGTTCGATCCCTGGTCGGGGAACTAGATCCCACACGCTGCAACCAAGACCCGGTGCTGGGCCAAAACCCCCCACAAAGTCACCTGAACACAGGTTTGGGGACGCTGCGTGTTTGGGAGCCTGCAGACGAGCAGTGGGGGGGGGGGGGGCTCGCTCGTCCCTACCCAGCAGCGCGCATCGGGAACGGGTCTTGTGTTCCCGGGGTGGGGTGTGGGGCCCCGGGCTCTGCGCCCCTGCGTGGGGCAGGAGCGGGAAACGGCCGGGCGCGGGGGTGCAGCCCGCCGGGGTGGGGGGGGTGGGGGGGGCCTCCGCAGAGCCTGGCCCTTTAAGGGCCTCCGAGGAGCTATATAATAAGGTCCACCTTGGAGGCCTGAGGGCCTTTCTTCAGCCCCAGCAGGGCGGAGAGGGTGCAGGAGGTCATCGTGGGGCTGGAGCGGCTGGCCTTAGCCTTCGAGAAGGACGTGGAGACGCAGAAGGGCACTGGGCTCCTGATTTCCAGGCCATGGACAGTGAGTGCGGCTGGGACCCCTAGTCCGCCCCCAGCTTCCTCTCAGCTGCTCACCAGAGAGGTGGAGGAGGGCTCTGGCCCACCGTCCTGTCTGGCTGGGACCCCCCAGTGTAGCCTCTTGCTTCTCAGGCACCCCCCTGTCCCCCTTACATCCTTTCCAGGAAGCCAGAAAACGGGGCAGGCTGCTGGCAAAGCGGAGACCCTAGAGGGGTCAATTGAAAGAAGTTGGGATGACCCCACGGGCCGCCTGAGCGCCAGGCCAGCCTTGGGCCCCCAGTCCATCATCTCCACTGCAGAGTTCAGGGCGCTTAGCTGTTGAGTCCAGAGGCTGGTTCCTGGAGGCCAGCACCTAGAGGTCCACGCCTCGGGGGGCAGGGGGTGAAGGCCCTCCAGCAGCCACAGCGCCCCCTCTGCCTTCTTCGCCCCCAGAGTCAGGCACTTCGCCCCCAGAGTCAGGCACAGCTGTGTGCACCTTCTTCACCAAAAGGCTCTGTGAGAAAGGCGAGTGGGCAGAGGTGAGGGCTGGCAGGCTCACTTGGCCGGGACTGGGGTGCTGGATTTGCACGTGAGGAAGGGGAGGTGGGAAGGGGCATGAGTTCATTCTCAGGGCAAAGGGCAAGTGGGTGGGGCCATCAAGGGGGCTACCCACCACCTCCCAGGGATGTCCCTGACTTCATAGCACCCATTAGGGCAGGCACGGCTGCCTGCAAGGAGACAGTCCTTTCTTTCTGCCCAGCTGTAGGTGGGAGTGTTTGTGGTGTCAAATGTGTGCTCCCAGGAGGCCCCTGAGTTCTTAATTCTCCCCTGGCCAGGAGAGGGGCTTCCTTCCTGCCCCTCTGAGTTAATCTGGGACCCGTTTAGTGGGCCCCTCCATTCCTGTGTCCTAAGAAAGTTCAGGCTGCAGTCTCAGAAACTTATGTCTCCCCCTCCCCAAAGGGGCCCAACTGTGCGCTCTTCCAAACCTCTCTCCCCCATTGCAGACATTCTGTGAGGGGGGGCTGACATAAATCAGGTGTTCCCGTCTTCTGGTTTCTGAACCACTCACGGGCTCCTCCTGTAGAAATCCAGTTGCCCCCAGAAGTCTTGCCTCCAATTTGGGGGTCTCCAGTTCCCCTCTAGAGTTAGGTTGAGAAACCTGGAATGAGTTTAGGGCCTGCTTTTAGGATCCAAGTGATTCTGTTCCGGGGAAGCTGGGAGGCCAGGAGGGGCCCAGACAGGGGACCGGGAGCCTGTGTGGCCATGTGACTAGTTCATGTTTGGGGCAGCCCTGGACAGTGGGGTGAGGATGAGCAATGAACTGGTTGGTCACTCCAGGCTTTGAATCCTCAGCTTGGTCCATCCAGTCTCTAGAGCAGGGTTTCACAGAGATACCCTCTTGCAAAGAAATAAAAGTGTTCTTAGGTCTGGAAGGTCAGAGCCAGGTGAGCCAATGGCCAGAGGTGGAGAGTAAGACCATCAGAAGGAACACCTCCCGAAAACGCTACCATAGAGTTGGCTCAGCACAACACCGGTCCTGTTTAGAAACTGAGGGGTATCCTGTTTAGAAACTGAGGGGTGTCCTTCCTGCCGTCGGCAAGACCGCCTGAACTAAGATGACAAAGAGCGAAATATAACCTTTCCATTTCCTTCTGAATTGTTACAAGGTTGGCTCTCACGTCACCACGTTAGATCTCCGGAATCAGGAAACAGCATTTGTATTATTTTTTAAGACATGAGTTCCGCAGGCCCTTAACGAGTTCTTCCTTTGTGCTGGGGCCTTGCTGGGTTGGGGGCCTGGAGGGACCAGGGCTGGAAACCAACCCCCGCCCCCACCCCTGCATGGTCAGGCTGGAGGGGATGGGGTGTGATGGGTGCTTTGGGAGGTGTCTGCCCTGGGGGGGCATTCTTGGGGTTCGAGAAGGGCCAGAGCATCATGTCGGGCAGAGAGGGCTGGGGGCTGTCTGTTAAGCCGTCTCTGGCCCCCAGTTCCAGCCTTCGCCAAGGGAAGGGACGGCGGTACCTCCTGCTAGGGCTGAGCTGGGCCCAGGCTCTGGGTGTGTGGGGCCCCCAGCCAGGTGCTCTGGGTCCCCAGGGAAGCTGTGACCGTTCCGGCACGACCAGGGGCGAGAAGCCAGTGGTGTGCAAGAAGGGCGACCAGTGCAAGTTCCTGCACCAGAACGATGTCGCCAGGATGCCCAAGTGCCACTTCTCCTTCAAGTCCGGTGGGCGATGCCCCTTCCTGCACTGCCCCCCGTCCCGAGGGAGGGGAAGGAAATTTGGGAAGGGCCCCCAAAGGAGGTCTCGAGCGTCCCAGGTGGCAGGCCAGGCCACCCTACTTCTCCAACCCCTCTACAAAAATCGGACCTGTCTTCTGAGCCCCGCTCCACTGCCCTGCCAGGCTCAGGCACACGAAGCCCGTCCTCCCCACCCCCGCCCCGCCCCGCCCCAGGGAAGGGGAGGGTGGGGCGGGAATCAAAGGCCGAATTGTTACCCTGCCCAGTCCGGCTAATCACACAGCCAGACGGGCTGTCTGGAAAGGAGGCGGTCTCTGGAGCCCCAGGGAGTGTCGGAGCCAGTGTTTCCCAAACAGCCCGCACTTTCACGGTGGGGCTGGACGCACCTGCCCCATCGCCGCCTCTTTCAACCATCTTGCTATTTTTCGCTTCCTTTAGAAGAAAGCTTTACATCGCTTCCCTAAACGGAAAACTAGCATCACTGATTGGGGGCTTCTCTCCTAGCTCAGTCAGTAAAGAATCCCCCTGCAGTGCAGGAGACCCAGGTTCGTTTCCTGGGTCGGGAAGATCCCCTGGAGAAGGAAACAGCAACCCACTCCAGTGTTCTTGTCTGGGAAATCCCACCGACAGAGGAGCCTACAGTCCATGGGGCTGCAAAGAGTCAGATCCAACTGAGCGACTAGACTGCCTCAGCATCACTGATGAGCAGCAGAGGGTCACCGTGAAGGGGCCGTCATGAGCTTCATAAGTTTGGCCCCCTGCAGAGACCTTGTGTGACCCGCGCGTCCCCTCCCTCTGACTCCAGTCTTTCTCTTGCCATCCGAGGGGCCATGCAGGGGGAAGCCACCGCCTCCTTTAAGAACGGGATCTGTGTGTGTGTTTCAGGTCTTAGCTTTTCCGATAAACTTTTACAGTTCACTGCTTTTCAGAGCTGGAAGAAGCTTTAAGGATTATCTAGTCCAGTGGTTTTCAAACTGTATTCTGAAGAGGGACTCGGAGGGAGGGGGGCCAGCCTCCAGGGACACTTCTGAGCCAGGCGGCTGGGCTTTGAGACGTCAGTGAGGCTGCGGGCAGCTGTCCCTCATTAGTGTTGATGGGGTGGGGGGAGTCCTGGGTATCCAGGAAGAAGGCGTCCCCCTCAGGGTCAGCAAGAGCTTCCCTCGGGCTCAATCCTGTTTCCTGCCCCTCCCGGCCAGTGGTGGCAGTTCATGAGGGCTGCCCGCATGTGCGTCCCTTGTAGGAAAGGACCGAGTTTATCCGGAGCCTGGCCCCTCCTTGGTCATAAGTTAAAAGGACACTTTATTCTTTTAATTAACCTTGCCTGGTTTCCTTCGGGGAGTGGGGGCCGTGCTGGGCATGGATTTGGGAACAGGACCAGGTCCCTGTCTGCCCTCGCGCAATCCCCAGCGTGAGGGCGTGTGTGGACACCAGGGTTGTGATGTGTAAGCCAGGTTTTTTCTTTTTTGGCTCTTGGAGTCAATGAATGAATGTCTCTATTATTAGATATACTGTGCTTATCAAAGTGTAATTATTGGTCTTACTGGAAGGAATGGTTTTACTTAAAAACTATTGTTGGGGAGATGTAGCAGCGGGAAAGGGCCACTGAAAGGAGGTAGGAAGCGGGGGTCCTGGCCCTACAAGTGGACGAGTGCCCGTCCCAAAGGTACCAGCCGGGGCTGCCCGGCCGACGGCAGGCGGGGGGCGGGCGCCACCTGCTGGCGGAAAGAGGAACGGAAGCCACACCGGGCGGCGCGGAAAAGGCCGCCTCTGCCACTGCTCGCCAGTCCCGGGGGGTCACCTCCCTTCTTCCGAAGGCTGGAGCCCAGGGGAGCGCCGTGCCGAGAGCCCACGCGGACAGCTGCACGCACACCTTTCAGTGTGAGGAAGCCGGTGGTAATGGACGCAAGGTCCCTCCTCTCGGAGCCCCGGTGTCCTCCTTTGTGAAATGAGAGGACTGCGAAAGGGCGGAGGTTGAATTCTGGGGAAGCCATGGCGTTCCTCGGGGCTCAGGAGAGACCTCGCTTTGCAGAAGCCCGAGGTACAGAATAGACCTGTTTGGAAACCAGTGGAATTGACATTGTGGTGTTCCTTTTGGCCCTGAAAAGCGCTAAGTTGCAGGGTGTTTTTGTTTTTTTTTTCTTTTTTTAAGTACAGTTGATTTACAATGTTGTGTTAGTTTCAGGGTACAGCAAAGTGATTCATTTATATATATATATATGTACTTTTTTCAGATCTTTTTCCATTATAAGTTATTAAAAAATATTGAGTACAGTTTCCCATGCTATACAGTAGGTCTCTGTTGGTTATCTATTTTACACACACACATACATACACACATATAAAACAAAAAACCTGTGAAAAATGCCACTGGTAATTTGATGGGGCTTGTGTTGAATCTGTAGATTGCCTTGGGTCCTGTGTGTTGTGCTGAATCGCTAAGTCATGTCCACCTCTTTGCAACCCTGTGGACCGTAGCCTGCCAGGCGTCTCTGTCCATGGGATTTTTCAGGCAAGAGTGCTGGAGTGGGTTGCCATTTCCTCCTCCAGGAGATCTTCCTGATCTAGGGATTGAACCTGTGTCTCCCGCATTGCAGGCAAATTCTTTACCACTGAGCCATCGGGGAGGTCCCTGCCTTGGGTAGTACAGTCGTTCTAGCGCTACAGATTCCTCCGGTCTAAGCACACAGTGTATCTTTCCGTCAGCTTGTATCATTGTTGATTTCTTTCATCAGCATCTTCTAGTTTTTGGAGTACTACAAGTCTTTGGCCTCTTTAGATAGGTTTATTCCTAAGTATTTTATTCTTTTAGATGCAGTGGTAAGTGGGATTGTTTCCTTAATTTCTCCTTCTGATCTTTCATTGATAAGTTGTAGGCTTTTAAGGAGGATGAGATTGGAAACACTCCCCAGTTCTCTACTTGAATGAGGTAAAAAAAGGGCTGAGTCTTCCCCCTTGGTCCCTTCAGAGTCCCTGGGGCCTTGTGTGGAAGCTAAGCAGGCTTAGACTCCCTCCCCAAACTCCTGGTGGTCTGTGCTAATAGGGCTGGCTCCTCCTAGGAACCAGGAGTTTTGGTCAGATCCACAAATAGATGGGTTACAGCGCAGGCCCCGTGAAACCACAGGTGTCCCTCTGGGTCCCGTTTATTTCATCTCTGTGCCAACTTTGAAGCAGTGCTCTGCTCTTGCAGCATTTCCCCCAGAAAGAACTATGTAGGTTCTGGAAGCCTTATAGGTTTCATCATAGAGATGAAGCTTTAACCATGGTACAGGGCTTCCCAGGTGGCGCTAGTGGTAAAGAACCCGCCTGCCAGTGGAGGAGACATGAGAGACGCGGGTTCGATCCCTGGGTCGGGAAGATCCCCTGGAGGAGGGCCTGGCAACCCACTCCAGTATTCTTGCCTGGGAAATCCCATGGACAGAGGAGCAACATCTCCATGCAGGGTCGGGGTCTTCCTGGATCTCTAGCTGCTGGCTAGGGGTCTCCTCTTCCCCACCTCTCCTCGTTCCTTCTCCCAAGTAGCCCCTGAATACCTTCAGTTCCAGTCCCTCCTTCTGAACATCTGGCCCTGCCCCACCTCCTCCAGATGAGTGTATTCATACCCAAGCCCCACTGAGCCAATACGGGTGGGATCCACCTTTCTTAGCTTGCCGGAGAGAGGAGAAATTTCTTGCTATCCTCAAAAAAGCGCTGACCCCCAGAAGGCAGGCAAGTGGCCTGTGTGCAAGGGGCAGGGGCAGTCTTGTTCCAGGAGGGTGGATGTGACCTCGAAGACGCGCCTGCTTGTGCACAGAGAATGCTGGGATTTTCAGGGGACTGCAGCAACAAGGAATGTCCGTTCCTCCACGTGAAGCCGGCCTTCAAGACCCAGGACTGTCCGGGGGACGACCGAGGTTTCTGCAAGCACGGTGAGGCCCTGACGGAAAGGGGGCTCCAGGGGATGTGGGGGTGTCTCCCGGCAGGGTAGGGACGCACCTTCCTGAGGCGGTCTGTCTCTGCCCCCACCTTCCCTTGCTAAAGAAGATCCGTCTGGCCTCCGTTTTCTCTTTGCCAGCAGGTCCACTGTGTAAGTACCGACATGTCCGCAGGACAAAGTGTACTAACTACTTAAAGCTGGCTCCTGCCCGGAAGGACCCAGGTACCAATTTGCACAGTAAGTGTGAGAGACCAACCTGACGCCCCTGCTGTCGCCCCACCGTGCTGGGCCCACTCTGGCTTCTAGAGCCTTCTGTACCTTCGCTGGCCCGAGGTGGGGAGTGAAGCGTCCGGCCAGCATCCACCCCTGAGGTTCTCGGGGCGGGGCTCCCCCTGCGCCCACCTCTCCTTGGTCCTGCTGAACTCTAACCAGTCCTGTCAGCTTATTCAGGGCCTTCCCTGTGGGGTTCCGAGAACACGCAATCGGGGCAGCAGGCCAGTGCAGGGGTGTTAGTGAGCCGGCGGTGGGAAGCGGGGCTTAGAGCCACGCTGTGATTGTCTGTCTCTCCATGCCTCCTTCAGTCCCAGGATGAATGTTTCATTCAACCCAAGTTACCTGAAGGTGAGTGCAGGCAGGCAGGGGGCGGCGGGCTCACTCCTTTCCAGCATGCGGGTGGGGGGGGGGGGGGGGAGGGAGGGGGAGCCGCCTCCCCAGCCCTGCACTGTTGCCGCACGCTCTCACCCTCCCCCCATCTGCTCATCCCGGGAAAGGTGCTCATATGGGGTCCTTCCTCCCAGACCCCCTCGCACTTCTGTCATCTCTGCTTTCGGCAGAGCGTCTCAGTCCCCAGCCCTTCTCCTTCTTTGGCTCGATTAACACATGTGTGGGTTTTAATGAAAGGACCTGGGGCCAAGCTGAGGCTTTGTGGTCCAGAGCTGTTCTGCGTCAGGGCCGCCCTGCTCGTGGCTGGTCCCCGTGGGAACAGACGCTGCTTCCACTGATAACAAGCCTTGATAATGAGGGCCTCCATCCTGGGTCACGAGCCTGAGCAAACTCTGGGAGACTGTGAAGGACAGAGAGGCCTGGAGTGCTGCAGTCCATGGGCTCACAGGGTGGGACAGGACTGAGCAACTGAACAACAGTCCCCAGTCAGCAAGGCACAGCCTGCGGGGCGAATCGGGCCCTCTGTTTCTGTACAACCTGGAACCTAAGGGTGACTTTTTTTTAAAGGTTGTGAAGAAAAAAAGAAGAAAAACCCAATGTAGTATTTTTTGACACACAGAAATGAAATTCCAGTGTTTATAAATAGTTCCACTGGAACGGGGCCAAGCTCATCATTTACATTTCCTGTCTCTGACTGTGCTCACGCATACGATGGCACGATGGCAGAGTTGAGTAGCTGCAACACAGACCAGATGGCCTGCAAAGCCAAAAATATTTACTGTTTGGGTTGCTATAGACAATGCTTGCTGGTCCCTGGTGGGGATGGCTGGATGCTGGTTAAGTTTGACAGAGGCCAAATGGGGAGCATGGATGCTGGGGGCAGCTACTGAACTCGTGTTAAGTAGGGGCTCTGTATCCAGTGCTGCCCCTTGTGCCTCAGTGGTGAATAATCTGCCTGCCAGTGCAGGAGACACAGGAGACGTGGGTTTGATCCCTGGGTCCGGAAGATCCCTTGAAGGAAATAGCAACCCACTGCAGTATTCTTGCCTGGGAAATCCCATGGACAGGGGAGCCTGGCGGGCCACAGTCCGTGGTGTCCCAAAGAGTTGGACACCAATGAGGCTTCCCTCTCCAGCGCTAGGCTGGGGTGGTGCTGGCAGGGGAGGAGGGCGACCCCTGCTGGTCCCCGGTGGGATGGCTGATGGCAGGGGGCCCGTGATCATCTGCACCGGGGAATTCACAAGCCCATTTCTAACTTCCATCCAAAGGGATGCTTTCGGCAATTAAGCTGTAAAACAAGGCCATTCACGGCCTGGACGCCTGGCCAGGCCCTCTGCCCTGTGTAAAGCTGCCTTGTCTGTACACAGTGGGTGTCTGCAGTGTTTCCTCCTGGCTTCACTTTATCTGCAGCTTGTCAAGCAGCCCCTGGGGTCCATACTTCCTCCTGCCTGGGAACCAAGCGGGGCCCCCTCCCTGACAAGAGTGCCTGCCTCCTCATCCTCAGACGAGGCCCCGTGAGCCGGGGGCTGCCCACTGCCTGGGGCTCAGGTGCTGGAGCGGGCCGTGCTACAGGGTGAGTGAGGACGGAACTGGGCTGTTGCTGGGTTGAGGACCAGGGGAGGGGTGATTAGCAGCAGGTTAAGAAGCCAGACTCAGGTTTTGGTGAATTAAGAGAGAATGGGGCAATTTGGCTGGTAAACCAAATGTTCCGATTGTAAGGTCTCAACCTTACTTTATTTGCTTCCCCTGCCAGACAGACTGTTTCTTTCTTTAAAAGGCTAATGAGTTAGACATCTTCCAGGCCCTGTTTTGCTGCCCAGTGATCCCTTGAGTTATTTATACATAATGGTCTTAAGATGTGCTGGGGGGAGGGGGCAGCTTGGTAAGGAAGGGGATGTCACCCAGCTTGCATTTTTTAAAGAATTCATTTTATCGGATGTCACCCAGCTTGCATTTTTTAAAGAATTCATTTTATCGGATGTCACCCAGCTTGCATTTTTTAAAGAATTCATTTTATCTTTGGCTGTGCTGGGTCTCCAGTTGTGGCGAGCAGGGGCTCTTCTCTAGCTGCAGAGCTCGGCCTTCTTGTTGCGGGGGCTCCTCTCTAGCTGCGGAGCTCGCCCTTCGTGTCACGGGGACTCCTCTTCAGCTGTGGAGCTCGCCCTTCGTGTCGCGGGGACTCCTCTTCAGCTGCGGAGCTCGGCCTTCTCGTCGCAGGGGCTGTTCTGGCTGCGGAGCTCGGCCTTCTCGTCGCGGGGGCTGCTCTGGCTGCGGAGCTCGGCCTTCTCGTCGCGGGGGCTCCTCTGGCTGTGGAGCTCGGGCTCTGGGCCCGGGGGCTCAGTAGTTTCCCACACAGGCCAAGTTGCCCCACAGCCTGTGGGGTCTTCCTGGATCCGGGATTGAACTCGTGTCCCCTGCATTGGCAGGTGGATTCTCAACCACTGGACCACCAGGGAAGCCCACACTTTGCCTTTCCTGGTTGCTGTCTTTGGCTCATCAGAAAGAAAACCATCATGTTTCACACCTTGAAGAGACAGACTCTAAATTATCCTCTGCGCTCTGTTTTGCAAGACAGCAGTAGTGCAGGGATGAGAGGTGAAGGGGGCACAGGGCTCGCCCTCCTCAAACGATGCTGTCCTCCTCTTTACGTGTCCAGCCCTGTTCTCTGGGTTAGCGATGCTGGGCGTGGATCTCAAGGCCTTTCTCAGGCCAAACAAGGAACTTCATTTAAGAGTAGAAGCCAGGTTCCTCAGTAAGCCAGCTAACGGTCTCCTATGCTGCCCGAGAGAATTTGGCTTTTTTTTCTCTTGGGATGTGAATTTACAAAAAGTCACACGGTTAACTTTTTCTCTTTTAGTGTTGAAAAATGAGCTGTTATGCCAGTAAGAGTCAACTGGTAGGACTCATTAAAACACAAGACCCCACGTTGGTCTGGGGAACGGGAGGACCTTCTGTAGTGAAGATGCTGGAAGGCCGTGCTGCCCGCTAACCAGCACAGAGGCCGAAGCAGCCTGCTTCCCGCTTCCTCTTCTCCTCTAAGTGAGCGAGCTGCTGCAGACACAGCAGGAGTGGGGGCTCACGTCCGCGGCAGCAATGAGTCAGCCATGCAGCAGGGAAGCGCAGTGCCGGCGCGGCCAGCTTGAGGGTGCACCCTGCTCGGCTCCCCGTGGCCGCATGCACACACGCACGCCGCTCCCGGCGCTTGCGCTGCACCCGGCCTGAGCTACTGTTGTAAACTGGCGATTAAATCAAGCTTCTTTTGCGCGACAGCTGCTTCCCTGGACGGCTTCCTTAAATTCAGGATTTGATACTGTGCTTGTCTTACGTGAGGGATCATGGGGGCAGGGAGGGGAGGTAGACGGTACCAACGAGGCTTGCCCCAGGAGGTGAGGAAGTGACATGGGGCAGCAAGCACCATGTGATCTGTCATCGTCTAAGTCAGCCCCCCGGGCAGCCTAACCCACGGGGCGAGGCCTGGAGAGGCCAGGCCAGGCCTGCTGGAGGAAGAGAAGAGGGATGGTGTGGAGGGACTAGGCCCGCCGGTCTTGCAGACACAGGCAGCGGCCTTATCCCGCTTGGTGGAAGGGGAGAGGGCGGGGGGCAAGACCGTCCAAGAGCACGCTGGCCCAGCAGACAGCTCCTCCCTGGGCGGGTATGTGACACACGGCACGCAGCCAGACCACCACCGTTCTCAAGCCTGCACCCTCTCTCTGGGGGAATGTGACGGCCACTTTGGCCTGACTGGGTGGTTGTGAGCGGGCGGCAGGTGAAGAATGGTGCTTGGCTGACGAAAGCAAGCGCCCTGGTGGCAGCTGGAGTTTGGCTGGATGGAGGTGGGGCCTCTTGCTGGATTCCAGTTCAGGATGTGGATGCAGGACAAGGCCACAGGAGTTGTCAGCAAAGGTGGTGTTGTTTCATTCCTACTATATTGCGACTCCTCATCTCACCAATCTCTGCAGAGAGGTATACCTGTCCCCGTTTTATGGCCTGGAACAAGGAGGCTCCAGTTAAGTTAGATCACTTGTCCAAGGACGGACGTGCTACTTATCTCACAGGTGAGTGTCCAGCAGAGGCACGTAACCAGAACAGAGGAATATTTTTTAGGAATATTTTTGTTACGGAGAGTGGTAGTAGTAATATGTAGGAGCAACACTGTGTCGGGGAGAAGCAGGTATTAAAAGTAACTTAGGGTTACCAGGTAAAGGTAAGGAAGTCAGCAGGTAAGTTACAAGTGGGTTCCAGGTAGCCAGGTAGCTTAGGTAAACCAGTAACTTAGGGTTACCAGGTAAAGGTAAGGAAGTCAGCAGGTAAGTTACAAGTGGGTTCCAGGTAGCCAGGTAGCTTAGGTAAACCAGGAGAGGAAGGCGTGGTAGCAGCAGTGACAGCAGAGAGGGCGCCCACAGAACACGCCGCTGACGAGACAACAAAATGACTGTATTTGCAATAGCTGAGAATTTTTATATATACAGAAAAACATACTCTCCAGTAAAGGCAGGATTAATCTCAAGTGCGCAGCAGGGGCACCCCCCCTTTCCCTGGTCCCGCGAGTTACGGCAGGGCGGTCAGGTGGTACGGCACGTGGGCGGGTGACGAGACCTGCCCTGGAGTCCAGGACGGGGGAGCCTGGGCATCAGTAACCAGGACCTCAGCTGCAGCAGGGGAGGGGAGGTGAATTTTCAGGCTGCGTTTCCTGGTACATGGCCGGAAGCCGTGGTGGGGAATTCATACAGCTGCTCTGGAAGTGAAATCTAAGCACTGCTGCTCACCCTGGGGCGCTCCCACCAACGCGCTGGCTTCTTTACGGTAGTGACGAAAACGATCTCGACAGGTACTGAGTTCAGAAAGGCTCCTCCTGAAACATGTCCCAGCCCTGAACACTTTAGAGCGGACCCCCGGTGGTCTTCATCCCTCCGAAGGAGGAGCCTGTGAGGTCCTGCTGGCCCAGGGTAGGGGTCGGCAGGCTTTCTGTGGAGGGTCAGAGAGGAACCAGGTTCAACTCTGCAGGCTCTACGGTCTCTGCCGTGACGGCTCAGCCACAGCCAGCACCTGACCAACAAGCCGGGCTGTGTCCCCGAGACCTCACGTACGGAAAGGCCCACGCTGGCTCGTGCCTGTGGGTTCTCGTGGTCTGCGGACCCTGCTGGGGCGGGAGAGGACCCACGCAGAGGTCGTTCCCACCCACCTCTGCACCGAGCGGCTCTGACCCAGAGTGAGGCAGAGGGGGAGCTGTGGGAGGGCCTCCTCCCCACGCGTCTCTTCTGGGGCATTTACAAAGAAAGGCTGCAGAGCCCTTCCAGAGGGGGTTCCGGTGACATTCTCAGTCGCACTGAACTACCTACCTCTATTTTAGTTATACCTCTACCATACTCTTCCTCAACTGTGAATTTTTCCTTGTGGACAATTCCAATACACGTTCTCCTTAACCAGGAGAATTTGATGCAGAATTATACTCCCACTGGGGACAATTAGAGAGGGTGGGGAGGCAGGGGACTGAAGAACAGAAAAGGGAGATAAAGCCAGCATCGAGTTCTCAGAAGAGCGCGGGGAGAGAGGTGCAGATGCGTGAGAGCTGGCTTCATGACAGCACACCCGCTTTCTCGTAGTTCTGGAGGAGTGGGGGCAAAAGGGGCTGAACGCGTGTTCTGGCCTGAGGATCACAAGCAAAGCTAAGACCCAGACAGACTCACTGGTCCAACGGGCACATCTGTATCCGAGACATAATCAACCCTTGATACTGGAAAAGGATCGGAAGACCTGATCCATCTGTGCGATCTACACTGGATTTCCAAGAAGCCTTTTATCTATCCAAGTTATCGTCTAGGGTCCAAAGCAGAAGTCATAAAACTAGGACAACGTGGAATATTTTGACCAGGGAAGAAACCCCAAAACCCATCCTTCTTATGCAGCCCTAACGAAGTGGGAGGAATATGTGAATATTTCACTCAGCTTCTTGGGGGGTGTAGGGGTAGGATTCTGAAATGCTTCCATGAAGAGATGAGAAGCAGAACCCACGTGCTCACTGCTATACTCACTGCAGATATGGAAAAGATGATTTAACATTCTTTGGAGTGTGCTGTTTTAATCAGCTTAAAAGAAAAAAAAAAATCACTTGCCAAGGATTTTTCAGAGGCTCACCTGCAACTCTGAACCCACCCTCTGCTTGTTCCTCACAGCTGCCGAGAGCTGGTCAAGGACCCAGAGGAGCCCACCCACCCCCAAGGGGAAGGGTCTGACGTGAGCTGACTTCCAGCCACTTCAGATGCTCTTCTGAACCAGTATCTGGCAGGGATGAACAGCACGATGCCAAGATACAGACAACAGTTTTGGGGAGAAATGATTTAGAATTGGGATTATTTTTACCGAGCATTAGGAAACAGCTATTTTAAATTTTTAACAATGAACTCCTGTCATCTCCCTGTCTCCTTGAATAACATCCGCCTTTATGATTAAACAACCTCAAGTTTTTCTCCAAAACTTTCAGTCACTTCTGAGAACATGCCAAAAAAAATATCCAGAGAGAACCAGACCTGTCCACATTTGAAAAAAAAAACACCTGGCTTCCTCCAGAATGGCTGGGTTCCAGTCATTTTATTCTCTCCGCCCCGCCCTGCCCGCTGTGCAGTTTCCGCTCTTAAACACGCTCTGCAGCGTCTCCACCGTCCTCGCCTCAGAGCGCCAGAGCTTTCCGTGGCGTCCAGGTCAGCGCTGATTACGCCAGCGCTGCAGCTCTTGGGATAAACAGAGACAAACATAAGGGTCTATGAGCCAGTTCCTAGACGGCTTCTACCTCTTGCCCCTGAAGATCATCCCCCTGTATTTATTTTATAAATTTAGAAATAAAGTCTTAGGTACAGGGGTAAGTTTCTGCCTCACTTTCCTCAGTCTCAATTTAAAGATGTGAAACAGAAACTCCAGCATCACCTGAATGGTCTCTTTTTCAGTGGAGGCTTTTTCCCTGTGACAGAAACAATGTGGGATTTCAGGCATCATGATGAGAAAGGAATTCCTTTCTCACGGATGGCCACGCGTATGAGACGAGGGTGGGCAGCCGCGGCTGGCTAGTCAGGATGTGCGAGCTTGCTGCAGACATGATCCACGTCTTGACCCACGCCCTGTGTCCTGACACTGAATTAGTCGCCAAGCCCAGCAAAGAGTCAAACCTGACATTCTGGAAGAGTTTGTGAATTCTACTGGCCTCTAGTGTTAATAATGATCTTACACTTTTGCACTGAAAATTTTCATCTGAAAGCATTTGGATTTTGTCTGTTGTGGAAGAATACTGGGCCTTTTCTGATTTAATACAATAATACTTTTTAAAAATGAGCAAACATTATCTGGAATTAAAAGAACAGTGAAATCTAGGCATTTTCCTTCTGGTAAGATCTGGAGCAAGTTGAAATGCTAACTAGAAAGGTGCTTGTTCTCTTTAACGTTAAAAGTACTTAAATAAAACAGCTCTCAGCCTTAGACACACTGATAAGAGACTGCTGCGTTTGCTTCTCATCTCTTAGGGTATAAAGCTATTTGGTTTCATTCCTAGAAAGAAGTTCTTAGAATCAGAAAGTCACCAAAGAGAAGAGCCCTGATCTTCCAACAAGCAAACAGCTTTACGGAGAAAGTGCAAGCGCACTGGATCTCCAGCAACAGTCGTCAATGGAGCAGGAGAGTGGCTACGTAAACTCTAGTCAAATCTGATCAAGGCCATTAGAACCAAAACCTCCAATAAAAAACCCCGAGAGCCTCGAGGACAACAGCTTGTTCATTAGGGTGTGTCAGACAATGCAAAACTGAAACATGAAAAAGCGGTTCAGAGAAGCCCTCAGAGGTGCGTGTCATGGGCTGTGACCTGCTGCTGAGGATGCAGAGCGAGGCTTACTCAGATGCTTGAAGCTCCAGCTGCAGCAGAGGACGAAGCAGCCAGTGAAGAGCAAGGTGAGGCCACCGACTCCGGTCCTCACGCTGGTGCGGCACCGGATCCAGCCTGTTGGCAGAGAAGCAGGACTCACGTTAGAGGGCAGGCCACTGGCCCTTGTCTGCAAGGGACTCAAGTCACCCGGTCAGCTCAGGCAAAGGAATTGCTGTGCGAGGAATCTACATACCACTGCATCATACATACGTGTTTTAAACAAATGAAAAGGTGAAAACCAGAAGAGCTTAATTTTAATCAGTTTCAATTAGTCAGTCTTATTTTGGGGAGTGTGGTTAAGTTTCATGGGGAGATGAATACGGGTGGTCTTGCAGCTGAGCCTCCCTCGCTTGGGGACAGTGAGCACGGGGACGGCAGGCGGGCAGGTCCTGAAAAGAACGAAACCTGCTTGATGGACGGCAGCCGCTGCTGGCGTCACTTCAGTGCTTTAATTGTGTCAGACTCCAGGATGAGGAAAGGCAGGGGGGAAGATGGGAAGCTCGAAAGGCCCTCCTTGTCTCGTTCTCGAGCCGGGCTGTGACCGAGCCTGGCTGAAGGAAGAGAAAGTCTGGAACCAGCAAGAGAGCCCCGCAGGCGCGACTCGGGCCTCACCTGTGTGGACAGCTCCCAGGAGCCTCCTGAGGGAGGAGCTGGCCGGGGCTTCCAAGCTCCTTACCGCCGTCGCGCTTCTTTCCAACCAAGGAACTAGGGTTCCAAACAGAAGTCACTGTGACAGCTCATCTAAATCCGTCCTCTTCCCCAGCACTCGGTGCCTGAGGTCCCCAGGGCGAGGCTGCAGGAAAAGTACATGCCAAGTCGTGGGTGACGGTCTGCCCTGGGCTGCAGACGTATGAGCACCGGAGGCCAAACTACCTACTTGGCGTCAAAAGGTTCTTCGGCAGACTAAGGGGCCCGAGGGATTGGGACCTGGATCATCTCTCATCTGATGAATACAGTGCCCAGATGACCCCCGGGACAGGATTAGTGAGTCACTTCTACTTCCTCTCGCCTGCTGAACACCTCAGCAAACAGCACGGCCTGCTACTGTCCTGGTGATTACCCGCTACTACTGCCGACAGCTGACAGGTCTGCTCTATCAGCCCATCACCACCGCTGACCAGCACACGCTTCTTATTTATGTTTGATACGAGAATTACTAAAGCAGAACCAGGAAGGAGGGTTTCTGCTAGGTACTTACTTCCCCTGCCCTTGCAGCTTTCCACGTTTAATGACAGGCAGGGAATCTCTACTATTGCTGGTTCTCTGGTCTCGGTTTGGTTCATCAGGATAAAGTGTAAATTAAATATTTACAACTGGTTTGGCAGGTGTGGTGAAGTTGCTGCAGATGTAAAAATACTATGCAAATGATCATCCATTTATTAAAAATGACAAGAACCATGCTGGCTTCTCAGAAACCACACAAAGGCTATTTCTCTTGCAAGGTGAAGATTTGTATCTTAGAAAACAAAGCATGATGAGCCCATCCAGCTCAGAAAAATGACACAGCTCTGGGAAACCTTCAATGGCACCACCTCTCTCCCTGGAGCGTCAGGGTCCCAGCGGCTCCCAGGGTCTTCTCCAGCTGGCGGAACCCGCTCACTTCATTCCGGGTCCAGGCACTTAATGTGGATGACATCAGTTGAGGCCTGAAGCTGGGATATGTAAGCAGCCCTCGGCTGGGAGAGCCCAGGCCCAAGCCCACAAGCGTCCTGCGGGAGCTTTTTTCCATGACTCCCTGCCTACCGCCCCGATGCTCTGGGCCCTGACCTCCATCTCCGAGGAACGGTCATGCGTGTTGGGCTGTCATGCACGGCCGGCCTCTGCTGCCTCACCCCTCAGCCGCTGCTCTGCACCGGGACAGGGGTTCCGCTGACACAGACGTCAGAACAGAAACCCGTAGCCGCCATCTGTGACTTAACCGTCCCATCACCCCTCTGGCCTGGCTATAATCCCAGAGGCATGGTTCGACTCACCTCTCATGTCTCAGGCTGTTGGTTACTCACACATGCTTCCCTTAAATACCCCCTTTTATGGGCTCCTCTGGTCAACCAGGGGACCTGGCCCCGGCCCGTCACGCTTCTGCTCAAGTTCTGATCCCCGCTGCTCCCCGCCCGTTCCCCACAGGCGCCCCTCCTCAAAGCCCTCACGTGGACACCCTACTGATGGCAGCCCCGTGTGCAGGTTAGAGAACAGCCTTTATTGCGGTTTCTGGGCCTTTGAAAACCCAGAACCTGACAAGGTTTTCCTACTTGACCTTCTGGTCTCCCCACCAGGCAAGTTTTGCTTTTTGTAGTTACACAAACTGTATTTTGGTTTTTTCCCCCTAAACTACCTTCTCCCTGCCAGTGTGAACAGTCCACTGCTGCATGCCAGGGACCTACATCAACGCCAGCATCCAGAAGCTGTTCTCAGACGTGGCTCATCTTCAGAGGCACTGAGGAAATGTCTGGAAATAGGTTCCGAGGCTTTACTTCAGAATCAGTCTCTGGGCACGACGGCTAGGAATCATATATATAAAAAATGACCATGTAAAACTTTTACCTGTCCAGATTGGGAACTGAGATCTCGCAAACGTCCTGCCCCGAAGCCAAAGCACTGGAATTCTGCCAAAGGCCCAGCTGGCACTCCCAGCTCAGAGCTCTCAAGGTGGCTGATGGACTGCTGAGGGCTCTCAGATTCTGGGCCTTGTCGAATCTCTTGAGACTGAAATCTTGGGTTTTTGAAATCCACTTTCTCTCAGGCCAGGAAATGACTCCTCCTGGTAGTTACATCCATGAGCATCTATCTCCCCGAAGCTCGAAAGACAGCTCCTCATGCCGGCGAATCCCACAGGGAATGAATGAATCCCTCATTTCCCTCACTCCTGATTTACTGAAGCCCAGCTCGGGGGCACCCTCGGACCTCCACACCTAGGTCTCCAAACACAGCCACTTTTCTTCCGCCACGAGAGCGTCTCACTCTACCCTGCTTCATCAGGATGAAGGCCCCGGGTGCCTTTCAGTCGGGGCAATCCCCTCACCTGGGTCTGCGCGGGTGCCTGGCGTGCGAGGACTGGCTGTGCACTGGCGCATCCCCCTGAAGAGGTAAGTGACCACAGTCTGGAGCCCAACAGCCCAGCAGGAGAAACGCTGCCTGGAAACGCCGGGCAGAGACCCACCAAGCAACCTTTGAGACTAACTGAACCCTGGGCAAGTTACTCACCTTCTCTGAAACTCAGTCTCCTCATCTGTAAAAGGGGATAAGAGCCATCTCCCAGGACTGGCATAAGATCACTTAAGGTAACTGAGGCAAACGTGCAGGTACCCCAGCATATACAGTTACCTCAGTAACTCCACTGGCCCTGCCTATAAGTACCAAGGGACGAATGGCTTCCGAGAGAGGAGGAGGAAGGCTCATCCAAGGTCTTGCCTGAGCCAGAGCCTATATGGCCCAAACTCCTCCTCAAAGACTGCCTGCAAATTCAACTTCGACCTGTGGCTGTCAGGGACAGCCACTGCTGGGTGAGGTTATGAACTTTCTGAGAAGCCACGCCCTCTTTCAATCCTTGTAGATTCCATGGCCTGAAGTCCTTGGGCAAACGACAAATTAAATCTTGACTTTAACTGAAGGGTCACTAGGGTCTCCTCTGGGGTCTCCTGTTTGTTCACTGGCAGCATCGAAGTCTGAACATTAATGGTGGAGCCAACTTCAACGGTTTTTGGTTTATAACAGAATCAGAGGCCATGTGATGGCCACACATTCCTCGATACACAAACCCAAACTGAGCACGTGTCGTAGGCTGTGACCAATAGACAAGAACAAAATCCTTCTCGGACACAACTCTGGAAGCGCATGGACTGCTGCCCGCTTCTGGCCGCATCCCTCCCCCGATCTCACTGGCTCATCCTTGACCCCCCACCTCCACTGCCTTGACTGCCCTGCCTCCCAGTTCAGCTTTGACCCCAGCCTGCCCGACTTCCAAACACCCCATCTGCTGCTAGAGCTGCCAGGTACCGTGTCTGACCACATGCCCAGAACCCATTTCCTGCCCAACCTGGTCCTGACTGAAATCTAAGCACAGCAGACCGTGAAGTCTTTATGCTTCTCCTGAGTCTGTCAGCACGAAAACCCACCCAACTTCTAGAAGAGGCTGTGCCTCTTCCAAGTGTAGAGGGTCAAGTATTAACCAGCATCACCGGCCAGCCTGCCGTAGTCCTGCCTTCAACTTGGTGGAGGGGAGGGGAGGGGAGAATGATGAACCGCCCTTAAAACTGAGCCCTGGGAGCAGGAAATCATGCTCTGAAACAGTGACGAGTGCAGTGCCCTGGAACGCAAGGGTACAGAGGACGTTAACCTCATTAACTCAGAAGGCTCGGAGCCGCCTGATGAGCTGACACCTGAGCGCGCTTACCTTGGGAGAGTCTCTCACCCTGGGGACTGATGACAAGCAGAGGCTTCTGGGCCAGAGTGCTCCAATGCTGGGGCCTCTCTGGCAGCACCCCGAGGCCGAGATAACCAGGATAGAGCTCTGGAAACCACTCCAGCCCCAGGGCGCTCGACAGGCTCTGACCGGCCAAGGGGCTTCTGGAAGCGTGGTGCTGGGCTGAACGTGCAGACTGCAGCCCCCGGGGGCACGATGCTGGGGGCTGAGAGCCCAACTTAGATGTCAGAGAAGACCACTCCTCACCCGCCATCAACGCCTTCACAGCAGGGCCTCGATTCCAGCTACCAGCTTCTGCTTTCTCTTCCTGGAGAAATTTTACAGCCAGAGAGGCGGGACTCTGGTTACGTGACTGCGCTAGAGGGAGACGCTCAGGGCAAGCTGTCCCCGTTAGTGGGAACATGTGTACACCGGGACCACTGTCTCGAGGTTTCTTCTCTGTGACTGAATCATGGCTCAGGGAAGCGCAATCCTGCGTTTCTGTTACAGATACACTTTTTTCCACACCTCCTTGCCTCCCATATGTCTCTGCTCCAAGGTGGAGTGCTTTTCCCTGGTTCTCCTTGCCCTGGCTTTTACCTAAGGGGTTAAGTTTCAAAGCAGCAATCTGTGATTCTGCGTTCTTTGCCAGAGTCCTGAAGTCTCTATCAGTAGAGACTCCTAAGAGGTGATCCTCGGCCTTGGAATCTCTTTCTCTGCCTGATGATGACATGTGTCCTCTTTGAACCCTGTGACTGCAATTCACGGGAGAACTATGACCATCACCAAGAGATGTATTGAATAATTTCACGAGAAGGTTCTGTCTTGAGGCATCCACTCTGTCCAATCTTAAATCAGCTGAAGTGGCTTGCACATCATTAAGGAAGGCTAAAGAGTATTTCTTATCGTAATTCGACCGAGAAGGTGCCACTGGGCCAGGAGGTAAAGGTGCTTCAATTTCTGAAGGGTTATCTCTACTTTCTTCTGACTGAGGCAAAGCTTTGGCAAGTTCTTTTGTAGAACTGGTGTTTTCTGATGCAGAAAACTGAGCTGTAGTTTCTCCCCGGAAAGCAACCTTTGGTTTAGTATCCTTTAACATTTTGAGGGAGGGCTTAACTTGACTCTTGACGTTTTCATCAGCCTTTTTATGACTTGCTTTTTCCAAACCAACAGCTAGTGCTGAAGAGGACTTGACTGTCCGTTCTGAATTGTTCCCTTTCAGTTCTGGATTTCTCTTCTTACTGTCTGTCCCTAACTCTTTCTCTTTTGCTTTAATTGAGTCCCTGATTGGCGCTTTGATTTTTTTACCCCGTGCGAGTGTAGCGGGCTCACACTGATGAATTTCTTGATCAGCAGGCATAGTTGCTCCCAGCATCTTACAGTGCGGCAAGTGGGATTTCAATCGTTTAAATGGCTTCTTACAGTAAGGACACAGTTCCATCCTGGGTGGAACAGCACTCTTCTATTCCTGAAAAAGACAAACGCAAGGAGATAGAAGCATACAGTCTGTAAATACTCATGACTTACTTAGGTGTCATACCTTTTAAATTCATTTGAAATAAGCCAGGGTGAAGGACATTTTAAAACATTTATTTTGATTCATTCTTTTTCTTCTATAGCTGACTCCATTTCTGCTTGGTATTTCAGATTTTTTATCGTCTTCTAGGAATCAGTCATTACAAAAGATAACCAAAGGGGTTTTTCTACATCCCTAACTAGGAGGCAAGCCAGGCAAAAGGACTTATATCTAGTGAATTAATGGTTAGTGGAAGAAAAAGGTGTCCAAAATGCCAGCCAGAATGAAATATTTGCTATTTAACTTTGTAGCAAGGCAACTGGATAACACATGAGTGTAAAGAAATTGTTATAAAACACATTATTCAAGGGAAGAAAGTTAAAGAATAAAAGACTATAGCAGTATGTATAGAAAAATCCACAGGGGTGCAAGAAAGTATTAGAACTTTAGGTAACTTCAATTACCTAAGCATGAAAAATGAGAATGCTACTAACGTTTAACACATTAGTAACATGTATGCACAAACACACACACGCACACAGAGAAGTATGGCTAATGTACATAATACATAAATGGAGGAAACATGGTCTCAATTTTTTTACTAGGTTTGTACGACAATGGATTAATGGGAAATTTGTTTAGTTTGACACTTTTGTGAAATTTATGGCATATAAAAACATTGGGAAAAAAAAAAAACAACCCTTAAACTCTGCACTTCTACTGCAGGGGGGCTTGGCTTGATCCCTAGTTGGGGAACTAAGATCCCACATGCTGTATGTTGTCGCCAAAAAAATGAAAAATACTTAAACCACATACCATTGGTGCCTCTGTTATACTCTCCAGTCAGGAAAAGGTAGTATTTCATTCCAAAGCTCAGAGAAAGTTATTTGTTTACATTTCTTATTCAATTAAGCTCCAGAGGGTAGGGAAAAGGTAGCCCCTGTGCACAGCTGTATTCTCAAAACTGAGCACAGGGCCTGGCCCTGGCCAACCCATTTATCATAGCAACCAACCCACCTTGTCCTACATGAAGTCAGGCAAGATAAAACTGTCTTCTGCCAATAGTCTTTATAGGAATTTTTCTTACTTTGGAAGTACCCCTACAGTTCAGTTCAAGTCAGTCACTCAGTCGTGTCCAAATTATACCTAATGGCCCACCTCTGGGAATCTTTGGGAAAATTGTCAATCTGGGAAAATTGACTCTTTGCGACCCCATGAATTGTAGCACACCAGGCCTCCCTGTCTATCACCAACTCCCAAAATAAACTCCAACTCATGTCCTTCGAGTCAGTGATGCTATCCAGCCATCTCATCCTCTGTCGTCCCCTTCTCCTCCTGCCCCCAATCCCTCCCAGCATCAGAGTCTTTTCCAATGAGTCAACTCTTCGCATGAGGTGGCCAAAGTACTGGAGTTTCAGCTTTAGCACCATTCCTTCCAAAGAACACCCAGGACTGATCTCCTTTAGAATGGACTGGTTGGATCTCCTTGCAGTCCAAGGGACTCTCAAGAATCTTCTCCAACACCACAGTTCAAAAGCATCAATTCTTCGGTGCTCAGCCTTCTTCACAGTCCAACTCTCACATCCATACATGACTACTAGAAAAACCATAGCCTTGACTAGACGGACTTTTGTTGGCAAAGTAATGTCTCTGCTTTTGAATATGCCATCTAGGTTGGTCATAACTTTCCTTCCAAGGAGTAAGCGTCTTTTAATTTCATGACTGCAATCACCATCTGCAGTGATTTTGGAGCCCCAAAGAATAAAGTCTGACAGTTTTCACATTTCCCATGAAGTGATGGGACCACAGTTTTCACATTTCCCATGAAGTGATGGGACCAGATGCTATGATCTAATGTTGTGGACTGTTTAGGCTGCCCAGGAGGCTCACTGGTAAAGAATCTGCCTGCCAATGCAGCCTCAAGTTCGATCTCTGTGGAGATCCTCTGGAGAAGGAAATGGCAACCAACTCCAGGATTCTTGATGGGATAATCCCATGGACAAAGGAGCCCGGGGGGACACAGTACATGGGACTGCAAAGAGTCAAACAGGACTAAGCACACATATATATGGACCATTTATTTACAGAAAGACACACAACGGAAGTCAGTCCACGGGCCTTGGACTAATGATGTTAGAAGGGGATTGAGACCTCTGTTAGAGGTGTCTGCCTACATGCTCTCCATCCTCAATCCTCCTGAGATCTTCCCTGTACCATCGAGCTGTAATGTCTCAACGTGGGTGCCTAAACATTACCGAGTCCAAGTTCGTCTGGTTCTTCGCACAACAGGCCAATAAATCCAGACGAATTGTTGGTACAAGGGCTAGTGACGTTTTTTGGAAAGCCAGCAGACTGAGACGATGGTGGATTTGTGTCCTAAATAACCATGCTGCCAGAGTTACAATTCAGGCCTCTTTAATCCTAAAAGGGGAGTGAGGAAAGTCAAACACTTCCCGGTTCCCATCACCCTGAGGAGGGGGTGTGTTCATTTCCTGCGCCTGCAGTCATTCACAGGTGAGCCTGGTCAGGCTGTTTCTTTGGAGCTAAACAGAGGTGTTTTAGCCTCATACTCATAACCTGGGAGGCAAGATTCCCAGAGGTGGGCCATTAGGTATAATTTGAGATTATAAATAACATCCTTTTAGGGATTAATTTGCGCTAGAAAACAAAGGCCCTTCCCTATTACATTAACTACTTTCTTACCTGAGTTTTTGTAGAAGGATGCTAATTTTGCGCTTGTTTCTCCTGTATCTGCACGCTCCACGACCGCTGTTACCCAGGCGGGCAGGGTGAATTCGACGTTAAGATCAGCCTCTGAAGGACACAATTAGGGCAGTCACTCGAGTGAAAGAAATGAGTGAGAGGAACAAACTATTGGGGCAACTCCAAAATAACGGGGGTCACCAGTAGGGCATTTGTACCTGGGGGTCCCGGAGAGCAGACGTGTGACCAGTCTCCTGGGCACCAGGCTGACCTCAGAGCCCTCCCTCCCGCGCCCTCCAGTGGGCTTTTCGGCCCCCTCTCCCTTGCTTTTTCAGTAGAGCAGTCGGGCGGCTTCCAGGGAGTTGAGTGGGACCACCGAGCAGCTCCCGGGGCCCGGCCGGCCGCCCCGCAGCCTCCCCCAGCCCCGGGCGCCGGAGCGCCGAGCCTTCGGCTTCAGAAAGCTCTCCCCTCCCTCTCCTCTCGCCTCCACATCCGCGCCCAGGCCTACGGCGGAGGCCACAGACAGCACCGCCGCCGGTGGAAACTCCGCCCGGGCGGCGTCTCACCTCGCGAGACACAAAAAACCCAGGAAGTCCCGCGACGAGCTCGCTCAGCGCAGCCCACGCGACGCGGCCCAACTCCCCGGACTAGGCCCTGGGGCAAGCCGTCTACACCACTGCCTGATGCTTCTCCGCTATTTTTTTTAAACTATGGCTTCAAAGGGATTATAAATCAAAGACTTGTATCATATGATTATGACACGGTTTAATTTCATTTAAGCCTGGCTGGACTCTTACGCCGGCCCGTCTCGGTTGCGAACAGGCAAAAGCCTGGGCCACCTCTAACGAGGTCCTCTTTCCCAGAGGCTCCTGGTCGCTCCCCCCACCCCCTCCCGAGCCCGCCTCTTCCTATGGGCGGGGCTACCGGTCGGCGCGGCCGGGCTCGCGCCACTGCGCACTCGCGGGAGGGCGGTACCACGGCGGCGGCGACATGGGGGGGCGCGGAGCAGACGCCGGAAGTAGCGGAGGGACGGGTCCCCCCGAGGGGTACTCAGCGCCGGCCGCCTCCGCCAGAGCCGCGGCCAGAGCCAAGGCCCGAGGGGGTGGGCGTGGCGGCCGCCGGAACACGACGCCCTCCGTTCCCTCTCTTCGCGGAGCGGCGCCGCGTCGCTCGTCTCCATCGGCTGCCATGAGCGAGCGCCTCCGCCCCAGGTGAATCCGCAGGGCACCCTCTTCCCCTCAGCCCCTCGCCCGGTGTTGTGTCGTGGGGTACACGGAGTCGAGGCGGGTGCGACGTGGGGTCCGAGCGAGCCTGGGCCCTGCGAGTCTCCGTGTGGGTGCCTTGCCGTCCGGGCGGGGAGAGGGGAGGGATGCTTGGCGGACTGGGAAACCTGGTCCCCGGGGGCGCCGGAGCGGTGACTCCTCAGGGCCCGGGTCGCCCCCCGACCCCATCTTCCCCCCCCGCCCCCCATCTTTCCCTGTTTGGAATGAAGTCTGGTCGGTCCCGGCGGAGAGAAGGGGGCCCCAAAGCTTCCCTGTCCTAAATTTAGGAGGGTGGGGGGATGGGAGAATAGCCGATGTTCGAGAGGAGCCTCTCGGGGGCCTGTGAGGGGACGGCGGGGCGGGTAGCCGGTCTCCCCAAGGTCGGGAAGAAGGACTGGGCTTAACTCCGCAGGACGGAAGGGTTAGGTCAGATCGAAGCCCTTGTGCTCTGCTGGGCCGTCGTGGACGCAGAATGGGCTAGGGCCAAAGTGATGACCTGTGGCTTCCCTCCTCGGCCGTAGCGTGAAGAGCAGGCAGAATTCTAAACAGTTTGGGTGCGGAGCCGTTTGACTCCGAAGGCTGGAGGTAGGGCTATATTGCGACGCACTTTTCCTCCGAGCCTGGACCCGGGGCTTAACCTGGAGAGTGCTGAGGATTCTTTTCCTTTTTCTCATTTCTCACCTCTGTGAACAGGTTAGGGAGGAAAAAGTTGGGATTGTACCCCGGAATGGAGAAGATGGACTTTATTTGGAATTAGAAAAATCCCTCATCGTGGAGTTTGAACTGAAAACTAGATATCACCAAGTCCCATCTTTCATTCTTCTGATCAGGAAGCAGATTTAGAAAGCTCAGTTGCTTTACCTGGGTCTTTCTATGCCAATACTTTGGCCATCTGATGCGAAGAACTGACTCATGTGAAAAGACCCTGATGCTGGGGAAGATTGACAGCGGGAGGAGCAGGGGACAACAGAGGATGAGATGGTTGGATGGCATCACCGACTTAATGGACATGAGTTTGAGTAAACTCTGGGAGTTGGTGATGGATCAGGAGGCCTGGTGGAGCTGCAGTCCATGGGGTTGCAAAGAGTTGGGCACAACTGAGCAACTGATGGAGAAGGCAATGGCACCCCACTCCAGTACTCTTGCCTGGAAAATCCCATGGACGGAGGAGCCTGGTGGGCTGCAGTCCATGGGGTCGCTAAGAGTCAGACAGGACTGAGCGACTTCAGTTTGACTTTTCACTTTCATGCATTGGAGAAGGAAATGGCAACCCACTCCAGTGTTCTTGCCTGGAGAATCCCAGGGACAGGAAAGCCTGGTGGGCTGCCGTCTATGGGGTCGCACAGAGTCAGACACAACTGAAGCGACTTAGCAGCAGCAGCAAGACTGAACTGAACTTCTAGGTTCACTGTTCTCTTCATTCCCCACCCGCCCCCCCCCCCCCCCCAAAATAATCTCAGCGAAGCCTAAGTGAATGAGACGGGGGTTGCCTTGATAAATTATACTGTAGGTTTTTTTTGTCTCTCTACGTATTCAGTGATTTTTGAATGTAATTGACAGTCTTTCCATGGGGACCCGACCCTAGAGGATATTAATTCTTAGGGTTGAGATTCTGGAAAGCATCTTGGAAGTTCTTTAGCGCAATAGTGAAAATCAAGAGTTCTCCAAACTTCTGCATATTGATTTGGGTCATGTAGTGAGAGAGCCATAAACCCCCTGCTTGTATATGAAAGAAGAGTGGGCTGAATTTGAAATTAGGGGCCCAGTGTACCAACTTGCTACTGAGATTAGTCACAAGATCCTTACGTATAGTAAGCCTGATATAACTGCCAGTTTTTTCCTTCCCACACCCAGTTTGTACTTCCAGCAGTCCCTCGGGATGTCTCACATATCTGAAAAAGTCTAAATATTTCTCTGAAAAACATTCCTGTTATCCAGTGCTGTACACAGATACACTGGATGCACTTATACTCCTAGCAGGCCCTTTTATCTCGTTCACACAATCTCACATGGTAACTTCTTTACTGTGAGAGAAGTCACGTGAGCTGGCAGTGCTTTCTCTGCTCCCATGTGTTGTGTAGTACAGTGGATCAGATCCAGCTGTCTTAGCATCTTCAAGTCGGTTCAGATCTGTGGATCTGTTTCCTCAATTTTAAGAGGAAGCGTTGGTCTATGATGGTGGGTCTTCATACAGGAGGGTTGGGTATGGGTATGTGCGCCTGTGCTTGCTCAGTTGTGTCCGACTCTTCAACCCCATGGACTGTAGCCCAGCAGGCTCCTCTGTCTATGGAATTATCTAGGCAAGAGTGTCAGAGTGGGTTGCCATTTCCTCTCCAGGGGATCTTCTCGACCCAGGGATCGAGCCCACCCTCTTGCATCTTCTGCGTTGGTAGGTGGGTTCTTTACTAGCTGAGCCACTGGGGAAGCCCTGCGTGGGAGGGAGGTCCCTACTCCAGTTAAAACATCCATTATCTGTTTTATAAATTGAAGGATCTTTTTTTTTAGTAGGGTGAAATAGTTCTGTCATTTTTAAAATAAAGTTTGAAAACCAATAGTCTGTGTATTCTAGGATTTCTTCTGTGCTCAGTCTCTAGGAGGGGACAGGAGGGTTGAAGAGAAGTGAAGTGATGAAAAGTATTCTGCCATCCTGAGAAGTAACAGATGCTAAACAATAATCTGTAACTAAATGGCTAGGGACAATGTAATTAGTTATAGGGTGGCTGCTCAAATTATAACCTGGCATATGGCATTAATGTTAAAAGTTACAATCTGACTGATTGTGTTGAGCATGACGCTAAGGTTTTGTAAAATATTCATGATGTTGAAAGAAATGCTTCAAGGATGAATTCTGCAAAGAGCTTAGAAAAAGGAGAATGAAGAACATTTAGGGCTCATTCTTAATCCAGAACCATCCAAAGGCGAGAACTCCCAAAAGGCCAGAGAGCGCTTTCTGGTACCGGGAGACATCAGCTAATTATGAGGCAGGAATATTTCGTGTGACTTTCTCAGTTTAATTGAAATCTTCAAAACCAGCCCATCCTCTTGACGTTCATCGTCTTGTCACTAGAAAGATAGTAACCTTCTCTCCCATTATAAATGAGGAAATTGGAAAGTTGTAGTCAGACCATGAGTTTGCTGGCAGTGACTCAGCAGCCCCGGCACAATCATCTGTTGGAACACTGATAAAAGAGGAGTTGGGGGACCGTCACCGTCATTCGAGGAGTTTCTCTTCGGGTGGCAGCTGGCCTTCCACCAGTGTTCTGCAGCTGTTGTCAGGATGGGTGTAGCGATTTCTTGGTTCCACTAGCACATCCATTTAATGATTATTAAAGCCTGATATTTATCTAGTTTTTAGCCTCCAGTACTTCAAGGTAAGATCTAATTCCCTGAGAGAAAGGTGAGGAGATCTTATTTTGTAAACAGCTGAGTCTTAGGATGCTGCAGTCCATTGGGTCTCAAAGAGTCGGACACACTGAACTGAGCTGAGGCTTAGACCGGTATTGCCCCTGCCGGTTGGCTAGTGCTTCCTCAGAATCATAACCCCCATATTATCATTCCAAGCCTAAACTGGGTCCATACTCATCGATTAAAAATGTTAGATACGTTCACAAGTAAGAGAGAATTAAGCTCAGGGTGATAAATTTTCGCCAACGTCCAGACCTGATCAAAGCCCCTCTACTCACATAGAATGTGTAACTATTGAAGATACTGTGCGTTCAAATTCAGTATTTTCCAGAAAGCTCTCTTACCCTGTAGATAGAGCAACTTGAACCCTGAAGAGCTTTCATTATAACAGCTTATGCTGCTTTGTATAAACCAACCTTTCGCCAGCTCTGTCCAGTAGAATTTTCTGTAACTCTTCTGTCCATGGTAAGTGTACTGGAGCAGGTTGCCATTTCCTCTTCCGGTGGTCTTCCCGACCCAGGGATTGAACCCAAGTCTTGTGCGGCTCCTGCGTTGCAGGTGGATTCTTTACTGCTGAGCCACCAGGGTAGCACAGTTCCATGCAGTTTGACTTAAAAGTATACCTCCTTTAATAATTTCTGTTTCTAACTGGAGCTTAGAAGTCCAGCCAGCACTGGTTCTTACACAGAAAACATACAAACTCTGTCTCCGTCATACACCTCAGAATACTTGACCGAGAAAGAGGGGTGATTTTTCTTTAAACCTGGACATTTTAAGCAACTGGTGCTGCAGTGTAACAGTAACAAGCTGGTGAAGTAACTTCTCTTACAATACCAGGTGGTGCAGCCAGCCATCAAGTTAATGTGTCTAAGAGCTGCCTTTGCAGTGATTGTCCAGAAAAGTAATTTGATGCATTAGAGGGCAGAGAGCTTTTGTGTTAATGTGATAATTGGGGGAAAATCAGAGATGAAAGAAAGTCAAAGAATAAAGGCTACCTCCGGCCTCTAATGCTCTTCGTGTGTAGCACCATTTTTATAAGGATTTTAAGCGTAAATAGGCAAAGGCAGCCATACCCGTCTTAGATGCCACATGGACAGGAGTAAAATTAGGGTAACTTGGAATGGTAATTTCAGGAAACGGAGGACGAGATCACCTTAATTAGGTAGAGTTGGAGCACTTAGTCATCAGTGTCTTCCTGCGCTTGTTTATTCCCAGTAAGCATTTCAAATTGTCAGGCTTCTTTTTAGAAATTAGCTGTACTAATTTAAGCTCGACCTTCCTCCTGTTATTTTACATTTTTGCTCTTCTAACTTTTTTGCCTGTTGGGATTATCATATGACGATCTATCTCTCAGACAAGAGGGCAAATTTAATATGTTTAAATTACAATTTGAAGTGTGCAGAAGACCAATTCTTTTTTCTTTTGTTCTCTTTGTGGTTTAATTCCAGGAAAAGGAGAAGGAATGGCAGTGAAGAAGACCACCATCTCCCCCCACAGACCAAAAGGAGCAGTAGAAATCCTGTCTTTCACGATTCTTGGGACACAGAGGTAGGAAGTGTGGTCGAGAGCACCTGCTGTTTGCACTGCTTGAGCCACTTCTGGGTAATGAAAATTATTCTTTGAGTAGAGAAAAGTGATCCGACTTGATTGCAGTGTTTCTAACCTTTTTTTTTTTTTCTTTCTTCTGAGTCATGGCTGTTTTGAGGATGCTACCCACCTTCTCCACAGCAAAACAGCCTGTGTTTGCATGTAGTAATACATACAAATGCCCAGAATTTGTATGTTATGGGTTTTATGGACCTCTGAAAGCCCATCTTTGAACCCTTGCTGGTATTTCAGAAGCCAACTTCTTTTCCTTTTTTTTTTTTAATGACCATTTTAAAAGTCTTTATCGAATTTATTGCCATATTGTTTCTCTTTTATGATTTGGTTTTTTGACCTTGAGGCATATGGGATCTTGGCTCCCAACCAGGGATGGAATCCGCACTCCCTGCATTAGAAGGTGCAAAGTCCCAACCACTGGACAGGGAATGAGCCTCTGAACTGAGGTTTCCTGGGTGCTTCAGTGTCCCTCCTGTGCACTTGAATGCCTGGCCTGCAGTGGGGCAGGGAAGCCGACCAGATGCTGCTATTATTAATAAATGATGCACCTGAAGCTTTGACCCTCAACAGTTGTCGGCCTAAGAGAGAAACTCCTCGCTGCAGAGGTCCCTAAGCCCCAGCCTTGTCATTTAAAGCAGAACTCCGTGCCTCCCAATTCTCGCATAACCAGAATAATTTGTACTTTAGTTCTTGATAGTAGGATTTGATCTATATCCGGTCTTTATAGCAGAAATCCAAAGTAACTCCCTCAAGGAGGGAAAAAATCAGTAACTGTCAGGTAGGTAATCCTCATTCAAGAGCAGCTGATGCACCCCAGAGCAGACTCGATTCTTCTACGTGGAGACTGAATTTTCTGTAGCTTTTATCCCCCCTTTTAAATCCTCGTATCATTTTTTTCTCCCTTTAGAGTAGCAGAAAAGTATTGAGCTTTTGGTTAACGTAATAACTAGGGAATTTCACAGATGGAAGAAAACCAAAGATTAAAGGCTGCCATGAACATCTAGCGATAAGAATTGAGTTTCCATGATTCTTTTGAGTTAAGACTATTCTTTAAAAGAGTACGTGATGATTACTTTTATGGTATCAGTGTAAATATTTCTTTACTTGTGCCTGTATGTCAGACCTGCTATATGATGTTTGCATGAGTTCAAAGGTACAGTAGATCTTTTTATTTATTTATTTTTTGTATTGATCTTTTCCCCCCTGCGTCTACAGTTCTAAGGCTTGAGAGCAGGAGTGTAAATGGTCATTTTTTAAAAAAATCAAGCATTTCTGATCTCTTATTTTGAATAATACTCCCTAGTGTTAGGTTTCGTTGTATTCTGATTGCTGTTTGTAGAGAATGACCTTCACTCCCTTGCTGATACCGATGCACTGGTCTCACAGAAGTTGGTGCATTGTTGTTCAACCTGTGGGTTCATGTGTGCTGTTCTTACTTGTCCAGAGAAATTCAGTGATTAAACCACTCTGTAGGTATTAGTCGGAAGCGTGGACTGGATTGCCCTGGTAATAATTAACAGTCAGTAAGACGGTAGGTGTTGCAAGAGGGCATCAGAGGGCAGACACACTGAAACCATATTCACAGAAAACTAGTCAATCTAATCACACTAGGACCACAGCCTTGTCTAACTCAATGAAACTAAGCCATGCCCGTGGGGCAACCCAAGACGGGCGGGTCATGGTGGAGAGATCTGACAGAATGTGGTCCACTGGAGAAGGAAATGGCAAACCACTTCAGTATTCTTGCCTTGAGAACCCCATGAACAGTATGAAAAGTAAAAAATGATACTGAAAGAGAAACTCGCTAAGTCAGTAGGTGCCCAATATGCTACTGGAGATCAGTGGAGAAATAACTCCAGAAAGAATGAAGGGATGGAGCCAAAGCAAAAACAATATCCAGCTGTGGATGTCACTGGTGATAGAAGCAAGGTCCAATGCTGTAAAGAGCAATATTGCATAGGAACCTGGAATGTCAGGTCCATGAATCAAGGCAAATTGGAAGTGGTCAAACAAGAGATGGCAAGAGTAAATGTCGACATTCTAGGAATCAGCGAACTGAAATGGACTGGAATGGGTGAATTTAACTCAGATGACCATTATATCTACTACTGCAGGCAGGAATCCCTCAGAAGAAATGGAGTAGCCATGATGGTCAACAAAAGAGTATGAAATGCAGTACTTGGATGCAATCTCAAAAACGACAGAATGATCTCGGTTCGTTTCCAAGGCAAACCATTCAATATCACAGTAATCCAAGTCTATGCCCCAACCAGTAACGCTGAAGAAGCTGAAGTTGAGTGGTTCTATGAAGACCTACAAGACCTTTTAGAACTAACACCCAAAAAAGATGTCCTTTTCATTATAGGGGACTGGAATGCAAAAGTAGGAAGTCAAGAAACACCTGGAGTAACAGGCAAATTTGGCCTTGGAATACGGAGTGAAGCAGGGCAAAGACGAATAGTTTTGCCAAGAAAATGCACTGGTCATAGCAAACACCGTCTTCCAACAACACAAGAGAAGACTCTATACATGGACATCACCAGATGGTCAACACCAAAATCAGCTTGATTATATTCTTTGCAGCCAAAGATGGACAAGCTCTATACAGTCAGCAAAAACAAGACCAGGAGCTGACTGTGGCTCAGACCATGAACTCCTTATTGCCAAATTCAGACTTAAATTGAAGAAAGTAGGGAAAAACCACTAGACCATTCATGTATGACCTAAATCAAAACCCTTATGATTATACAGTGGAAGTGAGAAATAGATTTAAGGGCCTAGATCTGATAGATAGAGTGCCTGATGAACTATGGAATGAGGTTCGTGACATTGTACAGGAGACAGGGATCAAGACCATCCCCACGGAAAAGAAATGCAAAAAAGCAAAATAGCTGTCTGGGGAGGCCTTACAAATAGCTGTGAAAAGAAGAGAAGTGAAAAGCAAAGGAGAAAAGGAAAGATATAAACATCTGAATGCATTGTTCCAAAGAATAGCAAGAAGAGATAAGAAAGCCTTCCTCAGCGATCAATGCAAAGAAATAGAGGAAAACAACAGAATGGGAAAGACTAGAGATCTCTTCAAGAAAATCAGAGATACCAAAGGAACATTTCATGCAAAGATGGGCTCGATAAAGGACAGAAATGGTATGGACCTAACAGAAGCAGAAGATATTAAGAAGAGGTGGCAAGAATACACAGAAGAACTGTACAAAAAAGATCTTCACGACCCAGATAATCACGATGGTGTGATCACTGACCTAGAGCCAGACAATTGGAATGTGAAGTCAAGTGGGCCTTAGAAAGCATCACTACAAACAAAGCTAGTGGAGGTGATAGAATTCCAGTTGAGCTATTCCAAATCCTGAAAGATGATGCTGTGAAAGTGCTGCACTCAATATGCCAGCAAATTTGGAAAACTCAGCAGTGGCCACAGGACTGGAAAAGGTCAGTTTTCATTCCAATCCCAAAGAAAGGCAATGCCAAAGAATGCTCAAACTACTGCACAATTGCACTCATCTCACATGCTAGTAAAGTAATGCTCAAAATTCTCCCAAGCCAGGCTTCAGCAATATGTGAACCGTGAACTTCCTGATATTCAAGCTGGTTTTAGAAAAGGCAGAGGAACCAGAGATCAAATTGCCAACATCTGCTGGATCATGGAAAAAGCGAGAGAGTTCTAGAAAAACATCTACTTCTGCTTTATTGACTATGCCAAAGCCTTAGACCATGTGGATCACAATAAACTGTGGAAAATTCTGAAAGAGATGGGAATACCAGACCACCTGATCTGCCTCTTGCGAAACCTGTATGCAGGTCAGGAAGTAACAGTTAGAACTGGACATGGAACAACAGACTGGTTCCAAATAGGAAAAGGAGAGTTCCAGAGAAACATCTATTTCTGCTTTATTGACTATGCCAAAGCCTTTGACTGTGTGGATCACAATAAACTGTGGAAAATTCTGAAAGAGATGGGAATTCCAGACCACCTGATCTGCCTCTTGAGAAATCTGTATGCGGGTCAGGAAGCAACAGTTAGAACTGGACACGGAACAACAGACTGGTTCCAAATAGGACAAGGAGTACACCAAGGCCGTATATTGTCACCCTGTTTATTTAACTTATATGCAGAGTACATCATGAGAAACGCTGGACTGGAAGAAACACAAGCTGGAATCAAGATTGCCGGGAGAAATATCAATAACCTCAGATATGCAGATGATACCACCCTTATGGCAGAAAGTGAAGAGCAACTCAAAAGCCTCTTGATGAAAGTGAAAGTGGAGAGTGAAAAAGTTGGCTTAAAGCTCAACATTCAGAAAACGAAGATCATGGCATCCGGTCCCACCACTTCATGGGAAATAGATGGGGAAACGGTGGAAACAGTGTCAGACTTTATTTTTCTGGGCTCCAAAATCACTGCAGATGGTGACTGCAGCCATGAAATTAAAAGACACTTACTCGTTGGAAGGAAAGTTACCACCAACCTAGATAGCATATTCAAAAGCAGAGACATTACTTTGCCAACAAAGGTTCATCTAGTCAAGGCTATGGTTTTTCCAATGGTCATGTATGGATGTGAGAGTTGGACTGTGAAGAAGGCTGAGCGCCGAAGAATTGATGCTTTTGAACTGTGGTGTTGGAGAAGACTCTTGAGAGTCCCTTGGACTGCAAGGAGATCCAGCCAGTCCATTCTGAAGGAGATCAGCCCTGGGATTTCTTTGGAAGGAATGATGCTAAAGCTGAAACTCCAGTACTTGGGCCACCTCATGCGAAGAGTTGACTCATTAGGAAAGACTCTGATGCTGGGAGGGATTGGGGGCAAGAGAAGGGGACGACAGAGGATAAGATGGCTGGATGGCATCACGGACTCGATGGACGTGAGTCTGAGTGAACTCCGGGAGTTGGTGATGGACAGGGAGGCCTGGCGTGCTGTGATTCACGGGGTCGCAAAGAGTCGGACACGACTGAGCAGCTGATCTGATCTGATCTGACAGGTACTTTTTACCTGTCGTGGTAACCTGAACCTGCTGGTATGCCCTCAGTTTCATCACATTTACCGGCATCTGGTGCTGTTGAGTAATGTGGCCGAGCAAACCCAGGGAGTGCTGGAGCAGCAAATGGCAGGGGGGGATACCTTTAAAATGGAAAGTTAAGTCCTGAATAATTAAATCTACCACTGGAGTAGATCATTATATTTATAGCGTAAAAATAACCAGTTTAGGGACATTTGGGTGCTCGTTGACAATTGTGTACAAAGGGGAATATAGTAATAAGTCATTACTAGTGGATTCTTAATTTTACTAATTTGCATAATAAAGTGTATTGTTAGTGAAAATAGTATCTTTTAATTCTAAGCTAGGGCCAGCAAGGTATATTTCTTTAAAACACTTAAGAGAAACCATGTCCTGTGTCTTTCTTGAAATACTTACGTTTAGAATTTTTTTCTTGTAACATGAACAACTTTCATTTGGTTAATTTCCAAAACTCACTGTTTTCTCCTAAATGTAATAATATTGGCAGGTACTGGGAAATAAGGCATGAGATGTTGGAATTATTTTGAACTGTGCCACAAGTTAAGTCATGCTTATCAGTAAAATGGAGATGGTATGGGCCTCTTTTTTCCTCGATTCTAGGAAGCTGAAGAATGTGAACCGACTTGCCGGATTAGTTATGTAAAGAGAAATTCTGAATCTACTTGTACATTTTTTCCTGTCACTTTGGTGGGTGTTATGATCTCTACTTTTTAGATGGAAAAATTGGGCCACAGAATAATAAAGTTGCTTGCCCAGAGATACATAGCTAGTACAAGGCAGGTCAGTGGGCCCCAGAATGTGAGCTACCCACAGTGTGAACCATCTCCCAGAAGACAGATCAGAAGATCTGAGGGACTTTGCTAAATATATCCAGTGCTGCTAGGTCCTGCGCTTCTCTTGAATCATGGGAACAGAGAAGAATATTTTTCCCCAGTTAATGCTCTGAAACTGTATTAGCTCAAAAGCAAGTTTAGTAAAGAAATTGGGGTTTGGTGTTCTTTTCAACTCTGATTGGTCTTTGCCTTGAAGACTTTGATTATTTACTCCAGTGGCTTAGATTTAATGCCTTGGGAGCTTTAGGGTAGTGTTTTGAAAATTGAGATCTGATTTACAGGTATAGGAATATAAAAGTGTTTAGAAAGCCATTCTAGATGATTCCTGGTAGTTAAGGTCTAAAGCAGGTTTGATTTTCTGTCTAGTGAGTAAGTGAAGTGATTGGTCACTTTGTGTCTTCCTGTTGAGTCCTTTCCAAAGGTAGCCCTATTCCCTGACCTCACACAGTGACTGGATGGGTAAAAACTAGCTGAATTTAATCGATTTAGGCTGACCTTTTCTTTTTTTTTTTTTTTTAAGGCTGACCTTTTCTTAGGCTGGCCGTTTTGGTTTGAATTGTAGCTTTGGTTATAGGAATGATGCTCTTTATTTTCAGCTTGAACATCTTTCTTTACAAAAACTACACTGGATACTTCCACTGAGTCTGGCCTCTGGTGTGTAGGTAAATGCCTTACAAGAAGTACTGCTACCTGAGTGAATGAAAGCTGTACTGTTTTTAAATACAAAGACTCCAACTTAAAAAAAAAAACTTTATTTCGCTGTGCCAGGCAGGACTTAGCTGTGGCATGCAGACTCTTAGTTGCGGTGTGTGGGATCTAGTTCTCTGGCCAGGGATGGAACCAGGGCCCTCTGCATTGGGAGCACAGACTCTTAGCCACTGGACCAGCAGAGAAGTCTCCCCCACCCCCCACCTTTTTTTTTTTTTTTTAATACTTTTAACTTACTGAGCTTTTAAAGATCTTTTGGATCACTATAAAATCACAGCAGGTAGAGAACGAGAAGATGTGGAAATAAAACAGAGGTGGCTTAACTGGAACAGCCTCTGTCTTGTTCTTGTGTCTGCTAGAAGGGAAATCTTTGATGTCATATCCCCGGAACCCCAAGGGTGTTTTATTAGGAGTGCAGATGCGTGGCAAAAACAGCAGAACCAGGGGGATCTGTGCATCGTTAAAACTAGGATCCCATAAGTCCGTTTGTCTTAACTGATAAGAATCAGCAGAATGTTAGGTGATTTTTTTTTTGGAACAGTGTGAATTTATATGACCCTGGGAATATTTAGCATAGCTTTGTAAGAGGGTATTTTAAGACTTTGTTTTTGCTCACTCTTATCGTTAATCTGTCTAGGGTAGTAGGACCAGCCTGAGACAAAAGTCTGTTTTGGCAGACTTGGGGTTAGGTGTCAAGGTTGTATACTTAAAACCCTGTAGCAGGGGACTTCCTTGGTGGCTCAGTGGTAAAGAATCCACCTGCCATTGCAGGAGACACAGGTTCGGTCCCTGACCTGGGAGGATCCCACAGGCCATGGAGCAACTAAGCTCGTGCATCCCCAACTCTTGAGCCTGTGCTCTGGAGCTCAGGAGCTGCAGCTGCTGAAGGCCACGTGCCCTAGAGCCTGTGCTCTGCAAGAAGAGAAGCCACCGGAATGAGATGCCCTCGCACCAGAACTGGAGAGCAGACCTGCTCGCCGCAACTAGAGAAAAGCCTGTGCAGCAATGAAGACCCAGTACAGCCAAAAATAAACATAAATAAATTTAAGAAACTATTAAAAGAAAACAGCCCTGTAGCAAAGTAACTGAAATTATTAGGTTGATGCAAAAGTAATTGCAGTTTTTGCAACATTGAAATTTGCTATTTGATATTGAAATATAAGGCTTCCTAGGTGGTGCAAGTGGTAAAGAACCCACGTGCCAGTCCAGAAGATGTAAGAGACTCCGGGTTCTGTCTCCGGGTCAGAAAGTGGGCATGGCAGCCCATTCCAGTATTCTTGCCTGGAGAAGCCCATCAACAGAGGAGCCTGGCGGGCTACAGTCAGCAGGGTCACAGAGAGTTGGATACAACTGAAGTGACGTAGCACACATACACATTGGAATACATTCTAGATACATGTGGTTATGTTATACATCATTTTAATGTGCATTTGTCGCTTTTATCTTTTTTATATGACTTATTACTTGCTGTTTGTATTTATTTTAGACAATAGAAATGATGTTAGATAAAAAGCAAATTCTAGCAATTTCCTTATTTGAGTTCAAAATGGTTCGTAAAGCAGTGGAGACAACTTGCAACATCAGCAGTGCATTTGGCCCAGGAACTGTAATGAACGTACAGTGTGGAGGTGGTTCAAGGAGTTTTGGAAAGGAAATGAGAGCCTAAAGATGAGTGCAGTGGGTGGCCGTGGGAAATTGACAGCGGTCAGCTGAGACCATCATAAAAGCTGATCCTCTTACGGCTACACAGGAAGTTGCCAAAGAACTCACTGTTGACCATTCTACGGTCATTTGGCATTTGAAGCAAATTGGAAACGTGAAAAAGCTCGGTAAGTGGGTGTCTCATGAGCTGACTGGAAATGAAAAAAATCGTAGTTTTGAAGTGTCATCATCTCTCATCCTGTGCATCAACAATAACCATTTCTCAATTGGATTGTGATGTGTGACGAAAAGTGGATTTTATATGACACCTGGTGACGACCAGCTTAGTGGTTAGACTGAGAAGAAGCTCCAAAACACTTTCCAAAGCCAGCCTTGCATCAGAAAAAGTCATGGTTACTGTTTGGTGGTCTGCTGCTGATCTGACCACTACAGCTTTCTGAATCCCAGCGAAAACATTATGTCTGAGAAGTATGCTCAGCAAATCGATGAGATGCACCAAAAACTGCAATGCCTGCACCTGGTCAACAGAAAAGGCCCAGTTCTTCTCCACGACGATACCTGATCACGTCATGCAACCAATGCTCTCAAGTTGCCTCATATGCCATATTCACCTGACCTCTTGCCAACCAACTCCCACTTCTTCAAGTGCCTTGACAACCTTTTGCGAGGGAAAACTCGTCCACAACCAGCAGGAGGCAGAAAATGCTTTCCAGGAGCTCATCAAATCCCGAAGCAGGGGTATTTATGCAACAGGAATAAACAAACTGATTTCTCGTTGGTGAAAATGTGTTGATTGAAATGGTTCCTATTTTGATTAATAAAGATGTGTTTGAGCCTAGTTATACTGTGGTGTTGGAGAAGACTCTTGAGAGTCCCTTGGACTGCCAGGAGATCCAACCAGTCCATCCTAAAGGAGATCAGTCTTGGGTGTTCATTGGAGGGACTGATGCTGAAGCTGAGACTCCAGGACTTTGGCCACCTCATGCAAAGAGTTGACTCATTGGAAAAGACCCTGATGCTGGGAGGGATTGGGGGCAGGAGGAGAAGTGGACGACAGAGGATGAGATGGCTGGATGGCCTCACTGACTCGATGGACATGAGTCTGAGTGAACTTCGGGAGTTGGTGATGGACAGGGAGGCCTGGCGTGCTGCGATTCATGGGGTCACAAAGAGTTAGACACGACTGAGCGACTGAACTGAACTGACTGATTCTGATGTAAAATTCATGGTCCGAAACCATAATTACATTTGCACTGACCCAGTAACTTTTTAAAAGATCCATTCAAAATGGAGGAACACTCCTTTTAAAAGTTTTAGAAGTGTTAGTCACTCAGTTGTGTCCAATTCTTTTTGACCCCCTGGACTGGGGCCCACCGGGCTCCTCCGTCGAATTTCCCAGGCAAGAATGCTGGAGTGCGTTGCCTTTTCCTTTTCTGGGGGATCTTTTCAACCCATGGATCGAACCTGGGTCTCCCACATTGCAGGCAGATTCTTTGATCGTCTGAGCCACCAGGGAAGGCTCACTGTTCAAGTTCTTGAAATATTTGTGATACATTGCATCAGCTCTGAGCAGGGATAGCTACCCAAGCAGTTTCATCTTGAACCTGACTGTTGTCTCGTTGAGTAATGAGGATACATAAATGTTTTTAGGCAGGAACTTCAAACAGATGATGTGGCCCAACTGTCTCTTGTAAGGATATGCACTTACTCATGGACACAGACAAAGTGACCCCTGTATTTTCTTCCCATGCATATTTAGGAAGTAGTTTTAATTGGCCTACTGAACTTACTTGGAGTCTTATGGGCCCACTGGTATTAGCAGACCTGGAGCTCTCTCGAGTCATTGGGCACTTTGGGGGCACAATTTTAAGTAAGAAGTCCTGATGGACTTGGCTGGGATCACCTCTTGCACGTAATTCGCATTCTGCAGTGGCCTTAGGGTGAACTTCATTCTCACTCCAGGGATGGAGTGTGTAATACAACCAGCAAGATTTTTTTTTTCTTTTCAGGCTCATGTAAATTAAAAGCACCACTGAACCGGGAGATGGATGTGAGGGGAAGTCGGGGCTTGAAGGAAAATAAAATACGATGTTGCTGTGCTTTTCTAATTAAGAGAAAGCATAGAGCTCTAGGTAATAAATGTACACGTGTATTCCGGCTCGCTCTCTATGAAGCAGAGACTCACTAATTAACAGTCCCGCCTGGGGGACTTTCTAAAGCTTATTAGTAGAAAGTCTTCAGAGTTATTTTGCTCCTACCACGGGTTTAAGTGGGCTCTCTCTTAAACTGACTTCACACTGTGGGAACACCAGGGTCTTGACCTCTGCTGTATCATTGGAGCTGCGTGAACTAAGAAAAGGAGCTTCGGCTTCTCTGTCCCCTGCTCCATGATTTAGACGTATTCTTCTTTCTGCCAGAAACAGTACGTGTCCCTCTGCCTTCTCTCAGGCTTTTGAGTGCTTTTTTCTGTTACTTCTCCCTTCCTGGCCCTCCAAACAATCTGATCCAGAAAAGCTCCACCAAGCGGGGGAAATGCAATTTTTTCTTGTCTCAGGTTTTCAGGTTTTATAAGACAAAACGATTGATTTCTGCATATATCTTAAGGCTTTGTTAGAGACTTAAAATTTAGTTTTACACCTTCAGGGTTAAAAGGAAATAATGGTCTTTCCTTTATCCCATAAAGTTATGATCTGTTAGAGTAACTTCTCAGACTTTTTGAAGTGGTCCCATAGAAATGCTTCATTTTGTGACCCGTACATACCGAATATACTTGTGCATTGTTGAGAAGAAGCCTCACGGAACCAGTGCCCTTATCATGTGGCACTGTTTACATTATGCCGGTTGCTGCTGGCCCATGTGTGGATGGTGACGTATTCCCTGAAGCCCCGTCCCCCAGGTGCCCAGACAGGTCCAAGTAGGAACGAGTGCATCTCTGAAAGAGATTTGTTTTGTTTTCACCTTTAATGACAGTATGTATGGAAGGTTTTATGTGTATTTAAATAACATACAAAGTGCATTTACCTGGATTCCTGGGTTCTCAGTAGGTTCTCTCTTAGTCTAAAAGCATCATCAGTCTGCTGTCTGCTAATTATTCAACTGAAATAGTTCAGAGGTTCTTAAGCTGTTACATTAAATGAGATGAAACAGCCTTCCTAAAATCTTACTGACAGTATCATTGTATTTTTTAAGTCTCAGTCTTAGAAAAAACTGAAGACCTTACTCTCTTTGGAAGTAGCACTCTTTAGTTCTTTTAATGACTGCATTTTGTCCTCAAAAGAAGTATTTTTTTGTAGAAGCTATAGAAAATAAAGATTATTTTAAAGTAGGTCTAAATGCTAAATATTTTGGCATGTCTGTCCTTCCAGAATATTTTTGGTGTCCTTATGTGTATACATAAGCACTTTGAAAACTAGCAGACTTACTGTACATTATTCTGTAACCATAAAATGCTGTTAAAGACCTTTCTTCTTTAGTGTGTGTACGTCTCCGTCGTCACTGCTGGCCAGCTGCGTAGTTCTGTCGTGTGGATTACAGTCCATGTGTTGCATTTTATGTGTGTTGCATTGCAGTTTAATCAGTCGCCTCTAGTTTTAGACAGTTAGGTTGTCTCCATTTTTAGCTATTATAAACAAGGCTGCTCTAAAGATTTTAAGACATGTCTTTAAAACTCTGAGCTACAGGATACTTAGAACAGACTAGAAGTTGAAGGTATTTGTCCCCTTTCCCCTTTTTAACAGCATTTGTACAGCCATCTTTTCTGTTTATTTGAAAGAACTTCCATATTTTCTTAGAGTGGTGTCACCTTTGCTGTTAGAGTGTGAAATAATCTAAGATATAAACTTGACTTGCTAGATATGGATTCTAGTTCTTGCCTTAATTTTCAGACAGTGCTTGTAACGCGAAATGGCAAAGAAAAGCAAAGAGGAGGCAAAATGCTCTTGGTGGTGGGTTTCTTCCCCAGTCGAGTGGCCTGCTTGTCACCTGGCATGCCGAGCTGGGTATGCCGGTGGCAAACTACGTCAGGGGAGACTTTTCACGGAACACTGTTTCTGTTTGAATTGGCTTTGACTTCTTAGGTCTTCAGATAAATGTACAGTAATTGCTGCTGCTGCTAACCCTACCATCTGGTCTTATTCAACCTCTTAAAATGCTTCCATGAGTTTGTTTTTGCAGAAAGATGGGATAGGTTGTCTCCTACTGCCTATGGGCAGTGGGCTCCATGACCTGTTAGTATAAGTAACTGCAGATGATTTGGTGGACCGTGATATTTCTTGGTTTAAGAATGGACGTTCGTGAACATGGCTTTCGTTGCCATGTCAGTTTATATACATATTGGTAGGTGTAATTTTTTATCAGAAAATGAATAGAACTAGCTTTTTAAAAGTCATGTTTAAAGTATCTGGAAGCATATATGTGTTTATTTTTATAATGAAAACCCTGCAAAAAGTTGTAGGAAACGGTAGAAAAAAATCACAAACTCGAATTCCTCCATCTAACATAATTATTGTGATCTGTTTCTTCCCAGTCTTTTTCCTAATCTGTAGATTTCACACGATGGAAGGCAGGCATTTTAAAACCAATGTTTTCGTCTAAGGGAATATAAATTTAGATGTGTCCTCCCCCAAGAAAATTCTGCACAAGAGCGTTAACCTCCAGAGTTCTCTCTCCTCACGCGTTGACTCCTTCCGGCACGCTGTCGTGTGGAGCTGTGAATGGAGAAGGGCGCTGCTGACCGAGTTACTGGAGCTGTTGCTTGATTGTGTGGCTCAGTGGTGTCCTGTCCTGATTCTCTGTGACCCCGTGGACTGGAGCCCACCAGGCCCTTCTGGCCACGGGATTTCCCAGGCAAGAATACTGGAATGGGTTGCCATTTCCTCCTCCAGATCTTCCCGACCCAGGGATCAAACCCAGGTCTCTTGCATCAGCATGTGGGTTTTTGACCGTCTGAGTCAGCAGGAAAGCCCCAGGGTATCTGAAGTTAAACCCCAGTAGAGCTCCTGAGACCCCAGCAGCCTCATTGTGACTCGTGTCTCTTTCCTGTTCCAGTCTTCGGGCAGTGACAGCGGCGGCAGCAGCAGCAGCAGCATCAGCAGCCCCGACAGGGCCAGCGGGCCGGAGAGCAGCTTGCACCACCTCGCCGCCGGGCCAGGCCCCCACACCCCACAGCCCGCGCCCGAGCCATCCGCGCTGTGCCAAGGCCCCTACTTCCACATCAACCAGACCCTGAAGGAGGCCCACTTCCACAGCCTGCAGCATCGGGGACGGCCCCCCTCGTGACGCGCCGGCAGACTCTTGCCTTCTGTGAAGGGACAGTGCTGTGCAGATTTGATATTTCAAGTTAACGATGTTTTAAAAAAAATTGCACAAAAAATGCCTGTTGCCTTTTCAGTCTATATTTGAGATAATAGGTTAACAGGCTCTTGTTTACTTGTGGTTTGCTGCACTATTGCAATTTCCAAGGGGCTTTGAAGCAGTTTTTTATAGGATTCTTTTAAGGGTGGGAATCAAGGGAACCATAGGAGGACACCTCATCTGTGTGTTGAACCCATAGTTTGTCCAGTTTAGACTGCTTTCCAGGTCTGTCAGTTAGAAATTCTACTTTATGTAAAAAGGCCTTTTAAAACTGCAGGATCTTCAATTTTTTAAATAAATTAGTAAAGAGGATCTACTTTCCATGAAAAAAAAGAAAAAAAAAAAGATTTTTTTCCAGAACACAGAAAGCTGGACCAGTCTTGCACTGAAGCGAACTGCCATGCTACCTCTTAGCACGTGGACATCCTGTTGAAAGTGCTGTCCTCTGGGACAGGACGGTCAGACCCCGGATAGACTGTGAGTGAGTCAGCTCCCTCCCTGTAGCCGTCTTCTCTCTGCTATATATTTGTATTTTCAGAGAGAAGGGCTTTCTGATTCATGGACCCCAGATAGCTTGTTAACTGTTATTCCTCCAGAGTTTGCATCTCAGACTTAGGAAATACTGCTCAGCTCGGACAGTTACGGAATATGTAAGTGACTTCCGGTCTCAGGCACCACCTTGTCCCCCAGCAGCTGGTGTGAGCTCCCTGGTTAATTCCGCCTTGCCGTGTGAGAAGGCACCAGTGAAGGCTGATGCGGTATAAGCTATAGGAACTGAGGCCTGGAGTCACAGCTGCTGTGAACTCTGGGGCATGGACTTCACTGGCTCTACGTGTAAAGTCACGCCCGCCCCAACAGGAACGAGGGGGCCACGTGCCACCACGGCCACCGCAGAGACTGGTGTGGCTCAGAAAAAAAGAGGCAGAGTCACTTCTAGGAGAAATAACGCGAGAGTATTTATTTAGAGAGACGGAGCGTCCTCGTCACTTGGTCATGCTGGAGAGCCACCCGAGTTTGAACAGTGAGGGTGTGACCGAGTCTTCCTCGTCAGTGACCAGCTGCCTGAACAGGGAGCCGGCCTGCCTGGGGTCGTCTGCTCGGGAGAGCGCCGGCGGGGCCGCCTGCCGCTGTGTGGAGAGGAAAGTGCCTTAGCGTCCACCCAGACCCCCGGCCACCCGCCCCCAACTCTGCTCGGGGGTCCACGCGGCGTGCACACAGCGGGTCTGAGCAGCACGGGCAGCTCCCGGAGGGCACTGCTTAGTCCAGATGGAAGAGGACACACGGCAGACTGAGGGGCTGTGGCGGGACAGCCGACACCGGGAGCAAGGACTGCAGGAAGAGGAGCGTGTGCCTCCTCCCCGTGGCGTGTGCCTCTCGGGGGCAGAGGTGAACGGTCAGCTACTGGAAGGAAAGTGGACAGCTGTGGGGAAAGCTAAGAGCACAGGTCTGGGCTCAGGAGCGGGAGGCTTGTGCGCAAACTTTCCCCCCCTCACACTTTACTCCCATCTCCCAAGTTTTAAAACCCGCTGTTGATTGAGGATTTTGGACCTGACTGGGTTTGATGGCAGGGAATGTGGAAAGGAGACATCGCAAGTACTTTTCTCCAACCAGAGAGCAAACAAGGACCACGTGCTGGAAGGAAGGGAGCTCTGTGAGCTCAGACACACGTGTACACAACACACTTCATAGACCCCGGAGGACTCCCGCAGCTATCCTAGCAGAGGGCAGCTTACGAGACAACGTCTATCAACAAGAACAGGCGAAACTCGAGGAAGCAGACTCCCTACCCGCCTGAGAGAAACGAGAGACGAAACCATCGCTGAAACAGAGCAGTTTTTTTTTCCCCCCAAATAAGTACAGTCGTAGTGCTGGGTTAGCAGTTAACTCTTCTACCCTCTTAATCTTAAACACAAGCTGTAATCTCGGTCTGTCCTGCACATTTTCTACAGCCTTGGCAGCCTGAGAGTCATTTCTACTGTGAGGCTACTTGATAGTGTCAGTGGGCATCTTTTAAACCTCTCTTAGCTCAAGCTAGTAACATCGTGTACTTCCTTATTGCGCCGCCATTAAAAGCAGCATTAGTGCACCTTGTCACTCGGTTCTCGATCAGTTATTTGAGGCGGGGCTGAGCGGGTGGCTTGGTGGGAGGTGGGGTGGGCTCCCTGGGGAGGAACTCGCGGTCGGACACTCACCTGGGCTTTGGTTTCCATGCTTCCGCCAGCTGACTTGGCCTTTCGTGTGCTTGTCATGCTCAGCGGAAGAAGCCCAAACCTGCCAGACAGGACAAAGGCGGCTCAGTGGAGGGACCGGGGGGCTGGGGGCCAAGCAGGGGCCGCTCAGCGTCCTTACCTGATCTGGCTCGACGCCAGCGGCAGGATGTTGTGGGCTTCTTGAGAGTTGAACGTACTGCTCCTGGGGGTGAACTGGTTCTCCGGACCCGTCACCAGTCCAAAGAGAACCTGTGGGACGAGACGGGATGCGGTGACAGGCTGCGTGCTGCGCTGCCCAATTAAGAGAGAATCTGTCCTGTCAGTAATCGGTCACGACTTGTCTCTAGCCATCCTGGAGTGGAGGTATGTTCTCTAGAGTGTGTTAATACTGCACATCATTGCCAGCAGGTCAGACTCTCAGAGTCGAGTAGCTCTGATTCTATTCCTCTTTCTGAAGCCCTGATAAAACTTTTGATAGTCCTTACCCTCAACTAAAGGGGTCATCCCATTGCCTGGACTGTGAGGTTTGAGGTGCTATCTAAACCTCTCTCTACCCGTGACTGACTAGATTCAGCTGCGTCTTGGCCGTCCCCACCTGTTACGCGGTGGGCAGGTCTGGGCTGTGACCCGAGCGCCTGGCCCTTCATGCCGAGCGAGCGTGTTCTCCCGCGACTTACGGAGGTCCGCTGCACCAGGTGGTTGAGGTTGCTGTGAAGGTGGGGGGTGAAAACGTCCAGGTCGAATGGGTCGATGAGCGTTTCCAGGTAGTCAGCCACTTTCTCGACTCTAACAAAAGGGTTAAGGTGGTCATTCTCCAGCTTTTGTAGGACAAACCAAGCTCAGGCTGTTGTAATGCTAGACAAGTCCTGGAACAGGGGGGTCTGTTCTCTGTAACTGCTGCCTTAGCACTACTTGTCACTGATCACTGTGCTTAAATAATCCTTAGGAGTTTGAACCTGGTGGGATGTCTTCTAAGTGAAGTACACAACTTCCCCATATTCCCCATATTGTTTTCAGGGAGGGCACCAGAGGCTCAAATTACACCTAACAGTTGGTAGGCGGACTCAGAGAGGAACAAGACCTACTGGAATCATCCAGCGGGTGGCCATTCTTTATCTTGCTGGTAACGTGAGCCTGAGTTGTGTTGAGAATAAACACAGGGAATGGGCAGGAAGAGGCGGACTCCTGCAGCTTCCCGGAAAGGAGCCGTGCAGGTCAGGAAGAAACGCGCTGGGAGGGTGGGCACGGCTACCTGGAGTCCTGTCTGCAGCGGCCGCTTTTCATCTCTTCACCCTTGGCTGTCAGGACGACACTGAGGTAACGCAGATCATAGAGCAGCTGCAGTGCCCGATTCTGGGTCATTGGAAAGGCACCTTCTTTCTGCAAATGAATTTCCCGTCCCCACCCATTAAGGGAGATGGCCTGTCAGGTGAGAATAAACAGCTTCGTGTTTTGTCTGCGTTTCAGCTGGTTATTTCAGAAGCTTTTTATACTCAGGAGGCCAGTTTTATCTCATGACAACAACAAAAGCAACTTACAGTAGACACTAGGTCTTGAACAAAACTAAAAACCTAATGGCAGGGAGGAGAGCTGGTCCTTAGAAAAAGGTCTCAGGTGCTGTAGACAGTCATTTTAAAGGAAAAAAGCTCCTGGCCTGAAGGGAGAGGCCTTTTGAGGACGCTCAGGAGAGACTTGTCTGAACTCTTTCCCAAGTCAGGAGCTGGTCCATCTTAGAAACAGGACTGATGAAATGGGAGTAAGCCGGAGGCGGGGGGCTGGGCCATGCGTGCCCCCTGACGCGGGTGGGCTCTGCTGCTCCACTCCCCCCACCTCCGCTCCCCAGCGCCCCATCTACGTGCCCACACCGCGTCCTGAGCAGACGGGTTAATGATCTGCCCAGAGCCGCGCTGACCACCTGACATGGCTGGGCGTGGACAGCGCGTCTCTCTGCTTTGAAGTTTTCGTCCCTGCCGCCTTATGGAACCTGCTTGGCCCTGGGAGTGGGTGTGATTCAACTCCTGGAGGCGGAAGCACTGCCCGTTAGATTGCCCAGGGCGAGCAGGCCTTAACACCTGGACTCCTGGATGGGAGCTGCCCAAACCCCAGAGCAACCTAGGGTTTTGACTTCTGCTCTTCATGGGAAGAAACTCGCAGGCCTACCTTGAGCTGCTCAGCTTCCGAGAGCCTCTCGTAGGCGGCAACTACTCGGCCCAGGCAGCTTTTCAGCATCTCTTGCAGTGTCACCTTTGGCAAGGCGTGGCCTCCAACCCGATTGATTTCCTGGCACAAGCTAAACAGGAAGGACTGCACATACCAGGACGGCTAGAGGGACAAAGGAATGCTGAGTTGCCAACTTTCACTGAGACGCGCGGACAGTGGGCTCCAGCAGCCTAACGAGGCTTCCGCTGCGGGACTCTGACCCGGCCAGCCCGCCCCCTCAGAGCAGACCGGTGGACGGACCCGAGTGGCGCCTGCCCTCCTTCCCCTGGTGGCCTGGGCTCGACCCGCCATGCTGCTCTCCGCTGGTGAGTCCACTGCAGGGCAAGCTGTTCTCTAACCAGCACAGAGTCTGTGCTACAACGGGAAAGCAGTGTGAATGGCTTCTCAAACCGCCCACGTGCTTGGCCGTCCGCCCACTTTGCCCCACAGGAGAAAGGCGCACATACTATCTGCTCTTCCTCAGGAGCTGCATTTGGTTGATCTTTCCTAAAGTCTCTCCTTTCCACAAAGCAGGCTTTCTCCCTTTCAGTTCACAGGCCCCTAATGGTGGCCCCTGCTCACCTGTACAGGGAGTCGGATCTTGGACGTGATGCTGCTGCCCGACTCTGCTTCCTCCTGGATTTCCAGTTCATCCCAGCTGGTGGCTGTGGCCAGGACAGAGCCAGCATCGTCTACGAGTAATGACTGGGCGAATCCATGAGCCAGAACCTGGCGATGAAACCCAGATATCCACACAGACCACTCAGAGCCTCTGCAGAGTTTGTGTCAAACTACTTGAGTGACCGTGCAGCCAGCTCCCGCCACACAAGTTGCCTGTGGATGGCGAGTGGCCGAGATCACTTCCTTCTGACCAGCTGCTGATACCAGCAGTGGGGTCTGGCTGCCAACTACGCTACACAGGGGCGCCCTCTGAAGACCCCAGTGGAGGCGACAGGGATTATATTTATGCTGAAGATCAGAAAACAGAGACCCTCGTCCAGGAAGAAAAGTCTTTCATTCTCATCAGATCAAAGGAAAGAAAAAAAACAATCCAGCGTTTCAGTCTCTAAAATCTAGGCTAAAATAAATAGGCAGTTTTTACGCTTGAGCTCTCTGGCAGAGAAAAAGCAAGTGTGAAACAAGAGCGGTTATTCCCTTACTATTAAAAGGCCTCGCTGAGTTTGGCCAGCCTGGACTATGACAGGGGCAAGGTGGGAAAGGAAACCTAGTAGGCACGGAAGGAGTGCGCTGATGGGTCACTCACCCTCACGACCGCCGAGCCCCAGACCCGGTAGCCCGTCACGCTCCGCTGCAGGAGGAGCTCCTTCACGTCCTGCCACCTGGCCTGTGTGGGGAGGACCTCCTGTGCCTTCCCCTTCCCCTGTTTCTTCAGAGCCCGGGAGTCCCGGGCAGGCTTTTCGGGGCTCCCCGATCTTCCCAGGATGCACTGCTTCAGGTGGGGACACAGCTCTCCCAGGGACTGGCAGAGTCGGGCCATGAAGAGGGCGGAGTGCAGCTTGGCCCCGTCGAGGATGTCCTGCTGCCCTTGAATAGCCTGTTCGATGCTCTGCAGCTCCGCCTGGATGCAGTCTGTGATGTCCTGGATGCAGGCCGCGGAGTGCGTCCGCAGCGTCTCCTGCACCTTCTCCGCATCTGCAAATCTGTCGAAGGCGCAGCTCTCGGCTGCCGCAGGGGAGGTGTCCTGGTGGGGCAACGGGTCACCAGAGGGGAGGTAGGCCAGGAGGTCCTCCAGTTTCACCTTCAGTTTAGAATCCAGGGCGGAGCAGAAGCTCTGCACGCAAGGGCTAATGGCCTGTGCCTTCATGGAGAGCCCACTGCCCTGAAACGGAGCCCGGCTGGACACGCTGACCCAGGCGGCGTCAGAGGGCAGGTCGCTGGGGCTCTCAGACCAGAGGAAGACAGCCATGTTGTGCTCGAAGTGGAGGTGCTTGCTGGAAGCCGAGCTGCTGCTTTCAAGTTCCTGCAAGGCTGAGGTGAGGAGCTCTTTGGAACTACTGGAGATGGAGTCGAAGCCTTCTTTGGTCAGAGTCTGAAAGAGAAGAGGAGAAGAGTTCGAATCCCACTTGCTTCCAGGAAACCTCAACCTAGAGCACCGAATGTCAGACTACCCCAGCATCCAGTGTTCTCCCCGATGTTCAGAGAGATGGCCCGGCGGCAGCAGAGGGGAGCGTCGTCACTGATGGGGCCAGACGCGTCCCCAACTGCCCGACAGGGGCCTGGTCTCTTACGCAGCAGCAGACTCTGTTCATTTTTACGGCTCATTATTCAGAAGAGTCACCCAGGGAATAAGTCAGCAGGGAAAGAACATACTTATAGGAAGTGGTGGAAATCTACCTAGACAGTCAAAAGGGGGCACCGGGCATGACTGGCTAGCGGGCAGCTGGCCTGTGGACTTCGCACCTCACCTGCAGCCGGTCAAGGAACAGCTGCTGCATCAGGTCCTCCCAGAACAAGAGCGGCTTGTCCAGGAGCCGCCGGCAGACCACATCCCAGCTGTGGTGGATTGACTCGTTGGCGAGTAACCCCCACACGGCGTCGCGGATCCCCGCCAGCCCCTTCGTGCTCGTCACGTACATCAGCAGGCTGCTGATCCCGTTTCTGATGTCTTCATTACACCTGCAACAGAAGCATTTCTCTGGGGCTTCATAGTCACCTCACCTTTATTAAGAAAAAGCTGGACTCTACTTGAAAACCTCTTAACTGAGTCCTAGTATATAAATATAAATGTCTATGTCTCAGCATGTTTATTAAAAAAAAAAATATATATATATATAAATAAATATATAAAAACAGCATTTCTGGTTGGATGGGAGGTGGCGCCTACAGCCCCTTCACCAGGCTGACCTTACTCCCTGGACAGGCCTGTCTCCAAGGAAGTCTAGAGCCCCAGAGCATGACTTCAAAGAGTTTGACATTAACATATACACAGTGCTGCTGTACAGGAAGCAGGTAAGCAAGAAGAAGCTACTATTGCACAGGCAACTGTACGCAGCACAGTGGAACCTATAATGAAAAATAATCTGAAACTTATTTTCAGAATTTCCTGAAATCAGAACTGGCCTAACTGAATCATGTTACTGTACACTTGAAACTAACACCACACTGTAGACTAGACTTCAATTAAAAACACACAACTGCAGTGGCACCCCACTCCAGCACTCTTGCCTGGAGACTCCCGGGGACAGGGAGCCTGGTGGGCTGCCGTCTGTGGGGTCGCACAGAGTCGGACACGACTGGAGCGACTTAGCAGCAGCAGCACTAAATAAAAGCACGGGAGTGGCAGGGCTCGAGAGGGTTTAAAACCCTCTACAGAGTGTGTTGGAACACACATCGCTTCTTGGTTCTCCCAGAGGCGGCTAGCGGCCGTGAGGGCACTGAGAGGTGGCTGAGTGCGGGGCTGGCCCGACCCCAAGGCCTGCCCGGAAGGCCCAGCCCCTCCCGCTTCCCCGTGGCCACACGAGGCAGGGGTGCTGAAAGGTGGCTGAGCGCGGGGCTGGCCTGGCCCTCCTGCTCCCCGTGGCCACTCGAGGCGGGGGTGCTGGCGGTTCCCGCTGCCCCGGGAGCTGCTCACACGTGGATCCACTTCTGCAGCGTGTCTTTCAGGTACTCCTGGCTGATGGGATGCGCCAGTGTCCGGAGAGCCGGCTGGAACTCGACGACGGACGCGGGCAGGTGTTTGAACCAGCTGCACAGCTTCATCTCATCCTGCAGAACCCCGACACCTTTTCCTGGGGAGAGGAGGACCAAGGCGGGGTCACCGGGAAGTTAACACAGGACCCGGGAGGGGTTTCCAAAAGTCACCCAGTGGGGCAGCCCGGAAACGGGGGGAGAAAGAAAAGTAGAGTATGTCCAGGGGCCCCCTCATCTGGGAGGGAGTGTGGCACAGAAGGGGAAGGAGAGAGGAGGAAAAAAGGGCTGTGTCATCCTTGCATTTTAAAAGCAGTCGCTAAAAAAATAAAAAATAAAAGCAGTTGCTGAGCTGAAAGACAAAGCAGGATAGATGAGGCCGACTGACACACATCTGTCTGCCACCACATCCCGCCCCTTCCCTTCTTCTTTTTCTCATCTCTGATTCTGGACTCTCCTGAGGCTCGGTCCCCTGCCACCAGCTCCTACTGATGACATCATCCACCTCCAAGGCCTCATGACAGCCATGCAAATGCACGGCGGGTGTGTCTCCAGCCGGACCGCTCACTGCTCTGTTCTGGACCCACAGTCGTCCGTCCTCTCTAGTCCCACTCCAAGGTCTCAGCTGTTTCCAAGGCAAGGTTTTCAAAAGTAAAGTCGTCATCGGCCCTTTTAAGCCAACTCCTTTTCAAACCCTCCTACTCTGTCCGTGGGAATGGAAATGAGTGTGGCCACCACGGAGAACAGTATGGAGGTTCCTTAAAAAACTAAAAATAGATCCAGCAATTGCACTCCTGGGTACACCTCTGGAGAAAACCATAATCTGAAATGATACATGGACCCCGGTGTTCACTGCATTACTATTTACAGCAATCGAGACATGGAAGCAACCTAAACGTCCACTGACAGAGGAATGGATAAGGTGCAGTCTGTACACACAATGGAATATTACTCGGCCATAAAAAATGAAAGAACGCCATTTGCAGCAACATGGACGGACCTAGAGATGGTCACACAGAGTGAAGCACGTCAGAAAGAGAACCGCAAACGCTGGGTGGTATCAGAGTGAACCTTAAACAAACGGTCAAATGAACTTAGAGAACAAACCTGTGGTTACCAAGGGGGAAGAGGGGGGAAATGAGGAGTCTGGGATGAGCAGATATAAACTACTCTATGTAAAATAGAACAAGGTCCTGCTGGCAGCACAGGGAGCTATGTTCACTCGCTTGCAATAAACTAACAGAACTTGAACAAGAATGTACGAGTCGCCGTGCCGTACACCAGAAACACGACGCTGCACGTCAACTGTACTTCAACAAAAAACAAGTCTCCTTTTCTAGTAAACGTGGACCCCTCCCTTCCACACCCTCCACAGCCAATCCCTCAACAACCATCTCCTGAACACACGTCCGCGTTGTCCAGTGAGCTCCGTCTCTACCGTCCCCATCGCCTGCCACCTGGTTCGTGGTGACAGCCTCTTAAGTGAGCTCTCAGCATCCGCTCCACCCCACGGGGAACCACTGCCACGTAAAAGCCATGTACATCTAATTCCACCGGGGACAAATGCAACCCAAGAAAAGCGCAGGGTGCAGGAGGCCTGAGTCCGGAAGGTCCTAGAAGACTATCTGCTGTTCTGCCCACATGTGCTGAGTTCACTGGTCATGAGGGAGAAACCTCCTCACGGTCCTCACTGCCCCCACTTCCTTTCACTTCCTCACGTTCGAACATCCTCCTGGCCTCAGGACCTTTGCACCTGCTCTTCCTTTTTGCCCGGAACTCTCTTCTTTGCCTCTTACTCAACCTTCAGGTTTCAGTCTAAATATCCCGTCCTGGCTTCCCTGGCGGTCCAGTGGTTAGGAACCTGCCCTGTGATGCAGGGGACGTGGGGACAACCCCTGGCTGGGGGAACTAAGACCCCACACGCTGCAGGGCAACCACATATCCTGTCTGACTGTGGCCCCTCCATTCACGGCCACCAAGTCAAGCTGCACTCGGCCTGGAGAGCAACGACCAGGATTGCTATTAAGCAGATACTGTGGATTCGTGAGTTCAACATCTGCCTCCACCACTAGACTCTGACCTCCACGAAAGTGGGTCCGTATCTGTCCAATCCACTGCTGTATCCCCAGGGCCCAGCACAGCAGCTGGCAGATGGCAGGTGCCCAGTAAATGAATGAACCAGGAAACAGAAGAGGCTGGCTAAGAGCTCACCGCTAGGGTGCTGGCTGGTGATGCTGTCCAGCGTGGAGAAGAGCAGGCCACACGGCAGCGAGGGGTCTGGCAGCAGCCCCTCTGGTAGAGTGTAGAAGAGAGCGTGCGCTTGGTTAAGAGTGGTGGCCAGCAGCTCCACGAGCGAGCAAATCTGAGCCTTGATCCCAGCACCTGCGAGAAGAAACCACCCTCTTTTAGCAGTGTCCTTTGGTAAAGTTAGAAACACAGAACGCTCTGGACTCCCTCAGCTCCTCCTGCTCCATCCCCACGTCACATCTGGGAGAGAAGCCATGCCCACCATGGTGAGGCTGGTTGAGAAGTTTCTGGATTGCTGCCTTTCTGGCCAACAGGAAGTCTGTTAGGGCTTGGCGCGGAGAACTCTCTTCCAAGAGCATGACAGAGCACAGGGCCTCGGCCACAGCCTGGTCGGACACAGCTTGGCATTTGAGCAGCATCTTGCTCTCGTGCAGGATGGTTGACCTAAAGAGATGATGGCAAAGGTCACAGGGAGCTTCTGACATCTTCGGAGAAGAGCCCCAGTACACGAGGAGAGAGAAGACACACTCCATAAAATCAGAGCGGTGCAGCTCGGCCATCACCAGAGAAGGGCCTGCTGGCAGACCACTTACCGGAAGTGGCTGGCAGCTGCCACCTGCCGGATGAGTATGGGGAACCGGGAGAGGACGGGGCTGTGTCGGGCACTGGAAGACTCCAGCTGCAGCAGCTTGTGGAGGCAGCAGCAGAGCAGGTAGAGCTGGGTGGCGTGGAGATACCGCGAGGCCTCCATGGAGCTCCAGATCTTCTCAGGGATTTCCAGGAGAAGCTTGATCTGGGCAGCCATGCTGTAGAACTTCTCCTGGGATGGCTGCTGGGGCTGCGGGCAAAGGCACAGAGCTGAGTCAGGACAAACAAGAGCCAGGTCAGCGTGGGGCCGGCTGGGGGTGATGTATGGGGGATCTGGGGGTACGGAACTTTCATGAACTTGGATTCGGTGCCGCTCAGCAAGGCGTTGAGGTTGGTGTAGCAGAATTACTGGAGTTAAGTTTTTCCTACCAGGTCTACCTTTGCCCTGTCCCACGGAGGGGCAAACCAAATCCGGTCACTGCACTGGCAGGGTATCAGGGACCCTTGGGGTGTCTCAGCCCAGAGCCCACGCATCGCCCCTCCAGGGAGCTTTTGGCCTTGCTGGGACCTCTGGGGTGTCTCAGCCCAGAGCCCACGCATCACCCCTCCAGGGAGCTTTTGGCCTTGCTGGGACCTCTGGGGTGTCTCAGCCCAGAGCCCACGCATCACCCCTCCAGGGAGCTTTTGGCCTTGCTGGGTTTGATGTTCATCCTTCCTACACTTTCTCCTGCTGCTTTGACTGCCTTGTGGGTTTCGCTGCTGGCTGTTCCTCTTCACCAACCTTCCCTTGAATTTCGGTCCAGCCTCACGCCTCTACTCATCTCAGTCTGTCCTCTCCCTTCACCATTCTCCTCCCTGAAACATCCCCTCCACAGCACACCACGTAGCCCTCACCACTCCCCATCAAGCCTTTGCTGCTGTGGCTAGACATTCCCTGGGACTTTCACTCATTCTCTGATCAGTATATTTAACATGAGGTTCATCTTCCTACCAAAAATTATAGCCACCTGACCTCCCTCAACACGTCTGCGTAGACCACCACGTCCCAGGACACTCATGTCGTTCTGATGGTTCTGCCGACACGTCTACACCTCGGCTTCCGCGGTCACGTCCCTGGCTCCACTGCAGGTGATCGTCGTCCCACCCTTGCGTGGATCCGGAAGCCTCGCACTCGCACCTTGTGCCTTCTCTATCCCCTCCAGTCTACCCTTTTCCTTTCCTGTCACATGGCATTCTTCAAAGCTCATTTAGATCTTATGTGTGCCCAGTTCTAAGTGCCTAGTGTCTCAGCCTGGTGGTCAAGGGTTGCCTGTCCTTCCAGTGCTTTCTTCCAGGGACCTTTGAATCCTCGGATTCTCATGGCGGGGGGGCTACTCTGGAGTTGTGTGCAGACTTCTCATTGTGGTGGCTTCTCTTGCTGTGGAGCCCCAGCTCTAGGGTGTGTGGGCTCAAGAGCACAGGCTCAACAGTTATGCTGCAGGGGGCTTAGCCGCTCTGAGACACGTGGGATATTCTTGGATTAGGGAGCGAACCTGTGTCTCCTGCACTGGCAGGCAGATTCCTTATCACCTTAGTTCCTTAAAATGAACCTGTTCCTCTATTAAAAGATGAGAGCCTGGGGACTGGTTACTACCCTCCAACGACCTGCTGCAAAGGGTAGCAGGCTTCTTTGCAGCCTGGAAGTTGTTCCTGGGAGTGGAGTGGGGGCGGGGAGCGGGGGGCGGGAGGAAGGAACGAGCTGGGAGGGGAGGTGGTCGACACAGGGGAGAACGCTGTTCCCGAAACGATGTCGGGAAACAGGGAACAGGGCTGAACACCTAGCGTTTCCATGAGATGTGGGAAAGGAAGCCCGGCGACCCCAGGACTGAGGTGAGCAAGGCGAAGCCCGGAGCCTGGGAGGGGTCCTGAGGAGCCGCGGGGAACCGGCCAGCAGCGCGGGGAGGGCGGCAGGAGTGCCCCACGCCGGCCGCGGGGGCAGGGGGCGGCGGGGGCGCCTCCTGAGGCGGGTGGGCCTCGGCCGGGGCGCCCGCTTCCCCGCCGGGCCGGGCCGGCCGGGCCGGGATGCGGGCGCGGGGCTGACCTGCGGGTCCCGCGGCGGCCGGGGCGCGGCCGAGCCGGCCTGGCGGAGGCGGGCACAGTACTGGTCGGTGGCCCTCACGGCGTCCACCAGCCCCGCGGCGCAGCGGCGCATCTGGCCGATGGTGTCGGCCGCCTCGATCAGGTCGCGGTACCGCTCGCCCACCATCTGCCGCAGCTCTTCCTTCTTGTGCTCGATCTCGGCGCGCACCTGGCGCTCCAGCCCGCGGATCTCCTCCGCGCCGTGGGTCTCGAAGAGCGCCGCGGGGTCGCGGAGGTCCAGCCTCTTCAGAGCCGAGGAGGCGGCCGCGGCCGCCATGATGGACGCGTCAGCGGCCCAGCAGGGCACTTCCGCCCGGTCGTGCCGCCCCGCCGCCATCTTGGTTGAGGGCGGAAAGCGCTTCCGTCCGGTGGGTGGGGGCGGGGCCGGGCTTGTTCGGGGCGGCCGAGGGGCGGAGCCAGTGATGGGCGGCACTGTTTTTAAACTGTTTTTTTTTTTTTTTTAAGTGGCTGGGCGGCACTTTTTTAAAAGGGAGCCTGCGTGGCTGTTGGGTCGCTGAGCCCGCAGGTGTGTTGGCGCGCAGCCTTACTCGGGTCTGAAGCCTCTCCTAGCGCCGGTGCAGCGTCTCCCCGTCGCGGTTAATAGTCATCAAGCGCCGGCGGTCTGACTGTAACCCCTCCTCGGGATGCTCGGGTCCCCTCGCCAGGCCCCTCGCGCGGCGCCGGATCGCGGTCTTTCCCCTGCGAGGGCTCGATGGCACACTTGGCCCGTCCCCTTCCCCTGGGTCTGCCCCCTTCTTCTCCGGGTCCCCGGCCGCCGCCGTGTCCGGGTCGGGTTGGGAGCCGGGTGGACGCACAGAGCTGACCGCTGGACACCCATCCGTGGCTCTCAGCCTGCAGTCTTCTGGGGCGTCCTGTTGTTCGTTGTTTACTCTGGTCATCCACCGAATGCGATGTTAGGAAGAGGGACCTGGGAGTCCGTTTTCGTTCATTGGAGAGTAACTTCACAGATGCTCAGGACGCGGCCGGAGCGCAGGAGTGTGTGTGCGCAGGGGTGTGTGCGCGCTCGTTTGCTCCTGGTTTACTCTTCTTGGTTATTTCTTTCGGGTTTTTGGGTTTGGTTTCAAACCAGCGTTGTACCATCAAAGATGTTTCCCCTGGTAGAACCTTACATTGGCACCAGTGCGGCGAGGAGGGTAGTGGGCAGTGAGCAAAAGACTCAAATGCCTGAGAAAACGATGCCTGGGAGGAGGGCTGGGGTGGGGGGACGCCTAACTGACTCATAATGAAACTTGGGGAGTATGGCCTCTTTCTTCTGAGTGTTTCCAAGACCCTTCATTTACAAAAACAAATCATTATTGGAGATTTCATATGCACATTAAAGCGGAGAGAATGATACAGTGTGTCCACCAGCTGCGTCTTATGGTTACTCAGTCAAGGTCAGCCTCAGCCTCATGAATGCCCCAACCCCACATCCTCTCCCTCCCACCATCCCCATGATTTTGAGACAAATCCCAGGCATCAAAAAAATTCAATCTGTCAATTGAACCATTCATTTACAGTACTCTTCCTGGAGGAGGAAATGGCAACCCACTCCAGTATACTTACCTGGAGAATCTCATGGACAGGGGAGCCTGGCAGGCTACAGTCTATGGGGTCGCAGAGAATCGGGACACCACTTAGCAACTGCATAGAAATAGTACTCTAGTTTACCTCACCATAGCCCTGCAACCTAGGGAATTTGACAGGTGGGTAACCTGGGACCCAGAGAGGCTTTAAACCCAGAATGGATTTACTCGGTGTAACCGTCAAAAGTCCATCCACAACATGATCCCATGTACACTTCAGCCCTGGAAGGGAGGTAGGAATAATTATTCTATGTCTGACAAAAACCCCAGAGAAGCTTATTTATTCCTGCCACATAGTTAATCAGAGACAGAATAAGCACGTACACCTAGAATCCTGAATTCCTTTTCTACCTTCTCTCGCAACTTCCCACAAACTCAAAGCGCTTCCTGGTGGCAGGTCTGCTCTTTGCTGCCACTGAAACCCCATTAGGTAGGGACACTTGCTGCTGCTTGTCTTCCCATCGCCCGCAGGATCTCTCTTCTGTGTTTGAGAATCACCGCTGATGGCAATATCTCTCTGTTCTACTCATAGCTGAGCTGGGATCCGCCGATCAGACACAACCCTCCTAGGACTTTAGATGGAGAGCTAGTGATGTCAAGGAGCAGGGAGACTTCATTTTGGCGGTGACAGAGGTGCCCTCTATAAACATCCACTCTCCAGGGGCAGCAGAGACACGGAATCCAGCTGTAGCATCCAGCTGCCAGTGACAGCCAGGGGTGACCTCCCCAGTATCTTGTGTTTCGACTAGATTCTGAGGGTTCACTTTCCTTGGTTATTGTTTCTTTGCTGAGCAGGGTTCCCCAGCTTCCCCGGGGGTTTTATGGGCAGTCCAGTATCTTACTGATATATTTCAAAATCAAAACACTTTCAGTTGCTTGCCCTAGAGACTCCAACTGACCTATACCCCCTGAGTTTCTGGCTTCACGAATGAAAATTTGGCTGGCATCTTTGGAACAGCAAGCGGGAGGAATGTCTGCAGTCAGCTTGGGTGTGGGGCCTCAGGGTTCGCGTGGGGTGGGGGGCTGGCCCTGGCGTACACAACTGTCATTTCAGGTAGAGAAAGGGCAGGCTGGCATCGCAGCAGAGTGTCAGCAGGCTGCCGTCGTGCAGGGCTTTCTGCACGCCTTCTCTCTGCCTCCCCAGCCAAGTTCCCCCGGCTGCCCTGAAGATGCCACTGTTGCTCTTCTGCTTGCGGATCCGAGCACCCAACAGAGGCTGTCAGCAAACCGGCTTCTTGCCTGGGCGCTGGGGGACTCCGGGGGCTGCGGGAACTATGTGTTGGACTCTTCCCTCTCCACGGCCCTTTTCCCAGCCCATCTGCATGGATGTGGCAGTGAGGCTTTCTTCTTCCTCCACTTCTTGCTTCGTGGCTCCAACAAAACCAGGATGTGGGCAGGGAGTTCAGCTCCAGCAGCTGGGCAAGGCACTGGGCTGGAGCCAGGGCTGAGATGTGAAAGAGTTTGTTTTTTTTTTTCCTTCTTCGAGGAAGCACACAAGTAGAAGGTTCCTCCTTATTTTATTGCCATCTTTTTTTTTAAAAAAACAAACTTACTGTTTTATACTAGAATAGAGCCGATTAACAATGTTGTAATAGTTCCGGGTGCGTAGCTGAGTGACTCAGCCACACGTAGATGCGTATCCATTCTCCCCCAAACTCCCCTCCCATCCAGGCTGCTCCATAACACTGAGCAGAGTTCCCTCTGCTATACGGTAGGTCATCTATTTTAAATATAGCAGTGTGTACATGTCCATCCCAAATTCCCTAACTATCCCTTCCCCCAGCCTCCTCCCCCAACCATAAGTTCATTCTCTAAGTCCATGAGTCTGTTTCTGTATTTTAAATACATTTATTTGTATCAGTTCATTTTAGATTGCACATATAAGGGACATCCTATGATATTTCAGCTTCTCTGTCTGACTTACTTCACTCAGTATTTTGCCATCTTTTAATTTTATTTACAGATGACTGCATGTGTGTATGTGTATCTTCTGGCAACCCTTTTTTTGTTGCTGTTAACTTAAAAAATACCTTTATTTATTTTTGGTTGCACTGGGTCTTTGGGTCTTTGTTGCTGCGCGTGCGCATGGGCTTTCTCTAGTTGGGTCGAGTGGAGGCTGCTCTTTGCGGCGTGTGGTTTCCCACTGCAGCGGCTTCTCTTACTGTGGAGCATGGGCTCAATAGTTGTGGTGCACACGCTTTTTTGCTCCATGGCATGCGGAATCTTCCTGGACCTGGGATCAAACCCGTGACCCTTGCATTGGCAGGCATAGTGTGGCAACTCCTGATGACAAATTTTCCTCCTTTCTCCTTAAATCTTTTGGGGTAGAATTTTAAGCATCCAGTGTTTTAAGGTCAAGAGATGACGTTTAGATCACCCTGGGCTCCTGAAATCAAACCTGGCGTTCTGCCGATTATAATAGCTGTTATTTCAAGCCCCGCTTCAGCACTTTGCATGTCTTATGTTTAATTCTCACAGTACTTCTACAGCGTAGCTCGTCTTCCACTCACCTGATTGTAAAACAGGGTTTCATCAGCAGCGAGGCACCTGTCCGAGATGACACGGGCAGTAGGAGGCCAAGTCAGTCTTCACGTCTCAGTCAGTCTGACTCTGTGGTCCTTGATCTTGGTCACATTACTAGCTTCAAAGAAAAATTCAGAACATCAAAAGCCAGAAGAACCAGACAATTCCGAAGCAAAATTCAGACAGCACTGGCACCGCCTCCTGCCCTTTGCCCAGCAGTGAGGATCTGCAGGTTCAGGCGGGTGCAGGCCCCGGGCTGGAGTGGGGTCCAGTGATGCGGGAGCCAGTGAGCCTGGGGCGGCCATGCCCGGGGGCCCAGTTGTCTGCGTGCTGGAGGGCTGTCTTTGAAAACCGGGAACATGTTCTGACATTTTCCCTTTCTCTGGGCCCGTCAGCACTCTTATCTCACTCAGAACATTGAGGAGGCAGGTTTCTCCTCCCTTTTAAATAGAAATATAGCAAGCCAGCCAGCATCATGCCTAAAATAGAAGGGTTTTTAAAAACAGATTTTTGCAGATCCCACATGTTCTCCTTCATTTATGCATTGTGTGGTCTCGCGTCTGGACCTTGGCTCCCTGATGAAAGGATTCAATAAATGTATGCAGAATGAGTGAATAGTGTCCTACCTATATGTCGCATAGTCACGAAGTGTCTGCCCAAAGGCCACGCTGGGAAAGGCAGAAGGGGCTTCTGTCATCAGTCACCTGATAGCCTAAATACCAAAAGCAGTAAGACGGTTCTGACCTGTATCACACCCACTTCAATGCCTCATTTCAGCACCTCTTCTTTTTTTTAAGATTTTTTTGATGTGGACCAAAGTCTTTACTGAATTTGTTATAATACTGTTTCTGTTTTTAAAAAAACATTTATTTCTTTAGGCCGCTCAGGTCTTAGCTGTGGCACGTGGGCTCACTGGTTGTGGTGTATGGGCTTACTTGCCCAGAGGCAATGGGATCCTCGTTGCCCGAGCAGGGATCAAACCCGAGTCCCCCGCAGTGCATGGTGCATTCCTAACCGGTGGACCACCAGGAAAGTCCCTGTCTCTGTTTTTAACAACAAAGCTAGGAGAAATGGAAAAGGAGAAAGCAAGAAGGGAAAAGGAAAAAAAGGAGAGGAATCTGACAGTAAATGAACAGATAGCAAAGAAAAGAAAGGGAAATTTGTTCTGGTAAAGGATCGATTGTATCGATCAAAGGAGTGTCCGGGGGGGACAGAAGATCCAGTCACGAACCACTGCCTGGGGTGATGGAGACATTGGGTGTTTGCCCTTGGCTGACATTCTAGTAGGGTAAGAATGCCTCCCACAGTCGTCTTAACATCTCTGTGTCAATGTTTATCAGCCTGTGTCAACTGGAGGTGACATTTGTCGTGGGAGGGATGGTTATTTGACTTAACTGTTTGCAGATACCGGAGACCCTGCCTTCAACAAATAGCCAGGCAGGCATCACATTTGATGAAGACAGCCTGGACGTCTGGACTGCCCACGAACTCAACACCTTCACTAGAAAAGGAGATATCAAAAATCCCACTTCAAACATTAGTTTGGACCCTTAATTAGTGTGTATTTGAGCGCCTACTATGTTAACTAGCTCTGTTAATGTGATGGAGGATGGAAGAGATATTTGATGAACAGTCAATGATGCTGTAACAATCTCTCATTTCTCTTTTTTAAACTTGTAATTTTGTATTGGGGTAAAGACCATTAACAATGTTGTGGCAGTTTCAGGTGGGCAGCGAAGGGGCGCAGCCACACGTACACATGCATCCACTCTCCCCCAAACCGCCCTCCACCCAGGCTGCCCCATAACACTGAGCAGAGTTCCCTGTGCCGTACAGTAGGTCCTTGTTGGTTCTCCATTTAATTTTTTATTTATTTGCTTTTTAACGTTTATTTTTTTTAATTGGAGGATGATTATTTTATAATACTGTGATGGTTTTTGCTATACATCAGCCAACATGAATCAGCCACAGATGCGTGTCCCTCCATACTGAACCCCTCCTCATCTCCCTCCCCACCGTTACCCATTTCGAATATAGCGGTGTGCACGTGTCTATCCCAGACTCCCTAACTATCCCTTCCCCACATTCTTCCCCGCTCCTCCCCAGCAACCATAAGTTCGTTCTCTAAGTCCGTCTCACTTGAAGCGTCCTGCACTCTCTTCCCTGCTCCACCGTTCCACTCTGGCTGATGAGCTTTCTCACTTGCGTGGAGAAGATGGAAGTAATTAGGAAGGTCCTCAAGTTAAGTCCCCTAAATCCAACTCTGGATCTCACCCATCCCACCTCTCAAGGAGCTCACTCTCTTCTCTCTCCTCCATAATTTTCTCCTTCTCAACGGGATGGTTTCCATCATGTCAAAAATATTCCCTAGCATCTCCCATCTTATAAAAATGCTCCTTTGTCTTCCAGGCTCCTTCCAGCGCGCCCACCTCTCCCCCCATCACAATGAAACGCTTTGACCTTTGGTAATTGCTGTCTCTACAAGACGCCCCCAGTTCTCTTCTCCAACTCCATCCATTAGGACTCCTTGCATTACCGTTGCGTCCACTGAAAGACCACCCTCCCCATCTTGTCAGTCTCAGTCTCAGCAGTCACTCCATTTCTGGACCTTTCCACAGCCTTCAGCATGGCTGACCCACCCCTTATTGACACAGTTGCCTTTTTTTTTAATTGGAGGATAATTGCTTGACAATACTGTGTTAGTGGCTGCCGTACGTCAACATAAACCAGCCGTAGGTACACATATGTCCCCTCCCTCTTGAACCTCCCTTCCACCTCCCTCCCCATCCCTCTCCTCTAGGTTGTCCCACAGTGCTGGGTTTGAGCTCCCTGCATCATACAGCAAATTTTGCAGCACTATTTACAATAGCTAGGACATGGAAGCAACCTAGATGTTCATCGACAGATGAATGGATAAAGAAGTTTTGCATGTATACAACAGAATATTACTCAACCATAAAAAGGATGCATTTGAGTCAGTTCTGTTGAGGTGGGTGAACCTAGAGCCTATTACACACAGTTGCCTTTTGACTGCTGTCAAGACAGCCTCTTCCATCACTAGGCACTTCTTAATCTCTTTTGCTGGCTCTTCTTGCTTTGCATGACTTTGTAACATTGGAGGGGTCCAGGCTCAAGCCTTAGCGCTGGTCCCTCCTCAGTCTGCAGTGCCTGACTAGGTGACTCCATCCTGCCCAGGCCCTAAAGACTCAGAGGGTCACCCCAAGGGTTCAGGTGGAAATTATGATGGCATTGCAAGTGTAGAGAAGGGGAAAGCTGTTTGCAGATAACTCCTGCATTTGTTCCTTCAGCCCAGGGCTCCTGGATTATACATCTAGCTGCCTCCTTAGACTCTTCACTTGGGTGCCTAAGAGACATCTCAAATCCAATATGTCCAAGTAATCATTCTCTTTCAGCCACCCTTCCTATTCTCTTCTCTGAGCCAACCCTATCTCAGAAAATGGCACCACTGAGTTATTCATGCCCAAACCCCAGGAATAATCCTCCATGCTTCTCTCTGTCCACACCCAATCCATTTTCCAATCTTGTAGACTCTTCCTCCAAAATAGGGGTTGATGAACTTTGGCTATGAAGTCAGAGAGTTAATGGGCTTTGCAGGTGCTGTGATCTCTGTAAGAACTGTTCAACAAGGCCACCGTAGCAGGAAGTCAGCAGTAGACAGTAGGTAAGTGAACGGGCTTTGCAGGTGCTGTGATCTCTGTAAGAACTGTTCAACAAGGCCACCGTAGCAGGAAGTCAGCAGTAGACAGTAGGTAAGTGAACGGGCATGGCTGTGTTCCAAGAACACTTCATTTACAGAAGCAAGCCGGGGGCCAGTTTTGGCCCATAATTTGCTAATCCCTGATGCAGGGTATATCCCTGGCCTTTTCCATTTCCACTGTTACTACCAGAGACCAAGTCATCAGTTTCTCATCTGAGCCACTTAGATTGCTTTCTCTTTTGTTGGTGGGAGCTTAGTTCCCACACCTGGGATTGAACCCACGCCCCCTGCACTGGAAGTGTGAGTCATAACCATCAGACCAGTAGAGAAGTCCTTCGGATTACCTTCTAGCTCCCTCTGTTTCTACTCCTGTCCCCTTAGTAACTGTCTTCGTTCTGAAAGCAGCTGCATCTTTCAAAAGTGTGACCCAGGCCCGGGTGTCCCCTGCTTCAACCCTCCTGGAGCTTCTCCCTTTCTGGGCAAGTTCCGACTCCTGGCAAAGGCCTTCCGGACCCTGCGCGACTGGCCGCACCTTGGCCGCTCTTCCCTCAAGGGGCAGTGCAGCCTCGTTGGCATCCTTTCTGTGTCATAAAGAAGGCTTGACTCACCCCTTCCTGAGGCTTTCACTCCGTCTGTTTGTTTTATCAGATCTTCACGTGGGGTCACCTCCTCTGAGAAGACTGCCCGGGTCACCCCAACTTAAAGTAGGAAGCGTTAGCATTTATAAAGGACTTTTTATATGTCAGCCACTGTTACAAGCAGAGCCTTATGAACTGCCTTATTCAATTCTCACAGAAAACCCCCTGAACTAGATCCTGTTCTTATCTCTACTTTATTGAAGGGGAAGTTGGGGCCAAGAGAGATTATATAATTTCTCCCAAATGATTGAGGAAGTGGCAGAGCTGATATAAACCAGGCTGTCTGGCTCTGGGGTCCACGACCTTAGCATCGCTCTTTACTGTCTACGTATCACATTTATCATAATGTTTGTCGCTGTGTTGTGATACATGTTCATTTATTTATGCATCTGTTTGTCGTGTGTCTCCCCTTCAACTTGGAGCAGAGATCTGACCTGCCTTTTGTCTCATGAAATGCTCAGCTTCTAGACCACTACACACGGTACTGTGTCTGACACACAGCAGACACTCACTATTTGTTGAATGTGTGAAAAATAATTTAACTTTGTAGTAATTTATTAGTATGCTGATGAGTCTATAAACATTCAAAATACACCTTATCTTAGACATCCTATGAAAGAAAGGAAATGCTGAGATTCATTACTCTAATTGCAAAAATGTTGAATTCATTCATAATCTGCTCAGGCCTCCCTTTACCCCCAGAATATGTGAATTCTTTGGGCTTTTAAATGTTACTTATGAAATGAGAAGAGTCTTGTGGTCATTTTCACCTTCTTATTCCTTTCCTCATTGCTTCTGGGCTGTGTACTCTAGGACAGCAATCCTGAGGGTCAGGGTAAGTTCAAGGGAAGGTGGTCCCTTCCAGTGTGGTTGAATGTTTTCAACTGAAGGACACATCTGTAAGAGAAGCTTTTTTATTACAGTGGCTCAGCAGTTGAGAATCTGCTTGCAATGAAGGAGAGCCCGGTTTGCTCCCTGGATCGGGAAGATCCTCTTGAGAAGGAAATGGCAACTCACCCTAGGATTCTTGCCTGGGAAATCCCATCAACAGAGGAGCCCCGTGGGCCACAGTCCATGGGGTCGCAAAAGAGTCAGGCGTGACTTAGCAACTGAACAACAACAGCAGCACGTTATTTCAGTAATCCTGCCCTCACCAGTATTCTTGCGAGGGAAATCCCACGGACGGAGGAGCCTGGCAGGCTACAGTCCACGGGGTCGCAGAGAGTCGGGTACGACTGAGCAACTTCAGTCCGCCCTCACCTTGCTTAGAGAAGTATGTGGCCTCCCAGGCACCCATAGCTGCCGCCTGAGAATATTTGACTGTAATGATGAAAGAAGGGGTTTTCCTCTTGGATACAGCATAATTGGAGAAGTAACTTGGGAGGAAGCAGTTGTCAAGTCTCCCTTTCCTGGGAATGAACCATTGGCAGGACCCTGTCTTATCCTGGGACTCACGTGTCAGTTAATGAGGACTTAGAGCACGAAGAGTTCAAAGACTCCGGCGGGGAAATCAGATCGCCGAGCAAACTGCCGTTTCAGGAGGTGTGCTTGCGGGAAGCCTTGTCTCTCCTGGACTGTGGACTTTGTTTGCTTCTGTTGTATTTTAAGCTCTACCAGGTAAATCAGAGACATAAACCTGCTTGGCCTGAGGCTGGGTGGTCAAAGACCCTGAGTTCGTAAGACTTGGGAAAATTTGCTCTTTGAGTGTCTGCAAATAGAGTCTGGGGGAGAATGCCACCACTTGGCTAAAATGTATTGAATCTTCTTTTGATAGGCTTTTGGTACAGGCGCAGATCACGGAAGAGTGTGCTACTTGACATTTGAATTTGAAAGGCCGTGCCAACGAGTTTATGTCTCGAAAAAGAGGCTCACATAGTTGCATTCTGCGTCGTCTGCCCAAAGCAGAATCTCTGGGTGTTGACCAGCTGGCATCCTGTGTGAGTGGGTGGAGCTCTAATCCTGCATCCCGTTTGCCTCTCCCGAGCTGTCCAGGGGTTATTTTCTGAAAATCCAGTTTATCCTCTTAAAATTTGCTAATTTTAAAAAATATATTTATTTATTTGGCTGTGCCACGTGGGATCTTCCATCTTCATTGCAGCCCATGGGACCTTTAGTTGCAGCTTTCAAACTCTTGGTTGTGGCACGTGGAATTGAGCCCGGGGCCCCCTGTATTGGGAGTGTGGAGTCTTAGCCACCGGACCACCAGGGAAGTCCCTATCCTCCTAGAATTTAGAGAGTGCTTTTAACTCCGGAAGGCCCCCAGGGCCCCTCGTTATGCCCGCCCGCACCTTGGTGAGGTGTGAGGTCAGGGTAGGGGTGGGTCCGGGGGTCCAGTGGAGGGTAGCTTAGGTGGTTTGCTCACCTCCCTTGTGGTGGTGTGCAGGGGGCATGCGTGGTACCCTGGTTTTGCTCTGGGCTCTTCAAAAGTGGCAGTTGGGTTTTTGGTCTTTTTGTATCTCTTTGTTCATAATTTTGCCCCAGCTGCATGCATGCAGTTATTTTTAGTCTGCTGTGGTTTCTTTGTATTTTGTTGCTCGAGGAGATGTGTGTCCGGGTGCAAGCCTTACAGCAAAGGGTCCCAGGTCCCAGCCTGTCTCAGGAAAGGAGCAAAGGGATGTAATAGGATTCTGCCTGTGGGGAATAACATCCCAGGCACAGCTCCTGGTCCCACCTCCCCCGTGGCGTCAGCTCTCAGGGGCTCTCCCAGCCTCCCCCGTTACAGTGTTTGGGCTGGTGACTGTCTTCCACGTTTGCCTGGACTCCGGGCTCCTCATCCAGCTCTCTCCCCCCACGCCATCCCTGTGTGTGCAGCTCCTTCCATTACATTCGTTTTAGTTAAACCCCTCTGAGTGTGCCATCTGTTTCCAGCTGGACTGTGTGCCATGCAGATGGTTATAGACCCCAGATTAGCGACGTGACTCCCCCGCCCCGTTAGCACCAGGCCCCAGTCCAGTCCCGATGTCACCCAGGGGGAAGAACGAACAGTTCAACAGTTTAGAACATGCCGTGCACACGAAGTTTCTGCAACACCTAGACAACACGAACCCCTGTTTAGGAAGGGGAGACCTCGTATCCCCTGTCTGTTCGGGTGCAGACAGGTTGAGGCTTAGCAGAGAGGAAAGCCCTCTAGGCAAGAACACTGTGTGGACAGAAATCGTTTAGTGCCTTACTGGGCAGTGCGTAATCCACTTACTTTTCTGTGCTGGACTTGCTTTATTTTGCATCATGTGGTCAGTTATGTCAGGGCCAGCTGAGTTTTCCTAATGGCAGGATCAGAAGCCGTGGCTTAATATTAGCCAATCTGGAAAATGTTCAGTGGTTTAATGACCCAGAAGTTTCTGGTCTTTTCTTGCTGTGAGGAAAGGCAAGAGGAATTTCACATTTATTGGACGCCTCTCCGTACGTGGTAATGTGATAAATTATCTGTACGATCTCCTTTCAGCCAGTCTTTATACAGCTCTGTCTCGTAGGTTTTGCAGTTTTGCAGACAGGAAAGCAGGGGCTTGGGAATGTCACGAGCTCCAGGTCACACCTCCCATAAGTCAAAGTGCAGTGGTGTGGTTAACGAATCGGGTTCTGGGCGAGGGATGTAAGTCCACTCTGCCTCGGTTTCCTCGTCTGTAGAATGGGGGTGACAGTTGGGCCTACTTCATGGAGCTCCTGTGGCAGTTGGATACAGTGGTGAATATAAAGTGCTTAGAACAGGACTCCAAAAGGGAGCGCGTCACGAGCCCTCCAAAAGTTAGCTAATTTCCTTTTCTGATTTTAACAGTCTAACTCGTATTTAAGACTGTTTTAAGCACCTGGAAATTTTTGTAATGTTTTGATTTTGAGTGAAAGACACGATGAGAAGATGATAGAAAGTCATTTTCTTTAACCTGATTTCAAAACTCTTGACATTTCTCTGTCATCAGTCTTGTACTGGCAAAGCTGACATGTCTTTATGACATTCTTAAAGCATCCCCTTTGGTCATCTGCTTTACCGTGACTTTGTCATGCTACTTAAACTATTTTACAAAATCTGAAAGAAATCAGATGGGGCTGTTAAAAAGTCATTGTACTAAATGGGACTTTTTAAAAGATTTTTTTTTTTTGAAGTGGACCATTTTAAAAGTCTTTATTGAATTTGTTACAATATTGCTTCTGTTGTTTGTGTTCTGGTTTTTTGGGCTCTGAGGCATGTGGGGTCTTAGCTCCCTGACTGGGGATCGAACTCACACCCCCTGCACTGGAAGGATAAGTCCCAACCACTGGACCGCCAAGGAAGACCTGGTTGTCTGTTTTTAAGCCTTGATTTTTTTTTCTTTTTTCTTTTGCTATCAGGCAAATAATGGCTAAGACATCTAGAGAACGTCTTGAATGCTTTTCACTGGGCTGGGAGTTCTAAGACAAATTGTAAAATTCTAAAGTTTCCAATTCCCCATTTTAGGTGGGTTATGTTAGCTAGAACTCTGGTTCTTTCTCCTGAATCTGTGGGATCTTTTTCAGAAGTAGGCAGGAACCGAGCTGAGTCCACATGGCTGGCCTCATGAACAGACTTCACCCTGCGTTCCTTCACTGAGAGTGTGATTTCTTGTGGAGGTGGTTTCTGAAACAGTACACTTGCAAAAATAAATAAAGTCACTAAAAAAAAATGTTTACTTCTTGGTTTCTAGTATATACCATCAATTATAACAGTGAAGATCGAAGTAAATTTATCTGACAGAAGCTCACGCAATTACAAAGGCTGGTGCAGCTAATTTGAAAACATAAGCAACATTAGCTATTTCATCTAAATCCTGAGCACATAGGAATGACATATTAGCAAAAATATACCAAGATACCATGAGAGTAGTAACAATTTCTGGCTTCAGCACACACCTATTCTCCACATATTAAAAAGAAGTTCTTGCACTGTTGTGAAAGTTCTAGGACCCGCAACAGATTTCCCAACCTGGGGATGGGGCAAAGGGACTGAGAACCCCCAGGGAATTTGACTTCGGAGGCCAATGGGATTTGATTACAGAACTTCCACAGGACTGGGGAAACAGACTCTTGGAGGGCACAAACAAAGCCTTGTGCACACCAGGACCGCAGAGAAAGGAGCAGTGACCCCACAAGAGACTGAGCCAGACATGCCTGTGGGTGTCCAGGAGTCTCTGGCAGAGGCGTGGGACCACAGTGGCCTGCTGTGGGGTCAGGGGCACTGAATACGACAGTGCATGCAAAGTCCTTTTGAAGGAGGTTGCCATTACCCCTACCACAGTCTGGCCTCAGGCCAAACTACAGGGAGGGAACACAGCCCCAGCCGTCAACAGAAAATTGGATTAAAGATTTACTGAGCATGGCCCCACCCATCAGAGCAAGACCCATATTCCTCCACAGTCAGTTCCTCCCATCAGGAAGCTTCCACAAGCCTCTTATCCTTCTCCATCAGAGGGCAGACAGAATGGAAATCACAATTACAGAAAACTAACCAAACTGATCACTTGGATCACAGCCTTGTCTGACTCGATGAGCCATGCCGTGTAGGGCCACCGAAGATGGACCACATGGTGAGAGTTCTAACAAAATGTGGTCCACTGGAGAAGGGAATGACAAACCACTTCTGTATCTTTGCCCTGAGAACCCCATGAACAGTATGAAAAGGCAAAAAAAAAACACACCCATCACAGCACGTAGTTAAAACCCTTTTTGCCTTCGAGGTTGCTGGAGGCTTTTTCTGGGTGTCCCAGGTTTCCTGGTATGGGTAGAGCGTGGAAGGAGAAAGAAAACTCCTTTAAGCCTTCAAATATGGGGATGGAAAGGAGCCCGAAGCCTCCCATTACCTCCAGCACCTTCAGAAAGGGGGAACCAGGAACGATGCTGGGACCACTCAAAACAGCAGATGAGGAGGGCAAAATGCATTCGAGAGCGAGTGTGAAGAGCCTTCAGTCTCCTCTGATGATGATTCATCTGCTGTTTATAAAAACCCGCTGTTGTTTATGGCCCATGACAGCTGGAGAAGGCTGGATAGAGTGACTCTGGAACAAGGAGTGAGGATGACTATGAGGAACACACCTCAGACTAGACCGTCTTCAATGAGCTCTGAAAGCACCACTCATTCCGCACTCTGCTCTTAGTGAGATGGTTCTCGGCTCTTGGAAACTTGAATGGAGACCCTTCCTGGGGAAAAGGCTTTCCGATCATCCTGGGGAGTTGAATCGTTCCTTTTCCTCGGGATCAGCTGGGGAGAGTGGCGGCCCTGTGGGGCTGGACCTGGCTGATTTCCTCCTCCAAACACATCGTCCTTAGCAGGTTGTTCTAACTGGAAACCTTTTCCTCCTACTCCACGAGCTGTTAATAAACTGCTTCTGTCTGAGACAACACCAAGATAGGAAGGCTGGAGAGATGGAGAAGAGGCATGAGCGAGGCTGATACCCACAGGGTTCTTGGCCTCCTTAATCAATAGAAATTGATCATAAACCAGACAGCAAATTCAGACAAGGCTCTATTGGGGCCCCTGCTACAGCAGAAGCGAGAACAACAGGGCCCCTTGCTTACTCCCCAAAGCTAGCTTGTTCCTTATATGGGGCGAGGGTAGGGGTGTGTTCAGGGTGTCAGGCTGGAGGGGTGGCTTTGGGGTGTGCCCACCCCGCTGTATGCGCAGGACACATTCCCTTGCTTTGCTCTTGACGCCCACTGTTTGCTCCTGGCTCTTCAGAAGTGATAGCAGGGATTTTTTTGGGGTCTTTTTGTATCTATGGTCCATAATTTTGCCCCACCTGTGCATGCACGCAGTTGTTTTTAGTCCCACACAGTTTCTTTGTATTTTGTTGCTGGAGGAGAGGTGCTTCTGGGTGTGAGCGCTGCAGCAAAGGGTCTCAGGTCTCAGAATGACTCTGGACTAAAGCTGTCGCGTCCAAGATCGAGGAGGAATGGGGTTTCCTTGTTGCAAAGACAGTCCCTGCGCCACAAGGCATGCCTGAGGATGTGACTGGTGCCACCTGAATCCCCTGGAGTAAGCAGAGGGGGTCGCGTGAGGGTACAGGAGGGAAGGACCGTGAAACAGCTGAGGTCTGTCACCTCCCAGAGGAGCTGTAATGAATAATACAGCACCATCCACTTGGGAGAGCTATTTGGGAGACTGTTCTGTTTTATTCTTTTAGCTGATGAATCATTTATTCAAACAAGGCAGAGACATCTCCACATTGTTTCCTTCTCTACGGAAAGTGGAACGTTTTAAATAGATGACTTTCTCTCTTTTTCAACAGAACTTTCTTCAGTCTGGTCCCAGGAACTGTGTTTCATTTTAGGATTCACAAATAGTAACACATATGCACCCATTACAGCCAAAACAGCATGCTTGAATTTCGGATCGTCCTCCATTATTACAGTGACTCACATATGGAGAAAGCCCTCCGGCTCTTCCCACCACGTCCTTCTGTTCAGGCCAGTTCTGGTCTTCCTGGGACAAGCCTCTATCATCAACTTCCTCGTTCTCTCTTTTAGTCAGAAATTTGACGTCTCCATTATCTTTTTCATGAACTTCGATTACTCTGGGAACGATTGGAAGTAGGAGACTAATCTTCAAAAAAAAAGAAAGCATTGTAAGTGGAAGCCAAATTGAGTCTTAATCCAGTCTGAGCCTTTGCTCTAGAAGTGTCTAGACTTTAAAGTGGCAGTGCAGCTGGAACTAAGCTAACTCTAAATCATCTCGAGAATGAGCTCTGGAGACTCCTGTTCATCAAGGAAGGCTCTAAGAACATGCTGTTTCCCATCACATATTGAAAGAGAGTGAAAGATGCTCAGTCATATCTGACTCTCTATGACCCCATGGACTATAGCCCACCAGGCTCCTCTGTCCATGGAATTCTCCAGGCAAGAATACTGAAGTGGGTTGCCATGCCTTCCTCCAGGGATCTTCCTGACCAAGGGATCGAATGCAGGTCTCCTGCATTACAGGCAGACTCTTTACCATTTGAGCCACTCAGTTCATCAAGGAAGGCTCTAAAAAGATGCTCTTTGTCACATACTGGCTGGTCTTTAAAAATGCATGGGATGAGGGGCTTCCCTGGCGGTCCCATGCTTCCAGTTAAGATCCCATGCTTCCAGTGAAGGGGGTGGGTTTGATTCCTGGTCAGGGAAGTAAGATCCCACACGCTCCATGCCCCTCCCCTCCCCGCCCCCTCCCCGGCCAAAAAAGAAAATGCACAAATGCACAGGATGAGCTGATGCAGGTGTCTCGAGGTGTGAAAATGGATGGGGTGGAACAGTGGGTGAAGGGAGGACTTCTTTTATCTTGAAGACATGCTTTTGTGGAGGTGCGTTCACGGTTGAGAAAGAGAACTGTGATTCATTTTCTTGCTGGCCGAGCATCTCAACTTCGCCCGAAGTGTTCAACCTCAGATTTATATTAGGAAGCTGGCACGGTGGGCAGGGTGGTGGTGGTTTTGGTTGATGTGCGTGTGTGTGCTCTGTCACCTCCAACTGTTTGTGATCCCATGGACTGTAGCCCGCCAGGCTCCTCTGTTTGTGCAGTTTTCCCAGGCAAGAATACTGGAGTGGGCTACCGTTTCCTTCTCCAGGGGATCTTTCTGACCCAGGGATTGAACCCACATCTCCTGTGTCTCCTGCACTGTAGGTGGATTCTTTACCACTTGAGCCATGGTGGGGGCTGGGGGTGGGGAATGTCTGTTGAAACACTGTCCTCAGTAAGGATCAATTAAAAAAAATTATTTGGAGTGATTTTTATGCAAAGAAGCTGTCATGTGTTTCTTATGCAAAAGTATTGCTATGAGCAGGATCTGCTTTAGGTTGGTTGACTGGTGGGAGTGATTTGTAGTGAATTGTCCACACCCTTTTGCCTTTTCTTTTTTTTAAACTTAAAGTGTTGTTGCAGAGACAGTTGGCTGGGGCTCGGTGTGCAGTCTGTGGCCTGGCACAGAATCCTCTGGATGAAAAGTTACCGCCGGCCCAATGTCCTCCTTCCCCATCGAGAAAGAGATGACTCAACATCCTTAGACTTCAGAGGAGTTAGTCAGGTTCTAGTCCTCTTCCTCGGTTGAAAGCCTTGGCGATTCTCCAAATCTGAGATCTTGCCCCAGAGATACAGAGGTTGTGGTATGTGTGCACACGAGTGTGTTACACGTCCACTTCCTGTGTGTGTGCACGCATGTCACATGCACACGTGTGAACGTGTTCTTCACATGCACCGGCATCCCATGTGCATGCCCTGGCTCGGTGGTGTGGTCTGTATGTGTCCGAGCAAACTCAGGGCAGCGAAGGTACCAGTTGAGCTGAACTTGAGAGTCTTACTGATTTAGGCTGCGTCATGTGGCATGTGGGATCTTAGTTCCCCAACCAGGGATCAAACCCACACCCTTACACTTCAAGAGTCGTGTTTTAACCACTGGATCACCAGGGAAGTCCTTGAACTTGAGAGCCTTAGAAGATGGTCCATTTCTCTGGAGAAGTGGATGCTGGTAAAGGATAAGAAAACAGCTAAGCTTTCATTGTGTTATGTAAGAACCATTTGGGGTTCTTGTTAAAAAAGAACACTCATGAGAAAAAAAGATCTGGCTTCTCAGGAATGGACCATGTTCCCTGGCCTGGGGGACAGGGAGCCTTGAAGAAACTGATACCCAGCCACCTTCCAGACCAGAGGTGGGATACTGTCCCAGAGGGTGTTGCTGCCTTTTGGGGTACTGGTGCATCTGTAGGTAGTCCTGCAGAGCTGGTGGCCGACCTTCCTGATTTTGGCCATGCCAGGAAACATGCAAGATCTTAGTTCCCCTACCAGGGCTCGAACCCATGCCCCCTGCAGTGGAAGCTCGGATCTTAATCACTAGACCACCAGGGAAGTGGTGGTAGTTTAGTTGCTCAGTTGCGTCCGACTCTTGCGACCCGGTGAACTGTATCCGAACAGGCTCCTCTGTCCATGGGGTTCTCCAGGCAAGAATACAGGAGTGGGTTGCCATTTCCTTCTCCAGGGGACCTTCCCAACCCAGGAATCGAACCCAGGTTTCCTGCATTGCAGGCAGATTCTTTACTGACCGAGCTATGAGGGAAGCCCTTAGTCCTCTTTTGAGACTAGCCGTCTTCTCTCAGGACCCCTGTGCTGGCTACCTTGTAATCTATTCCTTGTAAGGACTTGGGACCACTGCGTCTCCTGCGCGCAAACTACCGCAGTCTTATTTGGTAAATCTTAGCACACCCCTCTATTTCTCTTCGCAGCCAAGGGACCTTCTCTATTGCTTAAGCGATTGGAGGCTGTGATCACTGAGTAACTGGTGTGGGTAAAGCCTAGGAAGTCATTCCAGATTTCTTTTTAAGTGGGCCTTGCATCCCATTCCTGGACAGGCTTCTCTGAAAGGATGGGGCGATTTTATCTCTAACCAGGACACTGCTCTTCTTCTTCCGGTCCTTGCAGGATCTGGACACAAATCCTCCCCCTCTGGACCAGACATACATCCTCAGAAAGAGGTCTTTTCCTCCCCCAGGGCTGGTCCTTCAGTGATACCAGGAGAGCAGAGAGAGATGAAACAGAGCCTCTTCCTCCCCACCCACCTGGAGTCGAGGCTCTGCGTCATCAGCTCTCATGCTGAAAATCTTTGTCCTGGGAGCAGACGGAGCCCAGGCATCAAGTTGCAGCATTTTGTATAATGATACTTTACTCACTTTTCATCTTAGGAGAACTGATAATGTTTTCTGTTCAGCTTGGCTAAATCTCAGTTAATAATTAGCTTTTTTTTTTTGAAGGTCTTAAAAAATAATTTTATTATTTAGTTGTTTTTGGCTCTGCTGGGTCCTTGTTGCTGCCTGGGCTCTTCTTTAGTTGAGGCGAGCAAGCTTCTCATTGCAGTGCCTTCTCTTGTTGCAGAGTGAGGGTTCTAGGGCGCATGGGCTCAGTAGTTGCGGCTCCTGGGCTCCAGAGCGCAGGCTCAGGAGTTGTAGCCCGTGGGCTTCTAGGCGCCCATGGCATGTGGGATCTTCTCAGATCAGGGACTGAACTTGTGTCTCCTGCACTGGCAGGCTCATTCTCCACCACTGGGCCACCAGGGAAGCCTCACCTCTGTTTTTAAGCGTAGTCCAGACGTATGTAACCTGACATGTCTACAGGAGAAACCAGGCGCCACCCTGTGTTCAGTCACCACGGACTTGAAGCCGAAGGGCGGTCAGTCGATGGAACTGACGGTGGGAGTGGGGAGGGGTGTGAAGCCTTGAGGTGTTATTCTCAGCCCTGAGGGTCTGCTGACTCTGGTAACAGCTACACACTCTGTTCAGCTGTAAGTAGAATACAGTCCCTGATGCCTACTTTCTAGATGAGCTTCTAGGAAAAATATTAGAGGCTCTGCCTATGGGAATTTTCCTAGAAGTTCACATATTAGAAGCAAAACAACCACTTAGGGGAAGGTTTGCTTTGGTAGAACATTTGATAGGAAATTCTGTATATTTGAATCTGGCAAAAAAATAGAGATTAGAGAAGTGGCTGATTATAAGCTATTACTTATAAGTTTGACATCCTGGAATGTAAACTCAAGTGGGCCTTAGGAAGCATCACTACAAACAAAGCTAGTGGAGGTGATGGAATTCCAGTTGAATTATTTCAAATCCTGAAAGATAATGTTGTGAAAATGCTGTACTCAATATGCCAGCAAATTTGGAAAACTCAGCAGTGGCCACAGGACTGGAACAGGTCAGTATTCATTCCAATCCCAAAGAAAGGCAATGCCAAAGAATGCTCAAACTACCACACAATTGCACTCATCTCACACGCTAGTAAAGTAATGCTCAAAATTCTCCAAGCCAGGCTTCAACAATATGTGAACCACGAACTTCCACATGTTCAAGCTGGATTTAGAAAAGGCAGAGGAACCAGAGACCAAATTGCCAACATCTGCTGGATCATGGAAAAAGCAAGAGAGTTCCAGAGAAAACATCTACTTCTGCTTTATTGACTATGCCAAAGCCTTTGACTGTGTGGACAACAAACTCTGGAAAATTCTTAAAGAGATGGGAATACCAGACCACCTGACCTGCCTCTTGAGAAATCTGTATGCAGGTCAAGAAGCAACAGTTAGAACTGGACATGGAACAACAGACTGGTTCCAAATAGGGAAAGGAGTACATCAAGGCTGTATATTGTCACCCTGTTTATTTAACTTATATGCAGAGTACATCATGAGAAATGCTGGGCTGGAAGAAGCACAAGCTGGAATCAAGATTGCCAGGAGAAATATCAATAACCTCAAATATGCAGATGACACCATCTTTATGGCAGAAAGTGAAGAACTAAAGAGCCTCTTGATGAAAGTAAAAAAGAGAGGAGTGAAAAAGTTGGCTTAAAGCTCAACATTCAGAAAACTAAAATCATGGCATCTGGTCCCATCACTTCAGGGCAGATAGATGGGGAAACAGTGGAAACAGTGACAGACTTTATTTTTTGGGGCTCCAGAATCACTATAGATGATGACTGCAGCCATGAAATTAAAAGACGCTTGCTCCTTGGAAGAAAAGTTATGACCAACCTAGACAACATATTAAAAGGCAGAGACATTATTTTACCAACAAAGGTCCATCTAGTCAAGGCTATAGTTTTTCCAGTGGTCATGTACGGATGTGAGAGTTGGACTATAAAGAAAGCTGAGCATGGAAGAATTGATGCTTTTGAACTGTGGTGTTGGAGAAGACTCTTGAGAGTCCCTTGGCCTGCAAGGAGATCCAACCAGTCCATCCTAAAGGAAGTCAGTCCCGAATATTCATTGGAAGGACTGATGCTGAAGCTGAAACTCCAATGCTTTGGCCACCTGATGTGAAGAACTGACTCATTGGAAAAGACCCTGATGAAGATTGAAGGGGGGAGGAGAAGGGGACAACAGAGGATGAGATGGTTGGATGGCATCACTGACTCGATGGACATGAGTTTAAGTAAGCTCTGGGAGTTGGTGATGGACAGGGAAGCCTGGCGTGTTGTAGTCCATGGGGTCATAAAGAGTTGAACATGACTGAGTGACTGAACTGAACTGATAAGCTTGAATGCTTGGTCTGCCAAATAGTGTGATTTTTGTGATGATGAGCATTGCAGAGACACGCATCAGACCTTCCCCATCACATAGGGAGCCTTTTAAAAATAAAAATATTTACCTGGCACTCGGAATCTTCATTGCGTCATGAGGCATCTTCCCTTGTGGCACACGGACTCTCATGGACTCTCTAGTGATGCACAGGCTCAGTAGTTGTGTCCCGGGCTTAGTTGCTCCGTGGAGTTGGGATCTTCGTTCCCCAGGCAGGGATCAAACCTGCACCCCCTGCGGTGCAAGGTGACTTCTTAACCACTGGACCACCAGGGAAGAAACAATATGTGGAACCTTTTGATGGTTTTCCTGCCATGTTTTTTCCCAGCAAGGCCAAAGTTCCTTTCTGTCTTTCATTGAAACTTGACCATCTTGATTGAATAGCCCCATCTGGGGCAGATTGAAAGTGAAAGTCGCTCAGGCATGTCTGACTCTTTGCGACCCCATGGACTGTATAGTCCATGGAATTCTCCAGGCCAGAATATTGGAGTGGGTAGCCTTTCCTTTCTCCAGGGATCTTCCCAACCCAGGGATCAAACCCAGGTCTCCTACATTGCAGGTGGATTCTTTACCAGCTGAGCCACAAAGGAAGCCCAAGAATACCAGAGTGGGTAGCCTATCCCTTCTGCAGTGGATCTTCCTGACCCAGGAATCTAAGTGGGGTCTCCTGCATTGCAGGCAGATTCTTTACCAACTGAGCTATCAGGGAAGCCCTTGGCGGGGCTGTTTACGTACATCTGTCTTGACAGTCATCCACTTGCTACTCCTGTCAATGACCAGGCTGTGCACTTTTCCCAGCATGGAGCTCCTATTTAGGGCAGCTGGAGCCAAGCACTTCAATAGCTAGATTTTGTCTTGAAGGAGAGGATGAATTTGTTTAAGCAGACTCCAGGTCATTGCCAACTCTGGAAGTCTCAGCAACCAGGCTACATTTTCTTCTCTGCCTACCATTTATGAGAGATAAATAAGTTTATGCAAATACAAAAAGAGGTATGATTATAAGATGAAACAGTCGGCTGAGGGCCCAGGGTTCAGGTCCCTGTCCAGGTGCCAAAAGAAATAAATAACCAAAAAAAAATTTTTTTTAAAAAGTTGAAATGGTCAGAAAAGTTGTTACAGAAAAATGCACGCAATAAACTATTATATATAAAATGGATAAGCAACAAGGTCCTGCTGCATAGCACAGGGGACTGGAGCCAATATCCTGAGGTAAACCATAAATGTAAAAGAATAGGAAAAAGAACGTGTATAACTGAGTCACAGTTTGCTGTACGGCAGAAATTAGCACAACATTGTAAATCAACTATATTTCAGTAAAATAAAAAAAGTTTGAAATGCATGCAATAAAATCACACGTGATTACTCAAGACCAGCTACACATTCATCTCGGGACTGCGGAGCACTCACAACTAATGGAGCACGGCTCCTCCAGTTTTCTTCTTCATGGTGGTGGTGGTGGTTTAGTCGCTAAGTCATGTTTCACTCTTTTGCGACCCCATGGACTGTAGCCCGCCAGGCTCCTCTGTCTCTGGGATTCTCCAGGCAAGAATGCTGCAGTGGGTTTCCATTTCCTCCTCCAGGGGATCTTCCCGACCTAGGGATCGAAGCCCCTTCTGCTTCACTGCAGGCAGGTCTCCTGCCTCGCAAGCGGATTCTTTGCAGCGGAGCCTCCCGGGAAGCCCCTTCTTCTTCAGAAAAGCAAGTAAAAGAAAGAAACACAGCATCCCTCCATCCGCCCATGTCCTGCATCCTCCTAGACTGTTCAAGCTGTGACATGAACTTCACCAAAGTTCCAGCCCCACGTGCAGTCTTACTCAACTCTCTGTGTTACTGAAAGACGAGCCGACATCAATCAACACAGGCCCCAGTGTCCTGTCACCTCTGCTGATGCCTTTCTCGTTACACCCACTTAGATTTAATCAGCTCTTTGCTCCCCATGTGAATAGAAGGTTAAATAGTAGCTTGCATAACCCAAATGCTCAGATACCCTAAAATCAAAGCAGTGCATCACTTTTTATTCTTTCCTACCATCCCGCAGATCTGTCTTCATAATTATATGTCGAGTGGAGGCTGAAATTAAATTTTGAAACTAAAATTGCATTAACATTTAAATGAAAATATGTGTCCCCTCCTTTGGAGCAAAGAAAAGAACCTGAGAGCAAATTATCGTAGAACGAGATTGTTCATGAAGTGGAGAATACTTCCTTGTAGAGTAGAAACATGATGGCTTATTTGGGCAGAATTATAGCATCAATGGCTTCCTAGGTGGTGCAGTGGTAACGAATCTGCCTGCCAGTGCAGGGGATGTGGGTTTGATCCATGGGTCAGGAAGATCCCCTGGAGGAAAAAATGGCAACCTCCCTGCAGGCAGCTTCTCTGATCGCAGGGGCATGAGTGCCCTAAAACTTGTCTGTCTGCCCTGAAATTACTTCTACCAATTCTTGGTCCCTTGGAATCACTTCTCTTAAGTAAATGTCAGCATTTAGGTAAAGGCCCAGGAATATCTCATATTGTAATAATGGTAAGGGCTTCTCAGGTGGCACTAGTAATACAGAATCTACCTGCAATGCAGGAGACCTGGGTTCCATCCCTGGGTCGGGAAGATCCCTTGGAGGAGAAAATGGAAACCCATTCCAGTATTCTTGCCTGGGGAATCCCATGGCAGAGGAGCCTGGTGGGTTACAGTCCATGGGATTGCACAGAGTCGGACTGAAGTGACTTAGCACATATAATAATGGTAAAGTTGGGTTTAAAGCATTTTATTGCAAATCTTGCTTATTTTTATGGAAGGGGGTGGGAAGGGGAGAGGGAGGAGAAATTGCTGTCCATCAGTTGTGGCTGCTAAGATGTCCTGAACTGACCTTGCAGCTGAACTTCCTTTTAGTAACTTTGTGGGATTACACTGGAAGCATTTTTTTGGCCACAACATGAGGCCTGAGGCATCTGTTTTCTGATCAGAGATGAAACCCACACCCCCCCCCCAGTGGAAGCGTGGCATCTTAACCACTGGGCCGCCAGGGAAGTCTGTACTGCAGGCGTGTCTCGTGTGTAACAACTTTCTTTATAGTCTCGTAACTGTACTTCTTTTTATTTTTGCATGGACTTATCTATCATCAATATTTTTTAAAAACACCTTTATTTTTTATTTATTTGGCTGTTCGGGGTTGGGGGGTCTTAGTTTCAGCACATGGGATCTTCAGTTGCAGCACGTGGGATCCAGTTTCCTGACCTGGGATTGAGCCCGGGCCCCCTGCATTGGGAGCACAGAGTCCCAGCCACTGGGCCACCGGGAAGTCCCTATCATCAGTATTTTTGAACACATTTTTTGGGTCTCAGTCAGCGCTTTGGGGAAGGAGGTGGCGTGAGTGACCTAGGCAGATAGAACAGAAGCAGCATGCTGAGCACAGGTGGAGTCCTCAGTCATCCTGACAGCCTGTGCTCAGGGAGCCGCAAGAGGCAAGCTTGTTTTCACATATGGTGAAATTGATACCTAAAACCCAACGAGTGAGGGGCTCTTGTACAAACCCAGAGACCATGGCATCCTGGCAAACACCCTAGTGTGTATTTCTTTGCACCCCGGAAGTTGCGATCGGTCAACGAAATGGGTGTTGCCTCTCTTCCTGTTGCCCGTACACAAGCCCGTCTTCAGTTTCAGGGACGGAAGAACGTCCCTGACGGTGTGAAGTGCCTGTCTGTAACGGAGCTTGAGGAATAGCTCAGGAAGCCCGTAGATTAAAGGTCGATGTTTATTGTGTGTTTTGTGGGTGAGGGAGGTGGGACGGCCACACCTGTGAGGGATGGGTCTGCGCCAGCTCACACCCACACCCCCTACACTCGGCATATTGATTGGCTGGTGCCTGTGCTGACGGTTTTGGAGCCGTGTCCTCAGACCTTCTGCACGCACTGTGATTTTATTAGTGCCCAGCTTTGTAGCGAGTTCTTAAAAAGTACCTTTGAGGGATTGTTGAGTAACATTTCCATTTTCTTTCATTGGGAGAACATGTCTGGCATTAAAAAAAAAAACCAACTTTATGGTTTCTCATAAAGGTGTAATTTTGCTTTGTTCTTACTCATTTATTTTCATGGAGAGGAGAATAAAATTGTTTCCCTATAAGAATGATTGTCTATTTTTTGCCTTGCACGTTAGTGATTTTTCACCCAACCCCACTCCCCTCCATGGCTCCCTAGGAAAAATTGAGGCAATTTAAGAAGAAAATGATGCAATCTTAGAGCAGGCCATGTCTGGATAAATACAATGATCGATGACCACAACCACTTAATGTCCTTTTGGAGAGATGAATAATCCTTTGATTATATCTAAGAAGAGAAAACACATGAATTTATGTTCTGGGTCTTAAATACCTTCTCCCTCACCCGCCCCCTCTTTTTTTTTTTACTCTGATTTAACGTGCCTGAAATTAATGAAGCAAAAACTCAGGGACAGAGGCCAGTTTTGTGAGGCTGGACACTTACACAATTTAAGCAGACCTTTTTAAGAAAAAGAATACAAAAATATCTTACTTTTACATATTTTTCTTTCTTTACAAAAGCATATGACCATGTGACATACCGCCCAAGCAAGAGAGATCCCTGAAGCTTAAACTTTATTGGCTTCATGGTAAGTCCATTTCTGTGGGTACCACATTGGAATAAACGTCCCTCTATGCTATGCACATTTGAACTTGCTACTTGTGTCCTTGAACTCAGGAAACGTACCTAGGTCATGGCTGTACAGGGACTAGATAAGGATATGCAGGTATAAACGTAAGACCACGAGATTACACACGGGGTTTTAAACACACAAACACGCAGAGTTTTCTGTTTTTGTTGAATTTCAGTTGTTTCTAAAGGTCTCACCCAGGTGGACTCTCCTCTTCTCCAGACTCTGAATTGTCTGCCTGCATCTATATGTTCCCTCTAAGGGGGGTGTAATCAGTTTAATACCTTACCATTCACTTATGCAAGCCGACTCAAACCCTGTTCTCTGAATTGGACTCCTGCTGAGCAGATCCCTAGTCTAGAAGCCAGGTGATGGGTGGGAGGAAGCAGGGGGCTAGGGCTGGGGAGCACACCGGCCGTTTGACAGAGCCTGGCGTCTGAGTGATGGATTTTTCAGGCAGTTCAGATACTGGTCTGGAGGTCTCCATTGAGGAGGGTCCTCTGGGTCTCCGTGGTCTCATTCAGCCGGGATTTGTCCTGCTTACTGTCACTCCGCTCCCCGTCGTCTGTGCCGCTCACCTTGACCAAGCAGAGGACATTCTGGAAGCTCTTCTTGAAGTTGTCGGACAAGAAGGCATAGAGGATAGGGTTGGCACAGCTGTTGGCATAGGTGAGGACCACCACGAAGTCAAACATGCCTTTGAGGGCTGGGGTGGGACTGATGGCCACTGAGACCGAAGAGACGTTGAAGATGTAGAAGGGGAGCCAGCAGAAGATGAAGACGGCCACCACGATGGACACCATGCGGGTGACCTTCTTCTCAGACTTTTTCCTTTTGGAGGAACCCACTCGGATGCCAGAGGACTTCACCTTGATGATAATGAACAAGTAGCAGAGACAGATGATGGTCAGGGGCACCAGGAACCCCAGGATGAAGGCATAGATGATGAACCCTGTGTACCAGGCCCCAGATTCACCTGGCCAGTTGATGGTGCAACTGCTTCTCCCCCACTGGTTGCTCCGAAGGCCAGCATATATCATGATCGGCAAGATGACCAGCAGAGAGACGCCCCACACAGCCACGTTGATCATCTTGGCTGTCCGGGGTCTCCTCCACTTGGCCGACTTGATGGGGTGGACCACAGCCAGGTAGCGGTCGATGCTCATGACCGTCAGGCAGAAGATGCTGGTGAACTGATTGATGCCATCCACGGTCATGACCACCCGGCAGATGGCCTTGCCAAAGGGCCAGTGGACCAGAGCCACCTGCATGGCCAGGAAGGGCAGACCCAGCATGAAGAGTTCATCTGCGATGGCCAGGTTGAGGATGTAGATGTTGGTGATGGTCTTCATCTTGGCATAGCGGAGAATGACGTAAATGACCAGCGTGTTGCCACACAACCCAATGATGCAGACCACGAAGTAGATGAAGGTGAGGACGACGTTGCTGGCCAGGTCGTAGTATGGCTCTGTCTGGTTTGAAATGTTGGCTGCCCCCACAGAGCCATTGAGGTCGAACGGAGCGGTCAGCCAAGGTTGGGTCTCATTGAGTTCAGACACCAGATCCATGGCTGCCTTCTAGTCTTAGGCTAGATCCAACCCGCCAGAGGTCTTATTCTCACCTTCATGGGTCCCAGAGGCAAAGGATCCACTGTGATATCTGCAAGGAAGAAAAGAAGATTGACTCATCTACCAGAGGTTACTTAAGCTCTCACCAGCTTCCCGTGTTTCTGGTTTGCTCTCTCAGACACTCTTCAGTTGAAAAGTGTGTTGTCTTTCACACCGGTGTGAGCACTACCAGCTCATTCTCACATGCAGGCCATTGGAGTTGTTTTTCCAGTGGCAGGGAAGGGTTTGAGTGAAGTCATCCCAGTTTATCTTGTCATCTTTGGTGACACACACGTGGGAGTTGACTCTAACTGCAAGACAGTGGTTCCTAAGAAGCAGGCTGATCTGAACGTAAAGAAGACAGAGCCTGGAGAAGCCCTAACTCAGAAAAGTCTGACACCTGCGTTCCTGGTCTTTCCCCCTTGAGGAAATCTATGCTGACTTGACAGCTGCTTTGGAGTCTTTCAATTTGAAAATCCCATAGTGGAAAAATGCCAGACTTTAGAGGTGAAAAAACCATGGAGACCACGTGACCCCATGCCAGGCACTCAACCACTCTCCCCTTTGTTAAAATGGGGGTATCATGAAGACGGAGTGATGAAATGAAGATGAAAATGTCTAGCGCTGTGCTGGGCTCCTAATTAGAACTCTAAAAATGTTGTCTTTTCTCCCTTTTTCATTTTTTGTTGTTGTTCAGTCGCTAAGTCATGTCTGACTCTTTGGGATACCATGGACTGCAGCACGCCAGGCTTCCCTGTCCTTCACACCTCCCAGAGTTTTCAAACTCATCTCCATTGAGTCAGTGATGCCATCCAACCATGTTATCCTCTTCCGCCTTCTTTTGCCTTCAATCTTTCCCGGCATCAGGGTCTTTTCTAATGAGTTGGTTCTTTGCATCAAGTGACCAAAGGACTGGAGCTTTAGCTTTAGCATCAGTCTTTCCAATGAATACCAACTTATTTCTAATTTATTGAAATCTGCCTACACAATGAACCAGTTTATAGTCTTAAATATTAAAAAGAAAGATCTGGCTTGCTTTTATTTTTAAAATATACGCTCTAGTTGATTTTTGTTTCCTCTCTTTGACTCTGATACCCAGTGCTTGACCTCCTGGTGCCCTGGAGAATCCTTTCCCAAGTCCCCCATCAGGATGCTGGGCATCATTTCACACCCCAGAGAATTTGCCTGTGATCCTCTAATTAAGGGGAAAAACAGGGTCCAGGAGGGAGGAAGGCAGGCTGATTCACATTTAACTGTCTCCTTGACTTTCCAAGCAATCCTATGATGTGGGGATAATTATCCCCATTTTACAGACGAGGAAACTGAGACTTAGCGAGTTTAAGGAACTTGCTCCCATTCCCTTGAGCATCACTGGTGAAGTTGGAATTTGAACACAGGACACCCAAGCTTTCTACTTTTCACAGCATCACAGCCGCTGCTTAGTGGATTGGAAAACCACTGACTGATAACTGGGCTTTGGTTTGAAGCAGCTGACTCTGGTCTTACCTCCATCCTGAGAAAATAATTGGGACACTATTGGCTTGGCCTAAGATGTAGAACAATAGCTTATCAGGTAATTAAATGATTTATCTGCGGTTATTCAAAAAACATCCGTGGGACACTTCTTTGTCATACAGAATGGACCAGACATGGAGGTGACATCTTAGGAGGGGCGACAGGAAGGGCACCAACTCTTAGGGTGTGAGTTGCATGGAGATATGAACAAGGGACTTGAGAATGCCTTTCTCTTCTGGGAGATTCAGAGGCTTCAGATGAGGAATGTTTGAGCTGGGTCTTGAGTCCCTGAAGTGGGAAGTAAGGAGGGCAGGGAAGAGCTCACTCTGGGAAGGGGGATGCTGGCAAAGCGGTGAAGGGCTCAGCTCATAGTGGGAGGAGTTCACCTGGAGGACACATTTCCCCGGAGCAGGGTGCTTTCCCTGACGCCTGATTGAAGACTGGACATTGTTCCTTTCTGCTTGAAGAGACTGCTAATGAGTTACAGGGGAGTTAGCCAGCAACAAGTACTGCGGGGTGCTTGCCCACATTTGCCTCTGGTTCATTCTGCACTGCCGGGAGCACTGTTTATCTTTTCTGTGCTGACCTCCCCACCACACAGCTGTCTGTAAAGTGGGCCTGGGGGCTTCATGGCTGATCTTTCTGCAAAGTACTTTGGGGACCCAGGAGTCAATATCTGAGTTGGGTAAAAAGCATAAACTGGCAGCAATTAAAAACAGAAGCTGTGAAGAAACCGTTTTTCGTGTCCTTGGATTAACACAGGCTGTTTCCAATATCATTTCTAACTATCTTGTTATTTTAATTCTTCCAATCCCGAAGCCTATTTAAACCACCTGCATTGGGGTGGACATTCATCACTAGCATTTCCAGGGTCCCATCTATGTGACCTGCAAAGTTACACTCCGATGTCTGGGTGAGACTGGAGATCCCGGGGCTGCAGGGGTAGTGATGATGATGCCGGCAGGGGAGGAAATGCTGACCTCCAGCCCTGACTGCCTTTTTGGCTGGAGTCTCATGCAATGGGAAGGGATTGAATGGGATCAGTTTTTTTTCTTTTCCCCCTGAGAAGCAGCATTCTCCACCTTTGAGAGAGGCAGCCGCAGACAGAGTTCAGAGCTTGGTGAAGGTGGCAGACTGGGTAAGCTGGGGAGCCAGTGTGCAGTGAGAAGCCTCCTCCAAGGAAGAAATGAGTTTGAATCACAGTGAATCTTATTGCATCAACGATGAAGTCAGCTGCCTACGATCTCTGAGCGACTTCTGCTTCATTGGCGTCTCATTGAAAGTGGACGCCAATGCCAGGCGTCACTACCTGCTGGATTGTGATTAAATGCACCAGGAAGTTGGGTTTTCTATTTTATTTTTCCAGCGTAAAAATCGTTGGTATGGGAAATGTCTGGTTGTTGGTTTCCTCTGAGATTGAGTCCAGCCCTGTTGGAGGGGAGGGTGAGAACGATCTAGCAGCAGTCCCCAGCCTTTCTGGCACCAGGGACTGGTTCCAGGGAAGACTGGAGGGTGGGATGGTTTCCGGATGTTTCCTGGAGGTTGGGGACCCCTGATCTAGAGCATCCCCTCCCATCCCAGAGAGTCTGCGGTTCCCAGCCTAAGAACTGAGCGTTGGGAATGGGACCTCGCGTCCCAGATGACCTTAAATCCTTTTCAACTTCAGTTTTCCCTTTTTCTCCAGCATCTTTCCCTCCATTCAGCCCCCACCCCGCTTCCCTCAGGCCTCCTAACCCTTTCCTGGTGGCTGAAGCGTGAGCCCCACTGGTGGGGAGAGCCAAAAGCCAGGTGTGGGCCACCCGGTGGGGCGCTCCTGCGCTTAGGAGAAGCCGAGGCATCGCTGGCAGAAGGGGCAGAGGGGAAAGGAAGGGTCCCCACCGCCCGCCCAGTGGGTGTCCCAGGCTGGCACAGAAAATCGGCCTCTGCACCATCCAACTCGCTGGCCATCAGACCCAAGGATTTCTTAAAGGATTCCCTGCTATCTCCAGAGAAGGAGGAGGGATTAAGGATTGTCCTGCCAGCACCCTGATCTCCAAAGGCAGATCGGGCCGGGCACCAGCGACGGCTGGGAACCGATGACAGCCGCCTGGGGATTTGACCGGTGCCTCCGAGGGGGTTCGGGCTGCTCAGAGACTCGGTCTCTCCAAACCTGGGCAACCGGTCCTCTCCGCCCGGGCGGAGCAGACCCTACAGCGCTCGGGATCCGTGTCCCCGACTGGGCGAGGAAGAGCAAGGGAGAAGCCCCTCTTTTTTTTTTTCTCTTGCTCCGCTGCCTGCCACTCACAGGCTCAGATCGGGTGTAGGTGGGGGAGGGATCCGGGGGCGCGCGCCGGCAGGAGCCGCGGCGATATCCCCCTCGCTAGCCTCGCTGTCCTCGCGTCGGGGTTCTGATGCAGGCAGCTGGCAGAGAAGTTGTCCCCGTCGCAGCAGCTGCCACCTGGACACTCGGCTGGGAGACCAGGGCTGGATAAGGGCGCACGCCGCGCACACCAGCCTGCAGCTGTGCGGACACGTCCGTTCCAGCACAGGCGACCCACGGCGCCCCGCTCGCGCCGGGACACCGGCTGTCGTTCATTCCCACCAAAACCCCCCGCGAAAGCACAAGGGTGGAGAGCCACGCACCGGGACCTACACTGGGCACGCTGGGGCGCGCACCTCCACGCAGCGCAGATGCACCCAGGTGCCCAAGTGCGTTTCTCTCTCTCAGACACCCACAGACACGCACACGCACGCCCACACACCTCACCTTTGCTTTTCCGCTGCAGTCTGCCAGCTCGGCTCGCCGGCACCCAGCGGCTGTCCCCAACCCAGCCCGGCGGCCGGGCGCGCAGCTGCTTGGCCGGCGCTCGGCGTCTAGAGCCGCCGGCTCCGCTCGCGCGTCGCGCCCCCGAGCGTGGCCCGCAGACCTCGGGAGCCGATCCGCGGACTGAGGCTCCGGGCGCGGGGGAGCAAGCGCGCGCGCGGGTGGCTGCGCCGCTCGGACTGGCAGTGCGGAGCGCGGCACCTCGGCTCCTGTCCCCACGCCCCCCCATGACGTCACCGCAGCTCGCTCCGCCCGCCCTGTCGGGTGGGCGGACTGGGGTGCGCTGCGGGAGAATCCCGGGGTGGCTGCGGGCAGAGGTCGCAGGCACCAGGGCTAGAGGGAGACCCTCGTGCGGGGCGCGAAGGGTCAAACGATTTCAGCCTCCCCAAGATCGGTGGCACGGACACGCGCTGTCTTCCCTCCTCCTTCACAGAGTCGGTTCTGTCTCACCCAGCCTATTTCAGACAGCTGGAGTGGCGGCCGGTCAACCCAGACTCGCTCTGGGACTTGTGCCGTGTCTGAATTCAGACAACTTTGCAAAGCAGTGGGTCATCTCCCAGGCACAAGGCCCCCGGAAGGAGCGGGAGGAAAACAGGACCAGGGGAATGCCGGTCTGGATGCAGTGGCCAGCGCCCCTCCGTTCAGGGCTGAGCCCGCTCTTGGTTGCAAAATTCAGGTGGGAGAGCAATCAGAGCCGCAACACTGGAGCAGCTCATCCCAACTCTACCCTCTCTCCACAACTTGGAGAGGCAGGGGCCCTACAGCCATCCCCTTCCTTCACCTTGACCTTGGGCAGAGCCCCGCCTCTGCCCTGCTGGGAGGGAGCAAAGAGAAAGGAACATGCATGAAGTGGGGGTTGTCACATGCAGGGACAGCTGTTTGTTTTTTGGCCGTGATGATTCAGCTTCTGTTCCAAGTTTAATAAGTCACATTCAGTCCTGCAGCCTCTCCTTCCTCACCCTCCTCCAAGTACACACACTGACACACGTATTCACACACTCACACACACACACACACACACTCCGCATCGTGAGTACATTTTAGAGGATGAGCAAACAGAAAGCAAATGCCAACTACGGTTTTCTCTGTGGGCTGAGCTGGCTCTGACTGTCCAGTGCTGTTATCTGATTTGCAATTCACCAGTGAAAGTTACAGTCCAGAGACTGTTTAGCAGGTAGGGTGAGCCCCAGAGACCTGGGAAGGGGGCTGGCAGGTAAGGTAGCAAATAACTGCCAATTTCTATCTGGGCCAAGCTGTGTCTTGGGGTACCCACCGTGAGGGTGGAAATCAAGGTTACCCTTGGATGTGTCTCTTTCTGAGATGCTGGTCATCATGGGGCTTGAGTCGTCATCCTGGTGCTCAGGGCCAGATGGACGGGTGGTTGAGTCATGTTCCAGCCAGTCTGGGAGCCTGCTTCTCTCTGTGTGCCGAGCACAGGGGCTGGGCACGTAGCTTGACACAAGTGGGGTGCCCCTGCTCACCACCAGCTGGGAGATGGAGGGCCGCCTATAGTACCGGGGCAGCGCTGGTTGAACGCAAAACGCCCCACGCGCGGGGGTGGGGGGCGACAGTTACCACAGCAACACCTGCTGCCACTTTCAGTTTAAAACCAGTGACCCAACTGGTTTCCAGGAAGAGGAGGAAAAGGAAGATCCAGCAAAGGCCTATCCCAGTCTCAAATTCCCTTCCCGGGAACCGTGTTATCTTTCCAAAGGCCTTGAACTATTAGTGCCAAACTCCTGTTATCATTCTTAAAAAAAAAATCCGTTTTCTAATCTATACAAGAGCCGAATCAGTGGCTCTCATTGTCCTCCTTCCTACCCCCTACCCCCACCCCACCAGCCCTCAGGATAACTCTAATGGGACAATGCATTCTCTGCCCCCCACCAGTTTTATATAAGTTCTACCAGCAAAACCAGACTGCCCCTGAAGGACCAGCTAAATAACCATCTCTCTTCAGGGCAGCTCGCTGGGGCGATCGGTACATGTGTTGGTTGCAACCTCAGAAATTTCCCACGTGAAGTTCAGAACGGCCTCCCCTGTACACGGAGGGCAAGGAGAGAAGAGGAAAGGCAGCCACTCCAGATCGGTAGGTGGCCAGTTTAAGAAGCAGAAAAGTCACTGACGAGGCTTTTCTTGGGCACTGTAAGATTCACCCGCTCACCAGAATCTTAGAAGTTTATAGAGGCCTTTAGTGGGGCTCGGACTTCCCTGGTGGCTCAGATGGTAAAGATTCCACCTGCAGTGCAGGAGACCTGGGTTCGATTCCTAGGTTGGGAAGATCCCCTGGAGAAGGGAATGGCAACCCACTCCAGTATTCTTGCCTGGAGAATCCCATGGACAGAGGAGGCTGGCGGGCTACAGTCCACGGGGTTGTGAGGAGTCAGACATGACTGAGTGACTAACTACTTTCGTTTTAGTGGGGTTCAGTCATGTATTCAGTCTGATGGTCTCAACAGCACACTGCTGTCAAGACTGTGTCTTTGAAATGGCTCCTAGCAAGGGCAATGTTTGCAATGGCCTAGAACGGGGGGAGGGGGCGCTGATGGCCAGCTCTCAGGTCACAGGGTGGTCACATCTTCTCCATGACCTCCTTGAACAAGTCTCTTCATCTCGGATGAGCTGATGCAGTGAAATCCCCCTTCGCTGGCCTTTCCTTGTGACTCCTCCTCTCTGCTGCCTCCCCACATGGCAGGTGGGGTGAGTTCAGCCTGGAAACACTCCTGTCAGGTCCACCCACCTCGGACACGCCTGTTGTTCAGTTGCTCAGTTGTGTCCGACTCTTTGTGACTCCAGGGAGTGCGGCACGCCAGGCTTCCCTGTCCAAACAATCTCCTGGAGCTCGCTCAAACTCATGTCCATTGAACCGGTGATGCCATCCAACCATCTCATCCTCTGTCCTCCCCTTCTCCTCCCACCTTCAATCTTTCCCAGCATCAGGGTCTTTTCCAGTGAGTCAGCTCTTCTCATCAGGTAGACGGTGAGGCGATCAAACCCTTCAGTCCTAAAGGAAGTCATTCCTGAATATTCATTGGAAGAACTGATGCTGAAGCTGAAGCTCCAATACTTTGGCCACCTGATGTGAAGGAACTGTGTAATCTAGAACAGTTGTTGATTTTGTCCAGGTAATGGAGGCCTCCCTCCGCGGGCTTTGAATGCCTCTAAAGAGCTGTCCTGGGCGGCTCCCCTCCGGTTCCGGTCCGTCTCTGAGTCCTAACGGCCCTTCTTCCGGCCTCCCCTCCATCTGCTGAGTGCAGTCTGCACCGTCGCCCGTGGGGCTGTCTCCTTCCTCTGCAGCTTGCTGAGTAACTAAGTAACCAAACCTTGAGCTAGGAAAATAGAAGGGTTGGAGATGAGATAACCTCCACCCTGGCTTGTTTGATATCTTTAAAGCAATTAAATAATACCTTCCCCTCGTTCAGCACTTATCGGAGAGACAATAGACAGCAGGAAATTAAGAACCGGAGCAGGACCCAGGCCCAGGCCAGTGCTCAGCCTTGGGAGATGCCGCTGGGTTCACCCCCTCGGTGAGAAGTTCACAGTCCAGGAGCGCCAACGTGGATACATAAGACCCGAGCAGATCTTTGTGTCTCTTAGCGGCTTAATAAATTAAGTGGGGGGAATTGTGACTCTGCAGTCAGTTTCATGGAAGTGAGTCTTGCAGTTAAGCCTAGAGGAAGGCAGGAGAGTGCCGGGAGGAGGCTTGGACCCGGCTGGGAGAGGCGGATGCCTGTCCAAGCATCCAGGGTGGGTCTTGCTGTATTCATGGGAACGCCAGGGATGATAAGGCTTGTCATTTCCGTAGATGGGAAGGGCAGCCCTTCTGTCATGGAGAAAATACAGATGCATAGGGAAGGTCACCTGCGTGTTGATCAAGTTACCTGCACTTCCCGGGACACCCCTGTTTTCAGGCATCCTGTCCCTTGTTATCCACAAATCATGTGCCTTTTACCAAAATTAAGATGTCAGCTTCTACATTTTGTCTCTGAGACTGCATCTTGAACCTGGTAGCACAAGAAGCCCTTTCTGATGTCATGGGTCTTGATGGTTAGTTTGGAAAATATGGCATATGGTCAACAGACCTCTTGTATAACTCTGACCATTTGGCATCATGGGTTGAACGGTCTCTTTAGATACAGAAGGGGTTGACTTGAGACCCTTTCTTGGCGTCTCTCTACCCCACCCCTTGACAGGTAGGAGTTTCGCAGGACGCTCATCCCTTTTTGCCATGGAACTCCTCAATCCCTGGGGAGTGCAATGGCCGAGCGAGTGAGCAGGCATCAAAATCTCTCTGAAAACCACCCCAGATATGTCTGGAGTTGGAATGATGGTTAAACGACCTCCAGTAAGTCTAGACATGGAGAGCACAGTTAGAAAACAGTAACCATGGTTTAGGGTTCACTTTTCTCTCCCTTCCCTCATTTGGGCAGAACTGCACATAGAATCCTGGAGCCAGAAGGAGCCGCAGACATGCTCAAATTTATAGTCTGTGGTCCATCACTATGCAGGTGAAAAGATGCCGGGCTCAGAAAGGCCTGGCGACCTGCCCAAGGCCACCCAGCTAGAAAGTGGCAAAGCTCTTCTGAATCGCAGATTCCTGCCCCTCCCGTGGGGACACGCCTCACACTGGGAGTGTGGGAAACTCAGAGCGGGGAGCTCCCAGCTGTCCCCACCGTTCAGCCCAGTGCTCTCTTCCCTCTGGAACTGGGTTCCCTCGTGGAACCCAGCCCCACACTGGCCTGGGTCCTTTCTTCCAACGCCTCAGCGGTGGAGTCGGAAAAGGCATGGCCATCCTCCCCTGGGCTCCACCCAGCACGCATGTCCTCCTGCACGGATCCTGTAGGATGCCCTGCAGGAGAAGAGCAGGAGGCCGGGGCGCATACCTGCCCCTTCTCTTGACGATCCCCCCAGGCTTGTCAGTAACACCCATTGGTAACATTTATTAAGGGCCCATTATGTGGTTGGTGGAGACTGAGTGTTCCACACATCCATCATTCCATTTTGTCTTCTCAACCTTTGAGGTCCATCTCATCATCATTATTAATATTGTTATTTTGAGAAATCTTGCCTCGAAGAAACCTGTTTATCTTCTTTAAGCCCACTGTTTTCCCAGTTTATTTTGCCACGGGGAACCTTGCCTGTGAATAATTTTTAACACTCATTGAATGTTTACTGTGTACCCAGCACTGTAGTGGGAACTTCGTGTTAACTCGTAATCTCCCCAAAACCCTAGGAAGCCTGTCACAGTTCTGAGTCTCCCCGTTTGTGAAACAAGCAGCCAAGGCACAGAGAGGCGGCTGAGTGTTGTGCTCAAGGCCACACAGTGGCCAAGGCCTGAAGCACGGTCGCAGAGCAGCTTGGTGGAGAAGGGGGTCCTTCCTTCTCCACACACCCCTGGTGTCTGATTAAAATGGAGGAGGGATGATGGATGCCTTAATTGTTTTCAGCTCTTTCCCCTCTGTTGACCCCCTAACCTCAGGGTGTTTGTTGATGAGTTCTGGATCGTTTCCAAGGTCTCTGAGACCCAGGCAACCATGCCCATGCGGTCTTTTCTAGGGCCTGTTCCCTCCCCCTTCCAGACCGAGCCAGGTAATGAGCGTCTGTTGCTCTCTTGCTGTGTGACCTGTCCCCTCCCACCTCCTTGCTGAATTGCCTAAGTAGGTTGCTCCCTGAGCCTCCTCCTGGGAAAGAAAGAGCTGCCTTTAGGGTCAGATTTATAGATTCAGGGAAGCCAGATGGCCCTCAGAGAGCAGCTGGTAGAGAGCTTCACTGCCATGTTGCAGACCAGAATCTCCTGTGTGTGCTAAGTCCCTTTAGTCACGTCTGACTCTTTGCAACCCCATGGACTGTAGCCCGCCAGGCTCCTCTGTCCATGGGATTCTCCAGGCAAGAATGCTGGATGGAGTGGGTTGCCATGCCCTCCTCCAGGGGATCTTCCCGACCCAGGGATCCAACCCCTGTCTTTTGTGTCTCCTTCATTGGCAGGCGGGTTTTTTTACCACCAGCGCCACCTGGGAACAACGAGTCGGACATGACTGAGAACCACCCAGGGAGGTTTAAAGACTGAAGATGCCCTAGCTCCATTCTGAGCAATTCTGATACAATGGACCTGGGATGAAGACCTGATCTTTTCTTGTTTTTTTTTAAGTTCCCCAGATGACTTTAATGTCAACTAGAGCAGAGAACCCTGCTACTTAAACCTCATTTCAGAGATCCAGGAACTTTGGATCAGGGAGGGGAAACATCTGTCCTGGGTCAGACAAGCAACTCATCTCTTTACCGGGGCTGCTGTGGGCTCACAGTGCAGCCCAGCATCCCATGAATCCCGTCGCGGGTAGAGGGGCCTGGGCAGGCTTTGTGCCGGTGTGGGGCCCTGGGAGCCTCTGCTTTTGGGGCTGGTGGAACCAGAGTTTCCCCTCATAAAGAAAAGCGTTGTTGAGTAGCAAACACCATCGTCTCTCAGGAGGATGCCCGCGTTAGGTGGGCGGCACCTGGGTGCCCTTGGGCAGGTACCCATTCCAAGTGCTGTGTCTCTGGTGGGAATGGGTGTTCCACAGCTTCTGAGAGATGGGCCATCATCCCACAAATGGACCAGAACCAGTAAATGGGTCTCAGGTTTTTGTTTGTATTTAGGTCAAGGCAGATCAGAGCCAGATTTCATCTTGGCCAAATGACAGAATCACCAGCCGGGTTGCCCTCCTGCTTCTGGCATGTTCCCTCTTGGGGTCTGTGCCCCCGCGTGTCACCAGCAGCCCCCACCCCCACCCCGTGATGAGGAATCCAGCCCACGATCCTGCGGAATTGTGTCCTTTTCCTGCAGATGACTCCTCTGGCTGTGGACAGCCCCTGTGTCCTTTTCCTCCTGCGCTAGTGGCCACGATGACAGCTCATCCTTTTTTTTTTTTTAAAAGAAACACTGTTTTTTTTCTCTGTTTTGGCTGCTCCAGGCAGCATGCAGGATCTGAGGTCCCCAACCAGGGATCAAACCTGCACCCCTCACCCCTAGTGGAAGCTCAGAGTTCTAACCTCTGGACCATCAGGGAGCCCCCAATGGTAGCTCTTTCTCCACAGGACACAGAATGTGTGTGTGTGCACTAAGTCGCTTCAGTCATGTTTGACTCTTCATGACCCCATGGACTGTAGCCCGCTAGGCTCCTCTGTCCATGAAATTTCCCAGGCAAGAATACTGAAGTGGATTGCCATTCCCTCCTCCAGGGGATCTTCCCAACCCAGGGATCGAACCTGAATCTCTTATGTCTCCTGCATTGGCAGGCAAGTTCTTTACCACTAGCACCACCTTTACATTTTAAAGGGATCTGGGGAAGGCACCAGCCCACAGGAGAGGATCTCCAGGTGGAGACACAGGCCTGATGCTGGAGGAGGGGTCTTTATTCCCAGAGGCAAGAGGTGTCGGTCTGTGATGGCAGAGCAAGCACGGAGCTCCCTCTCTCTTTTTCTGTCTCAGGACCAGGAATTTCTGATGCCCCAGGGCCTCTGTCCCCCCATGAAGTAAAAGCTAGGAGTTGACTCTTTCTCTGTGGTTGATGGATTTTAACACTGTTTCCAAAGAGGCTGCAGTTCCTCTGCTGGCCCCAGGGTGGGGTGAGTGCCCAGAAGTCACCGCGCCAGCAAGCCTATGCCAGCTTGGGTACCAGGCCCTGCAGGACGGGGTCCTCAAACCCAGCCCTTGGCTGTTCTCTTCTCTCTTTCCTCCCCTCCCCACAACCCGAGGACAGGCTTCAGTCCTGATAGAATCAAAACGAGGTCACAGTATCTGGAACCCAGATTTGCTGCAGAATCTGAAATCCTCAGATTTCCTAGGTGGTGCAGTGATAAAGAATCCACCTGCCAAGGCAGGAGACACAAGAGACATGGGTTCGATCCCTGGGTGGGGAAGATCCCCTGGAGGAGGAAATGGCAACCCACTCCAGCATTCTTGCCTGGAGAATTCCATGGACAGAGGAGCCTGGAGGGCTACAGTCCATGGGGTTGCAAAAGAGTTGAACAGGACCAGTGCGTACATGTGTGTGCATGCACACATACACACACACACACTGGAATCCTCTGACTTAGCAGCCTTCCAGCTCCCCTATAGGTCCTCCAGCATCACTGAGGAGTCTCTGCTTTCTCCGCGGCCCCTGCACCACTGGGCGGCCTGGCAGGTAGGGCGGTAGCTGCAGCTTCAGTGACCTTGTCTGGGTGAGATGAGGAGGCAGGAGGGCGGATGCGTATTCTGCCAGGGGAGGTTTCCCAGCCAGACGGGCTCAGCAAAGGGTCTGGAAGAGCTCTCTCCGGGAGCCTCAGGCTGCACGCAGGAGCCTCAAGGGGGGGTGGTGCTGCGTGGTGCAAACGTTTCTTTGAGGCAAAGAGGAGAAACTTTCTGTCCTTTATGTGGAAAGAGGTTCCACGAAGACCAGTGGGCATTGACACCATTTTTTAAAAATTATTTCTTTTTAATTGGAGGATAATTGCTCTACAATATTGTGATGGTTTCTGCCATACATCAACATGAAAACATCCATCAGCCATAGGTATACGTGTGTCCCCTTCCTCTTGATGATACCATTAAAAAAATTTTTTTTTATTGAACTATAGTTGACTTACAATATTGTGTTAATTTCTACTCTACAGCAACGTGATTCAGTGATACATAAATATATATATTTTTTCTTTTTCATATTCTTTTCCATGTGGTTTATCACAGGATATTGAATATGTGCTATACGGTAGGATCTTTTTTTTTTTTAGGTTATTTTCTATATCATAGTCTCCTTCCGCTAATCGCAATCTCCCATCCCACCCCTCCCTGCCCCCTCCCCCTGGGCGACCACAAGCCTGTTCGCTGTGTCTGGAGTCTGTTTCTGTTGCGTGGATGAGCCGGGTGGGGCTCCAGGAGGGACCTGGCCGCTCTCCAAAAGTCAGCTCTCCAAAAGTCAGCTCGTGGGGGAGCCGGTCTGCTAGTTTTGTCTGCTGGTCCCGGGCCTCACAGGGGCCTGCCCGACGCCCGAGGCCCCAGAGCAGATGGCCGCACTGGGGAGGGCGCCCCGAGGGCTCGGTTCCCCAAAGTGTGCTCCTCCCTCCGGGCAGCCCCAGGGCCGCGCCTCCCCACCCCCCACCCCGCACCCCTGCTCCCCTGCTGCAGCGATCGCTGACAGATTGTCCCAGGGCTGCTCCAAACACTCGATTCTCTGTGCTCCCTCAGACCCTCTGTCTGCCTCCCTGGCAAGACTTTTCTGTTTGGGACCGTGAAGGGTGACAGTTTCTGGGTTCTGGCTCTCGCCTGCTGGCACAGGGAGCTCGTTTGGCTTGCTGGATTCAGGGCTTGCGAGGCATCTTCACTGCTGGTAGAGGTAGGTGAGCACTCCGGGAGCCTAACCCCAGCAGACAGAGCAGGTCACAGGGCAGCTCGGGTCTGGCCTCACCGCGGGACACCGCAATAGGACCCACTGCAGGGACCTTTCAATAAAAAGCTCGTTTAAATAGCGCTTAAAGAAAATTTCATACACAAATTTTCTATGTATACACGTGTGCGTGCATGCTCCGTCACTAAGTCGTATCCGCCTCTTTGCAACCCCATGGACTGTAGCCCACCAAGCTCCTCTGTCCATGGGATTTCCCAGGCAAGAATACTTGCGTGGGTTGCCATTTCCTTCTCCAGGGGATCTTCCCAACCCAGGGATAGAACCAGTGTCTCCTGCATTGCCTGAAGATGCTTTACCACTAAGCCACCAGGGAAGCCATGGCATATTTAAATTTGTTTTCTTAATTAATTTTTATTGGAGTAGCATTGCTTTACATTGTTCTGTTCATTTCTGTTCTACAGTAAAGTGAATCAGCTGTACATATATATATATTCCCCCTTTCTTGTTTTATAAAATTAATTTTTATTGGAGTATAGTTGCTTTACATTGTGTTAGTTTCTGCTGTACAGCAAAGTGAATCAGCTGTATGTATTACATATATCCCCCCTTTTTTGTTTTGTTTTGTTCATTTTTATTGGAGTCGCTGGTGGCTCAGATGGTAAATAATCTGCTTGCAATGCAGGAGAACTGGGTTTGATCCCCTGGAGAAGGGAATGGCTACCCACTCCAATATTCTCACTTGGAGAATTCCATGAACAGAGGAGCCTGGCGGGCTACAGTCCATGGGGTCACAAAGACTCGGACGTGACTGAGTGACTAATATATACATAGTTGCTTTACATTGTTGGCATATATAAATTTGAAACTCCTTACCAGATTATGGCTGGTTCTGAAACCCAAACCGATCCCTAAGAGATGATTGGCACCAGTGAGTCTATTCTCAGCACTGTGCTTCGGGCTCCAAAGTGAATTTTCAAAGAGACGTTCCAAAAATGATTTGGCCACAGTGATGTTGCATGCATATTCAGTTTTCCAAGATGAGCACTTTTTTTTAGCACTATTAGATACTTAGACTGTTTAGAAATAGCCAGTACTCCCTTTGATGTACTGTTCGGATGTGATCGGCACAAAGAAACAAACCCCAAATATAGAATGGGCGTTGACCACGTGATCATGCTCCTGAAGATTATATCTGAACAGGATACAAAGGTGCAGACCTTCATTCAGTTGCTTATCCTTCTGTCCATATATCCAGTGAACAAAAAGACCATATCAGAGAAAAAAAGGAGAAGAATTGTTTTCTAAGCTCTGCGATCAAACCCTCAGGGTGAGAGAACTCAGCAGGCCCTACCTTGGACCCTAAATCCTCAGCAAGTGCTCAGAAAGCCTTCAGGGCAATAACTGCACCTGATGTGTCTGTGCAGACCTTTCAGAAGTCAGATGTTTTCTCGTGGTTTCTTACAACCCATACAGGAAAGAGGCTAAAGAGGGCTGTCGTCTCTAAAACTGTCTTTGTCCTGGTTTTTGGTATTTTGCCACAAAGCTGGCAGTTGGTCAAAAAGCAATTAGCAGTGCCCGACTTAATGAGCACTGATGCGTTTTTTCAGAGGGATAGGAGGGCAGAGCTGGAGTCCCGTGCAGACCGAGGCTGCCTGGTGGGCTTGAATTACTTATCCTGGTTAATTTCTTCTGAAATGATATCATTCTCTACAATTGGAGGTCCAGAGAATAAAATACAGGTTGATGATATATGCTGATCTTTAGTACAAGCCAGTAAAAGGGTTTATTTGGCCAGCAAAATCTTTTTTTTTTTAATTTAATTTTTATCGAATAATATATGTCCATGGTCAAAAAGTCAAGTGCTGGGATTAAGCTTTTAATGAAAAACAGCAGATTCTTCCTCCATCCTTCTCCCTTTGTGACAGTCCCTGAGGGCAAATGCTTCCAGTTCTTTCTGCTGTTTCTTCTATTTATTTACCTCATTGTTTATAAGTGATGCAATTGTACTTCCATTTCTTGAGTTTTGTTTTAGATTGTTTTGACTTCCTATTCCAAGAAATCCCCAGCTCACTACTTCTACAATGAGCTTCTTCACCCGCTTCCATCTCGACATGGTTATCATCCTTTCTGTCAAATCAGTGGTCAGTGCTTGCCTTATTATAACTATGTAAATATTATTTAAAGCTGAGCCAAGCATTATTCTCCGCCAGCCTCCTCTTTCTCACAGAGCCTTTTGTTTTCCGTGGAGTTAATGATTACCTCTTTAAAAAAAAGAAAAAAAAAACTGGTTTACCTTTCTCTGTAACTATCTGTACTTCATCTCCTAATTCTGATCGAGTTGAAAATCTCGGTAGGTTTATTCAACATATTGGGTTCATTTTGGGGTGAGGGCTTGGAGGCTTCCTTCCTGGACCCCTCTGTCCTTCTGCTTAGTCTGGGCCAGTTTCCCTCTAAGTCTTCTGTATAGCCCCTTGCAGGACTTCTCTTCACCACCAGCCTGGGGACTGTCTTTGTGATTTTCTGCATGAGTTTTCTGTTTCCCCTCTCTTGCTCTGTGTCTGCCTTTCTTCTTTGTCTTAGTGGAGCATCTCTTCCACGAGCTTCTTGAGAAAGGGGTGTGTGGTAGCCAGCCTCCAAACCAGCCTCCTCAGTAATCCCCATCTTCTGGTGTTCTCCCCTTTGTACCAGGATTGGTCTGTGTAACCAATGGAATTCAAGCAGAGGGATGGTACGCCACTTCAAGGATTAAGGGATTACAGACTCTGTGGCTTCTGTTCAGTTCAGTTCAGTCGCTCAGTCATGTCTGACTCTTTGCGACCCCACGGACTGCAGCACGCCAGGCCTCCCTGTCCATTACTAACTCCCAGAGCCTACTCAAACTCATGTCCGTTGAGTCGGTGATGCCATCCAACCGTCTCATTCTCTGTCATCCTCTTCTCCTCCCACCTTCAATCTTTCCCAGCATTAGGGGCTTTTCCAATGGCTGCTTTTTCAGGGTCATTTTCAGTGGAAGTCAGCGGCTTCTGGCTCTCTAGCATTCCCTCTCCTCTCTCTCTTCTCCTCGCTCTTTCTTCTGCTCCTCCCCTTTCCCCTCCTGTTCCTCCTGTTCTTCCTCCTGCTTCTCCTCCCCCACCTTTTCCCACAGAGCATCTCTTCTGAGCAAAGCCAGTCACCACGTTGTGAGCACTCCTACATGGAGAGGAGCTGGGGCCTCCAGCCAACAACCACACAAAAGAGCTTGGCAGTGGGTCCTCCAGCCCCCATCAAGCCAAGTGACTGTAGGCTTGGCTGACAGTAATTACTCCCTCATGAGAAACCCCCAGCCAGCACCAGCCGACTAAGCATCCTCAAATTCCTGAGATACCGGAAATAGAAGATAACAAATGTCTGTTGTTTCAAGCCATCAAAATTTGGGCGATTTGTTGTGTACAGTGGTAAAGAATCTGCCTGCCAATGCTGGAGACTCAGGAGATGCGGATTTGATCTCTGAGTTGGGAAGATCCCCTGGAGGAGGAAATGACAACCCACTCCAGTATTCTTGCCTGGGAAATCCCATGGAGAGAGGAGCCTGACGGGCCCCATCCCACGGGGCCACAAAGAGTCGGACATGACTGGGCATGCATTCGACAACAACAGATATGACCTTGGTGCATTTTTGGATACTGGGCTTATCTGCAAATGTCTTTCTTATGTCTCTACTTTCAACTGATGATTTGACTCTATATGAAACCTCTTCCCTCTGAATTTTGAAGGCATTCATCCATTGTATCCTGGCTTCTGGCGTGGATGTCCATGTGTCCAACGCCTTGCCTTTCCCTGTAACCGTTTTGAATTTTCTCTTCGTTGCAGGTGTTATGACATTTCATGAGGCTATGCCTCGGTGTGGATCCCTCTTTTCTTCTATCATTGGTTGTGTTTGGCATTCAGTGGGCATCTTTAATCTGGAAACCCTTGATCTTGAAAGTTGCTGTTACTGTTAGTTTTTCCGAGATGATTCAGAAAATAATTGTCACTATGGTTTCTGGTCTCTCTTTCTAGCTTAGTGTTCAGAGAGACCATTTCTCCAATTCCCTTGACTTTTTTTTTCCTTTTCTATCTCTTCGCTGTTTTTGTTTTACTTTCTGAGTGATCTGTTATCTTCTAGACCTCCTATTGACTTTTTATTTCAACAGCTGTGTTTTTTTATAAAGTTTAAAAAATGTATGTATCTATTTATTTTTGGCTGTGCTGGGTCTTTGTTGCTATGCAGGCTTTCTCTGGTTGCAGCGAATGGGGTCTGCTCTTCGTTGGCGTGCTCAGGCTTCTCGTCGCAGTGGCTTTTCTTGTTGCAGGACTTCAGTGCTGTGGCTTCCAGGCTCTGTGGGATCTGTGGTTGTGACACAGGGGCTTAGTTGCTCCGGGGCATGTGGGATCTTCCTGGGTCAGGGATCGAACCCGTGTCTCCTACATTGGTAGGCAGATTCTTATTCACTGTACCACCAAGGAAGTCCCAACGGTTGTATTTTTAATTCCTAGACATTTGTTCTAATCTATCAGCGTTCTCTTTTTATAACTTTCTGCTCTTGTTTCATGGATGTAATATTCGGTCTCAAATTTCTATAGATTTTATTTTTTTTTAGTTTCCTTCTAATTCTTGCTTGCCTGTTTCCTTCAAAGTCCTTTATCTTATTTTTATCCTTCGAGTCTTTCTGCAGATGTCCTTGGTGATATTTGACTGTGTTTGAGAGTGAAGCACGATGGTGTGTATTGGAGGGTCTTTGCACACAGGTGTGGCTGTTGACTGGTGGATTCCCTGCAGGAGGGTCAGGTGGGGACCAGGTCACCTGCTTGGGGAGCCTCCCTAATCTGTAGACCATTTTCATTAGGCCTGCTTGCTTCCCAGAAATCCCCAAAGCTTGGATCTTGGCGCTTTATAAACCCGGCTGACAGCGCTGCTAGAGCAAAGGAGGAGACGGGCTAGAGTTTCACCATCAGTGTGTGGTTGTGCATCTCATCTCCCTGTTCATAGTTTTGTACCCTAAGCCCGCCTTCCAGTGGGTCGAGTGTCCCTGAGTCCAGAACTTGGCCGTTTCAGCCACTTTGCAGGATAAACACAGGGCTTCCCTGGTGGCTCAGCCGGTAAACAATCTGCCTGCAGCATGGGAGACCTGGGTTTCATCCCTGGCTTGGGAAGATCCCCTGAAGAAGGGAAAGGCTACCCACTCCAGTATTCTGAAAATTTAATTAAATTGGAATAAGGAAGTGTGGGGAATGGATCTAAGGATCTATTTCTCTTTTTTTTCAATTAAAATAAAGATTAAGAGAAGTAGTGATTCATTTTTAAAGTTGAGGCAAAATTGGTGTATAACAGTGTATATGTTTTACGTGTACATCATTGTGATTCGACATCTGTGTACATTGCAAAGCGATCACCACCGAAGGTCGAATTACCGTCCATCACCATGTAATTTATCCCCTTCACCCGCTGAGCCCCTCACCCACTGTGACCACTTCTTACCAAGTCATTCGACCATCCTCTTTCCAATCCTAACTGGAGCCTCCAAGTCCTGGATCTTTCTGGAGTTCTGCTGCATGAATTGGCTTCCTCTCTGATTGGCTTTACTCCTTCAAGGTCATGTTTCCTCTCTATTCTACAAAGTCAGTTATCTCCCAGTCCGTTTTCCAACTTCCAGATTTTTCTTGGCATTTTCTCGTTTGTCATCATTTCATCTGCCATTCTTTTTCTTCTTACACATTTTTTGCATTTTGGAATTTCTTTCCTGTCATTTTGGAGGAATTTGGAAGAGACACGAGAAAACTGCGCGTGTTTCCTGCCATATGTAAGCAGATGTCCTTCCAGGTGGTCTGCACTTGAGTTTTTTATTCATTTGTTCAGTTCTGTTTTGCTTGTTTATCTGTGTGAATGTTTTTAGTTTTTGTTTGATTATTTTTAGTCAGCTAAGTATTAGTGCTTTGGTTAGCTCTGGACTTGGCTATTGACTTGGTTAGCTAAGTGTTACTGAGCTGGGATCAGCTCACTGCTTGGTCCCAACCCCTGGGATGACTTGCTGCCCGCTCTGGGTCCCCAGATTTTTGGCTTCAGGAACTTGATAGAGGAGAACATGCTGGGGACATAAGAGAGTGAGTTCTGTTTTGCCTGAACTGAGTGTGAAGTGCCTATGGGATGATAGAGAGAATGTCTTGTCAATGGTTTGATCTATGAGTCTAGATGCCTCGGGGAAAGGAAACGGAGCTGGTCATGTCAACTTGGGAGTTGTTATCCAAGGGCAATAGTTGGAAGTGGGAGAAAATAAGGTCATCCAGACAGAATATAAGGATGAGAAAAGAAGACAACGGAGAATGCCAATGTTTAAGAGATGGGTCCTGGAATTTCCCTGGTGGTCCAGTGGCTAAAACTCCATGCCCTCAATGCAGGGGGCCCAGGTTCAATCCCTGGTCAGGGAACTAGATCCCGCAAGCTGCAACTAAAACCCAGCCCGGCCAAATTTAAAAAAAAAGAGAGAGAGAGATGAGTCCTTTTAGAGAAAGAGAGAGGAGTGGGGGGGGAGAAATGGGGGAAAGAGGGAGTGATGGAGACGCACACACAGACAAGAGAAACAGGGGGAAAAGCAGGAAGGGAGCCGGGTGGTGTCTTGGATGACTGGAGCAGGGTCTCCCAGGAGGGAAGGTGGAGGAAGGAGGTGACGGAAGAGGAAAGCTGAAAGGTGAACGTCGGATTTAACATCCGAAAGTCATTGGTGCCTTGGGAGGCAGTGTGGGCAGAAGGCAGATGGCAGCGTGTTGAGGAGGGAGGAGGCGTGGAGGGAGCAGGGGAGAGATGGGAGCCCAGTCAGCAGCTTAGTTGAGAAGAGGAGGGAGCCAGTGATGAGGAGAGGGAAGCATATGGCTGGAAAGCGATTCTTTAGAGGTGGTAAATGTCACATCTATGGAACAGAAGAGAAGGAGGGAGGGAGAGGGAGATGGAAGAGATGGGAGGAAAGGTGGACTCGGGCAGCAACTGGGGCTCCTCCTCCGTGGAGTTTGGAGAAGCTCATCCAGGTGGGATGTTCCTGTGGGCGTCAGAGGGATGTAGGTGCAGATGTGGAAGAAACAGAAAAAATCTGAGCACTTCTGGTCCAGAAGTCATCCATATAGCAAACATTTTTGGAGCATTTACTCAGTACGGTTCCAGCTGCTGTAGTTCTTGCTGAGATAGAGACATGAAAGGCACACCCCAGCCTTGAGGGAGCTCACCGTCTAGGGGGACAGACAGATACGTGTGCAAAATATTCGGGGAATCCTGCCTGTGCCTGGGGTGCGGGAGGGGTCAGGAACCTTTATCAGGCGACTCTGAGGCCACCCTGGAATGAGGTCTGAAAAGAGGAGAATGTTCCGGGAGGACAAAGCGGGAGGCACATGCTTGGCCTGGCAGGTTTCACCGCACATTATCAAGCACCTGTTCGTATGAGGCAGCATGCTCGCACGCCGAGTGTAAAGGCAAACGTGCCTGGCTTCGGGCTCGCCTGCTCTGCGCGGTATCAGCACAAATGGAGGAGCCCAGCAGGTGCTCTGACCATCGTGCGGTCCGAGTTCTGGCCGTAGGCTGGGGGCCCCTTTGGGGGAAGCAGAATGGAGTGGATATGGGGGAAAGAGAGGCAAGCAGGGCCACGGTCAAGGTTTTAGAGGCCTTAGGTTCTATAGGGCGAGGGGCTGGCTTCCTGGACTGGCTACAGACCAGTAGGTCAGAGATCTGTTCTTACATACGATCTGGCCACTGTCTGCTTGTCTATCAGCCTCTTACATGTTAAGAGGAGGTCATTAGGGTAGGCCCGAATCCAGTATGACTGGCATCCTCGTAAGAAGAGATGAGACGGAATGCCCTGGTCCCGTGGTTGAGACTTCGCCTGCCTAGTGCAGGGGACATGGGTGATCCCTGGCCAGGGGAGACTCCACGTGCTAAGGAGCCACTAAGCCCACGCACCACGGCTCCTGCGGTTGGTCCTGTGCTCGGCAACAAGAGAAGCCGCAGCGGTGAGAAGCTGGAGCATCACAGCTGGAGAGCAGCCCCTGCTCCCTGCCGCTAGAGAAGGCCCACGTGCCACAACGGAACTAAAAATCCTTTAAAATATCTTTTAAAAAGAGATGAGAGCGGCATTGAGTTCATAGCACCACCCCCCGAGGGGATGGAGGCTTTGGGGCTTTTGGAGAGAGGCTAGAAATGCTGGGAAAAACCAGTCCTGTGTTTTGCCCCCAATGTACATTTTCAAAGATTGGGCTTGCTGTCTTCCTTCCCAGCCGCCACTCCTGCCCATATCCATCTTCATGGTGATCATGCTCGTAAGAGCACATATTTTCTTGAAAAAATTAGTATTTGTTTTTAATCACAAAAGAATTGTGTGCTCATCAAGATATAAGATATTTTTTTAAAAAAGAAAAAAGAATTACGTACTCAGTGAAGAAAACTTGGAGAACACAGAAGAGCCCAGAGTTAAAAAAAAAAAAAAGACACAAAAATGCTGGGCGATCCTCTTAACCCTGACCAACCTCTGTAAACACGCTGTGCATGGCCTTCCAGGCCTCTCCGTGGATGGCGCAGCTTTGTACAGACACAGCCTCTTCCTCGGGGCGCGTCCAGCGGCTGATTCCTCAGCCTCCTCTCTCTCCTTAGCGCCCCACGTGCTTGGAGGGATCTCAGACGCACGCCAGCCAGCTGCCTCCCCCGCCCCGTTCTCCCCATAAGATCACAGTCTCCGGGGGCAAGTGCTTCACCGACCGCATCTAGTACCCGGTCTCCCCTCGTCCTGTCTTTCTCCCCTCCCAGGGATCGGGGGCTGGTGTGTGTGTGTGATACCCCATCTCCCCTCGTCCTGTCTTTCTCCCCTCCCGGGGATCGGGGGCCGGGGGTGTGTGTGATACCCCATCTTCCCTCGTCCTGTCTTTCTCCCCTCCTGGGGATTGGGGGCTGGGGGTGTGTGTGATACCCCGTCTCCCCTCGTCCGGTCTTTCTCCCCTCCCGGGGATTGGGGGCTGGGGGGTGTGTGTGACATCTTCTGTGTTAACATGATAAAATCTTGGCATAGCCAGTGAAAAAACCAAAGACCCAGATTCCCCCTGCTAATTTAAAACTCAGCAGCTCTGCTATTTCCCCGGGTCCCTCTCTTCTCTTGGCAGAGATGTCCTCCTGAAATCTACAGACAGGCCCTGTCCAGTCTCTTGGTAAAAGCCAGAGGCTGGCACCCATTCCTTGCCATCCTCTGTCTTGATGTTGGCAAATGTCATCCGATCACAGTGACCGGGGAGAGTTATGGTTTTATTTGGGGGTAATAAACAGGAGCGGCTTCGGAACCAAGAACAAATCTGGTTTCCAGGCAAATACAGTTTATCGTAAAAGCCTGCCAGGACAGAAGCACGGGGGCTACTCTTCCCAGCAGATCGCTCCCTTTGATAGAGCATTTTTCAAAGTTTATCCCAGGAGTGGTCCAAGAGGCTGAAGGAGCCATTTGCTTCTCAAGGATTTGGATGTGTGGGCATTTCTGTTGAATTAACAAGTGACAGGGACACAGGAAGCCAGGCAGGGCAATTTAGATGTTGTTAAACAGGAGACAGAGTAACAGCCCTCTTGCTTTCTGAACCTTGTGAGCAAAGCCATATTTTTACGTAGTATTCAAAATCCTGCATTGGATCATCCCACCAGGGCTGGCAGAATGAGCACTTTAGATGATCAGCGCTGAAGTGTGCAGAGAACGGGGGAAGGAGGACAGGTGTACAGGTATGGGGTACGTGCTGTCTGCTTGGCCCAGGGATGTCGCTTTAGCTGCCAAATCCCATCCGATCCTTAGAACAACACAGGATTTATCTTCCTGGGAGAAATGAACTTCCACCTGCATTCCAGAGAGATCAGGGACTTTCTTTAATTCTTGAAGCCAATTAACGCAGAATTGGAGCTACTCTGACTCCCAGGCCTGGGTTTTTTCCCCCCAGGATCACTGAAGGAGCCAGAAGAAAAAGCTCCTAGGCTATCCCTCAAGTTCAGGGAGAGTAGTGTCATCTTGAAGCTAGTGGAAGGGGCCCAGCACCACGTGGAAACAGAACTAGGTTTACAGGAAGCAGGGTTGAAACAGGACGGGACTCTGCAGGGGCTCTGAGGATCCAGAGGTGCTTCGGGAGGGGGGACGGTGTGCTGGGGGGTGGCGGCAAGCAGGTGGTCCAGGCGCCGTTTCAGCTTCATCTTCATCACCAGCTGTCACCAGGAAAAAGTGCCCTAGACTGGAAAGGAGCCCGAGGAAGGAGGGGAGAGAAATACAGACGTCCGGAGAGGGTTTATCATTCTCTCTTCTCCCACCGCCCCAGTGCCAGACACGAGTGGTCTTCTGGGGAGTGTAGACAGCCAGCACGAGCCTTGCAGATCAACCACGGGAATGTGGGTCTGCTGGGCTCGGGGGTTTGCCTCTCCTGTAAGGGCTCCATCTGCCCCGCCCCCGCTGGCATCTGGTGTTGGGTCATCATCCCCCCTGGAGCCTGTCTGTGCCAGGCTGCTGTTTGCACATGCTGGCGCTGGGCAGGTCCCCGGCCAGCAGGTGACTGCAGAACCCACAGGGGCAGCCTGCCCGGCCCCGGCATTGCCGGGCAACCCCAGATGAGTTTCCCACAGATCCGACCTCAGCGGTGAAACTCCAGGCAAGTGGCACTGTGGGGGCATTTCCCGGATCAGGTCGAAGGAGGACTCTGCTCCTGAACGTGATCACAGGAGATGCGATCCCAAAGCATGCTATCCTGAGTTATTGTTTAGTCGCTAAGGTGTGTCTGAGCCTTCGTGACCCCGTGGGCTGCAGCCCGCCAGGTTCCTGTGTTCGTGGAATTCTCCCAGGCGAGGATCCTGGAGTGGAGTGGGTCACCATTCCCTTCTCCAGGGGATCTTCCTGACCCAGGTGTTGAAACCGAGTCTCCTGCGTCTCCTGCACTGGCAGGCTGATTCTTTACCCACTGAGCCACCTGGGAAGCCCGTGCTGGCTTGGGGGAAGATTATTTTCTCCGAGCACTCTGTGTGTGTGTGTGGCAGAGGGGCAGTCTATGATATGGCACACATTTGAGATGATACGTGCATGGGGGCAGTTTTAGAATATCTTACAGACTTTTTCAAAAAGGATTTTTGTGTTTTCTTTTCATGATTTCCTTCCTATTTTGAAATCTTTGGTTAATTTTTTTTTAAGCCAGCAATTCCTGTTCTGTGGAGAGGATACTTGTTAAGTTTAGAGACCACCTTGGTGCCCAGGGCTTCCCTGGTGGCTCAGAATGTGAAGAATCTGTCTGCACTGCAGGAGATCCCCGTCCGATCCCTGGGTCAGGAGGATCCCCTGGAGAAGGAAATGGCAACCCACTCCAGTTTTCTTGCCTGGAGAATCCCATGGACGGAGGAACCTGGCAGGCTACAGTCTATGGGGTCTCAAAGAGTCAGACATGACTGAGCAATTAACACACTCTTGGTGTCCAGTAATAGAGGCTTGATGAAATGTGCTGTTTTTCTAAGAATGACTAGGTCCGTGCGTGGTCAAGGATCTGAGATACAGCCAGTGTTTCAGAAACTCACTTGGCACAAGGAGTCTGCTCACAGCTTGGCAGAAGACCCCATGTCTTTGAATTTGCACAACAACCCTGTGAGGGAAAAGATGTTAACACTCTCCTTTTTCAAAGGAGAAAATGGAGCATGTGAGTTCAAGGAGTTTGTCCAGGTCGTGGGGGTCTTAGCTCCAGTAGTTTAAACTCAGAATCGGTGCTCCAAGCCTCTGACCTCAAGATGATGGTACTTGTCACTGAGCGTAAGACCATGGGCAGTCTTTTACATTTGTCCAATCTGTATTTTCCTACTTAAAAATACATATTTATTTGGCCGCACTCAGTCTTAGTTGCGGCACCCAGTGTCTTCAGTCTGTATTGCAGTGTGCGGGATCTTTAGTTGGGGCATGAAGGATACAGTTTCCTGACCAGGGATTGAACCCAAGTGCCCTGCGTTGCTTCTTAGCCACTGGGCCACCAGGGAAGTCCTGTGAATTTTCCTACTTATAGCACGTACACGTTTCTTTAGAAATAGGGGCAGTGTGCTTAGCTGCTCCGTCGTGTCCAACTCTTTGTGATCCCATGGACTGTAGCCCGCCAGACTCCTCTGTGCATGGGATCCTCCAGGCAAGAATACTGGAGTGGGTAGCCTTTCCCTTCTCATGGGGATCTTCCCAACCAAGGGATTGAACCCAGGTCTCCTGCATAGCAGGCAGATTCTTTATTGTCTGAGCCACCAGGGAAGTTTGAAATAGGGGAGAAAACTTCTAAACTGTGTAGACGTAGAGAGAAAATAAGTAATAAGAGAAGAGTCTGAATGTTTGGGAATGGAGAGAATTAAAAAAGATTTTTCAACCCACTTCCTTGCAGTGATTCCTGCTTTGCTGTTTTGGCAGCGCTTGTCAGTTGTTAAATCTGCCAAGTCAGTGCAATAACCACGTAGGTATTTGTGTGTTGTGTTGGTATACGGTTTTCTTTGTAACCTATCCTTATTGAGTGAATTGGTGGACGTGAAGACTGTTTCTAACTTTTTGCTCTTCTGTATGCAGAGCTGGAAATAAATTAGGAGTAAATACCACAAAGCAGAAAAAAATTGAATTGTAGAAAAAATTAGGTGTTATAAAACCACTTCAGGGTGTTCCAGGATGACTCATACTTGGGGAAAACGCTAGAAGAGTAGTTTGGACCAGATTGTCATCCTGATAAAATTACATTCAACCAAATCGCACTGTGATGATGCACTGTGATGGTGTCTGGTCCCCAACCAAATCACACAGTGGTGGAGTCTGGTCTCTGTGGTCACCCTTCTGTCCCCCTTATGAGACAGAGCACCCCTCTGGAGTAACCAGATACGATAGTTCCTGGCCTCCACTGCAGCTGGGGCGTGGATGCCATGGGCTGAGAAACCCTAGGTATAGGTACGTGCAGGTGGCTTTGAATGAGAAGCTGGTGAGAGAAAGAAGCCGGGGCCATGCTGAGTCCATTCTGGAGAAGGTGGTGGCGACAGCAGGGACCGTGTCCAGGCTCCAGGAGGGACAGCGGCAGTGAGTCTGCAAATGCTGGGGCGCTGGTACAGACTGCAGCATCCACGCCCTGGGGAGGCGTTTGCAGGACCACTGTCCCTACTGCCTTAGTTCTATGGTGTAATTATTGGATAGCACCTGGTTCTTTTTTTTTTCCTGGCTGTGCTGCGTATTCCTTGCTTTGTGTGGGCTGACGGTAGTTGCAGCGAGCAGGGACTGCTCTCTCGCTGCGGTGGGCAGGCTTCCCATTGCGGTGGCTTCTCCTGTTGCAGAGAAGCTGCTCCAGGCACTCGGGCTTCACTTGCCCACTTCAGTAAGCCCACTGTAAGCGGCCTGTGGGCTTTGTTGCCTCGAGGCCCGTGGAATCTTCCTGGACTAGGGACTGAACTGGTGTCCCCTGCATTGCGAAGTGAATTTTTAACCACTGAGCCACCAGGGAAGCTCTGCATGCCTCTTTCTCCTGAGGATTCTGTCAGGAACTCAGTAATGATTTAATAAATTTTATTTTTGTTTAAATAAATCAGAGTTCTTTCCTATTGCATGCAACTGAAAATTCTGATGGATATTCACACACCACCGTTTGTTTCCATGTATTTACCACACATACCTTTATTCTGATCATTTCTTTACGTAATAAAATGATAGTAGCAGCACCGGGATATGCATTTAGGATCAAGAGACTTTTTCAGAGTTGCAGAGCTTTAAAAATGAATGCTGTATATTTGCATTATTTGTAATTTATGAGTAATTTAAGCTTAACATTCTATGGAAGGCTACTGAAAAGAATTCTAAAGGGATTTTTGTTTCTTTTAGTTAATAAATTGGGTCAGATATGGAAAGTTTCAAAGGGCAGTGCAGGTTGGGATGGAAACATTGTTTATAATGAATCTTATCCTTAGTCATTTTCCCAAGTGGTGGTACATTTACATAATAGTAGGAGTTTTGTGATGAAGTCTTTTGATTTTTTGTATTACTGCAATTCTAGCTCATTTAATCCAATGCAGCATTATTAATAACTCATCTTTGTATACCTTCGAAATCTCAATGTCTAGGGGATATCCAATAAAAAGAGAATATTCTTTTTCCAGTCATCCTCCCCTTCCCTCCAGAAGTATAAGACTACATACAGATGTTCCTAGGTTAAGGGCTTTGTGAGTGTGTTGACTCTGTTTTATTTCGGTCAGTGCAAGAAGAAAGTTTATGGGCTAGAGTCTAAGACAGGAAGTTGGTTAGATATGCAGCAAGCATCCTTCCAACAAACTTTCCCTGAGTCTTCTCAAGCAAGCACCTGCTTGCTCTGGGTGCTGAGGTCGTGCATCGCTTGTGATTAAGTTCAACTCCAAGTTTAGCAAACCCAGAAGAACCGTGGCTTGAATTAGGTAGAGGGTCCACAAGAGGCCAGGGTGATCCTGAGTCTCACAGTGTTAGTGACCCAGCCTCCTCCGGTCTTGTAGCTCTGCTGGGGGTTGTTTTCATCCCCAAGGTCCCTTTGTGTTCCAAGAGAGCTGCTGTGGTGACAGCCATCACACCGCACCTCCACAAGCAGGAAAGAGGAAGCAGAGGAGGAAGGGCTGGCTTCTTCCTTTTAGGCGAATTCTGCTAGAATGCAGTCACATGACCTTGCATAGGTGCAGTGGATCCTGGGAAATGTAATCTTTGTCTGGGGTGGCTGTGTGCCCAGCTAAGGAGCTAGAGTGTCCTTGTTTTATTTATTTATTTATTTGGCCGTGCTGGGTCTTACTTGAGGCATCTTTAGCTGTGGCATGTAGAATATCATCCCCTGACCAGGGAACAAACCCTGGGCCCCTACATTGGGAGTTCAGAGTCTTAGCCACTGGACCACCAGGGAAGTCCCTGGGATTTCTCTAACAGGGGAGAAAGGAGAGAATGGATTCCTGGAGCCAACTGGTTGTGTTTACTCCAAGATGTTACAAAGAACAGGAAGAAAGTATTTTCTAAGAGAGGAAATCAGCATGTACACTTATCCGACTCTTTGCAACCCTCTGGACTGTAGCCCACCAGGCTCCTCTGTCCCTGGGGTTCTCCAGGCACGAATACTGGAGTGGGCAGCCATTCCCTTCTCCAGGGGATCTTCCCAACCCGGGGATGGAACCTGCATCTCCTGCATTGCCTTCTGCATTGGCAGGCAGATTCTTTCCCACTGAGCCACCAGGGAGGCCCCCTTCCGGTTTCATAGTACACGCTTATACCTCTCTTTTGGCCATTAAGGAAGAAAATGTCTTTACCTCTTTCGTCTCTTGAAAGGTTTGAGGTTCCTCAGTTGGCAGTTTCTTACTGACTACACTGCCACAGCTTACCTCTCTCCCCCCGTCCCCGCCCCCGCCGCCCTGTCTTGGAGTTCCATGCTTCCGGAGTTCCAAGGCCATGGCCCACAGTCACAGGAAGCATTCCCTCCGTTACAGTAGCTTCAAGGGGCCTCGGCATTTCCCAAGAGGCAGACTCCAACAGTCTTTCAGATCTTTGGCCAAAGAGTGAGTTTCAACACCCCCCCCACCCCCACCATGCTGCCCCTGGATATCCGCTGGGAAAGCCTGGACAGCCCTCTCCTGGTCTGACCACTGGCCACAAAACCAGCATCTCTGAGTTTGTCTCTGCCTCCGCACCTTGCCGTCGGTGGGGTGCTGGGGATGGGGTGCTCTGAGAATGTGGGTGCCTCTTGACATCAGCCTAAACCGTGCATCATCGGGAAGGTAAAGCTGCTGGGGGAAGCAGAGGGAGATGGACAGCCCCTATCGGCCTCCAGAATCAGTTACACATGCCTCCGTGTTATCCTCAGCTCTGGATTTCCCCTGCCATCGAGGGCACAGCTGGAAGTTGACTGAGCAGTCAAGGGGAAAAAAAGGGAGCAGAAACCTTGTTGGCTTTGGAATAAGGGGTGAAACATACACCCTCCCCTGCAGTCAGGATGCCCAGTTCTCTGAAGACAGCAGAGGTCGGCAAACTTCGGTAAAGGACCAGAGAGCCAGCGTTCTGCTTTGAGGGCCACGTGGTTTCTGTTGCAAATACTCAACTCTCTTCTTGCAGCAAAAATGGCCCTAGACAGCCCATCCATGAGTGACCGTGGCTGAGTTCCAATAAAACTTCATTTGCAGAAACAGGTGGTGAGAGAATCTGCCGGCAGTCCAGTGATCAGGACTCTGTCTGCTTCCACCGCAGGGGTCACAGGTTTTATCCTGGTTGGGGAACTAAGATCCTCATATACTGTGCATCATGGCCAAACCAACCCCCCCCCCCCCCAAAAAAAAACAACCCTGAAACAAAAACAAAAAAACAGGTGGTGAAGAGATTTGGCCCCTGAGCTATAGTTTGTCCACCTTTGAGCTAAAAAGTTCATGAGGACGGAGTTCACCCCTGCTTTTTCCCTCCCCTTGAAAGTTTCAAATGGCACAGGTGAGCAGGCCTCCCCGGCTCCTGCTCAGTCTCTCGTGGGTCCCCTTGCCTTCCGGGAGAAATCCACTGTGATTTGTGAATTGCTTCTGACATTTTCTGGTCCACGTTTTTGGTAGCCTAGTTCTTGGCACAGAGCGTTTCAGCTGACTTTTCTTGTTAATGACTCTTGTTTCATAAGCCTGTTTGGATGGTCCCTCTGCAACCCCATCCAGCTATGTAACGCTTTTCCAATCTGTGCTGATGGGTTCCTGGAGACCGGATGAAGCCCAAGACTTCCCAAGGGTGCCACTGTCCACAGCCTCACCCCCCCGGGTGGTCCCACTCCAAGTCAGCCAGCAAGGCCCTCATGGGTACAAGTGCCCTCTCACGGGCCCATTTACAAAATAAAATTAAAGATGGATCATTATACATTTATCTGTACACGTGCCTACAGCTTTTTAAAATGGTGGTGAAAACTTAAAATTCACCATCTGGGAGATGATAGAAAACACGTAGGCTCGTCTCCACCTCCTGGTTCTGGGCGCAGAGCTCCCGAGAGCCTTGCAGTGTCCTAGGCGATCAGAGCACTGGAAGCATCACTTGCTGTCATATGTGGTTTACGACCCCATCCCTGGCACGGAGCTCTGGAAAACCTTGTGAATTCCTCAGTGACAAAAGTGCTAGGGCTTGGAGTTAGCAGGTGCAAACTAGTATATACAGAATGGATAAGCAGCAGGGTCCTACTGTAGAGCACAGGGAACTGTACTCCACGTTCTGTGGTAAACCAGGATGGAAAAGAATATGAAAACGAATACATATGCGTGTATAACTGAGTCACTTTGCTGTACAGCAGAAATCAGCACAGCATTGTAAATTAACTATACCTCAATAGAATTTGTAGGAAAAAAAACCACTAAGAGCATCTTTTCTTCTCGTGAGGTGACTTTGAGTGGGCACCTGATTGGCTCCTGGAAGGGGCCTGGTCACCAGAAAGGCCAGACCATGACTGGAAGCGTAGAAGTTTCAGCCGCCTTCTCTTTGCTTCTCCAGAGAGTAGAGACGGGCTGAAACCGAGTTAGTGACTGACCTTGACTATGTGAGGAAGTCTCCATAAAAATCCTGGTGGTAGGTGGCCTGGGGGTCCGTGTGGCTGAACCCGTCTGTGTGGGTGGCCTGGAGGTCTGTGTGGGTGAACCCGCCTCTGTAGGTGATCTGGAGGTCTGTGTAGGTGGTCTGGGGGTCCGTGTGGGTAAGCCCATCTGTGTAGGTGGTCTGAGGGTCCATGTGGGTGAACCTGTCTGTGTAGGTGGCCTGGGGATCCGTGTGGGTGAACCGTCTGTGGGTGGCCTGGGGGTCCGTGTGGGTGAACCCGTCTGTGTGGGTGGTCTGGGGGTCCGTGTGGGCGAACCCGTCTGTGTAGTAGAATGACCCCCCAGCTCCCATGGTCAGGCACCCCCATCCCCAGACCTCACCCTCTGCTTTTCCTCTGGCTGTTCACTTGTATCCTTTCTCACATCCTTTAATGAACTTAAACCCCAGTGGTTCCCTGAGTTTTGTGAGCTGCTCTAGCAAAGTAAATGAGCCCCAAGCGGGAGGTGGTCATGCAGCCAGGTCGGGCAGAAGTTGTGGAGACCCACTGCTTGTGATCTGCGTCTCAAGTGGGGTCCCTACCCTCGTGGGACTGAGCCCTCAACCTATGGGACCTGGTGTCATGTCCAGGTAGATGGTGTCTGCCTTGAGTTCAATTGTAGGATACTCAGCTGGGGTTGGGGAGATTTGCTTGGTAAGGAAACCCCCAAGCCCCCCACATTTGGTGACAGAAGCGTCTGTGAGAAGCCATGCATTCTGTGTGAGTAGTAGGGGGACACCCAAGAGAGAAAGACCGAGTTTTCCTATTGCACCATCAGAGGAGATCAGACCAGTCAATCCTAAAGGAAACCAGCCCTGCGTATTCACTGAAGGACTGATGCTGACGCTTAAGCTCCAGCACGGCCTGTGGTCCCTGGTGTCTGGCTTCCGGCGCTGAGCATAGTGTTTTCAAGCTTCGTCCACGTTGTGTCAGTACTGCATTCCTCTTTCAAATTGTTGTTTGTTATTTTTATCTTGTGGCCGCACCGAGCAGCGTGTGGAATCCTAGTTCCCTGACCAGGGACTGAACCCGTGCGGTGCCCCCCACGGTCAGTGGGGCACAGGGGGAACCACTGAGCACCAGGGAAGCCCCAGGACTTCACTCCTTTTCATGGGCAGATAGCGTCTCGCGGTAGAGCAGACCTCATTCTGTTGCCTGTTCGTTGGTTGCTGGACGTCCAGGGTAGAGCCAGCTTTTGGTTACTGTGAGTAATGTTGCTGTCAACTTGGGTGCTCAGGAGTGGTTTTGTTACCGAAAGAGGGGTCTGGTTGCTTGCTGCTCAAAAGCCGGTAAAAAGGCAGGGTTGCTGGGAAGTTTGCTTTATTTCAGAGGCCGGCCATCCGGGAAGAGGGCAGACAGTTGCCCAAGGCTGACTCCCTGTCCCCCTAAACTCCCCGCACGGACGGTCAGGGAGCAGGAGGTTTCATAGACAGAGGGAGGGGGCTCCATGCAGAAACAGCACCGTCAGCTCTGAGAGCCATCTTGAAATCGGTCATCAGTGGTCTGGTCGGTGTCATCGCCGTTGTTTTAAGTACAGTTACTCCCCAGTCCCAGGCTCAGCTTGTTTCCGTCTCTCTGAGGCCAGTTCTCAGAACTGTGACAGCTTGACTCACAGCTAATGCAGTCCGGTCATCACGTGGTTCCCTTCTCCACCTGGTGGGGCTTCGGTGTCTCTGAGCTCATAGGATATGGCTCAGAATATTATCCAAGGCCTTGAAGAAGAACTGAGGGTCTTTGGCTTTGTTTAGCCACTGCTCTGTTATCACTTGGTCTTGTTGGGCTATTTTCCGTTGTCCCTTCATTTTCTCATTTTTCTGGTTAAACGTATTGTTTAGCTGAAGTTTTTCCACAGACAAAGGACAGAAGAAGACGTGGGGACAGGGGCACCATAGGGTCCAGCTCCATTTCCGTTTGAGCACCTGTTTTCAATGGTTTTGGGTCACAGATAGGGCTTCCCAGGTGGCGCTCGTGGTAAAGAACCCGCCTGCCAATGCAGGAGACACAAGAGATGTGAGTTCAATCCCTGGGTCAAGGAAGACACCCAGGAGAAGAGAATGGCAACCCACTCCAGTCTTCTTGCCTGGAGAATTCCATGGACAGAGGAGCCTGGCAGGCTACGGTCCACAGGGTTGCAAAGAGTCAGACACGACTGAAGTGACTTAGCACTCAGGCACGGATCACAGATGTTTGTCGCTTGAGGGTTACTCAGTGTCCATCCATTTACAAGAAGCAGAGCAGGGACCCAACTTTCCCGGCGAGCTGGTGGGAAATGCAGCCCGTGAATTAGGCCGAGACTCCCAGGCGCTGTCTGACCGCGGCAGGCGCTGCAGCGTCTGTCCTGTTGCTTCGCCTCCTGGCTGGGCCCAGGCAGTCTCTCTCTCCCCTTCCGAATCTTGCAAAGCCCTTGCCCTCCTCATACAGTCCCCAACGCCCATGTGTATGTGTGTATGCGTGTGTGTTAGTTGCTCAGTCGTGTCCGACTCTTTGCGATCCCATGGACTATAGCCCACCAGGCTCCTCAGTCCATGGGATTCTCTAGGCAAGAAGACTGGAGTGGGTAGCCATTGCCTTCTCCAGGGGATCTTCCCGACCCAGGGATCAAACCCAAGCCTTCTGCATCGCAGGTGGATTCTTCACCACTGAGCCCCAGGGAAGCCCCCACGACCCCCAGACATCACCTTGAATCAAAGAGAATCAACACAGTCAGTCCTCCTGCAGTCCCAGAGCCCCGTCCATCCCGGGCTGCCTGGTTCCCAACTGTGACCCTGCAGGGTCCTCTGGCGGACATGTCCTGAGCCTGTGACCTCCCTCTTCCTTCCTAAAGGTGGAGGAGGGGCCCTGCCATCCTCGGGGTAGGGGTGGGGGTGGGGGTGGGGGTAGGATCTGACTTCACATCTGCCCCGTGGAGGCCCTTTAGGGAGGCGGCCTTTGCTTGGGGACTCTGACAGATGTTGTGAGCCAGGAGAGGTGTCCAGGGGAGAGGGACCCACCCTCTCCCTCGGTGGGTCCTCCCAAGGGGTCCCCTGGTAAATGCCCCAGAGCAGGGAAGGGGTATTTGTCCTGGGATTGAAGTTCAGAAGATTTCTAGGATTCTCTCTCTCTCAAAAAAATTATGTGTTTACTTGGCTCCACCGGATCTCAGTTGTGGCTCGCAGGGTCATCGATCTGCATTGTAGCATGTGGGGCCTTTAGTTGCGGCTAAGGACCTCGCTCAGTCCTTCTTAAAAGTGGAGGTGGGACTTGGCTGTCCTCGGAGTGGGGGTAGGGGTGAGATCTGAAATACCAACTCTTAGTTGGGGCATACGGGATCTAGCTCCCTGACCAGGGATTGAACCTGGGACCCCTGCATTGGGAGCGTGGAGTCTTAGCCCCTGGACCACTAGGGAAGTCCCTCCGATTCTCTCATCAGATGCAGAGGAGGCCAGAGCCCTTGGCTCTAAGCTTCTCTTTTCAGACGCTTCTACTACTTCAGAGTGAGCGATTCATTAAACTCCATGGGTCACAGTTTGATGATTCCTAGACCGCCGTCATTGTTAAGGTTCAGTATAAGCAAGAAAGAGCAGAACAGGGTGGTGGGAGAGAAAGAGCGGAACAGGCGCAGTAGAGAGGAGAACCATGCGCAGTAGAGAGGAGAACCATGGCCTGGTGGCGGAGAGGTGGGGGGTCCTGCCTTCCTGGCCCAAAGCCCAGGCATCTCCCACGGCCTGGACCTCGAGGGGCTGTGTTCTCTCTAGCCTTTAAGCCTCTCCAGCACTTCCTGAAGAGCCCGCTGTTCGTTAGATGCTCAGTAATGAGTCCATTAATGTAAGTGAATGACGTCTTCCACTGAAATGAGACTCAGATGGGGCCTGGCAGAGCTCGTCAGGATGCCACCTGGTCCAGACCTTTGGGATGTTTTTCCCCCGGAAGATGGCACGTCACTTACTGGGCATCCAAGTAACAGAGGTCCCTCTGCTCCAGACAGAATGAAACTGAAATGTCAACTGGTCGTTTGGGTTCCATTCTGGAAATAATCATGTTTCCTGCCCAGGTCAGCCTGGCTTCAAGTCCTCAGTGGTCTGATTGACAAGGGCTTCGAGAACTCTGTATTCACTTATTAGACTAATGAACAGACTGGATGGTGGCTTCCCAGGGCGAAGCTGCTTTTATGCTCCCTCATATTCCTCAGGCATAACTTACCACTGGGGAACATCTGCATTATCTAATTTATTCCTTTGAAGCATTTCATTTTTGTTGATTGCTGCTTAAAGGTCATTTCCAAATAAACATAGATCGAAAGGTCACTGCACCCCGTGGAAAAATCGTCATAAAGCAGCTCCGGTCCTGTTCAGTTCCAATGCCAGCCTCCTCACTGGCAGAGCCTGTGCTTTTGGTTGTTTGTGGCTAATTGTGTTGCTGTTGGGGTGTCCCTGGTGGCTCAGTGGGTAAAGAATCCACCTGGAGTGCAGGAGATGCTGGAGACATGGGTTCAATTCCTAGGTTGGGAAGATCCCAACCAGGAGGGCATGGCAATCCACTCCATTATTCTTGCCTGGAGAATCATATGGGCAGAGGAGCCTGGAAGGCTACAGTTCATAGGGTCACAGAGAGTTGGACACAACCGAAGTGACTGAACACGCACGCATGCACGCACGCACGCACGCACGCATTGCCCTTTGCCTCTGGGCTCTGGATTTGGGGTTGGGGGTTAGCAGTTTGGTGGCAATAGGTTCAGATCTTTGCTTATGGAAGTGCAGGCTCAGGTGTGGGTTTTGGAGACGGGGATTAAGTCATTTCCAGAAATCGCCAAGGAATAAAACAAATTCTGGCTGGCATGACTGAACAGCTATGCTCATGGCTCAGAGAAGTGTGGATGCAATTTGAAGGGATTTGCTGAGTAGGGTTTTGGAAGGATGGCATTTCCCAGGTGACTCAGTGGTAAAGGAGCTTCCCCTGTGGTTCAGCTGGTAAAGAATCCGCCTGCAATGTGGGAGACCTGGGTTCAATTCCTGGGTTGGGAAGATCCCCTGGAGAAGAGAAAGGCTACCCACTCCAGTGCTCTGGCCTGGAAAATTCCATGGACTGTATAGTCCATGGGGTCACAGAGTCGGACATGACTGAGGGACTTTCACTTCAGTGGTACAGAATCTGCCTACCAACACAGGAGACCCAGGAGACTCGGGTTTGATCCCTGGGTCAGGAAGATCCCCTGGAGAGGGAAATGGCACCCCACTCCAGTATTCTTGCCTGGAGAATCCCATGGACAGAGGAGCTTTGTGGGCTGTAGTCCATGGGGTCACAAAGAGCTGGACATGACTGAGCACACACACGAAGATTTTGGAAGAACACAAGGAAGGGAGATTATGGCAAAAGACCAGGGACGTTCACTTTTGTCTGTGTCTTCCAAATAGTAAAGAAAGAAAAGACTTCAAACAGAGGCTTGTTAGCTTACTGCCAGTCCCAGGGTGTGTTACTGGAGTAGGTTATGCTGTAGCTGGTTTGTGTGCCTCAGGGAAGCTGCGCTGGGTTACACATCAGTTTTCTCCATTGGCTTCCTTGGCTGGTAGATGTTCTGGGATTTTAACAAGACTTTCACCAAGTGGACCTGACGCTCGGGCAAGCGGGGTGGGGCTTGAGAGCTGCCCACTGGGGCAACATCCCAGGCAGGTGTGGATCAAAACAGAGGGAAGGGGGCCTTCATGTAAAGATGGGCTGTCAGGATCCACATGGACAGACCTAGAGATGATCGTACTAAGCCAAGTAAGTCAGAAAGAGAAGACCGTTATCACATGACAGGACTTACGTGGAATCTACAACACGACGCAAGCAACCTTATCTGTGAAACAGAAATAGACTCACAGACATAGAGCAGCCCTGGGTTTGCCAAGAGGTGGGGGCTGGGGGTGAGCTGGGCGTGGGGGTTAGTGGGCACAAGCCATTATATATAAATGGATGAACAGCAGGGTCCTCCTGTATCTCACAGGGAACTATATTCCATCTCCTGTGATAAGCCATACTGGAAAAGAATATGAAAGGAATATGTGTGTGTGTGTGTGTGTGTATGAGTGAACCATGTTGCTGGACAGCAGAAACTAACACAACACTGTAATCAGCTCTACTTCTATTAAAACAACAAAAGGATTTGCTGTCAGGTTCAGAAAGAAGAGCGTGGTCAGGAGACCAAGAAGGCTCAGGAGGAAGACAAAAGGGCCCCGAAGAGCGGTGAATCAGAAGGGGAGTTGGTGGTTAGATGAGAGAGAGAGGGAAGTGGCTTACACAGAACCTATGGAATTCCACAGACTAGCTTCCATCTAAAGAGTGGGGGCAGGGACTTCCCTGGTGGTGCAGTGCTTAAGACTCCAAGCTTCCATCCCAGGGGTCATGGGCTCCATCCCTGGTCGGGTAACTAAGATCCCACATGCTGTGTGGCGTGGCCAAAAAGTAAATAAATAAGAATAAATTTTAAGTAAGCGTCTTTTAAAAAAACTTGAATAAAATAAACAGGAGGCTCGGGTCTGTGCTCAGCGTCTGCCTCCTGGCAGCTCTGAGTCTCCTGTTTTTCAGGTGGGGAAATAGAGGCGCCGTCCGTAAGAGGGCTCAGGCCCTCCACCGCGGAACCCCGCGCTTCTCTGCGGCACGCTGGTACATTAGCTGTTGTTGTTGTTGTTTAGCTGCTCAGTCGTGTCCAGGTCTTTTGTGACCCCTTTTGTGACCCCTTGGACTATAGCCCGCCAGGCTCCTCTGTCCGTGGGATTTCCCAGGCAAGAAAACTGGAGTGGGTTGCCATTTGCTTCTCCAAGGGATCTTCCTGACCCAGGGATTGAACCCGAATCTTCTACATATATACACAACTATATATATACATATATATATACACACATGTACATATGTATATATGTGTAAATGGGTGTTTGTATACATACATGTGGTGTGCTGTGCTTAGTTGCTCAGTCATGTCCAACTCTGCGACCCCAAGAACTGTAGCCAGGCTCCTCTGTCCATGGAATTCTCCAGGCCAGAACACTGGAGTGAGTAGCCTTTCCCTTCTCCAGGGGATCTTCCAGACCCAAGGATTGAACCCAGGTCTCCTGCATTACAGATGGATTCTTTACTGTCTGAGCCACCAGGGAAGCCCAAGAATACTGGAGTGGGGCAGGTACATATATAAACATATATGCATAAACATATGTGGTGATTTTTTTATTTTTTATTGTTTTTGGTATTTTCCAAATTGGGAAAGGACGAGGTAGAAGCTAAGAAGATGCAGAGGCTGCACACAGAGAGCTCTGTGGCCCAAGCAGGGCGGGCAGGGGGCTCCCGGAAAGTGTGCGTGCACTCAGCCCAGCCACACCCGAGGGGACCGTGTAGGTGGGGAGGGACCTGGGCCAGGTCGTCAGGAGGACAGTGGGAAATGCCTGTATTTAAGCTGGAGGAGGGAAGAATTGGGATGACCTGAATGCTGCCTTTAGGTCACAGGAAAGAGATGTAGGAGGTGCCAGAGACCAGGCTGCTGGGAGGAAACGCTATGGGGGGAGATGTACCACTTTCCCTAGGCTGGTCCCCGTCACAGGTGGGGTTCAAGAAGAGGCTACACGTCCACCTCGGGGAAGGCTATACGGGCTGCTTCTGTATATCTGGTGTGCCATACCCCCAGCTCAGCAGAGGAGCACTGATTGGGTTCAGCCACTGACTTAGATAAGCCAAGGAGGTGATTTTCTGCTGTGACTCTGCCCTGACACAGGGAAGGACTGGTGGCCTGCTTCCCCCAGGCGTCTCCCCAGGCAGCTATCCTCAATCAGAAGACCTTGCCAGCCTAGATGCTGCGGTCCTTAGTGTGGGGGCATGAGCACGGTGTCAGCCACCAGCGTCATCAGTTGTTGAGACATCACACGAGGGTTCAGTGTGTAAAGCGTGACCTCGTGCAAGGTGGCATGTTAGCTGTCGTATGTAATTTAGACACATTCCCCGAGGTGGTCTAAGCTAGAAGGAGGGCTCTGAGCCGATGGATTCATCGGTAAATTAAGCAGATTTATTTTTGAGCCACCTCCAGCGCAGGTTCATTTCTTTGGGGGCGGTGATTCAAGGCTGAGCACTCTGCTTTGGAGCTTTCGTTCTCGTAGGAAAGGCACAGCCCACCAAACGCAGCGCTACGACCACCCCTCCTCTCCACCCCCTCCACAAGTGAAGACAAAGAAGTTGCATGCTGCAAGTTATTTAAGTTTTTTATGCCGATCCCTTGCTTGTTTCACAAGATTATTATTTCTTGTGTTACCAAGTATATGACTGAGCCTTCAATGGAAATGATGACTAGACTTGAAGCAGTTGATCAAATGTATAGTTCGATATGTGAAGGTGAAAGTGAAGTCGATCAGTCGTGTCTGACTCTTTGTGACCCCATGGACTGTAGCCCACCAAGCTCCTCCGTCCATGGGATTCTCCAGGCAAGAGTACTGGAGTGGGTTGCCATTTCCTTCTCTGGGGGATCTTTCTGACCCAGGGATCAAACCCAGGTCTATCACATTGCAGGCAGACGCTTAATGGCAACCCAGTCTAGTACTCTTGCCTGGAAAATCCCATGGATGGAGGACAGGCTACTGTCCATGGGGTCGAAAAGAGTCTGGCACGACTGAGCAACTTCACTAATTACACGAATAGTTCGGTATATGATCAATGATTGTAATAGTGTAACTCAAGAAGGCAATGGCACCCCACTCCAGTACTCTTGCCTGGAAAATCCCACGGACAGAGGAGCCTGGTGGGCTGCAGTCCATGGGGTCGCTAAGAGTCGGACACGACTGAGCGACTTCACTTTCACTTTTCACTTTCATGCATTGGAGAAGGAAATGGCAACCCACTCCAGTGTTCTTGCCTGGAGAATCCCAGAGACGGGGGAGCCTGGTGGGCTTCCGTTTATGGGGTTGTACAGAGTCAGACATGACTGAAGCAACTTAGCAGCATGCTGATCCCAAGATCCACAGCCTTATCCACATCTCTTTCAATCAGTGAGGGTTGACCCGTCACCTCTTAAGTGTACACAGCCCACCGTATTGGACTGGGCTCAACACCAAGCCCCTATTCCGCTTGATGCCTCCTTCAGGCCGTCTTTGCGGCTGAACTTTCTAATTCTCCGGTGCCTGAAGAAAAAGGGCCTGTCTCTCTTTCCAGGCCTGGCTTGCTTCCAGAAGCCAGGCCAGAGGGCTCAGCCCACTGCTGCTCTCTGTGACAAGTCGACCACCAGGCTCCTGTCCCTTTTCCCTCTGGCTTGCTTTGATCTGACCGTGAAGCAATTATTTTAGCCTCTAGTCAATTCCTGTCAGATTACCGAAGGACCTCAGAGCTTACACGGGCCCCGTGAGAGAACTCAGGGCGAAAGGTCCAGAGGCTGTGGGCCGGCAGCCTGCATGTCCCCGAGGGCTGCTTCTCGTGCTGATGTGCCCGCTGACTTCTTTGAGAATTCTGGGGTGCCAGGGCCTAGAGGATGCTCTGTCTCTGAGTTCACAGGCCCTCCAAGATAACCTCGCTCGCCTGCTTGCTCAGTTGCTTCGGTTGTGTCCGACTCTTTGCAGCCCCCTAGACTGTGAGGGCTCCTCTGTCCATGGGATTCTCCAGGCAGGAATACTGGAGTGGGTTTCCATGCCCTCCTCCATGGGATCTTCCTGACCCAGAAACTGAACACATGGCTCCTGCTTTGCAAGTGGATTCTTTATCTCTGAGCCACCAGGGAAGCCCTCGCAGACACCCTGAGCTCACTCTCAAGGGCTGGAGCCGGCCTCTGCAAGCAGCACAGCTGTTGTCCAGATGTCCAGCCCAGCCTGTGTACCCCATACTTTCATGCAGATGCTCTGTAACTGACGAGGAGCATCTGAGGAAGGTCACGGTGGTGCCAGGAGGCTTGCGACTGATGTAGGGTCCAGAGGAAGAGCCTCTCGAAGGAAAATAAAGCTGAGAAAATGCTCGTTCATCATCACTGAATGCAGGACACATCCCTGTATTGAAGATGGTGACTAACTACAGTCTATCTTGCTGAAGAAAAGGATTCAACTGTGTCACAAGAGATTTCAGTTAGACCAAGAAACATTAGCTAAGAGAATATGCATTTTATTAAATCAAAGGCTCCGTCAACCCGAGGAGGCACCATTTTGTGAACCACTGAGAAAGAAAAAGATACTGGCCTAAACTATATGACTTGCTTAATTAGACTTGCTGCTGCTGCTGCTGCTAAGTCGCTTCAATCGTGTCCGACTCTGTGCGACCCCATAGATGGCACCCCACCAGGCTCCCCCGACCCTGGGATTCTCCAGGCAAGAACACTGGAGAGGGTTGCTATTTCCTTCTCCAATGCATGAAAGTGAAAAGTGAACGTGAAGTCGCTCAGTTATGTTCGACTCTTAGCAATCCCATGGACTGCAGCCCATCAGGCTCCTCCGTCCATGGGATTTTCCAGGCAAGAGTACTGGAGTGGGTTGCCATTGCCTTCTCCCAATTAGAGATTTTTAAAGTTTTACTTATTAAAAGAACACATCTATGCTTTGTTTTCTATTATTACATACACGTAAAGGAAAATATTGTTCTTGTTTAGTCCCCACTCGTGTCCAACTCTTTTGCAACCCCATGGACTATAGCCCACCAGGCTCCTCTGTCCCTGGAATTCTCCAGGAAGAATACTGGAGTGGGTTGTCATTTTCTTCTCCAGGGGATCTTCCCAACCCAGGGATCAAACCCATGGTTCCTGCATTGACAGATGGATTCTTTACTGCTGAGCCACCAGGGAAGCCCTGAAGGAAAATATACATATACATAAATAGATACGTTATAAATAGATATAAGGGAATATAATTAAAGATAATTGGAGGAAGCACCATTTCATGAAACTTCTTCACATCTGGCTTTTCAGGTCAGTGTATTTAGGCAGCATCTTTTTTTCTTGTACAGTTTAGTCCTCATCTAGCGTGTTGCTAATGTAGCATTCCTTACAAGAATCCATAAAAGAAAGAAAAACGATTGGTGCTAATCTCTTGATTTAAACCGGAAATGCAGAGGAGCGGCTCACCCGCATCGTCAGATGCCCTGGAGGGCTGGCGGGACCCCAGGCTGCCAGATACCCATCCCCAGGGTGCTGGCTCAGTAGGGCTGGGGTGGGGCCTGAGCATCTACATTCATGCAGGATCCTGTTGCTGGTCCAAGGACCACACTTTCAGTGTGGATATAGGACTGGCCCCCTCTGCCTCCTTCGGGAATGTTACTCCCCACCTCTTCACCCGTGCTCTGTGATCATCTATCTCCCAGGGGCCGAAAGAGCCCCGCTCTGCTTCTTCCCAACGTCCAAGACCCTAGGGAGAACGTTATGCCTAAGCCTGATCAGGCTGTCACGGCTGCTTCCCACCTGCCACGTGACTGTCGGCAGCTGTGACCTTGCGAGATGAATCGGATTTCCCAGAGGCCATGTTGCGGGTGGGGTGCTGGTTCCTGCATCTTCTTCTCCTTTAAAACATTTTTATTGGACTGTCGTTGCTTTACGATGCTGTGTGAGCTTTTGGTGATGAGAAGAGCGACTCAGCTACGCATGTGCATGTGTCCTCTCTGCTTGGGTTTCCTTCCCGTTTGCGTCACCACGAGCACTGAGCAGAGTCCCCGGCACTGTCCAGCGCTTCTCCCTGGTTGTCTGTTTTCTGTTGTTGTTGTTGTTCAGCTAAGTCGTGTCCGACTCTTTGCGACCCCATGGACAGTAGCCCATCAGGCTCCTCTGTCATGGGGACTCTCCAGGCAAGAGGGCTGGAGTGGGTTGCCACGCCTTCCTCCAGGGGATCTTCCTGACCCAGGGATCGAACCCCAGCCTCCTGCGTTGGCAGGCGGGTTCTTTACCATCTGAGCCACCAAGGAAGCCCCGTCTATTTTATGCACAGTATCAATCGTGTATATATGTCAATCTCAATCTCACAATTCATCCCCTCTGCCCTCACGCATCTTCACATCAACAGGAGAGAGTCATGAACCTTCTTTGCATTTCTTGAGGGAGCGTGCGGCTCAGGTGGGCCTGGAGGTAGAGATGGGAGCTTCTCCTGTCCCCACATTTCCTGGGGTCACTCAGAGAGTGGACAGCACGGCCCAGGGTAGGGGATGGAGCTGCCAGGGCCAGGGTCTCAGGCTGTGTTTTGGGGCTGAAGATTCAGATGGTTTACTCTGGTGATTCACATGTAAACCATCCAGTCTTTTTTTTTTTCCTTTTCTTTTCTTAAGTGGTGCTGTTACCAAGCCTCTGATGTCATTCAGCATGACACTCTAATAAAAAGGCAGAAAGGCCTTCCTCGTGTCTGCGGTTAAATGGTAATAAAGAGCAGCTCTGAGTGGAGGGCCAGGCGGCCGAGCCGGGGGCAGCAGGGCTGTTCGTCTTCATTAGCGTCGCTGCAGTCAGCCGGTCAGCCATCGCCCTGGATGTGGGATGGGCCCCGGGGCACCCAGCTGGTTCTCTCCAGGAGCCTCCAGGGATCAGCCTGACCTAGTTTCCGAGACTTGAATGCCTTCCCTGGCAGGCAGAAGCACCCTAATCTCTCCCTTTGGTTCTCACTGCCCCAAGAGTGTCTCCTCTTTGTCTCAGATGATTTTCAACTGGGTACTGTTGTTGCCCCTTAGGAAACATTACTGGTCATGACAGCTGGGAGGGGACTGCTCCTGGCATCCAGTGCCCCGAGGCCAGGGATGCTGCTGGACCTCCTCCCAGGAACTGGACACCCCAACAGGGAATGCTCTGACACGTGGAGCTTCCCTGGTCGTCTAGTGGTTAAGACCCTGCACTTACAATGCAGGGGACTCAGGTTCGAATGCCGGTCAGGGAACTAAGATCCCACATGCTGGTGGCATAGCCGAAAGAGAAAAAAATTAAAAATAAAAAAAAAAAAGGAATCATCTGGCACAAAATATGAGCCGTGATGCAGTGGAGGAAGTGCTGCCTAATGAACCCAGCAACCACTGGATCGAAGATGTTGTTCTGGCCTATTGTAGGCTCTCTCTTTTTAAACTTTTTAAATTTATTTTTTAATTGGAGGATAATTGCTTTACATGTAGGCTCTTCCTTGAAATCTGGAGGAGAGACTGAAGGGAGGAAGTAAAATGAGCCTTGAAGCAGGATCCTCTGTGGGCTTCCTGCAGTGGAATGCTGTTGCCCATAATAAAAAGCTGTGATTTGCTCAATACCACTTTTGGATGGTTTCTCCTGATATTGGGGCTTCTCTGGTGACTTGGCAGTAAAGATTCCACCTGCAGTGTAGGAGACCCGGGTTCAGTCCCTGGGTTGGAAAGGTCCTCTGGAGGAGAGCATGGCAACCCACTGCAGTATTCTTGCCTGGAGAATCCCACGGACAGAGGAGCCTGGTGGGCTACAGTCCACAGGGTCGCAAAGAGTCAGACATGACGGAAGTGACTGAGTGCACAACACACACACCCTGATACTGAAAAGATAAAAGATTCGGCATATGCACAGACCCACGGACTGCGTAAGCAAGGAACTTTATCCCCAGACCTCCTGCTCTGGGGTGTGAGAGTGTCTAGAGATGTCCGAGGGTCCTGTTACCTGTAGGTTTTGATTTTGTAGGTCTGGGCAGGGCCTGAGATTCCGCGTCTCCACCAGGCTTCTCCCCCAGGCACTGCAAGGTGGAGCCCTGGCTGCAAAGTCGTAGGTCACTGACGGGATAGCAAGGCACGACCTTGACCTTTGGGGGTCCTAAAGCTGCTGAGGGTCAGGGATTGTGGCAGCCACCATTCAGTCTGGCTGATGGGAAGTTTCCAGCAGAACTTGTGAGGAAGAGTCAGCTTTCCTTCATGTGAGTTGTGTGTGTGCAGAGACCCACTCGCGCTGGTTTGCCCAGAACCGTTCCAGTTAAAGCCCAAAGTCTACTACTGAGTAGACTTTGAAACTCTACTTTGAGTCGAGTCCCCTGTGCTGTGCAGTAGGTCCTTGTTGGTTGTGTATCTTATATATGGTGATGCGTATGTGTCAATCCCTGATATATTTTAAAATAATTTCCTATTAGTAGAGGATGCCACGGAGCCCGCACTGGACCCTGCTTGGTTCTCACTCAGACTGTAAGTTCTGACTGTGCAGCCAGCATGTGTGTGTAACTGTGTCTTGGTACAGGACCGCGTAGAAACAGTTTCTTAAATGTCGAAAAGCATTATTAAGTGGCTGATAAATATATTTCACTTGCAAAAAAAGAGAAAAGAAACCAAAGTCTTGCATCCAAGGAATCCACCAGTCCTATGAGACCTCGATGTTTGGTCACCCTGTGAGACCCACTGTAGCCCCAGGGAAGGCGAGGTTGGATTTGCAAATTTCCTTTAGTGAGAAAGGCTCTGATTCCCGTGCCGTGGGGACTCTAGGAAAGCCTTTTTACTTATTTATTTGGCTGTGTGGAGTCTCAGTAACAGCACAAGGGCTCTGTAGCACTTGGGCTTAGTTGCCCCAAGGCTTGCGGGATCTTGGTTCTGGACCAGGGATGGAACCTGCATCCTCTGCATTGGAAGTAGGATTCTTAACCACTGGACCACCTGGCAAGTCCCAAGGGAAGCCTTTTATTGAGTTCTGTTAGTTCCTCCTCTGTTCCGGGAATGGAAGCAAGTGTGATGTCGGGAAATGCCACCTCCTAACATCGGGGCGAGTTTTGTGTTACCAGGAGGATTGTACTTCTCTCCCTGTGAATCATATGGTTCCCTGAACGTCCTATTTTTCCCTTCTTCCCATCCTTGTTACCCGCTGCTTCTAGATTCTTGCCCACCGTTTCCCAGGCCACTCCACGACTCTAAAGCTTCCAGCATTTCCTGACTAAATGCTCAGCAGGTGGAGAATCCCCCTGCAAATGCAGGAGTCACAGGAGATACCGGTGTGATCCCTGGGTCAGGACGATCCCCTGGAGGAGGAAATGGTAACCCACTCCTGTGTTCTCGCCTAAAAAATCCTGTGGACAGAGGAACCTGAGGGGCTAAAGTCCTAAGGGTCACAAAGAGTCAGACAAGACTGAGGGCCTTAAAATGCAAACACACACAGTTCTCAGTGGTTTTGCCCCCAGGGAAAGAAGTTTTGTGGTGGGTAGGAAAAAATATGTGAGATGTTTCCAGACTCTTGAGTAGTTTATATTCCTATTGAGTGACAAATATATGACTCATTTTTTTTTTTTTTTCTTTTTTGGGCTGCACCAAGTGGCTTGTGGAATCTTATTTCCCCAACCAGGGATTGAACTCAGTCCACCGCAGTGAAAGTGCTGAGTCCTAACCACTGAACTGCCAGGGACTTTCTGTATGACTCTGTTTTTTTTAAGGTCCAAGGTTTTATATAATTAAAGTCTACCATGGGATGTAGGGGTGTAGGGTCCGTGTTGACAAGACTTTGCAGATGATCTCGAGTGGAATCCTTAAGCTGTGTCTAAACCCTCCCTGCTGTGACTCAGCCCATTTCCATGCAGTTGGCTGAACATAGGCCTTCCCTGATAGCTCAGTTGGTAAGGATTCTGCCTGCATTGCAGGTGACCCCAGTTCGATTCCTGGGTTGGAAGATCCACTGGAGAAGGGATAAGCTACCCACTCCATTACTTGGGCTTCCTTTGTTGGCTCAGCTGGTAAAGAATCTGCCTGCAATGCTGGAGACCTGGGTTTGATCCCTGGGTTGGGAAGATCCCCTGGAGAAGGGAGCAGCTACTCTCTACAGTATTCTGGCCTGGAGAATTCCATGGACTGTATAGTCCATGGGTCACAAAGAATGGGACATGATGGAGCGACTTTTAATAGCCAAACATTTCCCCTAGTTTCTGTCTCTGGGCTTTGTTTAAACCGGTATCCCATCAAGAGTGCCTTCTCCGGGACTTCGACAGTCCAGTGGTTAAGAGTCTGTGCTCCCAATGCAGGGTGCGCAGGTTCGATCCCTGGTAGGGGAACTGAGATCCTGCAAGCAGCCTGAGTCAGCCAGAAGAAAGTAAATGCCTTCTTTCCTCTCTGTCTGTATATAACAGCTTTCACTGCTCTGTGGGATCTCGGCCTTAGTCTTCCAGCCATTAATGATCTCCCTTGTAAAACTCTCAACATTTAATGGGTGTGGCGCTGGTTTCCAGCTGAGTAGTAACCACCGAGTGTGTTAGTTGTTCAGTCGTGTCTGACTCTTTGTGACCCCATGGACTGTAGCCCACCAGGCTCCTCTGTCTATGGGATTTCCCAGGTGAGAATACTGGAAGGGGTTGCCAATGCCTTCTCCGGGGGGTCTTCCCAACCCAGGGATCAAACCCCGGTATCCTGCACTTGGCTTAGATTCTTACTGCCTGAGCCACCAGAGAAGGGCCGCAGTCTGGTCCCAGAAGGGTTCAAAGATGGGGAAGCATCCTCAAGAGAAGAGAATGAATGAGCATTTTGGGGGGAGAGACCTCCTCGGGGTGGGCCCTTCTGCAAGTCCCCTGCCAGCCCTGTCCCCTCCAGTCTCACCAGCCTCCTGGAGCAGCAGCTGCACTCAACTTCTTTGATTAATTTAGTGCTTGGAGGTGTTGTGAGATGGCATTCTAGAAGTCTTGCCTGGGAGCGTGCACTATAAAAATTAAGTCTTTAAAAAATGCAGGTCACATCTCATTTACTCAACAAATATTTATTGTGTCTTCTCTGTTCACCAGAGCGAGGGTACACAGTCACCATCATTCCCTTTGGGGCTGAAAACCGGATTGGTACCCACGGTAACCAGCGATGGACAAGGGTTGGGAGCTACTCACATAGTTAACTGTTTTGTGTGGATTTATTTGTTATTTTCCTGGCTTCTTAGAGTCAAGGTCTATGGTTTCACTTATTCCCTGCTCCTGCAGCCACAGTTCCCAGCTTGAGCTTCCTGAGCTTGGAGGGACTGTTTAGTCGTGTGGTTTATCCACTGTTAAAATGGACTTCCCAGGTAGTGCAGTGGTAAAGAATCTGCCTGCCAATGTAGGAGATGCAAGAGACTCAGGTTCGATCCCTGGGTCAGGAAGATCCCCTGGAGGAGAAAATGGCAATACACTCCAGTGTTCTTGCCTGGAAAATTCCATGGAGAGAGGCGCTTGGTGGGCAACAGTCCATGGGGGTCACTAAGAGTCAGACACGACTGAGCACCACCACTCGTTAATGTATCCCAAAGTTGAACAAGGCAAAGTGAAAAAGTGTCAGTCGCTCAGTTGTGACCCCATGGACTGACTGTAGCCTGCCAGGCTCCTCTGTCCGTGGAATTATCCAGAGGACAGTACTGGAGTGGGTTGCCATTTCCTTCTCTGGGGATCTTCCAGACTCAGGGATCAAACCTCAGTCTCCTGCTTTGCAGGCAGTTTCTTTACCATGTGAGCTACCAGGGAAGCGCAAAGGCAAGCTCACATCCAACCTCTTTGCTTTTGGTTGGAGTGACGGCCTCTCAGGTCTAGAGCCTGGTATCTCATGTTGATCTGAAGCTCTGTTGGACTCAATGCTTTCAAATTCCTTTTTGGAGGGGAGTGTGGTTGGAGACCCCCAGGGGCTTAGAGAGAGCACAGGGTTACAGACCAGGTCAGCCATGCTTGTTGTAATGATCCCAGAGTAGATGTTGGTATTCAGACTGACTAGAGTGCTTCCCTGCTGTGGCCATGAAAGGTTCTGGAAGAACTCACTGTAGCCCTCTCCACCCCAGATGCAGGCATCTCTGGAGACAACATTCTAACGTCCAACTGTCGTATGGCAGCTTGACGGCAGCTGGGTACGTGTCAGGGCCCCGAACCGTGTGCCCTTCTGGGTCGGGATGGAGGAGAAAAGGAGCTTTAGGTGTGGACGCTCTGCCCTGAGCATGTGGTCTCCCGGGAGGAGCGAGGGAGGGTCCGGGACTGTCCGAGGCAGGGCCTCTGGTAGGGGGCGGGTACCCCCGCGTCTGCGGGCACCTCGGGGCTCCCATGTTGTGTCGAGCCAAGGCCCCTGCCAGCCATCTGTGAGCTGCAAGGCAGGAGACGCGGCCTGCAGGGTGACAGCCCTGTCTGGTGGCAACAGACAGTCCCCAGGCTCTGGGAGGGAGTGGGGAGCGTCCTGGGGCCTCAGGTTCTCGTCATGTGCGGACAGTCTCACCCTGCAGCTGGCCTGCGGGAGAACTAATGAGGTGGAGAAAATCCATGGGAAATGATTGATGAAGACAAATCGTGGACATTTTCAAGGGAACCTGGCTGTCCAAAGCCTCCAGGGGGTTTTGGATATAAGCGCCGCGTCCACTTGATTGACTGAGAGGCTTGTGCAGAGAGTTAGGAGACCTTAAACTGGGTCTCACTACTGACCTTTAGTCTTACTATTTCAGCTCCGTGAGCCTTTTTTCTGTATTCCCCTTCTTTTATATCTTCTTGAAATGTGTTTAAATGATAAAAGGAACATAACGTTACAGAAAGGGGGAAAAGCTCTACAGTCTCATCGCCCAACTGCTTTAATTGGTATGAATTCTAGTTTTTCTGTTACTTGCATGTTTTTTGCCACTGTATATTTTTCCTTTTTAAATTTTGTTTATTTATTTGGCGGCACCAGATGTTAGGTGCGGCAGTCTTAACCACTGGACCGCCAGGGAAGTCTGGATTTATCATTTTTACTAACTGCCTAAAAGTCTTCTGCATTTATGTTCTTTAATTTACTGACCTGTCCCTTTTTTTTGAGCATTAGAATGATCAATATCTTTTCTCCCTCATATTTTAAATCATGTTATTAAAAGAGTTCCTGAAAAGTCACACTGATGGATCCACCCCATTATTGGGAGCAGAGGGTCCAGGGCAATTTGCTTGGCTTCATCATTCCATTTAATTAGACAGGTGATTTTTTTTTTTTTTTCTTTAGTACCTTTTCTGTGTAAGGCTTTCTATCTGTATTATCTGTTGCAGGTCCCGGCTGACGTTTCCAGAATATGTGGCAAGACTGTAAACCTCACCAATGACAACAACTTCAGGTAAAAGGCCAGGGTGAATCTGTGAATTCTCAGTGACATAGTATTTTTAAATATTCATAGTAGTAGAAGTCTGTCTCACCATGAAAATGACTGTAACATCCATCCCTCTTGCTTGCAGGATGTATTAGACGCGGATTGGGAATGTGGGTTGTTTGTTATTGGTTCCGCATGGAAAGTGCTCGAAACATTTTTGTTCGCCCCGGTATTCTGACCTGTCTCCCCATAGTCTCGCTGACCATAATCATTTTCATGGTTGAGCCAGAAAGCTGTGACTCTAACCCAACAGCCCGGGAGGATTAGGGACTCACGACGGTGTGTGGAACGCGGCGGAAAGGGGGCCAATGGGAGAGGTGGATTCCAGCTCCTTGTCTCGGTCTCTGCGGCCATCTGTGAAGTGAGAGGCGGGGGTCAGAGGCTCTCAGAGGTTCTTCCCAGCACTGAATGTTGTGGTGTGGCCTCACGTGTGACCTGACGGCTTCTCTGGTGGTACAGCGGTAAAGAATCTGCCTGCAATGCAGGATACCTGGGTTTGATCCCTCAGTCGGGAATATCCCCTGGAGAAGGAAATGACAACCCACTCCAGTATTCTTGCCTGGGAAATCCCATGCACAGAGGAGCCTGGCGAGCTACAGTGGCAACAGTCAGACACGACTTAGGACTAAACAACAACAAAACAAAAAAACAGTTCACCCAGTAGAAGTCCAAGAATGGAAACTGAATTAGGAAACCTCCCTCTTAGGTTGAGGCAGTAGCCATTGGCAGAGAGGCAGTTTTGTCCCTTCTTCCCCCCTCCCTTTCTTCCCTTCCTTCTTGCCTTCCTGCCTCCCTCCCTGCCCTTCCTGCTCCCCTCTTCCTTCCTTCTTCTTGCTTGTCCCATTCCCCGGGGGTTATGCTCACAGTAGGAAAACACCGTCCTTTCTGGATAGGTTCACCCAGCCCTACCCTTGTCCCTATCACCAGCCCTTCGCAATCTACAGCAAATCCACACGAGATGAGTTTCGTTTCTATTCCCACTGGAGAGAGTAATAAAGCTTCTTGGAATCCTGGCTCCCTTCCCAGCCCCTGGGGCCTCTTAGGATCCTGAATGATTGTACCAGGCATATTAAAATGCTCCCGCATTCCACATTAAGTAGCCCCACCTCACACCCACCATAAAATAATCAAAAAGTTTGTAAAAATAATTTTGCTTTTGAAGTAATTTGGCTAGAAGCTTATTTAATTTCTGACTGACTGTGATTTCTTGGCCATTGTTGTGCCTACTTAAGGATTCTCTTGAAGGGAGTAAAGCTAAGCCTCAGATTGTTGTTTGAATGTAAATAAATTTTTATGAATACCAAAGTCAATAATTAACAAGGTTTTATAGACATTTCGTTAAGCACTTATTAATTGAAATTTCTGCAGGTTTTTTTTTGGGGGGGGGTGGGGGGAGCCGAAACCCAGTATGTTTTTTTCAATTTGTAACCGTTTCATAGACCCCCTGGAAAAAGAGGAAATCCTGGGTGCTGGTACACTGGTTTCCTTCTTTCTTTCTTTTTTTTTTAATTAAAGAAAGCAGCATTGTTTTTCTTAGATTACGTGTCTGTTTATTTGGCTGCACCAGGCCTTAGTTTCGGCACACAGGATCTCTAGTCGCGGTGTGCAGACTCTTAGTTGTGGCATGTCGGATCTAATCTGGAAAGTTCCCTTTCCAGAGATCGAACCCGGGTCCTCTGCATTGGGAGCACAGAGTTATAGCCGCTGGACCACCGGGGAAGTCCCACAAGCCTTCACTTATAACACACATTCAAGGCAGTGCCTGCGACGTCAGGCCTGGCAGCATCGTGAGGGCACAGCTGTTCTCCGTCTTCTTCGCTGGTGTGTATCCAGTCCTCAGAAGTGCCTGTCGCGGAGCAGGCGTGCAGCAGACATTCTCTGAGTGACCAAATGAACCAGCAGGCTGCTCTGTGATCCATACAGCTCTAAAAGAGCAGGCTCAAAGCAGAATTTACTTGTTCAGCGATTCACCCTTAATAAACCAAAATTCAGTTTCATAGAATTCCTTGTGAGATGCCGGGAGAGTTGTTTAAACCCAATGTGGAAAAGATGGAAAACAGATTTATGCCAGTTATCATCTCAGAGACAGGGTTGAAATATATTTAATCAGTGGTGCTTTTTATGTAGAAATTTTTTTATGTAGTAATTCCATATCATATTAAAGCTAGCAATTGAGCAGGCTCAGGTTTGCATTTTAAATATCTCTCCCGATACTGGAAACTTCTCTCCCAATAATAGGTTTGTATAAAATCCGTAGAACCTATACTTCTCTTTTTCTTCTTTTGAAATGTTATTGTCTTTTAAAAAATTTATTTGTTTTTAAATTGAAGTACAGTTGACTTCCAATGTTGTCAGTTTTAGATGTATAGCAAAGTGATTGTTACACATATATATAAATCTATTCTTTTTCATATTCTTTTCCATTATAGAATATTACAAGATATTGAGTATCGTCCCCTATGCGATACAGTAGACTCTTGTTGGTTATATATTTTACATATAGCAGTGTGTATATGTTAAACCCAAACTCCTGATTTATCCCTCCCCTCCCCTTTCCCCTTTGGTAGCCATAGGTTTGTTTTCTGGGTCTGTGAGTCTACTTCTGTTTTGTAAATGAGTTCACCTGGACCATTTTTTTAAGATTCCATGTATTTTTTATTGTTTGGTTGCTCAGTCTTTTGTAACCCCATGGACTGTAGCCCGCCAGGCTCCTCTGTCCATGGGATTTCCCAGGCAAGAGTACTGGAGTGGGTTGCGATTTCCTTCTCCAGGGGATCTTCCCAGCCCAGGGATCAGACCTGCATCTCCTGCATTGGCACCTTTATCACTGAGCCACCAGGGAAGCCCTTCCACATGCAGGCAAATCGGATATGTGCCTTTCTCTGTCTGCTTAGTTCACCTGGTATGATAATCTTTAAGTCTGTTTATGTTCCTGCAATTGGCATTATTTCACTCTGTTTTATAGCTAAGCAATAGTCCATTGTGGAGAAGACATGGCACCCCACTCCAGTACTCTTGCCTGGAAAATCCCATGGATAGAGGAGCCTGGTAGGCTGTAGTCCATGGGGTCGCTAAGAGTCGGACACCACTGACGTGACTTAGCAGCAGCAGCAGCAATAGTCCATTGTGTGTCTATACCACATCTTCTCTATCCATTCATCTGTTGATGGACACTTAGAGAACTTGTGTCTTTATACCCTCCCTCCAGCCTAGCTGGTGCAGGTTCAGAATCAATCATCTGAACAAAGGTGAGAAAGGTGTCATGCTTGCTTACTCAGTTCCCCCCACCAAGCCCTTGAGGGCAGCTGTTCCCTGTACCAGGTTCAGAAAAGTGGCATCAGGTCGCTCTTGGCTCCTTTGGATGGTTTTTAGATAAAAGGCGGGTTGGAATTTCCTCTTTGTCAGTTGATCAGTCATACTGGAGAGCAGGTGTCAGGAACAACCAGGCCTATTCCACCTGCCAGGGACTCATTGCCAAAGCCATCCCAGGCATTTCTATTTAGGAAGCCCTGTGATGTCACAGCGGAGAAGGCAATGGCACCCCACTCCAGTGCTCTTGTCTGGAAAAATCCCATGGACGGAAGAGCCTGATGGGCTGCAGTCCATGGGGTCGCTGAGTCGGGCACGACTGAGTGACTTCATTTTCACTTTTCACTTTCATGCATTGGAGGAGGAAATGGCAACCCATTCCAGTGTTCTTGCCTGGAGAATCCCAGGGACAGGGGAGCCTGGTGGGCTGCCGTCTATGGGGTCGCACAGAGTCGGACACGACTGAAGCGACTTAGCAGCAGCAGCAGCAGTGATGTCACAGTGTCCTGACATCAGAACCTTAAATAATCAGAACCCAGAAGAGCTGAGGGAATTGAGCACCTGGGAGGTTTGATGGTAGGTATAATTTTTTAATTCTTTTTTTTTCAATTAAATTAAAAAATTTTTTTTTTCTGCCATGCAGTGGAACATGTGGGATCTTAATTCCCTGACCAGGGATCAAATCTGCCCTCCTAACGTGCGTTGGAAGTGCAGAGTCTTAACCAGTGGACCACCAGAGGAGTCCCTGGAGGTGTGTCTTTGCAGTGATTGGAATGTCAAGATTGGCTGGGCGGTTGGTTCTTGTCTTTCCTGCATTTTAGGGGGAATCAAATGCTAACTACTGCCTTAACTGAAGCTGGATGCTTCTTGAAGGCCTCATTAAATTTCAAAGAGTGAGTTTTATCATCACTCCGTACTAAGAAGATTTATTTTATGGGATTACACTGGGGCGTCTCAATCTTGGCACTGTTGCTGTTCTGGGTCAGATAATTCTCTGTTGTGGGGGTTGTCCTGGGTGCTGATGGATGGGTAGGAGCATCTCTGGTCTCTGCCCGCTGGTTCCCTCCCATCTGCTCACGGCCCCCCCGGGGGGCAAAACTGCCCTTGGGATGCTGTCGACTTATGATGAGAGCAGCCGGGACCGTGTGATCTGGTACACAAATGCTGTTTTCTCATAATGATGCCAAAAGCTCAGCTTTTCTGTACACTGGTGCTAAATTGAATCTCAGAGACAGAGTTCTTGGGTGAAATAGAAAAGAATAGCTTCATTGCGTTGCCAGGCAAAGGGGGCCACGGCAGGGCAAGACCCTCAAGCCTGCGTGTCCCCACTTGGAGAAGACAGTGAGAAGTTGTATAGTAACGGTTCAAAGAGGACGTGGTCAGCTGGTGGACATCCTTCTGACGGGTTGGTGGTGAGGTCAGTGGGGGTCTACACCATCAGTATCATCAGCCTTTAGGTTGCAGCTGGCCTGGGGTCTGCATGCTGGTGGGCAGCACACCACTGTTAATCGTTAACTTCTCCCACCTGGAGGGGTCTCAGTATCTGCAGAACAGCTCAACAGTATTGTGGTGTGTATCCATTGATAGGGAAACAGTTCTCCCTGGTCTCGCATCCCCTCTCTTCCCTGACTAGCAACTGCTTTAATCTGCCCATTGGAACTCAGGGAAAGTCATGGAAGCTGAATGAAGGCTGTTTCCTGTAAGATATGGGGGACACAGAAAGGCCTTGAGCACAGGAGCACCCCACAAGGCCCTGCTTGGTATCAGTAACTCTCAGGAAGGTCTTTAATGTGTAAAATGTAGCCAATGAATAACACATTTGCATCTGGACAACTTATCCAATATTCAATAAATACTGAACAGGTGCTACATGCTTTGCACTGGAGACACAGCCATGCAGACGGCCCACAAGGTCCTGCTCTCAGAAGCTCACCTTTCAGGGGACTGAGTAAATAAGAATGCCTGAGAGTGAGAAGCGCCGTGAGATGATGCGGAAGGGCGTGGAAGCACTGTGTCACAGAGGGCATTGAAGGAAGGCCTCTTTGTGGGGTGACACTTGAGCTGAGACCCACGTGACAGGAGGGAGCCAGCCAGGTGAAGACCTGAAGACAGGCGCTCCAGGTGGACGCTCCAGGCGGTGTTCTCAAGGAAACGGCATGTGCAAAGGCCCTGAGGCCGGAGGAAATAAGTGCACTGTTCCAGGAGAAGGCAGAGCAGCCCGCTGAAGCAGAGTGAGGGAGGGGTACAGGTGGGTCAAAGGTGAGCGGACTCAGGTCACGTAGGGCTTCCTAGGTGGAGGGAGGCAGCTAGAGTTTCACTCCAAGGGCACAAGAAGCCCTCTGAGGGCTGGACTTCTGTCTCTAAAAAATTACTTAGACTGTCCTTTGGAGGATGATCTGGGACCTGATGACTCAGTGTTAAAGAATACCTGGAGTGCAGGAGACACAGGAGATGTGGGTTTGATGCTTGGTCAGGAAGATCCCCCAGAGGAGGCAGTGGTAACCCACTCCAATATTCTTGTCTGGAAAGTCCCGTAGACGGAGGAGCCTGGCGGGCTACTGTCCATGGGGTCGCAAAGAGTCGGGCAGGACTGAGCCGCTGACGTTAACACTTGCTTCATCGGGGAGATGAAGTCCGCGGTCAGGGCAAGATGATGAGTCAGAGCTATTATTTTGGGCAAAATGGATGAATTCTGGATATATGAGTGGGGTATACTTAGGAAATCCCCTAAAAGAGCAACCAATAAAAATCCCTGATATTTCAATAGCATTCTTTGAACTGCCTATTACTTTCACTTCCTTAATCCCTTCCGCATATCAGTGCCAGTTCAATCGAGTTTACCATCCACACTTTGAAAGAACCAGCGCCCCAGGCTCAGGGGCTTATCTTAGTCCTCCTGACACATCAGTGGTCAGACTTCAGGAAAGGGAAAGAAACAAGAGCCCAGAGGGGTTGAGCGAGCCCGCCCCACATGTGCGTAGCTGATCTCCATGTGCTGGGGCCCGGCAGAGCAAGCAAAGGCTCATAAAATACATGTGTATATATATAATATGTAAGGTATGTATATAAGTGAGAGTGTTAGGTGCTCAGTCATGTCTGACCCTTTGTGACCCCATGGACTGCACCCCGCCAGGCTCCTCTGTCCATGGGATTCTCCAGGCAAGAATACTGGAATGGGTTGCCCTGCCTTCCTCCAGGGGATCTTCCCCACCCAGGGATTGAACCCAGGTCTCTAACATTGCAGGCAGATTCTTTACCATCTGAGCCACCAGGGAAGCCCCATGCTGCTGCTGCTGCTAAGTTGCTTCAGTCGTGTCTGACTCTGTGCGACCCCACTGACGGCAGCCCGCCAGGCTCCCCTGACTCTGGGATTCTCCAGGCAAGAACACTGAAGTGGGTTGCCATTTCCTTCTCCAATGCATGAAAGTGAAAAGTGAAAGTGAAGACGCTCAGTCGTGTCAGACTCTTTGCCACCCCATGGACTGCAGCCTACCAGGCTCCTCCATCCATGGGGTTTTCCAGGCAAGAGTACTGGAGTGGGGTGCCATTGCCTTCTCCGGGAAGCCCCATAGTATATATAATATAATATAAATGAATGAAAGGGTGGAGCTTGAGGACAATGACCGCCAGTCTGCTGGGGGTGGGGGCCTGGCTGGGTGGTGGGCACTTTGTTCCCTCTACAGTCGCTTGTCGGGAGCACAGAATGATTGATTATTCGCAGACCTGGGATGGGAAGGTGGGTACTGAGACTCAGAGGAATATGGGATTTATCCATGGAAACCCACGTGCTGTATGGGGCTTCCTCCTGACTCCAGAGCCTAGGCTGCAGTACCTTGTAAGGGAAACAGAGAGGGAAGGAGGGAGCAGGGAGGGAGGAAGAGAGAGAGAGAATCATCCATCTCCCTTCCTTCCTGTGTGCACCAGGAGAAGGCCATGTGAGCACACAGTGAGAAGGCAGCCGTCTGCACGCCAGCAAGAAAGCCCTCACCAGGCACGAATCTGCACTTGATCTTGAGCTGGTCTTGGGCTTGCAGCCTCCAGAAGTGTAAGACGATAGATGTCCAGTGTTTAAGCCACCCAGCCTGCTGTTTTCTTATGGCGGCTTGAGCTGAGATAGCTGGCCTGGCTCTGCTCTGTGTCTAAGAATCTCCTGAGGGCAGAGACCACCTACAGTCACCATGCTGTCTTCCCTTCTTGGAAGGGAAGGATATGGTGCGGTCACCAGTGTCCACGACTGACTTCTCTGGTCAAGAGAGGGCTGCTCCTATCGGATCCTCTGGTCTTTGGCCACAGTGATTATGGGCAGTGTTTCTGGGTACCCTCTGGAAGGGTCATCAGATACAATACCCGACGCCCAGTTACACCTGAATTTCGGATAAGCAACAAACGTGAAATACACTTTTAGCAGAAGTATGTCCCAGATAATAGTGAGTTGCTTAGAGAAGGAACACACAGGATATGTGCTATGTGTTCAGTCACTAAGTCATGTCTGACTCTTTGTGAGCTCATGGACTGCAGCTCGCCAGGCTTCTCTCAAAAATTATTTGTTGTTTACCTAACATTCAAGTTTAACTGGATATCCAGTTATCCAGTTAAACTTGACTGGATATTTTTGACTAAACCTAGCAACCCCACCCTATGGTCCTTTCCTAGAAGGCCAGGAGAGCAAAGCACTGGTTCTCGATGAAGGGCTCTAGGATCAGAGCACCAACCCGACTAGTTCAGAACAGAAAACCTCTGCAGGGGCTTCCAGAACCAGAAGCTCTGAGGGTGCCAGCATTCTGCATTTTGATGTCTCTGGGGGTGGTTCCATTGGACGCTGTAATTTGAGGACCATTGATCTAAAGAATGACGCTGATGGTGGAGACTGCAGGTCGCATGCTCTGTTGCTCACCTGGGACGCCGCCAGAATGCAGCAACCTAACTGACATCAGGCCCGTTGCAGGGCGTTGTTTCCCTGGGTTTCTGTGGCTTCCCGGAAGGTTGCTGAGGATGGTGCAGCTCTCAGTTCTACCCGCCCTAGTGTCTTCCCGAGCCCGCAGAGGCTGTGAACCAGAAAATTGATTCTCCTGCCGGATCTGCCAGTTTCAGCGGGCGGGGCGGAGCTTGGTGGCCGGGGACACGTGTGCCTGGAGGGAAGCAGGAAGTGACTCCGGAGTGGAGCCCGCAGAACCAGCAGCGGCTGCGGGGCTGATGGAAGTGGAGAGGGGGCTTGAGAGGGCACCGAAGTGAGTCGGCTCTTCTCGCCTTCGGTGCCTTTGGCGGGGCTGGAGGCCCAGGGTCTGGGGCCACCAGGAGCCAAGTGCGGGGCCTGGAAGGGCAACCACATGCAGTTTGGAAGGAGGTGTCCCTGGGAGAGGAGGGGGTCGGAGGAGAAGCAGGGTGGCCTGGGTAGGTGGCAGAGGAGGGGGAGGGGTGCCGGGAGCATGCCCCCTGCCCCTCTCCAGGGCGAGCTGGCGGGTGTTGTCCTTCTGTTGGCAGTGGTCCCCCAAGATCCTTTTCATTCAGCGCTTCCCAGTGGGCGTGTGGAGGGGTACCCCCAGGAGCAGACCTGGTTGCAAGTCCAGCTGCTCCAAGTCCCCTCCGCCAGGCTCTGAGGCTCAGCAGGACCCTTGAACTTGACTGGGAATCTGGTTAATGTGCGGCAGGCCCGAGGAGGCGCCTTTCTCTGCACCCCTGGGTCGGCAGGTCCTCGGACTACACTTTGAGTAGCCAGGTATTGGAGACCAGTTTCCGCAGTCACAGACGCCCAGACCCGAATCGCTTTGCTCAGTTCCAGTCTTGGAGTCAGGGCAGGCATGTGGGTCTCGTGAAGTGCTCTTTACACCTGTGCAGCTTTTCCATCAGCCTCTTGAAGCTGACTCTTGGAAGGTTTAAAATGGAGAGAAAAGACAGAAATCTTCTATCCGCCAGGAGCCCTGCGCTGCTGTGTGTGGGGAGGTGCTGGCATCTTTCGAGCTGGAGCAGGCAGAGAATCATCTTCCCTCCTGCAGAGGGGCCCGGGCTTATGATTTAATATCAGCTCCTGGGAAGTGTGAGCCCCACTGCAGAAGTGGCTTTTGAGCTGGCTGACCCACCCTGGCTGGCCTTCTATGTTGCCAAGGCACTTCTCTGTCCTGCCTACTGGAGAAAACTTTCTGCTCTCTTGGGTCTGCGTGGCGGTGGCCCTGCCGATCCCTCACGGGGCAGGAGAGCTCACTTTCTAAGCTCTCGGTCTTGTAGAAGATCTTCCAGTTTTAGATCCGTGCTTTCCATCCTGATGTCCATCCCCTGTGGAACGCTGTGCGATGCTACATGCGTGCATGCTCCCTGGCTCAGTCGTGTCTGACTCTCTGTGACTCCATGGACTGTAGCCCGCCAGGCTCCTCTGTCCATAGGATTTCCCTGGCAAGAACACCAGAGTGAGTTGCCATTTCCTTCTCCGGGGGATCTTCCTGCATTGACGGCAGATTCTTTACCGCAGAGCCACCTGGGAAGCTCCCATAAAATATTAATTCTGATTCTGCAAGTCTGGGATGGTACTTGAGATTCTGCATTTCTAACTTAGCTCCTAAGGGGGCCCAGTGCTGCTGGTTCTGGGACCACCCTTAGAGTAGTGAGGGTTTTCTTTTAATGTTTATTTATTGTGGCTGCACCAGGGTCTTAGTGGCAGCTCGTGGAATCCGCGATCTTCGTTGAAGCGGGGTGCGGGACCTTTAGCTGCCATATGAGAGTCCTTAGTTGCGGCGTGTGGGATCTAATTCCCTGACCAGGGACTGAGCCTGGGTTGCCTGCACGGGGAGTGCAGAGTCTTAGCCACTGGACCAGCAGGGAGGTCCCTGAATTGTGAGGATTTAAAACAGCAAGGAAGAAACTTCTCTGAGGAGCACTGGGCTGGCATCCCCAACGATAAATCCACGGTGGCCTTGGCCTTCTCTCTGTGTCTCTTTTTCGTACATCTCAGGGTGCCTGTGCGTCAATAGAGTCTTAGAACAGTGTTTTCGCCTCCCACCAGCCCCCAGGAACACCCACAACCTTCCTTGTTTGCCAGCCCACAGAACCCACATTGACTTTGGCTGTTTGGTGAATGTAAATGGTTTCCTCTTTTCTGTAGTTGCTAAAAGGTGCATTCAACGCTGAAAAACAAAGTTGTTTTTTTGTTGTTGTTATGACCTGTCTTGGATGATAAGTACCGAGAGAATGCTAGCTGTGTGCCTTTCTTTGTAAATCCTCTTTGAAATTTGTATCCACAAAGATCGGTGTAATGATCCGAATGTCTTAGTTTAGAAGCACAGACGATTCTCTTTAGGATGCCTTAACAAGATGCCATATGTAACGAGGTGGGTTTTTGCTTAATGGTGTTTTTTTCTTTAGTTGGTGCAGTCATCCTCCTGAACTCCACTTAGACTATGGAGACCCAGGCTGAGTCCAGAGATTCTGTTTCGTGCTGAGGTTTCTTGGTACCTTGACTGAGCCTGGGCTCACCTGGGTTTACCTGGGTTCATCCTGACTTACAGCTTCCTAGATCTGAATCCTGCTGGTTTGCTGACCCTCTTGGCATAAGAGGGCCCATCTACCCTCTGCCCGGGTTTACTTCCAGGGTCAGAGCAGAATCAACAGCTTTTGGTCTGCAAGTTCAGGGTTGCTGGCTCCTCACAGACCACTAGAGCCTGGCAGGGCTGAGCCAACTGGGGTCGTGTCCAGCCCTGTGAGTGCTAGAGGATCGGGGGAGCTGAATGAGCCCTTTGTGATGAGGCCTTGAGCCCTGGTGTTTATTGTACCAACTACACACAGAGCTTTCCAACAAGAGGGTTTCTCTCCCTTGTAACTTTCCACAGGTGAGGTGACTCCCTATCATTTCAGAGCTGGAATTTAGAACATGTGCAAGTCTAGAGGAGGTCTGCCGAGCAGAACCACAAGGCAATGGTACTTCCCTTTCCTTCCTTGGCGGGCAGTGGTGTAACTTCAGCCTTGGGAGCAAAAGTGCTCAGTGGGGGGGCTTCCCAGGTGGCTCAGTGGGTAGAGAATCTGCCTGCAATGCAGGGAACTCAGGAGACTTTGGTTCAGTCCCTGAGTGGGGAGGGGGGGGTGGGGGGTGGAAGATCCCTTGGAGGAGGGCATGGCAACCTGCTCCAGTATTCTTGACTGGAGAATCCCATGGACAGAAGAGCCTGGCGGGCTACAGTCCACGGGGTTGCAAAGAGTTGGACGCAAGTGAAGCGACTGAGCAGGCCCGCACATGCTCAGTGGACTTGGGGAAATGACACTTGGGTTTTGTTTCTGTGTCTTTGCTTATTCAAGATAAGCCCGCCCTTTTCAATTCAGCACATATGTTTTGGGGTGCCAGAAAACCCTATTTTATGGGGGTATCAAATGTGAAAAAGCATCATCCCTATTTTTCAACAACGAATGATATAAAAGATGAAGGAGGCAAGCCCACACAAAGAAAGCAGTGAAGACGTGCCCTGGGACCGGAGTAGAGGGGAATCAGGGAACCGTGGCATCAAAGTTGGCTTTATCAGAGGATGCTCTGGGTCTGATGGCTGGAGGCTGGGGAGGAAACTGGATAAAGAGAGACTTGGAGCAGGACCATTGGGGACTTGTGAAAGGCACCGCGAATAACAGGGTTGAGCTGGAATACAGTGCCCTTTCAGGGTGCAGTGGTTGAAGAGTTGTTGGGTGAGTTGACGGTCAGCTGATGGAGTGAATCCTTGGTGGCTACGGGAGCTGCCATGAGAACTGCTCCGGAGAGCTGCTGAAAGTTCGATTGGGCTTCCTTGCTAGCTCAGATGGTAAAGAATCTGCCTGCAGTGCAGGAGATGCGGGTTCGATCCCTGGGTGAGAAAGAGCCCCTGGAGAAGGGAATGGCTACCCTCTCCAGTGTTCTTGCCTGGGAAATCCTAGGGACAGAGGAGCCTGGCGGGCTGCAGTCCATGGAATCGCAAACAGTTGGATGCGACTGAGCGACCAACACTTTCTTTGGGTGGAAGAGCTTCAGGAGGGCATCTGAGCTGGTCAGCCTGTGCTCGGAGGAGACATGATGGATGATAGGCAAGGCTCAGGTGAAACAGGTAGAACATGCCCAAAGGCTGCAGTCAGACATCCCAGACTCTCTCCCTCCAGGCTAAGGAATTTGCATTCTTTGCACGTCTTTGGAACTGTTTCCCAGTGCCCTCCCTTCCCTCCTGTCGTCTCCTCCCCTGGTGTCTCCCTGGGCGTCCCCAGGTGTCTCCTTTCAGAGCTGGATGGTTTCTGATAGCTGGGGTCAGCCTGGGTGAAGCCGCCCAGCCTGGCCTGGGCCAGGTCACTGACGGGTGTGCGGGCCCCTTAGCACGTGCGCGTCCCGGGGAGGGACCACGGGCGCTGACCCTCTCTGCTCCTCTGCACACAGCCGTATCCAGCATGCTCCACGGCCACAGCCCGGTGTCCCAGGCCCTGCTGGGGACCTTCTTCACCTGGGGGTTGACAGCAGCCGGGGCAGCCCTCGTGTTCGTCTTCTCTAGCGGACAGGTGAGTTGCCTCGCTTTGGTTCTGGGGGGTTCGCGGTGGGGGGCCCTTTGTAGTGAACTCTGCCCCTTTCCTTCCCTCGCCCCCTCCAGCCCCCTGCCTGGGAGCTCATGGGCCCTCTGCGTCTCCCTTCCGATGCCCAGTGTTTTGGCCGTTAGGAGCCCCCCCTGATTTCTCTCTGCCGCCCAGGTTCTCGGGCCTGGAGCAGGTGGCAACGTGTGAGGTTTGACCCCCTCGCCCTGTGCCGTGAGGGGCGGAAAAAACCCTGGAAAAAGCGAGGGGGCCGGCTCTGTTTCCTTCAGCCCATTTCTAGACTCTTCCTTTCCTCCCTTGCCCCCTTTGGGATGAACACACACAGACCTGCCCCACGCTCCCCAGGCCCCTGAAGACCCCACCCCACCCCGCGCACCCCTACATCTCCCAGACCCCCCCTCCATGCACACTCCATGCACCCTCCTGCCCTGCCCCAGCCCACGCCCGCCTCCTGTGCGTGGAGGCCCTGCCTCTCCTCCAGCCCAGGCTGCCCGAGTCCACGGCATCCTGATGAACGCAGAGTCCCCTCGACCGCCATGCTCAGGGCGCAGGCAGGGCAGCTGTAGCGAGCGTGCACGCGCTGGAGGAGCGAGGCAGACCCACCGAGAGGCCCGGGAAGCCGGCCGGCCAGGGTCCTCTCGTGTCAGGACCTGTACAGCAGTGCTGATGTCACTGGGAACCGGGCTGGGAGCCTGCAGAGACTGGTCCAGGTCCCAGGCTGCTGTCAACAGGCGGCCCAGCGCCCCGCCCATCTCCCGACAGCTGTGCCAGGTCACCAGGGTCCTGTCCTCGAGCCTTTCCGGGGTAGAGCAGCCCATGTTTCCATCTTCCCCAGTTTCAGTTGCGTTTAGAAGCAGAGATCTGAGTCGGAAGAGCTGGGTTCTGGCTGGCCGGCTGGCCGCAGAGACCTGAGTGGAAGTCCACAGGCCCCGAGTGAGCCCGGTCGGTGCTGTGGAGGCTGCTCGGAAGGGAGAAGCCATCGCAGAGGTGCCCCCTCCCCTGGGAGCTGAGAGCCCCTAATCTGTCTCCCGTTAGCGTTGACCCCAGGTCAGTAGGAGGAACGGCTGAGACACTTCTCTGTGCAGAGGCGCGTCGGGGGTCCCCACGACCACTCACAGATGCCGTGATTCACTAGACGGGCTCGTGGGACTCGGCATGTGGCTGAGCCACGTCGTCGTCGCTAAGGTCTATCACAGCGAAAGGACACAACAGCTACGTCAGGGTCTGGGGAGATCTGTGCACAGATTTGGGGTCTGACGCCCCCTTCCTCCTACGAGGAGGCACAGAGCGTGCTCCTTCCCCAGCAGTGACAACGGGGTAACACGTGGACGATGTGTCTGCCCAGGGACGCCCAGTGCAGGCTCGGTCCTCAAGGTCTTTACTGGGGGCTGGCCACAGAGGCATCTGAGCCACCAACCCAAATTGCAGACTCTCAGAAGGAAAGCAGCTGTCCCGGATAAATCACGTGGTTTGTGAAACGGGCACAGGGACCCACCCTTATCTTATCGGTCAGGGATGGGGGAGCAGTCCCAGTGCCAGCTTCCCAGGAGCCAGCTAAGGACCAGCCTTGAAAGCAGTACCTTCTAAAGGGAGCAGGCTCAGCTGGGCTAGGTGAGCCCTCTCTGCACAGGAGCCGTGCCGGAGAGGTAGGAAGGGCCAGACATGAGGGGATAAAGCCAGCTGTGGACAGGAGTGCCCAGAGGCAAGCACTTCTCCTCCTGCCCCGGCGAACCTCAGTTTTCACCCAGCTGATATAGGGGCTTCAGTGAGGGTTCCTGGGGATGATGGACACTCAGCCATCTCCACTGCTATCAACAGCGGCTCAAATTCACTCGAAATTCTTTTCTTTTTTTTTTTAATATTTGTTTATTTGGCAGCAGTGAGTCTTGGTTGAGGCACGTGGGATCTAGTTTCCTGACCAGGGGTCAAACCCAGGCCCCCTGCCTTGGGAGCACAGAGTCTTAGCCACTGGACCATCAGGAAAGTCCCCCAAATTCATTTTCTTGATTGAAAAAAGATCATATTGTAATTGTAGGGAACTCAAAAAATATGGAGAAGCTGAAAGAAATAATAAAGTGTTCCCAATCTCACTTTTCTGAAAGGAAAACTGAAACATTTGTTCAAGTTTATTTGGCTGTATTTGAGTATACAAATACAGACATATCTGTTTTCTTTACATAATGAGGATCAAATTATGAATTTTTATAATGAGCATTTTTCACTGGATGTCATAGGCATCGCTCCCTAACCCTAAATGGTTTATTGATTATTTTGATTAGTTACTTAGATAGCTGTAGAACATCCTGCCATAAAAATGCAGTGCAGTTTATTCAGCCAGTCCCCAACAGCTGGACAGTTAGTTTATGACTGAACAATAGCAACTGCATCCATGTGGCTAGAGATTATATAACTTAGGCCCCTCCTTAAAAAGAAAATATTTTTATTGAAAAACACAATGCATATAGAAAAATGCACATTTTATGGACTTCCCTGATGGTCCAGTGGTTAAGAATCCACCTGCCAATGCAGGGGACACGGGTTCCATCCCTGGTGCGGGAAGATCAACTAAGCCCATGCACTGCAACTACTGAGCCCGAGATCTGGAGCCCCCGAGCCGCAACAAGAGAAGCCACTGTGATGAGAAGCCGGTGCACCACAGCTGGAGAGCAGCCCTCACTTGTCACAACTAGACCCAGCACACCCCAAAATAAATAATTTAAAGAAAGGAAAATGCATTTTCTAAGTGTACAGCTTGATGACTTTTCACCAGTGTCCATGGAAATAGCGCCCAGATCAAGTACTAGAATAGGATCCCCCCAGCCCCTGACAGGCAATGCCAAAGAATGCTCAAACTACCGCACAATTGCACTCATCTCACATGCTAGTAAAGTAATGCTCAAAATTCTCCAAGCCAGGCTTCAATGATATGTGAACCGTGAACTTCCAGATGTTCAAGCTGGTTTTAGAAAAGGCAGAGGAACCAGAGATCAAATTGCCAACATCTGCTGGATCATGGAAAAAGCAAGAGAGTTCCAGAAAAACATCTATTTCTGCTTTATTGACTATGCCAAAGCCTTTGTGTGGATCACAATAAACTATGGAAAATTCTTCAAGAGATGGGAATACCAGACCACTTGACCTGCCTCTTGAGAAACCTGTATGCAAGTCAGGAAGCAACAGTTAGTACTGGACATGGAACAACAGACTGGTTCCAAACAGGGAAAGGAGTTTGTCAAGGCTGTATATTGTCACCCTGCTTATTTAACTTATATGCAGAGTACATCATGAGAAACGCTGGGCTGGAAGAAGCATAAGCTGGAATCAAGATTGCTGGGAGAAATATCAATAACCTCAGATATGCAGGAGGAAAAGGGGACGACAGAGGATGAGATGGCTGGATGGCATCATGGACTCGATGGATGTGGGTTTGGTGAACTCCGGAGTTGGTGATGGACAGGGAGGCCTGGCGTGCTGCAATTCATGGGGTCGCAAAGAGTCAGACACGACTGAGCGACTGAACCAAACTGAACTGATGGAGATAACAGCACCCTTATGGCAGTAAGTGAAGAAGAACTAAAGAGCCTCTTGATAGAAGTGAAAAGAGGAGAGTGAAAAAGTTGGCTTAAAACTCAACATTCAGAAAACTAAGATCATGGCATCCGGTCCCATCACTTCATGGCAAATAGATGGGGAAACAGTGGAAACAGTGTCAGACTTTATTTATTTTTTTTGGCTCCAAAATCACTGCAGATGGTGACCGCAGCCATGAAATTAAAAGACTCTTACTCCTTGGAAGGAAAGTCATGACCAACCTAGATAGCATATTCAAAAGCAGAGACATTACTTTGCCAACAAAGGTCTGTCTAGTCAAGGCTATGGTTTTTCCAGTGGTCATGTATGGATGTGAGAGTTGGACTATAAAGAAAGCTGAGCACTGAAGAATTGATTCTTTTAAACTGTGGTGTTGGAGAAGACTCTTGAGAGTCCCTTGGACTGCAAGGAGATCCAACCAGTCCATCCTAAAGGAAATCAGTCCTGGGTGTTCATTGGAAGGACTGATATTGAAGCTGAAACTCCAATACTTTGGCCACCTGATGTGAAGAGCTGACTCATTGTCAGACCCTGATGAAGACCCATGTAAAGACCCTGATGCTGGGAAAGATTGAAGGCAGGAGGAGAAGGGGACGACAGAGGATGAGATGGTTGGATGGCATCACCGACTCCATGGAGATGAGTTTGGGTAAACTCTGGGAGTTGGTGATGGACAGGGAAGCCTGGCGTGCTGCAGTCCATGAGGTCACAAAGAGTTGGACACGACTGAGCAACTGAACTAAACTTAGCTGCACTGAACCCCTGCCCTCCCCTGCAGCAATCCTTTCAGGGTCCCTTGCAATCCCTACCCCAGTCCCCTACTCCACTCCAAGGGCAGCCCCTCTCCTGGTCTCCAACAGCAGAGTTTCGTTTTCTCTGTTTTGTAGAGTGTATTGTATAGTGTATGCTCTTCTGGGTCTGGCTGATTTCACCCTATTTATTGCTCAGTTGGTAAAGAATCTGCCTACAATGCAGGAGACCATGGTTCCATTCCTGGGTCAGGAAGATCTGCTGGAGAAGGCATAGGCAACCCACTCCAGTATTCTTGGGCTTCCCTTGTGGCTCAGCTGGTAAAGAATCTGCCTGCAATGCAGGAGACCTGGCTTTGATCCCTGGGCTGGGAAGATACCCTGGAGAAGGGAAATGCTACCCACTCCACTATTCTGACCTGGAGAATTCCATGGACTACAGTCCATGGGGTCACAAAGAGTTGGACACGACTGAGTGGCTTTCACTTTCACTGTTTTCTCATTTCCTGAATGCCCCTGCCTGATTGTGAGCTCCAGTCATGTATATATGTGTGTTCTTTCTACATGGTGTTCTCTGTGTGTATACATCCTCGTGACCTATCCATTCTGCCGTTGGTGGACCTCTGGGTAGTTTTTGAGTTTCAGCTCTCACAAGTAGTGCCATAAAAAGCATTTTTGCCCACAAGTCCGCTGAATCCAAGTATATGTTTCTGTTGGTAATTACGCATGGCCCTTACTGCTGGGTCATAGGGCATGCTGATGAAGTTTCACTTTGAGCGGACGCTGCCAGCTTTCCAAAGTGGCTGGACCAGCTTGTACGCCCACCTGCAGTGCGGGAGGATTTTGGTTGGTCCACGTGCTCCTTGTCAGTACTTGTCAACTTCCAACTTTATACCAGCTCCTTAGTGAAGTTGGTCAGTCGTGTCCAACTCTTTGCGACCCCCTACCAGGTTTCTCAGTCCATGGGATTTTCCAGGCAAGAGTACTGGAGTGGGTTGCCACTTCCTTCTCCAGGGGATATTCCCAACCCAGGGATCGAACCTGGGTCTCTTGCATTGTAGGCAGACGCTTTATCCTCTGAGCCACCAGGAAAGCCCATACCAGCTCCTTACTAAAGGTTTATAGCCGTGATTCACAGGGAGCCCTGAGAAAGAAGTAAGGCATGTGGACAATGCGAGCCAAGGGTCGTGCTAAATGAAGCCTCTGATTGCTTATGGAATGGATGAAAGGTTTAAAAAAAATTTTTTTTTTCCCGACTCTTGGCTCATTTTATAGACTCGGGTCCAGGGTTCCAGATAGATTTGCAAGCTCCGACCTGGGCTCGTCTTGATTCATGTGGCTTTTTTAGGCTTATGATTGCCTCCTATCTCATGAAACCTTTCTTAGAAACTGAAACATCTTTTTTTCATTTTCAGAGGCGGATCTTAGATGGAAGCCTTGGCTTTGCTGCAGGGGTAAGTCAGCGCATGGTGGGAGGGATCTGAGTGGAGAATGTTTCTTCTGTTATTTCTCTGCCAAGGGGTATTTCCAGCCTCTGCCCTTGTGGCCACGTTCCCCCTTTGTAATCTCCAGTTGCCAATGGCTCCCTCTGATCTCTGACCCTGTTTGCATCCAGCAAAGGGAATGCCCCTGCCTCTCCTTAGACAGAGAAAGAGGCTTGTTGGCAGCTGTATCAGGACTTGTAAATAAGTATTCCAAGTGAGGTATATATGTTTAGGGAGGGCTTAGCACAGAGCTTTGTTGGCACTAATCAAATATGTTCTTTACTCCTCCTTGTCACCCATAAGACCTTATATTATGGATATTTTCAAACATGTACAAAAGTGGAGAGAATCCCATAAGGTACCCCTGGCGTACCCACAGCTCAGCTTCAATCATTAGTGACATTTGCTAAGCTCATTTAACATACCCCTCCTCCACCAACCTCCCACCGCCTAGTATATGTGGGAGGGAGACTGTTTTGTAAAAGCAAATCTCAGACATCATATAATTTCACTTGTAAATTCAACGCACAACTCTAACTGAATGATGATTAAAAAAAAAACATAATCGGCATGGTATTATCACACCTACCAAAATTAATATTTCCTTATTAGTATCCAATATTTGACTTCACAGACTTCCTCTGTGTTTTTCAAAGGTGTCTCCTAAAACTGTTTTGTTAGAATCACGATCCAAACAAGATTTTCATATTGAATTTGTTTCCTTTTTTTGGGGCATAGCTCAAGGTGTACTGGGTCTTAGTTCCCTGACCGGGGATGAAACCTGGGCCTTGGCAGTGAAGGCATCGAGTCCTAACCACCGGACCACGGGGGAGCAGCCTTGAATTTGTTTCATACTGAGTATTTTCAGTCTCTTTTATTCTTTACAGTACTCTCCCCCACCCCACCATTTCCACCCCTACCTCTAGTAATTTGTTAGAGAAGCTGAATTGTTGGTCTGTAGAATGTCCCACGATTTGACCTTGGCGGATTGCCACCTGGTGCTGTTGAACTTGTTCCTCTGTCCCCTGGGTCTCCTGTAAACTGGGAGTCAGACCTAGAGGCTCACTTAGTGCGGATTCCATTTTCCAGGCATGAATACCACCTGGCGGTGCTGTGTATTCCATTCTCATCAATCACATTCAGTTCAGGTCAGTCGCTCAGTCGAGTCTGACTCTTTGCGACCCCATGGACTGCAGCATGCCAGGCCTCCTTGTCCATCACCAACTCCCGCTCAAAGTCCAGCTCAAACTCATCTCCATCGAGTCAGTGATGCCAACCAACCATCTCATCATCTGTCATCCCATTCTCCTCCTGCCTTCAGTCTTTCCCAGCATCAAAGTCTTTTCCAGTGAGTCAGCTCTTCGCATCAGGTGGCCAAAGTTTTGCAGTTTCAGCTTCAGCATCAGTCCTTTCAGTGAATATTCAGGACTGATTTCCTTTAGGATGGACTGGCTGGATCTCCTTGCAGTCCAAGGGACTCTCAAGAATCTTCTCCAACACCACAGTTCAAAAGCATCATTTCTTCAGTGCTCAGCTTTCTTTATAGTCCAACTCTCACATCCATACATAACTACTGGAAAAACCATAGCTCTGACTAGATGGAACTTTCTGGCAAAGTAATGTCTCTGCTTTTTAATATGCTGTCTAGGTTGGTCATAACTTTTTTCCAAGGAGCAAGCATCTTTTAATTTCATGGCTGCAGTCACCATCTGCAGTGATTTTGGAGCCCCCAAAAATAAAGCCTCTCACTGTTTCCATTGTTTCCCTATCTATTTGCCATGAAGTGATGGGACCAGATGCCATGATCTTAGTTTTCTGAATGTTGTTTTAAGCCAACTTTTTCACACTCCTCTTTCACTTTCATCAAGAGGCTCTTTAGTTCCTCTTGGCTTTCTGCCATAAGGGTGCTGTTATCTGTATACTGAGGTTGTTGATATTTCTCCTGGCAATCTTGATTCCAGCTTGTGCTTCATCCAGCCTGGCATTTCACAAGATGAACTCTGCATATAAGTTAAATAAGCAGGGTGACAATATACAGCCTTGACAAACTCCTTTCCCTATTTGGAACCAGTCTGCTGTTCCATGTCCAGTTCTAACTGTTGCTTCTTGACTTGCATAAAGATTTCTCAGGAGGCAGGTCAGGTAGTCTGGTATTCCCATCTCTTGAAGAATTTTTCACAATTTGTTGTGATCCACACAGTCAAAGGGTTTGGCGTAATCAATAAAAGAGTAGATGTTTTTCTGGAATTCTGTTGCGTTTTTGATGATCCAGCAGATGTTGGCAATTTGATCTCTGGTTCTTCTGCCTTTTCTAAATCCAGCTTGAACATCTGGAAGTTCTCGGTTCCCATATTGTTGAAGCCTAGCTTGAAGAATTTTGAGTATTACTTTGTTAGCATGTGAGATGAGTGCAATTGTGCGATAGTTTGAACATTCTTTGGCATTGCCTTTCTTTGGGATTGGAATGAAAACTGACCTTTTCCAGTCCTGTGGCCACTGCTGAATTTTCCAAATTTGCTGGCATATTGAGTGCAGCACTTTCACAGCATCATCTTTCAGGATTTGGAATAGCTCAACTGGAATTCCATCACCTCCACTAGCTTTGTTCATAGTGATGCTTCCTAAGGCCCACTTGACTTTGCAATCCAGGATCTCTGGCTCTAGGTGAGTGATCACACCATCGTGGTTATCTGGGTCATGAAGATCTTTTTTGTATAGATCTTCTGTGTATTCTTGCCACCTTTTCTTAATATCTTATGCTTCTGTTAGGTCCATACCATTTCTGTCCTTTATTGAGCCCATCTTTGCATGAAATTATCCCTTGATATCTCTAATTTTCTTGAAGAGATCTCTAGTCTTTCCCATTCTATTGTTTCCCTCTATTTCTTTGCATTGATCATGGAGGAAGGCTTTCTTATCTCAGCTTGCTATTCTTTGGAACTCTGCATTCAAGTGGGTATATCTTTCCTTTTTTCCTTTGCCTTTAGCTTCTCTTCTTTTCTTAGCTATTTGTAAGGCCTCCTTAGACAACCATTTTGCCTTTTTGCATTTCTTTTTCTTGCGGATGGTCTTGATCACTGCCTCTTGTACAATGTCATGAACCTCCGTCCGTAGTTCTTCAGGCACTCTGTCTATCAGATATAATCCCTTGAATCTATTTGTCATTTCCACTGTATAATCATAAGGGGTTTGATGTAGGTCATACCTGAATGGTCTAGTAGTTTTCTCAATTTAAGTCTGAATTTTGGAATAAGTAGTTCATGATCTGAGCCATAGTCATCTCCTGGTCTTGTTTTTGCTGACTGTATAGGTCTTGTTTTTGCTGACTGTATAAATCTTCTCCATCTTTGGCTGCAAAGAATATAATCTGATTTCAGTATTGACCATCTGATGATGTCCATGCATAGAGTTTTCTCTTGTGTTGTTGGAAGAGGGTTTTTGCTATGCTCATTGCGTTCTCTTGGCAAAACTCTGATAGCCTTTGCCCTGCTTCATTCTGTATTCCAGGCCCAAATTTGCCTGTTACTCCAGGTATTTCTTGACTTCCTACTTTTGCATTCCAGTCCCCTTTAATGAAAAGGACATCTTTTTTGGGTGTTAGTTCTAGAAGGTCTTGTAAGTCTTCATAGAACCATCCAACTTCAGCTTCTTCAGCATTACTGGTTGGGGCATAGACTTGGATTACTGTGATATTGAATGGTTTGCCTTGGAAATGATCAGAGATCATTCTATCATTTTTGAGATTGTACCCAAGCACTGCATTTTGGACCCTTTTGTTGACTATGATGGCTACTCCATTTCTTCTAAGGGATTCTTGCCCACAGTAGTAGATATTATGGTTGTCTGAATTAAATTTGCCCTTTCCGGTCCATTTTAGTTCACTGATTCCTATAATGTCGATGTTCACTCTTGCCATCTCCTGCTTGACCACTTCCAATTTGCTTTGATTCATGGACCTTACATTTCAGGTTCCTATGCAATATTACTTTTTACAGCATCAGACTTTACTTCCATCACCAGTCATATCCACACCCGGGCGTTGTTTTTGCTTTGGCTCCGTCTGTTCATTCTTTCTGGAGCGATTTCTCTACTCTTCTCCAGTAGCATATTGGGCACCTACTGACCTCATGAGTTCATTTTTCAGTGTCATCAGTCACATTAGCAGGCACGTTAGTTTGTGCTTTTCCCTTTCCATTGAGTCAAATTTGGTTCCTTGCTCCTGTTTTTGTAGTTCTGTGATCTGCAAAACCTGGCCTGAGGGTGGGACCTCCTGAAAGTCCTCTAAGCCAGCAACTCTGAGACCAGAGTCTGTGGAAGCATTCTAGGTGTTCCATGGGGCACAGAGAGTTGTTGCAACATCAGTGTCCGTGTCCTCAGCTTCCAGTTTTGTTCTCTTTGGCCAAACTGCTCTGCCTAAGAATATCCCAAGGCGGACTGTGCCTTCCCACCTTCCGCGACACAGCTGCCCTCTCCTGCTTTATCAAAGGAAGATGCTCTCTTGCCTTGGTTCTTTGCCTCTGAGTAGCAGCATCTCCACGCACAGACGGAGTGACCCTTGGTGTGTGGGTGCTGGGGTGGAGATGATAAAGGACTCAGATCACTGAACACTGGACACAAATCCTTTAGCAATTCAGATACTATCCTTTCAGGGAAATAAGATCCCGAAAGCCACATGGTGTGGCCAAAAATAAAGAGAGAAAGAAATCCTTTAATGTAAATTTCCCTGGTGGACCAATGCTGAAGCTGAAACTCTAATACTTTGGCCACCTGATGCGAAGACCTGACTCATTGGAAAAGACCTTAATGCTGGGAAAGATTGAGGGCCGGAGGAGAAGGGGATGACAGAGGATGAGATGGTTGGATGGCATCACCGACTCAATGGACATGAGTCTGAGTAAACTCTGGGAGTTGGTGATGGACAGGGAGGCCTGGAGTGCTGCGGTTCACGGGGTTGCAAAGAGTCGGACACGTCTGAGCGACTGAACTGAACTGCTCTGGGATTTTGGGCCTTAGTCAATGGCAACCCACTCCAGTACTCTTGCCTGGAAAATCCCATGGCTGGAGGAGCCTGGTAGGCTGCAGTCCATGGGGTCGCGAAGAGTTGGACACGACTGAGCGACTTCCCTTTCACTTTTCACTTTCATGCACTGGAGAAGGAAATGGCAACCCACTCCAGTGTTCTTGCCTGAAGAATCCCAGGGATGGCAGAGCCTGGTGGGCTGCCATCTATGGGGTCGCACAGAGTCGGACACGACTGAAGTGATTTAGCAGCAGCAGCAGCAGCAGCAGCAGATAGAGTTCAAATAACAAAATTCCCTGGTGGTCTAGTGGTTAAGACTCTGTGCTCCCAATGCAGGGAGCCCGGGTTCAACCCCTGGTCAGGGAACTAGATCCCACATGCTATCACTAAAGATGCCACATGCCACACCTGAGACCAAGAGTGGCCAACTAGGTAGATTAAAAAAAAAAAAAAATGACAGTATTAGAACAAAATATTTATTTTTTCTATCTTCTTTACATGAATACATTTTCTTTGTTTAAGAAAAAAAATTCATAGAAAAATGGAAATAAAATTGATGCTTAACCCTGTCTTATTCTAGCAGTAACCACTTAATGTTTATTCACAGATATATGAATGAAAACTGAAAAAATTAGAAAAATGCCTCATCCTTGAAAATAAGTATTTCCAAGAATAAATATTATTAGACTTTTGAATATCTAATAATTATGAAATGGTATATTAAATTTTTGCTGTTATGAATCTGTTCTCAACCACTAATAGTTTTAATAGTCATTCAATCCAGGAAATTGTTATTTAAGCAGTTAGAACTCTAGGCTCACAGGAAATTAAAAAAAAATTAAATTGAAATGTGCATAGATATTTTATTGCAAACCAGTATGAGAAAGAAACCAATAATAGGCTTTCTAGCATAAAATATAAGTTGCTCTAGGATAAAATTCAGTGGGAAAACAGAATTGATATATGAATCAAGGAGAAAAAGGAATGGTATACATTTTTTGACTTTTGAATAAGAGCTAGCTCTTATGTTTTTGTGTGTAGAATATAACCCTGGAACAGAAAAGTACATAAGACATAAACACACAACTTATTTTGTGTACATTTTTAAGTGGATAACGGAGAGAATCAAATCCCTATGCTGTTTATTTTTATTTAATTAATTTTTTTTGGCTGCATGGCTTTTGGGATCTTAGTTCCCCAACCGGGGATTTAACCTGGCCCTCAGCAGTGAAAGCACCAAGACCTAAGCACTGGACGGCCAGGGAACTCCCTCCTACACTGTTTAGATCCCAGTGGGTCCATTTAAACAACTAATGAAATAGTTTTATTTAAGCACACCGATATTTACATGCCAGAATTTGCATCTTTTGTGCCTCTTTAAATTTGAGATGAAAGCATTTTATTTTTTAATTGTTACTTCAAGAACTTTGTCCTCAATTGCAGTGTGGTGTTAATTTCTGCTGCACAGCAAGGTGCTTTGGTTCTGTGCATTTGTATCCTTTTCTGTTATGGTTCATTCACAGGATATTGGTCATATGTCCCTGTGCTGTGCAGTAGGACCCTGCCGCTTATCCATTCCGTGTATAAGAGCTCCATCTCTTATTCCCACACTCCCTCTTCACTCCCTTTCTTGTTCTTCTCCCTCCCCCTTGGCCACCACACATATGTTCCCTACGTCTGCAGGTCTGTTTCTTTTTGTAGATAAGCTCATCTGTGTCACGTTTTAGATCTCACATGTGAGTGATATCCTATGGTATTTACCTTTCTGCCTTACTTCCCTTAGTGGGATCATGTCTAGTTGCTTCCGTGTTGCTGCCAATGGCCTGATTTCCTTCTCTTCTATGGCTGAGTAGTATTCCACTGGATACATGTGGCACATCTTCTTTATCCATTCATCTGCTGTTGGACGTTCAGGATGCTTCCATGTCTTCAGGGAGCAGAGCTGGGATTTGAACCCTCTGACTGTTGAGTCCCAACAGTTAAAGCTCAATGCCTCCTAGATGATGTCTGGACCAGCTGCCTCTATTTTACAGACAAGAAACAGAACCACAGAGAGTAAATTACTTATCCAGAATTAAAAAATGCTAGATGGCATGGAGCTAGGACGAAACCCAGATGAGAAGTCGGGGGCTGTCAGCATTGAGCTCTGTGACCTTGGGGAGGCTCCTCGGTCGTCTTGGACCTCAGCTGAGTCTGCTGGAGTCTGGGGGTGTTGGAAGGGATGGTTCCTTAAGAGCTTTCTTCGATCTGCATGTCTGAAGGGGTGAGTTTCCACGGAAGTTAGCGTCTCTCTTTTTGTTGTAAAGCAATGACAAAGCGTTTCAGTCAGTTTCTGGTCCACCTATTCCCCTACTCACCTATTTAATGGTAAATTTAAACTTGCAATCGAATATCCTTTCACCCAAGTGAGAAAAGCACTCACTGCCCCCAGAGATGAGCGTTTGGATGAATTCGGACAAAGCATCGAGGGTCACCGTTTCATTTTCTTTGCTCTGGCCCTGATGTCTCTTTTTTGTGAGGTTTGAACTAACCAGGGTTCTCTAAATCAGTGTATATTCTCTCTCAAGGAAGAAGTACTTGTGCAGAATAAAAATGACCATAAAACTGCGGAAGAGAAAGGCCACCAATCAAACAGCTCACTGCTAGGCATGAAAAGGCAATTTAATATCCATTATTTAATCGCACAGGGAGCTGGGTCCTTATGAAAGATGTGATTTTTCCCAGGGACATTTTGGCTGAGTCGGCTTTTGTGCTGCAAGCAGTGAGTGGCGTTTTCTGCAAATAACCGTCGCGCTGTTGGAAGTTAATGATGCTCTCCGGTGAAGGCCTCGGAGTCTGGAGGGATGATGGTGACCAGCTGTTCTCCATCTCCATGGAGAAATGGATGGAAAGAAATGGGCTTAAGTCATTACATGAGGGATTCAGGGAGGAGATTTCAGCCAGATCCACCAGAAAGGTTTCTCCTAGAGCGGATAGTTGAGTGAGAAGGGCCAGGGTGCAGATAGTAGCCACTGAGTTGGGTCTTCAGAAAGCCTACCTTTTATTTATTTTCAAAATAATTTTACTGACTTATTTATTTTTGGCTGCATTGGGTCTGTGCTGCTTTTCTCTAGTTGCAGCAAGCAGGGGCTCCTCTCTATTTGCAGCGTGGGGCGAGGGCTCCTCATTGCGGTGGCTTCTCTTGTTGGGGACACGGGATCTAGGGTGCGAGGGAACCAGCTGTTGTAGCCCATGGGCTCAGTCGCTGCAGCTCCCGGGCTCTAGGGCACAGGCTTGACAGTTGTGGCCCGCGGGCTTAGCTGCTTTGCGGCATGTGGGATCCTCCCGGATCAGGGATCGAACCCAGGTCTCCTGCGTTGGCAGGCAGGACTCTTTGCCACGGAGCTGCCAGGGAAGCCCAGGCCTACCTTTTATATTCCCGGCTGTACAGATCCTAGATTACGAACTAATAATTGCTGTTACTAATTGAATTTGAGCAAACTCCGGGAGATAGTGAAGGACGGGGAAGCCTGGCGTGCTGCAGTCCATGGGGTTGCAAAGAGTTGGACACGACTTAGTGACTGAACACACACACACACACACAATTGCTGTTGCATTTTCCCCTTATTGTTTGAGACGTAGGGAAGCCTGGCATGCGCTCATGGGGATTTTTCAATGTGACGTCTTTTGGTCACACTAAAATGGGCTGGACCTGCAACAGACGGTATGAGCACTCCGATGGGCTCTGATGAGACTCCTGCAAAGATCATGGCTCTGTTTCCCCGAGCCATCACGTTCTTCTTTATGAGGCTGAGTGAGATGAAGGGCCCCAGATGACCCCCTGGGGAGGCTGAAGCCACGTGGACCTGGAGCAGGTCCCATCCCCAGCATCACTTGGACCAGATAGGCCACCTTGGAAGTTTCATGGCAGTTGTCTCATGGGAGTCTCCTCTCTCTCTCTCTTTTTTTAAAATTTTTTTCTTGTATACCGTGTTTAAAGTCTGTATTGAATTTGTTGCAGTACTGCTCTGCCTTGTGTTTCGGTTTTTTGGCCCCGAGGCATGTGGGGTCCTAGCTTCAGGGGTGGAACCCTCACTTCCCGGATTTGGAAGGTGACATCTTAACCACTGGACTGCCAGGAAGTCCCTGGATCTCCTCTCTTAAATCTGTGCTTTCAAGATGTGGGGAGCCGGGGAGCTCAGGGCCTCCTGCGTCCTACCGTCTGCAGCTTTTCTCCTGCCCCGGGAGGCAGTCACCAGGGAGGCGGTGCTGGTCTGTTCTGGGGCCGTTCGTGTCACTGTTTCATCACTTCAGTCGTGTCCAACTCGTTGCAACCCCCTGGACTGCAGCCCATCAGGCTCCTCAGTCCATGGGATTCTGCAGGCAAGAATGCTGGAGTGGGCTGCCATTTCCTTCTCCAGGGGATCTTCCCGACCCAGGGCTCGAACCTGCGTCTCCTGATCAGCAGGTGAGAGAGATTCTTTACCACTGAGTTACCTGGGAAGCCCATTCTGGGGCTAAGGCTGCCCTTTAGGTGGGCACTCAGCATAGTGAAGGCATGTTCCAGGGTGGGCTCGTGGGACTTGGAGCCCCCTCCCCCAGGGGTCTCGTGTGAGCTGGAGGGTGTGGCCCGGAGCAGGAAGAGAGTGTGGGGACCGGCCCTGCCGCAGCCAGGACCATGCTCGGGACAGTCGGCAGCGTAGCTAAGGGGCACCTGTCACTTCCCGCAAGGCTTTTTCAGGGTCTCAGATGGCCCGTTTCCGGTAGGAAACTTCTGTGTCTCAGCCGGGTGTTCTCAGACCAGGCTGAGCCCAGACAGAAGACCCGGAACACAGCATAGGAGACCAGGCTGACCCTGGCACTCCTGGCCCCGGCGTGGCAGTGGTTCCTGTGAAGTGCGAGCATGGCGTGGTGGCAGCTCAGCCCCACCGCTGTCCGTCATCCTGTGCCAGCAAGATGGGCCCCTTCCTCCCCTGGACATTCTGACTCCATCCTGGGGAGGGGAGGGGGATGGCGAGGCGAGAAGGGAAGGAAAGAAAAAAGGGAGAAAAGCACGAAGGGCGGAGACAGACCGTCATTATTCTTGTATTTCTTCTTTTCAATTTCATGCTTCAGATTTCCAGTGTCGTTATAAACCGTGTGGGGGAGGAAATGGTATATAGTACCTTCTCTCTGCGGTGATGGGAGCGCACAGCATTCTGTCGGTGGAGGAGCCCACGTGCTTGAGCATATGGGAGGGGCGGCCTTGATCCTGCCCAGCGCCGCCCCCCGCCCCGCCCCGGACGCTATTACCGCCCTGGATGCTGTTACCGCCCCGCCCTGTCTCAGCGCATCCGCTCTCCTTCCCCACGTTCACCCTCAGGCGGCCTCCACTCTCACGGCCCCCCCTGCTTCCTGCCCTCTCCCTCTGCCTTTCCTTGCCCTCCTGGGCCGATTGTGTCGACTGGGCCGGGGCACTGTCACTCCCTGGGGATACCTGTTCCTCTGTGTTTGGGGGGATCCTTCCCTGTTCCCATGAGCGAGAGGGTGGGAGTGTACATAAGTGACCAGCAGGAGATTAAAACGGGCCTTTGATGTTACTGTTGAGTCGCTTTGTGTCTCACTCTTTGCAATCCCATGGAGTATAGCCCACCAGGCTCCTCTGTCTTCCACTATCTTCTGGAGTTTGCTCAAATTCATGTCCATTGAATCACTGATGCCATCCAACCATCTCATCCTCTGTCGTCCCCTTCTCCCACCTTCAATCTTTCCCAGCATTGGGGTCTTTTCCGATGAGTCGGCTCTTTGCATCAGGTGATCAGGGTATTGGAGCTGCAGCTTCACCATCAGTCCTTCCAATGAATATTCAGCGTTGATTTCCTTTAGGACTGACTGGTTTGATCTCCTTGCTGTCCAAGAGACTCTCAAAGTCTACTTTAGCATCACAGTTAGAGAGCATCAATTTTTTAGGTACTCAGTCTTCATTATGAACTGGAGATGGAAATGGCAACCCAGTCCAGTATTCTTGCCTGGAGAAACGCATGGGCAGTATGAGAAAAGGACCTTGGTAGGCTTGAAATAGTCAGATATGAGCATCCCAAAGTCACGGTAAGTCTTACGGATTCTCTGTAGGAATAGGTAGGTGTTCAGTAGATACTCCTTTAAGACGGGCTCATTTTTCTCCCTTCATCCCTCTTTCCCTGCCTTCCTCCCATTCTCTCTCTCTCTCCCCGACCCTTTCTTCTTTCCTTCCTTTCATTTGTGGAGAACCTGCTGTGTTCCAGGCACCATGTCAAGCGCTGCGCATAAGAAGGCGCGCCGGGAGAGACGGTCTCTGTGTTTAGGGAAGGTCTGGTCTGGCGGAGGGGTGAGCCCAGCGCACCGCGGTCCACGTCCAGCCCACCATCTGTCTGCTTTCCCACTGTCTGTTTTTGTCACTGGAGATGTGTTGGACCCCAGCCGCTCCCGTTGGTCCACACGTTATCTGCGGCTGCTCCGGCCTTACAGCGGCAGCCCCGAGGTGCTGCAGCCGGCCTGCAAAACCTGTAATATTTGCTCTCTGGCTTCTCCCCCAAGTTCACTGACCCCTGGTGTAGTTGCAGGTGGGTAATGGACCACGGGGACCGCAGCTCTGTGCTGTCCAGACAGGGCCCCAGCCAGGCTGGAGGTCTTGGATGCTCCCTGGAGCGTCCAGGGCTCCCGAGTTGGGGGGTTTTCTGGGGGCGTGGGTTTGTGGTGGACCCTCCCCAAGGGGGCCCAGCCTTCCCTCCTGAAGTCGACACCACCACTCCCCTTTGCTGGAGGCAGACCTTTAAGAATCTCCAGGGAAACAGCTTTGCAGTGAAGTGGAATGAGTTATGTGGACCCTTTTGCTCCGTTGTCCTTGTCGCATAAGGCGGCCTGTGGCCATCAAGACGGATGGCCCTGGGTGAGCATGTGTCATTTAACATGGTGAAATAAAGCCAGGGGTCCCAGCTCAAACCAAACTCCAGTTTGCTACTGTCCTTGGCATCTCTGGTTTAGCAGAGTGAGCTGACTTGGCCCAGCATCCTTGATGGTTTGATTCCAGGGATGGTTTGATTCAGGCTTTGGGGAAGCTCCCTCCCTTCTGACATGGTGGTTTGCCACCCTGGCTGCGCATTAGAGTCACCTGGAGAGATGTGAAAACCCCAGTGCCCTGGACACACCCTGGACTCGATGCATCAGAGTCTCTGGGGGTGGGATGAAGCTTCAGTAGTTCCTAGGGCTCCCCCGCACCCACCCAGGGTGATGGCGAGGTGCAGTCAAAGGTGAGAAGCCCTGGCCCTTCTTGCCTGTGCTGCAGCACAGCTTGTAGGCTATTACTTCCCCGACCAGGAATCGAACCTGCACCCTCAGTGGCGGACGTGTGCAGCCCTAACCACCTGACCTCCTCCAGGGAGTTCAAGAACCTGTGTTCTGATGGGAACCGTGGTTTAGCGAAGGATGAGCTGGTGTTTGGAAAAAGCCGATTCCCTTCAGAGGCTCCATGCAGCTGTGGGGCTGAGTATGCAGCTGACCCAGCACGTAGGGTTGGGGGGATGGTTAGAGGAACACTGGACGTCCAGGACTTGGACGGGGAGCCCAGGAGGAGGCTGCTGTCCCTGATCTCTGGGGAGGCTGCCGTGACGGGGTCCACCAAGCGCTTGGCAGTTGGCGCCCGAGGCTGGTTGGTTTTGGTAGCAGCCTGGGTCGGGAGGCAGCAGTCGTTGTACGAGAAAGGTATGCTTTCCAATTGGTCAGGCAATAGTGGGCATCTGCCGTCTGGGAACTCCAGCTCTTTCTTGGGTCTCCTTGGCATTTGCAAAAGAAGGATGGGAGGCAGGCTCTACTGCTTTGAGACCTCGAGCCTGAGTTTAGATTCTCTTTGAGGCACTCACTGTCCTCCTTGGATCACGTATTGTGTCTGAAAGAAAAAAAAATCTCAGGACTGGTGGACCCTTCTGGAAGTCATCTCAGGCACCCGCTGCCATCAGACAGGGTGATGTTTCACCCAGGGCACGCAGATGGTAGGAGCACAGCTTGTTCCCAAAGATGTTTGCCAAGAAAGACTTTATACACTTTTTGGGGGGATGGGAGGGATGATCTAATTGAGTGTTTAGCTAGTTTCTTAGAAACTTATCTAAACGTCATCGGCTGAAATTTAAAAAAAAGAGATAGTAGCTAACTTTTCATAGGCATCTTAGTACAAATCACATTAAAATAACCTTTATCAAGTGTCGGCTCTTTGTAAGATACCCTGAGTGCAAGGGATAAAAGTTAGTATTGGTTAAGTTTTATCCTTTAAGGGGCTTCCCTGGTGGTCTAGTGGCTAAGACTCCATGCTGCCAATGCAGGGAGCCCGTATTTAATCTCTGTTCAGGGAACAGGAACTAGCAGGGATCTAGCAGGAACTAGATCCCACATGCCGCAGCTAAGACCTGGTGCTGTGGTTAAGAATCCGCCTTGCAATGCAGAGGACGTGAATTTGATCCCTGGTTGGAAAGCTAAGATCTCACATGTCGGGGAGAAGTGAGCCCACACTCCTCAACTAAGACCCTGTGCAGCCAAGGAAATATTTTTTAAAAAGTTTTATCCTTTAGACCTTACCGCCAGGACCAGATCTACACACGTTATTCACTTAAGCGCTTTGTGCCAGGGCTGCTATTGGGTGGTGGGTTCCTGCTTTTCCCTGGTCCCTTGTTCACAAGGAGGGGAGAGGCGCAAATAATCCAGGCTTTGTCAAAGGCCAGTGTGAGTTCAGAGATAAACAGACACATGATCTCCTCACAGAAAAGCCCTTTGTCATGGCCCAGAAGGTGGAGCAAGGAGACAGTTGTCTTCAGACCAACCCATCCACCATTTCCTGAGCACCTCCTGTATACTTGTGGGGGGTATGGCAAGAAGTAAGGTGTCACCCCTCCCTGCGGGGGGTTTAGGGTGGGTTAGGACAGACAGGTCACAGTCACCTGGAATCAAGAGACAGGTCAGTGTGTGGTTGTAAGAAGCTAATTGACAGAAGGTGATGGGAACCCGGGAACAGGGAGGTTCTTTCTAGTTGGGGAAATAGGACTTTTTCTGTGGCTGAAGCTCAGATTGGAAGGACAGGCAGAGTTTGGGGTGGGGAGGGTGCGTGTGTTCGTGCCTGTGTGCTCGGTCACTCAGTCGTGTCCGACCCCATGGACTGCAGCCCACCAGGCTCCTCTGTCCGGGGGATTCCCCAGGCAAGAAGCCTGGAGCAGGTTGCTGTTTCCTGCTCCAGGGGACCTTCCCGACCCAGGGACTGAGCCCAGGGCTCCTGCATTGCAGGCAGATTCTTTATCGTCTGAGCCACCAGGGAAGCCCAGGGGGTGAGCAGGAAAAGGAAATGAGTTATAGGTAGAAGCAGCAACAAGTTGGAAGTGCAGAGAGAAAAGTACAGGGTGGAGATGGGCTTGGTTGGTAGGTGATGCTGGAAAGGTAAGTCGGGGCTCAGGTGTGAACAACCTGGAGTCCTGTGGAAGGGAGTTTGTGTCCTGTTCTCTAGACTGACGAGGAGACCCTGGAGGTTTTTGAGAGGTTGACATCAGAACACTGCTCTCAGGATGTGTCTTCTGTGGGTAGCAGACAGCGTGGCCACAGGGAGTGTGTAGGAGGAGGCAGGCTGTGGGCAGACAGGCAGGCTGGAGGCTCTTGCATTAATAATCTACATGTGATGCCTGGACTCATCCATGGCCTTGACTCTGGGCGGACGCAGAGGAGTTGGGAAGGGAGAGAGCGAGAGACATCCTTGCTGGGGAGCTCAGGGACTTGGCCATCGTTTGATCGTGAAGGCAGCTGAGGAGGTTCAAGCACTTCACAAGTATTGTATTCCTGGGGGTTCCTCCCCTGGGGTAGTCAGAGAACCCAGCTTCACCATCCTGTCTTTTGGGCTGAGGGGGACTCTCCTAGAAATGGGGAGATGTTGGGGGGGCGTCTCTTAGGTTTACACCAGGCTTTTCTCGTCTGAGTGGTTTGTTCTTTGGAATCTGTGTGTTGGGGTGGTTTCCATGGCCACAGACACCCACAGCTGGTTGTACTGGTGGTGATGCTTCTTGCTGCTTGCTCTGAATCCATTAGGATGAGGCTTGACTGAGTGTAACTGAAACCCCCAAATAGCGGCTTAAGTAAGAAAGCCTCCTCTGATGTAGAAGAAATCTGGAGACCATGGCTGGGAACGTGGTTCTGTGGAGTCACCAGGGATCTAGACTCCTCTGTTGTTCATCACCTTGCCCCAGATGGGAGCCTTCGTCTTTCTGGCCCAAAATGCTGCTAGAGATCAGGCCATCACATCTGCCTTCTGGGCAGCAGAATGGCAGGAAGGAGGGAGGTTCCTTGCAGGTCTGGCATGACAGGTCCATTTACAACTCATTGGCCAGCACTTATTGGTAAGGCCTCTCTAGCTGCATGGAAGGCTAAGATTCGTGGTCTTTACGTTGGGGTTCTGTTACTGAAGGAGAGAGGACAGTGGAACCTTAGCAGGCAGTTAGCACTCTTGGTCACACAAAGCAGTGCAGAGAGAACTTTGAGCCCTAACGGTATCATTGACTTACTTTCTAGGCGTGCGTTTTCTGTATGTGTGTGTATATATATATATATTAGTTTCTTTTGAAATGAAGGAGTGATACATGAACTTGGTAAGAAATTCAAGTAATACTAAAGGGTGCACAATAAAAAATAAGTCCATCTGTCTCTTTGCATCTCTCAGGGGCTTTGGGGGGGCATGAATGATGAAAAGCCAACTCACTCTGGCACAAGGAAGAAAAGACATGTATTGGTCCAGGCAATTAAGATATCCAGGCACAGAACCAGCCTCAGAATCCGCTAATTTTGGATCAAAGGCCGATGCTGGGACCTGCTTTTTTCCATCTCCTGGCCCTGCTTTGCTTCGTGCGGCTTTACTTTCTTTTTTCCATTTTTTTTTGGGGGGGGAGCTGCATGTGGGAATCTTAGTTCCCCAGCCCGGGGTTGAACCCATGCCCGTTGCTTTGGAAGTGCAGAGTCTTCGCCCCTGGACCACCAGGGAAGTCCCTGTGAAGCTCCATTTTCAGTAGTCTGTCCACATCCTCTCAGGTTCAGGTCCAGAGGAGCGAGGTCTTCCCCAGCGCTTGGGGTTGAGGTTCACGGGGAGCGAGCTGCTGGCCTGACTCGGGTTATGTGTGCATCCCTGAAGGCTAATTCCTGTTCCTGTGGGGATGTCACGCGTTCACTGGCCAGGGCTGGGCACTGCCCTCGTCCAGCAATCCCTGGACCGCCTCTCCGGGTCTCCCCGTGTCTTGTTTTCCCTGGTGCCTCCAGCCTTCCTCTGACCATCCCGCCCAGTGAGACCAAGTGCCGGCTCTGTGCGTTTCCATTCCATTTGTTAACTGAAACACCCAAGGAAGAAATTCAAAGAGCCAGTGAGGCTTCGTTTGTGCTCTGCAACCTGCAGAGAAGCGGAGCCTTGGTGGGCCGGATTAGTCATAGGTGTTCTGGTGTCCTGGGAGGAAAGGGCTCCGTTCTTCTCAGTACAAGGGCTACATTGTTCTAGAAGCAACAATTAGCTATCGAGTGAGGTGGCAGTCTGTGGCTAGTCATGTGATCTCCCCGGAATCTCTGTGTGTGTAGAGGACTCTTGGCCTCTCATGAGTGGGTACATCCAAGCTGTGGATTTGGAAGAAACTTGGGCCAAATACTGTTTGTTTGCCTTTTTTTTTTTTTTTTTTTTAATATTCCATGCTTGTGCATTTCTTGGTTTCATTATCCTGCACCTGTGTTACTTTGATTTTTTTTTTTGAATTCCAAAATGTCCTTTTCCACCGCCCCCCCCCCCCCGCCTTTTAAAATTTATTCATTTAGCTGTGTGGATCTTTGTGGCATGTGGACTTCTCTCTGGCTGTGGCTTGGGCTTAGATGCCATGGAGCATGGGGGATGTCAGTTCTCTAACCAAGGATCAAACGCGCATCCCGTGCATTGGAGACAAATTCTTAACCGCTCAACCACCAGGGACATCCCCCAAAATGTCCTTTTAAATTCAGGGATCGACCTTCTTCCCTTCTTGTAGGTGAGTCCCGCCTCACTGGGTGACTGTAAGTTATGGATATAAAGAGCTTTTTGCTGAGGGTGAGACAGATGAAGAGAAAGCCCAACCTGGCATGTCTTGGCTGAGTGTGTGGGTAGTGCACTGGGGTGGTGCCAGGCTGAGGTTTTTATTCATCTCGTTGTCCCCGACCAGGGTGGTGAGACATGCGGAGCTCAGAGGAGCTGTAATCTCGGGCTAAGCATCCTTGCTGGCTGCTTTCTCAGGGCCTGGAGAGGCTATTGGCCTCAGGGTCAGGGTGCAGGATGGAGGTAGGACCGATGCCTCCCACCCCAAGGAGTCCGGCCTCAGGAGTGCTGTTTTGTTTTTCTTTTTCCAGGCAGCTGAGGCCAGGAGGCAGGGCTCTGAGCCAACACAGTGGTAGAGAGAGCTTTGGGCCCGGGCCTGGGCCTGGGAGTCGTGAGCCCTGGGTTGCATTTCTAGCTCCTTACAATCCGCGTGATTAGCGGCAAGTCCTGTAACCTCCAGGCGAGCATCTCAGGGCTCCACCGAGACTGAGAGCCTTCCCCTTCTTCCACGATGGGAGGAAAAGTCCAGTCATGACCGTGTAATGCTTCTGTGCCCTCTGGAGCCAAGAGAGACCGAAATACCAGGACGGCAAACACTTTAATAGCTTGCCCGTGGAAGCTGATCTTTGCTGTCAGGCTGCCCTGCCTTTTAATCCCCACATCTGACTCTGGCTGGAGGCCAGGAGCCGATTCCTCACGGAATAGAACCATCATGCCCCGTGGAGGTTCAGCTGCCCTAGAGAATCGTGCAGTTGACAAGCAGTGTGTGTGGGGAGGGTTCATCTTACCTGCCATGGATTTTCTTTCTCTCTTTTTCCTGCTATAGGAGTTTTTTTTTTTGGAAACCTTTCTGCTTCTGAAACTGTTTCTGGTCTTCTGTGGAGAAATCAACCACGACAGCCCTGGGGCTAAGTGAGTTAGTTCTCCAGGAGGGTGGAAAGAATATATATCTGTTACAGGCATAAACGAGGGGAAAATGGATTAGTATTGTATTTAAAGTAGAGGAAGGGGCACGGAGTCACTGCGTGTGCGTAAGCTTTAAGTAGATTACCGATTCCGCTGTGTGCGGCACTTTGTAATTATGCATCAAGGAACCCGTGGGCAGTGGGGTGTCCATGTGCTAACTTCAGAGAACACTTGCATCTTATGAGCTCTTGAGCTCCAAATACTATTCTGAGACATTGTTTTATGGCTTCACATTTTTCAAAACCCTTTCCCATCCATTACCTCATCTGACCCCCAGTAGTCCTGTAGCTTGTTTTTGTTATTTGCATATAACAATGAGGCGTGTTCTCTGTCCCACGGTGGACTCCTTTGTCTGACTTGTGCATGGGAGGCTTAAGGCCGGAGGGGAAAAGAAGGGAACCTCCAGTGGTCCTCCTGATACTTCCCCCCAAACTCCCCCACCCAGGGTGTGCCAGGCACTGTTTTAGCCACTGGGGATAAAACAGAAAGCAAAGCAAACAAAAATTCCCGCCCTCCTAGGACTGCCATTCTAGCTGAGAGCCACATGATAAACTCAGCAGTGAAACTTACAGTGTGTCTGACAGAGATACGTGTCATGGAGAAGAATAAAGGAAAGGGGGAGAGTAGAGAGCGCCCTGGCGGGCGGGGGCAGTCCTGTGCAGTGCAGTTTCAAAAAGAGAAGAATCAGGGAAGAGTCTAAGGAAGTACCCCTAACATGTGGAAGGCTCTCAATATTATCTTTTTGAATCAGTAAACAGATGAAAAAATGCTCAAATGGATGGATGGATGGGTAGTGGATGGGTAGATGTATGGATAGATGGATGAATGGATGGGTGGACTCATAGATGGATGAATAGATGGATGAATGAAAAGGTGGGTAGATGGATAGATAGAGGGATGAACAGGTAGGTGGATGGATGGATAGATGGGTAGGTAGGTGAGTGGATGGATGGATGGATGAGATAAATGGATGGATACATGCGTGGGTAGATGGATGGATGAATAGATGGATGAACAGGTAGGTGGATGGATGGATAGATGGATAGACATGGATGGATGAATAGATGGGCGGATGGATGAAGAAGCATAAGTCTTTATTCCCCTCCCCCATAGATCTGTACTTCCTTTGAGAGCTTTACTGTGCCTGAATGTTTTCACACCCGCATTTCGTGAATCCGTGTGGGGTACCCTAGGTGTGACCTCACCTCATGAAGTCCCTGGAGAGGGGTTGCCCCTTCCTACTGGAGATAGGTAGCATCCAAATTAGCTTGGAGCAGGAGTGCGCTTGGAACTGTGGTGGGTTGAGTTGAAAATATGTCACCAGTTACTCTGGGGAGTTTGCCTTTCCTTAACTCACCTTGGCACTCTCATTATGGACCCAGTTCTGAAAGCCCTCAGGGTTTGCCTGCTGTGTCCCTCTGGGAGCCTGGTCCCTCCCTGATCCTTGCCATCAGAAGTTTGCTCCTTAGGGAAATTTAGCATCTCATTTCTTCCATCATTATGTCTCAGCCCCCTCTAAGCTGGAATTTAGTACCTTTTGACAAGCATCTGTAGCTCCCCTAGAAGACAGGAGCTGCTGTTTTTATTGTTGAGGCTTGGTTCTTAGTACAGAGTTCTAAATGATACTTTTGAAATGTGTTAAATGAGTGTGGCACGTTTGTTTGAGGGTTTCTTTGAAGTTGGCTACCTTTAAGTCCAGGCCTGTTTCTCCAGATATTCTGTGTGCGCTGATTTATATGCCTGGAACCTCAGAATGAAATCTCCAAATAGGCAGTGAGAAATCCTCCCTGTGGAGTCTGTAAGGAAATCGGTCTTTCTGATTTTCCCAATGAAGGAAGAAACTAATTGAATGTAAACTCATTACATCTCTGAAGCACTTTGAAAATTTCCCCACGATTTAATTATGATGAAGTTCTCAGGATGCAGTCATGCCAGGAAATGTCGCAAGCCATCAGCCCTGTGGGTTGAGCTCGGGGCAGGGGCCACCGGGCACCGATTCGTACTGCCTTTTCCTAGCGCACGTGCATGCTGGTGTGACGGTGAGCCCTGGAGTCAGCTTGCTTGGGTTTGGTCCTGATTTCTCAGCTTATTCGCTGTGTGAGCTTGGGCCAGTTAACTTCCACTTTGTAAGCCTCAGTTTCCTCATCTGTAAAACGGAGCTCATAGGATGGTCTCCATCACAGGGTTGCTGTGTGGATGAAATGAGTAAATATATCTGAAGCACTTAGCAGAGTGGTTGCACATTGCAAATGTCCAGTGCCTGTGGATCACTATTATGTCATATCAGGGAAATGGTGGAGGATACATGAGGACTTTGGGATTGATATAAATCAGTGCAGGCTTCCCTGGAAGCTCAGCTGGTAAAGAATTCGCCTGTAATGCAGGACACCGCAGTTTGATTCCTGGGTCAGGAAGATCTCCTGGAAGAGGGCATGACAACCCACTCCAGTATTCTTGGGCTTGCCTTGTGGCTCAGATGGTAAAGAATCCACCTGCAATGTGGGAGACCTGGGTTTGATCCCTGGGTCGGGAAGATCCCCTGGAAGAGGGCATGGCAACCCACTCCAGTATTCTTGCCTGGAGAATCCCTATAGACAGAGGCACCTGGTGGGCTGCAGTCCATGGGGTCGTAAAGAGTAGGACACGACTGAGCAACTGAGCACACACAGACACAGATCAGTGTAATGGGTATCACAAGTTTCAAAGCTGTTTATTTATCTGGCTGTGTTGGTCCTTCCTTGCATCATGAAGGATCTTCCATTGCTGTGCGCACGCTCCCTAGCTGTGGATCACGGGCTCGGTGGTTGCGATGCTCGGTCTTAGTTGCTGCGGGGTGTGTGGGATCCCAGTTCCTGGACCAGGGATGGAACCCACATCCCCTGCATTGCAAGGCGGATTCTTAACCCCGGGCCACCAGGGAAGCCCAGAGTGTTACGGTTTTGGAAGAATTTTTCTCCAGTTTCTGTGGTCCTCAGTTTTACTATGCATCCCTCTTATTCATCCCTAGATGATGCCTCTGAGTGTCTCTTCTCAGCAGTGTGCTCTTCTGTACTTCTCTTCATTTACACATCATTTAAAAGATGGGATCATACCATGCATAGTGTTTAAAAATGCTTTCTTTCACAATAAACCCTGAGCCTTTTCTCGTTGTTTTGGGGGTTGCATGGTACTTCATTATACAAATTGGCCATAATATTTTTTTTCATCTTTATTGAGGGATAAGATGGTAAAGAATCTGCCTGCATTGCAGGAGACCTGGGTTTGATCCCTGGGTCAGGAAGATCTCCTGGAGAAGGGAATGGCAACCCACTCCAGTATTCTTTCCTGGAGAATCCCATGGACAGAGGAGCCTGGTGGGCTACAGTCCATGGGGCCGCAAAGAGTCGGACACAACTGAGTGACTAACACTTTCAAACCTCACATAACTATGGTATCCTTTACTAACGACTTCTTAGACATTTACGTGGGGCTCGATTTTTGGAATCATCATTTATTGTTTTCAAAGTTAATAGTTGCACTGATTTAGAAAGAGCAAATGTTAATAGAAGGCTTAGAAAGAAAAAGAAAAAGGCAGTTCCCCCATCAACCGCCACCCCCCTCCATGGCCCCATTCTCTTTTAAGAAGGAACCACTTCTGTCTGTTTCTTGAGAAACTTTCTCCCACATTTCTAGATATATTTGCGTACTGTATCTGCCATATCTTGATTTGGAAACCAGCGCCCTCTGGTTCTGGTAAATGCTATTTGATGTTCCTTTAAATAGTTCCCCCTCTGGTTCTCTGTTCTCTTTTTATTAGTCTTATTAGTTGGCTATTGGACTTCCTGGACCGAGTGTCTCATTTTCCTCTCTCTTTTCTTTCTGTTTCTTATAAAACCTTTGCAGTTTTATTCTGCATGGTGGGAAGTTTCATCGCCTTTACCTCCATCAGAAGAGCAAACGTTTCTCCTGTTGCCGCTGTCTTCAGCATTCCCAGTTCTGAGAACAGTTTCTCGTTCTCCCTGTTTTTGGTTTGTTTTCTTTCTAGCAGCCTGTGCTTTTTTTATGGATGTCGTCAATGCCTTCACGCCTGTCTGATAGTAATGATAGGTTTTTGTCTTAACAGTCATTGTCTCCCTGAATCCCTTGGTTCCCCCTGAGAGCCTTCATTTTTTTTTCCTGTTTGGTTATTTTCTCCAATGACTTACTATTATCATAGGAAAAATAGAGACAAATTTTAAGCATATGCAGCACCAATTATTTATAGAGTCTCTAGGCTAGTTTTTGTGCTAAGTGTTTTACATGCTTTATTGCATATAATCCTTAAAACATGTTCACCGATAGCTCAGGGGATACAGGATCCACATTTAATGCAGAAGACTTGGGTTCATTCCCTGGATTGGGAAGATCCCCTGGAGGAGGAAATGGCAACCCACTCCAGTATACTTGGCTGGAGAATCCCATGGACAGAGGAGCCTGGTGGGCTGCAGTCCATGGGGTTGCAAAGAGTCAGACACGACTGAGCACGTGAGGGATGGATGGAATCCTTAAAATAACTCTATAGGAGACGAGCACCACTGTGGGGACGAGGTCATGGTCAAGGACTCCACAGCCACACGGGCTGGGATTGAATCTTGACTGCCGCTTACTGACTATTGTTAATAATGACTTAACTGCACCGTGCCTCAGTTTCCCCATCTCTGAAATAGGGGTAATAATAGAATTTGACTCTTACTGTCAAGAGGATTAAGAAAGTTCCTGGCAGACAGTAAAGTGAAGGTGAAAGTGAAATCGCTTAGTCGTGTCCGACTCTTTGCAACCACGTAGACTGTAGCCCACCAGGCTCCTCCGCCCATGGGATTCTCCAGGGAAGAATACTGGAGTGGGTTGCCATTTCCTCCTCCAGGGGATCTTCCCAACCCAGGGATTGAACCCAGGTCTCCTGCATTGCGGGCAGACGCTTTAACCTCTGAGCCACCAGGGAAGCCCAGTAAATCTCTATGTAAATGTTGTTGTTATTAATTACATTTCACTTCTGAGTGTCATTATTATTTCTGTTACTATTTCCATTTTCCATATGAAGAAACAGTAATGCTAGAGAGATGGATCTCTCACCCAAGGACTCCCAGCTGGGAGCTTGGAGAGAGAGTTGGACCTTGGATTGGAACCAAGTAGTCTGACTCCAGAGTCCTGCCTTCCATCCACTAACTGTGGTTTTTGTTCAATCGCTAAGTCATGTCCGACTCTTTGCAACCCCATGGACTGCAGCACACCAGACTTCCATGTCCTCCACGGTCTCCTGGAGTTTGCTCCAATTCATGTCCATTGAGTCAGTGATACTATCCAACCATCTCATCCTCTGTCACCCCCTTCTCCTTTTGTCTTCAATCTTTCCCAGCATGAGAGTCTTTTCCAGTGAGTTGGCTCTTCACATCAGGTGGCCAAAATACTGGAGCTTCAGCTTTAGCTTCAGTCCTTCCAATGAATATTTAGAGTTCATTTCCCTTAAGATTGACTGGTTTGATCTCCTTGCAGTCCAAGGGACTCTTAAGAGTCTTCTTCAGCCCTGCAATTGAAAAGCATCAATTCTTTGGCACTCTGCCTTCTTTATGGTCCAACTCTCACATCCATACATGACTGCTGGAAAAGACGTAGCTTTGACTATACAGACTTTGTTGGCAAAGTAATGTCTCTGCTTTTTAATGCACTGTCTAGGTTTGTCATAGCTTTCCTTCCAAGGAGCAAGCGTCTTTTAATTTCATGGCTGCAGTCAGCGTCCGAAATTTTGCAGTATTGCTTTTCAGAGAGAGAGACAGAGAGACAGAGGGAAAGATGGCAGATCTGCCTTGGAATTGCTGGTGGTACTAGCCAGGGTTGACAGGTAAAATATAGGATGGTCAGTACAATTAAAATTTCAAATAAGCTGTGTTTAGTAGAAGCCTGTACCAAATTAAAAAATTCATTGTTTATCTGAAATTCAGATATATTTGGACACTGAGTATTTTTATTTGCTAAGTCAGGTAGCCCTAGGTGGGGTTTGTCTTCTTCCTCCCTCCAGTCCCTTCTTGAGGTTCTGCCCTACCACTCTGGAACTCTTTGTATTTCCCCAGGATCAGGGCTAGGGTACCAATGGCTGTCTCCCACATCCATCGGGTGAGTTAGGACAGAAAACACTCTGAGAACCAGGCTTTCACGTGTGGTGAAAACGAATCGTGATTGTGTTTGGAGTGAGGGGCAGCATCCTTCCTTCTCCTTGACCTTGACAGTCCCATCCCTAAGCCCGCCCTGCGGATTTCCTTCGAGCCGGGAGGGACGCCCAGAGCCTGCAGTTTGAGGGTTCATCCCCTCTCTGGAAGAAAACCAGCGAAGAGACCTCGGAGCTCTCTCTCCACAGAGCCAGACGGCTCAGTCTGCTCTCCTCCATCACGTGCTGGCAGATTTTGACTGCCAGCCAGATCTGGAGCAGCTTGGACCAGCGGGGGCGAGCGATGGGGTGGGGTGGGGGAGGCTTGACCAGCTGGCACAGCCGCCCGTCTACAGGCCAAAGTCGAGAGGGTGCTGATGGGTTGGTGGCTGGGTGCCATGGAGAGGGTGCTTTGGGCGGCAGGGCGTTCTCACTCTCTTGGGGACCAGCTGGTGAAGAGGTTTGATGAGGACACCCCTACCTCCCTTTTCCTTAGTCTACCTGGAGTTAACAGTTTTGGCAGGCTGAGGGATTCTGGGAGTCCTCTGTCATCGAGTTCTTCCAAATGTAAGGGCTGATGAATTAATAATGAGCATGCTGACGCCTCTCCAGTATCCACCATAGTGGGTTTGTGCCAGAGGAACGGTGAACTCAAATGCAAAGTCTAAATGTTCAGAGCATCATGGTCTTATTTTAAGTGTAGTTAAGGTCATGGCTCAGTGGTAAAGGATCTGCCTGCAATGCAGGAGATCTGGGTTCAATCCCTGGGTCGTGAAGATCCCCTGGAGAAGGAAATGACACCCCACCTCTAGTATTCTTGCCTGGAGAATCCCATGGACAGAGAAGCCTGAGGGGCTACTGTTCATGGGTCACAAGGAGTCAGACACGACTGACCGACTTAACACTCCAGTTTCACACTGGAGCCTGGATACAGAAGAGACTATCTCCAGTGCAAATGTGGTTCATTAGAATCTGGAGTGGCCTTCCTAAGAGTTTAAGAAAGTGAATATGATTTACATGTAATAATATGCACACATCTTCAAGTGTCAGCCCAGTGGATTTCTTTTTTAATTATTATTTTTTTAGTTAAAAGATAATTGCTTTATGATGTTGTGTTGGTTTCTGCCATACATCAGCACGAATCAGCCATAGGTATACATATGTCCCCGCCTCTTGAACCTCCCTCCCACCTCCCGCCCTCATGGCTTTTGACAATTGTATACATCTGTTTACCCATCGCCCAAAATGGGATCGAAGACGTTTCTGTCACCCCAGAAAGAGCTTCTGTTACCTAAGTCAGGTCTGCCTCTCCTCAGGCAACCACTTTGTAATTTCTGTCACCATCAGTTCAGTTCAGTTGCTCAGTCACGTCCTACTCTTTGCGACCCCATGGACTGCAGCACACCAGGCTTCCCTGTTCATTACCAACTCCCGGAGCTTGCTCAAACTCAGGTCCATTGAGCCGGTGATGCCATCCAACCATCTCATCCTCTGTCGTCCCCTTCTCCACCCACTTTCAATCTTTCCCAGCATCAGGTTCTTTTCCAATGAGTTCTTTACATCAGGTGGCCAAATCATTGGAGTTTCAGCTTCAGCATCAGTCCTTCCAATGAATATTCAGGACTGGTTTCCTTTAGGATGGACTGGTTGGATCTCCTTGCAGTCCAAGGGATTCTCAATAGTCTTCTCCAACACCACAGTTCAAAAGCATCAATTCTTTGGTGCTCAGCTTTCTTTATAGTCCAACTCTCCCATCCATACATGACTACTGAAAAAACCATGGCTTTGACTAGATGAACCTTTGTTGGCAAAGTCATGTCCCTGCTTTTTAATGGCTTCCCTGGTGGCTCAGACGGTAAAAAAAGCATCTGCCTACAATGCGGGAGACCCGGGTTCAATCCTTGGGTGGGGAAGATCCTTGGAGAAGGAAATGGCAACCCACTCCAGTACTCTTGCCTGGAAAATCCCAAGGACGGAGGAGCCTGATAGGCTACAGTCCATGGGGTTGCAAAGAGTCGGACGCGACTGAGCGGGTCATCATCATCATGCTTTTTAATATGCTGTCTAGGTTGGTCATAGCTTTCCTTTCGAGAAGCAAGTGTCTTTTAATTTCATGGCTGCAGTCACCATCTGCAGTGATTTTGGAGCCCAGAAAAATAGTCTGTCACTGTTCTATTGTTTTCCCATCTATTTGCCATGAAGTGATGGGACCAGATGCTGTGATCTTAGTTTTCTGAATGTTGAGTTTTAAGCCAACTTTTTCACTCTCCTCTTTCACTTTTATCAAGAGGCTCTTTAGGTCTTCTTTGCTTTCTGCCATAAGGGTGGTATCATCTGCATATTTGAGGTTATTGATATTTCTCCCGGCATTCTTAATTCCAGCTTGTGCTTCCTCCAGTCCAGCATTTCTCATGATGCACTCTGCATGTAAGTTAAATAAGCAGGGTGACAATATACAGCCTTGACATACTCCTTTTCCGATTTGGAACCAGTCTGTTGCTCCATGTCCAGTTTTAACTGTTGCTTCTTGACTTGCATACAGATTTCTCAGGAGGCAGGTAAGGTGGTCTGGTATTCCCATCTCTTGAAGACTTTTCCACAGTTTGTTGTGATCCACACAGTCAAAGGCTTTGGTGTAGTCAATAAAGCAGAAGTAGATGTCTTTCTGGAACTCTCTTGCTTTTTTGATGATCCAGAGGACATTGGCAATTTGACCTCTGGCTCCTCTGCCTTTTCTAAATGCAGCTTGAACATCTGGAAGGTCCCATTTCACATACCGCTGAAGTCTGTACCATAGATGGGTTTTAAATATTCTTGTGCTTGAAAGGAATCATACATTGTAGGGCTCTGTGTGTGTGTGTATATATATATACAGGTTTCTTTCACTCAGTATAATGTTGGAGACTCCTCTGTGTCATGATATCAGTAGTTTTTCCTCTTTTTATTGCTAGGGAATGTTTCATTTATACATGGACCATGGTGGGTTTGTCCATTCTCCTGTGGATGGACATTTGGGCTCTTGCATTTGGGTTTAGGTTGTGACGGAAGCTGCTCTGAACCCTCCTGAGTCTTCATGTGGACATTTGTTTTCATTTCTCTTGGGGCAGGTCTCCAGGAGAGGGATCAGTAGATCACAGGGTAGATCTTTTTGAAGATCTTCTTTTTGAAGCTCCAGTGCTTTTTCCTGGTTTGGAAATTACATACCAGCTGGTAGGCCAGGCCTTTTTCCATTATTTTCATCAGGTGGGTGTGGCCAGCAAGACTTAGGTCACCCAGGCAAGTCTACCTCAACCAACAACTGTAATCGAAGCTGAATGTAAATGATTATAATTCTGAGCTGTTCGGTTCAATTTTGTAAAATTGCAAGAAGCTGGTATATTTTGAGGGTTGTTTCTTTTTAAATACAAGATTAGGTATAGATAGAGCCCCCATATGAATTTGATTCATGCCTGAGTCATGACTGAGAATTGACGTGCCGCACTGGAGAGATGACTCAATGCAAAATTTATGTGCCCCTCCCCACCCCCCTGTGGGCTTCTGATGTGTGAGTCAGTGTTGAATGAACATGAACGACCTTGTTTTGCAGGGTTTCGTGCGCTGAGTTTTCTTTCCTCCCAGTCCCTCTGCTTGCGTTCTGGTCAGCGCTCCACTGCCCTACCCGCCACTGATATTCATCGTATTGTCAGTGAACTCTGTGCAATAATATCCTCCCCCTCTTTTATTAAGAGGGATATTTCGTTTTGTAGCTTGGCTTTTCCTCCAGTGTTTAAACCATCTTCACTGTCACAGAAGAAATGCTTAATCGCACCCATCAAGCCAGAATATTCTGATGTGTCCCTCAAGACGCTCTTCACAAATTTCACATATGTTTCCAGAGCTGAAATTGTCCTAAAATGAGCACTTAAGCAGAAATGAAAAGATTTGCCTGCTGTGGGCTAGGTGTTTAGCTACTGTTTGTGATTATGCTATGCTGGTACCCCTGACACCAGAGGGAAATTAATAGCATTATAAAGTATGGATCCCTCTGGCATTTTGAGAAGAAGGATCCTAGGAGCTTTGCTCGGTTTGGGTAACTACAGATGGGAAATATGGAATTTTACTCTCAAGCAACATGAGAAACAGCTTGCAAGTGTCTGCTGATTTCTTTTTTTTTTTAAGCTAAAAAAGTGATCGTATTTGAGTATAGCCGATTGTCTGCTGATTTTAAATGTCTCCTCCTCTGCAAGTGCGTTTTGACCTTTTTTTTTTCTTTTGTCCAGGCTGTGAGTTAGGAGCCTTTAACAAAAACACACGGGCCAAGCGGGTGTCTCATTGTCATGCAGGCACCTGTCTGAAAATTGAACTTCTGTCCACAGGATCCTCTTCACTGTGAATCAGGGTCTTCTATGATCAAAACGTTAAAAACTATCATATCACAAATTTATAATATTTACTTATATATTTACATATTTTAAAATTATATTATAAATTCATTTTTAAAAATTTCCCCTAAGATATGTGCGTGTATAGTTTAACAAATCAGGTTGTTCTGTGGGGCTTGCAATAAGCAAGTCTGCTGACCATCCCCACCCCCGATTCCCACATAGGGATGCGCGAATAATGATTTTAGCTGTTTCCTCACTTGTTTTGCCTCCACATTTTCAACTGCATGCCTACTCTGACGTTTCTTGACTTTTTCAGCTTTAAGAATCTTCCATGATTTCTTGGTGTGGAAGGTGAGGATTTGGTTCTCTTATCCATCCCCACTCCCCCCACCCCCACCATCCTACACAACAGACACTGTGTTTTTTAAGGTTAGTTCAGTGGTTCCATAGTCACAGCTTAAAAATGGAATATTGTTCAGCCTTAAAGAGGGATGAAATTCTGACAACATGGATGAACCTTGAAAGCATTATGCCCAGTGAAAAAAGCCAGACATGCGTGTGAAGTGTCTGTGCATGGGTATTCAGTAGATCACTTCAGTCCGTTCAACTCTTTGTGACCCCGTGGACTGTAGCCCGCCAGGCTCCCCTGTCCATGGAGTTCTCCAGACAAGAATACTTGAGTGGGGGCCATGCCCTCATCCAGGGGATCTTCCTGACCCAGGGATTGAACCCATGTCTCCTAAGGCTTCTGCATTGCAGGCAGATTCTTTACTGCTGAGCCACTGGAGAAGCCCCATGAAGTGTCTGCTGCTGCTGCTGCTAAGTCGCTTCAGTCGTGTCCGACTCTGTGCGACCCCATAGACGGCAGCCCACCAGGCTCCGCCGTCCATGGGATTTTCCAGGCAAGAGTACTGGAGTGGGTTGCCATTGCCTTCTCCTCATGAAGTGTCTAGATTAAGTAAATTCAGAGAGACAGAGAATAGCTCAGAGGTTACCAGTGGCTGGAGGGAGACGGGACAGGGAGCCACCTCTTCGTGGTTGCAGAGCTTCTGTTCTGTGAAAAGGTTTTGGAACTTTGTGCCGATGCTTGCTCCACACTGTGAGTGCCATCAATGCCCCTGAATTGTCCAGACTTTAAAGAGCGCATTTTCTGTTGTATATATTCAACCTTGCAGATAAGTACCTTGGTTAAGAAATAAACAATAGCTTACTTACATTGTTAAGATTGTCAATGGTATTCACTTATTTCCTTTCTTGTGCAATTTTGGTGTTTTCCAGAGTTGTCAATGGTCTCCGTTTTTTCCCCTTTGCCTAGTTTTCTGGGCACCCGTTGTTAATCCATCACTAGTCTCCCACCAAGAACTGTAGACTCTCCCCCACGAGCATTCAAACCTCCTAGGCTCTACAGTCTGCCTTTTCCCAGAGCCCTCCAGCCCCTCTTCCCATCTGGGGTCTGGTTCTCCGAGCCTGTTGCAATGTTGCTCTGATGTCCTTTTCTTTTTTCCCACCGCCTGGAGATGCCCTTTATTCCTTTCCCCCTGTCTTGACTTGCTTGTTTCACTGCTTCATCTCATGGAGTAAACACATCCTTGAGTGTCTTTCTGAGAAGGGGCATCAGGGAGGTCAGTCTCCAGCTTCTGCAGACGCAGAGCCTGACCTGGGGACCCCCTGCGCGAGGAATCTAGGGAGGACATGCTCTTTGGGGTAGCGGCTCCGAGCGGCTCCACTTGACATCTTTCCGGCTGGGGTCGCTGTCACCGAGTCTAGGCTCGTACAGCACACGGCAGGCCGGTAAATCTAGAGACGAGTTGTCAGAGCAAGGAATAGCGACTTTGTTCAGAAAAATGGTAGACTGAGAAGATGGTGGGCCAGTGTCCCAAAGAACCATCTTACCCGAATTCAGGATTCTTTTATATTAAAAGGGGAGTGGGTGTGAGTGGCTGTTGTGAACTTCCTGGTGTCAGAATCCGCTATTCTTGCCTCCATTTATTTAGGTCAATCATGACGTTCCTATAAACCTCCAAAAAGACAAACGTTATTCTCAGTTCTGCAACTTTATCTCTCTCTGAGTGGAAAAGTGTTTTAGAGCCTAGGACTTCCCTGGTGGTCCAGGGGTTAAGCACCGCCTGGGAGTGCAGGGGACATGGGTTCCCTCCCTGATCTGGAAGATGTCACATGCCGAGGAGCAACTAAATCTGTTTCACTTCAACCCTGAGCCCGCGCACCTTAGGGCCTACGCTCTGCAACAGAGGAAGTCCCTGCAATGAGAAGCCCACCCACCGCAGCGAAGAGTGCAACTAGAGAAAACCTGTACAAAGCGTTGAAGACCCAGTGCAGCCAAATAAATGAAATAAATAGATTAAAAAAAAGTAAAGATCGGAGCCTTGAGAATGGACTCTCCTGTATATTTCGGGCTACGGGCAATGTTCTCACAGCAAAAGCAATTGCTTACAAAGGTAAAAGAAAAGAAACAGACCCAGTGTGGGGTCAGATTTGTTCTTCCCTGGCGCACTGGTAGCCCTGTTTGTCTTTCTAAGCAGGGTTGCGGCTGCGGGAGGATCTTCGATATCTGTCATCCGGAGTCATGAAGGGGACTGGTTGGTAACGACTCTTTTTTTTTTTTGAGCTCATTCCCTGAAGTCTTGTGCCGGGTGATTACCACCTCCCCATCACTAGACTGTCCCCTGCAGGCCCTGCTTCTTAGGGGTAATTGAAGGTTAATCAGATACACTACTTCCTGCTTCTGTATCAGCTAGTTAATATGTCACTACATACAGATTTAAAAAAAAAATCGCCCAACATTTAAAGGAGCTTTGCTAGTGTTGACAGTTTCAAGGAAGCTACCCATGTTGAGGGATTATCTTAAAAAAATATATATATATATCTATAGGATTTATCATACAGTCCAGGAATCGCACTCCCTGGTGTTTATCCAAACGAACTGAAGAGTTACGTCTGCACAGAAGCCAGCACACGGATGATTACAGCAGTTTTATTCATAATTGCCAAAACGTGGAAGCAGCCAAGATGCCCTGTGATAAGTGAATAGATAAGTAAAAGCAGGGCCCATCCAGACAATGGACTGTTATTCAGTGCTAAAAAGAAACGAGCTATCAAGCCATGAAGAGACATGGAAGGATCTTAAACGCACTTAAGTGGAAGAAGCCGGTCTGAAAAGGCTGAATACTGTACAATTTCAGCTATAAGGCATTTTGGAAAAGCCAAAACCGTGGAGCCAGTAAAAGGATTAGCGGTTGCCAAGGGTTGCCAGGGAGCCGGAAGAGATGAACAGACGGAACACAAGAGTCCTAGGGTGTGGAACTGCCGGTCCTGACACCAGAATAATAGATACATGTCTTGGTTCATTTGCGCAAACTCAGAATATACAGCACAGAGAGCCATCTCCAATGTAGACTGTGGACTTTGGGTGATAGCCACGTGCCAATGTAGGTTTACTGATTGTAACAAACGTCCCACCCGGCATAGGATGTGGATGGTGGAGAGGTTGTGCATGTGTGGTGCAGGCAGTATGTGGGAATTCTCTGTACTTTCTGCTCAGTTTTGCTGTGAATATAAAACTGCTCTAAAAAAAAAAAAAAGGAACACGTGCCTTATCTGCTGTATGAGTTTCCTGTTGCCGCTGTAACGAGCACCACAAGCACGGTGGCTTAGAACGACTCAGACGTATCATCCGACAGTGCTGGAAATGAGAAGTTCACATTGGTTCTAACTGGGGTAAAATCAAAGCGGCAGCAGGGCTGTGTTCCTGCTGGAGGCTCCTGGGAAGAACCTGTTGCTTTGCCTCCTCCAGGTCCTAGAGCCCACCGACCTTCCTTGTCTCGTGACCTTTTCTCCATCTTCAAGTCAGTGACACAGCATCTTCCAGTCTCTCCTGTCTGACCATGCTCTTGTCGTCACATCTTTCTGATTCTGACTCATCTTGCTCTCTCATAACGTTTCTTGTGATGACGTGGGCCCTACCCAGCTCACCCAGGATCATCTCCCCAGCTCAGAATCCTTAACCACAGCTGCTGAGTCCCTCTTGCCATGTAAGATGACATGAAGGTTTTACGGATTAGGAGGTGGTCATCTTTGAGGGAGGGCTTCCCAGGCGGCACTAGTGGTAAAGAACCCGCCTGCCAATGCACATGATGTAAGAGATGTGGTTCAATCCCTGGGTCAGGAAGATCCCCTGAAGGAGATCGTGGCAACCCTCTCCAGTATACTTGCCTGGAGAATCCCACAGACAGAGGAGCCTGGTGGGCTGCAGTCCATAGGGTCACATAGAGTAGGACATGACTGAAGTGACTTAACATGTACACACACATCTTTGGGGGAGAAGTGATTATTTTGTTGATCACGTATGCCCTTTATTATTTCTTGAATTATGTTTGCACTGGGTCTTCCTTGCAGCGCACCAGCTTTCTCTAGTGTCAAGCGGGGGCTACTTTCCAGCTGCAGAGCACAGGCTTCTCATTGCAATTCCAGTGGAACCCAGCTCCATCCCAAGACCGATTCTTGGTCATGTTCCGAGCTGTGGGAGGCAGGGAGACTGCCGAGGAGAAGGAAGGAAGGAAATCCTGTTGGGTTCCAGGTTTGACTGGAGGACAGAGGACAGGGATTCTTAAGAAAGGGACCCACCTGAGTCGTCGGAGATGCCTTTCCATGTCCAGCATCCTGGATTCTGGCCAACCCTCCCTTGAGAGGCATAACCTTTCTGATCTGTGTCTTATCACTTGTCCATGAGAATATTGTATTTTTCACGTGTAGAAGCAGAAAAAAGGTTGGTATCCAGCGATGCCTAGGGATAGAGGGAGCTTTGACAGAAGAGGTTGAACTTGATGTTGAGAAGGTGATGGGACGCCAAGGCTGGGGAAGTATCCCAGTGACATCAACAAGGATGAGATATGGGGAGGGACTGGAGTGGTCTTACTAGCGATGTGGTCTAAATGGGAGGCCCTGAAACACGCAAGGATGGAGGTTGCCGGGCATGCCTGTGCCGCCTCTGTATTTCTGCACTGGCCTTCCTTGGCTGGAGCTTACCACAGATGGCAGCTCTAGAGGGCTGTTGAATTCTAAAGCAGGTGAGACAGAGTCTGGGAGAGGGATGAATTAGCCCCGGCATAGAGGAGGTTCCCACAGGCTTCCTCTGACAGTCCCATGGCGCTGAACCGATGAGCCAATTTTATTGTTTCTGGGAGTCTAAATGCAAGAGACCTGGGTTCAATTCCTGGGTCGGCAGGATCCCCTGGAGAAGGAAATGGCAACCCACTCCAGTATTCTTGCCTGGAGAATCCCATGGACAGGAGCCTGTCAGACTACAGTCCATAGGGTCGCAAGAGTTGGACTCAACTTAGCAAGTAAACCACCAAACATAGACAGCGTATTAAAAAGCAGAGACATCACTTTGCCGACAAAGGTCTGTATAGTCAAACCTATGATTTTTCCAGTAGTCATGTACGAATGTGAGAACTGGACCATAAAGAAGGCTAAGTGCCAAAAAATTGATGCTTTCAAATTGTGGACCTGCAGAAGACTCGAGAGTCCCTGGGGCTGCAAGGAGATCAAACCAGGCAATCCTAAAGGGAATCAACCCTGAATATTCATTAGAAGGACTGATGCAGAAGCTGCAATACTTTGGTCACCTGATGCGAAGAGCCGACTCCTTGGAAAAGACGCTGATGGTGGGAAAGGCTGAAGGCAAAAGGAGAAGAGGGTGACAGAGAATGAGATGGTTGGATGGCATCACTGACTCAGTGAACGTGAATTTGAGCAAACTCTGGGAGACAGAGGAGGGCAGAGGAGCCTGGTGAGCTGCAGTCCACGGGGTCACAGAGAGTCGGACGTGACTGAGCGGCTGAACAACAGCAGCTGAGGCGGGTACAATTCTCTATGGGTGGCGCTAAGATTTTTCTTGGGAGCGTCTAGTGCCGAGCCAATGACTGTGTGTGGGTGACGCTCTGCAGAAGAGAAATCATTTTCTTTCCTCACGTATTTGTTCTTCATTGTTGTCTTCGTAATACCTGGTTCTGTCACTCGGAATGTTATTTTGGAGATGGATGATGCAGATGTGTTTTTCAAGGCAAGGCGGCAACAAGTAATTTTAGAAACCCATTCATCACTGTACCTGTCCGTGCTGACGTCATACGGTTGCAATGGGTCGTGGGTGTGCTCTAGCCAAGATGTCACGGCATCTGTAAGAGGAGACAACTGTGAGTGAGTGTCTAATTGACTAAACACTGGAGCACTCTGGATCCCATTGACTCCACTGTGATTCGAGTCCAGTTTCATTTCTCTCCTTTCCCTCTCGTGGTTCCCTTCTCACTGAGGTGGGGATGGTCCTGCTTTGGTCAGTTCCCCGGATCTGCCACTTCCTGGCTCAGTGACCTTGGGCAAATGATCTTATTACTTCGAGATTCAATTTCTTTATCTACAAACAGCAGCTAGGACAAACCTAGATATCGTATTTAAAAGCAGAGACATCACTTCGCTGACAAAGGTCAGTATAGTCAAGGCTATGGTTTCTCCAGCAGTCAGGTATGGATATGAGAGATGATAGCAAACTAGACTGCCTCTTCACAAGGTCCAGATTAAGCTCTCACAGCAGTAGATTTCTCATGGCTGCTTTTTGCCTTGGAATAGTTCCCACCTACCACTGAGGATTAAAGGCCTGACCCAGGTGACACTGAAGAGTTCCAGCTGGGCCACAGAGAATTAGGAAAGTCCCCACTGGAAGGGCTTCTGGGGATGGTTTAATGGTTTGCTGCTTTTCATGGCTTTGCAGGTCATGCTGGCGGCTTCCTACTGGTCCCTCCTGGCCCCGGCAGTGGAGATGGCCACGTCCTCTGGTGGCTTTGGTTCCTTGGCCTTTCTCCCCGTGGCTGTCGGCTTCACCCTTGGAGCAGCGTTCGTCTACCTAGCCGACCTCCTGATGCCTCACTGGGTGAGTACCGCTCCTCCCTGGACTCTCGTGTCAGGGCATGTCCAGCTCTGTGCCATGAATCTACTTCTGTTCAAACTCAACACCCTCGGTCGTGTCTCTGTTAAGTGGCTAGCGTTATCGAAATAGATACTTCAAGCCATTTAGGGCTTTTACCTAGAGGGATTGAATTGTGACTGAAAAGAAAATAAGCTCTCGGTGGTCTGACTCATCAGCCCTTCAGTCGCATTTTGGTAAGTTCGGATTTTAAATGTCAGATCTTGTTAAACACGCAGAGAACACCTGGATGTCATTCGCTGCGGCACTGTCTGCAGGAATGGACCTCAACTGGGGCAAGGGAGTGACCGGGATGCTGGTCCTGACCCTTAGCGAGCTTATGACATCACCAGGGAGCTGAGAACACACTGGACCACAGCAGAAGACACTCAGCAGAGCATCCCCTCCGCGAGCGCTGATTAATAGGGGGATGAGGTGGGGGACCGGGCAACAGGGCTCTGGACTGGGCTCGCTTCTGACACGAACCAGTTGTATGTCCCTTACCCCCAGTTTCCTTCTTTTGACTTGAGGGTTTATAACTCCCTTTAGGGGTTGCCAGGTAATAATTTTAAAAAATCTAAAAAGGCACCAAGGACTTCCTTGGTGTTCCAGCAGTTGAGAATCGCCCCTGCTCATGCAGGGGACATGGGTTCAATCCTTGGTCTGGGAGGGACCACAAGCCTCGGGGCAGCTAAGCTCGAGCACCACAACTTCTGAAGCCTGCACGGCCTCGAGCCCCCGACCCCCGCAGCTCGCTGCAACTGGAGAGAGTCTGCACAGCCATGAAACCCCAGCTCAGCCAAAAATGGTGAATTAAAGAAAGTAATAAGGCACCAGAATTTGGGTGAGCTGATGATTTTTTTTTTTTTGCCTAAACAGTGCTGGGAGGTTGGCTTTGGGGAATGAGCTTTTCCTGGCTCACAGAGAAGCCCAATACACAGAGCAGCCTGCATTCTGGCTGCGGTCCCTGAGCAGAGAGAGCCAAAGCCAGACCGTGAGACTGTGACCCAGCGCCATTGGCCGAAACCAGCTTGGCTGAAGGGTGGCTGTCAGGAAGGACCCAGTGCAGGCACGCGTCACCTTACCAGGCGCTGTGTTTTAACAAGTCCCCGAGGTGGGCAGAAGCCCCCCGAGAGACCTGAGCTGGGGCTTGAATTCTCTGCTCACCCAGGAAGGGAGGAGGTGTGGGAAGGCCCATCCGGGGGAGAGAGTTTCTCTGGGGATCGTGGTGGGCGGGGAGCAGATCGGGTTCCCTGGAGTCTGCAGGGCTCGTACCCCAGGACGTAGGCTCACCTTTCCCCACTTGCCTTCTTCCTTCCCCATCGGAGAGAGAGAAGGAAGAGTCTTGGGAGGAACGTGGCCCAGACACTCGTGAGAAACCCATCACTCTTGATCCAGAGGGACCAGCCTCTGGACCGAACAGCTCATTGTGCGGTGATGTCTGCATGGGGAGCCGTGATGTCATCTTGGAGGAAAGACTGTGTCCTTCTCGTTCAGCGAGAGCTTGTCAGGCTGTGGTCCTCTGTCCCCACCCCCCAGACCCTCTGTCTCCTTGTTTTTGGACACGTCTGCTTGGTAATGGCTCTGGGAGGGTCCTCCGGGTGGACTGCCATAGCCTGCTGTCCAGCCCACCTGGGTTCCGTGTCACCTTGCCAGTGGAGTGTATTCTCCTTGCCCGGGCAGGAAGGCCAGTGGCGTTCACTCCTGGATGGCAGACCGGGGCTGGCATGACCCCTGCTGGTCTCTTTCTGCCCTTCCCACCCGAGCCCCCCCGGGCTTCCAAGGCAATATATGGCAGAGGGCTCTTTGTCTCGTGAGGAGTCACCGTTCCCTGGTACTGGGGCGGGGAGGGTGGGGGTGGGGTGGGAGGTGTCAGCGTATTTGATCAGCTGCCTGAATGTAGAGGCTTTCTCTGGGCAGTGTAAATAGTCATTTGTTCTATGCTGCAGTACCTTTTTTTTTTTTCCTTAACCTTTTGCTTCCTGTTTGCTCTACTGTATGCTTTGAATATAGAGAAGATCCCAGCGGGAAGTCTTGGAAAATGAGGCCCGGTTGGGGAATGGTGGGTGAGCACTGAGGGAGAGAATGAAAGGTCTTCAGAAAGGGCGTAAGAACCATGAATGCCCAGGACCTTGCTCATTGGCAGAAAGATCAACCTGGCAGGAAGCATCTGTTCTGGGACGTTTTAAGAGAAGTTAGTTCATGCTGTTGATGTGAGAAGGGGCATTTGTCTTGGACGAACTCGTAAACAGATAAGCATTATTTGTAACTGCAGCAGAACCCCAATGCGAACGTGACTCTAAGAGTGGGCTGGGGAGCTGTCTGTCCATCGCTCTGAGACAGGCTGGAGGTTTCCCTCCGTCTCACTGTGAATTTGCCAACCAGACCCAGAAAGGGCAGCCGCTCGGACCTAGGGAAGATGCATCTTGGAGTCTGAGTTATTGGGTTTTGACCTTGAGTCTGGCTGGTTGTCAGCATTGATTGTGTAGCCAAGGGGAATACAGTCTTCTGGGGGAGAAAGCGGTGGCCAGAGTTTGGTTTCAGAACGCTCACTGCGGTTGGAGTGTAGGAACCAGGAGTTCCGTGGGGCAATTCCAGCTGAGATCTCTTCAGTTTCCTGTTCATCTCACTTTGCGACAAAGTCACACAGCTCAGACAAAGCCACACGGCTCAACACACGGCCCAGGAGCAGGGCGCAGTCGTGAGAGCAAAAGGCTTTGGCTGCAGCGATGACAGACGGGGCTCGTCCTGCAAAACGAGTGCCTGGAGGAAGGGGGCCCTGCCTGCAGAAGACCCCACAGCCTCCGCTTTGTCCTCTGGGAGGACCGTGCGTGCACTTTGGGCAAGAGGGAGCAAGCTAGTCCCTGGCGAAACAAGCCGGTGCAGGAGTATGCTCAGCACAGAGGTGCTTTGAGGGGTTCTTTTAGCATTCCCTAAACCTATCTTTTAAACTTTTCTTAAATTTTTCCTTGGCCTTTTTTTTTTTTAGTATTTCCTTGGCTGTGCCACAGGCCTGTGGGATCTTAGTTCCCCAACCAGGGATCCAACCCGTGTGCCCTGCACTGTAAGTGTGGGCTCGTAACCGAGCCCCAGGGAAGAGCCTGCTGGAGGGCTTCTGACATTGACCCGTGACGGTCCAAGCACAGGTGCCTCTGCGAGTCCACAGGGGGTGTGCCCTCCCTATTTCTTCTTACACATTCAGGACCTGAAGGGTGGCAAGACTCCGGGAGGGCGGGAAGGAAATGGTTAACTCTGACTTTGTCCTCTAACGCGGCTCCCCTCCATTCAGCCTTTCAGATGTATTTGTCTCCCTTTTGGAGCTTGAGCCCCACATTGCTCATGAAAAGGGCTTTACTCATAACAGCCTGTCAGGTTGAACCCGCTGTGGCCGCGTTAATTCCGCTTGTCCAGTCGCTCCCTGAAAGGGTGTTTATTTTCCTGCATTTATCTGAGGGTAGAGTGGAGAAGGCGGACATGGTCACCGTTAATGGGAAACGAGCTGACAGAGTTGTACGGAGGCTTTGCCAAATGATGGCTTAATGAGAGTGGAAACGGGCGGGGGTGGCTGAGGAAGGTGGAATCGGCCAGGCCCCGGAGGAAGGCGGTGGTGGTGAGTGTGGCTCAGGCCAGTCGAGCCCATGGTCCCCCTGGATGGCTCTAGGGAGAAGCAGAATGGACCGTGGACAGCTCTCTGGAGATGCTGACATTTTTGTGATCTTTGCAGTTTGCTTCTATGTAAAGTTAAGACTGGTGGTGACTGCGAAGACCGCACCTTCAGTGTAAAGCAGAGCTTTTTCTACTGGTGGGTGGAGGGGAGGGGAGGGGAGGACGGTGGCTGTGTATCTCCATGGCCTCCTGTCTCTCTTTTTAGTCTTATTAATATTGCATTAATGCAACACACAAATCTCATTATAAAAATTAAACAGATTTTTATGTGACAGTCCTTTCTTGCTACAGACTGTATCCTGCTAAAGTTCATGTGTTAAACTTAATTTCCAGTGTGATGGTGTTCGGAAGTGGGGCCTTTTGAAGGTGACCAGGTCATGAGGGTGGAGTCCTCATAAATGGGATTAGTGCCCCGATAAAGGAGCCCCCAGAGAGCTCCCCTCCTGGCCTCTAGCACATCAGGATGTGTGCACACACTGTCTATGAGCCAGGAAGTGGGCTCTCTCTAGACACTGAATCTGCTAGCACTTTGACCTTGGGCTTCTCAGCCTCTAGAATTGCCAGAAATAAATGTCTGTTGTTTATAAGCCACCTGCTGCTGCTGAGTCGCTTCAGTCGTGTCCCACTCTGTGCGACCCCATAGATGGCAGCCTACCAGGCTCCCCCGTCCCTGGGATTCTCCAGGCAAGAACACTGGAGTGGGTTGCTATTTCCTTCTCCAATGCATGAAAGTGAAAAGTGAAAGTGAAGTCGCTCAGTCGTGTCCGACTCTTAGTGACCCCATGGACTGCAGCCTACCAGGCTCCTAGTTGATGGTAATTTGTTACAGCAGCCTAAAAAAAAAAAAAAGATACCTGGTTTTGGAGAATTCCCTGGCAGTCCAGTGGTTAGGACTGTGCTTCTGCTGCAGGGGGGACACGTGTGATCCCTGGTTGGGGAACTAAAGGAAAAAAAAAGTCAGCCTGAATGGAGTAGGATGCTTCTTCCTTTTTCCTGAACTCTTCCCAGATCAAAGTCAACCATCATCATCAGTTTAGTGGGTACCCTTGTAGATTTTTCTCTTTTCTCTCTTTTTTTTTCCTTTTGGAAAATGATTTACATTGTATCTTATAAATATTAAGACATAACCACTCCCTCCTATGCTCGTATTGTTTAAGTATGCTTCAAATCAACTCTAAAGCAACCTGAGCGCTGACTCCTGTATTTAGACTTCCCTCTCTTTACATATGTATGTGCCTGCGTACTTTTTCGCACAGTTGGAACCGTCTGTGCATTCTCTTCTCGTGTGTTATTTTTAAAATTCGAAATGGTTTTCATCTCCTCATTTTAGCACCTGTGCGGAGACCTTCCGTCTTTGTGCAGCTTGCCGGACCGCTTCCCTGTGGCTGAGTAGTTAGATCGCTCTGTGCTTTTGTGTATGTATGTGTGTGTGTGTCCTGGAGATGTGATTTTGTTACGTGTTTCCTGAAAAACAAGTAGTAACATACAAGCTGTGATGCCGCCACTTGCTTTTGCAGCTTTGCTTTCGGTCTTGGCAGCCTCCTGTCTGGGAGATGCCTGCTCCCCGCCCCTTTCCTCCCTGCCTGGGGATCTGACATCCGAAGAGGCTGCCCAGGGACTGCAGGGGACAGGGGCGTAGACGCTCCTGTGGGGCAGCGTGGCTGACGACCCTGGCTGCTCAGGCTCCAAGGTCAGCAAGCGTCAGGGGTACTGCCTTCTCCCCAGCCCCTTCATGAGTCTGTGTCCCAATCCTGTTCCGCTTCCCTTAGTTTTTCCCGTGATGGCATGGAAGATGCCTCTGCTGAAAACTTAAACGAGCAGGGTGGGCACATACCTTTTTTAAAAATCATTTTTATTGGCGTGTAGTTGCTTTACAGTGTAGTGTTATTTTCTACTGTACAGCGAAGTGAATCAGCCACATGTGTACTTATATCCCCACTTTTTGGGGTTTCCTTCCCATTCAGGTCACCATGGAGCACTGCGTTCCCTGAGCTGTACGCGGGTTCTCGTTAGCTGTCTATTTTATACGTAGTATTGCACATGCTTCTAATATGTACTCAGCTGTTGCTGGTCACAGCTTCCGGCTGCCGGAGTTGCGGTGAGAGCCACGTGTGACAACTATTTGGAAGGGACAGACGCTGCAGGAGGCGATGATTTTGCCCCAGGAGGGGTGATGTCTGTTTTCCTTTCCTTCATGGACTCTCCATCTTTAGCATTCTGATTCTACTTAACGGAAGGATACCTAACAGAGGAGGTGGAGGTGGGGGAGAATGCCGGGGGTCGCTTGCAGGGGGAGAAACTGCAATGGCGTTTCCACTCGTAGAATCTATTGTCCTTGTTCTCCTTGAGTTGCTAAGTTGTGTCGACTCTTTTGTGACCCTGCAGCCCGCCAAGCTCGTCTGTCCTTGAGATTTCCCGGGTGAGAATAGTGGAGCGGGCTGTCATTTCCTCCTCCAGGGCATCTTCCCAACCCAGGGATTGAACCCACCTCTCCTGCTTGGCAGGTGAATTCTTTACTGCTGAACCACCAGAGAAGATCCCAGAATTCTGGTATCAAAGAAGAAAAGGAGTCAATTTTACGGATGGAGATGTTGGTTTGGCCACTTCTTCGAGAGGAAGGAGCCCCTGGAAAAGCTAAAAGGTTGTCGTCTCCTATATTGAGCCCTGAGGATACGTGACAGAAGGTGTGTCAGCGATAGCAGGACGCGGACGCTGGCCCTGAAGATGTCCTGTGTAGCTCTGTGCCTCTGGCTCCTTTGGTCCTGTGTCTTGGGGCTGGAGGAGGGGAAGGGATCGTCAGCCGTGTGTCTCAGAAGTACACGTTGTCTCTAGAATCACAGCCAGTTCCCTTCGGAGCCTCCCTTCTCCAATTCCATGAGTAAATAGTAGGTGGACTCACCTTGACCTGAGCAAGACCAGGGTGTTCTGAATTTAATGCCCAAACTGATAGATGTTTGCGAGCACGATGGCGCGGTCCCCAGCTCCGAACACAGTCCTTCCGGCATTTGCACACTCTCTCCTGCTCACCCTGCAGAATGCGGTTTGTATGTTCTTCCCCAGAAAGCTTCCCTGGCCGTCCCAGGTGTTGGCACCTCCCACATCTTGACCCTTCTCTTCCCTGTGGATAGCAGGCCTCCAGGAGGTAGGAATGAAGAATGAATGAATGGATGGAGATACTAGGCGGGAGATAGTGTGAGTGGCTCAGTCGTGTCCGACTCTTTGGGACCCCATGGACTGTAGCGCCTCTGTCCACGGGATTCTCCAGGCAAGAATGCTGGAGTGGGTTGCCACGCCCTCCTCCAGGGGATCTTCCCGACCCAGGGATTGAACCCAGGTCTCCTGCATTGCAGGCAGATTCTTTACAGTCTGAGCCACCAGGGAAGTCCAATGAATGAATGAACGAATGAATGGAGATATTGGGAAGAGAAAATAAGATCGTCTTCATGAAATCTCTTTCCAGCCTCAAACTTGAAAACACTTTACAGGGACTTCCTGGTGGTCCAGTGGCAAGACTCTGGGCTCCCAACGCAGGGGTGGTGGTGGTGGTTTAGTCGCTAAGTTGAACGCAGGGGGCCCGGATTCAGTCCTTGGTCAGGGAACCAGATCCCACATGCTGCAGCCAAGAGTTCACACGTGGAAACTAAAGTTCTCGAAGACTGCAGCTGAGGCCCAGAGCAGGCACATAAATAAATAAATGTTAGATATAGATTTAAAGCGCTTTATAGCCTTGAGTTATTTGCCGGAGGCAGATCTATGCTCCTTGGCAGTTGACCACCTTCTGGGCACCAGAAACACGAGCCACAGATAGTTAAATAGAAAAACGGAATCTGAAGTGTGGATCCGTTACAGGCTTTTTCACGCTTTGTTTACTTCCTAATTATGTTTGCTGGAGAATCTAGAGACTTATACTGCCGTTTAGAGTCAACATTTTCTGAGCAATTGGACCAGGAAGTGTGCTAGAGGGTGGGGGTGAGTGGGGAGTGTGGGTGGGAAGGAGCAGAGACGTTGCCTTTGGTGCCTTAGAAAAATACTGACGCCTGGACCTCCAGCAGGAAGCTCTGAGTCATTGTGTCCCAGGCAGGGCCTCGGTCTCTAAATGAAAACATCCCCAAGAAGGCTCTGATGTTCAGCCAAGGCTGGTGACCTCTGATTGAGGCAGATTATACCTTGCTTTGATTCAGGTGCTGTTGCTTGGATGGTTCACTGCAATCCAAGTACCTTTTTCTTTCCTTTGGAAGCAAAAGTCTTACTGTTTATTGCAAAGAACTCAGTAAAGAGGGAAGAAGGGCTTCCTGCAGGTGATGGAGGGACGGTCTCAAGATGAAAAGGGAAAAGGGACCTGGCTCTGTGGTTGGTAAACTTGGGGGCACACCAGAGTCACCTGGGAGGCCGAGCAAACGCAGGCGCCCTGGCCCCACCCCAGGCTCTCGAGATGAAGCCGGGCCATCTACAGTTTGTCTGCTTTTCTTTGGAGGGGTTGGCATGTCACATGGCAATGTGGGATTTTAGTTCCCGACCAGGAATGAAACCCGTGACCCCTGCATTGGAAGTCCCCGAGGCATCTGCATTTTGAAACAGGTCCCCAGGGGATTTTGATGCCCACCGGAGTGAGGAAATCACAGAACAGTCTAGCAAGGTGTGCTGGAGGAGTCTGGGCAACTGTCCTGTGTGAGGGACACAGATGGGAAACCTGGGTGGTGGGATACCCCAGACCCTCTGTTTCTCGTAGTCTCCTTAAAAATGTGTATATATATATATATTTTATGACAAAGGAACTTTCAAACAGAAACAGACTCACAGATATGGAAAACAAACTTGTGGTTACCAAAGGTAAAGGGGGTGGTGAGTTTAGGCATTTTGGGTCAGCAGGCACAAGCCATTATGTATTCAGTGGACAGACAGCAAGGTCCTGGTGTATAGCATAGGAAACTGTGTTCTGTATCCAGAGTGAACCATAGTGGGAAAGAACATGAAAAGGAACATGTATAATGGAATCACCCTGTTGTGCACCTCAAACGCATACAACCTTGTAAATCAACTGTACAAAAAAATAAATTTTTTTTTTGGTAATTGATGTGAAATTCACATAACGTAAAATTAACCTTTTTATTTGTATGTATTTATTTCTGGCTGCACACTGGGGCTTGCCGGATGTTCTCTGCCCAGGAATTGAACCCAGGCCACGGCTGTGAAAACCTGGAATCCTATCTACTAGGCCCCCAGGGAACTCATGAAGTTGGCCACTTTAAAGTGAACCATTCAGTGTCACTTGGTACCTTCACAGTTTTGTGTAACCAACATTGCTATCTAGTTCCAGAACATTTTTCATCCCCCCCCACAAAAGGAAACCCTCATCCCCGTTAAGCCGTCTCTCCCCACCCCTCCCTCACCCCCAAGCCCTGGTCACCACAAATCTTCCTTCTGTTTCTGTCGATTCACCCATTTTTGGCTATTTTTCTATAAATGCGATCATACAGTAAGTGACCTTTAGTGTCTTTTTTTTTTTTTAACTCAGCATAATGTTTTCAGGCTTCATCAGCATTGTAGCTGTGTCAGAACCTCGCTCCTTGTTGTCTGAACGCTGCTCCACTGCCTGGTTACGTCATGTTGGTCTCCCATTCATCCACTGCTGCACATTTGGGTTGTCTCCACCTCTGGGCAATTGTGAACAGCCCTGCTGTGGATGTGGGGGTACAGGCGTACAGGATTCGTTCGTACGCTCTAATTCTCAATTCCCGGGGGTAGGTATCCTGATCTCCACTTAACCAGTTGTTAGGTCAGTCCAGGCGGGCAGTGTGGCTAGTGGCTCAGATGACCCACAGTTTGCTGGAGGCGCGGAGCTCCCTGGAGCCCAGCTCTGAGTAAGAGGTGGCCAGGGCTTCTCAGGTGGCACTGGTGGAAAAGAACCTGCCTGCCGGTGCAGGAGGTGTAAGGGGACAGGGGTTTGATTCCTGGGTTGGGAAGATCCCGTGGAGAAGGGAATGGCAACCCACTCCAGTATTCTTGCCTGGAGAATTCCAGGGACAGAGGAGCCTGGCGGGCTATAGTCCATGGGGTCTCAAAGAGTCTGAGCACATACAAGATGCATTTCTGACTATTTACTCTCCATCCAAAACCCTTTGCGATCTTCCCCTTGGGTCCACGCCGTTTTGTCTTTTCTCTTTAACATGGATTTTCTCCAGGGCTGTGCTCCAGGCCCCTCCTGACCTCCTTAGCTTCAGCTCAGGCCGGTCCTCTGCCCCCTGAGCCAAGCGTCAGCTGCTGCAGCGGGTTCTCAGGACACACGTGTGCCCATCGTCATCTGAGCTTTTCCTCACGGTCTCCCTCTGCTGGGAACCACTTTCCTCCTTCACGCGTCAGCTGGCCAGTCCTTATTTAGCACCAGATGCGTCCTTTCCTCCAGATGCGTTCCTGGAGTTCCCGTCTGGGTGAAGTGCCCTGCCTCTCTGTAGCCCTCTCCGCCCGGCCCCTGCCTGGCACTTGCTTCCCTGGTGAACTGTCAGCTCCTTGAGGGCAGTGTCTTGATCTGTCTTGTTTGCCCTGAATCCCCAGCACCTGCCACAGAGCACGTGGCCTGGAGCTGGGGCCTTAGAGCATCATTCGTTTGAGGATGGAGTGAGTGTGTGTTTGATGCCGGCACTTTATTCATCACTTCATCCTCCAGCTTAGACCAGTGCCTGGATCAGGCTGGATGCTGTGGCCCCGCTAATACCTCCCAACGCAATAAACACTTCCTAAATGTGGGATCATTGAATGAAAAGGAGAATTATACGTACTGCATGCATTTACATTTGTGCATAGCTCAAATACTTTGGTCACCTGATGCAAAGAGCCAACTCATTGGAAAAGACCCTGATGCTGGGAAAGATTGGGCAGGAGAAGGAGAAGACAGAGGATGAGATGGCTAGACAGTATCACCAGCTCAATGGACATGGATTTGAGCAAACTCCGGGAGATGGTGAAGGACAGGGAAACCGGGCGTGCTACAGTCCACAGGGTCACAAAGAGTCTGACACAAGTTTGGCGACAGAACAACAATATGTATATGTGCATATGGGTTAAAAAAAAAAACAAACCCAAAATGAATTCTAAGTAAAGTCTCTGCAAGGAGAAGGCTGGCTTTGTGAAGAATCAGGTGATCAAATGAGCTAAAACAGGGTCAGCATACTTTTTTAAGAACGACCAAGAAAGTAAATATTTTGCACTTTGCAGACCACATATGGTCTCTGTTGCCTTTTCCTTTCCTCTTCCTTCCTTACAATCCTTTAAAAATGTGAAAAACATCCGTAGCTCAGAGGCTTTAAAAGACAGGGCTCTGGCTGCATCTGGAACCCGGGTTGCCGTCTGTAGCCTCTTATTCTCAAGGTCATTCAAGGCCAGGCGCTTTTAAACTTGGCTTTAATGCTCTCATGGTAGATGTATTTATATGCTGGCTTTTTTTTTCTCCATTTTTTAAAATCACACATGTTAACTATTAAAAAAAACCTAGAGAATAGAAAAGTTCCAGGAGATAAGAAAAGTCTACTTTTAATCTCACCACATGGGAGCAACTATAATTCATGTCTTGGAACATTTGCTTTCTGTATCTTTTCCTGTTGCCTTTTTCTCTGGGTGGGAAATGTCACAAGAATAGCTCACAGTCGTGGAACGTGTACTGTGGGCATGCACGTTGCATGCATAGTCCTGCGTGCGTGCACGCTCAGTCGCTCAGTCGTGGCCGACTCTTTGTGACCCCGTGGACTATAGCCTACCAGGCTCCTCTGCCCACAGAATTTCCCAGACAAGAATACTGGAGTGGGTTACCATTTCCTTCTCCAGGGGATCTTCCCAATCCAAGGGTTGAACCCTCATCTCCTGCATTGGCAGGCGGGTTCTTTACCGCTGCGCCACCTGGGAAACCACAGTAATCCTGTGGGGTCAGTGGTGGTGTTAATTTTATTTGACAGGCGAGGAAACTGAGGCTCATTTCTGTGATGCAAATGATCTAGATTCAGAAGGACGCGTGTCACCAAGCAGCAAGCCCAGGGATGCACAGGTGGTGATTGAAGGTGCAAGAGGAGCCTTTGTCCCTGGGCCCCTGGGCAGCTGGAATAGAAGGGTACTTTGTTACTGCAGCAAAACACAGCTCATCCTAATTAATACCCTGAACCACCAAGACATGTGGGTACAATCGATGTTAGTCGTACTATGGTATCCAGAGGGCTTCTGTACTCCTGGTAGGGATGCCAGAGGCATTCTGATTGGATACTGTCTGTCTGTGTGTGTGTTTTGTTGATGAAAAATTAATCAGTTGATCTAAGATAGAAATGGAAAATGTTATTTGAGCCAAAATGAAGATTATAACCCAGGGACGGCATCTCACAAAACTCTGAGAACTGTTCCACCCACTAGAAGTCAAGGCACAGTCATATAAGTTTTTTGAGACAAATCAGATCAGTCGCTCAGTTGTGTCCAACTCTTTGCAACCCCATGAATTGTCAGGCCTCCCTGTCCATCACCAACTCCCGGAGTTCACTCAGACTCACGTCTATCGAGTCAGTGATGCCATCCAGCCATCTCATCCTCTGTCATCCCCTTCTCCTCTTGCCCCCAATCCCTCCCAGCATCAGAGTCTTTTCCAATGAGTCAACTCTTCGCATGAGGTGGCCAAAGTACTGGAGATTCAGCTTTGGCATCATTTCTTCCAAAGAAATCCCAGGGCTGATCTCCTTCAGAATGGATTGGTTGGATCTCCTTGCAGTCCAAGGGACTCTCAAGAGTCTTCTCCAACACCACAGTTCAAAAGCATCAATTCTTCGGCGCTCAGCCTTCTTCACAGTCCAACTCATACATCCATACATGACTACAGGAAAAACCATAGCCTTGACTAGACGAACCTTTGGTGGCAAAGTAATGTCTCTGCTTTTGAATATGCTATCTAGGTTGGTCATAACTTTCCTTCCAAGGAGTAAGCGTCTTTTAATTTCATGGCTGCAGTCACCATCTGCAGTGATTTTGGAGCCCAGAAAAATAAAGTCTGACACTGTTTTTCCACTGTTTCCCCATCTATTTCCCATGAAGTGGTGGGACCGGATGCCATGATCTTCGTTTTCTGAATGTTGAGCTTTAAGCCAACTTTTTCACTCTCCACTTTCACTTTCATCAAGAGGCTTTTGAGTTCCTCTTCACTTTCTGCCATAAGGGTGGTGTCATCTGCATATCTGAAGTTATTGATATTTCTCCTGGCAATCTTGATTCCAGCTTGTGTTTCTTCCAGTCCAGCGTTTCTCATGGTGTACTCTGCATATAGGTTAAAACAGGGTGACAATATACAGCCTTGACGAACTCCTTTTCCTATTTGGAACCAGTCTGTTGTTCATGTCCAGTTCTAACTGTTTCTTCCTGACCTGCGTACAGATTTCTCAAGAGGCAGATCAGGTGGTCTGGTATTCCCATCTCTTTCAGAATTTTCCACAGTTTATTGTGATCCACCCAGTCAAAGGCTTTGGCATAGTCAATAAAGCAGAAATAGATGTTTTTCTGGAACTCTCTTGCTTTTTCCATGATCCAGCGGATGTTGGCAATTTGATCTCTGTTTCCTCTGCCTTTTCTAAAACCAGCTTGAACATCGGGAAGTCCACGGTTCACATATTGCTGAAGCCTGGCTTGGAGAATTTTGAGCATTACTTTACTAGCATATGAGATGAGTGCAATTGTGCGGTAGTTTGAGCATTCTTTGGCATTGCCTTTCTTTGGGATTGGAATGAAAACTGACCTTTTCCAGTCCTGTGGCCACTGCTGAGTTTTCCAAATTTGCTGGCATATTGAGTGCAGCACTTTCACAGCATCATCTTTCAGGATTTGGAATAGCTGAACTGGAATTCCATCACCTCCACTAGCTTTGTTCGTAGTGATGCTTTCTAAGGCCCACTTGAGTTCACATTCCAGGATGTCTGGCTCTAGGTCAGTGATCACACCATCATGATTATCTGGGTCATGAAGATCTTTTTTGTACAGTTCTTCTGTGTATTCTTGCCATCTCTTCTTAATATCTTCTGCTTCTGTTAGGTCCATACCATTTCTGTCCTTTATCGAGCCCATCTTTGCATGAAATGTTCCTTTGGTATCTCTGATTTTCTTGAAGAGGTCTCTAGTCTTTCCCATTCTGTTGTTTTCCTCTATTTCTTTGCACTGATCGCTGAAGAAGGCTTTCTTATCTCTTCTTGCTATTCTTTGGAACTCGGCATTCAGATGCTTATATCTTTCCTTTTCTCCTTTGCTTTTCGCTTCTCTTCTTTTCACAGCTATTTGTAAGGCCTCCCCAGACAGCCATTTTGCTTTTTTGCATTTCTTTTCCATGGGGATGGTCTTGATCCCTGTGTCCTGTACAATGTCACGAACCTCCTTCCATAGTTCATCAGACACTCTATCAGATCTAGGCCCTTAAATCTATTTCTCACTTCCACTGTATAATCATAAGGGATTTGATTTAGGTCATACCTGAATGGTCTAGTGGTTTTCCCTACTTTCTTCAAGTCTGAATTTGGCAATAAGGAGTTCATGGTCTGAGCCACAGTCAGCTCCTGGTCTTGTTTTTGCTGACTGTATAGAGCTTCTCTATCTTTGGCTGCAAAGAATATAATCAAGCTGATTTCGGTGTTGACCATCTGGTGATGTCCATGTATAGAGTCTTCTCTTGTGTTGTTGGAAGACGGTGTTTGTTATGACCAGTGCATTTTCTTGGCAAAACTCTATTAGTCTTTGCCCTGCTTCATTCTGTACTCCAAGGCCAAATTTGCCTGTTACTCCAGGTGTTTCTTGACTTCCTACTTTTGCATTCCAGTCCCCTATAATGAAAAGGACATCTTTTTTGGGTGTTAGTTCTAAAAGGTCTTGTAGGTCTTCATAGAACCGTTCAACTTCAGCTTCTTCAGCGTTACTCGTTGGGGCATAGACTTGGATTACTGTGATATTGAATGGTTTGCCTTGAAAACAAACAGAGATCATTCTGTCGTTTTTGAGACAGAGGGCTGCACATTAGAAAGAAAGAAAGTGAAAATGTCAGTCGCTCAGTCGTGTCCAACTCTTTTCAACCATATGGACTCTGTCCATGGGTTTCTCCAGGCAAGAAATTATTGACAGTTAACACAGTCCAGATCCAAGTGTCATCATGATGGGTGATGTGACCTCTTACAAAATCAAAAAGGAATGTTATCTTTTAAGGAGTTGTCTTGTTGACACTGGGAGAAGGTTGCCCTTTCTGGCTGAGCAGGTTTTTCTGCCAATGGGGGAGGTTTGGTCAATGTCTAATGCAGATACACTGCAGTCATGAAATTAAAAGACGCTTGCTCCTTGGAAGGAAAGCTATGACCAACCTAGACAGCATTTTAAAAAGCAGAGACATAACTGCCAACAAAGGTCCATCTAGTCAAAGCTGTGGTTTTTCCACTAGTCATGTACAGATGTGAGAGTTGGACCATAAAGAAAGCTGAGTGCCGAAAAATGGATGCTTTCAAATTGTAGTGTTGGAGAAGATTCTTGAGAGTCCCTTGGACTGCAAGGAGATCCACCCAGTCCATCCTAAAGGAAATCAGTCCTGAATATTCATTGAAAGGACTGATGCTGAAACTGAAAGCTCCAATACTTTGGGCACCTGATGCGAAGAGCTCACTCATTGGAAAAGACCCTGATGCTGGGAAAGATTGAAGGCAGGAGGAGAAGGGGATGACAGAGAATGAGATGGTTGGATGGCATCACCGACTCAATGGACATGAGTTTGAGCAAACTCCGGGAGATAGCGAGGGACAGGGAGGTCTGGCGTGCTGCAGTCTATGGGGTCGCAAAGAGTCGGACACGACTGAGCCACTGAGCAACAACGAGAATGCAGATACGAGATGCAGAGTGGGAGTGGGGGAGAGGAAGCCGAAGGGCAGAGGACATTGTTTTACATTTGAAATTTTCTTTTCTTGCCATAAAATATGACTTTAATTTCACAGCTTCCTCATTGATCAGTTACCCCGTTTGGACTCCCTTGGGAAGCAAAAGAGGACAGAATTAAAAGGGGTGCTTGTCGCTGCTTTCTGCTCGCCCCTGAGTTCCACTGCGGAAGGCAAGCACTCGGGCAGCCGCACACGCTTGTCCCCCGGGACAGTGAAGTGTGACGTCCAGGTGAGGCTGAGGGCCTCGCTTCCGCAGTCCCAGGGGCTTCGGGTTCTTCTCGGCATGTTTTCACAGTCACCCCTGGCTTCCTCCTCCCCGTCCTCTCCTGACAGCCTTCGGAAGAATAATTGCCTGCTTTGTCTGACACCCCGATCCTGACTCTGCTCGCCCCTCCCCGTTTTGCCAGAAGGGCTTGCATATCAAGTCTCCATATGGCACAGCGCGTGGCATTTGGAGGAGCCCCAGCAGACTGGCTCCTCCGTGATGCCCAGGCTTCCTCCGATCCAGCATCAGAGGAGTTTAGGGCCAGGCTGGTAGGTAACGTCTGCGGAAGTGCAAGCTTGTGATGGGCTCACCTGCTGAGGGAGTTCCGGTTTGGCATCAGAGTAGGGCCGTTCTGGGTTATTTACAGTTCATGATGCTATACTAGAGCGTAATGATGTACTACCTGATGATACACAATATAATGATATCTCACAATGGCATTAGGCTTTATGTAGCAGCATAGCATTAGATATATTGCATCTTCATTCTCTCTAACGCCCCCATGCTGCCCATCCAGGTTGTGTTAAAACTTCTTCTCTTTTGTGTTTGGCCACACCGAGCTTTAGATGAGGTCTTGGTTCCCCAACCAGGGATCGAACTCACACACCCTGCATTGAAAGCACGGAGTCTAAACTCCTGGACCCCCAGGGAAGCCCCTACAGTGTCTTTAGAGGTGGTGCGTCGTACTGGATCACACAGGACCTTTGACCAAATTGCCCTTGATTCATAGGACTGTGTGTCTTGGTGCAGTTGCTTAACCGCCCTGAGCCTTGGTATCCTTATCTGTAAAGTGGGTACAATCCTACCTGAGAGTGTGGCCGTGAGGATTAAATAAGTTTCTGTGGAGTACCTAACACAGAGTCTGGGCAGCATACAGTAGGTGTTTAATAGATACGAGTTACATCAACACATGTGGAAGCTGCTGGGGATACCTTCTTGGTTATGTTTCTTATTGGCATAAATTGTGGGCACAGGCTTAATAAAGCATGTGTGTGCGTTGCTTTTTCTCTCTGAATCCTGTCTCTGGGGTTATCGTCACAGACAGTAGGTCAGCTCCATTTCGCGTCTGTGGAATCCTGTGTGGCCTGGCTTCCCTTACACCTTCACTGAGCTGTTTCAGCAGGGACCACCTCCCCCGCCCCCGGCCCAGACTTTTGCTTTCTTCCCGATTGTGCTCTGTGGCTCAGTGATGAGATGAGTTTTCGTAGCCACGAGGAGGACCCCGAAGCAGCCGCGTGCGTCAGAATCATGGTGCGAGGGGCATCTGGACCCACGCACTTCTGTCGACCTTTGCTGCCTTCTGTCCTCAGCTGAGTCTCTTCTTCCCCTTTCCTCCTTACTGGCTACTGCCCTGTCCCCACCATGTCTATTTTTCTTTGCTTCATTTAGTGCCAGACTTTGGTACCAGTCATTTTGCAAGTGCCAGGGATCAAAAGCCTTATAGTTAGATAAACAAGCAGTGGCAGAGTGGTAATTGCTATGATTGAAGAGTGTAAGATGAGAGCCCTGATAAATCATGACTCAGTGCACCCAGGGCAGTCCCCGAGGGCTTCCTGGAGTTGGTGCTTGAATTTAGACTTAAAGGTTAAGTTGGAATTCGTCAGGTGGATGGCATTGATAGGTGGTGGTGGGGTATATGTTTCAGACAAAGGGAACACTGGGTCTAAAGGTGCACTGCAGGGCTTCCTGGGCGGTCCAGGGGTTAAGACTCCACGGTTCTAACACAGAGGGCACAAGTTCAATTCCTGGCCAGGGAAGATCCTGTGTGCCGTGTTGCGTGACCAAAATAAAGAAAAAGAAAAGAGAGTGCCCTGCAGCAGGCCGAACAGTCCGTTGTTTGTCTCGGTACCAGGCGTGTGTATTCGTTAGCCATTCCTGCCTCACAACCATAAGACTTGAGTGTTGCAGCGCTGTCTGTAAGCACTGATCTCCCAGCTGCCTGTGAAGTGACTGGGACATCTCTGCGCCTGTCTGTTGGGCGCACGCCTGCTTCTGTGGTTCCCCTGGAGGGCAGCTGGCCTCTGCGGCTTGAAGCTGCAGGACCTCAGGTGGCTGGGCTGACTCTGCTCCCGTGTCCTGCCTTGGGCCAGGGCATATCCTTCTCAAAGCCAGGGCAGAGCCGTAAAAGGAGGGGCAGAAACAAACAGGGCCTGGGAGGGCTGAGGCCCAGAGCTGACCCACGGATGCTTCTATCCATGCAGTATTGCCTGATGCCGTGCTTTCAGACTTCAGGCCTCCAGAGCTGTGAGAGAGCACGTTTCCGCTGTTTTAAGCCTCTAGTTGGTGGTAATTTGTCATGGCCGCCCTACAGACTCGTAGTGCAGGCAGATAAACCATGCCCATGAGAAGACCGTGACAGGATGCAGAGAGAAGTCAAGAGCTGGGGCCCAAGACTGCCCCTGGCCACACACAGCGTGGTGGCGGAGAGAGGTGGGCCAGGGCAGGTGGGCGGATTACACACGGAGGGGAGGCACAGTCTCCAGAAAGCTTGGCTTTTATCCTGTAGGCAGCCGTGAGAATGAAGGTCTTGGTTAAGGTCTTCTTCAGATTTGCGTTCTTTCCCTTCCGAAAGAAGTCTCTGGGGTGGGAGGGGACCTCCCTGGCAGTCCAGTAGCTAAGACCCCGAGATCCCAGTGCAGGGGGCTGAGGTTTGATCCCTGGTCAGGGAACTAGATCCCACAACTAGGAGTCTGCACGCCGCAGCTGAAATATCTTCTCTGTCACTATGAAGACACGGCACAACCAAATAAATAATTTTTTTTTTTTTTTAAGAAGGAAGGCTCTGGGGTGATGGAGGGCAGTGTGGAGGATGCTGTCTAGACTCAGGCTATGACAGTAAGCCGGTGAGAAAAGAGGGGCGTGGAAATCAGGGTAGCAGTTTAGAAAGTGAAAGTGTTAATTGCTCAGTCATCTCTGACTATTTGTGACCCCATGACCTGTAGCCTGCTAGGCTCCTCTGTCCATGAAATTCTCGAGGCAAGAATACTGGAGTGGGTAGCCTTTCCCTTCTCCAGGGGATCTTCCCGACCCAGGGATCAAACCCAGGTCTCCCACATTGCAGGCAGATTCTTTACCGTCTGAGCCACCATGGAAGCCCAGGGACAAAATGGAAGCATTTAAAGTGTGCTGACATTAAAAAAAAATGCAAAAGCAAAAGCTTCTCTCTGAGCAAAGATACTCTAAATTAAATCCACATTAAAGCCTTGTGAGTTCTTTGCAGTGCATATGGCTGACACAAAGTACTGGTGTCTAGAATATATAAAGAGCTGCTGCAAATGGATGAAAAAGGGGCCACCCATACTCTTTAAGAAAAGCAAAAAAAGAAATGAACGAATGATTTGATTAGGAATTTCAGAGGAGGAAACCCTAAAGGCCCGACAGATACATGCAAAGATATTCAACAACATCACTAGTAATTGGGGAAATGCCACTTAAATTCTTACTCTTTATATCTGACAAAAAGTGGAAAAAATTGGTAGTTCTAGCCATTAACAAGATTTGGGCAAATGGGAGCCTGCATCCACAGTTGGTGGGAGTGCAAATTAATGCAGCCATCTGTGTGAGTAGTTTGGAAATCTATAGTAAAACTGAAGATGCACATTTTACACGACCAAGCATTCCAGTTTCGGGACACCTGTAGACGTCCTCGCAAAGATACACAAGGAGCCAGGCGTGGGAATAGTCACAGAAGCATTTCTTGTAATGGTGAAAAATTGGAAGTAAAATACCAGTCCTCAGATGAGTGGATGATTAAATTGTGATAAATGCATAAACTAGTGTGCTAAACTGCACTTAAAGTGCATGAGCTAGATCTATAAATCGACCCAGATAAATGTCCAATATTTAGCAGAAACCAGAAGTAAATTGCAGATTGCTGCACATGGTAAAATACTGTTTATTTAAAGTTTGAAACTGTGTAAAATAACATTGCCTATTTTATATATGAAATTATATAAGCTATGAAAAGTATAAAAACATGGCTAAGAAGGGTGCCCATGAGCTTTTCCAGATATTTCAGTTCAGTTCAGTCATTCAGTCATGTCCAACTCTTTGTGACCCCATGGACTGCTGCATGTCAAGCATCCCTGTCCGTCAATAACTCCCAGAGCTTGCTCAAACTCATGTCCATTGAGTTGGTGATGCCATCCAACCATCTCATCCTCTGTTGTCCCCTTCTCCTCCCACCTTCAGTCTTTCCCAGCATCAGGGTCTTTTCCAATGAGTCAGCTCTTCGGATCAGGTGGCCAAAGTATTGGAGTTTCAGCTTTAGCATCAGTCCTTCCAATGAATATTCAGGACTGATTTCCTTTAGGATTGACTGGTTGGATCTCCTCACAGTCCAAAGCACTCTGAAGCGTCTTCTCCAACACCACAGTTCAAAAGCATCAGTTCTTTGTCACTCAGCTTTCTTTATAGTCCAACTCTCACATCCATACATGACCACTGGAAAAACCATAGCTTTGACTAGATGGACCTTTGTTGGCAAAGGAATGTCTCTGCTTTTTAATGTGCTGTCTAGGTTGGTCATAGCTTTTCTTCCAAGGAGCAAGCATCTTTTAATTTCATGGCTGCAGTCACCATCTGCAGTGATTTTGGAGCCCCCAGAAATAAAGTCTATCATATTTTCCATTGTTTCCCCATCTGTTTGCCATGAAGTGATGGTACCGATGCCATGATCTTAGTTTTCTGAATGTTGAGTTTTAAGCCAACTTTTTCACTCTCCTCTTTCACTTTCATCAAGAGGCTCTTCAGTTCCTCTTCTCTTTCTGCCATAAGGGTTGTATCATCTGCATATCTGAGGTTATTGGTATTTTTCCCAGCAATCTTGCTTCTAGCTCCAGATATTTAGTATCTTTTAATTGGTGGGGGGAGGAGACAAGAATTTCCATTCTTTCTGCAGCATTTGATTTTAAAAATCTGAATTAAGTATAGTAAAAGGTTCAATTCAGTTCAGTTGCTCAGTTGTGTCCGACTCTTTGCGACCCCATGAATCACAGCACGCCAGAGTTCACTGTCCATCACCAACTCCCGGAGTTCACTCAGACTCACGTCCATTGAGTCGGTGATGCCATCCAGCCATCTCATCCTCTGTCATCCCCTTCGCCTCCTGCCCCCAATCCCTCCCAGCATCAGAGTCTTTTCCAATGAGTCAACTCTTCGCATGAGGTGGCCAAAGTACTGGAGTTTCAGCTTTAGCATCATTCCTTCCAAAAGGTTAAGCTTTACTAAATGTAGGTGAGAGATATGTAGATTTTGATCCTATTATTTTCTGTCCTTTTCTACATCTCTGAAATAGTTCCCTAAGGAGGAGTCTTAAAAACTGTAGATAAAATTGCAAATACTAAAACTAAATGATGTCAAAATGGAGGAAGAAAATTGTATTTGGCCATGCATCAGGGGAGTTTGTGTTTTCATGGAATGGTTGCCAAAATATCTTCCACATTTTGTAGTGATGGTCCTTGGCTTTGGATAGTCATATAGTGTAAGTGTTCTAAATTTTTATACATAAGCTGTACAAAATCTGTAGGATTTTGGTGTGAATGTGCATATGTGTGTGCGTGTATGTGTGTGTTGGAGGAGGGAGAAAGTAATAGAAGTATTATAAAGTTCTATCTAATAAAATTAAAATGAAACTCCTCCCTTGAATGTATTCACACCATTATACTTGAACGCCTCCTGTTTTTTCTTCCTGGTCATTTTGAAGCAACTGTTACTATTGCTAGTCTTGATAACTTTTGTTGTTGTTGTTGTTCGGTAGCTAAGTTGTGTCTTCTGACTCTTTGAGACCCTGTGGACTACAGCACGTGAGGCTTTACTGTCCCTCACCATCTCCTGGAGTTTGCTTGAGTTCATGTCCATTGAGTAGGTGATGCTGTCTAACCATCTCATCCCCTGCCTCCCCTGTCTCCTCCTGGCCTCAGTCATTTCCAGCATCAGACTCTTTGCCGATGAGTCTGCTCTTCATATTGATCAACCGGGCGGGACGCAAGGGTAGTCCACACTGCCAATTCTTATTTTGCTATTTAAATCCTCAGCCTAATGCTTGCTTCTGCGATGGAATGCTTGTGATGTGGTGCCTTTCATGTCATGGGCTAGATGAGCCATTTGCAGCATCTTCCACAAGCAGTCCAGCAGTATGTGCCCCATTATTCATTTCTGCGCTGTGTAATCTAGGATTCCTTCTTGCTGAAAGAGAGAAGTGATCACTGGAGAGCCCCTTCCAAGAGTCTTCATTCTATCCTTGGGGACAGTGATGTCCCCAAATAATTAAGTTTTGTGATATCCAAAAGCAAAGTCCATCACTGGAAGAACAATATCCCAGGACTCAAATACTGATGGACACTCTTCTGCAACAGGCTGTGTTTAATTTTCCAGGCGGAAACTGATTTTTCTCTTCGTGAATGCAAAACTCGACGTCTCGAAACAGTAGAATAAGAAACACTGTCTTCACTCACAGCCTAGCTTGATAAACTATACCAGCTTAGGGTGCATGACAGACTGTCATTATAAGTTCACGTACTTCCCAAACACAATGCTAATTTCTTAGAAGATGCATTTAAAAAATTCTATTAAAAGATAAAAACAAAGACATCAGACTAGATTGTTTAAAGGTAATCTCTGTCCGTAAGACATATCTTGGGGTGGTGTAAACAGGATGATTTGACAGAAATGGAATGTTTATACCCTTGCTGCCATCATATTTTAAGTCATAGGAGTTGCTCTAAGCAATTTCAGAGACACTTGGGCCGGGTTCTCATTATTCATTGTTATCACAGGAAAATCATTTCATTGCAAACAAAAGTATTAAGCAATTAGAGGAAAGGAGATACCAGAGTGACATTTTTCAATTGATGTTGGACTTTATTAAAATTCAATCTACTTCTCTGTGAAAGTCATTGTTAAGGGAATGAAAAGATAAGCCAAGAGACTTGGAGAAAATATTGGTAAAACAGACATTTGATATAGGACTTATATCTGAAATATACACATCAACTTTAAAGCAAACTTTAAAGTTATCAGGCCTTCCCTGATAGCTCAGTTGGTAAAGAATCCGCCTGCCATGCAGGAGACCCCGGTTCAATCCCTGGTCGGGAAGATGCACAGGAGAAGGGATAGGCCACGCACTCCAGTATTCTTGGGCTTCCCTTGTGGCTCAGCTGGTAAAGAATCCGCCTGCAATGCAGGAGACCTGGGTTCGATTCCTGGGTTGGGAAGATCCCTGGTAGGAGGGAAAGGCTACCCACTCCAGTATTCAGGGCTGGAGAATTCCATGGACTATACAGTCGCAAAGAGTAGGACACGACTGAGCAACTTTCACTTTCACTTTTTAAAGCAAACAATAAGGAAATAAACCTGATTTAAAAATAGGTAAAAGATGTGAACAGACAACTTGGCCAAGATTTTATATGGATGACAAGTAAGTATAAGGAAAAATGCTCAATATCTACTGTTGTTGTTTATTCATCAAGTCGTGTCCAACTCTTTGTGACCCCATGGACTGTAACACGCCAGGCTCCTCTGTCCATGGGATTCTCCAGGCAAGACTACTGGAGTGGGTTGCCATTTGCTTCTCCAGGGGATCTTCCTGACCCAGTGATCAAACCCACGTCTCCAGCGTTGGCAGGCGGATTCTTTACCACTGAGCCACTGGGGAAGTCCATCTACTGTCATTCAGGAATTTCAAATTAGGACCATAGTGAAATACCACGATGCACTTATGACAATGAAAAAAGAAAAGAAAAGGGAGTAAAAACATGAATACATATTGCTGGCAAGTATTGATTTTTCTTTTTCTTTATTGTGGTAAAGAGCATGTAACAGAAAATTTACCACTTACCTCTATTTTTAGCACACAGTCCAGAGGTACCGGCTTCCTAGGCGGCACAGTGGTAAGGAACCCCAGGAAACACGGGCTCCATCTCTCGGTCAGGAAGATCCCCTGGAGAAGCAAATGGCAACCCACTCCAGTATTCCTGCTTGGATAATTCCGTGGACAGAGGAGCCTGGTGGACTGCAGTCCAGGGGGTCACGATGAGTCGGACACGACTGAGCGACTGAGCACACACGCACCAGTAGTATTAAGTACGTTCACGTTGTTGTGAAACAAATCTCCAGAATTTTCTCATCATGCAGATCTGAACCTCTATACCCATCAAACACCAGTCCCCAGTTTCCTCCTCCCTGGTAACCGTCTTTCTAGTTTCTGTTTCTGTGAATTTGACTCCTTTAGATCCAGCATGAAAGTGCGATCGTGTAGTACTCGTCCTTTTATGACGTTCGTGCTCCACCTGGTATGGTGTCCTCGGGGTTCACGCACATTGTAGCGTGCGTCAGCGTCTCCTCCCTTTTAAGGCTGTGTAACATTCCACTCTCTATACATACCATCCATCTGGTGGTGCGTGTTTGGGTTGCTTCCACCTCTTGGCTGTTGTGAGTTGTGCTGCTATGGACACGAGCGTGTAAATATCTCACTGAGACCGTGCTTTTGATTCTGTTGAAACCCAGAAGTGGAATCGATGGATCCTATGGCAGTTCTGCTTTTCATTTTTTGAGGAGCCTCCGTCCTGTTTTCCATAGCAGTTGTGCCGTTTTACAGTCTCACCAGCAGGACACAAGGGTCCCGGTTCCTCCACACCCTCAGCAGCATTTGTTCTTTTCTCTCCTTCCCTTCCCTTCTTCCTTCTTTCCTCCTTCCTCTTCCCTCCTTCCCTTCCTTCCTTCCTTCCCTTCCTTTTTGATAGTAGCCATCTTAACTGGTGTGCGATGATATATCACTGTGGTTTTTTACTTCTCTTGTGATTAGTGGTGTTGAGCATCTTTTCGTACATTGGCCATGTGTATAGCGTCTTTGGAGAAATGTCTGTTCAAGTCCTTTGCCCATTTTTTTTTTTGGCAGGGTTACTTGACTTTCTTGTTGTCTGTTTTCCTATCCAGGCTTTTTAATTCAATTTAATTTAATTTACTGGGGAAGAAATTTTTTTCAAATATGGCACCTTTTGTTTTCACTTCAGGTATAGTCGCTGTACTGCTGCTAAGTCGCTTCAGTCGTGTCCGACTCTGTGCGACCCCATAGACGGCAGCCCACCAGGCTCCCCCGTCCCTGGGATTCTCCAGGCAAGAGCACTGGAGTGGGGTGCTGTACAGTATTATATAAGTGACAGATGTGCAGTATTGTGAGTCACAATTTTAAAGGTTATACTCCATTTGCAGTTGTTACAGAATATTGGCTGTATTCCCTGTGTTGTACAGAATATCCTTGTAGCTTATTTTATACATAATAGTTTGTGCCTGTTAATCCTCTACCCCCTATCTTGCTCCACCCCTTTCCCTCTCCCCGCTGGTAACCACTAATTTGTCCTGTATATCTGGGAGCCTGCTTCTTTTCTGTTGTATTCATTAGTCTGTTGTGTTTTGTAGACCCCACATATAAGTAATATCATACAGTATTTGTCTCTGACTTATTTCACTTAGCATAATGCCCTCCGCGTCTGTCCACGTTGCTGCATGTGGCAGAATTTCTTCTTTCTTATGGCTGCACAATACTCCATTGGATGGATGTACCACATCTTTATCCATTCATCTGTTGGTGGACACTTAGATTGCTTCTGTATCTTGGCAACTGTAAACAATGCTACGATCAAGCTAGGGATGCACGCCCCTTTTCAGATTAGTGTTTGTTTGTATTTTTTTCCTTCAGATATATACCAGGAGCGGAATTGCTGCTGCGTGTAGTAGTTCTATTTTCAGTTTCTCGAGAAGCCTCCATACTGTTTTCCACAGTAGCTGCACCAACTTGCCTTCCCACCAACAATGTACGAGGGTTCTCTTTTCTCCACATCCTCACCAGCATCTGCCATCCACGCTCCTTTTGATGACCGCCATTCTGACAGGAGTGAGGCGACGTCCCGCTGTGGTTTGGGTTAGTATTTTCCTGGTTAGCGACATTCGCATCTTTTCATTTGCCGCTTGCCCGTCTCCATTTCTCTTTTGGGAAAATGTCTCTTCAGCTCTTCTGCCCATTTTTAAATCAGGGTTTTTTTTTTTTTTTTTTGATGTTGAGTTGTACGAGCTGTGTATATTTTGGCTCTTAATCCCTTATTGGTCATTTCGTTTGCAAATATTTTCACTAGCTTCCCTTTTGGTTTTGTAGATGATTTCCAGTGCTGTGCAAAAGCTTGGCACCTCTATTTTAAAACGTGAAAATCAGTGGCAAAATAGAATCTTCTTCTTTAAAAAAAATAAACCATTTATAGTTAGTTCTCAAAAACAAAACCTTTGATTTTGGAAAATGAAAGATAGCTATACTTACAAAATGAACACTTGGGCATTTACAATACAAGCCCGGGGGTTTTTGTACTTTTTTAGACCCACTGCTAGCTTCCTGCTAGCTCAGATGGTAAAGAATCTGCCTGCAATAATGGAGACCTAGGCTTGCTCTTTGGGTTGGAAAGATCCCCTGAAGGAGGAAATGACAACCCACTCCAGTATTCTTGCCTGGAGAATCCTGTGGACAGAAGAGCCTGGGCAGGCTACAGCCCGTGGGGTCACAAAGAGTTGGACACGACTGAGCACCTCACACACAGCGCATGCTGTGACTCAGATGTAGTGTAGACTAGGCTGTGCCCCTCTGGGATCCGGGGCAAACACATCAGAAGAAACAGTCACCTCTCCCCGTGCTGCTTATTTTTAAGAGATGTCATTTCTGGGTGGGCAAGTGGATGAGGGAGACCCCATTGGCTTGACTTTAAACCACCTTTGTCTGTAAGTTTCAGGACTTTGGGGAGTGAGGAAGGATCTGGAGAGGGTATTCTGGTTCAGGACTTTGTCTTCACTCAAATAAAAGCAAATCCTTTTTCCTTTGCAAAGATTTCCAAAGAAACCCCATGCAACCCACGTGTTCCTGTAATACCCATTCTTGTTTCTTTTTCGGGGCTTGGGGAGCGTTTTCAATAAGGCTTAATTTGCCAGGGAAGTAGTAGATTCCCCTCAATGATTTCTTCCGTGGTTTGTGGGGTAAGTTGTTCATTCTGTTCTATTTCTGTCACAAACCCGAGTCTTTTGCAAAGTGCCCGTTCAATCAAGTTGAATGTACTTTGCACAGGTCCATCTGGTAACCACCTAATGAGAGAGAACTTTGGGTCTCCGCGGAGCTCTGTGATACCCTACCCTTGTCTTCTTCCCCTTCTGGTGTAAAAACTGGAGTCATTGTACTGAAGGCAGTAACAAGGGCATCCCTCAGGTTTTCTCTGGGGCTAACTAAGTAGTGCCCGCTGAGCGCCTCAGACGTGCTTGGCGCTGTTATAAGCCGTGCCCGTGCGCTAACTCACCGTCCTTCGTCCCATGACACAAGTGCTGCGCTGCCCCCGTCTTGCAGGTCAGAGACTCGCGTCCCAGAGCGGTGTCGCGCAGGAGTCCCGCTGCAGTGCGCATGCTGGGGACCACCCTGCAGTGGTGCCTCTCAGACCGTTCTCATCTGTTGACTCTGTCCTCGGCGTCTGCAAGTGCTCTTCCGCCTGAAGGTGCACACCATTCCCCTAGCGCTCTCGCTGACACGCAGAGTCTGATTTGACGGGTTTGGAGTGGGCCCCAAATTCTTTATGTTTCACGAGCCTCCCAGGTGAAGGTGATGCTGCCGTTCCCTGGGGCCAGTCGGAGTGGCTGGGAATTGAGGGTACAGCCGTGTGAATCTCATGGTTGGACGTGCCCTTGAAGGTTTGTGGGTCAGTGCCCGGCAGGGGGCGTCTCATACCCGAGCCCTTGATATTCTGACTTAGGAGGCCTGGGCTCCTGCTCCGACATCTCTCTTTCATTCTTTCTTTGTTTTAGGATATCTGCTTATTTATTTATTTGGCTGCACCGGGTCTTAGTGATAGCTTACGGTGAACGATATGGGATTCGTGATCTCCGAAGAAGAAGATTTAGCTTCAGGACCAGAGACCAGGCTTGACCACTCAGGGCTCTTGTGTGGCAGAAGTTTTATTAGAGTGAAAAGGGAGAGAGAAAGCTTCTGACACAGACATCAGAAGTGGGTGGAGAGTGCCCTGCTTGCTAGTCTAAGCAAGGGAGCTATATACTTTTTTACTTGGTTATTACAATAAATCAAAAGAATGTCTCAAGATTGTAAAGATCTTACTAGACCCACTCCCACAATTTACATTTTAAGATGACAGGATTAGTCAGAAGATGCTCAAGAAGGAAAACCTGTCCTCAAGCAGGATACATTCAGTTCAGTTCAGTTCAGTCGCTCAGTCCTGTCTGACTCTGCAACCCCATGGACTGCAGCACGCCAGGCCTCCCTGTCCATCACCAACTCCCAGAGTTTACTCAAACTCATGTCCATTGAGTCAGTGATGACATCCAACCATCTCATCCTCTGTCGTCCCCTTCTCCTCCCACCTTCAATCTTTCCCAGCATCAGGGTCCTTTCCAATCAGTCAGTTCTTCACATTAGGTGGCCAAAGTATTGGAGTTTCAGCTTCAGCATCAGTTCTTCCATTGAATGTTCAGGACTGACTTCCTTTAAGATGGACTGGGTGGATCTCCTTGCAGTCCAAGGGACTCTCAAGAGTCTTCTCCAACACCACAGTTCAAAAGCATCAATTCTTTGGCGCTCAGCTTTCTTTATAGTCCAACTCTCACATCCACACATGACTACTGGAAAAATCATAGCTTTGAGTAGATGGAACTTTGTTGGCAAAGGAATATCTCTGCTCTTTAATATGCTGTCTAGGTTGGTCATAGCTTTTCTTCCAAGGAACAAGTGTCTTTTAATTTCATGGCTGCAGGCAACATCTACAGTGATTTTGGAGCCCCCCAAAATAAAGTCTGTCACTGTTTCCCCATCTATTTGCCCTGAAGTGATGGGACCAGATGCCGTGATCTTAGTTTTCTGAATGTTGAGTTTTAAGCCAACTTTTTCACTCTCCTCTTTCACTTTCATTAAGAGGCTCTTTAGTTCTTCTTTGCTTTCTGCCATCAGGGTGGTGTCATCTGTATATCTGAGGTTATTGATATTTCTCTGACAATCTTGATTCCAGCTTGTGCTTCATCCAACCTAACATTTCTCATGATGTACTCTGCATATAAGTTAAATAAGCAGGTTGACAATATATGGCCTTGACGCATTCCGTTCCCAATTTGGAACTAGTCCGCTGTTCCATGTCCAGTTCTAACTATTGCTTCTTGACCTGCATTCAGATTTCTCAAGAGGCAGGTAAGGTGGTCTGGTATTTCCATCTCTTGAAGAATTTTCCACAGTTTGTTGTGATCCACATAGTCAAAGGCTTTGGAGTACTCAATAAGGCAGAAGTAGATGCTTTTCTGGAACTCTCTTGCTTTGTCAATGATCCAATGGATGCTGGTAATTTGATTTCTGGTTCTTCTGCCTTTTCTAAAGGCAGCTTGAATATCTGGAAGTTCACGGTTCACATACCATTGAAGCCTGGCTTGGAGAATTTTGAGCATCACTTTGCTAGAATACATTGTTGTTATATAATCCTTAGTACAGAGTTTAACCTGAGTTGTTTTGTTGTGTAACCATCAGGTTTAAAGAAAAAAACGTTTTATGTGACTAAGACAAAGGAATGTAGAAGAAAAAGTTTGTCCTTTCCTCCTCCTTGAGAACTCCAGACCTCCATCTCCCCTTCGAGAGCCCCAGACCTCTCTCTCCTCCTGGGGGACCCCGGACTTCTTATCAACCCACCTAGACATTGACTGTCTCATTAGTTGCGGCAGTGCGGGATCTAGTTCCCTGTCCAGGGTCGAACCCAGGCCCCCTGCATCGGGAGAGCAGAGTCTTAGCCATTGGAGCACCCTTGAGGTCTCTGCTTCTAAGAAGCCTCACAGGACGCCTGGGATGCACAGCCACGTTTGGGAACCAGCAGAGCTCGTCTAGCTCCCCCGCTGTGGTTTGTGTCTCTGCCTCAGCATCCGCCTGAGGGTTGTGTGGAGACTGGGAGGTCCCGCTTTCAGAGGCAGCTCCCAGCACCATCCTGCCTCGACGGGAACTAGGGTCTCATTGGCGAGCATATTGGTTTCCTAGGACTGCTGTACGGAGAAGGCAGTGGCACCCCACTCCAGTACTCTTGCCTGGAAAATGCTATGGGTGGAGGAGCCTGGTAGGCTGCAGTCCATGGGGTCGCTAAGAGTTGGACACAACTGAGCAACTTCACTTTTCACTTTCATGCATTGGAGAAGGAAATGGCAACCCACTCCAGTGTTCTTGCCTGGAGAATCCCAGGGACGGGGGAGTCTGGTGGGCTGCTGTCTATGGGGTCGCACAGAGTCGGACACGACGGAAGTGACTTAGCAGTAGCAGCAGGACTGCTGTAAAGAAAGCATCAGAAACGGAGTGCTTTAAACCCCGGAAGTTCATCGTGTCAGTTCTGGAGGCTAACAGGCTGGGGTCAAGGTGCTGGCAGAGCCGTGCTCCTTCTGGAAGCTCCGGGTAGTTCTTTGCACCTGTGTGTGTCTGTCCCTAAACTTCCCCTTCTGTTTTTATTTATTTATCTTTTCTTTCAGCCGCTCTGGGTCTTTGCTGCAGCGCACAGGCTCTCTGTTGTGGCGTGGGCTTCAGTGCCCCGTGGCATGTGGCATCTCAGTTCCTGGACCAGGGGTCAATCCCATGTCCCCTGCATTGGAAGCCAGACGCTTAACCACTGGACCACTAGGGAAAGTGATAGTAGCTCAGTTGTGTCCGAATCTTTGTGACCCCATGGACTGTAGCCCTCCAGGCTCCTCTGTCTGTGGGATTCTCCAGGCAAGAATCCTGGGGTGGGTAGCCATTGCCTTCTCCAGGGGATCTTCCCGATCCAGGGGTTGAACCCAAGTCTCCTGCATTACAGGCAGATTCTTTACTATGGAGCCACCAGGGAAGCCCATCACGGAAGTCCCTGAATTTCCCCTTTTATTGGAGTGGGGCCCACTCTAATGACCGCATCCTAACTGCATCATCTGCAAAGACCTTATTTCCAAGTCAGGTCCCAGTCACAGATGCTTGGGTCAGGACTAGAACATCTTTGGGGGGACACAGGTGAACCTGTAACAGGGAGGTGGAGCGTCAACAATGAGCTGCCATACTGAAATGATAGACATTAGGGGCTTGAAGCTGGGGCTCCATCCTGGTGAGAAGAGTTTGGATGCAAATGAACATCTCAGGTAAACACCGCTCGACCCTGTGGGGTCCAGCAGCCAGCCCCATCTGTGGAGTTGTGGGCAGACACTCCGAGAGCCGAGGTGTGACTGAATACCCGCTCCGCAGGCACCCCCAGCCCCTTCTGCCCAGCCCGGCATGGCTGTCCTTCCCTGGGCACCGCAGGCCAGGCAGCTCATGGCTTGCCTTGTACCTGGTGCTGCGCTGAGTGGGCACAGCCGTGGGCGGTTTGCAGCCTCTGATGAGTTACTGTCCGTGTGCCCAGCTGGCCCCCAGCCTGGTCTCCTAACCCTCTGATGAACTAATCGATACAGGATGAATTGTGAGGGGGAGCGACTTCTCCGCTCCTAACCAGACAAAATCGATCCTATGAGAGGGTTATTGCTGTGCACGCCAGTTCACCAGAGCTATTGGTTAGCAGGATCGTTCGCTTTAGAAGTCAATGAAATAGACTCCGGATATTGTTATGTTTCATATAAACAAATGGCCTTCCTCCTGATTCATTTGGTCTCCCGTTTCCAGGGGGAAATGGTGGATGACCAGGGCCTAATGAAGTGCTTTGTGGCACAAGGGACTGGCTGCCAGAGGACTGTGCTTTCTGGGCTCCTGTGAAAGGCTTTGCCTGAGTGCAGTGGTTCTCAAGCTCCAGCTCGTGAATCCCCTGGATGGATGAGCCCAGCCCCGCAAAAGGGCGGGGTTCGGGAGGTCTGGGAGGAGGCCCAAGAATTTGTACTTCTAACAAGGTCCTGGGCTCCTGAGGCTGGCCTGGGGAGCCCACTTTGAGAACTACTGCCTCCCTGAACACAACCCAGTCCCCTGGGAAGCCTTTTGGCTTCAGTGTGGCTAGGCTGACATGGAACCAGTCAAAAGGTGCGAAAAGGGTGCTCGGGGAAAAGTGTCTCTCACTCCTGTCTCCCTGTGTCCTGTTTGACTTCCCAGAGGCCACTCGTCTATCAGGGTTTTTTCCTACCCTCGGGAAAAGTGTCTGTCACTCCTGTCTCCCTGTGTCCTGTTTGACTTCCCAGAGGCCACTCCTCTCTCAGGGTTTTTTCCTACCCTCCAGTCTTCTAGTGCTGCTGTTTCTCTTGAAATTGAAAGTATAGTCGGTCACGTCCGACTCTTTGTGACCTCGTGGACTGTAGCCCGCCAGGCTTCTCTGTCCATGGGATTCTCCAGGCGAGGATACTGGAGTGGGAAGCCATTCCCTACTTACTCCAGGGCATCATCCCAAGCCAGGGGTCGAACCTGGGTCTCCCGCATTGCAGGCAGCTCTCTTAGCACCAAGTTTAAATGTGTCACAAGTGCTTTGTACCCTGATTTAATGAACACGTCGAGAAGGGTTCTGTACCTGCACATCTAAGCGAGCCATCTGGGTTTGGTTGTTGTCTCTGCGGTTGTTGTTCTAAACCAGACCGGCACCGTATTCTATCAAATGGAGGTCCTGTAAGTGTTCAAACCGCTTCCCCGTTGCGGGACGTGCAGGTCGGTTCACACTCACTCGCTTTGTTCTTGCCATCAGTGGCTCAGTGCCTCCTGGTCCGTTAAATAGACATTTTGTTGTTGCTGAACTTAATGGAGTTGCTTGATTAACAGATGTTCTGAGTTCGTGTTGCCTGAAGCACTCTGAGTATGTACCGGCTGGATCCTGCCCTGTCTTTAGCTCACCCAGAGTCCGTTGTTTACCGCGACCATTTATGCCAGTGATATTTCTTGCAACCACTTGATGTAACCAAATATTACACAAACTGATGAAATACGAGGGTGGAAAAGGAAAAGGAGTTTTGATGAGAGTTCAGTCAACTGGATTCGATAGATTTGCTAATGTTGAACCACCAAGTTTCTGTCGAGTAAGGCAGCTGTCAAAGTCTGGGCGACAAATTGGAAAAATTGAACACCTCTGTTTTCAGATTTCTCCCCGCTTGTCTTTAAGTCCTTCAGTTCAGTTGCTCAGTCATGTCCGACTCTTTGCGACCCCATGAATCGCAGCACGCCAGGCCTCCCTGTCCATCACCAATTCCCGAAGTTCACTCAGACTCAGTCCTTACACTACGTTAAAGAAGCCTAATCTGAAGATTGCAGATGAACTGTTACGGGTATGGGTTTTGCAAAATAGGTGAAGCCCAACTTGATTCTTGACCTCAATGCACTGAAATGACTTCTGTGTTACATCGTAGGATGGACAAGTTAATGGATGTGTATTTACCTGAGGTTGAAATTACTCTGGCAGGGGAGATACATCCCTTTGTCCACTTTAGAAATTAACTAATGACCAGTTTGGGTTGCATCAGAAGAGAGAGTATCTCCTGTGCACGTTTGGGTCCACACAAACATGTCCTCAGTAGGAACACCTAAGAGCAGGATTATAGGATGGTTTGTGACTTTTCCATTTTTATAGCAGTTCCTCAGGTGCCCTCTGTAGAGCTTGTTTCTAATTCACACTTTCACCAACAACATCTGAGAAGGACTTTCCCTATACCTTAGGCAAGAATACTGGAGTGGGTCGGCATTCCCTTCTCCAGAGGATCTTCCCAACCCAGGGATTGAACCCGGGTCTCCCACCATTTGTATTTCCTGTTCTGTGAACCGTCTATATCTTTATATTATCTTTCTGTTATGTTATTGGTCTTACTATTATTTTGGAGTTGCTTATATGTTGAGGGATTATCTATCATATTATTACAATTATTTTCTCCGTTTGTCACTTACAGACTTTGTTTATGGTTCTTCTACGTAGATGTTCACTAAATTTTTACTTGCAAATTTTTCTTGAGCCGTATTTAGTAAAGTCTTTCTCATCCAAGATGAGTCAAAGTAAGTATTTTTTCTGTGCTCATTTCCCCCTCTTTTCCACTTAAACCTTTGATTCACCTAGAGTCCATTTTAGTAGAAGAAGTGAGGTAGAGGTTAAGATGCATGTATTTCCATGTGGCTGCTGGAAGTCCTAACACCATTTGTTGAATAATACATCTTTCCTCCATTGGTATGAAATGCCAACTATCTTGTCTTCTTAATTAGAAAATGTGTTTATTTTTCATTTCTGGATTTTTCAGTCCTAAGATGAATACAGTGCCAGACATAAGCCATACGTAGCTATTCAGCATATGAAATGTGGCTAGCCCAAATTGACAGGTGCTGTAAATGTAAAATGCACACCAGGTTTTGAAGACTATATATATATATATATAAATTATTAATGAGATGTTATATATGTGCATATAACATCTCATTAGTAATTTTTGTATTGCTAGCATATTGCAGTGATATTTTAGATATATTGGATGAAATAAAATTAACGTTGCTAAGATTAATTTCACCTGTTTTTCTTTACCATATTTACTATAGCTTTTGGAGCATTTAAATGTTCTGATTCACGGTACGGGTTTGTGGCTCACGCTACAGTGCACTGTGTGCTTTAACTGTCCCTGCCCCATCTGTTCATGTCTGTACTGTTCCAATGATTGGAATTTTGTTTTATTATCTGTTGTGCCCCTAGTGACTCAGATGGTAAAGAATCTGCCTGTAACCTGGGAGACCCAAGTTCGATCCGTGGGTTGGGAAGCTCCCCTGGAGAAGGGAATGGCAACCCACTCCACTCTTGCCTGGAGAATCCCATGGACAGAGGAGCCTGGTGGGCTTCAGTCCATGGGGTCGCAGAGAGGTAGACATGACTGAGCAACTAACACATATGAACATATGCCCCCAGTATTACTTTTCCTTTTCAAAATTTCTTGGTTATTCTTCTAGCTTGTTTTTCCATGCAAACTTTAGAGTCAGCCTTCTAGTCTCAAAAGCATCTTCTAGGTATTTTTATGAGGTTTGTTTCAAGTTTATAGATTCACCTGGGCAGAAGTGACAGCTTTATGACGATGAGATTTTCTGTCTAAGGTCCAGGTATGCGACTCATTCAAATCATTGATTTTGTGTCTCTCCATAGCATTTTCAGTTTTCTTCCTTGGGATTTTTCATATTTCTCTTTGAGTATATTCCTGGGTGTTGCATTTACTTTAGTTTCTGTTACAAATGGGATCTTTTGTTTAATATATTCTATCTGCTTGCTGTTTTTGCACAGGGAAAATATTGATTTTTTTTCCCAGACTACTTGTACCAAACGACCAAGGAAAATATTCTTGTTGATAGTTATTGTTCTTTAAATGATTCTCTGAGATTTGTGTATATCATCGTCATCAATAATTATGGTTTCCTTTTCTAATTTTTTTTTTAATGTTAGATGTGACTTCTTGTGTCTCGTTTCTGTCTTTTTCCCTTGTCTTATTCTATTGATAACTCAGTTTTTAATTATCAGATAGCCTTTCCCTAGTTTTCTCTCTACCTTTCCCCGCTCCCTGCTACTTACTCAGTGAAGAACTGACATATTATCTTTAGTGCTGTGCTGTTCCTTCTAACTCCCAAAGCATTAACCTGAGTGATGTGGCTTCCTGGCTGGGAACAATAAGAAGCCTATGGATAGAATTAAATTCTGTAAAAAAAAAAGTGCAAATAAGTCCAAATATTTCACACTGAAATTGGGGTAGATGTGAGGACGTTCTTTTTGTACACAAGACTTTTTTTTTTTTTTTTTTTTGGCAAAAAAGGAGTTAGCTCGGTTTATATTTGAGCACCTCTTATGGGAACACTAATGTTTTTGCTATGCTATTTCAAGAACTTGCGGTCTGGGGGTTTTATAGCTGTTTTGCCATTAAGCCGTCTCCTCTGCGGGTTTATCTTTCATCATAAGTTGGGCCCTTGGGATCTAGCTGATATTTCCTGCTTTGTTTAAGCAATAACTGAAACCAGCACTGTTCCAGGCATGGTGGAGAAACAGGCGAAAGGGTGACCCGTGTCCTGCAGAAATGCACAGAACCTTGTTGGGGGGGGGGGACAGAAACCACGCACATGGGGACTTCTGTCCTGGTCCAGTGGTTAGAACTCGGCACTTCCGCTGCTGGGGGCGTGGGTTCGGTCCCTGGTTGAGGGTAGCGGAGCCAAAAAACAAATGAACAAGCAGACAAAAACCCATGCAGTTGAAGGGCAAGAGGGCAGTTCATGATCTCAAACAAACCGGGTGGGGATGGGCTTGTGTGTATCGCCTGCCAGTGCAGGGGACGCCCACCATGCAGGTGCGATCCCTGGGTCAGGAAGCTCCCCCGGACGAGGAAATGCTGGTGTTCTTGCCTGGAGAACCCCGTGGTCAGAGAAGCCAGGCGGGCTGCAGTGCTTGGGGTCGCAGAGAGGAAGATACGACTGAGCACGCGTGCACACACGTATTGCGCAGACGTGTTCTTGTGTTTGGGCATCTCTGGTCAGAGTGGGCAGGTAAATGATGAGCAGGGGACCCATGGGGTGGGCTGCTGAGAGCAGAGAAGTGGGTGGGTTGGCTTCACCGTCTGGGAGAAGCACTTCTGCCGCTGGGCCAGCACGTCGAGGGCAGGGCGCCCCCTGGTGGGGAAAGCAGTAAAGGCCCGTGATGGTCAAATGGGTGGTTTGCGGGGGCTCGGAAGAGCTCTCTTACCACCGTCCGGTACGTCTCAGTGCAGAGAAGAGTTCAGCGAGAGACAAAGTGATAGATAAGAAATGATCTATTAGTGTAGGACAGCTGTCAGGCTTACAGGCAGGCGAGTGAGCAGTGTTGTGCCCCAGGAACTCAGTGGGCTACAGTTTTATAATCAAAGGAAGAGGGGGCGGCAGAAGACCTCTGTCTTTCTTGAGTGGACATCATGCTTCCATCCCCTGCTCCTCCTCCAGGTCGGGCTGGGGTCTTTTCTTGTCCCTGCATGGTCAAGCTAGGTCCACAAATCATTTTTTATGGGTGCAGAGAGCTTGTCCTGGGCGCCTTGACTTACTGAGCTCCCTGGGCAGGATGTGGGGCTCGTGTCCCCATCGCTTTACGGTCTGGGGGCCTGTCTTGAGTTTCTGTTGCATGGTTTTGTTGCGAAGCAAGCCTGCTGGGTCCTGTGGTTAAGCAAACCTGCTCTTTTGAGTAATCGTTAACTTACAGGGGTCTCCCATAGTTTTCATCTTGCAGTCCTCTAGTGGGGTTAGCTATTTGATCACCTACCTTGTCGCTTTACTGAGTCCCTTTCAACAGGGACCTCGAACATGAGACAGTCTCTCGTTCTCTCTGCGGCTGGAGGACATGTCAATTATTAAGTAGGGAGGTGTGGTGAGAACCTAGATGGCTAGAACCAAAAGGGGCTCTGAGAGCCCGGGACTCCGATCCTCAATCTGTTCAGAAATCTCAGACCCAACCTCAGTGACTCTTCTAGAAAACCTCTGATGATCTCACCTGTCTTCTGAACCTCCGTCCCCATCACAGGGTGCTTTTTATTTGCCCGCATTTGCCCGCATGGACTGTAGCCTCCTGGTGCAGAGACCATTTGTAATGCATCTTTAAAAAAAAAAATTAGTGGTTTTTTTTGGCCACACTGCATGGCATATGGGAACGTAGTTTCCCGACCAGGGATCAAACTCGTGCCCCCTATGGTGGAAGTGTGGAGTCCTAACCACTGAACCTGCAGGGAATGCCCCTGGAATGCATCTTTGTCTCCCCTGCAACCTTAAGTTTGAGCTTTCAGAACACTAGCCATTTGGGCAGATATTTGATTATCGGTTGGAAGCTAAAGAGGAGGAGGGAGGGATTGGAGTAGCTGCTCTGGGGAGTAAGTCATGAAGTTGGAGGCTGAGTGAGGACTTGTCCAAACGTGTCCAGTCAGTTGTTAAGTAGACTGCTGTGACTCAGACCTCTCTGGATCTGTCGTTTTGTCCAAGAGCAACCTACACAATCGATGGGGGCAGAGAGAAAGGGTGTTTGGAGGGGGGCGGAGCAGAGAAATACACGTTTACTGGATGCTCTTCGTGGCCAAGGCAGGCCAGGCATCGTGCGGTGCACAACGCACGAGGGATTTTGCTTAAGCTTTAGAACCACAGGCAATATCTGCTCCTAGTTTATGGTCGTGTGTTATGCATGCTCAGTCCTTCAGTCCTGTCTGACTCTTTGCGACCCCATGGACTGTAGCAGGCCAGGCTCCCCTGTCCATGGGATTCTCCAGGCAAGAATACTGGAATGGGTTGCCATTTCCTCCTCTGGGGGATCTTCCCAGCCCAGGGATTGAACCCACGTCTCCTGTGTCTCCTGCATTGAGAGGCGGATTCTTTACCACTGCCACTTGGGAAGGCCTTATTTTATGGTTGGTGAAACCAAAAACTGGAGTAAAGAATGTACCTAAGACTAAATGGCTAAAAAAAAATAGTAAAGCTGTGCATTGGCCTCTGTTCTGTCTGAGTCCCAAAACCCTAGTCCTGTGTTTCCAGAACAGTGGGGATCATGCAATGTTCACCTGTCAGGACCAGCCTCGCAGACTGTTGGATGAATGTGAGGCTGGCTACCAGCAAAAGGAGCTTTGCAACTGCCGTTAGAGTGTCCCGGGAGGGGATCCATGGAGGTGACCGTGTGAACCACAAGGACAGAACCTAAGGTGAAAGGAACCCTGATGGCCTCCGGACAGACATTCCACCCAGTGCGGAAATCTTGACCTCAGCTCATCTAAAAGGCGGTCATCCTACCCTCTGTTTTTGGACAATCTTGGGGTCGATTCCCTGGTTCGGCACACGGGATCTTCGGTCTTAGTTGCAGTGTGTGGGATGTAGTTCATTGACCGGGTGTCAGACCCGGCCCCCCTGTGCTGAAGCATGGAGTCTTAGCCACTGGACCATCAGGGAGGTCCCTCTTCTAACCTAATCTTAGCTAGTTATTTGAACTGCCTTCTGTGCAAGAAAAAGTGGGATTCTGTCACTTTTCTATTTTACCATGAGTTCAAATTCCCTTAAAAAAAGGGATGAGCAGCGGAAGGCTCGGAGGTGTCCGTGGCGGGCATGAGGGCTCGGCGGGCCATCGCCGTGTTTGCCCAGAAGGAAGGAGTGAGTGTGAGGGAGCTACTCGTGATGTCCAGCAACCCACAGCCTTCCCTTCCTTCCTGCCCGACCTACCACAGAGTTGGGTATTTAGTTTTTGAATTCTGCCCTAAATAAATAAATAAATGTCCGACAAGAGGTCTGTCCCAAACTTTACCGTGGCCGAGGAGGTGGGGTGGGGGGGGAGGCGGGCAGCCGGGCGGCTGAATGCGGTGACTCCCGGGGTTCCGGCATGGGGCGCTGCTCTGTCTGGAGTCAGCCCCAGCAGGCTGGTGCGGGCTGCCTTTGATACGAAGGGCCCCACAGACCCCAGGAAACCATCTGTTTGGCAAATGGAGGAGAACAAACTTGGAAACAGCGACCTTTTCTTTTTAAGCTTCTCCGAGGGACGTAACGATGGCACATAATAATGAAGCTTCTCGGTTGGCCCAGGGCCCCTGCATGGAAATGGGCGAGGGCATTGATCGCAGCAATGGTTCTTTAAAGAGCTGGCTGTGTTTGCCCTCACACCTCATAAGCGGGCGGCCTCTGTTCTGTCTTCATACTTACTGGATCGTCGATGGCAACGCACACAAATACTGCCTTCTCTGGGTAAATATTAGGCTTGCGATTGGATGGGGAGGCCGCAGAGTGAGCCTGTCAAATGGACAGGTCAGGTCGGGGTGGAGGGGAGCCACCCGTGTAGGCACGGCCAAACCTGGCCGCGCTCTGGGCCCTTCCCTCCAGCGCCCCTGCCCACTGGTCCTCACCGTCCGCTTTCCTGCAGTGAAGGCCGTGGGGGTCGTCATCCCTGTTGCAGGGAGAAAGAGATGGATGGTAACCATGCAATGCCCCTGTTCTACTGTGGGATGTGCTTTTTTTTTTTTTAATGAAACACTGATTTTATTTATTTTTTTCTTGCATTCTTTTTTAAAATGAATTTTTATTGGCATGTATTTGCTTTACAGTGTTGTGTTAGTTTCTGCTGTACAGCAAAGTGAACCAGCCCACGTATGAGTGTGTATATATATGTGCATGTGTGTGTATATATATATATATATACACCCTCCTTTTTTTAAAAGATTTTTTTGATATGGGCCATTTTTAAAGTCTCTTATTGAATCTGTTACAATACCGTCTCTATTTTATGTTCTGTTATTTTGGCCACGAGGCATGTGGGATCTTGGCTCCCTGACCGGGGATCAAACCTACAACCCTGCATTGGAGGGCGAAGTCTTAACCCCGCTGGACCACCAGGAAGCCCCCATCCCCTCCTTTCTGGATTTCCTTCCCATTCAGGTCACCACAGAGCACCGAGGGGCTCCCTGTGTGTACAGGAGGTTCTCATGAGTTACCATACTGTACATAGTATCAATAGTGTATATAAATATATATGTCGGTCCCAATCTCCCAACTCCTCCCACTCCTTCTTTCCCCACTTGGTGTCCATCCGTTTGATCTCTAGATCTTTGTCTCTACTGGGACATGCCTTTTACAGGCTCGCTTAGGTCTGAGTCATTGAGATTTTGTTTCAACTGTATCAGTCCATTTTTACCCCTTCCCTGCCATTTCCGCTGCTGAGACAGGCCCAGTAATAGTATTCTGTGTAATATTCAATAATAATGGTGTTGATGAAAATCACACCTAACATTAACTGAGGGCTTATTGGGTGCCAGGCGTCCTGCTAAACTCGTGGAAATGTCTTTATTCTCGTTCTGGAAGGAAGCTCAAGCCCCCATAGGTTGGAGGCAGAACTTGGATCTGTGTGTTCCTGAGTCAGAATTTCATCTCCTTTATGCAAACCACAGATGCTCTGCAGATAAAATCTTGTCTGTCTCAAATGGCTTCACTGGAGGTTTGCAGCGCCTTCACTGCCCCTGGCTTCTCTCTTGTTGTTGTTCTGGCTTCTCTTCTTTAAAGAAGCTATAAACCCACTTTGTGCCCAGTTATACTGGGGTGAGGGAGCCCATGCAGGGGGCTGTGGGCTCCTCACAGCAGCCCTCCTCCGGTGCTGGGGGGTCCTCCTCCTGGGGATGGAGGAGTCTGACCCACAGGTCCAGTCCGCACGCTCTGCCCCAGCCCAGGGCTGATGGGAGCTGCTCTGAACCGTGGCCCGTCTTCTCTCTGCTCCCCTCGGAGCCAAACTTCCTCGAAGAGCTGTTGCTCACAGGAGCTGATGGCGGTCTCACTCTTGTGACTTTTATGTCTGCCCTCCATCTGGATAGAAAATCAGAGAAAACACATTCTCAGGAGGGGTTTGGGAATAAAGGGCGAGATTTTCATTAAAATCAGGGTCATCGTGCCATTTTCTCTGGGAGGCAGAGCTGAACAATCCACCCAGAACTCTTCTTGCCCCCTGAGAAATAAACTGGTTTTCAGAGGGAGACAGTGACAGTGTGTGTGTGAGTGAGTGCGTGTGTGTGTGTGTGTGTGTGTGTAAGGGATGGTGCATACACACCTTGCTTACTTTTGCAGGCAGTTTCTAGAGGTAACTGGCGACCAAAAATCTCATTTTCACTCCACCTCTCGACCATTCCCAAATCTGTCCTAAGAGGTGGCCGTGGAAATCGAGCCCTCGCTCTGTGATTTATCCGCTCCCTCCCCCCACCTCCCTCTTGGGTGAGCAAGGAGTGGTCAGAAATGGGATGGGAGCAAACCAGAGGCCAGGGTGATCCCTAGGCAGGATAACCAGCCTTTCAGTTGTATCATCCAGCAGTGCAGGGCAGGTATTTCAGACGGTCAGCCCGTGTCCTGCACGCTGGGGAGGTGGGCAGGGATGCTGGTGCTGAGCATCTCACAGAGGTGTAGTGGTGGATGGTACCCGGGGAAGTGCCCCAGTGGGTGGGGCTCTGAGGATGCCGGGCTCCCGGAGCTGAACCTGCCGGAGTTGGTTCAGGAGAAATGAGTTCTCGTTGGGTCCCTGCTTTGCTTTTGATGGGAGGCTTCCTCTCTCCTTTTTCATACTGTTCATGGGGTTCTCAAGGCAAGAATGCAGAAGTGGTTTGCCATTGCCTTCTCCAGTGGAAGTGTGAACTGTGGTGTTGGAGGAGACTCTTGAGAGTCCCTTGGACTGAAAGAGATCCAACCAGTCCATCCTAAAGGAGATCAGTCCTGAATATTCGTTGGAAGGACTGATGCTGAAGCTGAAACTCCAATACTTTGGCCACCTGGTGTGAAGAACTGACTCATTGGAAAAGACCCTGATGCTGGGAAAGATTGAAGGCGGGAGGAGAAGGGGACGACAGAGGATGAGATGGTTGGATGACATCACGGACTCAATGGACGTGAGTTTGAGCAAGCTCCGGGAGTTGGTGATGGACAGGGGGGCCTGGTGTGCTGCAGTCCATGGGATCGCAAAGAGTCGGACATGACTGAGAGACTAACTGAACTTCCGCTCCCCGCCTGGGGAGGTTAGAAGCCCTGCGTGACCCCAGGACTCTCAGTCCTTTGACAGCTCCCCCCCACACCCGGATCACGGTTCTCTCAGCTCTTGCCCTGGTTGCCTTTTGAACAGGCTTAGAACAAGAGTCTTCCAGGGCAGATCGTTCTGTATCGCAGCTGATTTCCTTCTCATCAGCGAGGGCGCCCTCAGCAAGATGTCAAAGCTGGGTTTCTCATGTCGATGTTAAGCTGATGCGGGTCGTGATCCACTTTGTCTCATTAGTGGCCTCTCTTCCCTGCCTGTCTGGCAGCTCGACAGCACATATGCTGAGAATTTTCTGTGTTTCAGGTTTAAAAGGGAAATCCTGTCTTAGTGCAACGCAGTTGAGTCCTGGATACGGTGGCTGCTGGCGCCGGGCTCGTCCCCTGCTATAAGCGCCTGTTTCCCAGCTCAGGTTAATGGTGCTGCAGGCTTAAAGCTGAGAAAGCTGCAGTCAGGACAAGCTGGAAGCTGCCTGGAAGGAGGGGCCTCTGTGGGCGTCACGTGGTCCTTGGCTCCACCCACCCACCTGCACCCACAGGCCAGGGGTGGCCCCCGGTGGAGGCGGGTGGGCTGCAGTCAGGACGGCGGCGGGACAGGACAGCCCTTGGGTCATTTGCCTTCTGTAACCTTGAGCTCCGCCAGCGGCTCTTCAGACTCTCCTCCACTTCCCCCACACAGCTGTCCTGGTCAGAGGGCGGAGACAGAGAGCATCCAGCAGCCAGTTTGCAGTGATGGGTCCACAGTGTCTCTGGCACGGACCTGTCCGTATTTACCTTCACGGGGCATCCTTCTAAATTCAATACCAGGCACCTTCCCTTCCTTCCCCACACCCCGCACCCCTCCCCCATAGTTCCTGGGGTTTCCTGGGCAACAGCTCATTTTCCGGATATGCATTTGCGTCTCCTACCTGATCCTAATATTGCTTTCCGGTTCCTCCCCCCACCCACCTCAAGACCGGGAGCACACGAATCTTTTATCTTCGTTCCTGAGCCCGGGGCAAGCGGGGGGATGTGTCAGGTGAGAGAAGGGATGAGGCCGCCTGAGGAGAATGGAGAAGGAGAGTGGGGAGCGGGCTTTGAACCATCTCAGTGGCCCAGGGGGGGGCAACGGCAGCCAACAGCTGCCCGCGGAGAAGACCTGGGCAGGCAGAGGCGAGTGCTCACCTTAGCTGTGCGGCCCAGGCGCCAGGATCCAGTCAACCCTGGATATTGACCTCACTCCTTGGCCTCGCACGTCTTGGCAATGACTGTCTCTCCAGCCGGCTCTCTGTTAACCTGAGGCTGGTTTGCTGGCCTCCTGCGTCCACTCAGAAGGTTATGGCATGAACGCCTCCTGTGCTGTTCAACCTGCGGCCACCGTGTGATGGGCAAGGGCGATCAGTACCTCCTGCCTGCGATGTGTTTGTGTTTTTCTTGCAAAAGGCTCTTTCCCCTGTGTCAGAACTTGTCCAGTTTGGGGCAGGGTGCTTGTGACTTCTCTCTCCTAAATCAGTCCGCCTCTCTTCAGTGGACACATCAACCCTTTGGCCTCCTTCCCAAGAGGACACTCTGATGCAGAGGCCAGTTTGAAGATTTATGCCATGATGTATTCGTATTTGAGTCTTTCACATAACAGGGACACACACACCCTCATGCTTGTATATGCCTATTCCTCTTGGCAGGCACTTTCTCTATAGTAAAAAGGTATATAGTATATAACTGTAGTGTGTCCGACTCTGCAACCCCATGGACTGTAGCCTGCCAGACCCCTCTGTCCATGGGATTCTCCAGGCAAGAATACTGGTGTCGGGTGCCATGCCTTCTTCCAGGGGATCTCCTGACTCCGGGATCGAGAAGTCTCTTGGGTCTCCCGCGTTGGCAGGTGGGTTCTTTACCCCCAGCGCCACCTGGGAAGCCCATCCAAGTGTCGCAGGCCCATGAATATCTAGATGCCTATCACCTTGTTCACGTCTTTCATGTGTGGCTATTTCCCGGCTTCCCTGCCTGGTGGGGAAGAAGTTGTCATCTACAGATCACCCTCCGGGGAGAAGTGCCCTAGCCCGAAAGAGTCTGGGCTGGTGGTTGTGGGCGTCACATTCTTCTCTGTTCAGTCTCTGCCTTGAAGCTGGGGGAGTCCATCCTCAGAAGCGTGGGGCATTCTTCCTCTTGAGAATCCAGTGGGTGTGATGTTCCCGCAAGGAGCCTCTGCTGCTACCTGCTGCCCTCCGCCGGGAGAGGCCCCAGGCTGTGCCCCCACTGTCAGACGCCCGTGAGAATCTGGAGCGGCTGTGCTGTTGCCCTCTGCTGGGCTTGGCATCTGCTGGGCTTGTCCCCCTGATCCACCTGGGATGCGGCCCCAGCTTGCAGCCAAGGACCTTTCTTCTCAAGACGCACCGTCTCAGTGGCTCGGACAGTTAGGGTGGGGGGAGGAGGAGTGGTTGGTGGGACTCTCCCTTCTGCAGAGTGACGACTTATGTCTTTGTCTGGAACTAGAGATTTGTGGGGCTTCCCGGATGGCTCAGTGGATAAAGAACCTACCTGCCAATGCAGGAGACTCGGGTTCAATCCCTGGGTTGGGAAAATCCCCTGCAGGAGAAAAATGGCAACCCACTCCAGTATTCCTGCCTGGAGAATCCCATGGACAGAGGAGCCTGGCAGGATACAGCCGGAAGGGTTGAAAAGAATCAGACATGACTGAGCAACTAAGCACAGGCAGATTTGCAGATTTACAGAAGGCTGGGTGCAGAGCAGATCTTAGGGACTGTCCAGTCTGAATCCCTGGTTCCATTAACAAGAACTGAAATGTTAATAACAGCTTCCTGTCTGTCCCAGTTTCACGGCTCCTGGGGGGTGGGGACCGCACCCCTGCCTCTCCCTGCGATTGCTCTCCTTGCCCATCCCGGCTTCCTTTCCACCCACGCAGCCCCTTTTCTTTGTGCTTCCCCCCCACATGGCGTCTTTCCATCCCTTCTTTCCTCCGGTTTGTGTTGATATGTCTCTACTCCTGCTTCCATCCTGGTGCCCAGCGTCACCCTAAGACCTCTGACACTTCTGACATGGTGACAGGCTTAGCTTCTCTATTTCCTTTTCAGTAAGATGAGGATCCTCATGACATTGTTGATAATAGTCTTAAGCCCACTTCCTGGCATTTGAGAAGGGTTTTACTTGCTTCATTTATGTCCTTATGTCCCCCTGGAGGCCATCCGCTCCCAGTGGTGAGATGGCTGATGGTCATTAGGAGTCTTCCGTAACCTGGGGCTCATCCAGGGACCAAACATGGCCTTATTAGCCCCGTGTTTATGACTTCAGGCCGGTTTGTTCCCATCAGACTAATCACCACCTCGGCACTGGACGGGGATGGCCGGGGACGGCCGGGGACCTGTCCTGGTTTGTCCCTTAGCACTTTCAATCCACTTAGTCCAAAGGGCAGTGCTGTAGGACCCTGGGCTTACCTGAGTCCTCTTCCTGAGACAGGCTCAGATGCTCTCGGGAAGCACTGTGCAACGAAACCCCCACGCACCTCAAAGAGGCACTGCTGCCCGGCCTGCCCTCAGACTAAGGGGGCTGTGGGAGCTTTTGTCTTTGTGCAGACCCCTTTGTGTCTTTGTGGGGCCCCTTCCCCCACCAAACGAGCTTCCCTGGTGGCTCAGAGGGTAAAGAATCTGCCTGCAATGCAGGTGACCAAGGTTTGATCCCTTGGTTGGCAAGATCTTCTGGAGAAGGGAATAGCTAACCACTCCAGTATTCTTGGGGCTTCCCTGGTGGCTCAGACTACAAAGAATCTGCCTGCAATGTAGGAGACCTGGGTTTGATCCCTAGGTCGGGAAGATCCCCTGGAGAAGGAAGTGGCTACCCACTCCAGTATTCTTGCCTGGAGAATCCCATGGACAGAAGAGCCTGGCGGGTTATAGTCCATGGAATCACAACGAGTTGGACACAATTGAGCGACTTCCACTTTACCCCCTACCAAACATATATATATATATATAATTATAGCCATGTTGGTGTAAACATGAATATAATCCAGGCTGGATTCATTATTTTGTTTCATCATTATTCATTTGTTTCTTCTTATTTTATAATAAAACATTTTGAGGGACCCCCTAGAAGTGTGTTTTGGGCACTGCACTTCCTACGCCTAGTGGCTCCGTTGGCCCAGTGTGTGCATACGTGTTGTTACTTTGGCCTTTCCTGACTCGGTGCAACTCTATGGACTACAGCCCTCCAGGCTTCTCTGTCCATGGGATTCTCCAGGCAAGAATGCTGGAGTGGGCTGCCGTGCCCTCCTCCAGGGGATCCTCCTGACTCAGGGATTAAACCCGCCTCTCTTGTGTCTCCTGCATTGGCAGGCAGGCTCTTTACCGGGGAAGCCGCCAGTCGGCCTCGGGGCCTCTGTGGACCTCTTCCCCAGCACGGCTGAGCCGAAGCCTCTGCCTAGCTCCCCAGCACGGCTGAGCCGAAGCCTCTGCCTGGCTCCCCAGCACGGCTGAGCCGAAGCCTCTGCCTGGTTCCCCAGCACGGCTGAGCCGAAGCCTCTGCCTGGTTCCCCAGCGTGGCTGAGCCGAAGCCTCTGCAGAACTTCTGGGACGTGCTGCCACCTTGCCGAGGTTTATTGAGGAGACAGAAGACACTAGATTTGTTCTATGAGTTGGTAGGACAGTACATCTTGTCCACACGTATGGCTCCCGATTTAGTCACCAAAGAGACATTTAGACTCTAGAAATCTCAGGGTGATGGGGAGATCAAAGAGAGTTTGGTACTGCCAGGATTGTGGTCGGGGGAATCCAGAGACGGCCCCTAAGAGTTGCACCCCAAGGTGGGCATGCCATGGAATCCCCTCCCTTCAGTGGGGTGTCATTCTTGTTGGATTACAGCTCAGGTGACCTAACGGTTGACTTTGAGCTCATCAATAGGGAGGGTGTCCTGGTGGGCCTGACCTAATCAGGAGAGTCCTTAAACCAGAGCCTGGGATGTTCTTGAAATCAGAGGGATATGAAGTGAGGCAGCGTCCCCTGCTGGCCTTGAAGAAGCCAACAGCCGTGCTGCAAATTGCTGGGGGTGGGGACTGCGTGGCAAGGACCTCAGGGTGGCCTCTGGTTGCTGGGAGGAGTCCCCAGTAGCACGGTCTTCGGGAACATGGGAAGAACACAGGAACCTCTGTCCTTCATCTGCAAGAGACCGAGTTCCGCCAACAACCCGTGCGCTTGGACGAGAGCCTCAGATGGGTCCTCAGCCCCGGCCGGCTGTGATCTCGATGTCCTCATGGTGAGATGCGGAGGAACGGACCCAGTTGAACCCTCTTCTGGATCCTTGAACCGTGGAAACGGAGAGATAAGAGATGAATGTTGCTTGCAGCCCTGAATTTGTGGTAATTGGCCGTGTGGCAGCTGAGACGCCACGCGGGCCTGCTGTGTCTCAGCTTGGCTGTTTGCTCTAGGACTGCGGCTTGGAAGAGAGAGAAAAGGGGAAGATGCTGGCCCCCACGTACCCACAGCAGGAAGCAGAAAAAGTGTTTAGAAGCAAGCTGCTTCATTCCCTTCTCGGCTGCCAGACCCTCATCAAGCCCAGATCTGTTGAATAATTAATTCTGCTCCAAGCAGAGTGATAGTTTGGATAAAGCCGCATTAAAAAAAAAAAAAAAAAAAAAAACGAAAACCCTCAAACGTGTTCTTCAAAGCCATGGCTTCTCCTTTGAAGTGGTTTGTCTGCCATTTATTTGCTGTTTCCTCAGCATAAAAGTGCACAAGGATTTCCACCCTCGTCCAGAGTCTTCCCCCTCCCCTCTCCACCCTCCTTGGAGTCACTAACTGGCCCCTGATTCTGCCTTTTCCAGCTGGCTTCGATTGAACTGCATAGCCGGGACAACAGGTCCATTTAGGAAGCCGTGTGTCTCAGTCTTGGAGGCAGCGATTGTCAGGAAGCAGAGAGACTATTTCCAGAAACAGTTTGAGGTTTCAGATCCTGGTGGCCCAGGCCCCGTGGGGATGGGACACTGCTGAGAAGGCTGCTGGCCTCGTGAGCAGGGGCCGAGGCTGGGGGACGGATGGAGGCCTTGGCTGTGAGAGTGAGAAGGAGGGATGATGCTGTGGAGTCCTCCCCATGCCCCAAGGCCCGGCCAACATCCTGCCCACCCCACCCCATCCCCGGCACCCCACCCCACCCCCGCACACCCCACTGCACCCCCCAGCCCCGGCTGGGGGACTGCAGGCAAAGTCTTGTTTTCCCTGGAATGGTTCAGGAGACAAACACTGAAACCTCCCTGACACCTCAGTACTGCCGCTGCTCTTTCTCTGCTGGTCTGTTGGAATGAATACTTCTCACTCTGATTCCCTGGATTCATGTCTGATGGGTCAGGGCCCCCACTGTGGCGCTGAGGGCACCTCTGTCCCTTCTGATGACCAATCCCTCTTTGACTTACTTTTCATGTTTGGCTGTCTTCAACAGGGGCTACCCAGGTGGCTCAGTGGTAAAGAATCCATCTGCCAAGCAGATGTTGCAGGCTCCATCCCTGGGTCGGGAAGATCCCCTGGAAAAGGAATTGGCACCGCGCTCCAGTATTCTTGCCTGGGAAATCCCATGGACAGAGGAGCCTGGAGGGTCAGAGTCCAGGGGGTCGCAAAGAGTCGGACACGACGGAGTGACCAAAGAACAACTAACAATGGCAACATCCATCTGCTAGGGCTGCCCTCACAAAGTGCCACAGGCCGGATGGTGTGAACAGCAGATGCTTATTGCCTCTCAGTTCTGGAAGCTGGAAGGCCAAGATCAAGGTAACAGCAAGGTCAGGTCCTCCTAAGAGTGATGATTGGGCTTCCCTGGTGGCTCAGCTGACACAGAATCCGCCTGCAATGCGGGAGACCTAGGTTTGATCCCTGGGTTGAGAAGATCCCCTGGCGAAGGGAAAGGCTACCCACTCCAGTATTCTGACCTGGAGAATTCCATGGACTCTATAGTCCATGGGGTCACAAGGAGTTGGACACGACTGAGCAACTTTCAAGAGAAAAAAAAATAAGTGATGAGGGAAGGGTCTGTTCCAGGGCCCCCTCATGGCTCGTGGAAGCTGTCTTGTCTTCATGTCTTCACACCACATTCTCTCCACGCATGTTTGTGTTCAGATTTCCTGTTCTCATAAAAACACCCAGTCATATTATTAGATCCCATCCTAATGACTGCATTTTAATTACCTCTTAAAAGATCCCATCTCTTCACGTCCAAGGTAAGAGAAACCCAAGTAACACGGTAGGTGTTGTGAGAGGGCATCAGAGGGCAGACACACTGAAACCATAATCACGGAAAACTAGTCAATCTAATCACACAGACCACAGCCTTGTCTAACTCAATGAAACTAAGCCATGCCCTGTGGGGCCACCCAAGAGAGGCGGGTCATGGTGGAGAGGTCTGACAGAATGTGGTCCACTGGAGAAGGGAATGGCAAGCCACTTTAGTATTCTTGCCTTGAGAACCCCATGAACAGTATGAAAAGGCAAAATGATAGGAGACTGAAAGAGGAACTCCCCAGGTTGGTAGGTGCCCAATATGCTACTGGAGATCAGTGGAGAAATAACTCCAGAAAGAATGAAGGGATGGAGCCAAAGCAAAAACAATACCCAGTTGTGGATGTGACTGATGATAGAAGCAAGGTCCGATGCTAAAAAGAGCAATATTGCATAGGAACCTGGAATGTCAGGTCCATGCATCAAGGCAAATTGGAAGTGGTCAAACAAGAGATGGCAGGAGTGAATGTCGACATTCTAGGAATCAGCGAACTGAAATGGACTGGAATGGGTGAATTTAACTCAGATGACCATTATATCTACTACTGCGGGCAGGAATCCCTCAGAAGAAATGGAGTAGCCATCATGGTCAACAAAAGAGTATGAAATGCAGTACTTGGATGCAGTCTCAAAAACAACAGAATGATCTCTGTTTGTTTTCAAGGCAAACCATTCAATATCACAGTAATCCAAGTCTATGCCCCAACCAGTAATGCTGAAGAAGCTGAAGTTGAATGGTTCTATGAAGACCTACAAGACCTTTTAGAACTAACACCCAGTCTTTTTCATTATAGGGGACTGGAATGCAAAAGTAGGAAGTCAAGAAACACCTGGGGTAACAGCCAAATTTGGCCTTGGAATATGGAATGAAGCAGGGCAAAGACTAATAGAGTTTTGCCAAGAGAACGCACTGGTCATAGCAAACACCCTCTTCCAAAAATACAAGAGAAGACTCGACACATGGACATCACCAGATGGTCAACACCGAAATCAGCTTGATTATATTCTTTGCAGCCAAAGATGGAGAAACTCTATAGAGTCAGCAAAAACAAGACCAGGAGCTGACTGTGGCTCAGACCATGAACTCCTTATTGCCAAATTCAGACTTGAATTGAAGAAAGTAGGGAAAACCACTAGACCATTCAGGTATGACCTAAATCAAATCCCTTATGATTATACAATGGAAGTGAGAAATAGATTTAAGGGACTAGATCTGATAGATAGAGTGCCTGATGAACTATGGACAGAGGTTCGTGACATCATACAGGACATAGGGATCAAGACCATCCCCATGGAAAAGAAATGCAAAAAAGCAAAATGGCTGGGGAGGCCCTACAAATAGCTGTGAAAAGAAGAGAAGTAAAAAGCAAAGGAGAAAAGGAAAGATATAAGCATCTGAATGCAGAGTTCCAAGGAATAGCAAGAAGAGATAAGAAAGCCTTCTTCAGCAATCAATGCAAAGAAATAGAGGAAAACAACAGAATGGGAAAGACTAGAGATCTCTTCAAGAAAATTAGAGATATCAAGGAAACATTTCATGCAAAGATGGGCTCGATAAAGGACAGAAATGGTATGGACCTAACAGAAGCAGAAGATATTAAGAAGAGATGACAGAATACACAGAAGAACTGTACAAAAAAGATCTTCATGACCCAGATAATCACGATGGTGTGATCACTGACCTAGAGCCAGACATCCTGGATTGTAAAGTCAAGTGGGCCTTAGAAAGCATCACTACGAACAAAGCTAGTGGAGGTGATGGAATTCCAGTTCAGCTATTTCAAATCCTGAAAAATGATGCTGTGAAAGTGCTACACTCAATATGCCAACAAATTTGGAAAACTCAGCAGTGGCCACAGGACTGGAAAAGGTCAGTTTTCATTCCAATCCCAAAGAAAGGCAATGCCAAAGAATGCTCAAACTACCACACAATTGCACTCATCTCACACACTAGCAAAGTAATGCTCAAAATTCTCCAAGCCAGGCTTCAGCAATACGTGAACCGTGAACTTCCAGATGTTCAAGCTGGTTTTAGAAAAGGCAGAGGAACCAGAGATCAAATTGCCAACATTAGCTGGATCATGGAAAAAGCAAGAGAGTTCCAGAAAAACATCTATTTCTGCTTTATTGACTATGCCAAAGCCTTTGACTGTGTGGATCACAACAAACTGTGGAAAATTCTGAAAGAGGTGGGAATACCAGACCACCTGACCTGCCTCTTGAGAAATCTGTATGCAGGTCAGGAAGCAACAGTTAGAACTGGACATGGAACAACCGACTGGTTCCAAATAGGAAAAGGAGTTCGTCAAGGCTGTATATTGTCCCCCTGCTTATTTAACTTATATGGCGAGTACATCATGAGAAACGCTGGGCTGGAAGAAGCACAGCTGGAATCAAGATTGCTGGGAGAAATCTCCATAACCTCAGATATGCAGATGACATCACCCTTATGGCAGAAAGTGAAGAGGAACTAAAAAGCCTGTTGATGAAAGTGAAAGAGGAGAGTGAAAAAGTTGGCTTAAAGCTCAACATTCAGAAAACGAAGATCATGGCACCTGGTCCCATCACTTCATGGGAAATAGATAGGGAAACAGTGGAAACAGTGTCAGGCTTTATTTTTGGGGGCTCCAAAATCAGTGCAGATGGTGATTGCAGCCATGAAATTAAAAGATGCTTACTCCTTGGAAGGAAAGTTATGACCAACCTAGATAGCATATTCAAAAGCAGAGATATTACTTTGCCAACCAAAGGTCTATCTAGTCAAGGCTATAGTTTTTCCAGTAGTCGTGTATGGATGTGAGAGTTGGACTATGAAGAAAGCTGAGTGCCAAAGAACTGATGCTTTTGAACTGTGGTGTTGGAGAAGACTCTTGAGAGTCCCTTGGACTGCAAGGAGATCCAACCAGTCTATTCTAAAGAAGATCAGTCCTGGGTGTTCTTTGGAAGGACTGATGCTAAAGCTGAAACTCCAGTACTTTGGCCACCTCATGTGAAGAGTTTACTCACTGGAAAAGACTCTGATGCTGGGAGGGATTGGGGGCAGGAGGAGAAGGGGATGACAGAGGATGAGATGGCTGGATGGCATCACTGACTTGATGGACGTGAGTCTGGGTGAACTACGGGAGTTGGTGATAAACAGGGAGGCCTGGCGTGCTGCGATTCATGGGGTCGCAAAGAGTCGGACATGACTAAGCGACTGAACTGAATTGAAAGATCCCATCTTCAGGACTTCTACCTTGGCAGTCCCTTGTTAAGACGCCACACTTCCATCGCAGGGGGCGTGGGTTCAATCCCTGGTCAGGGAACTAGATTCCACATACCGCGTGCCAGAACCAAAAAAAAAAGTTAAAGATCCCATCTTCTAACAGAGTCTTACTCAGATGGACTAGGGGGTAGGTTTTCAACATATGAATTTTAGCAGCAAGGTGGAGGGGGTGCAACAATTCAACCATAATAGGGGTAGTGATGCCATCTGTCTACATCACAAAAAGTTCTTGAGGTTTGAGAGTGATAATGCAAGAAAGGGCAGTTAGAAGCTGACCGTGGGACAGACAAGAGGGTTTGTACAAATGTTGGGGTCCACGCCAAGGATGCTTCTTTACAGCCCACTCCATCTCTGTCTCTGCCCTCTCGGTCTCTGCCTCCGCCCCCTCCGTCTCTGCCTCCATCCCCTCCGTCTCTGCCTCCGCCCACTCAGTCTCTTTCTCCGCCCCCTCTATCTCTGTCTCCGCCCCCTCTGTCTCCGCCCACTCCGTCTCTGTCTCTGCCCACTCCTATTTGTCTCCACCCACTCCATCGTTGCCTTTGCCCACTGCATCTTCTCTGCCTCCGCCCACTCCATCTCTACCTCCGCCCCCTCCGTCTGTCTCCGCCCCCTCCGTCTGCCTCCGCCCCCTGCATCTTCTCTGCCTCCGCCCGCTCTGCATCCTGTGCCACATTGGTTTAGTAGTTCGATTGCTCACCAGAATGTTACGGGCAGAGGCCTCTTGACTCATCAGTCCATTCTATGGGTCGTGACTTTCTGACAGATGCTCTTTCCCTCTGTCTCCTTCCTAGAGCCAAGGAAAGATCATTTTATGATTTTACAGCTGTCAGAGCTATAAATATTTTTGATAAGCCTGATATTAGTTTTTGTTTTTTTTTTCTCCTCAGTGGTGCTCTGATACAAATCTCTTTTAGAGCAATGGTAATAGACTATTTTTTCCTAAATATATCATTTTGTTATTGATAGTTATATAACAAGGGAAGGGGTGGGTTTGATAGAATAATTACCTTCTTGGTTTTCATAATCTCCAGCTGGTGTGACTACAAGGGGAGAAACACACAATACATTCTACTGACTCATTTTTTTTATCTTTATTATTAATTTTTTTCAAGATGATTAACAGACCTTATTTGTGAAAGTGATAGATATTCTGAGGCCAAGATGCCCCGTCCAGTTTTTTGAGTCTTTTTTTCCAGATAAAATGTGATGCTATCACAACATAGGGAGAACTGTTCTGCTGGACATTCTGACTGCAGGGAACAGGGGAGAACTGCTCTGAGCGCTCATCTCTGAAATTTCATCTGCTGAGTATGACTAAGTTCCGTGTGTGGCCAAATTGGTGTGGGAAATGCAGGTTTAAACAAAAGCCTTTCTTTGATCTGGGCCTCAGAGTCTTTATCCATGTATGCACGGACGTTCTCAGATTTTCCCGCATCTGTCTGTGGAATCCTTCCTCTTGGAGCATCTCAGTGAACAGGCCACTCTGGGAGACGCCCACGCAGGACAAAAGGGGTCATTCAGGAGCCTCTCGTCCACACACAGACGTGTATGTGGTGTCTCTGTCAACACGTTGCTTTGGCTAAAGGCGGCATGGAGAGTCATGACTTCATTTCCAACAACCCCCATTATGTTGTCCATAGAAAAACCATTACAAGGTCACTGTGGACTGTCGAGTTCTCAGTAGTAGCCACGTGAAGGCAGACGTTGCTCTGTGTCTCTTTAACGTGTATTTACGTGCTTGGCTACATCAGGCCTTCGTTGTGGCACGCGGGAGTTTTAGTTGGGGCGCAAGGCACGTGAACTCTTTGTTTGGCACGAGGATCTTTACTTGCAGCATGTGGGATCTAGTTCCTCGAACAGGGATTGAACCCGAGCTCCCTGCACCGGGAGTGTGGAGTGTTAGCCCCTGGACCACGAGGGATGTCCCAAACATGACTGTACTGTATTTTGAATGACAGTTGATAAGGGAGGGAGACCTTGAGGAGGAGAATCCATTGTTTCACCCTATAAGCTGTGTTTTTCCCCTTGGACTCAAGGTGTATTTTCATTTAAAAGGAAATATATCTCACACAGTCCCAGTGAGGTTCAAGGTGTGTTTACTGTCCCGTTAGTAGGAGTGTAGTAGTATTAGTCTCTCAGTCGTGTCTGAGTCTTTTCGACCCCATGGACTGTAGCCCACCAGGCTCCTCTGTCCATGGGATTCTCCAGGCAAGACTACTGGAGTGGGTTGCCATTTCCTTCTCCAGGGGACCTTCCTGACCCAGGGATCGAGCCTGGGTCTCCTGCACTGCAGGCAGATTTTTTTTTTTACTGTCTGAACCACCAGGGAAGCCCTGTTAGAGACACATTTACCAGCCTTACTATGCCAGAGTGTAGGTATACACTAGTCTTGTGCTTTTTGGCTCTTGCAGAGTCAGGGAACCAAAACGTGTCAGTTCACATCAAAGCAAGGAAACTCATCAAACAAACGTCAACAGCATATTTGTGATATGGCAGACAAGGTTTCGCTAAAAATAAGCCACCGATTCCAAGAGCCAGGGGTTCCAACTGCGGTGATGAGCTGCCTGGGCCTCTGGCAGGTCTATCCTGGGAACACTGCTGGAGGGAGGCTGTTCTCCCCGGGCTGCTCTGGGACTTCCTGGAAACTTCCCCCATGTACACAGGGCTCCACGACGGAGTCTGCCTGAGCTTGGCCCAGAGTCACATCCTCTGTTTGTTGAGCTCACCCTCAACAATTAGCCCTCAACAGTGAAAGCAACACCGCTCGGTAACCACTCTCATCAACACAAAGGCAGACAGAAGCACTGACCCCCAGCCTTAGGGTTTGGCTACAAAGAGACCACCCTAGTGATTCAGACGGTTGGCATTATTCAGTTCAGTCAGTTCCGTCGCTCGGTCGTGTCCCACTCTTTGCGACCCCATGGACTGCAGCACACCAGGCCTCCCTGTCCATCACCAACTCCTGGAGTTCACTCAAACTCACGTCCATTGAGTCGGTGATGCCATCCAACCATCTCATCCTGTTGTCCCCTTCTCCTCCCACCTTCAATCTTTCCCAGCATCAGGGTCTTTTCCAATGAGTCAGTTCTTCACATCAGGTGGCCAAAGTATTGGAGTTTCAGCTTCAGCATCAGTCCTTCCAGTGAACACTCAGGACTGATTTCCTTTAAGATGGACTGATTTTATCTCCTTGCAGTCCAAGGGCCTCTCAAGAGTCTTCTCCAATACCACAGTTCAAAAGCATCAATTCTTTGGCACTCAGCTTTCTATATAGTCCAACTCTCACATCCATACATGACTACTGGAAAAACCATAGCCTTGACTAGACGGACCTTTGTTGACAAAGTAATGTCTCTGCTTTTTAATATTCTGCTGCTGCTAAGTCGCTTCAGTCGTGTTTGGCTCTGTGTGACCCCATAGACGGCAGCCCACCAGGCTCCCCCATCCCTGGGATTCACCAGGCAAGAACACTGGAGTGGGTTGCCATTTCCTTCTCCAGTACATGAAAGTGAAAAGTGAAAGTGAAGTCGCTCAGTCGTGTCTGAATCTTAGCAACTCCATGGACTGCGGCTTACAGGGCTCCTCCGTCCATGGTATTTTCCAGGCAAGAGTACTGGAGTGGGGTGCCATTGCCTTCTCTGATATGCTGTCTAGGTTGGCCATAACTTTCCTTCAAGGAGTAAGCATCTTTTAATTTAATGGCTGCAATCACCATCTGCAGTGATTTTGGAGCCCCCCAAAATAAAGTCTGTCACTGTTTCCACTGTTTCCCCATCTATTTCCCATGAAGTGATGGGACCAGATGCCATGATCTTAGTGTTCTAAATGTTGAGTTTTAAGCCAACTTTTTCACTCTCTTCTTTGACTTTCATCAAGAAGCTCTGGCGTTCTTCACTTTCTGCCATAAGGGTGGTGTCATCTGCATATCTGAGGTTATTGATATTTCTCCTGGCAATCTTGATTCCAGCTTGTGCTTCATCCAGCCCAGTGTTTCTCATGATGTACTCTGCATAGAAGTTAAATAAGCATGGTGACAATATACAGCCTTGACGTACTCCTTTTCCTATTTGGAACCAGTCTGTTGTTCCATGTCCAGTTCAAACTGTTGCTTCCTGACCTGCATACAGATTTCTCAAGAGGAAGGTCAGGTGGTCTGGTGTTCCCATTTCTTTCAGAATTTTCCACAGTTTATTGTGATCCACACAGTCAAAGGTTTTGGCATAATCAGTAAAGCAGAAGTAGATGTTTTCCTGGAACTCTCATGCTTTTTTTGATGATCCAGCAGATGTTGGCAATTTGATCTCTGGTTTCTCTGCCTTTTCTAAATCCAGCTTGAACATCTGGAAGTTCACCATTCACGTATTGTTGAAGCCTGGCTTGGAGAATTTTGAGCATTACTTTACTAGCGTGTGAGATGATTAGTTTTTCTTTATGGTTTAAATGAAAATACAAAAGAAAAAAATTTTTTATAGAGAACTTTCAGATCTCTGCGAATGTGTCCATGGGTCCCCATCGGAGAAGCACTCTTTTAGGAGAATGAAGCTGAGTTTGTGAGTTTCACCCGTGGATCGAAAAGGCTGCATTTTGTCTCTGCCTGTGTGCTGTGATTGTTTGCAAAAAGGGCCACAAATCCTGTCCCTGTTGTCTTCCATACTATGGCAGTGTGACCCTGGATCCCCCATCTCCCCCAGAAGGGATAGTTGGCTCCTCCATCCTTCCCATCTGGATAACTTTTGACCTACTGTGGTACCAGATGTGACGCAGGCAGAGACTTGACTCTCACTTGGCACTGGGCGTTTCCTTCTCTTGCTTCCCCGGAAACCCGAGTTTGCCACATGAATGAGCCCAGTCTAGCTTACTGGAGGATGACAGCTCCATGGAGAAGAATCTAGGTTTCCCAGCCAAGAGCCAGCCAGCTCCTGGCCACCAGCCCACATGTGCCATCCTCGACCATCCAACCCCTGGGTGAGCCAGGGATGGACCACAGATGGTACACAAGTGAGTCTACGTGATATTAGCTGAGCCAGGGTATATGAGGAGTGGTGCCCAGTTGACTGTGGCCTTATGAGCAATAATAACTGATTTATGTTCTAAGCCACTAAGTTTTGGGGTATTTTGTAGCTAACAATAAGTGTCTGAAACACATTTTTTTTCCCTTGGAAGAGAAATCTTATCTTTGAGCAGACTGCTGAAGGGATCTTATATTCTCCAAAATGATACCATAAGTCAGAAATCGCTGCCTGGAAAGATCAGCTGGGGGCTCTCAAACTGCTGAGAAGGCAGAAAAGGCTCAGCATGGATTTTCTAGTATATTTTAATGACTCCTAGGATTGAGTCTCAGATAATCATTGAGGATTAGAAAGAAAATACTTCATTGGACTTCGATATTTGCCTTCATTTAGATTTATATTGTTGTTTTGAGGGAAAGTTGTATTTCGAGTTACAAGGATAAACATAATGGTTTGGAAAACTCTGCCCTGTGCCATCTCTTTGTGAGCCATGCTAGTGGGAGACCTGGCTGTTTGCAACCCAGCTCAGAGCTGCTTATGTGGAACTAAGATTGAAGGGCTATCTTTGCAGACTCTCAGAGAGCTGTATCTTTGCAGAGAGAACTGTGTGGTGCTTTAGAATCTATTTTATGTGATTAAATAGGCTTGACTATGAATAGTAATTTGGTATCAGAAATAGGAGAAGGTTTTGTCTCTACAAATATCATTTGAGCAATAGCATGTTTACGTTGCTTTAAATATAGCTAGAATTCTGTAGTTAACCTTGCCTTTGGGAAGCTTCAGGCTGAGGTCAAAAAACCAAAACATAAAACAGAGGCGAGATTTTAACAAATTCAATAAAGACTTGAAAAATGGTCCACATCAAAAAAAATGTTATTAAAGAAAAAAAAAACACTCTTTGATACATTTAAGCTTTTTCCTTCCATCTCTGCACTAATCCCCTTGTCTTTCTTTCTCAAGGCCTAAATATTTTGTGTTCACTTGAATTTTTTTTTTGTCTTTTCTGTTATATAGCTTCTCCCCTCTCCTCTTGGAGATTTTGTGGTATCACTCAGTCTGATCGATTCAGTGAGTTCTTGGTCCCTGGACATTGTCCTGGGCCCTGCCAAGAGGGGCCCAGGTTCAAAAATATCATGGTTTGAGGCAGCCAGGGAAACTGAGAGTTACTTGGCAGTTGTGCAGTTGTGATGAGAGAAACCTGAGTGGGATGTCAAGGGAGTGAAGAGAGGGAGGTTGTATTTAATCCAGACTAGACTGAGTTTATCCAGGAAGACTTCTTGGAGGAGGGAGCTCAGGCTTCTTCAGCCAGGATTTTTTAAAGGCATCAAAGGCGATGCCTTAGAAACTTGAAAACTTGCCTCACTTGCACAGGCCTAGATGTCATGCCGCTATTTCAGGGGAAGGGAGGGGAGCTGGGCTGGGTGCGGTCCTAGCGCTCTCAGGCAAAATGCTCTCAGGCAAAGACTGAGGACTTCGGATCGCTGTTCTCCTCGTCTGTGGCTGTGACCCAGGATCCCTCAACATGTGGGCAAACAAGGCAGGGAAGACAGCAGCCGCTTGTCCCCCTCGCCACCCCGTGTCCCTGTGTGCCGTGAGGCCCGCCTGGCCCCGCGCCGGCCTCCCCGGGAGAGAAGGTCATCTATTATGTAAGAATCATCCATATTACAACTGGTGATCAGGGCCAGCGTTTAGTTTTGTTTTCCATTATGTGGAATAATTTCAGCTCGTCTTACGAGTGTCATTATTACTGCGATTTCTCAGTAATAGAAACAGCATCCATTACTTCACCTCACCCTGTGTGTCTGGGTTAAGCGGGGATGCGGAGGCAGCTGCTGGGACAAAGGCACCTGGGTCCCCAGGGGGTGCGGCTTCTCCACGGCTGCGGCCGGCTGGCAGGGGGCACCAATTAATGCTGTGACCTTTCCCTCCGCTTTTCATCAGGGAGTTCCGAGCCGCTGACAAACCTCAATTAAAGACACTGCACTCCATGGGGCGGGGGGATGTGCCGAGACATCCCAGAGACCCCCTCTCCCTCTCCCCTCCGCCCTGGCCCGAACTGACACAGCAGTGGGTGTGCATGCGGGTTTGGTGACAGTCAAGCCTGTGGCGATCATCAGAGGTCGGTCTGCTCTGCCTCTGCCCCTCTCTGCCCACCACCCGCCACCCACCCCATGGCTGTTAACAGCAAGGATGCATCCCAGTGGGAACGAGCCAGAGGCAGGAGAGCTCAGGGAAGGATGCTCATGGGATGCAGGGCAGACACATCCAGCTGTTGCCCTGAGTTTTCGGGGCTACAGGTCCCTCGAGGCTTCAGTACCTTGTGGCATTTCTCCATTTGTGCTTTGCTCGTGAGGCTTCCGTTGCCTTGGCTGACTCCATCCTCAGACACCTACATCCTGTCGGGTTGCTCTCCAGGCTCTGAGTCCGTTTGGGGCTCATTTTTTTGGGGCTCTAGAAACACGAGTTGTCTTCCTGGGACCTGGGAAGGCCAACCCTGATGAGCAGCACCCGGATTTTATTTCTGCAAGGAGGCACGCGTGTTATGTGTTGAAGCTTTTTTCGTTTTCACATAAAGCACTTTGCAGGACTGCTTGCCTTCCTTCCTCCACCTCATTTCGTTTCCTCCTCCTTTTTGTCCCCCTCCTGGCTCTCCACGCTCTCTCTTTTTCTTCTGGAAAGTGCTAGACTTTTCCAGCTCCTGCCTCTGGGCATGACCTTTCCAGACCGGGTGGAAGTTGCTGTGTTTCTTCTGAGCCAGGGATTTGTTACAACCATTAATAATAATAACAATAATGGTCAGCGGAGGACAATGATCTCAAGTTCCGTGGCTCTGGACGGGTGTTGCGATGTACCTCCGTGCTGTCTGTACCAAGCTGGGTTTGGAGGGTTGGATGGGGAGGCAGGAGCAGTGGGGAGGAAGCCCTGGAGGGGTGGGAGGGGGAGGCAGGAGGAGACGGAGACGGGTAGCTTGGGACAGAGCCTGTGTTTAGCTGCCTTGGCATTTGGGAGCTGCAAGGGGACCCAGCAACCCCGGAGCTGTCCTGGGTCCCAGGAGCCCCGCCGAAAGCGTCAGGGGAGGGCAGTGACTCGCTGCCCCGCTGACGGGCAGCCAGGCAGGCTGTCAGGGCCGCCGTGAAAGGTTGAGAATGGCTTGCCTCGCTCAGAGGTTTGCCCTGGAAGGGATGAGGCCTCACCTCACCTCAGCACCAGGGGCTGCAAGGATTGAGTGAGGTAGCGTGGATGGAAAAGTTCTGCAGAGATTAAAACAAAAGAAGAAGCAGCTTCAGAAATGAAAGACAGTGATGCTGTCGAGTTTAAAGAGGGCTGTGCTGCCATCCGCAAAGAGGCTACAGAAGGAGTTCCTTCCCCGGGGTACTTGCTGGCTTTCCCACTGCCCTTCCCCCCGAGCACAGGTGGGAGCTGTGTTTATTTAAGGGTCCAGTAAAAAAAAAAGCCACACCCTTCCACTGCAGTGTCTGAGCTGGATGAGCAGACGGGGTTCCAGGGCACCAGGAGGGGTGTCAGCCCTGACTCACTGACTTTCCTGACTCTTCCTCAACATCAAGAACGTATGATAAAGCCACCAAGGCACAAGGTGTCTCTTGCTAGACTGTTCCTTGAAATTCCAAGGGGTGTGTTTCTCCGTGGGAGGGTTGGGGAGGGTGGAACCTAGAGTGAGAATTGCTCAGTCGTGTTTGACTCTTTGCGACCCCCTAGACTGTAGCCCACCAGGCTCCTCTGTCCGTGGAATTCTCCAGGCAAGAATACCAGAGTGGGTTGCCGTTTCCTTCTCCAAATCAGTGGTGGAGAGGGGAGGGTGGAACCTAGAAGGGAGGCTTAAAAGGAGCCCCAGGAGGCTGGCCAGTGCCTGGGTCCAGGGCTGCCTGGACCGCAGAAGCTATCCCCCCATCACCTGGGGGTGCCCCCTGCAGCTCTCTGCTGCACGGCCCGCCCCGCCTTCCCGAGGCCACAGGTGGGGCCCAGTGCACAGGAGTGGGGTGAATACGAGTGGGATCTGCTAGGGTTTTGTTCAGCTTTTTAAAAGGCAGCTTCTAAGTGAAGCTGAGGTGGGATTGTCTCAGTACACCCCACCCCCAGCGCTGGAATAAAGTAATGACAACCAATGGAATGTAGTTGATAAAAGGGTCCAGGGATTTGGTGGGGGAAGGGAGGGGTGGTTTGTCTCCTTGCCTGAAACCCCACCTTCAGAAGTCAGTGTGGCTTCTTCCCTTCCATTCGGTCTTTGCTCAAATGCCACCTTCTCGGAGAGCCCTCTTTCAGCACTGTGTCTGGAGGAGCCCTCCAGCTTTGCGCTTCATAATGAAATGCTGGAAGAAAGCCTGACACAGTACTTACAACAGTGAGTACTTACTTACTTACTGGAGCCCAGAACTTACAACAGTTGTGCTATGTCACTATGATGATGATTTATTTCTCTAATCAACATTATCCCAACCAGCCCTCGGTTTTATAGTATATTGTGAGTTTCTTGTCTGTCTCTGGCAGGACAGGGGACTTGGCTCTTTCGAATCGTCAGGACCTAGACTGGTTCTGGTGTGCAGTTGATACTTAATAAAAATTTGCCAAATACCTGAAGGCAGGCAGGCTTCCCGGAGGAAGCAGCAAAATTCTTATCTTGACAGTAAAGAGAGGGCCTGTGCGTTCTCAGCATGGCTAGCAATAAAGAAAGGTCGTGAGCATTCTCAACCTTCTAAAGCAGAGTGTCTCAGCTTCAACACTGTTGGCATTTGGCCGCGTCACTCTCTGGTGGGGGCCGCCCTGCGTGTTGTTGGGTGTTCAGTGGCATCCCTGGCTTCTCCGCACTAGATGCCTGCACCCCCTCTTCCCCACCCCACACACAAAACACCTGTTGCCAAATGTCTCCTGGGGAGCAGAGTCACCCCAGCTGAAAGCCACTGTTCTCAGTTAAAACCAGGGTCTCTCCCGGCTGTACCTGACCGATCGCTGCCCACCCCCCTGTCAAAGCAGCCACCCCAAGCGTATAAAGGCGGCCATATCTCTGCTGGAACGAAGTGGTTCCCTTTCCACATCCTTCCCCTGCTTCTGCCTCAGTCACGCTGTAAAAAGAAGCAAGACAAAGGAAGAAACACCAGGTGAGGCACAGGCTTTCCAGGGGAAACACGTCTTATGGCCGTGGTGGTGCCTCAGATGTCAGCGTGAGATGTAGGATGAGAAATAATTAAAGCTTATGGACAAAGAGCTGAGACTGCGTGGCCCTCGGCACATGGCACGGATGCCAGCTGTCGCTGGGGGCAGGGCGGGGCCGGCCTGCTCCAAGGCCCTTCTGTCCCAGGGGTCGTCCATCTGCCAAGTCGTCGGCCTTGACCCTTCAATGGGATGCTCTCTTGATGCCCCCTCCCAGTGACATCGCAGATGAGAGCCCGCTGCCCCTAGGATTCTCCGGGGCGGGGGGGACCTAAGAACTTCAATGAGGGCGGCTCGCACAGTGCCATGAGGCTTTTTTCCCTTCCATTTTAAAACAAGGTTAAAGGAGGTGTCAGCGTCTTTATTAAAGTGCATGAAAAGGGAAATCTATTCCATGCCCTTTGATAAACCATAATGGAAAAGAATATGAAACCAAGCGTGTATATATGTGTGACTGAGTGGCTTTGCTGCACAAGACAAATTAACATTGTAAATCAACTCTACTTCAGTTTTGAAAAGTGCCCTATAAAGGGCATTGTAAATAAATGATGAGGACAACAGAAATATATTGGAGGACTCAGAGGACGTGAGAGGAAGGGTTTATATTTCACTTTTTACCTTTAGTTGGACAGAAATAATGAAGTAAAATACTGGAATCATTTCTCTTTCTGATCCCTGATGAGCAAGAAGGTGTGTGTGTGTGTGTGTCTTTATGCAAGATACAGCAAGGCATCACTTTTGTGAGATTTCCCTCTGAAACTTACCCAAGAACACAGGTTTAGCACTTGCTTATAAATAGATGCATTCCATGATTAGGTGCTTAAGCCTTCCCCTCGCCCCTTTGAGATCACACATTTTATTTATTTATTTAATCCACTAAGTTGGCTATTTTAATTTTTTTCTTTTTTACCAGCTTTATGGATGCTCACCCAAAGTGTACCATTCTGTTTCGCATATTGCATCGTTACTTTAAAATTATGGTATAATATATACATAACATTAAATCTGCCGTTATAAGCATTTAAAGTGTAAAACTCATGGCAATGGTTGTGTTCAGAGTGCTGCGCAGCCGTCGCCACCGTGCTCCTCCAGAACTTTACCACCCCAAACAGGAGCCCTGTGACCGTTGAGCGGTAACTCCCCACTCCTTCTTCCCACCCCCTGAAAGTGAAAAAGAGAAAGTGTCAGTCGCTCAGTCATGTCCAGCTCTCTGCGACCCCATGGACTGTAGCCCGCCAGGCTCCTCTCTCCATGGGATGCTCCAGGGAAGAGTACTGGAGCAGGTTGCCATTCCCTTCTCCAGGGGATCTTCCCGACCCAGGGATCGAACCCAGGACTAACTGCATTGCAGGCAGATTCTTTACCATCTGAGCCCCCAGGGAAGCGCTGGTAACCTCTAGTTTCTGCCTCTGATTTTGCCTAAACTAGGTATTTCATGTAAGTGGACTCATACAGTATTTGGCATTTTGAGGTACACACATTTTAAATGGAAACTTCCATTTGTTTGGAACTATTTTGCCTGGTTTTCAGAAAATATCTGCTGTTTCTTTGCCATTGAGATGATTCTGTTCACCTTCCCTTAAGTCCTAGGGGTCCCGTCGATGTCTTTGGAAGACAGACTCACAGCCCCATTGTAGACTCACTGGTTTGCCTCTCACTGGACTGTAAGCTCCATAAGAGCTAGAATTGGGTAGTTTACCAAGTGTCCAGAAAGTTGATAGTCAGTAAATATTTGTTCAGTAAACGTGAGGATCAAAATCAAGACTTTGCTCAGCGAATGCAAAGAAGAGTCAAAATAACTGGTGATGGACAAAGCAGAAGGCTGACGTGATTTAAGGCCAACTGGGCTTAACTTCAGGTGTGCTGTGTCCTCCAGGACTCTCCCTTTCCTTCTTCTGAGATGCTTCTGTTTGCCTCTCCTCCTCTTTTGATGTCATGAGAAACCGGAAGACGCTGAATTCCTGGAAATTGCTGACCTTGGTTCCTGTATTGAGGCCGCCACTGGGCAGACCTGCCGTCCAGGCCTCTTTTGACGGTTCAGGAACTGAGTCCCTTCTGCCCTCTGCCCTGTGGTGAGAGGAGAGAGGGCTTTGGTGTTTGACCTGCTCTCTCCCAGTGTTTGTTTTTCCCGTTTCTGGGCTCAGCACAGTCGCCTTCGATCCCAACTGTTGTCATCCCCAAGGTTCTGCAGCCAGAAAGCTTGTGGCCTTGCTCACGGCTCCTCCCGGCCTGACAGCTGGGTCTGACCCAGGCAGCCGGTGCCCTCAGTGGACATGAGCAGGTTGCCTGGGTCCCTGGGAGCCAGAGGGACTGGGGGATGACGGCAGAGGAGGTGCTATAGTGATGCCCTGCTTCTCGTTTCAGGGTGCAGCGGAAGACCCGCAGACGGCCCTGGCACTGAATCTGGACCCCCTGCTGACGAAGAAGTCCGACACGGAGGGTGCCAGGATGCTCTTCCCTGAGAGCGAACTTTCCATCCGGATAGGTAGAGCGGGGCTTCTCTCAGGCAAGCTCCCTGCTGCAGACCGCGAGCTGAGTCAGACAGGAGAGACCGGAGCCGGGGGCGGGAGGGGTGGCCGGGACGTGCCAGCTGCTCCGTCCTGTCTTTGCCAGGCGCCCACCTTGCTGTCGCCCGGGGCTGGGCCAGCATCTGGCCATGCGCCTCCCCTCCATGTTGGTTCTCCAAACCACCTGCTTAGAGCACAGTATGTAACAGAACCTTTGCCAGTTTCCCTGACTTGGACAAGTGGGCCCGTGGGCTGCTCCGCTGGGTTTGGGCTGATTCGGGTTGCAGCGGACAGACCTTTGTCCCTCTGTCTCCCGCTCTGATGGCCCCCTGGACGTTCCTTTCTGCTGACGTGACTTTCATCTTTCTGGTTCATCTGGGGAACTTTGGGTCTTGTTTTCAGTGATTCAGTCTGGAGCCTGAAAACCTAAAAACACTGATGGCGAAGCCATGCATTTTCTCTTAAGCTAGAGGGAGAGTGCCCTCTCGAGCGGAATCGGGGCGGGGCAGGTGCTATATTCCTGAATCTCCTTGGGGGCGGTGCAGACTGGGTTGGTACCCCTGAGGAGGAGCTGAAGAATGATGCTGGTCTCCGGCCTCAGTGTAGACTTCCCCTTCTGTGCCCCGTCGTGGCTCACTTGGGGGAGTTGGCTGCTTTAAGTGCCAGTTTGCACCAGAAGAGGTGGCTTCCTTTCTTTTCCTTGGCCTTTATTTAAGTCCCGCATCGCTGTGAAACGTTGTCCCTTCCTTTTCCTCCACTTCTTCTGTAAATCTCAGACTCAGAAACTAAACCAGGCAAAGGATGCTGAAAGCGGCCGCCTCATCCCTTGCTTGGAGTTCTTCTCTTTTAGATGAATCAAGGAGAAAGAGACTGCTGACTGGCCACCGTCTTCACCTTTGTGATTTAAGGGAGCAAGTCCTCTCACGTTTCCGGGCTGGCGTTTTAATTTGATGTGTGCACGCAGTGTCTCTGAAACGATCCCTAGACCTCGGGAGTAGAGATCCTGTAACCAACACACGTTACAGCCGTGTGTTAGCCGGTTCTCAGCTATCCGTGCTCAGATTAGGTCCTGCAAGAATTGTTCATGGAAACTCAAACACCTCCACTTGGGTTGAAGCTCACGGCCCCCCCATCTCTTCTGATGTGGAATTTAATCAGGAAATGAAAATTCATCCAACGAGAGCTCAAGTAACAGAGGGTTAACACGAAAACTCCGCCCCCTGTGTCCAGTCACATGTGTCATTCGTTCTCAAGTCAGCTCCCTCGGGTGTGGTCTGCGGTCTTCCTTTTACTGGAGAGTCAAGAGCTGTCTGGTGGCCAGGGTGGGGCACCGTCCTCCAGTTAAGGCGGTCACTTTCCATGCCGAGTTGTGGGGACTCGGGGACAGAAGGCTTTCTGCCAATTCTCCCCAGCTCTTGCATGTTGGATCTCCTGTGATCCCCAATGAAAACTTTATGGTTCTGACTCTGAGCTGTCTATAGGATGAAGGAGTTTGCCAGACTTTATCCTCTCCCATTTTTTTCAGTCTTCAAGGCCACAGGGGAAAGGTTCAGTGCCTGTCAATCAAAAAAGTAAACAAGGGCATATACCTCTGGCTGATTGATGTTGGTGTGTGGCAGAAACCAACACAATATTGTAAAGCAATTACCCTTCAATTGAAAATAAATAAATTTTTAAAAAGTGTTGACAATACCATCTTCAAGGTCATTGTCAACTTGTAAATCATTAGCAAATAAAATACGACTTAATTGAAGCAAAAAAAAAAAAGTAAAAAGAGATCCCTTTGACATGAACCTTTTCCGACAGGACCACGAGAATATAGGGCCGGTGGGACTGACCTTGGGTGGCCTCCGCCTGCCGTGGCTTGGAAGCAGGGTTTCAGTTCCCAGTCAGAAACTAAGATCAGGCCCCGGCGGCGAGAGTGCCAAATCCGAGCCACTGGACCAGTGGCCAGTGACGAGGCCCGGGCCCCTCCGCTTTGTAGAAAAGAACCCCACGAAGATGGAAATTAGTGAAACACAAGTAAAGTGTTTATTAGGAGGAAGAGAGTACAGTACGTGTGGACAGACACGTGGACAGGCTCAGAGACACTCGTGCCCTCGTGGTAGTTTAAATCACCTCTGTGGGGCGTTTCCTCTGGGTTTTCTCTGGCCAGTCATCCTGCTCTGCCGAGTTCTGAGTCTGTGTTGGGTTTATCTCAGCGTCTTCCCTGCTGGCTTCCCCGGTGGCTCAGTGGTAGAGAATCTGCCTGCAGTGTGGGAGACCCGGGTTCAATCCCCTGGGTTGGGAAGATCCCCTGGAGGAGGAAATGGCCACCCACTTCAGTATTCTTGCCAGGGTCATCCCTTGGACAGAGGAGCCTGGTGGACTACCTATAGTCCTGCTGCTGCTACGTTGCTTCAGTCGTGTCCGACTCTGTGTGACCCCATAGATGGCAGCCCACCAGGATCCCCCGTCCCTGGGATTCTCCAGGCAAGAACACTGGAGTGGGTTGCCATTTCCTTCTCCAATGCATGAAAGTGAAAAGTGAAAGTGAAGTCGCTCAGTCGTGTCCGACTCCTAGTGACCCCATGGACTGCAGCCCACCAGGCCCCTCCGTCCATGGGATTTTCCAGGCAAGAGTACTGGAGTGGGGTGCCATTGCCTTCTCCGACATACAGTCCATCGGGTTGCTCGGGTCCTCGCTGGGAAAGCACTCCTTTCAGGGTCCTCCTGCCTCAGGAGTTGACTTTGCTGGAAAGTCTCCCAGGCTTGCTGGACCTTCTTGGCCACCCCAGGGCGGGGTGGCGAGCAGAGGCTGCGTGGGAGGCGATGCCATCCTGTCCTCTGCTCAGAAGTACCTGAGCTGAGCCCGTTACCAGGTTACCAGGCAACCCTTGGTCGCTGTTGCTAGCCATTCGGATCCGAGGGCAAACATAGCCCGCAGAGGATAGGGGGAGCGCAGAGATGGTTTTCAGAGCCCAAGGGAACCCAGCTACCTCCGGAAAGGTTGTTCCTCTTCTCACCTGGGCACACTTGTGGGTGTCAGGCAGTTGAGGACTTGAAAGTTGATAATGGCTATTTGATGATTGGCTGTGTGCAGATCAAGTTTGAGCATGCCTTATTTGTACCATCTGGATCTGCCCTTACGCTTGCTGTAAATGGAGCCTGGAGGTTGGTTTAATGGGTGTTTAGTGAATAACATCAGCCTCTAAAAAACACATTGGCACTGCTGATGTAACGTCCTGTAATTGGTTCAACAAGAGGAAAAGCCAGAAGGGCCGCTCTGCGAGATAGGGGTTCAGTGCCCCAAGTCTCAGCAGCGGCCCTCGCCGGGGAAAGCATTTATGCGTTTACGATGCTTTCCTATGTACGTCTCAGTGCCGAATGTTTTACAGCATCGACTGTTCTCAGGGCTGGGGGTAGGCTGGGTCGCAGGTAGACCAGAAGTTCTTATAAATCATTCTTTGTCTTTCTCCCACCCTTACCGCCCCCCACCCCCAGCTATGTCTCTATCTCCAACCAACTTTCTTCTAATTAAGAAAATAATGACCTGGGTGACAAGTATAAGTAATTTTTCTTCCTCCTTCAGATCCCTGGCTCAGAGGTTAAAGCGTCTGCCTGGAATGCGGGAGACCCAGGTTCGATCCCTAGGTGGGGAAGATCCCCTGGAGAAGGAAATGGCAGCCCACTCCAGCATTCTTGCCTGGAGAATCCTATGGACAGAGGAGCCTGGCGGCTACAGTCCACAGGGTCACAAAGAGTCGGACACGACTGAGCGACTTCACTTTCACTTTCACGTTCAGATCCCTTACGGCCCAGGTACCCCTCTCAGACACAGACGCTGTTTCTCGTCTCCCGCGTTTCCTCTCAGAAGTCCTGATGTGGCGTTCGCCCTGTTGTGCCTGGCCCCCCTTTTTGGAAGTCCTGATGTGGCCTTCGCCCCATCCTGCCTGGCCCGCCTTTTCGGAAGTCCTGATGTGGTGTTCGCCCCGTCATGCCTGGCCCCCCTTTCTCTGCGCCTGCTGTTTTTCACTTCATAACACATTTCGGTTTCTGTTCCGGGAACATTCACTGATGCGTCCCATTCTTATTTTTGGCTGTGATCTTACCTAATTGGTCCCCTCTTGTTGGCCTTTTAGGGTGTTTACCGTCTTTTGCTGTTAATGCAACAGAGAGATTTTCACGTGTTAACACATCTCTGTAGGCAGTTCTATGGTTGAGTAAATTCTGGAAATTAAGCCAGGGGTTCTGTACATCTGGAGCCCAGGAGTGGGCACCAAAGAGTCCGTGAACCTCTTGGAACTTTATGCAGAAAGATCCGTGTTTTTTGAGGAATCTAGAAAAATGGCACTGATGAATAGAGACACAGACGCAGAGAACAGACTTGCGGGCACAGCGGGGCAAGGAGAGGGTGGGGTGAGTTGGGAGAGTGGTGCTGACGTGTGTACGTTGCCGTGGGTTAAAGGGATAGCTGGTGGGGAGCTATTGTATAGCCACTGAGCACTCTGTGATGACCTGAGGGGTGGGACGGGGTGTGGAAGAGACGCTCCAAGGGAGGGAATATGTGTGTACATGTGGCTGAGTCATGTTGTACAGCAGAAACTAACACACATTGTAAAGCAACTATACTCCAATTTTTAAAAAAGATGTGCATTTTTGGAAGGCAAAGGTCTATAACGTCCATCACACTTCAGATGGATCCATGACCTCTGTGTTTATCTAGAACCTGGGTTTCTTCGCCTCAACAGCCCCATTCAGCTGCCAATGAACTTTCTGTCTTTTTCCTTTCTCACGAGCACTCTCCTTAGGCTACGTGCTAAGTCGCTTCAGTCGTGTCTGACTCTTTGCGACCCCGAGGACCCTAGCACTCCAGTCCATGGAATTCTCCAGGCAAGAGCACCGGAGTGGATTGCCATGCCCTCCTCCAGAGGATCCTCCCAACCCAGGGATCAAACCCACGTCTCCTATGTCTGCCTGCTTTGACAGGCGAGTTCTTTACCTCTAGTGCCACCTGGGAAGACACTCTTTAGGCTGAAAGTGAAAGTGAGTGTGTTCGTTGCTCAGTCGTGTCCGACTCTTTGCGACCCTGTGGACTGTAGCCGCCAGGCTCCTCTGTCCATAGGATTCTCCAGGCAAGAATGCTGGAGTGGGCTGCCATGCCCTTCTCCAGGGGATCTTCCCAACCCAGAGATCGAACCTGCATCTCCTGCATTGCAGACAGATTCTTTACCATCTGAGCCACCAGGGAAACCCAAGAATCCTAGAGAGGGTAACCTATCCCTTCTCCAGGGATCTTCCTGACCCAGAAATGAAACTGGGGTCTCCTGCATTGCAGGCAGATTCTTTATCGGCTGAGCTACCCGGGAAGATAGTTGTTAACTTCCCCATTTCCTTAAGTTGTTTGTTCTGAGAGAGGAAGCTGAAACTCTCCAAGACTGTTTTTTTTTTTTTTTTTTTATGGATCCATTAGCATGCCAGATGGAAAATTGAATGTAATTTTGTGTTTCTGTGGAAGGCACAGAAGTAGGCATTATTTTCCAGGAGAGAAAGAGGTGGATTTAATTTGGGAAATTAGTTGTGAAGTGGCTTCTATTTATTATCCATGAACCTTTTCAAAGCTGGTTGGGGCAGACATGAATGGGGATTCAAGTCAGGCAAGCCCAAACCGTAAGAAACTCCTGTTAGAGACATGTTTTCCCTTGATGTCTTACTCTGTTATGTCAGGAGAATTCAGCTGGCAAAGATAATTCTACCTGGACAGCCTGGCAGACGAGAAACCATGTTTTGCAAAATGAAACCGATGCAGATGTAGCTTTAAGTGGGCTGTGAATTTGGAGAAATTTACCACCCCTGGACACAAGTATTTGTTTGTTTCTTAGTCTAAAATCTTGAATTCCTCGTTGTTTATGCTCTGGCCTTGCTGGGTGGCATTTTCTCATAGAACTAGAACTGGTCTTGGGAGACAGAGTTTACCTCTTTTGGCCTAAGGTTTCCAAGTGTCCCGGCCCCAGATGAGCACCTACAGGATGGCTCACTCCGTGTTGCGATGGAGCGGGAGTGCTCTCTGATGCCTGTCCCCCTCTGCAAGGCGCCCCCAGCTGCTCTCCAGGCACCCTGCTGTCCTCCTTCAATCAGAGCTTGGAATCATTCCTCTCCCCCATTTCTCTCGTTAAATAGCCTCCCTTTGGTGCCTCTGGGAAAAGATTTGCTCAGCCGTTGAATGTGGAGGCACCAGTAATTGACGGTGTTTTACTCCTGCCTGTGTGTTTGCTTTTTAACCGGGGACACTTCTTCTTTTTTTAATGGTATATTATTATTATGCGGCATGGGAACACTCAGGTGCTTCGTGTGGGGTCTAGTTGCCTGCCCAGGGATGGAACCTGGTCCCCCATGCATTGAGAGCATGGAGTCTTAGCCACTGAAGGTGAACCCAACAGATGGCTTTTCACACTGGTTGGCCTTTGGAGGATTATGGTTTTCAGCACACATGTGGGGCCTGGGGGGCAGCCAGTCACTATGCGGGTGAACTCCCTTCTCGGGGGACAGTTGTCTGTTCTCTCTGTAAGACCAGCCTCCTGTATCCAGCTCCCAACTCCTAGATTTCCTCAGCACTGAAATTCCTCAGAGTAGTTAAGTCCTAGGGAAGCAAAGAGGGCTTATTTAAGCAGCTTCAAGCTTCCTCTGACAGATCTTCTAATTTTCCAAGTCTTCCTTGACTTCTGTCACCGACATTTCCAGTCAGATTTAGTACACTTAAATTTGTGGGTTTTTAGAAAATTTTTTATTTTGTATTGGGGTCTAGCCGATTAACCATGTTGAGGTAGTTCTAGGTGAACAGTGACGGGACTCAGCCATCCACACACGTGCATCCACTCTCCCCCAAACTCCCCTCCCATCCAGGCTGCCACGCAACCTTGAGCAGAGTCCCGCATGCTGTACAGGAGGTCTTTGTTGGTTATCCATTTGAAATATAGCAGAGTACTTTGATCAGGAGTCAGATGCAGCTCTTTTTAAAAAATGACTAGGTCTCCAAAATAATGTGTTTAGGGATGTCTCTGAGATGATATCAGCAATTTTGAATTTGTATCAGTAAGATCGCTACAGATAAAGAATAAATTCACAGTTGTTCATGTAAATTTAATGCCTTGGCATGTGGGTTTAGCAATTAGACTTTTTTTTTTTTTTCTTCTGTGATTGGCTGGTTAGGGGACATTTTCCAGTCTTCTCCTGGCCTCACTGAGAGGAATTGCTTGGGACCTGAAAAACAGACAAGGCTTGCTTTTGTTATGTCCTTTCTGGGCCAAGGCCCGTAACCTGGGTTTCTTCATTTAAAGGGCTGTGAACCAAACCTGTCAGCACGTGGCAATAGCATTGAGGCTCTTAAACTGTGCCACGTTTTCATAGCAAAAAACCAAACCAAAACAAAAATATTTTGCTGAAGGATAAAGGATACAAATATTTTGCCAAAGGATTGAGGGCAGGAGGAGAAAGGGGCGACAGAGGATGAGGTGGTTGGATGGTATCATCAACTCAGTGGACATGAGTTTGAGCAAATTCTGGGAGATAGTGAAGGACAGGGAAGCCTGGCGTGCTGCAGTCCATGGGGTCGCAGAGAGTCAGACACGACTAAGTGAACAATAACAACAAAGGATAAACAGCAGTGTTCAACAGTAATAATTACCAGGAGCTCTTTAGGACCATGAATGTTTAATAAAATAAGTAACACAGAAACACCCTCTGGGACTGGGCTCTGTGTGGGAGGCCTGAGTGAGCGTCCGCGTGTCTCAGCTCAGGAGAGCATTATTACGTGGATACTTCTTATAGATTCTTTCGCGTCTGAGTTGTGTAATATTCTGCCTACCTACTGTTTAGCACTGCAACACCACTTTTCCTGTTTATTTGCTTTTAGGCCGTCAGTGTACAGTGCATTTTTCAGGAGGCCTGGGCCCAGAGGCAGTTTGGAGCTTGTATACATTTCCTAGGTGGCTCAGGGATAAAGGATCCTCCTGGCAACGCAGGAGACTTGGGTTCGGTCCCTGGGTCGGGGAGATCCCCTGAGAAGGGCATGGCAACCCACTGCAGTATTCTTGCCTGGAGAATCCACGGACAGAGGAGCCTGGCGGCTACAGTCCATGGGGTGGCATGTCAGGGCTGCCATAACGGAGGACTGCCGGGTGAGCGGCTTGTGCAGCAGAAATACATTTTCTCACGGTTCTGGAGTCTTGAGGTCTCAGGTCCGGGAGCGGGCGGGGTGCTTTCTTCGCAGGCATCTCCCCGTGGTGTGTAGACGGCCACCTTCTCCTTGCGTCCTCCGCTGGCCTTCCCTCCGCCTGTGTTCCTCTGCCTACCCGTCCTATTGGTTGAGGGTCCACCTCGATGAGCTCGTTATAATGTAATTACCTCTTTAAAGACCCTGTTTCCAAACCCAGTTAAATGCTGAGTCCTGGGGATTAGGGCTTCAGTGCATACATTTGAGGGGACACAACTCAGCCCCTAATAGCACCTGATTTCTTTGAAACATTGCCTTCTTATGGATGGTAACCCCCTGAAGGAAGGGCACTGGCGTGGTTCCCTCTATCTCCCCCTTCCTTCCTTCCTCCCTTGTTCCCTTCCTTCCTTTCTCCTCCCTTCCCTTCCTTCTTCCTTCCTCCCTCCTCCCTTCCTTTCCTTTCTATCTCTTTGATTCTTTCACTGTATTTCCACCTCCTTATCTGTTCTTCCCACACTTGGATGCACTGGGAATGCTGAGTCATCAGTGTGGAAAACGGCACTGATGAGGCGGAGAGTTTCTTGAGGCAGCAAGCAGAGACAGAGTCAGGTGATCTGAAGTCCCGTCTTGCAAGACTGCTGGCAGGTGTGCAGTCCCCCCTAGAGGAATTACTCAGCTGACTTTGGGGGGGATTCATAGTCACACACGGTGGAATGGATAGGCATGCTCTCCTGACGGTTAATCTCCCAGGGCTGCCGTATGATGTTCCACGAACTGTGCGTCTTCACAGAAATGGGTGCCCTCACAGCTCCGGAGGCTGGAATTTTGAAATCAAAGCGTCCACAGGGTCAGGCTGTTTAAGAGCTTCATGGGTTCTAGTAACTTCTGGTGGCCCCCGGCACTCCTTGGCTTGCAGCCGCAAACCTCTAGTCTTGAGCACGTTGTCACATGGCCTTCTATCCTGTGTGCATGTCTGTGCCTCAGTGTCTGAATGTCCCTCTGCTTACATAAAGACCCCAACTGTCGGACCCACTCTAACCCACTGTGCCCACTTCTTAACTCGTCCCACCTGCAGACTCTATTTCTAGGTGAGATGCCACGCGGAGGCACCTTCCGGTGGAGGGGGACACGTTTCAGCCTGGTCCGCTCGCCAGCCCCACCCTCTGCTCCCCCGTGGCCAGGCTGTAGGAGCTTGGTTATTTGGCAGAGGAGGGGCGGTGGTGGTGGGTGGGGGGCTTCTGTCATGCACATGGGAAGGGAGAGGGGAAATAGGGAGAGGAAACCAGAAGCACCTAATCCTGGCAGTCATAAAGCCCCCACTTAATTCATTGGAACCTTCAGAGCAGCTGCCAGGACTCTGTTTAAAATATTCATTAAGTGTCTACGAAGGAGTTAGGGATACTGTCTCCTTTTGCAAAATTTAACATTTGCTGGGCTAGCAGGTTCCATCATATTTATTAGAATTCTGACACATTCATTTCAGCTCATAAGTCTATTAAACAGGGAAATGTGTTTTTAATGTGCTTTTGGGAAACAGAGCAGACAAGAGTGTTGGGCAGCCCCGGCCCCCGTTAGGAGGTTCCTGCCAAGCTTTTATTACCCAGACAACTGGTGCTGTTGCCAAAGCCCGACAGCCCGGCTCTTTCCAGATCTTCTTTTTGTTTGTTTTTTCAGATGTTATTTTTTGCACAAGCTCCTTAAGCTGAAGAGGCATAAGGTGGCACTTTGGTTTCAAGTGGATTGAAAGGTGGCACTTTGGATTTAAGATCTCAAATGGACTTATTCAGTCCCATCTCAATTGTTTATTTCCTCCCCTCTTGCCTTTTGGCTTTTACGGAAAGGGCCAAGAAGGATGGAGTAGGAAATGGCAACCCACTCCGGTATTCTTGCCTGGAAAATTCCTTGGGCAGAGGGGCCTGGCGGGCTAGCGTCCTTGGTGTCACAAGGAGGGACAGAGTGGCGGTGGGTTCTGGTCCGAGACCTTGGCATCTGAGCGCAGGGCCTTGGGCGCAGCCCCCAGGTAAGCGGAGGTGGTGGCAGGCGGGGCCGCCGAGGGCTGCAGGTCTTTTCTGAGCGTCGCCTGGTCGCCTAGGCAGCCTGTGTGGTCCTGCAGGGCGTTGCCGTGGTAACCTTTCCCCTTCTCTGCTGCGGTCCACCAGGACTTCTCTGCTTGGCGAGCTGGATGTCACCCTTTGTCTGTTTCATCTCACCTGGTCTCTTTCCCCTTGGCCCCTCCCTCTCTCCTGGTCTCTCTCACCTGCGTCTTCCTGTCTCGCTCTCCGCATCCCTCCTCCTCTCCTCTCTCCAGTGACCTGTCCCCCTTCCTTCCTCCCTCGCCCTCAGCACAGAGGGTCCTTGGAGAATTCTCCCGGGCTCTGTCGGGCCCTGCAGTGCCGTTTGCAGCCCCGGAGCAGCGGATCCTGGTGGTGCAGTAACTGGAAAAGCTCTTCAGAGGTGCTTTCTTGCCTCTGTGCGTGGAGATCCCTAGGGGCAGATTCCAGCCGGGGGCCCCTCCCCTCTTTCTAGAAAACCCGATCTGGGTGAAGCTTTCCTCCAGGCTTTGCTTCTGGTTGGTTTTGCAGAATGGAAGCTCATCACTGGCAGCGCTAATTAAACTCATCCGAGCGAAATGTGGACAGGGCCCCCGCCACACATTTGGGGTGGAGCGCCGTGACAAGTGCAGACACCGTGGGGTCTGTTATGGAGACCCCGCCTCTCCTTCAAGTCATCCTTCAAGCGTCTCCGTGACAATCCTCCAACCCACCTGTCACCCGGCCCGACTTGATTAGCGTTATTAACCACCTGGTGTTGAATTTTTCTTGCTTCTCGTGTGTCTCCTGCAGACAGGGGGTAAAGAAGATTAGCATGTTAATTTCCTTTCTCTCGGGGCCTTCTGTTGCAATACGACCAGGGGGCTCTGACTGTACCCTGCTTCTCCCCTTTTCTCCTCTCCACCTGTCTTAGGGCTGGAAAAGGACAGTAGGGATGCGGATAAAGCCTCCACGCTGGCATCTAACGGGATCCTATTAGCTGACCGAGACTTCAGAGTCAATTTTTTTTTACTAGCGATTGGATTAAGCGGTCGCTCAGCCAATTTTCAGGATCCAGCGAGTGATGTGAAGCCTTTGGGGGCATTATGTTTAACAACAAAGGGAAGAGAAGAGGCTACAAGTCGATCGAAATTGAAACGCCTCTCCTGGAACTAACGAGCTGCTCCGGGGAAGTCGTGGGACCCCACAAGCTTGTTTAAAATTCTGACTGTGGGAGGCTGCACAGACGCAGGTTTTGATCCTACAGCTTGATGGGCAGAGCAGGACATGGTGACTCAGGACTGGTATTCTGAGAGTCTGATTAGGGGGCTCCAGGACAGGGCTGTGGGACCTCTGTTTTTCTCACCTCAGTCTCCGTTTCCTCCCATTCTTGTTTCCTATTTAGATTGTGTGTGCAAAGTCAGGGATGTTTGAATATCACATCAAGTGGGTCCACTGAGGTGGACAAGCATGCATCCTTTCCCAGGAGAGGGCCCTTCACCTCCACATGTCAAACACAGAGATGCCTCTTATCCTCTAAGTGCCGTTGTCTTCTCTGAACTCATCATAGAACCCACTTAACGAGAATTAAATGTTGAGTTTCTCAGGGCTCCCAGACCCCTGGGATAGCTCTGGAGGGAGCAGGAAGGGAAGAGAGTCCCTTGCCTCGGTTCCTGTCTCCCTCCCGTTAAGAAATGCAGATGCAACTTGAAACTTGCAATGTGAAGTTTCAGGATAAAAAATTGTGTTTAATTGAGTAGCAGTGTTGGCTCCAAGTGAGGGGGCAGGTGTGTTGTCTAAGGCTGTCGTGGTGTCTGTGTAGATGCCCTCCAGTAGCTCAGGGTGACCCTCCTAAGCCATCATTCTCAACGCCTGCCCTGACCTTGACCGTTCTGTGGGACGGAGACCCCCTGAGTACCTGATGAAAGCCACAGACTGTCGGGTTATTGGCATCTGGGGAGGGGCAGTTCTTCGTGGTGGAGCCGTGTCCAGAACTTTTCGTCTGCTCTTCATTTCAACCCGATCCCCCGGAGTCCCTGAGGACCTGGGTCAGGAGCAGAGAAGAGCCACTGGGGGCAAAATCTTGGCCCCAGTCCCCCAGGTGCCAAATAAGAAAAGTACAGAGTTTGGAGGAAACAAACAAATGGCTTTATCTTCGCCTGGCGAAGATGAACACATAGCAGGCTGGCATCACAGGGCCTGTGCCCTCCTCTGGGAATGGGGAGAGGCTCTGTATCCTCAGGAGGGTCTTGAATGTTTTTCTTTTTTTTTCTGCAAGTTTATAGCCAAAAGCTTGTGTCAGATGGCTCAGCAACCTGGTGTGGTGTCCTCGAAGTCATCAGCTGTGAGCATCTTCCTTTTGAGATGCAGAGCCGTACAAGGGAGCCTAGGGGTAGGAGTGCGCCCGGTGCAGACAATAATTTATGTGAAGTCAGAGAGGAATTAGCTTGGCGAAGGACAAGTCCAGCTACAAGGGTTTGTTAGTAGTAGCAGCTAAAGAAGAGCCAAGACTGTTTAACTCTTGCAGGCTTGTTTGGCTATACGTGCCAAAGGCTGTTCACTTATTTCTGTTTTTGCTACAACACCGTTGTGTTAGCTACTCAGTCATGTCTAACTCTTTTGGATCGCATAGACTGTAGCCCACCAGGCTCCTCTGTCCATGGGATTTCCCTGGACTGGGATTGCCCTGCCCTTCTCCAGGGGATCTTCCTGACCCAGGGGCCGAACCCAGGACTCCCGCATTGCAGGCAGATCCTTTACCATCTAAGTCACCAGGGAAGCCCATTAGGACGCACCACGCCCCTGAATCCTATGCTGAGGTGCCCAGTAGCTCCCTTTTGGGGTCAAAAAATAACAACTGGTTAAAAATTAGTAAAACTGACATGTCAGCCAGTACCAAAGAACTCATCTGAACAAATGAGTTTGGACTCCCTGGAAGCCATGGAATGGTGAGGATGGTGTTATTTGGGAAACTTTTGGGAGTTTCTTAGGAGGCTTCTGAGGGTTGATTTACAATTTCAAGTTTCTTTTGGGGGGAAAAAAAAAAACTATCTTTTGGTGGTTGGGCATGGTTTTTTTAACAACAGCAACCATCTCAAAATAACGTTCTTCCCCCACAAAGATTCAAGATAATTATTCTGAAGCCAGAGAAGCTGACACCCATTTGTCCTGGCTGCCCTGCAGCAGGGACCAACAGGGTTTAAGACATTCTCATAGCTCTTTGCGACCCTATGGACTGCAGCCCACCAGGTCCTCTGTCCATGGAATTCTCCAGACAAGCATACTGGAGTGGGTTGTCACACCCTCCTCCAGGGGATCTTCTTGACACAGGGATCAAACCCTCATCTCCTAAGTCTGCTGCACTGGCAGGCCGATGCTTTACCGCTAGCGCCACCTAGGAAGCCCATCTACCTCCCCCTACTTATGTCTAAACTGGTTCCGGCAGTGTTTGGTGGATATCATAAGTATATAAACTGTTTAGTAAGACCTTTTGAAAATTGCCATGCAGGCCAAACTTATTACCTCCACTCTCTCTACCAAAATGGAAAATAATCCAGGTTCCAACTTGCGGTCCATTTCTTGAAAACATAATCCAGTGCTGTGAAGATCTGTAGCAACACAAGCATTTCAAGAGGTCCTTGAAGTTCATCCTGACCAGGTTTATCCTTGTCAACCGAGCTCTCTGAAAATGAATATTGGCCAGATCGCGCATCCCCCGTGGTTCACTGGGGCAAAGCCGAGTGTTGCGGTCACGGCCCCAGAGGCCACGCTGCCCGGTCACCCTGGAAGCTTAGACTCTACCCCAGGTGGGGTCCTCGCGGTCAGAGGGCTCTGAACGTCTCTTCCTCTGCTTGTCGATTGTGGACCTTCTCTTCGTTTCTGGCAGGTGCACTTCTGGGCTTTCTGGGCTCCATGTAGGTTATCAGAGCTTCTCCAGGATGCCCATCGCTGTCGCTGTGGACTGAGAACCTCTCTCTGCCCATCTTTATGGTCATGGTAAAGTGGTTTGTGTGCTTGTTTGTTTTGGTTTTTCTAAATAGCTTGCCCCTTTCCTGCCCGTCCCTATTCTGCACCTTTTAAGCAGTTTTGTGAGGGTGGGCAGAGCACATTCTCCTGCTGCTGCTCTCCATTCTGACATCTGCCCTAGAGAAGTGGGACATTTGTGGCTGGCCCCGATGGATAACGTGGAGGAGTGTGTTCCGTGAAACCAGCTTCAGAGGTGTGACTTGGGGTGAGACAGAGGATGAGATGGTTGGATGGCATCACCAACTCAATGGACTTGAGTTTGAGCAAACTCCAGGAGATAGCGAAGGACAAGAAATCTTCGTATGCCGCAGTCCATGGGGTCATAAAGAGCTGGACGTGACTTAACAACTAAACACGAAAAACAGTGCCAATACTGAAGTTGTTTGCACAACAAGAGTAGAATTAGGGGGAAGTTGAGGTTGATTAGAAGGCACTTTTCTTCCTTCACTCTACGTTTATTCTGGGGCCACTTGCGGTCAAGCCACTGAATTTCTTCCTTCTGTATTTTCTGGGACTTCTATCAAGTACCAGACTCTGGCCAAGGCTGGGGATGGTGGCGGTGGTCTAAAGTGTGGCCCATGTGATCAGCTCCTGAGCACAGGTGTAGGAGCTCGAGGATGTTGGCCTTTTGTGTCGGGCACACCGGGGTTCCCATTTCAGCACCACCCCGCCCAGTGGCTTTGGTGAGATGATCCGTGTCTCTGATCCCTAGTTTTTGCATCTGTAGAATGGGGATACAGCACTCCCATTCATGTTTTCTCATCTGTAGAATGGGGATACAGCACTCCTATTCATGTTTTCTCATCTGTAGAATGGGGATACAGCACTCCCATTCATGCTTGTTACGGATGAGATGTTCATCTCATCCTGTCCAGGCTTCAGTCCTCTTTGCTGCTGCAACAGAAACTGGGGTTTTGCTTGTTGCTGCTTCTCTCGAGTTGTCTCAGTCAGCACCCAGTGGGTTGGTGAACCTCAGGGCCTAGATTAGGGTGAGTGAGACAGGAGAGAGGCATTGATATCTCCAGTATGTTTTCAAATTTTGTGAATTATTTTGAAAATATCTTTGACAAGATATGGTATATATATGTACGGGATGCCAAGTCTGATTTAATCTAGTCTCGTGCATTGTATTTGAGTGTTAAAGCTCTTTTAATTTAGAACCATTGTTTATTTTGTTTGTCATTAAGTCTAAAAATGTAGACCGTTTATCTTATACAAAATTATAATCACTCATTTGAACTTAAAACTAAAGTGAGTCCCCAAACCCTCAGTAGTAATAGAGATAAAAAATATTTTAATGCAGCATTTCTAAAACTCTAAATTAATGCAAAAATTCACAATAAGCAGAATGCCAAAATTCTAAATAAAGATATGATTCAGTAATTTTGAAATGAGGGAGTGGTGAGTAAGGCTGGGTTGCATAAGGGCAGGGTCAGATCTAGCCTTTGTTTAAAATGTTGATATTTTCATCATGAATTAAAAACACATTTTGTAATTTTATTAAAATTACATTTTTACTAATTTTTTATTTTTTAAGGGTATTTTTGATGTGGACCATTGTAACTGAATTTGTTACAATATTGATTCTGTTTTATTTTATTTTTTTTGGCCATGAGACATGTGGGATCCTAGCTCCCTGACCAGGGATTGAACCTGCACCCCTTGCATTGGAAGGCGAAGTCTTAATCACTGGACCACCAGGGAAGTTGCTCTACTAATTTTTAAAAAATTATTATTTTTATTTTATAATTTAAAATAAATTATATCTTTTAACGGAAGTCCTGTTACAAAATATGTAATGTGACTTCTGGTTTCTGGTCTGACATTTAAGAAGCTTGGAAGTCACCATTTCACCAACATGTAAAAGGCTAAAGAAACTTATGAAAGCAACAAGTCTTCTCAGATCTGTAGAGGAAATAAGGTCACAGGGCAGACTGTTGACCCAAACTGGGAGACCAACAGTGAAGGCGAAGAGCCTCCACTTTCCGGAGCAGACACACATGAGCTCCTTGGAGAAATCTGAGCTGTAAGTGGCCAGCTGCTGGAGGGCTCAGTGCGGACAAGTCTGAGATGAGACCAGTCCTATGGAAGCCAGGGTCTTGTGTTTTACTTCTCAGAGCTCAACCCAGGTCTTACAGTGAATATCAGGAAAAAGAAGAATCCTCCTGTGGGGTTTCCCTGGTGGTTCGGCGGTGAAGAATCCGCCTGCCAAAGCAGGAGATGCAGGTTCAGTCCCTGGTCCGGGAAGATCCCACACACTGCAGAGCAACTAAGCCCGTGAGCCACAAGTATCGAGCCCGCGCACTGCAAGCACTGAAGCCCGAGTGCCCTAGAGCCCGTGCTCCGCAGCAAGAGAAGCCACAGCAGAGAGAAGCCCGTGCACCACGGCCAGAGAGCAGACCCCTCTCCCTGCAGCTAGAGAAAAGCCTGCATAGCAACGAAGACCCAGCACAGTCAAAAATAAAAATAAATAAATAAATGAAATTAAAAAAAAATGTGTGTGTGTGTATATATATATATATATATATAATAAAGGAAAAAAGAAAAAGAACCCTCCTATGCTTCTGGAGAAGAGGAAAGAAACTATTTGGAAATACACCAGAGCACTGTGCTCTGTGTTTTAACAAAGTTTGCCCTCAGGAGAAACTTTAATCAGCACTTAACTGATGTGGGGGAAGGGAGATACCCAAGTCCAGTCCACTCCAGCCATCCTGTCCCGCCAAGCGGGGCAGAAAAAGACTGAGAAGTTCTTGTGACCATCACGGTTCGGAGGCCCAGCTTCACAGAGACTGAGACCTGATCGCAGAACGGTAGGACCTTCCCCTCCCCACAGCTCACCGTCACAGCGTTCGAGTCCCGTTTACCTGGTACGTCATGTCTGGCTATTAAGAAAAATTTCCAGACATCCTAAAAGGCAAGAAGCACATCTTGAAGAGACAGAGTCAGCGTTAGAAGCATATTCAGATGTGGCAAGACGTTGAACATATCAGCCCAGGAATTTAAAACAGCTCTGATTAATATGCTAAGGGGTGCTCATGGATAAAACAGGCAGGAAGCGAGAGCAGATGGGCATGGTAAGCAGAGAGATGGAAATTCTAAGAAGGAACTAAAAAGAAACGCTAGAGGATCTGTTTTGAGAACACCCGGCAGAAATGAAGACTGCCTTTGATGGGCTTATTTGTAGAGTAGATGGCAGAGGAAAGAACCTCTGCGCCTAAGGGCGTCTCAGCAGAAACCTCCCAAACTGAAAAGCAAATAGGAAAAGGAAGGGAAAAAACGCAAACCGAATATCCAAGAACCGTGGAGCGACTACAGAGTGTGCAGCCTGCATGAAATGGGATTACCAGAAGGACAAGGGAGAAAGGAACAGATGAAATATTTGAAGCAATAATGACTGTCAGTTTTCCCCAAATTAACGTCAGACACCCAACCATAGATCCAGGAAGATCAGAGAGCTCGAAGTAGGACAGATGTCAGAAAACTATGCCTCGGCATATAATTTTCAAACTGTAGGAAATCAAAGAAAAAAAACCTCTGGAAGAAGCCCATGAAAGAGACCTTACCTCTCAAAGGAGTAAAGAAGAGAATTACAACAACCCTTCAGAAACGAAGCAAACGAGAGTGAAGTGAAATATTTAAAGTTTGGAGAGGAAGAAACTCACCGACAGAGAGTTCTTTACTCTGCTAAATTCTCCCTCAGAAGTGCAGGAGAAAAAAACATTTTCTTGGACAAACAAAAATTACTGCCAGTATCTCTTGCTTGGCAAGACATAGGTACAAATGCACAATGAAATGTGTTCTCCTAACCGTATCTCCAGGTGCAGTTCACGAGTGTTGAGTATATGCACATCACTGTGCAACCATCTTGGATATTTTTGGATCGATTTTGATTTTTTTAAATAGATGACTAAAATATTATGTTTTGATATTGAGGATTTTGTTGTTCCCTTAAACTCTGTGCCCGGGTGGGTGCCAGGCTGACCTCATCCTGCCCTGGCATGCTCCAAACAACCCCCTCCTCCCACGCGGAGCTGCAAGGACTTACGTGAGGATTGGTCCAGAGCTGCCTCAGCCAGAAACAGGCTTGTGAGCTCTGCTAACTGACCTGAAAGAGATCTGTCGGGAACAGACACCCACTCCGTGTGAATTCACACCCGACAAAAATGATCAGCTCAAGCCTACTTCTTTACCCTGGTCCCGGTGTTTTCCAGTAGGTTCTCCGTAAAAACCAAGGATAGAAATTCCTGAATCTCTTTCACGGTGAAAGAAAAAGCTAAGTGTGACACGGTGCAGACAGAGGATCCTTTCTTTTTATTTAAAGTTTGTTTTCTGTGTCTATGAGTCCTTGTCTGTTTCTGTAAATAAGTTCATTTGTATTATTTTTTAGATTCCACATATAAGTGATAGCATACAGTATTTGTCTTTTTGGGGGGTTCCTTCAACTTAAAAGGGTACCTTGGCTACCAAATCAAAACCATTTGGAGTTTAAGTGGACCTTTGAAGTCACCTCCTGCGTTAGTGGTCTTGTGTTACAGCTCAGGACACAGAGTCCCTCTAGGAGAAACGTGTCTTGTGACTCTGGTCCATTAAGTTGCACGCTGCTCTGGTTTTCCTCCGGAGCTGGCCAGGCGATGGAGTTGGCGAGACCAGGTCTGCGGATCCCCATTAGTTTTGTCCCGGACCACCTGCTGTACCTAACCCCATCGTAGTCAGAGACCTTCCGAGTGTAGGTAAGTGGTGGTTGTCACTGAGACAGGAGAACACGTGGCTGGCTCAGGAACGTCCACGGGAGGACACAGCCCGCTAGTTAATCCTCACTCGTTAGTCCTGGTCTCCCCAAGGGGACGCACTGGGGCCCCAGTGTCAGATTCACGTCTCTGTGATTTACACTCGCTTTTATTTTGTACCCAGGACAATAAAAGAGCAGCTGGCAGGTTTCAGCAGTGCCCACACAGCACTAGGGCTCTGGCAAAATTGCAGGATAAATGAGATTTTTGGGGAACGGTTTTATTTATTTGTTTATGTTTGGCTGTGCTAGGTCTTGGTTGCTGCTTTCAGGTTTTTCTCTGGTTGTGGCGAGCGGGGGCTACTCTCTAGTTGCGGGGCACGGGCTCTAGGGCACGCAGGCTTCAGTACTTGCGACTCCCGGGCTCTAGAGCACAGGCTCAGTAGTTCTGGCACACGGGCTTCGTTGCTCTGCCGCATGTGGGGTCTTGACCAAGTCCGCAGTCTCCCCGTGTGTGTGGAGCCACGTGTAGACTCCTTACCTGAGCTGGGGCTGTGTCTGCTACTGGGCAGCTGCTCGGTCTGGACACGTGTGATCAGCTGATCAGCTGGGCTTGACCTGAGTCAAGGTGTGGACGAGGTGCGGGGACCTCCTGGCAGAGATCGTTCCTGGAGAAGAGAAGCCAGGCATGCACGCGTGGGCCTGGGAAGGCACGTTCAGGGCCTGGGGGGAGGCTGGGCTTTCTCCTTTCAATTTTGTCTCTGGTCCACTTTCAACCATTGGGTTCCAGGCGGGTTCTAAGGAGAGAGGGAGAGAGGGAAAGAAGGAGCATTTGTGGAATCAGAGGGGTGACATCCTGGAGAACTGGCTGTAGCACCCACAAAAGCTCCGGCCGTGGTAACAGCTGGACCCGACTTGGTCCAGGCTGGGAGGCCCAGCGGAGAGGACCGGAAGCCAGAGAGAAAGATGTAGTGCTTGCCGCTTGCATAGTGATGAGACCTCAGCAGAGCTCCAGGGACTGGCCTGAGGCCGCCCAGAAATTCTCGTAGGAGCTGGAGGCCTGCCTTAGCCAGTGTGGCTGGAGTTAATGATATATGGTCATGTGGTTGTATTTATGATCAAATGGTGTTTTGAGGTGTTTTTTTTTTCCTCTCCTGTTATAAGTTGGGCCTCCCTTGTGGCTCAGTGGTAAAGAATCTGCCTGCAATGCAGGAGAACTGGTTTTGATCCCTGGATCGGGAAGATCCCCTGGAGGAGGAAATGGCAACCCACTCCAGTATTCTTGCCTGGAGAGTCCCATGCACAGAGGAGCCTAGCGGGCTATAGTTTCTAGCATTGCAAAGAGTTGGACACGACCGAGCGACTAACACACATAAGTGTGGGTGTTTATGTGTGTGTGCACAGTGTGTGTGTGCACGCGCGTGTGCATTTCACTACTGGGGGTACAACTTCCGTCATCTCCTGTCCTAGAGGTGACGTGGTATTGAGATTAATGAAGCCTTTGCAAGCTCCAGGCCTCACTCATTGACTGAGCAGAAATTCCCAGTGTTCTGAGAGAAGACGCGGCTCCCCGACACGAGCCCCTTTTGAAAAACGAAAGGCCAGATCCCCTGTGTGCGGGAGGCTTCCTGGGCGAGTCCAGACGCGGGGACACGTGCTTGTCACAAGCATAGACTTTGGCATATGGCTCCGTGGGTGTAGGTGACGGGTTTCTGTTTGCACAAAGAGAAAGTGCAGGTTTCTTAAAAATGTCTTCTTAGCAGACCTTAAAAAAAATGAATTCAGAGACACTTTAGTTAAAACAGTTGCCAAGGTGTGAATCCAGGAGCTGCGGTGGTGTGAGCTGCCCCGATACTTGGGGACCATCTGGACCCCCTGGTACGTGGCTTCTCGTCCAGCTGGCTCAGCTGTCGTCCACTGCCAGGATTAGCAAGGTGCTAGCATGTAAGTTCCTGCCAATGCAGGACACTCTGATTCGATCCCTGGGTCGGAAAGATCCCCTGGAGAAGGAAACGGCTACCAATCCAGTATTCTTGCCTGGAGAATCTCATGGACAGAGGAGCTTGTGGGCTACAGTCCAGGGGGTTGTGAGCAGTTGGACATGACTGAGCGACTAAACAAATAAAGAAATAAGTGTGTGAGTTAGATGTGGGGGGTGGCCCAGACCAGGGGAGATGGCTGGAGAGAGGCGAGTGCGGGTGGGGTGGGGAATGGGCGTCTCATTTGTATCTCATGTGAGCTGAGGCCAGAAAGGAAGCTCACCCCCAGAGCACACAGGGCCTCCTGTGCCGTGAAAAGGAGCGCAGCTCTGTGCTCGCCTCATTCCCTCTCCGCCCCAGACCTGAGCTCCTTTAGGTTCTGAGGTGCTGGGCCAGGCCCAATCCTTGCGGGAAGTGCATAGAACCAGTGCTTTGGTTGTTCAGACACTCAGTCGTGTCCAACTCTTTGCGACCCCATGGACTGCAGCACACCAGGCTTCTCTGTCCTTCACTATCTCCCAGAGTTTGCTCAAACTCGCATCCATCGAGTTGATGATGCCATCCAACCATCTCATCCTCTGTTGTCCCCTTCTCCTCCTGTCCTCAGTCTTTCCCAGCATCAGGGTCTTTTCCAATGAGTTGACTCTTCCCATCAGGTGGCCATATTATTGGAGCTTCAGCATCAGTCCTTCCAATGAATATTCAGTGTTGATTTCTTTAGGATTGACTGGTTTGATCTCCTTGCTCTCCAGATGACTCTCAAGAGTGCTTTGGAGGGTGTGCTAAGACCTTACCTACCCCCTACCTTGAAAGGTCCCATGATTCCTCCTGCTTTTTGCTTCCAGAAAAAATACCATTAGAAGGTCCTTTATTTGAAAAAGCACAGAGGCTCCTAGGTTCCTCCCACTCACACCTGTGGATCTGACAGGCTGGGTGGTTCAAACTCCCATCCTGGAGATCTGACCATGGAAGGCTGAGGTTTCAGGGAGGAGAGCCACATCCCTAGCCTGGGATGCTAGGGGACAGTCTGGGCTGTCAAGTGTGGTGGGTCCAGGAGAAAGAGCATTTATGGAGAGAGAGAGGAGAGAAGAGAAGGGAAATTCCCACCGCACGGGGCCATCACGGCCTTACCCAGGACCCCCAGGATGCTCTGGACCAGATGGGATCCATGCTGTCCACCGGCTCTTCCTCTCCTGTCCTCTCTACCGGCCACCCACCACCCCCCCATGCTCGTCACCACACTCAGCTGGGCTCCTCCTTCCGTCTCCCCTTCCTTTCCTCTTCTTCGATGCCTGCCCCGAGGTTCACCACATCCTGCAACCCCAGCCCCATGCGCAGACCTGTCTGCTGGTGGGTGTGAGGGTTGTCACCTTTATACATGCAAGGAGATGTGCCTGGACCTGTGCAGGGGGCCCCGCTGAGCGGAGGTGACAGGGGGAGCCAGGCATCCCTTGGTTGTTTTCAGGAAGGAGGAGAAGGAGGGACAGCTATTTGCAGATGCTTGTGAGCTGGGAGGATGGCTGCCCATTTCCACGCAGGCTCTGGCCCCATGTGGGAAGGAGGTCTCATGCCACCTTCCTGACTCATTCTCTACTGACAGCGTTTTCCTTCCACACCCCTCCCAGGACTGGGAGAGACGCGAGCAGGAAAGACCTCAACGGAAAACCCGGGGAAGATCACTGCTTCCTGAAGGACAACTTGGCCGCCCCCTCCCTCGCACTGCGGATGTGGGCGTCGACCATCCAGGCTTCTGGATGGCACTCGCTCATGCCGTAGAGGCGTCTCGATGAGGCAGCCCCGGCTCACAGATGCAGAGGCTAACTCGGGGCTTTGTTGGTGCGATTTGTCTTGAAGGACGGCTGGGATGTCCCCAGTCACGTTCACATCGAGGTTTCCAACCGAATCTCATCAGATGGACGAGAGAAGAAGTCCCGTAGGGGTCTGTAAAGTTTGCCCCAGAGAGGAAGGATGATCTGAGACAGAACTGGGTTTTGGTTTCCTGCCCCTAATGAGACGGATGTCAGGGAGCCCTGCCAGTGGGGATTACTGCAAGTTGTCCATTAAAGCCACGTTTCATTACACCAGGTCCACTTCAGATGCGCTGCCTTCTGTCACCAGCTGGAGTCGGGAGGGTTCAGGGTCTGGATCTGGCAGCGTGGCAGGCCAGCTGAAATACCTTTGGCATGGCCATCCTCCCGGGCATTGGATCAGGGATCGCCTGGCGCCCTGTCTCCCCAGCCCTGTGCTCTGGAGGCTGTCCACCTTCTCCTGCTAGAGGTTCACATTCAGCTGAGCCCTCAGCCCAGTTCTGTTTCGGGTAGGAAGGCGAGACCATGACACCTGCTTCCAAAGGCCGGGGTGCCATCCTGACCTGGCGTGCCCATGTCTTGATCCTGGCCTTGGAGGACTCCTTGGCCTGACTTCCTGGCCGTTTGTAGCCCAGATTTCTGGCTGATCCCCTCACTTTTTCTTCTGGAGTCCTGGATGGGATCTGAAGCCCCCAGCCAATTTCCCATCCGCTTGCCTTTGCCATCACTGACCTCTGTGGATCTGATCTCTTTCTTGTTTCACTTATAGGAACTTGTAGGTGTCTTCTGGCCCTTCTGGTCTAATCTATCTAGTTGTGTTTGTTGTTCTTTAGTTACTAAGTCATGTCCGACTTTGCAGCCTCATGCACTGCAGCACACCAGGCTTTCCTGTTCTTCACTATCTCCTGGAGTTTGCTCAGACTCATGTCCATTGAGTCTGTGATACCATCCAACCATGTCATCCTCTGTTGCCCCCTTCTCCTCCTGCCTTCAATCTTCCCCAGGATCAGGGTCTTTTCCAGTGAGTCGTCTCTTCACATCAAGTGGCCAAAGTATTAGAGCTTCAGCATCAGTCTTTCCAATGAGTATTCAGGGTTGATTTCCTTTAGGATTGACTGGTTTAATCTCCTTTCTGTCCAAGAGTGTGAGTTTTAAAACAAACATTAAGCATTGAGATTGTCTCACCGACAAGGTTAGGAATGGCTGTTGCAGGGGGTGGGGATGAGACCTGATGGTAGAGCAGCCGGGAAGTGGTGTTTCCCAAGACAGGTGATGCAGGAGGGGCAGAAGCACCTGCTCGGGAAGTGAAATCTAAGAGCAGGTGGGATCAGCACTTGCAGGGCTCAGGTCAAGAGAAGCCCATCCAGGGAAAAACAACAGAGGGGACCTGACCCGGGGGCTGGCCCGACATGACGTGTCCACACCACGTGCATCTGCGTGCGTGCCGTGGACCCAGAGAAGCGTGCCCCAAGGACGTGCTCCTGGGGACGTATGTGCCCCTGCTTCCAAGATGCTCGTGGTGGAGCGGACCCCGGGAGTGTTTACGAAGAGCTCCTGGTGGGCCAGAACCTGGAGATGAGATGGTTCTTCTGCGGCCACGTGAGGGGTCAACGTGCCCCTGTGTTTAACCGGCACAAACTGTCTTGCTTTATAGCTGCTTGGGTGGAACAGGACATGGAAATGCTGGCACGTCCGAGGGCCAGCTGGGCACTGCCACTGTCTCCCTGTTTGTGCCCGCTCTTGGCGGGGCTCCCCTGGAACCGTCCAGGGGGCTCGAACTCACAGTGAAGGGATGGGGGAGGGGTGGGGACTGGAGCCTGGTTCCGCGTCCAGTTGAGGTTTGGACTGTGTCTCTGGTTGGGCAGTCCATCCTGGTGTTTGTCCAGGGGCCCGAGGTGTCCTGAGTTCAGTGTTTCTAGGACTGAGAGAAGGACACGGGGAGCAGAGTCCTGGGGAAACCCTCCCCTCCTCACCCCACTCCAGCTAGCCTGGTCATCCAGGTCCATGCCAGCCGTGGACTTCTGCCCGGGCATATAGTGTGGGGTCGGAGGTCGAGAATGAGGGGGTCAGGGGCCAGAGGCTTGTGATCAGTGGCCATTCTGCCCAGGCTTCGGTCTCTTCGATAAGGGGGCTGGTCCCCTTCATTAGGATGGGGCCCGATTACCTCCCGAAGTTCCCGGCACATGGACCATCACTCTGGGGATAAGGCTTAAACCTGTGGATTTTGTGAGGACACAAACACCCATTCTAGAGCACCCTCATCCCTGGAAAAGTCCCACCTGGCTTCCCTCACTGGACTGACTCATTCCCTCTTCTGACGGAGCCCGGTCACCACTCCCCCAGCTTTGTCTTCCCGTCCCCCGCAGAAGTTACTGCTGAGAATGACTGGATTTTCAGATCCTTCTCCCCAGCAAGGCCCGAGCCGTGTCTCCTTCTCAGGGTCCCGAGTGACCAAATCTGCTCCCACAGTCAACAGTAACAAGAATTCGGGGGACTTCCTGGCGGTCCAGTGGTTAAGACTTTTCCTTGCGAGCTTCCCTGGTGGCTCTGCGGTGACGAATCTGCCAGCCGCTGCAGGGGACACGGGTTCCCAGATCCCTGACCCAGGAAGATCCCATGTGCCGGGAGGCAGCTAAGCCCGTGCACCGCAAGAGCCTGGAGCCACAACTACTGAAATCCGAGTGCCCTAGAGGCCCTGCTCTGCAGCAAGAGAGGCCACTGCCCTGAGAAGCCCACATGCCGCAGCTAGAGAGTGGTCCCCACTCGCCACAACTGGAGAAGAGCCCGTGCAGCAATGAAGACCTAGTTCAGCCAAAAATAGATAATAAATATATAGATAAAAATCATTAAAAAAAACAAAGTATCTGCCTTGCAATGCAGGGGTTGTGTGTTCAAGCCCTAGTTGGGGAACTAAGATCTCAAATGCCTTGGAGCAATTAAGCCTGCACACCGCCCCTCAATGAGAGACTATGCGCTGCAAGCAAAGAGCCCACGTGATGCAACAGAGATCCTGTGTGCCACAAGTAAGACCCAAAGCAGCCAGATAAATGAATAAACATTAAAAATAAAACAGTAACGTGAATTGGGAATTCCCTGGCTGTCCAATGGTTGGGGCTCAAAACTTTCACTCTCAAGGCCCGGGTTGGATCCCTGGATGAGGAACTGGGATCCCACAAGCCGTGTAGCTTGGTTTAAAAAAAAAAAAGTTTAAAAAAGACTAGTGGTCACCAGTATATTTCCCTGCACAGGCGTTCACGGGCTCCCATTCTGGAGAGGGCAGGAGTGGAGAGGAGGTCGGGGCAGTGGTTTCAGGGTGAGCTGGCCGAGCTGACAGATAAGGGAAGGAGGCTGATCAATGGGCCGCCAGGACCTTTTGTCTGCTCTTCCTCCAGGCAGACAGATCATTCCAGACAGATAAAAAGACACATCAAGCCCAATTCTTTTGAAAAATTCTGATTCTTTTCCTCCCAGCTCTCTTCTCTCCCTACCTCCCTTCTTTCAAATTTGATGGAAGAAAAAAGCATTCGGATAGACACTCTGGTGCCCCCAGGCTCCGGGAACTCTGCCGTCTGCCCAGGACCCCTGGCCGCCTGCCCCTCTGTGCCTCGGGCTGGCCCAGGCCTCCTACAGCAGCGGCCCGAAGCACGAAGCGTCCAGGGCTCACTGCTGCTGGACTCGTGACACGTGGTGGACGCAGAGCACAGGCCACCTCCTGTTCTTCTTATGCCTGACAAGGGGCGTCTTAGAAAAAAGGAACTCTTACAGGTCAGGGTGTATCTCCAAGACGCCCAGCATCAGGGGCTGAACTGGGCTTTTGTTGGGGAGCATCTGTCCAAGAAGACAGGCCTTTCCTGCCCCTCCTGTGTCCTCGGATGGAGTTTATTTTTTATATTTTTAAAAATATTTATTCATTTGACTGCATCGGGTCTTGGTTGCCGCACGCAGGATCTTTCGTTTCGACGCACAGACTCTCTTGTTGTGGTTCACGGGCTTAGATGCTCAGTGGCACATGGGGTCTTAGTTCCCCAACCAGGGACTGAACCCACGTCCCCTGCAGTGCAAGGTGGATTCTTAACCACCAGACCACCAGGGAAGTCCCTGGATGGAGTTTCTTAATGACCCTCTCCCTAAACTCATTTTCTAACTACAACTGCGTATCTTTGATTGAAAGGAAAAAACAAACTATCTCTTGGGTTCCGCTACCCGTTTGCCAGGCTAGACCTGCTCTGTCACGGCCATAGGGACAGAGCACCAGTGCCGGAGAGAGGCCATGGGTATAACTGGGCATCCCTCCTGGGCAGAGGGGAGCCCGCGGGAAGAAGGCGGTTTTTGAGCTAATACTATGCTTTCTGGTTTAGTTCCAACAGCTGCATGCCAAACCTTCTTTTACTGGTTTTCAAAGGGTGTCGATTTCCCCCATCTCCATGTACCGGTTCCTGGCTCAGTGGTGTGAACCAGCCTTCCCTTTCCTTCCCCCCATTCATTCATTTATTCCTCTCTGAGCTCCTGTATTAATTTCTTGTTGTTTGGTCACTGAGTTGTGTCCAACTCTTTTGCAACCCCATGGACTATAACCCGCCAGGCTTGGTTCTCTGTCCATGGAATTCTCTAGGCAAGAATACTGAAGTGGGTAAGCCATTCTCTTCTCCAGGGGATCTTCCTGACCCAGGGATCGAACCCAGGTCTCCTGCATTGGCCGGCGAGTTCTTAGCCCTGCGCCACCTGAGAAGCCCTGTTAGCTTCTTTAGGCTGTTGTTCAGTTGCTGAGTCCTGTCCGACTCTTTGTGACCCCGTGGACTGTAGCACGCCAGGCTCCTCTGTCCTCCAGTAATCTCCTGGAGTTTGCTCAGACTCATGTCCATTGAGTCCGTGATGCCATCCAGGCATGCCATCCTCTGCTGCCCCATTCTCCTTTTGCCTGCATTCTTTCCCAGCATCATGGTGTTTTCTAATGACTTGGCTCTTCCCATCAGGTGGCCAAAGTGTTGGAGCCCAAGAGGGCAGGGCTCTTATCCTCAGCCCCACCTTCCCTTGCAGCCCTCACCTCTAATGAATTGTCTGGGGGTCAGTTGCTGAGTCACGCACTAATCATCTTTGGAAGGCACTGGTCTTCGCTCTGGCGGATCGAGGACTGTGGCTGAGAAAGCCCCCTGCCTGGTACAAGAGGTTCACGTATGTGTGTGCCTGCTAAGTCACTTCAGTCGTGTCCCACTCTTTGCAACCCTATGGACAGTAGCCCTCCATGTTCCTCTGTCCATGGGATTCTCCAGGCAAGAATACTGGAGTGGGTTTCCATGCCCTTCACCAGGGGATCTTTCCCACCGAGGGCTGGAACCCAGGTCTCTTGTGCCTCCTGCATTGTCAGGCAGGTTCTTTACCACTGGGGCCACCTGGAAAGTTGCACGAGAGGTCCAGTACCCACAATTAAAAGACTCTGCCACCCACAATTCTCGCCCACATTGGAATTCCTGCTGCTGATCCACCTCATTGATTTTCAGCCTTCGTTCTTGTAAATCTGCAAGGAAAAAAAGCTTTCTCGCTGACTCTGCTTGAACCCAGTTTTTCAAATCTTATCAGCATGGCTGGTACTCTGATGGGTTTCTTCAGTGTGGTGACCTCCTGTGGCATAATACTGCTGGAGGGCAGCGTGCTTTCTTTCTTTAATAGGCAGGAAGGTGATATTCTGAAGCTTGGGTTCTTCTTAAGGGGAAGAAGCAGCTGAAAACAAGGGCCCCCTCTGTGTGGTCGCCCATGGACATGGACCCTCTCTCAGCTGCTGTTCCATAGTCAGCAGCCTCTCTCCAAGCCCAGTGTCTCAGAAATGCCTGCAAGCCTGGATTCTGGTGTTCATTGTCGTTGCTGCATTTATGACTACAGATAAGGCTGTCCGATGAGGCTCCCATGAAAGGATTCCTCCCAGTTCCTTACCAGCATCTTCTCTGTCCTGGAGGGCTGCACCTGCCCCCTCACTTATCCCCTTCCGTCCTCCCTACTAGAGTCGGTTTTCTGCCCAGACAGCAGACTGACCCTAAAAAATGTAAATCAGCCTGTGTCAGAACCAAGTGCCCGGGACCTGCCCGTGGGCTTCCAGACACCTGGCTGCCCTCGGGTCCTGTCCACTGCCCTCCAACCCTGTCTCCTGCCTCTCATCCTCACTGGTCCTCAAGCTCAGCCTCTGAACTGCCCTTCCCTCTGGCTGTCCTCAGCCCCTGGTCCTCTGTGCTAATCTCTCTGCTCAGTTGACGCCACGTGGAGGCGAACGCCATCAGCGAGCATCCCTGGCCACTGTTCCTCTCCATCCCCTTGTTCCGTACACCCCTCCTCACTGCACTCACCATGCACAGACCTTCTGTTACATGTGCATTTCTCTGTGGCCTGTCTCCCCTCCTGAATGTAAGTCCCAGAGACCTTGGGATTTCTCTGTCTTGCCTGTTGCCTTAATCCGAGTAATGATAAGTGCTTTAGAGGTGGTGGATGTTGGTGAAGGGGATAGTAGCGTTGAGGAAATGAAGGGGACGGGGCTTTCCTGGTGGCTCAGTAGTAAAGAATCTGCGCGCCAATGCAGGAGACATGGGTTCGATCCCTGGGTTGGGAAGACCCCACATGCCGAGGAGCCCCTCAGCCCGTGAGCCACAGCTACTGAGCCTGCGCTCTAGAGCCCGGGAGCCTCAGCTGCTGAAGCCCGAGAGCCGGAGAGCCCGTGCTCTGCAACAAGAGAAGGCACTGCAGTGGGAAGCCCTCACACGGCAAGGAAGAGTAGCCCCTGCTCGCCACAACGAGAGAAAAGCTCTGGCAGCAACAAAGACCCAGTGCAGCCATAAATAAATAAATAAAATTTATAGAAAAGGGGAGTGAGAGAGATCACCAAGTCTAACAGACCCTTGCTTTGCCGTAAGATTCCACCCTCCCCTCCTTGAATCAGGATTCAACACAAGGAGCATGGGATTTAAGAAAAAAACAAAAAGCTAGATGGTTGTGATTGTTGGGTTTGAAGATGAGGAAGCCAGAGTGGAATCAGGGTCTAGCACTGCCTTTGGAGGGAAATTCTGAGAAGCTTTCTCCTTCCTCTCGGTCTCCAGCTTTGAGTGAGTAGTGAAGGAGGGAAGAGTGGAGACCTGCGGACAACGGCACATCCTGTTTACCCGGCTTGGACTCGGGCAGGACGTCTCAGCCCAGGCACTGTTAAGCCGAGCACAGCTAATGCCCACCTTGGCTGGCCGCTGTATTTCCTTTTTCCACGTATGGGTTTCTAAAAACCCATTCAAGTTCCTGGAGGAAGCCAGAGAGCTCGCAACCCGATTACTGTACTTGGGCCGATGGGGCTCAATAACATGGCTGTTAGCTGAAGAGTTGTGAACACTTGCACGTCACTTGGGCTGGGCACCACATGGTCTATGAAATGTCACCTCCTGCCCTGCAAGAAACACTCTCTACTTTCTCTTGGCAGTAGCTTCCCTGAGCGTTGAGCAGCTGCTGTGGAGGCAAGAGTGCTGGGTCTGGAATCGAGAGATGTGGGTTCTGCCAAGGCTCGGCCACTGTAGACAAGAAAGGAGAACAAGGGCGGTGTGTACGTGCGTGCGTGCATGAGCACGGATGCATGTATGTGGGTGTATGTACAGAGGGCAAGAGTGTCCACATGCATGCACATTCTTGTGTCTATGTGAGCGTGTCCACTTGTGCATATGCAAGTGTGTGCACATGCATTGTGCACAGGTGTGCACACATAAGCATGGAGGGCGTGCATGCTTGTGTGCTGGCACGCACACATATGCGTGTCTACGTCTGGCTGTGTATTCATGTATATCACACCACGTGGGTGCATCATGTGCACACGTTGATGTGTTTGTATATGAGTATGTATCTGTGTGCACACATACATATATGAACACTCATGCAACTGTGTGCGTGTATGCATGTTTGTGTGCATGCCAGTGTGTATACATGCCCATGTCCACACAATTGTGCACATATAATTTATTTTTTATTGAGGTAATGTTGATTTATGTAGCATTCTATACATTTCATGAGCTTCCCTGGTGGCTCAGTGGTGAAGACTCCACCTGCCAATGCAGTAGACGCCGGTTCGACCCCTGAGTCAGAAGGATCCCCTGGAGAAGGGAATGGCAACCCACTGCAGTATTCCTGCCTGGGAAATCCTATGGACAGAGGAGCCTGGTGGGGCTAGAGTCCACGGGGTCGCAAAAGAGTCAGACACAACTGAGCGACTCAACAACAGGAACACATTTCATGGGACAGCATTGTGTTTCTACTTCTCTATGCCCTACGAAAATGTCATGTTCTTCTGTCACCATGCAGTTGATCTCTACACATTTTGCCCTTCTTCTCCCTTGGTAACTACTGCTCTGCTCTCTGTATCTGCATGTTTATTTTTGTTCATTTGGTTTGTTCATTTATTTTGTTGTTCGAATTTTACCACATATAAGCAAAATTATATAATATTTGCTTTTCTCCAATTGACGTGCATGCATGCTCAGGTGCTCAGTTGTGTCCTACTCTTTGGGACCCTGTGGACTGTAGCCCGCCAGGCTCCTCTGTCCATGATTTTCCAGGCACGGATGCTGGAGTGGGTTGACATTTTCTCTTCCAGGGGATCTTCCTGACCCAGGGATCGAACCTGGGTCTTCTGCATCTCCTGCATTGGCAGGTGAATTTTTTTTACCAATGAGCCACCCAGGAAGACCATAACTGACATTTCACTTAATATAATATCCTCAAGATCCATCATGTTGTCGTAAATGGTAAACTGTCATCTTTTTTTATGGCCTACTAGCATTTCATTGTCTACATAAACCACATCTCCTTTATCTGTTCATCTTAGGTTGCTTCCATATCTTGTCTGTTGTAAATAATGCCACAGTGGATGGAGACATGCACATATCTTTTCAAGTGAGTGCTTTCATATCATACGGATAAATACCCAGAAGTGGGGTAGTTGCGGCTTGCTGTTTATCCACCTCTTGGAGCCCTGAGTGGGTGGGGTGCAGTGCTAATAACTGTTTACGGAGCAAAAAAAGGACAGTTGTGGATAATCCCGAGTGTGCTCCTTTGAGCTTTGGATCACATTATATGCTGTTGATAATTTGTAAAAATTGCATCTACTGAAAAATCATGTACCTTGGAAACTGTTTTCATGGCACCATAAAATAAGTTAGATTTGTTGAGGGCTATTGATTTTAAGTTACTGGATCATACTAACACAAAACAGGAAAAAAAATAAAGATTAAAAATATCTTTAACAGGGCTTTGGGATTAGTGCACTTTATTAAGCACTGCTGCTGCTGCTGCTGCTGCTGCTAAGTTACTTCAGTCGTGTCCGACTCTGTGTGACCCTATAGACGGCAGCCCACTAGGCTCCTCTGTCCCTGGGATTCTCCAGGCAAGAATACTGGAGTGGGTTGCCGTTTCCTTAGCACTAATTCTCTCCAAATTGGCAATTGGTGTATGATCTGTATTAGCAATTTTCATTTAACTACAGTCAGTATTTGGTTAGATAAAATACCACTTTCCAAGCATTCTTCAGGGAGAAAGAGCTTATTGAACAGTCTCAACCGGGGTTTGCCGAAGGTCATGTTAACGTGCAATTTTCTTTCCTTGGACTCAAAGCAAACCTTGGTGGGGGTCACTGAGTTTGGAAGAATGGAAAATAGAAAAGGAGGAGGGAAATTAGGCATGGAGAATTTGCGATGGGTGTGGGGGGCAGTTAGCAACTGAAGGGCTCTGCTTCTCTTTAGAGGAAGGGTCGGGAAAGCTTATTCATCTCAGCGTGTTTTATTGTTGTTTAGTCCTTCAGTCGTGTCTGACTCTTTGTGACCCCATGGATTGTAACCCGCCAGGCTCCTCTGTCAATGGGATTTTCCAGGCAAGAATACTAGAGCGGGTTGCCATTTCCTTCCTTCTTCCCGACCCAGGGATCGAACCCATGGCTCCTGCATTTCAGGTGGATTCTTTACCACTGAGCCACTGGGGAAACCCCTTTGGGTCCCTGCTTTTTTCTTTTTCTTGTTAATTGAAGTCTAGTTGATTTATAGTGTGTGTTAGTTTCAAGTGTACAGCAAAGTGATTCAGTTACACATGTGTATGTGTGTGTGTGTATGTGTAGTTTTTAAGATTCTTTTCCATTAGAGGTTATTTTTTATTAAAAATTTTTTATTATAAGTTATTAAAAATATTTAGTTTAGTTCTCTGTGCTATACAGTTGGCCCTTGTTGGTTATCTATTTTGAAAATAGTAGTGTGTATCTATTAATCCCAACCTCCCAGTTTATCCCTCCCCACCCCTTTTCCCTTTGGTAACCGTAAGTTTGTTTTCTCTGTCTGTGAATTTATTTCTGTTTTGTAAGTTCATTTGTATTATTTTCTTTAGATTACACGTATAAGTGCTATCATATGGTCTTTGCCTTTCTGACGTATTTCACCTAGTGTGATAACCTCTGGATCCATCCTTGTTGCTGAAAATGGCATTGTTTCCCTCTTTGTTATGACTGATGATATTCCATCATATGTATGTGCCACATCTTCTTTATCCTTTTACCTGTCAATGGGCATCTGGCTTCCATGCCTTGTCTGTTGTGAACAGTGCTGCTGCGGACATTGGGGTTCATGTGTCTTTTTGAGATAGAGTTTTTGTCTTTTCTGGGTATATGCCCAGGAGTGGCATTGATGGATCATATGACAGCTCTATGTTTAGTCGTCTAAGGAACCTCCACACTGTCCTCCATAGAGGCTGCGTCGACTTACATCCCCAGCAACAGGGTAGGAGGTTCCCGTGGCTCTGCGCCCACTGCCATTATTTTCCCTGGTCCCCATTGGAAGAGTGGCATCAGGGTCTAGAACCAGGCCTGGGTGGAATCGATCTCTTTCTAACCACAGCTCTCCTCATGAGTGTGTCAGGGCTTTGACAGCAAAGACAAGCCCCCCGCACCCCCTTGCCTACCTACTGCTCTTCCAAAGGAAGAGTACCAGGCAGTGTAGCAGGCATGAGTTGCACGGAATAAATTGTTCGTATAGGTGCCAGGGAGCTTCCTGTTAGGCTGAACGTCCGTGGCCCACATTCCTTTACTCAATAGCATCAGGTTTCTTTTCCCTTTCTCTTCTCTCTCTCTCTTTTGAGGGGTAGGGTTAGGATACTGTTTGTGGGATAGAGAGTACTGTTTTCTTAGAACTTTGTATAAATGATCATTTTGACAAAGGAGCAAAAGCCCTTGTCCCGATGGGCACTGTATTTGAAATCAGTCACAGCAATCATAATAAAGACCTCATATCTTGTGGTTGATGTAACATAATTGCCTCCTGGAGAACTTACCCGGAAGATACATCCATGCTGGCAGTGAGCTCCGAGTTGATCTCATCGCCTTCTTCCCTTGAGCTCATCCCTGGGACCCAGTGAGTCAGGTGGAGAAGGAGCGGGGTGGGCAGTGACCGGGACCCCTCCTTGAACAGTGCCGCCCTGAGCTCTTCTGACCACCCGAACTGTGCGTTGGCCCAGGGCCTGGTTTGTGGACCAGTTGCTTCTGCGTGGTGTCACGTCGCTTAGAATCCACAGACGTTTAGAGCACCTTTTATAGCCCTGGAACCGAGGGATTTAATACAGTGCCCTGCTCACTTAGAAAAGATCTGGAAAAAAAATCAGCCCCGATCAATGGGGAAATCGACCACTCAACCTGGAATACAGTATTATTAAACTATTTCCCTTCATCCTTCTTCTTCCCAAGGAAGATAATTATCTCATTTTTTATCTCTCCCTACAACTCTCAAGAGAAGAAGATTCTGTATTTTTCATTGCCATCTCCTCTGGTCTCCCAGTAACTTTTACAATTAGAAACGAGAGTTATAAATGCCTTTCCTTATCTTGTCAGGAAAGCTCGTTTCATCCTGTGCAGTTGTTGGTAAAAATCAAGATTCTTACCTGTACCTTTACTGGTCCTTCATAGCATTTAGTCAGCAAATCTTTATTGAGCGCCTGCTGTGTGCTTTCCTGTCCAAGCTGAGGCTCCTTCTCTCAGCTACTCTTGCCGCGGGGCCAGCAGAGGCGGGGATCATGTCACTCTGCCTCCTCGAGGCTTGTGCTGTCTGGCTTTAGCACTCCCGTTTCAGTCCGCACAAGCCAACTGCTGTAACAAACAGCCCCTAAAGCCCCAGGAAAAGAGTAGTTCCTGCTCCAGCCAGAGTCCCACTGGGGTAGGTTGGGAAGGCGTGTTCTGCTCTAAGTCCATCACATGCTTCTTGCTGTATTTTGGTCTCCAAACTCCATCCACCTGGTGGCCCCCACTGGGTGTCTTAGGGTATCCCCACTGGATCCTTCACCTTTGGCCAACCTGACAAAGAAAGAGCATGAGTAAGGAGGACATTATGAGAGATATTTTAGGGGCCATGTCTAGAAATGGTGTGTATTCTGCTCACGTTTCATTGGCCAGGACCGAGTCACATGACCCGCATCGCTGCTGGGAATGTGGGAAGTGGAGTTTGTTGAACCCATAGCACCCCCCACCCCACCCATAGCCATCAGCTTCCACGTGGACACATCTGGGTGTGCTCTTTCCTGGTCCTCCATCATTCCCAGAGCCTTGTTCCCAGCTCAGAACTACTTGTCAGCATCCCGTCCTCTGACCTCAGCATCCTGTCTCTCCATGCCCCATGTTATCCCACTTCCTCCAGAGACCTTATTTTTTGGCCACCCCTGCTTTCCTTGGTTGAATTGCCCACTTCCCAGCCCGCTCCCTTCCCTCACACATCGTCCTCCTGCCTCAGCTTGGACCAGTCCTGTGAGCCATCTCTGCTCCCCAGTTTGGGCTGCCAAGGGCTGCTGAGAAGGATCACACACAACCCCAGGGATCAGTGCCATTCCAGATTCCAGAACTCCAACCCTGCCACCCTCAAGGCTTGGCCAGCTCTTCAAACTGGGCACTCAGTGACTACTCAGAGTTGCCCCAGACTCTTTACGGCACTTGTCGATCTTCATCCTTCTAACTCTCAGCAAATGACTTCATAATAGGCAATAAGACAAGGTCACCCTCAGGCTCCTCTACCCCTTGCTCCAAATTTACCCACTTACTAACCATCTCTTTTTCTCTTCAGACCCAGAAGTCAAGGTGTCTGCTCCCCAAAGTCAAGATCAGGCTTTATTTTGCCCACCTGGTCTTCCATCAAAGATTCGTTTTTCCTTTCTACCCTCTGCTCTCCTGACTCCCATCAGTCAGGTCACACATGCCTCTTTATCTTGGAAAAACACATCTTCCTTCAACCACACCACCCCTGTCTAGCTGCCACCCACCTTGTCTTCTCATCTTTTCACCAGAACTTCTGAAAACAGAGGACCACGTTAGCTGTTTGCATTTCTTCACCTCCCGTGACCTCTGAGCAGTGAATCCTAAACATCAGAAATCATGTAATTTTGCTGAAATCCCTGGTATATTGACAGCAGCTATCCTCTGCCTCTTCTTGAAATATCTTCCTGTGGCTTCTGTGGTCCTTCTCCCTCCCAGTTCTCAGCTTACCCTTCCTTTCTGGCGATATTTCCTCCATCTCCCTCTGAGGCCCCTCTTCTTTGTCTATTCATTAAATTAGCTTTTTTTCCCACTAGCATTTCATCAGCATCACCCCTCCTCCACCTAGTTTTTTTTTTTTTTTCACATCCTCTCCTGGGGATCTCATTCTGAGCTAATAATTCTGCTTAAAACTATGGGCGTGCCTATGCATGCATGCTCAGTCATTCAGTAGGGTCTGTCTTTGTGACCCCATGGATTATAGCCCACCAGGCTCCTCTGTCCATGGAATTTTCCAGGCAAGAATACTGGAGTGGGTTGCCATTTCCTCTTCCAGGGGATCTTCCCAACCCAGGGATCGAATCCGTGTCTCTTGTGTCTCCTGCATTGGCACGCGGATTCTTTACCGCAAGAGCCACCTGGGAAGCTGTCAAAGATACAGAGATGGAATCAAACCACTCTGTGAAATGCGAGAAGGAACAAAAGCAGCATTTCTAAGCTAATGTATAATGCTTTACGTTAAGTATGCACATAGAACTGAATGAATGAATTCAGTACCAGGGAAGCCCCAGTGCAAGCAGACTTGATGAACCCATCCACACCTGCATCTCCACAAGTCTGTGTATTTGAGCCAGCTAGCTCTTTTCTTTGTGACGGGGAAATGGGGATTCGCCCTAGATTCAGAGTCAGGGAATACTGGGGCCATGCAAGAGTGTATTAGAATCTTGATTGACTCGAAGGCCTTTTCATGACTCTGTTTCGGCTCTGTGACTATGCACGGTTAACGTACTTTGAATGAAACAAGCCTGAGCTGACCAAGGACGCAAAGTAATGTTGCAGCACGGGACTCTGTAAAGGTCATGGCTTAGAAGATGCTGAGAAGCCTCTCTGTTTGAACTAATGAATGAATGGTCCAGAAGGCCTCTTGAAAGAACTCCACGAGCAACCACTGCCCCGTCTTTGGTCACGGGTAGAACTGCTGGACTTGGGTTCTCTTGAGTGGCTTTGTTCGCCACTACCAAGGATTCTGGATGGAAGGTTCATATGCTGAGGGGTCTGTTCAGTGCTTTTCTTAGCACTCTAGTAACATACCAAGAAACAGAAGGCATATTTTAGGCTTTCGAGTACTTTATAATTTAACGGAGTTCAAAATGTACCAAAGATTTTTAGTCTCAGAGCCTTGAGATGAGTGTGGAAGTCCAGATAGTCCATATGCGTGGAATAATTATTCAATCCTGAGACTTCCCTGGTGGTCCAGAGGTTAGGCCTTTGCGCTTCCACTGCAGTGGACACAAGTTTGATCCCTGATCAGGGAAGTAAGATCCCACAAGCCGGGATTCTTTTTTTTTTTTAATAGTTTTAAAAAATTATTCCGTCCTGACTTGTATAATTCTGGGAAGAATCTTCTAGCTCTTGCGATGGCTCAGTTAACAAAAATAGGAAAAAATGCATGTTTTTAAAAACAGTGAGTGACTTGAGGGCAAGAGAAATGGAGTTTCCAGGGAGAGATCAAAGCCTTTAGGGAAACTTTCATTTCTGAACTCCCCCTGAAAACAATCAAGATATGGGGAAAAATAAATTTTTCTGCAGTCACATTCATATTTCGGGTTTAGGTTTGTATATAGCTAGGACTGAAAGAACAAATGCAGACAGAGATCTGCTGAGAAGAGCTGGTGTTTTTAATGGGTATTTTTTCCCCCTTTCTATATTTTCTGGAGTCCAGGCGAGCGAGTACAGAAATAGCCACCATTTGTAAATTGTTCCTGACATATTTTTTGCTCTTTGAATTCCCTGAGTGCCTCAACATAATTAGAAAGAAGCAATCTTTTACATCAGTAACAGGGAAAAAAAGAACATGGTTTCAGCATGCAAATAAGATGTTACCTAAACAGAAAATTATAGATGCAACCAGCTGATGGTTCTCGTCACAAGGACATAAAGGGGACTGTTGAAGGCAGCGGGGACTGTTCCCAGCTCCACTTGCTGACGTTTCTCCCTGCTTCTCAGCGTCACCTACTGCGCACAGGGGAGAGGGTGCAGATGAAAAAGCAAGCCCCCCAGGAGAAGTGTACACAGTCGTCACAGACTTGTCCTTCCTGGGTTTAGGCTCCGTGCTTAAAAACAGTTTTTGTTGTTTCCTCTGCATAGATCCCCTTCTGATACAGACCAGAAGAGCGAGCCAAGGATGCAGCTTCTAACTTGATTTGATGATCAGTTGATTGACTGACGGCTTCATTCATTCATCCACTCCCTCAGTGAGCATCTATTTGGTGCCATCATAATCTCCCTGGAGAAGGACATGGCGACCCACTCCAATGTCCTTATCTGGAAAATCCCATGGACAGAGGACCCTGGCGGGCTACAGTCCACTAGGTCGCAATGAGTTGGACATGACTTAGCACAAACAACAGAACGAATCCTGGGGCCACATCAGCATGGACACTTTTCTCCATCCCCCTTCAGTTCTTTGGGAACAGGTGCAGAGAAGAGGGAGGGTCAACATTAATTAGGCACGTGTGTGGGTGGGTGTAACAGAGGACCGCTGCTGGCTAAGCAGCGAAGGGAGGACAGAAGGTGAGTGTCAAAAGCAAAATGGTGGTTGGGCCATGGGGAAAAAGGTGCTGGTAGGACCAGAGAGCAGAGAAGGCGATGGCACCCACTCCCGTGCTCTTGCCTGGAAAATCTCATGGATGGAGGGGCCTGGTGGGCTGCCGTCCATGGGGTTGCAAAGAGTCAGACACGACTGAGCGACTTCACTTTCACTTTTCACTTTCATGCATTGGAGAAGGAAATGGCAACCCACTCCAGTGTTCTTGCCTGGAGAATCCCAGGGGCGGGGGAGCCTGGTGGTGTTCTTGCCTGGAGAATCCCAGGGGCGGGGGAGCCTGGTGGGCTGCCGTCTCTGGGGTCGCACAGAGTCGGACACGACTGAAGCGACTCAGCGGCAGCAGCAGGACCAGAGAGTGAGTGGGTTGAGGGTCGGGAAGGAAGGAGCAGGTGTCAGCCACCTGAAATGCCTAGAATTGAAATTCTGGTGGCAGCTCGTGTATTGGCAATGCCCTTGGGACTCTTTGGGTAAAATAGGGTGTAGGACAATTCACTGAAGGTGAAGCATGTTAGGAACCAAATAAGGGGTTGAAACCAAGGTATCGGGTGGTTTATCTACATGAACACTGACATCACCGATTATGGAGCTTAAATCTCCAATTAACGCAGAAGGGTCTAGATGAGAACTTGATCCTTGTGAGAGCTGAGCTCTTAGCTAACAGGGATGTCAAAAGTACTATTAGAGGGACCTTCCCTGGCAGTCCATTAGTTAAGATTCTGCACTTCCATTGCAGGGGGTATGGGTTCAGCCCCTGTTCCGGAAGCTAAAATCCCACATGCCCCATGGCACAGCCCCTCCCCTCAAAAGTATGAATAGATTTAATCCTGCCTTTGGAATAGAGTCACAGCTGCATAGACCCAAAGCTTGATTTGAATAAATATGAAACTTGAGTACCCAGGGAGCGTTGACATTCCAGACTCCATCATAAGCCCATTTCATCTGGATAGGCAGTGAGGAAGCAGATGCTGAGGAAAAGCTGGTCTGACAACGTAGAAAGAACCTAGATGTCGATTTTTAGAATCCGAATCCAGTCCACAGGGAATCTTTCTCTTTAGGTAACCTACAGGTATCATCAGAAGGCCTCGAGACAACCGGATAAGAATTGCTATGTTTTGGCAGTGCTCTAGAAACATCCACGCAAAGTCATTCGAGTGCCGTGTGTAACACCTTTGTCGAAATAGCCTTTTTAAGGTGATGAGAAATCTAAAGAGAGTTAAGTATCCTTCTACAGCAAGAAAGATGTCTTAATTATTACTGTTTTATAAAATCCTTAGCAGTGAGTCCCACCCATTATGAATTTTTCCTTATTTCCAGATGACCCTTTAGACTCTCTTTGTTCAGTTTAAAAATTCTACAGCTATTTCGACTGGACAACAGAGGATGAGATGGTTGGATGGCATCACTGACTTGATGGACATGAGTTTGAGCAAGCTCCGGAAGATAGCAATGGATAGGGAAGCCTGGCGTACCGCAGTCCATGGGGTCACAGAGTCGGACATGACTGAGTGACTGAACTGAACTGAACTGATTTCGACTGGAATTGTGTTAAAGCTATTAATTTGAAAAGAGTTAGTAGCCTTATGCTTTGCAACCTTTCTGTGCAAGAACACAGAATACCTCTTCCTCTATTTCTTATTTTATATGTTTCAGTTTGTCTAATGTTTCCCTTTTAAAATCTACCATTTAACAGACGTCCCTGGTGGTCCCAGTGGTTAAGAGTCTACCTTCTGATGCAGGGGGCCCTGGGCTCCATTCCTGACTGGGGAACTGAGATCCCGCCTGTTGTGGGGCCACAGCTTCGGAGTCTGTGCACCCCAACTAAGACCCGACTCAAACAGAAATAAAGAAATATGTATAACAATCCTAAAAAAAAAAATCAAATCTACCATTCAAGATAGACCCCTGAACTTTCTTGCTTCCATCTCCCACCATAGCAATGTGGTCCGGTCATTAAAATACTGAGTACGATAGTTTAGAACAGAAAGCTGCCTGGAAAATCGTAAGCAAGGCACAGCACAGGTCAGTGGGCAGGGTGTCTGTTCCTTCATACTGAACTCTAAATGAAGCTCTCGTTTTTGTTCGGTCGCTAAGTTGTGTCCTACTTTTTGCGGCCCCATGGACTGCAGCTCGCCAGGCTTCCCTGTCCTTCATCATCTTCCAGAGTTTGCACAAACGCATGTCCATTGAGTCGGTGATGCCATCCAACCATCTCATCCTCTGTCATCCCCTTCTCCTGCCTTAAATCTTTCCCAGCATCAGGGTCTTCGCATCAGGTGGCCAAAGTATTGGGGCTTCAACTTCAGCATCAGTCCTTCCAATGAATATTCAGGGTTGATTTTCTTCAGGGTTGACTGGTTTGGTCTCCTTGCTGTCCAAGGGACTCTGAAGAGTCTTCACCAACACCACAATTCAAAAGCATCAGTTCTTTGGCCCTCAGCCTTCTTTATGGGCCAACTCTCACTTCCATATATGACTACTGGAAAAACCACAGCTCTGACTGTATGGACCGTTGTTGGCATAGTGGTATCTCTGCTTTTTAATATGCCGTCTAGTTTTATCATGGCTCTTCTTCCAAGAGGCAAGCGTCTTTTAATTTTCATGGCTACAGTCACCATCCACAGTGATTTTGGAGCCCAAGAAAATAAAGTCTTTCACTGTTTCCATTTTCCCCCCATCTATTTGCTGTGAAGTGATGGGACCAGATGCCATGATCTTAGTTTTTTGAATGTTGAGTTTTAAGCTAGCATTTTCACTCTCCTCTTTCACCTTCAACAAAAGACGCTTTAGTTCCTCTTCGCTTTCTGCCATTAAGGTGGTGTCATCTGCATATTTAAGGTTATTGGTATTTCTCCTGGTGATCTTGATTCCAGCTTCTGCTTCATCCAGCTGGCCTGCGTTTCCATTTGAGCCAATCCACCTGAGTGACCCGGGGCTGAGGGATGCACACTCTGGGTGATTCCACTTAAAAGCATCCTCTGCCTCAGGCAGGCTATGCAATCTTTCATCAGGAAAAGCAGGTGACCCAGTCTTATCCAAGTCAATGTGATTCCTTGCCATGATTAGAGCTCCAGATGAAACTCAGACTACTAGATTAAATGGTGGCTTGAAGGGCCTTGAGAGAGTGGAACAGCGGAGCAGCCCGGCCGGAGGATGTGGTTAAAAAGGCATCTGTGGAGAGCTGCGGCTGTTGGGGTCAGCCCTGCAGTGGTCAAAGCCAATGGGAGCAGGGCAGTGAAATTTGCAGTACACAATGGAATTCCAAGAGTCCAGAAACATCTTTCTAATCATCGCACTTGGGTTTTCTGAGCTTTTCTCTTCTGCTCCTCTCTTGAACTGTGGGTGTGTGTGGTGTGTTCTGTTAAAAAGGAGTTGAAAAAGCAATTTTGTTGGCTTCCTTAGAATGCTATTCTCTGCAGTGCTCAGATAATTGAGTATTATTATTATTTACAATAACCACCAGCTCCAGCAGATGTCATGGGATGGAGGAGGAAAATACCAATAAATTCTCGCCAATAGCTTATTTAGTAGAAACTGAAAAAAGACACAAGCATGATCTGTAGCTGTAAGAAGAAGCTAAAGTAATTCTGCAGCCTTTTAAGCAAAGTACGCACATTTATTTAGGCATCTGGGATGTTTTCACAGTGTCTGGTGCAGACTTCATGAAATCAGGAACCTCTTTTGTTTTGAAGACAATTTAGAGAGGCATCTTCTTGTCGTTTGCCACTTAGAAATTTCTAAATCAACGGCAGATTTTGTCCTATTTCCCTAAGTGATCCATGGAATGCCAGCTCTGTGAGAGCTCTCAGTAAAAGAATAAAAGGGGAAAAATCATTCCGTGGAAGCATAAGTTTGGGAAATAACATATATTAGATTCTCTTTTCGCAGACTGATACCCACTTAGCATTTAGAGGCTCTGGAAATCCTACAGAGGACAAACTCATTTAATATTATTTAACCAGAATTTTCCAAATATTTTTAATAGCTTTATTGAGCTACAGGTGACGCATGATAAACTGCACGTGCTAAAGGGTACCACGTGATGAATTTCAACACGTGTATACCTGTGGAACCACTGCCACTGAGGTAATTCCTTTTATTTTTGTGGGCATATCAAAGCTGTCCCCTCATTTATTGGAAGACATGTAGGTTGTCTCCAGTTTGGGGCTATTTAGAGAGAAACCTGCAGTGAACATTCGCCTATGAATCTCTGCGTGGACATGTACTGTCATTTCTTTGGGATGAATATCTTGAAGCAGCGTGGCTGGTTCCTGATGGGTGTTGTGTAGTCTCTCAGGTGCGACCCCGTGGACTGTAACCCACTAGGCTCCTCTGTCCATGGGATTCTCCAGGCAAGAATACTGGAGTGGGTTGCCATTCCCTTCTCCAGGGAATCTTCCTGACCCAGGGATCGAACCCAAGTCTCCTGAATTGCAGGCAGAGTCTTTACCCCTGACCACCTGGGAAGCCCTATGATAGGTGTATGATTAACTTTTTAAGAAACTGACAAACTCTCTTCACAAGTGGTTCTGCCATTTCACGTTGCCATCAGCAGTTTATGAGAGGCCCCATTCCTCCACATCTGCACCAGCGCTCTGCACGTTCAGTGTTTATCATCTTAGCTTTGTTGCTGTGCAGTCACTAAGTCACGCCTGACTCTTTGCAGCCCCACAGACTGTAGCCCGCCAGGCTCGGTGTGCAATGGTATTTCCTTGTGGTTTTAATTAGCACTGCCCTGGTGCTGAATGGTGTTGAGCATCATTCAACCTGCTTCCACATCATCCGCTCTGTCTCCTCGACGCCGGGCATCAGCCAGCTTCCAGCCAAGGTCCCTCTGTCCACATCCTGGAAACTCTCAAGGTGGTGACTTGGGAACATCACAGGGCTCACTTCATTTGTTTCCCTTCTCTCAGAGATTACGGTCTTTTTTGCTCACTGCCCACTTTAAATGGTTGCTTTATGTATTGTGTCTGTTTTGTTCTGGTTGTTTCGGGTGGAAGGTTAGATCCAATCCCCATTTTTCCATCTTTACTATGAACGGATGCTTCAAAGCATATTGTGTTATGTTTATTTGACTATGAAAGTCAGCTTTTCTTCTTCTCCGTTTTCAATCTCACAGAATTTTCATTCTGGAGCCCATGCTGGCCAAGATGAGATGGTAGTTGATATACTCGGTCAGGGTATGCTTTTAGTTAACGCATACCAGACTCATTTGAATTACAGCCCCTGTAACACTTCCTTCCATTTTCATTAAGTGAAAGGCAGCATGGTGTGCACGCTTCATCTTCACATCATCAGGCTGGTTGTTGACACAGATGTCAGCGTTTCCACTTGAAAAACGAGGAAAGAACGTCATGCGCGTTTTTAATGAACATCTTTCAGGCATTCTGATCCTTCACGAATAGAGGTCTAGAAACATCTTTTTGCCTTTATCCTGTTTACGTCTAAACCTCCGAGGGATGCACCACCGGATCTCAGAACGAACATGGATTCTCTCTTGCATCCATCTCCTTACCGCTGTGATTGTGAACTTTCTATAAAATGCAGATTGGGTGCCCTGGCTTTCCTATTTAGGCTTAAACCTTCCAGCAGTTGTAGGATAAAATCCAATGTTCTTAACACGGCCCAGAGCTTTTATCATCTGCCTCTTGCCTGTCTGTGGGGCATGGCCTCTTATCGTCCCCTTCCTACACATGCTGCATTCCAGCCACAAAGGGCTACTTGCAGTTCTAAAAAGAAAACCTTGTCCTTTCCTCGCCTCTAGGAAGTGCTCCTTCTGCTCAGAGAACCACTTATCCTTCAAGATGGTTCAGGCACCTCTTTTGATCTTAAGGCTCTTTGACCTTCTGGGCAGGATCATGACTTTTTCTCGCTACCCTAGAGCCTCAGCAAGCTGAGACCAGTATTGTTATTCTGTATTAAAACTCTCTGTAACCAAAATTCAAAAGGTACTGGGTTGGCCGAAAATATTGTTTAGGTTTTTTGTTGGATGTTAATGGAGAACCCGAACAACCTTTCTGGCTAACCTGATGCACGCACCACCACCACCCCCACGTTCATAGCCGCACTGTTCACAATGGCCAAGACGAGGACGCCACCTAACGTCCACTGACAGATGCTGAATGGATAAAGGAGACGCGGTACATACACACAGTGAAGTACCACTCAGCCAGGAAAAGAAGGAAATGGTACCCTGTGCAGCAGCATGGGTGCACCTAGAGATGATCATACTAAGTGAAGCAAGATGGAGAAAGACAGATGCCATGTGCTATCACTTATATGTGGAATCTAAAAAAATGATACAAATATACGTACATACGAAATAGAAATAGACCCCCCAGAAATAGGAAACAAATTGTGATTACCAAAGGGGAACGGCGGGGGATAAATTAGAGGTTTGGGATTAGCAGATACACACTGTGCTGTGCTAAGTCCCTTCAGTCACGTCTGACTCTTTGTGACCCCATGGACTGTAGCCCGCCAGGCTCCTCTGTCCATGGGATTCTTCAGGCAAGAATACTGGGGTGGGTAGCCATTCCCTCCTCCAGGGGATCTTCCTGACTCAGGGATCGAACCTGCGTCTCTTATGTCTCCTGCGTTGGCAGGCATGTTCTTTACCACTAATGACACCTGGGAAGCCCCAGTAGATACACAGTACTATATATAATGTAGATAACCAACAAGACCTCCTATATAGCACGAGAACTATACTCAATAGTTTATAAAAACTTATAAGGGTAAGTAATCTGAAATATAGATATGTTTATATAGAATCTGATATATATATATATATATATATATATATATATATATATATCTCTGAATCAATTTGATGTACACCTGAAAGTAATGTATGTTGTAAATCAACTCTACTTCAATTTAAAAAATAAACTAAAAACACTATCTGTAGTCCCTCCTCCCTTTCCACCAGATGCACTAGGCAGTGAATTATTTACAGGGCAGCAACTTGGTCTTTGTGGTTCTCTGTGTCTCCAGCGCCGCCCCCCACAGTGGCTGGAGTGCAGGGGCGCTCCGGGCGTGAGCCCACTAAGACCATAGTTCTTCCCAGCGCAGAAGTTTGTTGAAGAACCAGCGAGTGTAGGCAGAGCCTCTTAAGTGGGCCTAACTGTTAAATGACCATGTAAATTGTAAAACGCCATCCAGGTAGGTCTGTACATGTACTTTGGAGACAGTTCAGTAGTCTCTGCCTTAAGACAGTGCCCGCCTGCAGTTCGCATCAGCTTCCGTCTGGGGTTCCTCACTCAGGCAGTCTCGTGTCTGTGCTGTTCTGGACCAGAGCTTTGCTGCAAGGGTCCCGTGTGTGTCTGTGACCATTTGGGACAGCTGGGCAGTGCCACCCATGTTTCACAGAGTTGTTTTAAAAGAAGTATTAACTTTGATTTTATTTGAATTTAGCTGAAGCAAAAGAAACTGTAGTTAAGGGAATTGCTAAACTTTAAATTTTTTAGTTTTTTTTTTTTTAACTAAAAAGACTGTCATTCACAAAAGACCTAGAAAGATAAGAAAAAAATAGTATGAGGACCGTTAAAAAGATAGGATTCCTATGTCTTAACTTTTAAAATTTAAAATATATGTAAATGTTTATACATTACAAAATGATTCCTTGTTATGAAAGCATACCTTTTCCTGCCCCCTTTCTCCCAGCTCCAGAATATATGTTTATATGAGTTTCATTTGATCACGATTAATATTTGCAATCATTTCCTACTTCCTATTGACTTGCCCTGTATAAAGGCACTCACTGATTACAACTTCTGTTGCGATGATGTTTCTTTGCTTTTGAGTCTTTTTGGAATCAATCCACAGATGAATGGATTTCATCATGAAACAGCCGGGTTCTTGCATGTTTAGCTGGGGACAGTGTATGAATAAGGGGTTCCCTAGTGGCTCAGACAGTAAAGAATCCTCCTGAATTGCAATTCAGGAGACCCAGGTTCAGTCAGTCCCTGGGTCCCCTGAAGAGGGAATGACAACCCACTCCAGTATTCTTGCCTGGAAAATCCCATGGACAGGGGAGACTGGTCGGCTGCAGTCCATGGGGTTGCAAAGAGCCAGACACAACTGAGCGACTGAGCACGCACTTACGGACGTTTTTGCATACTTTGGGGTACATGTATTTTCACTTGTTTGGGGGAAATAAGAGTGAAACTGCTGGATCATAGAATACATGAATGTTATACTTTAGAAGAGACAGATGGTTCTCCAAAGCGGTCTCGGCATTTGACACCCATGGCAGCTGTGTAGGAGCGTTCCTGTGGGCACCCTTCCAAGGCTTGGTGGTGGTGTTTTTGTTAGTTTCAACCATTCTGTCATTGAGTTTGTATCAATTGGAATCTCGTCGTTTCAGAGTTTCATGTTTCATGCAGTTTCATGTTTCCCAGATGAGAGAAATGTTGAATACATTGCTAAGTTCCTATTGGCTCCTTGTACATTTACTTCTGTGAGGTTCAAATATTTTCCCATTATTTTTTAATGGGTCCTTTGTCTTTTTATTCCTGATTTATAAACCTTCCTGATATCTACTGGATACAAGTCCTTTGTTAGATAGTTATATGTATTGTATTTTTTTTAACCCATCTGTAGTCTGCATTTTCAGTTTGTTTTTTTTAATGGCATCTTTTGATGAGAAAAAGCTTTACAATTTTGATTCAGTTGAATCAAATCCTTTTATGGTGTGTGACTTTTGTGTCTTTTCTAGGAAATCTTTGCCTGCCCTCAGGTTTTTGAAGAGACTGCCCTACACTTTTTTCTAGATGCTTTCTAGTTTTAGCATCGTATTAAAGCCTGTAAGACATCTCGTATTGATTTTTGTTGATGGAGTTATGGGGGGGTCAGGATTCAACCTTTCCTTCCTTTCCTGCCTCCCGCCGCCTCCTTTCTCTTTCTCTTTTCTTTCTCTGTCCCTCCCTGTGTCTCTCCTTCCTCCTTCCTTCCTTAACATACTGATATTCAGCAGCACCTTTAGAAAGGATTTTTCTTTTCCCATTGAATTATTTCGGCATCTGCTGACCATCTAAACGTAGGGTGGGCAACAGGTTGGCCCTGTAGCTCCAGGAGGGCTGGGCGAAGGGTCCGAGTCTCCTCGGGCAGACTGCAGGCAGCACGTGCCTCTTCCCCGGCAGTGTGGCTGGGACCTGGCTGGGACTCGTCCGCTCCTTCCAGCTTCCTCTCAGCCCAGATTCCTCCGAGATGACAGGGAGTGGAGCACAAATGCAGGCTGACAAAAGCCTTAGGGGTGGCTCTGAGAGCTCACCTCACTGTGCTCCGTGCTTATGAAGAGTTGTTTCCAGGGTTCACAGGTATGATCAAAATGCCTCCCCCCTGAACTTGGACACCCTGTCCTGAGAGCTGAGAAGGGCGTTCACCATCCACTCGAGTTCCCCGTCTTTGGTCATCTTGTTCCTGTGACCCCTGTAAACTCCGTGCAGAGTGGAGGTTCTCTGCCTCTGAGAACCCATCCCTCGAGGGGCCTGATCACAGGGTGATGCCCGACCGTGAAGGAAAGGACCCGAAGGAGGAGAGGTGTGAGCTCAGTGTCTCGCCACGAGGGGCCTGATCACAGGGTGATGCCCGACTGTGAAGGAAAGGACCCGAAGGAGGAGAGGTGTGAGCTCAGTGTCTCGCCACCCTACCTGCCTTTGGGCATCCTTGCTCCTCCATCCGGATGTTGTTTTATCAGTCAAGCCAGGTCTCCCGGGTCGCTTACTGTCTCTTTCAGAGCAGCCGTGAGCTGGGGGTTTGGGAGGTGTTGAGTCAGAGGGGCAGGCTTTTTAGAAATAAAGTGGGGTCATTTTCAGTATTTGCAGCTTTTCTCCAGATTGTCTGCCCAGCAGCTGCTAAGTCAGCGTTTCTGAGAATTGACTGTTGAAGTTGCACAATGGGACAGACTCTCAGAACCCCCGAGAAGTGGCTTTACTTGGTTGGTAATTTATTTCTTCTCTTCTCTTGTATGTGTTTGCCTGTTTCTCTGATACCATACCTATATGCTGCAGCCAAGAGTGTCAGACCAGGGCCAGAAGGCGAGCCCTGGATTTCTGGGTAACTCTGGGCTTCCCTGATAGCTCGGTTGGTAAAGAATCCACCTGTGATGCAGGAGACCCCGGTTCCATCCCTGGGTTGGGAAGATCCCCTGGAGAAAGGAAAGTCTACCCACTCCAGTATTCTGGCCTGGAGAATTGTATGGACTGTATAGTCCATGGGGTTGCAAAGAGTCAGACACGACTGAGTGACTTTCACTTTAACTGGAACTGGCTGGGCAGAAAGACACGCGCAGAGCCGGCTGCCTGAGGACAGGGACTTCCGTTCCTTTGAAGGATGCTGTGAGGTTTCAAGGCGGGTTGGAGGGTTTTCTTTTTAACTTGAAAGTAAGAGCTGTGCAAACATGCAGCACAGTGACGTCACTCTCTTTGGTTTTCCCATTCCCTGTGTAGATGCTGACCTAGTTTTTAAAAATCTGGGTATCGCTGAGAGTGGGCCCTCGCTATCCGAGGGTCTTCCCTATCTGCGGTCCAGCCGACCACAGATGGCATCGTACTGCGGTGTTTTTGACCAAAGAGAATCTGTGTACAGATGGAGCTGCACAGTTGAGACCTGTGTTGTTCAAGGGTCAGCTGTACAGGCTGGCTTTTCCCCTGAAATCTCCAAGAGGAGTGACACCCTTTCCACAGGATGAGGTTACTGGTTTTCCCAGAGCTTTGCTTCTGGTCAGGGAGCCACCCTGGTTCAGGACAGAAGGGACCCACTTGTGCCATTTTCAAAATGAAAACAAAGCCCCATCCATCCAATAACTTGCCTTCTGCATGGAAATGTGAGCCCAACATGAAGCAGAATAAAGCACACTTGTCGTGAGGGTCTGTCCAAATGCATCACGACTCCTCCAAGCAGTGGGTCTGATGGGCTGTCTGTAGGGGCATCCAAGACCCAGCGGCTGGAAAAGTCTGTCTCATCGAAAATCACCTGCCATTTTCCTCCATGCCCAGCTGCAGATTTTCCTTCCACCCTAATTATCTTTCATGAATAATTGGGGAAAAAATAATTGGTGGGTTTCAATGAGAGTCGTACACCAATTACCGATGAAAGGTTTGGAGCCCTCTTCTCCCAGTCGCCTCATTTTAACATGACACTGACCGGAGTGGAAATAATTATCTTCGAGGGTCTAATTGCCTGCCCTTCAAAGGAGTCAGGGAAATGGGCCTGATGGTAAAGCCACCGATAATTTTGCTGCACGCATTACCATTCAAGGGCCCAGTGTGATAGCTGATCTCAGAGCGCTGGCTGTAGGCGGCGGGGGCGGGGGCGGGGGGAGAGGGAGACCAACTAGGAGAGAGGCCAAGAGGGAGACACAGTTACACTGGGACGACGTGAAAGACCTCAAATTCTTTCCCAGCATTTCCCCTCCAAAGCACGCCCCCTTACACCCCCACTTTTCTCAGGGTAACGTGAGGCTGACGGGTCTTTCTCAGATACGCACGGCGATCTTTCGAGGCGTGTGTGTTGCGGCCCTTCTCGATGGAGATGCTGATGCTTTTGAATCCTTTCACATGATGCTGCGTAATTAGGGTTCATCTAATCCAGGTGCTCCTGCAGGAAGGGGGACCCCTCCCAGGGCCCAAAGGGGGCTCTGGTCTAACACTCAGAAGTGAATTGTCTGAGGAGACACACGCGCTGGTGAAGCCAGAGGCTTTGTTGGGAAGGGTCACGCCGGTGGAGAGCCGTGGGGTGAGGGAACCCGGCAGGACTGCCCTGCCACGTGGCTCCAGGCCCCAGGTTTTATGGTGGTGGAGTTGGTTTCCAGGTTGTCTCTGGGCAGTCACTCTGATTCAGGGTCCTTCCTGGTGGCCCGTGCACCGGTCAGCCAAGATGGGTTCTGGGAAGTTGGTAGGACACATGGGCTGGGACCTCCTCTCTCCTTTTGATCTTCCCTGAATTCTTCTGGTTGGTGGTGGCTTGTTAGTTCCACGTTCCTTACGGGGACCTCCTGTCGTAAAGGAACTCATGCAAGTGATTACTATGGTGCCTGGGTGAGCGGTTTCGGTGTTTCCCCAACAACGGGATACAGGCTCACATGATGCGCTTCCTCTTGGTCACCTCATCACCGAGGACCGGCTCGTGCTGGGTGCCCGGGTGGAGCCTCGGGGCTCGTGTCGTGGCTGGGGACACAGGGAAATGACAAAGCTGCCAATAGACCTGAAGAGGCTGGCGGGCTACAGTCCGTGGAGTCTCCCAGAGTTGGACACGGCTGAGCGACTAGCACTCCCTTTCGCTGTAGGATCAGCCCCCTGGTGGGAAGCATTGGCAGCTGCCCTCTGTGAGTGGTCCTCGGAGGAGGGACCACTCCTCTCTGTAAGGGGTTCAGGGTCGTTTTGTTTTTATATATTCAACCATCACAATCCAGCCTTTATTTCCACCCACTGGGCTGGAGGTTTCTGGACACGGCAGATGACTGTGTCCATGGTGGTGTCTGAGGCAATGTTCAGGAAAAAAAATTCAGGTTTAACTGTGCAGAAGGAGTCGCTAACACAGAAACCTTGAAAGTGCTCTAGGGGGACCTCCCTGGCAGTCCAGCGGGTATGAATCCGCCTTCCAGTGCAGGGGACTCCGTTTGATCCCCGGTCAGGGAACGAACATCACACATGCCTCGGGGCAGCTAAGCCTGTGCACCGCAGTGCTAAAGAGGAAGGAGTCGGGTTAGGAGAGAAATCCTGACTCTGGGATAGATAAGCATGGATGAATGCACACACAAACGTGATCAATACGACTCACGTGAATATAGGAGTACAGACGCATGACTGGTGCGGGGGGTGTGCGTGTGTGTGTGTGCACGCGTGTGCGCGTCTGAAGGAAAGATGGGTGGATTATGGAGCATTTGGTATCGATGGATTTGAATAACGTTCCGTAAAGCTCTGCTTCATTTTGCAAGTTCACCAGCACAGCCTGGACCACCTTAGGGGTCCCCAGGATCCCGCTCCCCTCCCAGGGGACCTCCTCCATCCTCCTAGGGACCCTTCCACCCTCGCAGGGAGTCCTCTGGGGGTGGCGGCTGCTTTCAGAAAGGTGCCTGTCACCCAGGATGTTATAAAAACCTCATCCTTCTCTTTAGGCAGCTCTCGGGGACATGAGAAAATGCTGTGCTCCCCGCCTGGGTGGAATTGAACCTTGGGCTGAAGTTGCACCCTGCAGCTTTGCTGGCAGATCCAATGATGATGAATTAAGTGGAATATTCACAGGGTTGATGTGAACAGGATTGAAAATAATACAGTTCACTTGATTACGTTCCTTGTGACTTCCCCACCCCTACCCTTCAAAATATTATTCCAGCCTCCAGTCTAATGGCAGAACCACTTTCCTTTCTCAAAACACCCACCTCACCGTGTCCCCATCTCCTCTCTCTGCAGTGATTTGCTGTGTCTTTCCTTTTTTGGGTTTTTATTTAAATAAATGTTTATTTACTTGGCCGTGTGGGGTCTTCATTGCAGCATGCGGGATCTTCACTGCGTTGTTCGTGGTCTTGTGTTGCAGCGCGGGGACCCTCTAGTTGCGGCGTGAGGGCTCAGTTGCTCCGTGGAATGAGGGCTCTTCGATCCCGGACCAGGGTTCAAACTCAGGTCCCTGCATTGCAAAGCGTATTCTTTTTTCTTCTTTTGAGCTTTCCTGTTTTGTGTTGGGGCGTGGCCGATTAACAACCCTGTGGTGGTTTCGGATGCAGAGCAGAGGGGCTCAGTCGCACACACAAGTATCCACCGTCCCTGGAAGCGGATTCTTAATCCCTGGGCCGCCAGAGAAGGGCCCGTGTGCCCCTCTCTCCTACTGTGTTTGAGACACAGGCACCCGCCCGGGTGTTCTGGGTGTGGGGTTTCCTCCCTCCCCCAGTTTATGTAAACTGGAGCCTCTGTAACATCCCTCAGTGTCACGTGTGGGATAAAATGATTAGGCCATATTTTAGGGGAAAGAATGAGCTGGGCCTGGACCTGAGCCTTGCAGTCCCTGTCCTGCTCGCTTCCTCCACTGTCGGCTGGGAGACCTTGGCTGCCCTCTTCCTCCTCGGGGAGGGGGACGGGCTGGGGCCCCTGCTCCATGTGGCCGGTATAGACAGCACTCCGTGTGGCCACCATGCGCCGCCCCCCCCGCCCCTCCACCGCCGCAACGTCAAGAGCTCCCTCTGCTCACGTGTCAACAGCTCTCTTTCCCTCTTAGTTGTCCCCGGTGGTTTCTCTGGGAGCAAAGTTCTGAAGGTGAAAGCAGGGGACAAACACCTAAGTTAGTTGTTTTGTTTTTTTTTTCTGGATTGATCTCTTCTGCTCCTGTATCAGAGATTCACCTGAGCTGGAATTACCAAGCAGCAAGTCTTCCCCTTTCTCCTGCCATGAGGTCTGTTGAGCATTCCAATCAGCCTTGGAAACAGATGCACGGTCTCTTCCTGCTCTGAGCATCCGGCCTTGCTGGGGAGGGGCCCCTCCCCGGATCTGGTCTGGGGCTGGAAGCGGGGCCGGGCAGCGAGCAGGAGTGGCCCTGCATCCGGCAGGGCAGGTGGAGTGGACTCAGGATTCTTCTTTTTGCTTTGGAGCAGACGTCAGCCACGCTCAGTCTCTCCCAGAGGCAAACATTTCAGTGGTTGTTTCCCACCTGCTGTTCTCTTGTTCCACCGTCAGCCCTCAAGACTTTATCGCAACTGTGGCTTTTGTCTTGATTTAAAAAAAGAGCTTGCAGCTGAAAGGAGGGAAATTCATTTCAGAAGAGGCAAAGGGATAAAAGAGAACCCGTTTTCAGGGCATAGAATCCAAGGGCGAGGCGATTCTTGTGGGTGCTGGAACCGGGGATGCAGAGCTGTTTTCTTGTTTAGTCACTAAGTCGTGTTCTGCTGTACTGTGGCCCCACGAACTGTAACCCTCCAGGCTGCTCTGTCCATGGGATTCTCCCGCAACAATGCTGGAGTGGGCTGCCCTGCCCTTCTCCAGGTGATCTTTCCAACCTAGGGACTGAACCTGCGTCTCCTGCGCTGCAGGCCGATTCTTCACCGTGAGCCACCAGGAAGCACGACTCACGGTCCATGTTTATTTGTTCTGCTCTGCCTCCCCTCCGAGGCCTCTCATTTCCATTTTCCTTCTGCTTTCTCCACTCTGCAAACCTGCTTTGCCAGCTGCGTTACAGTGAGGTGAGGGCTACCCCACAGCTCCCAGGGTATGTGTCCTCCATTCAGGAGGACGGTTGAGCCTCAGAAGCTGCCAGGATGGGTGAGTTGTACCTGCCTGGTCCAGATGACCACCCCTAGGGACACGGTGAAGCACTCCTGTATCCCAGCGTCTCCCACCTGGGGGAAAGCCGCCTCGGAGGATGTGGCTGAGGTGTGGGTGGGGATCTGGGGACCCACCCTAAAAGATCTGTCAATTTAGACAGTGGGTCTCAGCTTCCAGCCCCCCTTCACCTCCAGGACTCTGTCCTCTGGGTGGGCTCACCTGCCTCCTTCCTGCCCCCAGCACTCAGACAGGAGCAAAACTGCCGCTACTGCTCATCTCCCCCCTGCAGATCTCCCTGTGGTGGGCATCCTGTCTGCAACCCGGGAAGGCGGATTGCCAGGGAATTTTGGAAATAACTAGGTAAAGGATCCTTGGAGTAGGAGATGGCTTCCCACTCCAGTATTCTTGCCTGGGAAATCCCATGGACAGAGGAGCCTGGTGTGCTGGAGTCCATGGGGTCCCAAAGAGTCGGACATAACTGAGCAACCGAGCATGCCACACAGGTAAAGGATATCATAGGCGCATTAGCAGGCAGATCTTTTCTAATTAAAAGATCCGTGAGACTGCAAAATGATGCTTGGGATCAATCAATAGCAGCGTTATCTTTGGACCCACTTAACAGGAAACCCTGAATCTGCAGGAAGTGTGGCCCCTGGAGGAGGAGGGGGTCTCTCTGCATCTGGAGAACCTCTGGCTGTGTGGACAGGGCCACCTCTTGGCTGCTTACCTTTGCTTTGGCTTCGAACCAAGTCTGGAAATGGATGAGTGGTGATTCAGGAGTCTAACCATGATGCTTTGCAAGTGCACAGATTGCTTCAGGGCACTTTGTTCTCAGAGGCGAAGCCAGGAATAATTTCCTGCCTTAGAGCCATCTGACCCCCCGGCAGTTATCGCAAGACCCTCGCAGGTGGATGAACGAAGTCTGGACAGGAATATTTACCCACCTGCACTGTGAGAGCAGTGTGTAAATGCAGGCCATTCAGAGATATTCCAGGATGCTTGTTAGAAGTGAAGGGCATCTCCAAGCCTGTGCGTGGATTGATGTTGAAACAGACAGACTTTGTCGTGGTGTCAGGATTTCTCAGCATGCTCTGCTGACCCCTGCACATCAGTATCACCTAAAACACTGAAGATGTGATTTCTTCTCTGTTTTAAATCTACCGAAGAACAAAGTTATGACCAACATAGACAGCATATTCAAAAGCAGAGACATTACTTTGCCAACAAAGGTCCGTCTAGTCAAGGCTATGGTTTTTCCTGTGGTCATGTATGGATGTGAGAGTTGGACTGTGAAGAAGGCTGAGCACCGAAGAATTGATGCTTTTGAACTGTGGTGTTGGAGAAGATTCTTGAGAGTCCCCTGGACTGCAAGGACATCCAACCAGTCCATTCTAAAGGAGATCAGTCCTGGGTGTTCATTGGAAGGAATGATGCTAAAGCTAAAACTCCAATACTTTGGCCACCTCATGCGAAGAGTTGACTCACTGGAAAAGACTCTGATGCTGGGAGGGATTGAGGACAGGAGGAGAAGGGGACGACAGAGGATAAGATGACTGGATGGCATCACCGACTTGATGGACGTGAGTTTGAATGAACTCCGGGAGTTGGTGATGGACAGGGAGGCCTGGTGTGCTGTGATTCATGGGTTGCAAAGAGTCGGACACGACTGAGTGACTGAACTGAACTGAACTGAACTGAAGAACAAAATAGGTTTTTTAAGTGCAGGTGTAGAAAAATCTGCAGGTTAGATTAAGCAAAAAAAAAAAAAAAAAGGCATCAAACTACAAAACGGGATGGGTAGGAAAAAGAACTGTTAAACAGGACAGTAATTCTGGTATTAGTCTAATTTTTTCTGTGAAAGAGTGCAGGAGGATCTGTGATTCCTGATACCTAGGGAAGGGAGACTCCAGGTTTCCATTTCAACCTTTCCTGTCGTCCACTTAAAAAGTTAGTCACAACCTAAAAGCCGAGAGGTTTTTTTTTTTTTTTTTTTTAATATTTATTTGGCTGCAACAGGTCTTCACTGCGGCATGTGGATCTAGTTCCCTGACCAGGGATTGAACCCAGGCTCCCTGTATTGGGAGTGTGGCATCTTACTGGACCACCAGAGAAGTCCCGAGAGTTATGTTTTATTCAGTGGGAATTTTTAAGACTTCATCTCAGGACAGCATCTCAGGTGACCCTGAGATAACTGCTCTGAGGAGGCGAGGGGAGGAGCCAGGTTATATAGAAGTTTTGCCACAAAGGGCAGGTATTCGGAAGATCAAAAGATTATTGTTAATTAAAGAAGACCAGATAGCCCAAGTGAAGGACCGTAGTGCTTTTCTCTGTGTGGGAAGATGTGAGAGTCTGGGCTCACTGGAATCATTCCTTCCATGCGCATCTCAGCTCTCCTGGGCAAGGATCCTGCGTTTCTTCAGGTCCTGAGCTCCCCCGGGGTTAACCGCAGGGAGTGGCTGCAATCTGCTGGCTGTTAGATCGCAGGTATTTTTCTCCTTCCTGAGCGCCCTTAGGCTCACATTGGAGGGCTGGAACAGCTGATGGCTGGGGCTTGCTTGTTTACTGATACGGCAGGAAATATTTCACTTCTCACTGTTCTGCTTATCTTTCTAACCACGTATCTCTAGCTTATGCTTTGGAATGTCAGCAGGGATTATCTGGGCAGTGGGATTACATTACCATTTTCTTTTCTTCTTTATGTTCTTTTCCGATTAAGAAAAAATCAATTTAAAAAACTGCCATTTAAAAACAGGAATATGCCTTTGGCTTTCAGAACCAGCTTCTCCGGGGGAAGAAGCCCAGGGTTGCGTATTTAACATGTACACCAGTCTTTGAGAATGTGGAGGAGGAGAGCATGCCACCCCAAAATATGCCCCTTGGGTGTACTGATTCTTTGGAGCTGAAATGGCAGATGCAGGAAGGGCTCTTGGACCTCCCTCTTTCTACCTAAGAAACAGGACATAAAATTGTTGGTGAGAAAGAGGCCTTAGGTGGCGCAGAAGGACTCTTTGGCTCCAGAGACAAGTTTAGAGCTCCTCTGCCCAGAGGAGGGACCACAGAATCCGTAACAGGCCTTCCCCAAACCACCCTTTTCTCCCATTAGTTCCCACATGTATTGACCCCCGTGTATCATTCCTAAAAGCCTAACTCTCTCTTCCTTTGTCTCATCCTTTCTCTCCAGATGTGTTATTCTTTGATAAGATGCTACGGCAGCCCCAAGCTCTACCCACCCCTTTGAGTTACTCATCCCTGAGTTTCCCGTTTGTGTGTGCGTGCTGCACATGTGGATAAGCTCTGTTTTTTTCTTGTTAGTCTGTCTTTGTTGGCTTAATTTACAGGCCTCAGGCACTGAACCTAAGTGGGTAAAGGATTTTTTCCCCTCCTTCCCTACGAGAACCTGGCTCTTCCAGATACTTCCAAATGGACTTCCTGACCAGTGCCCGAGTCTGCCCATCAGCGGGTGCTGCTTGCTGCTGGCTTGTGGCTTCATTGCTTCCACTCTTCCTCTGATGCTTCTTCATTTGGGATCCATGAAGGGAAAAAGCTTAGTCTTCTCTAAAAATGCCTTTATTTTGCTCTGACTCTTGAAAGGGAAAATTGAGTTGCATTTAAATTTCTAGGTTGACAGAAATGTTTATTTCCTTTAGCACTTTGACAGTATTATTCTGCATTATTCCATTCAGACAGCTTTCATCAAACTGGAATTGTGTTATATGTTGTATATTCTCTGCGGGCATCATAAAAATCCATGTGACAGCAGCCTCATTTCAGTTTTATGTCTGCTTATGTGTTTTTCACTTGTTTTGGTGTTTTTTATTTTCAGGATGTTAATATGTCTGCTTTGTCTTTGTTACATGTGCTTCTTTTCAGTGGTTTTAATTTCTTCTCTTATGGCTTTCATCAAGTTGCATGTGTGTGCACTAAGTCACTTCAGTCGTGACTGACTCTTTTGCGATCCCGTGGACTGTAGCCTAGTGGGCTACAGGCCAGAGAGGCTCCTCTGTCCATGGGATTCTCCAGGCAAGAATGCTGGAGTGGGTTGCTATGCCCTCCTCCAGGGGATCTTCCTGACCCAGGTATCGAAACTGCATCTCTTATCGTCTCCTGCATTGTCAGGCAGGTTCTTTACCACTAGCGCCACCTGGGAAGCCCTGTTATCAAGTTAGACATATATATATGTACATATTTGAGGCATAGTTGATGTGTAATATTCCCTTTCTGTGTTGCAAGCTCAGATGTGCATTTGAAACCTTTTTGGTTTGTTTATTTCATGCATATTTCTAGGTGTTTGTGGAGGGAGATTTCGGTTTTATCTTAATCGTTAGTCTTGCTGGAAACCTACCTGTCTCCAGCAGAAACTCACATCTGCAAAGCAATCCTGCCTGCGTCTGGTGCTCCGTGGTTGGCTGGGGCCTCTGTGTCCCAGGTTCTGCCAGGCAGCCGGTCATCCTTCAGCCTCTCTTCCTGGAGTTTCATGAACTTGTGTGTTTTTCAAGACTTGTGGTTTGACATTTCCATACATTGGACAAGGAAATAAACATACGAACAAACGTCCACTGTCCTCAAGACTGACCCATGAGCCGTGTTCGTACTCCTGTTAAGCTGGTAGGCTGGGGGGCAGTTTTTGAGTGGGGGGACTCACGCTGAAAGCAGTGAGTTCATCCATGAATATTTCTGGGATCCAATCATCTTTGTTTTGTGTGGCTTGAAGAAGGCATGTCTTGATGGTAAGGATCCTGGGAGGTGTTTTCCAGGGGAGTCCAGCACATTCCAAACACGCCTTAGGGAGCCCTGCGAGGCGGCAGGGGGTTCTCCTGTTAACCCTTTCACCGTCTGCAGTGGGCGAGAGGCCAGGACGTGTCCAGCTTGAGCTGAGCCCAGCCTGCCCCATGGCAGACAGCGCTGTGGGAAAAGCCCACACCCGTTGGGTTGCATTTCTCACGGGGTGAAACTTGTTCTCTTTGTATCAGGATTCCTTGGGGAGCTCGAAAAAGATCTGCCACAGTCAGCTCTCCTGGGATGGGGAACCTGCCTTTGAGAATTCTCCGAGTGATTCTCACTCATATTACAGAGTGAGAATGCCTGTCCTGGGTTCCTGCCGTGAGGAAGTGATGGGAGAACGCATGCAATCCTAAGGATCTTTCGGGCAAACAGAATTTCCTCTGGGATGGAGAGGCGATAGACAGAGAAAACTGGAGCTCGCAGGCCACTCTGTGCCCGGCTGTGGTGACGGGGAGGGGAGAATTGGTTCGGTGGATTTTCAGAAACCTCATCTTTAGGGGTGTTTGTGGAGGGAGGTGTGGAGGGAGGCAATGGTTTAAAGCTACTTGCTGGCAAGAAAAGACAGCGGGGAAAGAGGACAAGAGAGAATCTAACCGAGCATTAACTTTCTCAGCGTTTGAGTTAAAACGTTGCCTGGGTTTCAATTAGCTGAGCACGTTCTTCCCCATCCCTGGTTAATTGTCGGTTGCCATGACAGCACGCTCCCTGCTTTCCGTAGCCCCCCACCCCCACCCCACTAACTGCCTCTGGCGCCAGCGGTCCCGCGGGCTTGGCTGAGCCCAGACCCGACTCCGGGCTCTGGGCTCCAGGGGCAGATTTTGGTGGGCAGGGGAGAGCTCGCCACTTCAGGGGTTCGGGCTGGATAAATGCTCCATTCTGGTAATGTCAAGAAAAGCGCCAGGTAGCCCTTTCTGGGTTGGATATTCGTTTCTCGCTTACGTGCTTTGGACCAGGTTCAGGAATGGTTGTGAAGGGCCTGGCAGGTTATCCTGTGGGTAGAGTGCAGGACCCTGCCCCCTCCCCTCCACACTCCCCGCCCCCCGCCCCCCTGCCAGCATCCCTCCCTGGGTTTCCCTGGGCTCCTCTCGGAACAGGGTTTCTCAGTGGGGGTTCCTTGGGTTTTCTGCACTGACGCTTGCCCCCATGTTCCTCATTTGAAAAGTGAGGGTGATTATGGAATCTGTCATCCGAAGAGCAATTGCAAGAGGAGGAACGCATCTGAGGTGTAAGGTGACATGTTCCATTTAGTACAGAGGGAGCAAAGTGACAAGAAGACCCCCAAGTGAAGAAGCCCTGTGAGCAGCTGGTGAGGGAGCTGGGGTGCACGTGGCAAGCTTGGGCGTCTGTTCTTTCTAATATATATTTTATTTATTTTTGGCTGCACTGGTCTTAGCTGCGGCATATGGGAATTTTAGTTGGGGCACAAGAAGTCTGAGCTGCGGCATGTGGGATCTAGTTCCTTGACCAGGGATCGAACCCAGGCTGCCTTCGTTTTGAGCACAAGGTCTTAGCCCCTGGACCACCAGCAAAGCCCCTGGGATTCCATTCTTAATGGGTTTTCATTGTGTTTTCCTGGATCCTTCTTTTTCCCCCGAAGCTTTGTTTTCTAGAATTCCTGTCGTGCCTTCAGAGTCCTGAGCCCTGCCCACGTCTACCGTGAGTTCCGAGAGTCTGAACTTAAAGTTTTATTTTAAAGTATAATTTTTATAGAAGTTATTTAGGTGTCATTTCTTTTTAAATGGTATTTTATTATGGTAAGAATACTTCAGGTGAGATCCACTCTCCCTTGCCAGGTTTTTAAATGTAGGACACGTTGGTGTTGACTGTTGGTGCAACAGGTCTGTCGTGCTTAACTGAAATTTTACGCCCTTTGATACTGAGGACACAATGTCGCCTGCCAGATCAGTAAACAAAGGATGCTGGGGGCCGTCAGACCATCCGCCACTGTAGCCGCCCTGGGCTGCGTACCCTGAGGGGATGCAGGATGGAGAAAAACAGGATCCTGGCCCTAGACAGTGAAGGTGCGTTTCGAAGGCATGATTGCAGTGAGCCTGACTCTTGTATCTTCCGATATAGAGGAAAGCGCTGAATTCATTAACTTGAGATGCCTGTTTTTCTCTTTTGCCATTTCTTTCTCCAATGCATGAAAGTGAAAAGTGAAAGCGAAGTCGCTCAGTCGTGTCCGACCCTCAGCGACCCCATGGACTGCAGCCTTCCAGGCTCCTCCATCCGTGGCATTTTCCAGGCAAGAGTACTGGAGTGGGGTGCCATTGCCTTCTCCGTTTCTTTAATTAACACTAGTCTTTTGATGTTCTGACTACCTGTTTTTGTTTAGTTTTGTTTTCAAAAACTTCTGTGTATCCTGACTTCTCCCTTACCTCTTCAAAGCAGTCCCTCAATGCTGAATGGACAGAGGAGCCTGGCAAGATTCAGTCCATGGGGTCACAGAGAGTTGGACACAACTTAGCAACTAAACAACAATAACAACAACAACAAAATATTCATATATATATGTGTGTGTGTGTATGAAAGTAAATCTGAAAATGGAAATACAATGGTTTAATGAAATAGCATCAGAATATTATTTATTTATTACATAGATCACATGTATATTTATATATGTATGTCTGCCTGTCTGAGGCTTCCCTCATAGCTCAGTTGGTAAAGAATCCACCTGCAATGCAGGAGACCCCGGTTCAATTCCTGGGTGGGGAAGATCCCCTAGAGAAGGGACAGGCTACCCACTCCAGTATTCTTGGACTTCCCTTGTGACTCAGCTGGTAAAGAATCTGCCTGCAATGCAAAAGACCTGGCTTCAATCCCTGGATTGGGAAGATCCCCTGTAGAAGGGAAGGGCTACCCACTCCAGTATTCTTGCCTGGAGAATCCCATGGACTGTATAGTCTATGGGGTCGAAAAGAGTGGGACACGACTGAGTGACTTTAACTTTCACTTCACTTTCACTTCTGCCTGTCTAGCTATCTGTCTGTATCTGTCTGTCTGTCTACATATCATAGCTTTCTCTGGATCATAAGCAGGTATGCTGGTGACCTACTTTGCTCCCATCTCCTTAATTGTCACATATTTTTTTAGGAAGTGAAAACTGGTATCACTGTTAACTAAGTAAACTGCATTCTATCAATAACTCTATTTTTTTTAAAAATGAAAGAAAAAAAAAAAGTTGCTTTGTAGTTCCAGGAAAGATTGACGGTATCTTGAAGGGCACCGGCCTGCTCCTTTTATTGATGGAAAGTTCCTCTTGTCTTTAGCGGCACGTGGTCCTTCCTGTAAGTTGAAAATGTCAGCGCGACTGTGGAATTTTGAAAGGTTCACATTCCAGTCGTGGCCTGCTTCTGCATTGCGGGTGTGGGGTGTTGGGGTTGGACGGTGCTTGAAAATTCTGCACCAGGTCCAATCGTCATCTAATTTTTTCCTCCTTCACTACAAACCTCCTGCTTTTGGCAGTTTAAGTGAAGAATGGACTAGGTATGGTAGCCACGCCATTAACCCTTCTTTCGTGTTTTTATAAATGGAACACAAGTTCACCAGGGGGCTGCTGAGATGGGCGGGTTTTGCCCTGTAGTTGCTGTGTGCCCGCCGGGGGCCCCACACCGGTCTCCTCGCACCTGAACTTCGGGGCGGGCAGCGTTAGCATCCCCACGTGGAGATGGAGACCGGGGTCCCCAGGTACCGAGCGATGTCCCTGAATGTAGAACCAGGACATGGTGGGACCGGGATGAGAACCTGGGTGGCCCAGGAACGGGCTCCTTGAAAGCGAGTGAATTGACCTCATCCGGTCCCCCAGCACCACTCCTCTTGCGTCCTCCATGCCCAGTGACGCCAAGAGTCCTCTGGGTCATTAGCTCGGAGAAGAAGGGGCAGAGAGAAGCCTGGAGGGGTGAGAAAAGAGGAGAATGCCGGAGCACCTGCTGTGGGCGCCCGCCCGACTTGTCTCCCTGGTAGGCGGCTCCTGGAGGCCTGGGCGCCTTCGGCCAGCGACTCAGCCTGTGTCTGCCCCCGTCCCCGGCTGCCCACACCCACCACACGTTCTTTTCTTTGGTTGACAGTTCCCTAAGACAGGGGTCCCCACCCTCTGGGATCTAATGCCCGATAAGCTGAGAGGGAGCTGCTGTAACAATGATAGGAATGCAGTGCATAATAAATGTGATGCATTTGAATCATCCTGAAACCTTCCCCCCTACCCCCACCCCAGGGTCAGTGGAGAAGTTGTCTTCCATGAAAGTGGTCCCTGGTGCGAGAAAGGATGGGGACCACTCGCTGCCCTAAGGACTGAGAGACTGTTAGAGCGCCTAGGAGCAAAAAGATGATGCTGATCTGGGGTGAGCACACTGCTGTCTCTCTTTCTCTCTCACACATGGGCACACCCACACACCCACACACTCACACACACTCACACACACGGACACACACAGGTGCATAAGCTGAAAAGGAGAGTCCAGAGGACCCACAGCCCTGGTAGCTTTCTTCCCTGATCATTCTGGCCGAGAAACAGGCGGCTCATGCGTCCAGGTCACTTTTGCTGATCTGGAGAGTGGGGAGGCGATGATGGAACTCGCAAACTCACACCAGACCGGCCAGGAACGTCCCCCTCGCGCCTCCCCAGCCATGCCAGCACGCTTTTCTTTCCACGGTCCACCCTCCCCCCGCAAGTCAAACTTTGCAGAACTTCGCTGTCACACAACATGCCCTGCAAACACCCGGGGTGGGAGAGTGGGTTTTCTTTACTAGTTGGGACCCTGATATTGGGAGACTTGTTTTCTTTTTCCTAACAGCGTGGGTAGCTGTGCTGAAGTTTACCCCTGCCCTCTGTCTGAAATGTTTCTTGAACAGATTAATAGCGTGGAAATTCTGCTGGGGAAATATTTACCTGATTAGGAAAACAAGACCTTTAGAGACAGACATTTAGCTGCATTTCCATAATGTGTAAATTATTTGCATCTCAATGTAATGCTAATTGCTAAGCCCATGCTGATTGGAAATGAGCCCAACTAACCCACGGATGTTCACCAGGGCCTTGATACAGCTTCACCCTTCCAGCCTCATAGGTTACGCCGGCACAGGGGCCCTTCTCAACCCAGAAGAGTGCAGGTGCTTCTGCCCCATGCAGGCTCTCCGTGGGAGGATATTCTTTGTGGTGACCTACATCCTCTCCCCCAGGGAAGGGATTTTGTCTTCTGATCCAGTGCTGTTTGCTTCCAGTATGTCCATCGTCTCCTGGAATTTCCTCCTGGTTAGTAAGCTCCTCTGTTGAGAGGCTGCTCAACCCCTGGTCCGAACCCCCCACATAATTCCTTGTTATCCTTTTTTTACTTAAATTTTATTTTTGATGTGGACCACTTTTAAAGTCCTTATTGAATTTTCTACAACACTGCTCCTGTTTTATGGGGGTTTTTTGGCCAAGAGGCACGTGGGATCCCAACCCGGGATCAAAACCGCACCCCCTGCATTGGAAGGCAAAGTCTTAACCACTGGACCATGAAACATACGTGTTTAGAATGTCATCTGTATCAGAATTATGCTGGGGTGAGCCTGGAGGGGCCATGTGGCTTGTACAATGCAGACTCCTGGGCCCTGCTCCCAGAGGCTCTAATTCAGTAGCTACCAGGAGGGGGTCCTGGAGTCATCTTCTAAGCGCCGCCACCATGCACAGCTATGGATGCCGTTCATTCCGCACTTGGAGGTACACTGATCTTGGCTATGAGTCTTTATTCTCAGAGTTAGAGGAGCTGGCAGAGCAGCCTTCTGTCAAAGGTGAAAGGGAGCCTAGTGACTATGAAGCTCACACCAGCAGTTGAACACAAGCCCTGAAACAGATGCTGTGGTTTTGGATGCCTCCTCCTAGACCTGGTAATTTACAACCACATAAGACCAGGCGGGAGCCACCATCTTTCCCAGAGAGGCTGAGGGTCCTTTGCAAAGCTCTCCTAACCCTTCTTCTCCAAGATGCCCAAAGTTCTCCAAAATGCCCTCTCTCTAATGTGGTGGTAGTTGCTAGCTGTGTCCAACTCTTTGTGATCCCATGGACTGTAGCCCACCAGGCCCTTCTGTCCTTGGAATTCTCCAGGCAAGAATACTGGAGTGGGTAGCCGTTCCCTTCTCCAGGGGATCTTCCTGACCCAGGGATCTCACCTGGGTCTGCCACATTGTAGGCAGGTTCTTTACCATCCAAGCCACTAGGGAAGCCCTTCTCCAAAGAGGCGTCTGGAGCGGTTTGGAATCAAGTGTCTCCTTGCTGATGGATGCCCCAAAAGCCACGACGGTCCTTTCCCCACCGGGGAGTTTGCACTGAACACAGTGTGTTGGGTCAGCTACGGAGAACGAGCGATGGCTCTGGAGCCCACTTGGGGTATATTTTTTAGCGAACAATTAATTCACCAGAGATGAGTTCATGTTGATGAAACACTTGTCTGTCCCTTTATAAAATAGAGGAGCTGACCTGGTAGGTGGACAGTTTAATCTTATTGGAGATCCAGGCTGCCCTGACACCGAGTAGAAGTTATTATCATACTTAGCTATTTGGAACAAGCAGCGTTTTAGTGGGTGGTTGCTTAATAGGATGAGAAATCTTTAGCTAATAGAGAACCCATTTCTTCTTCTGATGTACATTTAATTTTTTACCAATTACGCAGACCTATTTGTTTCGCCATTGTAGCAAAGCAATTGCTTATTCATAAGCATCAAAGCTAAGGCACGGATGACTTCCAGTGCCTGGAAAAATTGTGCAGACTTAAAAGACAAGGGGATCTAGTCAGCCTTCTTACACAGCACAGAGCCTCTGATGCTCCTGTGGATTGTGGATTATTAGAATGATAAATGGAGATATATCTATTATAGTTACTAAGATTGTAAATAAGGTTTTTCTCGGTCGTGTCTGAGTCTTTGCAACTCTGTGGACTATAGCCTTCCAGGCTCCTTCTGTCCATGAAATTCTCCAGGCAGGAATATTGGAGTGGGCTGCCATTCCTTTCTTCAGGGGATCTTCCTGACCCAGGGATCCAACCCTGGTGTCCCACATTGCAGGTGGATTCTTTACCATCTGAGCCACCAGGGAAGCCCCGATTAAGGTTTTCACCATGTTTCTTAAACTCCAGATGTGTCTCTGCCTAAAGGTTAGTAACTAAGCATAGTAAATACTTCAGTGATCTTTCCATGAAGCTTCCTTGGTCTCTCATGGAATCTTTTCCTATCCTGACTTATACACGACCCACGTAGGAAGCACAGCCTTGAAAGATTTCTCACTGAGACAAACGTGTGGCCACTTTCAGAGGAGAGTGCACTCACAGTTGGCCCAACTTCTCCCTGACCTGGAACTCGGGCCTGAAATCGGGCACAGATAGGACTGTAGGTTAAAATACAGGATACCCAGTCAAAATCAACTTTCAGATCAACAATGGGAACTTTTTAGCATAAGCATGCAGTATTCGAGATATACTTATACTGAAAGGTTTTGTTTTATCTGAAATTCATTTGCAACTGAGCAGCACCCTTTTTATTTGCTAAATCGAGAAACTCTTGCAAGGGTCCTGTCCACACTAGATATTCTTGCTGTACAGGCAGACTTGTTTTATTGCACTTTGTTTATTGAACTTTGCAGATACTGCTTTTTTTTTAATAAATTGAAGGTTTGTGCCAACCCAATAAAAATGTTCACATTGCACCCAAATCTTGGAGAAGGAAATGGCAACCCACTCCAGTGTTCTTGCCTGGAGAATCCCAGGGAAGGAGGAGCCTGGTGGGCTGCCGTCTATGGGGTCGCGCAGAGTCGGACACGACTGAAGTGACTTAGCAGCAGCAGCACCCAAAGGTTACTAGGATGTTGGTAGCAGGCCTCTCTAAATTTGTTGTTGTTGAGGTATAGCTGATTTACAGTGTTGTGCTTCATTTCTGCTGAACCGCAAAGTGGTTCAGCTAAACATATATGTGTATATGTAGGTATGTATATACATCCTTTTGCATGTTTTTCCGTTTTATTTTATCACAGGTTATTGAATACCATTCCTTGGCTATACAGTAGGATTTTGCTGTCTGTCCATTCTCTGTATAATAGTCTCCACTTGCTGATCCCAAGTCCCTAATACACCCCCCTCCCCGCACCACCATCCCGACAGCCACTGGTCTGCTCTCTTATGTCTGAGAGTCTGGTTCTGTTTCATAAGCAAGTTCATTTGTGTCATGGTTTAGATTCCACACATAAGGGATATCATGTGGTATTTGTCTTTCTCTGTCTGACTTCACTCAGGATGATAATCTCTAGGTCCATCTGTGTTGCTGCAAATGGCTTTATTTCCTTCTTTTTAACGACTGCGTGATATTCCACTGCATATACGCACCACGCCTTCTTTATCCATTCTTCCGCTGATGGGTGTTTCCATGTCTATTGTGAATAGTGTCGCTGTGAACACAGAGCTGCATGCGTTTTGTTGAACTGTAGTTTTTTCCAGCACTTTTTCTTAAGGGCACTTTTCTGTCCTGAGGAATGTCAAAAAGGAATTTAGTAAGTGGAGGCTGAAATTTCAACGTGACCAACTGGATCCATTTGTCTAATTTATAACGATACCTGCTGCTCCCAGCGCCATCTCGTTACTCACTGACATGCGTAAGTGGATCACAGGAAAATTACTCGTGTCTCTAAGGAATTGTCTAATCCTATTCACGTTCCTTAAAGAGACCTCCTCTGAACAGAGGACCTTGCACAAAGGAGGAAAGTAATATGCCTGGAGCTATGAGAAATGTCCACTTTTATTTGTAGTCAGAGGGGAAATGTCATTTCCCCCATAAATAGATACATTTATTTTTAAATGAAAAATACTCAGGCTGACTGAAAAAAACAGCATGATGAAAACTTGCAGACCCTGCTCAGAGGACTGAAAATGGAGTGGCCTTTCCGGAAATTGGTTAGACCAACCTGTCAAGGCCCTTGGATCAGCAGTTCATCTTCTGGGAATCTGGTTCAAATTGCTGATTGTTTATATAGGTTAAAGATTCTGCAGTGATATTTTTAGGGAAAAGAAAAATTTAGGAATAGCCTAAATGCCCAGTGGTTTGAGAAGGTGAACAGTAATTTGTACCACTTGAAATGCTTCTAAGGGTTTGTAATCATATGGGGGAAATGTTTGTGTTGTGTTCAGTGGGAACAAAAATAGTCTGTGGTTGTATAATGTGATCATCCCAGTTATGTAAAACCACTTGAAAAAGTGTGGAAGGAAATACAGCAAACTCAAAAAAAATGTTTTTTCAGCTGATGTGATTTCAATTTTCTTGTGTATACTTGTAGGTTTTCCAAGGCTGCTTAAGTCTGCATTTGTATCTTTAGAAATGAGGTTATTAGGAGGAGAGTTTGTGCTGGGGGGTCCTTGCCCAATGGCAGGATGGATTGAATGGCTAACCAGCCCTGCCTTGACCAGTTAAAATTAAATTGATGACATTTAAATGAATGTCCTGCCTGGTTTTACGCCGGGACTTTACATTTGGAGCTGATCTGATGCTATTTCCACGGGGTTCTGGGCAATCTAAAGACAGTCCTGGGTGAATGAGCATGTAAGGAATTTCTTCCAGGAAAGGCATGAACATCTTTTTTCCTTCCGTTTCCTCTTGGCTCTTGATCAGCGATAGACTGCGTTCTGTCACCCAGCCATAGCACCCCGCCTTCCCTGATCCTCACAGCTGAGTCACCTTTCAGGTGCCCGACAGGTTCCAAAGACAGGACTGAAGGCAGAATGTTGAAGCATCAGAATCTTCCTCCGCCCTTGAAAATCCTTTTTTTCTCCCTGAAACCACTGGGACTTTCCTCCTCCCCACCATGATCAAAAGCCAGGAATGAGTTTGGTTTATCGCTCCATCTCCAGGGCCGTCTCTCCTTTCTTTGGAAATGGAAGCAGAAATTATCCTGAAGAGGCAGTACTTACTGAAAGATGGAGAGGGAGCCCTGGGTCAGTGAAAGGAATCTTCTCTGGTTTATTTTCAAATGCATCGCTCTTGCATTCGCATTTGTGGAAGGCATGTGACATGTCGCATCTCCGTTGCAGTTCAGTGTCAGGAAACCAGTTGTTGGCCAGGAGTAATTTATGAGCAAGCAAGTAAGCACCGGAATGTTTAAGGATCTTTTGCACTGAGATTCCCCACCTCCCACCATTTGCAGTAGGAGTTGTTGTTGTTTTTTAATATCTTTTATTTTATTTATTTATTTGGCTGAACCGGGTCTTACTTGCAGTGCTTGGGATCCAGTTCCCTGACCAGGGATTGAACCCCGGACCCCCTTGCATTGGGAGCCAGAGTGTTAACCACCGGACTACCAGGGAAGTCCCAGCAGTAGGAGCTTTTCCTCACTTGCCAAGCTCTGCTTCCTGGGGTAGGCCAGCCCTTTTACATGGTCCAGTGGTATGTATGAGTCGTGAAGCTGGAAGACAGAGTTAGTGCCTGAAGTGAAGGAGGAGCTTTCCTGGGGTGGATGGGAGGGAGCTGAAGGAGTACGCCCCCATGTGGCGAGAGAGAAGCACTGCGCCTTTTAACATCTGGGAAACCAAGAGCGATGACTCAAATGAAAAAGAAAAGGGTAGACTTGGGACTGAACAAAAATGCCCTGGAGCCATTGAAAACTAGAGTCCCAGAGGCTAAGGAATTTAGAAAATATTTCTGTAGTCTTAAAGGAAACAAGTGGAATATGAAACGTGTATTAAGATCTGTAAGCCACATACACACTGCTGTATTTAAAATGGATAACCCACAAGGGCTTCTCCGGTGGCTCAGCGGTAAAGAATCCCCCTGCCGATGCAGGAGACAGGAGACGCGGTTCAGTCCTGGGTGGGGAAGATCCTCTGGAGGAGGAAATGGCAGCACACTCCAGAGTTATTGCCTGGAAAATCCCACGGACAGAGGAGCCTGGCGGGCTACGGGCCACAGGGTCGCAGAGTCGGACGTGACTGAGCACAAACACCACACAGCAAGGATTTACGAAGAAGGAGTTTTTTCCGGGGACCTGAAGCGTTCTGTGTTTAGCGGACGAGAATTGCCTACTTGTGCTAATTCAACCAGATCATCTCCAGTAATATCTTGGGGACATTTCTAAAGCTCCTGTGGCTGATGATCTGTTAATTAGCGTTCCTCTTATTCTCTGGTGGCCTGAGCGTCCATCTCCGGGCCTATTATTGATGGATTTGGTCGGTTACATCATCACAGGGGCAGCAAACATCCTGTTCCTGCTGAGTCTGGGCCCATGGGGGACAAAACGAAGGCTACCGTGGCGTTTATCTAGCAAGATGAAGTCTGAGGTCCTTGAATCTGTAAGGACTCATTGTTCCAAAATCTTCCTTGTATTTTTTTTTTTTTCTGGAAAGATTATAGAAAGTCCCACCTTACTTTCTGAAGCATCGCTGATGGGAAGTGATTCAGAGCCTGTGATCTGAGGACATCAGGCCCTTTCACGGGGGAGGAAGTCATACCCCAAGGGGAGGGGGCTTATCTCCTCTCCCCCCAACTTCCCCAGCTTGTGCCCACCAGACCCAGCTCTGTTTTTTGCTGTACAGTATGGTGTGTTGGTACAAGCATCATGTCCCTTGTTTGGGGGAGAAGAAAGCAGGGGACAAATGTGTGCAATAAAGTCAACCTCGTGATTCAGCTGGAAAAGGGAGCCTTGGTCTGGTCTGTCTGTTCCCTGTGGTCCTCATTCTCACATTTAGCAACGGGGTGCCTCCCCGGAAGGATGAAGAGCGGGGCAGCAGGCTGAGCCCCGGCCTTGGGCCCCTTCTGGGTGTGGATGTGTAGATGCTTGAGTTTCAATTTTAAAACATTGGGTTTTGATGATGGGCAACTTTGAAGTCTTTCCACCTTCTTTAAAGGATTGTAACCCAGTGTCCCTGGCTTGGTGTTAATAAATATATCCTACAGACAGCGGCTTTATACTTAAAACAGTAGATCTAATGGGTTAAGAAATAGTGTCTTCATGGTTTCAGGTTTGTTGACGAGCGGGAGTGATTATAGATATGAGGTTTCTACGGAGCCTTTTCTGCCTCTGGTGATGCAATCTCACTGGGTCTCTCTGAACTTAAGTGTCTTGGATTTCAAGTTCCTAAATGTCACCGTGGTAATTGGCTTTGCTATGCTTTTGGGCTTCCATGGTGGCTCAGATGGTAAAGAATCTGCCTGTAATGCAGGAGACCCAGGTTCGATCCCTGGGTTGGGAAGATCCCCCGGAGAAGGGAATGGCAGCCCACTCCAGTATTCTTGGCTGGAGAATCCCAGGGACAGAGGAGCCTGGGGGCAGGCTGCAGTCCATGGGGTCTCAAAGAATCGGACATGACTGAGCGACTAACACACACTCTTGTGAGCATAGGGGTAGGTCACCACACCACCCCCGACTCCCAGTCAACCACAGGGCCCTGGTTAAAAGGTGGCTTCTGGAGGCAAAGGATCCAGCTTGACTCCTGAATCCATGATGGACTCAGGACTTGGAATTCAGGGCCGTGACTTGGAACCAGCTGCTCTACCTCTCTGTTCTTTAAGTTCCTCGTTTGTTGAAAGGGATCATCTCTACCTCATGGGGCTTTTTTAAGGAAGGAGGATTTGTTGAGACTAAGTTCTCAGTATTACCCCCACCTCACTGGTGAGGTTTTTCATTCCTAAACCCGACATCGGCTGTTTCTTCCGCAAAACGTCCTTCCCCTTTGCCAAATCCTGCTTGAAAAGTGCCCAGACCTCTCCTCTCCCAGGAAATCTCACGGGTCGATCCCTGATCCCACACCAGGCTCAGCTGTTGCCTCTGTTAAGGGGTCACCCTTTGTCCGTGGTGCTGGCATCTTACTGGACAGAGTGTGAAGATTTAAGCAGCCTTCCCAGGAGAGGCGAGAACAGTCACGGCTGGGGACGCACCCTTCCTCTCCGTGATTATTTATCTGGACTAATGTTCCTTGTTGCAGGCTCATTAGCGGCTGTTATCAAATGCTGGCTTATTTACCTTTCCCAGCACATCAGGCGTTCGCACCCTCCCGTTTCTCACCAGGGAAAGGCAGCCACATCCGCGTTCACACTTCGGCGAGGACCCCGAGGCGAGGCGCGCGTGCTCGTCTGGGTTCATCAGTCTTTACACCTCTCGACGTTCCTGTTAAGCGCGGGTTTGTTGCTGGAATTTGCTCACGAGGCCCCCGGCTCCGTCGCTGTCTGCGCGTCACTTGCAGGAGGCCCAGAGTCAGATCCTTCTGTGACAGGGACAGATACGAGCGTGGCCTCCCCGTGCTTGTTTGGGACAGCGCACTTCTGTCCCTTCAATTCAAGGGCGTGATCCATGTCCAACCATCTGTCCTTCCTGAAGTTATGAAAATCCCGAAGGGAAGAGTTATTCCTTTATTTTATCTCTATCAACTCCCACCAGAGAGCATCCCTGTTGGGGCTGTGTATTCAGAGGAGAGTCCGGGCGTCCGGGGTGCCCACTGACTGGCCCCGGAGACAGCTGAGTGCCCCCATCACTGCACAGCTTCCTCTGCGCCCAGCACTCACATCTGCTTGCTTGTGCCTTTGGTGTTTATGGACTTAAAATCCCACGCATTTTGCTCAGTTCCACGACAAGCCTCTGTAGCCTGAGTTATCAGGTATTGTCAACAATTAAAAAAAAAAAAACGAGGTGTGCCGAGAAGCACACACCTGTGCATACACACACGAAGATCATCTAATATTGGAGGCAAGAAAGATGGTACTAGACTTCCCTGGTGGAGCAGTGCATAAGAATCCACCTGCCAGTGCAGGGGACACGGGTTCGATCCGTGGTCCGGGAAGATCCCTCATGCCTTAGAGCAGCTCAACCTGTGCACCACGGCTGCTGAGCCCACGCGCCTAAAGCCCATGCTCTGCAGCAAGAGAAACTCTGCTCCGAAACTAGAGAGTAGCCTTCGCTTGCCATGACTAGAGAAAAGCCTGAGCAGGAACGAAGACCCAGCGCAGACAAACTAATTAATTAAAAAAAGATAGGCGGGTCCCGGGGGTAATTGCATACTTGCGCATGTGCACACACACACACACACGTGCATGCACACACATATAGACACCACAAAGTGAATGTTGAGCTTCCGCTTGTGCAAATATTGCCTTGGAGGAGTCGCAATCCCCTGAGACAGTTGCACCCTCCAGGGGCTGGTGTTATGCGTTGTGGCTCCCGACCATTGGAGGGCTGATGACCCTGGCACTTGAGAGGATGGATCACAGGCCCCTTCTCCCCAGTGGCTCTGAGCCTCCGCTGTCCCTGGGAGAAAGCCCCCTGAGGCCAGCTGGGGAGGAGCGAGCCCACCTGCCCTGCACGTCTTTCTTCCTCTTCAAGCTGCTTGGTCTCAGCAAACCACCGCGTAATGGTTTGTTTTTTTTGTTGTTGCTGTTTTCATGTTTTGATGTATTCCACTAAAGTCTGTTCATCTGAAAATGGAATCAAAGATCTGATCCCATTTATGCAGTGAGATTCGGGTCTTGACATGAAGTACCTGGGGGGTAAGATAAGTGCCCTTGTCTTGCTTTTCCACCAGGAGTAAGCAGAGGCCGCACCACCCTTCTGGGGTCAGGGGTAACGGAATCCTCCAAGTTTCTTAATTTGATGTTGGGAAAAGTTTTCTGCAGTTTTCAGCTCAGAGACAAGAATGATTTTACTTGTGAAAAACGTGTCCCCAGAGAAGGGAAGCGGCCACCATGGGGAGGTCCCTGCTGGCCTTGTCAGAGCAGAGCCTCAGTCAAGCTTCTGCTGTTCCCCCCAGCCTGGGGAGTCACACAGTTTATCCTCCAAAGCAGGACACTTTTGAGAGTGCAAGAGGCCACTAGTAACCCCCTTGGGAGAGCAAGTCAAAACTGGGCTGTCAGGTCTCACTGCTCACGGTGGACGTCCCAACAACAGGACCTGGTGGCCTGTCTGTGTCGTCCGAGTCAGGGTCTGCAGGCTCAGATGATAGAGAGACTCTCCTTTCTATTTGTGCCACCACGGGTTTAAGATTTGATCAAGACCCTCCTCCTCCGGGAAACCTCCTTGATAGGTAAGGGGCTGCAAACCGCAGCCTGGATTCTCTGTCTCAGTCTTGCTCTCCTGTATTTCAGAGCCCGGCAGTTGGCCTCCATTAGGAATCGGCAAATCACCCATGGATATTTGGGATAATCTGGGCATTTGGGAAACCATGAGTATTTGGGATAATCTGATCCTAAGAACAGAGTAATGAATGAAGGTGTGGAGGACCAGATGGAAGTTAGGAAATAGACCTCGTCCGGTCGTGCAAGCTCCCCCCACCGCTGCTTGTCCAAGTCCCGACCTGCCTTCTTTCTGACGGCTCTCTCTATGTCCCTCTCTTTCTGCTCAGACAAGAGTGAGAATGGCGAGGCGTATCAGAGGAAGAGGGCCGTGGCCGCCGACCTCGCGGAGGGCCCCGCCGCCCCCGGGCCGCCTCGGGGCAGCACGGCGCAGCCCGTTGGCAGCAGCTGGCGGCGGATCGCGCTGCTCATCCTGGCCATCACCATCCACAATATCCCAGGTGAGAGCCCGCCCGAGCGTCCGCAGGGGGAGCGTCTCTGTCGGCTTGGCGACTTGAAGCGGGGCCTGGGCAGCTGTGGTGCGGGTCCTTTCTCCAGTGGTCCCCAGCCTTCTTGGCATCTGGGACCGGTTTAGTGGAAGACCATGCTTCCGTGGACCGGGGCGGTGGGGATGCTCTGGGGATGATGCGAGTGCATCGCATTTCTTGTGCACTTTATGTCTAATCCAGTGCTCCCGCTGGCCTGACAGCAGGTGCCCGTCTGTGGCCGGAGCCTGGGGACCCTTGCTCCAGGGGGCTGTGGGGGAGGGAGCACCAATCTTTCCTGAGTTTATCTTTCGGGTTACTGGCTCTGGATTGGTCATCATATGTTCCAACTTCCTGTTCCAGTTACTGCAGACAATTTCACTCCAGTGTCCACCTCTGAGTTCCTTTCTTCACATATTTGATACCAAGTTATTTGGGCACAGATTCATTAGCTATTGCCTCTTGTAAATATGGAATGTCTCTGGATTTTCTTAATGCCTTAAAAAATTTTTTTAAATGTTTGTTTATTTCTGGCTGCACTGGGTCTTAGCTGTGGCTCATGGGCTTAGGGATCAAATCCACATCCTTTGCATTGAAGGGCAGATTCTTAACCACTGGACCACCAGGCAGGTCCCCCTGATGCTCTGTTAAAGTATTGAATTCAGTATGGTTTTACACTGATGTTTGTCTTACCTGCTTCCTTCCTGGGGGCATCTTTCGGAGATATCCCTGTTGTTACCAAGTCCAAGTTTGTACTGCCTACTGCATGGCAGGTCAATAAATCAAGAGGTGAGTTGTTGGGACAAGGAAGAGCAACTTTATTCGGGAACCAGCAAACCAGGAGGACGGTGGACTCATGTCCCAAAGAACCATCTTGCCTGAGGTGGAATTCAGGCTTCTTTTATACGGAAAGGGGAGAGAGGAAAGGTGAACATTTGTTTCCTGGTTCTGGTCAGCTTCCAGGGGGATGTGTCCCTTCCTCCTTCTTGCAGTCGTTCACAGGTGAGCCTGGTCAGGCTGCTCATCACCTGAGACGCAGGGTTCCCAGAGATGGGCCAGGCAGATTAATAACCTGCACCCCCTGCAGAGGAAGCACAGAATCTTAACCACTGGGCCATCAGAAAAGTCCTGTGTTATGTATGATTTAAGTCCACAGGCACATCCCTTTAGTGACTGACTGAGAATACAGAGGTTCCTCCCGATTGCATTGTGATCCTTTCCTTTTTAGCAAATTTGAACCAATTTGTTTCATGTCTTTGGATTTATTTTCATTGAAAAAAAAAACTTGTTGGTGTTCTATTTAAAAAATAATATGTTTTACAGAGAATAACTAGAAAAGACAGCTAAACATACAGAAGATATTATTAAAAGCCAGATTGAGGGATGCTGGGGAATCCCTTGTGGTACATTTTAGAGTTCCATCTCTAAAGCCTACTAAATAGTTTATCCTGACAAATGGCTTGAGCTGTCTGAACCTCAGTGTTCTCATCTATAAAATGGGGATAATGCTATGACTGAGATGACTGGGCTATTCTTTACAAAGTGATCTACACTAATTTTGATAAATAAGGTTAGATGTGTATATACACAGTATACGCAGTATTTGGGCCGTCTGAGCATGTGAAAGGTGGAAGCTGTTGTTAGCATCAATGATGCTCCTGATTCCTTCAGTCTCTTTTAAAAAGTCCTTAGTTCACTTCGCTTTGGTTGTGTCGGGTCCGGGTCGCAGCGTAGGCACGGCGGTTCGTGGTGTGCAGGCCCAGTTGCCCCAAGGCGTGTGGGGTCTTTGTACCCTGACTGGGATGAACACCCCCACCTGCACTGGACCTCCAGGGAAGTCCCCTCAGTCCTTCAGTCTTGAATTCTTAAACGCTCTGATTCATCTTTCATAGTTTTGAAGCTCAAGTTTGAGTGATAACCTTGTTCAGGGAGCAGCCCCAGGTGATATATTACCTGAGTCCTTGCAGAGTTCATAATGTCACCCTGTTACCCCAACACAGGCGCGAAGGCTGCTCTGGGCAGAGCTCTCCAGGGGCACGTATTTCTCCTTGAAGCCCTTGTGAATACTGTTATCTTCTGGCTTCAGTCTGTGGGAGAAAAGGCCACAGCCGAACCGAGTTTATCCCTCGGTGGGTAACTTGAAATTCTTTTGCTTGTGCAATGAAGATTTTTTGGGGTCATTTTTAGAGAAGGCAAAATTTCAATATATTATGTATTCCAGTATACACACACACACACACATAAAAATATACATGCATACACACATATGTATGTATATGTGTATGTGTGTGCTCAGTCACTCAGTCGTGTCCGACTCTCTGGGACCCCATGGACTGTAGCCCCCCAGGCTCCTCTGCCCATGGGATTTCCCAAGAAAGAATACTGGAGTGCTTTGCCATGCCCTCCAGGGGATCTTCCCAACCTAGGATCAAACGTGCGTCTCCTGCTTTGGCAGGTGGATTCTTTACCACTGCACCACTTGGGAAAACCTTACATGTGTGTGTGTTTGTCTCTCTATATACATATGTGTGTGTGTGTGTGTGTATAGACATGAAATGTGTCAGAAGACTAAGTGTCTAATTACTTTTAGGCTCAGGCTTTCCTCTAAACGAGAAGCATTTTCCTCAAGTATTTCTGTCCTGATCTTAGGAATGTCCTATGATCATATAGGCTGATTGGCCTCGTTTTTTTTCAGCCTCTGTTTCCCTCTCATTTCCCTCTTGGCTTTTTCCCTTTGGGTAAAAGTCAAGGTTTTGCCCAAAAACAGTCAGCTATTTTGATTGTTTTCCTGGAGCATGCTATTCAGTATGGATTGAGATGATATTGTATGTGGGACCCCCGGGCACAAATCTGACCAAAGTGGGTTTGCCCCCATGGAAAGATCTGGTCACACTCACCGCTAGTATTTTTTTTAATTAATTAATTTTAAAAATTTATTTATTTATTTGGCTGTGCCAGGTCTTAATTGCAGCATGCCGGATCCTTAGTTACAGCATGTAGGATCTAGTTCCCTGACCAGGGACCGCACCTGGCTCCCCTGCCTTGGGCATGCACGGTCGTAGCCTCTGGACCTCTGAGGAAGTCCCACACCCCAGTATCTTGACGAGCCCACTGGGAGACCAAGGGCTCCGCAGAGGGCAGCGCCCAAGCCTCCACAGACATGTTCAACCTGTTAACTGCAGGTTGGAGTTAACAGGTTGAACACGTTATTGGAGAAGAGAATTATGGATTCACTTCTCAATCCTTGGAGAAGAGAATTATGCTTATGCTGTCTTTTCAGTCACAGTAATTAGTGACTTTCTTTCTGCCACGTAAGATTCCTTGTTTAACCAGTTGAAAAAGAATAAAGATCTAAATATAAATAGATGTGCTTCCCAAGACTCCGGTGGGGCTCAATCCCAGAGTCTCAAGCTCCTGACTTCAGTCTGAAGGAAAGTTCACTGGCACCTTCGGGCAGTTTCGTCCCCTTTGATGAGCACCGTTTCAAGAGCTTCTCTGTCACCAACCTACCTTTGAAAAGGTCTCTTCTTTAACACTTGCCTTCATGGTTTATTAAAAATTTAACTAGAGCTTTGATGTTCCCAGAGACTCTGGGTTTTCAGATAGATTTTCACAGTGACTAAATGGATAATTGATTTTTTTTTTGAAGCTTTTTTGTCCTGGCTGATTCAGTTTTACATGTCCTGGGGATGACATTTTGTTTTAAAAAATTATTTTTTTAAATGTGGACGCCGAAAGCTTGTTAGCGTATGTGCTGTCTCCCAGAGGTTCCTGGAGCTTGAGAACGCACACAGGTGTGAGTGCACACCCAGGGCACTTGGCTTCATATTTAAGACACAGCGCAAGGATAAAAGCGTCCTTAAAACATCTGTGGCTTACAGTCCCGCGAAGACTCTGCTAAGAGCTGTGGACCCTCTTGTAAGAGATGGTTGCTCGCAAACCTGTTTGCAGGCAGTTTGGGGTGTTCACAGGCTTCCCTGGTGGCTCAAACGGTAAAGAATCCGCCTGCAATGCAGGAGACCTGGGTTCGATCCCTGAGTTTGGAAGATTCCCTGGAGAAGGGAGTGGCTACCCACTCCAGTATTCTTGCTTGGAGAATCCCACGGACAGGGGAGCCTGGCAGGCTACAGTCCCTAAGGTCACAGAGAGTCAGACACGACTGAGGGACTAACACTTCCAGTTCCCTTGGGTGTTCATAGCCCTCATGAAGGCCACCCACAGCTCCAGAGTAGGAAGGACCCCCTGCTTTAGAGAAACAAACTGTCCAGCTGGGCAGGCGCTTGAAATGTTTCCGGAGAAAAGGGTGATGACTGACGGAGGCCAGTAGGCCTGAGCCCTGTCGGCCTAAGGGGGGTATGCAGAGACTCCCGAGGGGAGGGGCGTCTCCGCACTTCACCGTCAGTCTCTGGCTCAGCCTGGGGAGCTGAGTCCTTTGGAAAATGATCTCCCAAGGAAAGCGGCACACTTTCCATGAACGCGACCCCGCTCTGTAGCCTCGGAGCTCCCTGTGTCCTAACGGGCTTTTCCTGCAGTACTGCATACACTCCAGGGCTCAGAGCCTTCCAGAGATTTCCAGGCCTTCAGAAAACAGGCTGCCGTTCTGTGTCAGTGTGGAATTAAAAATCAGCCAGCCATCGAGTTTCTATTAATCTCTTTTCATGAGTAGCTTATGGTCTTTGTACTGAGAAAGTTAAATTTAGAGCTTAAAGGGATTCTAGAAGTTATCTCATTCAAGCACTGCTCCATTTGAAAATTTGGTGGTTGGAGGAGGGAGGGGGTGCTAAATGATCATGATGGTTCCTTCCAGCGCTGGCCTTGAACGAGTCAGTGAAAAATAAGTAGCATTAATACTTTATTATTGTTGTTTAGTTGCTCAGTCATCTCTGACTCTGCAACCCCATGGACTGTGGCCCACCAGGCCTCTCTGTTCATGGGATTTCCCAGGCAAGAATACTGGAGTGGGCTGCCACTTCCTTCTCCAGGGATCTTCCTGACCCAGGGGTCGAACGTGTATCTCCTGCATTGGCAGGCGGGTTCTTTACCTCTGAGCCACCAGGGAAGCCCAGTCCATTATTAGTTCCATTTATTTCACAGTGTTCACTGCTCCTTTCTGGGTGACACCCCTCCCTCCCACATTCTGTATCTGCTTCTGTCTTGATAGTTATTGCTCTCCATGGCAGTTATTTATATGTATTTATTTCCCCCTTGTAAATGGACCTTCTTATAAGAAGGCCTGTATCGTCTTCTCTTTTTTCAGAAGCAAAAGAAAATGTTATTATTTTTTTAAACTTTATATTTTATGTTGGGGTAGACGATTAACAATGCTATGATCGTCTCAGGTGGACAGCGAAGGGACTCAGCCATACACACACCTGTTTCCATTCTTGCCCAAACTCCCCTCCCATCCAGGCTGCCACGAAACACTGAGCAGAATTCCCTGTGCTGCACAGCAGGACTTCGTTGGTTATCCACTTAAAATAGCCATCCCAAACTCCCTGACTGTCCTTCCTCTGATCCTTCCCCCCTCTCTCAGCAGCCATAAGTCTGTGAGTGCTTCTGTTTTGTAATAAGCCCATCTTCTTTTTGGAGCCTTATTGAATATAATTCGTACTGAAGTGCATTATTTATTCGGGCTCTGGGGGTGGCTGGCGCCTTCGGGGACCTGCCCTCCTTCCCAGCAGGGGACCCGGGTGTCCCAGCTTCCTCTCCACCTTGGCCACCAGGTGGGCTGAGGGACACATTTACGCTCTGTGCATCTCCAGGATACACTGGACTTGCCTTGCTGTCTGACCTGACCTGAAAAAATCTCTAGAAGAAGCGGCTGGGTGAGTCACTTGCTTTATGCAGTTTCTTCGCATCAGAGCCGAGAGTCGAGGTTGCTTTGCTGGCTGTTACCGTGACACCCACAGAGCCGGAGGTCACTCTCCGTGTCTCTAGAACCGTTCGACCGTTGCTTTGAGTTATGTGACTCGTCTCCCTTCACGGCTCCTAACAGACCCCATTTCATGGCTTTAAACCAGACGTGCTCACGTTTTCATTGGAAGTGATTTTGTTTCGGGGAACAAAACAGCACAGATTTATTCCCGCATATGTTAATGCTGGTTGGTTATTCTTGGGATCCTGGACTTAGCAGATTACAGCTGATCGTTTGTTTCCTTCATGTTTCTGTGAGAGTCATAACTCAGCTCTTCTATAATGAATATTTGTGATTTGTGTAAGCAGGTAAAAATTGGTCTTTTTTTTTTTAATTACAGTTGATTTACAGTGTTGTATTGATTTCTGCTGTTCAGTTATACATTCTTTTCAAAAAGTACTTTTTTCTGTTGTGGTTTATCCTCGGATTTTGAATCCAGTTCTCTGTGCTATCCGGTAGGACTTTGTGGTCTATCCCTCCTACGTATAATAGCTTGTATCTGCTGACCCCCAAAATGCTCTCCACCACCTAACCACCTCAACATCCCTCATCTCTCCCCAACATACACAAAAAGTATGAAAGTAAAATTATTCCTTTATGCTTGAGAGACTCTTCTTGGAGTTGTTTGAATTACTGGTGGGAGACAGAATGAAGGATTATATTAGCTTCCAATGGAACAAATTCTCCCTAACCTAGTGGCTACAAGCAGCCCAGATTTCCTCTTTACAGGCCTGCAGGCCAGGAGGCCACATGTTGGCAGGGCTGTGTCACCCCTGGAACTGGCCTCTTGCAGCTCCTGGGGGCCGCTGGCTTTCCTGGCCTTGCAGCCGCACTTCTCCAGTCTCTGTCTCCATGGTCACATTGCGTTCCCTTCTGTATCTTTTCTCCCCCTGACTTGTTCTTATAAAAACCCCAGTGACTGCATTTCGGGCCCCACCCAGGTAGTCTGCGGGCGTTACCCCATCCCCAGATAATCCAGGATCATCACGTCTGCAGAGTCTCCTTGGCCAGGAAAGATGCCATCCCTGGGTCCCAGGGATTGTTGGTGGCACAAGCCCCAGCACTCACTCTATCCTCCTGTGATCTCCACCTGCTGCCTGGGGGGCTTTGCAGGGGCAGCCGTGAGCAGGTGCAGGAAGGAGCCAACAGCCGGAAAGAAGAGCTCATTGAGTCTTCATTTTCCTGGGGCAAAGAAAGAGTAGAGAATTCTGCTTTTGTATGTGGACCTTTCCAGGAAAACCTTGATGCAGGAGCCACTGATTCTACAGTGATCTATATTTATGTGCTCGGTTGTGTCCGACTCTTTGTGACCCCGTAGACTGTTGCCCACCAGACTCCTCTGTTCATGGAATTTTCCCAGCAAGAATATTGGAGTGGGTTGCCATTTCGTTCTCCAGGGGATCTTCCCAACCCAGGGATCGAATCTGCATTTATGGCGTCTTCTGCATTGGCAGCTAGAGTCTTTGCCACTAGCGCCACCTCACTGATCTATGCTTCCAGAAACTGGAGGGATATTTTCTGCAGCCAGAGACCCAGGCTCAGTGGGTAAGCTGAACCCTACTCAAAACTACAAATCACTGATGCTAGAGGCCACCACTTGCGGAGGCCTTCTGAGACTTCAGATGTCCAGTGCTCCTCTAGACAATTTAGATATTTGAGACCCTGGTTTACATTTTAGAAACTGAGAGCCAGAGAGGTTAAAGACCAAGCTCATGGGCACAGAGCAGGTCCTGGTAGAGTGAGGTCCACACGCCTCCCCTGTTATACGTGCACGCTCAGGGGTGTCCAACTCTTTGCGGCCCCATGGACTGCAACCCGCCAGGCTCTTCTGTCTATGGGATTTTGGAATGGGATTCAAGAATGCTGGAATGGGTTTTGCCATTCCCTTCTCCAGGGGATCTTTCTGACCCAGGGATCAAATCCGGGTCTCCTGCATTGCAGGCAGATTCTTTCCCGTCTGAGCACCAGGGAAGTCCACGTGCCTCCTGCATCGGCCCCTTGAACCTCAATGAGCATCGTCACTTTTCTTCCAGTGGATCACAGAGCTTTTCAGCAACAGTTCCAGAAATGTTCAGGAAGTGCTTCTCACTCTTTGAAGCTTGCCACATCAGATGCCGATGCCTGCAGCATCACATCGGCATGTTGGCGTGGGGGCCACTCCCGACGCCTCAGGCTCTGTCCAGCAAGGAGATCTTGGCAGAGGAAACCTGGACCGGAAGCCTCATCCTCGCCCAGCGGCACCTGCTGCTGTGGGCTCTGCAGATGTGTGTGTGGAATGGTCACCGTGCAACCCCCACAGCCCCCTCCACCGTCGAGTGGGGACGATCGGGACCCAGGCAGACAGTCACCTCTTTAAACACATCAAGGAAGGAGGCTAGCACAGGATTTAGAGACAGAAAGGCCAGGGCTGGGATCCTGGAGCCACCAGATGCTCTGCTAGCTGAGGATCCTTAGGTGAGATTATGGAAGTCTCAGTTTTCCCAGCTGCAAAATGGGAATAATATCTATCTTGTGGTTCAGTGTCCAGTCAGATGGCAGCTAGCAAAGCCACTCCCTGTGTTGCCTGCCATGGAGTGCGGATCACCATGGCCAGGACACAGTAGGACCTGAACAAGGTTAATTTCCCTCCACCTCCTCCCGGCCCCTCACATCCCTCCACCCCCCTACTTTTGGCTTCCCTTTTCTCCTCAAAGATCTTTTGGTTCTGGTCTTGGTGGTCTCGGTGGGACCGTCTTAGATCACTTTTCATTTCCTCTTCCAGAGGTTACACCTGAAGATAATATTTACTCCAGGCGTCTGGAAACACTGTAACATTCTCCTTTAATTATCTGGCTCTCAGTGGGAAGCCTGATGCGATAATTAGCGCGGGCTCCTGTCTGGGGTGACATTCCAATCCGAGCTCTGTGCTCCTGCGTATGTGCTGCGGCAGAAACTCCTAGCTCACTCCCAAATCAGGCCGTGGGGTCGGAAGGTGAGAACTGGCACAAACTCCCAAAGAGTGAAATCGCAGCTCTTGGATTCCTGCGTCACTGCTCAAAAGCGACAGGGCTACATTAGATTCACCATCAGCTCCGGCCTCGAGGCTCCAGACAAACAGGTGCCCGAGTGCTTGTCTCTGGCCATCAGAACAAGAAGTCTCTGTTCTAAGGCTGCACAAGGAAGAGGGTTGAAATCAAGACCCATTTACACATCTCCTGGGTTACATCATCCTGCTACATATTATGTGAATTAAAGGGAAAAAAAGTTAAAGCAAGAGAATGCAAACCTATTTTTGTATTAGGACTCAAAGCTTCCTGTGACTTCCAGTCTTTCTACAATTGCCAGGCAGATATACAGGGGTCCTCAGCCTCCAGGATCTAATTCCTGTCGAGCTGAGGTGGAACTGATGTAATAATAATAGAAATAAAATGTACAATGAATGCAGTGAGATTGAATCATCCCGAAACCATCCCCCCGAGTCAGTGGAAAAGTTGTCTTCCACAAACCCGATCCCTGGTGCCAAAAAGGTTTGGGGGCCCCCTGCATGGTTTGTGTGAAGCCTTTCAGAGCCCAGCTAAGTACACGTCCATGTGGACAAGGCCAGGGCTTGAATCCTGGAGCCACCAGATGTTCCTCTATTGATCAGAATTAAATAAAATCCAGAATCCAGATCCTCGGTGGTACTTTACCACATGTCAGCTGCTAGAGAGCCGTGGCGGCTGGAGCTGCCTTACTGGACAGCCGGCCGAGGACAGTGCCACGCTCACAGGAGCTCCTACTGGACGGCACCACTGGCATGTGGACCACGTGGAGATGTCGCTTCACCAGTTATTCAGAGCGTGCTGGCCGCTGCAGCCCTCCTTAATCAAAAGTATGATCGTGTTGCTAAATAAGAAGCCCAGAGTCCCCATTGGCTTTACGATGATCTTCGACAAGAGTTTCATTTGTCCTTGCTTCACTGTGAAGAGAACGGTGGCCCTTCTAAACTGTTGGTTGATAAAAATACCCAGCACCCTTGCTCACCTGATAACCCACCACAGAACCATGTTGCATCTTCTGGTGGGTCTGTCTCTCTCCTGTTGAGTGAACTCGTTTGTCCAGAAGCTGTGCCACCTAACAAGTTTAATCAATTGGTGACATTTGAGATGCAGTTTAATCAGTTGATAACGTCTGAGGTGCGTGCTTTATAATGGTCCCAGTTCATTCATATTCATGTGAGCTAATTTTAGCGCCCATTAATTATGTACCTAATAAGCCCCTGTTTATTCTGTTTTGTCTCCACTCCCTTGTTAGCTTTTATGATGTGGAGTTAAAGATAATTAAAATGTTACTCGTGTTCTGCAAATAACAATTAACCAAGGGTGAATTCTGAAATTCTGAAATCAGAATTCCATTTTCTGTCCCCCTTTCTTTGACTGAGTGCAGTGAGTGAAATGACACCTAAGTGTGAGTAGCGGTCCGTTCCTGGTCAGCTCCAGGGAGAATGAACAGGGACATGAATCTCAAACAGATCAGTCACGCTGGTGGGCTATCAGAAAAAAAAATTAATTAGAAGATGATTCATAGTTCCCGGGGACAATAAAACTTGGAGATTACATTTGCATTATAGCAATTTAGACAAGCCAAATTCACCCTTACTATGGATAAGTAAGAGTTAGGAGTCAGTCTCTCGTTTCCATCTTATTTGAAAATTACTGACCATGTGATTGTTATGTATGACAACTTTCCAAGCTGAAGGAAGGAAGGTGAATAATTCAGGCTGTACCCTGCTCTTCACAGGTGATATGAACATGAAGTACGATCTCTGGTAGATGAGCCTGCCTGAGGCATAAAGGTACCAGACAGACAGCCGTGATCCTGATTGCTGGACCCGGCCGTTGCATGTTTGGCACCTTTGCCATCCAAATCTCATTACCTTTCAACTTCCGGGCTTTGCATTCATCAACTCTCTTCTCTTGCTGTTCTTAACATTCAAAACTGTCACCTCCAGAGATCTTGCTCATTTGCTCCTCTTCTGTATGTTCTCAGAAATCCTCCCTGTTCTGCGATGCTGGGGAGGAGGTGGGGGCATGATGGCTAGGAAGAGAAAAAGATCTCCGAATCCTGTTTTGAGGCGCAAACGAAGTCTTCTTAGATATCAGTACAGCAAAATAGTCATTTTTTCCTCCTCCTCCTCTTCTAATAAAACACTTTTTTGTTTGTTTACAAAAAGCACTAAATCATTGTGGCAGCATCTTGGGTTTCCGTTTTGTGCCCCGTGCTCTGGGGTCAGCCTGTTTCACGTAGGGCCTTTCTGTGTGCAGGGGGACGTGTGGGAAGCCAGCTGATGAACTGATAGAGGACAGAGGTAAGCTGGGGCGGAGAGTGGAGGCGTGGAACTCCAAGCACTCAGTAGTTGGAGAAGGAAATGGCAACCCACTCCAGTGTTCTTGCCTGGAGAATCCCAGGGACAGGAGACCCTGGTGGGCTGCCGTCTATGGGGTTGCACAGAGTCAGACACGACTGAAGCGACTTAGCAGCAGCAGCAGCATTTGGGGAGGGCAGATCCCAGGGTGTCCTTGGGGTCTGGTGAGGACATCTGGGGCAGGCACCTTCCCATGCTCCTGGGGTCCTGCCCTAATATGCTTGCTCCTCAAAGACTCCGGATAAGTGCCAAGTTTTACCTCCTGGTAAGTCTGAAGAGTGCCCTGTTGCTTAGAGACAGGAGATGGTGCCTAGAGTGAAGATCAGGTTGTCAAGGAAACCAAGCCACAAATCCCCTTGCTTTCTTTCGGGTTGCTGGCCGGAAGAGTAGAAGGATTTTTGCTCTGACACCTGGAAGAAGAGATGCGGCTTCTTTTGCTACGTGTGTTTTCAACAAATTGATGTGTTGTCCAAGATGCAGCCGAGCTCGTACCCGAGTTGACAAACAGGGAGTTGTTTTGCATTGCTGTTGGTTATCAGTGAGTGCTTTCTGATACCAACAGAATCAAGCAATGATTGTAATCCTGACTTCTTTTTAGACATGTGGACCCCAGGACCCAACCCCACTCTGTTACAGAACTCGACTCTTGAATTCTGAGTTTTCATTTATTGTCTCAATAAATTAGATTATATGTGGCTTAGATTCATGTTACCCTTTTTTTTTTTTTTTAAAGGCAGAGGAGATATCCTTGTTCTCATCTTTCTGAATGGAGGGTGTTATGGACTGAACTGTGTTCCCAAAACCTATACATTGAGGTCCTGACCCCTGGGACCTCAGAATGTGACTTTAATGGGAAATACAGTTGTTGCAGATCCATTGGCTAAGATGAGGGCACGCTGGAATAGGGTTTGTCCCTAATCCAACACGCCCAGTTTTTCTCTTTCCATGGGGGGGAAATGTCCTTTTTTGGAGATCATGGTGGCAGAAGCGTCCCATTTTCCATTCTCTGCCTTTGAATTATTTGCGTGTTTCAGATGGTGGTCATCAGTAAACCTGGACATCTTCCTCTTAACTCTGGTGCTCACGAGTCAGAAAAACATTCCCACGGCCATCCTGAAGGGATTCGTTGTGGAAGCCACGAAAGTTCACATCTGCTTTCTGCTGTGGTGTCAGCGGATGAAGCACTGAGGCAGGCTGCTTCCAGGGCTGGCACCCAGCTGCTCCCTTCCCCCGCCCCAGGGGCGTTTACGGCACAGAGGGTCTTGTATCTCAGAGGAAACCGTTGTAGTTGAGAGTGACCCCAGGGCTGGCTGGTCCTCCCCTTCTGTGCTAGTTTCCTAAGGCTGCTCAACAAAGTACCAGAAACTGAGGGGCTTAAAGAACAGACATTTGTGGCCTCACAGACCCGGAGGCTGGGTGTCCGATGTCACGGTGTTGGCAGGGTGGTTCCTTCTCAGCAGGGAGGGAAGGGTCTGGTCCAGGCTCCTCCCTGGGGTGGTGGAGGGCCGTCTTCTCCCTGTGTCTCATCAGTTGTCTTCCCTCTTTAAGCATCTGCTTCAGAAGGAGACCGGTCATGTTGCATTAGGGACAAGCCCTCATCTTAGCTAATGGATCTGCAACAACCGTATTTCCAAATACAGTCACATTCTGAGGTCCTGGGGGTCAGGACTTCAACATATGGGTTTTGGGGACACAATTCAGTCCATAACACCCTGCGTTTCAGAAAGACAAGACAAAGAATATCTCCTCTGCCTTAAAAAAAAAAAAAAAAAAACAGGAACATGAATCTAAGCTGACTATAATCTAATTAATCACTCAGATGGGCACATTGATGGCACAGCAATTAATCTGGGGCTGACACAAGGCTGGAGGGACAGGTAATTTGAGGGATGGCTAAGTCATTAAATTGCAAGATCCCAAACTGCTGGAATTCCTACGGGCTCTATCGAGGTGAAAAATGAACAGACTCTGAGGGACCCAAGTAGAGTCCTGAAATTAGATCCCTCAAACATGCGATACAAGCATACTCAGGAGCAAGAAAAAGAATTGGGGCTTTAATTCAACGAGAGACATAATCATTCATTTGGTCATTTATTTGTTTAAATATTCATTGCTAACCTCTTCTCCACTGAGGGAGCCCTGGGAAGATAAGTCAGCCCTAAAAGTGGTTTCCCTTGGGACTCCTGCGCCATCTGCTCCCTCTTCCGGGTACCCAAGGGTAGAAGACATTTACACAGCCGTGGACCTACAGATGAGCATCCCCACCACGCTGGGCTGGAAACTCAAAGATGGAAGCAGTGGCTGCAACGACTGGACATTTCAGGCTGGAGAAAGCAGGTGTAGGTGATAGAATCTACTTTGCACCTTGGAGGGACCACCATGGGGAAAAGAGTCTGGGCTCGTCCTGTGTTCTCTTCCAACCAAGCAGTGGAGGGCTCAGGGGGACAAACGTCAGCACAGCTGAAGGAACAGTCTTTTCAGTTACAGCCATCTAAGAATGAACTCTCCTGGCTTGCCTTGGGAGGTGATGGCGATGTCATAGGCAGCATCCATTGAGTGCCTACCATGTGCCTACGTGCTCTTAACATTTTCTTGGAAAACAAAGCCTAGGATCCACTCTAGTCAGCCATTCCTACATCTGCTATGGCACCACTGGAGTCAGAAAATGCTCATGATCAAGACCACACCTTCCTTCCCTAGACCACAGAGTTTAGAAGGCGTCATTCCTTGTCTATGAGTGAATTGTTGTTGTTCAGTTGGTAAGCCTGCAGCATGCCAGTCTCCTCTGTCCTCCACTGTCTCCCAGAGCTTGCTCAAACTCATGTCCATTTATTCAGTGATGCCATCCAACCATCTCATCCTCTGTCATCCCCTTCTCCTCCTGCCCTCAATCTTTCCCAGCATCAGGGTCTTTTCCACTGACGCAGCTCTTTGCCATCAGGTGGCCAAAGTATTGGAGCTTCAGGTTCAGCAGCAGTCCTTCAGATGAATATTCAAGGTTGATTTCCCTTTAGGACTGACTGGTTGGATCTCCTTTCAGTTCAAGGGACTCTGAAGAGTCTCTTGAGAGTGTATGAGGAGTAAATTTTTCTTTTGGAAAAGAAACTCTGTCCTTCACATCTCTGAGCTTCAGCTCAGGCTGAAATGTGTGAAAGCTCATCTCCACTATCAGGAAGTGATTATTTATTTGAACGCTTCCCTAAAATCTACTAGGCATTCTGTTGTGTTAGTTTGGGAGGATAGATTTCCTAGCTGTGCTGTTGGCTCTGTGGTTTTTTGTTTTTTTTTTTTTTTAATTTCGCGCGAACCCTTCTCCCTGCGTGGCCAGCAAAGAGTGAAGGGATTAGGGGTCTCCCCACTGGCCATGATTGACAGGCACTCTGCGGGTGTGGATCACCCTGTCCACTAGCCTGGAACATGTGCCCTGACCTCTGTTGCTTTCTTTAATATGCTTGCTTTGCACTCCTGGATAATTTGCAAATGCTTTTCAAGCAACTGTGCCATCGCTTTCCAAACGTTTTGCTTCTAATTAAGAAAGGGAATTGGATGTACTCTTGCCTGGCTAATTTTTTTTTTTCTCCCTGGCACGGGGATAAGGGTGGGAAGAAAGAGCAGAAGAAATAGCTAAGATATTTTAGAAAATAACTCCCCAGTGCCACTGAGGATCAAAGCTGTGTCTAGGAGTTTGTGCCTGTAAGAGGTGTAGGGCTCCCCAAGTTCAAGTCCAAACTGAGGAATACAGTCATGGAAAAGTGCCTACACTCTACAACTGGGCAACTACCTTCAGGAACTTTTCTCAACTCACAGAAATGTAAGCAAGATGCTTCTGAAGGAGGCATGTGGGTCTTTGATGACCAATGTATATAATCTCTCCAATCACCTCTTTCTGATTTCTCACTTAGGATAAAGGGTTGGCCGCCTGCACAGAAAACCTTTCTTCTCTCCTTTAAAGAAGCCTGGAAACAGGCTTGGGTATGGCATGGGCATGGCAAATACAGAACAAATCCAGAGACATAGGCATTTTCCAGTTTTTGGCTTTGCATATGGCTTTAAGGTTGCTTCATCGTCCAAGATCGCCGCTGGGGCTCCAGCCATCACTCCTAACTCCTCCACTGGTCTTCCTTGCCCCACCCCTGGATGCTTTCTGGGCAGATGCTGAAATTTTTCAGGAAGTTTTGGGTTGATGAGCACTTTCACTGTTGCATTCAGTGCTGACGAGCCAGACCAATGTAACTTCAGTCCCATTCGGTGTAATGTTCCTCCTCTCTACAAACAGCTTCTGGTCCGATTAACCTTAGAAGCCTGCAGTGGGTCAGAGGTGGGCGGTCTCTCTTTTCTTTGTGTTTTTTAAAATCCCCATATATTGCTCATCTTGCCGGCTCCTTGCGGTTGAAGGAAGAAAGAAGGAAGCGGTTGTAGGGAGGGGGACTGTGTCCGGGTGGCGGCTCCTGAAAGGTTAGGTTTGTGATTTAGTCTGGGTGCCTTCAGCACAGCATCTTCTCCAGGGTGGACCCTTCATCCCATGGGGTCTGCGCCTCCTCATGGGAATACCCACTGGGATTCCACTGATGGGGACAGGGCTGCTCGTGACGATGCCTCAGGAGTCCCCTCTCTCCCCCGGATGGTCCTCTCTGCACAAATTCCATGAAAATCAATGTGCCCCTGTAGGTAGACCTCTGAGGGGTGAAGCCTTTCAGATTGTATCAAGTCACCTTCCCAAATGTCACCTTGGCCCCTTGCCTCTGGAGATGCTGGCTACCCCCAGGACAGCCTCCTCTTGTCCCTCAGCCGCTGCAGTTCTCCCAGCCACCTTCTCCCGCCGGGACTCTTCCAGGAGATGAGCAGAGAGCAGTTCTCCAGGGAGGCATGCCAAGCTCTGCAAACGTTTTCCTTGGAGTGGTCCCTCACTGGGCTACAGTAACAAGTTCCTTCATCCTCACTCCGATGACTATCTTCAGGGGGGTCCTTGATGTGGTTGGCCTCCTTGCTCACCCACTTTCCGTGGGGCCACTGGGAAGCAGCCCCCATGGGAGGGGTGACTTCTCACTGAGACCTGCACAGAGATCAGGCCCCTCTGATCCATACTGTCCAATAGAGCTGCCTATGACGATGCTAATCGTCAGGTTCTGCACTGGCCGTATGGTACCTGCTAGCCGCCGTATTGGATATGTGGATAGTATTATGATTTCATTTTTATTAATTCAAATCACATGGCCACACGTGGCTACTGTATTAGATGACACCATTTTGGAACCAGAGGGTAATGCTGGTTGCTCTTCTCAGCCAGGGTTCTGACACCAGGTCAGCCTCATTGTATGACTTGCTCTGTCCTTTCAAGAAAGTCACCCTCAAAGTCCCATAACCAGCCGTCCCCAACCATAAATAAGTAGCACTGTCAGTGACAAGCTTTCAGTGTGGGTTCCCAAAAGCCACAGGAGCAGGGAAGATGACGCTAGTCTGTGAATGGGTTGGGTGTCCTTCTTCAGAGTCTTCCCTCTGCCCCCTTCTGCCCTCCTCTGCCGTGCTGTGCTGAGTCATGTCCGACTGTTTGCGACCCCATGGACTGTAGCCCATGAGCCTCCTCTGTCCATGGGATTCTCCAGGCAAGAATACTGGAGCGGGTGGCCATTTCCTCCTCCAGGGGATCTTCCCAACCCAGGGATGGGACGAACTCGCGTCTCTTGCGTCCCCTGCACTGGCAGGCAGGGCCTTTACTGCTAGAGCCGCCTGAGAAGCCCGCGCTGCCCTGACGGTCAGCATTGTACTCTTTCTAAAGTACTGTTGAAATTCACAGCTCTGGCACAGATTAGGACCACCTGCTAAAAAGAAGCCCATTGCTTTCCTGTCAGAAGAACTCCCAGTAGGCCCATCACAGGCTTTTGGCTGAGTGATCAGCTTCTGTTCTCTTTCCAGGGAATGTCTGGGATTGGATGCTGCCAGGAGTTGCAAAGGATTCCGGTGATATCCATGATTATAGAGGAGGACAGAACTAATTCCATGGTTTGATACTTGGAATGCAGTCGACCTTAGCTGAGGTTCAGCATGATAAAGAACCAGGCTATTTCGCCAAGTTGATCTTAGTACATTATCAGTAGCAGAAAATTAAGTTTATGACTCAGAACGTGCAGTAGCTCCACTTACTCTAGTTAAAAAGAAAGGATGTCTTATTAGATTTTGCAATCGTTTTTTTTAGGGTATTTTTTAAATGAATCAATTCCGTTATTTCTAAAGATAATTTAAAGTCCCACAACAGATCAGAAAAGAGTTCTGTGTCAGTGACTTCCCTGGAGGTCCAGTGGTAGAGAATCCGCCTGCCAATGCAGGCTACATGGGTTCGATCCTTGGTCCAGGAAGATTCCGTAACTAAGCTCATGAGCCCCAGCTGCCAAGCCCAAGCTGCAGGGCCCACGTGCTGCAGCTGCTGAGCCCGCGTGCTGCGGATACAGAGCCCTGGCATGCAGAGGTTGCACCACAACAGGGTAGCCCCTACTCATCGCAACCAGAGAGAAGCCTGCTCACAGCAACGGAGACCCAGAGAAATCACAGATAAATAACTTTTTAAAAAGAATATTCTCTCAAGAGTTCTGTGTAAGCTAGGATTCTTTGGTTGCACGAAACAGAGGTCAGCTCTGGCCAGCTTAATCATACCAAGAACTTTCTCAGAGAGATAAGGAGTACCTCAGAGAATCAAAAGGAAAACAGAGTATCCAGGTTTTGGAGGGCCAGTAACAAAGCCTCCCAAGATCTGTGATGATGCATGTGTGCTGGTGGGCAGGCTCTGCAAAGGGCTGAGCCCAGGATGACTCAGAAATGACTCTTTTCTGCCCCTGTTATCATCATCTCAGTTTTCGAATCTGAGGAAAGAAAATCTGATTGCCCTAGTCAGGTGGGGGTTTCTCAAAATCAGAGTGCTGTCTCCAAAAAAGAAGAGGTAGTGATTCTGAGCATGTGAGCCCCTCCCGGACACAAACCCTCTTTAAAGATCTTGTCAAAATATTTACTGACACAGGAGGATGGTGTAAGAGCAGACTTTGTATTCATCTTTGCAATCTTTATCTATGTATCGTGTAATAGTAAAGCTCCTCATGTAAAGGGGACTTTGGAAATCATTTAATTTATCCTGATGTGCTCATTTCACAAATCAAGACGCTGGATGAACTTGTCCAAGTTTTCACAGTCAGGTGGTGGCAGAGAAGGGACCCGAAGCAGGTCTCCTGAGCTGCTGGATGGCCCTGCGCCGTTCCACTCTGCCTCGATCATTGGCAAATGCCTTTATGTTACTGGAAAGCATGCTTCCTTCTTGCGTGTTTAGCCATCCCTTCTGTAGTCTTACAGTTTCAGTTGAACTGCTTTAAGCGTCTTTGTGACGTGTGTATCCATCCCTAGATGCTAGATGCTAAATCACTCAGGTTCACATTGCTTTTTATTGTTGCTCTCATTTCAAATAGCAACCTAAATGCCTAGGATACAATGGTGCTGATTCTTACACTTGACTCTGGGGGAAGATCCAGTGAAAGAAAAAGGCTGCCGGCCCATCAGTCTGAATGCCCAGCTACTTGTCTGCCTGCAGAAATGATCTCTAATTAACATGACTTTGGGGAGTAGCTTTCTCCTCAAACATCGTATGTTTAGTTTTTCTTGTTTCCAGCCAAAGGAAATACAGTATCTTTTTGTGTGTGTGTGTGACCAAAGCCAAGTTTGGGGGAGGGGAACAGGGCAGTTTATTCATGGGTCCATTAAGCTGGCTGGTAGAAATAGTTACCCTTTCCAGAACCTTGTATTGTTAGACTGCTTGGCTGACAGAATTTTTATTTCGGATGTGTTAGCTTTACTGTGGATGTCATAGCCTTTATAGATATAAGGCTTTGCTTCAGATCCATTATCCTTTGTGGCAAAGTAGTGCTTTTTCATCTAACAGTCTCTGTTGTATTCATCTCACTGAGCTGGGTAGCTGAGTGCAGAAGACAGGGGCAGTATGGTTTCCGCACCCGGAGAGCTTCTCAGCCAGCCAGTGGTGGGAGGATGAAGGCAAGGAAATTGTGTCTGGTTGCAAAAGAGAAAAGAGAGTGAAGACTCCTTTGTTAAAAAAAAAAATCCTGCCTTTTACCCAATGGTCAAAAAATTTAGAATTGAAACTGACCTCAAAGATAAGGTAGGTCGTGGCTGAAGCTTGTGACTTGCCAAGGTTTGCACTGCTGAAGGCAGAGCTGGAGGAGGAAGGAGAATTAAGCTGTATTAGTTACAGCATCTCAGTGACCACACCTCTGATTTTCAAAGGTGCCGGACCTCTCCCCTTACTTCTGAGATCCATGTGGGTTTCTAAAAATATATCTTTTTTTTCTCAGAAAATCTTCCCCACAAAGCTTTCAAGTTACAATCATCTTTTCTTAAAAAAAATCAAGTTATAACATATGCACAGAAAAACGAATCTTTCTTCTTTTTTTTCTAAATTAAAAAAAAAAAGTTTTGGGGGTGCACTGCTCAGCACAGGGGATCTTAGTTGCCAGACCAGGGATCAAACCACCGCCCCCATGTTGGAAGCACCGGGGAAGTTCCAAAAGACAGATCTTAGAGAATTTTTACAAGTGTCTACATCCCTGTGACCACTGTTCAGATCAAATCAAAGCATTTCTAGCAGCACAGAAGACTTCTTGGTATTCATTCCCAGGCAAGATATAGAAGAGAGCATGGAGTAGAATTCCATCCAATGATATTCAATAACAGGCAAAATCTATCTGTGGTAAAATGAATTAGAATAGTAGCTATCTGTTAATAGTAGTTATCTCTTAGCTCCTATTCTAATTTATTTTACTATAGATAGATTTTGCCTGTTCTTTTATACCATTTAGCGCGATTATGCTGCATGTTCTCTTCTGTGGCTGGCTTCTCTTGCCTTGAGATTCATCCATGAGTATGTTGCATTAGACGATGATGATTACTATTATTGTTTTCCATTATAACACTGGACCACCAGGCAATGAGGAGGAGTCCATTGCATTTTTATACTGCCAGCTGTCCATTCTGCTGTGGCTGGACACATGGGTGTTTGAGGGCTATTAGAAGAAGAGCCGCAGTGAATGTTTTGTACACGTGTTTTGGCCGACACGTATACTCATTTCTCGTGTATACGCCTAGGCATGGAATTGCTGGGTGATAGTAGGTATATGTTTAGCTTCAGTAGATTAACCATTAGTGTTTTACAACTGGAAAGACATTTTCTTACAATACTAGTCCATGGTTATTGTCAATAGTGTTTTCTCCATTTTAAAAGTTAAAAAAAAAACAAAAACCCAGAGACTTCAGACAGTTAAGCGAACTTCTTTTATTTATTTATTTTAAAATATTTGCTTTTATTTATTCATTTGACTGTGTCGGGTCTTGGTTGTGGCACATGCGATTTTTTTTGAATTTTAATTTTTAAAATGTATTTATTTTCAATTGGAGGATAATTGCTTTACAGTGTTGTGTTGGTTTCTGCCACACATCAACACGACTCAGCCTTGGAGACACGTGTATCCCCTCGCTCTTGAGCCTCCCTCCCACCTCCTGCCCCATCCCCCGCCCTTGGTTGTGAGAGAGCTCAGTTTGAGCTCCCTGAGCCATGTAGCACATCCCCACTGGCTGTCTGATTGCACACGTGGTAATGCATGTGTTTTACTGCTGCTCTCTCGATTCGTCCTCGCCCGTGGGGCTTTGATCTTTGGTGCAGCATGTGGGATCTTTTAGCTGCGGCACACCAACTCTTAGAAGCAACGTGTGGGGTCTAGTTCCCCGACCAGGGATCGAACCCAGGCCCCCTGCATTGGGAGCGCAGAGTCTTAGCCACTGGACCACCAGGCAAGTCCCAGGCAAGCGTCCTTCAAAGATGGCACCTTTAGTGCACACATTTCTGCTGCTTCCCCAAATCCCACTAAAACAATGGGTACAGGACCTTGTAAACAGCCTACTCCTTCTGATAGTCAAAAGGATGGTCAATTGTAACTGGACCAGGTGTCTCTCCTGATATCTGTGCTTTAAAGGGCTGATGGCCAGAGAAGTTTGACACAAGTCAGCGCTGAGTCCCAACACCTGGTCCCCACTGTTGGGGCCTCAAGTTGATCTGGGAGCCCACCTGACATTCCCAAGTGAGCCGATGAGGTCACATTCAAATCCAAGCCTACAAACTGAATGAAGACAGGCTTGAGACGGTGCCTCACAATCTGCCTTCCACACACCTTTGGCCCCTTTCTCCAGCATTTCCTGAAATAAATAGAACCTCCCACTCTGAGCACCCACCCTTGAAGTCCCTTGTCTAATTCTGTCTCCTTCTTGCCTGATCACCTTGGTGGAAGGGAAGGAGGAAGAAGGAGAGACACTCAAGTCTTCTCTACCGCCAGTGGCAGCCTTATTCCTTATGGCAGTCAATGCTCACAAACCCATTCTGCAGACGTGGAAACTGAGTCCTGCAGAGGCACCGGCTGTACAGTAGACTCTTATTCTCATTCACAGTAGTATCTGTGACCCACAGGCTGCCTGGATCACAAGTATGGAGGCACTTGTGAACCTCGGGCCCTCTACTGGATCGTAAACTCCTGGCCGGCAGGTCCTTGCCTTGCATCTGGCTGTCGCAGCCTCCTACATGTGGGAAGCAGCTCAGGCTTCTCACACACAGGAAGGGACTCAGGCCCAGGCGCTGTTCTCCGTTTCGGAGTAGCCTTCCCCGAAGCGCAGCAGGAATTCGGGACGTTTCCGCCCTGACTCCTGCAGGAACTCTCCCAGCTGCCTCAGCCCTGTAGACAGCTCCTGTGTGAATGGCTTATTTAGCCTGTGGCACCTGCCACCTTGCATTATATTGTCATTTACCCTTTCTCTGTGTGTGTGCTGTTTTCCCAAGCAGCTTTGAACATCAGGGACGGGGGCGCTGTCTTTCGTGTACGGAGCCCTTCAGTATCTTGCACTCAGTCAGTGCTGAGTCAGTGTCAAGGCCAAGGCTGTGACATCCTTGGGTCTGAGCGTGTTTGCTGTGGACACCACGTTTCTTCTCCTGGGCCTGCGTTCCACTTCCGCAGCCTCTCCCTGGTGAACCATTGTCTCCATCTGTCCCTCTCCCTACCTCTCCCCTCCTGCCCCCACCCGTCATCTGACATTTCCCTGGGAGCAGCGGGAGGGCTGTGTTTGCAGAAACCATAGCTCAGGCTGCCGTCTAATTGGTCATGACAGCCCAGAGCCACAGGGAGGGTGTTCTTCCAGGAATCTGGAGCAGGGGTGCTGGGAACCACAGGGCAAGGAACCCCCATACATGTGGGGTGACCCTGAGGGAAGGAGGCAGGGCAGACTGGCTGGCTGGCTCCCTGGGTGCCGCTGATGGGAGCAGGTGGATTTGAAGCCCGTTACTACTGGGAGGACGAGGAGGGAAGCCTCATTTAACAAACGAGATGTGACTTCCAGGCTCCTCTATTTGGTATATTAGGAAATAGGTTTTCTGTTGTGACCAGAGACCTGCTGAGCTGATCTAAGGAGTTCCCTGCTGCCTCGAGGCTGAGCCTGCCCGAGGCTCCATCCTCATAACTTAGAGCCCCTGGGCTGCAGTCAAAAGAAAGGGAGGCTGATTGGCAGGCTGCTCTGAGTGGGATTTGCATTTCATTATGTTAACACGGCCCTGTATATACATATAAAAAGCTCCGGCTTCTTTCCTGTCCTCATTTCCTGTATCCTGCCCCCTCTCCCCATCTTTCTTCTCTCTCCCGTTTGTTCTCATTCATTTGTTCTCGCCTTTAATTTGATCCTTTCATCCAACAAATGTGTGTTCAGCCCCTATTATGTACCCAGCGCTGTGCTGTCCAGCAGTTAGGCTACAGTCCTTGCCTTCGTGGAGTCTTGAATTTAGACAGAGAGACAGGCAGCCTGCTACACGTGGCGTGTGCCTGCCGTTGCGATGGGCCATAAGAAGCCGAAACGTGGCCTGCCACGACCACTGGGCCGTCGCGCAGGAGGTCCGTCCCCTTCAGGTGGTCGCAGGGCACTGAGTGGACTCCCTGTGCTACACGGCAGGTTCTCGTTGACCGTCTGTTTTATGCAGTGTTGGTACTGTGCGTATGTCAGTCCCAGCCTCCCAGTTCATCCGCCGTTTGCCGTTTATGGTGACTATTCCCAGGAGTTACCATCAGCTCCAAGGTGCCATCTCCTTTCCCCGGGATGGTGGGACTGCTCTGGGGAGAACGGCATGAGTCTCAGGCACCGCTGGGTGCTACCCGTGCCCTAGATTTGAAGGCTGCTGTCTGCTTTGATTTGAAGGAGCTGAGACCCACAGTCCCGTTCTCAGCTGGAGGCGGGCCTGGAGGTCTCGGGTTCCCAGCCTGGAGACTCCGTCTGTTCCCTGTGTGCGTGCTCACCAGGGGGCGGGGATGTGGTCTGGGGAGCCCAGAGCTCTGGTTCACGATTTCAGAGCGGGGCCGTGTGGCTTCTTCTAACAGTGCCAGGAAGGGGGAAAGGTGGACCCTGCACCCTCATCTCAGAGAAGCAGAGCTTGTTTCCCATCATCACAGCTTATCCCTTTCTGGCCCCTACTGCCATTAATCCAGATACAACAGAGCACATATTAAGTAACACTTTCCCCCTTAAAAGCTTGCAAGCTATTACCTTTAATCCTTTTCCTCCCTTATCTGTCCATTCCTCTGAGCCATACGATGCATTCCGTCATCAAATCCTAGGTATTATATTAAAGAAAAAAACCTGTCCAGTTCAGATAAATCCCCCAGGGGACCAGGCAGTTTGTACAGAAGGCAGGCCAGCTGGTGAAAGACAGTAGGGAGGTGAGGGACCTGAGACTAACTGAGGAACGCTCGCCCAGCCACGGGACTTCTTTTTTCTTTTAAAGAGATAGGCTCACAGAAGTTACATAACTTGCCCAAGTTCGGGTAGAACCAAGATTTGAGCTAAGTCTTGATGACTCTACCACTCTGGGCCTCTCCCTCTTTTTGAAGAATTTTCTTTCTGTGTTTTGGCTGTGCCAGGCCTTTCTCTAGTTTCGGGGAGCAGGGGCCACTCTCTGATTGCGGTGCTCAGGCTTCTCGCTGTGGTGGCGTCTCTTGTTGCAGACCTCAGGCTCTAGGGCCGGGGGTGTCAGTAGCTGGCGGCCTGCGGCCTCAGTGGTTGTGGCTTCCGGGCTCCACAGCGCAGGCTCAGTAGTTGCGGAGCACAGGCTTAGTCGCTCCATGGCACGTGGGATCTTCCTGGACCAGGGATCGAACCTGCATCTCCTGTATTGGCAGGCAGATTCTGTCCCACTGAACCATCAGGGAAGCCCCTACAGGACTTCTTGAAATGTGCTCCTGTTGGGCTGCAGCCCAGGAATCCGTGATACATAATCCTACCTATGAACTTTGCATGGAAATGTGACACAAATTTCAGAAATTGCTTCCTTGGAAAGAAACACTTTCTTCCTATAATCCCACTCCTTGGAGATGTGGTGTGAGGCCTCTCCCTGCTCTGACGAACGTCCAGTCAAGGAAAACGTGCGACCACCCTCCATCTTTGTAGCTCTGCAGGCGGAGTTCTGTCATGGAGCAGGACTGCCCGCTCCCGTGCTGGGGTCTGTTCGTCCAAGTCACTTGGTTTGTATTTCAGATGTTTGTTTGTGAGAATTTGCCTGTGGGCAGCCAGGATGGAATCTTTTTTGAGGTCAGAAAACCTCTAGGATTAGCCTAGTCTGCGGACCTGGATGTGCCAGTCTGCTCTCCTAGAGGAACAAGAAGACTTCAACCCTAAGTGACACCTTATCTACAGGAAAAGACAAAAAAATGGATATTCTGCCCAGTCTGTTATCCCCAAGTCCCCGTTGTTCAGGGGTAGACGACTAGCCTCCTTTCCTTCTTTAGAAGCTGCTGTAACATCTCTGAATCCTAGGTGGTGAGTGGATTCGGTTTTTCAGAGCATCCTGGCAGCTCTTACTCCCCCTAGCTCACTCTTCTGTCCTCAGGGGGAAGTCAGAAAGCTAAATTTAAGTTAAATTTCCAGCACTAACATCTCCAAGTTTGCCAGACCAGATAGAGAAAATGAAGCTTGATCATGCTCATAATTTATGTATCCATCATGGCGGGCAGTCTCTACCTGTCAACATCATTCCCCTTCTCCAATAAAACTTGACCTCCCAGCCTGGACTTCTGGATGTTGAGGCCTCTAAACTGCCCCAGGGCATGAGGTTCTAAAGGCTCCTTCATCTTGAAAAAGCACTTTCTTAGAACTAACACAAAAGCTTCAGAGATGGATGGCCTTGAGTCGATTTGCTATTTTCTGCCTCTAGGCTTCCCAACCCAGGGATTGAACCTGCATCTCTTGTATCTCTTCCATTGGCAGGCAGATTCTTTACCACCAGGTCCCCTGGAGTAGGAAATGGCAACCCACTCCAGTATTCTTGCCTGGAAAATTTCATGAACAAGAAGAGCCTGGCGGGCTGCAGTCCATGGGGTCACAAAGAGTTGGCCATGACTGAGCACGCCCACACACACACACACACGCGCGCACGCGCACACGCACGCTCCTCTAAAGCCTGCAGTCTCCTCTGCACAGGGGGTGGCTGAGGCCTATTCGCTGAAGTCAACTGAAGGGCGGAACTGGCACACTGGCTCTTATCTTCCAGGCAACAGGCTGTTTCCCACCTTGGTGACAGTTACCTGCGTTCACAGCCAGTCACAAAGCTATCCTCCGTTTCACACGCCCTTTGCCCCAACGAATTCTTCCTTGACTTGAGTTTCCAGGTCAACAACCCAGCCTCTCTTGTTGTTCTCGGTGGGCCCAAGTCCCAATGCACGTGCAGAGTTAGTAAGAAATACATGAAGGTTGTTTGGCGTGGAGTGAAGTAAAGTACTGCTGTCTTCAAAGTCTGTCTTCATCCATGGCTGGGAGGGGACCGGAATGCTGACCTCTGAGGTCGTGGTGCTCAGTTGCATGAAGATGACGCCATCAGCGCAGAGAACGGAAAACTTGCTGGGAGGCTGTAGCCGGGCCCCTCGCTGACCTGATCCCCCGTGAGCACTTTTCACCACGTGCTGTCTGGAGGCTGCCCCGTTTCACACCTGCTGTGACCAGTCTCGGCACACAGCACCCCCCAGTGTTTGGGGCTGGGGTGTTTGGGCCTGGGGGCTGTGCCTCTGAGGTTGTGCAGGACTTCTGTTCCAGTGCGGGGGGCATTCCTTCTTCAGTAGGTGCCGCGGACTCACGTCCTTCTCATCAGTTTGCGGATAGGGCTGTTGTTTGGCCGTGAACGGGCCTTCCTGTCTGTCGAAATTATGTGCTTTCCTCTTTTTTTTTTTTTTCCCCTTCTGCTATCATCACAAATTATGTTTAGTGGTTTATTTTACTTTTAAAAAATTTTGTTGGACTATAGTGGACTTACATTGCTGTGTTAGTGTCAGGTGTACAGCAAAGTGATTGAGTTATACGTGTATATATACATACATATTTGTCACCATATGCGTTCTTTTTCTTCTTTTTTTAAAATCGGAGTATAATTGCTTTACACTGTTGTGTTGCTTTCTGCTGCCCAATGAAGTGAGTCAGGTTTATGTAGACATATACCCCCTCCCTCTTGAACCTCCCTCCCACCCCTACTCCCCACCCCACCAGGTCATCACGGAGCACCGAGCTGAGCTCCCGGCGCCACACCGCCGCTTCCTACCAGCTATCTGTTTTACACACGGTGGGGAATATAAGTTGATGCTACTCTCTCAATTTGTTCCACGCTCTCCTTACCCCACTTGTCCCTGTTTTCATTCTCTGTGTCTGCATCTCTATTCCTGCCTTGCAAATAGCTTCATCTGTACCATTTTTCTAGATTCCACCTATATGGATTAGTATATGATATTTGTTTTTCTGTTTCTAACTTACTTCACTCTGTATGACAGATTCTAGGCCCATGCACACCTCTAAAAGTGACCCAATTCCTTTCCTTTTTATGGTTGAGTAATATTCCATCGTCTGGCTGCTCTCTGGCACCCATCTGCATCGAGCTCTCCGATCGCTCTCTTGCTGTCACTTCTGGCTGAATTCACTTCCCCCCATTTCTGTGCATTAACAGTTTTCTCTAATGATCTCTCTCATCTGAGAAGAGATTGTCTTCTTCCTTTTTGACATTCTCCTCCATTTATTACAAGATGTTGAGTATAGGTCCCCGTGCTATTTAGAGTAGGTCCCTGCTGGTTATCTATTTTATATAAAGCAGCGTATCTGTTAATCCCAAACTCCTCATTTATCCCTCCACCGCAAAAACATGTGTATTATTCTCAAATTTCCTTTTCTGGGGTCAAGTTATCGAGCATGCCTAATGAAAATTTGGTTTCGAGAAAGTCATACAGCAAAAACCGCTGAAAAATTAAGGAAAGGAAAGCAAAAACAGCTAACTGGGTTGTGTGAAGTCAGTCAACGTCCTTAAAGTTGCTTTTTTCTCTTCTGCGTGAAAGAGAATGGATAAACGCAAACTAATCTTCAGAAATTCTCCAGATGCGAACGTGGGGTTGTTCTCAGATGAGAGAGACCATTAGAGAAAACTGTTACCACACAGAAATGGGGGGAAGTGAGTTCAGCCAGAAGAAGTGATGGCAAGAGAGCGATCGGAGAGGCTGATGCAGATGGATGCTAGCAGAGGAGCTAGACGAAGACCAGGCTGATTGAAGGATCCAGGAAGCGAGGAGGAAATAGCCTCGGGTGCTAATTTGGGTTTAATCAGTGGGGAAATGACCTCTTCTCCCCGGGCCCAGAGAATGCAGTTAAAGGCTATGTGACTGACTAAATGCTGGGAAAACAATGATTAATAAATTAAAGGCTGCTTGAACTGCGTGGTGTTGGGATACAGTGGTTAATAAAACATGCTGTTCTTGCCCTCCTGTGGCCCACGGGGGAAGAGGACATTAATTAAAGAATTACACAAATGAATGTGAATCTTCAACCCTGATGGATCCGCCTACAGCAGAGGGACGTGGTACCACGGGGGCAGGTGATAACCAGGCTGGCCCAGGGAACGGGTCCAGAGAGGGAGAAGAATCAACTGGGGTGGACAGTGCCTCCCAGCGGGGGAACACAACAGGCCAGGGACCAGGGGGGCACGGTGACTTGGAATGTGGCATAAACATGGCTGCGAAGTTGAGTTGAACCAACCAGAGATGGATTCTCTGTGTCCTGCTTGACTTTCCTTCCTTTAAAAATTACCAAGGGTAGGTGGGTTCAGGAGTGGGTTGCAGAGTGAAGTCAGTCAGCAAAACAAATATATATTAACACATATATATGGAATCTACAAGGAAATGGTAACCCACTCCAGGATTCTTGCCTGGAGAACCCCATGGACAGAGGAACCTGGCAGACTATAGTCCATGGGATTGCAAGAGTCGGACACGACTTAGCGACTAAACCACCACCACCATAGAATCTAGAAAGGTGGCACAGATGAACCTATTTGCAGGGCAGCAATGGAGACCCTTCCCTGGTGGCTCAGACGATAAAGAATCTGCCTGCAGTGCAGGGGACCCAGGCTCAATCCCTGGGTTGGGAAGATCCCCTTGAGAAGGGAATGGCAACCCACACCAGTATTCTTGCCTGGAGAATTCCATGGACAGAGGATCCTGGCGGGCTACAGTCCCTGAGGTCGCAAAGAGTCAGGCATGACTGAGAGACTAACGCTTTCAATGGAGATGCACACATAGAGAGAACAGACTTACGGACACAGCGGGTGGCGGCGGGTAGGGAGAAAGTGGGACAAATGAGAGGGCAGCTTGGAAACATGGAAAATAGACAACCAGTGGGAATTTGCTCTGTGACTCAGGGAACTCAAATCGGGGCTCTGTGACAACCTAGAGGGGTGGGATGGGATGGGAGGTGGGAGGGAGGCTCACGAGGGAGGGGACATGTGTATACCTGACTGATCTGTGTTGATCTATGGCAGAAGCCAGTACAATATTATAATGATCCTTCAATTAAAAATAAATTAGTGAAAAGAAAAAAAACAGGAGTGAGTTAGTGAACGCTGACCTCCACCCCAGCTGGGGTTGGTGCCCGGCCCTCCTGCTGCAGAAGCCCATGAGCTTTCCTAGCCAGTCCCCAGAAGGGGAGCACCGTTTATTTTTATATTGTGTGTATTTTGTCTGGTCTACTGATTCCTTGTTTCACTGAGAATCACACTTATATCCGTGTGTGTGCTGTGCTGAGTCGCTCAGTCGTGTCCGACTCTTTGTGACCCCGTGGACCGTAGCCCACCAGGCTCCTCTGTCCATGGGATTCTCCAGGCGAGAATACTGGAGTGGGCTGCCATGCCCTCCGCCAGGGGATCTTCCCCACCCAGGGATCAAACCCAGGTCTCCTGCATTGTAGGCAGACTCTTTACCATCTGAGCCACCGGGGAAGCCCCCACTTAACATCAGTAGTTCTAGTTTATGTGCCAGATAATTTTTTAAAAGAGCTTTTTTGAAAAGCTTTTTGATCTTTGGAGGTCTATAGATTTATTTCCATATGAACTGGTTATTTTGTGTAAAGTACGGTCTTAATATAGAAAAAAAAAATATCTTTACTCCCCAAGGGTCAATAGACATTGGCTGGGAGCACGGTAGTCTGAATTATTAGAAGGAAGGACTCTGAGGAAAGGGGAAGCAACTATAGAACCCCACTGTTTCAAAAGTGAAAAATGGTGGATGTTTCAGAGCCTCTTGTAGAGTGCTTGTCCCAATAAGCTGATACCAGGTCCCCCGCCCTGTGTCTTAAAGGTACAGGATTGCGGCTTTGCTTGAGGCGCCCTGGAGGACCCTGGTTCATTCCATCTCTCATAGCACTGCTTCCAGCATCCCCAGCCCTTAATCTCTCCGCCCACCATTTATAGATCTCCCCTCCTACCCAAATAGAAGTAGAGGAGCGAATGTTTAAGACGGCTCGAGAAGCCTCTGTGGATACTCCCTGGTCATCGAGGAATATCCCGGGTGTGTTCCCATCTCAAAAAAATACCCCAGAATTCATCCTGCAATCTTTTGTTCTCACAGGCTGAGCATTTTTAGGCCTGCGGAGGGGAGTTTATTTTGGTATCTAGGACTCCTTCTCCCTCTTGATGGAAAGGCAAGATGTGTAAAATAAGACATATATGTGGGAGGGTGGATAGAGCATTTGCCTTTGAAATTGGGTTATTTACAGTGAGCCAGCACCGGCTGTAGGCCAGTTGTCTGGGACAGCCGGCCTCGCAGGCGTCTGTAGTTACAGTATTAACTGAGGACAGGAAGGACTTCCCGCTGGCTCCTCGGGCGCACTCGGAGCCTGAACCGCAGCTCCCAGGCGTGTGTAGGCAGGGCAGGATACGTGTCCGTCAGATTCCAGCTGGGTGCCCAGGCCCTTGTGCCCGCATTCCTGTCCAGTGAATTCCTAAAACCCGACTCAGTGGACGTGAGTTTGAGTAAACTCCGGGAGTTGGTGATGGACAGGGAGGCCTGGCGTGCTGCAGTCCATGGGGTTGCAAAGAGTCAGACATGACTGAGCAACTGAACTGAAGGTTGTACCACGAGACCTCAGCATGTGCTCAGGCCCCTTTGAGGCTGTTTCCAGACTTCTTGTAGGTTTCTGGTCTTTTGCCCCATCGTGACCCCTGGGTGGTGTGACAAGTTAGAGAAGATGAATATTCAGCAATCTGAAGGACGAGGTTTGACCAGTCCGATGAAACTTGTTTTTGAGCATAGAAGAGCATTTCTAGTCAAGCTAATATATTGTTATAGTGTATATAACTGTCGGCCAATTCCCAGGTGGCTCAGTGGCAGAGAACCCACCTGCCAATGCAGGAGACGTGGGTTCAATCCCTGGGTCGAGACGATCCCCTGGAGAAGGAAACGGCAGCCCACTCCGGTGTTCTCACCTGGAGAATTCTAGGGACAGAGGAGCCTGGCGAGCTACAGTCCTTGGGGTCGCAGAGGGTCGGACTTGACTGAGTACACACCAACAACGAATGTCTGTTGCCCCTTGGGATCCCAGTCTGACCCAGGCACCTCCTGTCTCTGACTGTTCCGTCTCCCGTCCCTTTGCAGGTCGGCCTGCTGCCTTTTAGAAGTTGTTGTTCCCTTTGCTGTACTCTGTAGTTCTCTGGGTCCACTGTCTTGTCCCGGCCACCTTTCCCTACCGTCTGAGCTGCAGACTATGTACGGTGACAATATCACATCAACATCTACCATTCAGGCTTCTCTCCTTTGCTGCAGGGCGTTTGGCTTGCTGCCCACCCACCATCTGGCCGGGTAGATTCATCTGAATGTTCTATAAGCATCAAACTCAACATGTTAAAACCTTGAGCCCGTATCATTTGCTGTAGTCTCGTCGTCCATTAATATCACAGTGGTTCATTTCCCCAAGAAATCACCGCGGTGTCCTTGATCTGCTTTCTCTCGTGTGTAGCATCTGGTTGGCGTGCAGATGCTCTGCATTATAACCGTATAAAAACGCCTCAGTCCATCTACCTGCCATCCATGCTGACCATTTCCTCCGGTTAAAACCAGCAGAACAAATGTTTACTGGGTTCCACTCGGAACTTCTGTTACAAAGGCTTGTTAAAATGTGCTGCCTGTGCTTTAGGAAAGACTCTCCCGGACCGACTGATGATTTCCAAACAGCGGGATTGGTGTTAGTGTGGAGTGACTAAGATGTGAGGAGGGTGCAGAGGAGGGGTGTGCGAAGGTCAGAGAGGAGCTCCTGCAGGTGGGACGTCTGTGCTGGGTTTTAAAGGGGATGAAACTGGTACAGGAGGAGAGCATCCCTGGAGTGGTGAGTGGGATGGACAGTGAGAGCTCTTCTGCCAGCTGTGAGGATGCTCAAGCTCGTTCTGCATCTGCCACCTGTTCAGACTTCCCGAGGGATGTTGTCCGATTGAAATCCAGCCCAGAGGGGGCTTCCTCCTGCTGGCGGTGGGAGGGTGGGGAACGCCTCTTCCACACACACTTGACCTAGATCACTTTCGTGGTGTCGTGGCAAACACAGAGGGGAAGCGAGAGGTGTGAAGCTGGTTGGGGGCGACCGCAGTAATCCAGGCCGGAGCGCATCGGCGCCTGTGCCGTCTGGGGTCCCGGTGTAGTGTCTGTCGCAGATCTGAATACCGTGGCTCGTGTGGACCAGAAGCGGCCTTGGGTCGTCATGGTTTCTCCCAGCTGCGGGGTAGACTAGAGGTAAATTGCCGGGGTCCAGCCCCAGCTGATCCAGGGTATTCGAAGGAGAGATGGCGTAGGCGAGGGTCAGGAAACAACTGCTTAATTAAACGTTAATTAAGGATATAAAGAGTAATAGAATAAGGATAGCTCAGTAGGAAAATTCAGTGGAGAAAAGAGGCTGCGTAGCTTGGTTTATGCGGGGGACCAATAAAACTTCAAGACAAGAAGTTTGCACCACTTACGTAGGCCACAGGCGTCCTTCCGTTCTCCCGAAGGAGAGGAGACACTGAGGCCTCCCCGGTCGGATCTTAGAAGCCCAGGCATAATTAGTAAGCATGGTGGGTTCCGCGCTCCAGATGGAGACTCAACCAGAGTGAGAGAGAGAGAGAGACATGGAGAGACCAGTCTTTCGAGGAACTGATCCCAATTCTTTATTTTCTATGGTCTACTTTTATACACTGAGATGTATGCAAAAGTGACTTTATGCAAAAGTCACGCGGGGTCAGCAGTCCTGACTTTTATCAAAGTCAGGTGCTTCATACAAATGTATACAGAGGTCTTAGGGGTGTTACATCATCTTCAGGCCAGGGGGCCTGCTGACAATTTACGACCCTCTCCTTGTGACAGCGGTCAGTCAACCAGGACACTTATTTCTCCAGGGGTGATTATTCTTAAAACAGACGCCACCCAAATAAAGTTACATTCCTATAGGGTGAGGGTGTAGTGGGTTTTAGTTAAGGAAAGAATTTACTTAGCCTAAGGTCTAACGTGATTTATATCAAAGGTTAATACTTATTTCTTCTATATATTCATTAATGTGTGTAAGGGCAGGGGATATGGAGACTTAGCAACAAACATTGGCTCAACAAATGAAAAAACCCTTCACCAATACAATTTCTAATCAGCCCATTATACTTATACTAATAGCTTTCTAACTTTTCTAAGGAACCTGTTTTTAGAAGGTTTAAAGCATCTCGTGCCTCTCACAGTTGGGAGGCTGTGAGCAATCACATGTGGCCGGACAAGCCTGTCAGGTAGGCTAGAGAACCTTCAGAGGAGTTTGTAGGTTAAAACACTCTTGTCACGCCCAGGAGTTTTTATTAACTGGAGCTCTAAGTTAACTCCTTCTCCGAAAGAGGTGGTGGGGGACAGCCCCCTGTAAAGCCAGAGGTGTAGGTGAGAGCACAAAGTAGTAAAGTAGGCAGGCTCTGGTTATGGGGGTAGATGCTCGAGGATTTCCAGGGGGACTCCTGAGGCTCGATCCCGCCTTTGTGTATGTCGAGCCTCCTTCCTCATGACCTTTGCCATGGGCAGAGTGCCTCACGCCGGCCCCCAACAGTAAATGGCTTGACAGCCCTGTGCCCGGCAGAGACTGTGTTACTGGGCAAGCAGGAAGGATGAGTTAGAGGGAGTGGAGTCGGGCTCCCACTGTAATGAGGCCGGTTAAGGAAGTCTGCTGGGGTGGGATCAGTGTCTCCCGGCTCGGCGGTGATCGGCACAGGCGAGAGGGGATGATTGCCAAGGGCCCCCATGTCTGGCTCCAGAGAGACAGGAAGTCCAGGGAAGGAACGAAGCTGAGAGGAAAGAGGGGGCCGTTCTGGTGGGAGTGTTGACTTTGAGCTTCCTGTGGCTACTCTACAGGGGCTTCCCTGGTAGCTCAGTGGTAAAGAATCCACCTGCCAGTGCAGGAGACCTGGGCTTAGTCCCTGGGTCGGGAAGATCCCCTGGAGGAGGAAGTAGCAACCCACTCCAGTGTTCTTGCCTGGAGAAGCCCATGGACAGAGGAGCCTGGCGGGTTACAGCCCATGGGGTCACAAAGAGTCGGACATGACTTAACGACTAAATGAAACATCTGCCTCCTGCGGGGGCAGATGGCTGTCTCTTAAATTCATTATACTACTGACCCTGAGCTCAGGTCTGGCCAGAGAGATGGACAGACAGACAAGAGGGTGTTCTGTCCTGGCACCCCAGCCCCCCGGCTCCAGCCACACCCAACTCCTCACTATCCCGTCCACCTCCCAAGGCAGCAGTTCACTCTCTCTCTAAGGTTTTCCCCCTCTTTGCTCCCTGCCAAACCCCTATGCATCCTCTAACATCCAACTCAAAACCCACCTCCTCCATGAAGGCTTCAGATGGGCACACCCCTAAGTCAAGGTCAGCACCTCTCCGACCTCTCCGAGCTCCTACATCGAGTCCTCCATGGGTCCCAAGGCTCAGCTCCGAGGTGGATGAGCAGAAGAAGTGGGGCTGAACTGGATGAGGCCCTCCCTGTGAGGGTCGCCCGCTCCCCTGGGCCCCCCTCGCTGCAGTGCTCCCGACTCACTCACACCTGTGTGCTTACCTGCTTGCCTCCCTCCTTGGGCTGCCCGATCCTGCTGGGCAGGCCTGGCTCTGATTCATCTTTTCATCGCTGGGTCCTGCCTGGGGCTCAGTCCAGATCTGTAAAGCAGTTAATAAAAGGGCGCGTGAGACATGCTGACTTTCCTATTAGGACAGCTTGGTGACGGAAAGATGACTGAGGTGCTTAGAGTTTTTGTTTTCTTTCTTTTTTTTTAGTTGAAGTATACATGGTTGTTTATTTTTGGCTGTCTGGGCCTTGGTTGCTGTGCCCTGGCTTTCTCTAGCTGCAGCCATCGGGGGCTTCTCATCTCGGGGGCCTCTCTGGCTGTGGACCATGGGCTCTAGGGCACTTGGACTTCAGTAGCTCTGGCACACGAGCTTAGTCGCCCCATGGCATGTGGGATCTTTCCGGACGAGGGATCAAACCTGTGACCCCTGCCTTGACAGGCGGATTCTTAACCACTGGACCACCAGGGAAAGTCCTGAAGTATAAATTTTATACAAGTTACAGGCGTGCAATATAGTGATTCAGAATTTTTAAAGGTTCAGTTCAGTCAGTTCAGTCGCTCAGTCGTGTCCGACTCTTTGTGACCCCACGAATCGCAGCACGCCAGGCCTCCCTGTCCATCACCAACTCCCGGAGTTCACTCAGACTCACGTCCATCGAGTCAGTGATGCCATCCAGCCATCTCATCCTCTGTCGTCCCCTTCTCCTCTTGCCCCCAATCCCTCCCAGCGTCAGTCTTTTCCAATGAGTCAACTCTTCGCATGAGGAGGCCAAAGTACTGGAGTTTCAGCTTTAGCATCATTCCTTCCAAAGAAATCCCAGGGCTGATCTCCTTCAGAATGGACTGGTTGGATCTCCTTGCAGTCCAAGGGACTCTCAAGAGTCTTCTCCAACACCACAGTTCAAAAGCATCAATTCTTTGGCGCTCAGCCTTCTTCACAGTCCAACTCTCACATCCATACATGACCGCATCTGTTTATAGTTATTAGAAAATGCTGGTTTTGTTCCTGTGTTGTACAGCACAACCTTATAGCTTATTTTACACATAGTAGTTGATACTTCCTAAACCTCTACTCCTGTCTTGCCCCTCCCCGCTTCCCTGACCCCGGTGGTGACCCCTGGTTTGTTCTCTGCATCTGTTGAGCCTTCTTCCTTTTTGTTACATTCGCTAGTTTGTTGTACTTGAATCGGCCTCTTGGGGAGAAGTGGGATTGAGAACGTGACCTTGGAATGTGTGTGGGGTCCTTGTCTAGGGGTGGGGAGAGCATCAGGGCTAGAGGAACAGTGGACGCGAAGGCACAGAAGTGGGGATGTTTACTCGTGTCAGGAGGGGGCCCTCGGGCCGGCCGGCCTGACGGGAACAGAGGAGGGCGGCCAGCTTCACATCGGTTCGGTGGGTGGGGGGACGCAGGCCTGAGCATCCAAGGAGGAGAGGAGGCGGGGGCAGCTTCCCGCGGAAGGATGCAATTAGAGTGTCACTTTCCAGAGACAAGAGACAACTGAGAAGCTGTTTAAATCATTCCAGAAAGAGGGGGCAGGGATCTGGGCTGGGCCCTTGGAGGGTAAACAGAGGAAGGAGGGAGCCCCAGAGACAATTGTAAGAACAGACAGTCCTGGCGACGTCTCGCTTTGGAGGCTGAAGAGGCGGAGAAGACTGGTTTGAGTTTTCTGTGTCATTTCAGTAGCCAACAGGGTTCTTTTGGGAGGGAGCAGTGACCTGTAAGCCAGGAAGAGGGCAGGCTCCTATCAGGACCCGCCAAGGAAGGCAGATGTCTGGGGAGTCTGTGGGGCTGGGGGGCGTGTGGGCAGCGGCCAGCCTGCATCTCTGTTCTTTTCTTGAGTTCTGTTTTACCACCTTGATGGGCTGTGACTTTGTCATCCATCGTGTTACCGTGGCCCCTTCATGTTCAAATGAACAGGTAGAAATTTCAGTGACAATTTTAACACATTTATTTGTTTATTTTGGGTTGCGCTGGCTCTTCGTTGCTGTGCATGGGCTTTCTCTACCGGGGGCCCCTGTCTGGTTGCCGCGACTTCTCTTGCTGCGGACACAGGCTCTGGAGTGTGTGGGCTTGGTAGCTGTGGTGCACGAGCTTAGTTGCTCCATGGAATCAGGGTCCTCCCAGACCAAGCGGATTCTTAACCACAGGACAACAGGAAAGTCCCCAGTGGCCATTTGCATGAGAGTTGGGGCGGGAGGGGCTGAGGCTGGGGTGATGTCCTGGCTCTTTAGCCATCGCCTCTGAAGCCCTTCTCTTCCCCGCCTGGCAAAGCGGCAGCTTCAGATTCTGTCCCTGCAAAGTGTGCGTCAGGGGGCTCAGCTAAGTGTCTTAGTTTTCTGTAACACAGCACCACACACCAGGTGGCTTCACGGCTCATAGTTCTGGAGGCAAAATGTCCAAAATAAAAGTGTTGGTGAGGCTGGTTCCCTGGTGGCTCACAGAGGGAATCTATCCAGGCCTCTCTCTCTGCACCCCGTGGCTGCTGGTGGTCTTGGCTTTTCTTACTGTGTAGACGCCTCACCCCGGTCTCTGCCTCCATCTTCAAATCGTCTCCCACTTGGTATTTCTCTGTGTCTGTTTCCCCTTCTCTGCACTTATAAGGACTTGCCTTTGGATGAAAACGAAAGTCGCTCAGTCGTGTCTGACTGTTTGCAACCCCATGGACTATACAGTCCATGGAATTCTCCAGGCCAGAATACTGGAGTGGGTAGCCTTTCCATTCTCCAGGGGATCATCCCAACCCTGGGATCGAACCCAGGTCTCCCACACTGCAGGGAATTCTTTACCAGCTGAGCTACCAGGGAAGCCCTTTAGATGTAAGGTCCATCCCAATCCAGGACGCTGTCATCTGAGATCCCAACCTTAATTACATCTGTCAAGAGCCCATTTCCAAATAAGGCCGTGTTCACAAGCATAGGGGCCAGGATTTGGACGTATATTTTTTTGGAGGGGGTGAAACACACCCCGGCCCAATACACTGCAACGGTGTGTCTTAAGAAATAGAATATTTGGGTTTTTTTCCCCCAGCGGTGATGATGGAAAGTCTAGGTATCTTCTCAGGACCAAACGCACTGAACACGTGTCCTCTAAAGACCAGCGTCCTGGATCTGCTCCTTTCCAAGAGTGCTGGTCGTATCACCTCCACTCCCTCCCTGCCCCCAACTTAAGGGTGGATTAAAAATGAGATAACAGAAACCGGTGGAAACTTCAGAGCATTTCCAGAGACGTGGGGTGAGAGGGTGGAGTTTAATCTCCCCTCGAAAGTTTCTGGGGAAGGGTGTTCTCTGCAATGGATTTCCTGGGCCTGGGGAGTGGGGATGGACCAGACTTCGGGAGCCTGGTCCTCGGTCTGGGGAGGGGGTGTGGAGCAGAGGAGGGCTCAGGAAGCGGCAGGACACTGGACATACTCGTGGAGCTTCGGAACTTTGTTAGGGATGATGCTTATTTTGGTGATGGAGTTACATGTGAATCACAGGAAAGAAGATGCCAAACCCATTTGGTGATGAGAGCTCAGGCTAAGATGATGAGTGCGGCCTAGAAAGAGAGAAGTGAATTTAGGAGCCACTTTAAAGAAGAAACTGGATGCTGACCTAATACATAGCAGAGAGCAAAGAACAGTTTGCTGTTCTTTGGGCCTAGAGATGAGCATACTGAATGAAGTCACTCAGAGAAAAGTAATCACTTGTCTGTGAAATCTAAAAAGGAAAGAACAGTTTCCGTCTGCATGGAAGGATGAACTTGTGAAGTCCGAGAACGTTTCTGTGCCCCGTGACCCCTCGTACCGTGCAGGGCCTATAGGCTGCATGTAACAAAACCCCACAAATTGAAGACTACCCCTTTCATCCTAATTCATGTTCCAGGATCTTTGGAAAACTTTAAGCCAGCCCCCTAAATGCCTTCTAAAGACCGTCTTGCCAACTGGAGGAAAAAAATAGATGGACACTAAGTGGACGTCTGTGTGTGTGTGTGCAAGCATGATACAAACCTGAGTAACTCATTGGCCCCTCCCAGCCCCCAGAAACTGAGCGCTTCTGCAGTTCCTTCTGCAGTTCCGCAAGGTCAGGGCAAGTGGTGAAGAGCTCTTTCATGGACAGTGCAGCTGGGTAACAGGAAGTCAAGGTAAAAGGCTCTGCTTTCCAAGAGAAAGATCAGAAAAATCCTGAAGCATGTGAATTTGATGCACAAAAGAATGGGCACATACCTGGAAAAGATGAAAGCTCTAATTTGAAAAGATACACACACCCCCGTGTTCATGCAGCGCTGTTTAATAATAGCCAAGGTATGAAAGCTTGTCCATCAACAGATGAGTGAATGAAGAAGATGCGTTATATATATGCAATGGAATATTTCTCAACTATAAAAAGAATGAAATAGTGCCATTTGCAGCAACGTAAATGGGCCTAGAGATGATCATACTAAATGAAGTCAGTCAGAGAAAAGTAATCACTTGTACATGAAATCTAAAAAAAATAAGACAAATGAACTTACGTACGAAGCAGAAACAGACTCACAGACTCAGAGAAGAAACTTATGATTACCAACGGGGAAAGAGGGAGAGGATAATTTAAGAATTTAGGAATTAGAAGATGCACACTACTATGTAGAAAATGGATAACATTTACTGTATAGCACAGGGAACTATATTCAATATCTTGTAAAAACCTATAATGGAAAAGAATCTGGAAAGGAACATATCTGTATCTACTTATATTAATATAACTGGATCACTTTGTGGTGCATCAGAAACTATCAAGATATTGTAAATCGCCTATACTTCAGCTAAAGAAAAGATTGCCTTAGTCCAGAATACTGCTTATCCTTAGTCTCTGACCAAGCCTAAGCAATTTGGTTATCTGCTTCCCAACGCTTCATTAGATGAGGAAGAAATTTTAAGTGAAATGTGAAAGAGAAAGGTCTGTCTCTGTGGAGGCCTCCTGACAGCCAGGAGATAAGAAAGCAAAAGTCCTAACGACAAGGACTGGGACGTAGGATTGAGGACGGCGTGCTGCTCACACAGACGCCACCTCGGTCAGCAGACCAGCCGGGTGGCTCTAACGAGGACCTGGCATCCCCTCCCACGTTTAGATGCCTGAGGCCATCGCGTCTCACGTCCTCACATGGTAATGAGTGTTTCCAAGCCGATTCTGAGTCAGCGGTGCAGACGTGAAATTCAATTAAATGAAGGGTGCAGCAAGATGAGTTGTTTTGTGAGAGTAAGGAAAGTGAAGTCGCTCAGTCTTGTCCAACTCTTTGTGACCCCATGGACTGTAGCCTACAAGGCTCCTCCCTCCATGGGATTCCCTAGGCAAGAGTACTGGAGTGGGTTGCCATCTCCTTCTGCAGGGGATCTTCCCGACCCAGGGATCGAACGTGGGTCTCCCGCAGTCCAGGCAGACGCTTTAACCTCTGAGCCACCAGGGAAGAGTAGCTTCTATCAAAACGAAGGAAAATATCCGTGCTTAAGGGTGGACCCTCAGCTGCAGGAAAAAACCCTGTTAGTTAGATTGTTCGAGGTGACTTCACGACCCTGGACCCCCACAAGCTTGGCACCTGTAGGATGGAGTGTGTGTGTGTGTGTGTGTTTAGTCACTCAGTTGTATCTGAGTCTGCAACCCCATGGACTGTAGCCCACCAGGCTCCTCTGTCCCTGGGGTTCTCCAGGCAAGAATACTGCAGTGGGTTGCTGTTTCTTCCTCCAGGGAATCTTCCCTACTCAGGGCTCTAATCCATGTCTCCTGTGACTCCTGCATTGCAGGTGGATTCTTTACCGCTGAGCCCCCAGGGAAGCCTATAGGATGGGGTGGATGATGTCTTCTTTGAAATCAACAGCTTGTTTCTAGGTTTTGCCTAATGCCTGCCCTGCACAATCCCAGGACGGTTTGCATCTGGGAAATGTCAGGTGCCCTGACATTGGCTGGAGGGAGAAAGAATGGAGGCGGTGTCTGTGGGTCCACCCAGGGTCCAAGCACCTGTCTGGGATGGGCTCCAAGTGGACTTCCCGGGGCGGGGGGTGTGCCTGACTACACTCTGCCTTCTGGTGCTTGCACACACATGCCCCAGCCTCGCTGTCTGTAATCACGTCTCCTCTATCTGCATCTCCCCGCTCTTCCTGGATGAGCCTGATCCACGGAGACGTAACACGTGGTAGCTATGTGGAATCTGCCTGAAAAAGAAGCTTTCATGGATAACTCAGAGCCACGGGGGATCTGGGAGGCCTGGTGGAGGAGTTCTGTGAATACCCACGGTCGTTCGTCAGTGCAGATCGAGCGCTGGCGGGCAACAAACTCTCCTCGGCAGCTGAAGAGCAGGACTGAAAAACTCATCCCTGGGGACTTCCCTGGCGGTCCAGTGGTTCAGAATCCGCCTCGCAATGCAGGGGACATAGGTTCCATCCCTGGTCTGGGAGCTAAGATCCCCCTGCCATGGAGCAGCTAAGTCCGTGTGCCTCAACAACCAAGCCCACTCGCTCCGGAGCCCCCCGGCTGCCCCGCTCCAGAGAAGGACAATAGCCTGCCTCTTCAAGGCAGACCAGAGAGCATATCTTGAGGTTTAAAGCCTGGCCTTGGGCTCAGGGCAGGGTGGCTCCTGAGTGATGAGGCTTGAGGATCACTCACTGAAATTGGCTGGTTCCTTGCAGCCTGGCTTCCCACAGCTGTCCCCAGGTGAATTACTCGCCATGATGGGTACAGTGCCGCCATGATGGTCTTATAAGATGCAGTCCCTTGGGGCAGACTGTTTCCTGGAGACTTCTGTTAGGGTGTAGACTCCCCCTGGGTTAGCTCTGAGAGGTCTTTCAACCTCTATCTGTGCCCTGGACTCGGTTCCCCAAGGCTTTCCTCCGGCAGTGCTAACATCAGTCTGTCATGCTTCTTGCAAACGCAGCTTCCCTGCCCCTTGCTTCATTGAATCCGTAGTGGGTGTTTTCGAGGCGGGCCATGGATGACTCAGGTACAGCTCATCCAAGGACCAGCCGGGAGGTCCAGCTACCTGGAAACTGGCCTCCAGGGGACTGGGGTCTTAGCCGTCCTCCAGGCTTAGAATCACAGAAGTGGTTACAGAGGTAGGAGTGAAAATTCTACTTGGGATGCGCTCCCCAGGGAAGGGTCTTGGAGATGGAAAGGGGGATGTGGAAAGCAAGTGGAGCAAAGGAAAGGACTGGGGGTGATGGGAAAAGTGGATACTCACGTTAGCCAGAGCTTTATCTTCCTTCCTGCTGCATGGCCAGGCTCCATTCCTCCCTGGAAGTTGAGACAGGGCATGAATTAGAAGATGGCCCACCCATCGTGAAACAGAACAGAGGGGCGAGGTCTCAAGGCCTGAGCCTCGTGGAGAGGAAAAGAGGGCAGGAAAGGAAGAAGGTGGCCTTTTCTGAGCTCTAGGTCCTCTCGGGCTAATGAGATGTTGCCGGGGTCCAGCCCCAGCTGATCCAGGGTATTCGAAGGAGAGACGGCATAGGCGAGGGTCAGGAAACAACTACTTAATTACACATTAATTAAGGATACAAAGAGTAATAGAATGAGGATAGCTCAGTAGGAAAATTCAGTGGAGAAAAGAGGCCGAGTAGCTTGGTTTATGCGGGAGACCAATAAAACTTCAAGACAAGAAGTTTGCACCACTTACGTAGGCCGCAGGCATCCTTCCGTTCTCCCGAAGGAGAGGAGACACTGAGGCCTCCCCGGTCGGATCTTAGAAGCCCAGGCATAATTTGCAAGCATGGCGGGTTCCGCGCTCCAGATGGAGACTCAGCCAGAAGTTGAAAGAGAGAGCGACATGGGGAGACCAAGTTTTGGTGAACAAGGCCCGCACTTTATTTTCCAAAGTAGTTTTTATACCTTAAGGTATGCATAGAGGATAATGGGGGAGGGGGTGGAGTCATGCAAGGACAGCAGTTCCTGGTTCTAATCTAAGCCAGGCTTTCAAACTTATCATATGCAAAAGTTCAGGTGATTGACATCATCTTCTGGCCCGGCCTGTTAACATTTTAAGAAACTTATTTTTCTCTAAAGGTGATTATTCCAAAGTCAGGCACCAGCCTCCAAAAAAGCATTGGACAAAGCTGCATTTTACATTTCTATACACCCATTATATCAATCAATACACTGCCAAGGACACAGTAGGTAAGGAGTATGGAGACTTAGCAGCAAACATTGGCCCAACAAGTGAAAAACCCTTCACCAATACAATTTCTAATCAATCTTTTAACTACTCAAAGGAATCTGTGTTTAGGCAGTTTAGAACATCTCCTGCCTCTCACAGTTGGGAGGCTCTGAACAATCACATGTGGCCGGAAAAACCCATTCAGGCAGGCTAGAGGATTTCCAAAGGAGTTTGTAGGTTGAAACACTGTCACACCCAGGAATTATTAACTGGAGCTGTAAGCTAACTCTTTTTTTCAGAGAGAGGTAGTGGGGGACAGCCCCCCGTAAAGTCAGAGGTGTAGGTGAAAGCACAAAGCAGAAAGTAGGCAGACTCTGGTTTGGGGGGTAGATGCTCGAGAATTTCCAGGGGGACTCCTGAGGCTCGATCCCGCCTTTGCGTATGCCGAGCCGCCTTCCTCATGACCTTTGTCATGGGCGGAGTTCCTCACGCTGGCTCCCGGCAGTGATAGAATTCCAGTTGAGCTATTCCAGATCCTGAAAGATGATGCTGTGGAAAGTGCTGCACTCAATATGCAATATGCACTCAATATGCAATATGCCGGCTCCCGGCAAGATGTCCCCCGACCTCAGCTTACAAAGAAGAATAAAGAAAGCTAGCTTAAATGGCGAATGTGTACAGTAGATTCAGACAGATGGGAGGTGTTCAAACCAGAGGCCACTGTTTCCTGTTCAAAGAAACTTTTTGATTTTTTTGATAAAGGGGCACGAAAGTGGCCCATTTGTCTGCTGTTGATTGTGTTGCTGTCTGATTGGGTCCGTGGGGCCAACTGACACCCCCAATTAATGTGAGATTGGGAGCCCCTTCGAGTCACGGTCAGGCGAGTTTGTTTTCCTTTATTTGGTGAACAGGGGTCTTAGCAGGATCTTAGCAGGCAGACGCAGGTTATTCCAGGGAGATGTCGCCTTGGCCAGTTTAATTATCTGCTGCTCTGTTTTGCTTTTGCAAAACAAGGAGCTCTAACGGGAGCCCTGCTCTTTAGTTGCCTGGAAACTAGTGCTTTTAGTACCCAAAGTCATCACCAAGCCCTTCTGGAGGAGGCCAGGAGAGCCACAAGCTCCCCCAAGCCATCCATTTCTCGGGAGCCAGGCATGAATCAGCGAAGCAAGAAGAGGAAGGTGTTGTGCCCCACAGCTGCAGACAGCTCGAGCCCCTGCATTTCCATGGACCAAGTCACCGGGCAGCCTGAGGGTGCAGAGAACCCACAGAAACCAAGAAAGGAGCCGCGACATCGTGTAACCCAAGAGACACAGGCGCCCAGGGCAGTTCATTGGAAGCCAGAGCAGCTTTGACTTCAGAGCCGCCCCCGCTGGTCCTTCTGGCCTGGTTCCTGTGGGCCCTCGCTCTCTGGCTTTCTAGGTCCACAGCCAGGCTGATAGGAAGTGCCCATGCCTGCCACTGCAGGCCCCGTCCGTAGGCCAGACTGCTTCTGCCAGTTCAGAAGCCTCAGGGAAGGTTGGCTTTGTGGCTTCTTCCGGCTACCCCCCACCCCTCCACCTTCCTTGAAGAAGGGTCTGCCTAATTCTTGGTTAAGCCCGAAGTTTCTCCCAGGTGGACAGGTCAGTGATGGTCAAAGTGTTCAGCTCGTCTTCTAGCAGTTGTGGAGGGCAGCCTCGTGCCGGGTCTGGTTCATATCACAGCCCAGGCACCGTGACATCCCCCGGGCGAGTGGTTGGGGGACCCGCTCTCCCCCGGTCTGTAGAAGACGCACCCCGAAGTGCAGACCAGCAGAGGCCGAAGGTGGGCCTCCCCGCCCCGTGCCCCAGGACAGTTTGTGCTGAAGCCAAGATTCTCCAGCCAGCCCTCCCGGACCCAAGAAGATCTGCGTTTCTCTGCTTTCCTTCCCCCTCTGTTCTTTCGCTCACTCCTTCCCTGCCACGAGCCCAGCCCTGTGCTGTGGGCAGTCCGTGCTCGGGAGTCTGTGACCTGTCCCCACTCCCCTCCTCCTTCTTTCTCTCCCGACCCTGCCGTCCCCCCCGCCCCGCAGCTGAGTCCTGTCACCCGGGGACTGGGCTCCCTTCCTCGCCTCCTCCCTTCACCTGGATGACAGACAGCATTTTCTCGAGCAGGGTCTGTCATTCTGCGTGTGGATTTGAACCCCACTGTCTGGCTTCCAGGATCATGGAGTTACAGGAGACAGTCAACGCAGGGCTGTGGTCACTGAGTCGCACCCTCAAGGCACTTTGAATCACTTTTACGGGTCACTGCTTCTGCTTTCCCTTCAGCCAATTGTTTTGACTTGCCTGGTTCAGTCTGTATTTGGTGTAGCTCAGGAAGCCTCCTGTGTGCGCCCACGCATGTCTCAACCAAGATGGGTTCTACCGGAAAGGCCTGTGGGTAGCCTGGCATTAGTTAGCGCCACTCCCCAAGTAGCTTCGAGACCTGGTGGGGTCTCTTTTTATATCAGAGTAATCTATATAAAAAATAGATGGAAAAAAATAAAGGACATGTATGTCATTGTGCTAAACCTGGGCGTACTGACAGGTGGGCAGGAAAGCTGGAAGGTCTCGAACTTGGATGAGTCGATAAGGGAACAGAGTACTCAGGTGTAATGAGCGAGGGGACACGTATGGCCTGATGGACGGGAACCCCAAAGACTGCCCTTCTGGGGGTACCGGGATGGCAGCAGTTCGGGTGGGAGTGAAAATGAAGTGCAAGTATTAATCGCTCAGTCGTGTCTGACGCTTTGCAACTCCGTGGACTGTATTCTGCCAGGCTCCTCTGTCCATGGGATTCTCCAGGCAAGAACACTGGAGTGGGTTGCCATTTCCTCTTCCAGAGGATCTTCCCGAACCAGGGATCAAACCCAGGTGTCCTGCATTGCAGGCAGATTCTCTGCCATCTGAGCCGCCGGGACCGGGGAGTGATCACAGCCCCGTCCGTGCTGTCTGCAGTCAGCCCTCCTCCACCCTCCCAAGGAGGGGTCTTCAGTGAAGACTCGAGCAGCACTTTCCCTGAGCAGCGTTGCTGGAAAGGGCTCAGGAGAGGAGGGCGAGCCCCAGGAGACAGCTTTTCATCTCAGACATGGCAGCTGGCCAGGTGAATGATGGCCTGGGAGAATACTGTCGGGACACTCGTATTTCGATGAGCAAAGGGGTGGGGAACAAGGAAGAACACGGTGGGCCGGGATGGAAGGGCGCTCCGCTCCCTGGAGGAGAGGCGCTCTGGGTGGTAGAGAGGCGCCCGCCTTCCGGAGGCCTGGGGTGAGGGCCACGCTCGCTCTCTGCGCTGCTGCTCTTTTTTTTAAATCTCTCCAGGCTTTTGACACCATCGTCCCTTTTTTTTTTTCTGATGACCAGTTTATTGCACTTTAAAAATTAACACGATGTGAGATGTTAACAATTTCCTGGATTGTTTGACATCTAAAAACCACTCTTTCTGTAAATCACACATTGATTTTTTTCTTCTTTCTCAATTCTGTACTGCATTTAGCTTTATCCATGGCTTATGGGCACATTACAGCGCCGTCTTGTTTTATTAGGAATCTGAGCCCCGTGCTTTATTATCCATTGTCCTGTCTTCTCACTGATGGCTCCTGGCGTGAAACCAGAGGCGGCTGCAGGAAACCTTAAAGAGAATCCATCAGACTGTGAGGCTCAGCTTGGAGGCTCTGTCGTCCAGGGCAAGGCTGGTTCCCGGGGAGAGGAGACAGCCTATGGCAAGGGGAGCCTGCAGGGCCAGGCATCTCCCATTCCCCACTTCTTCCTCCGGGTTGCCTCCTGCGGCGGGTGACACACCAATGAGCCTCCACACACACCTGTCCTTCCGGCTCTGCGTTGTTCCCTGAAGGATAGGGCTATTATCAGGATTTTTTTTTTTTTAATGAGAAGAACATGAAAGGTATATAGCAGTACCTGGCATGTGGTAAATGCTAAATGATGTTGACTATTATTTTTGTAATCATTAATCATAATCAGATTATACATTTATCACAGTCCCTTGAGTGAAAGTGTTAGTCATTCAGTCATGTCCAGCTCTTTGCAACCCCATAGACTGTGGCCCGCCAGGCTCCTCTGTTCATGGAGTTCTCCAGGCAAGAATACTGGAGTGGGTTGCCATTTCCTTCTCCAGAGGACCTTCCCGACTCGGGGATCAAACCTGGGTCTGCTGCACTGCAGGCGGATTCTGTACCATCTGAGCCGCCAGGGAAGCCCAGGCTGACTATTATTTTTGGCCATTAATTATAACCAGCTTATACATTTATCACAGTCGCTTGCAGTTTACCCACGTGCAGAATGACGATGAGAAAGCCAGCCTGACCTGGAAGTGCAGGATATGCATGTGTTTACCATCCGCAGGAGCTTAATACACCCTAATTAAGATGGAGACCATGGGCTTCCCAGGTGGCTCAGTGGTGAAGAGTCCATCTACCAGTGCAGGAGACGTAGGAGATGCAGGTTCGATCCCTGGGTTAGGAAGATCGCAGCCCACTCTAGTGTTCCTGCCTGGGGCATCCCACGGACGGAGCCTGGCGGGCTACAGTCCTTAGGGCCACAAAGAGTCAGAAGCCACTGAGCATGCACACACACGCACACACCGAATGCGTTTCCCAGCGGAGCCTGAGGCCAAGAGCCAGCACGACACCTTCCACCCACCGCCGCCGCCGTCTTGTCAGTGGCCAGATCTGAGAATTCACCTTTGGCTTTCTTTTTCCTCTGTTTTCCCCCCTTTTTTGGCTGCTCTGGGCCTTCACTGGGACGTGCTGGCCCTCTAGTTCCAGAGCTTGGACTTAGCTGCCCTGCGGCTTGTGGGATCTTAGTACCCCCACCAGGGGTTGAGCCCAAGTCCTGTGCATTGGAAGGTGAATTCTTAACCACTGGGCCACCTGGGAAACCTCGCTCTTGTGGAGTGAGTGTTACATTACCCTCCCTGGTCTCTCGTGCAGGTGCTAGGGTAGTTCATGGAAGGACACGCCAAGTCATCTCCGGCCCCTCGGTACCACCATCACGCCTAAGTTTGCACCCCACCTTCCACCACAAGACCCGGTGGCCTCTGTTGCCAAGAGGAGCTCCCAGGGGCTCTGATTCCCGTCCACCCTCTAGCTGCCAACCATGGATCTGGGCTCCAGAGGCTGATGAAAACCTTCTCATTATCTCGCTACCAGCGCTGAGCCAAGCTCTGAGTCACCCTGTCCTTTGCAGGATGAGAGAGGGAGAGACAAAATCTGTTTTTGAGGGGAACCTTAAAACACAAAGATGAAGGCAAAGATGAAACTGACAAATATTTCATTACCAGCTTGAAAAACAGCCAGCTTGTAATTGACCTGCTTTTAAAAGTTGGTGGGTGCGGGGGTGGCTTGCTGGTGATTTCATTGGAAAGGGAGGCAACACTGGCCGGCCCAGCTCCCCAAGAGCTGCATGTCAGTGGAGGGGGGGCACTCCCGTCAGACTGACGTGATTCCCCCATCCCTGGGTGGATGACCTTTGTGGAGGGTCTGCAGAACCCCGTGACGGACCGCTGTTCCCACCCCCACTGTCATTCACTTTTCCTCTTCTTTCCAGGCTACAAGCAGCAGACATTTGATACAGCTGTCGCTAAATGCAGGGTCCGACCCAAACTCCTGATCTGGGAACAAGAGTCGGGTGACTTGCAGCCCCGTCCCTCGGTCCAGCCCCAGTGGTCCCGGCTCTGTCTTCTTGCTGATGTCGATTATGCTCATCTTGTTCATGAGACAGACCCTGGGGCTCCCTTAGGGGAAAGCAAGTCATCACTGGGGAATCCCAAGGGCTGGAACTACAAGAGGAAGTCTGCCACCCTTGTTAATGACCCAGGGCCCAGGACCAGTGCACAGTCCCCTGGGTGGGGGCGGGGGGTCCACTTCAGTTATTGTTACAGATGAACAAAGGGAGATTTGGGGTAGGATGGGGGTGGTGGTTAGGACATCATTCTAGACTGTAGAAATGCCCTTTGCCCTCGGCAAAGCAGAAGAGTTTTACCCTCATTTCCATCACTTCTTTGCCACTCTGGAGGGCCAGGGCTCACAAACCAAGGGGGATAGCATGGCACACTGCTCCCCCGACACCCTCCTCTTGCTGTGACCCTACTTTCATCTCCCACCTCCCCAGAAGATCAGCCATCGTGACATCCCCTCACTCGGCCACATGGGGCATCCTTGGACAGATACATGACAAGGCTCAGAGACAGGCTCAAGGACAGAGGGGAAGGGGTCATGGGGAAGAGTCCAGTGGTTGGCCCCCACTGGACTCTTAACTTCAGAGCATATGGTGAAGCTGTTGGATCTGAAAGAAATGAATAAACCATCATCAAGGGAGATCAGAGAGGACGAGGCAAACAGGCAGTGGAAGCAGCTGACGGATAACCACGTCTGCCAGCTTGTTGCAGGCAGGGGGCCCGAGCGCGGGCTCTGGTCTAACGCTCAGAAATGAACTGTCCGAGGAGACACATGTGCTAACAAAGCGAGGGACTTTATTGGGAGGGGCCCCCAGGGGGAGAGCAGCAGGCGAGGGAACCAGGAGGACGGCTCTGCCTCGCGACTAGCAGCCTCAGGTTTGACGGTGCTGGGGTTAGATTCCGGGTTGTCTCTGGCCAATCGTGCTGACTCAGGGTCGTTCCTGGTAGCTTGAGCGTCGCTCAGTAGTTAGATTCTAGCCAGAAGGGTTCTGGGAGGTTGGATGCATGGACTGGGATCCCCTCTCTCCCTTTGCCTTTTCCCCAGTTCTTCTGGTTTGTGGTAACTCATTAGTTCCGCGGTCCTGACTAGGACCTCCTGCTGTGAGAGAACTCATACAGGTGGTTTACTGTGATGCTTGGAAAGGGCGGGTGGTTTCGGTCAGTGGTTGCCCTAACAAGGTAACCTGAGCTCCTGGGAGGCAGGCTTTGAGAACAGAACTGGGTGTGACCAGGGGAGCTGGGTGCTACCCCCTAACTTCCTGATCTAGGAAGTTCCACAAAGCCTCAATTCAGAAATCACTTCTTCCATGCAGCCCTCCCTGAGTCTTCCAAATCAGGCTGGCCATTCCTTCTTAGAGGGCAGCTTCCTTGGCTAGAACGTTCGTGTTTCAGTGCGCCTGCAGTTCTAAGCAGATGCCTGGGAGGGATGGAATAAGCAGTCGGTAAGTCCTGTGAGTTGAATAAGACACACAGAACAGTGAATTTCCTTTTATTAAAATACAGTGATGTGATGGGGAGGCGGGTTTGAGACTAGCTTGTTCTGTGCTGTGCTTAGTTGCTCAGCTGTATCCGACTCTTTGTGACCCTATGGACTGCAGCCCCCCAGTTTTCCTCTGTCCATGGGATTTTCCAGGCAAAAATACTGGAGTGGGTTGGCATGCCCTCCTTCAAGGGGTCTTCCCAACCCAGGGATTGAACCCACTTCTCCTGCATTGGCAGGTGGGTACTTTACCACTAGCGCTGCCTGGGAAGCCCCAGCTTCAGTTCAGTTCAGTCGCTCAGTTGTGTCCGACTCTTTGCGACCCCATGAATCGCAGCACGCCAGGCCTTCCTGTCCATCACCAACTCCTGGAGTCCACTCAGACTCATGTCCATTGAGTCAGTGATGCCATCCAGCCATCTCATCCTCTGTCATCCCCTTCTCCTGCCCCCAATCCCTCCCAGCATCAGAGTCTTTTCCAATGAGTCAATTCTTTGCATGAGGTGGCCAAAGTACTGGAGTTTCAGCTTTAGCATCAGTCCTTCCGAAGAACACCCAGGACTGATCTCCTTTAGAATGGACTGGTTGGATCTCCTTGCAGTCCAAGGGACTCTCAAGAGTCTTTTCCAGCACCACAGTTCAAAAGCATCAATTCTTCAGTGCTCAGCTTTCTTCACAGTCCAACTCTCACATCTATACATGACCACTGGAAAAACCATAGCCTTGACTAGATGGACCTTTGTTGGCAAAGTAATGTCTCTGCTTTTGAATATGCTATCTAGGTTGGTCATAACTTTCCTTCCAACGAGTAAGCATCTTTTAATTTCATGGCTGCAATCACCATCTGCAGTGATTTTGGAGCCCCCCCAAAATGAAGTCTGATACTCTTTCCACTGTTTCCCCATCTATTTCCCATGAAGTGATGGGCCCAGATGCCATGATCTTAGTTTTCTGAATGTTGAGCTTTAAGCCAACTTCTTCACTCTCCTCTTTCACTTTCATCAAGAGGCTTTTTAGTTCCTCTTCACTTTCTGCCATAAGGGTTAGAAAGCTCTTAATTATCTTGAATTCTCTGAGGCAGTATTCCCAAGGAAAAAGTCCTACAAAACACAGGTTCTGCAAGATGTTAACAGGTGTTATCTAATAAAAGGGTTCTGGTGTCAACTCCATTTGGAAAACAAAGTTGTACAGGTTTCTTCACTTCGGGGAATTCTTCAGGCCTTAAAGGTTCATGTGAAATCTGAATATTCAAGGTTTCCAGAACTCATTAGGTTGGACCATATGAGATTGCTGTTTTATAGTCCCAGAAAAAAAAAAAAAAAGCAACAGTTAAATAGCAGTGATTTCAGATGGTTCAACACAGTATTTGACTATGGGACCCATTTCCGTGGTTACTGGAGCTCCGTGGGGCTCCATTTGGAAAATACTGATGTGTAGGACCTTGGTTTTCCTTTTGGAGGAGGGGAGAAGGATGGGGCTGGAAAAGGAAATGGCAACCCACTCCAGTATTCTTGCCTGGAGACGCCGACGGACAAAGGAGCCTGGCGGGCTGCAGCGCGTGGGGTCACAAAGAGCTAGACACGACGGAAGTGATTTAGCACGCAGACACGTACACGTGCACGCAAGAAGATGGGGAGGTGGCTGGAGGGTTCACAGATGAGAATCTAAGTCACACGGAAAGCCTTTCCATGGTTACAGCCTCTCCCTGGAGATCCTGGTATGACTGTGTCCACCTCCACTGCACAGCAGCCATCTGCGAACCACAGTCCAGGGTGAGAACACTCTAGAAAAACCAAACATTTATCTGCTGGAGCAGGCCATAGGCCTACGTCCTCAATCCCAAACAAGCAACAGTCCAGATGGGCCCTGAAAGCCAGGGCAGCCACAGCAAGCAGGAGTGAGCAGACGCCACGGAGCCTGGAGCTCCCTTGGCCTGCTGGTTGTCTGTCTGGTGTTGAAGAAGAGAGCCGTGTTTGAGCAGGGCGGGAAGGAGCGGCTGCGGTGGGTCTACGGACACAAGGTCAGGGCAGCACACACGGCTCCTTTGGGGACCCCGACAGCAGCGTACCCACGGCCACCTGGTGCCTGTCGATGGCCAGGCTTTGCTAATCTGAGGTTAGCCATGTGGGTGTCTCTCCATGTGCCTGTTGGCCACCTGCATGTCTTCCTTGAAAAACATCTATTCAGGCCTTCTGCCCGTCTTTCAATCAGGTTGTTTGGTTTCAGGCAGTGACTGGGATGCTGTTGATGTAGTTGGGTACTGACCCGTTACTGGTCGTATCATTTGCAAATATCTCCTCCCGTTCAGTAGGTGGTCTTTTCCTTCTGTTGATGGTTTCTGTTGCTGTGCGGAAGTTTTCAAGTGTAATTGGTGAAGCGCTTTCAAATCTCAGTCTTCTTTTTAGAACGCTGACCGCACCCCCCCATTGGGATCACAACAACATCATATTCCTCACCTCCATCCCCTACTCTCCAGGGGTAGCCCACATCTGTCTTGCATCCCCCCTACAAGAAACACAGGATTGCACATGTCAGGCAGGAGAGCAGGTTCTCCAGGAATGCAGGAGCTAGTGATGAAGCCGGTCAGGGGAGGATTTTCTGAGGGCCCGCTCATCTGTCTTGAGCATGTCTTGGATCAAATCTGACATTAATTAAAAGAAGGCCTCTGGGCTCAGAGCACCTTGCCGGCTGAGTTGAATATTTTATTAATATGTGGCATTTACACCGGACTTTAAATTTGCCAAGTGCTTTGCGGTGATTTACGGTATCATCTTTGCCGCTCCTCTGCGGGTGCTGGCATGCTCTGTCATCCGTCATCAATTTGCTCCAAGGCCATTCTCCATCCTCCTCTTGCTTGCTGCTCTTTTCACTCCTGCTTCTCTTGTTAGTTCTCAAGAGATGCTTCATCCTGGTGGGTTTAGTCCTAACCATCCTTCCAGCTTCCTTGCCCATCTGTTTTTTACCACAGTTAAAAGTAACAATTGGGAAAGAAAGGAAGGAAGGAAGGACAATAGTAGCTAATTAAGACCAGGGCACCAAATAATTGATGCTTTTGAACTGTGGTGTTGGAGAAGACTCTTGAGAGTCCCTTGGACTGCAAGGAGATCCAACCAGTCCATTCTGAAGGAGATCAGCCCTGGGATTTCTTTGGAAGGAATGATGCTAAAGCTGAAACTCCAGTACTTTGGCCACCTCATGCGAAAAGTTGACTCATTGGAAAAGACTCTGATGCTGGGAGGGATTGGGGGCAGGAGGAGAAGGGGACGACAGAGGATGAGATGGCTGGATGGCATCACTGACTCGATGGATGTGAGTCTGGGTAAACTCTGGGAGTTGGTGATGGACAGGAAGGCCTGGTGTGCTGCGATTCATGGGGTCGCAAAGAGTTGGACACGACTGAACTGAACTGAAGAGCAGGGCGTGCTCATTCACTCAGTCATTTCCAACTCTTTGCAGCCCCATGGACTTTCGCCCTGCAGGCTTCTCTGTCCATGGAATTCTCCAGGCAAGAATCCTGGAGTGGGCTGCCACTTCTTACCCCAGGGGATCTTCTCGACCCAGGGATCAAACCCAAGTCTCTTGCGTCTCCTGCATTGGCAGGTGGGTTCTTTACCACTAGTACCGCCTGGGAAGCCCTAGAAAATTAACACCTAGAAGATGGAATGAATGCCAAAAAGGAGTCAGGAAGGAGACCAGTTGGCCTTGGGACCATCCTCTTCAAATGGGAAGAGTTTAAAGCCCTAGGCTTGCTCTTCCTTCTCATCACATAGCAACCTGATTATATAGAGAATACTGTGTTAGCACCCCGATATTGTAAATTCACTTTTTATCTGGATTGAATTTTTTGAATTGTCTTGAGAATAAATCATAAATGAAATATCATCTACAGAGCAATATCAAACGCTGTAATTTTGATAAAGGTGGAAATAAAGCAGAGGTGGGAAGCATATATTCCACGTTCCTCAACATTTATAAGGACACTCAACAGTAAGACTGATAAGGAAGAAACCATGGAGCTATCAACAGACTCTCTAAATCAATACTGTGATAAACTTAAGAAACCAATATGTTAATATGTTATTTCAAGTGACGGCGGTGCCCATCGGAGAATTGAAAGTCAGAATTGTTAAGAAATATTTTGCCTCTTGGGAGTAAAACTAAGGATGAGGAATTGGAGGTAGGGAAATTATTACTTTAGACTTTTTCTGAGCATTTTGTGTGTTTGTGTTTTTTTTCAAGTGAAAGTATATCACCATGATTAAAAAGCAGTAAGCAGTGTGATTGAAAGCAACCACTTTTTAACTTCAAAATAAGAGCATGAAATGAAGCCTCTTTTTGTGCCTAAAGTTTTAGAAAAAGTAAAACTGGAAGATGGGTTTAGGAAAAAACCGAGGTGTTGAAAGGGTGTGGGTACATCTCAGACGCAGGAAGGAAGGGCGGAGGTGCAGTCAGGCTTCAGGGGATAAATCAGGCAGAGACATAAACACTTCAGGGCCAGTTTTCTTGATGTCATCGTGCCTGTGACATTCTCTCCTCCTGTACGTCAGCTTTGTCTGCAAGACGTGGACTCGGGAGAACACAGCCCCTGACCTTTCCACGCTGTGCGTGATGACCCAAGGCTGGGTGGGCGTGTTCACCCATCAGAGCCACAACCACGTGGGGCCCACCCAGAGGAGCCCCGAGGGCCCCCACCTGGCAGCTGGCAATCACAGAACTGGGCTGGGGGAGGCAGAGAGTGAATTTCCTCCTCTGTTAACCTCCCAGTAAGAAACCAAGCACCACCCCCCACCGCCCTCGTGAGCCACATGCATTGTATTAGATACCATCTGCCTTCAGTGCCGCAAAGCATGACAGTGATCTGAGGCGTCAAAAGTCTTTTCTTTGTCTGGTTTTTGGAAATGCTTTGGTGAGAGTCCAGTATGGGGGGGGATAAACGGGGTTATTCATCATCCTAAAAGAACTTCCAAAGTCTAATTTCATGCAGAAGTCCTCCAAGGGGCTTTAAAAAAAAATGTCTCCTCCCAATTTCTTAGAGGAATCATAAAACCATGACTGTGTGCCCCACTGCACCTCCAAAGGTGCCCCCCAGAAGGAGTTAGTTGTACCTTGACTCTGCTTGCGGGGCAGAGTGCGGCCAGGCGCGCCCACAGCGATGAAAGTGTGCCTCCCAGGCAGCTGGCCCCAGGGTACCCTTCCCGGCAGCAAGGCTGTTCGAAAGCATCGGTTCTTTGGTGCTCAGCCCTCTTTATGTTCCAACTCTCACATCCGTACATGACTACTGGAAAAACCATAGCTTTGACTCTACGGACCTTTATTGGCAAAGCAGTGTCTCTGCTTTTTAATACGCTGTCTAGGGTTGTCATAGCTTTTCTTCCAAGGAACAAGCGTCTTTTAATTTCATGGCCGCAGTCACTGTCCACAGTGATTTTGGAGCCCAAGAAAATAAAATACGTTCTTTGTGTAACCAAATCACTTCGTCGTACAAGAGGAATTAACAACGTTGCAAATCAACTATATTTCAATAGAAATAAGTAAGAAAATAATAAATAAGAGAGAAAGTACTGGAGTTAAATCCACCTCTTCTGGAACACCTCTATTTTTCATCTTTCCCAACGCTTAACTTCATCCCATATAAACAGCAGGGTTCACAAACCACGGTAGAAAAGTGTGTTGAACTACTTTTTCTGAAAAAAGATACTAGTTAAAGTTGATAACTTCCATCCTTTATTAGACCTTTTCAAGACCCCATAGGAATTCCATGGCAATGGAATTCTGTGGCAATACCTGGCTGGACAGACCAGTATTTTCTTTAATCAATGTGTGATATTTCAGAGTTCCCATCATCCTGGGTTTCCTTCCCACAGGCCAGGAAGGGGAATTCACATATTGGGGGCCAGTCTCCCCCAAAGCCTCCTCCAAGCTGTGGGATCAGCTTGGGCACGAAGGCAGCCGGACCACCCTGTGGTATGTGAGTCCTTGATGGCCGGGAGGGGACACCTACTGCCGTGTTGTGAGCACTGCCCCCTCACCTGGCCTGGTGTCCATCTCCCAGCTTAGCGACAGTGACCAGGGGGGCGGAGGAGGGATCTAAGCTGAGCTTGCCCGGCCCGCTTGGCAGCTCCTGAGGCTGCCCCCATGGCCCTGTGGTCCCATCCAGCAGCTGATGCTCCAGGATGGTTATTTGTCTGTTTTTCAGTGAGTGACCTGGGCATGAATTACGTTCCGACTTGCTCCTAAAGCATAAGTAGTGGTAAAGCATCATCTGGCTAGAAGGCCCATTATTGGACCACCTGCTCCTCTCTGCTCAGCCCGTCCGTCTCTCCCTGTCATAGTCCCTGACTGGGGAGTAGCCGCATGTCATGGCTGAAATACAGAAAGGGTGGAGAAATGATCTGAGATAGGGGGGCTTACTTGTTCCCACCTCCGGAACAAGAGAAAACTGACTCACGCTGCAGGCAGAGGGGTGCAGCCCAGGGGAAGGCCCGGGATAAGCTTGCTGAAGGGAGGTTGAGACGCTCTCTCCCTGGGTGGAGAGCTGGTCTCTGCAGGTGGAGGCTGCTCCCCGGTCAAGGAGGAACAGAAGGCCTGTACCCCCTACCCATGGAGGGTGGGGAGAGACGGAGATTCAGGAGGGGTGGGAGATGGTGAGAGGCAGACCCCCCACCTGCAGAAGAGCAGAATGGGCAGAGCAGGTTTGGAGCTTGTTCTCAAGTTTGCCCTGGGGACTCTGGCTCCCTGCATCCCGGGGGCCTATAACCCCAGGTTTGGAAGTTGGTCTTCCTTCTCTCGGCTTAATGGCAGCAGCTGTGAAAAGAGGCCTGGCTTACTAATAATATTCCAGCCACTTTGGATTCTTGTCTTAATTATCTCCCTGATTTGCAATTTTGGTGGAAGCCCTGGGGTGTGAACACCAGTCGCATTTTTTCCTCTTCCCTGTTTCACCCAGCGGGTTCTTTCTACCACCAGCTGGTCTTCAGTATCTGCCTTCATTCCCGTATTTGTGCTCTTGCTGGGTGGGTCATTCGTCTTGGTTTCTCATTAGTTTAACTATCAGGCACTCCTCCACCTTCAGACAACTGCAGTCATATTCCCTTCTTCCGTTACCTCTTCTTCCTCTCCTTTATTCCAAATCAAGGGGGAAACTTGATTGGCCGACACCCAAGATGTGCGTGCATGTGTGCTCAGTCGTGTCCGACTCTTTGTGACCCTTTTGACTGTAGCCCTCCAGGCTCCTCTTTCCACGGGAATTCTTCAGGCAAGAACTGGAGTGGGTTGCCATTTTCTCCTCCAGAGGAATCTTCCCAACCCAGGGATCAAACCTGCATGTCCTGTGTCTCCTGCGCTGCAGGGTGACTCTACCTGCTGAGCCACCTGGGAGGCCGCCGTGTGTGCATTTGGCGGCAGAGGCTGTGGTACCCGCTGTGGGCGTGGCCAAGCTTCAGGGCAGGGCAGAGGCAGGATGCGTTCCCTTTGCTCAGAACCTCCTTGGGATGCAGATACTCGGATGCCAGCCTGTGCTGCCCACACCTGGGAGAATAGCTGCAGCCCATCTCAGCCAACTGGGATGGTGAGGGGACTGGGGGACTGAGGGTCAAGCCTGGCTCTGCCCCTTGACGCCCTGTCACTGTGGAGGAACCCTTTCTCTCCTACATTAGTTGGATAGCCTTCCTGCACCGCTCCCCCCACCCCACCACCTCCAGAGCTGTTGGGAGCATTAGTAAGTCAAGTGCTAAATAACTAGAAAGGGTTAGTTTGCTAATTAATGTAAGTCCTATTGTCAGGGCTGCACTACCATTTACATTAAATGACTCATTCGAGCAGAATCTTTAACAAAGGAGCCACCAGCTGCTGTTTATGGTTTAGAAAAGCAAGTTTTCTCAAAGGGAGGGATTGGCTCCTCTGGTGTCAGGGAACCCAGGCCAGTCTCTGCTTAGCTTTTGACACCTGGTGAAGAACGTTGCCCCAGAGGAGACCACACACTTGCTGATGGGAGTGGGTTGTGGTCTGGGCTGTGTTGGTACAAAAAAATATTGAGAACAGCAGACTTGTGAACCCTGGGCTCCCCGAAGGTGGGAGACAGGCCAGATGGAAGCAGCTCAAATGTCCTCTAACTTTATCTTCTCGGGACCATGGACAGCTCCCGAGATTCCAGGGCTGCCTAAGAGGCTGCCTCCCCCTGGATCTCAGGGATGCCTGAAACCCTTAGACATATCCACCCTAGCCAGGCCTGAAATTCAGCCCCCAGTGGTATGTGGAACCTCGCCAAGGACATTCATTCTTTTTGAAGCTTGTGAGATGCATCAGGCAGTCCTGAAAGTTTTGAACTTTTATTATCCAAATTCCTGCCTGGAGTGACAGCTTCTGCAGTGCCCACCCTTGGAGGAAATCTCTGAAAGACAAAAAAAAGGACAAGAAACTATCAAGGCTGAGGAGCCTGGACCTCTGAATCAAAGCTCCCCCTTTTTGCAAGCATTTTTAATTAACAAAAAGGATTAAAACAGTCAAATTCAAATGAACTCCAGGACTCAAAAACTTCAGTTTCTCAACGTCAATGCGTAATAGAAAAATCCACTGACCTTTACAAATGTAAGATTCGTTCTTTACGTCGAGTTCCTTTATCTGCAAACAGAGCGGCACACCTGTTTCAGAAATGAGCCTTTGCAGGATCTGCTTTTAACCTGTGTTGTGTCATGCTGAAATCCTGTTATTCTGATTTCTTACAAAGAAGTGAAGAAACTGCCTGTTCTGAACAGCTGAATGAGTGTAAGCATGTTGAGTGACTATAAAGTATGCAAAAAGGACCATAGGTTTGCCAGTGTGATGGCATATGTAACTGGTTCCATGGTACCCCGGGGTACCCCTACCAAGCGGGTCCGACCATGCATCTCTCTGCCCTGGTGGACGACAGCCCTAATCCAGCCCACAGCGGTCTGCTGTGGTCTACTTTGTGCAAGTATTGTTGTTGTTTAGTCGCTCAGTCATGTCTGATGGTTTGTGACCCCGTGGACTGTAGCCTACCAGGCTCCTCTGCCCATGGGATTCTCCAGGCAAGAACACTGGAGTGGGTTACCATTTTCTCCTCCAGGGGATCTTCCCTACCCAGGGATCAAACCCACAAGCCCTGAATTGGCAGGTGGGTTCTTACCACGGAGCCACCTGGGAAGCCCATATGCATGTGTAATATTATAGAAGAATGATTCCTAATGTCTTGTGCGTCTTTATGTCTCTTTCAGAGGGTCTTGCGGTTGGAGTTGGATTTGGGGCCGTAGGAAAGACGGCGTCGGCCACCTTCGAGAGTGCCAGGTAAGCAACACCTTATGCCTTGTTGGCACTGAGCCAGCTGGTGCCTCGGGTGAGCCGTCTGCACGGAGCTGTGCAGCACCCCAGCCCCCCAGCTCTGACTGGTGGAGGCGAGGAGGAGGGCAGGGGTGCTCACACCTGAGAGAGATGCTCCATCAAAGAAACAGGCTTATGCCAAGTTCTTCCAGCAAGCTAGCTAAGGGGTAGCTGTTTTGGAAACCAACCGTGGATGTAACTGCATGCTGTTTTCCAAACGCTTTAAATAGATAAATCACGATAAGACGATGTTCTGGGAGGTTGATTCCAGGACCCGCCGGCAGATGCTCGAATCCACCAGGGCTTGAGTACCGTGATCGCCCTTGGTATTTGCCGGTCCCATATCCGAGAATTCAGCCCCAGGCGGATGGAAAGGCCAGGGAGCCACAAAGGCCGCTGCTGGCCGTCCCGACCCTCCCTCTCTTCCGAGCCCTCGCGTTCCTCTCCCTGGCTGCTGCCACTCCCGATTTCCTCTCTCTCATGTCTGCTTCTTCCCCGCTCTCCTGCCGGCTTCGTGTCCGCCGGCCCCTCCCGAAACGCTCATGTTCGCGGGCGCTCCATCTCCAGGGCCCCCCTTCTTCTCACTCGGCGCTCTCTCCCTGGCCATTCTCCCCCAGCCCCAGGGCTTGATTCTCCGTTGGTCTCCTGTCACCACCAGGTACCTGGCTGAGCAAGCCAAGCTCACTGTCATCCTCGAGCCCCTGTTCCCCCCATCTTCCCGAGACAGTCACCAGGCCTTGTGGGTTCTTCCTCCCCTCCACCTCTCTCGAATCATCCAGAGCCGGGATAAGGCCACAGCCTCAGGACCATAAGGAGGCTTCGTGGAGATGAGCTGCCTGGTCCACCCGTGCCCACAGAACCAGGAGTACCCCAGCCTCCAGGCTGAAGGAGGGCGCGGTGCCATCCATCCAGGGGCAGAAGACTCAGATGCCCGCAGGGGACGAAGGATAGCAGAAACGGGTGCGGGCGATCAGGTAGGGACAGGCAGGTAGGGCCGCTCGGGCGCGGATAGTTGGGAGTGGTGGGGTCCGCGGTGACTTTGGAACAGCTACCACAAGCGCACTCTCAGGGTGCTCAGAACTTTTAAGTTAATTAATCTGTGGCTGCGCTGGGCCTCTGTCGCTTTGTGGGACTACTCACTATTGCTTCGTGCGGGCTTTTCGCTGTTTCTCTTGTTGTAGAGCAGGGGTTCAGCGGTTGTGGCGCGTGGGCTCGGCTGCCCTGTGGCATGTGGAATCTTCCCAGACCAGGGATCGGACCCATGTTCCTTGCACTGGCGGGCGGATCCTTTACTATCGGACCGCCAGGGAAGTCCCTGGAAATCATGATATTTTGAAAACATAATTCGGCTCAAAGTGGTGGTCCGGTGGCCACTCGCTTCTGTGTTGAGTTCATTCGACTACCCTCTGACCGGTACAATCTCAAAATCGACATTTTTCCCCTGAAGGCAATGTCACCGCTTCCTTCAATGGTCTGCCCTGGGTCTGTGGACCATGGTTGCCAGGAACTACTTCCTCACAGAATCCCACCCTCCCTGCTCGGTCCCCACCTTTCCTGGGTCTCTTTACTCCCCGTCGCATCCTTTCCTCGAGACCCTCAGCTGCCCTGGGGCCTCCGTGTGTCTGTGTAGTCACTGGGGTCGCTGGACTCCGATGCTACATGTGAAGGGGCCTGTCTGCTCCACGAAGCCCCGGATGCGGGCATGGGCTGCCACGTCGTGGGTTGAGATTTTTTCCTTTTTCTCGATTCTCATTCCTGCCTGTCAGACTCGCAAGTCACTCCCTCACCCTGACTCCAGGGTCAGCATTAAACAAGACACCTATGACGATGATCCCAGGAGATGGTAGATGGGTGAAGCCCTCAGACTGTGAGGACCATCACCCAGACCTGGGGCTTGATTGGCCTCATCAAGCCTGCGGGCTGCTCTTCCTGCCCCGGGAGTGGTGGTGGTGGGGGGGGGGCGTCATGCCCTGGCACAGCCATCTGATCTCCACTTGCCTTGGACCACGCGGACCATCAGGGCGGGCGGTGTTGGGGCGCTGAGGGGCCGTCCCAAGTCCCAGGAGTCGCACACGCTCCAGAGACGTCCGTGCCAGCCAGTGACAGCCCGCCCCAGGCACCGTGCTCATGGCCCGGCTTCCCATCTGGTGGCACCTCATTTCCCTCGACATCAAAATGTCAACTCCAGTGTCCCTCTCTTCTGTCACCCGCTCTTTCTGCTAAGCTTCGTGTCTCTGAAGAAAGTAGAAGAAAAGTCTTTTCAACCCAGCTCCCTGTTTCCCGAGACCAGACAGATCCTCTGAGTTATGTAAACCCTCCTCGGGGCTCTCCATTCGCGATCGAGCTGGGGAGGTGGGGCTGTTTTCAGCCTCATGAAACCCTCTGATAAACCAGCCTCCTTGGGGGGATTTTTATGCCCCTCTGACTCTGACCTCATTGCCCCTGTGTCCAGGGTATGGAGTGTGGGGAATGGTGGGGAGAGTGGGTCCATACAATGCTGGCCACAGAGATGGAAGGAGGGTGGCCTCACGCAGACCCTGTCCTTCAGTCTGTCTGCCCCACTTACAGATCCATACACAGTTTGTGGTTTGGGTTCTTCCTTTCAAATTCCTCTGATCTTACTTCAGAACAGCCCCTGCCCCCAGTCAAGGCATGTAAGCCTTCTCTGCCCTTAGTTCATGCTGCAGACCGTGCAGGGTTTCGTGGGAGGGAGAGAGGAAGATAAAAAAGAGAAAGACAGACTAATGCTAGGGGGAGGGGTGGTGTAAAAACAGTCGTCAGACGATTAAATGCATCTTTTGAAAGAGAGGTTTTGCTTTTTAAAATTCCAATTCTGCGTAATTAACAAGTGACGTGCCTAAAATGTTGACATGCAGAGGTGGAAGATAAAGGCATGACAAAAGACACGAGGTGAACGCTGATCAAGAGAAAGCGGGTATTAGCAATTTCAGTCTCAGACCAGGCAGACTCAAAGGCAGAAAGCCGCTGCGAGAATAAAGGTCAGTACTTAATGACAAGAGAGACAAGGTACCTGGCTGACATAATGATCCCGCGTGTGTACGCTTCCAGCAACATCAGCCTCACAAGGCTCAGGAAAAATGGTCAGAACTGCAAGGAGCAGCAGTCAGAAGCCCAGCCGTGGTGGGGAGAACGGCTCCCCTCTCTGACGCTGATAAAATGGGTAAAGTGCTAACAAAATGTGCGTAATGGACGTATGTGGACCCCCTACCCAGCAGTTAGGAAAACGTCAACCTTCTTCCCAAGCACACGGTGTGGGTGTTTCCAGAAATGGTGATAGCACCGTGCCACAGAGAAGGTGAGAACACGCCCAGGTCAACACCGTTCAGGCCGGACTCTCTGACCTCAGCGCCACATAAGCGAAAAACAGCAACCAGATAGCTAAAGCAATTGGTCAGTGGAGGCGAAGCCCTCAGGCACCATGAGATGAGCACAGGTAGGGGATGCAAACCAGATGGTCCAAGGAACCAGTGGACCTCAGGGGTGCTTCAGAGAACGGAGCATTTCGTCAGGAGGGTGGGGGCCGCCCGCTTGGGGGAGGTGGTTAAGAGCACGTGGAGCCTCGACCTGCAGGCAGGTGACATCACCAACGGGGGGTGCGGTTCACGTGGGAATTTATGGAAGTGAGACCGAAGGCCAAAGGAAAAGCACCTTCCTCAGCAAGAGGCTGACAACCTTGGTGGGTTCTGATGACAAAGTCCAAGGGGCAATTTGAACCTTAACGCCGCTCAAGGGAAGAATTCTGGTGTGGGGGAGGTAGACGGATCCCTGTGAAGAATCCGGCGACTGGACAGATGCTGTTGACGCCACTGTTACCTGTTATTTTAAGAGCGACAGAGAAGTTAGAGGATGGCTCGATGATGGCGGGAATGGAGAGGCTGATGGGAAGGAGGGGGTTTAGACTCAGAACCGATAGGCAGCATTTGTCACCTGATTCTTTCATCAGGTAGGAGGGAGAGTTCAAATTCAGGAGACGTAGGTAATCACATATGTAGATGAGAGGGGCTGAGGGGGAATGAGGGACAGGTCTGCATGGATTTGGGAGGGGAAAAGAGTTACCTGGCATATGCCTGGGATGTGTGGACCGAGCTAGCTGGGCCAGGCAGAGCTCTCCGTTTAGTGCAGGGGTTGGCAAGTGGGCCAAATCGGGCCCAACCCTTGGCTTCTATAAGTAAAATTCTATTGGAGCACAGCCATGGCCAAGTTCACTGTCCAAGTTATGACACCAGCTACCAGAAAAGACTACATGTGTTGTTGTTAATTCAGTAAGTGGTGTCTGACACTTTGTGACCCCCATGGACTGCAGCACGCCAGGCTTCCCTGTCCTTCACCATCTCCTAAAGTTTGCTCAAATTCATGTCCACTGAGTCAGTGATACCATCCAACCATCTCATCTTCTGCTGCCCTCTTCTCCTCCTGTCCTCAATCTTTCCCAGTATCAGGGTCTTTTGCAAGGAGTCGGCTCTTCACATCAGGTGGTCAGAGTGTTGGAGCTTCAGTTTCAGCACCAGTCCTCCCAATGAATATTCAGGGGTGACTTCCTTTAGGATTGGCTGGTTTGATCTCCTTGCAGTCCAAGGGACTCTCAAGAGTCTTCTCCAGCATCTCAGTTTGAAAGCATCCGTTCTTTGGTGCTCAGCCTTCTTTATGGTTCAACTCTCACATCCATACATGACTCCTGGAAAAACCATAGCTTTGAGTGGAGGAGGAAATGGCAAACCACTCCAATATTCTTGCCTCGAGACTCCCACAAATAGTATGAAAAGGCAAAAAGACTACAGGTATGTGTGTTCATGTCACTCAATCATGTCTGACTCTTTGCAACCCCATGGAACCCTGCCAGGTTCCTCTGCCCCTGGAATTCTCCAGGGACAAGAATACTGGAGTGGGTAGCCATCCCCTCCTCCAGGGGATCTTCCCAACCCAGAGATCAAACCTGGGTCTCCCGCAATGCAGGCAGATTCTTTACCATCTGAGCCACCAGGGAAGCCCTGCCATCCTTTGACTGAAGGAAGGAATGGCAAATCACTCCAGTATTCTTGCCGCGAGAATCCCATGAACAGTAGGAAAAGGCAGAAAGTCCACCTGTGGGGCCCCAGTGAGTAATTTGTATATGGCTGCTGCCATCTAGTGTTCAGATGCTGTTGCTTCGTCGCCGCTCTGGCGCCCTCCCCATCACCAGCCTTCCACCTGGTCCGCCTTCCTCCCCCAGGAGGTGGCCTACATCTTCAGGGGACCCGTTCCAAACCGAACATCTCCTGGAGGAAGACGAGCCTCCACCAGCAGTTCAAGGGAATCACGGCTTTCTTCCTTCCGATCAGGTCCCGCAGCAGTTTCTCTTTGGTTTCACCACAAAGCCCTTCTCCATCCTGCCGTTCCTTGGGGAGTTGGCCGCTTAAGCGGTTTTCCCTCCTGAAGTGTCATTACGTCCAGAGGATGCATGCTCCAGAGAGGAAACGTGCCCTCAGCTCTTAACTCAGCAGCAGGCATAATTCAAACCAGCAGGGAGAGCAAGGCTATTTATGCTTCGGATTTGGCCTCACGTATCGCATGCATCCTACTTAAGCACAAGTAGAGAGGCGTCTGTAATCCGAGAACACACCCTGACCGGCCGGCATGGCAAACATCCCGCAGCTGGCTACGTGCAGCAGGGGAGGCTGGCCGCTGATCTGACGGTACACCACGCAGAATCCACAAAGCACATCCCCGAGGTATTCCTGGACATTTTTTTTTTTTTTTCCTGCTGAATGCCCCGGCCAGCCATGGCTACCCAATACCCAGACACTTGGTCAAGGATGCCTGCAGCCTTAGCCGGCATCTGGACCTGATGTGCCTCATTGAGTTATACATTAAGGCATCAGAACAAACTCTGAAGTCTGTGTTTGCCGCTCAGATCAAAGAGCAAAGCGAAAGTCAGGTATATCCTTCTGCCTGGCTTAAAAGCCGATATGCATGTTGAAATATTAGCATTCATTTAAGACAGCAGCCATTAATCAGCTAAGCAGCCATTTGTTTAGAGACAAAGACGGCAGTAGACACATCTTCCTGCTCATTAATCAACATTAATCAGTTGATGGGTGTGTAGACCTATACGTGCCCATCCATCTGTCCCAGTTGTCCACCTGCTTCTCTTCAAGTTTAATCCGGAAAACACGTTTGCAAGATAAATGCAGAGTGTTGAAGAGGAGACTTCGTTGACATGGTGAGGGAGACATTTGGTCACTCAGCAGACGTTTGGTCTGACTCGTTAACGGCCCCATGGGCTGTAGCCCACCAGGCTCCTCAGCCCATAGGGTTTTCCAGGCAAGTATACTGGAGTGGGTTGCCATTTCCTTCTCCAGGGACTCTTCCCAACCCAGGGATTGAACTCGCATCTCTTGAGTCTCCTGAATTAGCAGATGGGTTCTTTCTGAACCACCAGGGCAGCCAGGAGCACTTTTTTTTGGCTGCACCATGTGCCTTGCGGTATCTTAGTTTCCCGCCAGGGATTGAACCCATGTCTTCTGGCTTGGTAGGTCGATCTTTTATCACTGAGCTACAAGGGAAGCCCTGGAGGGCACTTGGGGAAATAAAACATAAATTCTTTCATTGGTGTTCACTCAGCATCTTTTGGAGAAGGCAGTGGCACCCCACTCCAGTACTCTTGCCTGGAAAATCCCATGGACAGAGGAGCCTGGTGGGCTGCAGCCCATGGGGTCGCTAAGAGTCGGACATGACTGAGCGACTTCATTTTCACTTTTTACTTTCATGCATTGGAGAAGGAAATGGCAACCCACTCCAGTGTTCTTGCCTGGAGACTCCCAGGGACGGGGGAGCCTGGTGGGCTGCCGTCTCTGGGGTCTCACAGAATCGGACACGACTGAAGAGACTTAGCAGCAGCAGCAGCATCTTTTAAGGAGCAGGCTGCCAGGGCCATCTCCATATCGCAGGCTTCTCTACTAACGCCCCAGACCTCTCTGTGGCGGGACCAAGTTCCCAGACTTCTGGGGAGTCCTGACGAGATGGTCTCTTCCTCAAGGAGGAAGTCTTGACCTTCTGAATTGGATCTCAGCTTTCCTGGGTTGGGGAAGCTGCAGCCCAGCTTCCGCTCGCTGCAGAGTGGTCTCTAGCCTGAGACTGGAGCCCTAGTGCGAGGACACACCCTGGCCAGCCACACACACGGGCCCCTCCCCACCGCTACCCCTTCCATCATGTCAGCAAAACTGGAAGTAAATTCTTGTGCTGCTTTTTATTTGCAATAGCAGATGGCACTTTCCATCCTATTTGAGGCAGACAAGCTCTTCTCTTGAACCCAATAAACTACCTTGCCTGGAATTCTTCAGTTCACTCACTCAGTCGTGTCCGACTCTTTGCGACCCCATGGCCTGCAGCAGGCCAGGCTTCCCTGTCCTTCACCAACTCCCGGAGTTTACTCAAACTCATGTCCATTGAGTCAGTGATACCATCCAACCATCTCATCCTCTGTCGTCCCCTTCTCCTCCCGCCTTCAGTCTTTCCCAGCATCAGAGTCTTTTCCAATGAGTCAGTTCTTTGCCTCAGGTAGCCAAAGTATTGGAGCTTCAGCTTTAGCAACAGTCCTTCCAATGAATATTTAGAACTGATTTCCTTTACCATTGACTGGTTTGATCTCCTTGCAGTCCAAGGGACCCTGAAGAGTCTTCCAGCCTGGAATTCTAGAGTCAGTCTATTGACAGCTCCTCCCCATAATACATTTTTCTTTCCCGTCCCCCGACACAGCTGCCTAGCCTTACCTTGAATTATCAGGAGCGGGTGGAACTGGCAGCTGGTTGGCAGACAGCGCCACCGTGCGGCAGTGGGGCGTCAGGGCGAGACTCTGGGCTCCCCGCACCCGGCCTCCTGCCTGTGAGCTGGGCTCTTACTACCTACATTTCCAGCTGTGTCACGTGAGAAAGCAGGGTGGCAGCTATGTTTCTAGGACTCCTAGTGATTGTGGGACAGTACGTGTCCCCCAGACATGTGAAGCCCGATGTACAAATGCTACCTCTTCTAGTTTGCAAAGTAAAGGCGTTGAAACAAAGCTGCTCTCACAGCCAGTCACTCTCTCTTACAATTTGTGTTTATCACCAAAAATTAGTTCATAAACTCAGGATAAAACCAAGTCCTTTCTGCGCCTCCCTGCCCCAGACAGGGACTTAATTCTCTCTCTATTCAAATGCACAAAAGCCCTTTTCAATAATAATATGCAATTATGTTCTTGGGCTTCCCAGGCGGCTCAGTAGTAAAGGATCCACCTGCTGATGCAGGAGACAAGGGTTCTGCGGGTTCCAGGCCAGAGGCCCGGGTCCAAGAGTATGGGAGCTCTGATCTCCTGTGACTCGCCTGCAGCCGCCGTGCCTTCACAGGCTTCCTCCCCACCCCGGCCCTCCCAGGCTGGCTTTGCCGTCTTGCCTGAGTGCTGAGCTGGCGTGCGGGTGGCTCTCACTCTAATACTGTGTGCTTCGATTTCCCCATCTTGCACCCTCGCCGGGGGCCTCTTCTGTTCTCTGCGTGGAGACCGGGACCAGGCTGGGCATGGTCTGCTCTGCACCTGGCCTTGATGGCCTGCCTGAATTCTGTGGGTGATTTCAAGTGGGCAGTCCCTGCCGTACAGCACGAGCTGCTTCTCTATTGCACGCACCGCCCCCCCGGCCTGGTTCCCTGGACTCTCTGCAGTTTCCCCAGTGTCACCGCACGAGGTTCGGGCCCAGAACAAGGAGGTGGCTCCGTGCTGCCCTGCCCTGTCTGCCCAGCGGCCGCTTCTAACATCAGAGGCACAAGGAGCCCGTTTGTGCATGGCCGCCGCCTCTGCCTCCTCCTCCGTGGCCCCCAGCCACCCCCACCCGAGTGCCTGGCGACAGGGCTGACCATCTTGGCACCAGGGACCGATCTCGGCACAACGTGTGCTCTGTCTAGCCCAGGGCGGGCTTGGGGGGAGGCGTGGACCCCACGAGGCTCGAAGAGCAGCCTCGTCGTTTGTTTGTGGCTTTCCCAGGCACTGGGAATGACACAGACTTCTCCCTCTTGCATTCCCACTGCTGCTCTGACCATCCTCTGGGACCGCTTGTCACATGCAGCAAGAGGCAGAAAGCAACTGCGCCTTCCAGAGTCACCAGGGGGCTCAGATGGATGCTGGTGCTGAATCCACTGCCTTTTGCTGGACCAGCTAGGAGAGCAGCCCGGGCGCATTAGTGGGTTTGCGGCATGGCACAGGTGGCTGCCTTTATGGGCTGTTTACATGCACTGCTCAGTCCTTACTGCCCTCCCAGTAGCCAGGTGAGAATCCGGAGCCCAGGGACTCGCCCTGAGGTCAGGCTCATGGCAGGTGGCAGGTGTGCGGAAGCCCAGAATTAACACCCCTGCCCCAGCTCTCTGCCTCCCAGCCCTGCCTCTGGTAGTTGTGAAACATTTAGCCAGTGCTTTCCACATACAGGATTAAATTCCCAGGAGGCGCAATGGTAAAGGATCCATCTGCCGATGCAGGAGACAAAAGAGACACAGGTTCAATCCCTGGGTCAGGAAGATCCCCTGGAGGAGGAAATGGCAGCCCACTCCAGTATTCTTGCCTGGGAAATCCCACGGACAGAGGAGCTGCAGTCCATGGGGTTGCAGAAGAGTCAGATCTGACTGAGCAACTGAGCACGCATGCACACACACAAATCTATTAAGACCAGTGTCTTTATAAGGTAAGGAAAAGAGACACAGGCATACACACGGGAGGAGGTTGGGTGACGACACAGACACCCCGAGGGAACCAGAGATCAGAGTGACTCAGCCAGAAGCCAAGAAGTGTCCAGGAGTGCCCGCTGCCGCCGGAAGCTGGACAAGCCGAGGGAGGACCTTCCCTAGAGATTTCTGAGAGAGGGTGGTCCTGCTGATGCCTTGCTTTTGAGCATCTAGCCTCCAGACCAGGAGAATGCGTCTCTGTTGTCTTCAGCCACCTGGATGGCGGCCCTTGGTTACGTGGCCATAGGGAATCGATACACACGCCCCGCTCCACACCCCCCGCCCCCCTGCCGCGTCTCCATCCGCATCTCCCTGCCCCCACAAAGATTTCTCCCCTCCGCCCTCAGCAGACAGTGAACTCTGAGCATCCCTCTTGGATCCAGTCTCTCCTCTCTCCTGACACATTTTGTCTTCCCCACCCCAAGCCTTCACTTCCTGTTTCGAAAGGAGTTTCCCATTTGGTTTGGTTTTTTGTTGTTGTTTCCTTAAGCCTCTCTCAGTTCAGTTCGGACCCAACTGGACGAAAGCGAGGCTCTCTCCTTTCCGGAGAGGCCGCCTCCAGAGGCTGCCCCGCAGGAGTCGGGGCTGTCCCCCACATCGGAGCTATTAAACTGTCGTAAGAAAGAGGCCTTTGTCACAGGCACCGCGGCCGTCGGCTCCGAAACAGAGGCAGATTGTGCCAGAAAACAAACAACAGGGAAAAAAAAGGTCCAACCACAAAATTCTTTGGGCCTTCAGTCATCAGCCTCTCGCTTGTTCTTAAGAGACAAGTTTCCTTTCTTCGGTGTGATTCCATCAGATGGGGCGTCGGGGTTTTCATTCTGTCCAGAAGCGCGGGCTGGGGGCCGCCCCCGCCCAGCTCCCTCCTGCCTGATGTCCCGACCGCGGCCTGCAGGTGGGGAGCGGAGGCGGCCCCAGGCCTGCTCAGGGGGGCTTCGCCGGAGACTGAGGGGCCTGAGATGGGTAGTTTTCAGTGCAGGCAAGGGAGAAGCGATGGAAAAAGTCACGGAGGCCAAGACAACATCGTCATGTTACAAACGAGCAATGCCCTTCTGACTTGACCTTGGCTCTGGGAGAGACCTCAGAAAGCCTCATTTCACACTGGAGAAAGTCAGAAGGCAAGTGCCTTGCCCAAAGCTGCACCATTTCCCAAGCTCAGAACAGCAGTGCTGGCCCAGAACCCCTGGCCAAGCGCCCCGCGGCCCAGCCTGGCATGGGGACTGCCGTGGCCCCGAGCCTTCCGTCTGGCACCTTGACCTCAGCCCCCCTCCAGTCAGCTTTCGCCCTGGACCATCTCCAGATGGGAGGTCAGGGGGCAAATGAGCATCGTCAAGGCTCCCCTGTGCCAGGAAGCACCCCACTGCATGAGAGCCAAGGTTCTAGAAGGAAAGTGGAGAAGAGGGGCTTAGGAGACCTCCCACCCCGTTTCCACTGTCCATTCCGAAGGGGGTTACGCTTCCCAAGGTCACGGCTTTCCCAAGTCAGGGGAGAGAGGGACCTCTTCAGAGCACAGGGCCTCTTACGGCCAGCGTTTCACTGCAAGTGAGTGAATGACACCCAGAGAAACGCCAGCTTTTTCTTATGGGAGGACAGATGATCACGTAATGGGCAGGACCTCACACAAAATGAAAAGGCAATGTCTTTTGTTCAAAAAGCAGGAAAGAAGCTTTTTCCTTTCTTCCATGATGTCTCTTCTCTTTCAGTGTGGCATGGTGTTTTGTTTGGTCTTATTTTTAAAAATTTAATTGTGATAGAGTATACGTACGTAAAGGGGCTCCCCTGGTGGCTCAGCGGCAAAGAATCTGCCTGCAATGCAGGAGCCGCAGGAGACATGGGTTCGATCCCTGGGTCGGGAAGATCCCCTGGAGAAGGGCGTGGCAACCCACTCCAGTGTTCCTGTCTGGAGAATCCCATGGAGAAAGGAGCCTGGCGGGCTACAGTCCATGGGGTTGCGAAGAGTTGTACACGACTGAAGCAACCTAGCACGCAGGCTTACATACATAAAATTAACCATTTTTAAGTGTATGATGGTGTCAGTAAGTACATCACGTTGCTGTGTAGCCATCTTCTTCATCTTAAAAAAAAAAACAAAAACCCACAAAAACCTCGTCCCCAGTAAAAAATAACCCCTCCCCTCACCCCCCACCCCCGCCCAGCCCCAGCCTCTACTTTCGGGCTCTGTGACTTTGACTACTCACTCCAGGAACCTCTTATAAAGGGGATCATTTTGTATTTGCCTTTTTATTTTATTATTATTTTTAAAACGTTATTCTCTGTTCTGTAACTTTAAAAAATGTATTTATTTACTATATTTTTGTCTGCACCCCGTCTTCATCGCTGTTCGGGCTTTTCTCTCGTTGCAGCATGCAGGGGCTCCTCTCTCGCTGCGGTGCGCCGGCTTCTCACTGCAGCGTCTTCTCGCTGCGGAGCGTGGGCTCTGGGGCACTCAGGCTTCAGTGGTTGTGGTGCAGGGGCTTAATCACCCCAAGGGATGTAGGATCTTCCCAGACCAGGGATCAAGCCTGCATCCTCTGAATTGCAAGGTGGATTCTTACTTAACTACTGGGCCACGGGGGAAACCCCTTTTATTTGTCTTTTTATGATAGATTTATTGATGTCCTTAAGGTTCATCCATGTTGTGGCATATGTTGAATTTCCTTCCAATTTAAGGCTGACTGATGTTCCATTGGGGGGCTTCCCAGTTGGTGCGAAGCCTGCCTATGAGGGGAACATAAGAGACGAATGCACCAGTATCTCTTTGAGATCCAGCTTTCAATTCTTCTGTGTATATACCCGAAGGTGGGGCTGCTGTATCACGTGATAATTTGCTTTTTTAGTTTCTTGGAGCATTTTGTCACGTGCACTTTGTCTGCTGTTTGGTGGAGGAGTGCAGACCCCCACTGGCCCCAGGGCCCTCCCTGACCATGACCGGGGTGTGCAGGGAGTGTGCATCCGACCTTGACCTTCCTGGTGCTCAGGCCCCCAGTCATGGGGTCGGAGCTCCTGGAGCAACACTCCCAGCGCTCAGGATGGGGAATGAGACCTTTTACAACGCACCGACCTCATTTCACTCCTTTGGGGTCATTTTCAAGCCTTTGTGATGTTTTGTTAGTGTGTAGCGGATTGGGGAGTTATATTTATCTTGTATCCTGATGCTTTACTGAACTCATTTAAAGCTCTAATGATTATTTTGTGGGTTGCTTTGCATTTTCTGTATAGAAGCTAATGTTATTTTCATATAGGGAGAGTTTTACTTTTTCCTTTCCAATACAGAAGCCTCAATGATTTTTTGAAAAATCGAATTTCTGGCTAGAACCTCCAGTATAGTGTTGAATAGAAGCAGTAAGTGTGAGCATCGTTGTCTTATTCATGTTCTTAGGAAGAAAGCTCTCAGTCTTTCCCCAGTAAGTACGGGGTATGCTGTTAGCTGTGGATTTTTCATAGATGCTGTATGTCAGGTCAAGAAAGGTCCCTTCTGTTCCTTGTTTGCTGATGGTTTTTTTGTTGTTGTTGTTGTTGTTTTTTTAATAATGAAACAGTATAGGATTCCTTCAAATGCTTTTTCTGTATCTGTTGAGATAATTATTTGTTTTTCATAGTTTTATCCTGTCAGTATGGAATATTGTATTGGTTTTCAGATGTTAAACCAACCTTGCCTTCCAGGGATGAATCTCTCTTGGTTATGACATATGGCCTCTTTATATATGTCGCAGGATTTGGTTTAGTTGAGGAATTTTGCATTTGTATTTGTAGGAGGTATTGGTCTTTAGTTTTATTTTCTCGTGATGTCCTTGTCTGGTTTTGGCATCAGGCTAATGCTTGGAGCCCAATTAGGAATGAGAGATGAGACCAGCTAGAAAACATCCCGGTCTTTTGGATTTGCACAGCTTGATGTTAAGGCCTCTCACAGAGATCGAGGTTCCAAGGGAGGAGACGAGAATGCTGAGCTCGACCAGTGAGTCAAGAACAGACTATGGGAACCCTTTGGGTCTTACCCTGTTGACCCAGCAGTTGCTGATCAGTACTAGAGTAATGTGGTTCACGACCCACGCCTTCTCTGGGATAATCGGCCGGCCTGTCACTTACCCTGGAAACTCTCCCATCTATGAGTAACATAGGAGTGGTTCTTGCTTTATTTGATGCATGGACAGTGTTAAAGTGAGAGTTGTTGTCAGACCCCTCCCCCCCTGCTGAGCTCCCCCTTGAGCCCCAGTTTCTGACCTGGGTTTTAAGTCTCTGACTATGAATTCTTTCAGCCTGGGTTCTGACCCCATTGCGTACCTCGTTTGTGGGTACAGGAGTCCTCATCCTTCCGGCTCTCCCTGGATGCTGAGCTCCAGGCTCCGACGGCGTCTTCTGCGTGCTTGAACCTGCTTCTTCTCTACCTTTCCCTTTATGTGGACTCTTCAAACTGTCTCGTCTGCTTGAATGTCGAGCAGCTCCCCTGTCCTTCCTTGTCGGTCCTGCCTTTCCCCATTGCCCCTTATCTGCAGGATCTTGGTTTTTGTTTCCCTGCCCGTGCTCCCCTCTTCTCACATGTTGTCCTAACACCCACTGACCTCAGCTCTCCCAGCTACTCTTACAATGTCTGGTCTGTCCATATTTTTGGTCCTGACTTTCCCTGGCCTGTCCCATCCTGCTGTTGATCATATCTCAACTGTGACCCATGGTATTGACTTTCAAGGTAAAAGTTCAGTTCGTCTCCCTCTGTGGTTTAGCTAAATACGTGAAAGCATATGCTTTGACCGAGGGTCTTTGTCAAGGGAGTAACAAGGAAGTGTGCAGCTTTCCAGGGGAGGATTACCTTTAAGCTCTCTGGAAGGTTCCTCGTATCTCCCAGCAAAGCACTGGAAACCTTTCAAAGCAGACCGAAAACTCAAGCCTCAAAAATCCCAAACACTGTTTTCTGGTACAGCCATATCCAAGATTTTTAGCTGGTCCTAATCTATCAAATGGAGAAGGAAATGGCAACCCACTCCAGTGTTCTTGCCTGGAGAATCCCAGGGACGGGGGAGCCTGGTGGGCTGCCGTCTATGGGGTCGCACAGAGTCGGACACGACTGAAGCGACTTAGCAGCAGCAGCAGCAATCTATCAAAAGTTCTTTCCATATTACCTTTTACATGACTTTTGATTTAAAAAATGAGACGGGGAAAAGAATAACACTTTGAGGATGTTTTTTGGCCATGCTTAAGAAGACTGGATAAAAAGAGATTTCCAGCCTGAACTTTGACTTTTTCTTGGAAACTCTAGTCCAACATCACAGACTTTTCCTTCCTCTTGTGTTCTTTTTGGTGGACAGAAAATGAACCAAGACTTCATAAGGATGTATCACAACAAGCTTGCTTGCTAGTTACGAGTGTCGGTGGGGGAAGGCTTCCTGGTGACTCAGACGGTAAAGAATCTGCCTGCAATACAGGAGACCCGGGTTCCATCCCAGAGTTGGGAAGATCCCCTGGAGAAGGAAATGGCAACCCACTCCAGTGTTCTTGCCTGGAGAATTCCATGGACAGAGGGGCCTGGCGGGCTACAGTTCAAAGGGCCACAAAGAGTTGGACGGGACAGAGCAACTAACACTTTCATACTGGTGTGAATGTGCTAAGGGGGCTGATTGGGGATTTGTGCGTCTTATAAATGGAGACAGTGATGTCTTAAGAATTGTTTGAAGACATGTGAGTATTTCTTCTTTCTCTTCCTTGAAGGATTTCTTACAGATTTCTGGTCTACCCCACAGCATCACCCACATCACTCAGGACACACCCCCATTGTTTTACATGTAATCAACATAACAAAAGTATTAATGATATAGTTTGTGTTCTCTTTTTTTGTGCTGACTTGTGGAAATCTGGTGAAGACTTTCCGTTTACAGCCCATTTCAATTTGGATGTACCATGTATCCAGCACTCAGCAGGCATGGCTCATGGCTGTGACATTATGTAGCGTAGCTCTTAAGCCGTGGTTCTAAACCTTGGCTGCACGATGGAATCACACTGGTTTCCAAGTTCTCCTCTGTAGTAATTCTGATTTAATTGGACTTGGCTTCTCCGACTGAGGATCTTTTTGGGTTAAGAACCTCTGGTCTACAGGGCACACTCTCCAGGGAAAGTCTGACCAGACCTCTCCTTCCCTCCATCACCATGAGCCTCACATTGTAAACAGAAATTAAGCAAGCTGTAACTTGGGTCATGGGTAGAAGGAAAACAGAAACAGGATGGTATTAAATTCTGCCTGACAGGCAAGAGTGAACAAGCTGGATTCAGTTGTCTTCTCTGGGTCTGTTTACCAACAGACTCAGTAATTATTTGTTCTGCCCCTGCCCTCGAAGCTTGCAATGTGTTTCTTGTTCCCTGAGAGCTGAGAATCATTTAGGAACTTTGCAGATTTGGCAAGATTTCCCCGTCTCCGTTCCATCAGAAGCTTCCAATGGGAACGAGAGCGTTCCAGGAGGAATCCTGGCTCCTGGAGAGAACAGCAGGAGCTCACGAGACAGGAAGCCACAGATGCCATGACTTCTGCAGACCCCATCTTTCTCCACCCTAGACAAGCGAACTCTCCTCCACAAATAAAAACCAGTCCAGACAAACCGCAGAGACTCAGGTTTCGAAAGGCATCCAAAAAAGATTGTTTCAGGGAAGTGGACAAATGAGGCATGAGTAATTCAATCAGCAGGAAAACAAACACCAGGAGGCCCCTCATCTGAAGCCCAGGGTGTCAGCAGGCAGCTGTTTGCCATGGACAGCACAGAGCTGGGGGCCGTGCTTCTCGGGGACAGAAGATCGCTGAGGGTTTTCTGTTGTAACTGTTTAGTGGCTTAGTCGTGTCCGACTTTGCGACCCCATGAACTAAAGCACGCCCAGTTTCCCTGTCCTTTACTGTCTCCCAGAGTTTGCTCAAACTCATGTCCATTGAGTCGATGAGGCCATCCAACTGTCTCATCCTCTGCTGTCCGCTTCTTCTCCTGCCCTCAATCTTTCCCAGCATCAGGGTCTTTTCCAGTGAGTCGGCTCTTCGCATCAGGTGGCCAGAGTTTCAGCATCAGTCCTTCTGATGAATATTCTGGGTTGATTTCCTTTGGGATTCACTGGTTTGATCTTGCTGTGCGAGGGTTTCCTGGGGGCCGTGAAACTAGAGAAAAATATACAGAGAATAGGATCATTGGGAGGAAGTGACACTTGCTTGATTTCTGCTCTGTTTGGGTGTCCTCAATCCAGAATTCATAAAGAAGCAGCTGCTCCAAGCAGAAGCTTTTTGCTGTAGTGAAATGTGCCTGGGAAGATGCTTTTAGTCTAGCCTTTGTCACTGAACTGGGTAGCCCTCCATCTGCTCAGATGCTAAACCCTTTTTGTTGACCTTTTGTAGAGGAGATGGGCCAACCCATGCACCCTTATCCATCCCATATGTCACCCAGAGTCAGTGATTGCCAAGTGGCTAGCTGGTGTCAGTCGCTCAGTCGTGTCCAACCCCTGGAGCTGGAGTCCCGGGTACCATGTGGCTATGGATGGGAGAGTCGATGAGTAACTCACACAGGAACAAATTCTGTGAATTAACTGATAACATTCACAGGTAATCTACTGCTCCTTTCACAATGGCTCTGGTAAAGTCAACCTCATTTCTTTCCCATGCTACAGTGTATGGCTGTGTGGTGCTCAGTCACTGAGTTGTGTCTGACTCTTGGTGACCCCATGGACTGTAGCCCTTGAGCTCTTCTGTCTCAGGGAACTCCCAAGCAAGAATACTGGAGTGGATTTCCATTTCCTCCTCCAAGGGATCTTCCCAACCCAGGGGTCGAACCCGTGTCTCCTGCGTCTCCTGCATTGCGGGTGGGTTTTTTACCACTGAGCCCCCAGGGAAGCCGCCGTCTTACAGTTTACATTCTCCTTTTAGGTAAAGCTGTGGGGAGAGGGAGCAGCGTCTCAATGAGCAGGCTTTTCCTCACCCTGTTCACAACCAGAGTAGTGTCCTTTTGAAATTGTTTCAATAAGATAGGTTTAGTTTTCACTTACATCATTTGTAGGGAACAGAAGCAAAAATTCATATCATCTTAAGCTGAAAAGAGAATTTACTGATTCACAGAACTGAAGACTCCGGGAACCAGACTTCAGGACCAGTTTGATCCAGGGCCGCAAATTGTAACATCAGGCCTCTGCTCATTTTTTCTCTCCCTCTAGCTCTGTCTTCTTCAGTGTTGGCTTGATTCTCTGGGCCTACCTGGTGGCAAGACGGCTTCCTGCTGACGGCTCCAGTCCTGTGTCCTCCCAGGTTCTAGTGAAACAGAGACTGTCCATCTCTTCTCAGGAGCTCCCTTGGGGTCTGGCTAGACCAACTGATATCACATACTCCCCACTTGAACCAGTTCCTGGGGCTAGAAGGATGGAATTACTCCCATTGTCCAGAGTTGGATCTCAGTCTGCTTTCTGGAGGTTGTGGAGCCTCTGCTGAACCCCGTGGACTGAGAGTGAGAGAAGGGGGCTCCCCAGAGAGAATTTCCTGATTGAGGGGACCTTCATGGGTGATTCCATTGGTCCTTCTTGGATGGAGCGTGCGCACACGCGTGCACACACACACACACACACACACACACACACAGAGGGTGCTTTGGGTCTTTTGGTGAGAGCATCATTGGGTTCCTAGAGACAGCCATGAAATTCAGAGCCTTGCGGGACCCATCAGAGATCATGTTGAGGAAAAGCACTTGGTAAACTGCCCAGCACTTTGCAAACTCATAGTTCCTTAAGACCTGTGATTTTAGTTGCTTCTTTTACTTCTTTAGTCTGAATGCTGAAGAACTGGGGAGTTACTCCCCAGAGAGGTGGCTCAGCACAGTGTTATAAACATGAACTCCGAAACCAGCCTTCTGAGCCCAAGTCTGGGCTCTGCCACTGAAGAGCTGGGTGGCCTTGAATAAGTTACCTGACATCTCTGTGCCTTGGTTTCATCATCTGTAAACTGAGGATGATAAGATGGTCTTGCTTGTGTTAAGGTTAACATGTGTCAGTTGCTGAGAACAGTGTCATGCATGGGGCAGGTACTTCATGGTAAAAATAATAGCTTTGGGATCATCCAACAGAAAAAACTTCTGAGTCTCTCCCAGAGAGATGCTGAGGTGGAAGGTAGCTAAACTTCTCCTACATTCGTTCAAGGTCATGGTCTCTAAAAACCTTCAGTCCAGGGATTTCCCTGGTGGTCCAGTGGTTAAGAATCCACCTGCCGCTGCAGGGGACATGGGTTGGATCCCTGGTCCGGGAGGATCCCACATGCCGAGGGGCAGCTAAGCCAGTGCTCCCCAACTACCGTAGCCCACACATCTGTAGCCCGTGCTCCTCGACAAGAGAAATCCCTGCAACGAGAAGCCCGCATACCACAGCGAAGACCCCCCCCGCTCGCTGGAGAAGGCTCCCGCACAGCACCGAAGCCCCAGCACAGCCAAAAAGAAATTTAAAAGAACATCAGAAACAACCATGAGTCCACCTTGGTTCACAAAGGAAGGTTACCACATTCTGCTGCTGCAGCTGCTTAGTCGCTCAGTCGGGTCCAAATCTCTGCAACCCCCTGGACTGTGGCCCAACAGGCTCCTCCATCCGTGGAATTTTCCAGGCAAGAATATTGGAGTGGGTTGCCATTCCCTTCTCCAGGGGAGCTGCCCCACCCAGGGATTGAACCTGGGTCTCCTGCTTGGCAGGCAGACTCTTTATCACTGAACCTCCTGGGAAGCCCTACAGGTTTCTGAGAAGAATTTGAAGACTGGATCTGCCCACTTCTCAGTTTGGCCTTAGAAAAACTACTTCAGTGCATGAGAACAGTGGTTCAGAACCAGAAAATCTTACTGTGTGTGCTTCATGGGCCTGCTGTCAAGACGAAGGATGTGGGTGACATGCTTGGAGCGCCGTGCGGGCAGAGATGGCCGGAGGGTCTCAGCCTTAGGTATGGCCCCTGCGGTGTTACCTCCACCCTGGAAAGAAAATGCCCCTTCAAAGGTGCTCCTTTGCCTTTTTGTATTCTTCCTATACAAGTTCCCCTATCTCTTGCCCCCAGAGAATGGCTGTCATTAAAAGGCCATCGGCTCTGCACCTCATGACGTGGCTGTAAAGCGTCTGCAGGTTGGAACTTGAATCTGGAGAGATGTGACTTTGATACGCAGCGTTCCTGCTGTGGTTTCTGTCTGTCCTGAAGCACAGATGCAGCAGGAACGCTGGTCCCACGGGCGGGACTTTTTACTGCCTTCTGGTTTGGAAAGGATCCACTCCTCATGGAAACCCCCTCACAGTGCAGCAAGAGCCTCCGAAATCAACCTGCGTGGGAGGAAGGGGCAGGAGGACGAGACGGGGAGGAGTTGCAGCTCCGGCTCCTGGTGCCGGGCAGTGACGGAGCTCTGGAGGTCAAGCGGCTCGTTTAGGGCGTCTTTGTTCGCCCCAGCCTCCCAGACCCACAAGCATAGCTGGAATCCATTCTTAAAATCCCTCAGAAAGGAGAATCCGCATCCTCTTCCAGCCATCCTTCCTGCTTTTGTGCTAAAGCGATTGCCAGAACTCTGCACTCTGAGCTCTGGGCCCGATCGTCCCTGTCGTGGGGGAGGGGGCCCCCCTGTCCGTCGGCCTCTACCCTGAGCGTGCTGGTGGGACACCCCCACAGTTGTGACGACCCAGCATGTCTCCAGACATCGCTCAGTGTCTCCTGGGACGGGGACAGGTCACCCCGATTGAGAACCACTGTCCTAGGTGGCTTGAAGTCCTACTATGCGCCTATTATGGGGCTTCCCTGATGGCTCATCTGGTAAAGAATCGGCCTGCAATGCGGGAGACCTGGCTTCCATCCCTGGGTCGGGAAGATCCCCTGGAGAAATGAATGGCAACACATTCCAGTATTCTCGCCTGGAGAATCCCAGGGACAGAGGAGCCTGGCGGGCTACAGTGCAGGGGGTCGCAAAGAGCTGGACAGGACGGAGCGACTGATGCACAGTATGTGTCTGTGCTGGTTAAAGAAAAAGCAGTAGGCCCCTCACCTCAGACTCAGGGGAACAGAGCTGGAAATCACTTGCAGGATCGTGGAGTGGTGCATCTGGGGAAAGTCAGTGATCCATCCCCTGACGGGTGTCTGTGTTCCGTCAACTGCATCGCCCTGCGTCTGCCAGCAGGGCGCTCGCTCCCTGGCCCTGAGGCCTGCCCGCTTCGCTGCCCCTGAAAACCACCCTGCGCGCCCTCCTCGGTGGGAAAGAGAGCATCTCCGACCTGCCCTGGAGCCACCGTCAGAGGCTCTGCCAGCTTCCCCTGTGCCTCCCTCCCTCCAGGCGAAATTCCAGGCCTCTGCCCTCCTGGGAGGCGTTGTGGGTCAGGCTGAAATCGTGCCCAACATCTGGATGCCAACTGTAGGATGGGGCCAGTGCTGCCCAAGCCTCCAAACCCGCCTCTCCCCAACCTCGAAGGAGCGTTCAAGGGGCCCTCCGCTGTGTCAGAACAGCTGTGCTTCATGTGGGTCTTTGGGCTGCAAGTTCTGCTGTGGTTGGGGGTTGGGGGGCTCCTTCTCTCCCTCTCTTGCCCTCTTATCAGCTCACTTTGGACCATTTTCTGTGTCTCTTCTGCCAGGATCTGAGAACCTGAGGGCAGGGACTGTGCCATCCTGACCCCTCCCTCCCTCCCTGGCAACCCCTGGCCCCCACTTTGGTGGCATCAGAAACTGGTAAATATCAGGTTGGCCAAAAGGTTCATTTAGTGTTTCCTTTAGACTGTGCAGAAAACCCCAACAAACTTTTCGGCCGCCCCAGCGCACCCAGGTGTCTGATGCCGCATCTGTTGTTTAGTATCTCAGTCGTGTCTGACTTTTGTGACCCCACAGGCTGTAGCCCTCCAGGCTCCTCTGTCCATGAGATTTCTCAGGCAAGAATACTGGAGTGGGTAGCCATTCCGACGAAAAGAGTCCAGCTATTCCCAGAGTTGAGAAATGGATGTATGTGACAGGCATTGATTCACACAGAACGGGCAACATGTTTGGGAAATAGGAGACCAGTGTGTCTGAGGCAGAGCGGGTGCTGGGAGGTTTTCAGGTAAAGAGTCAGGATCATAAGTGCAGAAGGTTAGGTAAGATGCTGTTAGGATAAAAAAACCTCTTCACTGTCCAAAGTGAAACCCTCTAGAGAGTGAAGGCAAACGTATATGCACAGGCGCTAGTTGGTGAAAAATCAGGCCACCTGGGAAACGTGTCTGCTGAAAGGACCTGGGATTTGATTTGCACTGTAATGGGAAATCATGGCCTGGTGTTCTGCTAGTTTCAACGATTATGCTGCATATGCGGGCGTGCTCAGTCGTGTCTGACTCATTGCAACCCTGTGGACTGTAGCCCACCAGGCTCCTCTGTCCGCGGGATTTCCCAGGCAAAAATACTGGAATGGGTTGCCATTTCCTCCTCCAGGGAATCTTCCCGACCCAGGGATCAAACCCAAGTCCTCTGCCTTGGCAGGTGGATTCTTTACCACCAAGCCACCAGGTATCACCTAGCATTTTGGATCCCCTTCAAACTATACTGTTCCCAAGCAACTGTACTCATACCCTGAAGGTTCGATGGAAATGCCTTTGTGATTCTGAGGCTTAAAATCACCTCTCCACCTGAGGAGAAACTATCCAGAAAATCCTAATCAGTTTCCTTGTTTCAACCAAGCTTGCCAGAGCAAGCACAGGGTGCCAAATAGGAACTCTACATTAAAAAGGGGAGCGGACCCCAACCTCGCCCATCTCCCGGCAAAGAACTCGGCTCTGTGGTGGAAGCTCACTCCTGGAAGGGGCACAGGGACATGCTGACCTCAAACACAGGTGTTCACGTTCTTGACCTCCCTCCCCCAAGAGCTCCTATCCTCCCAGAAACCCTGTAGCTCCTTTTCTGTCTGGCTGAGGCTGAGCCGTCGGACTCCCCTGGGGGTTGTCCCCTGGACCGATTTTTAGGCGTGGGACTCCATCAAAACCCAGATTCTGAAAACGCCCTCCGGAAGGACTTACATACACGGCAAGCCCCAAAGCTGGTGATTCCAAGATTTCAGCCGCCAGTGCCAGTTCAGAGGCGTCACCCTGGAACCGCACAGAAGGCTTTTGTCCCCTGCTCCCCAGCTGACACGTTCACAGCGCCGGCAGCCCCTGCCAGCCGCTGTCTCCTCGTCCCCAGAGACCTTTCAAAACAGGACAGACAGCTGTTTGTCTGGAGGGGTCACAGCAGGGCCCCAAGGCCACCAGTGGGTTGGACCCTCTCTGGAAATACCTCCCAGGGACGAGGGGCGGCTGTTATTAAAGAGTCGTGTGTAACTCTTTGTGATCCCATGGACTGTAAGCTGCCAGGCTCCTCTGTCCATGGGATTCCCCAGGCAAGAATACTGGAGTGGGTTGCCATTTCCTCCTCCAGGGGATCTTCCCGACCCAGGGATCAAACCCGTGTTTCTTGTGTCTCCTGCACTGGTAGGCAGATTCTTGACCACTGTGCTCCCTGCGCTATTAATGAAGGACGTTAATAAAGAGATCCCAGTGCACACTGTGGGGGCTTCCTAAAGGCCCTCTCCTTCCATCCTGCTTCTGGGTTTCTAGGAACAACAGACTGGACAGATTCCCAAAGGGCCAGCCCCCTCTCCAAGCCCCAGCCAAGTCCAGAATGATTTCAATACACTGCCATCCCCACAAAGACCCACCCCCAGAGGGACCCCTGGAGAAGCCCAGCCAGATGTTCACACTGGAGGAGTATTTGAACTTTGGGGATAATGTCAGCCCTGTAGGAGCAGGGACCCAATCCTGTCCACACTGATTTCTCATCTCCTAGGACAGTATGTGGTCCATCTGTTGATGTTTTAAGTGGGTTTTAAGCCATTGCCTTTCAGCCAAGTGGGCTTCCATGGTGGCTCAGACCGTAAAGAATCTGCCTGCAGTGCAGGAGACCAGGTTCAATCCCTGGGTCAGAAAGATCCCCTGGAGAATGGTATGGCAACCTACTCCAGCATTCTTGCCTGGAGAATCCCATGGACAGAGGAGCCTGGTGGGCTACAGTCCACGGGGTCGGACATGACTGAGCCACTAATACTTCTATACTTTTCAGCCAGAGTCCTTTTTTTTTTTTTTTGGCTTTTTACCATGGAACATTTTAAACAGGCATACAGGGGGGAGAATACTTCAATAATACATCTCTATATGCCTGTCACCCAACTTCAGCAGTTTTTCAGCCAAAATTACCTCATATATACATATATTTATATTGCTTTTATTATAGAAATTTGTAAACAGACACACAGAAAATAGGAGCCTGCTTTCGTTAACCCCACATGTGCAACCCAGGCTCAACAAGACTTGTCAGCAACAGCAACTCGGCTCCGCTGCCCTGAAAGCAATCATGACCATTTTAGGGCCACCCTTTTGGAAAGTAACCAAATCAGAATATTTCCGAGCTGTTTAGAGAGAGACAAACCCAACATCTTATAATTATTTTCAACTTCCTTACTGGAAAGAGATCCAAAAAGTGGCTTTCTCTCTTGCCTTTGATGTGAGAGGCAGCCCCCGAGCGCCAGCCGGTTCCCTGGGTGAACGCAGACGTGGAGACGTGTATATATAAAAGCACCCCACCCCCAGCAGGTCATTATCTGTGTTTATCTTATCAGGATAATACTAAACCAGCCCCACTCAGAACAAGGTGTTTAGTCTTTGCAGCCCAGGCTTCTGTTCCTAGTCACCAGTTCAGTTTATAAATCCACTGTCCCAGGCGGAAAACAATTTGAAAGGCAACATTGTTTCTGGACAAGGCTGTAACTGTGATAACGGAGCTTGTGTGGCTCCTGTCTGGTAATAAATTGTCGGGCCCCCGGGATTGCGGCGGTGGGGGGGGGGGGGCCTTGGCAGAGGACTCAAGCCTCTGCGTTTTCTCCTTTTTTTCTAAGCCTATCCCAATGGCCACGCAGAGGTCAGATCAGACAGAAGACTGTTTTCTGGGTCCCCAGGACCATGGAGTGATGGGGTCGACTCTCCGGGGCGTGGCCCCCGCCGGGAACACATCCCCGGTTCTGACTCAGTGTTTCTGAGAGGAACAGCACCGCCGTGGTGACCTGATCCAGGGATTTACCCTGCAGTACAGCGAGCTCATTGTTCTGGACACTTGGGAGTTTTTTGGCTTCTCTGAGATGGTTTGATGGCAGTGGGCAACTGATGGAAATTATGGGCGGGTCAAAACCTCTGCCTGGTCCCCTGCTTCCAACCACGTCCTGGTCCTTATGGGGAGCGGATATGGACGAGAGATGCCTTCATCTAGGAGTGGGAGTTTTTGCAGTCAGATGACATACACAAAAGTATTTTGCAAAACCATGAAAGGCCACGTGAAAATTGATTTTATTAGCAGAAAAGAAACAAGAATGCTATGTGCACAGCGTAGCTGAAAGCATGGGGTTCAGACAGCCATCACCCGAGGCCACGGTCCTAAGTTCCCTGTGCAAAAAGCAGATGCTAAAATATTTCTCACAAGGTGGTTGTAGTAATGAGTTGATAATACATGTAAAGCATCTACCACAGGGAGAACCCATAGCAGGGCTCAAAAATGTGGACAATGATAATATAACACAAGTATCTATAGTGGGCCTTCCCAGGGGGTGCTCATGGTAAAGAACCCGGCTGCTAATGGAGGAGATGAAAGGGACTGAGGTTCAATCCCTGCGTCGGGAAGATCCCCTGGAGGAGGGCATGGCAACCCACTCTGGTATTCTTGCCTGGAGAATACCATGGACAGAGGAGCCTGGCAGGCTTCAGTCCATGGGGTCACAAAGAGTTGGATACGACTGAAGCAACTTAGCATGTGCACATATTATAATGATGTTTATGTATAATAAATATAGGTTCATGAAGGCGCTAAGAAGAGTGAGTAGATCTTCTCTCTGGGTAAATTGGAAGGCTCCTGATGGGGTCTGGCAGTGAATTAGGAGATTTATACGGAAATGAGAGCTAGGGGAACTGAGTGTTCCATTGAGGAGCAGAAGGGTTTGGTTTTTTCTTTATTGTAGTATAGTTGATTTAACAACATTGTGTTAGTTTATATATATGGGTGGCTCAGATGGTAAAGCGTCTGCCTACAATGCAGGACACCGGGGTTCAATCCCTGGGTCAGGAAGATCCACTGGAGAAGGCAATGGCAACCCACTCCAGTACTTTTGCCTGGAAAATCCCATGGACGGAGGAGCCTGGTAGGCTGCAGTCCATGGGGTCGCAAAGAGTCGGACACGACTGAGCGACTTCCCTTTCCTTTCCTTTCCTTATAGACATATATTCTTTTCCCTTATAGGTTATTACAAATTATTGACTGTAGTTCCCTGTACTATACAGTGGATCCTTGTTGGTTATCTATTTTATATAAGCAGTGTGTATATGTTAATCCCAACCTCCTACTTCATCCTTCCCCTAGAGAATGTTTTTCTTTGTCAGGTGGTGGGCCACCCCTGGAGGTTTTGGAACAAAATGAGCACGGCGAGCAGGTGTCCATGCAGCTAACCCTCTAGGGGAAAGGGAAGTAGGGTTTGGAGTCTGGACTCAGTTTAAACGTGCAAATGTCACTTAACCCCCCAGCCCCTGGTCTCTGGTCTGTAGGTTGAGAATTCATATCTGCCACCTTGCACCCTCCTGGCAGGCACCTCTGAAATGGCGACTGAGATTGTGCTTTAGAAAGATCACCCGCCGTAGGTGGAGGGGGAGGATGGGGGAAGGTTGAAGGGAGAAGCAACTCGGGGCAGAGGCAAGTCAGGGTGGGGTGAGGACCGCAGTGCAGACCTCAGCTCTGCGGCTCCTTCCCACCCCGGGCCCTCAGCCGCAAACCCCCGCCCACCCCCACCCCCATTTCCTCTTGATCCGCCAGCAACCTGTTTCCTGCTGAGCCCTTCCAAGCGATAATTACATATGCTTTTCTCTTCTCCTAATGATTATCTGTCTCCTGGCAGGCGCTCTGCCCCACACCTGGGGCTGCTTCACCCCACCTGGCATCCAGGTGTTGCGGATGCCCCCCCACCCCTGGATTAGTTCCCGAGGCCGCCCTAACTAATTACCGCAAACCAGGTGGCTTAAGGCAACCGAGGGGGATCCTCTCACGGTTCTGGAGGCCGGAAGTTGGGGACAAGGTGCTGGCAGGGCCGCCCTCCCTCTGAGCCCTCCTGGGGAGCATCCTTCCGGGTCCCCTCCAGCTTCTGGTGGCTCCAGTGACCCCCAGCTTTCTGCAGCCTCATTCCACCTCAGGCACACTGCAACTAGAGAAAAGCCCACACAGCAGTGAAAACCCAGCACAGCCAAAAAGACTAATTAAATGGAGGAGCGGCCCGAGTTATCCTCGGCCACTGTTGCCGGGACGGGCTGTGCCGCTTTGCCCCAACCCAGCATGGCGGCTCCATCGGCCTCCCTGGTTAGGGAGAATGGTCCTCTGTCCTGGCTGGCTGGCTTCTTAGCGTTTCCTGCCCCACTCTTATGATGTGTTACTTCGCTTGTAAATTGTCCATCTGGCCCACGAGCCAGACACCTGCATCGTTGATTGCTCCAGAAAGTGGTGCTGTGAACGTTCTGGTGACCTCAGCTGCGGGGACCCCAGAGGCTTCCCCAGACCGAGTGAGTCCAGGAGCCCAGCCTCTGACTCATCAGCCGTCCAGGGAGCCTGGTGAACCCAGCTTCTGTCGTAGCCTGTGGATAATCCCAAACCATTAACAGAAATTAACCCCACGGCTCCTTGGGGGCCAACGCGAGAGCACAGAAACCTTTCTTGTGAGTCATGGCAAATATTTGCCCTTGAAAGCTTGATTGGGAAACCGTCTTAAGCTCTTGCATGGCATGACCCCAGGACTTAAAGGGCCCCTCTGCCAGCTGCAGTCTGGTTTGCAGGGTTGAAAAGGCAAGACGACTCCCTTGCCTTGAGCCTGGGGAAGGGCCCCCAAGCTGCCAGACCTCAGAGAGGAAGCCTGGGGCTCGGTCCTCCCCAGGGAGATGGAAGCAATTGGTGTCACTGAGACTCTGGGCTCCCTGACGACCGTGATTTGGTTTCCTGGCTCCGTGTTTGTAAATGGGGTTTTCTACCGGGTCACCCCTTTGCTTCTCAGTAGAAGCTTTTATAGGCCAAGCACGAGGTATGACATCCTCTGCTGACCCAGTTCTGCCCTCCACATCACATCACATCACATCAGCCTTGAGGAAATGCAGGAGCAAACCCAGAGCCATCACGGCGTTGGATAGCTTTCGCCTCTCTTCCGTAGGAGTGTCTGCCCTCTTCATTATTGTTATTTACTTATTTCTGGCTGCACTGGGTCGATAGCTTTCGCCTCTCTTCCGTCCGAGTGTCTGTCCTCTTCATTATTGTTATTTACTTATTTCTGGCCGCACTGGGTCTTCGCTGCTGCGCTCGGGTTTTCTCCAGTTGTGAGCAGGGGGCTGCTCTCTCATTGTGGTGTATGGGCCTCTCGTCGCTGTGACTTCTGCTGCAGAGCCCAGGCTCCAGGGCAGGCAGGCTTCAGGAGCTGCAGTATGTGGGCTCCTTAGTTGCAGATCATGGGCTCAGTTGCCCCTTGGCATGCAGGGCCTTAGTTCCTGGACCAGGCATCAAACCCGAGTCCCCTGAATTGGCAGGTGGATGGATTCCTCACCACTGGACCACCAGCAAAGTCTCAGGAGTGTCTGCTCGATCCATCCAGCCGCCCAGCTGTCCTTCCACCCAGGACCTACAGAGAGCTAGCTACCTGGAAAGAGCCGATGGGTCTTCTGCCAAACACAGTTGCTGGGGGGAATGTGGCAAGTAGGAGGGAGCCCCGCTCCCCCTGAAGATTTTGCAGGAAGCAGAGCCTTCTTGAGAAGATAGCTGACCACGTGACGTGTTTTCCGTCTGAGGGTCGAGTGCCCGCACCGTCCTGGACTCTAGAGCAGGAAAAGAAACAACTCTTGTAAAGACCCCAGGCAGGAGGTCTCTCTCAGGCTGGTCCCCCCGGAGTGGCTAGGCGCCAGTGGACCCGGTTCATTTTGTCTTGTGTCGCCGACTTTCTGCTCTTGTTTTAAAGAAACAGGTGCCTCGAGGTCACGCTGTAGGTCTTACCTTGTTTGGATTTGAACTTTCACCACGCGCTGGAGATTGACTCGTAAGTCAAGCAGTTATATAAGTAAGAGGGTTGATAAGGAGATAGCTGAGGCTCCACTGAATAAACAGCTTCCTCAGGGTGGAAATCGCCTCGTGGCCAAGTTACAGGTAATGGTCTGGACAGGGAGGTTCCCCCAGACGTAGTAATGGGGACCCTTAGCTTTAAAAAACACCGCGTAGGGAGTTCTCTGCTGGTCCAGTGGTTACGACTCGGTGCTTTCACTGCTGTGACCCGGGTTGCTCCCTTGGCTGGGGAACTGAGATCCTGCGAGCCACAGGACATAGCCAAAAACAAACAAACAAAAAAAACACTGTGTAAAACTTTGGGGGAGCCGGTGAGTTTCTTAGAGTCCAGTTAGGAAGAAGTTCAAAATCAGCTTGACACACCTGTCTCGCCTACACTAGGCTCTCCTACTGGTCCTTCTGTGGTTTTGTAGCCAAAAGTGCGGTCTGGCTATTCGCTGTTTAAACGCCATTAAAGAAGCAACGTTGGTGGAAAGGAAAGTTTGCTTCAGTTTGGATGTTGCGGGTGGGGGTGGTTGTGGACACCTGTCCAAAGGCTGACTCCCCCTCCCTCCCCACCCCGACAGTCAACAATCAGGGAGCAGGAAATTTTACAGACGGAGGGAGGGGGGCACATGCAGAAACAGCACAGTCTGCTCTGACGGTCACTGAAATTGGTCGTCGGTGGTCTGACCAGCCTCATCTTGATTGTTTTAGGTACAGTTGTAAACTTCAGGGCCGGTTTTAGAGGCAGTTTGTTCCTGTTTCCTTGAGGCCAGTTCTTGGGACTGTGGCCGCTTACACCGTGCCTACAGTCTGGTCATCATGTAGTTGACTTCTTCCACCTGGTGGTGGGGTTTCAGTATCTATAAGACAACTCATATTCCAGAAATATGGCTTAGAATATTATCTACAGTCCTTGAGAAGGAACTAACTCATTGACTACATTATTATTTAGTCTTGTTTGATTTGACTGTTTTCCTTTATTCCTGCATGTTCTCACTTCTGAGATTAAGCTTCTTTGGCTAGTTTGTCCACAGACAGAAGGCAGGTGGGGGACATGGGGGGCGAGGACCACAGTATCCTGCTCTGTTCAGCTTCGGGGGAAAAGGGTTCTGTCTCACTTGAGGCGGACGGTCCACAGCGGTGATGGATGAGCAGGAGGGGACGGCAGAGTGAGGAGGATGGGCCCTGTGGCTCCTCTCCTCCCCCGCCGCCCTCGTTTGACCTCTCCTGACCCGGCATCCCCCACTCCTGCCTCCCTCTGCTTCTCTACCCACACCAGCATCGTGTACGCTCAGAGTCACCCTTCTAATCATGTTACGTCACAGCCCCCAGCTATCCTCAGAGAAGCACCACATCCTGAACACGTGGCTCGGCAATTCCACTCCTGTTTTCTGCCCCAAATGACCAAGACAGGTGTCCCCATGAAAACTTGTACACCTAGCGCTATTCACAATGGCCGGAAGGCAGAAGCCATCCACATCTCCATCTGTGGATAAACGGATGCACAAAATGTGGTGGATCCATGCAGTAGGATACTGACTTAGCCACGAAAAGGAAGGAAGCCATGGCATGGGATATAATGCGGATGGACTCTAGAAACACGGCGAAAAGTGAAGAAGCCACCCCCTAGAGGCCACAGGTCTGCAGCCATCTCCTCCTGTTCACAGGACACTGGCCCAGAGGCTCCCTGTTGCCAACCTGAGTCTTCCCATGTCCCAGGTTGTCCTGGCCGTCAAGCCCTTGACTTCACTGAACCTGATGCTAACAAATGTGTAGAGCCAAGTTTCCCCTGCCTGCCCAACCCCTCCCTGCACCGCTCATCTCTGCTGGCTGAGGAGCTAGCAGGAAGCTCCAAGCCCCCCGAAACTCCTTTCATTTGCAAAGGAATATCAACCCTCCCTGGGTTAAGGAAGCCCAGGCCGGGTGTTGGACTGACTATGTATTCACAGACCAACCTAGACAGCATATCAAAAAGCAGACACATCACTTTGTCAACAAAGGTCCATCTAGTCAAGGCTGTGGTTTTTCCAGTGGTCATGTATGGATGTGAGAGTTGGACTATAAAGAGAGCTGAGCACAGAAAAATTGATGCTTTTGAACTGTGGTGTTGGAGAAGACTTTTGAGAGTCCCTTGGACTGCAAGGAGATCCAACCAGTCCATCCTAAAGGAGATCAGTCCTGAGTGTCTGATGTTGAAGCTGAAACTCCCAATGTTTTGGCCACCTGATGTGAAGAGCTGACTCATTTGAAAAGACCCAGATATTGCGAAAGATTGAAGGCAGGAGGAGAAGGGGATGACAGAGGATGAGATGGTTAGATGGCATCACTGACTCAATGGACATGAGTTTGGGTGGACTCCGGGAGTTGGTGATGGACAGGGAGCCTGGCGTGCTGTGGTTCATGGGGTCGCAAAGAGTCAGACATAACTGAGTGACTGAACTGAACTGAATCTCTTCCTGGACATGGAGGGATGCAGGACCCAGGGACACACACGTTCTCACTCCGTGCAGACAGCCAGCAGTTTCTCACTAGAGCTCAAAGCTCCCTGTTCAGTTTGCACTAGGCACGAGGTTCAATCACGCTCCCTGAAGGGGGAGGAGGAGCAGGTGGCGTTCAGCTTTGAACTTGGTCCACGTGCCCCAAGGATAAGTGAAGGTACAGCTCAGTCTAAACAAGGGACTAGGGAGGTAAAATCCCTGCTCTTTAAGTTTCGCGCTGGCCAGGAGCCAGGTGGAGAGGGCCCTGGGACAGCGGCTTCCCTCGAAGGCTATTGAGAGTGTCTGTTATTCAGCCGCAGAGCATTCAGCTCCGAAGATCGTGCCCGGGAGATTGTCATGCGGCTGGAAAAGAAAGGAGCCTTTCAGCACCCCCCCTCCTCGTTTGGCCCGTGCTCCAGCTTTGGCTGAGCCACCCTTTTGGAGTTTCCTCTCGGGGTGATCGGTTTATGCTGTCCAGATGTGCGCAACACGATGGTGTGGGGTCGGAGCTTTCCAGATGTGTGCAACAGGAAAGTGAGCTTTGGCCAAGGCGGGGGCCTGTCTCCACAGCCCCCGAAATCCGGACAACCCACAATGCCGTTGTTGTGTGGGAGCCACAAAGCTCGGGGCCCTAGGAAAGAGCTCCTGGGGGCACCCGGGTAACCTCCTTATTGTACAGCTGGAGACATCGGGACCAGGGAGTCGTGACATGCTGGCTACTGACTGCCTGCAGCTGGGAGCCGACCAGACCTCGGGTTTCGCTAGAACTCACGGGCCCGCGTATGTGCACAGGCCTGCCTCATCAGTGTGCGCCTGGCACTCTTCTAGGTTCCTGGGGACACACAAGGATTCTCAGCTTGTTCTGATGCCAGGTCAGATGTTGTTCAGTCACTCAGTCGTGTCCGACTCTCTGTGATCCCATGGACTGCAGCACACCAGGCTTCCCTGTCCTTCACTTTCTCCCAGAGTTTGCTCAAACTCATGTCCACTGAGTCAGTGATGCCATCCAACCATCTCATCCTCTGTTGACCCCCATCATCGGGGTCTTTTTCCAAAGTGTCGGCTCTTCGCATCAGGTGGTCAAAGTATTGGAGCTTTGGGAGGTAAAAAATGAACAATTGACATAAAAAATAAGTAGATTATACAGAAGGTAGGAGTTGCTGTCCAAAAAAAAAAAAAACAAAACAAAACAGCGTTAAAGGCACATGGGAGTATCCCCAGCATTTATTTTTATTTATTTTTTTTTTTTAAGTAGAAAGGACATATCAAAATGGAGCGGGACCAAGTGGTCTCAGGCCATCTCCTACAACCATTGTATGGAATCAGTCCTGGCAACTGAAACTAATTGATGAGAACGAGTATACAAGAAAAAAAAAGACATAATAAAGTCATGGCCAGGGAAGTTTCTGGCTCAGTCTTTTAAAAAGGGGAAGAAATGAGCCACAGATACCTGAGAAAGAAGGTTCCAGTAGAAATGCCTTGAGGCGGGAGTAGCCAGGCACATTTGAAGATGAGAAAGGAGGCGGGATACTGGAGGGGAAGGAGCCGGGTGAGGAGCCGTGGATGAGGAGGCCGGAGTGGAAGGGAGGGCAGGGGCTCGTGGGCCTTGGGGGCTGTGGGGAGGACCTGAACTCTGCCTCCGAGGGCCGTGTGCTGCCCAGGGATGCTCTGAGCAGAGAAGCATGGCAGGCGGACACAGCAGATGTGCCGAGAACGGACTCTGGGGGCACGGGACACACAGGGAGCCCAGTCAGGACGCTGAGCCTGTTCACCAGGGCGAGATGGTGGGGGTCCCCCCGGGCCACTGGCCACATTTCCTGTGTCTCCCAAGAGATAGAGGGTGGGGGGACAGGGCCTGGGATCCAGCACCCGCTCCCCAGCTGCGGGACCCCGGCTGTGTTCTCAGGTTTCCCCCTCACCCTTTCTGGGCCTTGGTTCCTACGTCTACAGGACAGAAAATGAACTTATACCTCCTGAGTGAAAGAAATCATCAGATCAGATCAGATCAGTTGCTCAGTCGTGTCCGACTCTTTGTGACCCCATGAATCGCGGCACACCAGGCCTCCCTGTCCATCACCAACTCCCGGAGTTCACTGAGACTCACATCCATCGAGTCAGTGATGCCATCCAGCCATCTCATCCTCTGCCGTCCCCTTCTCCTCCTGCCCCCAATCTATCCCAGCATCAGAGTCTTTTCCAATGAGTCAGCTCTTCACATGAGGTGGCCAAAGTACTGGAGTTTCAGCTTTAGCATCATTCCTTCCAAAGAAATCCCAGGGCTGATCTCCTTCAGAATGGACTGGTTGGATCTCCTTGCAGTCCAAGGGACTCTCCAACACCACAGTTCAAAAGCATCAATTCTTCGGCGCTCAGCCTTCTTCACAGTCCAACTCTCACATCCATACATGACCACAGGAACATAGCCTTGACTAGACGAACCTTTGTTGGCAAAGTAATGTCTCTGCTTTTGAATATGCTATCTAGGTTGGTCATAACTTTCCTTCCAAGGAGTAAGCGTCTTTTAATTTCATGGCTGCAGTCACCATCTGTAGTGATTTTGGAACCCAGAAAAATAAAGTCTGACACTGTTTCCACTGTTTCCCCATCTATTTCCCATGAAGTGGTGGGGCAGGATGCCATGATCTTTGTTTTCTGAATGTTGAGCTTTAAGCCAACTTTTTCACCCTCCACTTTCACTTTCATCAAGAGGCTTTTTAGTTCCTCTTCACTTTCTGCCATAAGGGTGGTGTCATCTGCATATCTGAGGTTATTGATATTTCTCCGGGCAATCTTGATTCCAGTTTGTGTTTCTTCCAGTCCAGCGTTTCTCATGATGTACTCTGCATATAAGTTAAATAAACAGGGTGACAATATACAGCCTTGACAAACTCCTTTTCCTACTTGGAACCAGTCTGTTGTTCCATGTCCAGTTCTAACTGTTGCTTCCTGACCTGCATACAAATTTCTCAAGAGGCAGATCAGGTGGTCTGGTATTCCCATCTCTTTCAGATGCTTATAAAGGCACTTTAAAAAAGAAGTCCTTTAGAAGAAGGTGCCAAAATGCTGGAAAAGGTTACAGTGGTTTGCAGCGGTATTTTGTGTGCTGGAAAAAAAACGAAATGTTTTAGTCCCAAACCCTTCTCTAAAACGTTGAGCCTGGCTTGATGAAAGCATTCAGTTTCTATACCGGCAGGCACATCTCAGAGATGCCAGACCCCTGTGACAAAGTGAGTCACACCAATTTTGGGGCTTCCCTGGTGGCTCAGCTGTAAAGAATCGACCTGCCAAGCAAGAGATGTGGGTTCAATCCCTGGGTCAGGAAGATCCCCTGGAGAAGGAAATGGCAACCCACTCAAGTATCCTTGCCTGGAAAATGCCATGGACAGAGGAGCCTGGTGGGATACAGTCCATGTGGGTCACAGAAGAGTCAGACACGATTTGGCAACTAAGGAGCAACAGCAAGGCAGCCTCACGCTGGTCCTGTGCATACGCTTGACTTACTTGCTGGGAGACTTGGCTGGCCAAGGTCCCCGAGGCATCTCTCGGGGAGTAGAGCTCACCTAGCCAGCTATAGGCTCCTCTGTCTTATGACAAGGAGAGGTGTGCAGAGGTGGCCTGAACCGCCCGCTGACACTACCCTGCCTTGTGGCTTGACTTCCTGGGGCTCCTCCCAGCCCTCTTCAGGGAGGGCGGCCGGCTTGAAGGGAACCGATGGGTCATCTCATCGCTCCAGCCCGTGGCAGTAAGCCTCCCAGAAGAGAAAGAAGGGGTGGGGGAAGATCCCTTGCGTGCTAAGCCAGCTCCACCAAGTAGGTAGGGCCGGGCAGCCCTGCGGGGAGCACCCAGCCCCTTCCCACCTGCAGGCTCATCAAACACCTCAACAAGCAGCCCGAGTGGGAGGCCGGTGATGTCACCGCCGAGCCTGAACAATCAGGCCTTTCACAGCAGGATGATAACAATCACCACCGTGTGTAAGGGCCTGCCACACAAGAACACACACGCTCATCACTCCTGGGAGGATCTGAAAGCCGAGGTGCAGCAGGGCTTGTCAGGAATACGCCGGTCTCCTTTCATAATCAGCCGGCCAGAGAACATAGCCTGAAGAGCCGGTCTGCGGGCTGCAAGGAGGCTCACTTGCCAGTTTTCAGAGAAACCCGTGACTCTCTCCACCATTTCCCCAGGAGGCCTCGCCTGCAACCCCAGAAATAACCTCTTCGTTGTTCAGTCGCTAAGTCGTGTCTGACTCTTTGTGACCCCATGGACTGCAGCCCACGAAGCACCTCCCTCCGTGGGATTCTCTGGGCAAGAATACTGGAGCAGATTGCCATTTCCTTCTCCAGGGGATCTTCCCCACCCAGAGATCGAACCCATGTCTCCTGCACTGGCAGGTGGATTCTTTACCACCGATCCACCAGGGAAGCCAAAGTAACCCCTACACTGAGCATAGTCTATGCTGGGGTTCAAGCAGGGATATCCCACTGCACAACTCCAGGGGGCGCTATTCACTGAGAACACAGCATGCCCCCAGAATCCTGCAGCGCTGCGGTTCTGAAGTTACTGCCTCTGGAAGAAGGAATCAGGGCCCCGGTGGTTCTCAGGTGTTGCTTTTACCTTGAATCCCAGGGATCTGTCTTGCTGCAGCTAACGTTCCTAGAAGAGTCCACGCCACTGAGCCTGGCAAATCTCAAACAAGATGCACGTGGTCGGGCGGTTTTCTTGTTCAGTCTGGCAGTTTCAGGCATTCAGGTGTTTGTGGAGAAAGCAGTTTCACCTAAGCTTGCTCACCCTGGTCCGTGGTTCTCAACAGGGGATGTTTTGCAGCATCTGCAGATGTTCCTGGTTGTCCCAACTGAAGGGAGGCTGTTGACATCTGACGAGTAGAGACTAGGGATGCCACTGGATGTCCTGCAGTGCCCCAGATGGGCACTCACAGCAAGGAACTGGTCCCCAGTGTCCAGAGCCGCAGGTCGAGGAGAAGCCTGCTGTAGGGGGGATGTACTAGCCCCCCTACCTGGAGGTCTCTGATCACAGCAAGGAACTGGTCCCCAGTGTCCAGAGCGGCAGGTCGATGAGAATCCAGCCATAGATGGAACGTTCTGATCCCCCTACCTGGAGATCTCTGGTTAGCACCACCCCCATCAGGCCTTCGCTCCCTGACTGCCGGAGCGAGTCAGAGCCTTAGCTCACTGGTCCAGGAGGCAGAGGCAGCACCTCCTCCTCTGCTGGGGCCTGGAGCCCAGATAACTGTCTCTCTCCAGGATGCTCTGACGGGTCTGCGTGAGGCCCAAAGACGCGAGGCATGTGGAGCAGTGGTTGCGGGTCCCCTCTGTCACTTCCCAGCTGGGTCACCCTGGGGACATGTCACCTGACCCCCTTGTGCATCAGTTTCCCCATCTGTGAAATGGGGTGATGATCGTAGAAAACACTTAGGAGGTAGTTGCGAGTACGGAGCGTGTCGCTACACGCAAAATGCTTCCAACCATGCCCGACATTTAGTAACACGCCATAAATGGGCAGGGATGATTATCGTTGGTTTTATTCTAGCCAGAGGACCTTAGTCTCCCTCCAACAGGCGTGGTAACAACAGACAAGCTGGTTTCAGCCGCAGGTTGTTGCAATGGGGTCTGTGCTGCCGCCAACACTTGCCGAGAGCTTTCCCCAAGCTCAAGGCCAGAAGCTTTTGTTTTTTTGGCCACATGGCAAGCAGGATTTTAGTTCCCTGACCAGGGATCAAACTGGCGCCCTCTGCAGTGGAAGCACGCAGAGTCTTAACCAAAGGACTACCAGGGAACATTCTTAAGTGAAAGGTTTGAGTGGAGACGGCTAAGGCATGAATTTTAAGGGAACCCTCTCATTCAGCACAGGGGTCAGCCTCCAGAGATGGGTGGAGACCCTGGGATGGAACCTCAGGCTTGGCCCTTGGGGAGACCACTGGGGCAGAGCTGAGGCATTTGTCCTGAAAAGCCAGCAAGCTTAGTTGTACAGGGAGGAATCTTAGATGATGATGCCAAGGAGAGATGGGCCTTGACTCCAGAGCGTTTTCTGCTCTTCTTTGTGCCCTGTGGCTTTAAATTGGGGTGGGGACACCCCACTCCAGTACTCGCCTGGAAAATCCCACGGACAGAGGAGCCTGGTAGGCTGCAGTCCATGGGGTCGCTAAGAGTCGGACACGACTGAGCAACTTCACTTTCACTTTTCACTTTCATGCATTGGAGAAGGAAATGGCAACCTACTCCAGTGTTCTTGTCTGGAGAATCCCAGGGACGGGGGAGCCTGGTGGGCTGCAGTCCATGGGGTCGCTAAGAGTCGGACACGACTGAACGACTTCACTTTCACTTTTCACTTTCATGCATTGGAGAAGGAAATGGCAACCCACTCCAGTGTTCTTGGCCTGGAGAATCCCAGGGACGGGGGAGCCTGGGGCTGCCGTCTATGGGGTCGCACACAGTGTCGGACACGACTGAAGCGACACAGCAGCAGCAGCAGCAGAGACGGTAGGCCTGGACTGCCCCACCCTAAAATCTCACACCATTGCTTACACTGTCCATTCTTCCTGATGGAAAAGCACCTCCCATCTCTCTGTAGCTACTGAAAGGCTCCTCATCCTTCAAAGTCCACCTTGAATGTCACCTTCTCCAGGAAGGAGTCCGAGAAGCCCTTTCTCAGCCAGAATCATTTCTCTCTGTGGGCTTTCTGCTTCTCTCATGGCCTTTGGTTAGCTGCTGTCCTGGAGTCATTTGTAAATGGGTCTCTTCATCCTCCATTAGATTGTAAACTCCTGGAAGATGTGGGGCCCTTCCTGACATCTCCCTGATCGGTTTGTGTGTGAGCTCTCATGCGTGGCTGGAGTCCAGTGCTGGATTCTGGAGTCACTCCTGAAAAGCGGATCCCCACTGGCTGCCAACCGCTATCTCCAGCCTTGGCTCTGACCCGGAGGTCACAGAATCTGGAAGGGTGAGGAGCGCGAGCTGGAGAAGGAATTTGTGCAAGGTCAGAAAGATCACCGGGCTGTGGACACTTTCACGGTGTCCGGTGCCTGCCGCTCTTCAGTCAGCTCTGAGGGGGGAGCCCCGACTCCCTGAGCCCCGGCTTCCCGGCTCTCCTTCGCACCTGGACACACGGTGGCCACGATACTCTGCCACTTTTATTTTTGCCTGTGTTGGGTCTTCACCACTGTGCCGCCTTTTCTCTAGTGGTGGTGCAAGGTCTTATCGCGCTGGCTTCTCTTGTTGCTTCTCTGGGCTTCCCTGGTGGCTCAGATGGTAAAGAATCCGCTTGCAATGCAGGAGACACAGGTTTGATCCCTGGGTCAGGAAGATCCCCTGGAGGAGGAAATGGCAACCTGCTCCAGCATTCTTGCATGGAGAATCCCATGGACAGAGGAGCCTGGCGGGCTACGGTCCAGGGACTGCAAAGAGTTGAACACAACTGAGCGACTAACACCCTCTTGTTGCAGAGCACAGTTTCTAGGGTGCACGGGCTCAGTAGTTGTGGCACACGGGCTTAGCTGTCCCATAGCACGTGGGATGTTCCCTGAGGGGAGATCGGACCAGTGTCCCTGGCATTGGCGGGCGGGCTCTTCACCAATGAGCCCCAGGGAAGCGCCCCCCCCCATCATTTTTGTCGATGTATCCTCTGTCCTCAGTGGCCCTCCCCTGTGATGCTCCTGCTGTTTCCCAGGATCCCCTCTGGCACCCACCCCAATCTGCAAGCCGTCGGACGCAGTTGCAAGTGCCCCCTGGTGTCCTCGGCTCCCAGCAGGGCAGGGGCTCCTGAGATGGAGGTGGGTGTGGCCACTGTCTTTGCCGTCAGCCTCCCTTTTGATGACTTCTTAGGCCAGTGGCTCTCAACACTGTTGGCACATTCCTCAAGTCTATAGTCCCAGCGCCTGACCCCATCATTTTTCAAAATCCCCCCCTGGAGCAGGGGCAGTTAATTCCTGAACTGATGCAAGTGGAGAAGCAGAAGAGAGAGTGTGGAGGGAACTGAGCCTTTCCACTGGGTCACCCCCACAGATGCCCAGGACACAGCATCCACGGGAACCTGACGCCCCAGCATGTGTGTGCAGAGGGCGGCCAGGTTAAGAAGGGATAGATACAAAGGTGGGGAAGGCAGAGCTGCTGTGGTCCAGCCCTTGTTGTGGCTGAAGGAGCCCAGCTGCACTCAGGAACGATTCCACGGTGCTAGCATGATCCCAAGGGTGCGGTACCTGGTTGGGCTGGCAGCCCCATGCCAGAGACAGGGCAGGGCCCCAGGAACACGGCTGGCCAGGCGTAGAAGAATGGGGTTTCTGTGCTGCTTATCAGGATGGTGGCTCCCAGGCAGGGTGTAGAGGAGGAGGTTCCACAGCCTGCCCACCTGACTGCTGGCTGAAGTCAGTCCCAAGTAATGGGGAGGACTTTGAACAGATGGAGCCCCACGTCTGACTCACTGGTGACATGGGGTGGCCACTCCCTCCCTGGCTAGGTCTGGGGTGAGTCCTGTGCCTGCCTGTGGACGAGGGGGACAGGTGATTGCCTGGGACCGTGAGCCAGCCACAGAGTGCCCTCCGACAAGGGGTGTAAGACCTGGACAGGCACCTTGACCTTCCTTATTGAAAAAAACCTTGTTGTACGCATGTGCGTGCTCAGTCGCTCAGTCGTGCCCAATCCCATAAACTGTAGTCTGCCAGGCTCCTCTGTCCATGGAATTTTCCAGGCAAGGAAGCTGGAGGGGGTTGCCATTTCCTTCTCTGGGAGATCTTCCCAACCCAGGGACCTAACCCGCGTCTCCTGTGTCTCCTGCATCAGCCGGTAGATTCTTCACCGCTGCACCACCTGGGTGGCTGAGTGGGCAAGGACACGGTGCAGCCGGCTGCTGGTTGAAGGCACTCCCTGGCCGCTGTCCAGAGCTGATGGCCAGACCCCCATTGGCAGCAAGGCAGACAGACGTGAGCCAACTGACCAAAGCCAAGGGATGGTGGAGTTTCCCTTTTTCATTCAGTCCATCCACGACTCCCTCGGGCCACGTTCCAGCACTGCTTGCCAAGTGGCACCCACATCTCAAATCCTGCAGACCTTCAGTGATCAGATGAGCCCTGGTGGAAGGGCTGCCCTGCGGACCTGTCCAGCCGGGGTAGTCTCGTCTGGGGAGATACCCTAAGACTGCCTTCCCGTTGCATTCAGCCTGACCTGGTTTCCCTCCGGTTGTGCCGTTCCATCCTCTGCAGTGGACGTTCAGCTCCGCTGCACCGGTTTGCTGCCTGCGGAATGAGGGCTCGTGGTGTATGTGGGTGCCTGGGGGTTTCCCCGAGGATCACGGAGTACCTTTGTCCTGTCTCTTTCTGTTTCTCCCTCCCTTCCACTCCAATGCCTGGTCTGGGTGCAAAGCAGTCTCTCCGGGCTTGGCTGCGACCAAACGACCAATTCACAGAGCCCAGGCAGGAGGGCAGAGGGTCGTGGTGAACTCCCCAGAGCCCCCAGAAGTGCACTGTTAGCGGCAGACTGGTGAGCAGAGGCTGCGGGGAAGCCCAGCCCAGCCCCTGATCTGTGTCCCCGTCACAGTCTGCATCCGAACCTCCTCGTCCCGTTTCTGAAGTGGCTTCTCAACAAAAATGTGACTTGTCCATCTTCAGGCCGTAAAGGAAGGGACCACCCCCATAGAGGCACAGAATCAGGTCACTGGGTACGACAGCCCGGCATGGTGGATGTCGTTAAAACGTGACCCCTTCCGTGTTCCATATGAGGGTCTGAGGTGTGGAAGTGAGGTGGTTTGTGCAGAGTTGTGTGGGTAAGTGGCGAACCTGGGTTCTCCTGACAGCCAGCCAGCGTGCCCCAAGCTGCACTGTAATGTCCATCAACACGGAGCATCTCCAGGGACCCGGGACGGTGTGAAGGGGGAGGATCCTCGTCCCCCTCCTCGTCACACTCTAACCTTTCCCCGTCCTTCACCCATCACAGGGATTCACCCGCAGCTCTGACGCCACAGGAGGGCGTTGCTTAGAGGCCAGGGGCCCCGTCCGCCTGGGTGCTCCGCTCTGGACGTCCTCCCTTCACGCGCCTCCTTGGTCTTTCAGGAATTTAGCCCTTGGAATTGGGATCCAGAACTTCCCGGAGGGCCTCGCCGTCAGCCTGCCCTTGCGAGGGGCTGGATTCTCCACCTGGAGAGCCTTCTGGTAAGTGCTGCAGATGCCGGCGTCAGGGGCCAGGGCCGGGTCTGTGGTGGAGTTCAGGGCAGTCCTCCGGCCGGCTTCTCTCTTCAAGAGCAAGCTCTTCCGGCTCTTAACCTTTTCTGGGCCGGAAGTGAACCTGAAGTTTCCAGAAACACTGGCCATCTGGTTAGATCCTGCACCCCCAAGGCTCATCCCTTGACCTTCAGCCCCTACTACCGCTGAATAGGAGTTTCCTATTTTCAAAAGCCCTCCAGGGATAGCCACGCCCACTCAGGGTGGGGTTTTCTCCCCCCCGGTGGGAAGACCCGAGGCAGCTCTGCAGTCCTCTGGCCCTATCACAAGCCCTGGGTAGGCTCACTCACCCCAGTCTGTCCCCAGGGGCCATCACACCAGCGCCCATCAGGACGCTCGTCAAGGTGAGGACCAGGGTTCTCTCAGCAACATCTAGGCAGGTGAAGCCTGTGGTGCTCACACTTAATGTTTTCATAATCCCAAAGGGCTTTCTGGGGCTTCCCAGGTGGCTCAGTGGGAAAGAACCCGTCTGCCAATGCAGGAGACGCAGGTACCATCCCTGCGTCGGGAAGATCTGCCGGAGGAGGAAATGGCAACCCACTCCAGTATTCTTGCCTGGAGAATCCCATGGACAGAGGAGCCTGGTGGGCCACAGTCCATGGGGTCACAAAGAGACACAACTAAGTGCCTGAACAAAGGGCTTTCCAGTCTGTTTCCAACTTTTACCTTTCCAGTGACCTGGAAGGTGCGTCCCCAGGCTTCAGAGGAGGGGCCGGGGGCCCAGAGTGTCAGATAATCAGCTCGTCACGCGGTGGTGCCCAGGCTGCCGTTTCTTCTGCCTCTCAGCTCACAGGGCCCCAAGCCTCAGGACGCCTCTTGGTTAAAGCAGTCGCCACTCTAGAATGTTTGCTGAGAGCTTTACAGGACTGCTAACAACAGTTAAAAAGCAGCTTCCATTTTATAGGGTCTTATGATTTACAAGTTCTTGCGTATACGTCAACCACTTTATTTCCGTCGTTATCATCTCTTCCTCTGTCGTGGGAGACGACGGAACAGAGCTTTTGAGAGAAGGCCAGCATGACGACCCCAGAGATTTTTTTGTAACGTCAGCTCCCTGCACCTGAGAACCGTGACTGTCATCTCATACAGAAGGTCCAGGACTGCGGAGGGGCGGGAAGAGGGCCCCTGCGGTCAGTGGCCAGACCCCGAGATGAAAGTTTCTGTTTAACTGGACACACTCAAGAGCTGCAGAGGGTGCTCCGAGCATGCAAGCACGGAGCAGGAAGCAGCGGCTCCTTTGAGAATGCGGCGGTGCAGACTGTGTCTCCCCCATGCCCTCCATCTGTTTCTGGTCAGGGCAAGCGGGGACTGGGTGCTGGGAATTCACAGTCCTAGCCTGTCCTCGGTGGGAGGGCAGGAGGAGAGGCTGTCACTCACCCCCATTTTACAGATGAAGGGACTGAGGCTCGGAGCCAGATGCCCATTGAAGGAACAGTGGGAAAGATGTCCCAGCACCTTGCGTGTTGGTGTTCAGCCCATACAGGTGTCTCTTGCTGGTGGGGCTCAGCCATGGGGCTCAGGTACAGGCTTATCTCCAGGCACTGAATTCTCAGGGCTCGTGGGGGCTGCTGTTTTAATAGAGCTCATGGGATTCCAGCCTCCAGACACCCTCAGATAAAGGGTGTTTTCCAAAGGAAAAATCTCACCTTAATCCAAGGAGGGGGTGTTGTGGGGAGAGGCCCCCACTGTATACCCGGCCAGGTAGGTCCACCTTGTGGGCAGGGGTCGGCGGGTGTGGCTCCTTCAGAAGGGGTGCCATTGTGGCCGGAACCCCCACACACACCAAGCACAACCCAAGTCCTTGCGAGTGTCTGCCCCACCCCTCCTCGTCAGTCTTCTAGCCTTCAAAGGACAGAGTAGCCCTTGGCTGGTGAATGGCTGGCGGTATAACAGCAGTGTGTCCATACAATGGGATATTATGCAATCATCAAAGGGATGAAGTCCACTTGTTACAACGGGGATGCGCCTTGAAATAAGCCAGTAAAAAGGATCACCTATTGTCTGACTCCATTTATAGGAAACATCCAGAGGGGGGAAATCCCTAGAGACAAAAAGTAGATTAGGGGTGGTCAGGGGCTGAGGGTAGGGAGGCACAGGGAGTGGCTGCCAGTGGGTATGAGGTTTGTTTTGGGGGTAATGAAAACCGTCTGGAATTGGATTGTGGGGAAATAGTTGCCTATCCTCGTGAATACACTGAAAACCACTGAACTGCACACATTCAGTGGGTGCCCCATTCCTAGGAGAATTCTATCTGAATAAGGCTGTTATTTTAAGAAGACAATGTGGGAAACTTAAAACTCTAAAATAAACCTGGGAGGGGGTGCCTACACACTGTGTAATAATAGGGAGTTGGGAAAACAGACAGAGGTGGTGTTAATAAAAACAACACACAAAGAGGTGATTTTGCCCAGCGATGCAGAATCTGACGTGGAGGACAATGCATACCTTTTGGAGAGCAGAGGCAGCCCGCGGAGCACGCGGGGTGTCCACCCGAGCCTCCCCGAGGGGACGCGTCTGTTCTCTCCTAGGTACGGGCAGCTCAGCGGCATGGTGGAGCCTCTGGCCGGGGTCTTCGGCGCCTTCGCGGTGGTGCTGGCCGAGCCCATCCTGCCCTACGCGCTGGCCTTTGCGGCTGGCGCCATGGTCTACGTGATTATGGATGACATCATCCCCGAGGCCCAGATCAGGTGAGAGCCGCCCCGCCCCAACCCGGCCAGGTCTCCCTCCCAGCCGCGCCGCGCCCCCCCACCCCCCGCATCTGCGCTGCCTTTTTTGGCCCCTCTTTCCTACACCTCCACCTCTTCAGGCCCCTTCCCAAGGTCATCTCCACCCTCTCGACTGGGTTCTTTGAAACCGAAAGAGGAGTAACAGGCAGGTGGGTGGAGAGTCCGACGACCTGATATCAAGCCCCACCCTCCACCCCCAATACACAGAATACTGTTTTGTATATTCTTTCTCTCTCTCTTTCTCTGTCTCTCTCTGTCTTTCTCTCTCTCTAGATTTTACTGGGGCTGGAAGGAGGGAGAGGTGAGCTCTACAATGTTAACCACAGCTGCACCTCCAGGTCTTCATTGTCCAGCTATAGGCCAGGTGTTGGGGGGGCAGTAGGGGGATCCCTGCCTTTATTTCCTTTCGGTTTTCCTAGCAGAATGATTTTAAGGCTGGTGTACTAGGTCAGGTGTGTCTTCAGAAAGTCACTGCCACTTTTTGCTATTCGGGCATGGATTCCAGAGCCGTCAAGGTCACCTTGTGGAAGTTACTTCTCCGGACCTCCATTTTCTCACCGGGAAAATGGGGATGATAACAGGACTGACCTCATCTGTTGATCCTCAGGGTTTACATGATTTAGTTTACCTGACATGTAGTGTTTGTCCCTTAGTCGTGTCCAGCTGTTTGCAACCACATGGACTGTATAGCCTGCCAGGCTCCTCTGTCCATGAAATTCTCTAGGCAAGAATAATGGAGTGGGTTGCTATGCCCTTCTCCAGGGAATCTTCCCAACCCAGTGATCAAGCTCAGGTCTCCTGCTTTGCAAGCAGGTTCTTTACCATCTGAACCACCATGGTCAGATCAGATCAGTCGCTCAGTCGTGTCCGACTCTTTGCGACCCCATGAATCGCAGCACGCCAGGCCTCCCTGTCCATCACCAACTCCCAGAGTTCACTGAGACTCACGTCCATCGAGTCAGTGATGCCATCCAGCCATCTCATCCTCTGTCGTCCCCTTCTCCTCCTGCCCCCAATCCGTCCCAGCATCAGAGTCTTTTCCAATGAGTCAACTTTTCGCATGAGGTGGCCAAAGTACTGGAGTTTCAGCTTTAGCATCATTCCTTCCAAAGAAATCCCAGGGCTGATCTCCTTCAGAATGGACTGGTTGGATCTCCTTGCAGTCCAAGGGACTCTCAAGAGTCTTCTCCAACACCACAGTTCAAAAGCATTGATTCTTTGGCGCTCAGCCTTCTTCACAGTCCAACGCTCACATCCATACATGACTACAGGAAAAACCATAGCCTTGACTAGACGAACCTTTGTTGGCAAAGTCATGTCTCTGCTTTTGAATATGCTATCTAGGTTGGTCATAACTTTCCTTCCAAGGAGCAAGCGTCTTTTAATTTCATGGCTGTAGTCACCATCTGTAGTGATTTTGGAGCCCAGAAAAATAAAGTCTGACACTGTTTCCACTGTTTCCCCATCTATTTCCCATGAAGTGGTGGGACCAGATGCCATGATCTTCGTTTTCTGAATGTTGAGCTTTAAGCAAACTTTTTCACTGTCCACTTTCACTTTCATCAAGAGGCTTTTGAGTTCCTCTTCACTTTCTGCCATAAGGGTGGTGTCATCTGCATATCTGAGGTTATTGATATTTCTCCCGGCAATCTTGATTCCAGCTTGTGTTTCTTCCAGTCCAGCGTTTCTCATGATGTACTCTGCATAGAAGTTAAATAAGCAGGGTGACCAGCATGGTAAGCCCTAATAAAAGTTACTTGTGACTATTGGGGGCTCCCCAGGCGGCACTAGTGGTAAAGAACCTGCCTGCCCATTCAGGAGACTAAAAGACACAGGTTCCATCCTTGGGTGTGAAAGAGCCCCTGGAGGAGGGCATGGCATCCCGCTCCAGTGTTCTTGCCTGGAGAATTCCATGGACAGAGGAGCCTGGCGGGCTTCAGTCCATGGTATCGCAAAGAGTCAGACACAACTGAAGCAACTTAGCATGCACGCTTGTCAATATTGCTATTTTTTTATTGAAGTATAGTTACTTTACAATGTTGTATTGGTTTCAAGTGTACAGCAAAGTGATTCATTTATACATATTTAGATATTCTTTTTTGGATTTTTCTTTTTTAAAGTTTTTTTAAACCAAATTTATTTTACTTACTTTGATTTGGGGCTATACCCTGTACTGTGTGGGATCTTAGTTCCCCAACCAAGGACTGAACCTGCACACCCTGCTTTGGATGACAGCATCTTAGCCACTGGACCTCTGGGGAAGCCCCTCAGATTCTCTCCATTGTAGGTTGTTACAAGATGTTGAATATAGTTCCCTATGCTCTGCAGTAGGTCCTTGCTGTTTATCTGTTGTATATATAGTAGTGTGTATCTGTTAATCCCAAGTCAATATTATCATTGTTACTATTATTATGAATAGGAGTAGTGCGTTTCTCTCGGAACTGGACACTGGAGGATGCTGTGAGCTTGGACGTTGTTCCTCGGGGCATCCAGGGCTCACTCTCTGCCTTTCCTTCCCTCCTAGTGGTAACGGGAAACTGGCGTCCTGGGCCTCCATCCTGGGCTTCGTGGTGATGATGTCATTGGACGTTGGTCTGGGCTAGTGCTGAGACGCTCCGGACCCAGGAAAGGCAGCGCGAGGAGACAGCCACCGTTGGCTTCGGCAGGACCAGCCTCTTTCTTCACATGCAAACGTTTTCCTTCCTCTCCTTTTTCATCTCATTACCTTGATTGACTCTGATTAAAATATGACACTTTTTAGATTTCTTTTGAGGGAGATAGTGATTTTATTTGGAATTTCAAGCAGGCCCAGAACTACAGATTTGTGCTTGGCCACTATGTAGAATCTTTCTTCAGTGGGATGACCAAGGACACGCAGATCAGGGAAATCTTTTGTACCTTCAGTCGCCCTCCCTAGACTCAACGGAAGTTCCTCAAGGTCACCTCCAGAAGCAAGAGAGAAGTCTCCCAAGCATCTGACTCAGAAAGGCCAGGAGACAGCTCTTATCCGTCCTTCCTGCTCTTTTATCGCTGATCCTCTGTCCATCAAGACTGGAACAGGAGCATCATAGACAAAGCAACCCAGGGAGGAATTTACCTTCCTCTTCCTCCCCCACGGGGGATGCTGCACGGAAGGAGGCACAGATGAAAGGAAGAAAATCAGCTGGTCTTTTCTTTTTCTCTTTTTCTGAAGGCAGAGATTGGCACTGTCAAAGGTAAGGGAATCAGGACAACTGTGGATGCGCAGTGAGCCCTGTGAACCGAAGACAGAGAGGCGCTTTGATTAGAGACCTCAGCTCTCTCTAGATTCCAAGAGCAACTCATTCTGCCATGGTCTCCAAGTCCCCCAGACGTGTTTTTATAAACTTACAGCCTTCATTTTTCTAAGAGCCTTGGGGATACCAGAAAACTGCTAGAACTCAACCTCTTCATTTACTTATGGAGGGAGTCACTGAAGCTCACCTAAGTGAATACAAGACTAGGAATCTGCACTGGGTCTTCCTCCTTTGACTATTTGGTAACTTGTAACCTCACCCAGACCTCCTAAGCTGTTTTACTGGATTTTGGTCAGAAAACTCAGGATGAGACAGGAAGAAGGGTAGAATAACAAGAGGTATTTTTTTACATTTCCCCTTTAAAGTAAATTTTAGCCAAGTCATCATTCTAAAATGACCCCTAAAGAATGAGATTTGAATGAGACTTGAAGCCAGTCTGCTCCCTAATCTATACACACAGCTTCTCCTGCAGGGGTGGCGTATCTTGTCTACTTCAAACGTAGCCGAGGCCTGCTGTTCTCGCTGGTCAAAGGCACACGGGACCTTGAGTGGGTTCTGCTGATGAGGCAGGCAACCCAAGAGCCAGGTGTTAAGGCGTTGTGTGATCAAGGCCCACCCCAGGTTGACATGTCTCATCGCTTCCAAGGGTGGATACACTGTTCTGGGAATGCCCTGTGCTGCATCTATGTACCTTCTTCCAGAGCACTGATGATCAACATTAAAGACACGTTCAGAAGTTTGATTGGTGGAGATTCATTGGTTTGGTGGTTGGCATATGGGTGTTTTTATGTCTTTGTAACAGAGTTCTACATAATGCAGACTTCTTTCTGATGGACAAGACCTCATAACTGTGATTAATACCAATAAAGGGGATATTGTTGTGGATGACCTGTGCTGTGTCCAGTCCTTCTCAAAGCTGCCTCTTTCTGGTGGATGATATGAGAGCTGACTAGAGTTAGTCCTAGCCTCTGCCCTACCCATCACCAGGAGCAGCAAAGGAAAGAGCTCAGATGGGAAGGGCTAGCTAGATTCATGGTTGCAGACAACAGCATCCAACTCCAGTTTACTTGGGCAAAGAATTTAATGGAAGGTTATCAGGGAGCTCATAGGGTCTGTGAAGAATCAAACTTGAAAATGGGCTAGATCCAAGAAAACTAGAGGTCTCGGGAGTGGGTTGCCATTTCCTTCTCCAGGGGATCTTCCCAACCCAGGGATCAAACCCGTCTCCTGCCTTGGCAGGCTGATTGTGCCACCTGGGAGGCCCCAGAGCTCTGGGAGTGTGACCCAGTCACATCTTAGAAACAGCTTGACTTGGATGCTGTGGTCCCTTGATCCTGGACCATTACTCAGATGCCGCTACTTGATGCCCCCAGCATCTCCATGGGGAAGAACTCTAGACTGATCCCAGTTGCTTGTGCCCTGGCCTCACATTCAAACTTCTGAGCAGAGCAGGGTCATCTAGCTGGCAGAGTTTGGATCCTGTGTCCATGAACCAACAGGTCTTGCCCTCTTACTAAGACTCCCATAATAATGGATTTTCCCATTTTTGGAATGAGTTCAGAGAGTGGAGAGCCAAAAGAATAAAAAAATTAACTGTATTGCAGCCTCACTCTTTTGCTGTTCAACATCTATATACACTTCCCTCTGTTTTTTTTTATTTTTAATTTTTAAAATTATGAATTTATGATAACATTTATAGGAGAGTTGAAAAATACAGAACAAAGTTACATACCGTTCTGCTGTATATTACAAATATTTTCTAAGTGGATAAGTTAAGATTTTTATTGGAGTTTCAATATCAAACTCTCAAAAATTAATAGAATGAATAGACAGAAAAGTAGAAGGATACAGTAGACCTGAAAAGTCCTATGAGTCAATTGAACATAATTAAAATTTATACAATTCGGGCTTCCCTGGTGGCTCAGATGGTAAAGAATCTGCCTGAAATGCGGGAGACTTGGGTTCAATCCCTGGGTGGAGAAGATCCCCTGGAGAAGGAAATGGCAACCCTCTCCAGTGTTCTTGTCTGGAGAATCCCATGGACAGGGGAGCCTGGCGGGCTACAGTTCATGGTGTTGAAAACAGTCAGACACCACTGAGCAGTTTTAACTAAGCCCACAGCACGTAACAGCAGAGTGAAAGCTCTATTCAAGTTTCCATAGACTATAAACCAGGAGCTACTGCTGCTGCTGCTAAGTCACTTCAGTCGTGTCCGACTCTGTGTGACCCCGTAGACGGCAGCCCACCAGGCTCCCCCGTCCCTGGGATTCTCCAGGCAAGAACACTGGAGTGGGTTGTCATTTCCTTCTCCAATGCATGAAAGTGATAAGTGAAAGTGAAGTCGCTCAGTCGTGTCGGACCCTTAGCGACCCCATGGACTGCAGCCTACCAGGCTCCTCCATCCATGGGATTTTCCAGGCAAGAGTACTGGAGTGGGGTGCCATCGCCTTCTCCAATAAACCAGGAGACACTGGACTATATCCAGGGACATAAAACAAGATGCAAAAATTTCATGGTCTGAAGGTATTGAAATCATAGAGTCTGTTCTCTTATCACTGTGATTCTTCTTCTTTTTTTTTTTTTCTTAAAAAAGAAAGCAAAACCTTTCTGCTTGGATAATGGAGCTATCCCTCAGGCAATCTAAACTTTGTAATTCCCTTTTCCCTGGAGACTAGCTGCCCCAGTAGTAGGACACTCCTTTTTTGGACACAAACCCTCTAACCAGGCAGAGTCCAACGTTGACTAGAGTGAGAGTCGGTCGGTAGAATGCAGGTGGCAGTACGCCTCCCTCTTTTCCTTCAGACCTGCCTTGTCTGGCTGTGGGAGGAATGATGTCACATGGTGATTACTCGTTCTGAACAAACACCCATTTTACAGAACAATATCTCAGCCTCATTAGATGCTGTCTCACAGCTAAAGTTTATCACAAGATAAAACCAAATCTTGTATAATCTGTTGTTGGTGTTCAGTTGCTAAGTCATGTCCAGCTCTTTGCCACCCTGTGAACTGCAACTCACTAGGCTCCTTTGTCCTCCACTATCTTGCAGAGTTGGCTCCAATTCATGTCCATTGATTCAGTGATGCCATCCAACCATCTCATCCTCTGCAGTCACTTCTTCTTTTGCTTTCAGTCTTTCCCAGAATTGGGGTCTTCTCCAGTGAGTCAACTCTTCACATCAGGTGGCCAAAGTGTTGGAGCTTCAGCTTCAGCATCAGTCCTTCCAATGAATATTCAGGGTTGATTTCCTTTAGGTTTGACTGGTTTGATCTCCTTGCAGTCCAAGGGACTCTCAAGAGTCTTCTCCAACACCACAGTTCAAAAGCATCAATTCTTCAGCACTCTTTATGGGCCAAGTCTCACATCTGTACCTGGCTACTGGAAAAACCATAGCTTTGACTATACAGACCTTTGTTGGCAAAGTGATCTCTACTTTTTAATTCACCGCCTGGTGTAAAATGGTTGAAAATAGATGACCGATTCTGGAGGACAGGATCAAATTGTAAGGATATCTGCCATCACCTTCCCTCTTTGACTGTAGAGTGAATTCCTCAGTCAGAAGCAATGTTATAGGATGTTATCGGATGCCATGATAATAAGATGGACAAGAAGTTTATTGCAAATTCAGACATACGAGCCGCCTCTGTGAAGAGCAACCTCTGCCTTTTCCATAATGGAAGAGGCCCGAAGCAATCAGTGTGCAGCCAGGCAGCGCGTGGGGTCACTGGCGTGTCATCAGTGTGCAGAGTCAGGGAGCATCACATCCTGTGAGCGCGCTGGCCAGGCTGATGGATGACGGACAGCCAGGGCTTGAGCCCACGCCTTGTTGCCTTGACAGCGTGGCCACTTTTATTCTTGAATCAGTTGAGAAAGCAGCGATGTCCCTGGGGAAAGAAACTGTTACTCCTAGATTGTCTTCGCCGCTTAATAACAGTCTCCTGCACAGTGGAGCCTCCAGGTGCCCTTTCACTGGACAGACAATTATTTTCACAACTGCCCCTTTCTGAGAGGCGCAGCCTTCTCTGCTTCCCCAAATGTCTGTCACCAAACCTCTACTCTGGCTTCCTTTCATTGCTTGACCATTTGACCAGGCCATCTATCACTGTTCATAAACCGATGCAGCTTCTTGCATCAAATCATCTTTCCTACCAAGCGGGCAGATGAGATGTAGAAATGTGTGCTTAGAATTCTCCCCACTGGGAGGTTTTCTCGTCACCTGCTGTCCTCAATGGCAGTATAACACTATAGCAGCCCATTTCTAGAGGGGTCAGCATATCAGAGCCAGCCCTAAACTAGCTTGAGCAGTTTTTCCTCTTTTTTTTTTTTTTTTAAGCTGCCAGCACCACTTCCCAGGACTGCCTCTTGTCTCTCATATCCCTGATTGTCTGATGGTGGGAACATCTCATTCCCTGAAGACTCTGCCTTTGATGGACCCCCTTGAGTCATCCCAGGGGACTGGAATGAAAAGTGGTGGGGGCCATATGAGCGTCTGGATCTTCTCCAGGGACATTCTCATCTTGTCTCGCTGAGGAAGGCACCAGAAGGCCATTAGTTAAGACTGTGCCAGGCAAGGTGCTTCCCACCCTGGCCACCTCCTTGAATCCTCCTTGACTTGTGTGTTACAACCACGCCTGACAATGAGGTGGGGTGGAGGATCCAGGAAGCCGTACTCACCAAGGTGGTGATGGGCAGAGCTGGTTCTGCTCTGTACCGAGGATGCCCCACTGAACCTCCCGCCCCTCCTCCCTTAGAGCTTTCTTGACGCAACATCCTACACACCTTCACCTTCAAGAGAAGTTGGTTGAATCTGTGGAAGTTGGCCAAATGGGGGCCTAGGGCACTGTTCTTTTTCTTCCTCTCCTTGCTTTTAAATCAAGGTATGATTACCTATGGGCTTCCCTGGTAGCTCAGCTGGTAAAGAATCTGCCTGCAATGCAGGAGACCCTGATTCAATTCCTGGTCGGAAAGATCCCCTGGAAGAGGGATAGGCTACCCACTCCTGTATTCTTGGGCTTCCCTGGTGGCTCAGAAGGTAAAGAATCCACTTGCAATGTGGGAGACCTGGGTTCGATCCCTGGCTTGGGAAGATCCCCTGGAGGAGGGCATGGCAACCCACTCTGGTGTTCTTGCCTGGAGAATCCCTATGGACAGAGGGGCCTGACGGGCTACAGCCCATGTGGTCACAAAGAGTAGGACATGACTGAGCGACTAAGCACACCACAGCACATGGTTACGCATAACAAAAGGCACCAATCTGGTGTTTATGCACCAAATTTTAAAAATTTCTGGTTTATGTTGGAGCACAGTCGATTAACAGTGTGTTAGTTTCACATGTGCAGTAAGGTGATTTGATTATACAGATATGTATATATCCACTCCACTTCAAATTCTTTTCCCATTTAGGTTATTATAGAGTGTCGAGCAGAGTTTCCTGTGCTATACAGTAGGTCCTTGTTGGTTACCTGTTATAAATATATTGCTGCAGTGAGCTGCACCAATTTTTAACTTACACACCCAAGACTGGCCCTTACGGCCGGGTCTTCCAAAGGCCAGGGCTCCCCAGCTCTCGGGTCATCTCCCTCTGGCTACTGCCCTGGTCCCAGGTGTCAGGCGCCCAAGTGTGCTCAGGGCCTGGATGTACACGTTCCTGGAACCTCAGGGGCGCGGTTTACCTGCTGGGGCGGGGCCCTGGCAAGGGGCGGGGCCGAGTGGTGGGTGGGGCGTGGGCGGGGCTTCGCGCCCTGGGACCATCCTCCCGCCCTCGACCCCTGCGACTGCACTTGGCTGCTGGGAAGCGGGTTCCACTTCCCCAAAGGGACCCCTGCCTCCCGGCGCTCCTGCCCTCTGTGGCTTGTCCCTTCCACGGATGCACGCGGGTTTAGTGGGGCGGGGGATCTTTATACAGTTTGAGCGGTGGTCTTTCGGGAAAACAGTGCACCAGTGCAAAAAAATTAGGCGCAAGGCTTCGGAGGGACGCCTGTGAGCCAGCATGCCTGCGGTCCAGGCTCCATTGGCTTTAGGTAAGTGCACTCTGGTCCCCTGCGCGCCGAGAACTCACTCTGCTTGAGGGCAGGGCAAGGAGGCCTCCAGTTCCAGGATTCGAGGCTTCAGCAGAACTTCGGGAGTCCCATGTAGTGAATTCACTTTTGGGGAAAGGAATGGCAACCCACTCCAGTACTCTTGCCTGGAAAATCCCATGGGAGGAGCCTGGTAGGCTACAGTCCACGGGGTCTCAAAGAGTCGGACACGACTGAGCGACTTGAGTCGGACACCACTGAGCGACTAATAGCGACTTCACTTCTAGCACAGCGCAGCCCCGCAGCCTGTTCCTGGGCAGGAGGAGGTCCCTCCGGGCGGGTTCAGTTCCTCCTGGTTCCCCTCCTCGCAGCAGGATGCAGGCGGGAGACTAGTCCTGGGCCATCGATAGAGCTGCGGGGAGACAGCGACTCCGCGCCCACGTTGAGGTTCAGTTCAACCCTCCTCTCTCTCTGTTCTTATCGACTTGACGGTGTCCCGGCCCTGCCAGTGCCTTGGCAGCAAAGGGGTCTTACATGGTCACCGTCTGTCCCCCAGAGCCGGCCCTGAGGCTTGGGCAGCTTCTCACGGGGCTGCACAGCTGGGGACCCCGCGGCATCCTTAGGGCCCTCGCTACCACCTTCTGTTTCAAGACACGGAGGATGTGGACTGGAGGATGCACCAAAAGGGCAACTTGGTCAGTGGGATTAACCCCAGCGCCCCTGCACCCCATGACCCTCCCCCAAATTAAAAGATCAGCCTGGAAATTGGGTGGAGCCTTTTCTGATGAGGTCTCCATTCTCTGGCAGACTACAAGCCACAAAATTGTCTTTCACTGGCCTTTCTCCATCCAGCAGGGAGGGGTGTTCTAGGCTGTTGGGAGTTGGTGAGGACCCAGCCTTGGGGTTTAAGGGCAGACTAGTGTCTCTTTTCAAGCTTCCCAGGTGGCTCAGTGGTAAAGAATCTCCCTGCCAGTGCAGGAGATGCAGGACACGTGGGCTTGATCCCTGGGTCTAGAAGAAGGAAATGTTAACCCACTCCAGTATTCTTGCCCGGAGAATCCCACAGACAGAGGAGCCTGGTGGGCTACATATAGTCCATGGGTCGCAAAGAGTCGGACACGACTGAGTGACTAAGCACACACACAGTGTCTCCCTTCACTTGACCTCCAGGAAACCCAGGAAGTGCCAGGGAAGAAAGGGAACAGGACAAGCCAGAGGGCAGGGGGCTAGGGGAAGAGAGGAGAGACCCTTAGCTGGTTTTGTTTCAGTTTTCCAGGTGTGCAGTAAGGGTGTACTCCCTTTTCTGAACTTTGCCTTTTAGGGCTCGAATTCAGCATGCACTTGGGTCTGCAGCCTGGATTGGTCACTCCCACACCCTGGAAGGTGTCCCATGGAAACAGACAGTGAACTGCTCCCTTTCTGCTTGTCCCGTGAAAATGCTGGTTGAACTTAATACGTGAAATGATAAAGAATGTAAAAGTGTTTGTTTGCTAACACGCCTGCAATACAGATTGAAAGGAAGAAAGACCACTCTTGCATAAATGGTACATGAATCTGCAGATTTCTGCCAGGTGGACACTGGTCATATTTGGTCACTTGGCTGGAGATGGCCATTGGACTAGTCCTCTGTGTCATGAGGCAAACTTGCACAAGCCGAGGACAGAGGGGTCTTAATTGTGGTCAATGCCTTTATTTAGACTTAGGAACTTTTACAGATTGGCTCCCGACGTGAATTCCATGGCTCTGGCCCTCTAAAGCTCAGCCATTGGCTACACTTTGCAGGCAAAAGGACAGAACGAGGATGCCTCCTGAACAGAGTCCCATGACAGATCAGTAAGAACACACAGACCCAGAAGGCCCCTAAGAATTTCTTTATATGCCTGTACATTCAGAATGTGTATAATGATGTGTGTAATAAAGACAACACAAATCTGGTAGGTCAAAGTCAAGCTTCAGCTTTCTCCCTTTGGAACCCAAACTTGGACGTGAAGCGGGTGTTTCAGGTCATCTGGTGAAATAGAACGGATTGTGCTGTGGAAACCAGAAAGGTTCCATGAACTCGGACCGTCCTGCTTCCTAAGAGCTGTTTCCTTCCTGAGTAGGTTATGCCTGTCTAGGGGGGAGGGATGAGATAGGCATGTGTGTGTGTGTGTGTTTATTTAATGTAGAATTCTTGGCACATGGAAAACTCCTGGCGAACCTACCAGGTTGGCAGGTGCTGAAAGGTAAAATCCTCTTTTCCTAATCCAGAAAAAAATTTGGATGCCAGTTTCCCCCTCATCATCCCGCTCTGCTGGGCAGAGGGCCGCCTCTCCTGGCACTCGGGGCAGGGGGCACCCAGGTACCAGCTACAGTGACGGCTGCTGGCTGGATGACACAGCCATTGAGCTTAAAGGGAGAGTCAGGTTGAAACCTTTTCCTCAAGGGGCTCTGTCCTTCAGTGCGCAAAACCAAGGTGAAAACAGGTAGATGGTTTAGCCTCACGTTAACACATTATCGACCAGAGACGTATCAGTTCATTTTTAGCGAGTGACCCAATGAACATCACCATGCAACGTTGTTAGAGCTTAAAATTGATTACAGATTCATTGTACAACTTAACGATCGTCGTTATCATTCACATTTTGCTCTGTTTGGTTTTTGTTCCAACCCTATGTATAAGCGCAAGCGTAATACGGTAAAAAAAAAAAAAATTTTTTTTTTAAATTAAAAAAAATGACACATCGAGAAATTTTGAGTGAAGAATTTTTTGGTGAATTTTGTGCAGCTACTTTCTTCGATGGTCCCAGCGACATATGTACTAGTGTCTCAGATGGTGACAGATCGTCAGAGTATAGTTCTGATTCAGACGGCGTGAATATGAGACCAACAAAAGGACAAGAAACCTTAGTGATTGATTCCAGAGAAAGCGATGGCACCCCACTCCAGTACTCTTGCCTGGAAAATCCCATGGACGGAGGAGCCTGGTGGGCTGCAGTCCATGGGGTCGCGAAGAGTTGGACACGACTGAGTGACTTCACTTTCACTTTTCACTTCCATGCATTGGAGAAGGAAATGGCAACCCACTCCAGTGTTCTTGCCTGGAGAATCCCAGGGACGGGGGAGCCTAGTGGGCTGCCGTCTATGGGGTCGCACAGAGTCGGACACGACTGAAGCGACTTAGCAGCAGCAGCAGTGATTGATTCTGATTCGGAAAGTGAAAATGAAACTCCGGGCGCTGGAGAAGTCTTCACAGGTTCGTCTGTGTAACTATGGAGTGTAATAACCTGCAAAGTGTTAGTGAAATAACAGAATTAAGTTTGGGCTGGCCCAAATAAAAATTACCAGCCACAGGTGTTAGTTTCTGCAAACCACCCTCCCCCGCCTCCCCGCCCCGGGCAGTAATGCGTTGAGGTTAGGACTGAGGAGAGTTGGGGCCGGTTGGAAAGGAGAGAGGGAAGTTAACAGAGATGCAGCTGACAACCCCGGCACTGATGGAGAAAAGTACCTAGATGCCCAGACAAGCTGGCTTTGGGAAAAGGCACGCTTCCCCAAGGGAGCACCCTTGGACTTCACAGCACCAGCCTCGTGTCTGCACGGGCGATGACAATGAAGATAGCGTGGCAGATTGCAATCAGCCTTGGCAGGGGAGCTCCTAGCAGGGCTTTGTGGTTTGGAAAAGTGCAGCAAACAAGTAGGGTACAAGGCTCCCCCGAAAACACTCCCTTCTCTGCCCAGGGCGGCCACCACCCCCTACACCCAGGTTCCTCCCACTGCCAGTTCAGCATTCATGGTCTCCCTCCTCTGGCGAGAGGAGGTCAGGGAGGCTGATCCCAGCTGTCTGGCCCCTGGAGATATGACCCATGAACTCCCGATGTCCTGCTCCTTGACCATGCCTCATGCTTGGGTCAATACCATTCTTTGTTCAGATATTGTTGGCAGATGTAGAGGGAACTCGAGCCAGCTCAGGATGTCAGATGCTTAAATAAGTCGAGAAGAAGGTCAGCATTGTGCCAACCAGAAGAGAAGCTAGGACCTGTGCATTCAGATGTCAAGGTGTTATGATTCAGATATCAGTTCAGTTCAGTCGCTCAGTCGTGTCTGACTCTTTGCGACCCCATAAACTGCAGCATGCCAGGCCTCCCTGTCCATCATCAACTCCTGGAGTTCACTCAAACTCATGTCCATTGAGTCGGTGATGCCATCGAACCATCTCATTCTCTGTCATCCCCTTCTCCTGCCCTCAATCTTTCCCAGCATCAGGGTCTTTTCAAATGAGTCAGCTCTTCGCATCAGGTGGCCAAAGTATTGAACTGGTGATTTTTGGTATTCCCTCCCTAATGGTCGCCTCGATCCGCTACGAACAAAAACAGCAAAGATGCGGCAAATTCCATTAGTGCGAGAGCAATGTGCCAGTTAGGAATGGAGCCGCTGCTTTCTCAAAAATCACTACAGAAATAATAGCGAAGTCCTTCATGCTCTTTTGCTGCTTTACCTGGGAGGACCAGGTGATGAAAAGGGATTTTTATCAGCTGTTCTAGCTAGCCGACCTGCCCTTCCTTCTACTTAATGTCTTTGTGACGTCTTTTTTTTTTTAATTTTTTTAAATTTATTTTGTTTTTGGCTGTGCTGGGTCTTCGTTGCTTTCAGGGGCTTTTTTCCTCATGGCGGTGGGGTGGGGGGACGCTCTCTACTTGCAGGGCATGGCTTCTGTAGCTGCAGCTCCCCGACTCTAGAGCACAGGCTCAGTAGTTGGGGCGCACAGGCTTTGTCGCTCTGCGTCATGTGGGATCTTCCCGGATCAAGAAGAAGATGCTTCTTCCTCATCTTCTTTTCCACTGTAGCTCATCATCACAGGGTATTTCGTATGGTTCTCTGCCCTGTGCAGTAGGACCTTGTTTATTCGCTCTAGATATCATAGTTTGCATCTGCTAAGCCCAAACTCTCACTGCATCCCTCCCTGACGCCCCCTTGCCCTTGGCAACCACGAGCCTGTTCTCTGTGTGATATCTTTTTAAAAATCATCCCTGCATCCTTGATTGGGCTTCCCTTGTGGCTCAGCTGGTAAAGAATCTGCCTGCAATGCAGGAGACCTGGGTTCAATCCCTGGGTTGGAAAGATCCCCTGGAGAAGGGAAAGGCTACCCGCTCCAGTGTTCTGGCCTGGAGAATCCCATGGACTGCATAGTCTATGGGGTCGTAAACAGTCAGACACGACTGAGCGACTTTTTCACTTTTCAATTTCACAGCCTTAATTACAGTATATCCCGAGTTTAGCAACTTCCTTTAGAGTCCCCCTGGTCTCTACTGTGTGATGTAACTCTGTCCTATGGCAGACACATTTTGCGAGTGACGGTCAGTAGATGCTGGTCTGGATCCTACCCAAAATGACGAGTGGTTCACTGTCCAGCATGGGCAGGCGCTGACTCACCTTTGTACTGTCTGGACTGAAAAAAAAGCAACGCCAGGTTTGCTTTAGCCAGTACCATTTAAAAGCATGGCTGGGTCTGATCGGCTGCCTTACGATGCCTGTGTAAGTTCCAACGCTGGTAGGTTTATTCTTTACTCTTTTCTCTTTGCAGATTGGTTTTGTTTACCTTTTTCTTGTGAAGGGTTTTGAACCTACACTCAGGTAAATAGAAGGGCGTCACGAACCCCACGTACCCATCACCCAGTTCCAACAGTCATCCACTCCTCTCTGACTGTTCCGCCCCCCTTCCTCATCATTTTTAAAGAACATTTATTTATATTTATTTATTTGGCTGAGGCAGGTCTTAGTTGCAGTACCTGGGGTCTTTCATTGCAGCCTGCGGGATCTATTTCCCTGACCGGGAATCAAACCCCGACTCCCTGCATGGGGATTAAGGAATCTTTAACCACTGGACCATCAGGGAAATTCCCCTTCTTATTTTTAAACAAAAACCAAAAAAAAACCTCAGACATTGTGCCACTTTATGCATTTAAGCAGATCTGTCCGCATCTTGAAAAGGAAAGGATTTCTTCTAGACATACACAAAGGAACACTGTAAAATTAAATATTATATATTTCTTATTCCTTCTCTTTAAATTGAGCAGTGGCCTTGGGTCAAAAACAGTAAAATTTAATGATTGAGCTCAGACATCCTGTATTCCCAAAGGATTCGCTGCTTTTCTCAAAACTGATTCATGATCTCATTTCATTCCCGTAAAGAAGCCTGTGGGGTAGGCATAGGAAACGGGGTCCAGGGGTTGTGGCTGAATTGGCTCTTGTGGTAGCTCTGAACTTTCCTTGCCCTCACGGCCTGGCAGATGGTGCCAGTGACTCCATCCCAGAGGGACACGCCCTCCTCTCCTGTCCCTTCCCACTGTGCTGAGCACCAGGGCCAACCTAGCATTCTGCAAAGGAACTGTGGTTTGCCAGAGGAAAATGCTTGTGCGTTCCTGGCCAAAGTGACTGGCAGTCACGTGGATGGAGTGTGGAAAGAAGGGGCTGGCTGGGAATGGTTTGCAGGGCTTGTCTAGAAATACACACAATAGCATGGGCAGCCTCCAAGGAGGGCACTTCTGGGTGCTCGTAGGATGCGAACCCCCAAACCTCTGTAGAGCCTGCCACCTCTCCAGCTACAGAGGACAGAGCGACACCTTTCTGGCTGGTGTTGCGTTTGTAGGCCATCTCATTCGGGAAGTCATACTTCCATCCTCCCCTTCCCAGGCGGGGTTCTGGGACTTTAAACTGCTGGCCACATGAGTGGGGTTGGGGGTGGGCTTGCCCGGCACACGTGCCCACCCTGAGTGCTCCGGTAGCTGGCGCGGCCCTCTGCCCACGTGGGAAGATGATTTTCCTTTCTTTCCTTTTATTTTTGTTTTCATAGCCTTATATTTTATAATCATCAAGTGAACAAATATAAATATTTTATACTTTAAGCTTAGATATATTCTGTGCAGAAACATCGCTTCTTAGTTTTTTATTTTTTAAATTACAAAAGCAGGATAACACCTTTACAGGAGACTTGGGAGGTACAGAACAAGGTTGCATATAGTTCCACTATATATTGCAATTATTTTTTTAAGCAGATAAACATATTTTTAGTTGGAGTTTTGATATCAAACTCTTGAAAATTTATAGAATGAACGCACAGAGAAGTAGAAGGACGTTGCAGACTTGAGGAGCACTGTGAGCCAATCCGACATAATTAAGATTTATACAGGTTTCACACAACAGTAAGATGCTGCAGCTGCTGCTAAGTCACTTCAGTCCTGTCCGACTCTGTGCGACCCCATAGACTGCAGCCCACCAGGCTCCCCCGTCACTAATTCTGTTCAAATGGGAAGATGATTTTTTCTTAATACAGCTCACTCAGGGCTGGTTTTAAGAAAGGATGGGTCAGAGATCCACGGACACCTTCTCGGGCCCTGCTTGGCTTCTGGGAACGAGAGCTAGCGCCCCGCCGCCTGGCCCCCAGGACCCGGGTCCCCACCCGGCCCTGTGGAAGGCTGACTGACACTTTGCATGTCAGCTGGAGCTGCCTGCTGCAGGCCCGGCGCCCTGCCTGGATCTTAAGTCCCTTTGTGTGCGGCGAGGGCCCTGACAGGTGCTGATGGATGGGGCTTCCTTGCGGACCCCGAGAGCCCTGGGCGGGGACAAAGGGGTGCATTGTTTGGTGGGGCAGGCCCCTGCCTGCGAACCCGCTCATTTGCCTGACGGTGGAGACAGGTGTATCACAGGCTCAGCGTGCCGGAGCTTCGCCGGGTGATTAAGATCTTGGCTTTGTTCCCCAGGGCTGGGCTTAGAGGAGCAGACGTGCAGAGCAGAGCTGCCGTGATCCCTCCACTCTCCTGGAACCTGGACCCTGACTTCGCTTCTCTTAGTCTGGGCTTCCGAGTGCTCTGTGCTCAATCGCTCAGCCGTGTCTGACTCTCTGCGACCCTGTGGACTGTAGCCCGCAAGCCTCCTCTGTCTATGGGATTTCCCAGGCAAGAATACTGGAGTGGGCTGCCATTTCCTCCTCCAGGGGATCTTCCCGACCCAGGGATGGAACCCACGTGTCTTGTGTTTCCTGCCTTGGTAGGCAGGTTCTTTACTGCTGAGCCACTGGGGAAGCCCCTCTGCTCCTAAAAGCAGTGATTTGTTAGGGATGGGAGACTTTGGAATCTGTCCTGAGCTCTCGTTCTGTCAAACTCCATGGGGAGGAGCAGGGCGAGGGACACCCTCACCTGTTGAGTGGAGGCTGTGTCCCCTCCCTGTTGGCACTGCAGGGACCATCTCTTACCTCCCACGAGACTCCTCCAGCCTGACCCTCCCCTGCCAGAGAACATCACCTGGGTCGGTGCTTTCCTTACACCTTCTGGGTTGTTACCACAAGTGCTCCAAAGCATTCTCATCATTTTTTAAATTAAAATCTTATTTTTATTAAGGACCAGGTAAATGAAACATAGTCAAACAGCGTGATAACATTTTTAAAGAAAGGCAGCAACGCCCTGCCCTTCTGAGTGCTGAGAACTGTGCAGCCTTAGAGACGTTTAAGGGTCGAATGAACAGCATGTGTCTTATTAGTCAGTGCTGGTCTGCTGGAAGATGGGTCATGATTTGGATCAGGACTTTTTACATTTGAATGTGCATTAAAAAGAAAATACCCATAGTCCACTCCTGGGCAGATATTCAGACAAAACTCCAATTTGAAAAGATCCATGCACCCTAGTGTTCATTGCAGCCCTATTCACAATAGGCAAGACATGCAAAGAACTTAAATGTCCACCGATAGACGGACAGATAAAGAAGATGTAGTATGTATGTACAATGGAATATTACTCAGCCATAAAAAGGATGGAATAACTGTATTTGCAGTGACATGGATGCAGCCAGAGATGATCATCCTAAGGGAAATCAGCCAGCCAGAGAAAGACACGTACCGTATGACACTGCTTACATGTGGAATCTAAGATACGACACAAGCGAACGTATCTGCAGAATTGAAACAGACTGAGTCACCAAGTGGGGCAGGGAGAGGAGGCGTGGGAGCCTAGGCTTAGCGGATGCAAGCTAGTATATGCAAGAGGGCTAAACGATAAAGCACAGGGAGCTACACTCAGCGACCTGGGATGGACCACAGTGGAGGCGATACGAGAAAGAAGGTACATGAGTGTATGCCTGAGTCACTTGGCTGTGCAACAGAAATCAACCTTGAGGATCAGCTACACCTCAGTAAAAGTTTTCAAAAGCACCTGTAGAGCCTACCAAATGCAGATTCCTGGATTTGCTGTCCTGCTCATCGGACAGGGCCTGGGAATCTGCATTTAAGAGCGCCACCCAGGGGGTCCATTTGTGACCAGGTTCCCGACATTCATTCCAGCTCCAGGAATCTGCCAGGGCTGCATGCATAGATCTTCAGATACTTTAGGAAGGCAGTGTCCTTACAGCTCTCCACGCCTGACATTTTGATAGGAATTTGGACATCCTAGACCTTCTGTCTCCGAGGAACTTTCCACTCAGCAGGCCCCTGTTGGCTTTGGGGACAGCCTGGGGGCTGGGTTGGAGGCAGGGTTGCTGCAGGACAGGTGGGAAGCCCCATGGCACTCCATGCTCTGTTACTCCAGAGTTCTCCTAACTGCCTCAGGCACGTGCGTGCACACACGCACACACGGGCGTGGCCACCTGCTGGAACGAAGGGACCAGAGGCTTCTGCGAGCGCACTGTTCCGGCGTGTACCTGCACACGGTTCCAAGGACGTGAGGAAACCATCTGGCTTGAGATGGAGTCGGAACTCTGTCCCCTTTGAACATTCCAGCAGCCGTCGTGTCTCTGCCTGGCCCTGTCCAGATGTGAGAAACGTTGTCGTGGGAACACCTCCATCTCTCCCCCTTCCCTGTCTCTCTGTACCACTCCACACATCCTCTGAGATCCAGCCTGCCTCCCTCTCCATGACCGCCTCTTCAATGTCCCTTAATGTAATTAAGGTGCTGAAGAGAAAGGGGAAGCATGGGACAAGCCTGGCATTAATGATCGTCCCCCTCTGGGCGCTCCTCCCGCTGGCCTGGCTCTCACGCCTGCCCTCCCCGCTGTGTCTCTGCCCCTTTCATTCCCAGCTCTCCTGGGATCTGGTGCTGTTTTTATCGACAGCCCATTTTCCCGCCACACAAAGGGGTCCTTTGTCACAGGTCCTTCCAGATGTTGAGTATTTGGAAAATATTCTGATCGGAAGGCATTTGTCCTTCGAATGCCCTGAGACGAGGAAAGAATCCAGGACAAGGACTCAGGAGGGCCAGTCCAAGACCTTGGAACTGGGACTCCCTGAGGGACCTGGGGAGACCATGGTGCTCTGTAGCATCGTGTCCCCCATCCTCGTCCATTTGGCCCTTGCGGTTGGCTCTTGGCTCTTGTTGCGGTTCACTCGGCACTTGACTGATGTCTCTCTGCATACTTTTGCATTGGCTGAGCTTGGTCACATGTCGTTTTTTTACTTAAAATATTTCTTTATTTGGCTGTGGCAGGTCTTAGTTGCAGCTTGTGGGATCTAGTTCCCTGAAAGTGTTAGTTCCTCAATCATGTCTGACTCTTTATGACCCCATGAACTGTAGCCCACCAGGCTCCTTGTCCATAGCATTCTCCAGGCAAGAACACTGGAGTGGGTCGCCATTTCATCCTCCAGGGGAATCTTCCTGACTGAGGATCGAGCCCAGGTCTTCTACTCTGCAGGCAGATGTTTTCCTGTCTGAGCCCCCTAGCTTCCTGACCAGGTATCAAACCCAGGACCCTTACGTTGGAAGCACAGAGTTTTAGCTACGGAACCACCAGTGATGTCCCTGTTTTGTTTTTTTTAAGTGACTAAGCGTTGGGCTGGCTCAATGCAGCAATAGAAAACTAGAATCAACTCATAGCCTGGCGATCCAAGCTCAGCCAACGGGCAACTTAAAGCCAAGTCGCCCAATTGCGTCCTTTCCAGATTGTCAGAACCAGTCAACTTGCAGACCTGCCAATGTGGGGATGAAGGACTGTGGCTGTGAGACACTGAGTGTGCTGTGGCTGGCTTGTGACACAGTTGTGCCAATAACTGATGACTATGGGGGGATCCAAACCCAGGAAAGACTCACCTTCTAAAAGTCCATTCACCCCATTCTTCTTCTTCTTCTTCTTTTTTTTTTTTTTTTTTTTACTGATTTATTGCTTAATTTTTGGCTGTTCTGGGTCCTTGTTTGCAGCGAGGGCTTTTCTCTAATTGTGGCGAGTGGGGTCTACTCTTGGTTGCAATGCCCAGCTTCTCACTGCGATGGCTACTCTTGTTTCGGAGCATGGGCTCTGGGCCGAGTGGGCTTCAGCAGATACGGCTTCTAGGCTCTAGAGCGCAGGCTCAGTAGTTGTGGTGCCTGGGCTTAGCTGCTCTGTGGCATGAGCGATCTTCCCAGATCAGGCATCGAACTCGTGTCTCCTGCATTGGCAGGTGAATTCCTTACCACTGAGCCACCAGGGGAGCCCCCAAAGCCCATCCTTAACCATCTTGTCTTGGACTCTTGTCCCGCAGGCCATGAAACATCCAAGAAATATTGACCTGGGTGCCCAAGGCCATTCCCTGGGTGCCCAGAAGTGCCCAGAGACCCTTTGTCCAACCTGGGTCCCATCTTATGATCCTTGTTGTAGAGAGCCTTCCACCTTACTGGAAGAAGAGAAGGACATAAAATAGCGTGGATGATGCTCAGGCATGTTGAAGTGGAGAGAAACATAAACGGTGGAGAGAAAATACAAGAAAATAGGCTTGTCCCTTCTGGGTAGAGGGACTTGCCAGTGACATGGAACATGATACCATCTTTTTTTAAATATCACTTTTTTTTTTTTTTGACCGTGCTGGGTCTTAGTTGCATCATGCAGGATCTTTAGTTGCGGCACAAGGACTCTAGTCATGGTTGAGGGCTCAGTAGGTGTGGTACTCAGGCTTAGTTGCCCCTCAGCATGCGGGATCTGAGTTCCTCAACCTGGGATGGAACCCACTTTCCCTGCATTGGAAGGCAGATTCTTAACCACTGGACCACCAACAAAGTCCCAATACCATCTTGATGAAATTCAAAGGCAAAGCTAAGCAACGTGTTTTTAGAGATCCATACACACGTAGTCAGACTGCACTGAAAGGGAATAAGAAACAGAAGTCAGGCGTTTTTGTCCTTCTGGGGGGCAGAGAGGGCAAAGAATGTCAGTGGTACCTGTCACATTCCAGACCTTGAGGTGGGTGGTGGCGTCCAGGTCTCCTGTTCCCTGTAGGTAAAGGTGATGTCTACACAAGAAGCAGGGTACTGTAATGTGTAGGCGTGTGGATTCTGTCTGGGTCTGAATCCTGGTTGGCTACTCATTTAGGTCTTGGATGGGTGACTTCACCTCCTCGTCCCTTCGTATCTGGGCTGTAGAGACCTTCGGAAGAAGGGTTTCAGATAGTGCCTGTCCCCTAAGTGCAGTGCAGTGAAGTGAAGTGAAGTCGCTCAGTTGTGTCCGACTCTTTGCGACCCCATGGACTGCAGCCTCCCAGGCTCCTCCGTCCATGAGATTTTCCAGGCAAGAGTACTGGAGTGGGGTGCCATTTCCTTCTCCAGGGAATCTTCCTGACTCAGGGATTGAACCCGGGTCTCCTGCATTGCAGGCAGATGCTTTACCGTCTAAGCCACCAAGGAAGCCCCTAAGTGCGGTGAGTGATGGTTAAGTCAGTGAGTTAGAGATGCTGTTTTGTGCCTTTTGGTGATTACTCAGTATCCTGCGTTGAGTTGGAGAGGCTCCTCGTGCGTCCCTTCATCACTGCAACCCAAGTAAGCATCTGCTCTCAGCCAAGCAAGCAGCTTATACAGCTCAGCAGAAATAAGCTGGTGAGTTATGTGCCCAACACCATTTACCGATTTACAAAGAGTTTGCTTCAGCCTGTGTTATAAAGATGCTGCTGTTTCATGCAGGTATCAGGGACGCTTCCCTGGTGGCTCAGACCTGGGTTCGCTCCCTGAGTCAGGAAGATCCCCTGGAGGAGGGCATGGCTACCCACTTCAGTGTCCTTGCCTGGATAATCCCATGGACAAAGGAGCCTGGCGGGCTACAGTCCACAGGGTCACAAAAGAGCGACTCACACTTTCACTTTTTATCAGGGTTGCAAGTGTTGGGGCAGGCTTCCAGCAGGAAGAGAGTTTCTCTTGGCTGCCCCGAATCCCTCTCTGGCAGTGGAACTAACCCGTGGTGACCGAAGATCCCGCCTCGCAGCCAATGGGGGTGATTGTCAGGTGTTTGGGGAAGAGCTGTCTGTGAAGTTCAATAATCAATTTGCCACAGTTAAACCAGAGACTTGTGTCTCCAGCAGCAGATAAGCTAACATCGAGGCAGGGAGGGGCAGCTCCGACGAACCGGTTGTGAAGGGCAGGCGAGGCCGACTGAGTGTTGATAGTGGCCGTCATTGCTTTATTGTGGCAATAATGTTGCCGTCAGCATCTGGGGGACCGAGGGAGACAGGCGCCTTCTGCGGGCCTCGGTCGGGGGTCCCCCAGCTAGGCTTCCTTTGTGGTCTGCTGGGCCACCCGGGCAGACCTCAGGGTCCTCGAGGTGGAAGCTTGGTGACCCTATCACCATGTCCCTTCCTGAGTAAGCTGGGTGAACCAGGAACAGCGGCAGTGGGCAGGTCTGACGTCTGCACCGAGAGGCAACAGAAGTCAACAGAGGATTTGTGGGCAGAGATGGCTTTCCGGGAAGCAGGGGAGGGAGTTGGCAATGTGAGGGTAGACTCCAAGAAGAACTTTCTCACAAAAGAGCATTAATCAGAGCTCCCAGCATCTGCTGAGTGCTTGCTGTGCGCCCAGCACTGGGTATTTGACGTGAATGTGCTCATTCCTATAACCACGGGGTAGACACTTTTATTATCCTGTTATATTGCTATTGTTCAGTCATGTCCCACTGTTTGTGACCCCTTGGACTGCAGCCCTCCAGGCTCCTTTGTCCATGGAATTCTCCAGGCAAGAATACTGAAGTGGGTAGCCATTCTCTCTTTCCAGAGATCTTCCCAACCCAGGGATAGAACCTGGGTCTCCCACATTATGGACAGATTCTTTACAGTCTGAGCCACCAGGGAAGCCCTTATCTCTTCAAAGAGCTCATTAAACTTTGCAGTGATCATGACATGGTGACTGGGGATCATCCCTGCTCACCCTGACTTTATTAAGTTGAGGTCCAGGGAGGGTGAAGGTCTAGCGTAAGACCATTCTGCTAGTGAGCCACAAACAGAGTGAGGAGAAAACAAAACCCAGAAACAACCTCCCAAACCCTCAACGTGTCAAGGCTGGCAGAGACCCTAAGACAAAGTGAAGGGTGCCCGCAACCCTGTTATGGAAATTACTTGGCCAGTCTGGTAACTGGGCTTCCCTGGTAGCTCAGCTGGTAAAGAATCCGCCTGCAATGCAGGAGACCCCTATTCAATTCCTGGGTTGGAAAGATCTCCTGGAGAAGAGATAAGCTACCCACTCCAGCGTTCTGGCCTGGAGAATTCCATGGACAGAGGAGCCTGGTGGGCTACAGTCCATGGGGTCACAAAGAGTTGGACATGACTGAGAGACTTTCAACAAGGGCTATGGTTTTTCCAGTGGTCATGTATGGATGTGAGAGTTGGACTATAAAGAAAGCTGAGCACTGAAGAATTGATGCTTTTGAACTGTGGCTTTGGAGAAGACTCTTGAGAATCCCTTGGACTGCAAGGAGATCTAACCAGTCCATCCTAAAGGAGATCAGTCCTGGGTGTTCACTGGAAGGACTGATGTTGAAGCTGAAACTCCAATACTTTGGCCACCTGATGCGAAGAGCTGACTCATTTGAAAAACCCTGATTCTGGAAAAGACTGAGGGCAGGAGGGGAAGGGGACGACAGAGGATGAGATGGTTGGATGGCATCAGCGACTCCATGGACGTGAGTTTGAATGAACTCCAGGAGTTGGTGATGGACAGGGAGGCCTGGCGTGCTGCGGTTCATGGGGTCACAAAGAGTCGGACACGGCTGAGCGACTGAACTGAACTGAGTGACTTTTACTTTCAGTCTGTTAACTGGTCAGGCAGTGACTCAGAAACGCTGGTTTGACTGATACACGTCCTCTGCGGTTTCTGTCTCCAGAGTTAGTCAAAAGGAGACTGGGCACTGGCGCGCACGTGTGGGTGTGGGTCTAGGATTTCCCTCCCTCCCTCATCCTGGAAGGATGGGTGGGTTTCTGGAACTGTCACGGGTTAAGGGACTGATGGATGCCCTCTGCAGAAGGAGAGGGGACCTGGGCTGCGGATTCGGTTCTGAGACAGAGATCCAGGGCAGGATTTCCCAAGCTCCGTGACCTTGGGGCTGGAGCATTTTGTGTCCTGGGGGCTGTCTTGGGCGTTGGAGTGTGTTTAGACAAATCCTGGCTTCTCACCACTAAATGCCGGTACCAGCCCCACCCTCCACTGTGACAATCAGAACTGTCTCTAGACATTGCCTGGTGTCCCCAGTGGGAGGGGACGGAGGTCACCTCTGGAAAGGAACCACTGGTATGGATATTTTTAAATTGGGGGTTAGGCCAGCTGTTGCCCCGCCTCTAATCCCTCAGGCTTCTCTATCTGTCCACATACTCCCTACCTGTTCAGGGGGAGCTGTGACGACTGTGGACCAGACCATTTGCTGTGGGAGCCACAAGGCAGGTAAAGCTCACACCTGGTCTCAGCGCATCTGTCCTCCACTAGCAAATGGAGCAGCAGATGATCATTTCCAGAAGCAGGCCACGCCTGGGCGGGTGGGGGCCTGGGCGCTGGAGAGACGGGGTGTTCCTGCCTGGCCTCTCAAAGTCCTCTTTCTCTGCGAATGGCCAGCTGAGACCCGAGTCCACTCTGCAGGCGGGGACTCGCCAGCAGCACAAACACCCCTCTGTGCTTCCTCCAAGGGGAGCGCGCCCTCCTCCGCCCCTCCCGCTCCGCTTCCCCAGGCATTTTGTTTCCTCCTCCTCCTCCTCCCTGAGTCCCCTTGCCCGGCCATCGCCCCCCCCTCCTGCCCTCCCCCGGGCCGGTACACCTGACTTATTTATTTATTTACGGCTCGAGTGTTTGAGCTGAGGGTTAGTTCGGGTCTATTAAGCTAGCTGCTTTTCCTGCCTGGGAGCCCGGGTAATGAGTAACCATAGCGTGCTACAGGCAGCTGTCTGGGACAAACCCAGAGCCTCCTCGGGAGCTGCATAAGGCCGCGTTTGTTCTGCCCCTTCTCAATAGCTCCTTGTGCAGGAGGCAGGGTGATGGGCGGGCGGGCGGGAGCCAGGGAGAGCGGCAGAAAGAGACGGGCACTGAATTCATGGCACTTTCGACAGTTCCTCTCCTCTTGGCTGCCTCCCGCCACCCTCCACCTATACCCACTGCCATGGACTTCAGACCCTCGGGCTCTTCTCCCTGACCCCATGCACCTGGGGACAGGCTCCCCCAAACCTCGTGGGATGCTTTTGGGTGGGCTGTGGATGACACGGAGCCCAAGGACGGCTGTTTTGCACAGGGGTCATTCAGTTGTGCCCTGGGTCTCCCTGACTGTGCAGATGAACACAACACCTCTTGTCTCGACTTCGCTTCATGATCCAATAACTCTCCAGCTATCTCTTCCCGATCTTGTGTGCCTGACTGCGCTGTAAAGCTGTTTGGAGAGTGCTTTCATAAAGCAGCCCCAAGTCTGTTATGGGGCTAGTCATCGGCTCCACCAGCAACGTGGGGCTCGTTAGGGCTACAGCTGATTTGCCTCATTAAATAGAAAGAGAGACAGGCCCGGAAATGGATTGCCCACTTGGCCTTTGGAAAATCTCCCAAGCAATAGGCACATGCGTTCATTCTGTACACGGGTATTAAACACCTACCTCAAACCGGCTGCTCAGCTAGTCCTGAGGGGCAACCACAGACTTGAACATGGTGTGATCTTCTGCCTCGAGTGTACAATGTAGAAGGGAAGAGGAAAGAGCCCCTTTCCTGGGTTTATGATTATATGAGGCAGAATGGGACAGATGCCCCAAGAGAGGTGCTGGTTCTTTAGCTGCTAAGTCATGTCTGACTCCTTTGTGACCCCATGGGCTGTAGCCCACCAGGGTCCTCTGTCCATGGGATTCTTCAGGCAAGCATACTGGAGTGGGTAGCCATGCCCTTCTCCAGGGGATCTTCCCAACCCAGGGATTGAACCCAAGTCTCCTGCATTGGCAGGCGGATTCTTTACCACTGAGCCACCAGGCAAGCCCCTCCTAAGAGAGGTACAAGCAAAATATCTCGGAGGGTGAAGGGAAAGGTCAGAATCTTTGGGGAACATGAGGAAAGGCTGGGCTTCAGGAAGTAAGGGTGGAGGGTAGTCCCTCCTCCAGGCAAAGGAAGAGTTTTAACAGAGAAATCGAGATGGGCTAGCACAGGGCGCATGAGGGGATCAGGGAGGGGCTGGGTTGCTTAAGTCGTGGGCAGATGAATCAAGAGCCGAGGTATGTTTTAGATGAATCAGGCTGTGTGGTGTCAGACGCATTTGAAGGTGAAGATGTTAGCCGTGTTGAAACCAGTTAGAGGAAGAGGCGAGTGGTCCAACAGAGGAAAATGAGAAAAAGCCGGACAGGTGGGACACTGAAGCCTAGGATACTGTAGGGCTTAGCAGCCGATGGAGATAGCGGAGGGAAGTGGCCCCGCAGTGACCAGGAGGACGGAACTGGGGAGGTGGACCAAGTCAGAGGGTCTAGGGAAGGACCACAGCTGAGGAGCAGGATAGGAGTGTGGTTTGGATGCTCTGAGTTGGAGAGTCTGTAACCGAAAGTGAGGTTCAACTGCTCACCACTCAAAGCCATTAAAGAGGCCAGGTTGGTAGAAAGGAAAGTTTGCTTTATTTTGGATGCTGGCTTCTGGGGAGAGCAGGTGGAAGCCTGTCCAAAGGCCGGTCCTCCCCACTGATGATCAGAGGACAGGAGCTTTTATGGTGGTAGGGAGCGGTGGGGAGGGTGGCTACGGTAGGCAGAAACAGCACAATCAGCTCAGACAGTCATCTTGAAATTGACCATCCGTGGTCTGACAAGCTCCCTGACCAGGGATTGAACCCGCAGCCCCTGCAGTGGAAGGCGAAGTCTTAACCCCTGGCCTACCAGGGAAGTCCCTGCACTGGTTTTCAAAGTCACCTTGCAAAATAAGGAGGGACAGGAAAAATTCTCCCCATGTTTGAGATGGAGTGAGCAGGTCCGGGAAGGTTGAGTCACTTCTCCAAGATCACACAGCAGAATCGGTACTAGGCATTCAGACTTCAGCCTGGAGCAGTGAACATGGCTGTTTAGTCAGAGACACCTTCTGGGTGAGTGACGCAAACCCTCCCTGACACAACTCAGGAGTTTAAACGGTGAAGACACGGACTTCTTCACCTAGCAAGATGTCTAGTGGTAAGACAGGCTCTGGGGGCAGTGGGTTCAGTGGAGGATCAGTGATGTCACTGGGGACCTCTGTTCTTTCATTTCAGCTCTGCCAGCACCAGGGATGCCTTTATCCTGAGGCTGGTCACTGGTTTGGGTGCAAATGACTGCTACTGGCAATCAGGGCTGCATGCTTCCCTGTGCACAAAGCAAAAGAGAAAAAACTCATCCCAGTGTGGTACATGTCTGTACCCCTCATGGCTCAGTGGTAAAGAATCCACCTGCCAGTGCAGGAGACATGGGTTCTATCCCTGGGTTGGGAAGATCCCCTGGAGAAGGAGATGGCAACCCACTTCAGTATTCTTGCCTGGAGAATCCCATGGACAGAGGAGCCTGGTGGGCTATAGTCTGTGGGGTCACAAAGAGTCAGACACAGTGTGCGCCTCCTGCTTCCTAGGAGGTATGTAGGAGGAGTGGGTGAGGTGGAGACATTTTCCCAGCACAGTTTAATCAATCTCCCACTCATTTAACTTGCTCCCTGGAGTAGAAGATAGGACCGAAGGAAGGGCATCTCAGGTGAAGATCTGGACCAGAGCTTTGAGATGGTTTGCATCACAAAACTTCTTGCGAAATCAGGGTAGGGCTTCCGGCTAATCCTTGGAGTAGCCCAGGGCCAGTCCCAAGCTCTGATTTCCCCACCGCTCACATGCTGGGATCCCTTTGAGCAATACCGAATTTGATTTTGTGAGTTTTTTGAAAAAGAGAAAGGCATGTTCTTAGATGGGTCCCAAGCCTTGGGCTGTCGCACCTGGGTGTCTGGGGCTTTCTGAGGGCACTGCATTCTCAGGGAAAGATGTGGGCTCTGGGTCAAGCAGCTTCTTGCCCTCACAGGAGCTGAGCCAGCAGCTGCATCTTACCTGGAGATGCTGCCTCGCACCTGTGCTGATGTCCTCAAGCAGAAGAGTGTAGCTACGCTGCTTCCCTTCCTGGCCATCTCCCTTGCATGTGCCTCTTTCCCACATCTTAGCCTTTGCCTTAGTCACTTCTATATCAGCCTCTATTTTTTATTTCCTTTTTTCTTAAAAAAAAAAAAATCTTTCGGCTGTGCCCCCAGGGCATGTGGTATTTCATTTCCCAAACCAGGGATCGAATCCCTGGCCCCTGCATTGGAAGAACAGAGTCTTAACCACTAGACCACCAAGAAAGTGTCTTTTTGTTTAGCTATTTCCTAACCATTCATTCCAGAATCAGCCCAGACACAGGCCCTCTGGACCCCTTGGCTCTTGCCCCCAGACTGGTTAGGTGCTTGTGGTCCACGTGCGCGCTCTGTTGCTCAGTCGTGTCCGGCTCTCTGTGGCCCCATGGACTGTAGCCCACCAGGCTCCTCTATCCATGGGATTTTCCAGGCAGGAATACTGGGGTGGGTTGCCATTTCCTGCTCTAGGGGATCTTCCCGACCTAGGGATCCAACCCGAGTCTCCGGCATCTCCTGCACTGGCACGAGGATTCTTTACCACTGTGTCACCTGGGAAGCCCTGCCCACGGTCCATGCAGTCTCTTTAACGTCCCTGCAGTTATCGGGATAGCTCTGGCCTCCTCTGCCTGACTCTTGCTTTCCTCCCCCCAGTATATGTAAGTGTTGAATGAAGGAGAGGCTACTGCAGAAATCGAAGCCTGAATAACGGGCAGTGGCAGCTCCAGAAGTTTACTCTAGGAGGGCCTCAGGGTGGCAAATGGTTTATCACTTAAGGTTATGGATGGGGAGATAAGTCTACCCTGTAGGGTCACCTCCCTCTGCTGCCCTATGAAAGGGAAAGTCGCTCAGTCGTCTCTGACTCTTTGCGAGCCTGTGGACTGTAGCCTGCCAGGCTCCTCTGTCCATGGAATTCTCCAGGCCAGAATACTGGAGTGGGTAGTCGTTTTTTTCTCCAGGGACTCTTCCCAACCCAGGGATTGAAACCAGAAAGCAGATGTTAATATCCTCTGTCTGTGCCAGACGAGAAAGCTGAGGCAAACATGCTAACTGCAGCCTGATGGTCACACAGCACCTTGCTGACGGCAAGCAGGGTGGCAACCAGCTAGGTTTGTCTGACTCCAGGGTTACCGGGGGGTGGAGGGTGGGGCTGGACGGGTTCACCCTGGGCAGAATTTAGCTTGGCATGTCCCACCTTATGGGCTTACTAGGAGGCTCAGTGGGAAAGAATCCTCCTTCCAATGTAGAAGACTCGGATTCAATCCCTGAGTCAACAAGATCCCCTGGAGGAGGAAATGGCAACCCGCTCCAGTATTCTTCCCTGGAGAATCCCATGGACAGAGGAGCCTTGCGGGCTACAGCCCATAGGGTGGGAGGGAGTCACACATGACTGGGGGACTAAGCTTGCACACGGGTCCCACTTTATGCACATAGGCCGGCCTAGACCTAAGGGAGCTGACAGTGAGGCTGGAATCTCAGCCTGGTCTTGGAAGTTAAGGCCCAGGGGAGGACTCCCATCATTCCTAAGGTACTCTGCGTTTGTTGGCTGGAAGTTCAGTTCAGTTCAGTCGCTCAGTCGTGTCTGACTCTTTGCAACCCCATGGACTGCAGCATGCCAGGCCTCCCTGTCCATCACCAACTCCCGGAGCTCGTTCAAACTCATGTCCATTGAGTCGGTGATGCCATCCAACCATTTTATCCTCTATCGTCCCCTTCTCCTCCCGCCTGCAATCTTTCCCAGCATCTGGGGCTTTTAGACAGAACTCCATCTCCCGGGAAGCAGTTCGGCCCTGCCCCGCCCCCTTCGCGCGCTCCGCCCGCCCTGCCCCGCCCCGGCCGCTATATCAGGGCCGGATGGTCGGACCACTGGTAGAGCGCGCGGTGGCGCGGGCGCGGAACTGCGACTCTGAGAATCTATACCCTGCAGCGGCAGCTGTGCCTCGGCGCTTCTCACCTGCGTCTCTCTTGCCGGCCTGGCGCCCGCCCCACGCCGCCCGGCCCCGCGCACCTGTAGACCCGAGGCCCAGACTGCCTCTGTCCCCGCCCGACTCCCTGGTGCTTTTCCGGGCTTGGCGGAGGGGTTCCCGGCGGGGATTCCTGGGGTCGCGCTGGTGATACGCAGGGAAGAAAGACGAGCTGCTGCGTCCGAGCTGGGTGCCCTGCGATCGGCGGGGCGCCGCTGGGGGAGCCCGGGCCGGCGAACCTGCGCGCGATCTCCGCGGGTCCCCGGCGCCGAGGCCAGGACGGCCGGCGCTTTGGCCTTGGATGGAAATGGGGACTGGTCCTCCGGGCCCTCTACCGTGGATTACTTGGTGCATCTCTGCCGGGCTTGATGACCCACGACCTCGTCTCCATCCGTGGATTGGTGCGTGCTACCCAACAGTCGGGTCGTTTCCCTGGAGGTAAGTCTCCCCGCGATTCGGGGAGGAGGGCATATGGTATGACCCCCTGCTTCGCTTTATGAAGGTCTTGCGGTTCTGGGTTGAGATTTTTGTTCTTGTAAGTGACATCTTCTCAGAGGCCGTTTTAGCCATCGTCTGCCTCCAGGCGGAGCGGATTCCCGGTGGTCATTGCCTATCTTGGGCGCCCTGGCTTATCGCCCTTCCAATGCCGCCTAGCCACCAGCCGCCCCGCGGGACAGGGCCCCGGCCTGGGGTGAGGTCCGCGTCCTCCGGGTCCCCGCCCGACTCCCTGGCACTTACTATCTTCTAAGCACGTCGCGCTGCAGGGCCCGTTACCTCGGTGAGCTCGCGAAGTCTGCTTGCCTGCGACCCAGAGTGCGATCTAGGGGCAGCGCTTGGCTCCCCTCTCCCCGTGGGGGGTGGGGAATGTCTCCGGTCCCCGTCCTGGTCGCCGAAGAGCGGCTTTACTTCAAGGACCGCGCCACCCATCGGGGGTTCACTGAATGGGTGAGAGGTGTCAGGAATTCCCTCCAATGCTACTAACCACCCCCCTCCCCCATCAGTGCAGACTGTTAGTGGAAGAGGTCCCCCCCCTCCCCGCCCCCCGCGCCATTCTCAGGAGGGGGGCTTCGTCTTGGGTCCTGAACTGAAAGCAAACTGCTTCTGCATCCACAGCTGCCCTCTCTCCTCCTCCTTTTGTGCGGGCGCCTCGGAGCAGCACCCTGCCTTGTCACCAAGTAGGCTCTGAGTACTTGTTTGTTGAGTGAATGACTGAGCTGGGCCACCTTGATGTACGGATTAACACAGGGCCTCCTTTCTCTTGTCCTTTGGCACCTGCCCTCAACTCTGGTGACTTGCCTCCTGAAGACTGTTTCCTGGGGATGCTTTCCCAGGTGGGAGATTCCCTCCCCTCCCTCCTCCAGCCCTGTCTGCAGTCTGTTTGTGATGGTCTGTTTCCTGTCCAGCGGTCCCCCCTGCGTAGAACACGTCTGGAAGCTGTCCGGGTCTCCCTTGGGCGCCAGGGCCTCCCGTGAGCACGTGCTTGGGAAGGTGGTAGAACCAGGCGCCGCTGGAAGAAAAAAGCTGGTGTGTTGGTTCTGCTCCTCTCCCGGGAGCCAGTGTTCTGGCCACACCCAGGTCCCTGGTACTGCCTGCCTGGTGCAGGGTGTACCCTATGGTCCTGCCCACCTTCTCAGGGAGAGGAGCTGTTGAAATTGTCCCACTGACGGCCTGGAAGCCCACCTTTGCATCCCCATCTGATTTTTAAAAGTAATCCGCTGTCCTTTCTGTGTCTTTTATAGAAAACTACCAAAAAAAAATTGCAAAATTCAGGAAACACCCAGTTCCCACAGTAATGCTGGCAATTTGACATATTTCCTCACTGCTGAAACCCCTGCAATGTATACAACGTTGGTTCCCGCTCTATCCCCTGCTTCGCTTTTTTTTTTGAACATTTCCCCACATAATGACTGTATTCGCTGCAGACACTGAATCATAGTTTGCGTGACAATTCTCCCATTGTTGGACACCGAGGTATTTCCAAATTTTTACCCTTTGAAGTCATGCATTGGTGAATGTCTTTTGTACATAAGGATTTGTCCACATTTTGAACTATTTCCTTTGGAAAATTCCCAGAAGTCACTCTTTGCTCTAAATCAGTCATGCCTAAAATAAAAGGAGTGCCCTTCTTGGTGGACTTTTACCAGGTGGGCTTGGAGGAAGACTACAGCGCTTAGCCTGCGGATAATACCGCAACTGGGAAGCCAGGATACAGTAGGAGCCCAGACAGTGCTCACTGAGTGAATGCCGTGTTTCGTTGCCTTTTGTTTTTCCTGAAGCAAAGAATTGATCAGCACTGGCTGTGAGAGTAACTTAAAATTTGCCTTCAGGGTTGGGATTGAAATTATGTTAGCAATGCCGGAGATTAAGATTTAGGAGGAAGCTGGATTCAAAATGCTGTCCTTTCACAAATTATTACTGTTTAGAAAACCCGCTTATTTATATTTATCTGTGGCTGTGCTGGGTCTTCGTTGCTGGGCAGGCTTTTCTCTAGTTACCCTCTAGTTACGGTGCCTGGGGTTCTCACTGCGGTGGCCTCTCTTGCTGCGGAGCACAGGCTCTGGGCGTGCGGGCTCAGTGCTTGTGGCTCCTGGGCTCTAGGCACAGGCTCAATAGTTGTGGCGTGTGGACTTAGTTTCGCTGAGGCATGTGGGATCCTCTTGGGATCAGGGATCGAACCCGTGTCCCCTGCATTGGCAAGCGGATTCATCATTGAGCCGCCAGGGAAGGTCTATTATCAACTTTCGATTTTGATAGATGTCTAGATTTTTGGGAAAGTTGCAAAAATAATACATGGAGTTCCCTTATACCCTTCACCCAGCTTCCTTGTGTGTTAATATCTTATAGATCCACAGTGAGATGATCAGCGTGGGGATTAATAGTAATAGAATACTTTGAACCCGTCTTTAGGCCTCATTCACATTTTCCCAATTGTCCCACTAATGTCTTTTTTTCTGGTCCATGATCCATTTCAGGATCCTGAATGGCAGAAAGTGCTGTCATGTAAAAACGTGAGCGTTGAGAGTGATTCAGCAGGCTCTCTTCTTTAAAAACGACTTACTTGAGGCATGATTGACACACAAAAAGCCGTACATGTTTCATGTCTGAAACTCGGTGAGTTTGGTCATAAAAATACACTGTGAAACTGATGCCACAATCCATGCCATAAACATACCCATCACCTCCAAAAGTTTCTTCCACCCTCTTATTTACTATTTTATCATTTCTTGACAGCAAAAGCAGTTAACAGAAGAGCTACCCTCTTAGCAAATTTTCAAATGTCCAATGCCCACAAAGTTGTGTCTGCCTCTTTGCGACCCCATGGACTGTAGCCCGGCAGGCTCCTCTGTCCGTGGGATTTTTCAGGCAGGAATACTGGAGTGGGTTGCCATTTCCTCGTCCAGGGGATCTTCCTGGCCCAGGGGTTGAACCTGAAGCTCCTGCGGCTCCTGCATTGCAGGTGGATTCTTTACCACTGAGCAGGGAGGCCCTCAAGTATCCAATACAGGATCATTGACCATAGGTGCTGTGCTTCATGGGCTAAAGCTATGCATCTCGGCAGACCGTCTTTATTCTGGAGGTTTAAAATTGAGAAGTTTGTTCCATCTTCTCCCACAGGTCAACTCACCCCCTCCTCCCTATTTATGGCCGGCAGGGCAGATGAGCCCCTTCAGGGTGTGGAGGGAAGAGGACTCTTGATCACGAGCAGGCGGTGCGTCCCCGTATACCCTCTCCTTCCTCTGTGGACCTTCCCTGGGAGAGAGTGGTTTCAGTAGAAATTGGGTTACAGCCTGATCTGTCCTGACCTGCCTTGCGGGGTGGGGAGGAGGTGGAGGATGTCATCTGGGTTGCGTGAGAGCCCGCCGCCAAGCCCAGAGCCCCCCACCATCGGGCAGTCCGGCGTGCACTGCCTGGGGGGTGACTCACGCTGCCTGAGCAGCAGGTGTGTCTGCTGCTAAGTGTGCAAACCAACCCAGTGAGGCAGAGTCTCCCAGTGATCCGAGCAGGTTAAAGGAACACGGACTTCCGCTCGTTCCTCGGGGTGGACTGAGGGTTTCGCCCAGCCGTCTTGGGCTGCGGAGGGGTCCCCCTCTTCTTTCGGGGTGAGCAGAGCCAGCCTGGAGGGGTGTTTGGAAGCGACCGCTGTGAATGGAAGCTGGCCCAGCATCTTTGCATAAGAGAGCCCTTGTGTGGAGTTGAGGAGCCCCATGAAAGAGTTCCTTCTCCCTGCATCAGAGACCGCCGCAGCCCAGAGCTTCCCCCGACAATACACACGCAAACCTGGGCTGTGCCCGGCTGGTTGCCTGCACGTAGAGTGGAGGTGATGTTTGCTTGGGATGAGTAAGTTCTGAGGTTACTTAACTCTCAACTAGACACGTTTCTGTCGTCCAGATGGAGTTTCTCGGTTACTGTCAGGGTCACCTAGACTTGATTTTTCTTATGCTCCCAGCCTTCCTATTATAGCTTGTAAATGGAAAGACAGTCATCCCCTCTCCCCCCACCCCACCCCAGTGCCCTGGCGCAGACGTTTTCTCTCACCAGCCAGCTCCAGTGAAGATCATAACAGGAAGTCTCAGTAGGAGAGGGCTTCGGGATGCTGGAGCCGAACAGTCCTGGAATAGCCCTCTGTCTACACCCGCCTTCTTCCCCTGCTCCGTGACTCCTCGAGGGCCCTCCCTGCCAGCTCTTCCCAGACCAGCTGCTCCCAGGGATCTTCCCCTTGGCCTGCACCCTGTGGTTTGCATAAAAAATGAATTGCTTGGCGAATTTGGTTTAAAAAAAAAAAAAAAAGACTATTCTTAGCAACCATCCCACCCTCCCCTACCTTTAGAGGTTGTTTTGGTATGTGGGGGGTGGGGACGGTGCTCAGAGATGTGCGTTTTTAACAAGCTCCCTGGCCCTAGATGGACACTTGAAGAAACATGGAGTTGGTTGACTTCTTGGCCAGCTACAGCCAGAACTGAGCCTTTTCCCTCTCAAGGGTACCCAGCTGCAAAGCTTCTCTGTCTTCCTCCTCTTTCAGGAAGTCTCCCCGGCTTACCTTCACCTGGTGTGGTGACCACATGTACTTAATTGGTTTTGCTGGGACAGGTTGTGACCTGGAAGTCTTGAAATTGGGTGCCCTTCGTTCGTGGTTAAGGCAGAAGGGGCTGCATTTGGGTGAAGGATAAAGAACTGCAGTTCTGGGCTTCAGGAGTAAGATCTTCAGCCTCTCCTCTGCAGTTCGTGAGTTTCCCCAGGAGCCAAAAGATGCCCCTGAAAAGGCAGCCCTCCCGGGGTGTTTGTGAGCCTAGGCAGGCCCTGCTACTCCTCTTCCTGAGCAGCATCGTCCTAGGCAGTGTCGGCCCTCGACACGGAACTAGTTGGGTCCCCACGCCGTCACAGGAGAGCTGCACTCGCCTCCTTTGACGGGAGGGGGTGGTCCTGGGTGAACTTCTTGTTCTTTGAACTGTGCCATTGGCGAAAGACGGTCTGTTGCAAACCCCCCGGCCTCCCTTACTCTACGGACTCGGTTTGAGCCTGGAAAAACGTCTATACACAACGAATCTTGGGTGATCACATGCTGTGCGAAGGGCCTGGAGGAAGTTTGTAAGCTCCAGGAATGCTGAAGTGGCAAGTTCCTGTCAAAGAACCCTTTTTGTGACGTGAATCATCACCTCCTCCCGTATTTGGTGTGTTCGTACAGGTTTCTGCACAGAAGGCCCGAAACCAGGTGCCTTCTGGAGTCGGTAAAAGCAGACGCGCCGCGTTCGGGCGAGTGACTAAGGGACTGCAGTCTGGGTCTCCTCAGGTCTGGGAGGCCCCCAGGTGCTTGGAAAGTGCCTCTTATAGGCTCTGATTTTAATGGCTCTCAGACCCACTGTATGTGTTCATATATCGATGGGCTCAGTTGTGTCCAATTCTTTGCCACCCTTTGGACTGTAGCCTGCCAGGCTCCTCTGTCCATAGGGTCTTTCGGGAATACTGGAGTGGGTGGCCATTTCCTCTTCCAGGGGATCTCCCTGACCCAGGGATAGAACCCGCGTCTCCTGCGTCTCCTGCATTGGAGGAGGGTTCTTTACTTGCTGAGCCTTTGGGGGCTTTTAGGGTCTGATTTTAGTGGCTTTCAGACCCGCTGCCTTTGCCTGAGACATGGGCTGTCACTTGCACTGGAGTTTTTCAACTGCTTTTGTGTCACTGCCCTATTGGGTACCATCTTCAGCTTGGTGACGTATCACCCCCCCTTTTCTAGAAGAAGATTAAAGCACAAATGAGGTGGATACCCACCCGGGAGAGCCAGCCCCTAACTCCCGTGACGAGGGAATATTCTGGAAGCGCTGGTGGGGGGAGATGGAGAGAAGATTCATGATTTGAGGGGACTTTGGGGTGAATCCTCTCTGTCCACGTGTCCCGCAGGATCAGATTTTATATATGAAGGTTGCCGTATGTAGGCTTTTTTGAAAACAGCAATGACTTGCGTGGACCCCTCTTCTGTATGGTCATGTGGCCTAGACGTGCCCTTTCGCTGCCAGCGGTCAGACGCCAGGTCCCTGACCACTGGCGACTCCAGTGGGGCCGGGGTCAGCACCCGGGTCCAGATGACCCCCTTTGGTCTGGAGTTTTCTCCCTGGAGCTGTGACCGGGCCCTGAAAGCTCTGTCTGATCCTGTTTGTCATCAGACGTCCCAAACCACGTGTGTCTGGCCTCAAGGTAGGGTTGGGGTGTGGGCACCGGTGCTGAGAGGCTTTATTGACCCCCGGGGTCCCCGCGTGTGTGCCCCCCGGGTTTGGGCTCCTTTGTCTGTCCTGACCTCTGCACTTTCCCCTGTGTGCTGGGTGGAAAGCGACCTTGTGTCTCTGGAGCCACCACGAACGTGGTTCTTTTTCATTTTTCTTTTTTTCATTGCAATTTAAAAATATTTTTTTTTCTTTAAATTAAACAGCAAGAAACAAAGCTGTTGTTACTGTGGCTGGGGTGGCAGCAGGGGTGTCCCCAGCCCGGGAAGAGGCTTTCTTTTCTTTGAGGGGAGGTGCCTTCCTGTGTGTGAGCTCAGTCACTCAGTCATGTCCGACTCTTTGCAACCCCATGGACTGCGGCCCACCAGACTCCTCTGTCCATGGGATTCTCCAGGCCAGAATACTGGAGTGGGTTGCAATGCCCTCCTCCAGGGGAACTTACCAACCCAGGGATCCAACCCAGGTCTCCTGCATTGCAGGCAGATTGTTTCCCATCTGAGCCTCCAAGGAAGCCCCTTTGGGTGACCCCCGCCCATGACCCTTGCCCATGACCTTGCCTCCTCTGGCTTCTTGTCAGATATCTGCCCACGGTCAGGCAGAGGGAGTTTCTCTGAGTTGAAGGGAGCCCGTGGCCACTGGCAAGCCAGTTGGGAAACGTAGAGGTTTGGGCATTTTAATTGAATTTCCTAAGTGGGCCCCAGGAGTGCGGTTAACCAGGGAGCTGAGCCGCCCCGGCTTCGCGTTCCGCCCTGGCCACTGGGCTTTTCCGCCTTTCCTGGAACCGCTTTACTCATCGCTTTCCGCCGCTCTCTTTCATCCTGGCCCCTGCCCCGACCCCCTGCCCTGTGTATGAACCTGGATCCTTTCCTCCTTTCCAGACATTTATCTCTGCCCAGTCGCCCCAAGCATCTGTCTGTATTATGCTGACTTGGGGATGCTGCTGGTGTGGCTGTTGGATGTTGCCTGTTCCCTCTTCCCTCCACAGCCCCGTGTAAGGATGCAAAAAGTTCGAGCCACTGGCCAGCGCCGGCTCCTAGGGCCGTGATGTTATGTTGGGAAGAGAGAGAAGCCAGCCTCAGGCAGGCGGGAGCAGGTGGTCTACAGCCCGTCTCCCTCGGTCCTGACAGCCCTGGATGCGGGCACTCCCATCTCTCACATCTGGGCCTTAGAGAGTTGAAGGAGCATCCTTACATCCCCAGAGCTTTACAGGATGAAGCCCTGGCTCTGAGACAGCTTATGTCACGTTCCCAGTGCTGGGTTCCCATCCCGCCCCCCTCACCAGTGCCTGTGTGACCTTGTACATGTTGCTGAGACTCTCTGCATTCAATTCCTCATCTGTGGTTGTTGTTCAGTAAGCCCTGTCCAACTAAGCCCTGTCCAACTGGACTAAGCACTGTCCAGCTCTTTGTGACCCCGTGGATTGCAGCACACCAGGCTCCCTGTCCTTTACTGTCTCCAGAGTTTGCTCCCATCATGTCTACAGAGTTGATGATGCGATCCAACCTTTTCATCCTCTGTCACCCCCTCTTCTCTTGCCGTCAGTCTTTCAATCTTTCGCAGCATCAGGGTCGTTTGCAATGAATCAGCTCTTCACATTAGGTGGACAAAGTATTAGAGCTTCAGCTTCAGCATCAGTCCTTCCAGTGAATATTCAGGGTTGATTTCCTTTAGGATTGACTATTTTGATCTCCTTGCAGTCCAAGGGACTCTCAAGAGTCTTCTCCAGCACCACAGTTCGAAAGTCAGTTCTTCAGAGTTCAGCCTTCTTTATGGTCCAACTCTCAGGTCTCTACATGACTAATAGAAAGGAGCAGGTGTCTTTTAATTTCCTCATCCATCAAAGAAGGGTATTTTTAGGTGGCTCGATTTTGGTTGCCAGCTGTAGAGAAACCAGCTCTAACTGGCTGAAACCCTGGAGCTTGAGGGTGTCCACCTAACTGAGAAGTCTGGGTGTTGTGCTTTTGGGGATCTCCTTGGCTTTGTGTTTTTCTCTAGTTCTTTTCATCTGTCATGGAAGCAGGAAGAGCAGAAACCTGGGAAGGCCCCCTGCCTCTGCGGACCCAGGGGAAGAAGGAAGATGCCTGAGGGACAGCCCCGGAAGTGCACTCAGCCCTGGACCCGTCCCGTGGCTGGGAGGGGGAGCGCACCGATTGCGTCCTGTTCTCACCGCCCTGAACCTGCGTCTGTGGGTGGAGGCTCTTCCCTCCCCAGAGCCGCGGGGATTCTGCAAGGTGGGCGGATGCAGAGAGATGGCCCTGGATGTTTCCTGTGGACAGCTGGGCTCCTGGATGACGCAGCAGAGCGGTTTGCGGTGGGGGCAAGGAATTGGTCCTCTTCACCTTGGGATACGTAGGAGCTGGGAGAGTCCATGCCTGACCGATCATGGAGACTGATATAGGAATGAACCTCTGCAGTTCTCTCCTCTGAATTGCTGAACCCAAGAGTCTATTTTTTCATGGGAGATCATCTCCATCAGGGAGCCAGGAAGTCCAGCCTCACAGTGTCCACTGCTTGTTCCTGGAACAGCAGCCCGGTGCATGGAATGGCATCTCTCCCTGAGATTTCTTCTTCAGAGCAAAGACAAGCTCCTTTCCTAACTCTGAGCATCTCCTGAGCAGTGATGGCAGAGGGGTCCCTTGCTTGATATGAGAAGCCTTGCGATGGGAGCTGCAGACTTCTTGCCGGGCTCTTGTGTATGGCAGCTCAGGGAGGAGATGGAGCTCCCTGTTTTAACCAAATGAGGGGCTCACCCTAGGGCAGCTGCCCAAGTGAGTCAACTTAGATGGTTCCACTGTGTTTGCACATCCCTGGTCCAACTTGTATCCCAACTTCTGGGGGCTGCTTGTAAGAGACACAGCTGTGCTTTTCAGGCTGTTGGGCTCAAGGTGTGTGTGTGTGTGTGTGTGTGTGTGTGTGTGTGTGTGTTTGTGCCCATGTACTCAGTCATGTCTGACTCTTTGCAATCTCCTGGACTGTAACCCACCAGGCTTTTCTGTCCATGGGATTATCCCAGGGAAGAATACTGGAGTGGACTGCCATCTCCTTCTCTGGGGATCTTGCCAACCTAAGGATCTAACCCATGTCTCTTGTGTCTCCTGCATTGGCTGGCGGATTCTTTACTGCTGAGCCACCGGGGAAGCCTGAGCTAAAGGTAGGGGACCCCGTTTTCCTTATACAGGTAGCCATTGTTTGAGGAGCTGTGACTCATGCTCACCGGTTGTAGAGCTCTTAAAGGAAACCCTCCCGCCCTGACAGCTGCTCCTAGCTGTCCTCATTCACTGTCGGTAGAAAAGCTCATTGTCACGGTGATAGATGGTTTCCTCTCAGCTGGGATATGGCCAGGCCTTTTCAGGGAGCGTGGAGAAGTGCAGGGCAGAGGGTGTGGGGAAGGCGATCCACGTCCCAGGAAGCTGCTAGCTACTGCATGTAGCATTGCCCCATTTAATAGACGAGGAAACGGAGGCTTCCAGGACTTAAGTTACTTGTCCGAAGTCACTTTGCTGGCCAGCGGCAGAGCCAGAAGTAATCTGCTTCCAGGTTGGCACGTGACTGTCCAGCTCGGAGTTGTAAGCTTGGCTTTCTGCTGCTTCTGGGAAATGCTTTGACATTGTTGTTCAGCCACTGAGTTGTGTCTGACTCTTTGACTGCAGCACGCCAGGCTCCCCTGTCCTTCACTGTCGCCTGGAGTTTGCTCAAATTCATGTCCATTGAATCAGCGATGCCAGCCAGCCATCTCATCTTCTGCCGTCCCCTTCTCCTTTTGCCCTCAGTCTTTCCCAGCATCAGGATCTTTTCCAATGAGACAGCTCTTTGCATCAGGTGGTGAGTTTTGGAGCTTCAGCTTCAGCATCAGTCCTTCCAATGAGTTGAGGAAACATTCTGGAAGGTGCTAGAAGTCACAAATCATAGTGTTTTGATAGCTTTTCTAGCGCTCTCATCACCCTTCATGTCTTCCTCCCCAGTAACCCACCAGTAAGTCTAAAACAGTGCTTCCTCCTCCTCCTCTTGTTGGAGGTGAGGCCAGAATCCTTTCAGGAGCAGAGCTGGAAATAGACTTTGCTGTCCTCTGCAGAGACGACAGTGAACTCCACGTGAAGAAGGTTAACACCAACAATTCACTGAGAGATGCATCTCATCTCCTGGAGTTTCCCTGATGAAGAATTCTCAGGAGCTGCTCCCCGCGTTCTGAGTCGTTCCCCTAGTTCTAATTCATCTGCTTTGCCGTCCTCATGTTCCTCTCTACAGATGTAACATCAGGTTTGGAGAGCTACAAGTCACCGCACACCCCAGTGGCCAGTGCAGATCAGGATTCAGATGCAGGTCCACTTGATTTTCAGACCAGCACGTTTTTGCATCGGATGGTCCCGATTCTGTTCGTTTAGGAGGTGCGCCTGTCCAGAGTGGGCATGGGCATCGTGCCCTTTGTTGCTGAAATCCCACAGAGGATGCTGAGCCCAGGGCTTACCGAGTTGGGTTACTGCCATGTCTTCCATCTCCCACAGTCGTGAGCATGTAGAATGGGGATTGTGGAGAGGGCCCGGCGTCCTCGATGAAGAAGGCTTGGAAGGGTAGGTGCACGTGTTTGAGTGGGGCAGGAAGGTGAACTGGAGCGTCGTCAAGGCATTCGATGGAAACGTTGTGTTGAGGATGCTAGCTTTTATTTACTGGGACAGAGCTGTGTGCGCTTTACTCCGTGGGTGCAAAGCCTCGATGAGTTTTCAGAGCAGACCCACAGCCAGGCATGCCCTTCTGATGTTATACTTGGAAACGGAGGTGAGCTCCCCAATGTGATGGAAGCCCAGGTGGCCTTAGTGGTGAAGAATCTGCCTACCAACATAGGAGATGTAAGAGACTCAGATTCAATCCCTGGGTCGGGAAGATCCCCTGGAAGAGGGCATGGCAACCCACTCCAGTATTCTTGCCTGGAGAATCCTATGGACAGAGGAGCCTGGCGGGCTGCAGTCCACGGGGTCACAGAGTCAGGCACGACTGAACGACTGAGCGTGCACGCGCGATGCTGTACCATCGTCACCATCAAATGTGATGAGGGCCAGGCGGAACACTGCCCCGTCTAAGCCTCGCTCCGTCAGCCACTGTGTACTCTGTCCATCGCACAAAGAATCTTTTAACCGGTGTGGTTGGGAGGGTACAGGAGTCCAATATTCTTGTCCAGTAATTGCCAGATTAGACTTCACACTCCCCCAGGGGCTGCTAACTCTCTGCTTTCACAGTGTGGTCTTTTTCCTCTGATCCTTCCCTTCCCTGAACTTCTGTGGCATCGACAACCTGTAACGTTACACGTTGTTGCTGTTTAGTTGCTGAGTCGTGTTCGACTCTTTCATGACCCTGTGGCCTGTAGCCCACCAGACTCCTCTGTCCATGGGATGTTCCAGACGAGAATGTTGGAGGTTGCCGTTTCCTTCTCCAGGGGATCCTCCCAACCCAGGGATCGAACCTGGGTCTCCTGCATTGGCAGGCGGCTTCTTTACTGCTGAGCCACCAGGGTAGCCCCATAACACTGTATCCTGCCTGTTAGCAGTGTTTATTGTTTCGCATGCATGGATCTTTCTTCTTCAGTGACGTCAGATGTGTGTGCCGTCTGATCTCAGAGCACCTGGCCTGATGCCAACTCCGTTACAGAGCACGTGTGCTTGGCAATCCAACTGGGCCGAGGCTCACGCAGCTCTGTCAGCTCGCTGCTCTGGGTGTGTGGGTGCTGGGTCCATGGACCCCGCCTAGGGGACCCCAACACTGTGTCTGTGGGTGCTGGGTCCTTGGACCCCGCCTAGGGGACCCCAACACTGTGTCTGTGGGTGGTGTGTCCTTGGACCCCATCTAGGGGACCCCAACGCCGTGTGTGTGGGTGGTGGGTCCTTGGACTCCACCTAGGGGACCCCAACACCGTGTGTGTGGGTGGTGGGTCCTTGGACCCCGCCTAGGGGACCCCAACACTGTGTCTGTGGGTGGTGGATCCTTGGGCCCCATCTAGGGGACCCCAACACCGTGTGTGTGGGTGGTGGGTCCATGGACCCCGTCTAGGGGACCCCAACACTGTGTGTGTGGGTACTGGGTCCATGGGCCCCGTCTAGGGGACCCCAGCACATTCTGATGGAGAAACAGCTGCAGGCATCTTGCTTTCAGATGGTATGCCTGGTCTTTGCTAGGTGTGGTCCTGAGCACTTTACTCCCTCTTTGTGCCACACAACAGTTGCTCGGCCGAGAGCCTTGGGCTCTGCCCGTCTCAGTCTCTTACTTGCCTATAGTTTGGGGACAACTTATGTCACATCTGGGTCCTCAGTTTCCTCCCTTCGGACCTTAGACGTGGACTAAGTGGCTCTTTGATTAATTTCAGCCCAGAGGATGTTTGCCCTTGTTTCCCTCGCTGTTGTGGGTGGATGACCTGAGCAAGGCAGGCAAGAAGAGACCCCCGGTCCTTGCCAGCGGTCACACCACCCCAGCTCGTGTGCAGCTCCGCTTGTTGGAGAAACCCTCAGTTCAGCTTAAATGAAATCAAAACACACAACAGGCTCATGGGGCCGTCTTCTGAAACATCCTCGGTGACAGTTTGGGATGTCCTCGGAAGTCTGTTAGGGTGACCTTGTACCAAAATCAACAACTTGAAGAGGAAACGGGGGCATTCCCTGCCAGTGCAGTGGAGGGGGCGAGGGTTCAGGCCCTGGTTGGGGAACTTAGACCCTGCATGCGACGCGGCCAAAAAAATAAAAAAATAAACAGTAAAATATTATTTTCAAAAAACAAATGGCCCTCCTTACCCTGTGGATGGAGATATTTCTGTTTCTCTAAGGGCCTTCGGGCACCCTTGCCTCCCACTTTCCGGAGTGAATGTTTGGACTCAGTCTGCCTTCCAAGGACTGATGATGGAACAGACGCCCTTCACGTAGGGAAAAACAAGACGCGCTTTTTTTCTGCCGGCTGGTGGCTTCACATCCTGGGTTTGGGAGGCTCCCAGATGGGGAGCCGGCAAAGCAAACAGGTTCGAGTAGAAGTCTGCTCGTGGGGCCCATGCTCTGCTGGCCTGTGCCCGGTTCTCAGGCTGAGATGTCTTCCTACAACCTGGATTGTTCTGGGGAGTGAGACGTCCTCCCCACGCCCCCTCCCCTTCCCACCCTGACCTCCCTCCCTTCCTCTTAAGAAAAAAAAAGATCCTTTCCTCTTTCAGCATCCGTGTCTTTAAGAATTCTCTCTATTGTCGCCCGGGACAGAGACCCTTCTGTGAGAGTCTGTTGGAGGCCTGTCCTCGGTGACACCCCGCCCCCCGTATTAAAAGACCATTGGAACAAGTTCCCCATTCTCCTCTGGAGAGGGTCCCCCTGTCCCGGGCCAAGCCACTCTTAAGGGAGCGTTTATCCTGGGACACTCGGTTTACAAATCCCGCTGGAGTGTCAGATAAGCTCACTCAGACCCACGAGGGGAGGAGGACAAAACTCCTTTTATTTCCAGCCCCCCGGGGGGAAGACTGGCAGAGACCTCGTGCTGGAGATGGGGGGTTGCTACTGAGGAGCCTGGGAGGGGGCTTGGGCAGGGCTGGTGCTGGAGGGTTAAGAATTGGCATCTTATCATTTTCATTTGGGGGGGAATCTCAGCGTGGGGCTCTAACTCCGCTGAAATCACCTCGCGTCTCCTCTCTAAATTGCTGAGATGCTCTTTGGCAAGTCTGTCTTGATCTGCCAGGGAGAAATTGCTGGTTTCTTTCGCTTACCTACTTGGATTAAAAATAAAAACACCTCACCCACGCGGGGGGCCAGACCCCACCTGCGTGTGTTTGTTTAGGAGATGCCCGATACCAGGGACTCTGGGTGGCAGACGTCTGGGGTACATTTAGCCACCTGGCTGTGTGTGCGTGCCCGCTCGCCCCATCTAGGGGTGTGTGTGTGTGTGTGTGGGTGTGGGTGTTTGCATGAATCCCGTCTGGGGGGGGTGTCGGGGGTGGGCACCCACTGCCTCCTCAGGTGGCCATAGCTGCAACTCTCTGGTGCGTAACTGCTCGGTGGCTCAGTCGTGTCCGACTCTTTGCGACCCCGTGGACTGTAGCCCGCCAGGCCCCTCTGTCCTGGGGATTCTCCAGGCCAGAATCGTGGAGCGGGTTGTCATTGGCTTCTCCAGGGGATCTTCCCGATTGAACTCCGGTCTCCTGTGTTGTAGGCGGATTCTTGAGCCCGGAGCCGCCAGGGAAGCCTTACTCTCTGGGGTAGCCTTTTTGCAGTACATGGTTTCGAGCTTTGCACTCGGTCCTGTGACCGAGACGCTTCCTCGGCAGGCTGTCCACGCTGAACTGTCCTTTGTGGACCCGCACGCGTGTGGATGTCTCGGTCCTCACCATATCCTCCAGACCCAGCACGCTCGGCTCAGAGAAGGAAAGCGCCTTCCCCAGTGTCGCCCAGCAGGGGCCTGCGGGCGCCTCTGGCCCCACTGTGTCTGCTTCTGAAGTCTCTGTCTGCCCAAAGCTGGAGGCCGGGTGGAGGGTCCCGGGCGGGAGGAGGGCAGCTAGGGGGTGGGCAGGGGCTGAGGTCACTGAGGAACCGAAGCCACTCCCGGCCCTTGCCTCCCTGCCCGGACCGTGCTTGTAGTCTTGTCCGCTCCCTCCCCGGCGGTGCTGGGACCTGCCGCAGGTGCCGGGGAGTGAAGCCGAGTGTCACCGCCTACCCTGTGTCCCTGGCACCGTGTGCCCTAGGGGAGTGGTGCTCAGCACCCACGGGCACCAGCTCCAGGGGTCAAGCGGCAGACCGGCCAGAGCTGGTGCCCTCGGTCGCAGTCGGGAGGGAGGTGCCTGGGTGCGGTGGCAAACAAGCGGACTGGGGAACCTCGTGGGAGCTGTGGCCGAGGAAGAGCCTTGGAGAGGGGAGCCCTGACCCAGCTCTCGGCCCCGAATCTGGGACCCCCCTCCTCTCGGGGCAGAGTGGCGGGCCCTGGGGTTGGACTTGGGTGTATGAGTCGGGAGCCCGAGGGCCTGTGTTCCACCCTGCAGTCCCCCCTTCCTCCCATCCGGGAGCGCACGGCCCGGAGGAGGTGGGCAGGGGTCTGGGGGCGGCAGGAATGCCCCCCCCAGCTGAGCCTGGGGATGCCCCGTGGCAGGAGGCACCTGGGTCCCTGTGCAGAGCCCCCTGGCTCATCCACCCTGCTGAGGGTGGGCAGAGCCAGTGAAGCTCGGGAGTCAAGGTGCCCATGTCCTGGGTGGTCGATTTCTCCCGATGGATGGTTGGTGAACCGGCTCACCGAGCATGGCGTCAGGGCTCCAGGAGATTGGCTGCAGAGGTCTGGGGGGGCTGTTGTCTCCTTTTGCTGTCTTTTGCCCCCAGTGAAAGCTGGGGGCTTCTCAGGCAGCTCAGCGGTAAAGAATCCACCTGCAACGAAGAGGATGCAGGAGGTCACTGGTTCCACCCCTGGGTTGGGAAGATGCCCTGAAGGACACGGCAACCCACGCCAGGATTCTTGCCCGGAGGATCCCCAGGACAGAGGAGCCTGGCGGGCTGCAGTCCATGGGATTGCAAAGAGTCGGACACGGCTGAAGTGACTAAGCACGCATGTACAAAGGCTGGAGGCTCAGGGGACGGTTCTGTAGCCTTTGGAGCAGTCCGTGTGTGGGTCTGTATGTGGACAGGGGGACGCGCATCTTAGCCGTGTCCTCAGGCAAACCCCGCCTTCAAACAGCCAAGTCCTCCAGGCTGATGCTCACCTGTCGTTGGACCCCAGCAGCCCCTCTGATGGCACCTGACCGACCCCATCCCCTGGACCAGTGGGGAGGAAAATCTGTACTGGTTAATCCTTCCTGCCCCTTTCATCTTCGACTCTGCCTTCCCGTGGATGAAAGGCGTGTTTTGGGGAAACCCACCGAGTAGCCTTCCGCCCCTCTGTCCGCTGCCTTCCCTTCGATTCCAGGCCTGAGCGGGAGGAAGGGAGGAAGGGCCTGGTTCACGGATGCTGCTGCGTCTGTCTGGACCGAATCCTCACCTGGTACCGCATGGAGGGGGTGGCCACACTAGACAGGCCTGTCTCTCTCTCCGCCTGACATAAGCCTCCTGTTCCCTGGCTGGGGGAGGGTGGCCCTTAGCACAAGGGAGACTTCAGACGGGACGGGGGGAGCCGGGCAGGCGAGCAGGGTTCGTGGCGGGAGGCGGGCAGCGTTGTCATTTATTAGGTCTGCCGAGACAACGCGGGGCTTGTCTCCAGGGTACGGAGATGCCTGCAGAGGGCGGCCAGGATGGGAGCCGGCAGAAGGAAAACAAGCACAGGTCTGCTGAAAGTGTGGGGACCCCGGGGCAGGGAAGAAAGCACCTTTGTTTGGGGAGGTCAGGGCCCACGAGGGCGGGGGCGCAGGGAGAGGGTGTGTCGGGGGGACTCGGGCACGGAGAGGAGTGAGGCTTCGTTCCCCGGAGCCTGACGGGGCTCGAGGAGAAGGGGACCCTCGCTCGATTCAGGCGTCCGAGTGGCTGGTCCTGATGCCCCACCTTCGGGGGCGGATCTGGGGGGACCGCTTCCTTATCAGCCCTGCCCCCTGAGAAGAGACCTGGGCTTCGGGAGGGAGGGTGGAGAGAGGGGTCTGCCTTGATGCAGGGGTGCCCGGGGTGCTGCAGTTTCACCAGCTACTCAGGCTGGCTGGAGAAGCCCCCAGGAGATGGGCGAGGCCCTGCGGGATGTGTGTGTGTGGGGTCCTTTGACCTTACGGTGCAGATGGAGACCTCAGTCTCGGCAGGCAGTGGGGAGACCCCCCCCAAGCCCTCTGCCCTGAGCACCTCCCCGCTCCCCACGACTTCATCTCTCCGCTGACACCTCTGCCGCCCCCGTGGACGTGTGTCCCCAAACCCAGTGGCTTGCCTCGGCTCCTAACCAGCTGTCATTTGGTTTTTAGCCCAATGGGCTTGCGGATCCGCGGGTGGTTTCCCACTGCCCTCTCTCTTTGGCAGAAGGGAGGGCCCTGCGGTCCGGGGAGAATTAATTTGCCCGTTTCATGTGATGAGCGCGTGGGGGGCCCCACAGGGTGTGGCTGGCCCAGGAGAAGGACAGAAGACCCTGTCCCTCTTCCCCCGGCTGCAGCCTGACCCACCGTGAGAAGCCCGTTCTCGTGAGCCTAGGCTGCCGGCCGCCGGCCCGTGGGGCTAGTGGGGACCCTGCGGCTGGTTCTGGACTCGGCTCTGGGCCTCCCAGGGGCCTGCTGCAGCCCCCATCGTGCTGCCGCTGCTGGGGGAGACGCGTGGTCTGAGATGGGAATCCTGCAGCGTTGAGTCTGACCTTGGCTGCCGCTGCGAGTTCGCGACAAGCGCTCACGGTGTTAGCCATGAGAGTCATTGCTGCTCTTCTGTGTTCCTCACATTCTACACACACGCCCATGCACACACACAGAACGCAGGCGTGTTTGCACACGCACACATACGTACGCATGTTTGACACATGCATACATGCAGGTGTGTTTGGATACACACATGCAGACACGTCCACACACATCTAGGCATGTTTGGACACACACATGTAGGCAGGTTCGGACACACATACGTGTAGACATGTTCACACATGCAGACATGTTCACACATGCAGACATGTTCACACACGTGTAGGCATGCCCACACACGTAGGCATGTTCGGACACACACATGTAGGCATGTTTGGACACACATACGTGTAAACGTGTTCACACCTGCAGACATGTTCACACATGCGTAGGCACACTCACACATACATGTAGGCATGTTTGAACACGTGTATAGACATGTTAACACACGCAGGCATGTTCACATGTGTAGGCATGCTCTCACACATGTAGGCATGTTTGGATACACACACACAGATAACACGTACACACTCATTTCTGCAGTGACCTTGTGAGGCAGGCATACTGTTCCTGTTTTGCAGATGAGGACCCTGAGGCACAGAGAGGACACGTGACTTATGAAACTCACGCAGCTGGGAAGGGGCGCAGCTGAGACAGGTGCTGGGAGGGCCCAGTCTCTCCCCGAAGGGAACGGCTGTGAGCTGTTTAGGGTCAGGGCCTCCTTCATGGTACGTCAGGAGCCCAGGGCCGAAGAGGTGCTGCCCAGCCTGGCTTTGCATCTGAGCTGAGGGGTCGGGGGTTTCTGGGGAGGAAGGGAGGCTCTCGGAGGCCAGGTTCTGCCAGGCAGGTCCTTCACAGCTCGTCCACGGCCCAGCTTCGCTCACGGTGACTCGCGGGTTCTCCTGATGCTCACTGAGCCCCTGCTGTGTGCCCGGCCCCACGGCCTTCTTCACACGAGCTGCCTCGTTCCCCCTGCTATGAGCCTTGGAAGGGAGTGCTGATGGGCTTGAGTGTCCGCCGGGCATCGCAGCTGGGAGGATGCACAGCTGGATTGAATGCGACCTCAGGGCAGGAGGGACAGCCCTTCCTCTGCCCTCCTGCTTCGGGGTGTTCCTGCCAGCCCCCAGCTCCTCTGAGCATCCCCCCTCCAGACCACCCACCCCTCTACCCTTGGGCTCTTCAGCACTGACTTCTAGGATCCTGGTTATGAGGTTTTGTCCTCAGCTACCTTGAGTTGCTCTGTAAGCATCTCAAAAGGCAGTAAACAGGAAAATAGCCTTTCCCATTGCTTTCGTTTCCCTGAAGCTCCTGCCTCAGCGCCAGGCACGCTGCATAGGTCTCTCTGTTGCTCTTTAGTCGCTGAGTTCTGACTCTTTGGGATCGCATGGACTGTAGCCCGCCAGGCTCCTCTGTCCATAGGTTTTCCCAGGCAAGAATTCTGGAGAGGGTTGCCATTCCTGTCTCCAGATCTGCCCGACCCAGGGATCGAACCCCTGTCTCTCCTGTCTCCTGCATTGGCTACTACCAGGGAGAACCTGTTAAATTAAAAGAAAAAAAATGCCAGAAGTGGCACTGCAGGGCCTGTGAGCTGTGCCTTCTGGCGATGTTACACATAGGAGTGAACATTATAGCATTGCTTTACAAATGAGCAAAGCGGGGCTCGGAGAAGTTGGGGAGCGTGCCTGGGACCAAAGAGCTGGGAATGGGCTCAGCCTTTTGGACCTCGAAGCCGGAGTCCACCCAGCTGACCATCAGCTGGGACTGTGTCCCTGAGGTTAGGGGACAAGGACCATCCTTGGTAAGGGCCACTTATGCCAGGTGGCAGCTTGGAGACCGATGGCCAGTTCTGTTCCCTCCAGCCTGCCTGCCTCTGTGAAGTGAAGTGTCAGCTGCTCAGTCATGCCTGACTGTTTGCAACCCCACGGACTGCAGCCCGCTGGGCTCCTCTGTCCATGGGATTTTCCAGGTAAGGATACTGGAGTGGGTTGCCATTTCCTTCTCCAGGGGATCTTCCCGACCCAGGGATTGAACTGGGTTTCCTGCAGGCAGATTCTTTACCGACTGAGCTACGAGGGAAGCCTGCCTCACCACCAGCTTTTCATTTGTAAGCTAGCTTTATCGAGATTTGCTTTACATACCTTAAAATCCATCTGTTGTAAATGTACAAGGCGGTGACTGTGAGTAAACGCGCGGAGTTACGCGATCACCGCCACAATCCAGTCTACAACACTTCCGTCCGCCTCCAGAGGTTTCCTCGATGCCTGTCTCCCGACTTGGCAGGCGAGCTGTTTACCACTAGCGGCACCTAGGGAGCCCTGCTTCTTCTCAAACCCCCCAGTCAAAGTGCTGAAGCAGAATTGTACTCCGCGGGCCCTGGATATGTGATGGAAGAGTGGACGTTAGGGCAGAAGCCAGAGAGAACGGGTGTTCCTGTGGTTTGTACGTGTCTCTGATTTTGCACATCCTGAGGCTTAGAAATGCCATTGCCCACTTCTCCTCTATGCCCCCACTTCCGGGCAAACAGATGGGGAAACAGTGGAAACAGTGACAGGCTTTATTTTCTTGGGCTCCAAAATCACTGCAGATGGTGACTGCAGCCATGAAACCGAAAGACGCTTGCTCCTTGGAAGGAAAGCTGTGACCAACCTAGACAGCATATTAAAAAAACAGAGATGTTACTTTGCCAACAAAGGTACGTCTAGTCAAAGCTATGGTTTTTCCAGCAGTCATGTATGGATGTGAGAGTTGGACTGTGAAGAAAGCTGAGCTTCGAAGAATTGATGCTTTTGAACTGTGGTGTTGGAGAAGACGCTTGAGAGTCCCTTGGACTGCAAGGAGATCCAACCAGTCCATCCTAAAGGAAATCAGTCCTGAATATTTATTGGAGGAACTGATGCTGAGGCTGAAGCTCCAATATTTGGCCACCTGATGTGAAGAACCGACTCATTGGAAAAGACCCTGATGCTGGGAAAGATTGAAGGCAGGAGGAGAAGGGGATGAAGAGGATGGGATGGCTGGATGGCATCACCGACTTGATGGACATGGGGTTTGAGTAAGCTCCGGGAGTTGGTGATGGACAGGGAGGCCTGGCATGCTGCAGTCCATGGGGTTGCAAAGAGCTGGACACGACTGAGCGACTCACTGAACTACAACCTCTGTTTTTAAGACCCACACCTCTTACTGAGATGCGCGCTTGTCACTGAGCTTTGATAACATCTTAGAGGTTTCTGCTTTCCCTTCTGAGAGCTCTCCTGCCTATAAAGAGGAGGAGAAAAACGAGTTAGCATACAATGGAATGTTGTGCGGCGGTAGAAAGAATGAAATACTTACTGGGAGAGGCTCCACCAATGGATGGGCCCTGAAAACGTCTCAGTGAAGCCTGGAGACAGAAGGACGACATGCTGTGACCCCACTTCCGTGAAGCTGCAGGACGGGCCAGTGGACAGAGGTGGAGGGGAGATGAATGGTTGCCCGGGCCGGGGAGGCAGGCGCAGGGGTAGTGACTGCTTGGCGGGCTGGGGTTTCCTTTCGGATGAAAATGCTCTGGAAACCGAGGAGGTGAGGTGTGATGCTCAGAGTGTGTCCAGCGCCTCTGAGTGGGACACTTGGAAATGCTTCACGTGGTGCAGTTTTCTGTCAGGTGAATATTCAAATAAAGAGGGCAGGGCAGTGAATGGCCTGGAGTGGGGCTTGTCTCGGGGGAAGGACGGCTCCGAGCTTCACCCCCTTGGCTTCTGTACCCGAGTCCGGCAGTGTCCCCTCGCACCTGGCATTCGTTCGTCCCCTGGCCCTGAGGTTGAATGGGGACCTTAGCCAAGTGGATCTCACTTGCGAAGAGCCTCCTGGAGACAGGGCGCCGCGGGGAGCAGCATGGAGCCCGCGGTTCTGATGCGGGGATTGCCTCCTGCCCCGCCCTCTACCCTCAGGGCCGAGCGGGCTGTGTTCCTGGGCAGGACGGGGGCTTCCTTCCGTCCCCTTTCAAGGGGGCCAACGTTGGCCTGCTCGGGACCCCGCCCTCCCCAGGAGGCTTCACCCACCTTGCACCGCCCTCAGGGCCGAGCGGGCTGCGTTCCTGGGCAGGACGGGGGCTTCCTTCCGTCCCCTTCCAAGGGGGCCTACGTTGGCCTGCTCGGGACCCTGCCCCTCCCCAGGAGGCTTCACTCATCTTGCATGAGTCCCAAGCACTTTCCCTATGTGATTTCCCTCTTCTTAAAAAAAATGAAATTTTACAACCCTGATGCTGGGAAAGATGGACAGCAAAAGGGGAAGGGGGTGGCAGAGGATGAGAGGGTTGGATGGCATCACTGACTCAATGGACATGAGTTTGAGTAAACTCCGGGAGCTGGTGATAGACAGGGAGGCCCAGTGTGCTGCAGTCCATGGGGTCGCAGAGTCGGACACGACTGAGTGAATGAACAACAGCCATAGATGTTGGTATAAATACGAATGTATTAATATTATGTATTAAAACATTTTCTCCAGCCTAAGTGCCTGTCCCTTTTTCTTCTGTGTTTAAAAGAAATGAGAGCACTTTGAGGGGCCTGCAAGAATACCATGGGCCCTGGCACTGCTTACCAGAGGTGAGCCCCTCACTCTGAGATGAAGGTCCCAGAAAGGGGCTCCAGGTCCCCCAGAAGCTCAGCACTGAGACCCCCTCCATTCATCCTCTGTGTGGACGCCAATGTGCGTGGTAGCTGGGAAAAGGGCTCTCTCCCCTCTGCTCCCATCTCCAGCCCTGCTGAGTGTATTTCAGAAATCAGATGGGGCTTCCCTTGTGGCTCAGCTGGTAAAGAACCCTCCCGTAGTGCAGGAGACCTGGGTTTGATCCCTGGGTTGGGAAGATCCCCTGGAGAAGGGAAAGGCTACCCATTCCAGTGTTCTGGCCTGGAGAATTCCACGGACTGTATAGTCCATGGGGTCGCAAAGACTCGGACACGACTGAGCGACTTTCACTCACTTACTCTCTGCCCAAAGCAACACTTATTGATAGATCCCTGGTGCCCAGCATTTTGATTCATGCATGGTAGGGACACAGGGCTGAGAGGGGCTTGCTGCTTCCCAGGAGTGACAGTGCGGACTGGCTTAGGCTGTGGACGTACCAAGAATTTCCAGGCAGCATATACCCTGAGGACCACTGGTGTGGACCAGTCAGGAATGCACAGTCACTCCCAGCTGCAATAAGGAGGCATTCACAAAGGGGAGATGCGTCGTTTGGGGCTTACGTGGGTTTCAGCAGATCCATCCTTCTTGATGGGAAGACATGTTGTCATTCTTTGCCAGTAAACCATTTTAGGAGATTTTTTTTTAATTGAAGGATAATTGCTTTACAGAATTTTGTTATTGTTTGTCAAACCTCAGCATGAATCAGCCATAGGTATACAAATATATCCCCTCCCTTTCGAATTGTTTTTGACATGAAATATTTATTGTTGTTATTTAGTCTCCAAGTCTTGCCCGACTCTTTGCAACTCCTCAGGCTGTAGCACGTGGAGCTTCTGTGTCCTCCCCTGTCTCCTGGGGTTTGCTCAAACTCATGTCCATTGAGGGGTGATGCCATCTAACCGTCTCATCCTCTGCCACCCCCTTCTGCTTTTGCCTTCAATCTTCCCCAGCATCAGGGTCTTTTCCAATGAAATTTTATTAGTGGATGATAAAGGGGAACAAGTCTAGAAAAATGGAGCCAGAGTATTAAAATTTAATCCACTTTTTTGATTCCTATGTGAAATAACTACAAGAAAGTGGGTGGCTGCCCCTGCAGTGCCCTTTTGCAAGGCAGTCCTGCCTGTTGGTCTGGCCATCAGCGGTGTCTGGGGAGTCGGGCCGGGTGGGAGGGCGGCTATCTGAGAAGCCACCGTGATCCCCGTTGGGCTGGAGCGCTGTCGGGGTGTCTTCTGGGCTCTGTGGAGGGTCCTCGTCTCTCTCTTGTGTTTTCCGAGTCTCTCTGGGGCCGGACATTGCTGGCTGGTGAATGAGAGAGGGCTGGGGTGGGGGTCGTAACAGGCAGGTCTGTCTTGCCCCATGTGTCTCTGGGGGCCTGCCTTACTGTTAAGAGCAATGATGCAGCGGAAGATGTAATGTAATAACAGAGCAGGAGCTACGAGGGTTGCTGAGAGCTGAGGAGAGGCACGGGGCAGATAAAGGGGCTGCAGACTCCTGAGCAGCGACTTCTCCCCCCGCGTGGGTGGTGTTGGGCAAAGCTCCTGGGGACCCACCCTGAGCTTTGTCTGCAGCCATCACCCGGGTTTACTGAGGGCAGGACTCCTGAGAACAGGATCATGTTTGCCTTTGGGGCGGTGCTGTGGGTAAGTGCAAACCGCCCGGGCTGAGTTAGACTTCCCCGAGCTGGGCCACCAGCCAGCCCAGACACCAGGTCTCCGAAAGTCGCTTTGCACGTTCAGAACTCGCTTTGCTCATCTGCAGGGTGGGTCGCCCGAGCTGCTGTGCAGGGTGACTTTGTGACGGGGCGCTGTGCAGGCGGGCGTCCGTGGGGAGGACGTGGTCTGTACAGCGAGTGACGTGCTGTGCGTCACATCACTCAGGGGTCGGTGGCGTCACCTTGTTTTAAATCCTCAGAGCACACAGAGAAGCTAACCCCAAATGCAGACCCAGTGGTCCGGGTTTGCAGCTCTCTTTTCCCCAAGGCTTCCCTGGTGGCGCTGGCGGTAAAGAACCCATCTGCCAAACCAGGAGATCTAAGAGACCCAGGTTCGATTCCTGGGTCAGGAAGATTCCCTGGAGGAGGAAATGGCAATCCACTCCTGTATTCTTGCCTGGAGAATCGCATGGACAGAGGAGCCTGGCGAGCTACAGTCCGTGGGATCGCAGGAGTCAGACATGACTGAGCGACTAACATTTCACACTTTCTCATGCCCCGACACCTACTTCCTGACTGCCCCGGGGGTTTGGAGGTGCGAGGCTGAAGAGGGTTAGCATCCGGCAGCTCAGACGGTTTTGGGGTCTGAAGAAGGTCTTTCTCTTACTTCTCTCTTTCCACCCTTGTAGCCTTCCCCAGGCCAGTGCTGGGCCAGCCAGACTTGTGGGCTGTGGTGCCCTCTGGTGTTCAGGTAACATTATTGCAGGGGCTTCTTCAAATTCACCGATTTCAAGATGAGGCCAAACCACGCCCCCCCCCCCCCCCCCAAATCCAGCCTACCTTTCCACCCCATTTGGACAGTACTTAAAAAAAAGTCACTTGCCTTTGCAAAACGCTAAACATATTTAAACCTGGCCTTGTCGCCAAGGATTTTGTTTTTATAAATTAAAAAAAGGTAGGTAATAAAGATAAAAAAAAGATGAAGCCAGGATAAAATATATTTTAAGATAAAATGTGTGGTCCCAACAGGGATATGGTCTAGAGCTTTCTAGATCGGTTCTCATGAGACCCCCTTGTCTGTCTACTCTCACCAGGAGAGGTTCCCGGGGGACTCTGGAACCCCCAGGGGCTTCCCTGGGTGGCTCAGACGGTAAAGAGACTGCCTGTGATGCAGGAGACGTGGGTTCAATCCCTGCCTCGGGAAGATCCCCTGAAGAAGGCAATGGCAACCCACCCCAGACCCCGGGGCTGGAAAACCCCACGGACAGGGGAGACTAGCAGGCTACAGTCCAGGGGGCCGTATGGAGTCAGACACGGCTAAGCATGTCTGCACGCAATTGACATACATACTGACATTGTCTTGAGGACTGGAGGGTTGAGGGGTGGGGCAGACACACTCCCTCAAGGGGGAGAAGCGACAAGAAAAACGGCAGACGTTTATTAAGCACTGATTTCGGTGACTTTCACCTGTTAATCTGTTGTCACAGCGAATCTCGTGGGCCTGGTCGTGAGCCCATCGCCAGGGTTCGACCAGGAAGGTGAGGCTCAGCGCTAACCCGGGTGCCTGAGGTCACACATACAGTGAGCGGTGGAGCTGGTTGGCGCGATGGTGTGATTCAAGTCCAGGCAGTTGGGTTCTGGCGCTCTCGAGGTTTCAAAGACATGGACCAGCACCTAGGTCTGTGTTCCATGGTGGTGACTGTTCGCGTGGTTGTCAAGAGTCCTGCTAAGCTCGACTCTGAAGAGTGACTCTAAAAGTCCACTCCGGCTGTGTGTGTGTGTGTGTGTGTGTGTGTGTGTGTGTGCCACTATATAAGTAGCTCAGGGCTCCCCTGGTGGCTCAGATGGTAAAGAATCTGCCTGCAATGCAGGAGACCCGTGTTCTATCTCTGGGTCAGGAAGATCCCCTGCAGAACGGAATGGTAACCCACTCCAGTATCTTTGCCTGAGAAATCCCACGGACAGAAGAGCCTGGTGGCTACAGCCCACGGGGTCACAAAGAGTCAGACATGACGAGCAGCTAACATGTGCTTACAGCTGTCTACCAGCTTCTTCCAAGGAAGAAATAAATCAGTCTTTGGTTATTTTTGCAGCTGGACCTCCAAAATTATACCAGTGGGTGAGGGCACCCCTCCTTTCTACGCTTGTGCAAATCTTGGCAAGACAAAATCCCTGAATGGCTTTCAACAAACGCTGGTGCTGGGAATCTTAGGCAGAGAGAGGTCTGAGCTGGGGGTGGTCCTTGGCGGGCATCGCTCCTTGACATCGCTGGCGTCTGTCGCCACCTAGTGGTTCCTCTCTGTATCAGCTCTGAAAAGAGCATCTCATTCCAGCATCCCGGACTGAAAGGCATCTGATGGAGGACGCCCCTGGCGGAGACCCAGGGTTCTGATCGGATGAGGTGGTGGTCTTCTGTGGGCCCAGTCTGGGAAGGGCCAGTGGGACTCGTGGAAGAAAACCCGTGCTTTGGGTTAGAATCAGTTGCACACCTGGATGCTATGTGACTTTTTCAGGTTGCTTAAACTTCCCCCATCGCCAGTTGCCCACGTGAAGGGAGGCTGTTGCTCCGGGTGGTTTGGGAATTAGAAGTAATCAAGCCCTGGTCCCCAGGGGCTTCCCTTGTGGCTCAGCTGGAAAAGAATCTGCCTGCAATGCGGGAGACCTGGCTTTGATCCCTGGGCTGGGAAGATCCCCTGGAGAAGGGAGAGGCTACCCACTCCAGTATTCTGGCCTGGAGAATTCTGTGGACTACACAGTCTGTGGGGTCATAGAGAGTCGGACACGACTGGGTGACATTCACTTGACTCTAACTTTAAGCCCTGGCACACAGGGCTCCCTTCCGTGAGGGCTCGTGGACTGAAACTGTGCACAGCTTTCTGACGTCATCCTGTTGTGTTGTTCCCGGGGGTGGGTGATGGTCCGGACCAGTTATCCGCCTGCTGTATCAAGTACACTTTCCAAAATAAGCTCTTTATTTGGGGATCCTTCTGGATTTACCAAACAGTTGCAGAGTCAGTACAGAGGGTTCCTGCCCACCCTTGCCTGGTTTCTCCAACTGTTAACCCTCTGTAGCCCTGTTGTCAAAACTCATATGTTACCATGTTGCAATGCTGTGTATTGAACCACACGCTTTACTTGAGCATCACTAGGTTTTTCACTAATGACTGCTTCCTGTTGGGGATCCAATTGGAAGCCCACATTCCATTTAGTCCTGTCTGGTCTTGACGATCTTGGAGAGTACTGGTTCTGTGTTTTGAAGAATGCCCTTCACTTTGGCTTTGTCCGATGTTTTCTCATAACAGCCTGGGGTTTGGGGAAGAACACCACAGAGGTGAAGCGGTCTCGGGGTGTCCTGTCAGGGGCCTGTGATATCAGCATGACGCTGACCTCGATCGCTTGGATAATGTGGTGGCTGCCGGGTTTCTCCACTGTAAATTTCTGCTCTTCTCGTTCCTCTGTTCCTTGGAAGAGTCACCAGGTAGAGCCCGCGTTCAGCAGGAGGGAATCAGCTCACTTCCGAGTTTGTTGTTACAGTTCGGCCGATAAGTTGTGTCCGATTCTTTGCGACCCCATGGTCGGCAGCACGCCAGGCTGTCTCCCAGAGTTTGCTCAAGTTCATGGCCATTGAGTCGGTGATGCCATCCCACCATCTCATCCTCTGCCGCCCCCTTCTCCGGTCCTCAATCTTTCCCAGCTTCGAGGTCTTTTCCAGTGAGTCGGCTCTTCGTATCAGGTGGCCAATTTCCCAGGGGGGAGGTCCCTACATACAGTGTCTGGAGTTCTTCTGTAAGGAACTTTTGTTTCTTCTCTCCCATGGATTTATCTGTTCAACCCTGTATTTATATCAGCGTGGGCTCACAGGTGCCTGTGAAAACCCATTTTCCTTGTCCTGATCATGGAATCGTTCCTTTCAAGCTTGGAGGGATTGTCTAGGTGTGGTTTGGGGTCTGAGTGCATAGTCCTCGATCATTTCTTTTAGCTTTAGGGTTTTTAAATGTTTTTTTTCTTTATTGTGGTGAGAGTCACACAATATAAACTTCCTGTTGTAACCGTATTTAACTGTACACTTAGTCCAGTTCCACCAAGTACATTCCCATCGTGTGCGACACTGACCATCACCCGTCTCCCAGATTTTTCGCCTTCCTACACTGCAGCCGAAGAATTGATGCTTTTGAACTGTGGTGTTGGAGAGGACTCTTGAGAGTCCCTTGGACTGCAAGGAGATCCAACCAGTCCATTATAAAGGAGATCAGTCCTGGGTGTTCTTTGGAAGGAATGATGCTAAAGCTGAAACTCCAGTACATTGGCCACCTCATGTGAAGAGTTGACTCATTGGAAAAGACTCTGATGCTGGGGGTGATTGGGGGCAGGAGGAAAAGGGGACGACAGAGGATGAGATGGCTGGATGGCATCACTGACTCGATGGACGTGAGTCTGAGTGAACTCCGGGAGTTGGTGATGGACAGGGAGGCCTGGCGTGCTGCGATTCATGGGGTCGCAAAGAGTCGGACACGACTGAGTGACTGATCTGACCTGAACTGAACACTGCAGCTGGGTTCCCTTTAAGCCCTCATCCCCCTCGCCCTGCCCTCTCCTGCCCCTGGCAGCCACTAGTGGACCCTCTGACTCATGAATCTGACTGTTCAGTTCTAGGTGTTTTTTTTAAGCCCACGATAACATGCAGGTCCAATTACTTGCTTGGATTAGGACTTGGGGGCTCTGTCGGTGGCAGGCCCTGGCGATGCCCCTTTGCGGTGGCTGGGGACTTCGGTGCCTCTTTGGGACAAGTAGCGGGCTCAGCAGCCTCCCCACCGTCCTGCCTGGAAATCCTGGCCCTGCTCTTACTGCAGTGCCTTTGGGAAGGTCAGGGCCCTCGTCCTGCCCGCATCCTGCACAAAGGCAGAGGCGGGGATGGGAGAACGTGTCTGTCTCTGCAGCCACCAAAGCTCCTGCTGTTACTTAACGCTGAGGAAGACATCCATCCCAGCTTCCTATGGGACACTGATTTAACTTGTTTGACCTTCACAGGAAGTCATTTTTCTTATTTGTTTCAACTTTTTGAGGAGCTGCTTCCTGGGACCCTTTATGGACCACTTGCACGGAGGTGTAACCCTCCCCTGCACACACACACACCCTTTTGTGTTTCTGTGGCTAAGATTTCACTGTGCTGTGCTCGGTCGCTGAGTTGTGTCTGACTCTTTGCTAACCCCATGGACTGTAGCCCGCCAGGCTCCTCTGTCCATGGGATTCTCCAGGCAAGAATCCTGGAAGTGGGTTGCCATGCCCTCCTCCAGGGCATCTTCCCAACATAGAGATTCAACCCACATCTCCTGAGTCTCCTGCTTTGCTGGCAGGTGGATTCCTCACCCTGAACCACGTGGGGAGCCCACGTGTCTTGACCAACAGGGTATTCTGGGTGCCTGCGTTCACGGAATGCTGCACAGCCAGCCCGGACATTGCATGCTCACCTGTTTGTTTTAAAATAAGAACAATTCTCGCCTGCCACGTAATAAAATGTGTTTGGGGCAGGATGCCCTCACTGGGTGACCTTGGGCAAAATATATGAGTCATCGGTGAAATGGAAAGAATAACACCTGTGTCTTCAGGAGGAATTAATGAAAGCTCGGGCTTATGACGCTGCAGGGCTAAAACGATTTATGGTAGCTTATCACAGCCTCACTTATAAAGGCAATTAGAATAGAGAGTACATAGGATTAACCTTCAGGAACCATTTAACTCCCCTCCAGAGGGCTGTGCTCAGCCTTGGGAGGCAGAGATGAATAAAAACGGACTCCTCTGTCTCAGGCCAGCTCAGAAAGTTCAGTGGATTCTTGGGTCCGACGGGTGCGGGTTGAGATTTGGCTCTGTTAGGAAAGCGGAGGGCAGAGAGCTGGGCGGGAGACACTGTCCAGCCTCGCAGACCAGGGTGAACGCACCGTTCTGAGAAATCCCCATCCAGGGGGCTCTCGGGGTTCAGGGGTTTGTGCTATCAGAGGACGCCCCTCACCCCCAGGACTCAGCGTGGAGTTAGACTCACTGATACAGGACTGATTCCAGTGGAGCGAGAAAAAGCAAAATCAGGAAAGGGAAAAGGCACGGGGGGCGGTGGGGTCTGGAGGAAACTGGGCACACGCTTCCAGGAGTCCTTGTCTCTAGGGGGGAAGGGTCACCAGAACATGCTGCCCCCCCATAGCGGCCAGGAGCCACACGTGGCCGGGGGCAGCTCCGCTGCGGCTCGTGTGAACCCACTTAGAGGTGCTCTCAGTGGGGCACGTGGGGCTTCCCTGGCGGCTCAGATGGTAAAGAGTCTTCTTGCAGTGTGGGAGACCCGGGTTTGATCCCTGGGTTGGGAAGATGCCCCGGAGAAGGGCATGCATGGCAACCCACTCCAGTAGTCTTGCCTGGGAAACCCCATGGACAGAAGAGCCTGGCGGGCTACAGTCCATGGGGTCGTGAAGAGTTGGACACGACTGAGCGACTGATGCTTCTTCCGCTTTTCAAGCAGAGCATGCACGCTGGGTGTCAGAGGCTTAGTGTGGAGAAAGCCACAGAGGAGTTGATGAATAATTTTCTTCTTTTTTGGCTGCCCTGGGTCTTCGTTGCCATGCGGGGCTTTGTCTGTCTGTGGGGACGGGGCTGCTCTCGTCGCGGGGGCTTCCCTTGTTGCTGAGCTCGGGCTGCAGTAGCTGGGCTGCACGGGCTTCCTTGCTGCTCAGCTTGTGGCATCTCCCCGGACAAGGGATTGAACGCCCGTCCCCTGCATTGGCAGGCAGATTCTTAACCACTGGATGACCAGGGAAGTCCGCTTATGAATAATATTTAAAAATATTAATTTTATGTTGAAACAATGATATGTGAGATATGTTGGATTAAATAAACATGATTAAAATGAATTTCAACTGTTTCTTTTTAGTTCTTCAATGCGATTTGAATGTGCTCAGTCGCTCAGTTGTGTCCGACTCTTTGGGACCCCATGGACTGTACCCCGCCAGGCTCCTCTGTCCATGGGATTTCTCAGGCAAGAATACTGGAGTGAGTTGCCATTTCTTTCTCAAGGGGATCTTCCCTACCCAAGGATCTTCCCTACCTGTGTCTCCTGCATCTCCTGCATTGCAGGCAGAGTCTTTACTGCTGAGCCACCGGGGAAGCCCCACCAGAATATTTAAGATTACATAGGAGCTGATGCTTTACTTCTCTTGGTCAGCATTTTCTTGTGTCGGGCACTGTTCTAAGCCTTTTCACCCCCTCCCCACCCCTCTAAGGGACATCCCATCCTTATCCCATGATCGAGACAAGAAAATGGAAGCCTGGAGAAATGATGTAAGATCACCCAGCTGTGGTGACAGGATAAATAGAGCTAGATATGTGCCCAGGGTGTTGGTGTCCAGTTCCAAAACCCACCCTCTTGCCCAGTGCCCTCTGTTGTCTTTTAAGATGTTGGTGCTCTTAAAGAACTCACCACATAGCCTCTGAAACAGAAATAAATACTGCTATTGTAGGGTTTGAATAGTGCCGTGATCCAGGTTTATACAGGAGGCACAGATAATTGGTTCTGATCTTTGAAGGAATCCTGGCAGGCTTCCAAGAGGAGGTGACATTTGAATGGGGTCTGAAGGTGGTTGGCAGAGAAAGGGATGGGCATTCTAGTAGTGGGCTCCTGTGTGCACAAGCACAGAGGGGAGAGGAAAAGCAGATGCTTTGGGATGTCTGAGAACATCCTTTAGGGGAGAAGCCTTCAGGGAGTTCAGGGGGAGACATGCAAACACATGCCCGACAGGATCCTGAGGATCCTGGGCTTAGTGGTTGGGTTGAACTTCATACTGATGGAAAAGGATTTTAAGTAGAGAAACAGCACCACCAGTGGGAGATGGTTTGAGGGTGCTCAGCCTTCTGGGAGGAGGATGGCTTGAGGGCAGGGGGGAAGCCCCTCATTTAGGAGACTGGTCAGGGGTCCAAGGGTGAGACCACGAGGACCTGGGCATGAGCGGGAGAGGAGGGTGTGGATTGAGGGGGGTGCTGGGTGTGGATCCACGGAGATTGTTGGTGCAGCAGAGGGTGGATTCAAGATGGATCCTGGGTGTCTTATCCATGCCGAATAGTCAATGGTGCCACCCAGAAACTGGCAGGAAGAAAGGGAGGGGGCGGGCTTGTGGGCGGTGGGGAGAGCACTTTTAAACTTTTTAGTTTGTGTTGGGGTATCGCGGATGGACAACGCTGTGATAGTTTCAGGCACACGGCGAAGGGACTCAGCCAAACACACGCACGCATCCACTCTCCCCCAAACTCCCCTCCCATCCAGGCTGCCACACAACACGGAGCAGAGTTCCCTGTGCTGTACGGGAGGTCCTTGTTGGTTATCCGTTTAAAATCTGGCAGTGTGTCCATGTCAACCCCAAACTCCCTAACCATCCCTCCCCCGCCCAATCCTTTCCCTACCCTCAGTAACCACGAGCTTGCTCTAAAGTCTGGGAGTCTGTTTGCCTTTTGTAAATAAGTTCATTTGTATCATTTCTTTCTAGATTCTGCATATAAGGGATGTCATATGCTATTTCTCCTTCTCTGTCTGGCTTTCTGTCTGAGTTACTTCACTCAGTGTGACAACCTCTGGGTCCATCCCGTGTTGCTGCACACGGCATTATTTTATTCTTTTTAACAGCTGAGTAATATTCCACTGCATACGTGTACCACATCTCCTTTATCCATTCCTCTGTTGTTGAACATTTTCACTGGGGAGGAGTGCTCTTAGACAAGATGAGTTTCTGGGAGGGCCCCCTGGGTGAGCTGATTCTGTTAAGTGCTGGAAATAGTCACCTAGGGCTCAGGCCACAGAGGTGGTCAGCTCAGGGCTGACCATGGCTCTCAGCGATTAGGGAGCCCAAGGATGTAGCCTCCTATTAAGCACACTGTGTATATTATCTCATTTAACCTTCTGAGTTACTTGTGGTGTAGAATCCTAACCATGCAGAAGAGTGTCCAAGAACTGATGCTTTTGAACTGTGTTGTTGGAGAAAGCTTTTGAGAGTCCCTTGGACTGCAAGGAGATCCAACCAGTCCATCCTAAAGGAAATCAACCCTGAATGTTCACTGCAAGGAATGATGCTGAAGGTGAAGCTCCAGTTTTTTGGTCATCTGATGGGAACAGCTGACTCATTGGAAAAGTCCCTGATGCTGGGAAAGATTGAAGGCAATAGGGGAAGGGGGCAACAGAGGATGAGATGGTTGGATGGCATCATCGACTCAATGGACATGAGTTTGAGCAAACTCCGGGAGATAGCGAAGGACAGGGGAGCCTGGTGTGCTGCGGTCCATGGGACGCAAAGTGTCGGACACGGCTGAGCGACTGAGCAACAACCACAATGCAGAAGAGACCGTGAGCTCAGGGAGGGCCACTAGATGGCCGATGGCCACACAGCTCTTAACCAGGGCCAGGGCTGAAACCCCCGGTTTCCCTCGTCTCTGGGTTTACCCTCATTCCTCTGCCCGTGCTCACCAGGACGTTTTGGAAAGAGGACACAGAAATTCCAGCAACGAGGGACAGAGAGAGAGTGGCTGGATGGCAGGAGAGAAGCCGGGAGACTGTAGCGTGTTCCAGGTTCCCAGGATGAGGAACGTCAGGGCTACGGAGGACTCTTTGTACTTAGCGCTTGGAGTGTCATAGGGTGATGTTTTTACTCGCTAGGTCGTGTCTGACTCTTTGCAACCCCATGGACTGTAGCCCACCAGGCTCCTCTGTCCGTGGAATTTCCCAATCAAGAATACTGGAGTGGGTTGCCATTTCCTCCTCCAGGGGATCTTTCTGACCCAGGGAGTGAACCCCAGTCTCCTGCATTGGCAGGTGGTTCCCTACCACTGAACCCCAGTCTCCTGCATTGGCAGGCGGGTTCCCTACCACTGAGCCACCCGGGAAGCCCCCTGTCATTGGGTGACCTTGAGCCAAAGCAGTTTTGAGGATGCTGGGCGTGGATGGCAGATACAGAGGCTGGAGCAGTGGCCCGGAGGAGCAGATGCAGCGATTCAGGAAACGCAGCTGCTGGGGATGTGGGGGAGCAGAGCTGGATCTACCCCGGAGGTAACGAAGCGCCAGCCCCTCACCTCCATGGACCCTCCACGCCCTGCACAGGACTGTGTATTTAAACCCTCACGTGTATGTATAACCTCATTGTTTTTCTTAAAGAAGCTGTCCCTCCCTTCAGAAAAATGTCCAAGCTTCAGGTCCAACAAAACCTGGATCCGTCCTTAGGAGGGGGAGCTGAGTTGAAAGATGGAATTGAGGAGGCAGTCAGCCCAGGAGCCAGCTCCCGGCTCTGAGATCCAGGCCTGGCTTTGCCACTTGCCAGCTGCAGACCTGGGCAAGTTATTTAACCTCTGGGCACTTCCCTTTCCTTTTCTGTAAAACAGAAATCATAAAAGTGCCCATCTTCTAAGGGGGTTGAAAAGATTCAGGGGGATGATGTGTACGAAGTGATTTGCTCAATGCCTTTGCTATGGTTTCCTGTTATATAATATTCTTATTAATATGTATATTCCTGCTGGTGTTCTAAGGATTTTTTTTGTTTTGTTTTCCTGTGGAATTCTCCAGGCAAGAATACTGGAGTGGGTAGCTATTCCCTTCTCCAGGGGGTTTTCCTGACCCAGGGATTGAACCCCCATCTCCTGCATTGGCAGGTGGATTCTTTACCCCTGAGCCACCAGGGAGGCTCATATAATACTCTTATTAATATGTATCTTCCCGCTGGTGTTCTGAGGGTTTTTTTTTCTCCTGTGTCAGGTTCCTTCAGTGGTCTACAATGAAGACCACGTGTTCTTCAGTTAGTGACCCCATAATCCCAACATTTGTCTCTTTTTATTATTGCCAATTCTAATTTTTATTGTGGGCAACAATAAAAAGGCATAAGCGAAAAACCAAACCCCTAAAATCTACTGATTGGAGAGCTCGGTGATGGACTAGGAGCGAGAGGTTCATGGAAGGACCACAGGCGGGTTTAGCTCTCAGTTAGAGAGTTCTCAGCTAGATGTCTCAGTCGAGTTGTAAAAGGGCCCAGCAACCCCGTTACTTTGCCTTCCCTGGGGGCTCAGATGGTGAAGAATCTGCCTAGAGTGTGGGAGACCCGGGTTCAATCCCTGGGTCGGGAAGATCCCCTGGCTAACCCACTCCAGTATTCTTGCCTGGAGAATCCCATGGACAGAGGAGCCTGGTGGGCTACAGCCTGTGGGGTCGCAAAGGGTTCGACACGACTGAGCGACTAACACTTCAGTCCTACTATTGGGCGTATTCTCTGAAAAAACCATAATTCAAGAAGACACATGCCCACCCACGGTCACTGCAGCATTGTTTACCATAGCCAGGACATGGGAACAACCTAGATGCTCATCGACAGATAAAGGGATAAAGAAGACATCCCCCCGCCCTCCGCCAACCCCACACACACAGTGGAACACCACCACCAAGTACAAGGAACGAAATCGGGTCATCCCACCGTTTGTTTCTGAGGATGGGATCCTGTCCTGGGAGGCGCCTGGAGTCAAGAGCTGTGTTTCAGAAGTTCTAGGTCTGTAGACCATGCAGGGCGGAGGGCCGCGCCCCAAGCCTGGGATGACACGTGCCAGAGCCCCGCTCGCAGGCCTGAGGCTGAGTTCCTGATGCAAAAACCCAGAACGGCTGGAAGTCCGTCCATCTGATGGGCAGTCTGCTGCCCATCAGACCTGCCCTTCCCTCCGGCCCCTCTCCTTTTGGAGAGCAGACCTTTCTCACGTGGAGTGAGACCCCGAAGGAGGAGAAGGTGGGTCTGGTCCCCTATGGCAGGAGCAGTGCCGAGCATCCCTGGGCAGCCGGTTCCAGGCTGGACTGGGTTGTACTCGCAGGGACAGCTGGTCCATCTGCGGGCTCCTGCCGCGGGCCCGGGAGCGACAGCTTGGCGGGCTCAGGCCAGGCTCTAGACCCTCCCGGGACCGCTGGAGGCGCGGAGCCCTGGACCGCTTCCCGGAGCGCGGCGCGGCTGTCCTCCGAGCGGCCGCGCGATGGAGCTGTGGCTCCGCCGGCGGCCGCGGCCCCCCGCCGCCCTGCCCGGGAACCGGCGCCCGGCCGGCCCGCGGCCTAGGGCTGGGGCGCAGCGCCGCTCCCTCCGCGGCGGCCAGCTTCCCGGGCGCACAAAGCCGCCGCTCGGGGCCCAGGGCCTCCCCACGGACAGCCCCCGGCGGAAGAGGCTTGCGTCTTGGGCACTGTTTCCCCCTCCTTGGCCTGGCCTTACAGAGCACCCTTGCTGCTCCTGACTTGATTCTTCTTAAAACATGTCTTTTTTTCAGCTGTTTATTTGCCTGCGCCGTGTTTGTGCGGCCTCATCAATAGCTGTTTACCAGGTCGCTTACCCTCGAGCCCCCGGGGGCATCCTGAAGCCATGCAGTTTCATTCCATCTTTACTCTGATTTGCGTTTGGGAATTGAAGGGAGAAATGGCAGGGCTGGTCTGTTTCCTTTTTTCAAGCTTCTAACCTCTCTCCAAAAAAATCCCTCTTGGGGCTTGTGCTCCGGGAGAAAGGTGTTTGAACACCGAGTTCAAGCGAGCTGGCGGCGATGGAATGTAGGAGAAGAAAAAGAAAAAAGGAGGCTTTTCAAAGATGAACTTTTTTATCCGACTCCAAACCTGCCGCGGTGCGCTTTTATAAAATGCTGAGAAGCACAAAGAAGGAAATAAAAAGCAGTCATGATTTTTCACTTAGAAATGACTTGTATATTTTTGATATTTGGTTTCAAGATTTACTGTTGTTCACTGCACAGGTCTGACCCCACCCCAGCCCCACTCCCCACATAGGATCTGTTTATTCACTTGAGTGGATGTAGCTGAGCTTTTTAATTTAATATGCCATGTATGTTTTTGCTTGGCCAGCCGGCTTCTGAACCAGTCGCACTGAAGTGGGTCCACTTCTGAAGTTCTGTATGCAGACGGCTGTCAGCTAGGCTTCTGTGCGCACACCTCTTGTGGAGGCCGTGATTCAGACCTTTGGAGGAGGGTGAAGGGCTTGGAGTTTCCAGGGAGGGCAGGATTGCGCAGACGAGACTCCTTGCAAAGACCAGGGTGGCCTGGTTTCCGTTTGGAAAGGGAGCACCCCTTTTCAGATCAGCGGGGGACACACAGAGTGGGGTGTCCAAGCCTCTGAGCGCTGAGCTCCCTCCTGGCGCCTCCGGGCCTCTGAATGTAGGCAGGAGGTTTCCCAGGCTGCCTGGGGGCTGGGGGCTGAGAGGCGGGGCTCAGGGGTCACAGAATCAGGCCCCTGTCCCCTTGGAGGACCCCGGGATGAATGCGGAGGGAGTGGTGGGGGTCAGGCGGCTCCTCCCAGGCCCGCTCCCCTCCCCTCCCGGGCGGACGCCACGGGCAGCCGGAGCTGAGGTCTTCTGGCAGCTCCGGGGAGGCCAGGTCCCAGCGCAGGACTCGGCAAGCATGCGCCCACCTGGAGTGGCAGGGGGCAGGGGCAGAAAGAGGAGGGGGCGCTGCCCTCCCTTCTCCTTGGGGGCAGCGGGGTACCTCCCTGAGAGAAGGCAAACCGTCTTTTCTTTATCTTTTCTCTTCAAAAGTTTCCCTGCGTCCGCGGTCTCCTGCCACACTCCCTGGCGGCCTCCTAGAGGCACGAGGGGTCATGTGGTTTCTCAGGACTCTGGAAAGAAGCCACAGGGGGACAGGGACAAAGGGAACAGAGCCCTGATGGGCCAGGGAAGGTGGCCCTTGGACAGGGCGGTGGGGACGGCCCTCCACGGGCACGCTGAGCAGCCCCCAGGCCACTCTGTGCCCCTGGGCGAATCACAATGGCTCTCAGCTTCGGTTTGCTCAGCCCTGGATGGAGCGAACGCCCAGCCATCCATCAGAGGGTGGAGGCAAAGCAGGTTGAGAGAGCGGATGGTCATCTCTTCAAAGCTGGTGATTATTCCCCGCTCCCTGTGACCCAGACGTGGTGCTGAGTGCTCTGTGAAGATGGAGATGGTCCCCTGTTCATTCGCTGCAGACCCCAGAGCTGGCGTTGTCGTGGTCCCCTTGGTGGGGGGTGAGGCCGAGAGAGGCCGTGGTCCCTGCCCGAGGTCATCCGGATGTCAGGCACTGCAGCAGGGGCCGGGACCTGGAGCGGGGCTCTGACCTGCTTGGCTGGGTGGTCGGTGCCCACCCGCCCCCAAAGCACCCTTTCCCCCTGGCGACCCCGCCCGTGTGCCGGTCAGACGGCAGCTCCTCCTGCTCCTGGCCTAGAGCTTTGCGGATCTCTTCCTCTACAAGTCATGGGATCCATTCTTCGCTTTAGAGACTGCACAGTAAACAACCCTGCCGTTTTGAACAAAGGGGCAGCGTGGTCTGTAACGGCCTTGCTCAACGTGGTCATAAGACATGAAAGATAACCGTCTCGTCATGTCTCGTTTCCACTAACAGAGAGCGTGCCTCCAAGGATGTGTGTGTCGTGTGCATGAGTGTATCATGTATGCGAATGCATGTGTGCATCAGGTACACGTGTGCATGTGCATGTCACGTGCACGGGTGTCATGTACACGTGTGTGCACATGTCATGTACACACCTGCATGCACGTGTCATGCAGTCTGTCACAGGCACTTGTCATGTCTATGCATGCACGTCATGTGCACAGGTGCTGTACAAGTGTCACATGCCATGTACACACCTGCATGTGTGTGCTGCACACGTCTGTTGCATGCATGTGTCATGTATGTGCGTGCACTGCATGTCGTGCACGTGTGCATGTTACGTGCATGTGTGTCGTGTGCACACGTGTGCCACGTCCACGTGTGTGTCGTGCCCACACATGTGTGCACTTGCATGCGTGTGGACAATCTCACCCCTGGAGGTGGAAGGCACATTGGTGTTAGAAGCTGTGGCACAGGCAGGGTGAAAGGTCCGCGTGACTTCCGGGGCTCCCTAGGCCAGGGAACTCCTGCCCATCTCCTTGCTCCATGCCTCCAAAGATTCCTTTAAAGAAGATCAAGTCCTTTCATCGGACACTCGGGGCAAGGCCAACAAGGGTGTGGACGAGCTTCGGTTAGAGCAGGACCAGTCAGCAAGGGCCCAGCCATCCTCTTCACACCATTTCCCCTGGGAGGCTGAGGGTGCTGTCTGATGGGTGATGGGGGGGAAGGTGGACTCAGTGGACGAGGGGACCAGGCTCTGCCTTTTGTCTGCAGGTCCCAGAGGCCTTGCACGTCGCTGGGGTATGTTGTCAAGGGGTCATCCTGCTGACAGGCAGGGCATTGTATTCCAAACAGCCCTATTTGCATCAGGCCTGTGCTGAGAACTCAGCTTCTTAGGAAACAGAGAAATACTGCCCTCGGGGAGCTTGTAGTCAAACACTCAAGGGCATGACTATAATGTAAATACTAGAAAGCTCGTGTTTATTGACCACATTCTATGCCCAGATGGAGGTGTTCTGCAGAGGTTGTCTTGATACCTTCCACACTTCCAGAAGGTAGGTATTATACCTTTTATGAGCGAAGAAGCATATTTAGAGAAAGGAAGCAACTTGCCTTAGGTCACACAGCTCACTGGGGGCAGAGTGGAGAATCTGACCCTCGCTGTCTCCCTAGCTACCCCCCGAGTGAGGTTGGCTGGGGCCCTGGGCTGTCCCACACACACATAGGGCTCAGAGGAGCTGGATTACTGCCTTGCTCTCTCCTCTGGAGGTCCTGCTCCAGGTCAGGCTCCCCAGTGGTTGACCCGGCTCGCTGTGGCCGCCTGAGTGGGCCGGGGGCGGGGGTGGTGGATCGCCCTCGGGGCAGAGAGGACAGAGGTGCCAGTGCTTGGCTTCCGAGATTCAATCTCCTGTCTGGCGGTTGTCCAAGAACCAGCTGGACCGTTGCGTGCTGCGGTTGGACCCCTCTGGGGTCCCCGCCTCCCCAGGAGGGTCTCCAGGAAACGTCTCCAGCAAGGACATCGTAGACACAACGTGCCGACTGCATGGGGACAGCTGTGGTACACACCCGAAGGCCTCCGTCTCTGGACACAGCGGGCGCGGGGCACTCGCTGTCCTGGCTTTGAACGTCCGCTGCCCTCCTACTGGCCCCGTGACTTGGTTCCATGGGTGGTTTCCTGCGGGTAGTAGGTGGTTCTCCCACTTGAGATGCAGTTGAAGAAGCTCTTCTCCTTGATTTGATGGCGGAGAAGCAGGCTGACCTGCTGGGCTTACAACCAAAACCTTAGATGAAAAAAAGTGAGGCCAGACCCTCCCACCGCTTCCTGAAATCCTTCAAGACACGTTCTGGGACTTCCCTGATGGTCCCGTGGTTAAGACGCCGAGCTCCCAATGCAGGGGGGGCCTGGGTTCAATCCGTGGTCAGGGAACTAAACCCCGCATGCCGCAGCTGATACCAGGCGCAGCCAAGAAAACGTATAAGAAAATACTTGCTGAAAATTCTTAGTGAGAGAGAGCAGAAAGCAAAGTAGTTGTTTGCTTGGACCAAATGGACGGTGGAGACATTTGCTTAAGTCAACTGCAGGCTGGACACCCTCTGCATAGACTGTCCTAGGGTGGAGGTGTGTCTTCCACTGGTAACCTGTACCTGGAAGGAGTCTTGATATGTGCTTTTTTTTTTTTTTTAATGAAATCATCTTATCAGTCGATCTTCATGGGAGAAATGTATTCATGTGTTGCTCTATTCTACAAATATTTGTGAAGCTTGCACTGTTGGCCTGGCTCTGTGTGACATGCTGAGGAGACAAAGGTCCATTTAGATCAGTGCCCTTGAGGATGGTGCTCAGGTAATGAATAGACAAGGCTTGGGGACAAGTGATTACAGTGACCATGTGGTCAGTGGCTGGAGAGAAGTCTGGACTTCTAGGAAAACGATGCTTGGGATAGAGGGAAGACTTCCTCAGGGACAGTCAGTGTCTCGTGACGGTTAAGAGGTGTTCAGAGGACGTCTCAGGGAGGAGATGAGACTGGAAGGGCTTCTCAGGCAGAGGGAACAGCGTGTGTGGAAGCACAGAGGCTTGATGGAGTTTCTCTAAGGAATGGTAATGTTGTTGTTTAGTCGCTAACTCGTGTCCGACTGTTTGTGACCCCATAGACTGTAGCCCGCCAGGCTCCTCCATCCATGAAATTCTCCAGGCAAGAATACTGGAGTGGGCTGCTGTTGCCTTCTCCAAGGAACGAATGGTAATACTGGGAGGCAAAGGTTTTGAGAAAGAGAATGTGAGACAGTGCATGTAAAATGCATAGCTCTAGGGCCTTCTCTGAGCTTGCCTGGTGGCTCAGATGGTAAAGCGTCTGCCTACAATGCGGGAGACCCGGTTTCAATCCCTGGGTCCGGAAGATCTCCTGGAGAAGGAAATGGCAACCCACTCCAGAATTCTTGCCTGGAAAATCCCATGGACGGAGGATCGTGGCGGGCTACAGTCCATGGGGTCGCAAAGAGTCAGACATGACTGAGCGACTTCACACACAGGGGCTTCCCTGGTGGTCCAGTGGTTAAGACTCTAGTCTTCCAATGCAGGGGACACAGGTTCAATCCCTGGTCAGGGAAGTAAGACCTCACATGCCGCCCGGTGTGGCCAAAACACACAAAATGTTTTTTTAATTATTAATAAAGTATACATAGCTCCATGCCAGGAAATAGCCCTCGAAAAAACATTAGCTCTTATTATCTTTCTAATAAGTTAACTAAGGTCACTCCCCTTCCCCTCTTTGTCAGCGTTTTCTCTACTTTCTCTTGCATCCTTAGTGTATTTCTTGATAATGGGATGAGAAACTTTAGGATGGATAAGTTGCCAAAGGAAAATTTGACATAACTATTTCTCTTTGTGGAACTTTGGGTATTATTTTCAATGTATCCTTATCATATGTTGCTTTGAACTGGGCTGATATGTTTCCTTTCTAGAGTGATTAGAATTTAGCATAGGTGGAATCGATGGCTGAAATTTGAGTTTTGGAGATGTGGAATTATGATGAATAACCAACGTGACTGATGGTAGAAGTGAGTGTGTTTTTCAAATTGCTTTTTCACACCTTCTCTGTTTTTATGTACTCTGTGTGTGTGTGTGTGTGTGTGTGTGTGCACGTGCGTACACGTGTGCATGCTCAGTTGCTCAGTTATGTCCAACTCTTTGGACCTAACTATAGCAACCCATGGACTATAGCGCAGCAGGCTCCTCTGTCCATGGAATTTTCCAGGCAAGAATACTGGAGTGTGCCATTTCCTACTCCAGGGGATATTCCTGACCCAGGGATCGAACCAGCACTTCTTGTGTCTCCTGCATTGGTGGATTCTTCAGCACTTTGCCACCTGGGAAGCCCTATGTACTTCTGAGTTTAGGCTGAAAACCCCTCGGAGGGTATTCAGCCATGTACCTTGGCGTTGTGGGGGGCTTTATTGGGAGGGTGCTGAGGGTGGGGGGAAGCCGAGAGTGGCGGATACAAGGAAGAGACGGAGGAGAGGGTATACAGCCAGGACGCAAGAGATTCCTCTTGGTGAAATGCTTTTCAAGCTTTCATGTCCAGGCTCTTCTGGGAGATTATAGACACAGGCATGAACTGATACTTCTAGGAGGTCTAGGGGTTTGGTCTTGGCAGCCCAGAAGTTTCTTAGAAGTCACCTTCATTGACCCCATCTCACCATGAGATGACACATTGCAGACGATAGTTTGGGTTTCCCACCGACTCTCATCCCAAACTCAGGCACAAGCTACTAAAGATGTTTGTCTCTGGCTTCTCCTCCCTGTTAAACTGTGGGTCCAGCACAAGTCATTCCAGCCAGAGAACATTGTCCATTTCTTCCAGTTGGCTTCAGTGCGCTGAGCACAAATTTTCTCACCATTTGGGATAACTCGTGGGCTGCAACCTGCAACATTATTGCAGGCTGTGTTCCTGTATCATGGGCTCACAGATAGCTCCAGCGGGAAGCTTTTTCATCAAGTGCCTTTACGAGTAGATACGAGAGGACTTCTGATTCTTTTGTCAGATATGCATGGGAGTGGGTGCGAAGGGACAGCCCAGGGAGCTGATGTCCTGGATGATCATCAAAATGAAGAAAGAAACAAATGTGCAGAGAGAGAGAGAGTTACAGAAAGCCTCACGTCAGCGGCTGGATTCTTTCCTTTTTTTCTGTAAAGTTTCAGCGATTGGGGTGCTTATATTTTAAAGTTACAAGAAATAGGGACTTCCCTGGTGGTCTGGTGCTTAGGATACCACGCTTCCAACGCAGGGGGCGTGGATTCGATCCCTGGTTGGGGAACTAAGATTCCCACGTGGCATTTGGCACGGCCAAAGGATAAAAAAATAACTAATTAAAAAAATAAAGTGCGTTCTTTAAAAAATAAATAAATAAATAAAAGTGCAAGGAATAATCTAGCCTGGGTCCTCTCCTGGCCCGTCCATCCAGCTATCTCCTGGTTCACCGCAGTTGATGGGTCACGTCGTTAGGACTAGCTCCTCTGTCCTTAATGCCCACCCCCGTGAGATTATCTGAATGCGTTTCAGGACCTCTAAGTGGGTAAAGGGTCTCTGAGTGGATTGTGTACAAGCAGCCAGTTCCCGAGTCGCAGATGGAGGAGAGACGAAGGGAGATGGTTTCATGCTATCTGAGACAGACCGCACTGGGTACCAGTTTTGGAGACTAGACGGTCTCCCTCCATTTTCCAAATTCTTAGATTAATGAAGAGCAACGGGACTTCCCTGGAGGTCCAGGGGTTAAGACTCTGCCTCCCAAGGCACAGGGTACAGGTTCCATCCCCGGTCAGGGAGCTAGGATCCCACGTACCCATGGCCAAAAACCCACAGCATAAAGCAGAAGCAACATTGTGACAAATTCAATAGACTTTAAAAAATGGTCCACATCCAAAAAAAAAAAAGAACAAAGGGAGAGAACTTGCTGAAATTCCTACTCTGCTCTCATTGGGGTGGTTGCAAGAGTTGATTAAAATGACAATGTTTATTTTTGCGGTTGTTTCTGGCATCGAAAGTGTGACGATTAATAGGTTCTCGGCTTCTAGAAGCAACAAGCGGACTTATCTTTAACTGCGCTGTGCATATGTACAAATAAGTGTTGCTTTTTCTGGTGTGTGTGTGTGTGTACCTGGGCCCATGCTTCCTGGCTGGCATATGTATTTATGCACAAATATGTGCAGGACTATAAATAAAAACCACAAATGAATGCCTTAGAGGGAAGCATGAGGGCTGCCCTTTCTGCTTGCTGCCGTCAGCGAGGCAGGCGCCTCTGCTTACGCAGTGGAGTCAGGAAGAGCAGCTGCGGGAGGGGCTGGCGGAGGCTGCTGGGACTCTGGGGGCTTCTGATGGCCCAGTGGGTATGTCTTCCTGATGCTGACTTTAAAGATGAACCCTGATTTTGAGGCTCCAAGGCCATGCAGTATGGCCTCAAAGACAGACTCTGGTAATCCTCCACAGGTCTTCCTACGGACAGCATTTGTCTGGGTCTAAGACCATGTGAAGACTTCCGGGAAGGTAGACTGGGAGGGACCCCTTGTGAGCAGAAACAGTAAGGAATGGAGGGGTCTAGGCCTTCGTGGTCCAGTGGTTACGACTCTGTACTTCCAATGCAGGGGGCATGGGTTCGACCCGTGATCTGGGATCTGGGAACTAACATCACACATGCTGTGGGGTGCCGCTTGGAGAATTCCATGGACAGAGGAGCCCGGCGGGCTGCAGTCCATGGGGTTGGCAAAAAGTCAGACACGACTGATGGACTAACACTTTGACTTTTCCTTTTTCGTGTGTGTGTGTGTGTGTGTGTGTGTGTGTGTGTAACTGACTCGCTTTGCTATACACCTGAAATTAACACAACATTGTAAATCAACTATACTACAATAAAAGTTAATTAAAAACAAAAATAGTCAATCAACTCTACTCCAATTAATGTTTTTTAATTTAGCATAGAAAAAATAAAATAAGCAAATCTTAAATGTACAGCTCAGTGAATTTTTCTGTATACCTCCATGGAACCACCATTCGAGTCAAGAAATGGAATATTTCCCGCCTTCTGGAAGGTACCGTCTTGTCACCTCTCAGTCAATAATGCTCCCTCCCTCCCTCCCTCTCTTAGCCATTCTATGGTTAATCGAACTGTTAAGGTGGCCAAAGGCAAGGCTTACAGTCTCCCAGCTGAATGGCCCGCAGACAAACCCATCCAACAAAGAAAGAAAGGAATATTTTCTTGTGGAGATGTGGCTAGGTTTGGTTGGAGTTAAAAATGAAGCTCGGTGGATCCTAAAACCTTTTTGTGGCTGAAATATTTAGACACTGTATTTTAAGAAAACTTTTTACTCATTTGTAGACTTTTATCTGGCCAGGTTTCCATCCTGAGGGTTTTCCTTTCTACTTATCTGACAAACCATAAATTTTCTTTCCTTTAAGGGCAAAACCAACCCTCGAGCACATTTATGGCCCAAGTTTTAAGAGCCGGCGGCCCTTTCTAGCTTGTATCTCTGGTTAAACATGTCTTCTTTTTCTTGGAGCGGTTTTTGCAGAAAGGAGCTGAAGATAATGAATTCCTCTAGGGAGAGCTCCTGCCCGCCCAGCGCGAGAGAGGATGGGGGGAAAGCCCCCTTCGTCAGCTGTGGCCGGCTAGTCACGCTCTGGAAGTCTTCCTCCTGGTTCCTCCGAGGTCTTTCTTTATCTAACCTCAGTTGCTTTTTCCTTCTTGGCTTTTGATTCATTCTCCTCTGCATCCTTGAAAGAGTGTCAGATTTTTGGACTTCGCACAATTCGTGTGTAGCAATCCACATTGATTTTTGTGAGTCTGTTTGTTTCCAGAACTGAAACCTGCTTTCTGATGAGCTGCCCAGCGATTGGTTTATTAGTTGACTTTAGCTTCCCCCGGAGACAAGGTCACAGAGTGTTGGGGGTTGGGGGAGACTTTATGCCCTTCATGTTGGCTCATGTCTTGTGTTGGGGGCGTTAGCGGTGGGGGATTGGGCTCTGTGACTTGGAAGAGAAATCTACTGAAGCGATTTCCTTCCTGCTTCTTGTCCTGGTGGGGAGAAGATGGGTGAAAACTCTGGTTACCCCTGGAGCACAGAGCTGTTTTTCCCATTATGAAGAGCTGACTTGTTGGAAAAGACCCTGATGCTGGGAAAGATTGACGGCAAGAGGAGAAGGGAATGACTGACGATGAGATGGTTGGATGGCACCATCAATTCAATGGACATGAGTGAACAAACTCTGGGAGATAGTGAAGGACAGGGAAGCCTGGCGTGCTATGGTCCATGGGGTCGCAAAGAGTCAGACACGACTGAGCAACTGAACAACAATAGAATGATCTCATTTGGAGCATAGAATTTTTTTTTTTAATTGAAGTATAGTTGATTTACAATAGTATGGGTTTCAGGTACATAGTAAAATGATTCAGTTACATACACACACACGCACACACACATATTCTTTGTTTTCAATTCTTTTCCATTATAGTTTATTACAAAATATTGCCTATAGTTCCGTGTGCTGTACAGTAAACCTTTTTGTTTACCTATTTGATATGTGTGGTTTTGTGCATCTGTTAATCCCATAATCCCAGTTTAATTCTTTCCCAACCCCTGAGCATAGAGCTTTAAATGCAGGTGATTGTGGACCCAGAGTCCTCCTAATTTCACATGTATCGTGCACCTACTGTGTTCCGGGTCAGACAGCGGGTGTACTGCTGGGGCATTTCTCGGTGTGGTTTTGGTGTTTTCTGGTTTCCAGCGCTGCCTGCACAGGGAGCTTTGAGGTGTGGTCTGGTCCTTCCCTCTTTTGGCAAGCCACTTCTCGTTGATTTCCAGAAATGTGATTAGGAGTGTTTTCCTGGGTGTAAAGGCCACACACGGTGATGTGGTTTAGGTACCAGCTGCTGGCAAGGCTGATGGGACGTGGGATCACTTCCCGGTCCCTTCGGTTAGGATCGTCTGCAGGCTTTGGATGGGACGTGGGAGATGTATTTTTGGAGAGATATAAGGCTCTAAGTCACTTTGCTGACAAATTCTAGTCAAAGCTATGGTTTTTCCAATAGTCATGTACAGATGTGAGAGTTGGACCATAAAGAAAACTGAGTGCTGAAGAATTGGTGCTTTCAAACTGTGGTGCTGGAGAAGACTCTTGAGAGTCCCTTGGACCACAAGGAGAGCAAACCAGTCAATCCTAAAGGAAATCAACCCTGAATGTTCATTGGAAGGACTGCTGCTGAAGCTCTAATACCTTGGCCACCTGATGCAAAGAGCCAACTTGTTGGAAAAAACCCTGATGCTGGGAAGGATTGAAGGCAGGAGGAGAAGGGAATGGCAGAGAATGAGATGGTTGGATAGCATCATGGATACTCAGGGGACATGAATTTGAGGATCTCCAGGAGATGGTGAAGGACAGAGGAGCCTGCCTATGGGGTCGCAAAGAGTCAGACACGACTTAGTGACTGAACAACAGTCATGTCCGACTCTCTGGCTCCAAAACACTGTTTCAAGAAATCGAGTATACCAGGGCGGGTGGGTGAGCTGGGTGCTGGCCCCAGCTTTTCTGTTACTCGTGTTGAGACTCGGGTTGGGGGCGGGGGCGGGGGCGGGTCTTCATCATCTCTTTGCTGAGTTTTCTTTTCGGTCACATGTGGAGAATAATCCTACCCTCCTTATATCACAGAGGTCTTTATGAAGAAAGACAGTTCAAAGCCCAGAAATGTGTAAAACGTATTTCCCAGTGGTTTGAATGAAACTCCTGACCCCTCCTGAGTCCCGTGATCTTTGTAACAGAGTGTGTGCTCCTCTCCTTACACCCATTTATCTGTCTCGTCATCCTTGTTGTTCAGTCGCTAAGTCATGTCCGACTCTTCGCAACCCCATGGACTGCAGCTCACCAGGCTCCCCTCTCCTCCACTATCTCCCTCGTGCCTGTTCCTAGGTCTCCAGGACATGCCTTGGGACCTGTTTCAAGAGAGTGTTTAATACACAACCCTGAAGCCTCTTACAAGCCTTTCTGGGTAACACTTACCTCATTGCACTTTTCAGAAATGAAAAAAAAAAAAGAAGAAAACGCCGTTTAGCAGACTCATGGTCACCGGGGCTGACAGATGTCACTCAGAATTTTATTATTTAAAGCCACAATGATTTCCCAAATAACCTAAAAATATATAATCCAACCTCTAAATAGTGTCCTGTAACAGAGGCCAGGGAGCCCTGAAGGAAATGAAGTCAGCATCTTGGCACCCCTTTTGTGCTGGTTCAGTGACTTTGAGAACTTGTACTTTCTCTGAGAAACTCAGGCACATGGAACTATATCAGCTTGCTGAGTGTGTCTGCCAAGGTCTCAGAGAGCTGGGGCTGGCTTGGGTGTCTTCCTCTAGTACCTAAGCCAGGTTGACACCTCTTTTATTCACCATAAGGAACTTTGTCCCCTTTCTTTTTAAAATTTTGTTGTTCAGTTGCTCCGTTGTGTCTGACTCTGCGACCCCATGGACTGCAGCACGCCAGGCTTTCCTTCCTTCACTATCTCCCGGAGTTTGCTGAAACTCATGTCCATTGAGATGTCATCTGACCATCTCATCCTCTGTCGCCCCCTTCTCCGTTTGCCCTCGATCTTTCCCAGCATCAGAGTCTTTTCCCATAACTATTTATTTTTGACCGTGCTTCATTTTTGACCAGGTCTTCATTGCTGAAGGGCTCTTCTCTGGCTGCAGTGAACAGGGCTCCTCTCTAGCTGCGGTGCACGGGCGTCTTGTCATGGTGGGGTCTCTTGTTGCAGAGTCCGGGCTGTAGGGCCCATGGGCTTCAGTAGCTGCGGCTCCCTGGCTCTGGAGTGCAGGCTCAGGGGTTGTGGGGCACACGGGTTTAGCTGCTTCGAGGCGTGAGGGATCTTCTCGGACCAGTGTCTCCTGTGGCGGCAGGCGGACTCTTCACTACTAAGCCACTGGGGATGCCTGTCTTCTCCCCGTTCTTTGGGAGCATGGTGGGGGTAGAACGGCCTTCGTACCTTTTGAAAAATCAAGCACCTTCCAGTCTGTCAGTTGTTCGGCTGTATTCAGAAGATCCCATCCTGAATCTGGGCAGGTGGGTGGGAGAGACCGTTGTCGAAGGAAAATGAAATGTCTTGAGCACCTACCATCACCCCGGCAGTGTGCGCCCCTCAACCCTCGTGTTATTTATTTATTCCCACTCATTATTTAAGTAGACATTCAATAGTATTGAGTTAAACGTTTTAAAAAACATTTATTGACCTGCAGTTGATTTACAATTTTTTTTTTCCCCTCACTGCACCACACAGCTTGTGGGATCTTAGTTCCTCAACCAGGGATCGAATCCGCACCCCCTTGGAAGCATAGAATCTTAACCACAGGACTGCTGGGGAAATCTCAGTAGCGTTGATATTTATACCAATTACATGAACGCATAATTAATCATACGTAATCCATTTGTTGGGCTTCCCTGGGGACTTAGACAGTAAAGAATCTGCCTGCGAAGGCAGGAGACATGGGTTCAATCCCCGAGTGGGGAAGATCCCGTGGAGAAGAAAATGACTACCCACTCCAGTATTCTTGCCTGGGAAATCCCATGGGCAGAGGAGCCTGGGGTCTACAGTCCACAGAGTTGCAAAGAGCTGGACACAACTTATAGACTAAAACCACCACCACCACCCATGGGTTAAACCACCTTGTGAGGATTATGGTCCCATTTTACAGATGAGAAAGTGGAGGCCTGGACATGTTCAGGAACCCACCCTGAGTGTTACAGAGATGGCAGAACCCGTGTTTGAGTCTAGGTGGATCGAATCAGATTTTGGCGATGGCACGAATCTCTTTGCTGTCTCTATATCCTGAACCAGGAGCCCTGGGGCCGCGGGTGGAACCGACAAGGCCGTCTTTCTAGGACTAGGATTTGCAGAACTGGCGTGCCTTGACATGGGGGGGCGGGGTGGTGTGTGTGGCATTTTCCCCTTGTCCGTGCCCCAGCCTTTCCAAGAAGCTGTCCCCAGGTGTCAGCTCCCGCACCACGTCCGTCCTGCTGGAGGCTCTCTCTCCGGGTCAGTCTCCAGGAAGCATCTCTGGGCGGCTTCCGAGCTGGGGGAGAGGCTGGCCCGGCGGCCAGCCTCTGACTGGCTGTTGTTTGGTTTTCTCTGACTGGATCTTTGTTTCCGTGAAGCCCTCAGCTGCCCAGGCTCTTGCGCCCGGCTTGATCGGGGCCACATGCAGCGCTAGCCTGGTTAAGTCAACACCATTGGAATATTACCTGTCTGTTAACCTGTCAAGATTGCTTTACGGTCCTCTTTTATCTGCCCCCCCACGGAATTTCCCCTGGAGTTTTCTGCCTGCCTTCCTGCATCCTGCAAAGCCGCCCCTACCCCCGAGTCATTAAATATTGTCAGAGTTCCGCCGCTTGCTGCCGCCCTGTTTGCCCACTGCAGATAAACTGGTGTTGGGTCTGTGATCTGGACCAAGGACACTGGGCTCCCGGCCCGAGAAAGTCGCGGCGACGCCTGCCAGGTGGAGGCGGTGGGGGGCGGGCCGTGGGGTCTTGGGGCTGCCTGAGCCTGGGGGTGCTGGGGGGTGCTGCCCGAGCCTGCAGTGGGCTGGGGAGGGGCTCCCTGGGCTGCAGCTCAGCTGGTCAGCTCTCTGGCTCTGGGGCCTGGCCGCCTTCCCTGCCTCTTCCTTCCCTCCCTGCCCACTCCACCCTCTCTCTAAACACCAACTTCATAAACTGGAGGGTCTTAGGGGAACGTCCAGTTCTAAACCTCGGAGAGCCTCAGACCTGGCTCCGTGCTTTTGGTCTCACGCTTGATTGAGTAAGTTCAGTGGTTCTTTAGAGATTCACCCTTTTTGCCCCCATAACGATGACAGAAGGCTTATAACATCAGATGCACCCTTGTGATCATTTTAAAGTGTACGGGTCAGTGGCCTTAAGGACGTTCACGATGTCGTGCGGCCTTCACCACCGTCTGTTCCAGAAGGTTCCAGAAGGACCGCGGAAGGAAGCCCCGCACCCGTTAGCAGTCACGACCCTCCCTCCCTGCCTCCTTCCTCGTGGACCCTGGCAACCTTGAATCTACTTTCCATCTCTCTGGATTCGCCAGGTCTGGATATTGCGTGCCAACGGTCGCATGCTCAGTGGCCTTTTGTGTCCGGCTTCTTGTACTTAGCATGATGGACGTGAGATTCCAGAATTCACTCTTGCTCTCTGCTCGGGGTGAGGACCCCTGCAAAGGACAATGGGGCAGCTGCTGGGGGCATCTGGGCTAGGCTTAACCTGGTCCTCAAGTCTTGACCTGAGCTTCTGATCTCCCCGTCACTGGCCTGCTGCTACGGAGACTTCCCGCTGCCTCCTAGGGGAGCTCCTTTGGATGTTCACGGACACCATCGGGCCTCCCTCCCTGCCAGGCTGGGCAGGAGCCACGGGAGCTTCAGGGTCTGGAGCTGCTGGGGTCTGGGGTGGCTGTGTGGGGAGGGGGCCCTCCTGGGCAGCCCTCCACCCCTCTGTGATCCTGCCAAGTGCTGTGGCCCTTCCATCCTTTGGGTCAGAAATAGAACAAGTCCTGGAGCCGATTCCTCGTCGGCCACCCGGGCTCCGCACATTGTGCAGCAGAGCCTCTCTGAATCAGAGAGTCCATGTAATGTTAGGGCTGTGGGCTTCGAGTCAGCTGGCCCTCTAAATCTTCTCTCTGCCCTCACCTTGCTGCAAGCTCTCGGTTTTTCCTCCTGCAGAACAGGGATGACAGGGGTCGTTACGTGAGGACTATAAGAGCATTGGATGTGCTGGTAACCGTAAATCACCGTGTTGGGTCTGGCATTTAGCATGTGGACAGTAATGGGTCATTGTTAATAAGATGAGATTAAAAAAAAAAAAATTAGTGCATTCTCCCTTCCACACCAACTTGGCGCCCTTCTAGAATTCTGGCAACTTCTAGAAAGTGCACAGGGCTTTACTGTATCATTTAATTAGATGCGTTTGCTGGCTTTCAGTTTGAAAAGCTCCAAACTCAGATCACGGTTTGTTCTGCGACAAGGAGAAAACCTCGCTCCTCTCCAAGTCAGCCGCCAGACAGAATGACCCCCGTTTCTGCTTTTTGTTTGTGTGTTTCGCCGTCATTTTGGGGATTTCTGACCTTCTGAGGCTGTTCCTCGCTCATTCCTGTTTCCATTCCAGTAGGCTGACCCTGGGGACGTTGGGGACACGGTGCTCATTAATCTCGAGTGACCCGTGTGGGGTCTGGAGAGCATGAAAGAGTTAACATGCATCCTGAGGGCCCAGGCCTTTCGGCTTAGGGGGGACGTGGCTTTGTTTTATTTGCAGCAGGTTTAGTGAAATTCGGTGAAGTTTCCCGAATACCTACTATGTGAGTGTGCGAAGTAGGCTGTGAGAGGCTGGTGGGCCTCTGATGTTGGGTTCCATTTAGGGCTGGTTTGGGTGGTGCGTGAGGTGTGAGAGACTGTTGCAGAGGGCAACAACAAGGTCCTGCTATGTAGCAGAGGGGATGCCATTCAGTATTCTGGGATAAAAGGGAATGGAAAAGAGTACGGCAAAAAGAACGTCTCTGTGCATAACTGAGCCGCGTGGCTGTGCGGCAGGGGTTGGTCATGTCCATCTCTTTGTGACCCCAAGGACTGTAGCCCACCAGGCTCCTCTGTCCATGGACTACTCCAGGCAAGAATATTGGAGTGGATATCCATTCCCTTCTCCGGGGGATCTTCCCAACCCAGGGACTGAACCCAGGTCCCTCGCACTGCAGGTGGATTCTTTACTCTCTGATCCACCAGAATTGGTACCACATTGTAAGTCAACTCTGCTTCAGTATAAAAGTAAATGGAAGGAGAAAGAAAATGTGTATAGAGAGGTGCAACTGAGTCATTTTGCTGTAGAGCAAAGATTAACACAGCACTGTAAATCAACTGGCCCTGAGTAAAATGTGCTTTTTAACAAGGGAGGTGTGGGCAGCTCCCCACACAGAGCCGGGTTCCCCACCTTGGCCAGTGTTCCATAAGCCTCTCAGGGGAGCTGGGAGGACACAGGTCACACCTTCCACGTCCAGGCTCCTTGGACGGTTGTGTCCATTGCTTTGCTTGGCCCTTGGAACTCAACTCACTTTTGTTTCTTGTATGATGGAGCTTTTACTTTGAAGTAAAAAAAAAGACCCCACTTCAGTGGAGCAAAAGAGATGCTAGTTTCCTTCTGTTTCTCCCCTCTAACAGTGTGTGTGTGTGTGTGTGTGTGTGTGTGTATTCTTTCTTTAGGGAGGATGAACCTGTAGATATTTTTCTAAAGTCAGGTTTGAAAATGAAAGTGGGCTTCCCTGGTGGCTCAGACGGTAGAAAATCCACCCGCTGATGCAGGAGACCCAGCTTTGGTCACCAGGTTGGGAAGATCGCCGGAGGAGGAAACGGCAACCTGTTGTAGTATTCTTACTAAGTCCTGGTTGACATAAAGGAAAACCCACCTTTTTCTTGTGTTGAGTGGATTTTCATCTTCAATGCAAGGCCCCCTTCCTGAAATCGCCCCAAGATTTCAGACCCTATCTGCCTGCAGACTTGAGTGCCCGGGGAGGTACACCTCATGGACTTAGCCCTTGAGGTGACATCATTTCAAACATAATTAGAACGTGGTCCTGGAGGGGATGGATAAAACAAGGGAAGGATTTTTTTTTTTTCTTTTTTTCTTTCACGGGAATCGAGTAACAGTTGCTAAGTCTTTGCCCAAATCTCTTAAGGAGGATGCTAAGGAGAGGAGTTCTGAACTGGAGGGGGTGGGTTGTCTGTCGGCAGGAAGGGCTCAGGCAGCCTTGTCCTGGCTCTCTGAGGCTGGCTGGGCTGGAAGTGGGTACGCGGAAGACCCCAAGCGACGTGCAGTCAGGATCCAGACGGGGAGGGCGGACCTGTGGAGCATCTCGGCGAGCTGGGTGACCTTGTCTTTCGCCTGCAAGAGACTGAACCTTCTTTCCTTCTCCAGCCCTGAAAGGAGTTCCCGGGGCCCTGGGCTCTGAGCAGAACTCCGCATCTGCTCGCCACTTATGCCCGAGCCCCCACTTGCTGTGATGCGGAGGGTGTGAGCGAGAGTGGTCCCAGCGCCTCCCAGTTTGCTGGCTCGGGGATCCCGTTCCAGGGGATTTTGTGTCATGTTGCTTGGAAACGAGTGGAAATAGGCCAGTTGCAAACCACGCGGGGCTCCCGGGGCTTCCTGGTTCCCTGGCTGTGCCCGTGTTCCCATCAAGGAGGAACAGAGCAGAGTTCTCTACACTCAGATAAGCTGCCTTCAAGGAAGGAGAGGAGAGAGGAGGAGGCAGGAAGCCCCTCTGTCTTCTCCGGCCCAGGGCTTGATTCCCCCTGGGGGGCAGGCAGGCGATGCTCTTGCCTTTCATGCCCTTGGGAGGATGCAGCCTTCTTTCTGCATGCACCTCGGTGAGGATGGTGGTATAGCTGGGCTGACGCGCACCTCGGTGGCGGCTGCTGGTGGGGGAACCAACAGGCTGGTCAGACAAAAGGGAGGGAGCTTCAGGAGGCCCCAGGGAACAGCTTTCTCTCCTCCCAGCAGCTCACAGGCTCAGAGCCACATCCTGGCTGAGCCATAGAGCCTCCAGCTTCTCTGGGGCCAAGGCTGAGTCACCACAAATCCCCCACAGCGCTGGCAGCGGCTGCTTAAAGAGACCCCGGACTGAAATCAAAGGCGGGGTTCTCCCCTTCATGGATCACAGCCTTGTCGTGAAGCCAGAGGAGTCGACCCACTGCGATGGAGGAGGACAGAGGAGCCTGGTGGGCTGCAGTTTGTGGGGTCGCAGAGAGTCGGATACGACTGGGCCACCAGAGGAGGCTTTCCCTGGAATCGAGCTAGATCAGGGTGTGCGAAGGGTCAGAGTCTATGGGAAGAGCCCAGGCCTGTCTGCCGGGGAAGAGAGGAGGCTGGCCTCTGCCTGTGGCTTTGCTATGGGAGGGAGTGCTCAGGGAGAACTCTGTGGACTTAAGCCCGATCCCTTTATTTTAAGCAGTCCTCCTGATGAAACAGGTTATCACTTAGAGCTGTCATTGAATGAAGTCCCTAAAAATGCAGTTTCACACTTAAGCATCCGAGGAGCCACAGGGAAATGGACCCATTGTACAGATGAGGAAGGGATGCGTTGGGGCTTCCCAGGTGGCTCAGTGGTAAAGTATCCGCCTGCCAATGCAGGAGATGCAGGCAATGCAGGTTCCATCCCTGGGTTGGGCCTATCCTCTGGAGGAGGGCATGACAACCCACTCCGGTATCCTTGCCTGGAGAATCCCATGGACAGAGGAGCCTGGCAGGCTGCAGTCCATGGGGTCACAAAGAGTCGGACACGACTGAGGGACTGAGCACAGCACATGAGCTTAGAAGGATGAACTCAACGCAAGTCAAGAGCCGATCAACAGTTGCGTCTTCGGGTTTCATCTCTACCCTTGCAGGACAAGTTCGTGTGTTAGCAAGGCTGGTCCTCCTGGGTTCTCAACCCTCCCAGGGGCTCTTTTCAATTTGTAGCAGCAGATTCATTCCTCTGTCTGTTAGGTGAATGCTGGTCTCATCCACTGGCCTGGGGAGGGGGGGTGGGTGATTTCTGACCACATTCTGTCTCCAAAACCTGGCACAGAACAGGCTTTTTAATTGTTAAATGTATGAATGGACAGATGATCCCAGGACTCCTGTGTCCACCTTTCAGCCATCTGGTAGACCCCAGCCTCCTGCCCCGGTTGGGTGCATGTGGAATAAGGCCCTCTGAACATGGGTGGCCGAGTCCAGCTCCATCCCGGAGATTGGCAGAGAGCTCAGCCGTGCCCTGCACAGCCCCCAGCCAGCCTACGCCATCTGTTTGCTGCAGCCTGAAGCCTTGGGTGGCGGGTCCAGTGATACTGTGGTTTCCCTTCCCCTTCCCTACCTCTCGCTGACCATCTCTAGGTGGGCACAGTAAGGAGCACTGGTAAGAGGAACCCAGGGGTTAAACCAGTCCTATTCTGGGAGCCTGGAGAGGGTAGGGACAAACTAGTCCCAAACCAAGTTCAAAGGGACTGAAGCGCTCTCGAGTCCTTACCGGTGTTTGCTTACAGTGCACGTAACGATGCCGCAGCATCCGCCCTGCGTCTTTGTTGCCGTTCAGTCGCTAGGTCCTGTCCGACTCTTTGCGACCCCATGGCCTGCAGCACACCACGCTTCCCTGTCCTTCACTGTGTCCCGGAGTTTGCCCAAACTCCTGTCCACTGAGTCAGTGATGCTCTCCAACCATCTCATCCTCTGCTGCCCCCTTCTCCTCCTGCCTTCAATCTTTTCCAGCATCAGGGTCTTTTCCAATAAATCGGCTCTTCACCTCAGGTGGCCAAAGTATTAGAGCTTCAGCGACAGTCCTTCCAACGAATATTCAGGGTTGATTTCCTTTAGGATGGACTGGTTTGAAGTCCACCTGGCCTTGGCTGGAATCAGAACCCCTGAGAAAAGTCACATGGTTTGCTTATCCTGTAACACGGCCCGGGGTGGTGTCTGGATCCAGGCTCCCCGAGTTTGCGTCCTGGCTAAGGCGTGGGTGACCCAGCCTCTAGAGGGTCTTAAAGGAAGCTCTCTGCTTTCCTGGTCCCCTTTTCCCTCAGAGGTGGAGTCTGAGTCACCCCTGTAAGAGCGTGCCTTTTGCGTATGCTATAACACTGTGGTTATTCCTACATGTCAGGCTTCATTTGCTGCAAGTTTTATTTGAGCCCAGCAGCCTGTTTTATTCGGGCTTCCCTGGTGGCTCAGATGTTAAAGAACCCGACTGCCAATGCAGGAAGACCTGGGTTCAATTCCTGAGTCGGGAATATCCCCTGGAGAAGAGAATGGCAACTCACTCCAGTATTCTTGCCTGGGAAGTCCATGGGGTCGCAAAGAATCAGATACAGCTGAGCGACTTAACCACGCACGCACGCACACAGCCTGTTTTGCTTACGGGATGAAGGTCTGTCCATAGTTCTTTTCTCTGTTGAAGTGTGTGCTGCCCGAATACACATAAGTGTTCATGATGGAAACAGACGCCACACTGAGGGAATATGGCTGAAAGCTCAGGGCTTTGGTCGAGCTTCATGGAAGTGTGGTCACTTTTACAGATTCCACATCACAATCTAACACACGCTGACACCCTCACAAGATTCGAATCCTAAGGTCTGATCTTATAATGGCTCAAGTTGTAATTTAAGCTTGATAGGTCAAATTGGCTACATGTCAGAGATCTCTCGGGTTTCCCTAGTGGCTCAGAGAATAAAGAATCTGCTTGCAATGCAGGACACCTGGGTTCGATTCCTGGGGCAGGAAGATTCCATGGAGAAGAAAATGGCAACCCATTCCAGTATTCTTGCCTGGAAAATTGCATGGACAGAGGAGCCTGGCAAGCTATAGGGGATCGCAAAGAGTTGGATACAACTGAGGGGCTAATACTTTCACTTTCAGAGATCTCTGATTTGGTTTACAAAGCCTCTATTAGCAGAAATGGGCTGCTTCACCCTGGAAGATGCAGGCTGGAACAATGGTGCTTTGCATTTTAAAATTTCCTTAATTAAAAAAAAATTTTTTGGCGGCACCTTGCAGCATGTGAGATCTAAGTTCCTTGACAGGGGACTGAACCTGCGCCCCCTGAATTTGAAGGCAGTGTCTAAACCACTGGACCACCAGGGAAGTCCCAGTGCTTTGCTTTCTAAGGCTTTGTTCTCTGTGCAGTAACTCCTTCTTGAGTGACTACAGTACTTCATCAATAAACAGGAGAAAGTGTCTCCTCTGTTTTAAAATCTGGTTTTTTGTTTGTTTGTTTTCCTCCTTTGGACTCATATTCTCTATGCTGTCCCCTGGCTGAAGTCTTCTCCTCCATAACGGCCAGGGGACCACCTGGGAGGAGGGGGATGGGAATGTCCTCTGGGCAGACCTTGTATCCTGTAACAGTTAGACTTTTCTCTTCCCTGAGCAGAACCTCCTGAGGTTTCTGGGTGGAATTCAGAAGTGAAGTAGGTTCTCCCAGCCACTGGAGCAAACCACAGAGTCCCCAGGGAGATAAAAAAAGTCCAAGATCCTGGGCATTATTCTCCTGGGAATGGACCTGGCACCAGTGGCCTCAGAGACTTGATCACTCCTGACCTGAAGGCATGGCCTTCACCAGAATGACAATATCGAAAATATCAGGGCAAAGGAAACTTCTCACGGGGCAGCCCTTTCTCCTCCTCTTCTCAACTTCCTGTTATTTTTTAATCAGCTGCCTTTAGAGAAGAGACTCTTACTTTAAAGCCGCGTTTCCCTCTCTAAGAGGTGGCGTTGTGTATTAATTCAAGCTGAGTTTGGCATGGAAGAGTGTTCCCTCTGACCAGTAGCTTGTTTTTTCTTTTGCTTTGCTTTTCTCTTTGCAACCCAGGATGGCACTTAAGAATTCCCCAGCATGGGGTAGGTCTCATTTTTCTAAATCTACCCTGCCTCCCTTTTTTTTTTCCCTCCAGTCATCTCAAATATAGAGCATTTTCCTGCACACAGGGACAGAGTATTTTGCACTGAAGAATGGCGTCTCCAAATAAAATATAGGCGTCTTTGGAAGAGTGACCATGCTGTGGTTGTCATGCTGGGCAGGTTCCTGGTTCAAGTTCACTCTGAACCATTTCTAGACAGGCAAGCAGTTTTGTAGTCTCTCCCTCTCCCCCTGTTCCTTTCAGCACCAGAATTGAAAAAAAAAAAAAAAAAGAGCATATAACTTTGCTGACTATCAAATCCTTTTGTCCTTCCTGGTACACGCGTTACTGCACAAGCCTTGGAGCTTGCCCTTCCGGGAGTCTCAGGAGAGACTACAGAGAGACGCGAAGGAAACTGAACTCAGTGGGAGGAGTTGCCCCTGGACCCTGAAAGTCGTTCCACGACTGAAACGCTGAAGCCTGAAGCTCTCGCTGTGTGTCAGACCCAAAGAGTAGGGCCAGCGGGAATGGGAGAGAATGAAGGTCTGATGTGGGGGTGCCTCTTGAAGAGGGTCAGTCTGGTTTTGAGATTGGGGGCGATTGTCTTGGAAGTCCAGTGACTCTTTTCAGCTGTCTCTCTAGAGTAGCAGTCCCCCACTTTTTGGCACCAGGGACCACTTTCGTGGAAGACAGTTTTTCCACGGACTGTGCGGGGGATGGTCTGAGGATTCAAGTGCATTGCATTTGTTGGGCACTTTATGTCTTATTAGGTTATTATTACATCACAGTACATAATATTTGTTATTATTGCATCAGCTCCACCTCAGATCATCAGGCATTAGATCCCAGAGGTTGAGGACCCCTGCTCTAGAGTATGAAAGAGTTGGTTTACTGAGTCAGTCTTTTCTGGTCCCAAGTGAATCTAAGGTAAAATTATTCATCTGTTGGGAGGAGGTCAGTGGGCTCAGGCTTTCAGGAGAGTATGGCCCAATGAATGGAGACTCTTAACTTGCTCGTGGTACACTTCCAGAATTTATCCTGATGCTGTCTCAGACAGGTGCACACAGCAATGACGTTTGTCCATCTGACACTTATGGAAATGCCCTTTGAATGGAGGGTCTCACCCACTGATCCCACCCAGTGCTAGGGAGCTGTTGAAAATGCTGTCGGAGACTTCTGTTGATAAAGAAATATTGTATGTTCATGATGTAGGGCTGAGTAAAAAGGATCTGTTTAAAAATTACACCAGTGTGCTACAACGTGGGACCCCGGACTGGGTCCTGGAACTGAAAAAAAGACATGGGCCAAAAAGTTAGGGTGATCCAGACAAAATCTGTGTTTAACAGAAAGGTACTGATGTTAATTTCTTAATTTTGACAAATAGCCATGGTTATGTAAAATGTTCATACCATTTTATCCTTCATGGGTCAAGGATAGACAGGAACTCTGTATGACCTCGGCAACTTTTCTGTTTATCTAAAAATATTCCAAAATAAAAAAGTTTTTTTTTTTAAAGCATATGAAAACACTTAAAATTTTTGGAAGGATTTTTAGCGAAAGATTAACAGATTACCTCTGAGTGCTGTGATTATAAGTGATCTTAGTTTTCCAGTTTACAAAGAGAGTTATTTTGGGTTAAAAAAAATCGATAAAGTTCATTCCCTCTGGTGAAGGAGATTAGCATACAAATATAATTTGTTGTTATCATTGTTCTTATCCCACAGCCTATCTCCCTCACCATTATATTTCTTTTTTATTTGATTGAGTTTTATTTTTGGCTGTGCTGCGTCTTTGTCGCCATTCTGGCTTTTCTCTAGTTGCAGCGAGCAGGGCTCACTCTCGATTTGTGTTTCAGGGGCTTCTCTGGCGGCAGAGCAGGGGCTTCAGTGGCCTGGCGCCCGGGAGTAGTTGCTCTGTGCAAGTGGGATCTTCCTGGACCAGGAATCGAACCCGTGTCTCCTGCATTGGCAGGCGGATCTTTTATCTCTGCGCCACTGGGGAAGTCCTCTCCGTTAGATTTCCTGTAGATCCTTTAGGGTTTAAGTTCTCCCTTCTGGGTGCAGCCAGGCAGGGAAGATCACCTATGATGACAAAGCATAGGATGAAGTCCCTCTGGAATCAGAGAGGCCTGTGTTTGAATTCATCTCTTACCAGCTGTGTGGTCTTGGTGAATTACTTGGTTTGTCTGTGGATCATTTTTTAAAACATCTGTACAATGGGTTTAATGACCCAGATCTCACCAGTCCACTTTTAAGAGCTAACTGAAATGATACTGTGTGGCTCACAGTGGGTGCCTTGGTGGTCTCCGTCCCTAAGAGAATCTTCTGTTTGATGTTTCTTACCCCGAACATGCCTTTTCTGAAAACTTGCACACTAAGCATTACTACTTCTGTGATAGAGGAGAGTGTGAATTATATTTATTTGTTAGTTCACTTAATAAGAATTTATGGGCTGTTACTCAAACATCGGGTGTTTGAGAATCGTGATTTTGCTGTTCCCGTCTCATTCCCACTGTCCCGTGTTCCGTGCCTGGATAATCTTTGCGGGTTGTGTTTGTATATGTTGTGTCTAAATTAGGCTGGTTGGAAAAAATCCTTCGTAGGTGTGATTTTTTTTTTTCCCCCTCTCCCTCTCAGCCCAGATTCCCTCATAAAGGTGCATTGACTTCCAATGTCCTTGTCCCACCTTACCTCCAAGTGCTAATCTCTGCGGGTCCCTGGGGAGGGAGGCGTGGCCATTGTCCCTGGTGGTGACTGATTAAAGGTGCTTCTGTAAACTTGCCTGTCCAGGCAGAATGACCCCAGGATTCTCAGCTTAAGAGTTGGAGCCTGTGGCTCTCCTGCAAAGAATTGAACGGTCTGCCCTTCTGGAAACCAGACCACTCACAGTCTGAGCCCAGCTGGGCCACCGCTGCCCTCTCTGGAAAGGTCACTAGAGCCTGTCTGAACTCCCCCTCCTTCATAATAGCATAGGGGCTGCTGAATTTCCTGGGTCTGATGTTCTCTGATTCTGGAACATTTGGCAAGAAAAGATACCATCCTCGCTCACCTTCCAGAACACAAAACAAAAAATGCCAACATAAGAGGCTCAGAGGCTTTGAACATACCATTCAAGAAGATGTTTATTTAATATTGGCTAAAAATGTACTACTTTACCTTTGAAAAAAAAATTAAATGACTTGGAGAACTTCAAAGCCTTTCCTCTCCCCTCTGCTTTCCAGGAGGAGAAATATTTTTCAAAGTCATTTGAATTTTAAAGAGGAGGGCCCCAGAAGCCCTTGGGATGGAGATCCGTGAGTCAGTCAATTATTTTTCAGAAGGTGGTTTTATGCACAGCTTGAAACGGAGACCCTTCCCCTGTCCCGTGTCGTTCCCCACTTCCTTTCCTATTTTTAATTTCTCACTTCAACCCTGTACATGTGCTGAGAAACTTAATCCATTTGTTTCTGATTCATTTACACTTAACTCATCAAAATGCTATTTAGGGAGAGTATTTCGAGTCCGGGAGGTGCCGAATCCGAGGAACAGGAAATCGTGTCTTGTGCAGAGAAACTGACTGCAGACCCAGGCTGCTCTGACTCTGCTCTTGAGCCAGACCCCAGAGTGAATCTCTGTGTCCGGTGACTCTGAACGCAGCCCAAGGGCCTCTCGTGCTTTGCCTTCTTCATGGCTCTCTCCAGCCTCCTAACTCTGCACACCGTGGGTTTGTGTGAATAGCTCTGAAAACTCACTACATCAATGTTCTTTTCATATGAAGCTGTTTGAGATGCATTTCATCCCCCTCCCAAATTTTATTATGGAACATTACAAATATGTGTAAAAATTGAAAGAATTATACACCGAGCACCCACAGATACCCACTGCATCGATTCCATTATTGACTTGCTGGACTTGCGTTATTATATATCCGGCTTAATTTCCAGGTGTCTCTCTGTCTCATTTTGTTGGTGCTTTCAAAGTAAGTGACATGCATGGGTACACTTTCCTCCAAATACTACAGTGTTCATCGTTGTTACTGTTCAGTCGCTAAGTTGTGTCTGACTCCCACTGTCTGCAGCACACCAGGCTTCCCTGTCCTTCACTATCTCCCAGAGTTTGCTCAAACTCATGTCCATTGAGCCAGTGATGCCATCCAACCATCTCACCCTCTGTCACCCCCTTCTCCTTTTGCCCTCAATCTTTCCCAGCATCAGGGTCTTTTCCAGTGATTTGGCTCTTCACATCAGGTGGCCAAATTATTGGAGTTTCAGCTTCAGCATCAGTCCATCCAATGAATATTTGGGACTAACTTCCTTTAGGATGGACTGGTTGAATCTCCTTGCAGTCCAAGGGACTCTCAAGAATCTTCTCCAGCACCACGGTTCAAAAGCATCAGTTCTTTGGCTCTCAGCCTTCTTTATGGTCCAACTCTCACAGAGTTGCCTTTTCCCTCTTGGAAGTTTTTTAATCCATTTATTCAAAAACAGTGTCTAAGGATCTGCTTCTCCCACAGTGCTAAGTGGGAGGCTGCGGGCAGTTTGGAAGTAAAAAGACGTGGTTCCTGCCTTGGGGCACTCTGTCTGTTCAGGAAAGATGAAGGAAAGCAGCTAGACTTGCAGGCAGGAGGTCAGGCTGGGAGAGATTTGAGGGAAGGAGTGCACACTATCGCTTGTCAGCTGCATGACCCGGCCTTGACCCAGAGCCTCCACGTGCTCATCTGTGCAATGGGGTTGTGATGGGTCCACCTCACAGGGTGGTCGGTTGTGGGGATTCGAACGCCTGCCCAGAAAGTCCCGAGCCTCACGCCTGTGCAGAGCGCTCACTCAAGAAGGGAGAGCCTGTAGAATCATTGCGTTTGCAGGTCTGTTCAGTCTGGGACTCCAAAGCCATTAAACTCCATTGGGTAAGTTGGGTCTCTCCCAGAAAGGTATACATTCCTTAAAAGCTGGGATCATCTCCTCTGATTTTTCTGGGCCCCACCCTGAGGGTACTGCAGACCCAGTGGACGCTCCTTAATTGTGGAATTCAGGTGTAAGGGCTTTAAAAGAAAAAACAAACGAAAAGGAAACATAAAGCCCACCATGGGTGTGGCATTGGCCCTGCCTGCAGACCTGGATAATCTCAGACAGGCTCTTCAGACCAGCGTTTTAAAATCTCAGCGGATGCTTGGTAAGGATTTGATGATCCTCTCGGACTGTGCTTCCTGCCCAGCCCCAGGCGGCTGGGGCTCCCGCTCTGAGTCTGGCCTCTTCTTGGTAACGGAGATTGTAAATAATTAGCGCGAGATGCCTGTAGGCAAGGAGCCTCGGTGAAGGATGGAGTCCCCGACCCCTTCTAAGAATGTGCGGAGGGAGATGGTGCGTGGGCGCAGTCGGTCCCCAGCGCTCAGTTCACCTTGGCGCAGCCTCGCAGGGCTCCGGACCCCAGGCCGCCCTCTGCTGCTGCTTCACCGCCTCCACGCCTGTCCCGCTGCCTCCTGTCTCCACCGCGCCTAAATTCTAACAGCTGGGCCCAGTGTCAGAGGCAGAGAACCGTCTGGACTCCCCTCCCGGCCTCCCGCTCCATCACTCCCTTTTGCTCCAAGATTGAGTAAGAGACCTTGGCGCGGAGCTGGGCAAGACAACTCAATTGTTTGAACTTGCAGGGGGGGTTGGGAGGGGGGGGAGGTGGGTTCTCGTCTGCCAGTGACTCACAGACCCAGTCCCCCTCCCGCCCACCCCCCCGCCCCACCCTGCCCTCCGAAAGTTCAAAAACCCCAATACACAACCAGCCACAAAACCACAAGAAAGTGGCCCCCTCGTCTGCACACATGTGGGCCTGGAGTTCAGAAACCCCTGGAGAGAGCTTGCCTGGAGCGAGTCCCTCCTGCTCACTCTGTTGGGCCCTGTTCTGTGGCCCCCGCATCCCGCGTTAGGGGCTTGCTGCTTGGAGGCAGGGCGTGACTCCGCGGGCGAGGGGACCGGGTCCTGCCCACCGGCCGTGCCCCCTGCCCACCCGCCCCCCGCGTCCGTCCTCCGGGGGTCCCTTCTTCGCGGAGCTTTGAGAACAGCTTCTCCTCTGTTTCCTGGCCTCCGCGGGCGGGAGCTAGAGCTGGGGCAGATCGTGTAACCCGTCCAGGCTTCATTCCTATGCAAGACAGGTAGGCTGCAGGCTCTAACAGGCCGCCAGCCAGGCTCCACCGGGCCTCGGCACCAGTGGAAATTTAAAAAAAAAAAGAGTGAGCAGGAGAAGTGAGCAAGAGAGAGGGATTATTTTGTTTCAACGTGTTTGAAAGCGGGATCTGTGGCCAGTTGGTTTTTTTTTTTTCTCCCCCCTCCTCCTTATTTACACAGTCTGTTCAGAGACACACCAAGGCGTGTTCGCATTGGGTGTTTGTTTCGGAGGCCAGCCAAGGATTTCAGCTCTGCGTGTTGGCACTGCCACCTCGGCGGCACCAGGAGGCCAGGTCGGTCACAAGACCTCACGGGGCCTCCTCGCTCTACGCTTATCCTCTGTTCACCTCCCCTGCCCCCACTTCGTGGGTGCCTGGCAACCTCGGGGCCACAGAAAGCGGGGGTGTCCCTTCGGGGGACTTCATCTTCACAACGAGGGCTTTCGGAGGAGGCTTGGGCAGGGGTGCCGTGGGCCGGAGAGATGGAGAGAAAGGCCGGGGGTACAGATACGTGTGTCAGGGCTTTTCTAGAAGGGTCTGGATTCCCCGAGGGCCTCTGATGAAACTTGCAAGGGGTGGACTAGCTCCAGGTCTGGGGAGGTAAGCGGTGGCCGGAGCCCCCTGGAAATCTGTGTAAGGGATGTTCTCCTGGGGACGATGAGCTGGAATCAGACTTGTCTGGGGAGGTAGGAGCGAGCGCAGAGCCTGCCAGCGCTGCAGTCCAGGCCCTGGCCAAGCCAAGTGGGATGCCGCGTCAGCACCCTCTGGGAGCTGGAAGTGCAGACTCGGGCCCCACCCAGACCTGCTGGATGGGAACCTGCATTTGAACCAGATGCCCAAGGGGTTCAGGGGCACCCGAAAGCGGAGCTCTGGGCCCACAGTTCCCCAGGGGAGTTCCCTGGCAGCTTCCTCATGTCTCGGGATGCCCGTCTCTCTGTCTTTCCTGGACACAGGGGTCCTTTGGAGAATGTCACAGAATGTACATCCCGCTCTCATGGTCCCCTGGCTTTGGAGATGCATAGATTTGCTGGGGGAAGTCTCAGAAGTTTTGGAAGAAATGAAAGTGTTGGTCGCTCAGTCGTGTCTGACTCGTTGCGGCCCCATGGACTGTAGCCCGTCAGGCGCCTCTGTCTGTGGAACTCTCCAGGCCAGAATACTGGAGTGGGTAGCCATTCCTTTCTCCAGGGGATCTTCCTGACTGAGAGATCAAACCCGCATCTCCTGCATTGCAGGCAGATTCTTTACCGTTTGAGCCACCAGGGAAGCCTTACCTTTGTTGTAGGTAAGAGGAGAAACAGTTGTTAAAACGTGAACTCAGGCTAAACACCTGGGTTTTGCTTGGGGCTCAGCAGCTTACTAGGGGTGTGACCTTTGCTGCTCTGCAGCTGCTCTGTGCCTTGGTTTTGCCGTCTTTAAAATGAGAAGAGTGATAGTCATCGCCAGATAGATTCGGGGTGAAGTTTGTATCATTTAATACTGACTTACGTGAGAACAGTGCCTGGAATGCAGAAACCCCTTACGAAATATTGGCCAGCTAATAATTTTGAGTCTTATTTCCTTGGGGTCACTGTTTCCCCAGTCTTCTAGATGAATAATCCCAAACCCAGAGGTGCATCAAAATCACCCAAGTAGCTCTTTTAAAAACACAGTTTCCAGAGCCCCACACTGGACCTACTCAGTCAGTCTCTAGCAGAAAAGCTCGGGAATTTGCATTTTGTAAGTTCCTGGGGGTGATTCCAAGGCAGCAAGCCTTTTCTTAGGTGGCCGGGGAGCAGCCACTCTAGAGCTGGTGTTCTGTAGCCGAGTAAGGCCACCCCCAGGGGCCCACACTGGCGTAAGCCTACCCCTTCTGTAGGGTGCATGCAGCCCGCTCCGGGACCTGCAGTTAGTGGAAGGACCTTCCTCTGCCCCTCAGCTTCCTCACCTATCAAATGAGGGAACCAGGCCATGTGGTCCTTGGATCAGCCACGTCAGCATCACTTGGGACTTGCTGGAAATGCAGACTCTCAGGCCCCGCCCCAGACCTGCTGAATCAGAATCTGCATGTTAACAAGATCCGTGGGAGATTCTTGTTAAAACAACAAAAGCAGCACCTCTCCAGAAAAAGTTGAAAAAAAATCAAATTTGCTGGAGTCAAATGCCTTCTTTCTTTCAGTCTTTCTTTTTTTTTTTTTGCAAATTGAAATTTTTTTATTTTTGCTATTAAATCTAATGGCAATTCATAATTTAAAAGATTTCTGTTTCTATTTGTTTTAATGAATTAGCAGTAAATGAGCTTTTAATAACTAGCATGAACCACTCATATTTTTTTTTTAATTAACAAGAATATAATAAAAATGGTAGAAGAAAATAATTGGGGGAACGTACTATTTTCAAATGAATACATTCTACACCATTTTGTAGTCACATGGGATTCAAAAACAATCTTTGAACCATCTCCCTCTTCTACCAAAATGGAACCTGTGCTCTAAATAAATGTCCCTCTTGTTGAAAGGAGAGCTGAGTGAAGCTGAGGAAGGTGGTGTGCTGGTGAACACTGACTTAGTGACCCTCTGTTATCCATCCATCCTGGGAAGAAGAAATGGGCTTCAGGGGCCTTGGGAATTATGGTCGGATTCTGGGACCATTGCCTGATGTTGAAGCTTATGAGTTCCTGGGAAGGTTTGCAGGGATAAGTACCCTTTGCACAGGCTTCTCTGGAGTCTGTTAAGATCAGACTGATTGCTCTGCATCCATCTTGTAAATGTGTATCTAGGTGCCAACTCTGTGCTAAGTTCGGGTACCAGTAAGCTGAGCATCACTTGTAGGAGGCAGTGGTTCGGTATTGCTGCTGTGTATATCCAGGTTTCTCATCATTAAGGAGAGGCATACGTGCCTGCCTGCACACAGAGCTTTGCATGGACAGGAGGGGCACTCTGGCAAGCTGATGGCCTTGCAAAGGTGAATCAGTTACCAACAGCTACATAACAAACCGCCTTTAAACGTAGTGGCTTAAAACAGCCACTGTTTTATTGTTTGTGTTTCTGGAATCCGGGCTGGGCTTGGTGGGTGGTTCTTCTGTTGGTCTGGATGATAATTGCTTGGGGAGTTTCATTCAGCCGGAAGCTGGCCTCAGTGGGGTCCCAGGACACTGGGTCTCTCGCTTTTTTTTTTTCCCCCCTGATCATTTCAAGGCTTCTTTTTCTCCACATGGTCTCTCTACATCATCCCTCTGATAGGGTAGTTCAGTTCAGGTGCTCAGTTGTGTCCGAAGCTTTGAGACCCCATGGACTGCAGAACACCAGGCCTCCCTGTTCTTCACTATCCCCCAGAATTTGCTCAAATCCATGTCCATTGGGTCGGTAATGGCATCCAGCCATCTCGTCCCCTGTCACCCCCTTCTCCCCCTGCCCTCAATCTTTCCCAGCATCAGAGTCTTTTCCAATGAGTCAGCTCTTCGCATCAGGTGGCCAAAGTATTGGAGCTTCAGCTTCAGCATCAGTCCTTCCAGTGGATATTCTGAGAGGTTAGCATGACTGCGTACACAGCTGCCCGATCTTCAGACTGAAGCCTGGAACTAGCGCAGCATTGCTTCTGCTCCATTCTGTTGGCTAAAGCAAGTCCCTGGGCCGGCCTACATTCGCAGGTGGGCTAAACAAGGGTATGGGATCAGAAGCTGCGTTCTGTCAGGGGGTCACCGACCTGACATTAGCACAAGAGGCTGGGGCTGCTGGCCCCTAGTACTAGCTGATGGCAGAGTCTCGTCCAGTATGTGGGAAAGACCAGATTGTCTCTGAATGACACCCCCGACTCCCCCTTAGCTTTTCCCATCTCTTCTGTATTTCTAGCTTTGTGACTGAACTCCTCTTCCTCAGTATTTTTAGAAGCAGTTCTGCCATCACTTTTCTGGTCATCAGACTCTAAAAGATGAAGTGAGGTTCAACCCTTCCCCTTCTTTCATGTCCTTGACATGGTTTCCTATCCAGTTGAACACTAAAAAGCATACTTAGGAAGAATTGACAGGGTTCGATAGCTATTTCTGTTTCTACTACCTCCTAGAGTAGGTTCCTGGAGGCACTTAGCCGTGCCAGATTTATTGAGAGGACTTCTAACTGACCCCTGACCCCCTCCCATGCCTGTCCAGTCGTTGCTTCTGAAATGACCACTTTAATCATTCCTTCAGACAACGTGTGGTGGACTCCCACATCCTGTAAGATATGTCAGAATCCCTTGGATATCAGTGGAATCCATCCTCAATCCTGTGTAGGTGACCACTTTAATCATTCCTTCAGACAACGTGTGGTGGACTCCCACATCCTGTAAGATATGTCAGAATCCCTTGGATATCAGTGGAATCCATCCTCAATCCTGTGTAGGGTGACCCCTTTCTGCTCTGAAATAGAGTCTGTGATTCATCTGGTATGGTCTTCCCGCTGACCCTCAGCCCCAAAGCTGGTTCTCACGTCTGCTCACTGAATTGGCCTTCTTTCCTCCTCTCTCCTGGCTGGAATCAGTCCCATCTTCTGAAGCCCCACTGAAGTCCTGCTTTCTTCATGAAGGCTTGTCCGAACACCTCAGTCACAAAGAGTCCCCCATAGCACGCGAATCTTGGAGCATGTATCATCTTCGAGGGAGAGGGTGGGATGATTTGGGAGAATGGCATTGAAACATGTATAATATCATATATGAAATGAGTCGCCAGTCCAGGTTCGATGCACGATACTGGATGCTTGGGGCTGGTGCACTGGAAGGACCCAGAGGGATGGTATGGGGAGGGAGGAGGGAGGAGGGTTCAGGATGGGGAACACGTGTATACCTGTGGCGGATTCATGTTGATATATGGCAAAACCAATACAATATTGTAAATTTAAAAAATAAAATAAAAAATCCCCAAAACTTTTTGGCTGCAGCACCTGGCATGTGGGATCTTAGTTCCCTGACCAGGGGTCAAACCTGCACTCCCTGCATTGGAAGTGCAGAGTCTCAGCCACTGGACCCCCAGGGAAGTTCATTTATCATCTTTACTGGTCACTGGGGGGCTACTCATGGCCCGCTTTATTCTATTAATTCTGTCTTTTGTGACATTGCGGCTGTTGAAGCAATGCATCTATCATTTAGTTCACTCAGTCGTGTCCGACTCTTTGTGACCCCAGGGACTGCAGCAGGCCAGGCCTCCCGGTCCATCACCAACTCCTGAAGCTTGCTCAGACTCTTCATGTCCATCGAGTCGGTGATGCCATCCACCCATCTCATCTTCTGTTGTCCCCTGCTCCTCCTGCCTTCCATCTGTCTTTACCAAGATAATAATAATAGTAATAATAAAGCATGTCCCCTGTTCTCTCCATGCTGAAGTTACTCTAAAAGGTTGCCCAAAGGGTGCTCAGGAGTTCCACAAGGAAGCCGTCCACATGGCATTTAGAACATCTCTGAAATCGCAGGATGGGGAGTTAGGAAGAGAGAGTCTGGAGGCAGCGTTGACTCAGTTCAGCTCCTGGCTCTACCACTGCTAAAAATAAGTAAATAAATAAATTGTATCTCAGCTGAGATTCTGCTGGTGTTTAAGCAGGGGAATTCGTACACGATGCAGATACTCAGCAGGGATGACGTCTGCCTCCCCATGCACTGACAAACCCGACGTCCTCACATCATGATTTCCCAAACCCCGACTTGAGAACCTCTGAGACTGTCTGGATGATGTCCTTGGGCAGTCTATTTATCCTCCGAAGACTCTCCAGTCAAACCTTGGAGGGTTGTTGCGAGGGTTGCATTAGTTCATGACGTGTAGCATCCGGTACGGAGCTAATATTCATTGAGCACTCAGGTTGTTAATTTATTGACTAACCATCATGGTTGCTGGATGACACGTGGCCACTCTGGGACAGGCACTTCCTCTCGCCTCTCTGGTTGCTCTTTGCCCAGGAGGCTGCAGCAGCCCCTTTGCCCTTCTCTTTTCTTGTCTGGGGGTCACACCTGCCCTCACCTGCCCACGGGGTGCAGCAGGATTACACATCCTTGGTAAGCCTGCCTGTCCATCCGGAGCGGCCGTTGGCTTCTTTGCTCACTGCTCATATGAGACTTTGCAAATTTGCTTTGGGAGCTAAAGGACATTGGACAGGTGTTTATTGAGTGTCCACTAGGTGCCTGGCTTAATGAGGGACTAGAAGGTGGGTGGTGAAGCCAGGAAAAAGCAAGTGCCGATTTATTTCTATCCATGTCTGTTGCTAGGTTGTTCCCACCTGTTTACTCTTAGAATTGCTGAATGCGTGTGTGTGTGTGTGTGTGTGTGTGTGTGTGCAAGCTGTGTTTTCTGAGGGCACAGACAGGGAGATGGTTGTTGTTGTTTAGTCACCAAGTTGTGTCTGAGTCTTTGCGACCCCATAGACTGTAGCCCCGGAGAAGGCAATGGCACCCCACTCCAGTACTCTTGCTTGGAAAATCCCATGGATGGAGGAGCCTGGTGGGCTGCAGTCCACGGGGTCGCTAAGAGTCGGACACGACTGAGCCACTTCACTTTCACTTTTCACTTTCATGCATTGGAGAAGGAAATGGCAACCCACTCCAGTGTTCTTGCCTGGAGAATCCCAGGGATGGCGGAGCCTGGCGGGCTGCTGTCTATGGGGTCGCACAGAGTCGGACACGACTGAAGCGACTTAGCAGCAGCAGCAGCAGCAGACTGTAGCCCACCAGGCTACATGGGACTCTCAGTCCATGGGATTCTTCAGGCAAGAGTACTGGAGTGGGTTGCCATTTCCTTCTCCAGGGGATCTTCCTGACCCAGGGATAGAACCTGGGTCTTCTGCATCGGCAGGTGGATTCTTTACCACTGACCCAGGGGAGGTGGTAGTTGTGCTTAATAGTTGGAGAACCAGCAGAGCAAGAATGGTCACGTGGCCCACTTGCTTCATTGCAGTGGCAGCCAGCCTGGCTGGGCCAGGCCACGAAAGCACCTGGAAGGGGCTGAGTGGGAACTGGGTCTGGTTTGCTGAGGGGGGACTGTCCTCTCCTTGGTGCGCTCATTCGTGGATGCCTTGCTTTTCAAGCTGTGCTTCATCTTATCCGGTGTGGTTGATGCAAAAGAATTTTTCCATGTGAAATGAGGGCTGGGGGTGGAGCTAGCAACCCCCAATAATCACACGACACGTCCTCGCCAGATGTTGAGGAAAGAGCAGGAAGCACTGTTCACCTTCAGCTGTGAGGCGCCTTGTCCTCGCTGTTCACGACGTTTAGGGCTTTAAGTTTAACACAGACTCGATCAGGGTGACGGAGAGGGTCACGTGTAAGGAGGGAGTCCGTCCATGTGATGGGAAGGAATTTACCTTTCTGCTCCCCAGACCTCACGGTCGGTCCGTTCTTTTCATTCAGGCCAGAGAAGATCTCTTCTTGGGAGTGTACAGTCCTGAGTCCGTCTGAATTGGAGATGGTCCACCCAGGGGCCTTGGGCCCGGTCTGATCTGTAGGTGTGTTTTGTTGGCTGACAGTGTTCTTGTCTTTTTGTTTAATTTATTTTGATTGAAGTGGGGTTGATTTACAGTGTTTCATGTGTACGGAAATGTGGTTCAGTTATACCTAGGTGTTTGTATGTCTGTTCTATTTTACTTTCTCTTCCATGATAGGCTATTACACGTTGTTGAATATAGTTCCCTGTGCTATACAGTAGGTCCTTGTGGTCTATCTATTTTATATACAGTAATGTGCATCTGTTAATTCCAAACTCTTTTATTTATGCCTCCATCTAACTTTCCCAGGTGGTACTGGTGGTAAAGAATCCTCCTGCCATGGCAGGAGACGCAAGAGATGGTGGTTCTCTCCCTAGGCCGGGAAGATCCCCTGGAGTAGGAAGTGGTAACCCACTCCAGTATTCTCGCCTGGAAAATCCAATGGACAGAAGATCCTGGTGGGCTACAGTCCATGGGGTCGCCAAGAGTTGGACAGGACTGAGCACAGGCCTGAGCCAAGCTGCCTTTCCCCTCTGGCAACCCTAGGCTTGTTTTCTACATCTGTGAGTCTTCTGCTTTACAGATTTGTATCGGATTTTAGATTCCACCTATAAGTGATAGCCTACAGCACTTGTCGTCCTCTCTCTGGCTTCCTGTGCTTCTATGACCTCCGCTAGGTCCCTCCGAGTTGCTGCAAGTAGCCTTATTTCATTTTTTATGGGATTCTTAAAGTTAGTCGCCAGTATTATCAGTTGCAATATCTCATTTAGAAATCCAGTTTTCCAGCTTCGCTGAATAAGTCAGGAAATCTGCCAGCAGTGGCGTTTCTTCCTAGATGGCAAAAATCAGTGAGCCGAGTAATCAGGTCCCCTTAAGACTGGACAGTGGCTCTCAGTGTATTCGACCTTCCACACATCCTGACCTGGTCCCTGTCACGCCTGGCCCTCTTGGCCTGCTTTAAATACCGCTGGCCCCATAGACTCTCACGCCCAGGATCCCAGTCCACACCCCAGCCTTCTCTCAGATGCTGGCAGAGTGGCGACACCATGAAGGCGTAGGGGCTGGGCTGCCAGTGTCCTGGGATCCGTGGTGAGAGGAGGAACATGTGATTCTCTGCTTCTGGGTCGAAAGGCTGAGAGTTCGTCTTCCTTATCCGTTCATCGATGGACATCTAGGTTACGTCTGGGCTGCTCTAAGTAGTGCATAGCAGCCCTTTTGGAAATAGCCCCAGATTAGAAAGCACCCAGATGCCTGTCCACAGTAGAATGAGTAAATAGCCTGTGGTCAATTCATGCTCTGGAGTACTATACAGCACTCAAAACGAGCGAGCTGCCGTTACACACTGCAACGTGGATGCATCTCCCCAGCATAATGTTTAGTGAAAGATAAGCAGGACCTATGCATCGGCCAGAGAAAGACCCTTCACTGTGTACTATAGCTACACAAAGTTCAAAAGCGGGCAGAGCTAGTCTGTGCTCTTAAAAGTCAGGACAGCGGTTGCCCTCCGTTGATGGTGATGAGCAGAAAGGCTCTGGGAGAAGTAATGATCTGTGTCCTGGGGTGAAGTACTGGTTACACGGATGTGTTTACTTCGTGAAAATTCAGTGAGCTGTGTGCTCTCATGATGTGTGTTTTTCAGTTGTATATTTTATCGCCATACAAAGTTAAAATTCATAAAGGCAAAAAACACAATACCCCAGACTAAGAGATACAGTGTTATAACTTCCCAGTGCCCATGCCAGGATTTTTGCGCAGAATCCTGTATCTCTCAGAGTTCTTGTTTGCAAGCGACAGAAATCTCCCCTGGCTAATTTAAGCTGAGAAGAGATTTATTAAAAAGCAGATTGCATTAGCTCAGCATCTCCATGAGGGTGTGGGAGCCAGATTTGGAGGCTCTGCAACCAGGAACGTGTCCCATTTGCTGCCAAATTGGTCCATTCTAACCACTGAGCACATCCATCATAGCCGACATCCCTGATGCTGGATGCAGGAGGCTGCCCAGAGCCGCTGACCATCCTTCTTGCCACTGCTGCTACCCCACCTCTCCAGAATGGGCTTCTCAGGATGTAGGCTATTTTGTATTACTGCTTCAGGCTCAAAGTCAGGCATGAGTGGGACTGATTAGAGGTGCTTGTGTGCTCAGTCGTGTAACCCCATGGACTAGAGGCTACCAGACTCCTCTGTCCATGGGATTTCCCAGGCAAGAGTACTGGAGTGGATTGCCATTTCCTTCCCCAGGGGACCTTCCTGACGGAGGGATCGAACCTGCATCTCCTGTGCCTCCAGCGCTGCAGGCAGATTCCTTACCGTCTGAGCCACCTGGGAAGCACAGATGACTGTTACATGAGTGGAATGATAAATGGGTTAAGCAGCCATACCCTGGAGAGTCTGGAGATAATAAAGCACGGGGCACTGCAGACAGTCAATAAATTATAATAACAATAGCTATTGTTGTTTACAGATGAAGAAGACACGCTCTGACCTCAGCCACAAGGTGGAAGTGAAAGTCGCTCAGTCGTGTCCGACACTGTGTGACCCCATGGACTATACAGTCCATGGAATTCTCCAGGCCAGAACACTGGAGTGGGTAGCCTATCCCTTCTCCAGAGGATCTTCCTGACTCAGGAATTGAACCAGGGTCTCCTGCATTGCAGGTGGATTCTTTACCAACTGAGCTATCAGGGAAGCCACAAGGTACTTGGGTACTAGATGGGAAAGACAGTCCTGATAGACTGGGAGAGCCCTCCCCGACTCTGAGGGTCTCCCTCTCCTGCCTTGATTCTCCTCTGAAGATTCATTATACCAGTGAGGAAGCCTAGGTCTTAAACACTATGGTCCTAGCACAGCAGCTCAAATATGCGTCGCAGGATAAGTGCATCCGCTGAGCCACACTGGATGGGCCAGACAAATGCCACCCACACCTCTGATCCCTGCAAAGCACGCCTTTGCAGGAGCGGCCTCTGCAAGCCTCACTGACCAGGGGAGCAGGAGATGGCCACTTCTGTCATTCAGTCTCAGTACACGCCTTTGCTTGAAGCTGATGTGAACCTCCATCATTTACGGTCCCACAGATGGCAACTTCCCGATACCCCTTTGGCTCTCTAGTAACTGTCCTGATGCTCACACTTTGGGCAGAGTTGGGAGAGACGTCTGGCCGGGCCCGCCATCTGCAGAACCAGCTCTGCCGGCTGGAAGGGTTATCCTGGCAGCTCGCTGACAGGCCCGCGGAGCTCAGGGCTGCAGCATAAACAGGATGGAAGGAAGGCAGGGTGCTTGGGGAAGTACCGCATGTGGCCATTCTTCTTCTCTCGGTCCCCTCCCTCGGTCATCTCCTGTCCCCTGCCTCACGCCACACCCTGGGCAGCCTGATGGGAGAGGAGAACCCCTGTTTGCAGGGAGAAAACAAATTCCAGGACAGGAAGACGCACCCTGGAAGACAAGGCTTTCCCAGCAGTCATGTCCACCTGAGCCCAGTGGGGAAAGCGCTGGGACTGCAAGAGGTTAAAACTTGCCCCTGTGTTTACTTTTGTTGGCTGCCACGCTGCATAATAACCTGTCAGCACGTCAGGTGCGGATTTATTTGTGTATTAAAAATTGCCTCGGGCGGACGGGTGCAGACGCTCTACAGCACGCTGGAAAATATGCCTCCAGCGCAAAAACAGCCTCTGCAAATATTTCACTCTTTTAATAAGTGCATTTAATTAAAGTCATATAACTTTTTTTATTATATTAAAAAAAAAAAAGCTCCCTTCGCTCGCTGAAGCTGAACGTAAACTCCAGGGCACAAAGAGAAGGTGTGCTCCCCAGTCCCAATGGTGGAAAACGGAAAACTCAGCAAGTGGTGCGTTCTCTTGCGCCTTTTCCAGGCTGCTTTGAGGAGGGCGTGATGATGACTTGGGTGCGGAGTTGGGTGACCGTCTGTCCCCCAGGGAGGGACCCAGTCGGCCCCGGGGCAGTTTCCAATCGTGTTCTGTTGTGTGTTTAATGTTACTGGTTAAATGTGTGACCATGGCCCTGCACTCACAGCCCCTGTACATCTGGAAAGAGGGTGGCCGTGGAATTGCCCTTTAGAGAGAGACGTTTCCCATTTATTTTGACGGTAGGACTCAGTGACCTCTTAAGACCTTAACCTTCCGACAGTGGAAGCTGGGGTGCTGTGGGGGGAAGAGGATGGGGTGGGTGGGGAGGACCGGATCTCGGGCAGACACCCGTGTCCTTTCTGTTCTCTGTACTTTTCCCACGCCCATCAGAGCGTCGTCGCCAAATGGGTTGAGACGGAGCTTGGCTCCCAGGTGGGGACCATGGTATGATGTCAAGCAGCTTTGCGTGTGCTGCTGGATGGGGGAGTGTTCTGGAGGGTGGCAGCCCTGGAGCTTCCCTGTGGGGACCCACCAAGGACGAAGGGGAGGAAGGGCAGGGTTGTGTTGGGGGCGGCAGCAGGGAGGGGCTGGGGGCTGATCTTGGGCTGGGAACCACAGCATCCCGGCTTGGTGGCCTGAAGCCCGTGAGTTATGCGGCTCAAGGGAGCGATGTGGGCCTGCAGGGGCCGCTGGAGAGGGGGCATGGGAAGCCCCAAAAGGAGTCTGTGTGCCTTGGGGCAGATCAGGAAGTGGCCCCAGGGGCCGCGATGCTGGCGCTGCAGGAAGCAGCTCTGGACGCCCCGGCTGCTTACATGTCAACAGGGGTGGGTTTATACCTAGTCTCCTGGTGGGTCTCTGAGCAGGAGAGAAGAAGTCTGGGAGGACCTCCTCCTCTGAGCCAGGCCCAGACTCTGGAGCTCCTGAAATCCAGGGTGCCCATTTCAGTCTGCGAAACCAACCACCTTGGTCTTGTGAGCTCTGGTTCTCTTTGCTCCGTGGATGCCCATGGCCTTCTTTTCATGGCTGCAGAATCAAAAATCTCAGAGTTGGTTGCTCAGGGCCACTTAGGAACAGCCAAGTGACCGAAGACCAGGCAGGTTTGGTTTTTTTTTCCCCAGTGATTCTTTTCTTAGCATCTTCCAGTGATATGCGAGCATCGCTATTTATGCTTATTTTCTCTGTTCATGGAAGAAAACAAATCTGAGCTTCAATCTCAACCTTCTTTTTGAAGTTGAAACTAAACCACACCTGGGTTTACTTTTATGACATTCCCACACTCTCATAACTTTTTGCTTTCTTTCTTTCTTTTTTTTTATCCACGCCATGCGGCCTATGGGATCTTAATTCCCTCACCAGGGATTGAACCCATGCCCCCTGCATTGGGAGTGTAGAGTCTTAACCACTGGACCACCAAGGAAGTCCCTCTCCCTTGGCATTTTTTTATAAAGTTTTAATTGAAAGGATCAACAACCACCATTGTTGTTTTGAGAATTTGATCATTCTGCAGTTTCCCAGAATAAAATACATTTTGTTTTAGGAATTGTTGCTGCTGCTAAGTCACTTCAGTCGTGTCCAACTCTGTGTGACCCCATAGACGGCAGCCCACCAGGCTCCCCCGTCCTTGGGATTCTCCAGGCAGGAACACTGGAGTGGGTTGCCATTTCCTTCTCTAATACACGAAAGTGAAAGTGAAGTCGCTCAGTCGTGTCCGACTCTTAGTGACCCCATGGACTGCAGCCTTCCAGGCTCCTCCGTCCATGGGATTTACCTAAACCAGAGAGACTCTAACTAAGTATTGTTCTTTGCCTTGAAGAAAATAGTGTTAAATAGAGGAGACAGTTAAATGCTACACCGGTGTATGAGGTATGCATATATGTATTTTTTATTTGTTTTTATTCAAAGTAAACAAACCTCCCTAAGACATGATAATTCTAAGCCAACTAATCATTGGCCTTGTGTGAAAAGCTCTTCCAGACCATTTGGAAGTACTACTAAGTGCCTACTGTGTACTAGACGCTGTCTAGAGCTTTACTAGTGAAACCCAGAAGGGAAGAGACCTGAAATAATTTTTAAAACATTTGTCTACTGATTTACCTGTTGCTGAATCTGTAAGAATGTTAAATACAATATGCCCTGTGTATTCATAGAAAATTGGAAATAGGGAAAAACCCAAAGAAGCAAATAAAATCATGGATATTTACCACAATCTTTTACAATCTGTTTTTCTTCTATTTAGCAAAATTGTCAAGTATTCTTCCGTAGCGGTGTTTCTTAGTCGCAAGACTCTTTCAGAGTCTTAGATTGTTCAGTGCTTTTTTACTTTGGTCTTGATTATGGTATTGACTGCGATACCAATGGAAACTGAGAAATTCTTAGAAGTTATTTATTCAGAAATAATAATAAACCCACTGCATTTTAACCTTTAGTATTTTTTATGAAATACAGTTGTGTTTTCCAAAACAAAAAGAATTGAGAAGAGTGGTGTTTCCCCCATTTTCGCTAAGCTCTACTTTGTCTGGCTTCATTGAAAGTGGCTGGATTCTCAGATCTGCTTCTGCATTCAGTCTATAGAGGAATGTATGTTTCTGTAAAGGGTATGAAGAAGATCCAGCTTCATCTGAATATTCTTTCGTATTTTACCAAAACTTGACATGCAGTAGTTTTTAAAAAGTTGTTGCTAAGTGTCCATCAGCGGAGGAATGGATGAAGAAGATGTGGTCTATATATCATGTGCTTGCTCAGTCGCTAAGTCAGGTTCGACTCTTTGTGACCCCACAGACAATAGCCCGCCTCTGTCCATGGGATTCTCCAGGCAAGAATACTGGAGTGGGTTGCCATTTCCTTCTCCAGGGGATCTTCCCAACTCAGGGATTGAATCCGAGTCTCCTGCTTGGCAGACAGATTATCACTGAGTCACCCCGGAAGCCTGCAGTGGATATTACTCAGCCATAAAGAAGCATGAAATAGTGGCATTTGCAGCAACATGGATGGACCTAGAGATGATCATACCAAGTGAAGTCAATCAGAAAGAGAAAGACAAATATATCATTTATGTGTGAAATCTAAAAGAAAGTGGTACAAGTGAACTGACTTAACAGAAACAGACTCATAGACTCAGAAATAAAATGTATGGTAACCAAAGGGGAAAGGTGGGGTAGGGTTAAGTTAGGGGTTGGAGGTGAACATATACACACGACTATATATAAAATAGATAATCAACAAGGACCTACTGCATAGCCTGGGGAACTCTACTCAATATTCTGTAGTAACCTACATGGGAGAAGAATCTGAAAAAGAACAGGTGCATATGTCTGTATAACTGAATCACTTTGCTATCCACCTGAAACTTAACACAGTACTGTCAATCGACTATACTCCAGTATAAAATAAAAAAGAGAAATTGAAGAAGAAGTTGGTTGTGGTATAAATTTGAAACCGTGTTCATGAACTTTCAAATTCTGTTACGTTAGGATCGTTCTCTTCTTTTCTCTGTCTCTTGAGGTAGAGCTCCCTTCCCAACATGGTCCTCGGGCCAGGGACGCAATATGGTGACGGACTGCTTTCAGTGGGAACTTATTAGGAGAAAGAGCCACCGTCCTGACTAGTTTTGTAAGCATTCCAACTGAATGCAGACGAAGTACAAATAATATTTTTGGCTTTCTCTGGAAGGTCAAAGGTTTTTAAAGCTTTAAAATTCTCCTTTACTCCAAGTTTTACTCCTATTAATGCCACCCCCCCCCCCCGCCACGCATCAAAACTCTGAAGACTTCTATTTACTTATTATCCTGCCTTTAAAAAAAAGCTCTGTGATGTTAGTAGCAGATCTAAAGCCTAGAAAGAGTGAATTTATGCCTTCCAGAGAGACTGGAGCTTTCTGCCTGCCAGTTACCTGGGTCTTGTTGCTCTCATCTGAGCTGAGCTCGAAATGCAGCTACCTATTGACCAAAGGGGCTTCTCTGCTGGCTCAGATGGTAAAGAACCCACCTGCAATGCAGGAGATGTGGGTTTGATCTCTGGGTGGAGAAGATCCCCTAGAGAAGGAAATGGCAACCCACTCCAGTAGTCTTGCCTGGAAAATCCCATGGACAGAGGAGCCTGCGGGCTACAGTCCACAGGGTTGCAGAGTCAGACATGACTTAGTGACTAAACAGCAACAAATTGACCGAAGAGTTTAATTCTTTACGTGGAGGATTCTTGGGTTCAGAGTTCCTAAACAGCAGGTCCAGGTGGATCTTCTCTTTGTAACAACAGCATCGTGATATCCTCAGATGTACGGGAACATTACAAGCAACCATCCACCCCGAGCCCCTGGCTGCCCAGGGGAGCTTCAGTCTGCTGATCGGAGTGACCTCAGTGTTTTGAGTCACCATCTCTTCCTTAAATTATCACTCACATCTCAACGCCTGTTTCTTAAAAGAAGTGTAGAAATGGGAGATGCAAACAGCCGGTCATTTGCTAAAAATTTAGGGGCATTTTAGACAATGTACTTTAGCCACCAGGAGCCCAGGAATTTCCCTTCAGAGAAAATTCCCATTTTTTCCAAAGACAAATCTTGATGTACTTGAAGTTACTGTTATATGTGCAAAAGACCTTGGGAACCCAAAGGGAGAGTGTAGGAATACATTTTTATTTGTAAAAATGCTCTATTAGAATTAGAAGATAGAATGTTCTGGAGTCTCTACTTTTGAAGATAAGGATTATGACTCTATTCATCCAGCGAAACATTTTTGAGAATGTCCTATGTGCTAAATATTCTCTTAATTGGACATTTAGCAGTAAATAAGCAGAGCCTGCCCCTGCCCTTAAGGAGCATATATTCAAATGGTAGAGCCAGATGACATTCAAGTACACAAATAACTGTATAATGTTGAGGAGCAAAAAGGGGCAGGAAAAAAATGGAAGCAGATCCAGAGGCTACATAGGTATTTGTGAAGGTGGAGTAAGGACCGTTTTTGATGGAGTTGTTATGGAAACACTCTAGGAGGTGACATTTGGGCAGAGTAGATGTCTAACAAAGGTGAATTAGGGAATTCCCTGGTGGTCCAGTTGTTAGGACACTGGGCTTTCACTGTAGGGGCACGGGTTTGATCCCTGGTTGGGGAACTAAGATCCTACAAACCAGGTGACATGGCCGGAAAAAAAAAAGTGACTTAATGAGTCTACAACTCAAGTCCGGAGTTCTGTAGTTTATGCTCATGCTAGTTGCTCAGTCGTGCCTGATTATTTGCAACCCCATGGACTGTAGCCCACCAGGCTGCTCTGTGCATGGAATTCTCCAGGCAGGAATACTGGAATGGGTTGTCATTTCCTTCTCCAGGGGGTCTTCCTGACCTAGGGACTGAACCTGCATCTCCTGCATTGGCAGGTGGATTCTTTACCATCTGCCACCAGGGAAGCCCGGTTTATAAGGAGCTGTATACACGGGCAGTGTTGTTGCTGAGAGTGGGCTTGAATGTGTGCGTATCAGTTTCCCTAGGGCTGCTGGAACTGGCCAAGTTGCCACCAAGTGGCCAAAAGAAGCAGGAATTTATTCTCCCACAGCTCTGGAGACCTGAAGTCCAAAATCAAGGTGTCAGCAGGCTCTGGAGGCTCTGGAGAAGTGTCCTTCTTTGCCGCTTCCAGCCTCTGGTGGTTGTGAGCTTTCCTTAGCTTGTAGCAGCATCCAGTCTCTGTCTCCATCTTCGTGTGGCCAGTTCCTCTGTGTGTTTGTCTTCTCTTCTGTCTCTTGTAAGGAAACCTGTGATTGGATTTGGTACCTTCCAGGGTAATCAGGAGGATGTCATCTTGAGATTCTTAATTTTATTGGCCAAGACCCTTTTGCCAAATAAGGACATATTCAAAGATTCTGAGGGTTAGGTTGTGGACGTATCTTTGGGGGGCCACCATTCAACCCAGTGGGTTCCCAGGTGATGCTATGAGATGCAGATTTGATCCCTGGGTCAGGAAGATCCCCTGGAGGAGGGCATGGCAACCCACTCCAGTATTCTTGCCTGGAGAATCCCATGGACAGAGGAGCCTGGCAGGCTACAGTCCATGGGGTCGCAAAGAGTCAGACACAACTGAATCGACTTAGTACGCTGGCATTCAACCCAGTAAAGTGTGATCTGGGAGAATCACTTCGACAGCAGGTTTTATTTTTATTTATTTATTATGTATTTTATCTTATCTCAGTTTTTGGTTGTGCCACACTGCGTGTGGGATCTTAGTTCCTCTACCAGGGATTGAGCCCACACCTCCCTGAATTGGAAGAGCAGCATCTTAACCACTGGACCACCAGGGAAGCCCCTGACAGCAGGTTTTCAATCAAAATGGAATGTGGGCCCTGAGCGGAGTCCAGGGGCTCTTTGCCTGCATCCCCATGGTTATGACGCGGCTGGATTTCAATGGAGACAGGGGGAGCAGCTGTGGGCAGCATGCCAATGCGTGATGCAGGCGTGGCAGGGGCATCTGGTGCTGAGTTGCTATACATCAGAGCCGCTGTGTGGCCTGAAGTTGTGTACTCAGCTCACCAATTTCTAGTTAGACCATGTTCCCCGGGCGGGACATCACAGCTGTGAGACTGCCGGTCTTCCTGGGGGCGCCTCATAGAATATATAGCAGGTCTTCCAGATTGAGAAATTGAGAATACACAATTTGGCCCAAAGGAGCAGAGTCAGGAAGAGGTTCATCAGGCCAAGAGGTGGGCAGTCATATTCTATTTGGACGCTTCCCAGGCAAGAGCCCAGCAGTAGTCATGGCAGCAGGAGACTGGGTAAGTTGCAAAAGTCAGCAGCGTGGGAAGCTGGGACCTCAGCCCGTGAGGCGCGTTGACTGCGTTGAGCAATCTTCTGGGAACATCTTTGGTGGGGCTGCAGGTGGGTCTGGGGTGGCGTGGCATGGAACCCTCCTCCAGAGGGCGGGCACTCTGCTGCTAAGACTTTACTGCCTAGTCTTTTCTCAGTCGGATCTTTTGCCAGAGGGAGGCAGGGAGGAGCAAGTCCGTGTGCCCGGAGCCTGCCCAAGTTGGGGATAGTGTTTGCTCAACTCAGTGCAACACCAGCTGTTGCTCCAGGTGCTAAGTTAGACACTCGGTAATTAGCGGGGCTAATTTATTTAATCGTGTTTGTACTGTTTCTCTTCTCCCAGTTGTTCTTCTTGCCCTGATCCTTCAGGTTTTCCTGGACCCACGCCCAGGAGTGTTTGTTGGAAGGTGGTGTTGGGGGAAGATGGATGTTCGTTGATGCCAGAGATTAGAGCAAGCTGTGGCTTGGTGGCGGTGGTGCGGGAGGCTGGTCTTGTCCATATTCCAGGTCAGAGTTTCTCAGCCTCAGTGCTTTGACTTTGGGGGGCCTTTTTTGTGGGGCACCATCCTATACGTTGTAGGATGTTCAGCGGTGTCTGTTGACCTCTACCCACTAGGTCCCAGTAATGTTCTCCAACCCCAGTTCTGAAAACCAAAAATGTCTTCAAATGTTACCGACTGCCACCTGGTAGAGTCAGTGGCTCAGGGGCAAAGAATCCGCCTGCCAAGCAGGAGACAGTGAAATCCCTGAGTCGGGAAGAGCTCTTAGAAAAGGAAATGGCAACCCACTCCAGTATTTGTGGCTGAGAAATCCCATGACGGCCGAGCCTGGTGGACTCCATTCCATGGGGTTGCAAGGAGTCAGGCATGACTTAGCAGCTGAACACAAGCAGGGTCAAAGTTGCTTCCTCTTGAGAACTCCTGGTCTGGTGCTCTGATCACCGCTGCTCTCAGACTTTCTGGAGGAAAATGATCCTTCCAAGGCCACGCCGTCGGTTGGGATGATGAATGCCCTGTCTTAACTGTGTCCCTTGCTCTCTTTTTGAACGTGCCCTGACAGGGAGGCCTGGCGTGCTGCGGTTCATGGGGTCGCAAAGAGTCAGACACGACTGAGCGACTGAACTGAACTGACCAACTGATGCCCTCGACAGGAGGATGGGAGAAGGGGCTGCCCTGGAGGACCAAACCTATCTCCCCAAACACAGGTTCCTCTATGGAAGGATGTACAACCCTTGTGTTATCCAGGGCAGGGGAGAAAGCAAGCTGTGATGTAAAGAGTGACAACAGGTGGCAGGATGAGCGTCACCAGGAAGCTAAGCAGAACCAGAAAAGCCACTTCTGTGTTGGAGGGGAAAGGCGAGCCTCACCAGCTGCTTGCATGGAATTGATCCAGCATGGCGGCGGGGCCAGGGCCCCTGGGGCCAGCTCACGCCACCTCTAAAGCAAGGGCTGCGGGCTATGTCAGACTATCTCTGAATCATGCTGGGGTCCCCTTACAGATGCCAACTTTGTTCTTTTAGGTGCAGAAGACCCCCTGACTGCCTTTAGCAACTGAATGGAGACGGATACACTGTTTATTATTTAAGGCCATTTATTTATGGCTGCACTGGGTCTTCTTTGCTGTGCACGGGCTTTCTTAAGTTGCGGCGAGCGGGGGCTACTCTGCAGTTGCCGTGTGAGGGCTGCTCGGTGCAGTGGTGTCTCTTGTTGCAGTTCCTGGGCTATGAAGCCTGGGCTTAATGTCTGTGGCAGACAGACCTAGTTGCTCCATAGCATGTGGAATCTTCCCAGACCAGAGACTGAAGCTGTGTCCTCTGCATTGGCAGGTGGACTCTTAACCACTAGACCACCAGGGAAGTCCTGATACACTCTTTAAGAGGATCCGGATAATCTGAGATAGATCTGCAAAGAAGAGGAGAGGGTAAGAGCAGAAGAAGAGACCAGCAACCCAGAATCATTAACCTGGAGCAGCACTGTCCCATAGAAATAAAATCCAAGCTGCAGATGCCATTTTTTTGGAGTGTGTTCCAATAAAACTTTATTTATAAAAACAGGCAGCAGACTCGCTGGTCAGTAGAAGACTCTGGGCAGTGATTCAGATACCCTGACTTCCAGACTAATGACCTTTCCCCTTTGCCATGCTGAGTTTATTTCCTAGGCACTGGCAAGTTTCTAAGTACATAGTAGAATGGGTTTTTATTATTATTATTTTTTTAAGTCCATTTAGGAAAATAAAAAACTTTAAAAACTGCTCCACAGCCCACGTAATTTTATTTATTTTTTTAAAATTTAAATGTATTTATTTTAATTGGAGGCTAATTACTTTACAATATTGTATTGGTTTTGCCATACATCAACATGAATCCACCACAGGTGTACACATGCTCCCCATCCTGAACCCCCCTCCCACCTCCCTCCCCGCACCATCCCTCTGGGTCACCCCAGTGCACCAGCCCCAAACATCCTGTATCCTGCATCGAACCTGGACTGGCGATTCGTTTCATATATGATATTATACATGTTTCAATGCCATTCTCCCAAATCATCCCCCCCCTCCCTCTCTCACAGAGTCCAAAAAACTGTTCTATACACCTGTGTCTCTTTTGCTGTCTTGCATACAGGGTTGTCGTTACCATCTTTCTAAATTCCATATATATGTGTTAGTATACTGTATTGGTGTTTTTCTTTCTGGTTTACTTCACTCTGTATAATAGGCTCCAGTTTCATCCACCTCATTAGAACTGATTCAAATGTATTCTTTTTAATGGCTGAGTAACACTCCATTGTGTATATGTACCACAGCTTTCTTATCCATTCGTCTGCTGATGGACATCTAGGTGTCCACATGTAATTTTAAACCTTCTAGTAATTACATTTTAAAAAAAGAGGAAGCAGATACAATCGGTTTTTACAATATATTTTATATAACTCAGTGTATCCCCAATCTTATTTCAACATGCAGTTGATATAAGAAAATCTATTAGTGAGATAGTGAAAAGTGAAAGTGTTACTTGCTCAGTCATGTCCGACTCTTTGTGACCCAATGGACTGTAGCCCGCCAGGTTCCTCTCTCTGCCCATGGGATTCTCCAGGCAAGAGTACTGGAATGGGTAGGCATTCCCTTCTCCAGGAGATCTTCCCGACCCAGGGATTGAACTTGGATGTCCCTGCATTGCAGGCGGATTCTTTACCATCTGAGCCACCAGGGAAGCCTCATTAGTGAGATTGCCTACTCTTTTTTTTATGTGAAATCTAGGAAACCCGGCGTTTATTTTCCTCTTGCAGCACACTTCAATTCGCTTGTCACATTTCCAGTGCTTCTGTGCTGGACAGTGTTGCCCTAGAGAGGAAGTTTAAGTGATTAAATTTGGGGGGAGGGAACTATTCATCGTAGACAGAAATAAAAAAAATGAGCTTAAGGACTTAGGTGGACAGATTTCATCAGCAAATGCCCTTGACTGGCTGTCAGCGCAGCGCTTCCATCTCCCCAGACAGGGCCTGTTCACAGGAATCCATTGGCTGATGGGCTCCCCTCCCCTGACCCCTTTGTCGTCCACTCTATTCGCTTTTGTTTCAACCGAATGAGCACACAAAAAAGCCTGCATTCCGCTGGGCAGTCTTATTCAAACGTGGCATGGCTGCGTTTTCTCAATTAATCAGGAGCCTGCCCCCCGCCCCTTTCTCCTCCATGTTTTTCTCTTCTCGGCATCTTAATCAGGGTCCAGCTGGACTCCAGCTTCCAGGAGAATTTCGAGGGCCTGACAGACACTTGCCCAGGTAAATAAAAACCAGCTTGGGTCCCTCTTTCCTCCTCCATGAATAAGATGTATCAGAGAACTTTTCCTTAGAAGAGACGAAGGGAGAGAGAAGGAGTCATGCTGGTGAACGACGTAGGGCTGAAAGCAGAACTTTGGAAAGACAGGCTGTGTCCTTTGGGTGAGACGGGGCAGGGAGAGGGAGTCCAGGAGGGAAGGGATATGTGCATACACGTGGCTGATCCACTTGGTGATACAGTGGAAACAACACAGCGTTGTAAAGCAGCTATACTCCAGAAAACAAACACCAAAAAAGCAAAGCAAAATTTTTAAAAACGGTAAGGGCTTCCCAGGTGGTGCTGGTGGTAAAGAACCCGCCTGCCAGCGCAGGTGACATAAGAGACGCAGGTTCGATCCCTGGGTCTGGAAGATCCCCTGGAGGAGGGCATGGCAAGCCACTCCCAATATTCTTGCCTGGAGAAGCCCATAGACAGAGGAGCCTGAACAGCTACAGACCATGGGTCACGAAGAGTCAGACACGACTTAGCCACCGAGCATTCTCGCGTGCGCACGCAATATCCTACAAGGCACAGGGCAGCGTCCCTCCGTAAAGAGTTATCCAGCCTAACAGATCAGGAGCACCAAGGTTGAGAAACCCTGTGTTTGAGCATCTTTCCTTTGAATTTTAGAGACTTTTCACCTAAAAAGAACCTTCTTTTGACTTACAGAAGGCGCTGGGAGGGGTTGGCTACACCTGTGCATATATATGACTGAATTACTACCGTGTTGATCCGTTCACACCTGCTGGGGCTTTGTGGGCAGCTAGTTGAGAATAAGACCTGGATCCAGGATGTGTCTGGGCCGGGGACAAGCCAGGTGGGGATGAGAGCTGAGCGGCCACACAAACTAAATGTCACAACTTTTCTAGTTTTCTAAGAGAGTGGGTGCTTCCCTGGGCAAGGTCCCAGTTCTTTCTCTCCAAAGCCTTCTGCTCTATGAGCAAAACCCCAGTCAAGTCCAGATGGGGATCCATTAGCTGCGTCTCTGAAGGTAGAATAATGGATTGGCTTTTCCTGAAAGTGTTAAGTAGGATGCTTTGCATAGATTAGGCAAAGGTGAACCCTCCACCTTCCCTTTGCTCTTAGAAGGGCCAGAGGCAGCCAGAAACATTTGCATGGCAGTCCCTGTAGGGAAAGAGAACAAGGGAAAAAAAGAGAAGGATGATCAACCTACTGGTCTGTCAAACCCATGGTATGACTTGACCTTCAAGTCTACTCATGTTGGCTGGACTCTTTTTGCCTGACCACCTGGTCTCAATTCTATCTTCCCATCCACCATCAGTGGAACTGTGAGAGTCTCACAGCTCACGTGGGGCTAGAGTCTTCAAAAATATGCATTTCGCTTCCAGCCAACTCTGTCCAGTGGCCCCAGGTGTCTGTCTGTCTACCAGGGTGGATATATCCTAAGTCCAGGTGTGGAAACACAAGGACTCTGTCCCCAGGGACCCTTCTTTCTGAGCATCTGGGGGAGTCTGGGGCCTAAAGACCACAGCCTAACCTTGACTTTGCTCCGGCCCCACCCAGAGAAAGCCCCTCGCAGACGAGCCATCTGGGTTCCTGGGCCTCTCAGGAGCTTGCGCAGGTTTCCGACGGAGTTATGGGTGATCTGGAGTCCGTCAGGCCTGACAGTTCCTGCCCCGTGTTTCTCCTTGCAGAGCTGTGGTGAAGATTAAAAGGCGTTTGGGGCCTGAAGGGAAGAGAGAACACGGAATTCTGGGATGCCTAGGGGAGCAAAATCCTCTCCTGTTGTTGGAAGGAAAAAGGTGACTTTGCAGGATACGTGCTTGGCTGTTCCTATCCCGGGGTCATCTGAGATGGCCCTCGAGATCTTTTCTTTTAGCTGTTGCTATTCGCTCTGTTGTATACGCATGTGTTGCTGTTGCTCAGTCACTCAGTAATGTCCGACGCTTTGCGACCCCAGGACAGCAGCACGCCAGGTTGCCCTGTCCCTCACCATCTCCCAGAGTTTTCAGATTCGTGTCCATTGAGTCAGTAGTGCTACCGAATCATCTCATCCTCTGCCGCTCCCTTCTCCTTTTTTGGCCCTCAGTTTTTCCCAGCATCAGAGTCTTTTCCAACGAGTCCGCTCTTTGCATCAGGTGGCCAAAGTATTGGAGCTTCAGCATCAGTCCTTCCCATGAATATTCGGGTTAATTTCCTTTAGGATTGACTGGAGTGTGCATGTGTGTGTGTGTGTCTCTATATACATATATATTATATTGTCATTATATATGTTACATATTACAATATATAATATGTATTGTGTGTATGTCTGCTCATTCACATAAGTCGTTTCTGACTCTGCGACCCCATAGACCATAGCCTGCCAGGCTTCTCTGTCCATGGGATTCTCCAGGCAAGAATACTGGAGTGGGTTGCCATTTCCTCCAGGGCATCTTCCTGACCCAGGATGTGAACCTGTGTCTTCTGCATTGCAAATGGATTCTTTATTACTAAGCCATTGGGGAAGCCCCATAATATATATCATATTATATATGTTTTTTGTGTACTTCCAAACAACTTTGGTCGGTGTATTTAAGTAGAAATAATTCTAGACCTGGACTAAGAAGGTCTGTCACTAGCTGGCTGTGTGACCTGGGCAAGTCACCTAACCTCCCTGAGCCTTGGTTCCTCATTCACCAAATAGAGTCATACTGACCAAGGACAGCGGCAGCAATCTAAGGAACTAATGTGAAAGAAGGAGCTTTGTGAAGTGTGACAGTCAGGGGTCTCATTACTTGCACCGAGGGATTTTCTTCAGCTCTCCCCCAGAGCACATCTTCTCATAGCTCAAGGTAGGAATCTTCAGCAGGTATGTAATTTCTAAGACCTTCCTTCACTTCTTAACCCCTGGTCTCCAGGGTTCAGAGCCGTCGCTTCTTGGAAAAGACCAGTGGGTGGGAGCATGAGAGGGTAGGGATTTGGAGTAATTGTAGGGCTTGTATAATTACCGATTCTGGTCCCCATTAGTCCTGGAGCCGTGTTCAGGGGCCGTAAATCATTCCTGTGGCGCTTCGGCGGACTGACTCCCATCCCCCGCACCAAGGCCAGCAAGGCTACATTCCGATTTTCCACCTAAGGCTGGATTATTCACTTTAATAAGCTTCTTTCCCCAATAAAAGCCAGGTGGAGCCTCGGGGAGCCCACGTCTGCCAGGCCAGTGCCTGGAGCCTGAGGCCACTTTGTCTGCTTGGGCTGGTTCCTCGAGCCATTGTGTTTGGCCAGTGGCATGTTGCCACCTTGACCTTGACTGTCCCTTGGAAGAGGAGAGGGTGCAAAGGCAGGCCGGAGAGACAGCCGACCAGGAGAGGAAGAGACTAGAGGGAGCGGGGAGCCTGGCAGCCCATTAAAGAGAAATAAATTCTGCAGAGGGGAAGTGAGCGATCCCTCCCCGAGCCCCTGTAAATCATCGTGTTTTATGGGTGGGATGCGGAGGGAAGTGGGAGATGGGCTGGCCCTGATAACTGGGGTCGTTTCTCCTGCTTAGGTCTGTCTGAATCTTCGGATCTTCCGTCAGGGAGCAGCCTCCAGCTGGAAACCGCCGGGGCTCCTTGCTTTAATTTATTGGCATCGTTATTACTCTCAAATCAGAACGGCGGTTACTTACGGAGAGCATTTTCAGAGTTTTATTAGAAAGGGATGGCTGGTTTGTTTCTACTGTCTGTTCTCCCCAGAACGCCTGAGCTGCCGTGCGGGCATGGCGGATACAAGGATGGGATATTTGCTGCTGTTGTTCAGTTGCCAAGTTGCGTCGGACTCTTTGTGATCCCACGGACTGTAGCACGCCAGGCTTCCTTGTCCTTCACTGTCTCTTGGGGTTTGCCCAAGTTCATGTCCACTAAATCAGTGATGCCATCCAACCATCTCATTCTCTGTCGTCCCCTTCTCCTCCCACCTTCAATCTTTCCCAGCATCAGGGTCTTTTCTGATGAGTCTGCTCCTCGCATCAGGTGGCCCAAGTATGGTATAGTTGTAGGTGGTTTGAAATGCCTCACTTTTAGAAGTTATATTTTATACCAGAAGGCTTCTTTCAGACCCAAACGTTCATTATGAACTCTGGATCCCAGACGTTGCTTCTCTTTGCCTTGTTAACTGATCTTTCAACCAGAAAGGCATTTTTCAGTGGTGGAGTTCACTAACGAAGGGCCCCAGAGACCTGCATATGGGTGTTTATTTTGTGCATAGACCTTTCGCGACAATGGTTTAATTGCCAATATTTAAATTATGGGTCTTTCATATGATTCTGGGCTTCCCAGGTGGTGCAAGTGGCAAAGAATCCTCCTGCAATACAGGAGTGCCAAGTTTGATTCCTCCTTTGGGAAGATCCCCTGGAGAAGGGAATGGCAACCCACTCCAGTATTCTTGCCTAGAGAATCCCATGGACAGAGGAGCCTGGCGGGCTTACAGTCCATGGGGTGTCAAAGAGTCGGACACGACTGAGCAACTAACACTTTCGCTGTTCACATCCCTGCCTTCTGGTAGCTGTGTGATTCTGAGTAAGTGACCTCCCCTCTCTGGGCCTTACTCTACGATTGTTTAAGGTGAACTGGTTGGAGTACATTCAGTTCAGTTCATTTCAGTCGCTCAGTTGTGTCTGACTGTTAGTGACCCCATGGACTGCAGTGCGCCAGGCCTCCCTGTCCGTCACCAACTCCCAGAGTTTACTCAAACTCATGGAGTACATTAGTAGTTTAAAAAGTTGTAGTCACTTATCCCTTGGTGTAAATAAAATCTTACATGAAGATCAAATACATGGAATGGGGGAATGCAGCAGCGGAAGGGGGTTGGAAGCCTGGAAGGGTGCGCCTCGGTTTCCCACTGTTTCAAAAGGCCTCCACAGGCATCCCTCTGGAAACGTGAGTCTTCCCTGGTGGAAGCAGATGCGAACCTTGATGCCCCCTGGGTGGTCAGTCATCTAGGGCTCATCCCAGCCATCACTGCCTAAAAGAAGGAAAAGGACGTCTATACATCCTCAAACGGCATACGCTCTCCTGATGTATAAGCAGCTGCCTCATGGGAAGCGTTTCTTCTGGGCCGAGAAGTGTACGACCCGGTGTCTGTCTTCGAGGGGAGGGCAGACGGCGAAACACAAGGCAGAGTGTGCGAGCGCAGGCCCAGCACCCAGGCACTTTGGTGGAAGAATGTGCCAGGCAGCGTGTCTGGGGAAGCTGGGGAAAGATGTCACTCAGGAGGCCTCGTAGGGTGTTTCTTGGCAGAGCTGGGGTGAGGGAGGGAAGGTGGTCCTTTCTGGTGGAAACATGCAGCGAGCCCTGGGGGGCCAGAGGCGGATCTGGGCAGGACCTCCCAGGACGGGGTGGGGCTGGAGGACTAGCAGAAGGGATGGTGGTGGTGGTTTAGTGGCTAAGTTGTGTCCAACTCTTGCAACCCCATGGACTGTAGTCCGCCAGGCTCCTCTGTCCATGGAATTCTCCAGGCAAGAATACTGGAGTGGGTTGCCATTCCCTTCTCCAGGGGATCTTCCCGATCCAGCAATCAAACCTGGATCTCCTGCATTGCAGGCAGGTTCTTTACTAACTGAGCTATAAGGGGAAGTCCAAGGGATGATGGGTGGGGTCAAAACGAGGGCAGACCTGGGGGTCTGCAGAACTAGGAAGGCTTTTGAGCTAGGGCTTGACTTGACCTTACTCCCCTGCCCCCTGGCAGCAGGTCAGGGAGGGAGAGATGGCAGGTGAGCAAGGAGTGGAAAGTACATGGGAGGTTCACCATCAAGGATGGCACAGGGCCTCGGCGGTGGCAGAGGGGAGGGGGCGATGAAGCAGGCTACATTGGTGGGGTGGTGGGAGAGGGTGAAGTTGACAATGTGAGTACCCACAGTGCTTGTGGGATTAAGAGTGGGATGCAGCCAAGCTGATGTTACAAATATAAGCCCAAGCCTGAGCTAATGGGTGAGTCCTCCCTACTTCCCTAATCATTTAATTTGCATCTCTTGGGAGTCTCCCTCATCCTAAGACCTGGGCGTATGTATAAGCCAAGATGGATAACAACAGGAGGAGTTACCTGAGTTTCTGGAATTGCTTGGGTGTTGTTCCTGGGAAGATGTCTCCTTGACTCCTGGAGAGGGGAATTTGAAATTAGGAAGAGAGGCCAGAGGTGCTGCTTTATTTACTTAAACATTGATTGGCTTCCTTCTCAGCATCGGATATCAGATCCTAGGGATAATGTATGCATGGCCTCTAGTTTCCTTTGGAGTTGAGTGGATGCCTGATGGTGGGAAATTAGCACGTGAACCCAGAAAGCAGAGGGGTGGAGCAGAGCATGGAGCGGGGCCTGGGGACCGCAGCTTCCCTGTGCTGGGGGGAGACTGGAGAATGTGCACCCACACCCAGGAAAGGCGTAGCCCTGGGAGATGCAAAGGAGAGGGGGGTGAGGTGGGTACCCTGCAAACTATGCTGAGTAGAGGCAGATGAGTTGGACCATAAAGGAGGCTGAGCACTGAAGATTAATACTTTTGAGTGTGGTGTTGGAGAATGCTCTTGAGAGTCCCTTGGACTGCAAGGAGATCCAGTCAGTCCATCTTAAGAAAATCAGTCCTGAATATTCATTGGAAGGACTGATGCTGATGCATCAGTATTGGCCACCTGATGCAAAGAGCTGACTCATTAGAAAAGACCCTGATGCGGGGAAAGATTGAAGGCGGGAGGAGAAGGAGACGACAGAGGATGAGATGGCTGGATGGCATCAGTGACTCACTGGACATGAGTTTGAGCAAGCTCTGAGAAATAGTGGAGGACAGAAGAGCCCCATAGTTCATGAGGTCACAGAGAGTTGAACATGACTTAGTGACTGAACAACAGCAACAGAACCGCAGGTGAGCTGGGGGACAGAGGAAGCCGAGAGTGTGCGGGTGGGAAGTGAAGGACTGGGTTTAGAATGGGGATGTTGTTATTTAGTCAAGAAGTCATGTCTAACTCTTTTGCAACCCCATGGACTGTAGCCTGCCAGATTCCTCTGTCCATGGGGTTCTCCAGGCAAGAGTACTGGGGTGGGTTGCCATGCCCTCCTCCAGGGGATCTTCCCGACCCAGGAAATGAACCCACATCTCTTTATGTCTCCTACATTGGTTGGTGGGTTCTTTACCAGCTGACTCCAGGGACGACTGTTTCTTGCATTTTGGGCGCTCCAGTCTAAAACATCCCAGCCTGATCTGATCAGAGGCCATCAGCAGTGCTTCATATAGAATCAACCCAAGCCACTGGTGCTTCTGGGGTTCTTGAACTCAGCTGAACCTCGCCTGCTCCCACCCGGCCTCCCCTGACCTGGCCACTCAAACGCTAACACAGGAAAGGAGACGCCGGGCGAACGCAGTCCTCACGAGGTGCCGTCTGTTTGGTTAGAGGACCTCGGCCGCTGAGACAGGCCCCCTGTGATTCTGATCCTCCCTGCGGAAAGCGCCTTGGTCTCCATACCTTCGCTGGGAGCGGGATGAGGCAGAGAGGTGGAATTCTGCAGGTGTGGCTGCCGGCCGGGGGTTTTGTGTGTTTTGCCGCTGGTTCACTGCTAATGACAGGACAGCGGCAGGTATGAACATGATCCTGCCCTGGGGCTCACACATGTGTGGTTGGGCAAGAGACAATGGCAGATGTTCCTGGAATTCCCAAACCGGATGCAGAATTGCTAGCAGGATGCAGAGAAAGAGGAGGGAGCCAAGTGCTTTACATAACGAGACACGCGCCTCCTGCCTGCTCGGCCTCTCGGAGCTCCGGGGTGGGTGGCTCTGGGCCTCCTTCTCCAGAAGCCTCAAAGAGATCAGGGAACCTGCGTGCATGTCTGCTGGGCAGAGCGCGGCTCCAGCAGAGGCCTTGTCTCGCCCTGGTCGGTTTGACATTCGGGATCCCTGGCTTTCCACCGGGTGTGGCGGGACCAGAGGCAGCCAAGGGATGTTCTTCTACGCAGCTGTGCCTTGGTGCCCGGAATGGAAAAGAAATCAGGCAGTGAGCCTAGAAGGAATGGAGAGCAGCCACCCCGCTCTCTTCCCTGCCCCGCTTCTGTCTGGGGGGCGGGTGGCAGAAACACCAGGGCCGTTTTTGCATCCAGTCTGGAAGGAGGAGGCCGGCCGTGGGAAGGGCTGGGGCTGGGAGAAACGCAGAAACGGGAGATTTGGGAGACCCGAGTGGCTGGAGGTAGAGGCTTCTCATGGGGAGAGGAGATTGTGAGTGGGCAGAACTCTGCTTCTTGGGAGCCCAGGGTGGAAACTCAGGGACCAGTGACCTGTTCACCCAGCACAGCTGAAAGTAAGGAGCTGAAGTTCAGTCTCTGCAAATGCCCATCCGTGTCCATGCCTCTTCTTTCTGTGACCCACAGTCGGAGGTGACACTTAACAGGCTGTAAAACGCACATCCTCCCGCCTCCGAGCCGGGCTCTTCTTGGAGTCCCTTCACGCTCTGTTTGACTTGGGAGAATGCTTGAGAAGGAGAGTGCAGGAAGGAGGGGGTGGCCCCTCCTCAGTGGTGGCTGGGATGCACGGTTTTCCTGAACTGGTCACATGAAGCTGGAGCAGGACAGTGACTGCTTCGCATCACCTCCTCCTCAATACACAGTGTGGTCTGAGGATGCCGAGCACGTGTGTCCTCTGTCTCTGTCTGCAGTCCCAGCTCTTGGGTTCGGATCCTTGCTGGGTGAATTTGATGTGTCTGGTTTCCTCATAACCCTCAGTCTCCCCATCTATAAAAACAGGGATATCAGGGCTTCCCTGGTGGCTCAGTCAGTAAAGAATCCGCCTGCAATGCAGGAGACCCCTGTTTGATTCCTGGGTCAGGAAGATCTGCTGAAGAAAGGATAGGCTACCCACTCCAATATTCTTGGGCTTCCCTTGTGGCTCAGCTGGTAAAGAATCCACCTGCAATGTGGGAAACCTGGGCTTGATCCCTGGGTTGGGATGATCCCCTGGAGAAGGGAAAGGCTACCCACTCCAGTATTCTGGCCTGGAGAATTCCACATTCTATATAGGCCATGGGGTCGCAAAGAGTCGGACACGACTGAGCGACTTTCACTTTGACTTTAACTGGCCTCATGTGTTATGATGAGAAGAAGAAGTTTTCCATGTTGAGTTCATCCGTTTAATAAGTGCTCCATAAATGTTGGCCTTCAGTTCAGTTCAGTTCAGTCGCTCAGTTGTGTCCAACTCTTTGTGACCCCATGAATTGCAGCACGCCAGGCCTCCCTATCCATCACCAACTCCCAGAGTTTACCCAAACTCGTGTGCATCAAGTCGGTGATGCCATACAGCCATCTCATCCTCTGTCGTCCCCTTCTCCTCCTGCCCCCAATCCCTCCCAGCATCAGAGTCTTTTCCAATGAGTCAACTCTTCGCATGAGGTGGCCAAAGTATTGGAGTTTCAGCTTCAGCATCAGTCCTTCCAATGAACACCCAGGACTGATCTCCTTTAGGACTGGCTGGATCTCCTTCAGTCCAAGGGACTCTCAAGAGTCTTCTCTAACACCACAGTTCAAAAGCATCACTTCCTCGGCACTCAGCTTTCTTCAGTCCAACTCTCACATCCATACATGACTACTGGAAAAACCATAGCCTTGACTAGACGGACCTTTGTTGGCAAAGTAATGTCTCTGCTTTTGAATATGCTATCTAGGGTGGTCATAACTTTCCTTCCAAGGAATAAGCGTCTTTTAATTTCATGGCTGCAGTCACCATCTGCAGTGATTTTTGGGCACGACTGAGAGACTTCACTTTCACTTTCATGCATTGGAGAAGGAAACAGCAACCCACTCCAGTATTCTTGCCTAGAGAATCCCAGGGACAGAGGAGCCTAGTGGGCTGCCGTCTATGGGGTCACACAGAGTCGGACACGACTGAAATGACTTAGCAGCAGTAGCAGCAGCAGCAGTGATTTTGGAGCCCCCCAAAATAAAGTCTGACACTGTTTCCACTGTTTCCCCATCTATTTGCCATGAAGTGATCTAGATGCCATGATCTTAGTTTTCTGAATGTTGAGCTTGAAGCCAACTTTTTCATTCTCCTCTTTCACTTTCATCAAGAGGCTTTTTAGTTCCTCTTCACTTTCTGCCATAAGGGTGGTATCATCTGCATATCTGAGGTTATTGATATTTCTCCCAGCAATCTTGATTCCAGCTTGTGCTTCTTCCAGCCCAGCGTCTCTCATGATGTACTCTGCATATAATGTTATATATATGTTACTCTGCATATAATGTTAGCCTTACTGTTCTTCTATTTCTTTTCAAAAGAAATAACTCACAGAGGGTTTCCCTTTAAATATTTGATTTTAGACCAGGGGTTAGCAAACTGCAGCCTTGGCCAAGACCAACCTGCCACCTGTTCTGGTATAGCTCATGAGCTAAGAATCATTTTCACACTAAAAGTTGGTTTTTTTTTTTTTTAAGTAATATTTTCTGACGTGTGAAAACAATAAGAATTTAAATTTCAGTGTTCATAAATAAAATTCTATTGCAACTTAGCCATGCCCATTTGTCTGCAAATCACCGAAGGCTGACTTCACGCTGCCAAGAGACAGTTAAGTCCTTGAGACAAAAACCATACGGCCCACAAAGCTGAACATATTTACTATCTGGCCCTTTACAGACAATCTGCCAGTCCCTGCTCTAGATGACTAATTCTGAAGCAGGGAGGGCGAGTGTAGGCACCCAGAACCAAAATTATAGGCTTAAATGCTGATTGGAATAAAGCCCGCTCACAGTCAGAAAAGGCGATAAAGCAGTGATATTCTAAAATAAGAGAACAGGAAACGGGGTCTGAGTTTTGGAAATCCTCCACGTGATGTCCATGCTATTTTTTTCAGAAACAAATGCCGAGTTTCAAGACCCCAGGCTCCAAGTGTTTGCAGAGATGGTGTGCGCTGAAATCCCTTCAGGAGAGAACCCCCTGGGTTGGTGAATGGGTCGGTACCAGCTGGGGTGGGTGGGGCACAGGCGGCCCAGCAGAGCTGTTGGGAGGCCCAGCACCTCTCCGTCCCCTGTCCCTCCCCCTTTTTCCAAGTGGACCCCACTTGTGAAAACAGAGCCTTGCTTGGGGAGCTCATTTCATTTCACCTGTCATGTGTATTTGTCTGTTTATATTCTGCCTGGTTCCACCTTGTTATAGAAAGGATTTACGGTGGCCAGGACCCTTGAATGTGCAGAATCACAAACCCTAGAAAAAGCAAAACTTAGAGGCTGTGGTGAGCAGAGTAAGCTGAGTGAAGTGTCATTGGTGATTTAAATGGCAACAGAGCAGACGTAGAAACACACTTAGGTTTACCAGACGTGAAATGGGAGGGAGGGATAAATTAGGGATATAGGATTAAGAAATGCACCCTGGTGGTGCTAGTGGTGAAGAACCCGCCTGCCGATGCAGGAGACACAAGAGACTTGGGTTTGATCCCTGGGTCGGGAAAATCCCCTGGAGCAGGGTATGGCAACCCACTCCAGTATTCTTGCCTGGAGAATCCCATGGACAGAGGAACCTGGTGGGCTACAGTCCATGGGGGTTGCAAAGAGTCAGACAGGACTGAAGTGACTTTGAACACGTGTACCACTATATATAAAATAAACAGCAAAGATTTACTGTATAGCACAGGACAACTATATTCAGTATCTTTTAATAACTATCATGGAAGAGAAATGGAAAATATATTTGTATAACTGAATCAGTTTGCTACACACCTGAAACTAACACCGTATTGTGGATCAACTATACTTAAGTAACACAAAAGCCCAGTGAAGTAAATCTTTATGTGCTGACCTGGAAGCTTCTTCAAGACATTCTGTTAAGTAACGAGATCCAAAGCAGTATGATAACTTCAGTAATGATCATAACGATCAGACTGGGTATTAGGAATAAACGTGGGGGAAACTCGTAAAAATTTAAAAAATAAAAGAGGTGATGGTGGAACTGAGCTTCGAATTTTTCAACTAAGGGAGCTTTTTCCCTCGCCTCGTTTGCTCTGCCTGCTGGGCCCTCCACCCCGGCTCCCAGCCCCTGCTGGTCACAGGCTGTGCTGTGTGGTCTGAGGATCCCGGGGGTTGGGGGCGGTGGGGGCTGGGAGTGAAGGCAGCCTGGGAGCAGCAGCCTCGGCTCCAGGGTCAGCCTCCCAGGATGGGCTCGGAGATGAGCCTGAGGAATGGACGGAAGCCGCGGGCCCACGGGTGACCTGGCTGGGAGCGCGGGTTATGAATCACCCCAGCCTTTGCTCCTGGCTCTGGAGGAGTGGCTCACACATTCCCAAGGGAGCCAGTGTCTGGGAGACGTGACGTTGTCCCTGGGAGAGGAGTTTCAACCACATTGGCCTCACAGGGACTGGTTCCCATGGGTAACACCCAGCTCCTCAGCCTGAAAAATCCCAGGCTAAGGAGATGGGGCTCTGAACCTTCTTGTGTGTGCGTATGTGTGGTGTGTGCGTGCGTGTGTGTGTTTGCATTTTAAAATACATGTCTCATCTATTATGGGACCTCATCATTAGCTACTGACGACCCGAGTTCAATCCCTGGCTTGGGAAGATCCCCTGAAGGAGGGCATGACAGCCCACTCCAGTGTTCTTGCCTGGAGAACCCCATGGACTGCAGCCCACCAGGCTTCTCTGTCCACGGGGTTGCAAAGAGTCAGACATGACTGAGTGAACAGCCGCTGTGTCCGTGGAGGCTGGTGAGGACCCCCATCTTCAGGATCACAAGGAGGACTCGGCTCTGACAGAGAGCCCGCCTGTCTGTAGCCGTCCCAACATTTTTCTCAAAGACTCTCCGTCCGCAAAATCCTGCTCCAAACCCATGATTTGCAAGAAACATTCCCGATTTGACCATGGTGTCTCCTCATTGGCCCTCATGCTCGAATCGTGTGGTTAGAGGGAGCTGGCAAACTTTAATTGATTTCAGAAAGGACCGACCAGCCCTAGACAGCTGCTTATTTCTCCCAGCAACAGCCTTAGAGCCCTGGCACCTTCTAGATAAGTCAGTCCCTCAGGCCTTCTTCTGCATGATGCTTCATAAGAGAAGAAGCAGACATCACAGCAGCTTCTCTTTCCACCACCTTCTGTCTCTCTCTCTCCTGAAAAAATGTTTATTTGGCTGAGCCAGGTCTTAGTTGCAGCATGTGGGATCTAGTTCCCTGACCAGGAACCAAACCCTGGTCCTCAGCATTAGGAGCACGGAGTCTTAGCTACTGGGCCACCAGGGAAGTCCCATCCACTGCCTTTTCTCTTACAAACCTGACTGCCAAACAGTCAGATAGGAGATAGCCCTTCTCTTCACACTGGTACCAGTCATTGCTGAATTAACACTGTTTTATACTTTCATAAAATCTTTATTTCTGCTCACCGGTGATACCTTCCTGTTGAAAAGCCTGTAGCTTTTCCCAACCTTCCAGGGTAGCAAGAACTGGAAACCTTTAAGGTAGAGCATCTCTTGAGGATATGTACATACTAAGTCGCTTCAGTCGTGTCCAACTCTGCGACGCCATGGACTTGTAGCCCACCAGGCTCCTCTGTCCATGGGATTTTCTAGGCAAGAATACTGGAATGGGTGACCATTCCCTTCTCCAGGGGATCTTCCTGACCCAGGGATTAAATGCACATCTCTTATATCCCCTGCTTGACAAGCTGGTTCTTTACCGCTAGTGCCACCTGGAAAGGGAACCAAGAAGAGGGGGAATTCAGTGCGTGCCTCCTTACGAATTCAATGAAGACACAGCGCACAGTGCTGGGGTTTGCTTGAGGGTCAACCACGTGGCGTGTGAACTGGGGGCAAGACTTGGCTGGGGAAGCCAACTCATGCATGATGCTTGCAGGCTCACTGGTTTGCAGGCCTCACTAGTACACACTACGTATTTAAACCAAAGCAAAGCTTCCGAAAAGCAACAACTTGACCTTACAACTTCATATTTAGAAACTCCTCGAGTCCAGCTGTCTCCTGTGTATGTGCTGGTAGCCCACATGGGCGCCTATGGTGGTGCACCCCAGCCTGTGCGTGTGTGTGTGTGAGTCTCTCAGTCGTGTCTGACTCTTTGCAATCTTGTAGACTGTAGCCCACCAGGCTCCTCTGTCCATGGAATTCTCTAGCAAGAATACTGAAGTGGGGAACCATTCCCTTCTCCTGGGGATCTTCCTCACCCAGGGATTGAACCTGGGTCTCCTGCACTGCAGGCAGATTCTTTACTGTCTGAGCCACCAGGGAAGCCCCCATCCCAGCTGAGTTGGTAGGAATTTCCAGGCAACACCCCCCCCCCCCCCACCATCTGCTCTTGTTCTTGATGAGCAAGTATGCCTTGGGGGCCCGCAGTTCCTCAGAAGCAGCGAGAGGGTGTTTGTGCCTGGGATGCTGTGCTCACACCTAGGGGCAGGGTGGTGAGTTGTTGTCTCGCCCCCTGGAGGGCAGAGGGGCAGAGAAGGGGGCACCCAGTGGGCACAGCCATCACGGAAACGACCAGCGCCCACACGCTGTGGCTGTCCTTGGCTCGTGGAACGTTCCCTGCAGCACTGGATTTCTTCCCCCTCGTCTCAGACTTTGCTTTCTGTTTCCTTTCTGCCACGCTCCTTCTGAAAACGAGAGTGTCGTGGAGCCAGGCTCCCCGTGGGGGGCAGTTTGCAGAGCGTCTGGAGTGTGGGAAGCAGAGGGCCGGGTTTCCTTTCAGACCGTGGCTCAGCTGTTTTCTAGTTTATCCTGTCTTGGGTACCAAACCCTGGCCAAGTCTCTCATTTTCCAAGCTTGCTGCTTTCTGAACTGCTGTCAGGGATTAAGGCTTGAATACAGGTGGGTTTCTTTCCCCTCCGGTCCCTGTCACCTGGACATTACCATGGCGATAATCCTCCCCTGAAACAAAAATAAAAGGCAGAACCGGTTGGACAGAAAGTGCGGCCACAAACCTCCATTGAGACTGAGCCATCCGGAGCCTGGGGGCTGCCAGGAGCTCCTTCAGGACGGGTCTCAAGGAGCAGGAGGCAGAGGCTGGCTGGCACAGGGGAAGGGTCAGCCGGCCATCAGACTGCCCTGGAGGGAAGAGCTTCAGCTCGGTTCCTTCGTGGGTTTGGTGGGGTTACGTTGCTCTGCAGCCGGCAGTCCTGTCTGGCCTCCCCGCCGCCCCAGGGAGAAGCAGAGCCTCCCATCCTCAATGTGTCAGTGGAGATTAGCTGGGGTTTGAATCATGAGGGCTGGGGGAGGGCTGGGATTGTGATCCACTCTGCAGAGCCTTATGGGCTTTGCCACGGTGGAGGTGTGGGGCTTCTTGAGAACCCCGGGGGTTTAGGAAGGCAGGTTTCACTATGTCAGCACTGAGAAACCGGTTTGGAGTTCAGGAATCAAGGACCCACAATAACTAGATGGGTCGAGGCTGATTTAATTTTCTACAGAAAGAAGTGTATTTGCTCAGCCTCCCAAAGAGGACTTGGGGTTAGGGTTAGGCTTGGGGGCTGTAGGGTGGGCTCTGGGAGTTGCTTTTCCCCTCTTCTCGCTCTTAACATCCTCTGTGGAATGCTCTGAAGGTTTGGCAGATTCTAAGAGAACATGCTGTAGGCTCTTGGGGCCTTCTCTGCAGTGGTTCAAAGCAGTGACCTGGGATTGGTACCAAGAAGCTTTTTGCTATCTGGTTTCTCTAGAGATTCTGGAAGAAGGAGGAGGGGTAGAAGAGATCTGGATAGGGTGGTTTTGCACGCAGCCTCCCTGGGGTGCGGAGGTTGTCTGATAACCTGGCTGACCTTTTAGTCTTCTTCTGCCCTGAAGTATGAGCCACACGCATTGTTGGGTGACATGCAGAGATGGATCAGACAGCGGCCAGTCATTCACCCCACAGATATTCAGTGGGTGCCTACTAAATGCCACGGGCTAGTTGTGAACACAGTGGAAAAGAATCTTTGCTCTCCATCACTGGAGGGAAAGCAGATTATACGCAGAGATACAAATAGACCCGGGAGTGATAAATTCGAGGAGAAAAAAGAGAGAGCAAGGGATGGAGTGATTGGGTGGCCAGGAGAGGTTTTCTTTGGAGGAATGTTTGAATAGAAACCAGGCAGGTAGCACTAGCGGTAAAGAATCCACCTCTCAACGCAGGAGACAGGGAGACGCGGGTTCGATCCCCAGGTCAGGAAGATCCCCTGGAGGAGGAAATGGCAACCCACTCCAGTATTCTTGCCTGGAGAATCCCATGGACAGAGGAGCCTGGCGGGCTACAGTCCATGGGTCACAGAGTCAGATAGGACTGAAGCGACTTAGCAGCAGCAGCAGCAGCAGGTATCTGGGGGAAGAATGTTCTAGGCTAGTGGTCAGCAGACAGTGGCTCTTGGGCCAGAGCTGGCTGCGTCTTGTTTTGTGAATAAAGTTTTATTGGGACTCAGCCCCGCCCATTCATTGTGTGTGGTCTACGGCTGCTTCCAACTTCGTTGAGTGGTTGTGACCGAGACCCCCTGGCCCTCTGAGACTGCATATTGTCTGGTCTTCAACAGAGAAAGTTTGGGAGCTCCTGGTCTAGGCAGGAGCAGAGGACCTGTGCTACTCTTTTTATTATTATTAATTTGTATTGGAGTATGGTTGCTTTCGGAGAAGGCAATGGCGCCGCACTCCAGTACTCTTGCCCGGAAAATCACATGGACAGAGGAGCCTGGTGGGCTGCAGCCCATGGGGTCGCTAAGAGTTGGACATGACTGAGCGACTTCCCTTTCACTTTTCACTTTCATGCATTGGAGGGGGGAAATGGCAACCCACTCCAGTGTTCTTGCCTGGAGAATCCCAGGGACAGGGGAGCCTGGTGGGCTTTTGTCTATGGGGTCACACAGAGTCGGACACGACTGAAGTGACTTAGCAGCAGCATGGTTGCTTTACAATGTTAAGTTTTAAGTTTTAAGTGTTAAGTTTCTGCTGTACAGCAAAGTGAATCTGCCATGCATATACAAGATCCCCTCTTTTTAGGATTTCCTTCCCATTTAGGTGGGGGCTTCCCTGGTGGTTCAGACAGTAAAGAATCTGGCTGCAATCCAGGAGACCCAGAAAGATCCCCTGCAGAAGGGAATGGCTACCCACTCCAGTATTCTTGCCTGGAGAATTACATGGACAGAGAAGCCTGATGGGCTACAGTCCGTGGGGTCACAAAGAGTCGGACACAGCTCAGTAACTAGAGAGAAGGCACCTGGGTCCCATTTAGGTCATCACAGAGCATAGAGTAGAACTCCCTATGCTATACAGTGGGTTTTCATTAGTTACCTATTTTATATATAGCAGAGAAGGCAATGGCACCCCACTCCAGTGCTCTTGCCTGGAAAATCCCATAGACGGAGGAGCCTGGAAGGCTGCAGTCCATGGGGTTGCTGAGGGTCAGACACGACTGAGCGACTTCACTTTCACTTTTCACTTTCATGCATTGGAGAAGGAAATGGCAACCCACTCCAGCGTTCTTGCCTGGAGAATCCCAGGGATGGGGGAGCCTGGTGGGCTGCCATCTATGGGGTCACACAGAGTCGGACACGACTGAAGTGACTTAGCAGCGGCAGTGTATATATGTCAAACCCAACCTCCCAATTCATGCTTTTCACCCTTGGTGTTCATATCTCAGTGTCTGAACCATTTTTCTAGATTCCACATGTATATCACACAGTGCTCCTTCTCAGTCCATTCTTCTGGTGATGAACACCTGTGTTGTCCCCAACCCCGGTGGCTCAGTGGTAAAGAACCCGCCTGCAAGGCAGGAGACTCGGGTTTGATCCCTGGGTCAGGAAGATCCCCTGGAGAAGGAAATGACAACCCACTCCAGGAGTCTTGCCTGGAGAATCCCATGGGCAGAGGAGCCTGGTGGGCTACAGTCCATGGGGTCACAAAGGAGTCAGACACAACTGAGGAACCAAATAACAACAACATCTGGCACAAAAGACAGCTCTTCAGTTAGCATCTTTCTCGTGTCACTGGGCTTACCCGTGTGAGCCTCCAGGAAAGAAGTTATGTTTTATATTAGAATAAGCAGGGGAGCGTAAAACTGCCGACAGGCAACTTTAATCAGATTACAGAACCTGCTGCGTCCCATCCTGCTGTAAACCTGCCCCCAGGGCCGTTGATTCTCCTGGGGACATGTGTGGCTTATTTGGGCTTTGTTCACAGTCTATAATTGGACTTCCCTGGTGGCTCCCACAGTTAAGAAACTGCTTGCAACGCAGGAGACCCAGGTTCAATCCCTGGGTTGGGAAGATCCCCTGGAGAAGGGAATGGCTGAGCACTCCAGTACTCTTCCCTGGGAAATCCCATGGACAGAGGAGCCTGGTGGCTATAGTCCATGGGGTCGCAAAGAGTCGGATGGGACAGCATTCACGCACAATCCTACTTTGGTTTATTATCTCAGAAGACAGGGCTCGAGTGCTTTGAGAACGCTCCGTCCTTGTGTCTCTTACCTCCTTCCTGCCGGTGGTCCGCAGTAGCCCCGTTTGTAATTTGGACTTTGTTTGAGATGCCCGGTGCTGGGCTTGTGAGATGGAGAAGTTTTTCTGGCAGAGCTGACAGCAAGTCTTCGACATGAAGCCTTTTTTTTTTTTTTTGGTCTGGTGTCTATTTAATTGACAGTTTCAACTCTGCATGAACCAGGAAGTTTGGCCACTTAGCTTCCTTGTGATCTCGGGAGAAGGAGGTGAGGAATGAACACGCTTGATAGGAGAGAGAGACGCAAGGAAGAGATCTCTTGGAAAGCCAGTGATGGTGCTGAGGGGACGTGACCATGGCTAACTGCCGGCGCGTGGTGGGCGCTGGGCTGGAGGTGGTGATGGAGTGAGCTTTCCTCCTGCCCGTTGGGCGGCTGCCAGCACAGGTTTTCATGATTTCATTTACATTGCGCCGCAGCTGCTGAGTTTTGAACACTGAAAGCAGCCCATTAATAAGCCTTTGCTTCATACTTTGGGTGTGAGGGCAGTGACATTTTCTTTAACCTGCAAATTGCCCTGCCCAGTGCCGTGTGGGAGCAAGTTAGTGCTGAAAGGGGTCCCTTTCTGTGGCAGAGGGACTCTGCCCTGGGAGGCATCACAGGGTCCTGCTCCCTGGAGCTCAGCTGCTCTGTTGGAAAAAAGACCTGAGAGACCTCGTGAAGTCTTTCTGGGTCCTCAGAATGTTTCTGAATGGCTCGGCCCATGGTTCCCAATGACTGCCCCCATCTCCTCCTGGCTCTGGCTTCTGGGCGGTCTTGACAGGCGGGTGTCTGTGGAGTCTGGAGATCTGATAAGCGGGGCGTGACCCCCCCCTCCCCCCCCCGCCCCAACGCCCGGGGAAAGCCTGGAATGGACATGGTTTCTAAGCACTCCTGCCTGTGACTTTCAGAAATGGGTGGAACGTGCATCCGACTGTCAGCACGAATGAGGCCCCTGCCGTATCGGAGTCTTTTGATGCTGTTGGGTCCACAGCCTGCCTGCCCTCCGGCCTTAGACTGTGGTTCTGTTGCTGAAGCAGACGTGGCCCAGAAGGACTGCTGCTCTGTTACCAGTTTTCCCAACCTGGAGCCATTTTAGTCCAACCCTTACTATTTAATTCTATTATTATTTTTTTAACTGACAATGTAAAAGCAACAGTTTTCTTTTTTATGTCTTAAATTATGAAAGTATGATAACACATTTATAGGAGACTTGGAAAATGCAGAACAAAGTTATATATGGTTCTACCATGTATTAAAATAATTTTTAAGTAGATAAATTGAGATTTCTTTAGTTGGCGTTTTGATATCATATTCTCAAGAATTAATTGAATATACAGAAGAGTAGAAGCATATAGTAGACCTGAAAAGCGCTATGAACCAATTCAACATAATTAAGATTTATACAATTTTCACCCAGTTAAGACACAAATTTAAATAATTTATACAATTTTCACACCAGTAGGAACAAATTCAATTCAAGTTCCCAAAGACTATAAACCAGAAGACACTGGAACATATCCAGGGACGTAAAACAAGGTTAAAAGCAGTGGTTCTCTTTTTTAAAAAAATTTATGTAAGTATAGTTGATTTACAATATCATGTAAGTTTTAGGTATACAGCACAGCAATTCAGCTATATATGTGTGTGTATACATATATAAGGCTATGGTTTTTCCAGTGGTCATGTATGGATGCGAGAGTTGGACTGTGAAGAAAGCTGAGCGCCGAAGAATTGATGCTTTTGAACTGTGGTGTTGGAGAAGACTCTTGAGAGTCCCTTGGACTGCAAGGAGATCCAACCAGACCATTCTGAAGATCAGTCCTGGGTGTTCATTGGAAGGACTGATGCTAAAGCTGAAACTTCAGTACTTTGGCCACCTCATGCGAAGAGTGGACTCATCGCAAAGAGTCGGACACGCCTGAGCGACTGAACTGAACTGATATGATGCATTTTCAGATTCTTTTCCTTTGTAGTTTATTACATAATACTGAGAATGGCTCCTTGTACACTATGGTAGATCCTTGCTGGTTATCTATTCTGTACATTGTAGTGTGCGTTTAAGGAGGGCATGGCAGCCCACGCCAGTATTCTCACCTGGAGAATCCCCATGGACAGAGGAGCCTGACCGCTGCAGTCCACGGGGTCGCAAGACAGACACCACGGAGCACAGCACAGCGCTGCACCGCGGTGCACACTGATCCCAAGCTCCTGATTTATCCCTCTTCCCACCGCCCTTTCCCCTTTGACAGTCACTTATAAAATCATTTATAACTTAAAAAAAAATAAATAAAAGCGGTGGCTCTCAGTGGAGGAGGGAGTTGTCCCCCGGGGACACTGAGCCCTGTCTGGAGGCATTTCTGTCTGTTCCACTTGCTGGGGGGAGGGCGGGGCCGGGCGGGGCCAGGCGCTCCCAGCCTTGAGTGGGCAGATGAGGCCAGAGGTGCCGCTCAGCATCCTGGCGGGCACAGAACAGGCCCTACCGCAAAGAGCGATCCTGCCTGAGATGCCAGGAGGGCTGAGGTTGAGAGAATCTGGCTTAAGGAAACATTATTTTTAAACGAAATTGAGTGAACCAGGATCCCTTCCCATACATCCAAAGTAAATATGAAAATAATAAGCATATTGAAATCAAAACCATGTTTATAGATTCCAGGTAGATGCTCTCGTCTGCCAGCCTCTGGTTCGGAGGTTATCGCTCTCTTTATCACAAAGGGAAGTGTCACAGACATCTGAAGCAGAATGGGATGGAGCTCTTCTCCTCTCAGGTAATCGGTGTGGCTAAAAGGAGATTCAGGGACCTCCCCCATGCTCCCATGGTTAAGAATCCCCTTTGCAGGTTCGATCCCCAGTAGGGAAGCTGAGATCCCACATGCCCCAAGGCAACTAAGCCGGGGAGCCATAGCTAGAGAGTCCACGTGCTGCAAGGAAACACCCCGTGTGGCCGTAACTCAGACCTGACCCAGCCGAATGAGTAAATAAATATTTTTTAAAAACAGGGAAAAAAAGAGAGAGAAGGTAGACGACTTCCCTGGGGGTCCAGTGATTTAAGACTCTGTGCTCGCCACTGAGGAAGCCAGAATTGAAAGAGACACATGCACCCCAGTGCTCATCGCAGCACTGTTTACAGTAGCCAGGGCATGGAAGCAACCTAGATGCCCATCGGCAGACGAGTGGGTAAAGAAGCTGTGGTACCTATACACAATGGAATATTACTCAGCCATTAAAAAGAATGCATTTGAATCAGTTCTAATGAGGTGGATGAAACTGGAGCCTATTATACAGAGTGAAGTAAGTCAGAAAAAACAAACAAACACCAATACAGTATATTAACGTACATATATGGAATTTAGAAAGATGGTAATGATGACCCTGTATGCGAGAGAGCAAAAGAGACTCAGAGATAAAGAACAGACTTTTGGACTCTGTGGGGGAAGGCGCGGGTGGGATGATTTGGGAGAATAGCATCGAAACATGTATATTACCATATGTGAAATAGATGACCAGTCCAAATTTGATGCATGAGACAGGGCGCTCAAAGCCGGTGCACTGGGACAACCCAGAGGGATGGGATGGGGAGGGAGTTGGGAGGGGGGTTCAGGATGGGGACACATGTACACCTGTGGCTGATTCATGTCAATGTATGGCCAAAACCACCACACTGTTGTAAAGTAATTAGCCTCCAATTAAAATAAGTAATTTTTAAAAAACCATGCTTGCAATGCAGGGGGCATGGGTTCCATCTGTGATTGGGGAACTAAGATCCCACATACCCCACAGTGTGGCAAAAAATAATAATAATAATATTTTTTAATTACCAGAAATAGACATAAGAAGGTAAAGAGAGTGTCCCCCTCCTGCTGTGAGTTTATGTTCTTTTGTGATGTCTGCCCATCACCTAAAACAAACCCGGGTACCCTCTTGTTCCTCATCTCAAGCTTAGGGGAACACTGTCTCCATGCCCTGCATATAAATAGAAGCAGCTGAGAGTTACTGTCTATGAGGATGGGTTTCCTGTAACTCGGGCGCTGCAGTTGCCGGGAACTGGTTGTTAGACCCCAAATCTTTTTCTCTTTTTTCACAGGTAGTTAAACTAATAGCAGCCTCCTTTAGGCAGGGGCCCTTTTCATCTTCAAAGCCCTTTATGCATGTGAGCTAACCTCCCTGCTCCCCAGTGGAGTCAGGAGTCCTGAGTCTCACTGGACGGTGCCACCAGCCCCAGCGAGATGAAGTGGGTCACAGCGTTCCGATTTAGGTGAGGTTCGGGTTGGGATTCAAGTTGGCGGCTGCCGGACTCCTGGACATGGCCTTGCCTGCACCACACCTTTCTCTTGGCCGGCCCCGCCTGCGTGTTGGAGCCAAACCTCAAATTCAGGCGGGTCTGGAGAGCGAGAGAGAGAGGAGGGTGACATTTCTTTTCCTTTCTCTCCGAGGGCTGCTCTTCCAGGGGCACTCAATGCTTTTCTTAAAAAAAAAAAAGAAAAAATTAGTAATTCCCCTATGGCAGGTAATCCCTCCAAAACCAGGGAGTCACTTTAAGAAAATATTTTCCTTGCGGACCGTGTCTCCCAGGATGTCGGTAGGAGGGGGCCTGGAGCTGAAGCGCCCTTTCACGGGCCCCGTTTGAAGGCGTCTGTGGTTGGCAGGACCCACGTGTAAGGGCCGCGGGCGTCTGGCCGTGAGCCGTGACCGCACCGGCGAGGACCACCGGGGCGCGAGCAGGCTGTGGGTGCCTGTGGCCGCCGCGGCATTTCCTCTGCGCTCATCCCAGACATTTCTGGACCTGGCCGGGAGGGGAGCCGGGGAGGGGTCAGGGCAAAGGACCAGCAGGACGGGTTTGGGCGCAGAAGCACCAGGGTGACAGCAGCCATCTCATACCATTTCCCAAGGGTTAAAAAAATAAAGGAGCAAAATCTTCAGGATTCCAGAGATGTGGAATCCTGCCGGTGGGTCCCCTTGGGTCTCTAGGTCCCTTCACTCTGGGGAGATGCTCCAGTGGGCCTCACGTGGGGTCCTGTGATGCTGGCCCTCAAACCCTGCCCACCGCAGGCTCCAATAAATCAAGGCAGAAAATGTCCTTCAGGTCGGAGCTGGAGGAAGGGGGTGAGAGTGTGTTTTTGTTTGTGTTGGTAATGCCACCAGGTGTGGATTGGACCAACGTTTCGTGGCATGGAGATCTGCATGTGTACCCAGCGTAGGGCAGGGGACATTCTGGGCTGCTTTAAGTCTTGTCTGTGGCAGAGTAGACGTCTCCAGCTCCATCCTGTGTTCATCTGAAGCCTTTGCCTTTTGTCTTGGTCCACTCTGGCTGCTCTAACAAAAGTTTATCACAGACCAGGGGCTTGATGACAAACATCTATTTCTCAGGGTTCTGGAGGCTGAGAAGTCCAAGAGCAGAGTGCCAGTGTGATCAGGGTCTTGGTTTACAGACAGATGTCTTCTCGTTGTAGACTTAGGGGGCGAGAAGGAGGGACAGAGGGGGAGAGCAAGGGGGAGGGAGAAGCAAATTCCTGTCCGGAAGGTAAGAAGGCCTTTATTTTATCCTGGATTTATAGACTAGTTTTTGATGAGTAATTCTTGTCTCTTTATAAGGCCCCAGTCCCGTTATGGTGCTTCCCAGGTGGCACAGTGGTAATGAACCCGCCTGCCATCCCTGGGTCAGGAAGATGCCCTGGAGGAGGAAATGGCAGCCCACTCCAGTGTCCTTGCCTGGAAACGTCCATGGACAGGGGAGCCTAGTGGGCTACAGTCCATGGGGTCACAAAGAATTGGACATGACTTAGCCCACATGTGTGCATGCGCACACACAGACACAGACACACACACACACACACACACACTGCCATCATTAGGGCTCCACCCTCATGGAATAACTACCTTCCAAAGGACCCCACCTCCAAACACCATCAGATTGGGGATTGGAGTTTCCACATGTGAATTTGTGGGGAGGATACGGTGTTCAGTCCCTAGCACCCTTCTGTGTAATCTCAGAGTTACAGAGCCACAGGTGTGGATGGGTCAAAGGATGCAGAGCAAGGACCCAAGAGCAGCGTGAACTTGGGTCCCTTGCCGTTTGTCGGATGTGAAGGGGACCGAGAGAACAGGCCGGGGTTGGGGGGAAGAGCTGGCGGGGGGAGAGGATGATCTTGGCATGGGGCTCAGTGTTGCCGGAGCTCCAGAGGAGGACACTGGAAACCCAGGCGCAGTTGATCCCCATCCGCTGCCGGGCCACAGCCAGCTTGGTTGTCCCACAAAGGTCGTATCCGGTTGTTGGAACCGTCAGCAGAGGCCCGCTTGTCACCTCGCCCTTTGCTGCTGAAGGATCCAGTTTCCCCGAAAACAGAAGTGTGGCCCCATGTGGCATGGTGTCCTCCTCGCATTTCAGTCGTTTCTTCGGGCTTCCTGTTAACCATGGTTTCTCCCCAAGCCAGGTGAATGCTCCTCGCGGAGAGAATGGGATGGAGACAGGAGAGAGAGCTCCCACCAGGATGCAGATGCCTGTCTTGGGGCTGTCTCCTGGCCTCGGCCTCGTCCTTCTCCGCTGTCCAGCGGCTCTTCCTGCCTCCCCCCACCCCCAGGTCTGTGCTCATCCTCCCGCGTCCCCTGTAACCCCTTCCTTCCCCAGATCCCAAATGTTGGGGAGCGTGTCAGATTTGTTCACGAGTCATCCTTAACTTGCCCCATTTGGTTCTTTCTCTTTTTAAGGCTGGGTTTGTTTCTTTTACTTGGTGTATTTTTGGCCCTCCCGGGTCTTTGTTGCCGCGAGCTGGCTTCTCTGACTGTGAGAGGGGCTCTCTTTGTTGCTCTGGGATGCAGGCCCAGTAGTTGTGGCCCATGGGATCAGCTGTCCTGGACCTGAGATTGAGCCCGCGTCCCCTGCGTTGGCAGGTGAATTCTTAACTCCTGGACCGCCGAGGAAGTCCTCGGTTCCTTCTTGACACTGAAGCTGCGGCCTTCTGCCCGTCTGTTCCTCCCAAGGCTTTCTTCTCACCCTAGATTATTGTTTTCTCCAGAGCTGAGAGCCCAAAGGATCATTATTGCAATGGAGAAAATGGACATAAATGATCACTCCCTCTTTTCTCTCTGATTCTGTCTCTGACCCTCTCTACGGCCACGGAGAAAGCCCTTTCTGAGCCTAATGCTTTGCTCAGGCGTGGCCGCTGCATTGCCTCTTTGCTTGCACAGAGCGTTCGGGGTTGCTATGAGTTCTGCGTTTGATTTTAACCGCGCATCCATCCTTCCCGCTTGGAATCCCGGCTCCAGCTTTCGTATGTCTTCTGTGTGGGCACCTCCAGACCACTTCAGATCTGCTTGTCTCTTCGTAGTTTTGACCGCCTGTGTTCGCTCCTGACTGCTGCACGCTGACCACCCACAGACGCCCTCTCATCCTGCCTTCTGTTCATGGATGAACTTCAGCCCTTGGTCTCTATAAATTCCAACCCACTGCCGTGGTTTTCGACACACCCTTTGTGTTAATAAAAGTGACTCCCAAACTCGCATTCTTGGCCCTGAGATTTCTTCCCATGTCAGCTCTTGGTGTCCTTTTTAGTGTCCACCTCCTCAAGTTCATTCCTGTGAAGGCCAGTGGCCTCTTGGCCCTAGATGTTGCTCTGTAGTGGGTATCCTCATTTTCATCAGGGTAAAATCATTTGTAAATTTTGGGGTAAAGTTTTAGGGTAAAATCATTATCTCTTTACCTGTTGGCATTCATTTAGCTGCTTACTATGACTTAATGTCTACCTGTAATGCAGGCTTTTCAAAACCAAATGCACTGTTTTATTCCTTGGCACTTCTGGGGTGTACACCACACTCTGCAGTCTTTAAGGGAATGTGTTATGATTGACATGGACACTTCTAAAGGATGCCATTCCCTCCTCCTCCACTGTTTAATGGAGAAGTCCTCATGTTGTGTTTGAAGTTTCCTCGTGATTAGATGGAGGTTACATTCTCCGGGCTGGAATCCTGGCTTGGTGCTGCGGTCTTTCTCATTGTGTCACATCTGGAGGTATCCAGCATCACCCAGTCCCAACTGGTGACGCAAATGTTGATGGTTCATGTAAGGTATAGTCTGAGTTCTCCCGTGTATGATTACTGTGTTCTTTCTCCCTCGTGACAAGTGAACAGTCTACTAGGGAGACTTTCAGGTCATGCAAAGATCCTCAATGGCATTCCTGCTAGAATCAGCATCCAGTGGTGATTCCTGCCTGAACCCCCCTTTACCACGATGGTTGCCAGCGACCTTGCCGCTCTGGTGCTTGCTCAGCATTTATCGTTTGGTTCCTGGTGCTCTGCTGCTGGCGAGAGACCTCCCTCCTCTCCATTCATACACCTGTCCATTCACTGCAAAGAGATGGGGAAACGGTGGCTTTATTTTTCTGGGCTCCAAAATCACTGCAGACGGTGATTGCAGCCATGAAATTAAAAGACACTTACTCCTTGGAAGGAAAGTTATGACCAACCTAAACAGCATATTGAAAAGCAGAGACATTACTTTGCCAACAAAGGTCCATCTAGTCAAGGCCATGGTTTTTCTAGTGGTCATGTATGGATGTGAGAGTTGGACTATTAAGAAAGCTGAGCGATGAAAAATTGATGCTTTTGAACTGTGGTGTTGGAGAAGACTCTTGAGAGTCCCTTTGACTGCAAGGACATCCAACCAGTCCATCCTAAAGGAGATCAGTCCTGGGTGTTCATTGGAAGGACTGATGTTGAAGCTGAAACTCCAATACTTTGGCCACCTGATGTGAAGAGCTGACTCATTTGAAAAGACCCTGATGCTGGGAAAGATTGAGGGCAGGAGGAGAGGGGGACCACAGAGGATGAGATGGCTGGATGGCATCACCAACTCGATGGACTTGAGTCTGAGTAAACTCCGGGAGTTCTGATGGACAGTGAAGCCTGGTGTGCTGCAGTCCATGGGGTCGCAAACAGTCAGACACGACTGAGCGACTGACCTGAACTGAACTGAATTCACTGAACTCACCAATTCCTGAATTCCTTAATTATTCAATGGTTTACTACTTTCTTTAATTATTTTGGTACCAAAATGTCCCTGATTTGCCAGTGGGAGCTCCTTCAAACTGGCTCCTCTGTCCTTACACAAATGCACACTTACTGGGTTTTAGGTCCCTCCAGAATACATTACTGCTGTGATCTGTATGTGACAGTAACTTAAATGTGCGAGAAGAGAGAGATGCCTTATCTCTGTTGGAGGCTTTCTTGGGTCCTTTCATGCTGCTGTCAAGTAAGCAGCAGCTTCCTGATGGGGCTTCCCTGATAATTCAGCTGGTAAAGAATCCGCCTGTGATACAGGAGACCCTGGTTTGATTCCTGGATCTGGAAGATCCGCTGGAGAAGGGATGGGCTACCCACTCCAGTATTCTTGGGCTTCCCTGTTGGCTCAATGATAAAGAATCCGCCTACAATGCGGGAGACCTGAGTTTGATCCCTGGGTTGGGAAGATCCCCTGGAGAAGGGAAAGGCTACCCACTCCAGTATTCTGGCCTGGAAAATTCCATGGACTGTCTAGTCCATGGGATCGCAAAGAGTCAGACGTGACTGAGCAACTTCATTTTCACTATGACTGTCTAACACATTTGCTCAAGTCGTTTCGTGGTTAAGAACTTTGGAGTATCACAGCACTGAGCGTTCTGCTGGCTCTCGCTGGGGAATCTGTAAGTGACACTTAGCTGGTATTAAGTCCTCCCTTATTTCTGAGTGTCTTTTTACCAAGCCATGTTACTCACATGTATGTAGAAGGGCTTCGTGGATCAACATCCGTTGTTGACATTCACACAAGAAAGATGAAATAAAAACTGTATAGTGGAGATGATTTTTTTTACCAGGAATTATGAATTCAGATGCCTACAGGGTCCAGGAAGTTAACTCAAATGATTATGGCTTGTGCTTTGGAGTGGTGTGGATTGCAGTACACTGGGGAGCCCATGCCCTGCCTTAAAGAGACAGCTTTTCAACTCTGACTACCTGTTCCTGTGTAGGAATATAGGTGTGAGGAAGACGGATCTTCTCACTTTTCAAGACCATCCAGAAATCTAGATATTTACCCAAAACCTAAAAAAACTCCCATCATTACCTCTTATCACCTATTTTTTTTTTTAAAGGTTAAAGCACACATCAGGCTAAATAAAGCATGCTTCAGGTCTCTAAGGTCCTCTCCGGTGGGTCAGCAGTAAAGAATTGCCTGCAGTGCATGAGACACAGGAGATGCAGGTTTGATCCCTGGGTCTGGAAGATGCCCTGGAGGAGGAAATGGCAACCCACTCCAGTATTCTTGCCTGGAGAATCCAAGGGACTGAGGAGCCTGGTGGGCTACAGTCCATGGGGTCAGAAGGAGTCGGACATGGGTGAAGCGACTGAGCATGCACACAGGTCTGTAAGCTGAGCCAACTAGCTCCATGCCTTCGGCCCCTGATTGCCTTGAAGTATGGCCGCAGAGAATTGATAATAAAGCCTTCATGAGTCTTCCCGAGGATATAATTTGATGGTCCTGTGATTTCTTATCCAGAGAAAACATACTTTAAGGTTCATCTTCAGTACAGTTCAGTTGTTCAGTCGTGTCTGACTCTTTGGGACCCCAAGGACTGCGGCACGCCACACCTGTCCATCACTAACTCCTGGAGTCTACTCAAACTCATGTCCATTGAGTCAGTGATGCCATCCAACCATCTCATCCTGTCATCCCCTTCTCCTCCTGCCTTCAATCTTTCCCAACATAATGGTCTTTTCCAATGAGTCAGTTCTTTGCATCACATGGCCAAAGTATTGGGGCTTCGGCTTCAGCATCAGTCCTTCCAGTGAATATTCAGGGCTGATTTCCTTTACGACGGACTGGTTGGATCTCCTTGCAGGCCAAGGGATTCTCAAGTCATCTCCAACACCACAGTTCAAAAGCATCACTTCTTCGGCGCTCAGCTTTCTTTATAGTCCAACTCTCACATCCATACATGACTACTGGAAAAAACCATAGTTTTGACTAGTTGGGCCTTTGTTGGCAAAAAAAAGGTTCATCTTAGAGTCCCAGTTAAAAAAGAAAACAAGATATAAAATCCATTGCTGGAAAACCTGAATGAATTTCTTTTAGTGTATTGCTAATGACCTCTCCCTGAAGATTCAATTCCCAGTGGCTTCCTGGATCCAGTTTTCAGGCACATGTAATTCTGGTACTTGATGTTTGGAGGTCAGTTACTGGCCTTTACTCTGGAACAAAGAGGGGTTGTAACAACCATTGCCCACCCTGTTAATACACGCTGCAGCCTATCGTCCCCACCTTGCCAAGCTATTTCCAGAGGGGAGCATCTTTAGTAAAGTGCAGTTGGTCATGACTTCACAAATATTTCTACTGAATTGTTACCAAGAAAACTTTTGCCTTATGAATTTTTTTGTTTTATTACTCTGCTAAAACAAACACACTCCAAAAAGACATGTAGTCTTCCACTTCACTCAGATGCTATGCCTCAGGCCCCATCTCTCTGTCTCTTTTCTTCTAAAGAGAAAACATAAGAAATGCCAAGTTATAACACACGGCTGTTTCCAGGTGCGTATGGTATTTTCCGTCCTTCGTCTTACTCTGGTTAGGTTAGCTGGATTTCTGGTTTGAAAAGCCTTCAAGTGCCCTCCCCCACAGCTTTTAAATTGGAGTGTAATTGCTTTACAATGTTGGGTTAGTTTCTGCTGCACAACACTGTGAATCAGCTGTAAGGATACATGGATCCCCCTCTCTTTGGTCTCCCCACCCCATTCCCCTCATCTAGGTCATCACAGAGCACCGAGCTGAGCTCCCCCTGCTTGAAGCAGGTTCCCACTGGCTATCTGTTTTACACGCCCTAGTGTGTGTGCACTTTGGCCACCTGATGCGAAGAACTGACTCATTTGAAAAGACCCTGATGCTGGGAAAGACCGAGGGCAGGAGGAGAAGGGGACGACAGAGGATGAGATGGTTGGAGGGCATCACTGACTCAATGGACATGAGTTTGGGTAAACTCCGGGAGTTGGTGATGGACAGGGGGGCCTGACGTACTGTGGTCCATGGGGTCGCAACTGAGCGACTGAACTGAACTGAACTGAATGTATACATGTCAGTCCTAATCTCCCAATTCGTCTCACCCTCCCCTTCCTCCCACCACCCCTCCAAGTTCTCATGTCCATTCCCCACATCTGTGTCTCTGTTCCTGCCCTGGGAAGAGGTTCATCTGTACTATTTTTCTAGATTCCCCGTGTATGTGTTAACATGTGGTATTTGTTTCTCTCTTTCTGACTTAACGTCAGTCTGTATCAATCTAGTAGAAACTACTGGTTCCTGGCTGGAACTGACAGACTTGTCAGGTTGCACTCGACCCTCTGCATCTTCTCTGAACACTCCCCTGTCTTCTGTTCTTCCTGGATAAATGGTGTTAGGAAGGAAGATCTCATGAAAGGCGCTATTTTCCAGTTCTTTCTCATCTGAAGACTTTCTTCCGACAGGTTTGTGTCCTGGCCCCAGGGAGGGATTCAGTTCTGCATGACTCTGAGTGGGCTTCCCTGGTGGCTCAGACAGTAGAGTCCGGCTGCAACGCAGAAGACCTGGGTTCAGTCCTTGGGTTGGGAAGGTCCCCTGGACAAGGGAATGGCAACCCACTCCAGTACTCTTGCCTGGAGAATCCCATGGACAGAGGAGCCTGGCAGGCTACAGTCCATGGGGTCGCATAGACTTGAACACCACTGATCGACTAACACTTTCACTTTCACTGAATAGGGGTGCAAATCTCTGCACTCTAATCCTCACCCTAAAATTTTCCAATTTTCTAAAATTGGTGTCTCTTTCCTGCTCTGAATAGCGTCCCTACATTTCAGATATCCTGGTGTCTTGTTGAAAAGGGCAAACGAGTCTCTTTCAGCCCTGGTATTTTTTTGCAGACTCAGCTTCACCGGGCACAAACCTGAAACACAGCCGCTCACTCCCTGTGTTTACTTTTATTTCCAGCCACATCTGGAGGCCAAAATTCATAAATTTATCGCCAAGCCTGACAACAGTTTACTGAGTTAGTATGTTAAGGGAAGAGAGAGAGGAAAAAAAAACAAAATAACACAACGATCTCCTGACTTGTCGGGTGTAAAATGGATGGAGAACCCGATGGGCGGACCGTAAACCCCAGCCGTGTTTATTAACATCTGCGGCCTGCCTGCAGACGGTGGAGGCGTGGGTCGGCCCTGTTTGGCTTGGAGATGAAGTCCAGAGCGTTCCACGGTGTACCCTCCATATATATACGGCCAGGCGTCGTGTTAGCCCCGCGGAGGCCAAGGCGAGGGAACAAGGGCTGTTCAGAGGAGGGACCACAGATTCGATAGGGCGAGGGCGGGAAGGGGCCCCGGCCGTGTTTACAGTAGGGGCAGGACGGTGGGTGGGCCGATTCTCGTGACGTACTTGAGGCTTTAAAAAACGGTCATAAATCTGATGCCTGTCAAACAGGGCTGGCATTTTCTTTTCCTTTCACAACCAGGTTCTGTATGACACCCCCCCCAAAAAAAATTTTTTTTTTAATAACAAAAATCCTCTAAACTCCCGTGAAGAATGTCTTTTTCTCCCACTATGCGGGTAGAATGTTTCCAAGAGCACACTGGAGTGTTTCAAGGGTAGGCTGGAGTCTCCCCACCCCACCCCACTCCCCACTCCCTGTCCCTCTCAATCCCTGGGGAAGGGTGTTGCCATTATTATTTTTTTTTTTGCAGTTTTACTGAAATGTTGGAGTGGGTACAGCGGCACTGACGTGCAACCCTGTTGGACAGCTTGGCTCTGACCGGAGACCTGCCCGGCTCGCTCTGGGTCGGCCAGGAGCCCCCTACCTGAGCCAGCAGCATCTTTAGCTTTCTGCTCTCGGGGCGTAGAGAGAGCAGGGACCCAGGGAGCCATTCTGGAGGCCCCAGGATACAGGGGTGGGGGGGATGGAGGAGAAGGATGTGTTGTTGGTGGCCGCAGCCACAGACCCTCTGACTCGAAAGAAGCGTTCTGGGGATGTCCTTTTAGTAGGCGGTTTGGCTCTGGGGTACCTCACGTCTGAGGTGAGAGCCCGCCAAAGAAAAGGGCACTTTTTGTGGTCAGAGCCCAGGGGCTTGGACGAAACTCTTGGCTGGAGGGAATCTGTGCCTGGGGAGGGCGTGGCCCCCCAAGGAGGAGAAAGCCTCCCTGCTGCCGGCGAAGAGCTCGGGGCTGCCAGGTCGGGGAACACTGAGCAACTGTTGGGGAGCTCGGCCTGCCCGCCGAGCCCGGGCGCGACCCGGCCAGCCAGCTGTGTCGCCTTCCGAAGACAAGCCCGAGGGCCCTGGCGTCCCCCTCTGCCTGCCTGGCCAGAGCTTTCTGTCTCCCTGGGAAGCACCTCTGTCAGGGTCGCCGTGCGTTCCTGGGGCACTTGACCATCTGCTGTTATTTTACGGGGCGTGGGGGCTTTTCCTCCTCTCCTCCACCCCCCCACTTCCCGCACCCCCGGGTCACCGTGTTCCTTGTCAGCGCTGGGCAGCATCCCAGCCACGCTGCCAACGGTCGGAGCTGAAGTGCTCGCTGCTTTTCAAGGCATATTTCCTGGCTCCTGGCCCCGCTTGACTGCTTGGTTATTCGGGCAGGGTTGTTCGAGGGTGTGAAACCAGTCGGGCCAGAGAAGAAAGTTCGCGCTCAGTCCTGTGGGCTGGGGCTTCCCCACGGAGGAGGGCTGTTATAGGGGGCACAGACCTGGCCCCAGCAGGGACCCCTGGAAGAAACTCAGCCACGGACATGCCAGTACTTTTCCACTGATGGGTGGGGCGGAGGAGGGGAGAACTTTGAGCCCAGGTGATGGAGCAGCACAGGGACTTCCCAGTCTTGCCTTGGATAGGTTAGCCCCACAGGAGGCAAGCCATCAGGAAGCCTGTATTTATTGATCTGTTAGTTTTAAGCACCTTTCGCTCCTGGTGAAAAGTTGAGTGGTCATGCTGGAGGCCCTCATCAATGCCTTCCCAGAACCCAGCGAGCCAGAGACGGACAGGCTCATCCTGCTGCCTCGGGCCTTCCCAGCACATTGTGAACTTGGCTCAGCGGCAAGTGCTGCAAGGAGGCGCTGCTTTTTCAAGGGCTCTCTGACTTTCTGCCCTCGCCTTGAGGTTGCATCTGCAGTTCTGTGAAAACGAGGGCTCCCCTGACTTGTGTCCTCAGGGGCATTGTGTTCTTGCAAGCCTAGCTGTTCTTTGTTTTCGCCGCTCTCCCCAGGGCGGTCTTAGAGCTGGGGCCCACCCCCGTCACGCCCAGTAGGCAGGCAGAGGTGACCGCAGCCTGCCTTCACCCACGGGGCAAACTCAAGTCCTCCCCTCCAGGTGAACGGCTGGAGATCATTACCTGCGAGGCGACTTCATGTCACTGTCTCCTGCATCCCACTCCCAGAGCATCCTTCCCTTTTTCTTTGTAGAAGCTTTATGATTTATCCGTTTATCCAGTGTTTGTGTTTACTTGTGTTCATGTCCTGTGAACCTGCCTCGAATACAAGCCTGTGGGACAAGCAGAGGCTGGATTGATCTATCACGGATGAAACCCCAGCTCCCAGCAGGTCATCTGACGCCCTTTATGGACCATAACGAAGGCTGAGCGCCAAAGAACTGATGCTTTTGAACTGTAGTGTGGGAGAACACTCTTGAGAGTCCCTTGGACTGCAAGGAGATCCAACGAGCCCATCCTAAAGGAGATCAGTCCTGAATGTTCATTGGAAGGACTGATGCTGAAGCTGAAACTCCAATATTTTGGCCATTTGATGTGAAGAACTGACTCATTGGAAAAGACCTTGATGCTGGTTAAGATTGAGGGCAGGAGGAGAAGGGGATGACAGAGGATAAGATGGTTGCAGTCCATGGGGTCACAAAGAGTCGGACACAACTGAGCGACTGAACAATGACAACAAGGTGCCCACGAGTATCTGAATTAACACCCCCAGGATGGGCGCTGAGGACGGGTGCAAACGGCCGAGCAGATAGGGCTGCCGCCTGGCGCTGGTCCTCTCTGGCTTCCCGCATCTCTCTTGGCTCTTGTTTATACTTAGCTGCCTGCAGAGAAGAGGGGGGAAAAGGATTTTCTTTTAACATTCAAACCTGATTGTTGATCTCTCAAACTTGCAGTTGTGATCAGAGATGGGGAATTATGGTATATTTATTTTAGATGGGGAAAAAATGCCAGCAAGATCATGAGTTTCTTTGCCATTTTTAGCAGAGATGAATCATCACAGGGGCATTTTTTTCTTAACCAAAAAGATGGAATTGCAATGTCCTGGCTTCTTGGGAGGTTTCTAAAAGTCTGGGTTCTGACGTGATGTTAGCATAAGGTCCATCTCTAGTTCCTTATACTCATGGCGGTGTGGGAGGTGGTCCTGGTCACCAGCAAAGCTGCTCATCTTGTGACCATGTCAGGTTGGCGCTTTCTGCAGAGGGGCTCAGAAGGGTGAAGGGTTTAATCAACCACCACAGCATGCGTTTCGATTGAGAGTCTGCATCTGGTCATGAATTCTCAGATGCCCACAAGTTGGGAATTTTGGAGACGTCTCCAGGCATCTTTGAATAACCAGAGCCTTCTGGTTGAAAGCCCCAGTTGATGTCCATGTCTGTGCGAGAGGCTCATGGCATTTTCTCCGGGAAGGGGAGTGAATCCTACAGGCTCTGAGGTCTAGCAGATGACACCTGTGCTGGGCCACCACATTCTAAGCCCGACTTTGCCTCCACCCGGGTCCTCCTTTTTATTCCAAGGCCGAGCCTCCATATTTCACCCTGGAGACTGGCTGAGGGTGGATAACCAGGGAAGAGAAAGCAGTGAGCAGACACCTAACTGTATGCAATTTGCAAAGATGCAACCATGGCAAACATATAAAAATGTGTATAAACACAGATGGTGTGGAGGGTTTTGTTTGTTTTTTGGGTATTTTTTTGTCATCTGTTCCCATGTCTAGATGAACACAAATTCTTCTGCAAGTAAGTCTGTATTTCCTGCCCTGTAAGGAGATTCAGGAATTCAAAATACAGTTGACAGACTAGCAAACTAACTTAAGAGGAGGTATGAGTTTGTGTATTAAAAAGCAGAGACATCACTTTGCTGACAAAGGTCCATCTAGTCAAAGCTATGGTCTTTCCAGTAGTCGTGTATGGATGTGAGAGTTGGATCATAGAGAAAGCTGAGCACTGAGGAATTGATGCTTTTGAACTGTGGTGTCGGAGAAGACTCTTGAGAGTCATGTACTGCAAGATCCAACCAGTCCATCCTAAAGGAGATCAACCCTGAATAGTCATTGGAAGGACTGATGCTAAAGCTGAAGCTCCAATACTTTGGCCACCTGATGGAAAGAGTTGACTCATTGGAAAAGACCCTGATGCTGGGAAAGATTGAAGGCAGGAGGAAAAGGGGACGACAGAGGATGAGATGGTTGGATGGCATCACTGACTCAATGGACATGAATTTGAGCAAACTCTGGGACAGAGTGAAGGACAAGGAAGCCTGGTGTGCTTCAGTCCATGGCGTGGCAAAGAGTCGAACACAAGTTCGTGACCAAACAGCAACAACAGCATCTGCAGCAACCTTACATCCAAGTGAGATCCTCTGTAAAACAGGCTCTAGTTTCATCCCCTTCATTAGAACTGACTCAAATGCTTTCCTTTTTATGGCTGAGTAACTGTGTACAAGTACTACAGTTTCTTTATCCATCTGTTGGTGAACATTTAGCCTGTTCCCATGCCCTAGATATTGTCAATAGTGCCGCGATGGACATTGGGGTACATGTGTCTTTTTTAATTCTGATTCCCTTGGGTATATGCCCAGTACTGAGATTGCCAGATTCCTATTTTTTTTTTTTCTCGACAGTCCCTTGACCTTATGGTGCAAAATTTTGCCCATTACTCATTGGAAATAACATGGAACGTGTTGGTGGCACAATCGTTCAGCCACAGATCTTCCTACCTATAAGGCAGTGGGAGTATCTTTGTCCCCATCCTCAGTGGAGGAGGTCTGGGGAAGCGGGATTTCTTAAGGTGGAACCAGAAGGTTTTACGTTAATCCCACAATGTGAAAAGATGAGTGGGGTGGACCATGCCTTCAAGGAGCATCCACCCTCCTAGGGACAAGCTAATAGCACAGACATAACTGGGAATTTACAAGAGTGTGAGAGAGCTGTGGGGTCTCTGAACAGGCAGGTGGAAGGACTGGAGTGTTTACCAAGTGTTTCTGGAAACCAGTGGTGATGTAGCTTGTACTGATGCCTGTGCCTACGTAAATAGAAACTCCACCCACTTCTTCAGAAACGTCTAAGGCGATAGGTGCACCTAATCTCTGCCCCAATCCTGGGCTTGACCCTTCAGCTCCGTAAGTTGATAAAACTTTGCTCACTCGTGTTCCGGTGTAAGGCATGGCTTGACAGCCTGTGTGTGTGTGTGTGTGTGTGTGTGCGCGCGCGCGCTCACATGCACACGTGCAAGCCTTGTGTGCAATGTGCAGTTGGGCTGTGTCCAGTTTCTGCATCAGACTCCAAGCCCCTGGGCAGTCAGTGCGTGCATGTTTGTGTGATAAGTCGCTTCAGTCATGTCCGACTCTTTGCGACCCTGTAGGCTGTGGCCCACCAGGCTCCTCTATCCGTGGGATTCTCCAGGCAAGAATACTGGAGTGGATTGCCATTGCCTTCTCCAGGATCTTCCCGACCCAGGGATCGAACCTGCGTCTCTTACGATGTCTCCTGCATTGGCAGGCAGGTTCTTTACCACTAGTGCCAACTGGGAAGCCCCCTGGGTGGTCAGACGTGTGTCTGCTCTGTGCTCCGTTACACGCGTGCCCTTGGATGTGAATCTCTGCCCTCTTAGAGGACTGTTTAGCCCTGTGTCTGGGTCTTTCTGAGTCTTATGGCAGGAGGGCTGGTCTTCTTTCATTTTGTGCTCCATCCCCCGCAGCTTTCCTCCTGGATCATCACATCCGTCCACAGCTGGCGGGTGTGGGGCCCAGGTCCCAACAAGTCCCTGGTCTCCTCGGAAGCCTGGAGAGTGAGACGGAGGTTCATCATCGTCTTACCTCCGACCTCCAGGTTTAAGAAACTGTCTAAAATCACACCTCAAATCCAGCCCGGGAGCCGGTGGTGTCAGACCATGCACGGGGCCAGGCTGGGTCCCCACACCTCCAGGTCCTGAGAGGGGCCTGTCGCCCTGGGACCCGGAAAGCCAAGTTAATCAACCATCTGATGTGTCCGGCCCCGAGTCCGAGCTTGCAGCTTTGCCATCAGCCAAGCCTGGCAAAGGAGGTGTCATATTATGGGGCTTCAGGAATTCCGTTTGATATTTTAAAATATCTGCACATTCTTCTCCTGGTCTCGGTTAAATAACCTCTCTTCTGTTAGGATTTTGTGATAAACCCGAAAAAACACGCCCCCGTTGCCCACACATGCCTTCCACAAGGAAAATAATCATCTCTCCTGCTCACAACTTGCCTTTCTTCTGAAATGGCCCATCTCCAGCCCGCCCGCCCCTGCTCCCAGCTGGGTTCTCCTGTGTCCCCAGACATCCCGGAGAGACAGGAAGAGGATGCAGATTGTCCTGATTTTGCTGATGGAAATAATACAGTGGCAGAAACGCAGGGTTGGGGCTGGGCTGCCCCGGGCTCCCACGAGGGCCTCTGGCTTGCTCTTCTGGTTCTGGGCTCAGCCAAGCACCTCCCAGCGGCCTCATTCGAACGTTGCCTCTGCCACGCATTCTCGCCTTCTCGCCTTGGTGATTAATCGATCACCTTTTGCCTGCCTGCTTTGCAGGTGGCTCTGAACTACGCTCTCTTCACTGATGCTCAGAAAAGTGTTAAAGACCTCTTGTGCCCCAGATGGTACAGCTAAAAAGTGGCAAAGTTGTAATTCACACCTGGAGAGGCCGAATGTCTTCGTTTCCACTAAGCCAGGTAAACTCTCTGGCAAGTGACACTGCAGCTGTTCTCTGCTCACCTGCCGGGTGACCTGCTTGCCAGCAGGGAGGTGGAGCCGTGCTCTCGCCTTGCACACGCTGGGCATATCACGTGTGTGCACAGACACTGGTGTGTAACATTTGTTGTTGCTGTTCTTCGGTCACTAAATCGTGTCCGCCTCTTTGTGACCCTATGACTGCACCGGGCTTCCCTGGTGGCTCAGATGGTAAAGACTCTTCCTGCAGTGTGGGAGACCTGGGTTTGATCCCTGGGTCGGGAAGATCCCCTGGAGAAGGAAATGGCAACCCACTCCAGTATTGTTGTCTGGACAGAGGAGCCTGGCAGGCTACAGTCCATGGGGTCACAAAGAGTCGGACACGACTGAATTTTGAACTTTTTTTGGACTGTGGCACTCCAGGCCTCCCTGTTTTTCAGTATCTCCCAGAGTTTGCTCAAACTCATGTCCATTGAGTTAGTGACGCTATCTAATCATCCCATCCTCTGTTGCTCCCTTCTCCTTTTGCCTTCAATCTTTCCTAGCCTCAGGGTCTTTTCTGAAGCCGACTTTTCCAGAGTCAGCTCTTTGCATCAGGTGGCAAAGTACTGGAACTTCAGCTTTAGCATCAGTCCTTCCAATGAATATTCAAGACTGATTTCCTTTAGGATTGGCGCATTTGATCTACTTGTTGTCCAAGGGATTCTCATATGTTACATGTTACATAGTTATATGTAACATATAACACGTATAATCTATAATATACACATAGAATATGTAACATATCCATATATATAATGAGGGATTCCCTCATAGCTCGCTTGGTAAAGAATCTGCCTGCAGTACAGGAGACCAGAGTTCGTTTGCTGGGTTGGGAAGATCCCCTGGAAAAGGAAACAGCAACCCTTTCCAGTATTCTTGCGTGGGAAATCCCATGGACAGAGAAGCCTGGTAGGCTACAGTCCATAGAATCGCAAAAGTCGGACATAGTAACTAAAACCACGTAATATGTATCACAAAACGGGAGTATCATCTGTTTCCAGTGTCTTATTTCTCCCTAGGCTTTCTGCTCTGGGAGTGGGGTCCTGTCTCTCTTGTTTGGCATTGTTACCACCTAGTCTAAAAGCATAAGCACACAGTAGGTGCTTTGTCCACATCAGCCCGCCCTTGCAATGTGCATAGTAGGTGCTTTGTCCACATCAGCCCGCCCTTGCGTATGTGGTGACTTTAGATAAGGTGTGGCCACTGTGTGCTGTGTGTTCTTGTTATAGGGTTGCGGGGAGGCTTCATGTGAGTTTCTTTTTTTGTTGTTAAGAAAGCCTCTCCACAGCAAAAGAGACACAGATGTATAGAACAGTCTTCTGGACTCTGTGGGAGAGGGCGAGGGTGGGATGATTTGGGATTGAAACATGTATGTTATCATATGTGAAATGAATCGCCAGTCCAGGTTCGATGCATGAGACAGGGTGCTTGGGGCTGGTGCACTGGGATGACCCAGAGGGATGGGATGGGGAGGGAGGTGGGAGGGGGGTTCAGGATGGGGAACACATGTACACCCGTGGCGGATTCATGTGAATGTATGGGACAAACCACCACAATATTGCAAAGTAATTAGCCTCCAATTAAAATAAATAAATTTATATTTTTAAAAAAGCCCCTCCTTCTCTGCAGGAGTGTGTGGTGGCTGCTATTGGTGTCCAGTGTCCACCAGGCTGGCTGGTCACGGCGTGGTCCTGAGGAAGGGCTGGGGGTGAGGGTGCACACTGGCTGTCGTCTGCCTGCCCGGGACCCGCCGGAGCCCTGGGGAGGGCCCTGCAGCGCTCAGTGCAGCCGTCGAGGGAGAGAGAACGCACTCCCTGACGGGGACAGGCTGCTGTGTGTCATGTGGGAGGACAAGCGCCTTCGGTTCCCAGAATGAGCCATGTCCCCGGGGCCCAGCTGGGCCTTGGAAGGACCTCGGGCCTCCCCGAGAAGCAGGGTGCTGGGTGACCCGGCCTCCCTGCTCCAGCCAGCCAGGACAGGTCCAGCTCTGCTTGTGCTTAACAAGGGGGCCCTGGATCCCAGTTTGTTCACAAGGAGCGTTTAAACGATCACACGTAGTAACGTTTACTACGCTCCGGACACTGTCGGAGGTGCTTAACCAACATTAACTCATTTACCCTCCAACAGCCTTGGACGGCGGTGCTGTTAATATGATTGCACCAACTGCTGACAAGTGAGGAAACTGAGATCCAGACAAAGTCCAAGTTGTATGTGACAGAGGTGAGATTCAAATTCGCACGGTCCCAGCTGATGCTGGGAGCTGCTGCTTTAAGAAAGAATTTGGAGCCCCCTGACTCTCAAGTTTACTGAAAAAGCAACAGAGGAAGCTGATGGCTGGGCGTTGGGGAGGGGACACAGAGAGAAAGCAAATCAGATCCTTTGGCCACTTCCATCCTGACCAGCCCAGACACCAACTCTGGGAGGTGGGGGCTACTTTGTCCCCCAGTCGCAAGGCATAGCTCTTAAGTTGGGATTTGCCCATCAGTAAATCAAGGTACCTGAAAAGTGAACTGGGGAACCGACTCTTTCCCCTTTTTTTTATTAAAACAAACAGCACCGTGAAATGTCAACCTGTCGGTCGTTTGGAAAGTTTGCAGCATGGAAAGGCAATTGCCCAAATGACTTTTTAAAAGTATGAGAATGTGCCTGGCTGAACGTTTTTTAATTAACGCCTCAAGTTAATGTTAATAACTATTCATAGCTCAGCGAGCTGGGTTTGGGGTGGTTGAAGGAAAATTTGGTATCTCTGGCAGAGGTGCAATGTTGACCTGGCTGGCAAGGGGGCTGTCAGCCGCTTTCGCAAACCTCAGGGACCTCGGGGCCTGTGTGGGCCCGTTTGCTGTCAGGGTGTGGGCTTACGGGGCCTCGTTGGGCGTTTCTCGTGAGTCTACGTGTTGCTGCCGCCGCCCAGGTGGTCTCTGGGACTCAGGTCTCCCCAGATATGCCCACCCCCAATCTGGTGAGCAATCCTCTCAAGGGGATTCTTTAAAAAAAAAAATGTTGCTTGGGGTCACACCATTTAAACTTACCTCCCTGCTTTTCTGTGATCTCATTTTTCCTTAAAATGTCTTTGGAAAAATGTTTTTGAGTTGAGCATTTTGTTTTCCATTCAGACATGGGGAAACTGACACACAGGGGCCAAGGCTGGGCGGGAGGGCGGGGGACCGGGCCTCGCACACCTTTGCGGGTCAGTCCTCAGCAGGCTGGGTGCGCGCGGGGCCGCGGCAGCTTCTTAATTCCTGCCCGAGGACGCTGCAGCTCCGTGTCACTGGTGGGAACACACCATGTTCGGAAGGTGTCCCTCCAGGCAAAGATGCGATTTTTAAAAGAGAAAGCTGGAAACGCTTCCGGTTATTTTTTTAAATATATTTTAAATTGGCAAAGGGTTGCTTGACAGTGTTGTGCTGGTTTCTGCTGTATGACCATGTGAGCTGGCCGTAAGTACACATATGTCCCTGCCCCCTGAGCCCCCCTCCCGCCTCGCCCCCACCCCACCCCCCAGGGTCGTCGCAGGGCTGGTTGAACGCCTTGTGCTGTGAGCAGCTTCCCACTAGCTCTCTGCTTCACATACAGTAACAGGTGCGTCCCAGCGCTCCTCTCTTTAATCGTACATTTTCCTTCCACCGCTGTGTCGACAAGTCCATTCTCTGTGTCTGCGTCTGTGATCCTGCCCTGCAAATAGATTCATCAGTCCCATTTTCCTAGGCTCTGTATATATGCGTTAATATATGATATTTGTTTTTCTTTGTCTGCCTTACTTCACTCTGTATAACAGGCTCTGTGTTCATCCACCTCGCTTCAACTGACTCAAACTTTCTCCTTTCAGTGGCCGAGTAATATTCCCTTGTATGTATGTGCTACGACTTATTTATTAATTCGTCTGTTGATGAACATCTAGGTTGCTTCTGTGTCCTGGCTGTTGTAAATAGTGCGGCAGTGAACATTGGGACACATGGGTCTTTTTGAATTATGGTTTTCTCAGGGTGTATGTGGGCTTCTCAGGTGGCACCAGTGGTAAAGAACCCACCTGCCAGTGTGGGAGACATAAGAGACACGGGTTTGATCCCTGGGTCAGGAAGATCCCCTGGAGAAGGGACTGGCAATCCACTCCCGTATTCTTGCTTGGAGAATTCCATGGACAGAGGAACCTGGGGGGCTAGAGTCCATGGCGCTGCAGAGAGTCAGACACGACTGAGGGACTAATACACGCACACTCAGGGCCACAGGCAGAAGTCCTGTGGCTCCAGTGTGAGCCGTCGCTGACACCTGGAAGGTCAGGTGAGACTTGGACTGGGCTTCCACAGAAGGTTCGGGGAGAGGCAGCGCAGCGGAGGTGTTGCAGGTGGGGCAGCGAAGATTAGCTAAGCTGCCTGCAGAGCAGTCCTGTAGCAAGGCTGGAGAGAGAAGAGGACCCGCATGCAGATGCCCTCCGATTCCAGGTCTCCGTCATAGAAAGAAGGCATTAGAAACCACTGCCAGCGGCTGGGTGGAGTCTGACTGAGCTCCCTGGCATTTTAGGACAATAAACCGGAGAGTTTTTAGAGTGGACTGGAAAAGGAAAGTCTGAAGTCAAGGCGCTCAGGTAGGGGTTATCGCAAGCGTGGAAGGCAGAGTAACAGGTTGCTTTCTGCTTCACCCCTGGAGCCGAAGGAGCTTGGTACGAATGTTGACTCAGCTACTCATAGCCACCTGACCTTGCGCAAGTGTTAAGTCTTTCTGTACGTCAATTACCTTATCTTTCGTAGGGGGATACTAATATTCATTCATTTATTCAACCAAAAGATACGATAGCCATATCGTACGTATTATACAGTGTGCACCATTCATACAATGGAGAACAAAACAGACAGGCTCTCCACACTCCGGGATCTAGTAGCAGGGGCACAACTGAAGTGAAATAAACAAACACAGTCATTTCCGATGAGGTTAAGTGTGCCGTGAAGGACGCAGCTGAGATGTACTACTTGGGTGGCCGTGTCATAAGGCCGTCGTGGAGAATGTGCTCTTGGAGAATGTGCTGTCTGAGCGGCACAGACTTAGGAAGTTAAGGGAAGTGGTTCCACTAAGGAAACAGCAGGTGCAGAGACCCTGAGGCACCAAAGAGCTTAGAGCTTCCCAACCCGGAAATAGATCCAGAGATAGTGAACGAGGTGAAGGGTAGTGAACAAGGTGAGAAGATATACCAGAGGAGGGATACCACGTGTGAAGGGCAGGGACACAATCGACCATAAATGACATTATTATTGTGGGAACATTTTGGACCTGACGTTATCATGGCCATGGGGAGATAACAAAAGACGGACGGTGAACAACCTTAGCAGAAGAGCCGACTGGAGGTGGAGTGAGTAACTCAGCGTTGGGGCAGGTAGCTCAGACGGTAAAGCATCTGCCTGCAATGCGGGAAACCTGGGTTCGATCCCTGAGTCGGGAAGATCCCCTGGAGAAGGAAATGGCAATCCACTCCAGAACTCTTCCCTGGAAAATTCCATGGATGGAGGAGCTTGGTAGGCTACAGTCCATGGGATCGCAAAGAGTCGGACACGACTGAGCAACTTCACTGGTTCAGGGCAGAGCTGCACATCTAGGTGATGGGGAGAGTTAAGCTGAATTCACTGAAGTGAGGAGCTCCCCAGGGGAGCCTGGCTGAGAGGATGGAAGAGGTCCCATTCGTCCTCGAGAATTTGAGATGATTTGCCAATCGGTGAACAGCCTGCCTTAGGCAGCTGGCACACCGGGCTTAGGGAAAAAGGTTAGGTACAGGGTTTCAGGGAATCTTTAAGGAGGAAGGGAAAGGGTGGCAATTCAACTGGCTGGACCTGGGTGCCGACCGGGGTCCACGAGGATCCCAGGCCTCAGGCCTACATCCGCTCCCTTTTGTCCAGGCGCGCGGAGGGAAGCAGGACTCTTGCTTTCGGATCGGCCCCTGCAAGCTGCATCATGGAGCCGGGGCTCTGTTTGCAGCCTGGAGTTGGGTAGCAGGCTCCAGTCAGTGGTAGGTCCTGAACTGAAACCCCGATGCTGTCAGAGAGCCCTCTGTCTGTGACAGCGCAGGTATTCGGAAAATGCCACAAAGCAGGTCTGCTGAGCCCTGGGGCTGCAGCCTGTCAGCGGGGTGGGGACTCTGGTCAGGTACACAGGCCAGGCCAGCGCTGACCGTATCCTTCAGGGAAATCTCAGACTGCTGCTAAGATCACCCCGAGGCCCTGGCTGTCCAAGCCTGTCTGACTTCTGGGCTCATCCTGGCCGTGCAGGTCCCAAGGGTGCCCTTGCCGAATTGTACCTCGAGCCCCAAACTTTGGATCAAGCTGGCAGCCGCTGACCCCCAATTTCCAATCCATTTTTTATTTCACAGGCCATTCTGCAAATTCTGTCTTGCCTTTTTTTGTTTGTTTTTAATGGCAGGGATAGTTTTATTTCTGGTTCAAGACGATGAATATCCCTTGCGCGTGTATTAGTTTTTAAACACCATGGCATTTTGTTTCTCTACCAAACAGAGCCTGTTCGTTTTAGACCCGCAAACATGAGGACACAAATCACCCATCAACTTACTTACCTCGAGATGACAGCTGGTAACCTTTGCTTTCTTTTTCTAGATTTTTTTTCTTAACTTATGCAATTCTGTAATTTTTTTTTTTTTTACAATGGTAGTAACAGCTACTGCTTACTACAGGCCAGGAAATAGGCTAGGCAGTTGAACACATGGTTTAATTTAGTACCAATGAGCAGCCTGTGAAATGGAGACCAGCACAGTCCTATTTTACGCCCTCCAATAGAAATACCATAACGATGGTGTGTAAGAGGCTTACTAGGGGCGGCAGGCAGAGAAAGGACTTTCCACCACCCTCCTCTCCCTGCCCCCCCGCCCTGCAGCAAGAAAATTAAAAGAAATAAATGAAAGTGAAAGTGTTAGTCACTCACTCGTGTCTGACTCTTTTGCGGCCCCATGGACTGTAGCCTGCCAGGCTCCTCTGTCCATGGGATTTCCCAGGCAGGAATACTGGAGTGGGCTGCCATTTCCTCCTCCAGGGGGTCTTGCCCACCTAGGGATCAAACCAGGGTCTCCTGCATTGCAGGTGGATTCTTTACCATCTGAGCCACCAGGGAAGACTAGCAAGAAAATTAAAAGAAATAAGTAAGGAAACTTTAATCCTAACCTGGAGACAAATCCCAGTAAAGATCTAGGTTAATTTTTCCTGTGTATCTAACCCTCAAATTCATGGTATGAATTTGCCAGATCAGATGGTATAACTGTCTTCTCTGGGCCCAGGTGGGGTGGATGCTTGGTGCTTACACCCTAGGGGGCTGAGGGTGAGTGCTTGAACCTCAGAGGTGCTGCTCTGCCCTGCCAGGCGGCATTGCTTCTACACGAGGAGGGGCGGAGGTGGCTACTGGGGCATCTCTCTGCTGAGAATCAAGCCCAGTGCACCTGGCGTGGGACCAACCGAGTCGGGGGGCAAGTCCATGAGCAGCAGTTGGGGAAGAGTCCTCGGGTTAGGGTGGGGGTTAGGGGGGATTCAACAGAGGGTCTCGGGAAACCTGGCAAGTTGACCGCCTGAAGCCAAACACAGCTGGACTTCTTAGTGTAGCAAAAAGTTCCATCTCTTTTGTTGTTGTTTTTGCTCTAAGTCTATTTGAGAGTAGGGTTCTGATGCTCGCAACAGAGTCAAAACTAGCAAACTGACCCCTCAGTCGGAGACCTGGTTTAAATCTGGAGGAAAAAAAGACTGGCAGGTTGGGCAGTTGGAAGGAAATAGGTAAATTCAGGGCTGAATTAAGATTCTTGTGACCTTAGGTACTTTTATCTTTGCGGGCTCCTTCCTACTTGTAAAAGTCAATCAAATAATAATGATATTTTATGCCTTCATAAAAGGGTGACTATAACCCAGGCTGGATTCATTGTTTTATAGGCATTAATATTATTGTTAAAGCTCCTTCTGATTCTAAAAAAAATTGCAACCCCCCAAAAAAAAGTGTCACGAGACCTGGACTTGTTCCCAGTGGGTGTGTTGGCTTTAGGCAGATTCCTGGGAACTTCAAAAGCCCTTTTTTAAAAATCCCAGTGCCAGGACCTTAATCTGGACCCATCAGAACCACTGGGGATGGGACCCAGGTTGCAGTGATTTTCCAGCTGCCTGGGGCCGGGGAATGGCGATTTCACTGAGCAGCCGTGTCTGGGGACCCTCAGTCCCCTCCTCATTTCACCGTAGGATTTCAAGAAGACCCCCGCCCCTAGGTTCCCCTTGCCCTCTTCCCCACTGTCTGCTCCTGGCTGGACTGAGATGTCTCGGGGGCAGGGTAAATTTGGATTCACTTGTGTGATATTTCTCATCTCCCCTGGAAGGCCAGTTGAATTCATTTCCACTCGCCCAGGTTTGGGCTTGATGGGTTTATCAAATGCTTTCTACCTAATCAACTGAAAGCATCAGGGTGGCTTTGCATAAAGTAATAGCAGGAACAGGAATCCATTCTGGACACTGGGGTTGGAGTTGGAGGATCTTGCCATTGTGTGCTTATGCTAGTTGCTTAGTTGTGTCTGACTCTTTGGGACCCCATGAACGGTAGCCCACCAGGCTCCTCTGTCCATGGGCTTCTCCAGGCAAGAGTACTGGAGTGGGTTGCCATTTCCTCCTCCAGGGGATCTTCCTGACCCAGGGTTCAAACCCTCATCTCCTGTAGCTCCTGAACTGGAGGGGAATTCATTACCAGTGAGCCACCTTGGAAGCCCCATCTTGCTGTTTTGCTTGCTTCTTTTCAATGAGTTTTCTGGCATTTGTGAGTTGCAACCCCACTCACCATAGCCCACCAGGCTCCTCTGTCCACGAGGTTTTCAGGCAGGAATACTGGAGTGGGTTACCATTCGCGAGGTTACCATTTTCCTTCTGCAAGGGATCTTCCGAACCCAAGGATCGAACTCACATCTCTTGCGTCTCCTGCATTGGCAGGGAGGTTCTCTACCACTTGCACCACCTGGGAAGTTGGTCCTGAGATGAGTTCCTGGGTGTGGAGAGGAAGCCCACCCAACAAACATGTGTCTCTAGGATTGGGGAGGGGTGCTGGAACACTTAGGGACCCTGATCTGGTAGCTGCAGAGAACTGGCTCGGCCCTTGGACTCGGAAACTCTAGAAACAAGTGAATGATCCAAGCCCCACTATGATGTGTGTGCATCCAGCGAGGAACAAAACACCACCCAAACAACGCTTTCTCTTGTGAGCAAAGGTTACAGGTTTTCTGTTTCAAATCTGATGGTATTGTTTCCCCCCTTTTTCTTTTTTCTCTCTGTTTTCATTTGCCAGCCTAAGGATCTCCAGTGATTTCTTTGAGCCTAATGATGGGGAAGCTGAGAATGGAGCTATTATTTTTAAACACCTTTTGAAATACTACTCTTCCTGGTTTCTGAAATAAGTTGAACAGGGGTCGAATTTAAAGATTAAATATCTATTTTTTTTTTGCAGCAACAGCAACTATGCTGATAACTGTTCCCATTTGCTCAAGAATTCTGTGGATGGTGCGGAATAGCCTTGCTCTCTAGAAACCCACAAAGGAGTAAAATTAGGAAAAGCATAGCTAATATTTACTGAGTGCACGTTAGGGGCCGGGCACAGGGCTAGGTATTCCTTGTGTTGTTATCTCATTCAATGAATCCAAACATCCCGTAAGATGGGAACATGTGAAAACTCAGAAATAGCATCATAGGAATCTTTGAGCAAAAGGCTCCCCAACTCAGGACTGTGGCCACAGATTATCTTTGTAGAAAAGGTCAACTGTGGATTTAAAACCCGATGCTCTGACAGCCTGGAGGGGTGGGATGGGGGTGGTTTGAGGTATGAGGGAGGTTCAAGAGGGAGGGGACATATGTGTAGCTGTGGATGGGTTGTGTTGATGTATGGCAGAAACCAACACAATAGTGTAAAGCAATGATCCTCCGATTAAGCATAAATAAATTTAAATGAAAAAATAAATTTCGTCGTAATTTGAAAACAGTTACTATTGTGTCGCACCCATCGTGTCTCAGTTTATTCTCGGTCTGGGTTACCATGCTGATAACCTATATTTCTTTTGAAGGCTTTCTTCAGTTTGCCACATACAGGATGGATTGGAAATGGATTTCTCCCTTCGTTCTGTTTCCACACAGTTTTATTCTTTATTGAGTCCCTAGAAATCCCTGTGTCCCTGGGAGACTGCCTGGCATGCGTCTGAAGCTTGAAGTTGAGTGTCATGGTCCTGTTCCCTGGTGTAAATCTCCCCTTCTTTTTCCTGTGGCTGACCTGAATAGATGCTTCGAACCAAGAAAGCAGGACAAGTTGAAAGGCGAGCTGCACCCCGAAATCAAGGTACGGCCGCAGCCCCGAAGCCCCTCTGGCTTTGGGGTTCTTCTCCTTCCATGTCATATCTGGTTGCCTGGGTATCCCTACCTGCCTGGGTACCAGCCCCGAATGGTGACTGGCAGGCAGGAGCCATCAGAGAAGGTCCCGAGACTCAGGCTGATAAATTCTAACAGTCGTCATGATGAATTCAGGCCAGGCTCCACTGTCACGGCTTTTGCTGAGATGAACTCCCTCTCACCTCTTAAAAGCCAAGCCGATCAGTCATGCTGTACCCCGCCTGCAGGGGAGGAAACTGAGACCCCGTCATTGTGCCCAGGCTGCCCAGTTACTTAGCAGGGGAGCCAGGATTCGAAGCCGGAGCCAGCACCCGTGGGCTGAGGTCTCTTCCTATTCCGAGTGACGGTGAACTGTCCCAGTCGCCCGCTTCCCAGGTGGCCCTAGTGGTGAAGAACCCGACTACCAGTGCAGGAGATGTAAGAGACGTGCGTTCGATCCCTGGGTTGGGAAGATCCCCTGGAGGAGGGCCTGGCATCCCGCTCCATTATTCTTGCCTGGAGAGTCCCATGGACAGAGGAGCCTGGCGGGCCACAGTCCATGGGGTTGAAAAGAGTTGGACAAAAGTGAAGTGACTCAGCACGCACACGCACGCCAATTCTGAACTGTTGCCACCCCCTCTGAGCTCCCCCACCCTCTCCCCAGGTGCCCATCTGCGTGCCTCGCTGTCTCCAATGCCCCGCCCAGAGGACCGCGTGCCCGCGGAGGCCCCCATAGCTGGCGCATCGCCTTGCTTCCAGGACTTCGCTGGGCCACCCTGCCTCCCCCGCTGGGGCCTGGGGGGCTTGTTTGCATGGACTCGGGCGTCTCGTGTATCCCACCCCCTTTGTTGTTGCTTGTGGTAGGATCTGCTCAGACGGGGTGCTCAGACCATGGTGTGGACTACCTGGCAGGAGGGCGGGCCTGGGAGGGGGAGTCCGTGGCTTAAACTGTGCTTTAGCTGCTGTCTGGGCTCAGGTGACTGGCAGCCTGTGTGTGGGCGGTGGGGGCGGGCAGGGTTAACGAGTGACTCCAGGGGATTTCCAGGTGAACTGTGGGCACGGCCTTTGAGAACACAGCTCTCCGCCTGAGCCAGCCCTCTCCCTTCCCTTGCCTGGGTGACTTGCCCCGCCGCAGGCCTGAATGCCAGTTCATTCTGAGAGGCACAGCCTCTCTGCCCTATTCTGATGGCAGTGATGCCCTCATTCGTTCATTCACTCGTTCATTCATCGAGCAGATCCTTGTTGGGTGTCTGCTGTGTGGTAGGGCTGTTCCAGGCAGAGAACGCCAGCCTACTCTCACAAAGCTTGCCTTCCAGTGCGGGGCAGGGGAGGGGCTATAAGAAGCAGCAGGTGTAATAAATCAGTAGATTATCTAGTACAGAAGAAGGTGATGGCATTGCGGGAAGAAACAGAAACAGGGGCCGTTCGAGTGTGCTGCTGGGCGGGGAGGGGAGGGCAGGGCGAGGCCTTGAATAGGGCAGACGCCTCACTGAGAAGCTGACCTCCGAGCACACACTCGGGGGAGCTGAGGCGGGAAGAGCTGTCTGCGAGCAGCAGCTCCATCAAGGCCAAAGCAGGGTTCGGCCTGGGGTCTGCGGACACGAGTGCCGCTGCAGGCGGGGCTGAGTGCCTGGGGCTGGGGCCTGGGCCTGGGGGAGCCTGGGGGCGGGTGGGCAATCCCCCCGAGGGCACTGGGAGCCACGGCAGAAGCCGAAGCCCGCCCCCAGGGGCTCAGTCTCAACAGCTGTGCCCGCCTCACTCAGCAGAGGCCCTCACGTTGGGGTTGGGACTTCGCGCAGGGGTCAAACCCCCCATCATCCCTGTGGGGGGGGGCCCCCGTGGGTCACTCGGGCAGGCCGCAGACTGGGCAGCAGAGACTAGTAGTGATGGAGGAGAAATAAAGGAAACGGAAGAAATCACAGGACTGGGATTGACCTCCGTCAGTACACACACCACTGATACTATGGATAACCAGAGCCTCCCGAGGAGCTCAGGGACCTGTGGTCCATGCTCTCTGGGGACCTGAGTGGGAAGGAAACCCAAAAACGCGGGTGTAGGACATCTCTGGGGGCACAGTGGGTGTGCATCCACCTGCCAGTGCAGGCAAAGTGGCTTCCATCACTGGTCCGGGAACATTCCCCGTGGCGCAGAGCAGCTGAGCCCATGGGCCGCGGCTACTGAGCCCGCCCGGCACAGCTGCTGTTATTCTTTACTTCTGGCTGTGCTGGGTCTTCACTGCTGTGCGGGCTCTTCTCTAGCTGCCACGCGGGGCCTTCTCATGCTGGTGGCTTCTCTTGCTGCAGAGCTCGGGTCTAGGGTTCCCGGACTTCAGTCCTGGAGGCCCGTGGGCTTAGTTGCTCCATGGCATGTGGACTCTTCCCAGACCAGGGATCAAACCTGTGTCCCTCTTCCTGAGCAGGCAGATTCTTAACCACTGGACCACCAGGGAAGTCCCTAGAGACACTTTCTCACCCATCACCTTGGACTCCTTTACTTCCAGACCCAGTGGCCTGGGGAGATGCAGGCAGATGGCCCAGTCGCCAGGTCCGTGAATCAGTAGTCACAAACAGTAATATTAGAATATCACCCACTCTCATGGATTTAGCAGACTTCCTCTCAGTGAGCAGTCTGCTCACCACCTCTGAGCCCCGGAGGCTCCTGCCTGAGATCATCAGGAGAAAGGCCTGTTTTTACAGATGAAAAAATCTGACGCCCCGGGGGGAGGACAGGCTGTTTGCCTGGGTCCACCCATCATGTGTGTGTGTGTGTGTGTGGCGGGTAGCGGAGAGGTGTGGATGCTAAAATGATAATTCCTGCTGTAACTGTGATTGAGAGGGAAGCCAGGCGCTCACAGAGAACCGAGCGAGTCCCAGTTCTGAGCAGCTCTGGGGATGACCTCACCCAGGGGGACAGGAGCCATCCAGAGGATGCGGCGACGGAACTTCCCCCCGGGGCCCCAGTCTGAGTCACCGTGGCTCTGGCCCCTGCCTTGGGCCGCATCCCCCAGGCCTCCCACTTCACCCCAGGACATCGTGGTCACCGGCCAGGCCTCATGACTCACGCTGTCCCCCGAGCCAGCCGCCAGGGGTGGAGTCTGTCCCCTCCCCTCTGGCCTCAGTCCGCTCGGGGCCAGGGACGCAGCTGCGATGTGCGGGACGTGTGTGTGGCGGGGAAAGCACCTCGCCCCCTTCAGGGGTCAAGCCAAAGCCGCGGCGGCAACCCGTGGATCTCAAGATGCAGTTTGGAAAGTCCGGAGTGCTCCGTGGAGCGCAGACAGCGTGCAGCCCAAGCTCTCGGAGCCCTCGGGGCGTGATTCAGCTAACCATACCTGAGAGGTGAGGGGTAAACAAAACTCCCCAACAGGGAGCCCCACTTCGGGGGCCCCCCATCTAGACGAACGAGTTTACCCAGAAGGCCAGCAGTGGGCAGGGTGTCGGGTTCCCCCCACACCCAGAGCTCCTTGCTCCTCCTCCGTGCTTCTCATCTTCTAAGGATAGCAACGGTGTCATCTTTGCTCAATCTGTCAGTCTCACACCTGCGGACAGCCCCTGGCCGGGAGAGCCAGTCGCTGCCCAATTTGATGTCATCTCTGTTTACCGTCTGTTTTAGAAACCAGGTAGTGGGAGGGACTTTTTGAGGATGAGAAAAAAAAAAAAAATGTAAATCCCCAAACTATTTCAGTGAAGTTTTTTCTTTTCTTTTTTTTTTAAACTGTTGTGTTTTATTTTCATATTTTTCCTTTTCCCTCTTTAACTTTGTCTTTTTAATTACAAAAAGAAAAGTATTTTGTAGGAGAGACCATACATGAGTGGGGACAAAAAGATGACCCAGAGATGTATGAGTTTCTTTTCTCTGGGTGAGTGTTATCGGATGTCTTTCCGGGCGATTCTTCCTAAAAGGTTTACTCCAGAGCCAGCACAGGAGCCTGCCTCCAGAATCGTGGCCTCGGTGGCCAGTGCTCCCCCCCCCGACGTAGCAAGTAGGAAGCATGGCATCATCCCCGGGACTCGGTTTCACACCTTCAGTCCCTGTTACTCCCCAGAGGGAAGCTGACGTCGCCTCACGGTTTTGCCCTTTGGTTCATCAGTTCTGGAATTTTCCACTTCTAGTCTGTCTCCAAAGAGGGTTGGGAAGGTCGCAGAGGGCTGTTAAAGGTCAAAGGTGGCGCCAGCTCACCCATCCTCAGGCCCGAATGCACACCTGTCGGGCTCTCCCTCCGGACTCCTGGTGGGTCGCGGTCTCGACTCACTGAGCTGTCCCGGGCGTGGGGCAGGGAGCGGGAGGGCTGGAGGCTAGGTACCAGGGACGCTGTCTGCCCTAAACCATGAGGGCCGGCCGCAGGGGGCCCCGAAGTCCTGGGAAACAGGTGGTGCAGAGAGACGGGCGTGCATGTTCCTCGGCCGAGGTGGCAGAGCTGGTGCGAAGCTCCGCTGACTCACTCTGCCGGAGACGACAGAGGGGAAGTGAATCACCTTGTGCTCTGAGCGAGCACTCCTAAGGCCAGGCCGCCAGCACCTGTCTGGGGTGCGGTTAGCTATTCACGCTGCCAGTCAGGGTGCCATGGGAACCTGCCGCGGGCCGCCTGACTGCTCATGGCTCCCACACTGTCTGCTCCCTGCTTCAGGCTCCTTGCCCGCTTGACCCTGCATGCAGAAGAGGCCGTGGACCTCTTAGTTCTAGAGCTTCTCCTGAGGGGCCCCTCGGGGTACAGATTCCACGGAGGATGAGGCGGGGTGAGGGGAAACCATGGCCGGGAGATCGGCCCGAATCTGGGCATCCTGCGGGGCCCTCCCCGCCCCGCCCACGGTTGCCACCTCCGGGGATCTGGTTGCTGGCTCAGTCAGGCCCGCTGGGCATGGCTGCGGGTGCTGTGGGCGATGTCGTCCAGGGGCCCCATGGAGGAGGAGCTCTGCCACCTCCTGGGGCGCCCCCTGATCTAGGGCCCGGCTGCCCTGTGACCCCAGAAGAGGGGCACTCTTCTTGCTGTGCTCTGCTCTGCAGCAGCCCACCCTGGCGGAGGCTGCTGGGCACAGCTTAAGGAAACAGAGGGTGCTTCCGGGGCCCGTGGGAGTGTCCTGGCTTGTGAGCTGAGCGAGGCAGTGAGGCGTTCAGATCAGCTCTGCTCTTGCCTCTCTCTCCTCCATGCCCAGCAAAGTACATGGTGCACAGCTTCACCTCCCAGGTCCCGAGAGTGTGCGTCATGCTCCTAGGGGCAGCACTGGCTGGGCACAAGCCATGCCTGCCTCCCCCACCACCTCCAAAGGCAGTGCCCTTCTCCCCCCCACCACCTCCAAAGGCAGTGCCCTTCTCCCCCCCACCACCTCCAAAGGCAGTGCCCTTCTCCCCCCCTCCACCACCTCCAAAGGCAGTGCCCTTCTCCCCCCCACCACCTCCAAAGGCAGTGTCCTTCTCCGCCCCCCCCCCACCTCCAAAGGCAGTGCCCTTCTCCTCCCGCCCTCAAGCCGGACGACAGAGGTTGATAGACTGGGAATAGGTGGGAACTTCAGTGAGTTGTGCTCCCAGCGTCCAAAAAAGCAGCAGTGCCCAGGCAGAGGAGCCATCCCCTTGCTATCTGGTGCCACTCGTGTCAAGCCCTGGGCTTTCCAGGTGGTGGTGTGGTAAAGAACCCGCCTGCCCATGCAGTCCACACGGATTCCATCCCTGGGTCGGGAAGATCCCCTGGAGGAGAAAATGGCAACCCACTCCAGTGTTCTTGCCTGGAGAACCCCATGGACAGAGGAGCCTGGCGGGCTGCAGTCTATGGGTTTGCAGAGAGTCGGACACGACTGAGCGACTAAACAGCAGCAACTTTTAAAGCCCCAAAGTCCTGGTGGGCAGCACAGGGAGGCTGGGGTCATCATCGCCCTGGGCTGTGGACGGAGCCCTGAGACTTGTACTCCCTGGGTGGCCCTGAGCGAGTCATGCAGTGGCTCCAGCAGAGTTTCCCCGTCTGGAAAGTGGGGATCGTAACACCTGTCCTGCCTCCTTGACAGGGTTTGTGTGAGGCCGGCTGAGATCACCAAGCACGGGACAGGCTCCAGGGGTGCGATGGGTGGGGCGAGGGCCACCCAGCGTGGGGTTGAGACACTGGGGTGCTTACGGTGATTCGCGGTGAGGCAGGGCCTGAGGCCGGAGCCCCCCTGGGAGGGTGACTTGCAGGCACCCACCTGTGACTTAGGAGCCCTTGGGGCCTCTCCCACAGCTGATCATCAGTCAGCGCCTGGTGGACGCGCTTTGTCTGGGCTCCAGCTGCAACAGCCAGCCTGCCCTTGGCTGCTGCAGAAGGCCCCCCCGCCTTCTCTGCCTTTCTCTGTTTAGGTTTTCCCCGAGGGACCTTCCGACTGCACGTTTAGAGAGTCTGGTGGCCCGAATCCCCTTCTCAGGCCACGTGGGCATTGAGGTGCTGGTGTTTGGTGCCGTATGAGCTGTTCTGGTTTACCAGCAAAGAGGAGAGGCACACAGGATTATCAGATGGTGTTCAGTAAGCCAGCGGGGTGCTTGGCAAATAGCTGTTGAAGACGCAGATCATCTCGTTCTTAGTTTGCACTGCTTTGTGGTGTTTCATGCATTCACTGAAAGGAGGACTGAGGATTGAGATTGCAGAGGGCACTCCTGATAGGGCAATCAGCATCATTTAGTGCCTTTGCTATACCCAGGTCAGTCGCTCAGTCATGTCTGACTCTTTGCCACCTCATGGACTACAGCATGCCAGGCCTCCCTGTCCATCACCAACTCCCAGAGTTTACCCAAACTCATGTCCATTGAATGGGTGATGCCATCCAACCATCTCATGCTCTGTCATCCCCTTCTCCTCCCGCCTTCAATCTTTCCCAGCATCAGAGTCTTTTTCAATGAGTCAGTTCTTCGCATCAGGTGGCCAAAGTGTTGGAGTTTCAGCTTCAGTATCAGTCCTTCCAATGACTATTCAGGGTTGATTTCCTTTAGGATGGACTGGTTGGCTCTCCTTGCAGGCTAAGGGACTCTCAAGAGTCTTCTCCAACACCACAGTTCAAAAGCATCAATTCTTCAGTGCTTAGCTTTCTTCACAGTCCAACTCTCACATCCATACACAACTACTGGAAAAACCATAGCCTTGACTAGATGGGCCTTTGTTGGCAAAGTAATGTCTCTGCTTTTCAATATGCTGTCTAGGTTGGTCATAACTTTCCTTCCAAGGAGCAAGCATCTTTTAATTTCATGGCTTCAGTCACCGTCTGCAGTAATTTTGGAGCCCAGAAAAATAAAGTCTGACACTGTTTCCCTTGTTTCCCCATCTATTTGCCATGAAGTGATGGGACCTGATGCCATGATCTTAGTTTTCTGAAAAGTTGAGGTTTAAGCCAACTTTTTCACTCTCCTCTTTCACTTTCATCAAGAGGGTCTTCAGTTCTTCTTCGCTTTCTGCCGTAAGGGTGGCGTCATCTGCATATCTGAGGTTATTGATATTTCTCCAAGCAATCTTGATTCCAGTTTGTGCTTCATCCAGCCCAGCGTTTCTCATGATTACTCTGCACATAAGTTAAATAAGCAGGATGACAATATACAGCCTTGATGTACTCCTTTCCTGATTTGGAACCAGTCTGTTGTTCCATGTCCAGTTCTAACTGTTGTTTCCTGACCTGCATACAGATTCTCTGACTCTGTCTGATCTCTCTCTGCTAAACTGTCTCCAGTTCCTCCATCCTCATTCCTAGAAAGGGATCAAACCACCCTTAACCCTCATACCAGCCTACAATCCTGGTAGCAAGAACTTTATTTACATCTGTACTAGTTTCCTGGGTCTGCTGTAACAAATTACCATCAACTTGGTGTTTGTTTGTTTTTTTAATACACACGTTTATTCTCTTGCAGTTCTGGAGGCCAGAAGTCTGAAATGAGTCTTAGGATTCTTGGGTTGATGAGTCTTAAAATCTCGGGTTGTTGTCATCAAAGCTGGCTCCTTGAGGAGGCTCCGGGGACAGGGAGGAGTTGGGGGTGGGGGGCAGGAATGGTCCCGGCCTCTCGCAGCTTTTGGAGGCTGTGGGCCCACCTGGAGCGGCAGCCACGTCACCCCACCCTTACCTCTGTGATCCTGTCGTGTCTTCCCGTCGAGTCAAATGCTCCTCTGCTCCTCCCTCGTGAGGATATCTGTGATTGAGTTTAGCACTCACCTGGGTAGTCCAAGGCCATGTCCCCATTTTAACATCCTTAGCTTAATCCCGTTTGCAGAGGCTCCTTTGCTACATAAGGTAGCATTTATAGGTCCCAGAGATTCCAATATGTCTGTCTTTGGGGGAGGTGGGCATAAGATGTGTCATTATTGACCTGTTACCATGTCCCTGGGGCTTCCCTGGTGGCTCAGATGGTAAAGAATCCACCTGTAGTACAGGAGACCCGGGTTCAATCCCTGGTTCTGGGAGATCCCCTGGAGGAGAGCATGGCACCCCACTCCAGTATTCTTGCCTGGAGAATCCCATGGACAGAGGAGCTTGGCGGGCTGCAGTCCTTGGGGTCACAAAGATTCGGACACGGCTAAGCCACTAACGCAGCACAGCAAAACTGTGTCCATGACTGTTATCTTTTTTTTTAATAAGATTTTTGTATGTGGGTCATTTTTAAAGTCTTTATTGAATTTGTCACAGTATCACTGTTGTTGCTTGATGTTGTCATTTTCTGGCCATGAGGCGTGTAGAATCATAGTTCCCCCACCAGGGATTGAACCGCACCCCCTGCGTTGGGAAGGCCAAGTCTTAATTAACCACTGGACCCCCAGGGCAGTCCCTCCATGACCGTTTTCTTGTAATAAATGCCTGTAAGTGGAGGTAAAGGTTGAAAGGGCAAAACTTAATATCGGATGAAATGTTTGGAGCAAAGCATTCAGAGTTAAATAGGTTGAACTGGTGTCTTTTGACCGCTGTCCCTTTAAGAGCCCTTCTAGAGGCAGATCTGATGGGGAAGGGGGGCACTGAGTGGGGGGTCGGGTGGTGCGGCTGTGGATCGAAAGCCCCCGGTACAGGAATCATTTAAAGTTAGCCTCTAGGAAGCTCAGGGCTAATGAGATAATTCCCATTAGGGGAGGAAGGAAGTGAAGGTGGCCTGACATCCCTTCTGTCTCTAATTTATGTGATTCACCGAGCCCTCCCCCCCTCCCGCCCAGACCACCCCCCCTCCGGCCGGCTCCACTGTCCACCCTTGTTCTGCCAGCCGGGGCTCTGGATTCCGGTGAGTCCCACCGTGCCAAGGAACCTGGGACGGTTGCCTTCCACCCAGACGAGGCGTTCGGGCTCTTTTCTGGGCAGTTAAGCCAGAGGATCTGGGCTTTGCCCATTTCTTCTCTTTTCCCAGAGCCTCACCCAGCTCCTCTCCACCTCCACCCCTGCCCAACTGACGGGGATGAGGACTGGTGTCTCTGGGAGCAAAGAAAAGAGAAAAGCTTCCAACAGAACGCAGGCCAGCTCCAGGGGCGCTTGGAGGCCAGGCTGCCAAGATCCTGTTTGCTCCCCTCCCTCTGTGTCCCGGTACTTTAGAGGGAAGACAGAGAGAGAGAAAAAAAGAGAGAGAATACGAAAGAGATTCTTCCTGTTTTGCTCCGCTGCCTACACTCGCGGTCAAAGCTCTCTCTGCAAACATGAAAATCCAGTTTGCATCTTTAATTAGAAAAGTGTGAAGTAACTGAAGAAGGTTAGGATTCTTTCAGGTTCCATCAAACCCTGGAAACACATCTGGGTTTTAGGAGAGGGAGGCCCCAGCTCATCGCAGGCCCAGTGCCCTCAGACTAGGAGCTGGGGGGGACATGCCGCCCCCGCCCCCCGCCCAGGAAGGGTCTCTGGCGCATGGAGGGAGATGGGGCTCCTCCTCGCCTCTGGTTTCAGCCCTTCGTCCTCTCGGCCTCCCCGAGGGAGGCCATGTGGCAGACTGTTCCGAGGCAGGGCCAAGGGCCAGAGCTGGGCGGGGCAGTGTGGGTGGCCTGTCCTGTGAGCCTGCGGCCTGACCTCCCAGCCCCTCCTGGAGCCCAGCTGCAGGCTTGGGTGGCAGCCTCGGCCTGCCGTGTCCGTGGGGTGTCGAGACCCCGCTTCCTTATCCCCTCAGCGCCGTGCGGGCTGGGCCGGGGCCGGGGCACACTAGGCAGAGTCCGCGGACAGCCATGCCGCTTGGGTTGGCTCTCCAGGCTGTGGCGTCTCTAACGGGAATGAGACAGAGGCAGACAAACCAGGGGTTTGAGGAAGACGGCACACGCGCGAAAAGCCTGAGAAATGCAGAGGAAAGAGGTGCAAGCTAAAGGCAGAGGGTGTCTGCACATTCATCTGTCCATGCGCGCGTGCCCAGTCCTATCCAACTCTCTGCGAGCCCATGGACTGTAGCCCACCAGGCTCCTCTGTCCATGGGATTCTCCAGGCAAGAAACTTGGAGTGGGTTGCCATTTCCTTCTCCAGGGGATCTTCCCGACCCAGGGATCGATCGCAAGTCTCCTGTGTCTCCTGCTTTGCAGGAGGATTCTTTACCACCGAGCCATCAAGTGTCTGTACGTTTCACGATTAAACAATGGCAATGCTGGGGTCCCCAGTGGCCTCAGCTGGGCTGGGATCAAGCGTGCAGCCCCTGGACTATCCGTGGCCGTGTTCGCTGTGGGGCTCCCCTGGAAACAGCTCTTATCAGCAGCTCGTGACCCCTGGCTCGCTCGCCAACTCCCTGCACATGGAGTCCTCAGGCTTTTAGGGGCAAATGAGGGAATACGGAAAGAGGTAAGGGTTCCTCTTGATGCCAGAAACAACTTCATTGATTTAAAAAAGGAGGAGAAAAGCAGTGATGGATGATCAAGCTGGCGTTTCAGACGCCTCTCACGTCTGGTCCACACCAGGGGTATAACCAAGGCACGTGCTTCTTCTTCCACCTTTGAAAACGTGCTACCTGGATTTTTTTTTTTTTTTTGATATTTATTTCACTGCGCCGAGTCTCCGCTGGGGCTGCAGAATCTGTAGTTGCCGCATGTGGGATCTAGTTCCCCAACCAGGGATCGAACCCGGGCCCCCTGCGTTGGGACCACAGAGTCTTAGCCACTGGACCACCAGGGAAGTCCCCTAGATTCCTTCATAGAGACAATGCTATAGGGAAATACGGTAATAAAGACAAACACTACTTTTTGAGCCTCAGTCCTCATAGCACCCCTACCGGGAGGAGGTCTGAGTGTAATTCCTGCTTTGCAGGTGGGTTACAGAGGATGGAGGTGGCGTGCCTGGGACTCTGAAAGTGAACCTCGATCTGACTCCATATCATTAAGTGAAGCATCTCCAGGGCCATGTGCTTCCTGGAGTCCTCCCTGTCGGTGGGACCAAGGCTTCCCAGGTGGCACCAGTGGTAAAGAACCTGCCTGCCGCCACCGGAGATGTAAGAGACGCAGCGTTCAGTCTCCGGGTCAGGAAGATCCCCTAGAGGAGGGCATGGCAACCCACTCCAGTATTCTTGCCTGGAGAATCCCATGGACAGGGGAGCCTGGCGGGCTGCAGTTCACCGGGGGTCGAGAAACAGTCGGACGTGACCGAAGCGACTTAGCGCGCAGGCCTGCCACTGAGCTGCAGGCGCTCACCTGTTGGTTCCCTCCTCTGTTCATCCATGTGCCTTGTCAGGGCTGCACACTGAGCTGGGTGCTGTGCACGGAAAGAAGAATAACCTGGCCGCCCGGGCAGCTGCCAGACCCGCGTGGAGACGAGGCGGAGGGGAGGCACCCAGGCCGCTACACCTGGTGCCCTTAAGCGCACGCGCTCTTCCTCTCCAGGCCGATGGGCGGTCCAGAGCCAGACTGGCTCAGGGGTCCCTCTGGGTCCTCCCGCAGGTGGATCGTGGGCGCTTGAACATCAGGGTAGACAGTAGAGTCCAACCAGGGACTTTAGGGGCCAAGTGTGGGGAACTGTTCATCTAGGAACCGTTGGTCTCTCCCTCTCGAGGAAAGAGTGTAGGAAACACCGTGCTCTCTGGAACACCCCCTCCCTGGTGTGATTCATGGAGAGATTCCCCCCCAAAGTAGGTGTCTCTCTGCCCCCAGGTCCCCAGCTTGCAGCAGGGCCAGGACACTCCGGGGCCCAGTCCTCTACTCTCTGTTGTTAAATGGGCCACCTGGAAAAGTGAGAGAGCAGAAGGCCCTTGTGATTGGCCGTTAGGCGGCCCCCGAGGGACATACTGGGTGAGAGATAAGCAGAGGACAGAGGAGTCTGGGACTGGGGTCCCAGTTATCTTAAAGTCCATCTTGGGGAACAATCCCCTGTGGATAAACAAGAGATCCGGGTCGGCCGGTTCGGAAGGGTCTTTGATCCACCTAGAAGTTAATGCTTTTCCGTGGAGAACCACAGAGCGCCCCGCCCAGGGCCACGGAGATAACAGGCGGGCGCAATCACCCACCAGCGGCCTCTTGATAATGCCCGGTTTTATTGAGGTCTGGGTTTTGCCCAATGGGAACACATCCGGCGAGCATCAAAGGAACACCGCGTCACCTTGTGCAAAGAATCCCTCGGGGGTGTGCGTGTGGGGAAGGGTGTGTGCGTGGCTGTGTGTGTACAAGGCTGCCCGTTGGCAGTTAGCTTCCTAGAGATCAGAGGCCACCAGCTCCGCGGGGGCCTTGACGGGTCACGAACGCCATTCCCTTGTTCTTCTGGCCGGTCCGGCTCCTAAGACGACTCTGCCGGTGTTGACTTAGCATCTCACGTGGAAGAGCCGCCCCGTGTTGTTGGGTCCTGGGCTCCGTTACAGGGGCTGTCCAATGAGAGTTTTAAGGGAGAGGTGCGGTGGATGCTCACAGAGAACAAAGCTTACTCGTTTGGGAGTCGCGGACTTGCTTCTCTGTTGTCGCTCGGAGGTGTTCGCACTGCATGAATCACACTCCAGGGATGCAGGGCTCACCGGGGAGAGTGAAAGACACAGGGCAAGGGGTGGTGCAAGAACACATGGGTGTAGGAGGTCGTGTCTTTGCAAGGGTGGAGTGGATGAACACAGTGGTTGAGTGTGGTCCTCTGGGAAATGGCGTCTCCCCGCCCACCCCGGGGCAGTGCCTCTTGGCCCTCAGATTTCACCTGGGCAGGCAGGCTGCTGGGCCTCGTGAGTGGACCCCTGGAGACAGAGGCAGAGAAATACTGCCCTGCAAGCGGAACATCTGGAAGCTTCCTAAAGCTTATTTCTCAACGAGTTTGCAAGAGTCGGGACATTAGTACATGAGGTTTATAGGCTGGAGGGAACCCAGAGGTTCAAGTTAAGTTCAGTTCAGTTGCTCTAGTTAAGAGTGAGATGCATTCCGACTCTGTGGGGAAGGGCGGGATGTAGGAAGGGAATGTGGAAGCCTTGGAAATGGCCAGGGGGAGCCCCAAAGCCCTAGATTCTTTGCCCAGGAATCTGTTCAGTGTCTCTGGGGACAGACCAGGCCCCTGAGCTCCTTTCCTCTGTGATAGCCCTGGTGCAGGGCAACTGGATTTCTCCACTTTGTTCCAAGCAGGTGCATGAAGTGGACTGGAAGAATCCCGGGGAAGGGAAGGGCAGGAGCTGGGAGGCTCCATCCCCCTGAGCCGTTGCCTCTTAAAGACCCACAGGGAGTTCGCCTCTCCTGTAGGACAGTGGTTTTGGCATCAGGGGCCGGTTTCTTCATGGACCCAGGTTGGGTGGGTGGATGGTTTGGGGATGATTCAGGCACGTTGCATTTTTGTGCACTTTATTTCTCTTATTGTTGCATCAGCTCCACCTCAGACCATCAGGCATTCAATCCTGCAGGTTGGGGGCCCCTGCTAAGAGAGCCCGACGCATACCTGTAACCCATCTTCCCATCCGGGTGGCCCAGTGGGGCTGACACGGGTGGGACCTGTTCATTCTGTAGCTGTGAGCCTCTCTTGTCCCCTGCTCCTCTGTCCTCCACTCCTCTCTCTCTTACCACCTCACCTCCTTCCCATCCTCCTTTTTAAATTTTTTCCTTCCTCTTCCTCTTCCCCTCTGCTTCCCCCAGTGACATCCTGGACTTCGCGATTTGGGCCAAAGGAAATAAGGAAATGCTTGGCTCAGCCTTTCGGCCAGGCAGGCTGGGGATGAAATAATGAAGGAAAAAGACGGTCCCAGCAGGAGAGAGAACTTACACGTGACCGCATCCTTCTTTGCAAGAAGTCAGAGCATCAACCTGTTCAGCTCTGTGTCTTGCTCAGCGGCTGGTTTCTCATTAGATTCTCTCCCCTCTTTCCTCTCTGACCCGGGTAGGGACCACCAGCCAAGCTTATTATCAGGACAGCTTTCGAGATGGGAAGTCTCTCCTTGCTCAGAGTGCATCCCTGTGGGAGGATTCTGGTCTCGGTGCCTGGGGAGTTTACCAATTGGATGCAGAATGGAGGCTCCCCGTTCCTAAACTGGCCCCATGCAGGATCACCATTTTTACCGAGACGGTGCTTCTTGTCCAGTGAGTTCATGTTTATAGCGTTGGGTGGGAGCCGGCTCATTTTGTGCTGGCTTCATGAGCGGAGGAGGCTGAGGCTTTGTGTGGTTATTCCTGGGAGACACCTTCTTGCAAGGTGTCCACCCTGTTCTGATGGGAAACAAGGTGACAGAGCCACCAGGAATTCCACGCCAGCCAGTCACCCGTCTGGCAGCTGGGATGTGCGTTCCCAGGTCTGCCCTGGTGAGCCTGGTGCGGTTTCTGCCTCAGGGCGTCTTGTGTCCTGGCTGTCGTTGGGACTCAGGTGTATCGCTACCTTCTTCTTCTTCTCTCCTCTGGGCTCTCTGGCCCTTTGCAACACGCAGCGGTTCTCAACACCCGCCACCCATCGGAATCAGCAGCACGGCTCTAACTGCTGTCTCATTCCGCCCTAAGCGATGCCAGCTTCCCCAGGCTGGGCCGAGCCCCAGGCATGGGAGTTTTGAAAAGCTTGCCAGGTGATTCTCAGGTGCAGCCGAAGTCAAGAAAGGGCTGCATCTTGGGGCAGTGATTGTCTGTGGGAGGGATTCTGCTGTTCCCCATCCCCCACCTCCCAATGCCAGACAGACGCCAGCGTCCGAGATGTTTTCAGTGGTCACGCTGAGCGGGGCTGCTCCTGGCTTCTCCAGGCTGGAGGCCAGGGGTGTAGTTGAGCATCCTCCAGTGCCTTGGACTTCATCCCAGTGCCAGCCCCCCAACCCCAACCAAGAGCAGCCAGCAACCCTCTTCTCTAGGTCTGTGGGGAAGCAGATGGTGCATGCCCTGATTGACAAGCTCAGTTTCCTATATGGTGCAAGAAGGTCATCACGGACATAGTGGCTTGAAACCACACTCCCTTCTTCTCCCACAGTCTCTTTCATCAGCCACTTTCACTGGGTGGAAGTCAAAGTGTCGGCAGGGCTGTTTTCCTTCGGGAAACTCTCGGGAAGGGTTCATTTCCTGGCCTTTCTAGCCTCTGGAGATCGCCTGCTTCCCTTGCCTCCTGCTTCCTGCCTTGAAACACTCCCTCCAGCTTCCCGCTTCTGTTGGGACACCTCCTGCTCCTTCTTCTGTGTCACACCCCCCTCCGCTCCCCTCTTATTAGGACACTTGTGAGTATACGTGTCCCCTCTCCCCCAGTCATCCAAGACATGTGTCCCCTCTCCCCCAGTCATCCAAGACAATCTCTGCCTCTCAAGATCCTTGACTTGTTCACACCTGCGCAGTCTCTTTTGCTCAAAGGTAACAACATTCACAGGTTGCAGGGGTATTAAGACGTATCTCTGGGGGCTGATAGTCAGCACGTCAGGCTTCCCAGGGGGCACAGTGGTAAAGAACCTGTTGGCTGCCAATGGAGGAGAAGCAAGAGATGTGGGTTCCATCCCTGGGTCGGGAAGATCCCCTGGAGGAGGGCATGGCGACCCACTCCAGTGTTCTTGCCTGGAGAGTCCCAAGGACAGAGGAGCCTGGAGGGCTACAGTCCGTGGGGTGGCAGAGAGTCAGACACGACTTGAGCTTGCATGCACACACATTCAGCTTTTCACAGGGGTCCTCTTCTTCCTTTCCTGGTCCCCAGTTTTTCTCCAGGGGTTGTTCCACCTGTAGACTCTTAACATGCATTCTCCTTCTGTCCTGGGTGTTTTCAGAGAGGCAGGGTCTGAAGGGCAAGGCGGCGTGTTGGAGTCCTGTCTAACCAGCTCCTAGTGGCCATAGCAACGGGCAGGAAAACATTCGAGTGGGAAAAGACCGGTGCGGTGGGGGGTGGGGTGGGGAGCGGGGTGGAGGCAGGTGGGGAGGGGACCCGGCCCTGGAGTTAGCAGCTGCCTTAACCTGGAGAATGATGCTGGGGGGAGAGGCAGGGAAGCCGAACCGGTGTCTCAACCACCATCAGCTTCCTAACCCCCCCACCCCGCCCCCGAGTCTGGGTTTCTAAGTGATCTTTCAGATCTCCAGGTGCCCGCTAATCTGCTGGCCCAGTGCCTTTCTCTAGGCTAACAGAGGTGTGTCTTTGGCCAAATACGAACGCTAGACCCAGAAGGGTTTGGTGTGGGGCGAGGGTGTGTCTGGCTCTGCTGAGGCTGGTCCTAACCTCGTTCTCCTCCCCTGGGTGGAGGCTCTCATTTCCACCCTCCCCTCCCCAACCCTCAGCCCCCTTGGCTGGGTCTGTGGGGTTGGGATGAGTCCGGCGGTGGGGGAGCCGTGCTGTGTTTGGCTTTTTGTTTTGTTTTGCGCATGCCTCCCGACGTTCCCCTCTGTGTTTAATGTCCTGGTGCCGAGTGCATGCGGTTGCCCGGAGACGAGAAGGAAGTCCCCGAGTGATTCACCGGCAGCTGCCAATTCATTTGCTCGCCCTGTGCGTCTCCCTGGGGAAAGGCCTTCTCCCTGGTCCTCTCCGGTTCAGCTCAGACGGCTGCTGGTGTCTGAGGAGGGGAAATGTGGAAACCAGAAAGTTTAGCAGGACTTTGGGGCTGTTGGGGGCGTTTCGGGGTCCCAGGGAGAGTGTCTGGAGGGAGAGACTTCCGGTCTCCCTCTTGGCCGCCTGGAGCCCCAGGGTGCCTCTGTGAAGGCTGCTGCGCTGGGTTTTGGGGCGCTGACTCCTGCCTGCACACTCTCTCCTTCTGCAGTGCTCCTGCAGGCAAACATCTTGAAGCATCTTCTCCCTCCCCAAGGCGCTTATGGTGACGTCTTGCCGTCTCTGACTGTCAGCACCCCTCTCTCTGGCTTCATCGCAGCCCACACATCCCCACCCGGGGTTTAGCCCAAGCTAAAGGAGAGCTCCTTCGTGCCAGGCTGAGCCGTGACCTCTCAGGACCATGGAGGGGCAGAGGGGCCGGTTGGTCCTCCTGCACCCAGAGTCCTCCGTGCACGTCCCTCTGATGCTGAGGTCCTTCCGGCCTCAGCTGGGTCAGTTGTTGCCTCTCTGCTGTGGCCCACAGGAGTGGAGCGTGCCTGTCTGGTTTCTGTCTGCCTTCTCAGCATCTCATCCCACGTGGTGCTTGTGAACGAGCAGATTTGCAGGTGATTTCTCATGGGCTGGCGGTGATGGAGTCAGAGATGGGGGAGCCCAGATTCATCTGCATTCGTGACTGTGTGTGGGCTTAGACTCTCAGTCATGTCGGACTCTGTGCGACCCCATGGACTGTAGCCCGCCAGGCTCTTCTGTCCAGGGGGATTCTCCATGGAAGAACACTGGAGTGGGTTGCCATGCCCTCCTCCAGGGGATCTTCCCAACCCAGGGATTGAACTCGTTATCTCCTGCGTTGGCAGATGGACTCTTTACTGCTGAGCCACCTAGGAAGCCCAATGCTGCTTCTAAAAGCAGTATTTTAGTTAAGGGGGCGAAAAGGCCTATTTATACTGTTCAAGTTTCCCTGGTGGCTCAGAAGGTAAAAAAAAAAAAATCCACCTGCCAATGCTGGTCACCCAGGTTTGATCCTGGAAAGATCCCTTCCCAACCCAGGGATCTAACCCAGGTCTCCCACATTGCAGGCGGATTCATTATCAGCTGAGCCACGAGGAAAGCCCATGAATACTGGAATGGGTAGCCTATCCCTTCTCCAGAGGAACTTCCCGACCCGGGAATTGAAAGGGGGGTCTCCTGCATTGCGGGTGTATTCTTTACCAGCTGAGCCACCAGGGAGGGTCTCGGCAATTTTAAGATGAGGAAGTCCCCTGAGGGCGTTTCGTGGTACTCAGTGTATTTGTGGCTCAGAAACGGGGAGTTAGGTGGGGGAGTGGGAAGCGAGGAAAGCATAAGTCCAAGTCCATCTTCACACATTTACAGTCTGCAGTGCAGAAGGGAAATGCGTTACATTGTATTTTTCCACTTCCTCCCCTATGCACTCTGGATCATCTCCTAATTTGTTGTTAAGGGTCTCTTGAGAAGCGGGTGACAGAGGATGAGATGGTGGGTTGGCATCATGGACTCAATAGACACGAGTTTGAGAAAACTCTGAGAGACAGTGAAGGACAGGGAAGCCTGGTGTGCTGCAGTCCATGGGGTTGCAGAGAGTCAGAGACCTGAGTGACTGAACAGCAACCTGTGAAAGCAGGGGGAAGTTCCAGCTGAAGTGACCATCAGGCTTAAGGACCAGGTGCCTGTCATCCTGTACGGAGCAGCGTGGCCCCTCTGTGCCTCAGTTTCTTCATCTGTAAAAACGGGGTGATCTGACCCCTCCATGCTCCTGCCCCCATGGCTTGCAAGCTGAAAAACAGAACTGTCCAGAACCGTTCTTCTGAGCTGTATTTGGTTTTTAAAATCAGCCATGGTGTAGTGGTAAGGCTTGTGTGAGGGTTCCCAGCAATGATTCAGTGTACAGATTGGTCGCTCAGTCGTGTCCGACACTTTGCGACCCCATGAATCGCAGCACGCCAGGCCTCCCTGTCCATTACCAACTCCCAGAGTTTACCCAGACTCACGTCCATCGAGTCAGTGATGCCATCCAGCCATCTCATCCTCTGTCGTCCCCTTCTCCTCCTGCCCCCAATCCCTCCCAGCATCAGGGTCTTTTCCAATGAGTCAACTCTTCGCATGAGGTGGCCAAAGTACTGGAGTTTCAGCTTTAGCATCAGTCCTTCCAAAGAAATCCCAGGGCTGATCTCCTTCAGAATGGACTGGTTGGATCTCCTTGCAGTCCAAGGGACTCTCAAGAGTCTTCTCCAACACCACAGTTCAAAAGCATCAATTCTTCAGTGCTCAGCTTTCTTCACAGTCCAACTCTCACATCCATACATGACTACTGGAAAAACCATAGCCTTGCCTAGATGGACCTTTGCTGGCAAAGTAATGTCTCTGCTTTTGAATATGCTATCTAGGTTGGTCATAACTTTCCTTCCAAGGAATAAGTGTCTTTTAATTTCATGGCTGCAGTCACCATCTGCAGTGATTTTGGAGCCCAGAAAAATAATGTCTGACACTGTTTCCACTGTTTCCCCAGCTATTTGCCATGAAGTGATGGGACCAGATGCCATGATCTTCGTTTTCTGAATGTTGAGCTTTAAGCCAATGTTTTCACTCTCCTCTTTCACTTTCATCAAGAGGCTCTTCAGTTCTTCTTCTCTTTCTGCCATAAGGGTGGCATCATCTGCATATCTGAGGTTATTGATATTTCTCCTGGCAATCTTGATTCCAGCTTGTGCTTCTTCCAGCCCAGCATTTCTCATGATGTATTCTGCATATAAGTTAAATAAGCAGGGTGACAATATACAGCCTTGACGTACTCCTTTTCCTATTTGGAACTGGTCTGTTGTTCCATGTCCAGTTCTAACTGTTGCTTCCTGACCTGCATATAGGTTTCTTAAAAGGCAGGTCAGGTGGTCTGGTATTCCCATCTCTTTCAGAATTTTCCACAGTTTATTGTGATCCACACAGTCAAAGGCTTTGGCATAGTCAATAAAACAGAAATAGATGTTTTTCTGGAACTCTCTTGCTATTTCCATGATCCAGCGGATGTTGGCAATCTGATCTCTGGTTCCTCTGCCTTTTCTAAAACCAGCTTGAACATCTGGAAGTTCACTGTTCACGTATTGCTGAAGCCTGGCTTGGAGAATTTTGAGCGTTACTTTACTAGCGTGTGAGATGAGTACAATTGTGCAGTAGTTTGAGCTTTCTTTGGCATTGCCTTTCTTTTGGATTGGAATGAAAATTAACCTTTTCCACTCCTGTGGCCACTGCTGAGTTTTCCAAATTTGCTGGTATATTGAGTGCAGCACTTTCACAGCATTATCTTTGAGGATTTGAAATAGCTCAACTGGAATTCCATCACCTCCACTAGCTTTGTTCATAGTGATGCTTTCTAAGGCCCACTTGACTTCACATTCCAGGATGTCTGGCTCTAGGTCAGTGATCACACCATCGTGATTATCTGGGTCATGAAGATCTTTTTTGTACAGTTCTTCTGTGTATTCTTGCCACCTCTTCTTAATATCTTCTGCTTCTGTTAGGTCCATACCATTTCTGTCCTTTATCGAGCCCATCTTTGCATGAAATGTTCCCTTGGTATCTCTAATTTTCTTGAAGAGATCTCTAGTCTTTCCCATTCTGTTGTTTTCCTCTATTTCTTTGCGTTGTTTGCTGAGAAAGGCTTTCTTATCTCTTCTTGCTATTCTTTGGAACTCTGCATTCAGATGTTATATCTTTCCTTTTCTCCTTTGCTTTTTGTTTCTCTTCTTTTCACAGCTATTTGTAAGGCCTCCCCAGACAGCCATTTTGCTTTTTTGCATTTCTTTTCCATGGGGATGGTCTTGATCCCTGTACACTGGAGACAGGGATTCAGTGTACAGAGTTCCTTGAACAGTATGAGTTAGTCACTTAGTCATGTCCGACTGTTTGCGACTCCATGGACTATAGCCTGCCAGGCTCCAGTCTCCATGGAATTCTCCAGGCAAGAATACTGGAGTGGTTTGCCATTTCCTTCTCCAGGGCATCTTCCCAACCCAGGGATCGATCCCGGATCTTCTGCATTGGCAGGTGGATTTTTTACCATCTGAGCTGCGAAGGAAACTTGAACAGTATAAACAGGCCTTTTCCCCGCCTTAGCTAAAATACTGCTTGAAGGAACGTTGGGCCTCCCAGGTGGCTCAGCAGTAAAGAATCTGCCTGCCAGGGCAGGAGATGTGAGTTCGATCCCTGGGTTGGGAAGATACCCTTGGAGAAGGAGATGCAACCCACTCCATTATTCTTGCCTGGGAAATGTCATGGACAGAGGAGCCTGGCGGGCTACAGTCGTTGGGGATCACAAAGAGCCGGACACAACCGAGCAGCTGAAGAATGACAACAGTGTTCTATTCGGTAGCTAGGACATTCTGGATTAAAGGCAGTAAGGTGATGTTCATTGTTGAAAGACCTCCATTGAAAGGACAGAATGCAGAATCTCACTGTGTTGCTGTTTTTTTGTCCACAGGCCTGGGAGTCAGGACAGGTGGAGAACTGTTCCTCTCGCCCACAGTCCCCACCAGGAACCTCAATGTAACCATGAAGACCCCAAGGAGCTAAGATGGGACCTTCTCTTAAGAGGCAAGTGCTCTGGATTGGAATGAGAAGTCTCCTTTTGGAGAATGGACTTCCCTGGTGGCTCAGTTGGTAAAGAATCTGCCTGCAACAGAGGAGACCCAGGTTCAATCCCTGGGTCAGGAAGATCCCCTGGAGAAGGAAATGGCTACCCACTCCAGAATTCTTGTCCCATGGACAGAGGAGCTTGGCAGGTTACAGGTCCATGGGGTTGCAAAGAGTTGGATGCAACTGAGTGACTAACACACACACGCTTTCTGGAGGCTAAAGGAGCTTCTGGATTTAAGAAGATGGTTGAGGAGAAAGCAAAGAACCTCAGCCTGAGGAATCCTGTCTGTGTTGACCTGTGTGAACAGGAGGCCACCTCCAGCTGAAGGGGAAGCCATGATCCTGGACCTTATAACTCCTTCTTCTGGTGCCTGGTCTTCAGACTGCCCCCCACCAGTCCTCGGAAACCAGAGGGTTTTCTCCTGCATTCTTTCATTCTCCCCACCTCCCACGTCTGCTGAGCCTTTGGACTCAGCAGTTCTCTTTTACTCCATCACTTCTCAGCTGGATATAGAGTAAATAGTTCACTACACATAAGTCAACTGATCTTACATTTTGCTCCTTCTGAAAAGGCTGGTGTTTGCACGTTGCTGTACAAGCAGCCTTGGAAGAGCATCCCTCCTCATGTATGTGTGTGGGGTCTGGCCCCACAGGCTCCAACATGATGCAGGTCTGTGCAGAAATTCTTCAGGCTCTAAAGATGCTAGGGTGTTGGAGGGGCCCTCACAGGGAGCTGGATCCTGAAGGCTGGCGTCACCCACGTTCACCTTCTTGGTTTGTATTGCACACAGGTGCACGTCTGGAGGAGCAGAACACGGGCACGTCTTCTGTTGACACAGATGCGTGATCAGCTCCCAGCGGGGCAGTCGGAGTCCACGTCAGAACACCGTGCTTCGTTACAGACTATCCAGTGGCCAGAGTTGATGGTGTTTCTAGAGGACCCCTTCTTTCCAGTGTGTCCGGACCATAGATGGGGCCCCACAAAACCCAAGTCCTGTTGATGAAGTGAACCTTTTCTGTTGAGAACAAAAGAGCTCATGATGAAACAAAAATAATACAGCCACTGGAAACAATGGAAAATAGACTGTGGGATGTGTGTGTGTGTGTGTGTGTGTGTGTGTGTGTGTGTCACACGTTTGTATAGAATAAGAGCCAAGAAGAAAATTTCTGCATCTTAGCTAGACAGACTAAGAGCTAAAAACTCTTGGGGTGGTGTTGTCTGGAGAGTGAAGGAGTTGGCTGGAAGACTTCCTGAAATTCCTTTGACCTCTAGGGTCCCGTAAAATATCAGGGGTGTGTAAATTGGGCCAAAGTGTGTGCTTTCTGTCTGAAGTCTCCTGGATAACCTTCGAGGTCAGCTCAGATGCTGTTGACTTGGAACTCCCCTCCCCCAATTCCCTTCCCTTTCCAGACACGGGCTTTATCTGGGATAAGGCGGCGGAACTTGGTAGTGGTAGCGGGGGAGAGAGAAGGAGGTTGCGCTAGCCACAGTTTGGGGGTGCTCACGACAAGTGAGAACAACCAGGAGGCAAATTACAGGTTCTTCCCAGGTGAGTTAAAGCCAGGCTTTCAGGATCGCATGCCATCCTGAAGTTGTTGCTTCTTGTCAGAGGATCAAGGCTTTATCTCTTCTGCTGAAAGACAGGCTTAAGCATCTCATCTAACCCTGCTCACCTTGTGTGGTGGCCCCGGCGGGAGGTCATCACCTACTAGGGTAGAGATGAGCATCAAGCATCCAGAAAAGACTGTCATTTCACACCTGTCGAGATAAAGACCCAACCTCCTGCACGAGTGTCTTTCCCTCTGTCCTGAATTTCTGTGCCTTCACTGCCGTTGAAGGAACACTGGCCGGCTCCTGGGGTGTCATTTTTCTTTTTTTTTTTTTGAAAAAAGAACTCATTTCAGATGTTTCCTTCATTTTTATATCCCACATGTGGTCATTGGTTCCAGAAGAAGTCCCACTGTGGTGCCAAAAGCAGAAGTTTCCTCTTTTTCCCTCTTTTCTTCTCTTCTCATCCACGTCGAATCCCAGATCCCCAGAGCCTGAAGGGGTCTAGAGCATCGCTCTTATCTAGATCTACCCTTGACTAGTGCAGGCATCCCGTTTCCAGCATCCGATGCGGGATGGGCAGGCCGTGGGGGAGGCAGCCTTTCTGGCAGCTTGAGAGAGACCTGGGAGAGAAGGTTGGATGATGTTCAGCCTTACGGGCGACAGCAGAATTCCAAGGAGTACTTCATCCACATGTGTCAATTTCTTCATCCGATAGCAAGCCAAAGGCATCTCATTTCTGGGTCCAGCTGTGTGTCTTACTCTGATAAAAAAGCAGAGAGTGGGGAGACAAGGAGACCTGAGTTTTTGTCCCAGAAGTCCTGCTTCCCAGCTCTTTCCATGTAAAATGAGGGAGTCACATCACACATTCCCCAAAACCCCTTCTAGCCATGCCATCCACAGTGTTGCCATATGGAAGGATAGAGTTCATGACTTAAAAGATTTGCTATTTTTTTTTTCTCTCTGGCTCAAGTCCTAGCCTTAATTTCTTTTTCCCTTAAGTTTTTAAAAAGTATCCAGCAGTTGTTTGTCTTGATGATTTATTTTTTGGTTGCATCTCATGGCGTGTGGGATCTTTGTTCCCTGACCAGGGATTGAACTCTCACCTCTTGCAATGGAAGCAAAGAGTTTTAACCACTGGACCTCCAGGGCAGTCCCCGGGTTAATTTCAGCTTGCTCCAAGGTCATGTATAAGTCACTCAAACCTTTTTCTCCAGGTCTCAGTTTTTCCCATCAATAAAATGGGAGAGGAAGGGGGTGGTCTTAATGGTCCTCCAAGTTCTCCTCCCATGTGTCCCGTTCTAAGCCTTGTCTGACGCAGCCCATGGCTGACGGGTAACTCTTGCTTTGCCTTCGGCCACACCAGCCGAAGACAGGGCTGTCTTAGGAAGTCCGTTACCAACGGCTCCTTCAAAGCTGTTTGTGCTTGTCAGTGCACCGAGCAGGAATTTGTCGAACGAGAAGGCAAACAGACACAGACTGATGACGGGCCGGGGGGAGGGGGACCGCTGTTTGCCCGGGGTGACTGGGAGGCAGAAAAAAAACCTGCCTGCCGTCTTGACCAATAAATAAAAACTGGGAGCTCTGCGTGGCTAAAACTGTAGGGGATTTATTAGTTTGCTCAGTGAAAGGCAAATATTAAGCCTTAAGTTGGCCCGGCCTGGGACTTGCCTTTTGGCATTTGTATGCCGTCCGGCACCAATCACTGTGTACTCCAGGTTATCGGGTTCTGTCGAAGGGTTTTTTTAAAAGGATTTTTTCCGTCTCCTTCTTCTTTCCTTCCTCCTTGCCTGCCCCCTCGCCCCCAGCCCCCAGCTCCCACCTTCTCCGATGGCTCAGCCCTGGGCTTCGGCGAGGCGGGGAAAACAGTATGGAAGCCTTTTCGTCCTGGGTGTGAAGCGCCTGTGTTCAGGGCTCCAGCTGCCCAGGGGGTTTACCGTGACCGTGGCTCGGGGCTGCAAACTCGCCAGGTGGTCCCTGGGGGGTCTCCTCCCTCCTCCGCCCTGAGCGCTTCAGAAGTCAGGTCCCAGGCTGTTGGGCGAAGCTCGTGCCTCTCATTAAAATAAGCATCACCACCACTGGAAAAAAGACACAGACCTCCTGGTTTCTAACTTTTTCACAGTGAACACGTGATTTCAGCCTGAAATGCCCAATGGTGAACTGACCGGGCTTGTCACTCTCCACGTGAGACCGGCTGGGACCTGGGACACTGCTGTACCTAGACAGCATCTCCTCCAGCAACAAAAGACAAAGAGACTGTAAGGACTAGACATGACTGTGATGTGCAGCTGGGGCAAATGCTGGACAATAACATAACAGAAAGACTCAAAAGCCAACTGCCACTTTTGAGGCACCTGGAGCAAAAGCAGGGGGTGGAGAGAAAACGCAGGGTCCTGCACGCGTCCCCTGCACACAGCACCTGCCAGGTTTGCCCACCCAGGCCCCGCTCTGCCTGACCCCTGACTTGCCTCCTGCCCTCGCCCCATGGAAGGAGCCAGCTCCCTCCACTTGGGGAACAAGCAAGGGGGCCTGTTACTTGTTTTCATTGCCCACTGCTGTAGCAGGAGCCCAAATAAAGCTTGCCTGAATTTCTTGTCTGGTCTGTCATCAATTGCTGTTGATCGGGTAAGGCCAAGAACCCATGGAGATATCCAGTCCCCGGGGGATGGACAGACACCCAGTCTCTCCAGTTTCCAAGAATGAGCCTCAGTGGAACCAAACTAGCTGGCATGTTCTTTACCCTATGCTGGAAACATTTTCAGTCTGAAGCGCTGCAGCTCCAGGTACCCAGGCAGAGATCCACGTGCCCAGGCAGAGATCCAGGTACCCTGGTAGAGATCCAGGCACCCAGGTAGAGATCCAGGCACTCAGGTAGATATCCAGGTGCCCAGGTAGAGATCCAGGTGCCCAGGCAGAGATCCAGGCACTCAGGTAGAGATCCAGGTGCCCAGGTAGAGATCCAGGTGCCCAGATCGAGATTCAGGTACTCAGGTAGAGATCCAGATATCCAGATAGAGATCCAGGTACTCAGAGATCCAGGTACTCAGGTAGAGATCCAGGTACTCAGGTCTCCTTGATGGTGGTCCCTGATACCCACCCGCTGTGGGGTACAGCATACCAATGCACTTTGCTCCATGTCAGACGCCCAAGGCCCTTTCCTAGGCCACCCTGCTAGCCATCCGTGGAGAAGACTTGGTCCCAGCCCACCCGGATGTAGCAGTTCCCCACTACTACTCATGCGGTCAAGAGCTGGGAAATGTTCTGGAATTGCTTAATTAGGAAAGCTCCTTTCACACTCCAGTGGTGATTTTTGATTGAACTCAGCATGAGTTTTAATCCTCTGGCAGTTCTTCCTGGATGAGTCTATGTTGGGGAGCCAGGCTACTGAAATCCTGTGCATCCTTAAAGGTCGTTTCAAATGCTGCCTGCTCTAGGAAGCCTTCCTGGGTTTATTATTCCCTCTCAATCAGTTGTGACCTCCCACTCTGTCACATTCTCTGAAAGCATCTGGCATTGGCTAGGGACCCCAATAGGAATAAGTTTGAAAGTAAGAGGTGACCCAGTTTCTGCTTTTATGAGAGAAACAGCATATTGAGAGAAAAAAAGTTTAAAACAAGTTCAGAATAAGCACAGTAAATGACACACAAAAAGTGCTATGGTAAGGAAAGGGTGATCAGCGTTTTGGGGTCCCTAGCCAAAGCCAAGGTCATTGGAGACCTGCAGTTCAGAAGTCTTGAGTCGTAGCCTCATGGCTTTTACCCGGTAGGTATACAAGGAAGATGTGGAGTTGATTTTCCCTATTCATGATCTGTTACTGTATGTCCCACTAAACTTGCCTGGTGTTTTTTTGTTTTTTTTTTTGTTTTTTTTTTGACTGCCTATTAATCAATAAAGTGTTTCCTGAACAGCAGAAAAAATGTGCTTGTTCCTTGATTGGTTGGTTTTTCTGCAGAATCTCTTCTTGAAATAGAATATGCCTGCTTTTTGCCAGTTATCTGAGAGCTAGGGCCATTTTTAGGGGCTTCCCAGGTGGCACTGTTGGTAAAGAACCCTGCTGCCAATGCAGGAGACATAAGAGACACAGGTTTGATCCCCGGGTCAGGAAGATCTCCTGGAGGAGGGCATGGCAACCCACTCCAATATTCTTGCCTGGAGAATTCCATGGACAGAGGAGCCTGGTGGGCTACAGCCCATAGGATCACAGAGAGTCAGACACGACTAAAGCAACTTAGCATGCATGCAGAGTGATTTTTAAGATAGGAAAGAAAAAATTTAAATCAGAAGTTTAGATCAGAATTTCTAAAGAATTTCACTGTGTCTAATAGGGAGAGAAATGGAAGAAAAGCACAAGACATGTGGGATGTCCTTTGCCTTTAGGATCTTACAGTCTGGTTGGACAAGAACCACACATATAAAACCATCAATTACATTTGCCAAATAAACTCACGGTTAGTACTCCTGGAGAATCTGGGTGGATGATGCTGCCTGCCTACTCTCCATCCCATCATGAATGTTTCCAGCAACAGAGAAGTTGGACAATGGTCACCAAAGGGGATGGACTTCCTAGGTCCAAGGGCACACACTCCTGAGGAATGGTCCTTCCTAGGTCCAAGGGCTTAACATTGGAGGACAGAAAGCAAAGGAAGAGACATCACTCTAGAGCAAGCAGACCCAAGGAAAGAAGAGACTGCTCCCATTTGTCATCTGATTAACCAGCCTTTCTGTGGGGCGGGGAGCAGAAAGATAGGCAGAAGTTTCTGTTTTGGGGAAGAGAAGAACTCAAAGACCACCCCTTCTTCTTCACACTGATGAGTAAAGTTAGAATTTGGACGAAGTGGGTGTCATCTGTGGGCTCTGGTCACCAGGACCAATATCAAACGTTCAAGAAATGATAAGACACTTGGCCAAGCAAAACCAAGCAGTTCAGAAAATAATGCACGCAGACACGGAGAACAGACAGGTGGGCCCAGGGAGGGCAGGGGGAGGGTGGGGTGAATTGAGGGAGTAGCGTTGACACATAAGCACTGCCATGTGTAACAGAGAGAGCTAGTGGGGAGCTGCTGTATAGCCCAGGGAGCTCACCTGGGTGATGACCTTGCAGGGTGGGTGGGAGGGAGGCTCAGGAGGGAGGGGAGAACGCATACATGTAGCTGATTCACTGTTCATTGTACATCAGAAACTAACACAACAGAGTAAAGCAATTATACTCCAAAAAAAGAAAAGAATACAGCCCGATGTCTTACAGGGCGATAGGGTTTGAAAGCTCTTGGCAATGCTTCTCACATGAATCTCACAGCAACGTTGTTAGATGGTATTAAGACCTTGTTGTCATGGGTGATGAGAGTTAGGTGAGGGAGATTGAATGACTCGCCCTAAAGCACATCCTGTAAGGTCCCTGCCCTAAGGACAGTGTCGCAGTTTCTCTGTGCATACTGTATCAGTCACGGCAGGCTGCTGTGAGAAAACAGCCCAGAATCCCCGTTGCTTTGTCTAAGGCATCGTCCCCGTTCATTCCTCAGGAGGATGTTTGTTGGAGGATGTGTGTTGGCGGTTGTGGAAGCAGGATGCTCTTTTTCATGCACATATTCAGAAACCCAGCTTCCTGCCTTCCGGCACCACCTGAGCTCTAGCAGTAACACTTCTGGGGAGTATCTTAGCCTCATCTTTGAGCGGCTTCATAGGGTTTAGATGAGTTATTCCAGGTGTGGCAAAAGAATGACGCCAGGGACACAGTGTTCAATAAACATGGGCTTTTAGCTCTATGCTGGGACCTGTCTGCCATGACTCTGGGCTCACGAGATCTCTGCATCTGTGTGGGAAAAGACTTCAGCTGCGAGCTCCACCGCAACGTCTGTGTTTCCCCAACGTGAACAATCTCCCCAGCTCTGGCAAGCTCTTTCAGCTACATGGTTTGTTTTAAGGGTCTAGAACTGAGTTGCAGTGAAGAACATAGATGATAATCCCTGGATACTGGCCCTCGGAACAGTGATTCCACTTCCTGGGGCCCCTCAAGACCACATGAGCTTCATGTGACCCTAATACTGGTCAAGATTTTTCTCCCCAAGGCCAAGTTCTCTCCCGAAACTGCTGAGTGCCTCTACAAACCAAGGAAGCTCTGCAGAATAGTCTATCAGACGGACATATCGGGTTCATGGAAACTTTCTGTTGCTTTCTCCCCCAAGGGAGAGGAAAGTTCTGATCTCACAATCCAGGCAGCCTTTCTCCATTTTCACACCTAGATTTCAAATCACACCCTTCTCCTCCACTGCCGCCCAACAAGCTCCCCTCTCAGCTCTCCCCTCCTGCTGGGCGTGGGTTCTTGTAGCTACGAGACCTCCATCGCCCAAGATTTCTGGCACCGGCTCATGTGTTCCATCTTCAGCTCTGCTGGCACCGCCGGAGAATGGAAAGGCTGGTCTGTTTACAGGACGCGGGGCCAGAGCAGCATTAGAAACTAAGGAGCAAATAAAACGTTGTAAACACATTTCCTTTCCAGTAAGGAGTGTTCCTTGCTGGGTCCTTCAACAGGAACCATTTTTCTCATGTGTTTGGATTAACGCTCATGCTGAGCAATTACCCTGCCCAGGGAGGGGCTCCCTGTTTCCGTTGGCTATTTATTTTGATTTTGGGCACCTCTCCCCGCTCTGAGCATCACACACCTAATAGTAAAGAAACTGGGCTCCGTCTCGGGGCCCAGGGAGCAGCCCCTCCCCAGCCTTCCTCTGTCGTCTCTTCCATCACTCTTTCGGCTCCAGACAAGGTGAAGGCCTGGGTTGGGGGGGAGTTTTGCCCTGGGATGGAAGCCATTCTCCATGGAGAAGGAGGGAAGGAGGTGAAGCAGAGGAGAGAAATGGCTCCAGATAAAAGCTGGAACGTGCGCAAAGGGTTGTGTGCGGGTGACTGTCTCTCTGTGAAGGAAGGCTCTTCAGCAGAGCCTTCGTGTGAGTTTTCTGCAGGAGCCGAAAGCCATTGATCTCAGGTTTCCTGACTCCAGCAGGTAGCTTATTGTAAAACAGTTCATCCAGAGGGGAAAAAAACACCTTGTTTCAGCATTTTGATTTTTTTTTTTTTTCAGTGCTCTGAACCAGACTTGTAAGAAAGGATATAGAGAACACTCCTTCCCCCGCCCACCCCCAGCTCTGAAATAGATTTCACTGGGGGGGAAAAAGAACCAAACAACTTCCAACAATGATTAATCTTGTTTACAAATGCGTTGTGTTATGAAGGGCCCCTGTTTGCCGATTTTTTTAAAAAGAATTTTTATTTAAATATTTTTGGCTGTGCTGGGTCTTTGTGGCCGCGCCGGCTTTTCTGCAGTTGCAGTGGGTGGAGGCTTCTGTCACGTTGCAATGGTGTTTGGGCTTCTCCTAGAGGTGGCTTCTCTTGTTGGAGGCCCCGACTAGGCCTCCTAGAGGTGGGCTTCAGGAGCTGCGCCTCCCAGACTCTAGGGCACAGGCTCCATCGTTATGGCGTACGGGCTCAGCTCCTCTGCAGCACGTGGGATCTTCCCACACCAGGATTGAACCCGTGTCTACCCCCGAGCCACCAGGAAAGCCCCCTATTTACAGATTGTAACCCCCCTCCCCTTCCCCTCTGCCCCCCGTTTTCCTTCTGTGCCAGGGATGGAGGAGGGGAGGCCCGCCCAGTGCTGACGGTGGTCAGTGCGGGGAATCCTCACTTTAAGTTCACGTCACTTCCTAAATTCCTTGCCTTTGCCAGGTTGCCTCCATGAACTGATGTTCTTGGAGGTGCTGAATTCAGAGAGGCCCTGAAGAGTGAGCCGAGTGGTGCTGACTCGCAGACAAGTCATGGGATGACTCTGACTTCGGAGTCCTTAAGGTTGGACTCAGTGGAGGCATCAGGAAGAGGGTGGGGATGGAAGGCGGGGTCTGCCCCCCCACCCAACAGCTTCTCCATGAACCCCCCAGACTGCAAACGGCTTTCCCGACAGCCACCCCTACACCTCCTCCCAAAGACATCCCAGACGGGTCTCCAGCTCACCTGCCCTGGGCTTGACCTGGGTCATGAGTTGGTGACAAAGTGAAGGGCAAAGCGAGACCCTTTCCCCTCTGGTGGTTGTGGACTTTCTCACACCTTGTCTTCCGAGGGCAGAAGGGTTCTTCTTCCACGGGGTGTGAGACCCTCATCAATGAAACCCGGTTGGCATTGGAATGATCCTGGACATGCGTGATAATGAGTGAAACGTGCAGAACCATGTGCTGAGCCTGGATCCCAAGTGTGCTGCCGACCCTGTGCCTGGTGGAGGCGAGACTTGAGTAGGCTTTTCCAGAATCAAGGAGGAGGAACGTCTGAAGATCCACCCCCAAGGTGGTGCCCAGGTCCCCTCGAGAGCAATGAGAGATTCTTACTTAAAAAAAAAAAAAGATTAGTATTCGGCAATCTGATCCAGTGAGAGACCGTGGTCCTTGTTTGTGGACTTTGGTCTGGGGACCTCCGAGGTTCTGGTGGGTCAATTAAGCCACCCACCTCCCCTCGGCAAGTTGATGGTGAGCAGTGATGGATCGGGCCTCTGGTCTCCACCTGAAACAGGCTTCCCTAGAGAGTACCTACAGGGAGAGGAGGCCCGAGAAGGTGTCTGGGGAACGGGAGGAGGGCTCCAGAGCAGGCAGAGTGCTGCAGAAGCAGAATGCATTCGTGGTAGCGCTGTGCCTGCCGTCAGGGGTGGGCGCGCGTGCTCCGGGGTCAAGAATGCTTTGAATAAGAGGCGCTGGGGGTGGACCAGCCCTCCACGGGGCCTGCTGGGCTCTCCAGGGAGGGGAAGACTTCATCCGGGCTGCAGCCCATCCTCAGTTCCGCTCTATTTAGAACACTTTTCTCTTTTTTTTTGGTGGAAAGCAGATTGCAGAGGAGGAGAGCACCCAGCCAGGCGGGGAGGAGTCTGGTTCTGCCCTGGCTTCCAGAACTGGGGGTGGAGGGAGGGAGAGGTCAAGGCTGAGACTCAGGGCAGGAGGCACCAGCCACAGCCCGCCCCTGCCCCCCATCTCCTCCTCATCTGCACCTTTTCCCTCCAGCCTGGCAGGCAGCCCTTCTCTGGGCAGAGCTTACGGAGGCAAGGTTGCAGAGGGAGACCATTTCCACTCTTACAAGGTGAGATAGGCACGCGGCATTTTATTTTTTTCCCACAATATTTGAATGTATGTCATAGATTGTCCCATGCATTGTAACAAGACAATCACATTCTTGTTACAAAAACCAAAGTCCAAAGGCAAAGAGAAAAGCCTTCATGTTGTGCCTTTTTTAAGCATAAGCATTAGCTTCCAAGAAGCCCCCCAAAAGATTATTGGTCAGAGCGTCTAAACTACACTCTGAGCAACATCCTAGAATTTTCTGATTGAATTTATTATTTTTTAAAATTAATTAATTAATTTTAATTGGAGGCTAATTACTTTACAATACTGTGGTGGTTTTGCCATACATTGACATGAATCAGTCACGGGTATACATGTGTTCCCCATCCTGAACCCCCTTCCACCTCCCTTCCCATCCTATCCGTCAGGGTCATCCCAGTGCACCAGCCCTGAGCACACTGTCTCATGCATTGAACCTGGGCACTCGACATTTTAAATCCTGGAGTCCCTTTGACAGAAAGCCCCACTGAGGCAAAGACCCGCTTGGGTAAGGAATGCTGCCTGGTGGACTCCGTCCCCAGCCCCCTGCCGTGGAGCCCAGCAACGCAGGAGGCTCTGCCCACTGGGCTCCAGTTGGCATCTCCGACTTCCCTTCTCTGCTGGATTCTTTTGCACGATGGGCCAGAGTCACTCACCTTCTGGGGGGCAACTGTGAGATGAACGGCAGCTGTTCCTGGAGAACTTTGAAGCAGCAGTGTTCTGTACCTGATTGTGCATGCGTGTGTGTGTGTGTGTGTGTGTGTGCGTGAGTCGCTTCAGTTGTGGCTGACTCTGCGATCCTATGGACTGTAGCCCACCAGGCTCCTCTGTCCATGAGATTCTTCAGGCAAGAATACTGGAGTGGGTTGCCCTGCCCATCTCCAGGGGATCTTCCTAACCCGGGGATTGAACCCACAGTTCAAGTCTCTTAAGTCTCCTGCATTGGCAGGTGGATTCTTTACTATGAGTGCCACCTGAGAAGCCCTTTATAAGGATTATCCAGCCCCAAATGTCTATAGTGTCAAGATCGAGAAACTTTTTTTTTTTTAAACCTCCGCTGCCAGATTGAAGGGCTTCCCTGGTAGCTAGCTGGTAAAGAATCCTCCGGCAATGCAGGAGACCCTGGTTCGATTCCTGGGTCAGAAAGATCCCCAGGAGAAGGGAAAGGCTACCCACTCCAAGATTCTGGCCTGGAGAATTCAGTCCATGGGGACTATACAGTCCATGCGGTCGCAAAGAGTCGGACATGACTGAGCGACTTTCTGCCAGGCTGAAACAGACGTGAGCCCTCACCTCCCGGCTCCGCATCGCTTTATTTATCAAAGGGGAAAAAGAAATCTGTTATTTTTTCCAAGTGCATTTCCCCCTGTATCTTATCAAGAACCACCAAGTTCAGCACACCCTTGATTAGTCACTTCCATTAACAGTGTTTATTTTGGGGTTTGTGTTTATTTTTGAACGTGGTTGCCCTCATCCCCCTCTCTTCCTTATGCTCTTGTGGTGCCGGCCAGCTTTCCAGCACAATCTCGTCCACCCAGGTCCCCAGTCCCTGAACCCACTGGGCCAGCTCCTGAGCGGGGAGGGCAACCTCTCCGCCCACCCTCCCTCCTCTGGGGGACTGGGGCTTCCATTCCTGGAGTTTCTCTTAAAGCCGCAATCGGGCAGTTGTCCTCATCCCTCTGATTTCTCGGATACGCTTGAAAATCCTTTTCATTACCGACTCCACGGACCAGCCGACCCGTGACAGCGCCAAGCCTTTATTCCCGTTCCCGGCCGTCCGCATTCCGTGAAACCAAGGACGCTCAGTGGTTTCCTCCCCTGAGTCAGAGCAGGGAGATTTCTGACTTGTGGGTCTCTGCTGGGTCTCCGCACCCCTCCCCTCCTCACTGCCGGCGGGTCTCTGGGTTCTATTTAAGTGTTTCTGAGTCACGGAGAGCTGATCCCTGCCCCTCCCAAATGGCAGAGAGATTTTGGGGCTTATGACTGAGTACCCAGAGCTCCAGGGAGTCTCTGAACGGCTTTGGCGGTGGTGGTGGGGGTGCTTCCTCTTTGACTGAGCAGCCCCCCACCATCCCTGGTGCTCCTCCCCAGTTCCAGCAACCACCACGTTCCCCAGGAGGTGACCGACAGAGCCCCCTTCAGCCCAAGGAGTCCCTCCCCAATTTGGGAGGGTCTCATTGCTAGTGTTGGACCTAAGCACTGACCCAAATTTTGCAGAGAAAACCACGGTACAAGGACGCTTCCCGGCAGGCGAGCTGCTCAGAAGGCCCAGGTACCTTCCCCCTCCCCCATGCTCCTTCCTGGGACGTTTATTTGAATCCCACCAGGGAGGTGGCTACTTTGGGGTATTTATTTGTTTAAACATGGGTGGCTCCTCCAGAGGAAGGTGTCAGGTTTCAAGGTTGAAGAAAGGGTTGCAAACAGAGAGTGGGTGGTCTGGAGGAGAAGCAGGCCAGGGTAGGGGTCCCAGAGCCCAGCCTTTCTAGGTTTGTAGGTGAAACTGCTGAGCGGCTGTGGCCTCTTTCCAGCCCCAGTGATCTTCATCTGTAAGACTTGGGGAGGGGCATGTGTTCTGACTCGGGGACAGCCTTTTTGTAGATTGTTGAAAAGAGTATTTGGAAATCATGATGATTTAGGGGCAGTCCCTCCTATTAATTTATCCTGAGGGTTTTGATGACTTATCTGAGTGCCTGGGGAGGAGCGGGAGGCTGCAGGCTGAACTGGTTCTAACTGCAGCCCCACCTCCAGGATTCTGAAAGATTCGAAAGAACCAGGGCACTCGTGGAACGGCAGATGTTATGTTGTTATGTGCTCAGTTGCTCAGTCGAGTCTGACTCTTTGTGACCCCATGGACAGCAGCCCGACAGGCTCCTCTGTCCATGGGGATTCTCCAGGCAAGGACACTGGAGTGGGTTGCCATGCCCTCCTCTAGGGGATCTTCCCAACTCAGGGATCGAACCCGCATCTCCTGTGCCTCCTGCATTGCAGGCAGATTCTTGATCCGCTGAGCCAACAAGGGGAATGGCAGAGCCTCTTGCCTAAAATCTCTTGAGTTTGACCCGAACGACCAGCCCTGCCTTGTGTCCCAGGGCCAGCCTCCCTTTCGGATTAAACTGGCAGAAACGTATCTCTGATGAGTTTGGGGGGTTCCTATCAGCCCTGAACAACAGAGTTTGGAGTTTTGTATTCGGCAAGTAACAGTCAAAGAAAACAAAGCCGAGATGGAAGGAAACCCAGAGGTGCGTGAGATCGCTGCTCTCCGGTCCACGGCTCTCCCAAACCTGGAAGTGACACAAGGTAGGGTCTTCTCTCCGAGCCTCTCCCACAGCGTCTCCGCCAGGAACTGCAAAGCGCCAAGCAGCCCGCTGCCACTCTGCGCAAACTCACTGCGGGAAAAGAGGCGGGGTTTCGCCTGGGGGTGGGGGAAGCACCGGTGAGGTTTTGGAGACACAGGTCTGTCCAGTGAACGACACGGTTACATACAAGAGATCCAGTAGAGATAATAGAGAGTGGCTGCCTTCTGCTGTTCTAACAAGGGGAAGAGGAGACGGAATTCACAGGGCCATGCGGAATTATGGCTTCCCTGGTGGCTCAGACGGAAAAGAATCTGCCTGCAGTGCCGGAGACCCAGGTTCAATTCCTGGGTCGGGGAGATCTCCCGGAGAAGGGAATGGCAACCCACTCTAGTGTTCTTGCCTGCTGAAAAGAGGCGGGATTTTGCCTGGGGGGGAAAAGCACCAGGGAATCCCATGGACAGAGGAGCCTGGTGGGCTACAGTCCCTGCGCTTAGGTCAAACAACAGAAATTATCTCTAATACTGCAAGTGATGGCACCCAAAGACGCTGAAACATCCCCCCCCTTTTTTTTTAGCATTTGAAGGGAGAAGAATGCTATTTACCAAGTCTTTCTGAACAGAGAAAAAGACTGTCCCTAGATGAATAGCCTTATTAAGGAAACCTTGTTCGCAATTAGTGATGTAATGTGCATTCTGAAAAATTTAAGGCTGAAGGGGCCTGAGGTCTGCATCTTGTCTTGTTGTTGTTCAGTCGCTTCAGTCGTGTCCGACTCTTTGCAACCCCATGGACTGTAGCCCACCAGGCTCCTGTGTCTGTGGGATTCTCCCAGGCAAGAATACTGGAGCGGGTAGCCATTTCCTCCTCCAGGGGTCTTCTTGACTCAAGGATTGAAGACAGGTCTCCTGTATTGGCAGGCGGGTTCTTTACCAGTGAGCCACCAGGGAAGCCCATTTTACCTTGACATGTGTTTAAAAGATAAGATGGGTTGATGGATGGATAAATGCATAGATATGTGATGAAACATAGTGGAACCCTGACAATCACAGTGTCTAGGTGGGTATGCGGAAGACTTTCAAGTAAAATATTGGGGGAAAGCACCAAACCCTGGGCCACCCATGGTGATTCAGACTCAGTGAGTTGCCGATGAGGTCTAGGAATGTTTTGAGCTTTGCGAGAGATTCTGACAATGAGCCAGGTTTGTAGGGGCCCCCATGGAAGAGATTGGTTTTCCTCAAACTTGGATGCACACCAGAATCCCCTGGAGATTCTGTCAAAATGCCGAGTCTGACCCGGCAGGTCTGGGGGAGGGGGCCTAAGCATCTGCATTTCTCACGGGCTCCCAGGTGATGCTGATTCTGGCCATGCATGGACCACACCTGGGCAGGAAGGACGAGCAAGCTCGCCCAGGATCTTTGCTTCAGAGTAGTCCGGTGGGGCTCAGCGTGGGCTTCACTCTGGAATCGTCTGGGGAGCTTTAACATAAACTGATGCCTGGGTGCTGAGTCTCACGCCCAGAGACTCTGGTTTAGTAGGGCTGGGCGGCAGCACGGGCAGTGACACGTAAAGGCTCCTTAGGTGATTCTAATGTGCAGCCGCTGGTTTCATGTCACGAAGTGACGCCATGGAATATTAAATTTCAGGAAATGAACTTTTGCACAGAAGGATGCTGTGATGACACCCACGTGTGCAGAGGTTTTTCCAACCGTGAAGGACTTCGAACCCAGCCATCCCCTTTCCATCATAATGAGAACGACTGACAGCCAGCGGTGAGCATCAGGTGATTTTTGCTGTTCATGTCATCATCACAGTACCAATGAGGCAGGCATTAATATCCTATTTTATTTACTTAATTAATTTTTTAAAAGATTTTTTTAATGTGGACTATTTTCAAAGTCTATTGAATTCGCGACAGTGTTGCTTCTGTTTCTTTTTTTCACACACCCCAAGGCATGTGAAATTTTAGCTCCCCAACCAGGGATCGATGGAGAAGGCAACGGCACCCCACTCCAGTACTCTTGCCTGGAAAATCCCATGGATGGAAGAGCCGGGTAGGCTGCAGTCTATGGGATCGACTGAGCGATTTCACTTTCACTTTTCACTTTCATGCATTGGAGAAGGAAATGGCAACCCACTCCAGTGTTCTTGCCTGGAGGATCCAAGGGAGGGGGAAGCCTGGTGGGCTGCCGTCTATGGGGTCGCACAGAGTCGGACACGACTGAAGCTACTTAGCAGCAGCAGCAGCAGCAACCAGGGATCAAACCTGCACTCTCCTGTATTGGAAGGCAAAGTCTCAACTACTGGACCCCTAGGGAAGTCCCGGTATCCTATTTTACAGATGGGGATATCGAGTTTGATTGAGTTCAGTGACTGGCCCAAGGTAGCTCAGCTAATACAGTAAGTCTTGGGCAGACATATGAACCAGGTCTGCCTTACTTCAAAGGTCATACTCCTCAACCGTCATGTCACTCTGTGGTCTTCGTGATCTGTGCCAAGAAGCTATTAAGCTGTAGCCCATGGGTGGGCCACATCTGGCCAGCTGCCTGTCTTTATAAATAAAGTTTTATTGGAAAACAGCCCTGCGCCTTCATCTGTGGATTGTCTGCATCGGCTTTTACACTGTCACAGTGGAGTTCAGTGTTTGCAGCAGAGACCCTGAGGCCTACAAAGCCGAAACTGTTTACTCTCCCGTCCTTGACAAGGAAGAGTTGAATGACCTTCGATGGATTGATGAAGCAGCTAGCACAGAGCTGGGACACAGCCCTGGCTGTGATCTGAGCAGAAGGACTAGCCCATGGAGGATGAACTTCAACTCACGGTCCCTGTAGCTCCCTTTCTCTGCTTTTTTTTTTTTTTTAATGTCTTTATTTATTTTTGGTTGCACTGGGTCTTTGTTGCTGTGCTTTCTCTGCTTGTGGTGGGGGGTCTTCTCTTCACTGCGGTGCATGGGGTCTGGTTGCAATGACCCCTTGTGTAGAAGCATGGGCCCTAGGGCGCTTGGACTTCAGTGGCTACAGTGTGTAGACTCAGCCACTGCGACTCGTGGGGTCTCGAGCACAGGCTCTAAGGGTTGTGGTGCCCGGGCTTAGTTATTCTGCAAAATGTGGGATCCTCCCGGGTCAGGGATCGAACCTGTGTCTCCTTCATTGACAGGCAGATTCCTTACCACTGAGCCACCAGGGAGGCCCCCCTTACTGACTTTTTACTTCCACGTTGTGACCTGCATTTTACTGCAAGGGTTACAACTTGCTTCCTTGGAGCAGATTTTGATGCCAAAATTTCTGATCTGCTTTCTTCAGAGCAGGCCGTCTTGCTCCCAAAGCTAGGGCTGTCACGGGGCTCTCTGCAGGCAGAGAGGGGCGAGGGAGGCCGGCTGGCAGCTACCTTCCCCTGCAACACCCTGGGAGGCTTGCGTGGAAAAGCCCAGAGCCCCCTTGCTCCTGAGGGCCAGCGGAGGCTTCAGTCCCATCCCGCCAGCCAGCCATCCACCCAGAAGCCCTTTCAAGCAGCGAGGAAGGAAGAGAAGGGAAATGCCAATCAATCCATCAAAACCCCTCCCTCCAGTGGCTTCCAGGCCTGAGCATCCTTGACCCCAGGGGCCCAGGGCCAGGCAAGCAGGGGAAGTGCATTTGGTAAAGATTCTAGACTTCCTGTTTGGTTCCTGTCGGGGGCTGAGATATGCATGCTCCTAGCCTATATGTAATCATAAGCATTCTTTCTTTTCTCCCAGGTTTTTTTTTTTCTCTTTACTATTTTTCTTCCTCTGGCGCTCCTTTGCATTTTTTTCCATTGTTCATTGGTATAAGGAGGGCCTCCTTTGGGAAAATTGGTGGAAAAGGAGAGGTGAGGGGCAGGAAGAGGGCAGGATACCCTGCCTGGGTTCCTGGGGGCGTTGGCCTGGGTACTGTATACACTGTGTTTGCCCTGGGACAGACACAGTGGGAAAGCTGAAAGGAATCTGTTTGGGTTTGCAAACGTTTGGTGGTGGTAGTTTAGTTGCTAAGTTGTGTCCGACTCTTGCGACTCCATGGACCGTAGCCGGCCAGGCTTCTCTGTCCATGGGATTCTCCAGGCAAGAATACTGGAGTGGGTTGCCATTTCCTTCTCCAGGGGATCTTCCCAACCCAGGGATTGAACCCAGGTCTGCATTGCAAGCAGATTCTTCACCACCTGAGCTACGAGGGAAGCCCCACACATTTATTTAATGCTCGTTGTTGTACATGGGACTGGGGCTTCCTTGTTGGCTCAGCTGGTGACGAATCCGCCTGCCAATGCAGGAGACACCTGAGACACGGGTTCAATCCCTGGATCAGGAAGATCCCTTGGAAAAAGAAGTGGCAACCCACTCCAGTATTCCTGCCTCAGAAATCGCAAGGACAGAGGAGCCTGGCAGGCTACAGTCCATGAAGTCACAAAGAGTCGGACATAATTGAGCGACTAAGCACAGTTTGGTGTGCATGGGATCCTAAGACACACAGAGAAGTCGCCTCTTATCCTGTAAGAGCTCAGAGATGAGAAGGAGAGGGAGGAAAGGGAGAGTTCAAAGCAGTTTGATGATCAGGATGGCAGTAGGTAGGACGGGGACTTCCCTGGTGTCCGGTGGTTAAGATTCCAGCTTCCGATGCAGGAGACGCAGGTTTGATCTCTGGTCTGGGAGCTGATAATCCCTTGTGTCTCAAGGCCAAAAAAGCCAAAAACAGAAACAATACTGTGGCAAATTCAATAAAGACTTTAAAAATGGTCCACATCAAGGAAATCTTGAAACAGAGGTAGGGTGGAGATGGTGCTGTATGGGGAGGGGTCGTGGATCCTTCAGCTCAGTTCTCTCTTGCAAACAAGACTGAGCCTTAGTCTCAGAGATGGGGGCACGATGTGCCTCTAACCAAATACCAGTCAGAACTAACAGAACCCAGCGTCATTGCCGAGCCCTTGGCATCACTACTGGGTGTTACAGGGCAGGTGGACCATTTGCTGCTCCCCCGTGTACCAGCCTTAGTCCAGGGGGCTGGGGGGCTGGAATCATGGGGAGACCGGGGCTCTGGGGACCTCAGAGGTGATCGCCCTTCTTTCCATTAAATCAGGACTCTGGTTGCTCCGTCAGGGGGAAAGGCGAGTTCTCCCTTTCCAGCACCTCCTGACGTCCTCCGTGCCGGCGGTCCTGGCCCTGGCTTTGGCCTCACCTTGAAGGGGACAGGATGTTTCCAGCTGGGCCCCTTTTCCTCCGCATCTTGGCCGGACGTGAGTGCAGCTCAGGAGCCCAGTTGTGGCCACAGGGCTTCGGGGGCCCCTGAGCGCACCAGGTGGACGGAGAGGAGGCGGGGATGAGGGGTCCTTGGTGCCACCCGCGGGGCCCAGCTGGCCCCTGCCACTGGAGCGCTGGGCCGGGTCCTGGTTTCGGTGGCCCCGGGGGTGGCCGGCAGCCAGGACTGCAGCGTGGCCTGCCCTGTAGGAACACCCGCCCCTTCTGCAAACTCCTCACAGGGCCGAGCTGCCAGCGCTAGTGAGCCGGGCCTCCGGGTTGTCAAGGTGGGCGTGGGCAGGGAGGGGATCGGGACCCCTGTGTCCTCTTCCCTCACCCACCATTTCCCTTCTTCCCCCTCTTCCCCATTGTTCCAAGAGCTAAGTGGCTAAAAAAACAAAACAAACAAACAAAAAAAAAAACCGCGGGCAGTATGGCCTGATATGGGCGCTTTTGATTTGCGTGGGAACTCCCCACCTGGCGTCCTTGTGGAGTTGCTAAAACCTGGGCAGGCTCTGAACTCCCTGAACTGAGGGGAGGGCAGAAAAATAAACAGAAGCGCTCGCGTGATGAGACACTAGCGCCAGCTAAGAACTCCCACCCGGCTGGAGAGGGCTCCCGGGAGCCTTTTGAACACCCATCTCCCCGGGGTCCTGACAGCACTTTCCTAGACGAAGGGCTGGCGGCTGTCAGTGCACGAGGACCCCGGTGCAGCTGTGCCCAGCTTCGCCCTAGCAAGAGGGCATTGATGCTGGCTGCAAAAGAATCTTCCAGAAGTGCCAGGGGTTCGCCCAGAGACAGAAGCCTCTCAGCAAGTAGGCGGACTGCTCATCGCTTTCTAATCCACCAATTTAGTCTCTCTGAATTTTCCATCTAGATTCCTCTTCCCCGCCCCAACCCTGCAGAGAGAGGAATGCTGCCTTTTATCATTTTGCCAGGTGAACATTCCTTTCGAAATATAGTAATTACCTCCCAATGCATCTCCTTGGAAAATGCATATGCATATATGTACATATACATTTGTGTATGTGCATATACATACTTTTGTGTTCATATAAACAGTGTATACAGAATTTTAAACTGAGCGAAGACCCAACATACAAATAGTACCAGGGCCCCTAAGACACACACCTTGTGCCTGGAAGGGTGAACAGTCCTCCAGTTTGCTGGGGACTGTCTTGATTTTAAAATGGAAAATTCTGTGTCCCCAGAGGCCCCTGTTGTTGCTGCTCAGTCGCTCAGTTGTGTCCGGCTCTTTGCGACCCCATGGACTGTAGCCCACCAGGCTCCTCTGTCCATGGGATTCTCCAGGCAAGAATACTGGAGTGGGTTGCCATTTCTTTTTCCAGGGGATCTTCCTGACCCAGGGATCGAACTCGCGGATTCTTTTCCACTAAGCCACTTGGGAAGCCCCCCCACAGATCCCCCAAGAGTGGGGCAAACTGGGAAGGCTGATTGTGACAGAGCCAGGCATTCGGAGTCCATTACTGCAAATCCTCATGAAGACACCATCAATTAGATATTACTTTTGCAGAGAAGGACAGTGAGCTGGAGATGCTGATGGAATTGCCAAGTTCATGCCCCAAGTCTCTGGCTGAGGTCAACACTGTGCCATGCGTTTTATGCAGGAGCGCCGTGGATGGTGTGGATACAAACATGAGGATGGGAGTGATGGTCAGGGTCTCCTTCTCGAGGGAAGGAGGGGCCGGGGAGGACTGTGCTCTGAGACGGGGTCTCCTGCCTGTTGCTTCGGCAGCTCGAGAGTCTCCAGCCTAAGTGCCTGAGGAGGACGAGCACTGACCTGGAGCAGGTCACCCTTCAAGATGGAAGGGTACCACCTCCCTGCGCCCGAAGCCCCTCCACCTGGACTAGTGTTGTGCCATTTCCCTGTGGCCCGAGTCCACCTGGAGAGCATCACAGGAAGGAGGCCAGAGAGGATGAGGATTTGCTGACTCTGTCCCCATCAGCCCACCACCCCATCTCCCCATCTCCCCATCACCCCATCTTCCCATCTCCCCACCATCCCATCTCCCCATCATCCCACCTCCCCATCACCCCATCTCCCCACCATCCCATCTCCCCATCACACCATCTCCCCATCATCCCATCTCCCCATCTCCCCACCACCTCATCACCCTGTCTCCCCATCTCCCCATCATCCAATCTCCCCATCAACCCACCTCCCCACCACCCCGTCTCCCCACCACCCCATTGCCCCACCACCCCATCACCCCATCTCCCCACCTCCCCATCACCCCACCTCCCCACCACCCCGTCTCCCCACCACCCCGTCTCCCCACCACCCCATTGCCCCACCACCCCAACTCCCCACCACCCCAACTCCCCACCACCCCGTCTTCCCATCACCCCATCTCCCCATCACCCCATCTCCCCACCACCCCATCACCCCATCTCCCCACCTCCCCATCACCCCGTCTCCCCACCTCCCCATCACCCCACCTCCGCATCACCCTAACTCCCCATCACCCCATCTCCCCATCACCCCATCTCCCTACCACCCCATCTCCCCATCACCCCATCTCCCCACCACCTCATCTCCCCATCTCCCCACCACCCCATCACCCCACGTCCCCATCACCCCGTCTCCCCATCTCCCCATCTTCCCATCTCCCCATCACCCCATTTCCCCATCACCCCAGCCCAGCCTTCCTCTTCTCTCCCCCAGAGGTGTCCATGCAGCCTCTCCTTCCTGTGGGCCTCCCCCAGGAGACCAGCGGAGAGCTAATTACTGTTTTCTCTTCTCCAGGCCCTGTGGCTCTGCCAGACGAGGCTCCCCTTCTGTCAGGCCCACGATCCTCTGCGGGGACCTGGAGGTGGCCCAGGCACGTATCTCCGTCTCCCTAGTTACCGCGGGCCCCAGTACAGGACACATCCGCCCGCCTCGTCGCTCCAATGCCTCTGCCGCTCACCTGTGCTTCCGGTTTCAGGTTCGAGAGCAGGGGGGGCGGGTTTTCCACGGCACTCCTAATCGCCGGCTTTGAGCCGATAGGGACCCAGGCCAGGTCATTCCGCCACCCACAGGGCCCTGAGAGCCGGGGGCGACTCTTGGGAGTTTCCTGGTTTCGAAAGAAATCAGATTGAGGCCCGGGGCGTGGACTTCCTGGAGAACGGTGGTCCAGGCGATAAGCGGCGGTTCCAGAGAACAGGAAAGGCCGCAGGAGTCAGCCTGGGGATAATTTCCGGGGGCTGGGGCATCGCATTCTGAGGGGAGGCGTAGACCGGCCCGCGCAGCTGGGTAGGGCTCCCCGGCACCCCTGCCCCAGCCGTCTCTCCCGGCATCTCGTTCCCATTGAAATAATCACAGGGTAGGGCCGGCGGGCTGCGTCGCCATGGCAACCGCTCTAATTTCTTTTAATCCCAGTGTTCCTTCCTAAAGGGACCTCCCCCAGCCCCCACTCCCGCCCCCCCCCCCCCACCGCAACGTGTTTTAATTGTAATAACTCCTGGGTTTTCGGGAGGTAATGACCGTGTGTGGGGGAGCCAACGTTGGCGGGGCTCCATGCACAGCGTTGCCCGCCCAGCGGCGCCAGGCAGCCCTCCGCCTCCCAGCAGGAGTCCTGCAGGAGCCCAGGGCAGGCTTGGGCAGGGTCTGCCAAGGGGCTCTGTGGCCTCCGCGCTAATGGACACGAGCCAGGGAGCCTCGGCCCTGCGGGGTTGGGTCCTGAGGGCGTTCTAGGCCAAGGCCTCCCCTCACCCCACACCTGCACACTCCGATCACACCTGGAAGGGAATCCACAGACCCTGTCTCCATCCCAGGCCCAGCCAGCCACGCTGCTTCTGGGATGTGACCTTGAATGTGTGTTCGAAACCCCTGGGGTCTCGTCATGGCGCGGTTTCCAAGTCTTGGGGAAGCCAGAAGTCTCATGTCTCCAGCTGCCTCCCAGGGGGGACACCCACGCCGCCCACACTTTGAATAGCAGGAGTCTGGGACACCCCTGTCCAGCAGAACTGCAGAGATGGAAATACCCTGTATTTACACTGCCCAGGATATTAACGAGCCGTTATTCCACAGGAGGCTGTGGAGTAGTTGAAAGGCGGCTATGTGACTGAGGAAGGGAATTTTAAATTTTATCCAAAGTTCCTTGGATTCATTGTAAACCACCCCATGGAGGCTGGAGGACACGAGATGAGATTGGAGTCCGCAGAGTGTTCTGCTGGTCATTGAGAGTCCAGACCCCGGGGCAGCCTCCTGGCCCTCCTGCAGCCGGAGTCTTCCCATCCGAAGCCAGGTGCACAGTCCAGATCTATGCGTTTCCCTTCAGGATGGGACACAGCAGCCCAGGAAATTCTCCCGAGACTGATTCCTGCCGGCTTCCCTGTTCTCTGGAATGACTGCTCATCCCGTGCTGGGGACCGTCTCCTTTGTCTTCTCCAGGCCGTGCTCCTTGCTCAAGATGGACTGCTGGCTGGAAAATGAGCAGATCTGATGGCAGGGCTTGGAAATAAGAACCCAAGTTCTGCCCAAAGCCTAAGACATCTATCTGCACACGCCCAGCTTCTCTGGGAAGCCAGTTACGTATCGGCACAACGCTGAGGTGCCCGGGGCCACTGTGGACTCTCAGATGCTGTCTGCAACTGGTCTCTCCATCCTAATCGCAGGGAAGACAGTTTAGGAGGTGATGCAATACTGCTGTAGCGGCCCTTGGACAACTTGCCTTCTTCCAAAACCCTCCTGGGCCAAGCTTTCCCGTTCGCACGCTGAAATATTAGATGTTCAGCTGGGAGTCCAACAGCAAAATATTTCTGAAATTGTGCGTGTGTGTGTGTGTGTTTCTTTCTTTCTTTTTTTTCTTCTAATTTAATGTGCCAGACAAGCCTCCCGGTAATTAAAACCAGAAACAAGGACCAGACTTAGACAGAGATTTGAAGGCTGTAAAATTCTAGGACAGGTTTATGTAAAGCAATTAAAAAGGGAGTTAAAAATTGTTAAAAAATTAAACACTAATTACTTTTTTTTCTCCTCTCATTTCTGCTGAGCTGTTTTGGCCGTGGAGCTCGAAGAAAGATATAAAAAGGAGAAAGTTTTGCCTCATTGCTGTAAATCATGTTCAGCAAATGCGCCTCTGCAGTTTGCAGCCGAACCCATCTGCTGTCAATTAACCTAAATCATGCCTTTTCAATTAAACTGGCTTAGGGAAGTCTGGTAGCAAAACGGGTATGTGTGTGTGCGTGTGTGCGTGTGTGTGTGTGTGTGTGTGTGTGTGTGTGTGGCCAGCGTGGTGGTTGTGGAGGATGGGAGAAAGGTGATGTCTGATTTCAGACTGCGAGGTGGAAACATCTTTTAAAAGGTGTGATCCCGTTTTAGTGTTTTCCATATAAAATGAGGTATTATTTGCAGTGCTGTGGAGGGTGTCGTGAGAGGGGGAGGTGGAAGGGAGGGGGTGAGCCTTGAGAGTTGGAAATAAATGAATTCTTGCAAGCCCCAGAGCCAGGGCCAAGCAGACTAGAGGTGAAAATAGCTCGGGGACCACGGCATCTGAGGCTGGTAAGCAGGAGCAGGGAAACTGTGGCCCTTGGGGTGCCCAGAGGAAGGCTTCCTCCGGTGTGCATGCGTGCTCGCTCGCTCAGTGATGTCCGACTCTTTGGGACCCCATGGACTGCAGCCCGCCAGGCTCCTCTGTCCATGGGATTCTCCAGGCAAGAGTACTGGAGCGGGTTGCCATTTCCTCCTCCAGGGGATCTTCCCAACTCAGAGATTGAACCTGAGTCTCCTGTGTTGGCAGGAGGATTCTTTACCACTGAGCCACCTGGGAAGCTTGGCATGACAGTCAGTTAAATACTGGATGGGGTGGTCACAGCAGTGCAGTCTGGCAGAAGTCCGCCAGGAAGGAGGAAGGAGAAGAAGCTCTTGTCTTTCAAAAGAAAATGGACTTCCACCACCTGAAAGGGTCTGTGGTCCTGGGGGTGGGTGAAGGAGGTCAAGTCTCTAAGGACCCTAGGAAGGAATCTGTGTCTGAGCTTCTGTTCCTTTTAGGGTCCCCCAAGCCCAGTGGCTCTGTGTCTTGTGTCCTGAGGGGAAGGTTGAGTAGGGCTGTGGCTCCCCCAAAGTCAAGGCCCGTGAGTGAAGGAGTGTTTGTGCATCTATGCGTGTGGGACCCCCTCTGTGGACTTATGAGCCCACCCTTAATCTCCTAACTGGTTGTTATTTAGTCACTCAGTCGTGTCTGACTCTTTGCGACTCCAGGGACTGCAGCATGCCAGGCTTCCCTGTCCTTCACTATCTCCCTGTGCTTTCGGAAACTCATATATATTGAGTCGGTGATGGCATCCAACCATCTCATCCTGTCGCCCTCTTCTCCTCCTGCCCTCACTCTTTCCCAGCATCGGGATGATACCCAAACCTCCCAGCTCCTGGCTGCTCCCCACATTTGTACCAGGTGGGGCCGCAACCAGGAGACTACGTGACGCTCAGGGTGATGGTCTGGAGACGCTCACCTTCCGTGTCACGTGGCCTCCTCTCTCTTGAAGGAGAGAAACATGCTAGCCTTGACTCAACTGGGATGAGGAATCTGCATGCTTTCCTCCTGCCCTGTTCCCAGTGGGAGGCGTGGAGGTGAAGTGTGTGGTCTGCTGATACGTGTTTATTTTCAGTCACCCGGCCCTCCCCTCCTGCTCCACTCAGCTGTCTCTCCGGGACTGCCCTGAGCAGTCAGCAACCTGCCGGAAAGCCTGCTTCTTGGTTGAGGCTTAGACAGGGGATGTGATGAAGGAAGGGCTGATGACAGGAACTGGGTCTTTGAGATTTGGGTTGACACTGATATTAACAACAACAATAATTGCTACAATTTATTGAACACTTACAACGTTAAAGATTTCCCCTTATCATGGTGAAGCTCCAAGGGTAGACCCTCCATTGTGCTATTCTGCAAATGAAGAAATTAAGCCACAGAGAACTTAAGACACTTTTCTGAAGTTGCACAGCTTGTAAGTGCAAAGCCAGGGTTTGAACTTGGGCTGCATGCTCTTGACCCTGTACTACCCTGCCTCTCAGAGGGAGGTGGCCTCAGGGGGTTTCCGTGCTGTCTGCTTCTGTGCTCCTGGGTTGGGGTTTAGGGGAGGGAGTCTGGAGGCCACCACCAGATAGATCAGTGTATTGATAGCCTCAGGTGTGAAGGACGGAGTTCGACTTTGGGTTATGGCTCAAGTGGTAAAGGATCTGCCTGCAATGTAGGAGACTCAGGAGACGTGGGTTGGATCCTTGGGTGGGGAAGATCCCCTGGAGGAGGAAATGGCAACCCACTGCAGTATTCTTGCTGGAGAATCCCCATGGACAGAGGAGCCTGGTGGGCTACAGTCCATGGGGTCGCAAAGAGTCGGACATAACTGAAGCGACTTAGCATGCATCTGTGAAAGGAGTCAAGGCCGAACTCCCCAGAAGGGTGACATTTCACACTTGCAAAGAGTGCCCGGCATGGAGAAGACACTCCCCAAACCCTGGCTCTTGGCCTTCCTTCCTGGTGGCCTGAATCCATGAAGCTTGACCTGGTTTCTTCCTGGCTCTTGGCCTGTGATTTCCGGCAGGATACAGTTTCAGGTCTCTTTCCAAGTGATTCACTCTAAACAAGCCTGGGGTGGGACGCTGTCCGCAGAGCAGGCCAACACCCCTGCAGGCTGGGCTGGGGTGCCTGTCCCAGGGACTCTGGCCACGCTGAGCTGCCCTCCCTCCGGGAAAGGCCACCTCCGGTCCCTGAGGGCCCCTGCCCTTTGTGGCGGCCGGAAGGAAAGGTCGAGGCTGACTTCACTCCAGTTCTCTGTCTGTAGCTCCTTGGGGCCGCCTGGCGCCCCCGCGGCCGGGGCTGAGCCGGGAAGGGCGGCTGGCCGGGTTCCAGAGCAGGGCGGCAGGCCGGACCAGGCAGGCTGGCCTTGCTCTGAGCCCCTGTAATCCTGGGGCTGAGGGCAGTGATCCGTGACCAGGGCTTCCAGGGGCCTCCCGAGCCAGGCACCGGAGTTCCCACCCACCTCCGAGGGTGGTGGAGAGGTTGCCGCCTGGCTTCGCAGGCTGGCAAGACTTGGCAGAGGGAACCCGGGGCCAGGGGCTCCAGGCGGACACCCCCGGGTGCCCTGGGAGGTCCCTCTGGGTTCCGAGCCAACGGTGGGGAATAGAGCCTGGCGAACAGGATGCTGCGTCCGTCCTGGGCTCCCCCTACCCCCAGCCCGCCCCACCCTGCACAAGCTTCCCCAGCTCGGCCAAAATGATTGCCTCGTTGAGCCTGACTCTTGAACCCCCGCGTCCCGTCCTCCTCCCCGCTGACCTCAGGGCAATTTGAAAAGCTTTATCATCTGAAGGAGGGCCGGTGGCTTAGACGAGGTGCTGTTCTGGCAAGATCGTGCAGGTTGAGAGCAGAGGTGTCGGAGTCGGATGAACCAGGCTCCAACCTCTGCACACCGTCACCTGAGCTGGTTGACCGCAAGCAGATTGCTTAGCCTCTGAGCCTCAGTTTCCCCTGGCACATGTAACAGGCAAGGAAGAGATTGTTCTAAAATGTCCTTCCTCCTGCCCACAAGCAGTTCTGTGCTTTGCACCCACACACCCACCCCCACGTGGTTATCCCAGACCCTCTGGGTCCAGACCCCATCTCATGGGACCCGCAGGAGCCCTGAGACCAGGCTGCGTCTGCCCCTCCCATGGGAGGAGCCAGGCGGGGCCTGCATTTAGTCTCAGAATGGGGCAGGCTTCCAGCTTGGAGCTGCTGGTCACTCGTTCCTGGCCGCTGGCTGGGTGGTGGCTCTCGTCCCTGTGCTCAGACACAGCTGAGCTTCCCATGATTGTTGAGATAAACCCGTTGTCTGGAGTAACACGGCCACCCCTGAGGTCTCTGCCGTGGTCTCTGCCATCACCGGGGAAGGTTGCCAAGCCAAATCGGAATCCTCCTCTCTGGGGGTCTGGCAGCTTACCTGTGCGCCCTTGTCTCCCACCACCACGGGTTCTGAGCAGCCCACTTCTGAAGGGTCATCTTTTGGGCCACCCCACTGCCTTCATGAGGAAGCTGCTCAGTAAAACAGGCCCTGCTGCCCGGCTTCCAGGTCCTAGAGAAATCTTGCCAGCAACTGGGGAGAAAGGACAGACCACCTATTGCCTGGGGGTGGGGTCCCTGGAGACCCTGGTAGTATTCCCAGGAGATTGTGTATGTGGAAGAGAGTTTCTGCTGGTTGGGCTGGCCCAAAATGACCCAGCAGAGCTCTATTTGAAACAGAATCTGATCTAGGTTTTATGATTCTCTACTGTAGTATCAGGGTCTTCCCTGGTGGCTCAGATGGTAAAGAATCCGCCTACCAATGCCGGAGATGCGGATTTGATCCCTGGGTCAGGGGGCTCCCCTGGAGAAAGAAATGGCAACCCACTCCAGGAGTCTTGCCTGGAAAATCCCTTAGACAGGGGAGCTTGGTGGGCTACAGTCCATGGGGTCACAAAGATTCGGACAGACTTAGTGACTAAACAGCAACAACTCCAGCATCACCTCCTCCAGGGAGCCTTCCCTGAATTACATATGTTTAAACAACTTTTCCCCTGGATCCAAACTGTATACCAGATGAGTAACCCAGGCCTTGGCTCTCCAGAGGAACTCAACAAATGCCCCTGTGTGCGTGTGTGCGTGTGTGCATGTGCATGCATGCGCGTGCATGTGCGTGTGTGCGTGCGTGCATGTATGTGTGCATGTGTGTGCACATGTGTGTGTGTGCGCACATGCACACACGCACTAAGCCGTTTCCATCGTGTTCAACTCTTTTGTGATGCCATGGACTGTAGCCCACAAGGCTCCTCTGTCCATGGGATTTTCCAGAGTACTGGAGTGGGTTGCCATGCCCTCCACTTAAGAATACTGGAGGGGGTTGCCATGCCCTCCTCCAGGGAATCTTCCCAACCCAGGGATTGAACCTGCATCTCTTACATCTCCTGTATTGGTAGGTGGGTTCTTTACCACTAGCGCCACCTGGGAAACCCAACAAATGCCTATGGAGTGATAAATGGGAGAGGTCAGGGGGCGAGGTCACCATGACGGACAGGACAGGGGTTTCAGAGATAAACTAGGTACCCAGGTTGTCCCCAAGAAGTTCACCTCCTTCCTAGTGGGCAGAGTCGTGTGCTGGGCTGCCTGGGTGTCGGTATCTGGGAGACTTCTTATCTGTGCAGGAAGCCTCACAGGTGGGCAGAGCACGCAGCAGTCTTGCTCTAAGAGATGCTGCCAAGAGCAGCTGACGTAGCAGCGGAAAGCATGTGGCAGGCCAGATGCCTGGTCTCGAAAGCATGGAGAGAATGGGTTTAGTCTACCCGGAAGGCGGCTGCGCTCACAGGCCCAGCAGGACTGAAACGCAGTGGGTGGGAGCGGGAGGGACAGACAGGCCATGTGGGGAGACCACCCCTTCCAGGATGGCCGGCCTCGTCCTCCCAAGGGCCAAAGCGAGACACCTAGTTTCAGCTATCGGGTCTTAGACGCACAAACACCATTTTGGAATCAAAAGCTGGGGTAATCTGAGGCCCTTGGCCAGCAGGCCTGAGTCTCCAGGTTTTGTTCCTGCTTCTGGGTTTTCTGTATCCTTTCCTGGACGATTGGCTCTCTCCCTTAGGAGACTCAGAGCATGCGCGGTAGCCATTGACTGTAGCCCCCAGAACACGACCCTTGGGTCCAGGGGCCCCGCCTCGCTGGGTGGCTTTGGGGGAGTGGCGTCAGTGATCTGAACCTCACCTGTCGATTGCAGTGAAAGCATTCTGCCTTGTAGCTTCCCGCGCTGGCACGGCAGCTATGTCAAAGGATAGACATTCACAAGTATCTTCCAAAGAAAACACTCAAAAGAGTGCCAGGCGTTCCTGCTGTTTGTTCCGAGCAGAGGTTGGCCAGGCTCATGAGAGCTCAGCCCTGACACCACCCCGCTACTTCCCCCACCATCACCTCTACCTGGGGTCTCTGGAACCTTCTGTAAATCAAGAAGTTGGTTTTGCAGGTTTGTCTTGGCTCCTGATAGAGACAAAAGCCTCGTGAGAGGCAGAGTCTCCCGGCAGCCTGACCAGTGCATCGGACGTCTGGCCTGGATGCTGCCTCCAGGAAGTTGGGGCTCTTGTGATTTCTCTGCAGAAAATGGGTGGATGTGGAGTTTGGCAAGCTTTCTGTGCCATCAACCCTCCCAGCTCCCCCCTCTGAAAAAAGCTTGGTCCATATGCCCAGGTGCAAAGTGGTCCCTTTGACTGGGGCCAGGTTACTGCTGAACGAGTTGACTTAGCTCATTTCCCAGACTGTTCTGTGCTTGCCCCCATCATCCTGAAATATCACTTAATCCAACTGCACTCTCTCCCCAGGGCCCTCCAACTTAGCCCAAATCCTTAATTTTCCAGTACTTTAAATCCTTAATTTAGACTATTTTATAAAGAAATATCATTTTATACATTCGACTTGATGGTACCCTATAAGGCAAGCTATTGAAGAAGTGGATGAGTGAATGAATGTTGAAATGAACAGTGACAACTGGCTTATGCCTCATCAGGGACTGCGGGGTATGAACTTGGACATGAAATGTAGTGTAGCAATGGGATTATAAGGCAAGACTCTCAAATCCACAGACGGTGTCAGATCTCAGCAGTCCCCAAGCTTTCTTACTTGTGGAGACTCCACCCTACATCTTACCAAGAGAATTAAAAATGCACCACACATTACATTAAATTTTACGGGAATAAAAACAATGAGGAGAGCTTATGATTTTTTTTTAACTTAGAGATTTCAGAAAATAAGATTCATTCTTGTGATTTAAACTGTATTGTATTCATTAATAACTATTTGAGAATTGAGTTAAATCACCATTGGCCAGTTAACAACGTGATTTTGTAGACACTTAACTATAAACATTTGGAAAAGATAAGTTTTGTAGTTTTTTATGTTCTGAAGCCAGTGTTTTTTTTTCCTTACTCCTTTCTTTCAGATATTTTCATGGCCCCATGAAAAGCCTGTAGGCTTTAGTCACTGTGCCTGTTGTTTTTGTTAAGTCACTAAGTCGTGTCCAACTCTGCAACCCCACCGACTGCAGCACACCAGGCTCCCTTGTCCCCCACCTGGTTCCCACCTCCCGGAATTTGCTCAAATTCATGTCTGTTGCTTCTGTGATGCTCTCTAACCATCTCATCCTCTGCCACCCGCTTTTCCCTTTGCCTTCAATCTTTGCCAGCATCAGGATCTTTTCCAATGAGTTGGCTATTCACATAAGGTAGCCAAAGTATTGGAGCTTCAGCATCAGTCCTTCCAATGAGTATTCAGGGTTGATTTCCTTTAGGATTGACTAGTTTGTTCTCCTTGCAGTCCAAGGGAGTCTCAAGAGTTTTCTCCACAGTACCACAATTTGAAAGCATCATTTCTTCTGTGCTCAGCCTTCTTTATTGCTTTAAAAAAGGGGAGTCTTGTCGGAGTCAGAGCTTAAGTTTGATTCCTGGCTAAGTGTCACTCTCTGTGTGACCGATCCAAGCCTCACTAGCTCCATCTGTTAATGGGGTTAATTTGCTTTCAACGTTTCATATGATGGTTTTGACAAGATAAACTAAGATAATAAACGGAAGCACACAGCCCAGTGCCTGACTCCTACATAGGAAGCTGCCTAATTAAATACGAGCATTAAAACAAATCAACAAAAGATACATGATTCTAGAGTTTAAAAAACAAACCAAAAAACCCTAGGGCTTCCCTTGCCATCCAGGGGTTAGGACTCCATGATTCCATTGCAGGGGGCTTGGGTTCAATCCCTGGTCAGGGAACTAAGACCCCATATACTGTGCATAGCTCAGCTGCCCACCCCCAGATTAATTTGGATAAACTCCTATTCTCCAGAAAGATCTTGAAAACTGATTTTTTTAAAAGTAATTATCAGGGATTTCATTCATAAGAATGCAGAATAGTTGCATCATGTTTTAGATTTACTTTTAAACTTTCTATGATAAAAAGTTGAGTCCAGGGAATTCATGATTCCAGCAACAGTTGATGGAGAGGGGGCAGTTTTCAGTCTAGTTGAGGAAATGAGCTTTTCAAGCCTTTGGAAACAGCTGCTTGGAAACAATTAGTGTGTTAATTAGGGAGGGTTCTTATCAGATTCCTTGGAAACTCTTCTTGGCTCTTCCTTTTCTGGACCATGGGCTCTAGCTGGAAATAATACCAGCATCCCTGTCTCGGTTGACTTCCCGTAACTGAAGGTTTTCTCTCATTCAGACCAGCCTTCCTCCCCAAGTCTGATCTTGGGAGGTGGCCCTTGATGGGCAGGGTTGTGGGAGACCCCCCGAACCCTCCTCCAAGCGTGTGATGAGTGCTCTCGTGACGTGAGTCACACATGAACGACTCCAGGTGGTTTATTCAAGCATAGTTGGCAGTCACGGTTCTTGTCTTTTTGATTGAACGGGCAGAGAGTTGTACTGATGGATGGGAAGCTGCAGGCTGGAAAGTATGTGGGCATTTCGGAGCCGCGTTAGCTGGACTGGTTTCTGTTTCACGGCCACGTGCCTGGGTTGTCTCTTGGTATTCTGGGTGGACACGATATTCCTGACGATGTAGGAAGCCGTGGGATTCAAGACACCTAACTTTCAGCTTGAATTCTGTTTTTATAAAGAGAGAAGTTCGCGATGACTGTGAATTAGCTAGGGTTTATAGCATATTGAAGTCAATAAGAATGATATATGGGGGGAAATTAGATACTTTCCAAGGGCAAGCTCTAAATAAATGAGGTTTCATCTGACTTCACTGTTTGGTTAAAAGAGTAAACGTGAGCTGGGTAATAGTCTTGTTCAGCAGATTCCCAGATGGTTCAACAGCCACACCCCAAGTACCTATTGGCTCGTTTCAAATTGTAGTCATGCTCGGTCTCCATCCGCGTCTAAATTTCTATCAGCGACCTGACCAAAGGCCAGGAAAGTCCTGCAATGACACTCGGCATGAGGCCGATACGGTGGACACCAGGTTTAAGGCCCCTGACACGCTCCACAGACCCACATCCCCAGCCAAACCCAACAAGATGGAAGACTTTCAAGTGTTACTGTTCAATTTCATGTGGTTTCAAAATTCAGAAGCACAAGCACCAGATTAGAGAGCCCTCCATTGGCAGCAGTTCACTTGAAAGAGATCTGGGGTTTCAGGCGACCACAAGCCTAATTTCATCCAACAGTGTGTCTGTTGCTAAAAATGTTAAAAATCCTCCTAGGCTGCCTTCAAGGACATGTGGTGTCCAGACCCACGAAGGTGAGGCTACAGGGTCTCCTGGCCTGAGCAGGCCATGCTCAGAGGAGTATGTTTAATCCTGAGCATCACATTTGAAGAGAAAAAGAGTGGTCACTGGGCATGTGCAGTGGGGCATAGTTGAAGACCTTGACCTGGAATATGGCAGAGACGCACTGTTGTTCTCTAGTTGCTCACTCGTGTCCGACTCTTTGCAACCCCAGGGGCTGTAGCCCACCAGGCTCCTAGGTCCATGGGGTTTCCCAGGCAAGAATACTGGAGTGGGTTGCCATGCCATCTTTCAGGGGATCTTTCTGACCCAGGGGTAAAACCTGTGTTTCTTCCAGCTCCTGCATTGGCAGGTGGGTTCTTTATCACTAGGGCCAACCTGGGAAGCCCTTCTCATCTTTAGGTATCACTTTTCTCGCCTGTCATATGGGGCTGACCATCTCTGTTCTGTCATCCCAAGAAGTAGAGGATGTTAAGTGAGACTATAGTAAACTCTCCTGTGGGTCACAAAGTCTCTAGTTATTTTAGCTACAAAGGGACCTCCTAACCGTTTGACTTGGACTTGAGCTGTTTCAGGAGGCAAGAGGCCCTGGGAACCAGAAGTGATGAGCAGGAGGCCATGGATGCAGGAGAAATGGTTCTTACAAGAGCACAGATGGACTCAGACAGGCTCAAGTGTCCTGTCCAGCCTGAGTGCTCTGCTTGGGGCATGTTTTCCAGGCACCAGCTCTCAGAGGGGCTGCAGCCACCAGGCAGGTTCCAGCCTGCTTTGACAACACCCTGCTGCCCTGGTGTTCTTGGTCTTTCCCAGGCTTCACCTGAAAGCGGGGCCCTGCTGCCTGCACCCCCGGACCAGCAGGGTGGGCAGGTGGGCGGGTGGGGGACACCGGGCAAGAAGCAGGCGCAGGCGCCTGGGTGTCTCACGTAATAACTCAGAGCTGCCTACAGCCTGGAGAGGTGTTTCACGCGCCTCAGAGGCAGATAATGGAGCATTCTTCCAAAATGAGAGAATGCGCCTGTTCTCAACTCCTGCCCCCACCACGTTTCCCAATGAAATAATTAAACTGGGATTTCTGGAGGGCCCTAGCGGATTCTGCCGGGAGCCGGGGAGGGGGGCTGAGCGGTGAGGGGAGGAGAGCGGCCGAGCTGGGAAGGGGTTCGGCTGGTGAGACGGGGTGAGCAGGCCCGCAGAGAAGGGCGTCAGGGTCTCTGAGGGCACCGGGGAGGGGCCGCTGATTTCTCAGCAGCCCCGATGACATATGACTTCGCACGTCTCCAGGTCTCCAGGGCTGCAGCCGGCTGTGTACACTCAACATGTGTTTGGTATTATCGGTGTTTTTATAATAATAACTGTGGTCTTGAAAGGGACCAGAATTAATTAAAATGCAGCACTCTGCCACATTTCACGTTATTATTATCATAGGAATGCTTGCCTGCAAAGGACCTCCCTTGGGAGGGTCATCTCACCCATCCCCCCCACCTCCTGCTGGGTCTGTACTCACCCCCCCAACCCCCACCCAGGTTGGCCCTCCCAGCCAAGCTTAGGAGATGGCCGGCAAGTGGATGGGGGGGGGGGGCGGGACCCGCAATTCCTTCCTGGTACTTGAATTACGATAAGTAGGACAGTGCAAGCCTTCCGGGGTCATGCTTACAGAGTCACATGACCCCAAGGAAGCCCCATTGGCTGTGCCCATCAGACAACCGGAAGCTCTCATCTCAAGGCACCTGCCTGAAAGCACCTCTTGGTTCGGAGAGGCACGGTTCGGCTCTAGGTTAGGGCAGCGTTCCTCCACGTCCACTTGGCTTGTTGGTGTGTGGGGCTGGACCATTCTCTGCGGTGGGGGCATCCTGCGTGTTGTCAGATGTTTCGCAGCATCTCTGGCCTCCACCCGCCGGCTGCTGGGAGCACCACAAATGTCCCGAAACCATCACATGTCACCCAGGAAGAAGGCAGAAGCGCTTCCAGCCTTATTGGCTCTAATTTTGGGACCCCGATGGGGAAGGTGGTGTGGTGACCTTTTCCAGACCGACACTGCCAATTCCTTAACGGGATCTTGCCTGAGGCTCATTCTGCAATCACGGAAAGAAGGAACCAGCTGGGGCATCAGACAGTTCTGAAGAACTGGGGTGGGGCCCAGGGATTTGCCTTCCTAAGGTTCCCAGGTAAATCCCAAGCTGCCGCTCTGGGAATGAGCCCTGGAGAACCCCGCTTGGAGGTAGGTGTCCTCACTCACCACACTATGGGCATCTGGGATCAGATTACCCTGTGTGTGTGTTGGGGAGATCCTTTGCTGCAATGCTTGCTCCTGGACATGCCTCACTATACACTGGAGCATGGTGGGCGGCATCCCCGGCTTCTAGCAGCCATGAAATTAAAAGATGCTTACTCCTTGGATGGAAGGCTGTGATAAATCTCAACAGCGTATTACAAAGCAGAGACATCACTTTGCTGATGAACGTCTGTATAGTCAAAGCTGTGGTTTTTCTAGTAGCCACGTATGGATGTGAGAGTTGGACCATCATGAAGGCTGAGCACTGAAGAATTGATGGTTTTGAACTGTGGTGCTGGAGAAGACTCGTGAGAGTCCCTTGGACAGCAAGGAGATCCAACCAGTGCATCCTAAAAGAAATCAACCCTGAATATTCACTGGAAGGCCTGATGCTGAAGCTGAAGCTCACTTTGGCCACCTGATACCAAGAGCCGGCTCATTGGGAAAAAAAACCCTGATGCTGGGAAAGATTGGCAAAAGGAGAAGGGGGCGGCAGACGATGAGATGGTTAGATAGCATCGCTGACTCAATGAACAAGAATTTGAGCAAACTCCCGGAGATAGTGGAGGACAGAAGAGCCTGGCCTGCTGTAGTCCATGGGGTGGCAAAGAGACGGACATGACATAGCAGCTGAATAACAGCAATGGGCTCCTACCCACTAGATGCCAGTCCTATGCCCCCCAAATTGTAAATACCAAAATACCCCCAGACAGCGCCAGAGACAAAACCACCTCTAGCTGAGAACCACTGGTTCGGGGGAAGGCTGTCTGGAGTCCCAGATATCCAGGTTGGTGGTGGGGGGGTGGGCTTCCACGTCTCAGGAAATCCCACCGCTCCCTGCCATCCCCACTCGGCTCCAGGGAAGCCACCCTCATTCAGGGAGGAGTGACGTACCACTGAGTCATCCTCACATCTGAGGAGCGGAGCGAGTGACTTGGGGTGAATAACATCCTGAGGTTTCTGAGTGATTCACTTCTGAAAACAAATTCGAGAGGGTACTTGCAGGGCGACACGGCCCTCACTCTCTTGCCTCCCAATAGGGTTTTCTGAGTGGCCGGAACTGGTCCTTCTCCGCGCCCCCGCCCCAGCCCAGCTCATTTTGGGCACAGCCCAGACTGGGGAGGCAGCCCTTGCTAATACATCCCAAGTTCTGTTTCGGTTACAATTTATTGCCGTGTTTTGTGGCTTCATCGCATCTGGGTTTGCCCAGGGGACCACGCCACACACAGGGCTGCCATCCTCTGAGTCAGCTTAGGAGAGGAGCCCAGGGTGCCATCAGCCCGCCCCCTCCTGAGACAGGCTTGGCCTGGGACCTTTTGCTGCCGCGCTTGCACCTGGACACAGCTCTCCTCAAGCAACAAAGCAGTAACACACAGAAACTGCACGGAACTAAAACCAACTGCGTGCACGCGCATGCTGTCAAGGTCTGGATCCAGAAGGCAAAAGAGACCAAAAACACCCAATGCCGCTTGTGAGGAGCCCGGAGCAAAAGCAGGGGGTCGGGAGAGAAAGCAAATTACCGTGCATGCGTGCCCCCTGCACACAGCACCACTGAGAGGGGGGCAACCGCCTAAACCCCCCTGCAAGCCGACCCCTGGACACTGCCCTGCCCTCACCCCCTGTAAGGCACCAGCTCACCCCGACCTCAGAGAGCGAGTGAGGGAACCTGTTACTTGTTCTCCTTCCCTCCTGCCGCAGCAGGGGCTCCAGATAGCCTTGCCTGAATTTCTTGTCTGGCCTCTGATCTATTCCTGTTGGTTGTGGAGGGGCAAGAACGCTTGCGGGTGAGACTGTGCTCCCCCGTCCTTCACTCGTGTGCTCCCCTCGCGCACCCCTGTGCTCCAGCCATGTCCCCGCTTTCTCTCTCTGACACGCTTCTTCCTCCCACACCGCCTGGCCTCCCTTCCCTGACCCCCTGAGCATGGCTGGCTGCTCCCCGTCTCATCTCTACCATCACCTCCTCAGAGGAGGTGGTGCGCCTGACATGGCGCCCACCTTGTCCTGTGCTCCAGCCTGGCTCTGTCCACGGCACAGGTCCTGACCTGCAATCGCCCTGATTTGCATGTCCCTCAAGTAGGAGACGGGTTCTCTGGGAAGCAGATGCTGCGATGAGAGAAGGAAGCGGGGGAAGCAGGCTTGGGCAGGAGGGATCACCGGTGTGTGAGGGTCTAAGAAGTCTCTGCAGTCCGTGCGAGGCTCCTGAGCAGAGGCTGCCCGTTGGAGGAGCCCTGGGGGTGGCTGCGGTTTGGTCCTTGCCCATCGCCCTGCTCAGCCGTTGACCAGGGTTGCCCCAGGAAGAGTGTGACCTCAGCTTGAAATCTGAAGAGGCCCTTCGAGACTCTAGTGGCTAAGGCTGCCCTCTCGGCCAGGCAGAGTCCTTCCTCAAAGGGGGCCCTGGGCGGCTCATCTCTGGGTTTGCCCTACGGGGTGGGCCACCACGCACTTTCCCCAGGAGCAAGGATCTCATAGATCTTCTTGCTGCCGGGTCCCGTTTCCTAACAGGGCGTCACGGGTGCTCAGACAGTATCATGGAAAGACAAATTTATGTTTCGGGGAAGGAGAACGTGAAAGACGCTCAGTCGTGTCTCACCCTTTGGGGCCCCATGGACTGTAACCTGCCAGGCTCCTCTGTCCATGGGATTCTCCAGCAAGAACACTGGCTGAGCTGCCATTCCCTTTTCCAGGGGATCCTTTCAACCCAGGGATCGAACCCGGGTGCCCCACATTGCAGGCAGATTCTTTACTGTCCGAACCACCAGGGAATCTAAAATCTCTCTGGGAAAGGAGAGGTGGAGAACTCTTGTCCAAAATGTCTCAAACAATTTTTCACCCTGTGGTACTTTCAAGGTTTTTTTTTAATTTATTTTATCACTTCAGTCTTGTCTGACTCTTTCTGACCCCATGAACTGTAGCCCTCCAGGCTCATCAGTCCATGGGATTCTCCAGACAAGAATACTGGAGTAGGTTGCCATGCCCTCCTCCAGGGGATCTTCCTGACCCAGGGATCGAACCCCCATCTCCTGTGTCTCCCGCATTGCAGGCAGATTCTTTATCTACTGGTCACTGGGGAAGCCCCATTTATTTTATAGTTTTTTTTTTTTAAGGCCACCCCTGTGGAATGTAGGATCTTAGTTCCCTGACCAAGGATTGAACCCACAGCCCGTGCGTTGAATGCATGGAGTCTTAACCACTGGGCTGCCAGAGAAGTCTCGCTTCCAAGATTTTAAAAGCTGAAAACATCCCCATGGTGGGGTGTCCTGTCACTGGCGCTTGTGGGTTGGCTGGGTGACAATTCTGGAGCCTGCTGTGTCGGATGCAGGGGTGGGGCAGGCAGGTTGATGAGGGGAAACAGCAGCCCAGGGGATCTTGGAGGAAAAGGAAAACAGAGCTACCAGGTGGGCCAAAGGCACATTCCAGGGGGCTGTGGGTGCCTGTCAGACCGGAATGGTTATTGGGTCTGGCAGAGCCCAGCACCTTGGGTGGCCGAACAAACCTCAGATGCGGTGTTCCCAGAGCCCGGGTGGGTGGCGGGGAGTGTCCTTTTCTGGTTGAGCCTCTCTCCTGCCACAGCATTTTCCTCCACCAGGGATTCGGGCTGGGATGGGCTCATCCCGGGAGCTGCTGTCCATCTATGGGGTGTCTGGAAGCCCAAGATTCCCAGGGAACCGGCCCCACAGGGCAGCCCCCTGTCCAGATACAGCACGCATGCGCGCGAGGGAATCTTCCTGGGTGGCAGAGATGCCCGCGGGGCAGGTGCCTGGAGGCTTTTGGAATGAGGAGGGCATGGTGTGAGCTCGGGTCTGCCCTGGGGGACGCCTGGCAGGTGTGACTCTCCTTTTACAAGCTCAGGAATCCCAGAACTCCAGCTCGGTTCTCTTATGACTCCACCAGGGCATCTCAAGGTCCCCCAGCCCTTACCCTTTGGAGTCACATCAGATTTCAGAGGATGGGGCAGGGGGCCTTGGGGGCTGGGAGGTGTGGTGTTTCGTATCATTTGTCTACACCAGATTCCCCGGAGACCTCCAACAACAATACACCGGGAGGTTCCTGGTCATCCATCCACCCTGGTCACTGTGTCTCTGGTTCCCACCCAGAGACCTTCCAGGGCCCCACGCTTCCAGCTCCTGCTCTGAGACTCCCGGCAGCCCTCCTTACTTGTTCCCAGGATCCTGCCTCGCTCTGCTTGGGGTCTGCTCCCTCGGCTCTCCCAGCACAGGGAAGGCTCTCTCCCAGTGGGGAGCACATACCTGTTGGATTTGCTGTACCTTTCCAAAGCCTTCTTTGAAACTCAAGAACAAGAATTGATTACTTGCTGAATTTTTGCCGTATTACCCGTTCTCTAATGCAGTGGATTCAACGAAAGTGAAAGTGTTAGTCGCTCAGTTGTGTCCGACTCTTTGCAACCCTCTGGACTGTAGCCAGGCCTTCCTCTGAGGGATCCTCCCGACCCAGGGATCGAACCCAGGTCTCCTGCATTGCAAGAAGATTCTTTACCATCTGAGCCACCAGGGAAGCCCATGATCAACTACTGTTTGTTCACCCCTTTTTTTTTCCCCTAGGAAGTCCATGGATAAGAGGGCTGTTCTCATCACTGCGGTCCTAGATATTTAATGCTGAGAATACACAGGACATTCAAACAACACCTGAAAACAAAAATCAAGTCAACACAGGGGAAGAATTCCTCAAACCATTTTACCCATTCTTTCTCAGCTCTAATACCTGGGAAGATGGGTAACTGAGCACCTCATCTTGGCTCAGACCCAACACAGTGTGACTCAGTCTCCAGCTATGCCCTGCATTGCTGGGGACTTATTTCATACCCGAGAGCCTCTCACCGGCAGGACATGTTTCCTTTTTCAGTATCAGTTTCTTCAGCTGATTGGCTCCGCTCCATGTCTCACTGTTCTGGGTGTCTACCCAGTAGAAGCGTAACACTTTAGAAGGAAATGCACGATAAAATGCTTGCCTTTGAGTGAACTCACCATGTACTGAAACTGAAAGTCTGTAGGAAAGAGAGTGGGGAGGGATTTTTTTAAAGCCATTGTGATCAGTTACAGCTTCTTCGGAACTTAAAGCGGGGTTGTGCGTCCTTCTGAAGTTAGATGATGTCTCAGCTTCTGTGGACTCTTGATTCAGAGTGTTAGTCTTTTAGTCACTCAGTCATGTCCAATCTTTGCATCTCTGTGAACTGTAGCCCACCAGGCTCCTCTGTCCACGGAATTCTCCAGGCAAGAATACCGAAGTGGGTAGCCATTTCCTTCTCCAGGGGATCTTCCTGACCCAGGGATCAAACCCAGGTCTCCTGCATTGCAGGCAGATTCTTTACTGTCTGAGCCACCAGGGAAGCCCAAGGTCACTGCCAAGAGCCTTGTATGTTCTGGAGACACAGGAGACGCTGGAATTTCAAAGGAATGTCTGTCTTTGTGAGAGCGGAGAGCTCAGAACCTTAAGCCCGGAAAGGCAGGGCCAAACCACAGTGGGGTCACTTGTATACGAACTCATCCTCCTGTTTCAATGGCATCCGGGGGACAGATTAATGTGCACTGCATATTGCATTCCTTGTACATGCGTCTGTGGTTGAGAAATGAGGATTCTTAGTAACCTTCCTGGAAATCGAACTGTCTTTATTTTGACTCAGAGGGTTGGGGGCTGATCAGGACGTAGAGCCGAAAGGGGACATTGAACTAGGTGAAGATCTCCATCGCCTGTTTCTGCCTTTACCGGGTGACCTGCCTCTTGTCTGGAAGTGATGAATCAGTAATACCACCTGTGGATTCAGCAGTCTGGCTTTCACCTCCTGTCGCTGGGCCGCTCCGGTGGGGAGCACAGGCAGGGAGGGCTCAGGGTTGGTCTACTTTGGCAAAGCTGTTTCACCTTCTCTGTCCCAAGTAGAAGAGTGTTGGTTAATCACTAAACCCCACTCTGTTGTGACCCCATGGACTGTAGCCGACCATGTTCCTCTGTTCATGGGATTTCCCAGGCAAGAATACTAGAGCGGGTTTTCATTTCCTTCTCCAGAGAATTTTCTTGACCAAGGATTCAACTCGCGTCTCCTGCACTGGCAGGCAGGTTCTTTACCACTGAGCCTCCTGGGACGCCCCGGAAGAGGCAACAGTTTCCTGGAGATCCACACAGATGCATGGCCTATCCTAGTTCATCCGTGTGGGCTGTTTCCTTACTGCCAGTGAGCTGAGAGTTGTCCCTAACAGTTACGAGCCATAAGAATGGAATCAAGGCTCAGACGGAAGTCTAGACTCACAGTCATGGAAGTAGTTGTGGAAGTCAGAGCTAGAAGGCACCTCGGAAATAATTAGGTCCCCGCTTTCATCTGACAGATCAAGAAATTAGGGGGCCCAGACTGGGGTGTGGGGGGTGCCCAATGGCACAGAACCAGTTAGTGATAGAACAGAAAGTAAAGGAAAGACTAACTGATAATCTTCATCAAATGGACGTGTGATGCCCAAGCTAAAAATCTAATTGTGATTTTATGAGTTAGAATAGACAACCTGTTCGCCCCCTTCCACCCTTCCCCACTTGTGCCCCAGGACTAACTGTACTAACACATACCAACCAGTATTTGTTGTCGTTGTTCAGTCACTCAGTCGTGTCCAGCTCTTTGTGACCCATGGACTGCAGCACACCAGGCTTCCCTGTCCTTCACCGTCTCCTGGAGCTTGCTCAAACTCATGTTCATTGAGTCACTCATGCCATCCAACCATCTCATCCTCTGCTGCCCCCTTCTCCTCCTGCCCTCAATCTTTCCCAGCATCAGGGTCTTTTCCAATGTCGACTCCTCGCATCAGGTGGCCAAAGTATTGGAGCGTCAGCTTCAGCATCAGTCCTTCCAGTGAATATCCAGGACTGATTTCCTTTAGGATGGACTGGGTTGATCTCTTTGCAGCCCGAGGGACTCTCAAGTCTTCTCCAATACCACAGTTCAGTGTCTAAACTGCATTAACACTCTCTCTGCCCCTCTGGCTCCCAGGTGGCTCTGGACCACGGTGGGTTTTGGTGCAAGACAGGCGAGAGGAAGCTGGGTGGAGCTGGGGTGGTCTCAGCCCCTCCCCACCCCGTCCCCATGTCTCCACTGACAGCCGCTGGGCCCCTCGGGATGGTGCTCCCCCAGCACTTCCTGCACCTGCCCACACCTTGTAAACCGATCCCTTTACTAACTGGCCTTCAGTTACCTAATCTGAGTGTGTCAGTGCATTTCCTGCCAAGACCCTGAGAGACATAATAACTGAAGGCTAAAGGGAAGAATTTAAATATTGCAACGGCATTCACTGAACTCCGCTTTCACATTCCTTAGGCATAAGCTAAACCGGAGAATCTGGGGAGCAGAGAAGATGGACAAGTGAAAGGGGAAGGTCCAAACTTTAAAACCCGTGGGTGGCAAATCCCCTCTTATCTGTTTATATACTTTTACTTTCTACTTGATATACTTAATTATAGATTATCTCTCTCTATCGATCATTTATCTACTTCTTGAATTTGCTGATGTCTCTGCCGTGGTTTCGGAGCACATCTACCCCTGAAGGCATTAAGTCAGCTGCGTGTCCTCAAGGACCTGCAGGGGGAAATCATTGATGGGGGTTGAAGAGCATTCTATTCAATGTGTTTGCATCTTATTGAGATGAAGAGAGTAAAAGCAACCTGCCTGCAGGACCACCACCAACTGATGGTAAAATTAGAACTTGAACCCAGGTCTTCTGATTCTCAGGTCCATGCTTTTTTTTTTTTTTTTTTTTACAATACTGAGTTTTTTTCCTCATTTTAATTCCGTCCAGCTCAAGAGGCATTGATGGGCACCTCCTCACACTAGCGCCCTGCTAAGCGGGCTGGTGATTTAGAGGTGAATATGGTACCCTTCTCCCCTGCCGCCAACAAGCTGCCACTTGAGGGTAGACCTTTGTGTTCCCATACAGGATGATGGCAAAGCCTGCAAAATGGCTTTAGAGCTTCTCATGGGTGACCTTGTGATGGTAACTTTTCCGTGTCACCTTGACCAGGCTCTTGGATTTAATCAAACACCAACCTGGATGTTGCTGCAAATGTATTTTGTGGATGTGGTGAAGGCTGACCGTCATTTGACCATAAGGAAAGCAGATCAGTCTTGACAGTGTGGGTGGGCTTGAATCCCACCAGCTGAGGGCCTTCAGAGCAAAAACAGGTTTTTCAGAGAAGAAATTCAGTGTCAGGACCAAAGCCTCAACCCCTACTTGATTTCTAGGCTGCTTGTCTGACCTGTGGGTTTTAGACTTGTCAGCTCCTATGGAAATTGCATGAGCCGATTCCTTAAGACAGATCTCATTTTAATATCTGTGTATCTATGTATGAATGTATGTATCTATCTATGTATCTATTGTTGTATCTATAGCATGCATGCATCTATCTATGTATCTATGAATGTATATATGTCTGTTTCTATTTATCTGTTGATGTATCTATCACCTATGTATCTATCTCTCCTATTGCTTCTGTTTCTCTGGAGAAGCTGACTGATTCAGGGATCATGTTTAGATTTTAAGAACAGGAGACTGGAAGAGTCAGAGGCTGTTGAGGTTGCAGCATAGAAAGCCGGGAGGCAGGTCTGGACTGCATTCTGCCGGCTGTTTCCAGTGTCACTGCCCGCACTCATTCCTGCACTTGCCACATCCCGCCCCCAGGGCTCCTAGCTGGCTCATCCCTGGGTCTTCTCCGTGAGCGAAAGAGCTCTCCTCCACTCCTTTCTGGAGTCACGGAATTCCATCCTCATGACCAGTTGCTCTCGCCATTTCGCAATCCCTGTCATCTGCAGGAAAGCCTACCTCCACCTGACAACTCTGACTTCTTCCAGGTCATCCGTCCTGGGAGTCTGCCCGGCTGTTTCGATTGGGTCAGCTGCAGGCATTCCCCGTGGGGGACAACGGCTCCTCAAAGGTGCTTGTGGCAGGTGAGGTCTGCAGAGGTTGGAGGTGGAGCTACACGAGAGGAAAGGGGGTGGCCATCGGCCATCCTTATTCCCCCACCAACTCTTCAGAACAGACACAGCTGCTTCTCAGTGCAACCAAGTGAGACAGGGGAAAAAAGTATCTTGGAAGACATTTGCTGCATTAAAAAAAAAAGTCATAAAAGGAAAGCCTCTGAGGCCATGTAGTTTTGGGGTAAGGAAGAGGTGGAGACCTCGGCAGGGCCGGCCGCTGAAGCTTCCTGTTTTCTGGCAAGCGGGAAGCAGACTGCAAACATCCTTCTTCATTTATGGTCTTTGTTCTTGCTCAGCCAGTGTGCTGTTCAACAGGGTGGCCTTTCAGACGCATGCTCCCCTCTGCATTATCTGCTTCAGATCAAAAGGGAAAATACATGAGAATGTGCTCTGAAGGCCTGGTTACCGCACACACGCCAGTTACAATCATAATCATAAATGCTCGGGCTGGGACCTTGTGGGGAATCTAGGCTTGTGTCTCTTAGCTGAGATCTGCCTTCTCCCTGGAGGTCAGGCCGGCCAACACGTACTGCATGTTAATGTGCCAGGCGCTGCCCTGGGCATGGGGGTGCAGGACTCATTCCCCAGGGAGACCCTGTATGAATCAAGTTAGAGAAGCGGTGTTTCCATTTCTCCCTGAGAACACGGTGACCAAAGCATTCATTCATTTAGCCCCTTCGACATCTGCTTTTTAATTTTTTTTTTCCTAAAGAAAATAAAATTTATTTCTTTGGTTGTGTCTTAGTTGCATTATGCAGAATCTTTTCATGTGGCATGCGGGCTCAGGAGTTGAGCTCAAGGCTCAGTTGCCCTGTGACATGTGGGATCTTAGATCAGGGATTGAACCTGCATACCCTGCATTGCAAGGTGGATTCTTACCCACTGGACCACCAGGGAAGTCCCAGCATCCGCTTTGCAAATTCTGTTTGACAAGCTCCCTTCGCTCCCCTCTCCTCCAGGATCTAGAACATCCGTAACCATACTCCCCATCTGCCCAAGACAGTTCCAATTTAAACTGGTCTTCCCAGCGTAGTTACTAATAAGAGCTCACATCCACTATTCAAGAGTGTTCCAGTCTGAACCATCAGTCCCATGGTCTCATTCATCATCCTTCTGCGCAGCCATGAAGACGTCAAGGACGTTTTCTGGGAGCCAGCTCACAGCTGGACAAAGAGAAGGGCCCTCAAAAATGCTGCTTATTGAACAAATTGGTTCCTTTATCTTGGGAATTTGAGGCAGGGGTCTGGGAACCCACGTTAGGTCTCCCAGACAGCCTTCCAATGACCACATGTGCAGAAAGAGTCAATGTCCAGAGGTGTCTGACACCGTGAAACATGACCCTTGGCTTTCAAATCCTATCAGGGAGATGCTCAATTTAAGTCAAGGTCTCCATGGAAGAAGCTGGTTTTCAGGAGTGGCAGAACTGACCAAAAATACCAAGAGCAGCCTCTGAGCCTATTTGTGGCAATATGTTACTGGTACGTCCTGTGGGCTGGATAATTAGGAATATGTGTCATTTGTTTAGAATTTGGTGCATCAGGAAGCATATTTGCATGTGTTCTGAATCAGGGCTCCTAGCAATGGAAAGGTATTGTCATCCTCACTTTTTTTTTTTTTAATGACAAGGAAACTTCCCAAGTTCACAGCTGAGTGGTGACGGGATCCAGGGTCTCCATGAGCCCTCCCCGAGCCCACTGCTCTTTTCAGGTGGTTGTCCTGGAGTCGGGATGGGAAGACTGGCTGAAGCACTCTACATTCCAATAACAGGTGCTTTGAGGCTCTCTGCAGGGTGGGCGAGCTCCAAGGAACGCGGTCAGGGTCCAGGGATTGCAGTTTATACAGGCACCCATGGATCAGAGGCGTGCCCATGAACTAGGAAGAGGTGAGAAAGCTGCTTTCACAAAAGTGCCAGTCTGAGGGGATCAAGCCCAGTGACTTCCGTTCACAGCTCTCCGGCCCAGAGGAGAGATGGAGAGTGGGAGCCCTGTGCGCAGGGGGCAGAGGACGGTCGCCAGTGATGCCCACGATGCGACGTGATCTGGGCCACGTGAAGCCGGAGTGACTGAACTGCGGGTGACCCCGCAGAGCAGGGAGGCTAATTAGAGCTTGTCTTCCCCCGCTTCAGTCACAAGCCCCTCCTGCCCTTCCTCCTGATGGTGCGGCTGATAAGGACGGATTGAATTTATGAAAAGCCATGAAGATGTTTGGATAAGCCTCGGGACCCAGGCAAGCCAGCCAGACGAGTCAGGGCCTGACAGAGGCAGTGGGGCTGTCTGAGAGCTTCCGAGGGAGCAGGCCAGGCGAGGCCGGGAGGAAGGGGGAGCGCTGAACTTGAAGGTGACACCTGAGGGCGTGGCCTCCGGGACTGCTTGCCCGGCCATCCAGGTGGAAATGGGCCTGCTGAGAGCCAGCTCTGGGGGCAGATTCTCAGCTTGCCCGGGGGCCACCTAGCAGCCGGCAGCTCCTGCCACCCGTTCTGTCCCCCGGACCCAGAGGGAGCTGGTGTAGGCAGAGGAAACCAGCACGGGGAGCCGCCGAGGGCGGAAGGCTGGGCGCCCAGGAAAGAGCACCCCCCTTCCAGAGCGACATTCAGACCACCCAGTGGGAAGGATAAGGAAGGTGAAATGCTTGTCCAGCATTTACTACTTGCCAGGCACTTGGCAGCCCACTCCAGGATTCTTGCCTGGGAAATCCCATGGACAGAGGAGCCTGGCGGGCTACAGTCCACAGGGTGGCAAAGAGTCGGACACGACTGAGCCAGTGAGGCTCACAGGCACGGTGCAGGGGGCGTTATATGGACCATCGCGTTACCCTTCCGTGTGACTGGTGTCATTGTTAATCATGCCCATGGCACTGACGTACTTAAGTGAAGCTCAGAAAGGGTAAATAACTTGCCCAAGGCCACACAGCTAATACGTGATAGATCTGATTAACAAACCAAGTCGTGAATTAAAAATCAAGCAAGGAGAATCTGGAGCCTTAGTTCTAAAGGAGGTGCCTCCACACAGACCGGAGCGACACGGTGGGTGGGGGCAGGAGTGTCTACAAGGCCCGGAGAGTGAGCGCCCTCTTCCATCCCGGGCTGCCTCCTCTCATTCCGTGGCTGATGGCTTCTTACCTGTCCCCTGGCATTCGTCCCCCTGGTCTTCGGCAGGTGGTTACAAGAAGATGCTATGTGCCCACCCAGCTCTCAGCTGCCCACCCTGCGTCCTCAGCTCTGGCTATGGAAGCACCAGCTTCTCGGGTCTTCAGAAGGATATGCCCAACAGCGGCCTAAACCCAAGGGCGCATGCTCTCTGTCACTGAGGGGCCTCCGGGTCCCGCGGCCACCCGGGCTGCTGGTCTGGCCCTCGTGTGCCCTGCCTGAGAACCACGGCTACCTCCGTCAGCTCTGTTTCTCCTGGTGGCTGCCCACCCACACCGAGCCTGTGACTCACGGGGAGATGATGGAGGCTGATGACTGGCTTGGGTGTGCAGAATGGGCTGCGTCCCCGAGGCCAGGGGTGGGGCCGGGAGAAAGGGAGGCTGGCTGGCATGAGAGTGGTGTTCTGTGGGATGAATGTGTCACTTGCTTCTAAATTAAGGGAGAACTCCAACCCCAGGATGTTCGGGGAGAAGGAAGGGCAGAAGCGGGCAGCCATCCTTGGCAGCGTTTCCCCAACTCACTTCTGGATTCTGACTTTCTCCTGCCTCCCAGAGGCCAGCCTCAAAAAGGTAAGATGGGGAAGTAACACCTGATGAGTCAGACCCCTCCTCCCAAAATGGGCTCCCACCCCTACACATTTATTTTTAATCACAACAAAGAGTCAAGCTGATTTTTAATTTAATTTTTATTTGACATTGGGTTATAGCTGACTTACAATGTGTTGGTTTCAGGTGAAGAGCACAGAGAATCAGTTACACATAAACATATATCCGCTCTTTTTCAGATTCTTTTCCCATATAGGTCATTACAGAGTATTTAGTAGAGTTCCCTTTGCTGTATGTTGACTACCTATTTTATATATAGCAGTGAGTAACTTGTGCCCAACTCTTGCGACCCCATGGATTGTAGCCCACCAGGCTCCTCTGTCCGTGGGATTTCCCAGGCAAGAATACTGGAGTGGGTAGCCACGTTCTCCTCCAGGGATTCTTCCCGACCCAGGGATTGAACCTGAATGTCTTGCATCTCCTGCATTGGCAGGCAGATTCTTTTACCACTGAGCTACCTGGGAAGCCCATGTATACGGTAGCTATGTGTGTGTTAATCCCAAACTGCTAACGTATCCCTCCCCATTCCATAGCCTGCTCATCACAGCAGATTCCAAACTTACATGTGCGGCATGCTTTTCGACTCTAGATTTTCCCCTCCGTTGGGAATCCCTTGTCAACAAGAAGGCAAAACCATGATGCCAGTAATTAAGGCTGGGACCTTTCAGTGTGATTTGGTTGGATCCAGTTGGGGCAGGGAGGTATAATAAAGAAATAATAAAGCCACGGTGGAAGAAATGTCTGTGCATTTTGATATAAAATACCTTCCTTCCTGGTTAAATGCAAAGCACGATGTATAAATCAGCCTGGGCCATTTAAATTAACAGCTCAGGCTGGGTTTTAATACTGGTCATGGTGCCCGAGACTCATTTCATTCGTGTCAGTTTAACAGTTGGATACGTGGGCCAGGGGTAATATTAATGATTACTTGTTAGTTAAGTGGACACGGAGCTTTTACACAAAAGGCCAGTGGTGCAGAGCCCTTTCCAAAGGCCAGCTGGGGCAGGTGCCTCTCTGTGTGCGCTGTGCTGGCCAAGGAGAGACCTGGAGCTCCGAGGTGGACAGCTTAGAAGGATGCCCTGAGCCTCACCTGGACCTCTTCCGAGGGGGCCCTGGAGAGGTGAGCTGTGCCTCTTTGGGGCTGAGTCACTGAGTGAGAGCCCTCTCTGCTGAGTCTAGGAACAGCCCAGCAGCCAGCTTCCCAGGGCCCGGGAGCAACAGAGGCAGCACCCCTGGGCCCTTCTCTTGGGGAAGAAGCCACCTCTGCAGCTCGTGATGGCTGAGATGGGAATGCCCACCAGTGATCTACGCTGATGTTTATAGAAAGCACACAGGTTTGCTCACTCATAGAATGGAAAGACAGTGTGTGATTCGGGCCCTGGCAGGGCTCTGCCGCAGCGCTCAGGCTGCTGTGGCTGATTGTAATCATTTCCGGAAAGGCCCTGGATCGCCTGCAGGGAGAAGGCCAAGGGTGCATGGGAACAGGCCGCCCGTGGAGCCCAAGAGCAGACCGCCTGCCCTGCGCATGGAGCCGAAACCAACTGCCAGGAAGGGTCCCCTCCGGGCCCTCTGCCCCCACACCTCCTCCTCCCAGATACTCTCCGAAAGCTTCTTGGTTGGGAGACTGTGGCTGGGACCACAAGACGCAAGGACACACGGGTGGCCTTCTGAGAACACTAGAAAAAGGGGATTCTCCCTGGCCCCGTCCGATCAGTCTGTCCGATCAGTCTGTCCGGGGGTGCTGTGGACCCTGATATGACTTTTTTTTTTTAAGTGGATGTTTATTAACATTCAAACTCTCTTCACACAAAACCATATAAAGAAATTAGTCAGGCATACAAAGGAATGGGGCTTCCCTGGTAGTTCAGCTGGTAAAGAATCTACCTGCAATGCACGAGACCCCAGTTCCATTCTTGGGTCGGGATGATCCCCTGGAGAAGGGGTAGGCTACCCACTCCAGGATTCTTGAGCTTTCCTGGTGGCTTAGATGACAAAGAATCTGCCTGCAATACGTGAGACCTGGGTTCGATCCCTGGGTTGAGAAGATGCCCTGGAGGAGGGCATGGCAACCCACTCTACTATTCTTGCCTGGAGAATCCCATGGACAGAGAAGGCTGGTGGGCTATAGTCCATGGGGCCACATAGACTTGGACAAGACTGGGCGACTAATAAGCACATACAAAAGAATCAGATAATGCCCCTTGCAGTGGCGTGGATGGACCTAAAGATTGTCATAATGGGCAAAGTGAGTCAGAGAAAGATGAATATTGTATGATATTGGTTCTCTGTGGAAACTTAAAAAAAGGGTGTAAATGAACCTATTTACAAAAACACAGAGTCCCAGATGTAGAAAACAAGCTCATGGTTACCAAGGGGGAAAGGGTGGAGAGTGATAAATCAGGAGGTTGGGATTGATGTATACACACTACTATATATAAAATAAACAGCAGGGACCTAGTGTATGGCGCAGGGAGCTATGTCCATTATCGTGCAATAACGTATGATGGCAAAGGATCTGACAAAGAATACATATATATATATATATTCTCCCCGGAGCCTAGCACTGAGGCCCAGATGTCATATATATACACATACTCCTGCTAAGTTGCTTCAGTTGTGTCCAATTCTTTGCCACCCTCTGCATTATAACCTGCCAGGCTCCTCTGTCCATGGGATTCTCCAGGCAAGAATACTGGAGTGGGTTGCCATTTCCCTCTCCAGGGGATCTTCCCCACCCAGGGATAGAACTTGGACTATCTAGAGTCAGACACGACTGAGCGACTCAGCACAGCACAGCAGTGTAAATGTAAGCTGGACCTCTGTGCTGTATAAATATATAACTAGACCTCTTTTTTTGTACGCCAGAAACTAACACGGCTTCGTAAATCAGCTACACCTCAATAAAAAATAAAGAAAATGGTGAACAGGTGATGCTGAAATTGCAGACTTTGCATCTTCAAATGCTGCGTGTGTGTCGCAGGCTTGTGACTAAGAACGGGGGTTGGCAGGGTGGAGCCCCAGACCTACTGCTGACGCTGTTGGCCAGTGGGCTGGCCCCTTCCCTCCACTCAGCCTTGATGTCCACACCTGTGCAGTAGGGGCAGGGGTGGTGGGCACGAGGTCTTTGCTTCTACTTTCTCAAAGCTGATATAGGTGAGTCCACGTGGGACAAGTCCAGAAAGACTCTGGAAAGACCGTGCTGGGGAACGTGCCCTTTTGCATGGAACCCCTGCACACAGCATCCTGTGGCCTGGTCTCTTGGGGACACTATGGGGAAACAGCGCTGTTTCCCAGGCCCAAGGGAAAAGTCTGGCAGGAGGGAGCCGGGCACGCTCGCCCCCTCCCCGCCTGGTGGTGCCGATGCTTCGGTGGGCACGCAAACAAAGCTGCCCTCTCCCTACAGCTGCAGCTTGTTGCTTCTCCCCAGAGCCTGTCACCGAGGCCCAGATGCCATCGCGGTCTGGGGACAGATGCCTCCCTCGCCCCCAGTGCCTTCAGCGGCCAGTCCCACCTGGCTGGGCCTCTCTACCCAGAACCAGGCTCCCGGCCTGCAGCACACAGCCCTCCACCCCAGCCCCGGGGCCTCGGAGATTCCCCGTGGACGCCCCGCGTCCCCTGTGAGCGGCTGCCCCTCGTCTCTCTGCTCGGAAAGTTCTCAGGCTGGCTTGGTGGGAGCTGGCCTGCAGACACTTCATTCACAACTTGTTGTTGGTTGGTTTTTCTCTTCCAAGGGAGGCGGGGGTGTGGCTGCAAAATAAATCTTTGGCTTTTTTTTTTCCTTCTCCCCCAAAGAAATCATTGTGTTGTCATGTAGGGAGGGCCCAATCCGATGACATTTTTATGGGGCTGCCTCGAGTGAAGGCTAGTGTCTGGTAGGGCCATCCAGAGGGTTGCTCTCCAGCCCCTACCATGGCCACCCCACCCCCTTTCTCTCACAGCAATACAACTTCAGTTCAATGCTTGTCTAGAATTCTCAGTGGGGCTACCTAGGCTCAAAGGGGGTGGGGGTGGGGGTGACATCACATCCCCGGGTCCTGATTGGCTGCTTTCAGGCTTCAGGAATGATATCATCTCTGCTTCTGCCTGCCCACCCCCTTTTCCTTCCAAGCCTTTCCTGGCTGGGCCAGCCCCCACCCCTGTCCTTCCCCGGCACCCCACCCCAGGATACCCCGTTGCCTTGGAGACCACAAGTTTTCAACCTCGTTGTCTGAAGGAATGGTAATTCGTTATATGTCTGACATGGGGGTGAAGGGTGCAGAGAGGGAGACCCGAGCCGGACGGTCGCAAGGGGAGGTGGTGGACAACCAAATAACGAACAAAAATATGTTTCACGCATGAGAAGCCATCAAAGATGGTAGTGAGGAAAAAGGTCATTGCAGATGGCATTTATGAAATCGAAAAACGGAGGTGGAATTTTCAAAAGCAAGCGGCTGCCAAAATATGGCTGAGCATCACCACCCCTCCCCCAGACAGCTCATTAGGAGGGTTTTGGAGAGAGCGTCAACAGCGGTCTGGGGCGGCTGTGTTATCTTCGGAGGAGAGGCGGTCCCCTCGTCCCCAGGAGGGGGTACACCAGGAGCTCTCCCTCCCACGGCTTCTGCTCAGAGCCAGCAGTTTCTGAAAACATGGACCAGATAAGGACCCACCCACACCCCTGGTGTTCCTGGGGGTCTTCCAGTCCCTTAGTGTCAATCCCCAGGAGCCTAAGGCAGGAAGGAAGAATCTCTAGATGAGATTGTGTGCTTGTGTGTGTATATGTGTGTTTATGTATGTGTGTGCTTGTGTGTGTATTTGCATATGTGTGTTTGTGTATGTGTGCGCTTGTGTTTGTGTATACATGTGCATGCTTGTGTATGTCTATGTATGTGTGTGTTTGTGTCTGTTGTGTGTGCTTATATGTGTTTGTGTGTCTGTGTATGTGTTATGTGCATGTGTGTGTTTGTGTGGGTCTGTGTACGGTTGTGTGTGTTTGTGTATGTGTGTGCTTGTGTTTGTGTATGCACGTGTGCTTATGTGTATTTGCATATGTGTGTGCTTGTGTATGTTGTGTGTGCTCATGTGTCTGTGTATGTGCTATGTACGTATGTGTTTGTGTGGGTCTGTGTACGCTTGTGTGTGTTTGTGTGTGTTTCAATTATCCGTACATTTCGTGTCTATGTTGATGGTAGTCACTAGGGACTATTCCAACCCCTGACTCCATGGGACAGTTTAAGAACAACATGCAGATTCCCCGGGGCTCACCATCTCCTCTGCCTTCTAGACTTTATGCTATGCTATGCTAAGCTAAGTCGCTTCAGTCGTGTCCGACTCCTAGCGACCCCATGGACTGCAGCCTACCAGGCTCCTCCGTCCATGAGATTTTCCAGGCAAGAGTGCTGGAGTGGGGCGCCATCGCCTCCTCCAGTTTTACTCCAGAGTATCTCTCCTCTCTCCATGGGCTGTTAACATGCGGCTATTTGCGGTCTTCTCTTATGTTTTTTCGATGTCAGTTTTCTTGTCAGAGGCATCCTTTGAGTCGGGAACTCCAGATTTGTATTTTGGAATATTGGTGAGTTACTTGCTTCTTGTGGTCCTTATTTTTCATGCCTGGCCCCTGTAGCTGGCTCTTCTCGGCCTTCACAGGTTGCCTCTTAGTCCCTGACAAGTGCCTCTGAATCTACAGTCATACGGTTACAAGGAAAATAAGCAAATGATGAAAAGAGGTGTTAAAGACATACTTGCTGGGCAAGAAGGGGAGAGTCTAGAGACTCGTTTCAGGAACAGATTCTTCTAGGTGCGCCTGTGTGATGAGATGGGCGGATGTTTTTCCTGTAAGTCTGGAATACCCTAGCACTTCAATAAAAGCTGGCTAATATTGTCTTCTTGTTTATTTGTGCAGACTTTTCTGGGCTGACAATGTATTTTAAATATTCTGTAATAACCTATATGGGAAAAGAATCTGAGAAAGAATGGGCATATATATGTGTGTCTGATTCACTTTGCTACACACTCGAAACTAACACATTGTAAATCAACTATACCCCAATAAAAATTCTTGCAAAAATTTAAAAATGTATTTCAAAACACCCACCTAGAAATGGGTGAAAACTGTAACTATTAATATATATGTACACACAGCCACATGGATATGTGGGTCGCTGAGTGTCTATGTGAGATTGCATTTCCTAATTTCTGTTTTTGAAAAAGTTTCCAAGTGTTCTGCAGTGGGTAGTTACTACAAATAAAATCAGGGGGAAAAAAAGCTATTTAAAAAAATCGGTCATTGGGCAGGATGTTCTAAAGGGCAGATGAATGTAGCTTCCAAGATGAAGTAACCGGATACCTGTCAACTCCGCGTAGCAGAGAAACAGGGGCCACGTTTGTCACCCGCGGGGCGGTGACGTGACTCCCCCTGGGGTCCTGCGGCTTCTCTTCCTTTCTGCTGCGGCCCAATTTCTTCAGGCTCGGAGGGAGATGAAGGTGATCTTGGACCACCTCTGGTCCACCTTCTTTCCATCTAAACCGGACACTTAATTGCTCTTGAAAAGTGAGCACTAATCCAAGATTTACACAAGCTGTCACTTCAGCATCCGCGCGCCCAAAACCCAAGTCATACTTTCCCCAAACTGTTTCCTTCCAGCCCGAAAGCTTCTCTGTCTGCCCCCAGAACCACTATTTTTATCCAAGCTAGAAACTTCGCAGTCATTTTTGATTAATCCCTGTACGTCAGTCTCCAAGAGAGTCACCGAAAACAGCTTATTGTTCATGCCAAGTCTGCCGCTATATTCATCCTTCCCAACTTCCTGCTGCCCCGTAGAAGCTGTTTCCTTCAAGAGCTGTTTGAAATGCCACCTCCTCCAGGCAGATTTCCTGAATCACTCCTGTGGTTCCTGATAAACATCTAACTTGAATACCACCAGGATGAACAGACTCGAGGGGCACCATCCACCCTGGATCCAGGTTTGAAGGAATAGACTTGGCTTTCCTTCTAGACTGCGTGGCCCAAGAGCGCAAGCCCGGGTGCTTAATAAGGCCAGATTGCATGAGCTCAGCATAATTTATTGATTAAACAAAAGGAAACCACTTCCTCTCTTGACAAACCACACTGGCATTTCACCCTCTTTCCTTTACAGGTATTTTCCCAAACATCTGACCTGAACACCTACTTTTTAACTGAAGCAAACTTTTCTCTCTTGCAGTTCCATTTAGTATAATTTCTCATGCATTCCTGTCTTTGAAGATATTGATTAAACTCTGTCTCTATATTTTAATTATTATTATAATAAATAGTCTCAAATTATTATTATTATTATTTTAATTTAAAAGGCAGGACAGTCTATAATGTTGAAGTCTGAATTTTGGAGCCAGACTGCCTAAAACATGGTAGCCACTAGCCACATCTGACGGTTTATTTATATATATTTTAAGCATACTTATTTATTTATTTGGCCATGCCAGGTCTTAGCTGCTGCGTGCATGGTCTTCAGTCTTCATAGAGGCAAGCAGGATCCTTGGTTGTGGTGTGAGAACTCTTTTAACTGCGGTATGTTAGACCTAGCTCCCTGACCAGGGATCGAACCTGGGCCCCCTGCAATGGGAGAGCAGAGTCGTAGCTATGGGACCACCAGGGAATTTAAACATAAATTTAAATATATTATGGTTTTAAAAAATGAAAGATTCAATTCCTCCATCATATTGAGGTTTTCAAGTCCTCAAATAGCAACATGTAGCAAGTGGCTACCTTACTGAAAAGTAGAGATACGAGACATGGCTGTCCTCACAGAAAATTCTGTTGGCTACCTCGGGCCGGATTCACATCCTGGCTCTGCCACTCACCATTTCTGTGAGTTTAAGCAAAATACTTGACTCTGGGGGCCAATCTCCTCCTAATAGCTACCTCTTAGAGTTGGTTGAGCTTTAAATGAGTTAATACACATTAAGCACATGGAAGAATGTCTAGAGTATAGCAGCCGGTCTCCCATAGTTGCGGGACCAGGGCTTCCAGGGGGCGCTGGTGGTAAAGAACCCACCTGCCAACGCAGGAGACGAAAGAGATGCAGGTTTGATCCCTGGGTTGGGAAGATCCCCTGGAGGAGGACACGGAAACCCACTCAGGTATTCTTGCTGGAGAATCCCCATGGACAGAGGAGCCTGGCAGGCTACAGTTCATAGGGTCACAGAGTCAGACATGGCTATAGTTCATAGGGTCACAGAGTCAGACATGGCTGAAGCGACTTAGCACTCACGGACCCACAGTTAGCCATTATGGTCTACACTGGTCTCCGGTTCCAACTCTTGACTCATCTCCATGACCCAATTTAATCTGTGAGTCCATATCACATTTTTGGTAACAGCATTCTTACTAACTCCTGCCAAGAATTCTCTTTGATGCCCCTTAAAGGAGACAGCATTCTCTGGCTAGAAACAGCTCATAGAAGCCACCTTCTTGCTCATTGACATACAAATTATCAACCATAAACAACCCTGGGAAGGAAGAATCATTTATGTTGGACCTTCAAGGACTTTAAGCTGGTCACCACCAGGCCAGAGAAAGTCTTTTTCCCTCTTGGATCTGGGGCAGCAAGTGTGGGGAAAATCAAATGATGTTTAATCAGGCTGAGCATTCTTCACTGGTGACCTAATGAAGGGGCATGACTAAATGACCATTAGGCGGGATGTTTGTGTGAACTGCAATAGAGAAGTTCCTCTAAACTTTCTGAAGAGGAAGATAATATATCTAAATAACTTCCTGTCTCTTTGCTGCCAAGCAGCAGCAGAAGGAAAATAGCTTCTCCAGCAGGGAAATATTTAGCACGTTGGGTGCGCTCTGCTCCTCCCTGTTGGGACGAATGAATGGAAAGTGAGCAGGAAAGTGAGGGAGCCTTCTGGGCGCTCCAAGATGCCCTGATGTTTGGCACGTTGTTTCAGAGCTGTGGGTCTGGAAGAAAGGGAGGGTGGCTGGAGGGTAAGAAGGCATGAGAGACAGAGATGGGTTGTCTTTGGGGGCTTCTGTCGCTCATGGTGATTAGGGCCTGAACCGATCTCTGCCTGGGTTCATAGAAGCTCCAGTTCACATCTTAGCAGGAAAGGGAAGAGCCTATTTTTTCCTGCTTGCCGGATGACTGTCTCCAAGCCGTTAGGTGCAAGATTCTGGAAGGTCTTTCCATGGCTGTGAAAAACGCATCTGGGAGCTTGACTTTAAGTGGAAACTGCTATTCACTGAAGCCAAACCACAATACGGAAGCCAGAAAAGCCCCTCTTCCATTTGCTGTGGCTTTAGGGTCAGCAAGGCAGAGCTCTCCCGGAAGTCCACAGTGAGTGCCCCTCCCTGGGGGCTCAGATGGTAAAGAAAGTGTCAGTCGCTTAGTTGAGTCCGACTCTTTGTGACCTGTAGCCCACCAGGCTCCTCTGTCTATAGGATTCTCCAGGCCAGGTGGGTTCTTTATCACTGCTGCTACCTGGTTAGCCAGATGGTACAGAATCTGCCTGCAATGCGGGAGACCCGGGTTCGATCCCTGGGTCAGGAAGATCCCCTGGAGAAGGGAATGGCAACCCACTCCAGTATATTCTTGCCTGGAGAATCGCATGGACAGAGGAGCCTGGCGGGGTATAGTCCATGGGGTCACAGAGTCAGACATCACTGAGTGAGTGAGCATGCACGCACACCCGCCACGGAAGCTTCAGTTTGACTTTTTTTCCTGCCGCTCCAACTCCCACTCGTGTTTGCAGGCAGTGGGGTCAGTCAGAGAGGTCAGAGGAAGCCCAGGCCTGGCTGTGTCCTGGGGATCAGCTCCTGCCGATCAACCCAGCGACCTGGGCCCAGCTCTGTTGGAGACGCCAAGTGTGAGATTCAGGCCCCTCCCTCAGCCCCTCTCCCTGGCAGCCTTTCTCCTTTTCTCTGAGGGACACACTCAGCCGCATCAGCAGCTCTTGTTGGGATCTAGACCTGAGGTCAGCGAACTTTTTCTTAAAGGGCCAGAACGTGACACCTCCCGGTTTTGCGGGTCAGGAGCAAAAGGAGGATCTTATGTAGGTCATTCTATGACCATTTAAAATCTAACTGAACATTAAACAAAAACAGCACCCTACCTAGCTTGCTGTTGTTCAGTCTCTAAGTCACGTCCTACCCCTGCAGCCTCATGGACTGCAGCACGCCAGGCCCCTCTGTCCTCTGCTGTCTCTTGGAGTTTGTTCAAATTCATGTCCATTGAGTTGGTGATGCCATCCAACCAACTCATCCTCTGTCACCCCCTTCGCCTCCTGCCTTCAGTCTTTCCCAGCATCAGGGTCTTTTCCAGCTTTTCACATTAGGTGGCCAAAGTATTGGAGCTTCAGCTTCAGCATCGGTCCTTCAGTGAATATTCAGGGTTGATTTCCTTTAGGATGGACTGGTTGGATCTCCTTGCAGTTCAAGGTACTCTTAAGAGTCTTCTCCAACACCACAGTTCAAAAGCATCAATTCATGCAGGTAATAGGCTGAAATTGCCCTCTGGGCTGTAGTTTGCTGACCCCTGATGCAGTATGCAAACTGTGATGAGTAATTGCTGTTTCCTGCCTGACAACTACGTACAGAGACGGGATTGTGTGCCTGACACCATCCTAGATGGTTGGGGCATCACTGTCAAGCAAACAAAACAAAGTCAAACACAGATTATGGTGCTTCCCTGGTGGTCTGTTGGTTAAGACTTCACCTTATGCAGGGGATATGAGTTTGATCCCTGGTCGAGGAACTAAGATCCCACATGCCTCTTGGCTAAGAACACCAGAATATAAAAAAAAAAAAACAGAAGCATTATTGTAACAAATTCAATAAAGACTAAAAATGGTCCACATCAAAAAAGAAAAAAAGCCTAAAACCAGACTATGTCCTTAGGGATTCACTTTCCAGTGGGGATGATAGATTTATAAAAAGATCATTGGAAGAGAAGATCCTGGGTAAGTGCAGAGGAGCAGATGTTCACAGAGACAGTTGCAAATGGCATTCAGACCAGCTATGGGATGTCTGGAGGATGTGTGTGTGCGTGCGTGCATGCAAATGCAAAGGAGAGAGAGAGCATGCCATATGTGACCATTTCATCTTCAATTAATGAAATACCAATTCATTTTCCATTTCAACCAATTTAAGTTTCATGCAGTTAAACAACAAAATTAGTTGATAATTAAAATTTAAAAATAAAAATTCTATTGCTCATTTGTACTAGCCGCAGTTCCAAGACAATGAACAGCCACCTGCAGCCTGTGGCCGCCATATTGCAGAGAGACGGAGGGAGAGGACAGGCAGGGGCAAGAGGGGAGAGGGGGAAAAACCTTCCAGTGCAGAGGACGGCCAGGCTGTGTCTGTAGGGCCTTATGGTTGGACAGGAATCACTGAAGCTGACGCAGGGAAGCAGAGAGAGCAGGGTGAGGGGAAATGTGAGCAAGGACGTGGAGGCAGGGAAGAGCATGGGTTCCAAGAGCAGCCATGCAAGCCAAGTAGAGCAGTCGCAGAGTGGGCCATGCCTTCTGGACTCCCAGTGGAAGGGGTCACCAAGGGGCCCACCCATGTGCCAGGGACTTGGGGTCTGGGACCAAACATGACCTGAGGTGTACTCATGTGTGTGTCCATCATTACGGGAGAGTTCCGTGATGTCCAAGGCCACAGAGAGAGAAGATGGGCCTCCATTCAAATGGAAGCAGGTGTGTTCATGACTCCAAAGCATCCTGTTTGTCACTAATGACACGGAGCCACCCAGACGCCATGGCTGTCCCTCCAGTGGGTCTGCTGGGGCTATGTCAGGACCGGTGGTACCCCAAGCCCTGAGCCACATGGGGCCATTTCAAGCTGCGGTGAATGATGTCCAGTAACATTTAACTTGCTACTCTCCTCTTTCACCTTCACAAAGAGGCTCTTTAGAATATTCACTGAAAAGACTGATATTGAAGATGAAGCTCCCACATTTTGGCCACCTGATGCAAAGACCCGACTCACTGGAAAAGACCCTGATACTGGGAAGAACTGAAGGCAGGAGGAGAAGGGGATGACAGAAGATGAGATGGTTGGATGGCATCACCGACTCAATGGACATGAGTTTGAGCAAACTCCAGGAGATTGTGAAGGACAGGGAAGCCTGGCGGGCTGCAGTCCACAGGGTTGAAAAGAGTCAGACATGACGGAGCGACTGAAAGACAACAGTAGCAACATTTAACTTCCAGTTGCCCGATGTCACGAGCACCATTTCAAGTGCCCAAAGTCTCCACGTGATCCATGGCAAACCATGTTGGATGGCACAGACGTAGAACCACCCCTTTGTCGCAGAAAGTCCTACCGGGCCAGACTGACCTAGAGGACATGATCTCTGTTCCTAGCTTGGCTTGGGAAAGCATTTAGACACCCCCTCCCACCCCACAGAAAAAAGAAAAAGAAATAAAGAAAACCCAGCTCTTCTTTACAAACAGGCCGTCCCTCGCAATGTGGGAATGTCAGGGCCTCTCGGTGAAGTGAGCAAGAGAGAAGAGAAACAAGATGCAGCTGAGGTGGGGACGCTGTGCTTTCTCCGATATTACTAAGCAACCGTGTCCTAAAATCTCCGGAGCCAGCGACAGAACTTTGTTTACCAGGAAGAAAGCACTTGAAAAGGAGAATATTTGGCGGAAATGCGCTTTGGGATTAGCAGGTTTTTTTCTTTTTTCTTTCTTTCTTTCTTTTTTTTCTTTTAATGCTGTTTTGTTTCTCTTCTGGGTTGTTCAAGGTACTGACCTAGCACTCAGCGCTCTTTGCCAAGAAACTCTTTCCCTGCCTAATTAGCCTGCGGTATTGTTTGGGGGTTCTGGGAAGGGTGGGGAGGGGGCGAGGCGGCGGGAGGGAGGCAGGACCAATGGGGAGCTGCAGGGAGCCAGCGGGGAGGCGGGGAGGCCCGGCTGGTCATTAGATGCCAAGGTCTTGAAAATCCCTCTGTAATTAATTTTCTCCTGCATTAATTAGAGAAATGTTGGAACGGTCGGGAGAGGGAGGGATTTGTTGCCCCTGGGCTCCTTTTCAGGGCGACTTAAGGGAAAGATGGTAATCTGTTGGAGAGCTGGCCGTGTCTAGGGTTTTCAGGAGACTCTGTTGCCTGTGAGAGGGGAAACCACTTTAAATCAGGGGTTGCGGGGAGGCTCGGGCTTGATGTTAACTTGGGCTGGAGAATGGGACACACCTCTTCAGAAGCCGGGAGCCTGTGTGTGGACGCACACTCACGCCACTGCTTCTCAAACATTCGCCCACGGATTCTGAATGCTTGAAAACTCAGCAGAACTCTCCAGAAAGAACTGCATTGCCCCTCTCGCTCCCTCACCCCCAGCCTCACAATTGGTCCCACTCACGTAGGAATTAGAGCATCGGTGGCTTATTGTTGTCCTTCAGTCGCTCAGTCGTACCCAAATCTTTTGTGACTCCATGGACCATGCCCACCAGGCTCCTCCGTCCAGGGGATTCTCCAGGCAAGAATACTGGAGTGGGCTGCCATGCCCTCCTCCAGGGGATCTTCCCGACCCAGGGATTGAACCTGAATCTCCTGCATTGGCAGGCAGCTCCTTTACCACTGAGCCACCTGGGAAGCCCCTCCCTGGTTTGCAGCCCCTCAAATGATTCATTTTTGGCCTGAACATAAGACACGGGGCTGGGATAGGTGGGAGGGCCAAGAGGCAGGGGATATATGCTTTTGTGCCCCATTTACTTTGTTGTACAGCAGAAACTAACACGACATTGTAAAACAATCATACTCCAATTAAAAAATATAAAAAAAAGGAAGGGCTATATGTCTATGTGTGACTGATTCAATTTGCTGTACAGCAGAAACTAACGCAGCATTGTAAATCAACTATACTCCCATGAAAATGAAGCTAAAAACGAGCAGAAAAGGAAAACAGTCATTTTCCCTGTGCTTTTTCTCTATGTTTAAGCATAAAATGCCATGACTCTTGCTAGGCGAGTTTCTGGCCCCGTGGAAGAGAGGGCCTTGAGAAGGTTCTCATTACAGCCTCTGGAGTCTCGCGGTCCACAGCTCTGCTATCCCGAGTCCCGATGTGTTGAAAATGACATTCGGAGGCAGGAGGCCAGTGCACTCCTAAAATGGGACGCCAACTTTCTGATTTTGCGGGCGGCTTTTATGGAAATTTGAATGGAGCCCAGCTTCTTCTAGACTCTGGTCCCGTATGGATTTTATTAATTCAACCAATGGCTTAATAGCTCTGTTGGAGCTTGTGGGCCACATCCAGCAAGGACTAAACTCGTGTCCTCAAGTGCATCCCTGAGGCCAACACCTTTGGTTAATAATTTGATGGCCATCCCCCAAATAGGGAGGCCAGTGAGTTTCAGTCTGCTGCTAATTTCAAAGCGGTCGGATCAGTGAATCAAAGGTCAAGATTTAGGCTCTGGGCTCCAGTGAAGGAGCTTGCCTTGTTGTGTGTTAGTCGCTCAGTGGTGTCTGACTCTTTGTGACCCAGTGGACTGTAGCCCGTCAGGCTTCTCTGTCCATGAGATTTTCCAGGCAAGAGTACTGGAGTGGGTAGCTCTTCCCTTCTCTGGGGGATTTTTCTGACCCAGGGATCGAACTTGCATCTCCTGCATTGGCAGGCAGATTCTTTACCACCTGAGCCACCAGGAACTCTCCCCCCTCAAAAACAAAACAAAACAACAAAAACCTGATTGCTAAATAAAAGTAGTAGGTCTCTGGTAGAGAATATGGAACAAATGGAATAGAAGTTGGTGGCCCAACAGGACGGTTGTTGGGCCAGTTGGTCTGTGACTCAGCTCTATGGGCTGGATCTAAGCAACTGGACCACGCCACCCAAAGCTTCCATGTGCAACCATTATTGCCCACTGTATGCACTGCTTCCTTAGACCTTTCAGACTGGGAGTTTTTGTTAACATGAAACCTCTGAGAGCTCCCTTCCCAGCGCCATTCCATGGCCATCACCCACAGTCTTCCAGCAGTGGGAAGTGTCCTCGCCCCTTTCTCCTCGAGCCGTGTGACTCATCACTCTTGAGGCAGGGACTGGAGGACCAGAACAACAGTGTGCGAGGTGGGGGGTGGTTCTTGGCAGGAAATGGGCTTGTGAATTCAGGCGGTCAGAGCCGGATGGAATCTCCCGGAAGCTGTCGGCACCCCTGGGAGGCGGCTGTGCCCTCTCTCTTCCCTGGCCCATCCCTGCACATTCTTCACAGCAGCTGTTTCAACTCTCCTCCCCGCTCAGGCCTCCAAGTCCACCCCCATCATTCGTAGAAGATGACTTCACCTCCCACTCTGCTGCCAGGACCAAGCCACTGGTCTATACTGACTCCAAGTGGCCTGGGAGCCTGGCTGTGCCATCAGGAATCACGCGTGTGAGCGTGTGTGAGTGTGTGTGTATGTGCATGCACACTCCGTCGTGTCCTATTCTTTGTGACCCTATGGACTGTAGCCCACCAGGCTCCTCCATCCATGGCATTCTCCAGGCAAGAATACTGGAGTGGGTTGCCGTTTCCTTCTCCAGGGGATCTTCCCGACTGAAGGGCAGAACCTACATCTCTTGCATCTCCTGCATTGGCAGGTGGGTTCTTTATCACTAATGCCACCCGGGAGGACCTGAGTTTAAATCTAAACTCTGCCACTATTATGGTGGATGGTGGGCCATTTACTGAACCCCTTTCTGGCTCTGTTACCTCCCGTGTAAAATGGGGTTGTTGCTGGAGTTACGTAAACAAAGGCAGGGAACTTCCGTGTTGACAAAAGAGTAACGATCACGACTAACTGTTGGGAATAATGAAACCAGCACAACTATTTCTACCACGACCGCCAACACCATCGGGGTCATTCCCTCTGTCCTCTTATCATCCACCCACATCAAGAGCTTCCTGTGGTCCAGCCCCACTTCCTTCCAGCCTCCGCAAAGGTGGGCAGTCCTGCCTCTGGTCTATGGCTGGCCCCTCCACTCACGTGCACGCCATCTGCTCCCGACTTATTCCAAACGATTACCCCTGGACTCTCCCAACTCCTTTCTCTCCAGCATCTTCTTCTTGGTATTCACACGTGTTCAGGTTCCACTTAACTCCCCCATGTGCTTCCTTCTCTGGACTCTGCCCTCAAACCACAGTCTTTCATGGACGGAACTGTCCCAAGACTCATCGACGCCTCCTGACCCCGCTTTCTGACTCGCCCCTCCCTCCCAGCCCACTGCAATTTGTCTTCTGCCCCCAGAGCTCTGCTGAAGTGCAGCCTTCGGAAGTCTTCCTAATTGCCCTCCTCCGTGCAACTCAGTCCTTCGGAAGCATCTGGCGCTGTTGGTCCAAAGGTTCATCCTCCACTCCCTTCTTCCCAAGCATTCCTGAGTCTGCTCCTGCCCCAGTTCATGTCTTTTGCTCCTGAGTCACGATCTTTAGGCCCCGGGGACTCGTGTGCCCTCAGGGATGTCAGCTCTGCCCTCCCCCTGGGTGGTCTCACACATGCTCTCCGCAGCCAGGATTTTCCCCAGAGTCTGCCAAGTCCACGTCTCCACCTCTGACCTCTTCTCAGCCCCAGATTCTCACATTCGGCCCCTGTTCTTCCTTTACCCCACCCATTTAGCATATCTAGTACTCAGATATCGGTCATTCTGTATGCCTTTTTTAAAAAAAATATTGCTTCTTTATTAACATGTATTTTCTTTTAATTGGAGTATAATTACTTTACGATGTTGCTAGCTTCTGCTGTATAACAAAGTGAATCAGCCATATGTACACATATACCCCCTCCCTCTAGGAGCTCCCTCACACCCTCCCATCCCAGCCCCTAGGTCAGCTCAGAGCACCGAGCTGAGCTCCCTCTGCTAAACAGCGGCTTCCCACTAGCTGTTTATTTACACGTGACAGTGTATCTATGTCAGTCCTAATCCCCGAGTTGATCCCACTCTCCTCTTCCCCCCTCCATCAGTTCTCTACGTCTGTATCTCTAGTCCTGCCCTGGAACTAGGTTCATCTTTATCATTTTTCTGGATTCCACATATATGCGTTAATATATGACATTTGTTTTTCTCTTTTGACTTACTTCACTCTGTATGATAGACTCTAGATCCATCCACATCTCTACAGATGACCCAATTCCCATCCTCTGTATGGCTGAGTAGTATTCCATTGTGTATATACGTAGCACACCTTCTTCATCCATTCATCTGTCTACGAACACTTAGGTTGCTTCCACGTTCTGTCTGTTGTAGATGACCCCACATTGAACACTGGGGTGTTACCTCACACCAGTCAGAACGGCCATCATCAAAAACTCTACAAACAATCAATGCTGCAGAGAGTGTGTGGAAAATGGGGCCTTCATGCACTGCTGACGGGACTGTAAATTGCAACTGCCAGTATGGACATCAGTACAGAGCTTCTTAGAAAGCTAAAACAGAGCTACCGTATGATCCAGAGACCCCACGCCTAGGGATATACCTGGAGAATACCGAATGCCTCCTTATTTCCCATTCCTTCTCTGCTCCATCAAACCATGTCTTACCGAATCTGCCTTCAAAGTGGGTCTTTGATCCATTTCTTTCTATCCATTCCCACAAGCTCTCTGTCTTCGGAAATTCTTATTAACTACTCAGATACTTGGAGTGGTGGCTTTTGAACTGGTCTGTCTGGGTCTAGCCTTTTTTTTGTTCTACTTTCTGTCTCCCACTGACAGCAAGATGATAGAAACGTGGGGTGGCCATGTAATTTATTGTCCAAACGGGAACACTCTAGGGTGTGAAAAAGCGCTCTAGGAATAATTGCAGGACGGGACTGTCCCAGGCAGACTGAGACGCAGGTTCACGCTGTGAAGATGACTTTCTGAGGATGTCACTTCCCGGTTTCAGAATCTCAGGACCGCTGATGGTAATTATGGGTACCCTTCTCAGTGCAGCAGATCTCGGATCACCATGAGCCATCCTCCTTGATATTTCAGTCTTGACTTTGCTCTGGGTTCTTAGGCGCCTGAGTGTTGAGCCATCGGGAACGCTTCATCGTTTCCCGAGGAGTTCTGTCCCTCCCTGTCTGTCGCCTGAGCTCTAACGGTTCTCCCTCCCAGACGCCTCTCCTGCACCACCATCCTGTCCATAAGGCTCAAATGCCACATCCTCCTGGAAGCCCTCACTAACGCTAGTGGTTAGAAAGAATTTCCCCCTCTTCTCTGTTCCAACAGCATATCACGTGATCATTCACAGATGCCCAAGGCTGCAGTCATCTGTGTCCATAACCTGAAGACTGGGCACCTGGTGGGGGGCGGGCCAGGAAACCATATCCTTACCTGCATCCCCAGAGCTGGTAGCACCGTTTCTCATCTAAAGAGTGAAGAGGGAATGAGGTGTCCTGAGCACCTGTGCTGTGCCAGGCATTCCCATGTGGCCCCTTGTTCTGACTTTACACCTCTGTTGATGGATACGATTATGGCTCCCACCCCCACCCTTTCTTTTCAGAGAGCTGGGAGTGGGGAGGACTGTGTGCATACAGGTGAGTGATGGAGGGCTCCAATCCCAAGAGAGGAGGGGACTCCTCAAAGCTTCCTATTACCGTTCTGCATTTACGTATGGGTGCCCAGCTCAGGGTCAGATTGGTCTCTCTGTAAAATTGAGCCCATTAAACAGCATCTCTTTGCCACCCATTGAGCATTGTCTGGGATACAACAAACTCAGTGAATCTTCTGTCTCTCTCGTTCTTGCAGCCACAAGGAGGGTAGAGGAATGGAATCTCAAACTCGTTTCCAGCTCCGTCAAGTCCCCAGCCCATTTCCTGCCATCGCTAGGACTTCTCACTTTCTTTACGCCCCGCCCTAACCTCTGCTTGTTGTTCAGTTGCTTAGTCAGCCCCATGGACTGCGGCACACCAGGCTTCCCTGTTCTTCATTATCTCCCGGAGTTTGGTCAGACTCAAGTCCGTTGGGTCGGTGATGCCATTCAACCATCTCATGCTCTGTCGCCCCCTTCTCCTCCTGCCCTCTGCATGAAGGGCTAAAGTGAATGGTGCAGGAAGACCAGAGTGGGAGGGGACCAAGTGATGCAGAAGAGGGGTCGCCCGTCCGCAGTGGATAAACAGGCCCCTGAGGTGTGACCCCTAGCTGAATGCTTCTGAATAAAAGTTTCAGGACCACTTGATCGGCTAATGTGGGATGGGGATTCAGAAACACTTTGCCTGGTCCTTCCAGGTGGCTCAGCTGTAAGGCATCCACCTGCAGCGCAGGAGCTGCAGGAGACGTGGGTTTGATCCCCGGATCAGGAATATCTCCCGGAGGAGGAAATGGCAGCCCAGTCCAGTATTTTGGCCTGGGAAATCCCATGGACAAAAAAGCTTGGCAGGCTACAGTCCATCAGGTTAGACAAGACTGAAGAGACTCAGCACGTGTGCACCCCTCTAGAAGTCTCGCCAGCCACGTTTGCTTGAAACTATGGGTTTTTGGAGTCTGGCAGAAAACTAGGCCATCTCGCCTGTGGGTCATCACAGTAAGGCCGAGGGCCAAAATGGACGCCCTGCCTAATTTATAAATAAAGATTTATTGGAACACAGGCGTGCTCACTCATTGTCCTGTGGTCTATGGTGCTTTTGCTGTGCAAGGGCAGTGGTGAGTGTGTGCCAACAGAGACTGCACAGCCCTTGAAATGTAATGCGTTCACTATCAAGGAGAACTCTGCAGCCCTTGACAGTTTATTGTTTAGATTCCAGACAAGACGCCATGGCAGGCTGGGGCCACGCTGAACTCCTTAGCAAACAAATGCGAGGCCATGAGAGTTCTTACCCAACTTTTTTTGATTGTAAAACTATAAAGAAGAAAATAAAAGGCACCCATAATTCTATCACCTTCTAATAAGAACTGTTAATATTTTGCTGCCTTTGCATCTGGTCTTTTTCTATTTACATATACAAATATAAGTATATGTAATTTTGTCATTAAAAGCCCACTGTTTTTAGGTTTTCTATCCGGTTGTATGTGCTTGCATTTCCTGTTTTATGGTGACCACTTTGCTTGTCCTTGAATGGTTCTCATGAACACGACCTTGCTTAGCTTTTTAGTAGGTGTCTCAGCACCAATGAACTAACTTCTAGGCAGTTTCTAGTTGTTCATAAATCAAAATATTGTGCCCCGGAGCAAATTCCACTGAGCAGAAAGCTTTGTCTGGGTCTTGATGATTTCCTTGAGATAGATTCCCAGAAGTGGAATTGCTGGGTTAAAGGGTAAGGACAATTTTCAGGGTCTTGATAACATATTGCCAAATTGCTTTCCAGAAAGATTGTACCAATTTATGCTCCCACCAGCAAAGTACGAAATTGCCCCCTTACCCTCCTCTCACCAGCATTGAGTACTATCATTAAAAAGAGTTACCAAATTGATAGGCAAAAATTGCATTTTGTTGTTTTGATTTGGATCCCTTTGATTACTGGTGAGGTTAAACATTTTTTTCATATGTTAAACACTTCTTCATATGTTTATGGCCAAGGGGAATCTTAATAATGGTCTTCAAGTGTGCAAAGGGGTTATTTAGTAGATTGGGACCAGCTGTTCTAGGGAAGAAATGAGAAATGTTGAAACTTCAGCAGGAAAGCACTCGGTTGAAGGTCTTTAGATGGAGAATGATCCTAAGAGTGGTCAGAGGCTGCTCGGAGCCCCTTTCCTCAGGGTGCAAGGAGAGCAGGGCAGTGAGGGAGACAGAGACACAGAGAACAGACACAGTGGACTCGGTGGGGGAAGGAGAGGGTGGCGCTAATGGAGAGAGGAGCATGGAAAAATATACATCGCCATACATAAAATAAATAGCCAGTGGGGATTTGCTGTATGATGCGGGGAGCTCAAGCCCTGTGCTCTGTGATAAACTAGAGGGTGGGATGGGGAGGAAGGTGGGAGGGAGGTTCAAGAGGGACAGGACGTATGTATGTCTGTGGCTGATTTGTGTTGGTATATGGCAGAAACTAACACGATATTGTAAAGTAATTATATTCCAATTAAAAATGTTTTAAAAATTTAAAAAGGAAAATGGCTACAAGTTGTTGGGTGCTTATAAGTGCTGAAAACACTGCTGATTTGGCAGATGTTTGCGTTTAGATGTTCACAAAAGCTCTGTGAGAACCACGGGGCTTAAATGTAATTTACTATTAATTTTCCCAGTAGGATTGAAACCCTCACCCTAAAATCCTGGTTTCATACCCACTCGGCTACACCGCCTCTAAGAGAACAGAGTCAATGAATTTTTATGGCTTAAAGGGTTTTGCAAATTCTTCCTGAGCAAAATGAAGGCAGGGTGGACCTCAGCTCCTGGAATCCGTCAGTAAGACCTATTTTCTCTAGAACGAACCAGGCATAGTTTGCTATCAAGAACCCGTTCTCTACTCTGATGTTTGTGCTTTTTAATTCTTGCTGAATGCCTGAGCTTGCATAGATGGGCTTGTTTCCTCTTCCCCTCGTTTTGGTCTTCTGTCTCCACCCTGTTCGGGAGGAACCACGGATATCAACTGCGTGCCTCTCTCCAAATTGTCCTTCTCAGCAACACGTTGGCCAGGTAAGGCTAGGCTTTCTTCCTCCAGCGTCCTCCCCTGGCCTTGGGGATGACGATCAGGGTAATGGAAACCCTCTCCGCACTCTCGCTCTCCTTGCCCAGATCGCCTCTCCACCGCTCGGTCAATGGGAGCTTTGTCTCTGCAAAGAACAAACCTGAAACCCATGGGCCACAGCCATTGTTGTCTGCTGGCTCCCGAGCCATTTGGATTCTGACTCTGTTAGAGATCTTGTAATTTAAACTCCAACCTGCTTATTAGAAATTCAAGGAAATCATCCAATAATATTTAAAAGCAAAGGAAAAGCAGACAAAGCCTTCTGTCCCCCCACCTCTCCTCCTGCACCAGTCTCATACCTTCCCGCATTTTTAGATCTGAGTTCCAAACTCTGTATTGGGGATGTGCCCCTCTTAAAGAATACAAGGAGTTGTTCAGGTGAGCAATCTCCAGGGTTAGGAAGACAAGGTGGCTGGAGCTTTTTGTTTGTGAGGACGAAGCAAAGGCATCCACTCTAGTTCTCCTGTCCCTCAGCTTTTCAGTCGAGAATTTCAGCAGTCTCATCTTTTAGGTGCTTGATGGTCTTGATCCTGAATGGTCAAGCACAAAGGATTGCTCTGACAAGCGTTGCTGTAAAAACCATGATCTTTCATCCCTCCCACCTGTCCATTTTCTGCCCTCTGTCTCTCTGGAGTGCTGGCCCCTGTTAAGTCCTGGGCATGTGTGTCCAGAGCTGGTGGACGAGATCAATGTTGCTTTGTTCATTTCCTTTTGAGATAACAACTCAAATACTGTCACTCCCGTGATGGGCTTGATTTTGCCCTTGTCACCTCTGAACGGAGGGGTCTATGCTGTTTTGAACAAGAAAGACTAGATTTGCTATTATGGAAGATCCAGAAGGTTTGATGAAAGCAGTCAGTGCTAAAGGAAATCAACTCTGAATGTTCATCATAGGAAGGACTGATGCTAAAGCTGAAGCTCTGATATTTGGGCCACCTGATGGGAAGAGCTGACTCATTGGAAAAGACTCTGATGTTGGGAAAGATTGAAGGCAAAGGAGAAGGAGGTGGCAGAGGATGAGATGGTTAGATAGCATCAACCACTCAATGGATATGAGCTTGAGCAAACTCTGGGAGAGACTGTAGGACAAGGAAGGCTGGAGTGCTGCAGTCCTTGGGGTTGCCAAGAGTAGGACCTGGCCAAGTGACTGAACAACAGCAAGACCTCTCCAGCAGGACCTGAATCCCCTCCACCCACAGGAGGACAGAGGATGCCGTCCCCCGGCTTTTCCTGCAGGTGATGAAACCGAAGAGGACTTCAGCTGTGTCCCTTGCTAACCTCTGAGACTGAGTGGAGGCTTCATCTCCTGATACGATCTCCTTGCAGGCCAGGGGGACTCTCAGGCTGAGAGTCTCTAAATAAGCCTAGGCTCTTTAATAGTATTTTTTTTTTTTTTCTGGAAAAATGGGCTTCTCTCTGTTCTGGGATATGGCAGCAGGATTATTTGGATTCAGGGAAATGGCTGCCTGTGAGTGAGAATGCAATTAAATCACCAGATGGAGGTTTTCAGTTGAGCCACACAATTAAACAGTAAGGGACAGTTAATAGTAATTATTATTCCTCTGACATGTGTTATCTCAGAAACCACAAGGCATGGCTGAGTTGAAAGGAATTTAGGTGCAGAGAAAAGGCACAGTCTATGACCCTGGGGTCAGGCTCAGTGTGGAGGTGTTCCGACTGCTGTTTTCCGGCAGTCAAGGGAGAGGTGCTGGGCACGTCGCTTCCTTCATTCGCAGTGAAGGCTGACCCTTAATGCAGTTCAGTTATTTATCAGATGTTTGTCTGCAGATCTTAGTACTGAGCACTACTAAAAACACAACAAAGAAAAAATGTTAGAGAAATTCTCATAAAACTAAACGTAGTCTGACCCTGCATGCCTGCTAAGTTGCTTCAGTCCTGACTGATTCTATGCGACTATGGATTGCAGCCGGCCAGACGCCTCTGTCCATGTGATTAACCAGGCAGGAATACTGCAGTGTGTTGCCATGCCCTCCTCCAGGAGATCTTCCTGACCCAGGGATCGAACCCAGGTCTCTTACCTCTGCCTACATTAGCAGGTGGGTTCTTTACCATAGCACCGGCTGGGAAGCCCCCATCTTTCCCTGTAACCCAGTGGTCACATGCCTGGATATTGACCAAACTGATGTGAAAACTTCCACCCTGCACATGAATGTTAATGGTAGCTTTAGTTATGATCCCCTCAAACTGAAAGCAACTTTGATGCCCTTCAGAGGCGAATGGATCAGGAAAATTTGATGCTACAGACCATGGGAAATTGCATGGGTGTGCATATGCTCAGTCCTTTGTGACCCCATGGGCTGCAGCCCGCCAGGCTCCTCTGTCCATGGCATTTCCAAGGCAAGAGTACTGAAGCGGGTTGCCATTTCCTTCTCTCGGGGATCTTCCCGACCCGGGGATTAATCCCGAGTTTCCTGCATTGGCAGGCAGGTGCTTTAGCACTGAGCTACCTGGGAAGGCCCAGAGTGGAATACTGCTAAGTCACTTCAGTCGTGTCCGACTCTGTGCGACCCCATAGATGGCAGCCCACCAGGCTCCCCTGTCCCTGGGATCCTCCAGGCAAGAACACTGGAGTGGGTTGCCATTTCCTTCTCCAATGCATGAAAGCGAAAAGTGAAAGTGAACTCGCTCAGTCGTATCCGACTCTTAGCGACCGCATGGACTGGGGTGCTAAGTGGGGTGCCATTGCCTTCTCCAGTGGGGTGCCATTGCCTTCTAGTATAGAGTGGAATACTATCCTGTGACAAAAAGGGAATGAACTAGCGAGCTACATGAAGATGCAGATGAATCTTAAATGCAGTTTGCTGAGCAAAAGGGATTATTCTGGAAAACGAAAACTGCGTGATCTCATTTTATGATATTCTGGAAAAGGCAAAAATATGGGTGGCACAGAAGAATCAGAAGTTCTTCTCAGAAAGAGAGGAGAGTTGAATGTGTGAAGCCCAGGGAACGTCTGAGGGCGAGGAAAGAGTTGTGTCTGATACCGTAGTGGTGTAGACATGTGCAAAAGCATAGAACTTTACAGCACAAAGGCAAACCTTCACGTAGGCAATTTTTTAAAGCTATTTAGGAAACTGGGGGAATCCCAGGATGGAATGCAGGATGTGACTGAAGAATCTAACTGGATTACAAACGTAGGAAACAACGTCCTGGAAGGGCCCGGGAGGAAAAGGTGTGCCCCCGAGTAACTTTGGAAACGAGTCTCTGAGACTAAAAGCAGTGGGAAAGTAGACAAAATTGTACTCCGTTTCCCATGGGGGGATGGGTTAGCGGTCCTGATGCTTCAATACTCGGACACTGGAAATGAGCAGTTAAGTACATGGATGAGGGGGTGGCTGGGGGAGACTGGGTTCTCACTGTTGGAAGGACATTTACAGATAAGCAATAGAATCATCCATGGGGAAGTGGATTCGAGCTGGAAATGGTGTGAACTCATGTTTAGCTTAATCTGGATGTGAATGGCTACATATAGGAGCATTTATAAATGTGTGCACGTGTATGTATCGGGGACTAGCACATGGGTACAGATTTCCTCGTCTGTCAGCTGAGCCGGCTTAGAAGGAAGCGCCCCAGTCCAACGTGCACGCCTGATGCCCAGGCCTCTGTGTCTCAGACTGCTGCTGCTGCTGCTGCTGCTGCTGCGTCGCTTCAGTCGTGTCCGATTCTGTGCAACCCCATAGACGGCAGCCCACCAGGCCCTGCCATCCTGGGGCTCTCCAGGCAAGAACACTGGAGTGGGTCGCCATTTCCTTCTCCAATGCATGAAAATGAAAAGTGAAAGCGAAGTCTCTCAGTCGCGTTTGACTCTTCGCGACCCCATGGACTGCCGCCCACCAGGCTCTGCCATCCCTGGGGCTCTCCAGGCAAGAACACTGGAGTGGGTCGCCATTTCCTTCTCCAATGCATGAAAATGAAAAGTGAAAGCGAAGTCTCTCAGTCGTGTCCGACTCTTCACGACCCCATGGACTGCAGCCCACCAGGCTCCTCTGTCCATGGGATTTTCCAAGCAAGAGTACTGGAGTGGGGTGCCATCGCCTTCTCCGGTGTCTCATACTATCCTCCAGTAAAAAAAACCCAGGGCCTCTTGCAGAAAGGGCTGGCTTTAGCACCAGGGCATGGAATACTCAGGGTGATCTTGGAGCACAGAAAATAAGGAAATAATACAAACAACTAAAAGAAAAACTGGGCTTCCCTGGTGGCTCAGATGGTGAAAGCATCTGCCTGAAATGCTGGAGACCGGAATACGATTCCTGAGTCGGGAAGATCCACTGGAGTAGAGCGAGGCAACCCACTGCAGTCTTCTTGCCTGGAGAATCCCATGGACAGAGGAACCTGGCGGGCCACAGTCCATGGGGTCACAAAGAGAAGGACATGACTGAGCGACTGAACAACAAAAAGAGAAAAGTCAAAATTAAAAGATACATACGTAACCATGGGGTTAGCGTGGGGAGCATGGGAACCCAATGAAAGAGCTCTCCAAGGCCAAAGCTGAAACAATGTGGCCAAATGTAAATAGTGTGGAGCTGGATTATACACGTAAATATTCAGGAGTCCATACCGATGCAAGTGAGTGAGTGCCTAGATAACGAAATGGAGGAGGATGACAATCCTCAGTGCGGAAGAATTTCAAATAATTTATGTAGATACTTTGCCCTTTAAGGGACAGGACTTAGTGATTTCTCTCCAAAGAACACAGTAAGGGAAAGAGGGGAAAGAGAGACAAAGCGGTGGGGACGCCTGAGGACATGACCTCAGCCGGCGGTCAAGGGCAGCATCCGTCCTGAGATGCTGGGGAGAGGGGGACCTGGGCTCTAGACAGGATGTGGTGGGAGTGGAACTTTGCCTGTGTGGTCTTCTTTTTTGATGTGAACCTTTTTTTCTTAAGTCGTTATTGAATTTGTTATAATATTATTTCTGTGTTATATTTCGTTTTTTCGGTCCAGAGAGGCATGTGGGATTTTAGGTCCCCGGCCAGGGACTGAACCTGGACTCCTTGCATTGGAAGGTGGAGGTTTAACCACTGGACCACCAGTAAATCCCCTACCACCGTGGTCTTCTTTCCCCAAACTCGCAAGCCCAGTACAATCATGACAAAAACGTCAGACACGTCAAAATTGAGGGACATTCTCTGACGCTCCCGACCAGCACCCTTCAAAACCATCAAGGTCGTGAGAAGCAGGGCGAGTCTGAGAGCCGCCACAGCCGAGAAGAGCATAAGGAGACATGAGCACCACGTGTAATGTGGTGTCCTGACTGGGACCCTGGAACGGAAAAGGGATAAAGGAAACTGGAGAAATTTAGGGCTTTTCTTTAATAACAAGGGCTTCCCAGGTGGCTCAGTGGGTAAAGAATCTGCCTGCAGTGCAGGAGATGCAGGACACGCAGGTTTGATTTCTGGTTCGGGAAGATCCCCTGCAGGAGGGCATGGCAACCCATCCAGTGTTCTTGCTGGGAGAATTCCATGGACAGAGGAGCCTGGAGGGCTGCTGCTGCTGCTGAGTCGCTTCAGTCGTGTCCGATTCTGTGCAACCCCATAGATGGCAGCCCACCAGGCTCCCCCGTCCCTGGGATCCTCCAGGCAAGAACACTGGAGTGGGTTGCCATTTCCTTCTCCAATGCATGAAAGTGAAAAGTGAAAGTGAAGTGGCTCAGTCGTGTCCAACTCTTAGTGACCTCATGGACTGCAGCCTACCAGCCTCCCCCGTCCCTGGGACTCTCCAGGCAAGAACACTGGAGTGGGTTGCCATTCCTTCTCCAATGCATGAAAGTGAAAAGTGAAAGTGAAGTCGCTCAGTCGTATCTGGGCTACAGTCCCATTTAATAACCAGGTCTTGGTGTTGGTTCATGATTGTGACAAGTGTTCCGTGCGGGTGTAAGAAGCTCCCGAGAGGGGAACTGGAGTGGGGTGTATGGGAACTCCTGGTACCAATGTCACAGTGTTTCTGTAAATTGAAAATTCTTTGAAAATAAAAAGTCATTAAAAGAGACCAGAGAAGATTCTCGCCCTTAAGATGAAAGTCAAGATCAAGGACGTTGATATGAAGTCATAATAAAATACCGAGATCAGATATGATATTGAACTGTCTGAATGAAAAAAGTAATGAAATGAATACCACATATCTTATGTCCAAGTAAGTGCATCAGCTCATGTAAGCTCTGTTGGTTTGGCTGCTGTGCTCCCGGCGGGTGACGGGGATGGGGGTGCTGGGGGTGGTGAAGGAGCTGCCACATTAAATATAATTCCATATTTTCTCAGCCGTCTATCACAAGCGTCATATAGCAATGGAAACCCTTCTTTCCTCTTCTATTAAATGGGGTGGGGGGACAGGAGCATCCATCATCCCTGTGAGGATAAAATGAGGTGATCCATGTAGAGCCTTTGTATGTTACCTAAGACAAGGTGAGCAGTGAAAATCCAGGTTGGGGGAGGGTGTGTCCACAGGCCTGGATGCAGAATGTGAGCCGAACCCAGTATCCTTCAAAACCACATAGTGGTTGTTCCATGAACATCCTCCACGGGGCGTCAGGGAGGGCTCGGGCCCAAGGAAACCTATCAATTCCCAGAGACCGGTCATGGAGTAAAAGCTACTGATGTTGGTGTTAGCTCCCTGGGGCTATCACCACAAACCACCCACCGGGGGCTTAAAGCAGTGGTCCCCAAACCTTTTTGGCACTAGGGACTTGTTTCATAGAAGACCATTTTTCCATGGACCTGGGGAAAGGGGATGATTCAAGCTCCTTACATTCATTGGGCATTTTGTTTCTGTTATTATGGCATCGGCTCCACCCAAGACCGTCAGGCAATGATCCCAGAGGTTGGGGACCCTGGTTTAAATAAGAGAAACGCACTGTCCCAGAGCTCCAGAGGCTGGAAACTGAGGCGGAGATGCCCACAGGGTTGTCTCCTCCCGAGGCCAGCGGATCAGAACTCACCACCCTTCTCTGCCAACCCAGCTCCTCGGGATGAGACACTCGCTGAAGGTCCACAGGGAAGGCCAGTACTGCCCAGCCTCAAATCTGGCCCATCGGTGGCCAGGCACAGAGACCCGAGCAAAACAGCATTGCTGGCTGTCACCGTGGAAAGGAGACCCTTCCAGGAGAGAAACCTCGAGTGCAGAAACCAGAACCACGTGGATCTATACTCGCTGCCGCCTTTGAACCTCACTCAGGGAACTCTGGCTTTTGGTTCGAGGCTGGTCCCTCAAACAGCTTTGCCTTTGAGTTACGTGCTCACCATGTGCAGTGGCAGCATGCAAATAGTTTTGCATTGAGTGTTCACATTTGGTTAAGTCTCTTCTTGGTCCAGATTAGTTCCCTTTTGCTCTCCTGGCTTGCCTCTAACCTGTATCACTTCCTGCTTTGGGACGCCTTGGCTGTGGTACCTCCTGGCTTCTGAATGACCGCTGTTATCTCATGCAAATAAGTGGGGGAGGGCTGGGGGAGGGGTAACCTGGTGACAGATGGTGACATCTCGGCAAACTTCCCTTCTTCTGGTCTCTGGGCTCAGCAGTTGGTAAACAGATAGTGTGTTAGTCGCTCAGTCGTGTCCGACTCTTTGTGGCCCCATGGACTGTAGCCCACCACGTCCCTCTGTTCATGGGATTCTCCAGGCAAGAATACTAGAGTGGGCTGCCATTTCCTCCTCCAGGGGATCTTCCTGAACCAGGGATCAAACCCAGATCTCCCACATTGCAGGCAGATTCTTTACCATCTGAACCACCAAGGAAGCCCGCCATGCAGATTAAACATAAAAAAATAAATACCCGGGTCCTGTCTATGAAGCTCTGGTTCTTGCTCCCACTTCCACCACACCATCTTGACTTTTTATTTTCTCTTTTGCCTTATTGCTAAAGCACTCGCATAAGAGTTTTCTGAAACTCTGCAGCCAATATTTCAGAAAATCACCATATTGTATGTTTACATGATTTGGAACAGTTGTCTGAGATTTCATTGTATGTCGCTGTAAACTTCTCTTTTCCAGGGAAATGCATCTCCAGTTCTTGCAATAAATGTCATCCAGGAAATAAGATTTGATGCTTAAAACTGCATAGAGGAAACTTTCCAGGAAAGGGTGATGCTTCAAGTGGAATATCCCTATGGTAGACTGGGAGTGGTTTGGATAGATGATGCTAGATTCTGATTTTATGATAGCATTTATTTATTCACTTATTCAATAAATATCTGTTGCATGCTTATTATATGCTAGGCATGGAACATTTAGCAGGGAACGAAAGAAACCTGAGATCTGCTTTTAGTGAGGGAGACGGATAATAAATGAATTTGTACTATTCAAGGCATACATGATACGTGCCATAGAAGAAAACTAAAGCAGGGAAGAGAGTAGGTGGAGAAGCCACAGGACGGTTTCAGGTAGAATGGCCAGAGAAGCCTCCCTAGAGGGTCACAGGAGAGCAAATAGAAAGAAATACAGGAGCAAGCCATTGACACGTCTGCAGGAAGAACCTTCCAGACAAAGGGAACAGAAAATGCCGGGTCTCTGAAGCAGAAACATGCTTAGCATGTTCAAGAAACATCGAGAAGGCCAGTGTAGCTGGCGTAGAGTAAATGAGGCAAAAGCAATATGATGTGTTCAGAAAAATTGGTGGCTGTCAGATGAGAGAAGGCCTTAATAGTCCAAAAAAGGAGGTTGATTTTTATTGTCATTAAAAAATATACCTTTTATCTGTTGTCCTTATGGACTCTGAATTTCTAGGATGAAGATAACATGGCTTCTTTGTTTTTGCATTTTGGGTATCTAGCATCATCTGAGGATAGAGTGGGTACTTGGAATATTATGTATTGAGTGACCTCTTCTGCTTCATTGCTTCTTAGCAATACTTTTGAACTGTGGTGCTGGAGAAGACTCTTGAGAGTCCCTTGGACAGTAAGGAGATCAAACCAGTCAGTCCTAAAGGAAAACAAGCCTGAATACTCATTGGAAGGACTGATGCTGAAGCTGAAGCTCCAATCCTTCGGCCACCTGATGTGAAGAGTCGACTCATTGAAAAAGACCCTGATGCTGGGAAAGATTGAGGGCAGAAGGAGAAGGAGATGATAGAGGATGAGATGGTTGGATGGCATCATTGACTCAATGGACGTGAGTTTGAGCAAACTCTGGGAGATAGTGAAGGACAGGGAAGCCATCCGTGGGGTTGCACAAAGTCAGACACGACTGAGTGACTGAACAACAAGCACAACGTGGGGAGGACTTCTCTCCTCCATCTGCTCCTATTGGCCTGTGAGCTCTGAGGAAGGGTGGGGTGGTTGTTAACAGAAGAATCCAGAAAGTCTTCAGGGTGCGGTTTGTACAGCAGAATCCCATATCACAGATGCCACCCTTCCACTATCGTTTCCTTAGAACTCCAGCAATAAATGCAAACAGCTTCCTGAGTATCCTCAACATGCTCTGTTGCTCTGGGTGTGTGTCTGGGGACTCAGGGGAGGGAGTCTGGTTGATTCGAAGGGGAATTATAACAGTCCCATTTTGCATAGGTCAAAAGGTTTTAAAGGACTCTTACCAACTCATTGGATCCCAATGGCTAGTGTGCGTTTGTGTGTGCTTGTAAGGGGATGTTGTTGCTGTTGTTCAGTCCCTGAGTTGTGTCCAACTATTTGTGACCCCATGGACTGCAGCACACCAGGCTGCCCTGTCTTCCACCATCTCCCAGAGTTTGCTCAAACTCATGTCCACTGAGTCGGTGATGCCATCCAACCATCTCATCCTGTCGTCCCCTTCTTCTCCTGCCCTCAATCTTTCCCAGCATCAGGGTCTTTTCCAATGAGTCGGCTCTTCACATCAGGTGGTCACAGTATTGGAATTTCAACATCAGTCCTTCCAGTGAGTATTCAGGGTTGATTTCCTTTAGGATTGACTGGTTTGATCTCCTTGCAGCCCAAGGGACTCTGAAGAGTTGGACCATGAAGAAGACTGAGCGCCAAAGAATTGATACTTTTAAGTTGCAGCAAGAGGATGAGCAGAATTGAAACACAGGAAAGAAACGTGCATGAAGGCTGTAGTGTGGAGGAACCCCATGCCCCACCCCAGGGTGATGACTGAGAAAGCACAGTCAGTGTAAAGCATTTGCTTCTTGATTCCTTGAAGGCCCTCTGAGCGCCGGGTGGATGGAGCGTGGAGATGACCATTTCCCTGGCGGGGCAGGGTGGAGATGGAGGCTCAGGCCACAGACGGTGGATGTCTCTCCTGAGTGACTCCGAGAGCCAGCGAGTCTCAGCCTCTGACCAGAAACTGAGATTTATGTCTCGCTGGCTACAAGAGAGAACTGTTTCAAAATCTTCTTCCTCTGTTACAAAACGCCCCCTGGGAGAGTGGTTGGCCGGAGCTGCCGCGATCTCGGTTTCTCTTTCGTGCATCTCGAGTTACATGTGGAAGATGAGGCTGTGGGCTCTGGAGGGGTGGGCTTGGGGTCCCGGCCGCCACCCCTGTAGCTGAGAGCTGGCTGCCTCTTCTGCTGGTGCCGGAAGCCCCCACCTCTCTGTAGAGCGTGCAGATAAATATTCATCTCAGCAGAGAAGCCAGAAAAAAACCAGACCTCTGGCAGAAGTGTGGGGTTTTGTTTGTTTGTTTGTTTTTATGTTTTTATTTTATTTTTGTTTTGTGTTGCATAACTTCCTTGATAGAATGCTCAATTTTTTTAACCACAAATAACTATATTGGAGTCCCAGGAAGTTAGAGAATCTTGGCTTGAAGCAGCCTCACCATCCCCTAGAGGGGTCATTGCCATCGCCTGCATGCTTTTTTGAGTTATACCCAATCTTCACGTCCCTGTGTTAGGGTGATGTCTGGCACTGTTCATTGTTCTTTGATAGCTTGTATTATCATCTGAAGATATTATATGTTTACTTGTTTTTTTTTTTTTTGGTGGGGGGACTGTTTTCCTCCCTATCCCTGTTTAGAACACATTTTCCATGAAGACAGAGATTACAACTCTTTTTCAATGTTTTATTTCTAGTACCTATAACAGGACCTGTCTAGAGCTAGTTCTTATCACGTTCTTTTGTGAAAGGATGAACAAATGAACATTAGCTAATATCCGGGCTGAGGGCCAGGTTTGGCCCCTGGGCTGTAGTTTACTAATCCCTATTTGAGCCTACCCTAGCAATGGCAGCCCACTCCAGTCCTCTTGCCTGGAAAATCCCATGGACCGAGGAGCCTGGTGGGCTGCAGTCCATGGGGTCGCTAAGAGTCAGACACGACTGAGCCACTTCACTTTCACTTTTCACTTTCATGCATTGGAGAAGGAAATGGCAACCCAATCCAGTGTTCTTGCTTGGAGAATCCCAGGGACGGGGGAGCCTGGTGGGCTGCAGTCCATGGGGTCTCACAGAGTCAGACACAACTGAAGCGACTTAGCAGCAGCAGCAGCAGCCTTCTAAAGCATGGACTCAAAATTTCCTGTTGTTGTAGGTTAGTCGCTAAGTCATGTCCAACTGTTTTGTGATTCCCATGGACTGTAGCCCGCCAGGTTCCCCGTCCATGGGATTTCCCAGGCTGGAATGCCTGTGCGTGTGGTACCATTTCCTTCTCCGGGGATCTTCCCAACCTAGGCATCGAACCCATGTGTCCTGCATTGGCAGATGGATTCTTTAGAACTGAAGCACCATGGTGGCCCCCAAATCTCCTGTAGGATGTTTTAAAATGCTAATTTCCTGGCCCCCATAGGAGGTCTTTTCCTAAACCCAGGCGAGCACCCAGGAATTTGTTTTTTTCCCCAAGCATCCCAGAATGGGGGGCTATTCTGATGTTGGGAACCAGAGAGCCACACATTTAGGAACACCCAACAGTCACCTGGCTCATCCACCGAGACCGTAAGCCTTCCTCAGGGGCCCCAGCTCCAGAGATTTGCCAAACTGTCTGGTCCCTTTCGGAGAAGGAAATGGCAACCCACTCCAGTACTCTTGCCTGGAAAATCCCATGGACGGAGGAGCCTGGTGGGCTGCAGTCCATGGGGTCACTAAGAGTCGGACACGACTGAGCGACTTCACTTTCACTTTTCACGTTCATGCATTGGAGAAGGAAATGGCAACCCACTCCAGTGTTCTTGTCTGAAGAATCCCAGGGACGGGGGAGCCTGGTGGGCTGCCGTCTATGGGGTCGCACAGAGTCAGACACGACTGGCGTGATTTAGCAGCAGCAACAGCAGCAGCTGGTCCCTTTCATCTTCCTCTCTCAGCTCTTACTATCCTCTCTCTCTCCTTTTCGGCCACACCACGTGGCGTGTGGGATCTTAGTCCCCCAATCAGGGATCGAACCTTTGCCCCCTGCAGTGGAAGCGTGGAGTCTTAACCATTGGCCCGTCCGGGATGTCTGTCCCTCTGTCCCTCTGTATTCTCTTATCATCTCTTTAAATCCTTCTCAGACTTTGGTTACTAACTCACACCAGCTTGCGGGGAGTTGCTGGCAGGCCTTTTGGCCGAGAAGATGGGGAGGAGACGGAGTGGCCGGCAGGGCCTTCTTGGTGCCCTGGGGACCGCGGGGGCCTGCCTCTCCTGGAGACTGTTTGGGGAGCAATCTGTGCAGCTTCTGCAGCCCCGCTACCCACAGGCGGGGCTCCGGCTCCCACGAAGCCCACGCTTTGCGCCTGCGTGCTTGAGGCATCCAGGCTTGTTTTCACAGGTGAGGCTCAGGGAGGCTCTTCCAGCTTTCTGCATCATGACGAGATGTTTATCTCCTCGCTCGTCTCCCTGCTCCCGGGTGATGGCCCTGCAGAGGACCATCTTAATTAACAACATTTCTCTTCTTCTTAATTAAATTTGAAGTCGACTTGAGCGAGAGGGCTTGGGGAGTTCTGCGGGCTGTGGGCCAGGGGTCTGAGCCATCCCCAGGGAATGGTGGCACCTCCCAGGGCCTGATCCCTGGGACACGTGTGCAGATTACAGAGAAATCCCTCTGCACAAGGCTGGGCTAACTCTTCACTTTTGAGTGGGGGGTTTCCAAAGTCCCCACTGGTCAGGGGCACAGGGCCTGGCTTCGCTTGCTGAAGACGTGGAGCTCGGGGTTGCGTGGGGCCGTGGGAATCAGCACGCCCTGGGCCTCAAACTGTGATGCCCTAGGTCCTTGTGTCCTGAGGCACGATCCCTCATGACCCCGGTGGACTGTGACCCCCCCAATCTTTACTGGAGGATTTTCCCCTAAAGTGACTCACAGTACAGATTTATCCAGAATAGAATGTTCAGGGCTTGAAAGGAGAGTACGGATTATGGAGGTGGGGTCGGTCCCTGACTTTCATGGTGTGCTGGGTTCAGTTGCTCAGCCATGTCCAACTCCCCGAGACCCCATGGACAGTAGCCTGGCAGGCTCCTCTGTCCATGGAATTCTCCAGGCAAGAATACTGGAGTGGGTTGCCATGCCCTCCTCCAGGGAAATCTTCCCGACCGAGGGATCAAACCCTCACCCCCTGCATCTCCTGCATTGGCAGGCAGGCTCTCCACCACTGAGCTAGCTGGGAAGCCTGAATTTTCATTCCTTATACCTGTTTTTTAAATTGAAAATACACATCATACTTTCCTTGCATACTGAAACGTTTCCCTTTTAATTCTTAACCATAAAACCTTAACATGTGGGGCTTTTATGGAGAAGGGCACAAGGAAGGAGGCTGGCCCAGATCACGGCCACGAACGTGCAGCTCAGTTGGGGCACATTTGTGTGTGTGTGTGCTTTTGCCCGCGCTGGGTCGTGGTTGCTGCGTGAGGGCTGTCTCTCCTTGCAGGGTGTCGGGGCCTCTCGCTGCAGTGCCTTGCTGCAGAGCACAGGCTCTGACGTGGGTATCAATAGTTGTGGCTCACAGGTTAGTTGCTCCGGGGCATGTGGGATCTTACCGGAGCAGGGATTGAACCTGTGTCTCCTGTATTGGCAGGTGGACCCTCAATCACTGGACCACCATCAGGCGCACACTTTTTAATATCTCCAAATACATGGCACAGCATAGATGCGAGGGAGCTGTTGCTATCTGTCCACGCAGAGGGCTGCGGGAGCCACGCATATGCACAGGGTGAGTAGCGCCCAGCCTTCCTTATGCAGGCACGTGTTTTACATATGTTGTCTAATCGTTAAGATAACACAGACAGTCACCACTATCTCCCTGAAGAGGAGGAAACTGAGGCACAGGTTAAGTCATCCGCCCAAGGCCGTGCAGGTGGTAGGTGACGCAACAGGTAGCAGAGCCCAGGTTAGCCTGATGCCGTGGGAAGTCAGAGTGTATTAAAGGTGACAGGACGCTTACCCTTGTCGCCACTGGGAAATATCTCCAAGGTGCCCCAAGAGCAAAAGCAGCATTGCGCGCTAGGCTCGGAGGAGGTTCAATCTGGCAGCAAGTTATCGGGGCGACCGAGGGCTTTGGAAGATGGAGTTAGCAGACCAGCCTCCAAATTCTGCACAGTCGCATTATGCAGGGGTGAGGGGGCCAGCCTGCCCATCTTCCCTGAGGGCCACTCGCAGAGGGAAAAAGCAGCATCTCCAAATGCCACAGTGACATGACCGTGGTGGAAGGGCTTCCCTGGTGGCTCAGACTGTAAAGAATCCACCTGTCATGCAGCCACTGAGCCTGTGGTATTTAACACAGCAGCCCTAACAAACTAAAGTAATATGCATCCTAGTGTGAATCTGGTTAAAGCAATTCCAGGAGCATTTGTGATTTCAAAGAGCAGGAAAAAGTCAAAGATGCATTATTTTAGAGGATAGCAGGCAAAAACACTCTGAAATTTGGGGGGGGGGCAGGTATTAGGGGGAGAGCAGCAGATTTCTGCAGGCCCCGTGCATGTACGCTCAGTCTTTCAGTCATGTCTGACCCTTTGTGACCCCATGACCCCATGGACCATAGCCCTCCAGGCTCCTCTGTCCATGGGATTCTCCAGGCAAGAACACTGGAGTGGGTTGTCATTTCTTCCTCCAGGGGATCTTCCCCACCCAGGGCCTGAACCCCTGGCTCTTTCTTGGCAGGTGGATTCTTTACCACTGAGCCAATGTACCGCAGGCATCACTTGATTTCTGCCACTCGCTGCAGGGGTTGGGGAAGCCAGTGTGGCAGCCTTGCCGGGTGCAGCCCCCATCGGATGCATTTTCCTCCACGTTCTTCCCCTCTGAGACCTCGCTGTGTGTTTAGCAGCTTTAGTTTCAGTATCCTGGAAACTGAGCAGTGCTCACACCTCCACCCCAAGCAAGCGCGGCTCCTGAGAGCTGAGACTTCTGGATACAGAATAGTCCTGGTTTCCAGAAGGGGTCACATTCTTCTGAGCAGCTGATGTATCGTGTCCAAGCTTCATTCTCCCTCCTAGTGGGGCCTCTGGGGAGTGGGGCCTCTGGGGAGAGCTGCACGTTTAAATGGAGGGGAAGATTAAATCATTTGGGGAGAACTTTGCTTGTGTCTTTACCTGCTTCTTCTCCTGGACAAGATTGATTCATCTGTTCAGCATTAATTTATTGAGTACCTGGACTTCCCCAGGTGGCTCAGAGGTAAAGAATCTACCTGCAATGCAGGAGATGCACGTTCAATCCCTGCATTGGGAAGATCCCCTGGAGGAGGAAATGGCAACCCACTCCAGTATTCTTGCCTGGAGAAGCCCATGGACCAAGGTCCCTGGCGGGCTACAATCCATAGGGTCACAAATCTGATCTCTTTTCCGTTAATGAAAGAGTCAGACACGACTGAGCGACCAAACGCCAACCACGACGTTGAGCATCTATCCTGGGCCAGGGGCTGGGGAGGCGGTCATGAACGAACCTGATGCGGAAGCTCACATGCAGGAGAGGGGAGCCACAGGGAAGCCTTGTCGGGTCTGAAGACTCTCCCGAGAGGGGAGTGTCAGCTCCATGCCTCCTGCTCTTCGCCTGTTGTCTGTGGTCCTTTACCTGTCTTTTCCCGTCAATCTTCAGTTATAACCTGAGGCCACAGCGGTCTGGCTGGCAGACTTCTTCCCAGAGGCTTCTTCCTGCTCCAGGTACCAGGCAGGCAGTTCTTATTGAAGGTTAGCATCCATGATGATCACCTGGAGAAGTTGTGAAAATGCAGATTCCCCAGCCTTTTGTGTTGTTATTTAGTCTCTCAGTGGTGTCCGACTCTTTTGTGGCCTCCTGGACTGTAGCCCACCAGGCTCCTCTGTCCGTGGGATCCTCCAGTAAAAATGCTGGAGTGTGGGTTGCCCTGCCCTCCCCCAGGGGATCTTCTGACCCAGGGATTGAACCCACATCTCCTGCATTGGCAGGTAGATTCTTTACGCTGAGCCACCTGGGAAGCCTGGCTTGACCCTTAGGGGTTCTGAGTTAGAGGGCCAGAGGTAGGGTTTAAAAATCTGCTTTTTAAATGAGAATGCCAGAGGAGTGTGGAAACATGTGCACTGTGGTTTGAGAGCACTCTCCTAGAGCCAGAGGCCTCTTGCTGTTTTCCTTGGTATTCCCACAACATACAATAGGAAGCAGAAAATCATGAAAGCTGAAAATAGCAAACAGTGGGGAGAAAAAAATTCTTTTGGTGAAATTAGCAACTCAATTAAATGTTGGTTGAATGAAATTGGATTCTTGTTACTGTATTTTTTTTTAAGACTATTTTTTTGTGAGTAATTTTAGGTTCATAGCAAAACTGAGAGGAAGGTCCAGAGATTTCCCAAAGATCCCTTGCACCCCCACAGATGCACGGCCGCCCGCAGTATCCACATCTCCTGCCAGAGTGGTACTTGTGTTGAAACTGATGAACCTACCCCACGTCCGAGGTCAGGGGCAGAAGCCGGGAGGACCCCATGCCCAAAGGGTGGCGGCCAAGAGGAGTTACCCCACGTCCGAGGTCAGGGGGGGCGGCCAAGAGGAGCTACCCCACATCCGAGGTCGGGGGAGTGGCCGAGAGGAGATACCCCACGTCCAAGGTCAGGGCGGGTGGCTGAGAGGAGATACCCCACGTCCGAGGTCAGGGGTGGTGGTGGGGAGGAATTACCCCATGCCCCCACGCCTGAGGCCAGGGGCAGCGGGCGGGAGGAGCAACCCCACACCTGAGCCCAGGGACGGTGGCCGGGAGGACCAACCCTACGCTGTGGCTGCATGGGCACAGGAGGGCCTAGAGGAGCTATCCCACGTTGAAGGTCAGGAAGGGCAGCGGTGAGGAGATACCCCTCATCCAAGGTAAGGAGCAGCACCTGTACTTTGCTGGAGCAGCCGTGAAAAGATACCCCACGCCCAAGGTAAGAGAAACCCAAGTAAGATGGTAGGTGTTGCAAGAGGGCATCAGAGGGAAGACACACTGAAACCATACTCACAGAAAACTAGTCAATCTAATCACACTAGGACCACAGCCTTGTCTAACTCAATGAAACTAAGCCATGCCTGTGGGGCAACCCAAGACGGGGGGGTCATGGTGGAGAGATCTGACAGAATGTGGTCCACCAGAGAAGGGAATGGCAAACCACTTCAGTATTCTTGCCTTGAGAACCCCATGAACAGTATGAAAAGGCAAAATGATAGGATACTGAAAGAGAAACTCCCCAGGTCATAGGTGCCCAATATGCTCCTGGAGATCAGTGGAGAAATAACTCCAGAAAGAATGAAGGGATGGAGCCAAAGCAAAAAGAATACCCAGCTGTGGATGTGACTGGTGATAGAAGCAAGGTCCGATGCTGTAAAGAGCAATATTGCATAGGAACCTGGAATGTCAGGTCCATGAATCAAGGCAAATTGGAAGTGGTCAAACAAGAGATGGCAAGAGTGAATGTCGACATTCTAGGAATCAGTGAACTGAAATGGACTGGAATGGGTGAATTTAACTCAGATGACCATTATATCTACTACTGTGGGCAGGAATCCCTCAGAAGAAATGGAGTAGCCATCATGGTCAACAAAAGAGTCCGAAATGCAGTACTTGGATGCAATCTCAAAAACGACAGAATGATCTCTGTTCGTTTCCAAGGCAAACCATTCAATATCACAGTAATCCAAGTCTATGCCCCAACCAGTAACGCTGAAGAAGCTGAAGTTGAGCGGTTCTATGAAGACCTACAAGACCTTTTAGAACTAACACCCAAAAAAGATGTCCTTTTCATTATAGGGGACTGGAATGCAAAAGTAGGAAGTCAAGAAACACCTGGAGTAACAGGCAAATTTGGCCTTGGAATACAGAATGAAGCAGGGCGAAGACTAATAGAGTTTGCCAAGAAAATGCACTGGTTATAACAAACACCCTCTTCTAACAACACAAGAGAAGACTCTATACATGGACATCACCAGATGGTCAACACTGAAATCAGATTGATTATATTCTTTGCAGCCAAAGATGGAGAAGCTCTATACAGTCAGCAAAAACAAGACCAGGAGCTGACTGTGGCTCAGACCATGAACTCCTTATTGCCCAATTCAGACTTAAATTGAAGAAAGTAGGGAAAACCACTAGACCATTCAGATCAGATCAGATCAGATCAGTTGCTCAGTTGTGTCCGACTCTTTGCGACCCTATGAATCGCAGCACGCCAGGCCTCCCTGTCCATCACCAACTCCTGGAGTTCACTGAGACTCACGTCCATCGAGTCAGTGATGCCATCCAGCCATCTTATCCTCTGTCGTCCCCTTCTCCTCTTGCCCCCAATCCCTCCCAGCATCAGAGTCTTTTCCAATGAGTCAACTCTTCGCATGAGGTGGCCAAAGTACTGAAGTTTCAGCTTTAGCATGATTCCCTCCAAAGAAATCCCAGGGCTGATCTCCTTCAGAATGGACTGGTTGGATCTCCTTGCAGTCCAAGGGACTCTCAAGAGTCTTCTCCAACACCACAGTTCAAAAGCATCAATTCTTCAGCACTCAGCCTTCTTCACAGTCCAACTCTCATATCCATACATGACCACAGGAAAAACCATAGCCTTGACTAGACGAACCTTTGTTGGCAAAGTAATGTCTCTGCTTTTGAATATGCTATCTAGTATGACCTAAATCAAATCCCTATGATTATACAGTGGAAGTGAGAAATAGATTTAAGGGCCTAGATCTGATAGATAGAGTGCCTGATGAGCTATGGAATGAGGTTTGTAACATTGTACAGGAGACAGGGATCAAGACCATCCCCATGGAAAAGAAATGCAAAAAAGCAAAATGGCTGTCTGGGGAGGCCTTACAAATAGCTGTGAAAAGAAGAGAAACAAAAAGCAAAGGAGAAAAGGAAAGATATAAACATCTGAATGTGGAGTTCCAAAGAATAGCAAGAAGAGATAAGAAAGCCTTCTTCAGTGATCAATGCAAAGAAATAGAGGAAAACAACAGAATGGGAAAGACTAGAGATCTCTTCAAGAAAATCAGAGATACCAAAGGAACATTTCATGCAAAGATGGGCTCGATAAAGGACGGAAATGGTATGGAACTAACAGAAGCAGAAGAGGTGACAAGAATACACAGAAGAACTGTACAAAAAAGATCTTCATGACCCAGATAATCACGATGGTGTGATCATTGGCCTAGAGCCAGACATCCTGGAATGTGAAGTCAAGTGGGCCTTAGAAATCATCACTACGAACAAAGCTAGTGGAGGTGATGGAATTCCAGTTGAGCTATTCCAAATCCTGAAAGATGATGCTGTGAAAGTGCTGCACTCAATATGCCAGCACATTTGGAAAACTCAGCAGTGGCCACAGGACTGGAAAAGGTCAGTTTTCATTCCAATCCCAAAGAAAGGCAATGCCAAAGAATGCTCAAACGACCGCACAATTGCACTCATCTCACACGCTAGTAAAGTAATGCTCAAAATTCTCCAAGCCAGGCTTCAGCAACATGTGAACCGTGAACTTCCTGACGTTCAAGCTGGTTTTAGAAAAGGCAGAGGAACCAGAGATCAAATTGCCAACATCCACTGGATCATGGAAAAAGCAAGAGAGTTCAAGAAAAACATCTATTTCTGCTTTATTGACTATGCCAAAGCCTTTGACTGTGTGGATCACAATAAACTGTGGAAAATTCTGAAAGAGATGGGAATACCAGACCACCTGACCTGCCTCTTGAGAAATTTGTATGCAGGTCAGGAAGCAACAGTTAGAACTGGACATGGAACAACAGACTGCTTCCAAATAGGAAAAGGAGTACGTCAAGGCTGTATATTGTCACCCTGTTTATTTAACTTATATGCAGAGTACATCATGAGAAACGCTGGACTGGAAGAGACACAAGCTGGAATCAAGATTGCCGGGAGAAATATCAATAACCTCAGATATGCAGATGACACCACCCTTATGGCAGAAAGTGAAGAGGAACTCAAAAGCCTCTTGATGAAAGTGAAAGTGGAGAGTGAAAAAGTTGGCTTAAAGCTCAACATTCAGAAAACAAAGATCATGGCATCCTGCCCCATCACTTCATGGGAAATAGATGGGGAAACAGTGGAAACAGTGTCAGACTTTATTTGGGGGGGCTCCAAAATCACTACAGATGGTGACTGCAGCCATGAAATTAAAAGACAGTTACTCCCTGGAAGGAAAGTTATGACCAACCTAGATAGCATATTCGAAAGCAGAGACATTACTTTGCCAACAAAGGTTCGTCTAGTCAAGGCTATGGTTTTTCCTGTGGTCATGTATGGATGTGAGAGTTGGACTGTGAAGAAGGCTGAGCGCCGAAGAATTGATGCTTTTGAACTGTGGTGTTGAAGAAGACTCTTGAGAGTCCCTTGGACTGCAAGGAGATCCAACCAGTCCATTCTGAAGGAGATCAGCCCTGGGATTTCTTTGGAAGGAATGATGCTAAAGCTGAAACTTCAGTACTTTGGCCTCCTCATGCAAAGAGTTGACTCATTGGAAAAGACTCTGATGCTGGGAGGGATTGGGGGCAGGAGGAGAAGGGGACGACAGAGGATGAGATGGCTGGATGGCATCACTGACTCGATGGACGTGAGTCTCAGTGAACTCCAGGAGTTGGTGATGGACAGGGAGGCCTGGCGTGCTGCGATTCATAGGGTCGCAAAGAGTCGGACATGACTGAGCGACTGATCTGATCTGAATGTTCTATTGCTTACCTGGATCACAGATAGTTTTCCTATTGCTTGTTTTTAAAGACCTCGAGGTAGAAGGTACCGTGTTTACATCAGCTCTGGGCTCCTTTTCCCTTTCAATAAAAAGTAGAAGATTCACATGTCTCATGCTATTTGATTGAAAAACTGTCCATCACACTTGAATTTCTTAGGATTAACCACAGGTGCTGAATCTCACCTGGAACAAGACAACAGGCAGGTAGATGAGAAGGTCATGGGCGTCACCTGTGTCCATCCTGTGACCAACAGGTGAAGTGGTGGAGATCTGCTCCGAGGGAGTGTCCCCACTCTGGAGCTGGTCTTTGGACTCATGTACCAGCGTTTCTGTGTTTGGCTTGGGGGCCAGGCAAAGTCTTGCCAGACAACTTAAGGAGCTGTGGGTCTTGGACAAACCCCATGCCCTCTCTGGGCCTTGGTTTGCTATCCACAAATCAGTGGTTTCCAAGATCTCCTCTAACTCTGACGTGACACGGTGTGGCCACATCAAAGCCAGCTTATCGCCGTAGCCTCCTTATCCCCATCCAGGCTGCCTCGGCTTCTTTGCCAGCCCCTCATGGAGACTGGCGTGAGACACAGGGTAACCCTACTTGGTGCTTATCGGCAGACGGCTCCTTGGTTCTCAGGCTTGCCCGCTCTGCGTCTGGCACACTTCTGAAATATCTGAGTGGACTGGAAGGAAGGCAACTGGAGACAATTTTTTTTTTTTTTTTTCCTGTGGGGATTCCCCCCTCCTCTTCCTGCGTTTTCATCCAGCTGCTGATGCTCAGGGCCCCTGACCCTGGGGCTAACTTCCCGCCCACTTCTCATGACTCATACCTTTCATCACGTCTCAGAAGAGAGGCGCCTGTCACCTCCTTCTCCCTGAGGTTGGAAGGGCCTTGGGCAGAATCTGAGCTGGAACCCAGAGCAGCCGGCACCAGGAACCACCCTCGAGCAATTCATGAAGCTGGGCGGTCTGCTTCCAGCTGAGTCCTGGACGTTTCCTGCTTCCCAGCCCCGTTCCTCCCTTCCTGCTTGAAGCTTTCCAAAGAGGAAGGAAGACTTTCTCGCTTCTTTTGCCTCTGTCCTCTTTGAGACATGATTCTGAAGGACGCTGAGGATTCTTTGCTTCGGAGGGAAGAAGTCTGTGTTTTTCGCTGGCAGTGTGCAGCAGGAACGGGCAGGCTCAGCGCTGGCCTTGAAATGCAGACCACCGGCATCTCGCCTCCCTCTGCAGGGGCTGACCCTTTTCCTGCGAGGCTTCCGGAGAGGGTCTTCGCTCAAAACCCAACCAGAGCCCTTGCCAATGTGCTTGGGGGAGGAAAGCTTACTTGACATCAGCTTCCAGTGCATTCCTGTAATTACAGCTCAATGCTAAAGCGCTAAATGGTTATTATTATGAAGCCAGGGTGTTTGCTGCCAAGGCGATAGGAAAGACACCAACACGAGGTTTAGGGAAATCAAGGGCTTTTACTGGATTTGAGACTAAGGAGGGGAGGCGAGAACAAGAGATGGAGATCTTTAGTCATGTATGCAAAGGCGCCTTAGACTGGTGACAGCAGAGAGGTAGAATGCACAAATCCAGGTTCAGGTACCCATTTTCAAGGATTCTGGAATATATATAGGCAGCTTCAATGTTGAAATGTATACTTCCACAAACTCCGACTCAGTTCTAAGTGTTTATACAGCTCACCATATGCTGGTCATCGTCCCAAGCATGCTACATATATCTGCTCATTCAGTTCGATTTCTGTTGAGTTTTGTCATTTCCATCTGGAAATGAAATTCCATCTGGAATCTTTGTGGAATTTTCACCCAAAGACGTCTAGTGAAATCTGGGGTCGCTCCTCCCCAAAAGGAGCTCTTGGCCTGGGGTCTGATCATTCTAGATTCCAGCCCACACTTTCCCTGTTAGCGCCTGCATCGCTGCCTGGCGTTTCCAACCCTGGGAATGTTGAACCCAGGACAAGAGCTAGCGCACAGGAATGGGAGAAGGGGGGACAGCGTGGAGAATGGAGAAGGGGGCGTAGGAAGGATGGGGAAAGGACCGGGAGCTGAAAACAAGCTTGGAGGGAAGCTGAGGCCAAACCAGTTGAGGTTGTTTTTCCTAAGAGGGACCATCCGAGCAGCAGGAGGGAGATGTGTTCTAACCGCTGAGATGCCTGGAGTTTCTGTTTGCGCCACTGCTCCCCTTAGCTTCTTGTGAGCGGGTTCATCTCATGGTGGGGAGCAAGCAGGCGCTGATGAGCTAATGCTCCCAGGAACTCGGAAGGAGGGCCCGCCTTTCCTGCCAGGGCAGCGTCTGGATCTTTGGAGGACTGGTTTTGAGGAAGGGCCGGAGTCAGGTTTGATGCAGCATAACCAGGCAACAAACACACTGGCCCTGCTCAGAGGCCGTGACGTGTCTCCATCCATCTCTGAGCATCTTCTCCCTCCTTCCTTCCCCGCTTGGCACCGGTCATGCGTTTTTGGTGCTGACTGGAGGGAGCTGGTGGTGACGGTCCAGGCATGTTGAGATTCTCCCCAGGAGCCCTTTGTTGCCGTGGTCAAAGCAATGCTTCTGCCTGAGTGAGGGGCTAGGGTTGGGGGGTCCCGGGTGGGGTGGAAAGGCCCTGGGTGAGGTCAAAGCAGAGGACGCCTGTTAACAAGGGTCGGAGGTCAAATACTGGGAGGGGGCATCCAGAGAGCCAGAGGTAGGACACTTCGGAAAGGTTCGGGACGCTGTAATGGTTGAGATGGCACCTCATTTAGGATGAAGCCAAGGGTGCCTGGGGCAGCCATGGGGGCAAGTTCACGGAGGCCGGGCTTTCCTTCACGATTGCATTTGCGAATGGGTGAAGGGGTCAGAGGGAAGGTGGGTAAGTTCTCGTCTCCCTTGTTTCCTCATAAAGGGAGGCAGAGGGCTAAATGACACGGCACATGGGAAGTTCCCGATACAGTGCCTGATACATTATCAATATTCAATACATTAGCTTTCAGGGTTATGTTTTATTAATAAATAATTGTTACTAATAAAAACTAGTTGGCTGTTAGGCTCAGGTGTGCAAAACAATAGGTTCTCATTAGTTATCTCTTTTTTCTGCGTAGTGTCAGTACATAATATCGATAGCGTGTATATAGGTGCTTTCTTAAGACAGAAAACACTTGAGTAGGTTAACAGGCTACGAGGTAAAGTCAGTAGAGAGAGAGAGAAATAAAGAATGCGGGAAACATTGAGGGAGGTTATGGAAGAAATGCGCGTGAAGTTGTGGATTCACCTGGGATGGAAGGAAGGTCTGGTTTGTATTCGAGATACGAGGAAGGAGGTAGCAGTACAGGTATGTTAGGTTCTGAGTGAGGAAGTTTATAGCTGATTGTTTCTTTTTTTTTTTTCAACGAAATAAGAAGCAGGGTCATCGCTTTTGGGAAAGATGGCAGCAGGGGCTGAAATATTGACAGTGTTGCTAGGAGAATGAGGGATGGGACTGATCTGAAAATGAGGGATGGGCGAATTGCTGAGCACCTTGAAGGGCTCAGCCAGGATGGGCTATCAGCTTTGTCCTCCTGCTCACGTGCGGGGTCTGTGAGCAGTTCTCCAGCCTTGCCCAGCCGTCAGGAAGTGGGACCAAAGCAGACCTTTGGTTGGCCAGGTCCACGAATGGGGTTGGAAGTGGAAAGACGAGCAGCGTTGCTTTTGTTACTGGCAGAGAGTGGCCATAGCCAAATGGGCTTAACGGGGAAGCAAATGACACCAGGAGGGAGGTGGCAAACTGGGAGAAGAGGGAGGTGCCCCGGCTTTGGAGGACATGATGAGGTGAGAGAGTGGACAGAGAGGAAAGAGCTGGAAAGATAGGGCGTTGTGCCAGAGACCTCAGGCTTTAGAATGTCAGGCAGATGGGGGACTGCTCTGGGCAATGGCAAGTCCAGGACGCAGCCAGAAGAGTGGGTTGGGTGGTGAAGAGCAAAGATAGTGAAAAGACACTGAAATGGAGCTCCAGGAGCCAGAAAGCTCTAGTGTCCACTGGGCAAGGACCCCCTCTGGAATGGCTGAAGGGTTTGTCCGAGAAAGACCTATAGGGCATGAGAGTGAAGGACCCGAGAACTCAAAGAAACCAACCTCATCTGAGCGAAGGTAACACCCCGACTCTGAAGTCACGGTTCTTGATAACATGGTCTCCTGGGCAAGCAGGGAGGGTCCTCATTCTGTTTTGTCTCCTTGCCCACTTCTGCCCGGCCACTGGCCGGGGGACCAATGCTGGTTTTTAACAGCAAAGGGGCACAGCTGGCTATTTCCAGTGTACAGAGAAGTGGAAACTTCAACCAGAGCATCAAGGCTTTGCCCAAAATGACACCCCTGTGGTGCTGACCTCAGTCTGTCACTTCATCTCTCCCGTCCTCCCCACTTGGCTCCCACTTTTGCGTTTAACCTATTGCAGCAAAGCTGGGTCAACATGGGCCTCCTCCTCGCACGCCCTCTGGAGATTTGGCATTTAGATTTGATACAGGGACCTAGAGGGAAATTTTCCACCTTGGCAGAGGGGTATAAAAATCAGGAGGGACTGTTTTTCCTGCACAGCAACAAGAGGAATCAAATTATGACTTCTTCTTTCTCTCGTCCAACTCTCTTGCTATTTATGTAGATGTAATGGTTCCATAAAAATACCTTTTGCTCAGAAAAAGCCATCTTTTAACCCAAAGCATCCAAAATTGCTAAATTTTTAGCTTTAGTAATAGATATGCTTGGATCTCTTTCCACTTCCACTTAGAAAAAAGTGATCTATCAATGCATATATGTCCCACCTTCCTAGGTGTGACTCATTGGAAAAGACCCTGATGCTGGGAGAGATTGAGGGCAGGAGGAGAAGGGGGCAACGGAAAATGAGATAATTGGATGGCATCACTGGATATGAATTCAAGCAAACTTCGGGAGATGGTGAAGGACAGGGAAGACTGTTGTGTAATAGTCTATGGGGCTGCAAAAAGTCAGATACAACTTAGTGATTGAACAACAAAATTAAAAATTAGTTTACAAAAAGAAAAAGGATCAGGTCCTGAGATCCCTGGGTTTCATGTTGGCTTTACCATTAGCTGAACGGCCTCAGGTAAATCTTCGAAACTCTCTGAATCCCAGTTTCTTTACATGAAAATAAAAGGAAATAATAACTCCTTTATTCAATTGTCAGGAAGATTAGATTTGATTGCATGCAGCCAGGTAACTGAAATGTAGAAACACATCAATTAAGGGAAGATCCTCAACTCCCATCCACGTAGACGTCCATCCACCCATCTTCTGCTCTCAGGGCATGTGCTTCTGAGATGTTGAACTAGTTAAGACATGCTTCCCAAAGCTGTGGATCAGCTTTTTTGCTTGGTACAAATTAATCTGGAATGGGTTTCATGACCAGGACCCATGCTCTGAAAACAGTGATTAGTTCAGATGCCCATGTGGGTTTTTGGAGAGAAGGTTTTCTATAGAGCGTAGCCCATCACGTCACTAGAAAGCCATTTGGTTAAGAGCTCGACAAGAAGATCCTCTTTCCTGACAGTAGGGCAGGGGTGGAGGTGGCCAGGAGCCTCAAATATGAAGAAAAGAACCAGGACTGGAACTTACTTCAAGCACTCATCGTGTTCTAGGCACTGTGCTAGCTGCTTTCTAGTTTTAACATTTTAAAGGTATTTAATAACATTCCTTTAAGGAATTGGGAAAGTGGGAATCCTGGAGAAAAGGAATTCCAGATATTCCAGCTTTTAAACTACTTTTGAGTTTTAAAATATGAGTACAGATTGGTTTATTCAAAGTTGTTTTCTGCACACAGAATTGAAAGGAACAGGGATCACCATGGGGGGCATGACCCAGGGCCATCTCTGGACCAACAATAGACCATACGTCTGAAGAAATCAGGGATCTCCAACTGTTTGGCTCATCCCTGTGCAGTGCTTAGCAGATGATCCGTGATCGATACAGGATTTGATGTCCAGAGCTGCAGCAGCCATTTGGTGACCAAGAAGACAAGGGAAGAAAATTTCAAGGGAGATGACCCAGAGCCCTAACACATCTGAACTGCCAAGTTAACCCACTTGGTGACCATCTGTCTTCATCCCTCTTGCTTTATGCATAAATGTCTTCAGTTCACAGTCATCTTTCCCCTATGGCTGTTTTTCTAAATGCATGGCCAGAGAGATCCTAGTTGACCCAGTCTCTAAATGTGAGCTTGGAGAGGTCACCGTCTCGGCTGGGTGATCACAACCACACCCTTGATGGAGCAGCACTTCATGAGAATAACGGCAGCCGCCTGTTTCTCAAGGCTATGCTGTGAAATCGGCCGGGACCCCTGGGCTGACCTCTCCCACTTTGAAACTCTCTCTTTGAACGTGAGAGTAGAGGTCCCCGCAGTGCAGGTGGCAGAGAATGAGCCCGGCAGTTTTGTGTTTGGTTTGTCAGGGTGCCACATGGCGCTGGGTGCCAGGGCCATGTTATGTGATCTGAGCCATCTAGCTGGCCTGCCTGTTGCTATGGCTCGTGAGTGAGGAGCATAGCTGACATTCTTCCCCTCCTGGAGAATTCTACGCGGAAAGACACCTGCCCCGGTCCTCTGGGCATTTCCTCATTCCTTTTTCTGCTGGATCTGCCATCTCTGAAACCTAAGCTGGGCTTGGGGTTGGGGTGGGAGGGGGCGGTGGTGGCGGGCAGGAGAGCATCAGTGTGTTCTGAGGTTTTATTAGCCAATCATCAGACAAGACCGTGGATTTCCATAAGCATTCAGGTCAGAGTTGGGGGAGCATTTGTGACTTTGGTGTGAGTACATCTGTGTTGCCTGGAGATCAAGAAGTTCAGTTTGGGGGCTTCCCTGGTGGCCCAGTAGCTAAGACTCTGAGCTTCCAGTACAGGGGGCCTGGGTTGCACTCCTGCTCAGGTCACTAGACCCTGCAGGCTGTGATGAAGATCAAAGACCCTGCGTTCTGCACCTAAGACCCAGCACAGCCAAATAAGTGAATACATAAAAATAAATATTTAAAAAAGGAGCTCAATTTCAATTCCTCAAACGTGTCACCCTCATATGGGGCTGGTTGTCTGGGAAGAACCATCTCTTTCCAGTAACCACTGAATCCCCCCTAAGTCAATTCAGTTGTATCTGACTGTTTGTGACCCCATGGACTGTAGCCTGCCAGGCTCCTCTGTCCATGGGATTCTCCAGGCAGGAATACTGGAGCAGGTTGCTGTGCCATCCTCCAGGGGACCTTCCCGACCCAGGGGTTGAATCTGTGTCTCCTGCGTTGACAGGTGGATTCTTTACCAGTGCACCACCTGGGAAGCCCTCCCTATCCTGTAGTGACTCCTTTTCCCCTGTGTAGTGAATAAACATTTTTTCTCATGTGGGAAGGCACTTTGAGACTCAGCAACTATTCATTCCATTTCCCACCACACTTTGGAGTTATTTATTTAGGTCAGTTGGACTCATGGGTTCTCATTTTTACTACTCATGAGCTGTTCTGTCATTGGGCTTCCCAGGTGGCACCTGGGAAGATCCCCTGGAGGGGGATGATTGGGGAGATCCCCTAGAGGAGGGCATGGCAACCCACTCCAGTATTCTTGCTGGAGAATCCCAAGGACAGAGGAGCCTGATGGGCTACAGTCCATGGGGTTGCAAAGAGTTGGACACGACTGAATCGGCTTAGCACCCACAGCTCATTCCGTCATTAATTTTTGTCTCTCAAATCATCTCAGATTTGGCAAGTGGGACTGCCTTCAAGCTGACTTGAGGCCCTTTTGAGATGTTCTCCTTATGTTTTGAGTACTTTCTTTATTTGTGGCAGAACAGAGTGGTCCATGCTCGCCTCCTACTTTCCCTGCCCAGCTCTGAAATCGGTGATTCCTTCAGGGATCCCGGGTCCCTTTATTGGAAAATAGTGTGTGGGTCTGGGAATGTCCTCATCACTTCTAGGGTGTTGCTTCTCCCAGACCATCTCAGTGGGAGATGTGTGCACACACACGCACACGTGCAAGAGTTCACAGCACTCGTGAGAGTATGTACTCAAATTTACATCCCTCTTTATTTCTGCATCCCTCTCCATCTAGTGAAAACCACAGGTTTCATCATCTCCACTTTCAGTCCAACACCACAGGGTTCATTCTTGTTTTCTCCCATTCAGCACTTGTAGCTCTCTTTGCCAACAGGGAGAAATTTGGCTTCTGTTGTCTTGATGAGTTAACCATTTGATCAATCCCTTCATGTACAACCCAGATCTTATCACGACTGCCACTCGTCCTCCTCCTAATGCTTCTTGATCTTGCTTGAGCTCCAAGGCCCCCACGATGAGATGAGTTTCTCCTCTTGTGTCAGTTCAGTCGCTCAGTCGTGTCCAATTCTTTGTGACCCCATGGACTGCAGCACGCCAGGCCTCCCTGTCTATCACCAACTCCTGGAGCGTACTCAAACTTGCGCCCGTCAAGTCAGTGATGCCATCCAACCATCTCACTCTCTGCCATCCCCTTCTCCTCCTGCCTTCAATCTTTCCCAGCATCAGGGTCATTTCCAATGAGTTGGTTCTTGGCATCAGGTGGCCAAAGTATTGGGGCTTCAGCTTCAGCATCAGTCCTTCCAATGAATATTCAGGGTTGATTTCCTTTAGGATGGACTGGTTTGATCTCCTTGCAGTCCAAGGGACTCTCAAGAGTCTTCTCCAACACCACAGTTCAAAAGTATCAATTCTTCAGCCTTCAGCTTTCTTTATAGTCCAACTCTCACATCCATTCATGACTACTGGAAAAACCATAGCCTTGACTAGATGGGCCTTTGTTGGTAAAGTAATGTCTCTGCTTTTTAATATGCTGCCTAGGTTGGTCATAGCTTTTCTTCCAAGGAGCAAGCGTCTTTTAATTTCATGGCTGCAGTCACCATCTGCAGTGATTTTGGAGCCCTCCAAAATAAAGTCTCTCACTGTTTCCCTTGCTTCCCCATCTATCTGCCATGAAGTGATGGGACTGGATGCCATGATCTTAGTTTTCTGAATGTTGAACTTTAAGCCAATGTTTTCACTCTCCTCTTTCACTTTCATCAAGAGGCTCTTTAGCTCCTCTTCACTTTCTGCCATAAGGGTGGTGTCATCTGCATATCTGAGGTTATTGATATTTCTCCCAGCAATCTTGATGCCAGCTTGTGCTTCTTCCAGCCCAGCGTGTTTCATAATGTCCTCTACATATAAGTTAAATAAACAGGGTGACAATATACAGCCTTGATGTACTCCTTTTCCTATTTGGAACCAGTCTGTTGTTCCATGTCCAGTTCTAACTGTTGCTTCCTGACCTGCATACAGGTTTCTCAGGAGGCAGGTCAGGTGGTCTAGTATTCCCATCTCTTCAAGAATTTTCCATAGTTTGTTGTGATCCACACAGTCAAAGACTTTGACATAGTCAATAAAGCAGAAGTAGATGTTTTTCTGGAACTCTCTTGCTTTTTCGATGATCCAGCGGATGTTGGCAATTTGATCTCTGGTTCCTCTGCCTATTCTAAATCCAGCTTGAACACCTGGAAGTTCACGGCTCATGTACTGTTGAAGCCTGGCTTGGAGAATTTTGAGCATTACTTTGCTAGAGTGTGAGATGAGTACAATTGTGCACTAGTTTGAACATTCTTTAACATTGCCTTTCTTAGGGGTTGGAATGAAAACTGACGTTTTCCAGTCCTGTAGCCACTGCTGAGTTTTCCAAATTTGTGGGCACATTGAGTGCAGCACCTTCACAACATCATCCTTTAGGATTTGAAATAGCTCAAGTGGAATTCCATCACGTCCACTAGCTTTGTTCATAGTGATGCTTCCTAAGGCCCACTTGACTTCACACTCCAGGATGTCTAGCTCTAAGTGAGGGGGTCACACCATCCTGGTTATCTAGGTCATGAATATCTTTTTGGTACAGTTCTTCAGTGTATTCTTGCCACCTCTTCTTAATATCTTCTGCTTCTGTTAGGGCCATACCATTTCTGTCCTTTATTGTGCTCATCTTTGCATGAAATATTCCCTTGGTGTCTCTAATTTTCTTGATGAGATCTCTAGTCTGTCCCATTCTATTGTTTTCTTCTATTTCTTTGCATTGATTGCTGAGGACAGCTTTCTTATCTCTCCTTGTTATTCTTTGGAACTTTGTATTCAAATGGGTATATCTTTCCTTTTCTGCTTTGCTTTTCGCTTCTCTTTTTTCTCAGCTATTTGTAAGGCCTTGTCAGACAACCATTTTGCTTTTTTGCCTTTCTTTTTCTTGGGGATGGTTTTGATCCCTGCCTCCCATACAATATCATGATGTCCTCCTGTATAGACACCCTCAACCTCTCTCAGGCCCTGGGTCATCACGGCTCACCCCTGTCCTCTTAGTGTGGACAACTCCCCCAACGGCTTGTGCAATTCAGGATGAGAACTGGAAGAAGGAAAGGAAAACATCGGGAAAGTTGTAACCAGCCTTGGCAGGGGCGATCTCAGCGGTCAGGGTGGATACAACTCTGTCAGCAGTTTGATCTATTCAGTCTGTCTCAGGAGGGTTATCTGTGGGGGTGTGGCTACATCCCGCTAAGATCACATGTGTCTTTTCTCTCTCCTCCCTGCTTTCTGCCTTGATGACACTGTGGATGCTCAGGGGCCGTGATCCAGACTTCCCAGGTCTGGGACTTCAGAGCCTCCTTCGGTGACATGAAGAGCACACACCTCCCGGGGAGTAGTGCCTTCTGCCCGCCCCTGCTTGAACTTTCCGCTCCCTGCCACCACCCTCGCAGGCTGAGTGCCCAGCTGTCCGCCCATCCCTCCCCCTGCAGAGGCCCCTCCAGCTCCTGTGACAAATGCCTGGGAGTCATGGGCACAGGATCAGTGATGGGGGAGCCAAGGCTGGTCCTGTCCCCGGCTGGCTGGTCTCATGCCAGGGGGCCACATGTCATTTATAGTCCCTGGGGCCAGCCTCATCCTGCAGAGGTCTGGCAAGAGTGGGGTCCCCTGTTCGGCACACTGAGGATGGGCCCTCTCCTGACGCTGGTGGATTTGGGATTAGCCTGTGTGAGCAAAGGTCACGTGACCCTGCCGCCACTGCTCTTTCTGCTTTGTGACAGCTCAGGTGGCAGTGGCCCCGTCGCTCTGAGACACTCCCTTCACCCCTCTTCCCTGCATCCAGGCCCGTGGCTTTTGTTCCTGTCTGGGGCATTTAGGGGAGGGGACAGAGAGGTGCACACTCAGGCTGATGAGCAGGCGGAGGGACACAGAGGAGGAGCCAGTGCTGAACAAAACCCAGTTCTCTCTTCCCCAGCACACGTGGGCACAGAGGGCAGCTTTGCACACCAAGGCTGGGCTTTCTGTGCCTCCCCAGGCCCTGTTGGGTTGGAACATGACCTGGAAGATGGGGAGAGCTAGCTCTCTTCTCTGAGTCATGAGACGGAAGAACACGACTCCTTGGGGGCTTCTAAAGGCCAGAGTCAGACCCCCGGAAGACACACCACAGAGAAGCACAGCATGGTGACTTTCCCACCTCACTCACCATCCCATCCCTCCTGGGCTCCGAGATTCTTGAACAATGTGAATCCTTCCCCAGAGAACACAGCGGCATGGTCATAACTTGTTAAATACCATAATTAAAATAGTTCTCTTATTAACTTTGTGATAACGCTTTTTTCCCCCCTCCCTCCTCCTCCAAATTACACGTTAGCATTTTGTTAATTAAATTTCCAGTCCCAACAGAACTGCTTGCTGCTGCTGTGAGTTGTACAGGGGGCCGTCTTCCTGGTGGGTGGGAGGGTGGACCAGCAGGTCGGACAGGTTTCCGTCTTTCTGACTGGAAGGCTTCAAGGAGGAAACAGGAGACAGCATCAAGAGTCGATGCCTAAATAAGGTGCAAAGAAAAATAAGGGGCGCTCAGTTCAGTTCCTTGGACTGTAAGGAGACCAAACCAGTCCATCCTAAAGGAAATCAGTCCTGAATATTCACTGGAAGGACTGATGCTGAAGCTGAAGCTCCAATACTTTGGCCACCTGATGAGAAGGGCTGACTCATTGGAAAAGGCCTTGATACTAGGAATGATTAGGGGCAGGAGGAGGGGACGACAGAGGAAGAGATGGTTGGATGGCATCACGGACTCAATGGACATGAGTTTGAGCAAGCTCCAGGAGATGGTGAAGGACAGGGAAGCCTGGCGTGCTGCAGTCCATGGGGTTGCAAAGAGTCAGACATGACTGAGTGACTGAACAACAACAGCTAAGTTGGAATTTCAGATGTAGGATCAATAATTTTTTTCGTGTGAAAGTGAAAAAAAGTGAAAGTGAAGTCGTTCAGTCGTGTCCGACTCTTAGCGACCCCATGGACTACAGCCCACCAGGCCCTCTGTTCGTGGGATTTTCTAGGCAAGAGTACTGGAGTGGGGTGCCATTGCCTTCTCCGTTAACAGCGGCTACGTGTGAGTATATCCCAAACATTGCACGGGACATACTGATGCCCAAACTTCATTTATTATTCCCGTGGATTTCAAACGCGGTGGGGCACCCTGAACTTACTCTGGCCATCTTACACCTACATCTGCTCCCGGCTCCAGAGAAGGCAGGTCATCTCTTCTTTCAACCCATCTTGGCTCTTTAATTACTGAATTCACAATGGAGGCTGTTTTCATTGTTTTGGTCAGTTCCTTAATGCATACACTAAAAATCTTACAGTGATGTGTTGTATGAATACTCTTTTGATGTCTATCATCAATCCATTGATCTATTAATCATTCAAAGAGTGTCTAAGATGCACCAGATGCTATGTGAGGTGCTAGACACAAGAGTCAAGGAGACATGGGCTTTGACCTCAAGGAGTTCACTGCTCAGAGCAGGGGTCCTAGGCATGGCCAAATCCAGCCTGCCATCTTGTTTTCTAAAGAAAACTTTATTGGAACACAGAAATACCACCATCTCCTATTATAAATAAAACTTTATTGGAACACAGAAACACCACCATCTCCTATTATAAATAAAACTTTATTGGAACACAGCCACACCACCATCTTGTTTGTGAATAAAACTTTTCTGGAATACAGACTCACCCAATCACTTACTATTGTTTGTGGCTGCTTTCACCTACCATGGCTCACTGAGTGGTGGTAATAGACTACATTCCAAAATAAAATATTTACTTTCAACTTTTACAAGGAAAAGTATGCTGACTCTTGACCTAGAGGAAGAGCTAGTCAACGATGCATTAAGCAAGATATAAGTCAAGTGCGTGGGGATCACAATGCAGGGAGCCCCCGTGTGACTTCTGAGTACCAGTTGCAGGGAGCCACCGTGAAAGCTGGGCTTAAAGGGGATGTTGAAGGGGCAGGGTGAAGGTGGGAAAAGATGGCCTCTTGAGGGTCTCAGGACGCCAAGCATTGACAGGGTTTTGCTGATGTAACCCGCTGTAGGTACCCGTCACTCCTAACAAACCATGGGCAGGCTCCCGGAGGGCAGGGGGCATGTTTTATTCTAGAGCAGTGGTTCCCAAAGGGGATGAGGTTGCCCTCTGAGGGGCCTTTGGCTGTGTCCAGAGACAATTTTGGTTGTCACAACTTTGGGGAAAGTTGCTACCAGCAACTAGTGGGTAAAAGCTAAGGATGGAGCTAACCATCCTCTAACGCACGGGCTAGGCCCCACGACAAAGACATGTGTCCCCCAAACATCAACAGTGCTACCTTGGAGAACCCTTGCCCTGCACCCCTGTGCCCAACATGGGGCTTGGCAAATAAAAGGCATATTTGGGAAAGTTGGTCGACTGGGGGAAAAAAGTGGATGTGTTTCGGGAATGGTGAGAAGTTCGGTATCATCAGTGAGTGGAGACTGTGAGACGGCAGATGGAGCAAGAATGGAATGTTGGATTGGGGTTGCAGCAGGCAGGGGTTGACACGAAGGGGTTTTAATTTATTCTAAAGGCAGGGCGAGTACCAGGGAGGCCGCTTGGCCCAGGACAGGGGTGCGATGAGGAGGGCGCCTCGCAGAGTTATGTGGACGGCAGCACGGGGAAGAGATTGGTGCAAGAAGACCTGCCAGGTGACCTCAATTGCGGCAGTGCCAGTGGTAAGAGGGAGGGGGAAGCGATTTTGGGCAAGGCTAGAAGGTAGACGCAGCAGGATTTGGGTGCATGGAGCAAGAGGGAGGGTCATGAAGGCACTTGTTTGAGCAATTACAACACGGTTTGAGGTCAGAGCTGCGGGAGGGTAGACCAGATGCATGCAGGGTGGGGGGATGGTTGGATTAGCTCATTTCAGGGTACATCCATAAAACAGTTTTAAAAATCACTATATTCTAGATGCCAAAGTCAATCACATTTTTTTTTTAATTCATCCTTTACCACTATTTATTTCCTCTTCGGTCTGGCAACAGGATAAGCCCAGAGAAGGGGGCAGAAATAGAAATGAAAGTCGCTCAGTCGTGTCTGACTCTTGGTGACCCCGTGGACTATACAGTCCATGGAATTCTCCAGGCCAGAATACTGGAGTGTGTAGCCTTTCCCTTCTCCTGGGGGTCTTCCCAACCCTGGGATCGAACCCAGGTCTCCCGCATTGCAGGTGGATTCTTCACCAGCTGAGCCACAAGGGAAGCCCAAGAATACTGGAGCGGGTAGCCTATCTGTTCTCCAGCAGATCTTCCGACCCAGGAATTGAACTGGGCTCTCCTGCTTGTAGGCAGATTCTTTACCAACTGAGCCATCAGGGAAGCCCAGAAGTAGAAGTTGGTTTAAATCAACAAATATTTATGTGCTGAGCACCAGAGTCACTTTTCGCTGGGGATTCTGGACAAGTGACAGCTGCATCCATCTTAGCCTTGATGCCTAAATGAGACACCTCATGGTGCCCTGGTAATGGCAAGTCCCTGGGGGTCTAGGTATGTGCTGTGCTCAGCCCCAGGGAGCTCCTGAAGCCAGAGTTGACTCCGGTCCTCTGCTTGACTTTTGAGAGGACCCAGCACAGGATGCAGAGCTCTGCAGATACCTCAGCACCCTGCGGAGCCACACTGAGCAAGGAGGCTCCCCTCTAAGCCTGTAGGCTCCTCGCTGTCTGACCCCAACCATCTACCCTCGATTCAAATTACAAGTAGGATTGGAAGCCAAGAGCCAGCCAAATGCATCATGGTTCCTGCTAAGGAGATAAACCAAGCTGCCAGCCAGCAGGGCTTGGCTACAAAAGCCCACGAAGCTGCAAGCTTATCCCGAGAAGGTGATTTGGGGTGTTTGTTTCTACACGCAGCCTCTCTCCCTGCAGATGCTACGTGTTTCTTCAAGTGCTTTCGTACGCGTAGATGAGTGCTGTTGCTGGCGATGTCGTCTGGGAAGCTGTAAGTTGCATGCAACTGGCTAATCTCACTGGCTTCACTTAAGATAAGGGCACCACCATTGGTTTGGTCTGCGTTAAGTTTAACTAGCCTGGATCTCTCCTGGAGCCGCAGAAGGCACTGGTTAGTTGAGATGGTACTTTTATTTATGAATTTATTTTTTAAAACTTCTGATTTGGATTTGGGGGGTGTGTGCTGTGCTTAGTCACTCAGTCATGTCTGACTCTTTGCAACCCCACGGATTGTAGCCCAGCAGGTTCTTCCATCCATGGGATTCTCTAGGCAAGAACACTGGAGTGGGTTTCCATGCTCTTCTCCAGGGGATCTTCTTGACCCAGGGATCAAACCCAGGTCACCTGCATTGTAGGCAGATTCTTTACCATCTGAGCCATGTATGGTCGATTAATAAACAAAGTTGTGATAGTTTCAAGTGGACAGTCCAGGGACTCAGTCGTACATACACATGTATCCATTCTCCCCCAAACTCCCCTCCCATCCAGGCTGTCATGTAACACTGAGCGGAGTTCCCTGGGCTATACAGCAGGTCCTTCTTTGTTATCCATTTTAAATACAGCTGTGTGCACATGTCCATCCCAAACTCCCTACTATCCCTTCCCCCATGTTCGTCCCCTAAGTCTGTGAGTCTCTTCTGTTTTGTAAGTTCATTTGTATCATGTCTTTAGATTCCATTTATAAAGGATGTCATATTTAATACAATGTTTCTCCTTCTTTTTCTGAGTTTCTTCACCCAGTATGACAGTCTCTAGGTGAGATGCTACTTTTATAAATGAATAGCCTTGGTCCAAAATGGTCCTGCGAGGCAGGATGTGTAAGGATCACCAGCTCGTCTACTCCCAGCTGCACGGACAGCTGCCCTCCTCATCATGGTCTGGCCTCAGCCCTCGGCACACACTCGGGCAGCAGCTGCTTGATGTTCCTGTGACAGGCATGGGGCGACTTGTGGAGGGGAGCGCTGGCACCTCTTCTCAGCAGAGGAGGCCATGTCTGGGGTCCTGGGAGCAGCTGGGCTCTGGGTTGTGAGCTGCGCACTTAGAGATGCAGGAGTTCTTGCTGTTGGCTATTTTGTAGATGTGAGTAGACACTGAGATCCAGAAACCTTGGGAAGAGTTGCCTATTCTCTGCATCAGTTGCAAAGTATTATATATTATAGGATGGATAAACAACAAGGTCCTACTGGAGAGCATGGGGAACTATATCCAAAGACCTGTGATAAACCATAATGGAAAAGAATATGAAAAATGGTATATGTGTATATATATGTATAACTGAATCACTTTACTGTACAGCAGAAATCAACACAACCTTGTAAATCAACTATACGTCAATAAAATAAAATTTTTTTTAAATAAACATTCTTTAAAAAAAGAAGAAAGCTTGTGATTATAGAGGAATTATGAAGCAATCCATGAACCTTCATTTTTTCAGACAAAGTATAATTACAGGGCTTCATTTCCCAGAAGATTCAGATGGACATCAAGGGCTCAATTCAGAATACATTTTGCCATACTCTTTTTTTTTTTCTTCATGAATTACATTTTCCTATGTTTTCTGAAACACAGAATATCAAAACACAAGCTCTTTTTCATATTTATTTAAAAATCTATTATATCATTTTGAAAAGAAATATGGATAGGCTTTGTATTCATATAAAGTGTTGTAAAATATGTTTTTGCTACTACATGAAGTCATAAAATATGGGTAATAAAAAGTAAAGGGGCTTCCTTGGTGGCTCAGGAGTCAAGAATGCACCTGCCAGTACAGGAGACTTGGGTTCAATCCCTGGGTCGGGAAGATTGCCTGGAGAAGGAAATGACAACCACTCCAGTGTTCTTGTCTGGGGTCCTATGGACAGAAGAGCCTGGCGGGCCACAGTCCATGGGGTCACAAAGAGTTGGACATGGCTTAGTGACTAAACCACAGCAATGAAAGACGAAAGAAAAGCTCATAAAAAAAGAGTTTCCCATTCTCTATCTTATTTTATAGTCACTCACTGATTCATCTGTATTCTCTATATTCCCTATCTTATTAATTCATCCATATTCTCCATCTTACAGTCACTCATTGATTCATCAAACATCTATTGTCCTTCCCTGTGTGTGGGGCAGGCTCCATGCTTCCTCCATGAAGTATGTTGGCTTCCTGGGCTATCCTGGGTAAGGTCACTGTCATTTCAGTAGCAAAGCTCTGGGTGGGAGTCAGGAGACAAAACCTGCCTTCTCCATGTGACCATGAGCCAGTCTCTTCCATCCGAAGAAGGTACGTTTCTCCCCCGAGGTTCCTGGCATCTCCGATTTCCTCTTTCTGTTCTAGTGGCGGGGAGGACTGGATTCGTGTGTCTGGACAAACCTAGTCTTCCTGTCTCCCCATCAAGGGTGAGGAACAGATGAAAGGGGGATGAGGGACACCAAGAGAAAAACAGACAAAATGCAGAAAGCTCGTGACTTCCTGCAGGGAGCTGAGCCACCAGGTTTGAACTTGAACGCTGCAGTGCCCCGGTGCTCCCTGGCCGCTACCCGATGGTGCAGTCCGGACGGGTGTTCTCTGTCAAGTCAGCGACTGTGGCTCAGGGCGAAGACCGACTCACATACACATCGCCTTGGCAACGTTTGGGTAAACCCGCTCAGCGGCCAGAGGATACGGACAGCTTCCTTTCTTCCTTTTTTCTTTCCTCACTTAACACTAGCCTAAGGTAAAGAGCGGTTGAGCTGGATTAACTCCCTCCTTTTGAAAAAGATTTCTTACCTGGGGATATATTTGGCTCTGAAATTGCTGGTGAAAATTCATCTAAGACGTCAGCCCAAGGCATTCTGGGGTCTTCAACTTTTACTGATAACTGGAGGGTGGAGCTCATGACTCGGTTGGATCCAGGGTCACCTAAATGGCCTTTCAACGATGTAGCCAGCATCTGAGCCATTGCCTACCTAGGGCCCCAGGATCTCACACCACCAGGACGCTGGAACCTCAAAATGGGCTTCCTCCAGAGGGGCCCAGAGCTGATGCAGGAAGCAATCTCACACCCCCATCCCCTCCAGAGGTTGACACTAGAAACTCCAAGAACTTATTTATAAAGCATCGAGTCTCTTGGACTCCCCTGGCTGTTTTATTTTCTTGCTTTTCTGACTTGGACCTTGAGGCTGCACGCTTGAAGAATCACGCTTACCTGGGGGCCAAAAAATTCATCCAGGAAATACAGAGATAAGGGTGTCCCAGGTGGCTTAGTGGTGAAGAATCTGCCTGCCAATGTGGGAGATGCAACACAGGTTCGATCCCTGTGTTGGGAAGATCCCCTGGAGAAGGAAAGGGCAACTCGCTCCAATATTCTGGCCTGGAAAAGCCCATGGACAGAGGAGCCTGGCGGGTTACAGTCCATGGGGTCACAAAGAGCTAGACACGAGCGAGTGGTGAACATGCATATACACACACAAATACAGCTTCGGGCTTTCTGGAGCTCAGCTTCTAAAGATGGGTGGGCAGTCTCTACGCAATGTGAGAATCTCATTTGCTCGATTCCCTGAGCACTACAGTTTCCCTGTGGTGAGGGGTCCACAGCTGCAGTTGAAACTGGTGGGTCAAAGGCTTCACTCTGCACTTCGTCCCAATGTATGGGTAATAGAATTTAAACTCTTTCACTGATTGGGATAACTATAGAATATTCTTTTCCAAAGATAAAACATCTGAAAAACGACAGCCTCTGTGGATATGAGCCTTACCTTTGCAACAGACAGGTACCTAGACATCCTAATGTGTAGGTGTGGAACACTTCCAGTGGGATGTTTTTAAAGACATTCAAGGAGCTCATGGGAGGAAATCCTTGGTGATTCCTCTCTAAAGTTCATTGCTTCTTTTCTTCTTTCTGTTACCCAGATTTTTCTGCCTTGGGTTATCTTAGAATACTGTGTCCTATAGCTTAGAACAGGCATCCAAGATCAGTGGTAAAGAATCTGCCTGCAAATGCAGGAGATGAAGGAGATGAGGTTCAATCCCTGGGTCAGGAAGATCTCCTGGAGGAGGAATGGAAACCTACTCCAGTATTCTTGCCTGTACAATCCCATGGACAGAGGAATCTGGTGGGCTACAGTTAACAGAGTTACAAAGAGTCGAACATGACTGAGCAACTGAACACGCACAGCTTAGACAAACAAAAAATGTACTTAGTCTGGGTAAAATTCAGAACTCAAAGGTCTTTGGCACCTCCATACCTCTCCTTTTGAGATCTGCTTAGCATTTTGGGTATGTGTGGACATCCTTTGTTTTGGACTCTAAAGTTACTTAAGTCATATTTCTTCTTTATGAATCAAATGCCCTTGTCAGAATTTTTTTTTCCTGTGTTTTAGAAGGTTCTATAGCACAGAGCACAGTATACTCAAAGCTATGGTTTTTCCAGTAGTCAAGTATGGATGTGAGGCTTGGACCATAAAGAAGGCTGAGCACTGAAGAATTGATGCTTTTGTACTGTGGTGTAGGAGAAGACTCTTAAGAGACCCTTGGACTGCAAGGAGATCAAACCAGTCAATTCTAAAGGAAATCAATCCTGAATATTCATTGGACTGAGGTTGAAGCTGAATCATCAATACTTTGGCCACCTGATGCAAAGAGCCAACTCATTATAAGAGACACTCTTGAGAAATCTGTATGTAGGTGAGGAAGCAACAGTTAGAACTGGACATAGAACAACAGACCTGTTCCAAATAGGGAAAGGAGTACGTCAAGGCTGTATATTGTCACCCTGCTTATTTAACTTATATGGAGAGTACATCATGAGAAACGCTGGGCTGGAGGAAGCACAAGCTGGAATCAAGATTGCTGGGAGAAATATCAATAACCTCAGATATGCAGATGACACTACCCTTATGGCAGAAAGTGAAGAAGAACTAAAGAGCCTCTTGATGAAAATGAAAGAGGAGAGTGAAAAAGTTGGCTTAAAAATCAACATTCAGAAAACTAAGATCGTGGCATCCGGTCCCATCACTTCATGGGAAATAGATGGGGAAACAGTGGAAACAGTGTCAGACTTTATGTTTTTGGGCTCCAAAATCACTGCAGATGGTGATTGCAGCCATGAAATTAAAAGATGCTTACTCCTTGGAAGGAAAGTTATGACCAACCTAGATAGCATATTCAAAAGCAGAGATATTACTTTACCAACAAAGGTCCGTCTAGTCAAGGCTATGGTTTTTCCAGTAGTCATGTATGGATGTGAGAGTTGGACTATAAAGAAAGCTGAGCACTGAAGAATTGATGCTTTTGAACTGTGGTGTTGGAGAAGACTCTTGAGAGTCCCTTGGACTGCAAGGAGATCCAACCAGTCCATTGTAAGGGAGATCAGGTGTGAGTGTTCATTGGAAAGACTGATGATGAAGCTGAAACTCCAATACTTTGGCCACCTGATGTGAAGAAATGACTCATTGGAAAAGACCCTGATGCTGGGATAGATTGAAGGCGGGAGGAGAAGGGGACAACAGAGGATGAGATGGTTGGATGGCATCACCGACTCAATGGAGATGAGTTTGAGTAAACTCTGGGAGTTGGTGATGGACAGGAAGGCCTGGTGTGCTGCTCTCCATGGGTTGCAAAGAGTCAGACACAACTGAGAGACTGAACTGAACTGAACTGATGCTGGGAAAGACTGAAGACAGGATGGGAAGGGGATGTCAGAGGACAAGATTGTTGAATGGCATCACCGACTCAATGGGCATGAGTTTGAGCAAGCTCTGAGAGATGGTGAAGGACAGGGAAGCCTGGCGTGCTGCAGTCCATGGGGTCACAAAGAATTGGACACAACTGAGCGACTGAACTGATACAAGAGGAGAAACTCCTCATGGGGGCCTTGGAGCTCAAGCAAGATCAAGAAGCATTAGGAGGAGGAAGAGTGGCAGATCCCCTGAAGGAGGGCATGACAACCCACTCCAGTGTTCTGGCCTGGAGAGCCCTATGGATAGAGGAGCCTGGCGTGCTGCAGTCCATGGGGTTGCAAAGAGTCAGACACAACTGAGAGATTGAACAACAAGTAGCACAGAGACTCCTAAGAACCCAAGATTTTCTATAACCGCCTTTAACATATGTTGACCCCTACTTGTTTGAGACATTCAAATTTTTTTTTCATTTTTTTGGCCAGCTCTGATAACAAACCCCCTTTGACTACTCAGTCTTTAGTCAGCAGCTTCCCAGGAAGAAGTAACCGAGGCCAACAGTGGGAGACCTTGAGGAGAATGGGCAGGGAGGGCGTAAACCCACTGCAGTCTGGAGAGCGTCTTCCATCTCCAGGTCTGCGTCAGTGTGGAACCTCCAGGGCCCTCCTAGCTTGGAGAACTCGTGGTATCTCTCCCTAGCCTTGCCTGGGCTCCAACCAGTTTTCACAGAACTCTGATCTTGGCAGCGTAGGCTTGGAAGCCAAAAGTAGACTCTTTATACTTTGATCCTTAAAGAAACTGGAACAAATCTCGTTGTTTATTAAAAAAAAAAAAAAGGCAAGGGTGAGTTTCCCTGGGGTGTGGGGAGGATTGTGCTGGGAAAGAAGGCACATGGTCCAAGCAAAAGCTGATGAGAAAAGTCTTCCAGTTGGATGGGGTTCCTACGTTTCTCCGGGCAAAGGGGAGATCTACTCGCAGATAAAAATCAGCTCATCACCCTCCGAGCAGCAGCTGGGCGGGCAGCCAGGTTGCAATGATTTCCTCACTTTTAAATTTGATTATTATTTCAGAGTTATTGGAAGCCTGTGATGCATTTGGCTCAGCAGCCAACACGCAGGAGGAGGAGGCGGCCTGGTGGGATTCATGCTTTCCTCTTCACTTTTTCCATTTTTCATCAACATCAGCATCTCACTAGTTAAGAGATGCTGAGAAAATCTCATGGGATCGCCATAGAGCCACCAAAATGGTACCCTCCTCGCTCTCCTCCCAGCCCCCAGGTCAAGTCGGCCTGCTCCTTGCTCTCACGCCCACCCCACCTCTTTCTGCATCTGTGTCAATGAGATGAAGTGTCTATTTTGTTTAAAATGACCCTAGGATGGATGGTTTTCTATTACAGCCTGGAAACAAACCATCCCGGTGATTACCATGGCATTATAACTTGAAAGAGAAGAGAAAAGGTTTGGGATGGCACACATTCTCTTTTCCTATTTGCTTTTAATATTTACTGAGCGCTACTGTCTGTCGGACTCAATGTGTTATGAATTATCTAGCTCACTCCTCGAACCTCCTTACGAGACAGGCCCCGTGTTCTTGGCCCCATTTGACGAATGTGGAAAGAGGCTGGGAAAACTACAGGGGCTCCCTGAGCCGGGAAGTCCACGTTCATCTCTCATCAAGTCCCAGATGAACCACTCGGCGTCCTGCCTCCTGTGCTTCTGAACTTTGGTCCGAGCCTGATGTTCTAAAATATCAAAAGCCGATGGACAAGTTTTCGGGAACTGAATTAAAACTCGGGTTTGCAGAAATGTTTATAATTAGTGGTCTGACACGTCAAGCATCTTGAAGTTGAAAGCATCCATTTAAGGATGCATGCTTATGTTTTATTTTTGCTTCTGAGACCAAACTGGAGCTCTCTTATCTTTGCGTTGGAAAAGACCATTGGAAAACCAAGTCGTCTTGGGATAATCTCAGCGCAGTGCACCCAGGGATGCAGCAGCTGGTCGGCTTGTTGAGCAAGCTATCCGAAGGTGGGATAATCTCACCCAGTGGATCCAAGATGGCACATATGTTGGTGACCCTGCGGGAGATTGTTAGTCCTGGTACTCCCTGCGGGTGGCTCTCATGAGGAATTGTTTCACCCCCACCCCCTCCATTTGCCCATTAGAAAAGCTCAGGATGAAACAATCTGGATATGAGTAAGTGCTATAGGGGTTTGCAAATGAAGCCAAGATTTTTGCAATTGGTTGCTGTTTTTTTCTTTGGGGCTAACAGTGGATTGTGGTTTATGGCCAGGTGCAGAGTTGTTTATAGACTGTTAGTGGAAGGAGAAGCCAGAGTAGAGGGAGCCAATGGCAAATACCATATCCTCCAGGGCCAGGAACCCCAACCTCTGGGATCTAACGCCTGATCATCTGAGGGGGAGCTGATGTAATAATAATAGAAATAAAGTGCACGAGCAATGTGATCATCCCCAAACCATCCCCCACCTGTGGTCCATGGAAAAACTGTCTTCCATGGAACCAGTCCTTGGGGTCCAAAAAGTTGGGGGCATTTCATGGATGGCTCATGGATGCCCCTGAGAAAGTTGAAGTAGAATATTTAAGTCAAGTTTCCATATAAATCACTCTGGATCTAGAAGAGATTTATTGTCAGGAGATGAGTCAGTCACATTGCTAGGTCCTGAGTTAGCACTGGGTATTGCTGAAGCTGAAGCTCTAATATTTTGGCTACCTGATGCAAAGAGCTGACTCATTGGAAAAGACCCTGATGCTGGGAAAGATTGAGGGCAGAAGGAGAAGGGGGCGGTAGAGGATGAGATGGTTAGATAGTATCACCGACTCAGTGAACATGAATTTGAGCAAGTTCTGGGAGGTAGCAGAGGACAGAGGGGATTGGAGGGCTTCGGACCAAAGGAATGCAAAGAGTCAGACATGACTTAGTGACTGAATAACAGCAACAACACTATTCAGTGGAATTTTAACAGAGGAACAAGTCAGATAGTAGGGAGCGGGGATGATTTCTTGTTTTCCAAAGGAGTAATAGATAATCATGACCTGGCAGGAGTTGTGGTGCCCATGGGGTTGATTCTAGGAGACCATTTCTGAAATAGCCCTTCAAAGCAAAAAGGTGTATGCGTCACTGGGCTGAATTCAGGAGTCTAAGTGAGGCAGACCCTCAGGTTGATGACCGCACGCCGGCACGTCTGGAAGGTCCTTTGTCAGGTTGACAGTGTCTGACAGAGGCACCTGTGACCCATCAGCCGTTGAGCATCACTCTCGAAGCCTCCCCACCTCCCACTCTGCGTCCTTCCCAGGCCCTCCTCAAGGGGACCAATGACACGGATACGTACAGCAGATGATCTGGTCTAGGATGCAGATTGCACAGTAGTGCAAAGAAGCCACTCCAAGGGTGACCAAGTCTGGCTTCCTCAGCACCTCATCCCCTCGTCTGAGGGACCCAGTATGGAAGGAACGGTCCAGGGACCCAGGGAGTGCAGAGCTGCTCGCCGCCTACCGGAGTCATTCACAAGAGTATATGTTTACTTCCAGAAGCTCCAGGAAGTTGGCTCAAATCCCTTCCTGCACTTCTTGAGAGCCAGGCCCTAGAAAATGCGGGTGCACGTGTTCGAGAAAATATCAGGCATTTGCCCAGTTTTTTGTGCATTTTTCGTTCTCCTTTCACAGATGCTTTTCTTGAATTTTATTTATTTATTTTTGGCTGTGCTGGGTCTTCGTTGCTGAGAAGGGTTTTCTCTATTGCGGAGCTCGGGTTTCTCCCTGTGGCTTCTCTTGGTGCGGAGCACAGGCCCCAGGCACACAGGCTTCAGTGTTTGTGGCCTGTGGGCTCAGCGGTTGCAGTTCCTGGGCTCCAGAGCACAGGCTCAGTAATTGTGGAGCAAGGGCTTAGTTGCTCTAAGGCACGTGGGATCTTCCCGGACTAGGAATCGAACTTGTGTCTCCTGCACTGGCAGGTGGATTCTTAACCACTGAGCCACCAGGCAAGTCCTTCATGGATGCTTTGATGCCCAAAGTGTCGTTGAGTTGGTTAATACAATAAGCTATTGCAATTATTGAGGGAATGAATGGAATAAATGAGAGCACTAAGGAAGCAGAGGACAGAGCCTATAAAAGCAACTGAGGGACTTGCCTTGCAGTCCATTGGTTAGGACTTCACCTTCCAATGGTGAAGTGGGGGGGCGGTCTGTGGGTTCCGTCCCTGGCTAGGGAGTCAAGATCCCACAAGCCTCACAGCCAAAAACACACACACACACAAAACATAAAACAGAAGCAATATTGTAACAAATCCAATAAAGACTTTTAAAAATGGTCCACATCAAAAAAAAAAAAAACACTTAAAAGAAATAAAAGCAATTGAATCATTTCTCCTCACTCTTTCAGAGCACAGTTTAAGGTCAGGGCCAAGAGAAGACATTTTCTGGGAAATTGGTAATGCTTGGAATATTGCTGGGAAATGAAAAGTTTAATAGCTATCATTTTGAGAGTGTGATATGTACCAGGCATTGTACTAAGAGATTGGCTTTGTTTATAAATGCATTTATATCTTGCATAAATCAGAAAAAGAATGGTTTCTCCCATCAAGAAGTACTATTTTTCCAACCCTTGAAACTGGGTGTGGCTTCGCGTCTTCGGTTAATGTGTTTTGTTTTGTTTTTTAATTGGAGTACAGATGCTTTGCAAGCTGTGTTAGTTTCTGCTGCTCAGGAAAGTGAATCAGCTCCACGGGAAACTTCTTGAGTTGCATGAAGTGTGTCAAGTACCCTTTGGAGTTTCAAGAGGGAACGTGGGATTTCTCTCGAGAGGCTGCAGTGGAAAAGGGTCTCATCTCACGTTAAGGGGAGAATCTCCTGGTTTTTCTCGAGTTGCAGCGGGAAGCTTGGGGTTCCTCTCGAGTTGCGACAGGGACCTCGGGGATTTTTGTATTTCTTTTCCATTTAGGTCACCACAGAGCACTGCCATGTCTGTTCTCAAATGTTGTCTTTAATGTTTAACATGCCCTATCCCATTTCATCGTTACTACTGCGAGGTTGGTAGAATTACCCCGATTTCACAGATGAGGAAGTTGAGGATCCATCCATGAGAAAATTTACATTTCCTCCCGATTTGCATTTCTAGTAAGTAGCAGCGTTCAGATGGGAAGACAAGTCTGTCCTCAGACCTTAGGACTTGGGCGGATTATTTAAACCTCGGCCTTGGATGCCTGGCATCTGTGGTCTGTTAATGTGACTTGTGGGCACAGTATGGATGCTGCAGTAAAATCCCACCGCACCAATAACCTCACCACCCAAGGCATCTCTCTCCCTACACGATCCCTTCTCACCCTGTCCCCCTTCTTTTGAGGTTTCTTTCTCGCCAGCTTCCTCTTCTCCATGTTGTGAAATGGTTTTGTCTCTGTTGCTGCCTGTCCCAGCCCTTAGGCAAGAGGCGCTGAAGTCAATTCCCCAGGTTTGCCCTGACCTGTCTGTCGCATCTCACACCGCACCGGGGAGGCTTCTCCTCTCGGCTTTATTAATCACTTCAATTTGGCATTGTGTGTGTTTTATGGTCTTTACTTCCGCCCTCACTGTGCCCCCGTTCAATTATGTTTACCTTTGAAAGCAACACTGGAAGGGAAAAATCTCTGCCTTCTGCCAGATGTTAAACAAGAAAAGCGATCCTTAGACACACACATTTGCACATTTCTGCCTCCAGTTTTTCTCTTTATTTTATTTAAGATTTTTTTTTGATGTGGACCATTTTGAAAGTCTTTATTGAATATGTTACAATATCGCTTCTGTCTTATGTTCTGCTTTTTTGGCCCCAAGGCATGTGGGATCTTAACTCCCTGACCGGGGTTTGAACTCGCACCCCTGCCTGCTTTGGGAGGCGAAGTCTTAACCACTGGACCTCTAGGGAAGTCCCTTCTTCTTTAACACACATGGATAAATAGAGAGAGAGCAAAGACCAGTTACTTGTTTTTAACAATGAGCAGAAGGCATGTTGTCCTGGGGTATGCGTTCGTATGCGTGCTCATGCGTGCTCAGTCGTGTCCAACTCTGCGATCCCATCGACTGCAGCCCACCAGGCTCCTCTGTCCCTGGGATTTTCCTGGCAAGAATGCTGGAGTGGGTTGCCATTTCCTCCTCGACGCAGGGGCCAAACCCATGTCTCCTGCATCTCCTGCATTGACTGGGGGATTCTTTACCCCTGAGCCACCTGAAAAGCCTTGTCTTGGGGTATGAGGTCCCTAAATCAATGCATCTCACACTTGAATGCACATAGAAACCACTGGGGCTCACAGAAGATACCGATTCTGATTCAGTAGGTCTTGAGTCTGAGATTCCACATTTCATGCCAGGAAGTCACGAGATGATGCTTTACCGAAGGATCCAAGTTTTCCCTGCCCTCTTCCTTCTGCGCCTCCCTCTCTGGCCCTGAGGTTTCTCGCTCTCCATCTTTCAAGGAGTGCCCTTGCCTCGGGACTTGTTCTGGGCTTCCCGGTCATGCAGGATCTCCCACGAATGCTGTGCCCATCTCAGCGGGATCACCTTTAATGGCCAAGAGCCTTTTATGGTTTAGGCTGGAGTCTCCCCACTAAGCCCTTCCCAGGATAACAGTTAGTTGTCCCTGGCTGGTAGACAAAAGAAGTGCATTTTGCTGGAGCCAGTTTTCCCCAAAACGTTAAAGGCACCTTTATCTCCAGGTAATTAAAGCTCTGACTGATGAATGCATAATTACGCATAAGCTGGACTCAAATGATCACCTTGGTCTTTCATCTCTGAGCTTACTTCACGCAGAGAGGTAACCGTCCCGGGCGTGCTTTAGAGAATAGCTATTTGGAGGTGTCTGAGTTGGGTGGAGCCCTTCCAGGGGCTGGCCGGCCCCACGATGACTGTGATCTGTGAAGGTCAGAGTTGTGTCTGTCTCCATGGAGTCGTGGCTTCGGTGGCTGCAGGGGCCTTGGGGAAGGCGTAACACTGCTCAGGATTTGCTAGAGTGTTTGGAGGTTCAAACTTCGGCCTGCAGATCTGGCCCTGCTCTGCTTGTGGATGAAAGGGCAGATGGGGCTCTGCTGGCTCTGGCCCCTGGGTCGCTGACCTCCCCCGACCCCCTCACTGCTTGAGAACAGGCTCTCCCTTCGTCTGGCCGCCCTTGGCTCTAGTTAGGCCGGTATCACTGCTGGCCTGTGACTGTCTCACCGGGATCTGGGTCACCTGACTTCTCACCTCCTGGGAAGATGTTCGTGGAAGCACGGGGAGTGCTGGGTAGATTTCCAGGTCTCAGAACACCTGAACCAAAAGAGACCCATCGAGTGAGGGTGGAATTCCCCGGTTTCAGACACCAAATGAGCTCAACCCACCCCCAACCACGAGCTCTGCATCCGGTGCGTGCTCAGTCACCAAGTCATACCTGACTCTTTGGGACCCCATGGACTGTAGCCCGCCAGGCTCCTCCGTCCATGGAATTTCCCGGACAAGAATACTGGAGTGGGGTGCCATTTCCTCCTCCAGGGCATCCTCCCGACCCAGGGATTGAACCCACATCTCTTGCATTGGCAGGAGGACTCTTTACTGCTGGATCACCTGGGAAGCAACAGATCACCTGGGCAGCAGATGACTACACGCTCAACTCCTCTGAGTCCTGGTTTCTCAGGTGTGAGATGGACACTGAGGCGTCAACTTCAAGGGATGGATTTGGTGAACGGAAGTCTGCTTTGGCTTAGCACATGGTCTGGCTATGCTTTGGTATTCCTATACCTTTGCACAGTGGAGCGATATAGAGATAGCGCGGGACAGGGAGGGGCTTCCCAGGTGGTATTAGTGACAAGGAACCGGCCTGACGATGCGGGAGACCCAGGTTCGATACCTGGGTCGGAAAGATCCCCTGGAGGAGACCATGGCAACCCACTCCAGTTTTCTTGCCTGAAGAATGCCACGGACAGAGGAGCCTGGTGGGCTACAGTTCATGGAATTACAAAGAGTTGGAAATGACTGAGCGACGGAACAACAGCAACAAATACTTTTGTATGCTCCTTGGCTGCTGTGGACCGACAGGAATTGTTTGAGTCACCGCTTTGAGGGTTCCTTCCTCCCTAACAGATCCTCAAAAGCTGTTGGAGCCCACGGGACAGGTGCGGCAGACTGCTTCTTTAAATGGTTAGAAAGGGGGTCACAGCAAACGTTCGTCTGATCTCCACAAGTGCAGGGTCTCATGTGGGGGCCAATTAGCTGGGTCTAAACATACATGATGAAATAAAGGAAATCATCCGAAGGCATTCAGGGGTAAGTAGACCTTTGATGGGTAACTGCTACCTGCCACGCTCGGCACTGTGTATTTTTCACAGACGTTAATTTCTCCTCTTCTTTCACCGGCCTACTTTCGAGGCTTAGAGAGGCAACTCCTCCCAGTTTGTGTTACAGTTAACTCACCCATACAGGGAGCCCACTCCCAATAAAGAGCTTTGACACCACTGTTCTTTTAAGCCTGATGTCTTGGCTATTTTTTTTCTTTTTTCAATTCATAGACAAGTTTCTCAAATGTGCCTCCCTTCCCGTATAAGACGTTCATCCTTCAATTCCCCTGAAATGAGGCTTCTGCTCCCAGCTGTCTGCTGACCATCACTGAAAGGTCAATAACACCTCTCTGTTGTCCCATTCCATCATCTTTTCTCCTTGGGTCATCTTTCTTTTCTACATTCCATTGTTGATGGAAGCATTTTCCTTCGACTCTAAGACAGTCTTGCCAGTTCATCTCCTCCCTTTTGCCTCACCCCCTCTCTCTCTGCTGCCTTTTTCCATCCTCATACTTAGGATTTTGGTCCGATTTCCATGTCACATTCCTTGAAGAACTTTATCTGCGGTCAGAGTTTCAGCTCTATCTTTTATGCCAACCGTTGTCTAAACTTGCATCTTCAGACTTTTCCTCTAATGAGCTACAGGCATGGACAGCTGAACCCCTCGAAATGTCTTGGCAGGACCCCCACAAGCCTAAGATACACTCTCTGTCCCTCTGTGACTCTCCCTTCACTTTCTGGTGTCTCTGCTTTTGCCAAGGTACCACAGGCCCTCCCCACCGCTCACACCAAGGAGAGATCCGTTACCTTTGACCACTCCGTAGTCTGACCCTCATGTTCAGCTTTGTACCCTAGACCTACAGCCCCGGTTCCTGACCACACAGCCCATCCCTCTGTGAGGCCCTGAACGCCTCACATCTGGCTTACTGGCACGATTTCCCAAATGCTTTAAATTCTTTCATCCACTCTCCAGACTGGGGCACTCTATGCCACCCAGCCAAAGTATTTCTTCTTCTGGAAATGCCAACTTTATTATATTTGTCTGCCTGGAAAGCCTACAGGACCAGTGCCACAAGCCTTGACTTGACTTGAGAAGTTCTCCGTGATCTCTATTTCTTTCCAAACTGCTCTGCCACTGATCACCCACAGAAACACTTGGCTCAAGTCAAATTAGACTGCGTTCTAATTAGGATCAAGTTCCATTGCCAGTAACAGGATAGCCCCAAATAACAGAGACGTAAACTACTCAGAGGCTTGCTTCTCTCTTATTTCAAAGACCTGGTCTAGGCAGCCCCGGACAGGAATGGTGTTCTTCATCCAGGTGCCCAGAGACCCAGCCTGCCTCTGTCCTGCTGTTTCCTTGTGTGACCTCCAGTGCCAAGGTCACCCTAGATAACGATTAGCCATTTCACATCAAACTCACCAACCCGCAGTCCAGCCAGAAAGGAGGAAGGAGCAAAGGATACAGGTTTTCCTTTGAGGACATTATTTGAATATTGGACGGATAGTTTCCACTTAAATCTCATGGGCCACAGTTAAGTTATGTGACCGCATGCAGGCTCAAAGGAGACTGGGAAATGTGTATTTACTGTTGGGAGGAGGGCAGGTTCTTGTTCGTGCCAGGCTAAGATTTAGAGTTTTCATACGAAAGCAAGAAGTAGGAATAGCCAGTCATCTTTGCTGTTCTTGTTCAGTCATTCAGTCATGTCCAACTCTTTGCGACCCCACGGACTGCAGCATGCCAGGCTTCCCTGTCCTTCACTATCTCCCGGAATTTGCTCAAATTCACATCCATTGAGTCAGTGATGCCATCCAGCCATCCACCCATCTGTCTCCTTCTCCTCCTGCCTTCAATCTTTCCCAACATCAGGGTCTTTTCCAATAAGTTGGCTCTTCGAATCAGGTGGCCAAAGTATTGGAGCTTCAGTTTCAGCATCAGTCCTTCCAATGAGTATTCAGGGTTGATTTACTTTAGAATTGAGTGGGTTCATCTCCTTGCTGTCCAAGGGACTCTCAAGAGTCTTCTCCAGCATCACAGTTCAAAACCATCAATTCTTCAACACTCAGCCTTCTTTATGGTTCCCTCACATCTGTACTTGACTACTGGAAAATCATAGCTTTGACTATATGGACCTTTGTCTGCAAAGTGATGTCTCTGCTTTTTAATATGCTGTCTAGGTTGGTCATAGCCATGCCGTGCAGGGCTACCCCAGATAGACTGGTCACAGTGAAGAGTTCTGACAAAAAGTAGTCTATTGGAGGAGGAAATGCAAACCATTCCAATATTCTTGCCAAGAGAACCCTACGAACAGCATGAAAAGACAAAGAGAAAGCTACGATCCTTGCTACAGCGGCCTTTTCTTTTCCTCACAAGCCGTGATCTTTCTGTCACCATGCTGATACAAAATGGTCTTGCCTGGCAAACTCTCTGACTTACCTGAATCCTGCTCCTCAGAGAAATGGGCACTGATTTGGATTTGCTCACATTCCAGTTTTCTCACTGATTCGATGGACATGAGTTTGAGCAAGCTCTGGGAGATGGTAAAGGACAGGGAAGCCTGGCATGCTGCAGTTCATGGGGTCGCAAACAGTCAGACACAACTGAGTGACTGAACATCAGCTTTCTCACCCTCACTTGCCATGAGACCTCGAATAATGTCTTTGAACCTCAGTTTTCCCCTCTGTCGAATGGGGTGGCAAAGCTAATGTGGATGATGATGATGGTTATTATTATGAGGATCACACAGGCAGTTTTCACAGAGCACTAGCAGAGAGCCTGGCACAGCCTATACCCTTGAGAAGGAAATCATGATATTTATTATTTATCTCAAAAGACTCAACCCAGGTCCTTTCTCTTTCACAGACAGCTCCCTCTGCATTTCAGATTAGGACAACTGTTCTCTGCATTAAACTCTTTCAATAAAACAGATATTGTTTGAGACATTGATGTGAAAATGACTATGAAATCTTCATCTTATTTTTTTAAATTTCGAACCTTCAGAAAAGTTGAAAGAATGATGCTTCAACATTCTTGAATTGTTCCCTTACGTGACGGTTACCCATGTACCCATGCCCGATTTTTTCTCAGTCAGATGAACTATCTCTTGAAGGCAACCACCGTGTGCTAAACAGGATGTTGCCTTGGTTTTTGATCTTTGCTTTTTTAAAAAACCTGCCGAGTCCCTCCAATGCCGCTTAATAAATTTACGCATTTCACTTTGCCCTGTCTTCTCCTGTCTGTGATGATTTCGGTGGGTGTCAAAACAGCTGAAGGCAGCAAGAAAGGCACAGGATGCGATTTTTAAGACTTGTCAAAATTGTCTCTTATTATTTTAAGATGAGTTCTCCAGTCAGGGGAGCCCTCTGTCACTTCTCCTTTGCACGTGTCTTAACTTCCAGGAGTATTCTCTTTTAAAAAATTGTAGGTGTCTTTTTAAAACTAGTTTATTTGTTTTAACCATACTGCATGGCATGTGGAATCTCAGTTCCCTGACCAGGGATGGAACCCACGCCCCCTGTAATGGAAGCACGGAGTTCTAACCACTGGATCTCCAGGGGGGTCCCTCCCAGAAGAATTCTTTTTAAGAAATATATTTACTTAGCTATTTATTTGGCTGCATCGGGTCTTAGTTGCAGCGTGTGAACTCTTAGTTGCAGCATTTGGGATCTAGTTCCCTGACTAGGGATTGAACCCAAGCCCTCTGCATTGGAAGCCTGGAGTCTTAGCCACTGGACCACCAGGGAAGTCCCCCAGAAGTATGCTGAAAGCAAACAAGCAGTTGAAATACACAATTGCTAAATGAGTGAATGAGTGAATGAATGTGTGGCTCTAGAGATCTAACGTATGACGATGGGGAAGGAACTCAGGTGGTCAGTGACAGAGTGCAGCTTCGGCCCTGCTTGAATCCAGGGGTGTAAACTGCATCCTATAAAGAGCAAGCTCACCTGGAGTCGACAAACTCCATCGAGTCAGTGATGCCATCCAGCCATCTCATCCTCTTTCGTCCCCTTCTCCTCCTGCCTCCTATCCCTCCCAGCATCAGAGTCTTTTCCAGTGAGCCAACTCTTCGCATGAGGTGGCCAAAGTATTGGAGTTTCAACTTTAGCATCATTCCTTCCAATGAACACCCAGAACTGATCTCCTTTAGAATGAACTGGTTGGATCTCCTTGCGGTCCAAGGGACTCTCAAGAGTCTTCTCCAACACCACAGTTCAAAAGCATCAATTTTTCGGTGCTCAGCTTTCTTCACAGTCCAACTCTCTCATCCATACATGACCACTGGAAAAACCATAGCCTTGACTAGACGGACCTTTGTTGGCAAAGTAATGTCTCTGCTTTTGAATATGCTATCTAGGTTGGTCATAACTTTCCTTCCAAGGAGTAAGCATCTTTTAATTTCATGGCTCCAATCACCATCTGCAGTGATTTTGAAGCTCCCCAAAATAAAGTCTGACACTGTTTCCACTGTTTCCCCATCTATTTCCCATGAAGTGATGGGACCAGATGCCATGATCTTAGTTTTCCGTCTGTCTATAGGGAAGTCCAAATTAACCAATTTTGATGTCAATCTTGTCTCCTAAGAGAATTATATTACTAAGATATAACATGTATTCTGAGCCTCTTGGGCAGCTTGATGGATTGGAATTCACTGTCTTTCCTTCTTGGACACTGCAGGGCGTTAAGGTGGCCTCCCAAAGGCAGTCAGAGAGACTTAATCTCCTTCAGCTCTTTTTCCCCTGGGGTAGCTGTTGTCCCATCTGTTTTGCAGAAGGTAGGAAGGACAATCTTAGAGGCAAAATCACTCCCCTAGTGCATCTTTGTAAATATGAAATGATAAAGCTCTATGTAACATATTGGGTCATAAAGGACCTTTACTTTATGCAAAACTTGCAAGGTAGGTATTGTTATTCCATTTAAAAAATGAGCTCACCAAGAGCCAAAGAGGGTTACACCAGATCACACAGCTCCCAAGGGGTAAAGGCAAGATTTGAATCAGATTTCTTTAAGCCTCCCAATTTTTTTCTTTTTTGACTCCACTATGGAAGCCTCTCCATGAAAATTTCATTAATCAAGAAGAGCTTCCAGAAAATATAAAAATCCGCAGACTTGGTGTCATAGGTCTGCAAGCAGGAAGTGAACATGCAGTCATGTAATTTCTTCAGTAATACTCAATATTATTGAAGAAATTGCAATATCTTCAATATCTAGATGTTTTCTCATCCCATTTTTCTCTTGTCCACAACTTCCAGAAAATAAACTAATGTCAAGGAAAGTCATGTTCCTTGTTCTTTGTCCAGGCTCTGGAGCTTGAGAATTAATACAGTCTTTTTTCCTTTTAGTTTTAAAAAGTTATTTCTGGGACTTCCCTGGTGGTCCAGTGGCCAAGATTCCAAGCTCCCAGTGCAGGGGGCCTGGGTTCGATCGCTGGTCAGGGAACTAGACCCCACATGCCTTAACTAAGAGTGTAAACATTGCAGCTAGAAAGATGCCGCATGCTGCAGCCAAGACCTGGCACCTGGCCCAGCCAAATATATAAAAAAGAAAATGCTGAGGACGTAAAGAAACTGAAAAACAATTTTTAAATAGTTATTTCTACTTCTTGAAGTGACTTCTCAGAAACTCTCTGCTTGGGATGCTCATTGCCTTTAGGGTGCAGCTCGCCTAAGAGAAAGCAAATTCTCACGGAGTCAGAGGCCTTTGCACTCTCTCTTCTCTCTCTGTCTGACACATACGATACATATTTTATAGCCAGTAATGTGCATGTACACCTATGACACACACACACATCATAAACGGGACAGATAAAATGCATAATTATGCCCCGTCTAGGTCACCAAATAACGAGGTGCCGGCGGAACAAAGGCTCCCGGAGGAAAGATCGCGGAGCGTGTTGGCTTTTGTCTCACTCCCCCATGGCCTCGCGCTCCACCCAACCCCCTCCCCTGGCATCGGCCGGTGCTCCATGTTGGGCTGCAGAGCATCGCATTCCTCCGAGGTTTAATCTCTGCAGCGTTCTGGCATGCGAGTTATTAAGAGGAGATTGTGAGGGCTCTGATGATGGCTCGATGGAGACTTTTCCTGGATAAAAGGCCCTTGCCCGGGATTAGCCTGACTTCATTTGCGGTAATCCCACCGCCCTCTTGCCGGGTTTTGCTTTCCTTGGGGCCGGGGTTGGGGAGCAGGGGAGGCAGGTGCCGGGAGAGGACTCTGCGGGGATCAGCAGGGGCTCCAAAGGGGTGACATGAAGGTGCTGTTGTTGCTCAGTCGCTCAGTCGTGTCTGACTCTTGCAACCCCATGGACTGTAGCCCGCCAGGCTCCCCTGTCTGTGGGATTCTCTAGGCAAGAATACTGGAGTGGGTTGCCATTTCCTCCTCTAGGGGATCTTCGTGACCCAGGGATGGAACCCGAGTCTCCTGTATCAGCAGGTGGGTTCTTTACCACTGCTGCTGCTAAGTCGCTTCAGTCGTGTCCGACTCTGTGCAACCCCATAGACGGCAGCCCGCCAGGCTCCCCTGTCCCTGGGATTCTCCAGGCAAGAACACTGGAGTGGGTTGCCATTTCCTTCTCCAACGCATGAAAGTGAAAAGTGAAAGTGAGGCCGCTCAGTCGTGCCGACTCTTCGCGACCCCAAGGACCACGCGGCCACCACAACACTCACTGGAGCAACCTGAAGAGGGGTTTGAGGACTTGACTCCATGGCCGGGGGGGTTGAGACAACTCCCCGCTCGAGCAGCCTGGGTTAGGGGGCCGGCCTTTTAAGGCTTTTCTATACATTGTCAAGCAAGGCCAAGCTACTTGCTTGACATTGAGGTTAACACTGACTCCAGGTCCCAGTACAGAGTGTGCAGTTCCCATGTCCTAACGGGCAGTTACTTATTTGGGAAAAACAAACAAACAAACAAAAAAACAAAAACCACAAACCCAGAACATATTACAGAAACGATATTGTAACAAATTCAATGAAGACTTAAAAACGACAACAACAAATAGAGTACCCAGGAGAATGGAAAGGGGGTAGGGAATCAGAGGAGTGATTTTATTGATGGATATAGGGAGACTGGGAGGGGGACAGAGTTTGAGGGAAGACAGTCTGGATGTATTAATATGAAGGAAGGTTTAGAGACTAATGCAAATACCCAACAGGAATCTGGGGTACAAGGAGGCATGAGCTTGGATAGAAGTTCAGAACTTGACTTCTAAACATGAAAGCCATCTGTCCCTGGGTCATCATTAAAGCTCTAAGAATGAATGAGCTCTCCCAGGGCTGGAGAGAAGAAAAATCACATCCCTGGACTGAGACTCAGTACTTCAGTCATAAGCAATTAAAAGCAATGGAGGGAAAGGAAATGAAACCAAACAACAAGAGTCCTTTTTGTGAATTCACACAGTGAGTCCACTGGGTCCTCAGTGTACAAGGACAAAGACAGTGTCTCCCACAGCCTAGGGTGTTCCAAGGCCCTGCAGAGTTCTGGGAGGTACCAGGCGACCCGGACTGTGGTCCCCGCAGGCCTGCTTCCTCTTGATGCAGAGACCGGTTTTGAGTGTCTAACATCCTCCCCACGGAAGGACATCTGGCTTCTCAGATTTCCTCCTTGATGTCTTTCCTGGAAATATGCAATCCTAATTTCTGCCTCCCCTCCAAAAATCACAGGGTTTGAAACCCTCTCACTGAGTGTATTTGCAGATGCCTTCAGCTCACAGCACTTGTCTGTAGAACCATGTTCCTCTTCTAACTGAAGACACATAGGTGTTCTGTATCTAGACACCAGTCATTCAATTTCTCTTCATCCCTGTTTCCTCGTCTAGGTATAAAGGAGATCAGATTAGATTCTTTTTAGTCGATTACTTTCTTTTTTGACAGTGTTGTATTTATTACGTGTTTCTTCACATATTATTTATCTTTTCATCACCCATACCCATTATCCATACTGACTACTCAACAGAGATTGTTTAGTCAATAATTGGGTCATTGAATTACAAAAGTCAGAGTAAAGTAGAATACGGTTTACTCCTGAGCCCCAACTATACCTCTTCCCTTCTCTTTTTCCTCAGGGTTTCCCCAAATCTGTTGAATTAAACAGTGGTAGATTATGGTTGCTGGGTGGGGAAAAGGTTAGGGGGAAGTGATGATTAGGGAGTTTGGGATGGACATGTACACACTGCTATGTTTAAAATGGATAACCAGCAAGGTCCTGCTGTGTAGCACAGGGAACTCTGCTCAATGTTATGGGGCAGCCTGGATGGGAGGGGAGTTTGGGGGAGAATGAACACACATTTGTGCATGGCTGAGTTGCTTCACTGTCCACCTGAAACCATCACAAGACTGCTAATTGGCTGTATTCCAGTATGAAATAAAAGTTTTTCTGTTTTTTTTTTTTTAAGTGCTAGAATGTGTGTGTGTGTGTGTGTGTGTGTAATTTCCTGTAGGGAGAGACTGTATTGTAGTTACTTTGGGAAATTCTGTTTTCAAAACAGTGATGGGCAAGGCTCCCTTCCTGCAGGACTTCTCAGTGACTTTATTGCTTTAATGTATATTGTGAATTGCACCGTTTGAGTAGGGCAGTGTATTGAATAGGCAGCGTTTATGTGGGAGACTATCTTGGACTACAGAAACCACTCCCCATCCTTTTGCAAAGACTATTTTGAGGAACTATTTCCTGTCTATTCCACTTTGGAAACCACTCACGGGTTGCCATGATATAGAGTCATAAGAAAAAAAATATGCATACTAGATTTGAGATATAACAACTTGAGTTGTTACATTAGTTAGAATCTTTCAGGACCCCCAATTTCAGATGTTTTCTTTTCCCCAAAGTAAAATCTAAGAGAAGAAACTCTGAAACGGGCCTTTCGTGGTGCAGAGAATCAGAGTATTTCAACCAAAGCCTGACAATATTCCTATGGGTGGTTGAAGTGTGTTTCATTCCATTCAAAATAGTGTTTGTCCTGCAAGTCTGAGGCTCTCGTAAAGAGAAGTCAAACCCCGGCACACCCTGAGCGCTATAAAATTACTCATGAGAAACTTGTTGTCAATTACCAGAGTAAAATAATAGGGTGTTTTTTTCTCTCTTGATTGAAAATACCACTTCTCAGCCAAGAAATCATGAGAGTGCCATCAAGGGCCGGATGTGTTGCTTCCCAGCAGGGTTGGACCCGTGGCGGAGACTCATCCGATGGGTGGATTTATAGCTTACCAGGCGTTCCGGGCGGGCCACACGAGACGGTCTCACAAGGAGCTGCAGGACAGCACTTTTGCTCATGACTGGTTCCATTTTCCTTTCTGAGGTGGTCCCCACCTCTAGGCCCCACAGAGCTTGCCTGCAGCCCGGAAGGGTTCTGTATGTCCTTGATAGGCTTTCTGTGAGCATGCTGGCATGCCTTCCCCTGGCTGCCCAGTGCCCCGTCCTCACAGCCAAGCTGAAAGTTCCCACGGCCTCTGGGTAGCTGGATCTCTGGGGGAAGAACTCCTTTTCTGTACCCTCAGGATGAATGAGAAGAAAAAAAATGCCTTGGCAACTGCATTGGGGTTGGTTTTTTCATAGCTCAGTCCGTAAGAGATGTGAATTCCATCCTTGGGTCGCATAGGCAACCCACTCCAGTACTCATGCCTGGAAAATCCCCTGGACGGAGGAGCCTGGCTCCTGCAGCCTATGGCTACAGCCCATAGTGTTGCAAAGAGTTGGTCGGACACGACTGAAGTGACTTAGCACAATCTAGATGGCAAAAGGAAGCTTCTCAAAAAATCGCCACACCATAATATTTATAAACCCCCTTGCATCATTGGTTCTCAACTAACAAGAAGCATTAGCTAAGTTATAGTCTTGGCTATTTTATTAACTAGCCATTTGAGCATTAGTGAATTTACCTCTGAGGCTTCCCAGGTGGCTCAGTGGTAAAGAATCTGCCTGCCAATGCAAGGAGACACGGGTTTGATCCCCTGAGTCAGAAAGATCCCCTGGAGGAGGAATGGCAACCCACTCCAGTATTCTTGCCTGGAGAATCCCATGGACAGGGGAGCCTGGTGGGCTACAGTGCAGGGGGTCGCACAGAGTCAGACATGACTGAGCGTCAGAGCACACACCCTAATTTACCTCTTGGTTCTTGATGCTCTGAGATGAATGATACCAGCACTTAAATAACGTCTGGCCCTGAGCGCTTTTTACTCATGTTCTGCGAGTATGATGCTGACAACAGAATCGTGTGATGAGCATGATCGTTCGTGTCATACACGACGCAAACACTGGGCTCAGAGAGAATTCCAGGGATTCACCCAGAGTCACACGGTGAGTGAGAGCTTCAGGAATGAAACCTAAGTCTTTGACTCCAATTGTGTACTCTTCTTGAACATCAACTTGAACTTGACGATAAGCAGGTCTTTTTGGCTTTTCACATCACCTTGCTGTAGGATTGAGTGCCTCCTGGGAGGCTGTCTCCTACACGTGGCACCTGGAATGTAGAATTCAAGAAAGCCCCAGCGGGGGTGGAGTTCCCTCTTCTGATGCTCTCCTGGACTATTTGGCCTCTTATAAAAGCAGACTCATTATTGATAAGGCACCTTTTCTTTATTCTTTCCTGCCACAGCTTAAGACAATTTTTAATTTTTTTAATTACTCCCCCCCACTTCCATAATGGAGCTTGTTTATACGGATCATCACTTTAGGAAATGCTACTGATTTTTCATCAAGGACTGGATGCATAGACGAAAGGGGTAACAGAGGATGAGAGGGTTGGATGGCATCACTGGCACAATGGACATGAGTTTGAGCAAACTCCGTGAGGTGGTGAAGGACAGGGGAGCCTGGCGCGCTCTAAAGGACATGGGGTCACAGTCAGACACGACTAAACAACAGCAATAACAACATTGATTCTTCCATCTTTGATAAGACTTATTTTTCTCATAGATAGATATTTATCTTATAATTATTATAGTAATATTATATTATTAATAATATTATATTATTATATACTTATATTTTTATCTCTTTCTTATTTTTCTCATAGATATTTATCTTATGATTATTATCGTAATGTTATTAATTAATAATTATATTATTATTATATACTTATATTTTTATCTCTTTCTTATTTTTCTCATAGATAGATACCTTCTGTCTGTGTCTTTGAGTCCCATGTCCCCTCCCCTGTGGAAGGCTGCAGATATACCCAGGTCAAGCGCTGACATGGCAACCCCATCGGCCTGTATGCTCAGCTGCATCCAATCTCTTGGGGTCTGTACTTGCCCACACTCTGCCTCTCCCCTCGAGCTTCTCTGAGCTGTCCATCAGCTTTTAATCTCCCCTTCTGCCTCTGCCACTTTCTCTCTTCCTGTCTTGGTGTCAGTTCTCAAGCCTACGTGCTGAGAAGAGAAGTGAAAAAGTGGAGTTTGAAATCTGATGCCCAGCCAACCTGTCGAGTCCTGTTCCCTGGTACAGCCGGGGCTGAGATGCCTGCCCCGCCGAGCAGTAACCACAGGACATGACAAGGGAAGCGGGGGAGGGCGCCCGCTCCATTTCATTCATTCATTCCGATACGTGCCTGTCAACACTTCACAAGGGTGTCTCAAGGTCAAGAGGACAAAGCAATTCTAGATGACCACGCCCCTTAGTCTAGCTTAAAAACGGCCCTTGTTCTCCTCGGACATGGGGCAGCCCAAATGGTAGGAGCTAACCAGAGCCCTGTGTTTGGGGAGGAGAGGAAGAAGTCAAGTTTCAGCAACGTGGATTACAACCCTGGACGTAGCTCCCACTAGATCATGTGACCCTGAAACAGTCACTTACCCTTGCTGTCTATTTTATCTCTTGAAACCTACAGGTAGTAATGTCTTCACGGTAAGCTTCATAGACTGTGACGCTGAGAAACTAGAGATGTGGAAAGGCTTTGAAATAATAGACATCACATGAATACGTCGAGTAGGGATTTGTCTTGCAGGCATCGCCTCTGTCGGTGGAGTTCTTCAAAGGGAAGTATCAAGTTCATGGGCTTTCCCCGTATTCTTTCATGGTTGGTTGAAAAAGTTCAACCGATTTTGATCTATTTTGCCTATTTCGTGTCATCTCTTCATATCTGTTTGTAGTTGGGAGAGTGATCTGTCACCTGCTGATCACAGGGGCTGTTTGAATGATCTGGCTAAGTAGCACCCCGTTTTTTAGAAATGCACATCAGCTGAGAAGAGCATTCTTCCTCCACCGAGAAGGCCAATTTTCCCGTCAAGTTCTGTGACTCGAGGCACTCCCCTGTTAAAACCCACCCCGCTTGCTTGCGGTTATTTTGCAGCAATGTAATACATATCACACAAGAGGGGAAGCTTCCTGGGTTCTTTCCGTTATTAGCTTTACTTATATTTCATCTCATCATGAGAAGGAGCTCAAGGCAAGCTTTGTTCACAGAAAGAAGACTCCGCAAAACCACCTCTGACTGATCAGTTTGCAGTGAGATAAATCAAGGAAAGATGACGTCACCAGCACTCTCCAGGAAACTGTCACCCTCCACCTGGAGGAGTAAATTTCATCTACTCGTAATGTTCTCTAATTATATAAGCAAATGTCTGGAATCGAATACATCTTAGTACAACAATTCCAGAATTACTATTTTCAAAAGAAACTGAATTTAAGCTGTACTATTAGGAGGGAGGTGTATTCTTCATGCAAGTCCAGATGGGGGACTTACCTGATGGTCCAGTGGTTAAACTCTTGCCTTCCAATACAGGTGGTGCAGGTTCGATCCTTAGTCAGGGAACTAAGATCTCATATGCTTCGGGGCCAAAAAATAAAGCAAAACAAAACATAAAATGGAAGCAATGTTGTAACAAATTAAATAAAGCCTTAAAAAAAAAGACTAGATGGGTCAAGTCTGCTGCTGCTGCTGCTAAGCTGCTTCAGTCGTGTCTGATTCTGTGGGACCCCATAGACGGCAGCCCACCAGGCTCCCCCATCCTTGGGATTCTCCAGGCAAGAATTCTGGAGTGGGTTGCCATTTCCTCCTCCAATGCATGAAAGTGAAAAGTGAAGGTGAAGTCGCTCAGTTGTGTCCGACTTGTAGCAACCCCATGGACTGCAGCCCACCAGGCTCCTCCATCCCTGGGATTTTCCAGGCAAGAGTACTGGAGTGCGGTGCCATTGGGGTCAAGTCTAAGAAGGTAATAATGAGGCTGGTCGTGTGAAGGAGGGCATGCTCCATAGGTAGCTTGTAAGCTTATCAGCTTCAGCTTTCTATAGAAGCTGTGATGTGGACTTGAATGCCCACCTTCTTCTCAACCCTTGGGACTCATTTTCTTCCATTTCCAAACACATGCAGACAAGATAGATCCTCCAATAGCATGAAGTGGAATTCTAAATATGCAGGGTGTGAGTACGGAGTGAGGAGAAGCATGGATTTCTTGAGGAAAACAAGAAGGTGTACAGGTCAGGAGAAGGGGGCATTCAAGTGGGACCCCTGCTTTCCTGGGCTCTAGGATGTCTCCTGGTCTTGGTGGAGTGCGTGTGTGCATGCTAAGTCACTTCAGTCGTGTCTGATTCTTTGCTGTCCTGTGGACTGTAGCTCTCCAGGCTCCACTGTCCATGAGATCCTCTGGTTTCCTCCAGGCAAGGAAACTGGAGTGGGTTGCCATGCCCTCCTCCAGGGGATCTTCCCAACCGAGGGATCAAACCCACATGTCTCTTATGCCTTCTGCATTGGTAGGAAGGTTCTTTATGACTAGCACCACCAGGGAAGCCCCTTGGTGTGGTAAAAGGAAAAAGTAAGGTGGAGTTCCCTGTGTTACTTTCTGAGATCTTCCTGACCCTTCAGTGAAAAGATGTAGATGTTCATGTGATGGTTGGGAGAAGACCAGAAAGGCAGAAGGAGGAAGTCAAGTTTCCGTGATGTGGATGACAGTCCCAGGCTTACCCTCAGTTAGGTCCCTGGAGCAAGAAGGGATGCCTGCTTCCCATCAGCTCAAGGATTGCTCCAACACATCTGGGGCTGAGGGATCAGCCACGGGCATCCTGTGGACCCCCAGCCACGTCACCTCAGCGAAGCAGCAGTTGTGGAGGGACCTGTGGACCTGCAGTGGCTGAGACAATTCCCTGGACATGAAAGTGAAAGTTAGTCACACAGTCGTGTCCGACTCTTTGTGATTCCATGGACTGCAGCCTGTCCTGCTCCTCTGTCCATGGGATTCTCCAGGCAAGAGTACTGGAGTGAGTTGCCATTTCCTTCTGAGGACATAGAAGACAGTAAAACGAATTCCAGGGTCACTTCCTCCTTTTGCTGGTCAGCAAAGAAAACACTGGTGAAAAAGAACCAAGGGCCATCTGTCTTGCAGGCTACTCGTGCATGCGATTCCAAGTTGTATCCTTCATGTTCAGCCTACATTCTCCTCTCATCACCTCTTCCCCGCCCCCCCGTTGCACAGGTGGTATGTGATCAGGGGCTGCCTAGGGACGTATTTGTGAGCCAAAGCGACTCTAAGCTGGTAGGGAATTGATTGCAACATAAAGCATATTTAGTTCATCTCAACATTAAACACAAGTACCTCTTCACACAGGGCTTTCCTGGGGGCTTGGTGGTTAAAAAAAAAAAAAATCTGCCTGCCAAAGTAGGAGGTGCGTGTTCCATCTCTGGTCTGGGAAGATCCCTTGAGAAGGAAATGGCAACCCACTCCAGTATTCCTGCCTGGGGAATCCCATGGACACAGGTGCCTGGTGGGCTATAGTCCATGGTGTCACAGTCCATGATTAGGAACCAGACAACAATAACAACCTCTTTACACACTCTGTGCTCGGGAATTCTGTTCAGGTGGAAAATCAAGAGTAGGCTTTAGATCTCTACGTATAAAAATGACGTGTCTCCCTTGGTGTTTGGTTTCTACATGGTTCAACCAAAATGTGCTCAGAAATGAGAGGTGGTTGTGACTGACACCCTTTCCCTTCTTCCGTGTCTCTGGGCTTCTCCAAAGGTTCTTTTCTTCGTCTTAGGAGATGGGACAGGTTGAGCTGGTTGTCTCCAGCTTCTTGAAAGAATTCCCAGATCAGAGTGAATGTCCCTGCCAGGTGGTTGGAACAGGAAGAATTTCTAGAGCGGCCTTCATGTTGGGTCTAGTTCCCACCACTAATTAAAATTTGTAGGTAATGGGTTACTAATTTGTTGGTTCCTTTTATCATGTTATTGCCTTCTCAGGACTCAGAGGATGTGTGTGTGTGTGTGTGTGTGTGTTAGTTGCTCAGTCGTGTCTGACTCTTTGCGACCCCATGGACGGTAGCCCGACAGGCTTCTCTGTCCATGAGATTCTCTAGACAAGTATACTGCAGTGGATTGCCATTTCCTCCTCCAGGGGATCTTCCTGACCCAGCAATCAAACCCCGGTCTCCTGCAATGCAGGAATATTTTTACCGCCTAAGCCACCAGGGATGCCGATGTTATTGTATAAATAAAAAGTAAGTAAATGTCGCTCAGTTGTGTCCGACTCTTTGCGACCTCATGGACTGTAGCCTACCAGGTTCCTCGGTCCATGGGATTTTCCAGGCAAGAATACTGGCGTGGGTTGTCATTTCCTTCTCCAGGAGATCTTCCCAACCCAGGGATCAAACCCAGGTCTCCCGCATTGTAGGCAGACGCTTTACCATCTGAGCCACTAGGGAAGTCAGCTCTGGTCTAATTGGGGAGTAGGAGTCTAGCAATGCTCTTCAGAATCATCTACCTTGGTTCTCTTTCTCTGATCCAGTGTCCTGGGTGGCAGAGTTCAAAAGGGCCTTTCATCTTGGGTCCCTAGACAGTGGAAATCTGAGCTAAACTGAACTGAGCTATCCTTAAATTTAAGTGGAAGATAGCAACACTTCCCTTCCCATAGGGAAATTCATAATTCAATGCTATCGACCCTCTTGCTTGTCCACTTTGCAGGAAGTGGGACCAAGTGGGAGAAAAATGCCAACTTTTTTTTTTTTTAAGAACACGCTAGGTAAAGATTTCACCTGCAACGCAGGAGATATGGGTTCTATCCCTGGAAGATCCCCTGGAGGAGGAAATGGCAACCCACTCCAGTATTCTGCCCTGGGAAATCCCATGGACAGAGGAGCCTGGCGGGCTACAGTCCGTGGAGTCTCAAAGAGTCAAGAGTCGGATGTGACTTAGCGACTAAAAGAACAGCAAGATGTCAGTATGATTATGGCAGGTTCCTGTTGTTGTGTGGCAGAAACCAACACAACACTGTAAAAATTAGAGAACAAAACAAAAAGAGCAGGCTAGGGACTTCCCTGGCGGTCCAGGGCTTACGACCCTGCCTTCCAGCGCAGGGGCTGTGGGTTCAATCCTTGGTCAGGAAGCTAAGATCCCACATGCCTCCTGGGCCACAAAACCAAGACGGGAAGCAGAAACAGCATTGTAACAACTTCAATACAGACTTAAAACACATTGCTGGGGTGGAAAGTCTGAGCCCTGGGCTTGGTGTCCGCAGATTTGGCTTTGCATGTGGTCCCTGCCATGTGAATCTGGGGAAGTCATGTGAACTTTTCCGAAAGGCGATTTCTTTATCTGTAAAGTCGGAGTCCTAAAATATCCACTGTTGTCAGCTTCGGAAGGGCTGTTGGAGGAAGCAAAGTTGAAATGAGATATAGCTTGTGAATGGGCGAGAGAATGACGAAGAGAGAAACACCTCAGGATGTGAAAATTGCCCTGGGGACGAGAGACGTCATAACTCAGAAATGAAGTCCAAATAAAAGATTCACCACCCTAAGTGCTCCCTAATATTAATAAATCCTGTCTTCTGAAGCAACCCTGTGAGAACTTTTGCTAGGAATGTGAAGAACTGAGTCCCAAGAATAATAGATTTTTTCTTTTTTTTTTTTTTTATAAAAAAACCTGTTTATTTGATATTGGCATATAGCTGATTAACTATGTTGTGACAGTTTCAGGCAGAAAGCAAAGGGACTCAGCCACACACACGCATCCATTCTCCCCCAGACGCCTCTCTCATCCAGGCTGCCATATAACTTTGAGCAGAGTTCCCTGTGCTATACAATAGGTCCTTGTCCGTTATCCACTTTAAATACAGCAGTGTGTTCACCCCAAACGCCCTGAATATCCCTTCCCCCCATTCTTCCCCAGCCCTGTCAACCATGAGTTCATTCTCTGAGTCTCTGAGAATGTTTCTGTTTCGTAAATAAATTCATTTGTATCACTTCTTTTTATACTTCGGATATAAGGGATGTCATACCCTATTTCTCCTTCTCTGTCTGAGTTACTACACTCAGCATGACAATCTCTAGGTCCATCCATGTTGCTGCACGAGGCGTTATTTCATTCTTTTTAATGGCTGAGTTAAGAACTGACTCACTGGAAAGGACCCTGATCCTGGGAAAGATTGAAGGCGGGAGAAGGAGACGATAGAGGATGAGATGGTTGGATGGCATCACCGACTCGATGGACATGAGTTTGGGTAAACTCTGGGAGTTTGTGATGGACAGGGAGGCCTGTCGTGCATGTCCATGGGGTCGCAGAGAGTCGGACACGACTGAGCGACTGAACTGAACTGAATGGCTGAGTAAAATTCCACTGTATACACGCACAACATCTTCTTTATTTAACACTTCCGCACCTATTTGCCCTCCAAAGACAGCTCTGTCCTCTTTATGGACAACCTCCTGGGGGCTTTTGGGGTGACTTTATAGCATCTTGGAAGCTTCTAGAGTGTGACAATCTCACTCTGTCAATTCTTCACTTTAGGGGCTTTGAATTCCAGTGTCACCGCAGAAGCGGCTTCAGCGGGCAAATATTCAAGACTTTTGTGGCCCCGGTACCATATGCAGTGGAAATCCAGGCAGATTTCAACAGGCTGATGAGCAGGCAGGTCGGGCACCAGCCACAGGGAAGGCGTTCAGGCCAGCTGCCAAGTTTCAGCCAGGAAGGAACATCTCTCATGGCGTTTACAACCCTGCCGAGGAGGCAGTCGGTAACGAACCCCAGCACCACACCCTGGATACCACCACATTAGCTGTGAACACCATGGTGTTAATTCATAGCGGTTAATCCCACAGTTACTTCATCTTGCTTGCCTTTCTCTCAGGCAGCAGCACTGAGACAGTGGACGGGGAACCCAAGGGGGTGGCCTCACCTTCACAAAGTTCTTGAGGACTTGCTGAGATCAACGCTCCAGCCATTTGATGGGTGTCTCATCCAGGGCAAAGGGATCCTTAATTCTGCTGTCCTCGCTTTTGCACCAAATGGGCGCATATTAGGGTATATGACTGTGACTTCTCTGGAAAGTTCAAGTTGGAACCTGCTGGTTCTTGAACACTCTGGCAAGTGCTTATTTTATATAAACAAGTCTCCAATCGTCTGTGAGCCTCCCTGCTTCCTTTCCGGGCCTCTGGAATGACCGGGTGGCTCTCACCTGGTGTTGACATGGCCCACAGCTAAGAAGGTCTGACTCAATGAGTATTTTCTAGCTTTCTGCCCAAACTTGGTCTTTCCCATAGAGACAGATCCCCACTGGATGCTTGAATGGGACCTGATGTATAATAGTCTTCTTGCATTGTTTAATCCCCCCCAAAACCCACATGTATTAAAGACTTCTTCGTGTCAGATACAAGGGAGACATAAATAGAAAAGGACCCTAGGCTTCAGCAGCTCATTGCCAAGTAAAGCAGATAGACAGGTAGCAAGTTCAACCCGAATGGTAGATTACACGCAATGAAGGCAGCGGGGCAGGGTGCTATGGTAATCCACGGGGAAAGCCGTCTGTGGCGGGGGGGGGGGGTGGTAAAAGATGAAATGAAAATCAAGTTTTGAAGGCTGAATAGGAGTTTTCCAGGGAGAGAAGTCTTGTCGTCTCAGAGAGAGAGAACCTCCAACCGCGAAGACCTCAAGGTAGCGGAGAACAAACACATTCTGTAGAGGGAGAACAAGTCCACAGGAGTTGCTTGTAGGGTGGTTGCTCTTCTCATGAACTTGCCTGGTTCTCTGTAGGACAGCAGTCCCCAGCCTCTTTGGCAGCAGGGACCGGTTTCATGGACAACAACTCTTCCACGGACCGGAGGTGGGTGGGGGATGGTTTCAGGATGATTCAAGCACTTCACATGTATCATGCCCTTTATTTCTGTTATTATGACATCAGCTCCATGTTAGATCATCAGTTAGATCTCGGAGGAGGAGAACTCCTGCTGTGGAACCTATCCTGGATTTGCTTTGTATACATTTTTGCACAGGCTGGTGTGTTTATGCCAACGCGCTGTGCATGCTAAAACATTCTTGTGTCACACTGCAACCATGCTGAGTTTCTTTTATGCTTTGCTTTCTCCCTTCCCTCACCTCCAAATATGGGGCGCACTCATCCCATATCTATCGCCCTTAACGGTAGTGCATTCAGATCTCTTTCAAAAGGTACCCCAGCTCCCCCTTGTGAACTGATGTCTGGAGGCTGGGTGACAGGAGGGGAGGAAAAGAGGCCGTGCTGCGTTTCCTCCAGCCCCAGTTCAGCCCTCCCTCCCTCCTTTGTGAGACGTGTGTGCGGCTCATCTGGTGTGTGTTTCTCCTGCTTTGTGGCTCCCTAGTGACAACCGCAGCCTCACGTCTCACCCCCAGGCCCCCTGGGCAACGTGAGTGTCGTCAGTGAGGCCAATGCGGAAGCATAAGGGTGGGGAGAGTGCCTGGCACAAGCCCTTGGGACTCCAAAGTTCCATGAAGTGTTCCTGATTCATTCACTCGCTCATACATTCCTCTGCTCACCTGTTGGGAACCAAGCAACCTGCTAGGCGCCAGGATCACCTCACTGGACAGAGCGAACGGCACCTGCCTCCGTGAACCTTACCCTCATAACACCCTGATTTGGAGCACTGGTCAAGCTCAGATTTCGGAATCTGGGCTCCCTAGAACCCAGCCACCTTCCAAGAATGGCTCTACCTGTAGCAAAACCATGTTTCCCTTTGAGAAGGTGGGGTTAAGATGCCCCACTGAGCACAGCTTCCAGCAAGGAGTCTGAACTGGCTCAAAGATGCTGCGGAGCAGGACTGCTGCGGAGAAGACGCCCCGGGCGAGGGAGGGGGTGATCCAGGCTGGATCCATGGCTTTATTTGTTTATGATGTTTTTAATTGGAGTATAGTCGCTTTACAACGTTGTATTCCTTTCTGCTGAACAACAAGGTGAACCAGCTCTAAGAACAGACATCGCCCCTCCCTCTGGAGCCTCTGCCCACTTTCTCAGCCCACCCCTCTAGGTCGTCACAGAGCCCCAAGCTCAGCCCACCCCTCTAGGTCGTCACAGAGCCCCGAGCCCACTGTTCCTTACAGCAGCTTCCCACCAGCTGTCTATTTACGTACATTAATGTCTGTATGTCCATCCTAGGCTCCCAATTCATCTCACCCTCCTCTTCCCCCACTGTGTCCACGTGTCCATTCTCTACACCCGCATCTGTATTCCAGCCCTGCAAGTAGGCTCATCTGTACCATTTTTCTAGACTCCAAATATATGTGTTAATAAATGAGATTGGTTTTCTGTCTGACTGAACTTCACTCTGTGTGACAGACTCCAGGTTCACCTGCACCACTACAAATTGCTCAGATTCATTCTTTTTTATGGCTGAGTAATATTCCATCACACACATGGACCACATCTTCTTGATCATTCATCTGTCACTGGACATTCAGGTGTGGTCTCAAGTCTTGGCTATGAATTTGAGGCTGTAGACCAAATCTTTCATTTAGGGCAGAGATCTGGAGCTCCAAGAAGCATCCGATTCCTCCATGGAGATGACGCATGTCTCATGTCTAAACTCAGACCGCTTTGCCCACTGGCCTTGAAGCTGCAGATGTCTGAGCCCAGAGAGTGGATTTCAGAAAGGGAGGCATGAAATGCACAGACTACTCTCTAGCAGGCTGGTCGCCCCAGACACGGCATGGGGGCTCTGCGGGTGGGCGTCGGCCTCCAGCTTCTGCCCCAAGCTTCTCCGGGCCACCCTCCACTCCTCTCGGGAGGGTGTTTCTGTGGCTCACTGCCACACCTCCAGAGCCTAGAACAGCGCCTGCGACATCCAGCTCTCAATAAATGTCTGGAGGATGAGTGTCTGGATATACATTTTGACCCAGACACAACCACCCAGCTTCCAACCACCTTGTGAAAGGGAAGGCGAGGTGCTTGTTCTCCTCTGGCCTAATAACAGTCTGCAGGACTGTTGTCTTTTATGCGCCGGCTGAGCTCATTGTGAAGGCCCCGTAAATATTAATTGATAGACGGGAAGCTCTAGGGTTTGGCTCCAGACAGATCCAAATCCTATTTTTTGAGGAAGTTTATAAGGGCAGGAGAATGTGGGGCGTTACTTGGAGAGTCTGGAGGCTCTCAGGAACCCCCTTCCACCTTCTCCCAAACCCAAAGCCTGGGAGAAGTGGGTGGGAACAGAAAGGAAGCGCCTAATTACACTCACCGGTTATATAATTACAATGTCACGTTCCCACTGGTGGCGGGTTTTAAAGAAGCTTTGAGTAATTTCGTTTTTGAAAGGTCTTGTTTTCCTAGGCTTTGTTTTCCTCATCCTTTCTTCTTTTTTTTTTTTTTTAACTTTTTATTTTTTGCTGCTGCTGCTGCTGCTAAGTCGCTCCAGTTGTGTCCGACTCTGTGCCACCCCATAGATGGCAGCCCACCAGGCTCCCCCATCCCTGGGATTCTCCAGGCAAGAACACTGGAGTGGGTTGCCATTTCCTTCCCCAATGCATGAAAGTGAAAAGTGAAAGTGAAGTCGCTCAGTCATGCCCGACTCTTAGCGACCCCATGGACTGCAGCCTACCAGGCTCCTCCATCCATGGGATTTTCTAGGCAAGAGTACTGGAGTGGGGTGCCACTGCCTGGTGGAATATAGCCAATTAACAACCAGTGTTGTGATGGTTTAGGTGGACAGTGAATACATGTATGTGTATCCATTCTCCCCCAAACTCTCCTCCCATCCAGGCTGCCACATAACACGGAGTAGGGCACCCTGTGCTGGACAGTAGGTCCTTGCTGGTTATCCATGATGAATACAGCAGTGTGTACATGTCCATCCCAAACTCCCTAACTGTCCATTTCCCCCATCCTTCCCCTGATGGCAACCACAAGTTCATTCTCCAAGTCTGCCCTCGCCCACCCTTCATTGTCCTTGATCTTTGCCTGGTGCCTTCCAGGAAAAACCAGCTGACATGAGGTTACCCAGCTGAGCCCCTCAAGAGACCCGGTGTCTACACACAAGCAGAGAGATGCTTGGAGCAGCTGTCTGTCCTGCCCACGTTTTAGCAACAGGACTCAAGGGCTCAGACCACAGCAGCTCCTCTGTCTCTTCATATACCCTTCCTGGGAGGACTTCACAATCCACTGAAATAGTGGTTCTCACAGTCCTGTGCCCAGGCCAGCAGCCTCAGCAACACCTGGGAACCTTCTAGAAATTCACAGGTCCCAGCCCAGAACTCCCAGAAACTCCAGGGAGGAGCCCAGCGACCTGTGTTTTAATGAGCCCTCCAGGGCATTCTGATGCATGTCCACGTTTGGACATCCCTAGATTCTGGAATCTAACCCAGTGGTTCCCAGACAAGAGTCTGTGGACAACATTTAGTGAAGCAGCTCCTCTGTCCATGGGATTCTCCAGGCAAGAATACTGGAGTGGGTTGCCATTCCCTTCTCCAGGGGATCTTCCCGACCCAGGGCTCCAAGCTGGATCTCCCGCATTGCAGGCAGATTCTTTGCCATTTGAGCCATGCACTCCCTTTGGCAAGGCGGGGGGCGGCGGCGGGGGGGCGGTTATCACATTCCACGCTGCAGCAGAGACTTACTGCATCTGGGGAAAGATCCATTCTGCTGAGCTCTCAGCAGCGGGGCCCCTTGGAAGGCAGTCCATCCACGTTAATAAATGTCTCACCTCCCAGACAACTTCAATAAGGTGAACTGTCAAGGGGAGGTCATGCTTGTCCATTTCGTTTTGCTGAGACATGGAGGTCCCGTCTGACAAGGCTCTGGAATGTAGCTGTTGTCCTGAAGGGAAGACAGGCTGGCAGGGTCTTCCTGGAGACCTGTCCTCCCCCTGCCCCTCCTCCCAGACAGGCTTTCCTTCTGTCTCCCCTCTTGGAGGCTAGAGACGCTGGAGTCACATAGCCCAGTGTGTGTGTGTGTGTGTGTGTGTGTTATTATGTATAATATATTTGTGTAGAGCTTTTCCATTTAGAAAAAAATGGATGAGACTATTTGCAAAGCAGAAATAGAGGCAAAGATGGAGAGAACAAATGTATGGACACCAAGGCAGGACAGCGAGGTAGAATGAACTGGGAGATTGGAGTTGGCGCAGAAACGCTATGAACACTCTGCATAAACTAAGTAGCTAAGGAGAACCTCCTGTTCAGCACAAGGAACTCTGCTCAGCACTCTTTGGTGACCTGAGTGGGAATGGAGCCTAAAAAAGAGGGCTTATATATATATATATGTGTGGCTGATTCACTTTGCTTTACAGTAGAAAGTGACACAGATCTATAAAGCAAATATATTACAATAAAAATTAAAAAAAAAAAAAACTTCCCAAGCAGTCATCTCTTTCGTTTTCCTGATAGGTTAACTGTGTCGGGCTTACTTCGCCCATTTTACAGGTGGGTATGATGGAGTCTCAGCATTACCTGGTTCCCCCCTCACTCCTTAGGATTACCATGGCCAGTCTTCCGACAGCCTATGTTCTCCTATTGGACATAGCGTGTCTCTGCATCATCTTCAAAGAAAATCTTAGTGGCCAGGGATCCTTCGGTTCTCTTAGACCTTCAAAATTTCACTAAAGGAAGAAAACACGAAAATGTCCCAAGCTTGGGCACTCCCAATACCCTATGAGAGGGAAAAGGAAAGAAAAACAGAACTGGTCAAGCCAGAGTTTGGACAATGAGGGAGACCATATGAATTGTTCCATTCAGGCCCTTCATTTGACAGGTGAAAAAAACGAAGCGTGTAACGGAAAGTAAGTGACCAGAACACGGCAGGGGGGAGCGGGCAGCGGGGGGGGAGTTTGGGAGAATTGGGAGATTAGGATTGACATGGGCTTCCCTGATAGCTCAGCTGGCAAAGAATCCACCTGCAATGCTGGAGACCCCGGTTCAATTCCTGGGTCAGGAAGACATAGATACACTACTGTGCTGCACTAAGTCGCTCAGTCGTGTCTGACTCTGTGATCTCCTGGGCTGTAACCTGCCAGGCTCCTCTGTCTGTGGGATTCTCAAGGCAAGGAGACCAGAGTGGACTGCCATGCCCTTCTCCAGGGGATCTTTCCAGCTCAGAGATCAAACCCAGGTCTCCCACTTTGCAGTAGGATTCTTTACCATCTGAGTCACCAGGGAAGCCCAAGAATACTGGAGTGGGTTGCCATGCCCTTCTCCAGGGGATCTTTCCAGCTCAGAAATCAAACCCAGATCTCCCACTTTGCAGTAGGATTCTTTACCATCTGAGTCACCAGGGAAGCCCAAGAATGCAAGAGTGGGTAGCCTATCCCTTCTCTAGGGAATCTTCTTGACCCAGGAATTGAACTGGCATCTCTTGCATTGCAGGTGGATTCTTTACCAGCTGAGCTGCCAGGGAAGCTCCATAGGTACACTGCTGCTGCTAAGTCGCTTCAGTCGTGTCCAACTCTGTGCGACCCCATAGACTGCAGCCTACCAGGCTTCTCCGTCCATGGGATTCTCCAGGCAAGAACACTGGAGTGGGTTGCCATTTCCTTCTCCAATGAAGGTACACTACCATGTATAAAACAGATAGATCTTGGGATGCTGCCGTGTAGCACAGGGAGCTCAGCTTGGTGTTCTGTGGTGACCTGGGGGGTGGACGGGGGGCTGGGTGGGAGGGAGGTCCAAGAGAGAGGGGATATATACACACACATGTGGCGGATTCACTGCGCTGTACAGTGGAAACCAGCACACTATAAAGCAATTGTACGCCAATAAAAAAACAGTAAGTGACCAGCGTCAGGCAGGCCAGACCGCACCATGGCCCCGAATCCCGCCGTCACGTTTCTGCAGGCTGACGGCCCTGAAGGGCCTAAGTCCCGTGTGCTCTGAGCGGGTGGCGGCCCCTGTCTGCGTCCCACCTTCCTCTGCGGAGGTCTCCCCTTATCTCAGATACGCCAGAGTTTCTGGGCCTGCTTCACGGTCAGCCTCACGCTTGCTGTGGACCCTGACCACCTGGCCCATCGTCCCTTCCTGCCCTGGCTGTCCCTCTCCGCTCGCCGCCCCCCACCCCAGGTCCCCAGATGGCTCACCTGCCTCCCTAGGTCTCTCCTCTTCTCCCCAAGCCTCGCCTTCCGTCTCTCACTTTGTCAGGCCGTGAGTAATGCGCTCTCTCCTTCAAAGCAGAAGCAAGATTGATGACAGGGAAAAAGGCCAGTGAGGGTTTTGCCCTGTTCCTCCAGCTCCAGCAGCAAACGCGCGTGTTCCTTGTGGATTTATGATGCAGCCCCATCTCCCCATCCAGATAAAGCCCTGCCGAGACTCGCCCACCCATGATCCTGTCTCCTCTTGCAGATGAGCCCAGAGAAAGATGCTCCAGGGCGGGTGTGCGGGTAAGACCACCCGTGGGCGGCAGAGGAGAAATCTAGAGCATCACTCAGACAGGCTCTGCTCTTACAGTCGAGCCTGATTAAGTGAGATTAAGGAGAGGTCTGCTTTTTTTGATTACAGGTCAAATCCTGCTCTAAGAAAATGGCATATTTCTGCATCAGGCGAACATCTGTTCCCTCTCGGGTTTTCCCCAATGCGATTACTTCTACCTGAAGACCATATTGCCAGAAAAATATGGGAGGTCCAGGTAAATTTGAATTCCAGATCAACCACCAGTAAGTTTTTAGTATCTGTATGTTGGGAATACTACACAAGACACACTAATATAAAAAAAGATGTTCTTGATCGTCTTTGTTAATAAATCTGACAACCCCACCTGAAGAGCCATTTTGCTGGTATCTTGTTGGTCTTTGTCCTAACGATGAGCTTAAAAATGCTTTGGGGGTATAAACTCCCCAAGAAGGAAGCAGGCATCCTTTGTTTTCTTCCCTTTCTGTGTCTCTGCCCCCCACCCGCCCCTCCTGCCTGTCTAGGAAGCCCAGCACAGTCAACTTGATGGCCGGGATCAGACGGGGTGAAAGGAAGAAGGGTGTAGGGCAGTGGTTCTGAGCTGGGGAGGATCCTGTGCCCGGGGGACATTTGGCAGACTGTCTGGTTGTCCCAACTGTTGGGGGGACGCTGTTCATGTCTCATGGGTGAGAGCCAAGGGTGCTGCCAGACACCTTGCAAACGTACACACACACACACACACACACACACACACACACACACAGGCAAGAAGTATCCATCCACAAATGTAAACAGTGGGTCTTCCCAGATAGTGCAGCAGTAAAGAACCTGCAGGAGATGCAGAAGATGCGGGTTCGATCCCTGGATCAGGAAGATCCCCTGGAGAAGGACATGGCAACCCACTCCAGTATTCTTGCCTGGGAAATCCCATGGACAGAGGAGCCTGGCAGGCTACAGTCCACAGGGTCACAAAGAGTTGGACATGGGTGAGTCCTTGAGCACGCACACAAACGTAAAGAGCGCTGCAACTGGGAAACTCAAGAGTAAAGGAAGAGCCAAACTCGTTTTAATGTACAGGCTTGAGATTCAAATACAAACCCTTGGGCCTCCAGCAGGACCGTCAAGGACTGGCCAACAGCCTGGTCTGATCCCCCAGCTCCTCCAGTCAGCAGCCCAGGACCCTGCCTCCGCGCTGCCTCCCAGGCTGCCCCAGCTTCATTCTGACCATCTCTCATGCACAGGCCGGTGTTGGGGGTGGGCCGTCTACATCATGCAGGGCTCTCAGTGCCAGGTCCCTGCCCTTCAGGCCAGCAGCCCTGCTCCACGGGACCCGTCCACTCCTCTCCAGGAGGCAGGTGTTCTTTCTGCCCAGGTGGAGGCCGAAGGAGAGAGGTCTCCTTGCCGCCACCTGATAGGAAAGGTGAAAGCCTGAAGGGGCAGGGATGGCAGAGCTGCCCTCCTCTGGAGCCCACTTCTCTCCTCCCCCGGCAGACGCCCCAGGCAGTAGACCGTCTTTATAAATCCTAGGTTCTTAGGACAGGAGAACATGGGTGGAAAGTCACCCAAGCAAAGGAATAACCTTGTCTTCAGCAAACTAAGTCAGTTCTCAGTAGCTCCTAGTGCAGAGGGGTTTTCAAGGTCTGCTTTGTGCTTGCCTGTCCATCTTTACTTTTACGGACAGCTCAGCAGAGATGCCAAAGAGCTGAGCCCTCACACTCGGCGGCCTGCCTGCCTGCCGAGGATGGGGGCACTGCAGATGCCCCCATCAGCTTCTTTCAGCAACCCCCCCACTCCATGGATGTGGCTAAGCTGAATCCAGTGCTCTGTTTAAAGTGGGGAAACCAGCCTCCCCGCCAACAAACAGACAAATAAAAAATAAAAACAAAGATAAAAATAACCAACCATAAAAAGCAGGGGCCTTGGCTGCAGCAAGATCATAGGACAAATCACTTGGAATTTGCTTTTTGAGCAAAAAGAGTTCAGAAGTATTTTATGAATGAGATACTCTTTCCCACAGCCTCCTACTTCTCCGCCTATCACTGGAGAAGCGAAAGACTTCATGTTCTGTGACATGTGGCTTTCCCCGCCACCGAAGAGCCTGTGGGCTTCAGCCTAGAAACTCTCCTAGCAGCCCCTCCTCTCTCTCCTGACCCTTCTTCTGTCTGTCTCTCACTCTGGTTCCCCCCTCCCCACTCCACCCTGGGCCTAAAGATTTATAGAGCCGAGTGGCTTGAGAACAAATGGGCAGACTTTAGGCTGCTGTGTCCTGCATACTAATGACAAGATACTGCTTCTGTACCTAGGGGCAAAGCCAGGTCAGGCCAGTTTAACCATAAACTTTATTTATGGGCTTATAACTTTGCAGCTGCAGTAGCTTGGTCCAATCTCGGGGCTGCGATCTGTCTTTTTCTATAGATTCATACATATTTCTTTAAACCCATTTAGGGGGGTAGGGAGAGAATGCTGGTAGCTCTTTCTTTATGATCTCCTGAGCAGCTTTCCAAGGAGAAATGGATGCCGAAGGGACGAGTCAGAGAAGGAAATAGTAGCAGTAGTGGTAGAAGTCATAACGCCCCCAGCAGCAACAGAAATAATAATAACGCTTCCTCTCTCAGATTTCCTAGAGCAGGAATCTGTATCTGCGATGTCTGAGTGTTTCACAAGTTGATGTCTAGAGATTACAGTCTTGAGTTGGAGAGTGAAACGCCTGCTCTGAAATGGCTCAAGGTCCTTCCTCCCTGCGCGGAATCGTCTAAACTTGACCATCTTTAACACACCTGTAGGCTGGTCCTCTCTGGTCCCAATGGAGTGATGCTTTGAGCTCCACGGCTGCTCAGCTTCACTCCTCGCCACACCCCTCCTGCACCCCAATTCTCTGTTGCAACCAAGCTGGTCCAAGTTGTTTGTGCAGCATGAAAAAGTGGCCGGGGATCCGAGGTTCAGATGGTGTAGAGATGGTGGAGAACAAGAGACAAGAGTCCTCTGCCCACAGGGAGCATAGCACAGGTAGGATGCATTTCAGAGCCTCTGCTGGTCTGGTTCTGCGCCCTGGGCTCTAATTTGTCAAGCATCTTATTTGAATTACAAGATGAGCACATGGATGGTTGATTGGACATCAGCCTTAGTATCCCGGGGGTTGGATTGTAATCCCTGCTCATCCACAGGACAGTTAATCCACTGAGCCATTATGCACTGCAGCCTGCGCTTCAGAAAGGATCAGCGACATTGGCGGGTAAGTGCTTAGTTGCTGCTGAAGGAAAGTAGTGCAGGAATTGCCATTTATTCTTTCAGGGAGCCCACCCCCAATTTCCATCTCCCTCTCTCTTGCTTAATTGCTGAAAATAGGTCTCTCTTTCAGAGAAGGCAATGGCACCCCACTCCAGTACTCTTGCCTGGAAAATCCCATGGACAGAGGAGCCTGGTAGGCTGCAGTCCATGGGGTCGCTAAGAGTCGAACACGACTGAGTGACTTCACTTTCACTTTTCACTTTCATGCATTGGAGAAGGAAATGGCAACCCACTCCAGTGTTCTTGCCTGGTGAATCCCAGGGACGGGGGAGCTTGGTGGGCTGCCATCTATGGGGTCTCACAGAGTCAGACAGGACTGAAGCGACTTAGCAGCAGCAGCAGGTCTCTCTTTGACTGGAAGACACTGGAAGCTCACGGGGTGTGGTAAGACAATGTGGAGCTGGGAATGGGTGGCAGGTTTGAGAGAGGTCATGAGGGAATGGGTTGGGGTCACAGACCTTTAGAATTCAAGCAGATCCACTGGCCTTGAGCTGAGAGGCCCGTGGCTGTGCTGGGAAGGCTTCTGTGGTGCCTACCTGCTGTCCATGCTGGAGAAAACACACCAGCTGGGCTGGCGCGGCTGGACTCTGCGGCTGCTCCAAACTGGAAGGCAGGCTGAATCAGCGCTGGTCCTTGGAAACGGCGACATCTCATTTCACCGGACACGTTCATGTTCAGTCGCATCCAAATCTTTGTGACCCCATGGACTGCAGCATGCCGGGCTTCCCCGTCCTTCACTGTCTCCCGGAATTTGCTCAAACTTATATCCAGAGGATGAGACGGCTGGATGGCATCACCGACTTGATGGACATGAGTTTGGGTAAACTCCGGGAGTTGGTGATGGACAGGGAGGCCTGGCGTGCTGCAATTCATGGGGTCGCAAAGAGTCGGACACGACTGAGCGACTGAACTGAACTGATGTCCATTAAGTTGGTGATGTCATCAAAATGGTCTAGGTCATCAAAAATGGAAAAAGTCAGCTGAGGAATTATCGTGGCCAATAGGGGTCTAAGGAAACGTGATGACGAAAGGGTGAGCTCCTGGGCGGGACACTGAGACGGAGAAGGAGTTAGGGCAAAACTGAGGAAAGACGAAGTCTAGCCTTTAATTAATAATTAGTCAGTAATTTAATTAATAAGAATTTATCAATATTTGTTCATTAGTTGTGACAAGTGTATACCACGCTAACAAAAGCTGTTAATGAAAGGAGAAACCATGTGGCCGAGTCCCTTTTTGGTGTTCACCTGAGACTATCAACATTGCTAACTGGCTACTCCCCAGTACACACTAAAAGCTTAAAAGAAAAAAATTAGGGGAAACCGGGCGTAGGATATTTGGGGAATTTCTGAGCTGGACTGTCAATAACTTTGAAAATTTAAAATTGTTTTAAAATAAATTTTTTTTTTAATTAAGAAATCAGGCTGGGTTTGGTCCATGGGTGGTAGTTTGCTGACTTCTACTCTAGACAAATGTCTTCAAACCTGACAACTCATTAGAATCACTTGAGGAAGTGTTAAAGAACTTTACTCTTGAAAACAGGTGATTTACATGTCAAGACTCCAAAAAGTCACCACTCCATCCATATCCCAAACATTCTGTCACCCACTGTCCCCAGAGTCATCACCTTTATTATTTTCTTGTACAGGACTTCCCTGGAGGTCCAGGGGCTAAGATTCCCTGCTGGCAATGCAGGGGCCATGAGTTCGATTCCTGGGCTGGGAACTAAGATCCCACATGCTGTGCAACACGACCAAACATTTAAAAAATTACTATTTTCTTATACACTTTCCCAGTGGTTCTTTACGCAACTACAAGCAGTTTAAACGTACATTTTTTACTTTCTTCCCCTCTTCTTACACAAACAATACTATCCGATCAACACTGTTCTGATGCTGATTTTTTTCTTTTCTAGATATCCTAACGGTCTTTCCATGTCAGTGCAGAGAGATGTTTCTCACTCTTTTTGAACAGATATATAACATTCTAGGTTGAGGGTGGACCAGAGTTTACTCAATGACTCTGATAGATAACTTTTACGTTGTCTCCAGTCTTTGTTATCACAAAGTCTGCTGCAGAGAATGATTCTATGTATACATGGATTATAAGTTTGTGGCAGCCTCTTTGATCCTGCATCCCCACTTTAAGCCAATTAAATCAGGAATTCTGAGAGTGAGTTCCAGGCATTCTCATTTTTATTTGTGTTTTTAATTTAAAAATTTTACTGGAGTACAAAGGATTTACACCAGTGTGTTGGTTTCTGTTGTATGGTAAAATGAATCTGTTACACACACATCCACTCTTTTTTAGTTCCTATTCCCATATAGGTCATTACTCAGTACTGGGTAGAATTCCCTGTGCGATACAATAGCTCCCTATTAGTTATTCATTTTATATATAGCAGTGTGCATATGTCAGTCTCTTATCTCCAATTTACCTCTCCCCCTTTCCCCCCCATGACAGTAAGTTTACTTTCTACATTTGTGACTCTATTCCTGTTTTGTGAATAGCTTCATTTGTACCATTGTTTAAGATTCCACATATAAGTGCTATCACACAATATTTGTCTTTCTCTGTCTGGCTTCTTTCACTCAGTATGACAATCTCTAGGCTCATCTATGTTGTTGCAAATGGCACTCATTCGTTCCTCTCTATGGCTAAATAATATTCCATTGTGGGGCTTCCCTGGTGGCTCAGTGGTAAAGAATCCTCCTGCCAATGTAGGAGATGTGGGTTCGATCTCTGGGTCTGGAAAGTCCCCTGGAGAAGGAAATGGCAACCCACTCCAGTATTCCTGCCTGGGAAATCCCATGGACAGAGGAGCCTGGCAGGCTACAGTCCTGGTGTTGTAAGAGTCAGACATGACTTAGTACCTAAAAAACAACAACAACAAATAACCCATTGTACACAGGCACCGCGTCTTCTTTATCCATTCCTCTGTCAACGGACACTTAGGTTGCTTCCATGTCCCGGTTATTGTAAACAGCGCTGCGATGAACAGAGGAGTGCTCCTATCAGACTTGCTCATTTTTAAAAAGCCCTCCAGGCAATCCCACCGTCAGCCAAGAGCGAGCAGCGCTGCCGCAGATCAAACACGCCCTGGAAAGAAAGAGGATGGTGGGGCTGCTTCTGGTGGATTTTCCAAGCAGGACGATGGTTCTCAAGCCTGGCTACGCCTCAGAATCACTGAAGAGCTGTTAATGAGGAGTGAGCCACTGTGTGTGGGCACCCTATAGTTCTACAGTTGTTCATCTAAACTTTTATATTGCTTCCTTTGGGAAGAACTACAGTGAGTTAGGTCAGCCCTCCCGCAGGCTTTGTGGTATGTCACGAGAACCTGAGCCGTCACCATCATCCCACTGAGTTACTGTGAAATGGTCTTTTCTGAGTGTGCATTCTGGATGCAGTATTGACGGTAGAATATGGATCACCTCTACTTCTGTATTGATTTATTTATTACTAGGCCTCAACTACAGCCTTCTTTTTTCCCTTCCACTTCTCTTTGCCTGTAAGATGTACTGTATATAGTCACGCACTTTGTAATATATTAGAAATCTGCAAATCCTTTTTTTGCTTTTTACATACTGTTGGATACTTATAATCAAAACTTTTACTAGAATATTGAATAAATTTAGTCTTATTAGAAAGTTTAAAGAGTACCCCACATTCAAGGTTCACTCCTAGAAAAACTGACTTGTAACCAATGCGGGTAGTGCCTCAGCATTATTTTTTAAAGCTTCTTCTGTGATTTTAATTTACAGTCATGGTTGAAAACCATCCTTGAAGGGGCGAAAATGCAGCCTTTTCAAAGGGTTGTTGGTGGAGTCAGAGCTCTCTTGTCCTCTAGTCCACGCTCTGTCTCTCTACCTGCTTCCCCAGTCTTGGAGATCAGTCTGAAGTGGATGTCGATCCGGGGACACCTGGCATGTCATGCCGAGTGCCCTCAGCGCCAGGGCGGGGCAGCGGGCTGGCTCAGCCCACCGGCAGCCTGAACATGAAGGCGGTGCCCGCTCTCGGTGCCATGCATCGCTGCCCATCCATGAGCTCCCAGATTAATATTTTCCAGCCCTTGATGAGCTTTTGCTTCCTTCCGGCGGCCTCTATTTCCCATCAGCAGTGGGAGTGACCGTGGGGAGTGATGAGGATGCTGGTGGGCGAACAGAAACTGCTCTTTCCTCTTTTTTTTTTTTTTTAACTTGATTTCAATGAATTAGCTTGGAATCTAAGACAGGACACCCTTTGGGCATTGCTTCCTCATTGTGTCATGGGGAAAGGTAAGGGGAAAAATGCATTTTTAAAAGAGAAGCAAGAACTGGCCCTTAATAATGGGCACATTGAGTGCTGACTCACAGAACCTCCACATAGAATGGGTGAGATTTTTATCATCCTCATTACAGTGGGAAACTGGAGCACGGAGAGGTTAAGACGTTTATTCAAAGGAACACAGCCGGGCAGTTTCAAAGCAAGTGGATCTCAAATACAGATCCATCCAGCTCCCAATCCCAAGCCCTAGGTGCTATAACGTCTTCTTCTAATAGGAGTTGCTGCCGCCAATGCCCCTGTCCCCACGGTGGGCCATTGCTGACCCACGCCTCCGCAGGAGACCGTCAAACACTCACAGGCAGGTCTGACTCTGTCTCTTTTTTTGGTGGGGGGGATCACTGCTCCTTTCCCTTGGTCCTGGTGTACACAAGGTCTTGTTTGTGCCCTCCGAGGGTCTCTGGAGGGTACGGGGTTTGATTTTAATGTGATTGCACCCCTCCTACCATCTCACTGCGGCTTTTCCTTTGTCCTTGACGTGGGGTATCTTTTCTTGGTGCGTTCCAACAGCCTCCCGTTGGTAGTTGTTCAGCAGCTAGTTGCGATTTTGGTGTTCTCGCAGGAGATTGAGCGCACATCCTTGAACCCCACCATCCTGATTCTCCTGATTCCTGGAGGTGGATGTACAGTCTTGAGGGCTGCCATCTTTGATGGAATCAGAGACCTTGGTGGTTTCCACCTTGGAAAGAAAGAAAAGGAGTCTTTATACATAATCTGCCCTTATTCTAAGGTTCATACACTCTGTACGGAGCAGCAAGGACTGCTTTTCATCTTCAGTAAAGCCACAGCACTTTCTCACAGGGTTGTACCCAAAAGGTCTTTGTAACGTTCCTCCTGAGACGCCATAAATGCCACCTGCCAGCCCATTACCTTAACCACGATAGTCACCGTCATTACCTCGTCCAGTCCTCATTCCACCCCACTCCATGAGCAAACTGAGTCCCTGAGGATTTCAGTACAGTGGTGTCTGACGTCACATCGCCAGGGGGAAGGGAGCTGGACTTAAGTCCGCATCCCGCCTGCGCCCGGCCGTTCCAGCGTGCTTTCTATGGAAGCGCTTTTTCCCACCCCTGGTGCATCTTTCTATCTTCCTCCCTCTCCTCCCAAGCACATTCAGAACTTCTAATTCTCTTTCTCTTTCTTCTTCTACCCAAGCCAGAGAGAATTAGGCCATAGCGGATGGATTAATACGCAGAGTTAACCCATATCTTGCCCACCCGGGGCCAGAAGAATCCCAGATGTTAAGAGTGGGTCCAAGAAGCTGGAGTGAGAACCCAGGGGTTAATATTGCTCTAGTGGGAAAGTTATCTGCTTTGTTGTAAAACACAGCTTCCCAGCCCTACAGAAGGGGCCATTAGCATGCAAATGTACTTTGCCTCATGCTTTTTAATGTTTTACTTCTCTTAATTGCTGAAACCGGTTGTAATTTCTGAGCACTGTTGGCTTCAGGGGAGCAGTTTCCTCTAAAGGGATCTATCAACGCACCTGGAAAGATCTGGAATTCTAATTTTATTAACCAGTTGGGTGAGGCATTTTCTCTTCTTTCAAAGGGGGAAAAAGTCCAAGTTTAAGTTGGAAACTTTATTTTCTCCTGGTGCCTAACTTCCTCCAAATTCTTTTTTTTTAAAAAAACATTTATTTATTTGACTTATTTGGCTGTGCTGGGACTTCATTGCAGCACGCGGGACCTTTAGTTGTGGCATGAGGAATCTAGTTCCCTGGCCAGGGATAGAACCCGGGCCCCCTACACTGGGAAGTCTGTCCTCCGAAATCTTTGGTGTGGACTTTGACAGTCATTGAGAGATCAAAAATCACATGTGATATTTGATGGAGGTAAGAGGGGCTTCCTTGGTGGATCAGAAGGCAAAGAATCTGCGTGCCACTCAGGGGACTCAGGTTCAATCCCTGGGTTGGGAAATCCCCTGGAGGAGGAAATGGCCACTCACTCCAGTATTCTTGCCTGGAGAATCCCATGGACAAAGGAGCCTGGTGGGCTACAGTCCATGGACTTGCAAAGAATCAGACACAACTGAACGACTAACACTTTCACTTTCAAGAGGCAGCGTATTAAAGATTTTATGTGTCAGACCCTTGGTTATGAATTTGCAGTGAAGAGGTTTCCTGAATGCTACCTGAATTAGAAAATAACCCTTTCTCTCACCCCAGAGGTCCTGCAGATAACTGCATTATTTCTAGGATGCTCTGTGACTCTCTAACTACTTTCAAATTTCTACAAATTCAAATTTGAATTTCTACTTCAAACTATGAAGTAGAAATGACTGGAGAAACTCGGTCACCATAACACAAATCTTAGCACCAATCAAGACACTCTTAGCCAGTTTAAGAAACAGCTGCCTTCCCTCCCTTCATCCCCATCCCTCCCAAATGCATTCTTTTCCATGAGTCAATACAGACAGATTCCCATGGAGAGACACGCTACGTAACCCTTGGAACTCTTGACCACAATTAGTCTGACTTGGCACTTATTTCTGGTCGAAAACCAGTCTTGGGGAGCCTGAAATCTCATCAGAAGCACTCAGCAATTCTGTGAGGATCGAGGACCACTGTATGCAGAGGTCTGTACCCAAGAGAAAGAGGGAGTGGCCAGCGGTGACATCACCGCTAATGGCAGGAGGCCACCCTGACCCCTCTGGGTCCAAAAAGTCAGAATCAATATGGATTTGGCCACGGCTAAGTTCGCACTTGATCTTGTCATTTGCTGCATGGAAAGGATCATTCGTATCTATGTTGTGGCCGTTCTTTATCCACCTTGACTTTCAATACAACCCTGAGTTTCTGGGAATCACAGGTACGCTGAGGAACGATGGGAACACACGACTGGAATGAAAGAGCAATACCTACATGTGCAAAGGTTGCAAAAGTTCATTTCCTTGTCTCCCCTGTAGACCCTCCTGCATCCCCGGGGAGTCCATCCTGTACAGCATCTTCCCACAATGACGTCATCATCAGAGTGTGTTCATAAATGCACATGGAGCGATGCAAAGCAGAAAATAGCTCACATCTTATCTGTTGATTGATTTATGCACAGGTTTTCAGGGTTTGGGAGACTGTAATGTCTGAAAGGAATGAAGTCTAAGGAAGAGAACATTGTGACCAAGCTGAGGTCTGGATGGAGGTTTGAAGGAAACTGCAGAGAAGACAGGGCTTCCCTGGTGGCTCCGTGGTAGAGAATCCACCTGTCAATGCAGGAGATGCAGGTTCGATCCCTGGGTCGGGAAGATCCCCTGGAGGAGGTCATGGCCACCCACTCCAGTATTCTTGCCTGGGAAATCCCATGGACAGAGGAGCCTGGTGGGCTGCAGTCCGTGGGGTCACAAAAGAGTCGGACACGACTGAATGCGCATACATGTATATGCAGAAAGCAGGAGAAGGGACACTCACTGTTTCAAAGCCTGCAGTCTTTCATTTGGCCTTTTCAAAGTTCTCTTTAGGGGTCCGTTGTTGGGAGCGGGGCTGCGGGGGGAGAAGAGAAAGGCTTTCCCCTTTTTGAGCCCCTCATTTGTACCTGGCACTTGAAGCTCACTGAGGACTCTTTAGGGTTTGAGGAGGTGGGTTTTATCTCCATTTGGCACGAACAAGAAGCGAGGCTCAGAGTCACACGGGGACTCCAGAGAGAGCGCCGCTGAACCGGGGTTCACCTTCGTTCCTCCCCGACCCCCAAACTCTCCCCTGCTCCACACCGCCTCCCAGACACGCACTAGAATCTTCCACCTTCCCTGGCAAGGCCCCAGAGTCGAACTGGTGGTGGGGACCCCGCCCCCAGAAAGTGGCCGTAGTCTGTCGCCAGCCACCCACTGGCCCTTCCCCTCCCCCACAATTTCGGCTTGTTTTCCTGGGAGCAAGCATGCCTTTTCCCATTGATGGAGCTCCTGGGCCAGCAACCCACCGTCACAGGCTCCACCCCTCCCAGTTCGTCCTGGACCCTGCTCTCAGGCTGGCCGCCCCCTCCCCTCCCCACCTGCCCTGACCTTCCACCGCAGGAGGAACTTTCTGAATAACAATGTGTAGTCCCTGCTGCCTGCCGAGCTGCCCTTTTGCCGTTAGCACCTAATGAAAATGTAACCGTATTTAACCCCCCACCGTCCTAGATTAGCAGGAGAGGGCCCCGAGAGGCTTGAATTCCTTTGTATGATAAGCATCCCGGTCTCGTCCCAGCCCCTTCTCCCTGGAGAGGATGCAGGGCTGCGCAGGGCTAACCCGGGATCTCTCAGCTGTCCCGGGCACAATGGGGAAAGTATCTTTTGTGGCATTAACGGCTTTGGGGAGGGGAGAGGGGAGGGTCCGGGCTGCCGGGGAGGGGGTGCCGTTGAAGAGAAGGAGAACAATGTGTGAGAAGCGGAGGCTGTGGGTTTCCCACACGGACCACTACGTCCCCCCCACCCCCCTCTGGGAGAGACAGCGCTTCAGCGACCAGCCCACAGCTGATCCTGCCTTGATTGGCTTTTTTTTTTTTTTTTTCATTGTGCTCTCAAGGGACGAAAATCCTTTTGTGGCGTGAAAGGAGAGGCGTTCCTGCCGTTCCCCTCCCTCGAACTGATTGGCTGTGTCACGAGATGGCCAAATCCATCCGGATTAATGCGCGGCCGGCGCGGCCGGCCCGGCCCGGAGCGAGGCCGTCTGAGTCCGCCCCTTCGGGCCAGCGAGCGTGTCTGGCGCCCTGGGAGCAGGGAAGGGAGGGGACCCCGAGGGGCAGGCCACCACCTTCCTCGTATTTATTATTCCCCCGCCCACCCGCCTCCCGGCCCTGCAGGGATGTTTATTCATGGACCACATCTGCTGGCTGGCGGACACGTCTCTCTCTTTCTCTCGTTAGAATGCCTCAAGTCCCCAAGGAGCCAAGAAAGCGGGGCACATTCCTCAGGACCTGCCTCTTCTCTCAGCTCAGAGACCTGTGGCTCCTCCAGGGCACCTGTAACCCTAGCTCTCAGCCGCCCCCTCCTCACCCCGCCCCCGTCCGCCCGCACTTGCGCGGCCTCCCGCCCTTTACCTATTCCAGACTTCCCACCTGGGCATGCTGGGCTCTCTCTGCTTTCTCTGGTACCCAGCACCTAAAAGAGCATCCCTTCTCTCTGCTGTTTGCCCTTCTGTGGCTTCTTCCGGAACCTCTCTTCCTCTTGTCGATTCTTACGTAATTACATCCCAGGTCTTGAGTCAGCTCAGATTGTGTCTTTCCCGTTCTCCCAATTGAAAGGACTCTCTTTTCCCCCACCTCTGACCTCTCATATGCTTTTCTACATCTTTCATTGAAGAGCCAACACATTGGAAAAGACCCTGATGCTGGGAAAGATTGAAGGCAGGAGAAGGGGGTGATAGAGGATGAGATGGTTGGATGGCATCATAGACATCAGTGGCATCTTGAGTTTGAGTAAACTCCAGGAGACAGTGAAGCACAGGAAGGCCTGACGTGGTGCAGTCCACTGGGTCTCATAGAGTCAGGCATGACTTGGCAACTGAACAGCAAAAACAGAGATGAAATCCACAGTATGTGTGATTTTGTGGCTCCTTTTACTTGACCTTTGGTCTGATGGTTGCATCAAGTTGGAGAGGGTTTATTCCTGTGGTGGTGAAATAGTTCATTGTGTGAAAACCCCACAATTTATTTTTCCACTCTGCTGTGGATGTTCGTTTGGATGGTTTCCAGTTTGGGTTGTAACCATCACCAGAACAGGCACAGAACTTAAAGAATCAAGCACGTGATGAATCTTGTGAGAGGAGTGCATGTTTTTTTAATTTTTTTTCTTACTGAAGTCTAGTCAACTTAAAACATTGTGCTAGCTTCTGGTGTGAAGCAAAGTGATCCACAAATAATTTTTTTTTCAGATTCTTTTCTGCTATACATTAGGGTTTGCCATTTCCTTCTCCAGTGCATGAAAGTGAAAAGTGACAGTGAAGTCACTCAGTCGTGTCCGACTCTAGCGACCCCATGGACTGCAACCTACCAGGCTGCTTTGTCCATGGGATTTTCTAGGCAAAAGTACTGGAGTGGGGTGCCATTGCCTTCTCCGCTATACATTATTACAAGGTATTGAATACAGTTTCCTGTACTGTACAGAAGGTCCTTATTGTTCATCTGTTTTATATGTAGTAATGTGTATCTGCTAACTCCAAACTCCTGATTCCTCCCCCCACTTTCCCCTTTAACCATAAATAATTTCCCCAGTAACCATAAATAGCTTTGCAAATCTATGAGTCTGCTTTTGTTTTGAGAATAAGTTCATTTGTATCATTATTTTAGGTTTCACATATAAGTGATATCATATGGTATTTTATATCAAATAACATATGATATCATATATGTTATGATATCAAATAACATATGTTATTTGTCTGTCTCAGTCTGACTTACTTCACTTAGTATGACCATCTCTAGGTCCATCCATCTTGCTGCAAATGGCACTATTTCCATCTTTTTTATGGCTGAGTAATACTCCATTTGACTGTGTGGATTACAATAAACTGTGGAAAATTCTGAAAGAGATGGGAATACCAGACCACCTGACCTACCTCTTGAGAACCTATATGCAGGTCAGGAAGCAACAGTTAGAACTGGACATGGAACAACAGACTGGTTCCAAATAGGAAAAGGAGTACGTCAAGGCTGTATACTGTCACCCTGCTTATTTAACTTATATGCAGAGTACATCATGAGAAACGCTGGGCTGGAAGAAGCACAAGCTGGAATTAAGATTGCCAGGAGAAATATCAATAACCTCAGATATGACACCACCCTTACGGCAGAAAGTGAAGAGGAACTAAAGAGCCTCTTGATGAAAGTGAAAGAGGAGAGTGAAAAGTTGGCTTAAAGCTCAACATTCAGAAAACTAAGATCATGGCATTTGGTCCCATCACTTCATGGGAAATAGATGGGGAAACAGTGGAAACAGTGTCAGACTTTATTTTTGGGGGCTCCAAAATCACTGCAGATGGTGACTGCAGCCATGAAATTAAAAGACGCTTGCTCTTTGGAAGGAAAGTTATGACCAACCTAGATAGCACATTGAAAAGCAGAGATATTACTTTGCCGACAAAGGTCCGTCTAGTCAAGGCTATGGTTTTTCCAATGATCATGTATGGATGTGAGAGTTGGACTGTGAAGAAAGCTGAAACTGAAGAATTGATGCTTTTGAACTGTGGTGTTGGAGAAGACTCTTGAGAGTCCCTTGGACAGCAAGGAGATCCAACCAGTCCATCCTAAAGGAAATCAGTCCTGAATATTCACTGGAAGGACTGATGCTGAAGCTGAAACTCCAGTACTTTGGCCACCTCATGCGAAGAGTTGACTCACTGGAAAAGACTCTGATGCTGGGAGGGATTGGGGGCAGGAGGAGAAGGGGACGACAGAGGATGAGATGGCTGGATGGCATCACTAATTCGATGGACTTGAGTTTGAGTGAACTCCGGGAGTTGGTGATGGACAGGGAGGCCTGGCGTGCTGCGATTCATGGGGTCGCAAAGAGTCGGACGCGGCTGAGCGACTGAACTGAACTGAACACTCCACTGGAATTTCCCAGGTGGCGCTAGTGCTAAGAAACCCACCTGCCAATGCAGCAGACACAGGAGACGTGTTCGATCCCTGGGTTGGGAAGATCTCCTGGAGGAGGGCATGGCAACCCACTCCAGTATTTTTGCCTGGAGAGTCCCATGGACAGAAGAGCCTGGTGGGCTACAGTCCATGGGGTCGCAGAGAGTCAGACAGGACTGAGAAGACTCAGTACATATTCCGTTATGTATATGTACCATATCTTCTTCATACATTCTTTGGCTGAAGACATTTAGGTTGCTTCTGTGTCTTGGCTATTGTAAGCAGTGCTGTGATGAACACGGGGGCACTTGAATGTTTTCCAGTTAGAGATTTTGCAGATAGACGCCCAGGAGTGGGATTGCAGGATTGTATGGTAGCTCCATGTTTAGTTTTTTGAGAAACTTCCATACTGCTTTCCATAGTGGTTGCACCAATTTACATTCCCACCAACAGTGTAGGAGGCTCCCTTTCCTCTACGTCGTGGCATTAAGACAGGAGTGAAGAATTTCTCTCTTCTCTTTGGTGTCTGTCTCAGTGCTAAGAACAAACCAGAGTCCCCAAAACGTTTAGCCCAGTCAATTCTCATTTCGTTAATTTTACAATGCAAATAACTATGGGTTTCAATTTTCAATTGTCACCTGTTAACATGTTTTGGCATAGATGAAGGAATGAGCCTTTGCAGAGAAGGCTTTGTTTATCAAGGAGAGGAGGGACAGTGTGAAATTGCTGGTATCTAGGAATGAGAGTAAACTCAGGAGTTAGAGCAAGCCCAGATCGGGAAGGCAGTGATGGCAAGCACGGATGTCGAGTGTTTCACAATTTGCACCTGGACCGTTCTGGCCCCCATGGCCATGGTGGTCATCAGAGGGGTCCTTCTAGGGCTACTCCAGCCCCCCTCGAGGCCACCTAAAACACCCTCTTCCCTTCCTGGGCACTTTTCCACTTTCTCTTTCTTCTGAGTTAATAGGTATTTCCTCTGTTTCTCTTACTGGCTTAAATGTCATAATTAATCACTCTAGCTTTTTAGGCAACGGTCTTATCCTTGGAGCCGTCACCGGTGGGGTTACAGCTACATGTCTTATCCCCGAGTACACCCCCACATGGATCCGCTGCTCCATTGGTCTCTCCAGCCTCTTCGCAAGCTCTCGTTCTGTTCTCCCCAGAGTGTTACCATCCACTGAGTGGGTCCTTGTGCCAGGCTCCACGTGTGTGTGTACGTGTATGTATGTGTTCAGTCGTGCCTGACTCTTTAAGACCTTGTAGACTACAGCCACCCCCAGGCTCCGCTGTCCGTGGGATTCTCCAAGAAAGAATACTGGAGCGGGTTGCCATTTCCTCATCCAAGGGATCTTCCCGACTCAGGGAGCGAACCCAGGTCTCCTGCATTGCAGGTGGACTCTTTTCCATCTGAACCACCAGGGAAGCCCCATAAATTGAGGTCTCGCATTCAGTAAGTAGTCGAGTCAGAATCCAGACATGCACTGTCTTGCCCTCTTCTCTTTCCACCAAAGCCACAAAATGATCACGACAATCACATCTCACTCAGGTCTGTGATTCACTTTTATTCTCAGGTTCGCACATCCTTGCTCCCCTGGTCCCACCCCATTCCCAGCCTCTGGCCAATCATGTCAGGCCTCTGCTCTCCTGCCCAGTTATTAAGGTGTAGCGGTCATTTTCAATGGCTTTTCTTGCCATCTTCCAACGTGAATGTGAAAGTTTCATTCATTCCCAGAGTGGAGCTTACATTGTACAATGAAACCTGGGAAGTGGGATTTGATAATATTTTGATGTCAATGGGCAAGAGTTACTTGGATGGAGAGAAAGTCTTGATCTGAGGGGTCTGTGTCAGTTCTTCATTCATTCTTCACTCATTCATTCAAAAAAGGATGTTCAAGTTAAAATGAAAACCAAAAACTCTCAGAGTAGGGGTTCAATCACCCTTTTTAATGTTGTTTTTATTAGATTTTATATTTTATTTATTAAATTTTAATTTGTGGATAATTACAATAGTGTGATGGTCTATGCCATGCATCAACATGAATTGGCCATAGGCATATATGTGTCCCCTCCCTTCCTCCTGAATTCCCACTCCCACCTCCCTCCCCAGACACACCCTTTTCTTGAATTTAAAAATATATGCAAATTCAAGGTGGTAACAGTCTAGTATTTTGAAAACACTGACATTGAACAAAAGCACAGTTTTGACAACATTCGCAATTGCATGAATGCACCAGGGCGTCCCTGGTGGCTCAGTGTTAAAGAATCCATCTGCAAAATGCAGGAGACCATGAGTTTAATCCCTGGGTCAGGAAGATCCCCTGGAGAAGGAAATGGGAACTCACTCCAGTATTCCTACCTGGGAAATCCTATGGACAGAAGAGCCTTGTGGGCTACAGCCCATGGGGTTGCAAAGTCAGACACGACTTAAGGACTAAAAACTACAGCAACGACTGCGGTGATTTCTTATGTAGCTCACACGCAGTTCAGTCAGAACTCTGGATTCAGGGCACTTCAGAAACATGGCGTCGCGTCTTGTGATCAGCTCTGGCCATAAAAAGAAATCTTCCCTGATCGGTGGTCGTGCTACTGCCCTGGGTCTCGGGGAGTCTCAGCTATTATCCGAGAGGAATTCCAAGGCTTGGTTGGGGCTGAGGGATCAGAGTGTAGCTTTTCAGGATTCCAGCATGAAATGCTTTACCACCCAGAAATAGCAACAGCCAAATCTGAGCTCCCAAATTCCAAACTTAGCCTCTGCAGTGCCTGCAGGGCACCCCTAGCCTTGCCCTGGGTCTCTCTTTGTGTGCGTGCTCAGTTGCTAAGTCATGTCTGACTCTTTGCAACCCCATGAACCATAGCTTGCCAGGCTCTTCTGTCCTTGAGATTTCCCAGGCAAGAATACTGGAGTGGGTTGCCATTTCCTTCTCCAGGGGAACTTCCCAACCCCAGGATCAAACCTACGTCTCCTGCACTGGCAGGCGGATTCTTTACCACTAAGCCACCAGGGAAGCCCAGAGTCCCTTTTTGCTATTGTTCGTTGTTCAGCGGCTAAGTCATGTCCAACTCTTTGCGACCCCATGGACTGCAGCATGCCAGGCCTCCCTGTCCTTCACCATCTCCCAGAGCTTGCTCAAACTCATGTCCATTGAGTGGATGATGCCATCCAGCCATCTCATCCTCTGTCGCCCCCTTCTCCTCCTGCCCTCAATCTCTCCCAGCATCAGGGTCTTTTGCAGGGAGTCAGCTCTTTGCATCACACCATCACAGTCCTGGAGCTTCCTTTCAGGGCTCCTCTTCACTCCCCCCAGACACACAGCTGCATGTCCACCTCTGTCCCGCTGCTCTGGGAGCGTCAGGAGCCCCTCGGCAAACCCTCCCACCCTGCTGGGTCAGGGATCTCTGGACACCAGGCCAGACAACGGAGGTGGACTGGCCTCCAGGTCCCCATGGGAGGGGCTGAGGGGGCCTGTGTGGACGTGGCCGGCTCCTTGTTCCTCAGCTTCAGGGAGCTCTGAGGGCTCCCTGGGTGTAACACAATGTGAGCGGCTGCGGGGTGAACTCTGTTCTCCCGTGACAGCTGCCTTGGTCTCTAGCAGGACCTGTCTGAGCCGACTGCACTCTCCATGTGTGGCCAGCTGCGGCGGCCTTGACTCTTTCTTACACACCCCTGCAGGCCACGCCCTTGCCCGCTGCTTCCTCAAAATGCCAGCTCTTCCAATGACCTTTCTGGGGGCCTTCCCTGGTGGCTCAGTGGGTGGCAATCCACTTGCCCACGTAGGGGACATGGGTTCGATCCCCAGTCCAGGAGGACCCCACATGCTGGGGAACAACTCAGCCTGGGCACCGCAACTACTGAGCCTGTGCTCTAGAGCCCGGGAGCCACAGCTGCTGAGGCCACACGCCACAAGTACTGAAGACCGAGTGCCCTAGAGCCCGTGTTCTGCAGCAAGAGAAGCCACTGTGATAGGAAGCCCAAGGACCACAGCTAGAGAGTTGCCCCCACTCGCGGCGACTAGAGAAAAGCCTGCAGCTGTGAAGACCCAGCACAGCCAAAAATAAATAAATAAATATCTTAAAAAATTACCTTTCTGGGCTGGAGGATGGCTTGGTGTCGAGTGGGGGAGGAGCACACGGCATCCCACACCTTGGATGCTCTGGGACCATCAAGAGTGTCCCCGGCCCGTGAAGTCTCACTTTGTTGGCAGGAAGGGCCATCTGGCTTGAGTCTGGCACAGAATTTGACCACTCGCCTCTCCGCAGGTGTTTGGGGAGATTTGTTCCCACCTGGCAGAAGCGACTGGAGGCAGACGGATAGGAATTTTAAATACCTGCTCACACCCTGAGGGTTCTTCAGCTCTAAAACCGGAGGCAATCAGGTCAGGGAATCTGAGGAGAAGTCCAGCAAGTGAAACTGTCAGAGCCCTGGGTTTGCAGGCAGGCAGACCATCGATGGGGCTGCGGTGTCGACATTCGATCTCGGGCAAGTTGTTTCACTTCTCCAGGCCGAGGTTCATCCGCACAGAGGCAGATGGTCGTGACAGGGTGGAGGGCAGTGTCCACTTCTGCGGCCGCAGTGCCAGAAACTTGCTCCAGAGAGAAGATGCCGAGGCTCCAGGAAGCGTGGACGAGGTGAATAAAATTATTACTCAGTTTCAATTTGGCTCTGAGCTAAGAAGGCAGCCAAAAGGAAGTTGCTAAAACTTATACTTGTTACCAAACCAATTGTTGTTGTTCAGTCACTCAGTCGTGTCCGACTCTTTGCGACCCCATGCGCTGCAGAACACCAGGCTCCCCTGTCCTCCACTGTCTCCCAGAGTTTGCTCAGATTCATGTCCATTGAGTTGGTGATACTATCTTACCGTTTCATTGCCTGCCACTTCCTTCTCTTTTTTGCCCTCAATCTTTCCCAGCATCAGGGTCTTTTCCAATGAGGCAGCTCTTCCCATCAGGTGGCCAAAGTATTGGAGCTTCAGCTTCAGCACCAGTACTTTCAATGAATATTCAAGGTTGATTTCCTTCAGGATGGACTGGTTTGATCTCCCTGCTGTTCAAGGAACTTTCAAGAGTCTTCTCCAGCACTACAATTTGAAAGCATCAATTCTTTGGCCTTCAGCCTTCTTTATAGACCAACTCTCACATCTGTACGTGACTACTGAAAAAACCACAGCTTTGACTGTAGGGAACTTTGTCGGCAAGGTGCTGTCTCTGCTTTTTAATACACTGTCTAGGTTTGCCATAGCTTTCCTTTCAAGGAGCAAGTGTTGAGCACTAGCAATACCCTGGTCCTGAGAATAACAGAGATAACTGAGATGGAGACCCAGCTTCAAGGAGCTGAGATGTGGGGGTGGTGGGGTGGGGAATGCATGGCTTGGACTCTTGGCTATAAATATAGAAACCCGAGTCTAATTGTTATACATAAAACGGGAGCATGAAAGGATACAGGTGCGGCTCATGGGATCCAAGGAAGCGCCTCCCAGCCACGCACCCAGCAGTGCAGGGATGTAACCTGGCTTCAGAAACAACCAGGACAAGAGAGTCAAGTGTGGGGCCATCTCCACGTAAATGCCACGATTGCTAAACCAAAGAGGAAAGAAGAGATTTTAGTGTGTGTGTGCTAAGTCATTTCAATCGTGTCTGACTCTTTGCGATCCTTTGGACCATAGCCCACCAGGCTCCTCTGTCCATGGGATTCTCCAGGCAAGAATACTGGAGTGGGTTGCCATGCCCTCCTCCAGGGGATCTTCCTGACCCCGGGATTGAACACATGTCTCTCAGTCTCCTGCATTGGCAGGTGGGTTCTTTACCACCAGAGCCACCTGGAAAGCCCCAGTTTTAGGAGATTCAGTTATAATTTCTACTACAGCTAAGACTTTAAACACTTTTCAGTGTTCACTAAAGCAGCATGTTTTGATTGCCTTCTACAAGCAGCAAACCCCAATAGGTTTTGGCAACTGACTGCAGAAATCCTAGTCTTGACCGCTGTGGCTTCTGCAGTGACAAAGCAATGGCCTGGAAGCTTCGAGCACCAGGCCGAATCGGTCCTCCAGCTGCTGCGGGCCGCGTGTGGAGAGTGGCTTGTTACAAGACTCCTGCTGTGTACCTAGAATTTGAATGATTCAAATGACCGAATTTCAAAGCACCTACGTAGGAACATGTTATTTCCATTTTTCAAAAAGTAGGAGTAACTGAGAGGTTTATTTTCTCCCTTCCTATGTTTATGTTTGGTGATGATCGTTGGGTGGAAATTATGTCCACCAAGTCTATTGAGCTGTGATAAAACTCCAGTTAATATTTGACTATTGGCTTCCTGTTACACACAAAAAATCAAATAGTGAAGTATATACTACAATATAGGTTGACTCTTCTCCTCTTCTCTCTCAAGCTTTGGTGTCGCTACCTTTTTATTTTTAAAAGTTTTTCATTTTATGTTTTCATTGGAGTAGAATAGCTGTACAATGTTACATTAGTTTCTGCTGTACGGTGAAGTGAATCAGCTCTAGGCATGCATGTCCCATCTCTCTTGAGCCTCCCTGCCGACCCCCACGGCTCTAGGTCATCACAGAGCCCTGAGCTGCTCCCTGCGCTGCTCAGCAGCTTCCCACCAGCTCTCTGCATTTCACAAGGCAGGGTAAACATGTCCGAGCTACTCCCCCAGTTCACCCCCCTGCCCCGCACCCCCCAACCCCGCGCTCACTTGTCCCTTCTCTGTGTCTGCATCTCACTTCCTGCCCTGCAAATAAGTTCGTTTGTGGCATTTTTCTATCTTCTGTATGTGTGCGTTAACATACCAGCTTTGTGTTTCTGTTTCTGACTTGCTTTGCTCTGTATGACAGACTCCGGGGCCATCCATGTCACTCAGTTCAGTTGCTCAGTCGTGTCCGACTCTTTGCGACCCCATGGACTGCAGCATGCCAGGCCTCCCTATCCATCACCAACTCCCGGAGTTCACTCAAACTCACGTCCATTGAGTCGGTGATGCCATCCAACCATCTCATCCTCTGTCGTCCCCTTCTCCTCCTGCCCCCAATCTTTCCCAACATCAGGGTCATTTCAAATGAGTCAGCTCTCCGCATCAGGTGGCCAAAGTATTGCAGTTTCAGCTTCAAAATCAGTCCTTCCAATGAATATTCAGGACTGATCTCCTTTAGGATGGACTGATTGGATCTCCTTGCAGTCCCAGAGATTCTCAAGAGTCTTCTCCCACAACAGAGTTCAAAAGCATCAATTCTTCGGCACTCAGCTTTCTTTATAGTCCAACTCTCACATCCATACATGACTACTGGAAAACCATAGCCTTGACTAGACGGACCTTGGTTGGTGTCCACATCACTACGATGACCCAGTTTCACCCCTTTTAGTGGCTGAGGAATAGTCCACTGTGTGTATGCACCACATTGTCTCTATCCGTTCATCTGTTGGCAGACGTTTGGTTGCTCCCATGTCCTGGCTGTTGTAAACAGTGCTGCATCTTTTTGAACTATGGTTTTCTCAGAGTATGCCCAGGAGTGGGATTGCTGGCTCATATGGTAGTCCTACTTTTAGTTTTTTAAGTAACCTCAACTCCCCTTTTGTGGCTTCCCTGGTGGCTCAGATGGTAAAGAATCTGCCTGCAATGCAGGAGACCTGGGTTCAATCCCTGGGTCAGGAAGATCCCCTGGAGAAGGGAATGGCACCTCACTGTAGTATTCTTGCCTGGAAAATCCCATGGACACTTTTAAATAGATGCCTTTCTGCCTGTAAATGTAGAGGTTGTGCTTACTTAGTTCGTCCTGAGTGGAAAGCGTGGATGGTATTCAGGTTTGCTGGTCACTCTCCAAAGTGGTCGAAGGGGGCTCCAGTGAGCTTCTGTCAAATATTCTGCCTCTTTCCATACCTTCTTGAGAATATACCCAGCTGCCCATCTTTGAGGCTCTCTAGACTTGTAGGTGAGGTTAAAGAGGGAAGAAGAAATGAACATATTGGAAAGAAAACACAGCTTTGGTGTGTGGTGTCAACAATAACCAGAATGCTACAATGCTCTGTGGAGAGGAAAGAGGTGTCTAGTCTCCAGGACAAAGCCCACCTGTTTGAACCTTAGTCCCCTCCCCCCAATTCCCCGTCTCACCGCCTGCTCCCCTTCAGCCCTCAGTAGACTGATCTGATGGATCTCGTTGGTTCAAACAGTCCCCAAATACCTGCGTCCACCAGACTGTCACTGATGGATAGTTCCTGATCTCCTGGCTTTGGCTGGCTGCTGTCGCCATGGTAACAGAGAGTGAGGGGGACCTGGGGCAGCTCGGCCCATCTGCCATCAGTTGCCACTGTTTTGTGCTGCCTGGTGTGTGCTCTCCATTGAGTTCTGGGGGAGGCAAAGTAGAGCAGAGGGATTTGGCTGGAGGGCTGCGCCCACCCTCAGATACTGAGGACAGAGCCATGTAGCCTCGGAAACTGCTTTCAGAGACGCCCAAGACGTGGAGATTATAAACAGCCTCTCACCTTCTCTGGGAGAATGATTTTTCTGTAACTCAAGATTTTATGTTTTAAGAAGGAGGGTGGTATCTGTGTCAGCCTGAAGACCTTTACTTTTTTGTCGAATTAAGAAGGGAAATTTACCAGCTCCCCCACATAGAGAATAAGATCTTCCCTTTCTTATTCTGGATTGGAACTTGAAAATTTTTGATGAGGCTACTATTGTCTCATGGCTTTAAACAGAGCGTGCAGATGTGTGTATCTTGTTTCATCTTTGACCCTCTCTGGATGCTATGCATTCATGTTGAGAATTCACAAAAAGAGTTTCCCAGGGACATCTCTCCCAGCCCCTCCCTGCCCTGCCCCCAATCAGGCTTACACAGTTCGAGCCAGGCCAGCTGGGTGGCAACATTCTTGGTTGGATCAGACCTAGGAGGCCCCTTCTCACCACCGTTCTGGGCCCGGTGTATGCTGTGCTTTGAGCGTAGCAAAGACACAGACCAGGTTTGACACAGGCTTGGGGCAAGCTGGACGGAGCCCTGTCTCTACCCACGCAGGTCTCTCCAGTGTGGTCAGCCGGAACGGCTCCTTCTCCGTGATTTTCTATTGGCCCCTTGGCATCCTTTCCAACATGCTCGGATCCTATCACATGGACGTGCCCTGTTCTCTCTTCCTCTCTGCACCATCCTCCGTGGATCTTTCATCTCCTCCACCATGAGCAAGTTGGTTTTCTCTAGGGACCTGTCCAGGCCCCCTTGTCTTCCAGCTCTTCACTCCCTGCAAGGTCGCCGCCTCCTGCAGCCTGGACTGCAGATTCTGAGGCTGACTCTCCAACCTGCCTCCAAGGCAGATCCCAGTCCCGCACGGCCAGCCTGAGGACCAGCTCTGCACGAATGTTACAAGCAGACTCCTCAACTTCTCCTTGAAATCTTCCTCCGTGTTCTTTGGTGTTATTAGCATCCCTGTTCTCCCAGATGCTCAGACTCAGAAGCTTTGTATCATCTTTAATTATCCTCATACCTTCCATCTGGAAGAGGAAATGGCAACCCATTGCAGTATTCTTGCCTGGAGAATCCTATGGACAGAGGAGTCTGGCGGGCTATGGTCTGTGGGGCTGAAAAGACATGAGTGAAGCGACTCAGCACACATACAGTCCACGGCTCCAACTTATTTCCCTCCTCCTCTCCTTCCTCCACTTCCTTCTCTGCTTGCTCTTTCTTCTCTCTTCTCCCCTCTCTGTCCCCCACACTGATACAGCCCATCTTGGTACCCTTAGTTCTCCATTTTCCCTTTCCATCAGCTGTTGTTCAGTTGCTCAGTTGTGTCCGATTCATTGTGATCCTGTGGACTGCCGCACGCCAGGCTTCCCTGTCCTTCACTATCTCCCAGAGTTTGCTCAAACTCACGTCCATTGAGTCTATGATGCCATCCGACCATCTCGTCCTTCCCATCACGGCTGCTTGCTATTCCAGTATCCCCCTCTTCCAATCTTTCCTTTCTTCTGCCTTTGCCATTAGCCCAATCAATCTCTGCTCAAAAACTTTGTGTGAGCGACCCCCTGGACTGTAGCCCACCTGGCTCCTCTGTCCAGGGGAGTCTCCAGGCTGGAGTGGGCAGCCATTTCCTCCTCCAGGGGATCTTCCCGACCCAGGGATGGAACTCGAGTTTCCTGAAGCTGTCACACTGGCAGGCGGATTCTTTACCACTTGAGCCAAGTGTGAAACCCCAAATCTTTAATATCTCTCTAACCCCTAGAATCCAAATCCCATCTTTGCTTCATGTCATGCAAGACGCCCTCAAACACGGCTGGCATGCCGACCCCCTCCTCCAGGCTCTCTCCATACGTGCATGTCCTTCCATGAAGCCTTGACTCCTAGATCCAGCTGCTGGGACTGTGAAAAGGCACACCCTTTGGCAAAACAGATTGAAAATCTTGGTGTGTTTTGACCAAGTTATTTCACTTCCAGGAACTGATCTTAGGGAAATAATCAGACAGCTGCACAATGATATGTGCATAAGAAACTTCATTACAGCAGAATTTGCAATTATAAAAAAATGAAAACAGTGTCAGTGTCCAATAATATCAATACAACAGAACATGAAGCAATCATTAAAGAATAATATAAACCTATCCACTGACCAGGAAAGATAGTTCCAGCATATATCTGTGTTTCTAGGTAAAAAAACAAAAAAACAAAAACAAGTGCTATGCAGGGGTCTGTGAGAATATGCAGTGAATATACATTACTGTGTGATCTTATATATAATATTTATATACATAAAAAAATTGAACAACTCTCTAAGGAAATACAAGCACATATGTCTATATGTGCTTCCCAGGTGGCACAGTGGTAAAGAACCCACCTGCCAATGCAGGAGACACAGGAGATGCAGGTTCAATCCCTGGGATGGGAAGATCACTTGGAGTAGGAAATGGCAACTTGCTCCAGTATTCTTGCCTGGAAAATTCCATGGCCAGAGGACTCTGGCGGGCTACAGTCCATGAAGTTGCGAAGAGTTGGACACAACTGAGTGACCGAACACACACGTGTCTGTATGTACACATATACAGTGGCTTGAATTATGGTTAATGGTCTATCTTTTCCTTTCTCTTACCAGCCTTTTAAAAATGTTCTACAATAACCACAGATCAACTACATAAAGTAACGAGCAATTAAATTTACAGTATGCTCAGGTAAAGCAATTTAAAAATTCTTAAAAGGAAAATGTCCTCCACTCCTTTGTCACCTTGCCTTTGTTAATCTCATCATTGTGTCTTTAAGTCTTCAAGTCCATTTCCAAGTATGACTGAATTTCCTCTGCAAGGAAGGAGCAAAGGCTCTGGGGTCAGAGGTCCAAAGTTTGCATGCTCATTCTGCTCTCACTAAGCCGAGTTTCCTCCTTTATAAAAGAGAAAGAGTTAGCAGTATCCAACTCACAGATGTGGCGTGAGGATCAGATAATATATATGAAAAGCCTGTAGAGAACAGCAAAGCGTCACTCGGCGGTCAGGAGTGTGATTTATCGTCAGTATGACTGAGGCCCTTGGGTCTTTCTCTGTGGATTAAATTGGCACTGGAATTGGAGGCTTTTCAGCCTCAGCCTTGAGCCCAGCATGGACACAGCCCAAGCTGCAGATCACTGTGAGCTCCGGTCCCCAAGAATTGGCCACACGGGTGAAAAGGGGGCAGGATTCCTCCCAAACCCCGCCGGCACTTTCTGTCCCTTCCAGTGTTTGCAAGGCGATCCTTAACTCTTAGAAGGCTCAGAGAAAACATCGTGTCCTGGACCAGCCTGTCTGGTACCCACCCGGACTACTCAGAGCTGCCTGGAAATCTCTGACCTCATCCAGTTATGTACCTGGACCCTGGGAGCTGGGGACTGTCGCTGCTGCTGGCTGTGTGGGTGGTAAGAGGCCTCCAGTTTCCACCAGAGCTCCAGCTGGGCTGCTCTGCAAGTGTGTGTGTGTGTGTGTGTGTTTCTTCCCAGCTTAAAATCTTCTCTGAACACAAGAGGGTTGGGTCTACTGTATGCTTGTAAGTGACTCAAGATTAAAAACCACCTACTGAGGTCCCAAATGTTTGGGAAGAAGAGTATCTGGGAAGAAGGAAGAAGCAGCCGAGCTCTAACTAGACGCTCTAACTCAATGCGGGCCTGGAGGACAGAATCAGCCCTCTCCATCTCAGCTGGCTCGTTTGCCTCCAGAAGCGGCACCTGGGGAGGATCCACTGGGAGGCTTGGAGGTGGACTGCGATCCAGGAGGACTTGGAGGCACAGGGAGGTGGGGGGTGGGGGTGGGGAATGTGTGTGCAAGAGCCGGAGATCACTTGTCTTGGCTCGGATGGGATGATGCTACTTGGCCAGCCTCACCGAACCTGTCAACAAGCAGAGAGTGAGGTCAGCTGGGGGCTGGAGGCCTCATTAGCTATCTCCAGAGCTTGCATCTCAACCCCTTGAATCATCCATGATGAAACTCTTTATCAGCCCGGGAGGAGGCAGCCCTGGGGGATAAGACTCCTGTATAAGGCTTGATTTTGAGCAAGGCTACATCCGGATGGACCAGCCAGGATGAGTTATCCCCACCACACACTCCAAGATAACCAAACAAGCTGACTTGCGGATGGGTGTTATTAAGCATCCTCCATCTGGGACCAGGGAATGCCATGCCTCTCGGTTCCTCTCTCTGCTTCTGCGGCCAGGGTAACTTAACCCTCTGAGTCCCAGGCTGCAGACTAAGCCTCCCTCCTGACCACCCTCCCTCCCCGAACCCCACTCTCACACTCAGGAGAGGCGGGAGGAAGCCACCAGCTGAGGGTTGAGACATGGCAACAGTTTTACTTCTGTGGAAAGATTGGAACTCATTATACCATAGGGAGTGATAACGCAGGAGGAGTTTTGTCAGAGATGTTCAGCTAAAAGGAAACAGTTGGAATCCTCAAGTCACACGCTGCAGAGATAGGAGAGGGGAGAATGGCTCGTACCTCCCTTGTCTTAAATGCGTCAAGGCCACCCCAGATCGCATGGGGATGGGGGAGGCTGGGCTCGCCAACCGTCTCGAGAGTGACGAGGAGGTACCGGCTGACGGCAGTGGCAATTCTGGGACTCAGAGGGACAAGGGAGGCAGGAATTTTTAGTGCAGCCTTGAAAGAAAAAGATCAGCCTGCCCCACCCCTGGGATGGGAACAGGGTAGGAGTCTAGAAAAACAAATACAATCTGCTGTCCGAAAAAAACCAGGCATAAATTGTTACTTGAATAGCAAAGGGGAAAAAAAAAAGGGTCAGATACGCTTCCTATGCTTGTTTTCCATCTTTCCACCCTGTGTCCTTTATCTAAGTGTTTCTAGAAGATTCTCAAAGGGGGCAGTTGGGTGAGGGCCAGCTCGGGGGTCCTGGGGCAACACCCTCAGGTTGGCATGCCCACCCCAGGAGACCTCAGGGTGGGGAGCTGGCTCTGCTCAGTCAGACAAACAAGAGAAAAGTACACTGTGCTGTTTTTTTTTTATTTACCTCGTGTTTCATGCTTCAAAAGGAAATTCAGTTGTCATTAAAGTAATTCAATTTGCAGCCCCGGGGAGGTTTGAATTATTCTCCTTTGCGTTTTAAGTTTGCATTCTCTTATTTTGTTTCTTTTTCCAACGTTGCCTTCACCAGGGTAGGAGGGAGATGGCTGACAGTTGAAAACTGTCTCCCGGGTTTTCAACCTTCATGCTGCCATGAGCCCTCCAAGCTGGTGTCTGTTCTCTTGCTTTGGGGCTGAGATTAACTCGAAAGGGACTGTACGCTCATGAAGTTGTTGTATTGCTAGGCTGATCCTAAGAGGCAGGCCAGACACCTCGAGGGTGTGTTCACTTATTTCAGGGTTGCCGGGCATCTGGACTGGCATGGAGCGCCCCGGGTGGGTGGTGGAGATGGTTGATCGTTGCTTGGACTCTGAGAACACCAAGTGACAAGAAATAGTTTGTGGTCACTCAGTCATGTCTGACTCTGCAACCCCGTGGACTGTAGCCTGCCAGGCTCCTCTGTCCGTGGAATTTCCCAGGCAGGAATACTGGAGTGGGTTGCCACGTCCTCCTTCAGGGGGTCTTCCTGGTCCAGGGATTGATCTCCAGGCATCTCCACATCCCCTGCATTGGAGGCAGGTTCTTTACCGCTGAGTCAGACGTAGAGGAATGTATAATAAGTCCTCTGACCCCTTCCTCATGGGGACAAGTCGGGAACTCTGGGGAGAGTGGTCCCTGGGAGAGGTCTCCTAGATTGTTCTAGGTGCTTTGAGCTGATGAGACAGTGTGGGGTCTGAGCCATGGCCAGGGAGCCTGGGAGTGAGTGCTGTGAACGTTCAGAAAAGTGAGCTTTGCAACCTGGATGTTGGCTAAACATCCTGTGTTTTGTTTTCCTTTCGGGTTTCTTTTCTCAGTCTCTCTGTCTCTCCATCTCTGTTTCTGCCTCTTTCTCATTGAAATTCCAGCCTCTCAGTTGGGCTGAAGCGAACCAAGGGAGCAGACGGCAGCCCACACTCGGGCCCGAGTTCTGCGGGATGAGCAGTAGTTCACAGCGGGGCCGACAGGACTGCGGGGGTGGGAGTCAGAGGGAGAGACGGCAGGGAAAGGGGCAGCTTGGCAAAGACGGCAGCCGGCTGGCCAGCCCTCCCTTCCCGCCTGGAGAGCAGGCCTCCAGTTTTGAGGCTTTGGGGACTCTGTTTTGTTTAAATAAGAGAAGCTGTTTTCCCTTACATCTTTCCAAAAATAAATAAATATAAGGCTGTCATATCGTCTTACAGATGCTCCTACGGGCACACAGAGGTTTGGAACTCGGGACGTGTTTCACAAAATCCAAAGATGAGGAAGTGGAGTGTGGGATGCAAGGGAGGATTTCTGAGACAGAGAAGGCCAACGAGCTGGTTTATTTATGTCTTGGATTATTCCAACTGTAACAAGAACATGGACCCATCACCACCTTCATCCTCCTTAGATCACCATGAGCACCATCCTAAGTGTTACCATGGCGACCCCCGTCAACTTGTCACCACCACCACCACCATCATCGCTGTCACTATGACAATCACCGTCAACTCATCATCACCACAATCGCCACCAGCATCACCACCACCACCAACGCCACCGCTGACACTCGGTCTCCACCCGCCTCGTCCACCTCCATTGCCACTATCAAGCAGCTCCTAAGAGCATCAGCATTAAGGACCGCCAACTTGAGCCAAAATGACGCATGCGGATTGTTCAACTGATTTAGATGGGGGGCCCTGAGCCTATAAATGGCTTAGATGACGGGACTAAGTATATAAATTATAGCGGCAGTCCCAAAGCTACTGGCAGCGGCAGCAACTTGATGGAAAGTTTCTGACCCTGAAGTCAGAAGGCTCAGGTTCTGTCCATTACCAACTGAGTGACCTTGAGCAAGACACTTGTCTTTGGGGCTTCAGTGTCTTAGATATAAGATGAGGGTAATCAGTACTTATGGCTTTATAGAGTTTAAAGGGGGAAACACAAGTAAAACATTTTCTACATTATCGGACTTGTTATTCAGTCGCTCAGTTGTGTCCGACTCTTTGCGACCCCATGGACTGCAGCACGCCGGGCTCTGTCCTCCACTATCTCCAAGACTTTGTTCAGACTCATGTCCATTGAGTCGGTGATGCCATCCAACTATCTCATCCTCTGTCATCCCCTTCTCCTCCTGCCCTCAACCTTTCCCAGCTCGGGGTCTTTTCCAATGAATCAGCTCTTCGAATCAGATGGCCAAAGTATTGGAGCTTCAGCTTCAGCATCAGTTCTTCCCATGAACATTCAGGACTGATTTCCTTTAGGATGGACTGGTTGGATCTCCTTGCAGTCCAAGGGACTCTCAGGCGTCTTCTCCAGCACCACAGAACACCCTCCCGTTTCTCAAAGAGGAGAGTGAATCCCAGGATTCAGGCACCCAACACATAGAAGGTGGAGGAGAATCGCAGCTGGGGCGTGGTGGGGGGGGCGGTGTGTGTGTGGGGGGATGTCCCGATCCTGCAGAGCATGAGGTCAGGCTGCAGGCGAAGGCTAATAAGAAGATTTGGCCCGGATTCTGGGGTCTTCCAGGAAGGCTCCCTGGGCGAGGAGGTGGGGGAGGCGGCGGCTTCCTGAAACAGCCTGCCAACCCGGTGCTGCAGCTGCTCGCTGGAGTGCTGGCCCTGCAAGCTGTTTGTTTTGGCCCGATGGCCACACGGAAGCAGCAGTAGGGTAGCATGGGGGTGGGGGGCAGCGGGGACGGGGCAGGGGCGCCCCATGCAGTGTCCACAGAGAGAAGGGTTTCCTTTCCAGGTGGTGTTGGGCCTCGGGCTGCCTGGAGGAGCTGGCTGTGACTGGGGTTTGAGATACCGGCCGGGGGGACAGGCACGATGCTGGGGCTGAGTGTGGCGGAAAGGACAGCTGTATAGATGGTGCAGAGGTGGGCGACGGGCTGGATGGAGGTGAAGCGAGCATACACGGAGAGTCAGATGCTAGCTTTTTGTGTTTTGGGTGGTTGTTTTGTTTTTGCCTGTCTCCTTTTGGGTTGAGTTTTCATGGGATGGTGAAGGGTTTGTGGCTGGTGGGCACTTGGGTGCTCTTGGCCCAGAGAGGAGATGACTTTGAACGAGGCAGGAGGAGCAATATGGCCGGGAGATGGCACTGGGAAACGCGGTGGATCCAACAGGCGCTTCCAGATGCCACTCTTACGGAGGTAGGCTGGGACCTGGGGCCCTTTAGCTGCAGCACTTGCACCTGGACAAATGTCTGCTCCAGCAACAAAACACACAGAAACCATCAGGGACTAAAAATAACTGCATGCACATGCGTTTGTGGCAGATTCTGAATGACAACCCACTCCAGTATTCTTGCCTGGAAAATCCCATGGACAGAGGAGGCTGGCGGGCTATAGTCCACGGGGTCACAAAGGGCTGGACACAACCGAGCGACTAATCCAGCACCACCATCACGGCATCGGTTCAGTTCAGTCGCTCAGTCGTGTTCGACTCTTCGCGACCCCGTGAATCGCAGCACTCCAGGCCTCCCTGTCCATCACCATCTCCCGGAGTTCACTCAGACTCATGTCCATCGAGTCGGTGATGCCATCCAGCCATCTCATCCTCTGTCGTCCCCTTTTCCTCCTGCACCCAATCCCTTCCAGCATAACAAAATACAGAAAGACCAAAAAGTCCAACTGCCACTTCTGAAGAGCTAGGAGCAAAAGCTGGGTCCTGTGCGTGCCCACTGCACATAACACCATGAAAGCGGTGGGCAAGCCACCTAAGCTCCTCCTCCAGCCTGACCCCTGGACACACCCCTACCCTCATCCGGTAAAGGGAACCGGCTCCCCCCACCGTCTCGGGAAACAAACAAGGGGACGTGTTTTCTCTTCTCTCTCCCTCCTGCAGCAGCAGGGGCCCCAGAAAAGCCTTGTGTGAATTTCTTGTCTGGCCTCTGCTCAATGTCTACTGGTTACAAAAGGCCGAGAACCCCGGTCAGAAACATAACCACTTTTAACTTTGTTTGCAATAATAAAGTAAGATTTCTTGAGCTTCTTGTGCACTTTGCCTATTCTACAACACGATTACATACATAATCTCACTCTGTCTTTTAAAAATTAATTTAGAAAATAACTTTAGGGATGATGACCCGAAAGCTTGCAATGTTCAGGTCAGATGGATTGTGCAGAAAAGACGACCAAGAGAGAAAATTTGCACAAAGATCTCTCTGCCTCTATGCCCGGTATCTTAGTAGCGCTCTTATGCTGTGCCAGCTGGTGATCATCACTGCCCAGCCTGTTTTACAATGCATCCCAAGGACCAGGCAGGCATGACACCAGTGAAGGGTGGGAGATGCTGTGTATAATCCTACAAAGGGGAGAAACTGGGGTGAAACCAAAGGAAGGCTTGATGACTCCCACTCCAGCTCCTGGGAATGTTCTCCAGTATTGCGAAGAAACAGCATCTCTTTGAGCCCATCTTGATCTGCAAGAAGAATCTGATTTCTTTTGGTGTTGCTGGGGCCAGAGAGAAGAGAGAGTTAAGCCAGGCGGCAGAAGATAAACTGGTACCTCCAGTTCCTTGAGGGGAATTGCTGAAGCTGACTGGGATCGCACGCATGGGGAACAGCTCTGAGATGCCAGACTCTTGCCCCTGGGCAGAGCTGACTAAGGAAGCCCCAGACTGTGTCTGCCCCAAACAACAGACTTGGGCTTCCCTGGTGGCTCAGGGGTTAAGAATCCACCTGCCAATGCAGGAGACACGGGTTCGATCCCTGACCCACGAAGATCTCTGATCTGGGAAGATCCCACATGCCTCAGAGCAACTAAGCCCATGCCCACAACTAGAGCTAGGGCTCTAGAGCCCTTGAGCTACAATTACCGAGCTCCTGAGCCGTAACTACTGAAGTCCGTGTGCCCGAGAACCTGTGCTCTGCAACAAGAGAAGCCTCCGCTCACCACAACTACAGAAAACCCCAAGCAGCAATGAAGAGCTAGCCCAGCTGAAGATAAATAAATAAATGAAATTTTTTGAAAAAGGAAAGAACCTCCTGGTCCTGGTCCCTTGGTGATGTACCTTGCGGTCCCTCCGGGGGAAATCCACATCCAGGAAGGATTTTTCAACTTTGCTTTCTCAGAAGAATTCAAAACAGCTGGGAGGGGAAGCAGCCGTTTTGGGGGTTGTTGATGGAGGGGCGCTGAGAATGAGCGAGGGTGGGGGTAGGGGGATGGAGTGAAGATCAGCAGCCGCAACATGCAAGGAGACCCCCAGCTGAGTCTGCAGCCTCCTCACTTCCGGTCACCACGGTGGGTCCCTTCGGCCTGCTCAGCCACCAGCTGCTCCCTGCAGAAAGGCTGACCACCCTCCCCTCCTCTGACTCGCAGGCTTTAGCCCAGAGCCTGACCCCAGCCTGCCACATGGCTGTCATCTCCCCCCCCGACTCCTTCCTCTGGTCTCTCTCTGTGTCTCAAAACTAAGAGGCTAACACACCCTTGGCAAGTGCTGAGAAGAGGGAAATGTGTTTGACACATGGTCACCCCGAGAGCAGGGAGGGCTCCCAGCAGGATACAATTAATGACCAAGGGGGAGGTGGGGATTGCAACAATATGGGGTTTATTTTTCCCCTCCCCAAATCCCCCTGTTCCTGGACTTTGGCAACATTTCACGATGGAAAGAAGAGCATCCCAACCTTCTGTAAATAAATAACTGGGGTTCATTGGTTTCAGGGCTTCCCTGGTGGCTCAGCAGTAAAGAATCCGCCTGCGATGCAGGAGATGCAGATTTGATCCCTGGGTGGGGACGATCCCCTGGAGAAGGAAATGGCAACCCACTCCAGTTCTTGCCTGGAGAATCTCATGGACAGGGGAGCCTGGTGGGCTACAGTCCATGGGGTCACAAAGAGTCGGACACCACTAAAGTGATTGAGCATGGCCATGGAGATCCAAGGATTTGAGAGGAAAATGGGCTTTTAAGTGGGAAACCAGCCGAAGGGCATTGGGAAAGGTTCCTCAAGTTTAATTTTTTCAGCCTCCTGGCTACTTTATAAAAAGACAGAGAGAAGTGAAGCAGGATCATTAGAGTTATTAGAAACTGTTTAAAGTTGGGCTAAGTAATCCACGGGCATCTAAAGCTTGACAGGAGGCCAGCATCCAAATGGGAACAGGACTTTCTGTTTCACATCTTAATAGGTAAGTTTGGTTCCTGGGCATCGTAAGACCATGGAAAGTCAAAACCCTACTCCTTTGGGGAAAATCTTCTTTATTTTAGAGTCACCGAATCACAAAGGGCTTTCTTAAGCCATAAGGTCATGATGAGTTATTGTTCCCATGGGTCAGGCATGTATATCCTACCAGCTGTTAAAGAAGCTGCATGTAGATAGAAAAAAACAAGGAATCCCTGGTTCTTTTTTTTTTTTTTTTTCAGTATCCTTCAGGAAAGGGGAAAATAAAAAGGAAATAAAAGAAAAAAATGAAATGGATCATAAAATGTTCAAGGGAAATCAAATTCAGGATGATCAGAATAACTCTGAATTTGTGGACAAGTTGGAAGAAATTTTAGGGACATCTGTCTTTAGAGGCATGAGTTACGCCAGGGACCTTGCTTGATAGCTGTTTGTTCCCATCAGCACCTGTGAGACCCCTCTTTGTGCTTCTCGACCACCTTGGGAGGATAAGTAAGGCAGACTTTTCAAATCTCCATTTCATCAGGAAGATGGACAAGCAAAACCCCTGGAGAATGAAAATGACTTGAACAAGTACCGCAGCTTCCACCCGCTAGGGTTAAGCCTAGACTTGGGTGTTCTGGTTTTGCTTGCTTGCTTTCGTCTCATCCAGTTCTCTTCCTCCTCGGCCATGACGTTCTGGAGTCGAGGGATGACCTATTCGATTTTATGAAGACAAAGTGAGCGGTGCCTAATGAAGCCAAGCCAGGAAGGTCTCGGGGTTCCCGTCCTTCCCCTTCACTGCCCTCCTCTCTCCTTCTCTCAGGGCAGGCGTCCCTGCAAGCTGGGTGCACGAGGTGCTGAGCTGCCCGCTTAGCACTCAGCATCATGTACGCTGTGCACATAGCGGACCTTGGGGAGAAAGAGACAGGGGCCTTGGACATTGCTCCCCATCCCTCTTCTTCACTGTCCTGCGGGATGTCCACTCACCTCTTGGAAGATTGCTTCCTTCGTTTGGTTTACCGGGATCTTTCTTGGTACAATGCAGAAGCTAAGGTCGAGCCAGCTGGGTGTGCACTCTGAGAGCTTGGGTTAAGGCAACTACCTCCAAGCCCAAAACACAGGGAATTCCAAAGCCCCCGTTGGCACCGGGAGAACGAATGGTGGGTGGGAAGGCACAGTTGGAAGCGCCTGAGTCAGGCCTGACGCTGGGCGCTGCAGCGTGACTGCTGACCTGTGCCAAGTGCTCCTGAGCTGTTGTTCAGTTGCTCAGTCGTGTCCGACTCTTTGTGACCCCATGGACGGCAGTACACGGGGCTTCGCTGTCCTTCACCATCTCCCAGAGACGCTCAAACTCATGTCCATCGAGTCGGCCATATAGTCCAACCATCTCATCCTCTGTCGTCCCCTTCTGCTCCCACCTTCAATCTTTCCCAGCATCAGAGTTTTTTCAAATGAGTCAGTTCTTCACATCAGGTGCTCAAAGTATTGGAGGTTCAGGTCCAGCATTAGTCTTTCCAATGAATATTCAGGATTGATTTCTTTAGGAGGGACTGGTTTGATCTCCTTGCAGCCCAAGGGACTCTCAAGAGTCTTCTCCAGCACCGCAGTTCAAAAGCATAGATCTTCAGCACTTAACCTTCCTTTGGAGAAAGAAATGGCAACCCACTCCAGTGTTCTTGCCTGGAGAATCCCAGGGAAGGGGGAGCCTGGTGGGCTGCTGTCTATGGGGTCACACAGAGTCAGACATGACTGAAGCAACTTAGCAGCAGCAGCAGCAACCTTCTTTATGGTTCAACTCTCACATCTGTACATGACTACTGGAAAAACCATAGCTTTGACTATGTGGACCTTTGTCTGCAAAGTAGTGTCTCTGCTTTTTAATACACTGTCTAGGTTTGCCATAGCTTTTATGTTCCTGTCCCTTATTTGAGGAACAGGTAAGGCTTGATAGCTTCGAGTTGAAAGAGGTTTCTAAGTGAAAGCCTTTTAAAGGACTTAACGCGGTTTCCTGGGCAGAGGGTGATGGTGCTGAGGCCAGTGGGAGAAGGGCACACTCCTTCCTGCCCACCCCTCCCCTTGTCCACGCGGGTCATGTCTCCTCCCTTCCCCCACTTGACAGTGATGTCACAGAAAAGCCTTCCCCAAATATTAGCTCAGCCTGGACCTGGCCTCAGTACATCTCCCTCCCAGGGTCATCCCAGGCGCTGGGGAGGCCAGCCCTCCTGTGCCTGGCACCCTGCAGAGACTGATAGAATTCCAGAGCTGGGAGCAGCTTTAAAATTCATATTGTTCAACCTCCCCTCCTGGGAGCCAGGACAGGGTGCCCCATCCCCTGGCCCCAGGCCCCCTCCGTTTCTCCATCATCATCTGTATCCTTTTCACCCCCTTCAGTATATAAAGAGCTATTTTAGGTGCCCCTGAGCTTCTCCACAGTGGAAGTTGAACAAAACTACCGTGGGTGGGACAAATCCACAACCTTAATCTTGGCTCTTGAAGTGAGAGCTGCTTGAATACATCGTGCTGTTTATGCAAATCCCATGAAAATCAGGGTGACTGGATTAACTGTGAAAGAAAAAAAAATACCATGGTGTGTCTGAGCCTTCCTAGCACTCCGTGTTGGCTCCAGAAAAGATGATTTTTTTTTTTTTTCAAGTGCTGTTTTCTGTTAGAAACTTCTCTTCTGCCCTGGGAGCCTTAGCCAGTATCCCAAGGTGGCTCTTTCCATCCACCGAACTCTTGTGTGAACAGGGAGGTTTGTTTTAGGCTCTGTCAACGGGGCCTTGTTGGAAGTTGCCACACCTTAGGCAGGCTTGCCAATGTCTCGGTGGGGGTTGAGCGTGGGGAAGTGGCTGACAGTGACCAGGGCGTAGGGAGGGCCCAGTCCAGGGACGTTTGCTCAGCCAGATTCGGGGTGTCTCCACACAACCAGGACAGATGAAGAGTCTTCTTTCGGGGGTGGGAATCTGTTTGTCAGCTCCTGAATGTCCTACTGGAAAACACACTCAGTGGCCATTTGACATACTTAGAGACACCAGCTCAGCCACTCAGCTCGCATATTTATGCAAAACAAATGCAAATGAGTCCATTGAACCCTTTGTCTGTCTCCTGCCAAGCTGGGAACAGGGGTCTCCTGACAACCTCCTCCTCCAAGCCTTTATCCTCTCCAGAAGAGTTTTTCTAATTAGGGCATGGAGCCTCTGAAACTTGGCTTGCTCAGTGAAGTTCAACTCAATCAATATGATGATTGGACTCCTACTAAGTGCAAAGCACTGGGTTAGGCTCTTGGCCGGGAGTAAAGAAGAAGAAAATCCAGTTATTGTTCTTGAAGAGCTCATGACCGTTTTTCAGAATTAAATTTTATCTTTTTAATGAAAGTATGGTTGATTGACAATGTTGTGCCGATCTCTCCTGTGCAGCAAAGTGACTTAGTTACACACGCACATATTCCCCCAAAATGAGCAGAAGAGCCTTAAAATAGACATTTCTCCAAAGGAGACATGCAGATGGCCAGCAGGCATGTGAAAAGATGCTCAACATCACTAATTGTTAATGCAAATCAAAACGACAGTGAGCTACAACCTCACACCAGTCAGAATGGTCATCAAGACGAAGTCTACAAGTAACAAGTGCTGGGGAGGGTGTGGAGAAAAGGGAACGCTCCTATGCCGCTGGTGGGAACGTAAGTTGGTGCAGGCACCAAGGGAAATAGTAGGGAGCTTTGGCAGAGAACTAAAAATAGAGCTACCGTATGACCCAGCAATCCCACTCCTTGGGGACACACCCAGACAAAACTGGCACTCAGAAAGATATATGCATCCTTACGTTCACAGTGGAACCACTCACGGAGCCAGGACACGGAAACAGCCTACACGTCCAGATGGAGGAATGGATAAGTAACCCATGGTGAATACGTACAATGGACTAGTGCTCATGATCCTTTTAATGAGATTTCCAGCTCTGCTCACTTTCTTATTCAATTATCCATTCAACACACGGTAGTTGGGGCACCCACTGGGTGCCAGACCATCAGTTCAGCGTTGGGGATACAGCCAGAACAAGCAGGAGAAAGTTCCTGCTCTAGGTGGGCTTACATCTTAAAACAGATGAGACGGATGAGAAGGGGATAGTGACGAATAAAATAAGATAATTATGAGTCGTAATAAGGGCCCAGAGGAAAAGGAGCAAAGTGCTGTCTTACTAGGACAGAAATGTGCTGGTGACCAGTTTGGTAAAACTGTCTACCAGTTAAATCTTCTTTGTTAAGATATATTTTTTAATGCGGATCATTTTGAAAGTCTTTACTGAATCGGTTACAATATCGTTTCTGTTTTATGTTTTGTTTCTTTGGCTGGGAGGCTCGTGGAATCTTAGCTCCCCAACCAGAGATCGAACACGCACACCCTGCATCGGAAGGCGAAGTCCCAACCACTGGAGCACCAGGAAAGTCCCTAAATCTTCTTTTGAAGTGAATGAAGAGCAGTTACACAAAATGGCGAAGTACAGAAGGTAATTTTGTTTATCCGCCACATCAGCATCTTCATTTGTCTTAATTGGAATAATGACGTTCCATCCGTTAATGAACTTGATAAGGATTTACTGAGTGCCTACTTCGGACAGGAAATGTTCTCAGTGCTGTGAATTCAGTGTTGGACAGAGCAAGCCAAGCGCCTGCTCTCGCTGGGCTGCAGACACATGGCACGTTGATAGGACACACCATGTGATGTGTGCAAGAGGGCAGAGAGGGGTAAGTGGGGCACGGATGGTGGGTGTGGGGTGACGGGTAGGTGGCAATGGCGGCGTTTGAATGAAGCGCAGCCCAGGGGATAAGCACAGCAGAGGTAAAGGTCTAATGGACCTAGGTGTTGGAGGGACAGCAAGACGCCTTTTGCAGCTGGTTGCAGCCAGGAAGGGAGAAAGTGGAGTGAGGCAAGATGGCCCAGGTGAGAAGAGAAGGACCAAGGAGAGATGGTGAGAATCTAATTATAAATGCAGTGGGAAACTCCTGGCAGATTTTGAATAAGGGAGAGATCTGATCTGATTGATGTCTTTGAAAAGATTATTGATTAGTTGCTGAACAGCAATTAGACAGTAGGAGGGTGAAGAGGAAGCTGGAAATGTAGATACTTGATTAGCTCAGGCACGAGGCAGCAGCTGCTTTAATTAGAGGGACCACAGTGGAGCTGGTGGGAAGGAGAGCTCAGTCGTATTTAGAAGGTCCAGTTCACCTGACAAGTGCATGTAGGGTGTGGCAGAAATCGAAGCATCAGGAATGAATCCCAGGTTTCTGTCTTGAGCAACTGGATAAACAGGGACGTGTTTAATGCTTTGGGGAAAAGTTAGGGGAAGAATGTCTTAAAGGGCATTAAGAGTTGTGTTGAAGACACAATGAAGGTTGAGAATGAGCCGTTCCTTGGATGTCCGACTGCAGACGCTGAGAAGGAAGCTGATGGGCTTGGAGCACAGAGCACTCTGCTGATTTAGAGCCAGTCTCTGATGCCTCGTTCCAGCATATTTCCCATTGTTCCATAAAGACGCTGAGAGGAGGGAAGCGAGGCCCTCCCGATCCATAGGGACAGGTGAGGCTAAAAGGGCGGATGAGATGGGGCTGTTCTTGAGGGCTGAGGCCAGGGGTATCATCTGTGCTTTTCTGGGGCGGCAAGAGGGTACAGCAGACCCTGAAAACCTGTTCATGGCCCGTGTCCTGACCCTCCACTGGTTTTATCAGGGCTGTGTCAGAAAGGTGACTTCCCGGAGATGATGTAAGGAAATGCTAATTATAATCTGAGGAAGCGCTCAGAGCCCCAGGTGTTCATTCCTGGGAGAGCCTGAAATGAAGCCAGCCAAGAAGAAGAGCAGCTGAAGACGAGGAAACAGAGCCTCAGAGAGGAGAGATGCTCGCACCAAGGTGTCCTGTTCACAGAGCGGGACCCTGATCTTGGATGTCACCTTGGTTCCTACATTTCTTCACTGAGGGCTTTGTGGACAGGAACGTCTTGAACATACTGTTGAAGGTCTGATATCCACCCTGTGATTCCTCCTCGACACTATCTCGTGATGAAGAGTCGCAGGAGCGCTCAGGCATCTCAGCGTCAGTGGCCGGTGACCCAGCGGCCAACGGTCCAGCATCTGAACAGTTCATTTTCCTGTTGGTGTTGCCTGTGCCGACGAGTCCGTTCATCAGCTCACCTGTAAACCCTTCTGAAACATAAAAATAAATCAGACCGAAGACAACAAAGCAAACAACAGAAAAACGATTTTGGGAAGCAGCAATCAATTGTTTTCACTTGCGAAGGTTTTCCTTGGGAAGACCGGATCGATTGGATGCCTGTGCCAGCTCTCCGTGGAAAAACCACTCTCACTCCCTAAAGAATTCTTGCTCTGGCTGTCAGGAGATTTCATTAGATATTTAAAATTTTGAAATTCCCAAGTGCAATCTGGTGACGCATGTGGTTAAAAGAAACTCCGTAGGGACTTCCCTGGTGGTGCACTGGTTAAGATTATGTGCTTCCAATGCAGGGGGCGCAGGTTTGATCCCTTGTTGGGGAACTAAGATCCCATGTGCCAAATTTTAAAAAAAAAGTAAAAGAGATTCAATATGAAATTGATACAACAATCCAGTGCAAGGTAGGAAATTTGATTGGCTCCCAGTGAAGAGGACTGACCGTTCTAGTTTACCTGGGATGGAATTAGGGGGGATGTTCCCCCAGACACGCCTTGGATGGGACAAAATTGCAGGCAGGCCAAGACAGTTGTCGTCTTCCTTCTAAGTAAGTAGGGGACACAGGTTCAGTCCCTGGTCCGGGAAGATCCGACTGGCCAAGAACAACTAAGCCCGTGAGCCACAGCTACTGAGTCCCTGCTCCAGAGTCGGTGCTCTGCGGCAAGAGAAGCCACTGCGACCAGAAGCCCAAGGACCGCAGGGGAGAGTCGCCCCTGCTCACCGCAACCAGAGAAAGCAGCAGGGGGCACCCAGCACCACCAGAAGTAAGTAAGTAATTGGTTTTTAAAATGACACACCTACATAGAGACAAAGCAAATATGCAAATATATGAACAATTGTTGAGTGGAGGGACCAACTCCACAGATGCTCCCTGTACTGTTCTTTCTCGTTTCCTGTAAGTTTCTACCAAAAAGTTTGAGAAAAAGCTTTTGAGTGGAAAGACTACCGTCACCTCCTCTTTTAGGATGTAGTATCTTGGATAAGTTGAGATTTTGGATCTCAGTTCTTTGTCTCAATTCAGTTGTAAAGTTTGCCAGATACCAAGAGTATGCATATGCTCATATTTTAGTAAGTGAAGACCTACTGAAGTAGTCCATCAGAGGTGGGGAAGACCTAACACGAATATCGCCACCCAATAAGAAATGAAAGGGAAGAAGATGGTTAAGGCTAGATGCTGGGAGATGGCTGCTAAAGCGAAAGACAACCCTTTAGAGCTCATGCCGACAAAGGGAGAAAACACAGCAGATTTCTCTTTATGCTTCTTCTTCCCAGAAGGAAAAGCAGCTAAATGGAGGGAATAAAGCCACCACGGGGGGAGTGGGTTGGAGGGGCTGGTGAGCAGGCCCAGGGATGATTCTGTTCTTTGGAGTAAACAGAAGACAGTCTGAGCTCTAAAGCAGCTGTGTGCTAGTCGTTCAGTCGTGTCCGACTCTTTGAGACCCCATGGACTGTAGCCCACCAGGCTCCTCTCTCTATGCAATTCTCTAGGCAAGAATCCTGAAGTGGGTTGCCATTTCCTTCTCCAGGCGATCTTTCCAACCCAGGGATTGAACCTGTGTCTCTCATGTCACCTGCTTGGGCAGGACGGTTCTTTACCACTAGCGCCATCTGGGAAGCCCAGTTTCATGTATAATAGTATGTATTTGTCAACCCCAAACTCCTAATTAATTTCAAAAGATAAGAGGTGAAATACATTTATTCTGATCTTGTTTTCAGATTTAAATCAAGGTAACCACAAAACAAACCTTTAATTGACTTTCTTGGGGGAACAGTGTAGACGAGGTACCAAGGTTCTGTTGACCACACAATTTGCTAAGGTGGACAGTCTATGAACTCGATTCAGAACATGAGCCTAGGTTCACACAGGCCAATGAGGGAATCCCAACTCTGCACCCTGCTTGTCTGATCTTAAACCAGCTACTTGCTGCTGCTGCTGCTAACGCTTCAGTCGTGTCCGACTCTGTGCGACCCCATAGACGGCAGCCCACCAGGCTCCTCTGTCCCTGGGATTCTCCAGGCAAGAATACTGGAGTGGGTTGCCATTTCCTTCTCCAATGCATGAAAGTGGAAAGTGAAAGTGAAGTCACTCAGTCGTGTCCGACTCTTAGCGACCCCATGGACTGGAGCCTACCAGGCTCCTCTGTCCATGGGATTTTCCAGGCAAGAAAATCTGGAGTGGGGTGCCATTGCCTTCTCCGAAACCAGCTACATAATCCCCTGCAAACTTCAGTTTCCTCATCTGTGAAATAAGAGAATAAATTATATTCTTCATAGAGTTCCCGAGGCTTAGAGGTGTCCCTACAGGGAAAGGTATTAGCATAATGTCCAAAACACAGTCAGCTTTCAATGAATCTCACCTGTTAATATGTCCCTTGTTGCTGTTGTTCAGCCGTGTCCGACTCTCTGGGACACCATGGACTGTATGGAGCCCTCTATGAGATTCTCCCAGGCAAGGGTACTGGAGTGGGTGTCACTTACCACTAAGACAAAGAGAAAATAGGTCTGACGGACTGCACCAAACTTGCAGCCTTAAATATGTCTCTTTGCAGGGGATGATCTAACCATGACGGAGAAGCAGACCAAATCCAGGAAAGCTCATTCTGAGGACCGCTAAGAACTTGTTGAGACACATGCTGCGTTCTTCTGAGACTATGACCTTGTTTAAATATTTGGCTTTTAAAACACAGTGTTGTTTTTTTTTTTTCCGTGAAACCACATGCTCTCATTTAGAAGGACTTGAAAATGTCCAGGGTCTTGGAATTTGGGGTTAAGTCCTGGGAATGAGGGGAATGAGAAAGCAGGACTGAACTGGGGGAGGCAGTATGAGAAAAGCAGAGAAGTCATCCTCCGCCCGGGCACAGGAATACCTGGCCCCAATTCTGGCCACGGAGGGCAGGTGAGTGAGAAAAGGCTGTCAGGACCCTTTATGGTACGTAATAACCATCGCAGCTGTGCAAGCAGAGATCAAAGATCAAATCAAATTTCAAGCTGCGGGGACCTCAATCCGATCACCTGCAGAGGTCAGAGAAAGGAATTTTTCTTCCCTGAAGAGCTTCAAGATTGGCTGAATTCCCAACAGGGGGGTTTGGCGCGGCCTTGAAGGATCGCGTTACTGGCTACTGCCCAGAAGCGAGGGGACACGGCCTCAGGGTGGATGAGACGGGTGGGACCCTTCTGTTATTCCCCGCAGGGTGTCTGCCAAGCAGCACAGAGAAACTCAGACAAAGCCCAGGTTCTGGGCACCCATCCAGGGGCTCCGGTGTAATGAGTGCTCAAAAGCCCGCCTTTGAGTGTCTGTTCTCAAGGTAGGTCCCTAGAATGCCAAGTGCCAGGGCTTTCTGTGGGTGCTGTGTTGGCCTCCATCTCCTCCTCTTTTGCCCAGCCCAGGCTGGGATGGGACTTCGGCCAGAGGAGGGTGGCGGTTGGCGGTAAGGCCGTCTGCGCTGTTTGCATGCCCCCAGCCCAGGCCGTCACCCCCAATCCCAGCAAACACACAAAGGGCGCTGGGAGACTCAGCCCCGTGCCCACATTTGGGGGTACCCTCCAGGGCACCCTGCTGGAGACAACGCCATCTGTCCTGAAGAAGCCCCCTGCATCTCTGTGCTGTTCAAGGGAAGCAGGTGGTCCCCAGCGTCAGCTCTGAAAGGCTCCGTGGAACTCTCCAAACTTGGATCTTCAACCCCATCTTCCCTGCCTCTCCTCACTCCCACGACGACATTCCGCACTGGGGGAGAAATTAGGGAGATTCCCTGCGATGGTGGAAAGATGCTAAAGATAACTAAGTGAGGAGAAAGTTGAGTTCTTGAGATTTAGTAGATTGTGTTTGAAAATATGCCCCCAAATGGGGGACTTCCTTGGCAGTCCCTGGTTAAGACTTCACCTTCCAATGCCGGAGGCGGGAGTTTGATCCCTGGTCAGGGAACTAAAGTCCCACATGCTCTGAGGTGTGACCACAATTTTTGTTAAAATCCCCCCAAATGGTATGTCAATGGTCTTTATTAGAGAGCATCCTTCAGGGTGAGGGGACGTGTGTATAAGGCATTGGAGGGGGTGGTGCTGGGGGAATTGAATGTATCATCAAGTGAATGTGGGGAGCCAAGTGAGCTGAACTTGGCCACTTAGACTGTGGACGTCAGTCAAGCTGATGTGTTGGGGGAAGGAGGGGGAAGGAAGTTTGTCACTCGTTTTAATATCAGAAATTCCTTTACGTGGGTGGTAACCGGGGAACAGCTGCAGGTAGCTGAATTTCAGCCCAAATCCTTGCAGAAACGCTGGTGGGACCCCTGCCAACAACTGAGCAATGGCTTTTCAAGCTGGAAGGGAGCAAGCAAGCCGGACTAAGGAAGGCGAAGCCGGGAGAGGGGGTGGGGGCGGGGAGGCAAGGTTTTGAAAAGCTGAGTTTGGAAGCCGGTGCATATTTAATAGGATTAGAACACATGAGTTCCAGGCTGAAAATTCTCAACCTGCCTCGTTAAACAGCCAGCCTGAAGGAACGCCTGGCTCTCTGAGTAGCAGCAAGAAAGCCGGGAGGAGGGGACGGAGGCGAAACACCTGGGGTCCTAGCCGGGGAGCTGGGTGGTGGAGGAGGGGTCCTGGAAGCCCTTTTCTCTCCTTTCCTCTCCAGGGAGTGTGCATCAGTCACCCTCTGGTCCAGGAACACACCCGGTTTGTCAATAATATGTCTGATGGCCTGTCCCTGCCTGACTTAGCCCACTTGGGAGGAAGGTGTTTACTTTTGCTGGCTCGTGTAATTGAGTGTGTGCTCTGTCGCTTTAGTGTCTGACTCTTTGCGACCCTGTGGACTGCAGCCCGCCAGGCTCCCCTGTCCATGGGATTCTCCAGGCAGGAATACTGGAGTGGGTTGCCCTGCCCTCCTCCAGGGGATCTTCCTGACCCAGGGATCGAGCCTGCATCTCTTCTGTCTCCAGCACTGCAGGTGGATCTTTACCACAAGCGCCACCAGGGAAGCAGGTCCAGCTCAAGGTCCGTTTGGTTGTGTCTTGGCTATGGCAGCTCTGAGTCTGGGGGTTTGGGGTGACCGGTGGTGAGAAAGGGTTAGGGTAAGCTGGAACACATTTCCTCTTCTGAATCTGGATTTTATATGCCGGCCTGATGATTCAGCCCCCTGGGTTAGAAGGCTGTTTGGTCCCCATCTGCCCAGCCTGTTGGCCCGTGATACCCGGAATGAAGTGGGTCCTCCCTGGCTTCAGGCTCCGCACGAACTTGGTGAGTGACGTCAGACAGGACCTCTCACTTCCTCGGTTTCTTACTTTTACAGAAACCACAGCCCGTCTGAGCCCTCCTGCTGGCGGCCCTCGGTGTCACTGAGATGAGAAACAAGCCGTAGCGTTGCTACAAATACTTCATTCGAGACACAATGCCAACCACACAGATGCTCAAGGCTCGCAGAGGCCACCGCATTTACAAGGGCCTCTGCTGGGCCCTATACTTGTTTAAACTCTAAACCATCTGCTTGTTTGTCACAACATCCTTCGTACTATTCTTAGAAGTTGAAAGAAACAGAACCTCTTGGAAAAGAAGCACTAGAAGTTGTTGGGTTTCAGGATGTCACCCTTCCTTGATTTTTCCTTCTATCCAGTGTCATCATCCCAATGTTCTGAGTTGGGAGAGTCAGGCTTATCGTAAGACTGAGAGATGTTGCCTCGATTTTATCCCTTAAATGTAGATAGAGCCTAAAGCGTTCAGACTGATGCTTGGGTGCACATTCTGGCCACCTCTTATTAAGTGTGCCAGGTTGTCAACAGTATGGAACATTCTAAACCTCAGTATCTATGCTCTAAAATCTGTCAAAAATAGAAGTTCGTGGGAAAACAAACCTGCATGCTTGAAGAACAAGAAGAGTTAGTTGCTCGGTCGTGGCCAACTCTTTGCAACCCCATGGACTGTAGCCTACCAGGCTCCTCTGTCCATGGAATTTCCCAGGCAAGAAGACTGGAGTGGGGAGACATTTCCTTCTCCAGGAGATCTTCCCTACCCAGGGACTGAGCTCAGGTCTCCTGCATTGCAGGCAGATTCTTAACCATCTGAGCTACCAGAGCCACCAACATGCTCAGGATGCAGGTACAGACTTCAGGTATCTGGATCAGAGTTGTAGCTGTGATGCTTATTAATATGAGTGGGCATCCAGGGGACTTTCTCCTGTGTTAGCACCGCAGGTAGATGTCATGTGATTCATTCATTCATTTATGCTCAGCCCAGCAACCTGTTCAGCCAGTCCTGGCTCCCTTCTTGGTTGAGCAAACAGCTTCCAAAGCCTTCCTTCCCAGCTTGATCCCCGGGCCCAGAGCTCGGTCTAGATAAACTCTGGACCTGGGCTGGGGAGTTCCCGGAAGCCCCTGTCTTCCGATAACCCAAGGGAATGTTGAAGCCTTCTGAGAGGTGGGGCCCCACCTCCCGGATGCGGGGGCCTCAGGAATCCAGGGAAGCGGGGACCATCCCGACAGCTCTGGGGAGCCCAGAGAGCAGTGTGTCCTGCCGGCTGTGTAAACACAGAAACCCAGGGCACTGATGATTTCCAGGGCTCTGCAGACGGCAGCGAGTACAGCGGGTGGTGCGGCTTCCTGTCCTCCTCCTCCCTTCTCATTTTTCTCTGCTCCTCTCACCTCAGAGTAGGCCAGAACATGAGATCCCAGGAAGCCTTGTTAGAACCCCAAGACTTCACTCTGTGGATCTGCACTCCCCCTGGTGTGGTTCTCACGTGTCACCTCCCCCGGGCAGCACTCTTGGACCCAAAGCAATGAACTTCCCAGCTCTTCACAGCCCCTCCCTCTTCCGTCTTTTCCTCCTTAGCCCTCCTAGCCTATTGTGTCCGCTCAGTCGCTCAGTTGTGTCTGACTCTTTTCGGACCCCATGGACTGTAGCCCGCCAGGCTCCTCTGTCCAAGGGATTCTCCAGGCAAGAAGACTGGAGTGGGTTGACATTTCCTCCTCCAGGGGATCTTCCCAACCCAGGGATTGAACCTTCGTCTCCTGCATTGGCAGGCCGATTCTTTATCACTGAGCCACCTGGGAATCCCAAGCCCTCACTCTCTGCCTTGCCATATATTTGAACTATTTCTTTTTTAAAGTTTTGTTGTTCTCCTTTCCCCCTTAAACGAAAATAAGTTCCTAGAGGGCAAGAATTGTGGTGTTGTGTGTGTGTGTGTGTGTGTGTGTATGGGGTGGGGGTGTGTGTACCACCACATCACAGAGTCTGTAACTGTCCCTATATTTTTTGAATGAAGGAATGGATGCCTCTTCTGGGCCAGTCTGGCCCTCCTGTAATATTTTCTGGAGTCTTAGGGACATCACTTGCTACATTTCCAGATTTTTCTAAGAAACCTGGAACCAGGGTCAAACTAGAGTTCTTGACACTCAAGTTTCCAACAAAAAGGAAGACTTCCTTGCTGAAATGCATGGAACAGGGAATATACTTGAGTCAGATTGTCATGATCACCCTGAAGGTCTCTTTTTTCTGGGGTAAGGGGGTCGCAGCCTCGAGCACCCCCTCCCACCCAGCTTTTCCTGCTCTTATAAGAGACTGGAGCTGATGATGGCCCTCAAGTTCATCCAGCTTCAGGGAGCAGCCTACAGCCACTGGGTGTCCCAGTCCAGGCTTTTTTCTCCTATAAACCTTTAATGCCCAGAAGTGAAATGCACTTTTTGCTTTATTTTTTGTATATTGCTTTCACTACTTTGGGCTTCTCTGATGGCTCAGCTGGTAAAAAAAAAAAACATCCGCCTGCAATGCAGGAGACCTGGGTTTGATCCCTGGGTTGGAAAGATTCCCCTGGAGAAGGGAAAAGGCTACCCACTCCAGTCTTCTAGCCTGGAGAATCCCATGGACTCTATAGTCCGTGAGGTCGCAAAGAGTCAGATACGACTGAGCGACTTTCACTTTCACTACTTGGGGTGGTGGGAGCAGGGTAGCAACCGTGACTTGAGTCATGCTCACCATGGTCAGTATTCCTAGCGTCCCCCACCCACCCCACTCAGTGTGAGCTCATCAAAGAAAACAGCAAAGAAAAGGAAACTGGTCTGGGAGCAGACGGAACCCTTTAGTAGGAAAGCTGGGAACAGGGGCGGGAGGGGCGGAGCAGGGGCTGCAGGCTGGGCTGGGTTGATGCCGGGCTTCCTGCACAGGCTTGGCCGTGGGGATGCCAAGGCCTGGGCTGGATCTGAGGCCTCCTAATCTCCCAGCTCAGCCTTCCCATCGCTCCAGAGAAACAGAAGTCAGAGCCCAGAGTGATGTCCAGTCGATTCTGGCTTCTCGCCATCTGCATTCACTGGACCTGCCCAGAAGCTCTCCATGGTGGGGACAGTCATTTTGCCAAGTTCTCTGTCATCTGAGTTCAGGCTTCAGTTATGTAATCAATGCAACAGAAAGCAAAGCCAGTTCTCTTTCTTCTCACTCTGCTGAAAATTTCACCTCTTCCTAGTCTCTTTATTTTTCTTTTCTTTTCTTGTTTGAAATTTCTATTTTTTTCCTAAATAAAATAAGAGATCTCTAGAGAGGGAAGTAAAAAGAAGAGCTGAAAGATTGAGTTTTCTTTTTTCTTTCACAAGCTTTGTTTTATAAGAATGCAAATAAAAAAGAGTTTTCCAATGCTAGAAACATTGTTGTTCAGTCACTAAATCATATATGACTCTTTGCAACCCTGTGAACTGCAGCACACCAGGCTTCCCCGTCCTTCTCTATCTCATAGAGGTTGCTCAGACTCACGTCCATTGAGTCGATTATGCCATCTAACCATCTAGTCCTCTGTTGCCCCCTTCTCCTCCTGTCTTCAGTCTTTCTCAAAATCAGGGTCTTTCCCAATGAGTCGGCTCTTTGCATGATTATGAGACAGTCTCTGCTCCTAGACCAAGGAAGCATACAGACATGGACTTGTGCACAAGTGCACACTCTGTACTCTGCAAGGTCCTATAACCTGCAATAGAAGTGTTGTACAGGGGACACTAGGGAATAAGGGATGGCTTTCCAGAGTTTGCCCGGCAGTCAAAGGGAGTAAAAGCCCAGTGGAGGCTTAGAAAGTACCCTTCATGAAGCTATGGAGGGCAAGAAGAGCACGGCACGTTTGCGGAGCCCACAGTCATTGCTCATGGCTGGTGTGTTGGGTGAATAAGGCCTAGGGAGTTGGAGGGGGGCTTGGAGACAAGGCTGCAGAAGTGATGGGGTCAGGCCATGCATTCCATGGTTGCCATGGAGACATACTGGCGACTGGACCAAATGGAAGCATTTGCAGCAGTCCAGTCCTTTTTCTTTTTGATTCCAGCCAATGAGACCCCTCAATATGCAAAACTCAATATCCAACAAACAAAGATCATGGCATTGGGTTCCATCATGTCATGGCAAATAGATGGGGAAACAATGGAAACAGTGAGAGACTTTATTTTCTTGGGCTCCAAAATCACTGCAGATGGTGACTGCAGCCATGAAATTAAAAGACACTTGCTCCTTGGAAGAAAAGCTATGATCAACCTAGACAGCATATTAAAAAGCAGAGACATTACTTTGCCGACAAAGGTCCATCTAGTTAAAGCTATGGTTTATCCATTGGTCATGTATGGATGTGAGAGTTGGACCATAAAGAAAGCTGAGTGCCGAAGAACTGATGCTTTTGAAAACTGTGGTGTTGGAGAATACTCTTGAGAGTTCCTTGGACTGCAAGGAGATCCAACTAGTCCATCCTAAAGGAAATCAGTCCTGGATATTCACTGGAAGGACTGATGCTGAAGCTGAAGCTGCAATACTTTGGCCACCTGATGGGAAGAACTGACTCACTGGAAAAAAACCCTGATGCTGGGAAAGATTAAAGGCAGGAGGAGAAGGGGACGACAGAGGATGAGACGGTTGGATGACATCACCAACTCGATGGACAAGAGTTTGAACAAGCTCTGGGAGTTGGTCATGGACAGGGAAGCCTGGTGTGCTGCAGCCCATGGAGTCGCAAAGAGTCGGACATGACTGAGAGACTGAACCGAACTGAATGAGACCACTTACTAGGCAGAGTCAAGTCTTTCCATATTTTAGAATAAGAGAACAGAGTCATAGACTTTTAAGGCAAATGTTCAGAGGGCCTGTCCCAGCTCCTGTCTTTCTCTCAGCCGAGTAACACGGACTGGATGGGTTTCAGACGGTGAGATGGCAAGGACCAGGGCAGGGCAGGGTGGAGAGCTTCAGCAATCAGAAGCAAGAAGAGAATTCATGCTCAGTCGTGTTCAGCTCTTGGTGACTTTATGGACTGCAGCCCGCCAGGCTTCTCAGTCCATGGGATTTCCCAGGCAAGAATATGGGAGCGTGTTGCCATTTCCTTCTCCAGGTGATCTTCCCGACAGAGGGGTCGGATCCGTGTCTCCTGTGTTGGCAAGTTTACCGCTGAGCCACCTAGGAGGCCCCTCCTGTTCCTTAGAAGAATGTAATTCAAACAGTGTGAAAAGAAGAAAGTCTGTTTCTAGGTGCCCGGCCTCTGCTACTCAGAGAGAAAGGTTTGGAGACAAAGAGTCTGGCCATCAGCCTGACCTTAAATCTATTCTAAGCAGCTCCTGCATTCTGAAGACCAGCAGAAAATGATAAAATTGATGACAATTTCAACCTATCTAGAAATAGGTGACAACTAGTTTTCTGAGCTGGATTCTTTTTTTTTTTTTTTTTTTTTTGAGTTGCAAGTTAAGTTTTGTTTGGGGCAAAATGAGGGCTGCAGCCAGAGAGAGAGGTGCTGGGAGAGAGCTTTGAGAAGCTGCTCAAAAGAGGCAGGGAGGGGAGAAGTCCGTATGTATGTGATTTTGGTGAAGCGAGAGTGCATGCAATCAAGCAGCTATTTTTTTCTGGAAGATTTCTGCTAGTCTGCAGAAGCTTTCTGCTAGTCACAAGGAACAGTAGTCACCGTGAAGGATTTTAGTGATCTTCTAGATGTGAGGAGATATAAAAATTGAGCTCAGAAAATCATGAGCTGGATTCTTGAAGATTTTAAATCAAGCATTGCCACAATTTAAAGATCTCTGTACAGCAGAATTAATCAGCCATAATAAAGCCCCGATACAGAAAGATCCCCTGGAGAAGGACATGGCAACCCACTCCAGTATTCTCGCCTGGGAAATCTCGTGGACAGAGGAACTCAGGCGGTTACAGTCAATCGGGTTGTAAAGAGTCGGACACGACTGAGTGACTAAACAACTCCAGTAAAAATTAATTAAAAAATAAAATAACTTGGCTTTCTTGACTTAAAAAAAAAATAAAGATTTCTGAAAGATCTTTGCGCAACTGTCCAATGGGGTCAAACACTTGCATTTCCCCCTTCACCCGTGCCCTGAAGGCTGCTCATGTGTTCACTTAAGGGGATGCTAATGATTCTTGAATTGCTGACATATTTTCCCGTCATTTTGCTAATTACACCGTGGCTTATTTCGCCTGCTGTGCAATTGTTCAGCTGGGAAGGGTGACTCTTAGCAAAACTACTCTTCCATAGGGCCTGTGTCAGAACCTGCAAGGAGTGGCTGGCTTTGCTGGTGCTGCCCACGACGGGCTGGTCAGTGTCCCATCCCGGCTTCCGAGCTCTGCAATTGCGCCATCTGGATTCGTTTCCAAACGGAACCAGAGAGGCTGGGCACCTTACGGTGTGGTCACCTTTGCACTTGATTCCCAGCTGGGGTGAGAATCCTCACCGGGCTGGGAGCCTCCATCCTTCCCCAGGTCGATCTGCAGACTCTGACCCCCCGTCTCCGTCTTCTTCATGCTGGGAGCCTCCATCCTTCCCCAGGTCGATCTGCAGACTCTGACCCCCCGTCTCGGTCTTCTTCATGCTAGGAGCCTCCATCCTTCCCCAGGTCGATCTGCAGACTCTGACCCCCCGTCTCGGTCTTCTTCATGCTAGGAGCCTCCATCCTTCCCCAGGTCGATCTGCAGACTCTGACCCCCCGTCTCGGTCTTCTTCACACGGTGCCTGTGGGGTCAGGGCCTCTTGCAGGTGGCACGACATGAAACACTCTCTGATTTGGGAAAAGAGACTTTTAGTGTGGATAGAAGTAAAATTTTAACTCAAAGTAGAGGGTGTGGCTTCTCTGGAAGAGTGTGAGAAAATGGGAAAGGAGAGGGCGGTCCCCGGGGTGGCCCTCTGTGCCCAGGCTGGACAAGAAAACCCAGAGGATGGCCTCTGGTTCCTCCTGGTCTGAGGAGAGAGCCTCTGCCTGCCTCTCAGATTTGTCTTGTGCCCTTCCTTCCTTTGGCGATTGTTGGTAGTGGTCAGTCGCTGAGTCGTATCCAACTCTTCGTGACCCCGTGGACTGCAGCACGCCAGGCTTCCCTGTCCTTCACAATCTTTCAGAGTTTGTTCAAACTCATGTCCACTGAGTCAGTGATGCCTTCCAACCATCTGTCCTCTGTTGCCCCCTTCTTCTCTTGCCCTAAATTTTCCCCAGCTTCAGAATCTTTTCCAGTGAGTCTGCTCTTCGAATCAGGTGGCCAAATTGCAGCTTCAGCGTCAGCATTAGTCCTTCCAATGCATATTCAGGGCTGATTTCCTTTAGGATTTAAGCTCCACCAGTTTTGGTCCTAGGCTTCCCTTGTGGCTCAGTTGGTAAAGAATCTGCCTGCAACGCAGGAGACCTGGGTTCCATCCCTGGGTTGGGAAGATCCCCTGAAGGGAAAGGCTACCCACTCAGTCTTCTGGCCTGGAGAATTCCATGGACTGTATAATCCATGGGGTCACAAAGAGTTGGACATGACTGAGCAACTTTCACTTCACTTCACTTCAGTTTTGACCCTTGATCATTGTCTGTTTCCCTGACCATGTTGTGAGCTCTGTGAAGTCAGGGGTCATGTTTATCTGCCCACCATGTTTATCATTAAATGAGTAAATGGATGGCTGAATGGAAAGATGGGTGAATGACTTGGGAAGGCTGCAGTTGGAAAACTACCCCAGAGTCATGTTCAGCCACTCAGTCTTCCAATGTGGGATTCAAAGAGAGGTCCTTCTCTAATCAACTACCCAGGATTGAAAAGGTTGCAAGTTCCTTTCAAAAAGGAGACGATGTCTTGGAAACACTTAATCCCGTGGAGATGTGGTAACTGAAGGTCTTGATCTCCAGGAAAGGAGTTACTCCAGGATCCTTCTGAGTGTGGGGCCGAGTCTCAGGCTTGGATTAAATAAGGTCCCCACAAAAATGGACAGAAGAGGGTCCAGTTTGTAAAACCAAGGCATGCATTTGAAAGAGCATTTAGTAGCCCTAGAGATGATCATGCTAAGTGAAGTAAGTCAGATGGAGAAAGATAAATATCATATGATATCGCTTATATGTGGAATCTCAAAAACAAATGATACAAAGGAATTTATTTACAAAACAGAAATAGATTCACAGAATAGAAAGCCAACTTATGGTTCCTGGGGGAAATGGGGGGAGTGCTAAATTGGGAATTTGGCATTGATATATACCCACTGCTATACATGAAAGAGGAAACAAGGATCTACTGCATAGCACAGAGAATTATATCTAATATCTTGTAATAACTTAAAATGGAAAAGAGTCTGAAGAAGACTATATGTATAAGAATATATATATCTATTGTTACTGCATGTATATAAAAAGATATATATATATATCTGTTGTTTAGTTGCTAAGTTGTGCCCACCTCTTTGTGACCCCATCAATTGTAGCCTGCCAGGCTCCTCTGTCCATGAGATTTCCCAGGCAAGAATACCGGAATGGATTGTCATTTACTCCTCCAGGGGATCTTCCTGACCCAGTGATCAAACCTGCATCTCCTGCATTGGCAGGCAGATTCTTTACTGCTGAGCCACCAGGAAAGCCTATATATGTATAGGCTATATATAGATATATATGTATATATATAATATAATATATAGGCTATATATATTATATATAAAGTGATATATTTATCACTTTGTTGTCCACCTGAATCACTATAAATCAACTATTATTTAACTTTAAAGACATTTTTTAGAAATGAAAGAACATTTAGGCTAAACATCATACCAACCATTGAAAGGGAACCATGAGAATGATTAGCTAGTTACTTTTTAAATAATGTGATTCGGCCTTCACTTGGAAGTTTTCAAAACAAGTAAATTAAAAAGCAAACTCACCACTGCTTTTGCAAAAGGGAACGAAAAATGAAAGCGAGTTGAATGTTGATGTTAAGGCCCGTATCTCCCTGACAGGGTGGGTTTACTATGTGTATAAGCAGCAAGGGTCTTAACAGGTGGTTTTCTTCCGTTGGACGCTGGTACCCTCTGCTGCACTGGAAGAGGGCTGAGCCACAGCCTAGACTGCAGAGAGGATCCTGCTCCTTCCCCCAGAGAGAGAGGGGAGCTGGGTTTATAGCCCTGTAAAGGATGGCTTATCAATGCTGACTTCCTTCCAGCAACTTTCATCTTTTTATACTATTTGTCCTGCGACTCCTTGAACCTCAAAGGACCTTGGAGTTGAAAAGCAAGCTTTCCCAAAGATAGAATATGTTTGCACTGGGATTAGTGAAGCTGGGGGAGGGGTGGCACCTGGCTCTGAGAAGTACCTGGGTCACACCTGGGCTCTGGGCCGGTGGAGGTCCAGCCCAGAAGCTGTCAGTTCTGTAGAGTCTTCTGTACACAAGTCTTCTTTGCTGGAATCTGCTTCGTACATGGACCTCTCTTGGGGGTCATCACTGCTGATTATTTAGGATCTGCCTGCTGTAAACACTCCTGCTAGAGTCTTGCATAGTATAGGAGAGAGGAGGCTCTGACAGGGAGGGCTTGTGGAAGTGGTGGCTGGAGGCGCTGGACGTTGGCCCGCCATCTGGGACTGCGTGTGGGGGTGAAGGGTACTGGGCCGAGAGTCCAGTCCCTGAAATTCCAGCCCTGCTGTCCTCGTGACTCAGCAGGTGTGACTCACTCTAATCAGGTCATTTCTTCCTTCTTACAGATCTCTCACCCGAGTGTGCCTGCTTGGTCACTCAGTCATGGCTGACTCTATGTGACCCCATGGCCTGTAGCCCACCAGGGTCTTCTGTCCATGAGATTTCCCAGGCAAGAATACTGGAGTGGGGAGTCATTCCCTTCTCCAGGGAAACTTCCCAACCCAGGGATCGAGCCCGGGTCTCCCGCATTGCAGGCGGATTCTTTACCATCTGAGCCACCAGGGAAGCCCATCTCTGAGCTTGGGTACCAGCATAACACTGAAGTCAGAAGGGTGTGTAGTAGCCGAGGGGAGGTGAACTGTTTGCTAAAGTCAGAAGTTCTCCCATATTCCCCAAGCCTCTGCTCCTTCCCAACCATGATCCTCCCCATCCCACCGACCGTGGGTTGTCCCACGAGTGGGGAGAAGGTGCCGAGCTCCCAAGCCTCGCGGTGTTGACTCCCACCAGCTCTGCAGCAGCTCTGACCTCAGCGAAGCCAGCAGGCCCGAATTAAAGGCTGTTACTGAAGGCAGAAGGTTGCAATCAGGAGTTGGCCAGCGAGGCTACGGGTCACCAGAGGGGTCATCCCTGACTTATTTCCATGTCCCCCAGTCCTGTCAGGAGGTCCGTGGGGGCACAGAAAGCAAACACTGCGGACGGCTCCGATCAGAAACAGCCTGTGACCTTCCTGGCCCAGAGCGTTCACGATGGTCCAACTCCTGCAACTCTGCAAGCACTTGGGTGGAGGCGAAGAGCGTGTGTCCGAGAGCTCGGGGCCGGGCCTATCTTAGGACTTGGTGCCCATCTGCGCAGGCGTGCAATTCTGTGCCTAGTGCGCATGAGCGTGCACCCAGGCCACTTATGCGAAGAGAGCCTTGGAGGGCTGCAGAAGCTGGTAACAGTCTTGCCCGTGGTGCCAGCAGGTTCAAAGTGACCAGCCTCACAGGCTGTCTCGGGGTCCCCTGCTATTTTGTTGGGAGGCTCACGGGAACCCTCCTGAATAGCATGGCGAATGGACAAGCGGATCAGGCGGTCTCCCTGTCACTAAGGGGATTTGAGCAATCAGTCAGTATCAGGTCTGATCGGTATGGGAAGGTGATGGAGGGGAACTTGTTTTGAATACAGCGTTGACAGGGAGGGGGAGAGCAGGGCAGGAGACTGTCCTGGGTCCTGGCTTCACCTGCCCGCTTCATGCTTGATGATATTCTTTGGCAGTAGCGCTCTCTCTTTGACCATCAGCCTCCTTTGGGAATGGAAGGCTCCCTGCTAGTATTATGAGCCTCTTCTGGGACTTTGGGAGCTGTTGGCCTGTACTTTTAATATGCACAGTCCCTCAACTATTGACTTCACATAATGGTCCCAATTTGCATCTTGTTTTGCGTGTGATTTGCATCACATTAGGTCCATTCCCCCTTCAATGAATATTTATCAACAGTCACATACCATGGAAGATGCTACATAATGAGAAAGTGGACTAAGGATGCAAAAATCCTCTCCCGGAAATCTTTGTTGCTTTTCACCAGCAGCCTCTCCGCCTTTCCAGTCCACTAATCCATCTCGCCACCTACTTCCTTTGACAGCTTCTTAATAGAGGTGGATCTTCTTGAGATGCATGCATGCTCAGTTGCTTCAGTCGTGTTCCACTCTTTATGACCCCATGGACTGTAGCCCACCAGGCTTCTCTGTCCATGGAGTTCTCCAGGCAAGAATACTGGAGTGGGTTGCCATTTCCTCCTCCAGGGGATCTTCTCGACCCAGGAATCGAACCCATGTCTCCTGCATCTCCTGCACTGCAGGCAGATTCTTTACCGCTGAGCCACCGAGGAAGCCCACTCGTTTGGCTTCTCAGGGTTTAGCCCCACCTGGAATAGGTACCTGAGTCAGAAATTGTACACACATGTGGTTCTTTAAGTTATTTCTACCAAAAATTTCCTGGGTTTCCTTGTAGATTGACTGTCTGCTGTGCAGTTCTCAAATAGAACACTCCAGAAGGAGATCCAGGGGCTTTATTACACTGAAGAAAGAAAGAAAATGAGACATGAACCTTGGAAGGAATTTACCAAAGGCTATTACACCAAGTTCAAGCCCAACTTGAAGCAAGACTAGCTTAGTAAGATTAGCTTCAACATGCATTTTCTGGATTCTATTATGTCTGAGTTCATGTAAGTTGAAGAGGGAGGCAGACACACACATGGAAATCAACAGAAAGCAGGAGTAGCAATACTCATCTCAGATAAAATAGACTTTAAAATAAAGACTGTTACTAGAGACTGTTACAAGAGACAACGAAGGACATTACATAATGATTAAAGGATCAATCCAAGAAGAAGATACAACAATTATAAATATATATACACCCAACAAAAGAGCACCTAAGCCAAACACTAGCAACTATTAAAGGGGAAATTTGCAGTAATAATAATAATAGTGGGGGAGGGACTTTAACACCCCACTCACACCAATGGCAGATCATCCAGACAGGAAATTAATAAGCAATCACAAGTTTTAAATGATGCATTGGACTAATTGGACCTAATTGATAGCCATAAGGCATTTCATCTCAAAACAATAGACTTCACTTTTTTCTCAAGTGCACATGAAACATTCTCCAGGATAGATCTTGGTCACAAATCCAGCCTTGGTAAATTTTTAAAAATTGAATTCATTGCGTCTCTTCATAAAACATCTGCCCAGGACTGCCCTGGTGGTTCAGTGGTGAAGAATCCACCTGTCGCTGCAGGGACATGGGTTCAGTCCCTGATCCGGGAAGATACATTCAGTGAAGCAGCGAAGCCCGTGGGCCACAACCACTGAGCCCGTGCTCTAGAGCGCACACCCCACAATAAGAGAAGCCATCCAAAAAGAAGCCCACCCACAGCAACACAGAGTAGCCCTAACTCGCTGTAACTAGAGAAAGCCTGCATTCAGCAAAAAAGACCCTGCAACCAAAACCAAGACAACAAAAACGTCTGTCCACGTGCAATCCTCCTGACTCATTTTGGGGTCGTTTTTGTGCTTCACTGTTGCGCTAGACACGACAGACATGTGTAATATTTGTGTTCACTGTTTCAAAGATTCCTCCATGACTCCTTAGGGTATCACAGACCCCGTTTGAAATGAGACTTTTGTATAAGCAAGAGTAGTATACATCATGGGTTAGTAACAACTCAAAGAATATCCGTTTGCACAATCCCAAATGATGGCCATCTCTCCTCCAAGTCATGACTCAAAGATCCTGGTTCCTTCTGCCTCATGGGTCAACCATCCTGGAATCATTGGTGCAAGAACGTGCAGACGGTTTGGTCGCCCAGCTGGAGGTGGTGTGCATCGCTTCTGTCACTAGCATGACCAACGCAGTGGCCAGGAACTCTGGGAAACGCAGAAGAACACAGAAACATGAGTAACTTTTGATGATCTCTGCCATACATACTTAGCGATGGGCCTCAGACAAATCTTCTGTTTTCTCCAAGCCGTACTTCCTTATCCATAAGATGGGGTAGGTATCCTCCTGCTTCTGGAATTCTTATGAGGGTTATATAAGATAATGCATAGATCAGTACCCACTAGAACAGTGCCAGGCGCTGAGTAGAGGCTAAAGAAATGTTCCCTTTGCTTTTCAATCCTTCCCCTCCTCCCCGTTACTTGTTTCTGGGAGCCCACAGGAAAAGAGGAAGCAGGATGGCCCGCATATGGTTTTAATCAGATAAATCAGGAGGTGAGGAGATGCCATTTGCATTCCTTGCTGATCTTCTCAAGGCAAAGGAATAATGTCAAGCTGTTTGGGAAGAAACTGTCAGCCCACGCTGAGCCCGTCCTGACTGCTTCGGTGGCTGTGTTTCCAGGCTCTGTTGGAAAGGGTAACGATGCAGAGTGGTACTGCCCCTCAGCTCTGAACACGGACATCTAAAGCCAGAGCAGTCTGGTGGGCTGAGAGAAAGGCAGGCGGGGGGGCCCCTCCGAGTTATTAACACAGGTGCTGGGAGCTGACTCAATCAGGCTCTGCTTACTGGATAAGCTGAAGGTGGGCGGAAGTTGTGTGTACAGATGGCTCTCTTTCTGACTCATGTCTCAGAAGTGTTGACACCTAAGGCACAGCTTTGAGAAATGCTCTGTTTAGAAAGGGTTGGCAGGTGGCCTAGACTATGTTCCCATCAGCTAGAATGTGTTAGAAAAGTCGATCAGATTGAAATTCTGGCCTTTCCCTTTCTTTGGACCCTCATCCCCTAACTCCCCTACCTCACAATTATGCTGGGGCCATGACTCACTTTTTCTCTGTGACCCCTTGACAATTTAGATTTACATCTTTAACATTCTTTTCTTTTTAAGGTCCAATGTAAGGCATTTGCAGGAATCAATATGGGTCCAATGCCTAAAAAAAAAAAAAAAAATCCTAAATTATAGTAGTAAGGTAAACAGTTGTATGGGACTTCCCTGGTGGCTCAGACAGTAAAGACTCTGTCCACAAAGTGGGAGACCTGGGTTCAATCCCTGGGTCAGAAAGATCCCCTAGAGAAGGAAAAGGCTACCCACTCCAGTATCCTTGCCTGGAAAATCCCGGGGACTGCAAATAATAAAACTTTTATAGCAGTGGTTTCAAAATGCAAGACATTTAATTGCCTCACATGGAAGTCTGGAGGATAGTCGTGCAGGGCTAATTCAGTGCTGAATAATGTCCCCAAATTCATGCTCCCTTCTACCTTTCTACACTGCCCTAGCTTAATTTGTTGGCCTTTAACCCTCACAGATATTGTCACGTGGTCACAAAACAGCTTCTGCAGCTCCAGGCATTATATCTGCATTCAAGGCAAGAGGAAGAAAGAAATTAATAGTACTAGCTGTATCTGTCCCTTTTATCAGGACAACAAAAGCCAATCTTAAAATATAGATCAGAGCTGACAATTATTTTCAGGTAAGGCCAATGCAATCTAAGGTTAGTTCCAAATTCTGGGTTCATTCATGTTTCTGGAACTTTTTCTCTCCTCTCTTCCATTCGTGTAGAGGGAACCCTAGGCTCTAGGTCGGGGCTAAGTTTTCCTCCTTTCTGCTTTGTTGTCGTTCAGTTGCTCAGTCATGTCCAACTCTTTGCCACACCATGGAGGGCAGTACACCAGGCTTTTCCTGTCCTTCACTATCTGATTTTCTCTGGCATATCTTTTATAGATGGAAAGGGAAACTTCAAAGATGGGAGAAAGAGACAGAGACAGAAAGAGACAACAAGAGAGACAGACGGACAAAGGGAATTATTCAGCACACAGAGAGAGGTATGTTGGTCTTTTTCAGTCAGTGTAAACTAATGCTTTTTATTTGTTTCATTTTCTTTTGCTTTATTCTCCAGCCATATCTTTAACATCACTTGCTGAGAATATACCTGCTTCCCCAGAGAAGTCCTGAGCCTCGTTCACTGATAGTAAGACTTCAGATTCTCACGTGGTGATGCAAGAATGTCCTCAGTGGAGTAGGTGACTGGAAAGTCAAACTTATTGATGAATAATTTTAGGGAAGCAAAAAATGAAAACTATTACAGATGTGGAAAGCAACTTTTACAAACCTCCCTAGGATTGGGCTGGTATTTGGACATTTTCATATATGCTTTCACATGTATAAATAAAAACTGAGCTTAGACTCCAGGGCTTCCCTGGTGGCCCAGATGTTAAAGAAACTGCCCACAATGTGGGAGACCCGAGTTCGATCCCTGGGTTGGGAAGATCCCCTGGAGAAGGAAATGGCTACCCACTCCAGTATTCCTGCCTGAAGAATTCCATGGACAGAGGGGCCTGGTGGGCTACAGTCTGGGGGGGGGGGGCGGTGGTTGAAAAGAGTCAGACATGACTGAACAGCTTTCACTCACTTTCAGACCTTAGACACTAGTTCATTCAAACATTTTTTAAAACTTAATTCTTCTCTCCTTTTTATAGTCTACAAAAATGGAAATAAAGGTCCAGAAATTTTAAGAAACTGTTCAAAGATTCCTTATGGTCATATTAAAAAGCTAGGAATTTTATTTTGTATTATCAGAGGCACATGTCCAAGGCAGATACTCAGGACAGACACTGCTAATCAATCACTGTCAACTTCCTCCCTCACATATGGGAGTCATTGCTAATCAATCACAGTCAAATAACAAAAACTTAATGCTGGTTTATTGTTTCATAATCCATCTTAATAGATTGCCTCCAGAGTCTAGTACCGAACCATCAGGGTTGGTCGCCAAGATGTGATGAAACCTATTTGCCACACATGTCACAGACATCTCCCATTGCTTTCTTTGAGAAGATCTAAAAACGTCCCAGGTGACACAGGGGTAAAGAATCCATCTGCCAATGTAGGAGACAGAGGTTCGATCCCTGGGTCAGGAAGATCCCCTGGAGTGGGAAATGGCAACCTGCTCTAGTATTCTTGAAAAAGTCCATGGACAGAAGAGCCTGGTGGGCCACAGTCCGTGGGGTTGCAGAGTCAGACATGACTGAGTGAGCATGCAAACAGATAAACCAGGATGCTGTTCCTTCATTGAAATTCAATCTAATTGCTTTCTAAGATGATACATTTCCTTCAAATAAAGTCTCCCGGAACCCCCCACGATAAAGATCTCTGTTAAGTTATAGAGTCAGAGACTGTATGGGGTGCACCCCTGAAATCTGTGATTGTTACCCTGGGGTGCACAAAGCTGGCCCTGGAGATGCTCTTAGGCGAGGTACCAACTTCTCTGCAGAGAGGAGTATCCAGAGGGGGACGCGGAGAGGCTGCACTCTCCTTCCCACAGCTGGGAACGTTTGTTGGTGGGTGGAATGGATATCTTGCATAAAGAGACGTTGCCCCAGAGTTGGCAATGACAGACTAACCCCTTTCCCACTGTACTGTGCCGAAACTAAGCCCGACACCTGGGGAATTGATCCCATGGAGCCAGGCTGAAAGGACTTGAGAATTCCAGATCATTAGATTATGTGAGAATAGGGAGGAGCCCAGTTGGAAGCGGAGGGACACAAGAGGTGATATTCCACTGAGGGTAAGAGCAGCCAGATGATTAAACAGTGGCTGCTGTTTCATCCTCATTGGCCAGAGGACAGGTTAGGACACGGCCACAGCCTGAAAGGCCGAGCAAATGCATTAACCCTTTCTGGGGTTTGTTTTTCTTCTCAAGGCAATTATTTTTGTTATTTTAGTCATCTTCAACCTCCCCTGGATGGGTGGCTGGGCCTGGCTTTAGATGTGCAGAAGGAGGTCTCGCCTGTGTTTGTACAACACAATTTTCATTCGCAAATTACCGTCACGGGATACTCTTTGCGTCTAAGGACTGGGAACACAGGCACGGTGCTTTTGCTTTCCTCCTCTTCCCTCAGGAGGACACAGATGTACATTTACTCTTACAAACGAATGTCAAGATATTAACAGTCTTTTCGTCTTTATGCATGCTCAGTCGTGTCTGACCCTTTGCGACCCATGGGATTTTTCCCCGCAAGAGGATTTGAGTGGTTCGCTGAGCCTCTGGGAATCAAAATAGTGGTTAACATTTACTGAGTGTGACCATTATATGTATATCTTGAATTCCCACAACCCTTAAAGACAGGTGCTACAGACAACCCTACATATAGAAGAAGAAAGGAAACACGTAGGAGGTAAGTGACTTTCCCAGGGTCACACAGCTGTGAACTGGCAAACCTAGGTTTGGACTCAACGGGTATGATGACCTCAGAGCCAGGAAGCTGAAACCCAGTTCACGTTCCTGTCCCTTTCACCTCTGAAATGCATTCACTGTGACTCAAGATCTGCTTTTCTTGAATGAAGGTGAGGAGATTTCCTGCCCAAGTAGCAGTACTGGTTCTAGGAATCCCTCCTCCCCCTGGTTAGCCTCTCCTGCCTCTTTCTTGCAACAGAGAACATCGCCGCCCACCACCCCCATCTGCCAGGCATCGGCAGGTTTCTGGCTCTCTCTTCTCCCAGCTCATGTGAATGCACTTCTTCTCAGTCTCTCTTCCGTTTCCTCACCAGGTCCACAGGGCTAACATTCCAAGGGCAGCAAAAAAAAAAAAAAAAAAAAACAACAACCCTCTAGCTGGGGAGCCCCAGTTGTTGTTTTTCAACTTCCTTTGATCCTGTTTTGCGGTTGACTTGGCCAAAGTCCACATCTGCCACCAATGGGCTTTCAAAGCGGCTGCAACTCAAAGCCCGTGTCGGGTTTGACCTCAACACGCCCGTGTGGAGGCACCCATTTGCTTTCAGTCCTGGAGGAAGAAATGGGGTTTCTCTGATTCCGCATTCATCCTTCTCGCTCTCTGCCTCCCCCTCCGTAACCCGTCAGACTCAGGAAGGACCTTCACTCGCGGCTGCTGCTGTCCGGCATATGCGGTGTCCTAATCCTTCCTGTGTTTGCTGTAGGTATGGCCGTTCTCCAAGACAAATTACTGATGTTGTTGAGGAGGTCACCCGGGCGTCATTCTGCTGGGGGATGGAGGGGAAGATGTCTCTGCTGATCCATCCCGGAGCCGGCTCTGTCTCTGGGACGGTTCCCTGCTTGTCTGACGGCTGAAGTGCCAGACCCTGGGACCCCAAGCTGCGAGCTGGCAGGAGAGGAAGGAAGAGACGAGCTTTACCTCCTGGCCCTTGTCATCTGATGAAGGGGAAGCTTGTGTGGGGCAGACCTTGGGTGACAGATGTTGGTGGAGACAATGCCAAAACCATGTTGAGGGTAAGGGCATGATGCATATGCTATTTGACACCGGAGGATTAGGGAAACCAGGAAGAAGCCTGCCTCGGCCCTTCACGCCGTGACACCTCGGGGAAGTGACTTATGAGGACAGAGGTGCACACAGACGGGGGATGGCGGTCTGGGGACAGGCAGCTGCAACCACGATGCCTTGGTGTTTCTCTCCCTTCTCCAGCCCCCAGCCCCACCCCCCAGGTGCGGTGATCAGCAGGCGTGGTGAGGTGTGCTGTGTGAGCCACAGAATCAGAAGCAGGAGGCATTGGATGGGAGCGCTGCCTCGCTCTGCCTGGGAAGTCTTCCCCGCCCACCTCCACATGGATAAGAGGATGTGAAGTTCTGTTCCCTGGATTTTGCAAATGAAGTCACATGGAAGGTGACCAGTGGCTCCAACCATTGGTCTTTGTCAATGGCACATGAGAGCATGGCTGGAAATGGACACTACTCAGAGAGCTCAGGTTGTCAGAGAAAGCCAGAAAAATGACCGTTGGAAATCTGAGACTGGGAAGAAGTGGGCTAGATTCCACCGTTCCTTTCTGCCCCTCTGTTAGGGTTTCACAGGACTGTAGGTCCTTCTGGTGGAGCTAGCAGCAGGCCAGGGATGCAGGCACACGCGTGTATCCCCTACCTGTGAAACGGTGGTGGAGAAGAAGAAAGAGGGAGAAGGGAAAGGAGAAGAAAGAGAGGGGAAGTGGAAGGCTGGCCTTGGGGGAAGTACACTTTGGTAAGGAAATGGCTTTTGGAAAGCATCCCAGAATCTAAATTTCCAACCACCGGCAATCTCATTCAAGGAGGAGATGGAAGGACAAGCAAGTTGAAGTCCGTTACTAGGCCCATAGAAGCCAGAGGGATTCTCAAAGCTGGGAGACCCTCACCAAGAGAGGTCAAGGTTGCTCATGCCCACTGAATGAAGCCAGTCTGTAGACCAAGCCTTGGTGGCCTCTCATAATTTCAACTTATGTCCACCTGGAACGCTAGGAGGAGCAGAGAGGAGGGAAGCCAACCTCCCTCCCCGCTACTAGCTATATGCCAGTAACACACACTCTCTCCCAGTTGAGACTGTCATGAATGCTTTGAGGGGCTTCCCTGGTGGCTCAGTGGTAAAGAATACACCTGCCAGTGAAGGAGACGTGGGTTTGATCCGGTCTGGAAGACTCCCCTAGAGAAAGGAATGGCAACCCACTCCAGTATTCTCACCTGTAAAATCCCATGGACAGAGGAGTCCAGCAGGCTACAGTCCATGGGGTCACAAAGAGTTGGATGTGGCTGAGCGACAGAGCGCATACACACACATTGTGAATGTATAATGACCACATTCTACTTATACGATTTTCTCCCAGAAACTGTGCTGATATGAACATTGGAGCCAGAGATGCTCTGTAAATCCAAGTCTTCTCATGGGTGGGATGTCTGCTTCTGAGAATTTAAGTGGTGCCCTATGTGTAGGGGCTGGGGCACCGTCTGATGCCCAGGAGAGACCTAGTGTAATTTTATTGACTGAACGAATGAAGTCGTCCTGTGTTCTTTCTTTCCGTCCCTGCCTCCTGTCCCCACACCCAACTCAGTTGGTTATGTGTGTGCGTGTGTTAGTCACTCAGTCATGTCCAACCCCGTGGACTGTAGCCCGCCAGGCTCCTCTGTCCATGGAATTTCCCAAGCGAAAATACTGGGTTGGGTTGCCATGCCCTTCTCCAGGGGATCTTTACAATCCTGAGATCAAACCAGGTCTCGTGTATTGCAGACAGTCATTACCGTCTGAGCCAGCAGGGAAGCCCCCAGTTGGTTTATGCTTCCTTTCAAATCTGGTTAAAGAAATAAAGAGGGTGAAAAAGCCCTGAGTAGACTGAGCATCAGGTGAGAGGTGCCTTTGGTGACCAAAGGTCAGCACGGTGCCACCCAGTGGCACTGGAAAGTGGTCCCCCAGCCCTGCTGGGCCCCTGAGATGTCCTTAGTTGCCTTGGCTCCTGGTCCATGACGTGGATGCTCAGTCTCTCTCTTGGCTCAGGTTGGAGTGGACCTGAGCGGACACAGAGCTGCCTTCAATTCCTGTCTGCTTCCCAAGGTCTCTTCAGCCTCTGCCTGCTGATCAGCAGGTACACAGAAGTCCTTTGGAGAATGGTATGCACCCTTGAATCTTCACAATGAGTTCCAAATGAGCCAATCAGAAAACAGAGTGCAGCTTGGGAAGCAGAGACGAGAATGTCTCCTCAAGGATTTTTCTCCCCAAGACCTAAGTATTTACATTCAGATTTGCATGTGATTTGCATATAATTTGGGTCTGGTTACAAAGCCCTTCTGTTGCTCAGATGATGTTGAAGCTAAAGTTGATTTCTAGAAAGTCCCACTCTCCCCTGTCCATCCTCCACTCCCGACCACTCAGATATATGGTGGAAGTGCCTGGACTTTCGGTGGACAGGCATAGTCCTCGGGTCACATGCTTTCTGGGCCAGCCATGCTGCATGTCACGATGCGTTTTGGTGTCACGAAACATCCCTGAGAGCAGAAGAAATTAGGGCAGAACTGCCTGGAGGGTTGCAAGCAAGACGAAGAGAAGAGACCTCAGCGGAATTAGCAGAGAGTTAGCCAGATAAGCCGACAAGAGGTGAAGTTTGGGAAAATGAGACAGCAGAGAGTGCGTGCAGCGTGTACCTCGTGACTCGCATTGTTTTCCGCACCCTGCCACAGGAGCTCCCCACCTTTGGGGTACCAGGGACTGCTTTCGTGGAAAACAATTTTTCCGGGGACTGGGAGGGAGGGCAGGGTTTCAGGCTGACTCAAAAGCATTACATTTATTGTGCCTTTTATTCCTACTATTATTATTTAAAGATCTTTCTCAGGTGGACCATTTTTAAAATCTTTATTGAATTAGTTACAATATTGCTTCTTGTTCTGTGTTTCAGTTACTTGGCCGCAAGGCCTTCAGGACCTTACCTCCCAGACCAGGGATCAAACACACACCTCCTGAGTTGGCAGGTGAAGTCCCAAGCACTGGACTGGCAGGGGGCTCCCTATTTCTATTCTTATTACACCAACTCTACCTCAAATCATCCCAGGGGTTGGGGACCCCTGCTTTACATGGATTATGTGTTTGATTACCATAACATTCCTGCAAGGTGAGTATAACTCTTACCCCCAATTTTTAGATGAGTAAACTGAGACCCACAGAAAATAAGTAACTCGCCTGAGATCCTACAGCTTGAGAAGACAAGAGTCAGGAACGAATCTCCCGCACTGTGTGCTGAGCAAGAAGGTTGAGGCCAGGAAGTGAGAGAGAGGACCAGCTCTGAGCTCACTGCAGGGGTAGCCCTTCTGGCAGGGAGAGGGCTGGGGACAAGACGTCGGAACACACGGAGGCTCTGCCTTCACCCTGTTCTCCACTGGCTTTATCGGAAGCCTCTGGGGTTTACTCTTTCTTTTGACAGTGAACTCCCTTCAGGGCAGGAACTGGTCTCAGCCTATGGCAGTGCCCGAGCCGAAGTCTGCTGATGTGGACAAGTGGGAAATACTTGGTCAGTGGCCTGGAGAAAGAGGTTGGCAGGCCAAACAATGGCAGGGATGAGTCAGCCCCTCTATAGTCAAACTCCAGGGATCCGTCTTATCAGGCGCCCTGGATCGTCAAGAAGAGAACCAGGCTCTCTGGGGAGAAGAGATGTTGCTCAGATAAACTCACCACAATGGAAGGGGAGGGGGAAAAACAGAAAGGAGCCTCTGCTCCATGGGGAAGGATGGGGAAGCCTGGCGTGCTGCAGTCCATGGGGTCGCAAGAGTCGGACACGACCAAACGACTGAACAACAACCGCTCCATGGATGCCTGGCAAGAACTCCGTCTCTCTGTTTAGTCAAGCCCTTCTTGTCCAGCATTGATATGAAACGTGGATCTTCCTCTCTGATTTTTATTTCTTGTTCTTAGGTGTTACTTTCTTTATGGGGAGGTTGTGGACGGCCCCAGAATGAGAAGCAGGCAACTGCAGCTGGGAGGTTGAAGGGGGTTGTCGCTGGAAACAAATCTTGCAGGAGCGAGGCAGGGGGGGCGGATAAAATAATTAATGAAAGATGGTGTAGAGGCCACCGGTTAGCATTGGCCCAGGCAGTGTGAGAAACTTCCTCGTGCTGGGGCGTGTTGTCCAGGAGAGAGTGTTGTCATCTGAATTAATTTGCATGACAATAGGCCAAACCCTTATTATGCATAGGGTTGCTAATGGTACCAGCCCCAGCGCAGTTCCATGGGAAAAGGGTCTTCCTTTGACGAGGCCAGCTCTTCCTCCTCCCCTCCCTCCTCCCTTCTCTTCCCCTCCCCCCTTTCTCCTCCTCCCCTCCTCCTTCTCACAGTGGGACCTCCGCCCCCCCACCAACCATCCCTTGGGAGCCAGGGCTCCTGGCCACCCCTTCCAGTGGGAAGGAGAGGGTCCGCTGAGGTGGAAGAAATCCTTTTCAGAACCTCCCCAGAGCCTTGTGCGTCCTCCCACCTCTTACGAAAAGAACAAGAAGGAGATGTGAGTGTGCCGTAGTTTAATTAAAACCAAATGGATCCTGGAAACTGCCAGCCGGAGGACAAGCCACTGTGGAAGCAGATAGGGTGGAAGGTACCAAGGCTTGGGGTGGGCTCAGGGCCCAGGGAAAAGGATGGCGAGATGGAGACCAGGGGCCTGGACTTGGTTCAAGCACCTGGAAGCCTATTTCGGAGCAAGCTGCACTCTTCTGGCTTTGTCATCAGCGGTCCCGTGAAGAAGGACTTAAAATGTAGCACAACGCAGCTGTTTGGGCTCCCTTCCCTCACTTGTGCTCTGGGAGGCTGTGGGATTCAAGGGAAGGGTTTGGAGTCAGAATATCTAGGTTCAAATCCTGTCTCTTCTTTTTCCAGCCATCTGACTTTGGCCCTGGGACTTAACTCTTTGTAGCCCCTCAGGATCCTCACAGGTGTCATTGGTACCCTACTGCCTCTTCCCATTAGGGACCCTGGGTGGCTCAGGGGTGAAAAGTTTCCACCTGCCAATGCAGAAGATACAGGAGACTCAGGTCTTGAGTCCAGAAGATTCCCTGGAGGAAGAAATGGCAACCCACTCCAGTATTCTTTGCCTGGGAAATCACATGGACAGAGGAGCCTGGAGGGCTATGGTCCATGGGGTCTCAAAGAGTCGGACATGACTGAGTGACTGAGCAGCATGCACATATTGTAGTAACATAATATGTAATATCGTACTATTACATATTGATGTGTTCAATGGAAGGACTGATGCTGAGGCTGAAACTCCAATACTTTGGCCACCTCATGTGAAGAGCTGACTCATTGGAAAAGACCCTGATGCTGGGAGGGATTGGGGGAAGGAGGAGAAGACAGAGGATGACATGGCTGGATGGCATCACTGACTCGATGGACGTGAGTCTGAGTGAACTCCGGGAGTTGGTGATGGACAGGGAGGCCTGGCTTGCTGCGATTCACGGGGTCTCAAAGAGTTGGACACGACTGAGCAACTGAACTGAACTGAGCTGAACTGAAGGACCATAAGCATCAGGTGTCAGCATCCTTTCTTTCTTCCCTTATTAGTTCTTCCACTCAGTGGCCTCCACTGCCTCCGTGACCCTTTAGAGAATAACTGTGGTGGGCCCTTAGACTGTGAGATGTCTGATTTCATTGACATCCCCCCCAGACCCACCCCCCACCACCACGGTCCCTCACCACTGTCGCCACCGTGGGGGAGGCAGGTTTGGTGGGACTGGCTGGATCAGGAGCCAAGAGCACCCCTGGGGAGGGAACAGTCCTGTTTGGTCACACTGTATTGAGTAGAGTAGCTGAGGAGCCCAACGGACTCACTTTTCTGTGGTTGCTGCAAGTTCTAGGAGGCTTATCTACAACATGTCTCAAGGAACAGTGTGTTCTCTCCTCCCCAGAACATGGTTTGGGTGTCAGAGCTGGAATGACCGTATCTCACAGTCATTTTGAATGGCTTGGCTTTGCCCCCGCAGCGTCCCTGAAGAGAAGTAGGGCATTTCTGGATGGAGTAAGGGCTCACCCCCGGGCTTACAGGACGAGTCTTGGCTACTTTAGCAGCATTTCTCACACTTAAAAAAATTAAAAAAACTCAGGCTCAGTTTTGAAAAATATCAGTATCTGATTTCCATTACTGTCCTTTAATAGTTTATAATAAATATTTTCACTAAATGTGCAGCAAAGAGGTAGTAATTTTAAGGATACTATTTGTGAGTTCTTCATTAAAGGGTATGATGGAAGGACCAGACCACTGTCTGGTCTCAACTCATGAAGCTCTAACATCATAACTGATATCAGGAAATGGACTTGAAAATAATATATATATATATATATATATATATATATATATATTATATGCATGCTAAGTCACTTCCGTCATGTCCAACTCTTTTTGATCCTATGGACTGTTGTCTGCCAGGCTCCTCTGTCCATGGGATTTCCAGGCAAGAATCCTAGATCTGAATTACTTTGCTGTATACCAGAAAGTAACACAACATTGTAAATCAACTATAGTTCAATTAAAAAATAAAATAATAAAACAGAAAATGCACTTGAGACAGATATAAAAGCTTCAGATAGCCATTTGTCATCAAGAGCTACTAAACAGAGTTGTTTAATACTAAATAGGAATTAACATGACAGAAAAAATCTCCAGAAGAGGATCATTTAGTTTCTATTTTGCCTCAGTTCCATTCCACATTTTAATCAAGAAAAATTAGATGAAGCCATAAAAAAAATGCTTGTAATACCTGTTTATGGTCAATAACTGAAAGGCATGACTAATGTTGATAGCTTCACCAATCAAAATTCAAGATGAGCTGAGATTTAGCAGGAATGGATCCAAATAAACCAAATGAAATTCCACGGGGTCAAAAGTAGAGTCCTGAAAATGTTAGCTTCAACCATCAACTGGGATCGCCTCTCATGGGACTAAAACGAGACATTTGGGTGAACGACAAGCTCGGTAAGTATGAAAAGTTTTGAGAAAGCACCTAAAAGTATTGACTTGCGTGTTAATGTCTGTGGATAAAGACACATGCCATTTCCGGTAGAAGAACAGACCACTGTCCAAGCCTTCATGAATAGCCTCGTTTGGAACTCACGATGTGTTTTTCCCCTAGAAACACTGTCATCAGTTCACCAGGCTTTGATGCAGATTCAGTTAAAATCTAGCTGAACAAAAGTATAAATAATAACCTTGATTCCCCTTTGCAGACAGGAAGCCAACCCCGGCCTAACTGCTTCCAGACCTGACACTTGTCTTGCTTTTCCTCGTCCTCCGCAGAACTTGCTTTTCCTTTCCTCGCTCTCCTGTCATGCAGTACGTCCCATTTGCTTTGTTCCTGAGCAGCTGGGCTCTACAGGCAGGAGGAAAGGCTGGAGCAGCCGTCACGAAGGAAGACCCAGGGAAGGAGACAGATGACAATCGAAAGCTTCCCCAGCTCCATTTTGGAAAAAGCCTCTCTTGTTTGCTTTGGCTGCAAAACAGATCAGCAACTCTAGGTAGAAAGTTATAATCTGCACTTAAATAGATTTCCCAGAAAAGGTACAAGTTCAAGGCCCAGACTACATTCTACTGGAATTTCAAGACTTAATAGTATTTTATTTTTCCTTCATGGATCTTTGAACTGTTAGATCTCACTGTTAACGTTGTCATTTCCAGGCAAAGGGGCAGAAATCATAGCAACCGCAAACTGGTGTTTAGTTTTTAGAGGGTTCAAATTCTTTATTAATGAGAGGAGATTTCCGTGTGGATATCTTTATTAATATTTTATAGAGTTTTCTTTTTTCCTTTCTAATTCTTGAGACACCTAAGTTTTTAATATGGCTAAAATAATTATCTGTCGCTGGAATTACTTGGTGGTCCAGTGGCTAAGATTCCACACTTTCAATGCAGGGGATGTGGGTTGGATCCCTGGTTGAGGAACTAAGATTCCACATGTCACTTGTAGGAAAAGAAAAAAATGAAGTGTCAGTAATGAGGTTGTCTCATAATAAGTTTTTCCTGACCTGGGTGCAAGAAAGTTGATATATTTCTGAATAGAATGAATGTTTGTGTTCCTACAAAATTATATGTTAAAATCCTAACCCCTGTGTGATTGTGGGGCCTTTGGCAGGTGATTCAATCACAAGAGTGGTGCCCTTATGAAAGGATTGCTGTTGTTCAGTGGCCAAGTAGTGTCTGACTCTTTGCGACCCCATGGACTGCAGCACGCCAGGCCTCTCTGTCCATCACCAACTCCCGGAGCTTATTGAAACTCATGTCCATCAAGTCGATGATGCCATCCAACCATCTCATCCTCTGTCATTCCCTTCTCCTCCAGCCTTCAATCTTTCCCAGCATCAGGGTCTTTTACAATGAGTCGGCTTTTTGCATCAGTATTGGAGTTTCAGCTTCAGCATGAGTCCTTTCAATGAATATTCAGGGTTGATTTCCTTTAGGATGGACTGGCTGGATCTCCTTGCAGTCCAAGGGACTCTCAAGAGTCTTCTCCAACACCACAGTTCAAAAGCATCAATACTTCGGTGCTCAGCATTCTTTATAGTCCGACTCTCACATCCATACATGATTTCCTTTAGGATCGACCTTTAGGAGATCGGTTTGATCTCCTTGCAATCCAAGGGACTCTCAATCAAGAGTATTCTCTGGCACCACAGTTTGAAAGCATCAAAACAAAATGAAGGAGGGCTAACAGAAGGCTTCGTGGAGGACATAACATTTAAGATGAGTCTCGAACTCCAGGTAGCATTTGAATATACAGAGATAGGGACGGGCGTTGGGGAGGGGAAATCGGTCATTCAGTGAGAAGGGAGCACAGAACGATTGAAGACGAGACTGGTGAGACCCTAGATGAACAAGAGACACTGAGTCCGCACGATGGAAGGCTTGCTTGTTTGCCTTTTATTTGCGTCCACTCCCCTCCACCTTCACTCATGAGGTCTTCCGAGCAATAGTCAGTCCTGCCTGCCATGTTCCCTGGGATGGAGCACAAGACCCCGCTCTCAGCATCTCCCCAGGTGGTGCTTGTTATGGTGCCTGACTTCTGAGTCGGGGGCCAGGACCCCAGTACCTCGAGCGGAATGCTTGCTCCATGCACCGATATTTCCTTCCTCTTCACTACACGAATGATCTGTGATCCAGGCTGGTGCCCCAGCCACTGTCAAGCATCTCCATCTGGCCATTTTATTATTTGTCCCAGGTTAGCACACAGTTGTACACAAATGTCCAGGAACAGAGCAAACTGGAAAATAATGGATGGGCTGATAACTTGTACAACTTACTTGCACAACGACTCCCATAAAGTGATTCAGGTCAAACAGAAAGCAACTGGTGACCATGCTAACTGACTTCCAACCTGAGCATGTAGGACTTTGCATAACCCTTCCTCCTCATGGCTGGCTCCCCACTTCGGACTTCTTCCTGTGTCCATAGCCTCAAAGGGATTCTAGTTTGAGACTGAAGGAATCTTGCTAAGCCTTCCTTAATATAAAGGAGTTTGGACATGAACTTGAATAGCCGTTGAGCTGATTTTCCAGCTGACAGGAGATGGTTAATTGTTTGCTGTCTATAGGAGTCTTAAAAATCTGTCTGGCCACGTTAATAGTGACTTGAAATTTATGGCTTGAGACCACTGCGGGAGATAAGGAACTCAGAACCCCAGAAACTCAGTGCAATCATCCCTTAGGAGGAAAAGAAAAACCAGTGGGCACTTCTCACAGTTCTGTAAACACAGAAGATCAAATGTAAACATGGTCCAAACTTAGCATCCCTGCGGGGTATTATTTTCTTCCCTTCGGGGGTAGCATCTGCTTGTTCAAAAATATGTACAGCCAGTGGAGAGTGGGTGTAAGATGTGGAGGTTATGGAATGGTCCCTTTGTATGCTATGTTGGTAAGAACTCCGCATCATTTTCAATAATCACCTTTTCTCTGATATGGTGTTTTGTTCTAACAACTGAAAGGTAAGATGAAAGGAAGATACCCAACCCAAGGGGATCTCACCTTGTGGTCTGACGGCTCTTCCGCCTTGTCCAACGCCCTCCCTGTGGGGCTTTTCACAGGCATGTCCTCTAATAACGTCCTTACACGTAAACACATCTCAGCATCTGCTTCTCTGGAGACTCAGGCTCACACACCTTGGGTTTTTGGTTATTTGCTTTTGTTTTCCTATCTGCAACCTCCAGTGTGCCGATCTGGGGACAATTCCGTGAGAGGACCCTGTTTTCCACTCTCCAGCTCCGTTTCTCCCTTCAGTTCCACATGCAGGTGACTTGTAAGAGGTGTGGCCCATGGTTGTCCATTTCAGAGGCTCGGTTTTCGGGTGTTTTCACGTCTCCCTTATCTTCACCACCCACCCATCTTCACAGGTGACCTGGAGGTTCTTCCCAGTTTATACTGATGAGACCCAGGGCCTGGACCACACTTGCTGAGCAGCTCCTAAGTGCCCTCACTGATGGAAAAACAAAACAAGCCACAGATGCTATCGCTTTTGGTTTAAGATGGTTGCATTTTGGGAGATTTCAAATCAGATGTTATCAGAAAGCAGGACTACTGATTTTTTCATCCAAGCCCAAAGTCAGGGCCACCTAGACTTCAGCTTTCTAATGATGATTTCAGTGATGTGGGAAGCAGGTATTAGTAAGAGGATAAGGGGATATCTCAGCAAAGACAAAATAATTAGGAAATACCCTTCATTCCCTCATTCTACCAGAAGACGCTAAATATTCTTTCTCCATCATGGCATCCGGTCCCATCACTTCATGGCAAATAAATGGGGAAGCAGTGGAAACAGTGGCTGACTTTATTTCTTTGGGCTCCAAAATCACTACAGATGGTGATTGAACCCATGAAATTAAACGATGCTACTCCTCGGAAGGAAAGTTATGACCAACCTAGACAGCATATTGAAAAGCAGAGACATTAATTTGTCAACAAAGGTCCATCTAGTCAAGGCTATGGTTTTTCTAGTAGTCATGTATGGATGTGAGAGTTGGACTATAAAGAGGGCTGACCACAGAAGAATTGATGCTTTTGAACTGTGGTGTTGGAGAAGACTCTTGAGAGTCCCTTGGACAGCAAGGAGATCCAACCGGTCCATCCTAAGAGAAATCACTCCTGGGTGTTCATTGGAAGGACTGATGTTGAAGCTGAAACTCCAGTATTTGGCCACCTGATGTGAAGAGCTGACTCATTTGAAAAGACCCTGATGCTCAGAAAGGTTGAGGGCAGGAGGAGAAGGGGACGACAGAGGGTGAGATGGTTGGATGGCATCACTGACTCAATGGAATGAGTTTGAATAAACTCTGGGAGTTGGTGATGGACAGGGAGGCCTGGCATGCTACAGTTCATGGGGTCACAAATAGTCGGACATGACTGAGCGACTGAACTGAACTCTCCTCTCCTTTCCCCTCCTTGCTCCCGCCCTCCCTCTCTCCCATCCTTCCTTCCTTCTTTCTTTCATTCCTTTCTTCCTTCTTTCCTTTCATGGTTATTTATTGAGAGCTTCCTATGTGCCATGTACTTTGTGGTGAGTGGGACAATTTATTAATTGCCAAATGCCACAGGTGATTCCTTTAAAAAAAAAAAAAAAAGGGCACAACTCTCACCTAGGTGCTTGAAATCAATTGCTGTAAAAAAGACAAATCCACAGAAAACAGTTGGAAAAAAATGACAAAATAAAATACAATCAAATAACTTGGGTGATATCTAGGTAGACTGGAAAAGGCGATACCAGCTCAACATCTTTGGAGTACATGATTCAAGTCCTCAAAGATTTAAATAAGGGGAAGTGGTAGGAGTATGTTTGAGACCAAGGACCACAAGGACATAGACCCACAGCATTGGTTTTAGACCAAGTCAACTGTTCTCCCACCCCAAGGGATATTTGGCAATACCTAGTAACTAATGGCCGGAGAAGGCAATGGCATCCCACTCCAGTACTCTTGCCTGGAGAATCCCATGGACGGAGGAGCCTGGTGGGCTACAGTCCAAGGGGTCTCGAAGAGTCAGACACGACTGAGCGACTTCACTTTCACTTTTCACTTTCATGCATTGGAGAAGGAAGTGGCAACCCGCTCCAGTGTTCTTGCCTGGAGAATCCCAGGGACGGGGGAGCCTGGTGGGCTGCCGTCTATGGGGTCGCACAGAGTTGGACACGCCTGAAGCGATGCAGCAGCAGCAGCAGTGACTAATGGCATATGACAAAGCTTGACAGTGTATTCAAAAGCAAAGACATCACTTTGCTGACAAAGGTCCATACAGTCAAAGCTATTTCCAGGAGTCATGTATGGATGTGAGAGCAGGACCATAAAGCAGGCTGGGCACAAAAGAATTGATGCCTTCAAATTGTGGTGCTGGAGAAGACTCTTGAGAGTCCCTTGGACAGCAAGGAGATTAAGCCAGTCAATCCTAAAGGAAATCAACCCTGAATATTCATTGGAAGGATTGATGCTGAAGCTGAAACTCCAATATTTTGGCCACCTGATGCCAAAAGCCGACTCATTGGGAAAGACACAGATGCTGGGAAAGATTGAAGGTGGGAGGAAAAGGGGACAACAGAGGATGAGATGGTTGGATGGCATCAACAGCTCAATGGACATGGGTTTCCGCAAACTCTGGGAAATAGCGATGGACAGGGAAGCTGCAGTCCATGGGGTTGCAAAGAGCTGGACACGACTGAGCGACTGAACACCAACAATAACAACAACAGAGGGAATCCGGGCTTCCCTGGTGGCATGCATCGGAGAGAATTGTTAGTCCTCCCGCCACAGAGTGAAGGAAAAATAGTCATAAAAGCCCCATTTGGGACATCTCTGGTGGCTAGGGTTCAGAATCTGACTGCTGGTGCAGGAGACAGGTTCAATCCCCCAATCTGGGAAGATCCCACATGCTGTGGAGCAATGAAGCCCGTGCACCGTAACCATTGAGCCTGCGCCCTCAAGGCCAGGAGCCGCAACTACTGAGTCTGGGAGAAGGACTACTGAGCTGGCAGGCCCAGAGCCCATGCTCCGCACAAGAGAAGCCCCTGCAGTGGGACGTTCCGGGCACCGCACCCAGAGAGGAGCCCCACCTGCTGCAACCAGAGAAAGCCCGAGCAGTAGCACAGGCCCAGCACAGCCAAATAACTTTAAAATATCAAATCTCATTTGGGTCCTTCAATGTGACAATGTCCTCGAAGCCCTCGCTTTGTGTTCGGAGCCTTAGGGACCCTGGCTGGCTTGCATGGTGTCCTCCTTTCTCTCTTAAGGAGCAAGTTGGTCTTTCAATTCATTTCTAACTTTTCTTAAACTTGCCGGTGCCATTTCTGTTAGACTTTTCCGGAATTTGAATGAATTTGCACTTTGGGCTTAAAGCACGAGGCCTGGTTTTGTTTGTCTCTTTTTGTTTTTGACGGAAAAGTTAAAAACAAAACTGCAAGTCCTCCTAGGAAGAAAAGCAGTGGTTTTCAGGGGAAGAGTTTGTTCCTATATCCCAAGCTGGTGTTATCCTTTTTTTAAAAAAAAAATTATTTCTTTTAATTGGAGGATAAGTACTTTGCAATATTTCAATGGTTTTTGCCATGCAGCAACACGAACTGGCCACAGGTATGCACGAGCCCCCTCCCTGCTGAACCCCCCTCCCACCTCCCTCCTCACCCCATCCTTCCAGGCTGTCAGAGCACCAGCTTTGAGTGCCCTGCGTCATACGTCAAACTCCCCCTGGCTCTCTAGTTGACAATGGTAACGTGTGTGTCACTGTTCTCTGAAAGCCGTCTGAGGACATCTCCTGTCCCACGGCTGCCTCTCGTCTCAGGTCCCAGGAGAGTGGTGGGGCGGGGCCTGTTCGCCACTGGTTCCGGTTCCTCGTGGGCCGAGCGGGGTTTGTGGGGCCTGGTGTGCTCTGTGTGTGTGTGTGCACGTGTGCCTGTCTCTGCTTTGCTTCTGGGAACGGGAAAACGCACAAGAGAAAAACAGATGGGCCCCTGAGCTTCTCGTTGGCCTGGAAAAATGAAAGGCGGAGAAAATCGTCATAAAAAACGGAAACAGCTGTGGCAGGACCGCAGCAGCTTGAGGGGCGGGTCCTGGCCCGAGGGGCTCGCAGTCTGTCAAGACTCTGCTCCCAGGAGGGGGGGCATCACCCCAAATCGCTGCCCACCCAGCGTCATCAGATGGTGGGACCCTTTGCCCCTTCTTCCCTGTTGACTCTCCAAGCTAGACGGGAAGACGGAGCTGGAATGAGCTTTCAATGTATCAGAGGAGAAGGTCTACAAAGAAGCTTCTCACCCAGGCTGGTAGTTCCCTGGGCAGGCAGCTCTTCCGTCTTCCATCACGTATAAATTCCCCCGACTTTGTGGAAACCTGTGTTTTGTCCGGGTCTCAGCATATCGAGTCAACCACAGGTTGGCACACTGAGTCATTTTTGTCCAGGATTGATCAGGAGATGCACTGGATAAGCAGAAAACACATTTAGTCATGATCACTGGCTGCTTGTCTAAAGCTACTGGATTCTTTCTCCAGAGGGACTTTTGGACAGAAATCAGGAGGGAGAATGTGGCACCGTGGTGTGGAGACGGTAGCTATCATATCAGTGCAGGCAGAGTTTCTGGGAAAGTGAGGAATTTGCCACCCATCACCCGCCCTCACCGTGGGTCATGAACGGGAATTATATTTTCCGTTAAGTCACTAAAGTTGTGACAAAGTATAACACATACAATATGTGTTACCACGTCGGCCACGTTGGATGATCGAAATGGAAGATGGTGCTACCAATCAGGCTATTGATTTCGTTTTTCTGGTAATCAAGTTATTTATTAAAGAATCTTTTATTTTTGTTTGGTATTTAAAGGCAATATACTTTCGGACCAAGACTTTTAGAAGTTAGAGAACTCCTGACTCTAGCTCTTTTTTTTTCCTTCGCTGAACTCCCGGGACTAAATTTAATCCAGGAATGTAACTCTCCATAATTTATTAAATTTACTTGTTGAATGGGGACCTCTCCCTACTAGGTGTGGGGTCCCTTTGTGCAACTGGCTTTAGCGGCGAGCCTGTCAGGTGGTTAAGTGAGCAGGAAACGTTTGTTGTCTCAATGATTATGACCTCTTGAGCAACGCGGCTGGGGAGACCAGAGAAAGACAGTGCTTTCCACACTCTGTACCCAGGAGGACTGCTCAGATTAGTCACTCTGGGTGCTGGCCCCCGGCTGGACAGCTGAACTTCATCTGGTTCATTGATCCACTGCAGCTCACGGCTGATTTCTGATGCTGTGCTGACTCAGTTTCCTCTCCTGCCACCTTAAGTCTGCTCTCTGGCATGAGGGGGCACGCTTGGTTTCAAGGGTTAGACACATGCATTGTGGTTGAGCTGAAATGACCAGATAACATAGCTAAAAAACTGGAGTTGAAAGAGTCTTGGTGGGAATAGGAGATCAGAGCGGGGCCATTGGGGAGACTTTAAAAATGCCATATCATTTTTTTTTTTCAAATCCCAGAAAACAGCTGCAGGTGGAGAATAGGATGGATTTCAAGAATTCTCCATGGAGGCAGGGGTTCAGACAGGGGCCAGCTGGGTGATGAAATCAACTCAGAGGTCAGATGTGTGTTCATGTTCAGTGACGGCTTCAGAAATTTCAGGGACTTTCAAAATTGGCTCTGCAGAGAGGCGGGTCTGTTAACTGGGAGATGGGGACAGAGACCTGACCATTCTGGGACTCAGGGGCCCCTAGCTTAAGGGGAGATGAGGCTCTAGCCTCCTTCCTTGCTCTCTGTTTCGGGGAACCCTAGGAAAGAAGTGTCTCTTGCTTGATGAATTTACAGAGACCAGGGATTTTCAGAAAGAGAGCAAACCTCACTGTTTCTATGTGCTTTAAGCTGCCAAGAATGAAAGCTCATAAACACGGTCTTGCTGTAAGATCCCTTATCTGCATCAATGTGCATCAGCTCTCCCCAGGCCAGAGAATTTGGGTTAATCTGAATAAGCACCACCTACAAGTTCAGATGTTTATTTGGGTTTTCACATTTCCCTCCCTTATCCCGAATTCATCCACCTCCCAAGTTGCCTATAAGGGAGCTGAGAGTCTCAAACAGATGCTCCTGGATTCTCAGCTCCATTCGTCTCCAGCCAGACCTGGAAACTCGGGACAATCGGTCCCCCCACCCTCCCCCTCCAGGGCTTGGCACACCCTATATGGGTCTAGCTGAATTCATATGGTGCTGAGGCAGCTGCAAAAATGAAAAGTCATAAGAAAAATGGATATTCAAACTCTTCCCATCCAGAGAAAGGAGATAAACATCTGGGTTCCAAAAGAGTGTCGGGGGTCACCGGGTTCGATGTCACATGAATCCTGTAATGCAAAACACTGTGCAACGGACTTACACAGGGTGTGCAGGAAGGAAGGCGCTGGGAGCCCACAGTGAGGGCTTGAGAGGGACTTACACAGGGCGTGCAGGAAGCAAGGCACTGGGAGCCCACAGTGAGGGCTTGAGAGGGACTTACACAGGGCGTGCAGGAAGCAAGGCGCTGGGAGCGCACACTGAAGGCTTGAGATGCCATTTCACACTCCCAAAAAGAGTCGTCAAAAATTTATTAGTTAATTTAATGTCATTAGTGCAGAGGAACAGGACTGCTCACACACTGTTGTGGGAGTGTGAAATGATTTATGCATTTTGGAAAACGGTTTGGAAGTCTCTTATAAAGCTGAGCATTTATCTATTCCATGATCCAGCAGTGACATTTCTGGGAATTTGCCCAAGAGAGATTTATGTCAGTTTTATTCACACTAGTCCCAAACTTAAAAAAAAAAAATCCAAAAGTCCATCAGCAGAAAAATGGCTAAACACACAGTTGTGTATTTATACAATGGAATACTACTCAGCAAGATATAAGAATGAATTACTGACTACATGCAAAAACATTGATGAATTTCACAGAAATTTTGGTGAGTCAAAGAAGCCAGATATAAATGGGCACATACCATATAATTCCACTTATATGAAGTTCAAGAGCAGGCAAATCTAGTGTGTGGTGATAGAAATCAGACCAGTGGTTGCCTATGCAACATGGGGATTGACTGAAAGAGAACATGGAAGAAATTTCTGGGGTGATGGTTATGTTGCATAATTGGATCAGGGTGGTCACTGTTCTACATTTATTAAACATTTATAATCCATGGCTTTCATAGCATGTCATTTAATTTTTTTTTTTTTGCATACTTATAAGAAGGCGATGGCACCCCACTCCAGTACTCTTACCTGGAAAATCCCATGGATGCAGGAGCCTGGTGGGCTGCAGTCCATGGGGTCGTGAAGAGTCGGACACAACGGAGCGACTTCCCTTTCACTTTTCAGTTTCATGCATTGGAGAAGGAAATGGCAACCCACTCCAGTGTTCTTGCCTGGAGAATCTCAGGGACAGGGGAGCCTGGTGGGCTGTCGTCTATGGGGTCGCAGAGAGTCGGACACGACTGAAGCGACTTAGCAGCAAGTGAGGTAAGGGGTGAAAGCTGCCAGTTGGAATCGCAGCGTAACTTCCTGAGTTAAGACGACTGCATGAATGAGGAGTCAGAAAAGTGTCCCAGGAGATAAAGAACCAGCGCTTTCTGAGTGCAGGGTCCACCAAGGGTAGCAGCTTTAACCATTGACAAGGACCCAAGAATGTGATGTCACCCAGAGAAAAGTCCCCTTCCTTTTCTCTCCTCCTCTGCTGGTCCAGTCCCCTTCCAACCTGCGGGGCAGACGGCCTGTGCAGAGAAGGAGAGGATGGGTAGGACCCATCTCCCCACTCCAGGTTTCCATCCTGGAACAATCATGAGTTGAGGAGGCAAGAAGATTGAGTATTAAGACGGTTTAGGTATTTTCCAGGATATGACATTTCAGTGACTGTAATGATACTATTTATTTTTTGGCTGCACAACCAGAGGACTTTTTATGTTCTGAGAATATTGGGAAAAGTCCTGCTCTCATCTCCCCATTTCCATCCACAGGGATTACTCAGGGCCATGGAAAGATCCCTGCTCCGGAGTAAAGTCTAAAGAGACAGTAGAGGCAGAAAAAACCCCCAAAGTTGCAGGTGGATCCACAACCCACACACAGTGGTTGCTCAATATTTTAGATGGCACGTCTGTCCGAGTGCCCAGTGGGCATCTATGAGCGTGTTCCTGTATTCTGAGGTTGGTTACATGGTACCATCTCTTGTCCCTGGAGACAGAGCGCAGAGGTTATCCTTGAGCAGGACATAATGTCCAGTGGTAAGGAATTTGGATTTTATTCCAAGCGAATAGGTAGTTATCAGAAGGTTTTGAACTAGGGGTGGGGTGGGTCATAGGTCAGATTTTGCTTTAAAGGTATTCCCAGGGACTTCCCTGGTGGTACAGTGGATGAGACTCTGCCTGCTAATGCAGGGGATATGGCTTCGATCCCTGGTCTGGGAAGATCCCACGTGTCTCGGAGCAACTAAGCCTGTGCACCACAACTATGGGGCCCACAAGCCTAGAGCCCCGGCTCCGCAATAAGAGAAGCCTATGGGGTCGCACTGAGTCGGACACAACTGAAGTGACTTAGCAGCAGCAGCAGTAAGTGCCGTGTGATGAGAAGCCTGCACAGGGCAATGAAGAATAGCCCCAGTCACTGCAACTAGAGAAACAAATTAATAAGTAGAAGTTTTTTAAAAAAGACATTCCCTGTAACATAATTTACAACAAAAGAATGTACGCTCCCTTTCTCATGAAAAACTCTAGTTCAAATTCTCTTTTGAAAGCTGAAGTCTTGGTTGGGGCGGGGGGAGGCAGGCTGTGGGGTGGGGGGAGTTAACAGTCGTCGCCGATGTTTACTAGTGTCAGGACCTGAGGTTAATTGCTTAATCTCTCTGAGCCTCAGTTTCCTTGTTAATAAAACAGTAATAATAACACCTGTCTCTCAGGGTTATTAAGCGGATTAAATGAGATCATGTTTAGAAAACATCTGTCACAGTGCCTGGCAAAGTTTGGGCTCAATGATGTAAATTCCTTTTCCTCTTTTTCCAAGCATTGAATCTGTATATGTCACCCTCCTGTCCAAATAGAGGTACATTCAAAACATGGCAACTAAGTTCAAAAAATCAATTGCACGACAGCAGGACAGGTGTCCTCCATAAACAACCGAGCGGTTTGGCTGCCACAATAACACATACGACTTTAAATTAATAGAAGTACAATTTCTGATGACGACAGGGCTGAATCTATTTGTGGTCCGTGTTATTCAAACCGTATTTGGAGTCCTGGAAATCATTCTGGGAGTGCTAAGTTGAGAGAAATGTTAGTAAGTGAAGTATATTCAAAGAAAAATGGCACACCATGAAAAGGCCTGGGAACCACATCGTATATAAAATGTATTGGAAAGTTTAACACGGTTTAAAGAAAAATGAAAAGAATGCTTGAAAGCGGTACAAATAGTTAAAGGTCTGTCATTTGGAAGAAAGACAAGATTTGCAACACATTGGTGGAGAGGTGGGTCACCCTGGACCACTGAGTGGAAACTGCAGAGATAAGATTTTCCAGCTTGAAAGAGCTCCCTGATAGGAGAAATGAGCGGTCAATAAATGCAAGCCTTCTAGGAAAGATTGAGCAGTCAGTTCGTTGGCTGAGATGCTGATAAAGGACTTTGCAATTAGAGTCCAACCAAACCAAGAGACTTCTTACCATGCTTTCCAAATTTCCGATTCCATAAACCTGTGAGGTGCAGTAACCAAGTTTCTGGAGGGCAACAGACCCTCCTGGATTCCAGACACTGGACTCTTCTCTTGAGGTTTCTGGTGAAAAAGTGGATTGTGAGATACAAGAATCTGTGTTTTGTTGAGTAGAGAGATGGGTTATTTTTGCTGGGCAGGAGGGGATGGCTAAGATAGAGTGGGTCACCTCTGTGCAAACTGTCACGTCACTGAAAAATGGATGGAGATGAACAGAGGGGAAAAAAATGAGTCCAGGGAGTTCTCACCAAAATCACTCCCAAATCCATAACCTATTAATACCTTGACCTTCCACCATCCTAGACTAGGCGTCCATCATCTCTCCCCCCCGATGGCTACAGTCACCTCCCACTGGCCTAATCAGTTGGATTTTTTTTTTTTTAAATCATAGCCCTCCAGGAGATGATCCAAAAATGTTTATGGGAAGAATGAGGAGTATAAATCTTCCTAAAGTGGAATGCAGCAGCTTGAAATTACAGTAACTGGATCATGTGCAGTATGTACGCTCAGCCATGTCTGACTGTTGACCCACCAGGCTCCTCTGTCCATGGGATTCTCCAGGGAAGAATACTGGCCTGGATTGCCATGCCCTTCTCCAGCAGTTCTTCCCAACCCAGGGATTGAACCTACATCTCCTGCATTGTAGGCAGATTTTTTTTTTTTTACCACTGATCCACCAGGGAAGCCGCAGAATGTTAGGGGAGAGATTCCCATTAATAAGTTCTGTGATATTGCCATCAGTTTATGGATAGGATTAAAGGCTGGTATTTTATTAAGCACCTACTGTGTATCAGGCGCTGTCAAGAACAGAAAGAAAAGCCTCTTGTTTGTAGCCTTCGATGTCCTGGTTTACCGTCAGCAGCTTTAGTCACAGGCAGACCTAGTTTTTATAAGGCCTGAAGCTTATACAATTTTTTTTTTTTTTTTTTGAGGGGAGAGCTCTTTAAGAAAAGAATATGGGGACTTCTGGTGGTTCAGTGGTTAAAACTCTGTGCTTCCATTGCAGGGGCAAAGAGTTCGATCCCTAGTCTAGGAGCAAGGATCCCAATATGCCAAGGAGTGAGACCAGAAAAAAAAAGAAAAAATATATAAATTTTAAAAATACAAGTTTAAGTACAGGGCCTTCAAAGGAGCCTGTGCAAGTGATGAGCCCTGAGGCTTAAGTTTCTTTAGTATAGTAGGAAGCCCGCCTCTGGTTACAGCCATTGTTCATCAGTTAATTAAATTTAAAAAGTGCCACTGGGGTGCCTCAAAAATGTTCACTTTGGAAATCAAGGGAAGAGGGGGATGGGATGGCAGTGAGGTGAGAAAGTAAACACACAGCTCAAACTAACCCCTAAGTTCCACTTTAGTAACAGTGCGAAAGAATGATTCAAAATGAGTTTTTTCGAAATCTCTTGTTTATCCCATTTTGCTAAAAAAAAAAAAAAAATCCCTTTTTGTTAAAATAGTTGAGAGAGACTTTGAGTACAAATAAACAAATAACTCTGGGTCTGCACAGGAGCCTTTTTTCTGATCTGGAGGACTCCGGTAGGTTTCCAATCAAGTGCTTGTTGTCAAGGTGATAAGCTCTGCGTTTCTGGCTTTAGAATAAAAATTCCTCTAACCTATTTTATGATCTGGAGATCTGGGGTTCTGACTAGGTCTGGTGGATGGGGGTGAGGCGATTTAGAATTCTCTGCAGTCCAGCATCTGCTGTATTTGCTGTGTATCAGCCCCGCTTGGGGAATTTCTGAAAACCCTTCTGCCCTTCCCCTCTTCTAAGGCAGTAGGAATCCTGAACAGACCGGTTCATTCTGAGACAGTCAAGTCTCTGGAGGCTCCCAGGCTAACAACTGCTCTAAAAACAGCCCTGTTTCACAAGGGAGGAATTAGAAACATTCTTAACAAAAAGGGAAACTGAGGCACGAGGCAGTAAGCCACCTGCGCTTGGTTCACTGGGCGTATCGATGTCCCAACAGAATATCTGGCTCTGAGGAGGTCTGCTAAAGGTTCACAGATGAGCACATTTATAGGAGGGAGAGAGTGTGAAAGGGTTAGTCGCTCAGTCGTGTCCAACTCTTAGTGACCCACCAGCCTCCTCTGTCCATGGGATTCTCCAGGCAAGAATACTTGAGTGGGTTGCCATGCCTTCCTCCAGGGGATCTTCCGAACCCAGGGATTGAACCCCGAGTCTCCTGCCTTGCAGGAAGATTCTTTTACCATCTTAGCCACTAGAGAATCTCCAATCTGACAAACAATGGAAGTTTGGGGAAGTTTAGGGAAAAGAGGTGGTCGTGATGGGGTGGAAGGTGTTGATTTTAATTGACAACAGGATTAGGGTACGTACATACGGGTGCACAGGAGCTAATGAACACCACAGAGACTTTTAGAGAGATTTTGTGAGTGTTGGCAAGGGGGAAACAAGAAATTTTTGTACCCACAGAGGAGAGAATCTGGGCCCCAGCGAATGGGATGACGCTATGGCACAAACAAGGAATCGGTTTGTTGAAGGACTTTGCAAAGGAGGAGAGTGTAATGTTGGCTCGATTTGATAACTACCATTTTCCTGGTCATCACGATCCTCGTGCAGTACGCAAGCCAGGACTCCAAAAAGCAAAATCAGACAATGTGAGGTCATACCCAAGTTTGGGTGCTGGTGAAGAGTGTCAAGAGATACCGGCCCAGAAGCAAAGTCAGCCGGAGATGAGAAGGCAGACGTGCCTGCTCAGAGTCACTTCCCCAATCAGCTGGGCTGTGTGCTGGAGGGGGGAGGGGGAGGGGGAGGGGGAGGGGCGGGGGGAGTGTCTCCCTGTGGGGGTGGGAGGGAAGGAGTGATTTCATCTGTTTAATGAAAAATGACCTGAACGTTTCTCTGATCCTGGAAACTCCCATGTAACGGAGGCCAAGGAAAACAGGATTAGGTCTCATTACTTCTACGATGGCTTTGCGTCTTCTCAGAAGGAGTTAAACTAGAGGGAACAGAGAAAGAAGGGAATCTCATTTCGTTGTGCCAACAGATAAAGCAGGAGACTGAACGAGACGGTCTCCCCCTGGTCCCCTTCGAACAGTTTTATCTTGGCTTCCTTTGCCTTTTGAATGGACACCCCATTTCTTTGCTGTGTTCATAATCACATGGGGTTTGCACTATTGAATTCAGACAAGCAAGTCACCTCCTTTGGCATTGTTTCCTCACAAGCCACTGACTTCAGGGTTGATACTCCCCCTCTGACTTCTGCAAGGAAGCAGCGTTTGCTCTGAAGCCATGAGGGTGTTAAAACCACAACCAATGTTTTGCCAGGAGGGCAAACTACTGATACGCGATTCTCTATGTGACCTAAGGTTGTTGTTGATTCGCTAAGTCATGTCTGACTCTTTTGCGACCCCATGGGCTATAGTCTGCCTGTCTCCTCTGCCCATGGGATTTCCCAGGCAAGAACACTGGGGTGGGTTGTCATTTCCCAGGGGATCTTCCCGATCCAGGGATCCCCACGTCTCCTGTGTCTTCTGCCAATATGTCTCCTATATTGGAAGGTGGATTCTTTACCACTGAGCCACCTGGGAAGCCCTAGGTGACCTTGTAGTGTGGCACTTTTCAAGATTCTTCTGCTTTGATTTTTGGGGACACAGTCTTTAGCAGATTTTTAGGACTGTTAAAAGTACACATAACCCCCCCCCAAACATCACAATGATCAGGATGCCACCATTTCTTTGGGGCCCCAATTCTTCAAATCATCTTTTAACAGGACAACCAAATGAATAAGTCCATAGGCCATTTTCTTTTTAATGCAATGTATATTTATTGTAAACAATAATATACAAAAAAAAAGGAAGGAAGAGAAAAAGGAAAGGTTAAGTTTCACAGAGAAAAACAAAAGGTTTTGGGGGGGGGACAAGGAAAACAAACAAAACACAAACACAAACCAAACCTTACCTAAAGACAAAATATGATTTAAATGCCAGGTTTCTTAAGTTACAGAAATATTTTTTTTTAAAAAAGATCTGCTTTTATACAGAAATGGAAAGATGCCATATTATAAGAGTGCCTTAAGATTTTATTCTACTGACTTCTAAAACTGTTAATATATCTTTTTTTAAATAAAAAAAAAAGTTTGCTGTCTTTTTTAAAAAGCAATCCTCAAACTCTCCAGCCACAGAAGTAATTAGGAATTAAGGTTTGTCAGTGGGCTGACCCTCCTCCCCTGTTCCTCTCTCTCCAGGAGACATGCAGGGGAACGCGGATGACACATGCTTGCATTGTTCGTGTCCCAACACACACAGTTTAGACAGCCCGAAGATCTGTGGCAGAAAACACTGCAAATGACTCAGTGATACACTACATCTGCAAACTCTCATGTGTACAAAAAGAGAAACAAGTTTCCAGTTTGTTTTCAACAAAACAACAAAGAGGAAAGGAAAAAAAAAAGACAGACAAAAAAGGCATTTATACAAATCTAGGACAAGGAATCCAAAGAAACTTTTAATAAAAAAAAAAAGATTAAAGAGATAAATTAAAAAAAAACTGGTTACAGTTAAGGACATAATTTAACAACAGATGACCATACCCTTTGAGGACGGCTGCAATAACCTATTTTAAAGAAGGTAAATTCAAAAAATAAAAAAAAAGAGGGAGTTTTTGTTTTCCGTTGTTTTTCGTTAAAACCTCTCCTTACAAAATAAATAATTTTAGCACGTGGAATGTCTTGAAGGTTAACTGCTGGTGTTCAGAGAGGCACAGGTGATGTTAGTGAGAGGACTCTTAGCATCTGTGTTCCACACGGGCCGGGGCAGGCGGCCAGGGGGTAGTGTGCTGGGGTACTTATTGGCTGCTGAAGCATTCCCCAGACAGATTTCGTCTCCTTTGCTTGCCTTCTGCTGCTTAAGATTGTGGCGAACAAGCAAATAAAGGAAGAAATGCACTAAAAGAGGGGGCAAAGATTTTCCAGCAGCATGGTTTTAAGGCTTTAAGGTGGCTTTTTTTTTCTTGTTTAAAAAACATATATATGATAAAGCTTACCAGATGCTCACGCAATAGTCTCTAGACTATTGTTTACTTCTGTCTTTGCAAAATAAGGCCTTGATTTTTCTTTCTAAGGCAACTTCTCCTTGAATTGGAAAGCCTGAGGAGTTAAGCAAAGCTCACCCCCCCAAACTGCCCAGTAACACAAATCTGCGGCTTTTGCAGGTTAATATAACACATATACTTTTTTTTTTCTTTTTCATTCATTTGTTTGTAAGAGAAAGCAAATCTGTACAAAAATACTCTGGCTGCAAGAAAAGCTAGGGCACGCTGTTCAAACTAAAGTAGTTTTTAGCTGTTGGAAAAATAAGAGCATTTAATTCTTTTTATCTAAAAATATGTATAAATCCCCTCAAAATGGTAATGAATCATACACAGTACATACTAAAAAATATTTAAAATAGAGAATATTCCTCACAGAGGACTTTCTTTTTCTTTAATTACTGCTAAAAATAATTACGAAGTCCAAACAGGCAGAGAGAACTGAGCAAATGGGTCACATGAGAGACTCTCCATCGTCCTCCACGCTCGCTTTGAAGGTTTCCAGTCCAGTTTCGGCGTCGGTTCCGCCGGTCCATTCTAGCCAAGAGTGGGCTGGCCACCGGTCTAACGACAAGGCGGTGATGCGTCTGGATAGCTCAACGTTTAGTGTCTTGGGAATCTGCCTCCGAGTCGCCTTCAGCGTTAACGTTGTCTTAAAAAAAAACAAACAAAACAAAACAAAAAAAAAAAAAAAAACGAGAGAGAGAGAGAAGGAAAAAAAAATGTCCAAAGGGTCGCGCGTTTGTTTCTTGGGTTCTTTCTGCGATCATCACGGCCAGCATCGTGGGCCCCCGCCCCGTGCGAGCTCTTCTCAGGGTCTGGTGAGCTGTGTGTAGACCGGCTGTTCCCAGTGCTGCGGGCTGTGGGTCTGGGGGATGGAGGGCACCCCCGAGGTGTCGGCGATGGGCGTGTACATGGGCCGCTGCGCCGGGCTCATGTAGCTGAAGGTGGAGTAGAGGCCGGAGCCCTGGCCCGCCGCGTGGCTGTAGTAGGCGCCCGAGTTCTGGGGGTCGTTGTAGTCGTACTGCGCGCGCGTGATGGGCGGGTAGGAGGGGCCGTAGTGCGGGAGGCTGAAGGGGCTGTAGGCGATCTGCTGCGGCGAGTGCTGCTGCGGCTCGCTGTAGTGGCTCGGGCTCAGCTGCTCCGTCTTGATGTGCGTTCGCTGCGCGGGGCCCGGCTCGCTGCCCAGCGCGCCCAGCGCGTGCGCCGGCGGCGGCGGCGGCGGCGGCTGCTGCTGCGGGGGCGCCTGCGGCGGGGCGGGCTGCGGCTGGGCGGGCTGCGGCGCCGGCGGCGGCTGCGGGGGCGCCTGCGGCGGGGCCGGCTGCGGCGGGGGCGGCGGCGGCTGCTGCGGGGGCGGCGGCGGCGGCGCCTGCTGCTTGGACATCCACACGTGGCCCGCGCCCGCCGGGCTGGCCGCCGTGCTGCTCACGCCGTAGCTGCCCGTGTAGGTGACCTGGCCGTGCGTGGCCGGCACCCCCGGGTGCCCGTTGGGCGGCAGGTACTGGTCGAACTCGTGGACGTCGAAGGTCTCCATGTTGGAGATGACGTCGCTGCTCAGCTCGCCGATGTCCACGTCGCGGAAGTCGATGGGGGGCTGCCGACCCCCCTCTGGCAGGGGGCGCCCCTCGCGCTTCAGGTCGGCCTTGCCCGGCTGCACGTCGGTTTTGGGGGTGGTGGGGGGCGTCGGCGGACCCTGGGATTGCCCTGCGGGGCGGTGAAAGAAGGAGAAGCACAGGGCCATCAACCAAGGCTCCGCGGAGGCTCGGGTCCCGGGGAGGCTGGGGTGGGGGGGGGCGGGGAGGTGAAGCTCCGGTCTCGGGGCGGGAGGTGGGGGGGGGCGGCGCACCTACTCACCCTCCCTCCCTGCATCCGCAAGGTAGGCGCGCTGCGCCCGAGATAAGGCGTCGAATGATTAACCCGGGGGTACACACTCGGCAGCCCCCTTTTATCAGGAGAGGGTCCGAGGCCCCGGAGGGTCCGGAAGACCACGTTGCTACTGGTAGAAAAGCCCTGTGTGTGCTTTTGGGGCGGGGGACCAAAGGGAAAAAGGGGAGAAGCCCGGTAAAGTTGTAAAAGGCATTTTGCCTTGCAATAAAGATTAATCTGTTAGGATGCAAGGATTAGGGGTGTGTTGTGCGTGTCCAGGGACTTCGTGGGGCCCTGGGGTCCTGGGCAGGGAGGCGAGAACTGGGCAAATGGGCGCAGGGCTTAGTTTGTCTCCCTCCCCGGGGAGCGCCTGGTCCCTAAACAGAGCCTCCCGGGTGTCTGGGGGCCGGGGGGAGGGTGCCGCGTGGGGGCGGGGGGAGGCTCACCCGAATGCTCGCCAGGGGAGTGCACCTCGCTCATGCCGGAGGAGGAGTGCGGCGAGTCGGCTTGCAGCGCCTTGAAGATGGCGTTGGGCGAGATGTGCGTCTGCTCCGGGGCCTCCTCGGCCTCGGCCTGGCCGTTCTTCACCGACTTCCTCCGGCGCGGCTGGTACTTGTAGTCCGGGTGGTCCTTCTTGTGCTGCACGCGCAGCCGCTCCGCCTCCTCCACGAACGGCCGCTTCTCGCTCTCGTTCAGCAGTCTGGGGGCGGCGCGGGAAGAAAGAGAGAGGAGCTGAGCTAGCAGGTCGGTGAGACCCGGAGGCGACCCCCACCCCGCGGCATCCTCGAACACTGACCCTCGCCTCCCTCCCGCCTCCCTGCCTGCCAGACGCGACTGCAGCTCACCGCTTTTCTTTGAAAAACAAGAACCGCAAAACTTCGTCCTCCTGGTGCGACCTGAGCGTCCCTCCCCGCCCCGCCCTCTCCCCTTCTCTTCTATTTTGGAAACCCTGCGGATGAAAATAGCTCCCGCTCTCCCGGCCTTTGCTACTGGATTTATACTTCCGTCCGCAACACCCTCTGAACATTTTCTAAAAAACCACTTAAATCTGTAAGGAGCTGCTCCTGCCGACCCCCCCCCCCTCCCGGCACCAACGCCGCCCGCTAACACACACACGGCACCCACCTATTTGCAGCAGCTTCCAACCGCCACCCCCCAAGTGCGCTTCCTGCCCAGGGACCCTCGGGCCTTGGTTTGCACCCCCACCCCGCATCCCATCCCGGTGGGCGAAGGGAGAGCGCAGGTCGAGGGAGGGGGCGGCACACTTCCATTGCCACCGCGGCCCCCACTTGGGGTTGACCTTCACAGCCGGGGGCGGGAGATGAGGCTGGCAGCCGGGTCCCACCGCGTCCCCTGCAAGTGTCCTCCCCTCCTCTGCGACGTGCCCCCCCATCCTCCCCGCCCCACCTACCCCTCCCCCCTTTCCCCAAGAGCAGTCCAAGAACTCGGTCAAACTCTCAGCCAAGTGACACCTCGTCCCCGCACCCCGCTCCGCCAACCCTCCCCGCCCCCCCCGTGCACCCCGCCCCGAGCCTGCAGGGGGACCAGCGACCCCCTCCCGCGGAGAGGCGGGGCGCGGACAGACCGTCGGGGCCAGCGCCCCCCGCCGCCGCAGAGCCCACCCCGCCGCTCCCGCCCGCCCTACCTCCAGAGCTTGCCCAGAGTCTTGCTGAGCTCGGCGTTGTGCAGGTGCGGGTACTGGTCGGCCAGCTTCCTGCGCGCCGCCTGCGCCCACACCATGAAGGCGTTCATGGGCCGCTTGACGTGCGGCTTGTTCTTGCTCGAGCCGTTGACGCGCACCGGCATGGGCACCAGCGTCCAGTCGTAGCCCTTGAGCACCTGGCTGACGGCCTCGCGGATGCACACGGGGAACTTGTCCTCCTCGCTCTCCTTCTTCAGGTCCGGCTCGCCCTTGGGGAACGTGTTCTCCTGGGGCCGCGTGTTCTCGGTGTCGGAGCCGGAGCCCGAAGGACAGGGCGAGCCCGCCGAGTCCTCGGACATGGTGGGGCTGGGGGCGGCGGACAGGCCCTTCTCCTGCTCGTCGGTCATCTTCATGAAGGGGTCCAGGAGATTCATACGCAGGCCCGGGGCAGGGGGCGGGTGGCCGGGAAAGGCGAGAAGCCGCGGCGGCTCGGGCACTCGAGGCGCGGGCTCCTCTCCCCTCGGCGGCCCGGGCGCGGGGCGAGCAGCTCCCGGGGAGCCTGGCGCGTCACTCGGCCGCAGGAGCGAGGGTTTAGGAAGGCGCGCGGGGGCCAGCCCGCAGCTGCCCGCTCCAAGTAGGGGAAGGCGAACTGGAGAGGAGGAGGAGGGGAAGAGAGAGCAGAAAGCGGGGGCGATCGCACCCCTTCTCTCCTCCCTCCTGCAAAGAGAAGTTCCTGGAGTGAAACTGGCAAGTCTCGGCGCCACTGAAGTTCCAGGTCAGTTTCAATCTCCGCTCTGCGCTCTCCAACTCCCAGTCCAGCGGCTCTTTAATAAATACAAGGGCCAATCACAGCGCGGCATTTGAGGGGTTGGCAGGCAGCTGATTGGGCCCGATTTGGGGGGGGGGGAAGGACTGTGGCGCTGGGCAGGGTGACGAGAGGAGAGGGGAGGAGCGGGGAGGCGATCGCAGCCTCTGGTCCCGCGGGGGGTTGGGGGGGTGCACCGGGGAAGGCGGGGGACCCGGGACTTCCAAGTGTGTAAGTTTGCCGTCCTCTCTTAATATCAAAATTCGGTGCTGTCTCTGCGCGAAACTTTGCATGTGTGTGTGTGTGTGTGTGTGTGTGTGGACTAAGATTTGTCCCCACCCACAAGCATTTCTGTTCAGTTTTCTCCGCGGTCCCGGGGACTTAACTGGGTTTGCAGTATTCGAAAAGCTGTCGCTCCTTCCTTAAATCCTAGCCCAGTTTCCGCTCCTGGAGCCTGCCTCCTCCAAAAGTGCTTAGAAATTGTCTTTTGAAGCAAATGTTTTGGTGACTCAACGTCCGCCGTTCCTCTGTAATAATCCGTATAAATAGATGAACATGCTCTGGTTCGCCGGAGCCCGTGCGGCTGGTCGGGACTCGGCTGCGCTCGGTGCAAAGAGAATCAATGAAAACCACAGCGAAGTGCCCCGCGCGCGCCGGCGGCCGCAGAGACGCCGGAGCCCCGCGCACTCGCGGGAGCCGGCCTGCGCTTCTCCGACCTTGAACTCTGACTTAGTTCTTCTCCAGCCCCCCGCTCCCCCCAGTCCGCACCCCGCCGCGCGCCTCAGCGACAGGGAGACCATCCCGAGGTTCTGCCCTTCACCTCTGGCCGAATCAGAACTTGAGCAGGGTTACCCCTGGAGAGAGTTCGCTTACTGCTCTGGCTTTCAGAAACCGAACTTGGCGAACGGGGCTGTGCTGGGCCTGGAGGCCGAGGCCCGTCACTGGGTTTGAAAAAGCCAAAACAAATGGGTACCACCGCAGACAAAACACTCCATTTTGGTGGAGTCGTGCTTCTTGCCTGCTTTCACCTTCCCTGCCACCCCTACAAAAACACCTGGAGCGCTGAAGCGCCTGCGGTCCTGACTTTAGTCCTATCCTCTCTGACTTGCAGACATTCGGAAGTTCTGGCCAGGGGTGTGGGGGTGTTGCTGATGTATTTCAAGTGTGATTTGAGCGCAACTTTTGTGTTTACACGAACTGCTTAGTTGGCTCTGTGTTTTGAGAGGGAAGAAAAATCTTAGCCGCCTGCGGGTTCCGTGTGTTGAGAATTACAAATAAACGCACAACGGCGGAAAACTCACTTTTAAATACCTCGCCCCTTCCCCTTCTGGCTTTCACCAGTGTTCGGCTCCGAATTAAATTATTGTCACGGTGAATCATCCCTCTTCAGAGCAAAGGCTTCTCATTTCTAATTTGCAAGCTGCGGACATTAGTGCAAGATTTCAAAGAATGTTTTCCTTGGAGAATTTTTTTTCTCTGACATTTTCATTTCTTCTGAAGAGGTGGACATTTGCTACAGGAAATGGAACTCTTCAGAAGATAGCCAGTTACAAAGCTGTGAAACACTATTTACTTTTTTAAACGAATGTAACGTACAAGTGGATGTGTCTGGTACTCTATAGCTTGTTTACCCGTTTAAGAGACAAGGTACAACAGCCTTGTATTCCTGGCCGCGTGAATACGCTGGGAAAGTATAAGAACAACTCCGTCCTTTCTTAGGAGAAAAAGCCCCGCTTAGTAGGGACTGATATCTGTGTCCTAGGGAGGGGGCAGTTGTTAGTACAATTCGAAAGACACCTGACCCAAGAGGGGACTCAGAGACTAGAACTTCGGGCAGACGCTTTAGCCCGGCCATCTGTATTTAGTTGCATTTTATTGTAATTCCCATGTTTACTGGCATGAAGGCAATGAAGACGACTGTGACTTTTTTTTTTTTTGGTAATATTTCACTAAATATTTGTCAAGATAAATACGTACATTTAAAAATATATTTTAACGTGGTAATGTAATAGGAGCTATGTAATGCATAGAATTTAAAATTGTAAGCTACAGATCTGTATCTCCTTTCTGTTTGTTCCATACCAATATTTTTGTATCTTTTTGAAAACTTAGGATAAACAATCAGTTGACTTTAAAAACGAGCTGCAATTTTTAGCTGCATCCAGAGAGGGCGCCAAAAGCCCAGAAACTGTCTTAACTCTCAGAAACTGCAGGAAAACTTAGAAGGTGGTGGTAGGGGGTGATGTGTTTCACTCAGTCAAGGCTGCCCCGCTGCAGAGATTTCTCTCTGCAGGAATTCCTATCCGATATGTCCTCCCATGCAGGTCCACCTCTGGGCAGCCCAGCGAGGGGAATTGGGAGATGTGTCGTCTGTAGGGAAGGGGTGGGGGTAGCGTTTGAGATGCCTCAAGTTTCTGTTCTGCCCAGAAGGGGAACACAGACCGCAAGGACCCCCAGCTCCAAGGTGCCAAGCGTCTCGGAGTGCCAGGACCAGGCCGATTCTGACGCGTGGGCATCGTGGATCAGTCAGTGGGGGCGGCGGTTTTGCCTCTCTGCAGGCGGCTCCAGTGGGTACCAACCCCCCGCCCCCACCCGCCTCCATGCGCGGACTCGGTTCGCTCGGGGGTGTGACTCTCCCCGAGTTGCAGGTTGACCTCCCTGAGCTGCCCAAGGAAGAAGGCTTGCAGCCCCAGATCAGAGCACTTGAGTCAGAGGGAACCCGAGGGAAAGAAACCCGTTCACAATATTCCGGTTGCAGATGGGGAAACTGAGGCTGTCGACCCAGTTTGAGCTAGAGCGTTCTGCCCGGAGCTGAACAGTCTGGGGCGGGGTGGGGTGGGGGTTGCTGAAGGAGACCAGGGTCGCGCAGACCGAGCAGAGGGGCGAGCGCTGGGCCGCACTGCCCCAATACAAGGTGCGCATTCGAGTCCCGCCCGCGAGGGAGGCAACGCCGCGAGCTCTGCGGCCTGGAGCCTAGGCTCCCGGTGCGAGCGTAACCCTCGGGGAACCGAGATCTGGGATACGCCCCACCTCCTGCTCTCTCGGCGTCCGGGGCCGGCGCCGGGCTCAATTTCCCCAACTCGGGCGGCCGGTCCCCCTCCGCGTCATCGCGGGAGCCAGGCAGGAGCCCAGCGTAGCTGGCGCGGAGCGAGTTCCGCGCGCCTGGGGCTGCTGGGCCCCTCAGTCTCCGGTGGGGGTGGGCCGTGTGGGCGGAGGGGGCTCCCTTTTGACTGCAGGGTAAGGGGGTGGGGGGGAACTAAGGACCGCGACCTCCCTCTCTAAAATTCCTTGGCCAAAGTGAGGACTGTGTCCAAACCGTTTTCTGCAGGCAGGCAGGTCCTAGGGGGGAAAAAAACACCTAACTGGTGGGGATGCGAGCGGCAGCGTCTCCCGCGTCTCTCGGCCCCGGGCAGTGTTTTCTGTAGAAGGGCGGTGGACGAGGGATGCCCCTGCTCTCCGCGAACATCCCTGGCCGGGTTCCCTTGAGGTTAAAGAGCCCAGCCCCTGGCGGGACCCTCAGGCCCTGGCGCCCTCCCTGAGCGGCCTGCGGATCCTCGTTTTTAGCACCGTTTTACCGGGGCCCGAGCCGGCCTGCCCGTCTCCCCAGTTCGCCTGGGACTCCAGTTCTCTTTGCAAAGGAGCCGCAGGTAAGCTTGTCTCAGGACAAGCGCCGGTCTGCGCGGCTACAGCAGAAGGGGAAAGGGAAGTCCCAGGCTGCTTCGTCGGGGCGCAGTGAATATCTGTGGACCGGCCAGAGAAAGTGACCTTTGCACCTCGCAGGCCTCCAGACCTCCCGGCAGCACGTCCCCAAAACGCCCTCGCCTGTGTGTTTGTCCCTGTACGTTTCTCCCCAAACGGGCGCCCTGCTCGGGGAGGTGATCCGATCTGTGTCGCCCAAGATTGGAGCATCCCGGCACCGCTAAAACTGCAGGCCGAGAGGGGGCATTTCAGTTTTCTCCCCCCCCTCCCCGTTTTCGCAGAGAAAGCGGGGTGCGGTGAACGGGAAGTGTCTCAGGAAGGAGGCAGGAACCCGTCCCCCTGCTCCGGTTGACGCGGCCCGCCCTGGGGGCAGCGGAGGCTGCAAACCCTCTCGGCGCCCCGGGGGCGCGGGGATCTAGCCAAGGCGAGAGAGACTGGGCGAGCTGGCTAGTCCGGGACTGGCTGAGAGTCCGAGGTGGAGAGGAGGGGAGAGCTGGCAGTGGGGACGTCCCGGCCGTGGCCCCAGAGGGACTTTGCTTCCAAAGGGAGTGTGCTGGCTCGCTGTCTTTTTTTAACCTTCCTTTTTCGAAAATATCTGTTTTTAGTCAAGGTACCAGGGAGACGGGCATCCTGTGGATTCCCTCCGGGCTTCTCTAGGATGGCCCTCAGGGAACTTCCTAGGACTCTGTGTGTGTGTGTGTGTGTGTGTGTGTGTGTTTGTCCCTCCATAATTTCCCTCTTTAAAAAAAAATCTCTGGGGCATTTTCAGCTGAAAGTGCTTTTGCCTTGCTGATTTAAAAATACAAATAAAACCAGCGCTGGACACAGCGGTGCCTCCTTTGCCCTGGACTCCGCAGGGGTCAGGGCGCTCACTTCTCCTCAAGTGTTTTCCCTGTAGGGCACAGAGTCCCACCTGCCTCCCCTGGGGTCCCCTTTCAGTTTAGGGTGTCTTTAGTTCCGGGGAGAGAACTAACAGAAAAGAGCTGAGATTCTCAGGAGTTTTGAACAGTTTCCCAAGGGGACCTGGAGCTCTAGAATGAGGACTGCATCTCACTCTGCAGGGCCTCTACCCAGCTGCTGCCTCCGAGATGTCCTCGTAGCTGGGACATCAGATTATTTCTGATCTGCATGAATGGGGCAGGGGGAGGGGCTGTCTCCATCCAACCTAGAAAAAAAGCGAAATGGTATTATTACACAATTCCAAAGGTGACTGCCAGAATTTAAGACAAGTAATCTTGTGTCTTTCTCGCTATCCTTTTCTATCTCAGCAGGACCGGATGCCTGGGGCACGTTGCATTGTCCTGGTTTCTGGAACCTGTAGGTTCGAGGGGCCAAGGCTTCCTGCAATGCGATGCTGATGCTGAGTGGCCTGAGCCGGGCTCCTGGGCAGACGATCAAGCTGGGTCACCAGCCCTCTGGTCTAGCTCAGGCAGCTGCCAGAGTGCCTTCCACCCTAGGGCCCTGGGAAGGCCAAAGCCATGAAGTCAGTCCCCAACTTTCCGGTTATCCTGGAGTGACATCTCAACGCTGGCGGTTCTCAGTGCTGTGACGTCGCAGAAAAATTCACAGGGTGGGCGGACCAAGAGCCCCCTGCTTAAACAGCCCCGGGGCGTCATCAAGTGGGGGCCACAGGGAACCCGGAGATGCACTGGGCTTCCTGCCCTGTCATTGTTTATGTCAGATTAATTTCTTGGTGCGCAGGCTGTCTGCAAGCAGACAGAGGAGGCCGGCAGCATTATGACCGCATTGCCTCTGGGGGTTTGGGTTCAAGGGAGAGACAAGGGCTGTCTCTCTGTCCTCTCTTTCCCAGCTTCCAATAGGCAGATGAGGCGTTTTGAGAAAACAGTTTCATTCTTTTCCACCCCTACTTCTCTCTGCGACAATTTTCTCCCAAGGCCCTTTCACTGGTGTAAAAGGAGTAAATAAACTCTTAAATCCACCCCCCCCCTTTTTTTTTTTAATGAATGTGAAATTTGATCTGCCTTAGATGAGAGGAACGGGTTTTCTTTTTGTTTTTGTTGTTATTTTTTCTTTCTTTCTTTTTTTTTTTGTGGCCCCTCCTTTACATTATTGAGACCCAGACACAGCTCACAGTGTCAGTGACGCTGCCTTTAGGACAACACGTGTTTACAGATAATGGGCGAGTGCAGGTGTTTCTGCCACAGTGAGTCCTCGAGCTAGAACCTGCCGCTCCCTCAAATTCCAGGTTGGAGGAAACGTAAGAGAAGGCCGACAGCCTGGACAAGGCAGGAGCGGTTGCAGAAACTAGTTTGCTCCTGGTCCCCCTAAAGCTCACAAAGCTGTCAGCTTCGTTGGCAGAAGAGGGCTGTCTTTTTAGCCGCATCCCCCTTCACATCTGCATGCAAGGCAGCAACACACAGCAGTTTCCCGGATAACTTAGGGGCAGGCTCGCTAGAGATGCGAACATCCAGTCACTCACTTTTCTTCAAAAGGGACCAGTAGACTCAGAGAGCCCTACGTGGAGGGGCCTTTTCCTTAAGGGCTCACTTTCTGGGAGTGAAGGAGGCATCCCACACTTGGCAGGTTGTCTTCAGGAGCTAGAAGAAAAGTGGAGTCTGATGGCGGGAAGATTCTGGCTCCTGGAGGAGAGGGAGGCAGGGCGGGTGGTCCTGGCTCAGATGCTCTCTGCTGGCATTCACCCCCCTGCCTCCAGGATCTGCTCTCCTGCCCAGTCTTGCTGCCCCCAGAGGCTTGGCCTGTGAGGAAGCCCCAAACCCAGCTTTTGTCTGAACCTCAGCCGTACTAATGGAGAAGGAAATGGCAACCCACTTCAGTGTTCTTGCCTGGAGAATCCCATGGACAGAGGAACCTGGTGGGCTACAGTCCATGGGAGTCGCACAGAGTCAGATACAACTGAAGCGACTTCCCACGCACGCGCCCGCACAGCTGTGCTAAATGCGTAAGGGGTCCTGGGCAGCTGACCGGGTGCTGGTCGTTCCACATGTGGCTGAGGTGTGGGTGACTCTGGGAGGCTGTGCAGGAGCAAGGCCCACAGGCCTGAGTGTTGTCTCCAGGCCTCCGGCAGGTGGGGCGCAGTTCTGGGGCCAGGACACACAGCACGGTGGGGACAGCCTGTCCCCTCCGTCACCCTCCCTTCCCTGTCCTCCCGCCTGTCGTCTCAGTCCCAGCTGGCCCACCTTTAATCATCCTCAGCTCCCCTCATCAATCAGTTCGGCGGACGTGGCTTGAAGTTCCTACTATGTGCCTGAACGTCCAAAAGGGACAAGACTGAGACCCTGGCTATTACCGTCTGCTTGATCTGGCATTCATCAGCCTCTGAATTCTGCCTGTTCTCTGCTGCTTTGCCCTCTGGGTTCGCTACCTTCTGAGACCTTCCCTCTCAGCCTCTGCCCTGGATTCCCTTCTTCTTGTCCTGAAAGAGCAGAGGGAACTGAGTCCCCTCCTTGCTGCTCCATCCATGTGCCGAGGGGAAGACAAGGGAGAAGGGAGAAGTGTCCCGAGCTCCCGGCTCAAAGTCAGACCCGCGTTGCTCTCTCTCCTCTTCCCACAGAGCCCACCTCCGGCTCCTGTCCCCACTGATGCTGTGCTATTCTGCGCCTGGGCTACTCCCCCCTGCCACTTTCTTGGTCCAAGCCCAGAAATGCCTTGTAGTGTGTGGTACGCTTCACTCCCTCTTTGGGGGACATCTGCCAGCCAGCACAGTGGTGATGACAATTTCCAGATGATTTTCCAGGAGCAGAGAAATCTTCTGGGGGAGGAGAGAGTGGCATGGGCCAAACGCTGAGTGGGCTGAACGTTGTGGTTCCGGAGAGGCCCAGGGAGGTGGAGTTCAGTGAGGCTCCAAGTTTTCTTTTTCCCCTTTAGATTCTGCCTAAAGCAAAAGTCACTAATTGCTTTCTATTTTCCTGGCACCAAGGAGGCTCTCTTGATTCTGACTCCCCTCCAGGAACTGAGGTCTGGGGAAAGCGGGGTTTCAGAGCAATATGTGCGGGGGGGTGGGATTTGCCTCTAAGCTCATTCCCTCAGCTCTGCGAGGCCTGAGAACTGCTACAGCCAAGTCTTAGGCTGGTATCAGTCAAGAGGACTGGACGGGTTAGGCAGAGGATGACACAAACCGTCACCTGCATCTCCCTTTTTTCTCAGGCTGCCCCGGCCCACTCCTGCAAAGGGCACTTTGATTTTCAGTCAAACAAACCAGGAAGTGATGGTGAGGTTGCTTTTGAGGCTTCAGAATGGGTTCAGAGGAAAGACTAGGTTCTCTCTCTTTTTTAAAAAAGTTTTTTTTTTTTTTTTTTTTAATGTTGACCATTTGTAAAGTCTTGATTGAATTTGTTACAGTATTGCTTCTGTGTTTTTTTTTTTTTTTATGTTTTGTTTTGGTTTTTTAACTGGCTGCAAAGCGTGTGGGATCTGGGGCCTCCCAGGTGGGTGCACTTGGTAAAGAGTCTGCCTGCTAAGGCAGGAGATGCAAGAGTCTCGGGTTCGATTCCTAGGTCGGGAAGGTTCCCTGGAGGAGGAAATGGCAACCCACTCCAGTATTCTTGCCTGGAAGATTCTGTGGACAGAGGAGCCTGGAGGGCTACAGTCAGTGGAGTTGCAAAGAGTTGGACGTGACTGAGCACACACATGTGGGATCTTAGTTCCCCAACCAGGGAGTGAACTCACACCCACTGCCCTGGAAGGTGAAGTCTCAACCACTGGCCTTCCAGCCAAGTCCCTAGATTCTCTTCTGATTCAAAAAGATTCCAAGCAATGCTTCCTAGGAATTTCCTTAGAAAGAATTGTTCGTGTGTCTTCACTTGCTGATTCTTGAGAGTGGTCCTGACTCCTCAAGTCTTGTTCTCGTTGTTTGGCTGTTTCTCAGTGACTCGTGTGTTGAACTGCCCCAGCCTTCCTGGGTTTACGTGTTGGCTTACTCCTCATCTTCATGAGTGTCTTTTCTCAGGGACAGGGGAGCCTTCCTCCCAGCCCTTTCTGGCAGCGTGCCTCTCCCGTTTCAGGGAAAGGTATCTCTCTCAGATGAAAGCTGCCCTCATCCACTGCTGTCTTGGGGAAAATGTAAGCCTTATTCAGAATGGAGTGAATGACTGTGTGCTTGGTATATTCTCAGTCTCAGAGGTAGCCAGACTTTAGTAGGTGATAGAGATCCAGGCTACACACTAACCGCAGGTGAAGACTTGATGTCTTCCCAGGAATGGATATTTGCTCTTATCTCTGTTTTAATAATATCTTGGTCTTGTCTCTTGGTGTTCTCATTTGTCCTTTGTGTGGATATGTGAACCATTAACTATGATCTCCTTGAGGACAAGTACAGAATGTTATCCTTTTTGAATCTTCAGTCTGTATGCCACAAAGACTCTGCTGAGTAAACCTTCATTTAGAGAATGAGGGCAAAATTTAGCCACAGCAATGAATGTCTAATGGTAGATTCCAGCGGGGGCCATGGCAGGACACCTTGGCTGTTTGGATGAGATATCTTTATGTGTGTCAAAACATGTCCCCTAGACGTCTGTCTGTGTCACTTTCGAGGAAGTCTGTGCTTGTTCTGGAATCCTCTCTTGAATTTCCTACCCTCTGACTTCTTTCTCATAGGAAAGGGTTTTGGAGACATGCCTTTGGAGAATTTTTGGAGTGATGGATGTAAAACTTTTAGATTGCAATCTTTATACATTTCAAGCCTGGATTTACAGGTTCTGAGAAAACAATCAAACCACGAACTGAAATCATTATTAACAGATCAGAAGCCTCTAACCCCCCTGGACCCTGCTACCCAAATATACAAGGATAATAAATATTTTTCTCTTTCTGGTTTTCTTGCTTGCTTTTCTAAGCACAAGGCACAGCCTTTTCACGGATGAGCCTCGGTGTGGCTGCCTCTTGAATGAACAGTGGGCTGGGTTGGGCGAGGGGGTTGTTCAGAGCAGAGCAGAGCAGACAATTCCAACCTGGCTTTCCTCTGTGGGTCTCCTAAGAAAGGCATTTTCTTTCCTCTGCAAACGGTGCTGCTGTTTGTTTGGAGAAGGAGAGCTGGGTCTGGAATTAGGGGTGTCATGTGGGTTGCACGTGTGGCTGGAGCTACCTGAAATCTGTAAGCTAATCACTCCCATACGCCCGGGGGACTGCAGTCCCCAGAGCACCAGCAGCACAAACCCTTCCCCTACTTCTCTTTGGGGGGGTGGATTTAAAGGGCAAGAGAGAATGCAAGTGTGCATACATAGACGTACGGTGTCTAAGAACTTGGGTTTCTCTTGCAGTGATATTTGGACCCAACATCCTACTTTCTGCCCAAACAAAGGCACTTGAAAAACAGAATCTCCCATCTCCACCTTTGCCCCTAATTTCAAACTGTGATTTCTCTGGAGGAAGAAGGAGAGATAGAGGACAAGGAGCAACAGGAGGAGGCGAGAAACCTGAGCTTTGGGGAAACGTAGGCCCTGGCTCCTGGGTGGGGTGGGTGGAGTTAATTCCAGCAGGTATTTATTTAGTTAGTAAATGTCAAAGTGCCCCAGCTTTTTGCTTCCCCGGGTGAAACTTATTGCTAGGTGGGCAGGGCGATACAGTCAAGGGTCAGCGGATGGACACTCTCTTCCAGCCAGTGGGAGGCCACACCAAGTAGGAAATATGGGGACCCCAATGGGGGCAGGCCAAGTGTGTTTGGGGCCTGTATAGTCCCTGCTCAGTCCATGACAAGTATCCACTTCCATCCTCACTGGGATTTCTTTCACTCTGCACCCCCAAACCAGCAACTCCGTGGACTCACCTAGCCCAGCTTCGCAGGTTCCTCCAGAAGCCCATTCACACACGAGGAATCACTAACTGTGTACAGGAATCCTGGGGGTACACGCCTTACCCTCTCTGTCTCTGTTTCTCCCAGGTGTACACACACGTACACACACACACACACACGCACGCATTATTCTGAAGCAAATGGTCTTGTGCCTTCTCAACTATTACGGAAAAATAACTTCATCACTAATGAATATTCTTTGCCGCTGCTTCCTGCTTCTGCTTTTGAAGTGCCCCTTAAATCCACTCATCAGCTCTATTCCCTGGACATCTCTGGGAGGCTGGGAGGGGGAGAAATTACCCTCTCTGCTTTTTCACGGGCAGAAACAGAAGCCCCACAAAAAGCCTGTGCCTTGCTCAAGGCCGCATGGTTAATGGGAGAGGCAGATCGCGGGATCCCGTGTTGCCAGCTCCCCGTGTGCCTCCCCGGCATGCCGGGCACACGCAGAACCCCACACACTGCTGTCTCCACGGAACTGTAGCTCCAAGGCCGGCAGGCAGGCTGGCCCAGGCGGCCCGCTCCCCCACGCTCTCACTGTTCTCTGGGAGCTCTCCCAGGGCCCTGGCTCTCTTCTTGGGTCACGCGAAGAACTGGGCGTCCACTCTTTTGGGAAGCATGTCTCTGCTCTTATCTTCTCCCTTGTCCCCTAATCAGAGTTTGGCAGCCTTTGTCTCCAAGGAGCAGAGGACACAGTGTGACTTGAGCCAGGCACCTCTGATGTGCCTTTCCTCCTCTTTGTCTCCTTTGCATGAGAACATCTCTGGGTTGGCAGAAGCGGTGCCTTGGCTGACTTTATTTCACAGCCGTCCTTTTTACTCTGATGTGTGTTGGGGTTTCTTTCTTCTCTGGGTTGGGTGGCGGCCGTTTTACACCCTGATTCAGGCTTGTCCAGGTTTTCAAAATCATTTTATTCCACTGAGCAGACGCGGGGGTCACCGTCCCTCTCATCCTAGAACAGTCCTCATCGTTCTGGAGGAGCAGGACCCATGTCATTGTCCTGTCCCCTTTCTTTTCATTTTGCTCCATTGGGTCATTTTTTTTTTTTTTTTTTTTTTTGGCCATATGGCATGTAGACTCTTAGTTCTACTACCGAGGCTCAAACCTATGTCTCCTGCAGTGGAAACAGGGAGTCCTGAACACTGGATCGCCAGGGAGTTGCCTCCATTAGGTCATTTATTAATAAGAGATGTTACAGAGCCCTTCACCATGTGCTTGGCAATCTGTTAAGGGCAGATTGGATAAATCACCCATATCGCCCCAAGAAAACCTTTGTCGGTGTTTCTTCCTTCTCCCATTTAATAGGTGAGAAAGCTGAGGCTGAGAGTTAATTCACTTGTCCAGACTTTTACAGCTCTAAGGGTCAAGTGGTAAAAACCCACAGAAACAGCAACAGTAAAACAAGAAAAAACGAAACAAAACAAAACACCAACCCTGGGATGCTTACTATGTAAAAACCATTTATGGTGACTTCCCTGGTAGTCCAGTGGCTGAGACTCTCTGCTCCCAATGCAGGTGGCCTGGGTTCCATCCCTGGTCAGGGAATTGGATCTTACAGCTGAGACTCGATCAGCCAAAATAAATAATAAAAATAAATAAATTTTCTCAAAAACTCATTTACTGCAAAGACCAGCTGAGCTATACCATCGTCACCTCTGTTCTCCAGTGGGGGACATTGTACCCAGTGTCTTGTTTCTTTTTAGACTTGCCTTATTTCCTTTAGGCTCTGTGTTTGCTAGGCAATCCAGATTTGGGAATGAAGGTTCTGAAGCAAGGCTGTCGGAGGAGGAGAATGGTTTGGAGCGAAAAGGGGCTGCTGGGATTTCTGCTTGTCAGTGTCTTTTCTTGCGTTTTGCATAAAACATGGCCGATTCGATAACCTGCTGGTCTATCTCACTTCCCGCTGGTACTCTCTGTCTGCGGAGAACTCATCTTTTGGGGAGGAATCAAGATTAGAATTCTCTGGTTCAAACTTTGTCTGTATGCGAACACGTTTCACTTGTGCAGCAGACACTGGTGGTTAAGACTCGGTCGTGTACAACCTGTGGGGAAAAGGTTGTGATGCTGGTTTGAGGAAAGAGGAAGCTGATGCTTGCTTTCAGAAGGGTGGGCTGGACAGATGCTTCGGAGACTTGGAGCAGAGATTCCCTGAGCATCTTGTTTTCCTTTCCACTGTCTTCTAGCTAGTCTCCTGAGCAGCCAGATTAGAAACCAACTGGGCTCAGCCTTCATTTCTGGCAATTTATCATTGTTGTTCAGTCACTAAGCCGTGTCTGACTCTTTGCGGCCCCATGGACTGCAGCACGACAGGCTCCTCTGTCCTCCACTATCTCCCAGGGTTTGCTCAAATTCGTGTTCATTGACTCGGTGATGCTATCTAACCAATTATAGGCAACTATTTCTGTATAATTGGTTGGGAAAAAATGAGAAGGTGGGGAAAAGTGATTGCACAGGACTGTCTCCAGAGAGGGTACAGAACGGGTGCAGAAGACTTCAAGAGAAGGACAAAGCTCAGTTAGTTTAGTTGCACATTTTTTGCGATGTTTCCTGAGCTCAGATCATTCTCAGGGGAGCCAGGGAATCTAGTGGGGACAAGAACAATGACAAACTCAAATGTTATGACTCCTGTCTCCAGGAGGCATCCAGTATGTCCTAACAGCGACACAAAGCCCTTTAAAAAATCAGTGCATGTTCATTCCAGAAACACTTCCCGAGTGTCTAAAGAGAGGTCTAGCTCAGTGCCACACAGCTTCCCAAATGGACCCACTCAAGGGCAACTTCAAGTCTTCACCCATCGTGGAGGCTGTGCCGATTTCTCAGCTGACGCCCTTGCCTGTCCAGTTTTTCGCAAAGAAATGCCACTTTGGGGACCTGATTTTTTTTTTAAAGCAACACATCTGTGCCACATACTTGGACACTGCCCCATCTGCCTTCCCAGCCTGGGTCGGACACTCGTCAGTCTTTTTCTAAGTCTGTGGCCACGAAGGTTTCCATGGATGGTATAAAGTGCTTTGTGTATTGGAAACTGTGAATCAAAAGGTAGAGGAATCAAAAAAAAAAAAAAAAAAGAGGAGAGAGAGAAAGAAAGAAAAGCTAACCCTCAAGCTCACCCAAATCCTAAACCTCAGAGTCTTGGAAGAAGGAACCAGTGGTATAAAACATAAAACAGTCCCAGACTGCAAACAGACCGTCAGCAGGGAGCCCTTTCTGAAGAGACCGGAGGTGCTGCCACTGTGGAGGCTTGGCATCCGCACCGAGGCGTGGAGAGCCTTTTTCTAAGTTTCTGAAAGCAAGGCACCTTCTTCCTACCTGCCCCCCACCGCCCCCCACAACACCCTCAAACCCCACTGCCTCCCAGGAGGCTGGTCCTCTTCCCTGGGGTGTCCTGACTGATCCTCCCCCACCAAGATCTGAGGCCAGCCGCCCCTTGGTGGCACTCACCTCTCCTGCCAGCTCTTACCTGGGACGGCAGGAGCCCTCGCTTGCCGATGCCCACCATTGCTGAAAGAAGGTATTGTTATTTTCTCCACACTGTCCAGGTTAGGAACAAAGGCAGACCCTGGATCTTCTTTGAGCAGGAGAGAATGGAATTAGCATTCCTGTAAAATGGCCTGTTATTATAGCAGATTTCTGCTAACAATTACCTGGCAGTATAGAAAGAGATCTGACTCCTTTAGGCTCCTGGTGGGTTTTCCCTTCTCTCTCTCTCTCTCTCTTTTTTCCCCCTGTGAAGCCTTAAAAAAGAAAAAAAAGTGTAGACTTTGACAGGCCCAGTGTATTTCTGTCCATGACATCGAGGGAGATCTTACTGGACAAGTCATTATTTCATATGGATGTGCGTGCGTGTCTGTGAGTCCGTGTGTCCGTGTCTGTGAGTCCGTGTGTCCGTGTACGTGCGTTCTTTGATAAAACAAAATGGGGGTAATTTCTTTCCTTTTGTGATCACGTTTTCTCTTCTTGAGAACTGAATTGTAGGAAAAAATGTACGGAGTTGCTGAATTTTAGAAAACAGAGAGAATGGTAGGGATGGTTTGCTTTCACAAATGCATTCAGTTTTTTTTTTTTTTTAATCTGATTTGAGCAAATGCCTTGAAGGTAATCAGCGCTCAACAGATATTTGTTGAAAAGAATTGCACCTGCTCTGCTTGATGTGTTTTCGTGAAAGGAGTCCCGAGCGTGCGCTGAAACTACTGAGGGAGGAGTAAAAATTTTATTGATGATTTGTGAAATAGGAGAGTTCTGAAGGCTCAGAGGCGACGGAGCCTAACCAGGTGGTCAGTGCCGGCGGTACCCCTCAAGACTAATTCTGGGGCTTCCCTGGTGGTGCGGTGGTTAGGACTTCGCCTTCCAATGTGGGGTGTGCAGGCTCAACCTCTGGTCAGGGAGCTAGGATCCCACATGCGTTGCAGCCAAAAACCCAAAAAACATTAAAAAACAACCCAAATTTTTGCCAACACAATGCAACCCCCGTATAGCTCTCAGTAAATAGTCCTGGATCCAAGACCACTGTGAACACTGGGTTTCTGTGAATACGTGGTGTGACCTTCTGAGAAACACTTTGCTTCTCGAGGAGGCTGCTTTCTCGTGTTAAATGAGAACTTGTCTGAGTTTCCATAGGTATTTTTTCTTTTTTAATTTGTTTTTAATTGGAGGAAATTTCCTTCACCGTGTTGTGCTGGTTTCTGCCGTACAACAATGCAAGTCAGCCGTAGTTATACACCTGTCCCGTCCCTCTCCAGTCTCCAGCATCTCACCCTCCAGGTCATCTCAGCGCACCGAGCTGAGCTCCCCGTGTTAAAGAGCGACTTCTCAGCAGCTGTCTATTTACACATGGGAGGAAGCTGCTTCCACTTGAGTTTACTAGGGATTTTGACCTCTGAGGTAAGAGCTGGGTTTAAAAAGCTGATCCAAACCAAACAGCTGGCATTATTAGCATTGTTATTCCATTAGATCTGTTTGCGTGATAGAGGAGCCGGGGGTGGAATTGGTGGGTGATCTAAATGCCCCAGCCTAGCGAGAGGTAAGATGCTCTGTACATATCTCTTGTAACCCAACAGACCTCCAGAGCTCAGTGGACAACTAAACAGAAAATTCCCCGAATACCAGGAGATTGGGTTGTTTGGGGATGGATGGAAGCTCCCTTGAGACTTAAGCCTTATGGTAGCCTTTTCAGAGGCAGTGTGTGTGTGTATAGAGAGAGGTCAAGTCCATACAAGACTCTTTGTAATATGAGCTTCATCCCAGATGATCAGAATCTCTTTTGATGAGGATGGGCTTGATTGCACAGAGAGGGTTGTGTTTGTTTCTTTCAAACCAAACCAGAGGGTCAGCCTCCCCCTTCACCTCCTTGTTCCCACCTTCCTGACTCCCTCGGCCTGCCCCACACACCGATTTTCATTTTCAACACTTAGCGCCTGACTTAGTGATCTAACTTCACTGACTCAGAAAACCGGAAAGGTCAGTCTGACTAACACCTCACCCAGCGTCCCGGGATTAGCATCCAAGACAAACAGATCCGAGATGGGCTGCAGGCTCCCAAGAGACATTCCCACGTGTGAGAAAGCCCGGGAGAAACGGATGGCGTTTCTCAAGCTCGTTGACGTCACTCGAGTTCACCATCCAGGGCTTTACCTTCTCGAGCCTGGAGGGGGTTGGGATCCTAGCAGAAGGACTGTGCTGGTGCGTTTAAACAACAACACGAAAAGAGCGGGCGGGAGAAGAGTTCTTTCTGCAAATCAAAGGAGAAACCAAACAAAACGGAGGAAGTCCAAGAAAAATATAACGCTATTGTTTTGGGGGCATAAGAGGCTGGCTCCGAGGTTTCATTGAGTAATCGAAGTCACACCCTTTCTCTGTGGGACCGAAGGAATGTTGGCTGCTTCTCTGGAGACAGGTGGGAGGTGGGTAGACAGGTCTATGGAGATGAGACGTTCTCAGAGCCAGCCTCTCTGAACATCCCCATGGCCTTGTCGCTGGGAAGCTGGGGACCCAGAGAAGCTGGAATGTGGTGCTGAATTGCAGCCAGGGGGAAGAGACCATGAGTAAGGGGTGGGGAGTGGGGAGCAGAAAAAGGGCTCCAAGAAAACTGGGAAGCAAGGACGGAGATGGCCTGGCTCTTGTTTTCTTTTTTTGGTCCTCATCTGAACAGGGGCTCCTGTGTCCTCAAGAGCCCCTTGGCTCCCTCTCACGAGACCGTAGGGCGGCAACCCAGGCAGGGGTGGCGTGTCTGGGTCTGGGGTGCGACGGGAAGCAGGAAGCACCAGTCATTTCACAAGAAGGCTTGACGGTGGGGAGCGAGCCAGCAAACGCTGGCAGACCCCCAAGGTGGGGTCGGAAAGTCTGGCCCGGCCTGCAGAACATTTGGCTCCGCGTCGTTCTGTGGGTAGGTTAGAAAACACGGCAGTCCGCAAGGCTGCCCCGCCAGCCCACCTGAAACCATCGCCTCCTCTCGCCCAGCCTTGACTGCGTCTCTGCGATGACATGTCAGCTGCTGGCAGTGAGTGTCTGTGGCCCCAGGAAGGTCGACTGTGACCAGATGTCTTGGCGTGGGCGTCCCTTCCCAATGCAAGTCCTGAAACAGAGCTCCCATGAATGCGTGCAGGCTCCCGAGAGACGCTGCCACCTCGCGTCATCCCTCCTCCCCACCGCCCTCACTCCTTCCCCTTCTCTTTAGATCCTTGCAGGAGTCCTGTGGGTGCACATGTACCTCTGGAGTTGCTTGTGATTCTGCTTTTGGAGCATTTTACTGTCGGGTCGGTTAGTGGACCTTTTCGTTCTGAATGCGTCCATCTGTCCTGTGGCTCTTGGTCTCTCTCGTGGGCTGGATATCTCTTATCCAAACTCTAACTTATCTTCTTCAACTATGAATGGCAAAGACTCAAAAGATGATTCCTGCCCCCACCCTTCGCCCCCACCTTTTATTTTTCTTTGGATGTGAAATGTATCAGATTCATCAGCAGTGTCCTGTCTGGGTATATCTGAAACTGCTTCTCGTTCAGAAAGACAGTGTCATTAGGGTGCTTCCAGTTGTTTACAAAACGCTTGTTCTGCGAGGATTTGTTTCAGTTCTCGAGTCTCTGGACTTGTGCAAATGGGCATGATTCCTTATCTAATCCACAGCAGTACTCTTTAAAAAAAGCTTTTCATTTTGTATTGGGGTATAGCTGATTAACAACGTCATGATAGCTTCACGTGAACAGTGAAGGGACTCAGCCATACACATACATGTATCCGTTCTCCCCCGAACTCCCTGCCCTACCAGGCTGCCCCGTAACATTGAGCAGAGTCCCCTGAGCTGAACAGTAGGTCCTTGTTGGGTCTCCATTTTAAATAGTTGTCGTTGTTGTTCAGTCGCCCAGTGGTGTCTGGCTCTTTGCAACCCCGTGGACTGCAGCACGCCAGGCTTCCCTGTCCTTCACCATCTCCTGGAGCTTGCTCAAACTCATGTCCACTGAGTCGGTGATGCCATCCAACCATCTCGCCCTCTGTCCTCTGTGTATGTCCATCCAAAACTCCCTAACCAGCCTTCCCTACATCCTCGCACCTGCACACACACTCATATGCTTGCTCTCTAAGTCTGTGAGTCTGTCTCTGTTCTGTAAGTTCACTGTATCATTTTTTTTAGATCCCACCTATGAGGGATGCCATACTTCTCCGTCTCTTGCACAGCAGTACTCCTGACTCAGAAATCATAAATTTTTTCTCTTTCTCTTTTTCTGTTTGATCAACATACTCTGTGATTTTTTTAAGAGATTTTTTTTTTATATGGACCATTTTTTAAGCCTTTATTGAATTTGTTATGCTATTGCTTCTGTTTTGTGTTTTGATTTATTGGCCATGAGGCATGTTGGAATCTTAGCTCCTCCACCAGGGATGGAACTCTCACCCTCTGCATTGGAAGGCCAAGTCTTAACCACTGGACTGCCAGGGAAGTCCCAGCTCCATGATTTTAGAAAAGCTATATCACATCTCTGGGCTTCAGTTGTATCTCTCACTCATAGGTGGTTCTTCATCAAAAGTTAGCATCCACTCACTCTTTTCTTGCTTTTCCCAAGGCCAGAAGACTGACCTTAGTGATCTCTGGCATGCTCCTTCTCGGGGGAGTTGGGTTAGGGTTGTGTTCAAAGATGCTTAGAAGGAGGAGAAGGGTTGGGAACTGTCCAGAGCTTTTTTTTTTGGCCTGAAAGATGGCAGTCCATTAATCCATGCTTAAGGCATCCGGTATCTCACCCTAGAAACAGAGAAGTGCTGATCATCCCTGGGGCAAGAGCCCCAGAACTCTTAGGGTTTCAAATTTATATGGCAGCCACCACAGAAAATATCGCTGGGCTGAACAGATGAGGGATGAGCCGGTCTGGAAATATTTCCACGATGTAAATAGTCATGTTTACAGAAGGGCTTATGGACAGAGTTTAGACTTGATAGATTTCCATCATTAAAAAAAAAAAAAAAAAGACGATCCAGCCAACGAAAGATACGCCTTCCCCAGCGCTGGAGCCTGAGTTCTGTGTTTCTGATACGGCGCACCATCACCTAACTGCGACGTCTGAACAGCCTCCAGTTCTGATCACAACTGCACTACCCAGTTTTCTGAATTTAACATCCAAGCACTCAGAGCACTTCTGCGCAGAGAGATCTGTGCCTCTAGACAGAAAACAGCTCTCCGAGGAGCCCTCCGTTTGGGGGTGGCATCCTTGGTGTTCAGGCTCTAGTAATGGCCTTAGCTCTTTAAAGAATGGAATATAGGACTCTAGAGGCTTCCCAGGTGGCTCAGGGGTAAAGAATCCGCCTTCCAATGCAGAGGATCTGAGTTCGATCCCTGGGTCAGGAAGATCTCCTGGAGAAAGAAATGGCAACTCCCTCCAGTATTCTTGTCTGGGAAGTCCTAAGGATAGAGAAGCCTGGGGTCCATGGAGCCTACAGTCCATGGGGTCAAAAAAGAGTCAGATGTAAGTGAGCAACTAAATAACCACAATAAATAGGAATCCAGGGCAGTGAGAAGCACTTGTTGTTGGCAATGTTCTCAGCTATAACTGGATACTGATCGAAGACACTTTCTAAAAATATGACTACTTCTAATACAAATCCTTGAATTATTCATTGAAAAGCCACCATGAGTAAAGACACCAGACTGCATACGCCATGCTCATGATGGCTTGTTGTACACGAGCACCCAGAGGTGGAGGACCTGCGTGTCCAGCCTCGTTCTCTACCACGGGAGGAACACTAGGGCTCCTCTCCTCATGAGGCCACTGTGAGGATCTGAGCTGGCGGATGTCACTTGGGGAAGTTCTCTGTGTCTAATAAATGCTTGGCATAGCTTAATTGGGCAAGCTCTCTGCGCATCATAAATTGAAGGTGAGCTGATGTTCAGAGCAACAAAATAACACATCTGAGGAAACTCCTGAGGGTCCCTTGGACAGCAAGGAGATCAAACCAGTCAATCCTAAAGGAATTCAACCCTGAATATTCATTGGAAGGACTGATGCTGAAGCTGAAGCTCCAATACTTTGGCCACCTGATGTGAAGAACTGACTCTTTGGAAAAGACCCTGATGCTGGGAAAGATTGAAGGCAGGAGAAGGGGATGACAGAGGATGAGATGGTTGGATGGCATCACCGACTTGATGGGCATGAATTGGAGCAAACTCAAGGAAATAGTGATGGACAGGGAAGCCTGGCGTGCTGTAATCCATGGGGGTGTAAAGAGTCAGACATGACTAAGTGACTGAACAAGGACACCAGCTTCACAGAGCTGCTAAGAGGAAGTGTTGCGATCCAAACCCAGACCTGTGTGTAACCTGGGTTCTTCTCCTTTCTGAAAGAGGATGGCCAGAAGCCCTGGGGGACAACTTGAACAGCCACGGAGCACTGCTTTCCCATGTCATAGGCTTCCCGTAACAAGTCTCTTGAAAAAAGTGGCTTGGAGAAAAGAATAGGAATACAAGAGCCACATAGGAGAAGGGTCATAATTTAAAAACACTCCTCAGGGGTTGTTACTGGGAGACTCTTTCAAATTTTCTGGATATTTGAAATGTTCATAATGTAGTTTCCTGGTGGCTCAGACAATAAAAAATCCACTTGCAATGCAGGAGACCTGGCTCTGAGCCCCGGGTCAGGAAGATCTCCTGGAGAAGGAAATGGCAACCTGATGCGGTATTCTTGCCTGGAGAATCCCATGGACAGAGGAGCCTGGTGGGCTCCAGTCCAGGGGGCCGCAAAGAGTCAGACACGACTGAGCGACCGACGCTGGCACTAATGGAACACAGGGAAGAAATAGGGCGCAGTGGGAGCGAGGTGCGGCTCACGCAGAAGGCACGGGAAGCCCGAAAGTCAGCATTGTCGAGCAGCAAGAAGGACCAGCAGGGGCCTGGAGCCCTGAGCCTCTTTTCTGGGGACTCAGCTCCTGAGAGTCACTCGGTGTGACTTAGAAGACATCTGCCCAAGGTGGAAGATAGGTTCTAAGGAATAAAAAAAACCTCTTTTCCCAGAACCTTGCTGCTCTCCACATTACGTAATACAGAGTTATGTGCCTGCTGTGAGGTTGGCAGGAACCTGAACGTGATATGTTGATAACACACGGAGTCTTGCGTGCAAGCTCTGTTTACATCCTGGACCCTCCCTCTCAGTCTGGAGCAAGTAACTGGCTGCACCGCCTCTGTCAGAGCAGGGGAGAGCCGGTATTTTACGGACGTTCATGTTTATTTTGCTGTCTAACTACATTGGCCATTGTGGGTTTGGGTAAAGCAGGGCCCTATAAAGAGATGGAGAAAGCATCCTTTGATAGAGTGCGTTCCCATATGTATCTTCCTTGTCAGATGAAATCCTTATCCATGGAGGAGGACCCACCCATGGTCAGGAAGGAGACTGGAACTCTCTCTTTTTTTAAATTTTTAATTTTGTGTTGGAGTACAGCCGATAAACAATGCTGTGATTGTTTCAGATGACCAGCAAAGGAACCCAGCCATGCACACACATGTATACATTCTCCCCCAAACTCCCCTCCCACCCAGGCTGCCACATAACATTGAGCAGAGTTCCCTGCGCTTTACAGTAGGTCCTTACTGGTTCTCCATTTTAAATATAGCCGAGTGTACATGTCCATCCCAAACTCCCGAACTGTCCCTTCCCCTCCATCTTCCCTCTACCGGCAGCCGTAAGTTGGTTCTTGAACTCTCAGAGTCTGCTTCTGTTTTGTACATAAGTTCCTTTGTATCATTTCTTCTTAGAGTCCACATATAAGGGATATCTTTTGAGGCTTTGTCTCACTGCCTAAAGTATTTTTATTTTTTATGCCAATGCTCATTTAAATATTTAACTGAGTTTTATGCCCCTAAGTTGTCATCAGAGAACGGGGAACTGGAACTCTGTCCTTGAAGGAATAGCAGAAAGATGCCTTCTGATCTCCCATTTTCAGGCCATCACACCTGAGTGGGAAAAGAGAGCAGGCCTTCTCAAGAAGCCTCAACCATCCCAGCCCAGAGGGAGCGCGGAGCCTCAGGTCACGGCAGGTCCCCGCAAGGCAGACACATGTCTGCAAAACAAGCAGCAGGAGGAAGATGCTCAGTCTGCAGAGACACCTCAGGGTTGCGACAGGCTTGGAAGGGGTGATGGGAGCCAGGGCTGCGAGGCAGACCTGCCTGGGAAGAGCCTGGTGCCCTTGGCTCACCGCATGGGATGCTGCGTGCCTAGCAAGGAGGGACTGACTGGCTGAGATAATTGTCCCGTGTTTATACTTGAAAAGGGATACTACACTTCCAGGATAATTCCCTCCAGCCTCCTCTTGGGCTAAGATTTCCAACTGGTCTCGAATCTTGAAGAGAAATCAAGGGCTGATTACCTGGCTGACTGGGCTGCAATCACACCTTTCAATACTAATTATCTGCTCCTTGAGTTCAATGACACTGAGCGTCCAGGCTCTGGCTGGGGCCGGCCTTGCTTAGTGGTTTGCATCACTGGCTTAAGACAATGATTTGAACGGACAAAGTACCCGAACGATGCCTTGATAAGCAGGAAATGAATGCTTGTTTGCAAATAAGATTGGGAAATGCGATCGGCTTCTTGTTCTGCATCTGTCTTTGGGTAACTAGCCTGATAATACCCAAGTTGAAATAATACGTTAGTAGACACCAAGAAAGAGAGCGTTTTTAAAAGACCTTCCCCCACAACTTTCTGTATCTGAAGCCGAGACAGAAGTAAAAGGAATGCTGTTTTATGTGCTTTGTGTCCATCTAAAGTTTTTCTAGCTTCAGAGTTTCTTTGTGGGGCTTCAGGGAAATGGGTAACCCTTCGATGTGAAACTGTTTCAGGTTTTGATTTATGCATAGTCGTGTCTTTTCCTGGCCACTTCCTCCAGGAAGTGGCCTTTTTCTCTGAATTGAATAGGTTACTTCAACATCAGGACTCTTTAGTGTGATATGAACAGCTTTGGCGTAGGATCATTTGAGGGTTATATTACTTAGAGAGTGAAATGTATTACAAGTGTCTGGAAGCTCATAGAGGTTTGGAATGTGGGTTGGATGAAGGGAGAGGGCTTAGGGCCGGTTATCCATTGGAACTGCCTGCATCTGTGTCCATTTTAATGTATCCTTTCTTGTGCAGGAGTACTGGGGACAGAGGGTCATTGTTCACGGTCTTTTATCTTTGGGGAACGTTACTTTCAATTCTTGACCCCTTGATCGTAAGTGAGAGAAGGCTAGTAGTGGTGAGAACAGAACTGGGTTCTCCTAAAAATGCTGACACCTTAATCCTTAGTACCCCGAAATCTGACCTTATTTGGAAAGAGGGTCATTGAGATGTAATTTGTTAAGACAAGGTCATGATGAAGAGGTTGGGCCTGAGATCCTATGGGATCGGAATCCTTTTTAAAAAGGACAATCTGCACACACGTGGAAGTAAGATCCGGGGGGGCACCGTGAGAAGATGGAGGGTTGGGTCCGTGAGTCTGTCACCCAGGGAACACCGGAGGCTGCAGAAGCAGGGAGAGAGACGAAGACTAGCAGGGCCTTTCACATTGCATTCAGAGGGGCCATGGCCCTCCTGAGACCGTGAACTTGGACTTTTAGCCTCTGGAACTATGAGATGGTACGTTTCTGTTGTTTTAATCCACCCAGTTTGTGGCACTTCGTTTAGGCAGCCCAAGGAAACTGATGCACCCAGCTTCTACAGATCCAGATACTTGGACAGAAATAGCAGCGTCAGCTTCCCCAAGGCAAAGAACAAAGAACGTTCTTTGATTTTCCAACTTGGGAAGTGGGAGGTTCTTGGTCTGGGATGACTGGTGTCTCAGGAGTGCCTGGTGTATCTTGGGGATGTTTGAGTTTCAGGGAACTGAGACAACTCAAAGCCAGCCTCAGGCCACGTTGCTAACAGGGGTCAGGATATAGTTGTGATAGCCGTATGGAAGGATGGACTTCCACTCCGAATCTCTCCTTCACCCTTGTGACTCCCTTCACCCTGGAAGCACAGCCAAGAGAAAAACATTCAGCATCGGGGCTCACTTTACAGTCAAGGATGGTTAACGACACAGAGGGTTTTAATGGCTTTTTTTTTTTTCACCTACTAGACCAATTGTACTGCCCTTTGAAATAGAGTAGAGTGTTCCCTTCAGCCCTCCTGCCCTGCAGCTGCCCCCAAGGTAACTGTGATGTAGGACGAAGTGGAGACTGTCTAGGCAGAAAAGAGTGAGTGTATTTTACCTTCGTTTCTTGGTTACTATCCTGAGAATCACTAGATCCATAAGGCACTCTTGTGTTCCTTTTATAGATGAATCATTTAATTTATTTCTTTATTTTGGCTGTGCTGGGTCTTCATCATTGCAAAGGCTTTTCTCTCGCTGAGGTGAGCAGGGGTTCCTCTCTAGCTGGGATTTGCCGGTTTCTCGTTGTGGTGGCTTCTCTTGTCATGGGACACAGGCTCCAGAGCACAGGCTCGATAATTGGGCCCACAGGTTTAGTTGCTCCAGGGTGTGGGGATCTTCCCGGAACAGGGATCGAACCTACGTCTCCTGCCTTGGCAGGAGGATTCTTTCCCACTGAGCCCTGATGTGTTTCTTAGTTTATTTAGCTTCTACGCTGTGATGGGAAGGACAACCAGGGAGATCTCTCTTCCCTGGGACCTTGCTTTTTTTTTTTTTTTTTTTTGCCATCTCAGTGTTTAAAACTATTGAACCACAGAACTTGAAGGACCCTCAGAGATCAACATTAAAGCTTCCTTTAAAAAAAAAAAAAACAAAACTTGAGAAGCTGAGTTCCAAAGAGGGAGTCAACTTGCCCACCGTGCTCATGCCTTAAAGCGGACTTCAGATCCTTACATGCTGACCCTTTCTCTCTGATTCACACCGTGTCGCTTTGCTGTTGTTGTTTAGCTGCTAAGTCACGTCCGACTCTTTTGTGACCCCATGGGCTACAGCCCACCAGGCTCCCCTGTCCATGGTATTGCTCAGGCAAGAATCCTAGAGTGGGTAGCCATTCCCTTCTCCAGGGGATCTTCTTGACCCGGAGATGGAACCCATGACTCCTGCATCGGCAGGCGGTTTGTGACCACTGGGCCACCAGGGAAGCCCACACTTTGTCTCTATTCCTCCCTTCTTTCTGGAAGGTTCAAGGCTTGCCTTGTGATTTGACAAGTCCTCAGTATCCCCGCTTCTGCGACCCTCCATGGTCTCTCCACCAGGTCACACAAGGTTATTCTCTTTCCCTGTACAGCCCACCCTCCCTTGCTGGACTACTTTGATTGGTGGGGAAAGAAGCACCAATCTCTCCTGGACACCTGCTCTTTGCCGTGGATCCTGCTGCATGCCTCCCCTGTGTTAGCAAGTGGGGGGGGACTGTGGCCGTCATGCCCCAGATTTCACAGGAGCTGTTAAACAGGAGAGCTTGAATCCACCGTTCTCTGGGGAGGTTCCTCCTTTGGCTGGAGAAAGGGGACCACGCCCGTGGGACGGTGCTTGGGTGCAGCTCTCACCAGCAGAGGGAGAGTGAAAATGGTGCCTTCCTGCTACATTTCCACTCTGCAACATTCTTCCAGCTCAACTGTTTGTTCTTTCAAGTCAACAAGGGCACTTTGATTCAATAGGAGTGATGCCTGCTATCTGTAAGTGAGGTGACTTATTTTTTTCCTGCTCTGAATCTTCCCAACATAAATAGAAGGCTCTATGGTCATGGAGCACACAGACTCCTCCGTGCACGCTCGTAGGTCTAGCATCATAGTCAAAGCAAATCAACAAATATTTGGTGGGTACCCACGATGCCCAAGGTGAAAGGCGTGATGTGTGAGCTCCTCTATTTGAGTTGGTTCCTAGCCTCGAGAGGGATGACTCAGGAGCCACTTAGCAAGTCAACATGCCCAAAATAAGGACGTTCTATGAGGAAAGGAGCCATTTGCCACACCACGGTTCACCTCCAAGCTTTTCCTGTCACGTCTCTCCATTCCTAGCCTGGTCCTGTTGCCATGGCCACAGCCACATCCTGCTCACTCAGCTTGGTGCCATGGCTGGGGTTTTGCCCCACCTCCTCCTAAAACAGCCCGAATGATGTAGTGGAAAGACTGGGCACCTGGGCTCCTCACTCCCTCACCCTCCTCTGCTACAGGGACCAGGTGGGGAAAATATCACATGTACCTCAGGTGCTGCGTTTGTAAACGAGGGGTTCCCCCAAAGGAGATGAAAACAGGACATGGAAAGGACATGTACAGCCTTATTCAAAGTGGCCAAGACAGGAAGCCAGTCTCAGAGCCTGTCACCCATCAAGGCAATAACTGAACAGGTGAAGAAGAAGTGTGATTATACTTCTCTGGTGGCTCAGATGGTAAAGAACCTGCCTACAGTGCGGGAGACCCAGGTTCAATCCCTGGGTCGGGAAGATCCCCTGGAGAAGGGAATGGTACCCATATGTTAGTGTGTACAATGTATGAGCCTCCCTAGTAGCTGAGCTTCAGTCTCGTAGCTCAGTAAGTAAAGAGTCTGCCTGCAATGCAGGAGACCTGGGTTTGCTTCCTGGGTTGGGAAGATCCCCTGGAGAAGGATACGGCAACCCACTCCAGTATTCTTGCCTGGAGAATCCCATGGACAGAGGAACCTGGCGGGATACAGTCTATGGTGTTGCAAGAGTCGGTCACGACTGAGCAACTAAGTGCACACACACACACACACTGGAATATCATTCAGCCACGAGAAAGAAGAAAACCCTGGCATTTGCGGCCTCATGGTTGGACCTCAAGGACATTATGCTAAGTGAGATAAGCCAGGCAGAGAAGGACCCATCCTGTTTGATATCACTTACATGTTAAATCTAAAGAGGCCAAACTGAAACATATACATTACCATATGCAAAACAGATAGCCAGTGGGAATTTGCTGTATGATGCGGGGAGCTCAAATTATGTGCTCTGTGACAACCTAGACGGGTGGGATGGGGCGGGAGGTGGGAGGGAGGTTTAAGACGGAGGGGACATATATATACATACCTGTGACTGATTCGTGTTGACATATGGCAGAAACCAACACAATCTTGTAAAGCAGTTATCATCCAATCAAAACTAAATAATTTTGAAAAATAACAAAGAAGCCAAATTTGTAAACACAGAGTAAAGGGGTGGTTTACCAAGGCCTGGGAGGTGGGGTGACAGGAGAGATGGTTTTTAAGGTTACAGATTTGTAACTAGCAGGTAAATTAAGTCCTGGAGATGTGATGCAGGGCATAGTGAGCGTAGATGACAACATTGTGTTGTAAGCATCAGACTGGCTTCAGACTAGATCTTAATTATTCTCAACATCAAAAAGAAATGATAATTATGTGCCGTGACAGAAGTGCTGTGGCTACAAGGGCAGTCCTGTTACAATATAAGTGTATCAGATTCACAAGTAAATGTAACAGATCAGCATGTTCTGCCTCTTAAATTTATACAATGTTATAGTCAGATACATTTCACTTAAAAAACACTTGCATGCACATGCGTACACAGCAGCTCCTTTCACAGAACAAAGACATCTAGAGGTCCTCTTGTAGTTTTACCTTCAGGACACATGATAAGATACAGAATGGATTACATGTAACCAGGGCTGGATTTTATAAGAAAAAATAATTAGCTGACAAACGAGGGCAGTGATACAAAAGTGTCTTTTTTGCAATAATAAATAAATACAGTAGAAAGTTTTCTGTGAGACCCTATTAAACAGCTTCACACACACAGCTGGGAATCAACAATGAGTTTATTGTTCCTAGTAGATAAAAATTAAACTTGCGTAAAGGTTGGGCTAAGTGGTCCTGTACTACAGACTGTGTTGCCTTGAATATAACAGTACAATTTTTCATTTACTCTGCTCCAGGCTAACATGAGCAAAATCTATTTGAAAGTATCTTGTTCGTAAACATTTGTCAGATTCAGTTTTTTTTCTTTTTGTATTAAAATTCAACTATGGATGTATATGAAACTAAATGAAGATAATTTTTCTCCCCCCAAAAGCACCCTGGTAATAAGGGGATTCTATTTAATAATAAACTTCTTCCAGTTCTAGAACTTTATAATTGCTCTGTGCCAATCTCTATTGCATCACTGTCTTCAAGACTTTAACCAAAACTCTTTTCTTTTCACTTTTTCCTAATGAATTCTAGATCGAAACATTTATCTAAAATTATTTCATTATACTATTTTATGCTTTTTTCATAGTCTCCTAGAACAGTTTAATAAGTATATATTTTGTGTTCTGAGCAAGACTATTAGCTCTCGAGTGTAGAATTGCATTATTCATTTATTTATAATCTCAGGCACTTGACAAATTTGTATCATATAAATAGAACTTTTTCCCTATATAATTATTTTATTGATGTATAGTTGATTTACATTGCTGTTAATTCCTGTTATTCGGAAAAGTTGATTTGGCTATACATATGTATACATTCTTTTTTAAATATTGTTTTTCATTTGGCTTGTCACAGGATTTTTTTTTTAAGAGAGGAGAATTGCTTTACAATGTTGTGTTATTTTCGCTGTACAATAACATGAATCAGCTGTAAGTACACATGTATTATTGTAAATTCCATGTATTAGCTCATCACTGATAATATCACTTCATCCAGACCATTACGTTAGGATATTTTTATAAACACGCTCTGTACTTACACAGGCAGAGAAGGTTTTCAAGCTGATGTGGGGGAAAATGTTATACAACTGGTATAGTGCCCAACGGATGGAAGACACACCAGAGAACTGGTCATTTCTTTGTTTGTTTGTTTGCCATTAAAATCATTAGTTCCCTTGACCTTTTGGGCTACATATCTTTCTGCCACTGATATTTATCATTCACATGAGCTCAGTGGAAGATAAAATGGCCCTCAGGAGCGGAGATTCTGGGTTCTGGTGGCTGTTATTGATTTCTGTCTTGAACTCATTAAGCCTGGACAAAGCAAGGACATTTATTATGATTTAAACAGATATTGACTGAGTCCTCATCGGACCCCAGGTACTGCGCTGACCCGGCTGAGAGCAACTCCCCAGGGCCTTCACGTTTGAACAGGGAGAAAGAGCAAATAAGGAGTATTAGAGATTGGGACAAATATCTGAAGAACGCAAACGAGTGCCCGAGATAGAGAATAACTGAGGTGGGGGTGGGGGACGCCCTTCACTGCACAGGATAGCCGGGGAAGGGCTGTTTGAGAAGACGCAGTTTAAGCTGATGCCTGCAGCCTTAGAGATGCCGATCCTGAGAACAGGGGGCTGCAGGAGGAGCCTACCAGGCCAGGACAGGCGTCCACTCAAAGGCCCTGGGGTGGGGAAGACTCGGGTGAGCTGGAGGAACCGAAAGAATGCTGAGGAGCTAGCAGATGTGGTGGGGAGAGGAGGTCGCCTTTGCGGGCCCACCCTGCTGAAAAGTGGGGAACCCAAGTCTGCGCCCTGCTTCACGGGGCACGTCTCAGTGAGGAAGCCGGAATGGATCACCTGTCAGGACTGGGAGACCTGGGCTTGGCCGACAGGATGTGGAGCGTGTGTGTTTTCTGTTTGTTCTTGAAGTTTGCTTCCCTGCAAATACATGCCTAGCTGCCTTGCCCCTCTCATGGGGAAGCCAAGGCCAGCACTCCATCGCTCATGAGCGATCCTGAACAAACAAACCCTGATCCTCCATGCAAGCCTCGTGCCAGCCTGTCAGGCCCGCGCTGGCCATGCAGCCTGGAGCTCAGGAACAATCTGGTCCTGAGGAAGGGAGGGAAGAAAAACAATTTTGAATTCCAGGCGCCGAGGGCCTCTGACAGACGGCCGTTGTCAGGGGCAGGAAAGCGAAACCGTGGCAAGGAGCTCGGTGGCGCCGCCGGGAAGGGCGGAGGATGTTGAGTTTAGGGGCTGCTGCCCAGGGGCGTGTGGCCACGAGGATGGGATGGGGAACAGTTTACTCCTGGGAGCTTGGGCAGCTCGCCTTAAAGGACTCCACTTGCTCACTTCACATCATGAGAAGAGGGGCTTCCCTGGAGATCCAGTGGTTAAGACTCCAAGTTTCCACTGCAGGGGGTGCAGTTTGATCCCTGGTTGGGGAACTGAGATCCCAGGTGCTGAACAGTGTGGCCAAAAGATTTAAAAAAATTAAAATGAAGTTATGAAAAGAGTGATACCTGTCCTGCCTCCCTGGGGTTGGATGTAGGAATGAGGGCAGCTTTAGGAAAAGGCAACATAACTTGTTGGAAAAGCCCCTGATGCTGGGAAAGATTGAGGGCAGGAGGAGAAGGGGACGACAGGATGAGATGGCTGGATGGCATCACCAACTCGATGGACATGAGTTTGAGCACGCTCCGGGAGTTGGTGATGGGCAGGGAGCCCTGGCATGCTGCTGCAGCCCGCGGAGTCACAGAGTCAGACACGACTGAGCAACTGAACAACAGCTTTTTGGAACTGCAAAAGGCGGCTGCCTCCCTCCTTAGTTATACAGTCGGCTGGACCCTCCAGAATGCCCTCTGTTGAGTCTGCTCACATCTCTCCCTGCTCTTCCCTGAGGTCAGTCTTACCAGCTCCTCTTTGTCTGGTCCACTCGAAAGATTTCAGGTCCGGGTGGAGGCGGAAAGAGAGGTGTGCTTTTCACATTCTCTGATTCAGTTGTCCATTTCACCCAGGTCATTAACTACAAATTTCTAGCGGCTCAGTTGTGAAGACTCACTAGTCAGAATAAGCGGTCCTAGGTCACGGCTGTGCCAGGGAGTGGAGCCAGAAAATTCCTTCCTTGCTGCTTCATAGGGTCAGGTCTTCAGAAGGTGAATGACTGTTGTGTGCAGGGTGGTCCTTCTTCCCCTGCACAGAGCTTGGGAAACTTCACAGCTCCAGTTCGAGCTGGCCTGTCAGAAGTCAGAGCAAACACTGGTGGCCAGGGACTTAACTGTCTCACACCCTTTCCATGAGGGTCCGAGTTCACTGCCAGCTGTGTATCTGGGACATCTAGAATCTGAGTGTGACTATTTTGACGTCCCTGTTTGAGGGGACAGTTCATGATGACCCACCACCACCTTCTGGCCAAAGGAAGAGGAACAGTGAACAATGTTAGTCACTCAGTCGTGTCCAACTCTTTGCGACCCCAGGGACTGCAGCCCACCAGGCTCCTTCATCCATGGAATTCTCCAGGCAAGAAGACTGGAGTGGGTTGCCATTCTCTTCTCCAGGGGATTTTCCCAACCCAGGGATAGAACCCTGGGCTCCTGCATTGCAAGTGGATTCTTTAGCATATGAGCCACCAGGGAAGCCCCCAAAATGAAGAGGAGGAAGGAATAAAAATGGCAGAATATGTTGTGTTGCTTTTAATTTCATTAACTGGTTTCACAGTCCCAGCGGCATATTTGAAAGCTGGTCACTAAAAGATGGGGTCTTCCCTGGTGGCTCAGTCGGTAAAGAATCTGCCTGTGATGCAAGAGACCAGGGTTCAGTTCCTGAGCTGGGAAGATCCCCTGGAGAAGTGAATGGCAACCCTTTGCTGTATTCTTGCCTGGAGAATTCCAAGGACAGAGGAGTCTGGCTGGCTACAGTCCATAGGGTCACAAAGAGTCGGACATGACTGAAGCAACTAACATTCAGTTTCACTAAAAGATAGATCATAATTACAGATTTCTCTTTCATTTTCTCAGTTTGAATTTATTTCAAGATCTAAATCTTACCTGTGGTAAAAGTTATGGTTAACTTAGGATAAGAGGAAGGCAGTGTGGTTAAGCAAAACTATGAAGTTGCAGTTTTGTACCAACAAACTTACTCCATAACTCTGAGCTCCAATTCTCTTACAAACACAATGGAGAAATAATTGAAAATGTGGAGGCATTGTGAATATCATGGATGATATCCTTACATCAAAGTCTTAAAAACCAGCCATCTGTTTGGAAGGACATGAGGGCAGACAGACATTTTTATTCTTGATGTTTCAGCCTTCTTTGTCCTTCCCTTGGATAGTTGTATCATTATTAAAATTTATGAAAACACTTGGAGGTTATGCGTGAGGTTCTGTGTCCAGCTATGGGAGAGCCCCAGTGGTTACCCCCAGGAAGGGGGATGAATTGCAAGAAAGAGATAATCTGTCTTCCATCATGGTGGCTGCCTGAATCTTAGTAGATCCAGAACCGTGAGGCATATCCACTCTCCTAGAGAACTGTACTTAGGAGACTAGTCTTTTCTTAGTTTGTCTAATAGTCATACTTCCTGAAAGAAAGGATTTGAATGGGCTCATATGCCATCATCCTACTTAGATAATCGCTTGGGGCAGAAGTGGGAGACAGTGTCCTCCAGAGACATTCAGACTTCACACCCAGGCCCTGTGTGGCTGCCCTTGACTTACCGACCATTCCCTGGCATGATCAGATGTGGTTAGAGAGGTGGGCTGGTGTACCCACACAGCATGGCAGGGCCTACATCATATCGTGGCGGGCAGCTGGGACATCTGATGACCAGGGCTCCTCCTGAAATCACCCCCATATGGCTCTCATCTTGTCCTCCATCTTGGAGTGCCAGTCAATGGCATGCCATCTGCCAGTGCATTTGCTCTCATGGTAACATGTGATCCTTACAGGTATCTCTAAAAGACCTTTCTTTGAGTAGCAAATGCAATACCGTTCATAAAATAGATGGCTAGTGGGGAACTGCTGTATAACACAGAGCTCAGCTCGGTGCTCTGTGATGACCCAGAGGGGTGTGATGGGGGGACTGGGAAGCAGGTTCAAGAGGGAGCGGATATGTGTATACGGCTGACTGGAGAAGGAAATGGCAACCCACTCTGCTTTTCTTGCCTGGAAAATCCCATGGATGGAGGAGCCTGGCAGGCTACAGTCCATGGGGTTACAGAGTCGGACACGACTGAGTCACTTCACTATATGGCTGATTCGCGTTGTTGTACAGCAGAAACCAACACAACAGCAACTACAAAGTAACTATAACAGCAACAGTAAAGCAACTATACTCCACCTAAAAAATTAAAAAAGAAAAGACTTCTCTTTGCCAAATGTGTGTGGGCAAGCCTGTAGATACACCAGGTAGAAGCCCGTGGGAACTCAGGGAAGTATGGAGATTAGCTTGAGAACCACTGGTCTCATCATCACTGGGAACTTTGTCCAGCGACCTCAGGGAACCTCTGCATTTGCTAAAACGTGAATCTTGGTTGTATGGATTTTGTTCTTCTCCTGAATGGCATTTCCTTTGAGGGTTATACATGTTCTGTAAGCATCATAATGAAAGTGAAAGTTGCTCAATTGTGTTCAACTCTATGACTCCATGGACTATGCAGTCCATGGAATTCTCCAGGCCAGAATACTGGAGTGGGTATCCTTTCCCTCCTCCAGGGGATCTTCCCAACCCAGGGATCGAACCCAGGTCTTCCTCACTGCAGGCAGATTCTTTACCAGCTGACCCACAAGGGAAACCCAGGAATACTGGAGGGGGTAGCCTATCCCTTCTCTAGTGGATCTTCCCAATCCAGGAATCCAACTAAGGTCTCCTGCATTGCAGGCCAGATTCTTTACCAACTGAGCTATCAGGAAAGCCCATCATAAAGCATCATAATACCACGAGACAAACTGCATCTAACAGGCTTCTCACACTAGTTTTGTTTCTTGCTTGTCCATTTCTTGCAGATCCAGGACTAAGAAGAGGTGCACGGCTGACTCCTGACAATGACCCCTCCTTAACATTCCATGTCCCTGGTGCTCCACAGCCTTGCCCAAGCTCTGGCTCTAAATGACACTTTTTTTTTATTAATTTTTCAGATAACAAAATAAACATTGATTAGTCCCTGTTGAGTGTTCCCTCTGTGTAGGAAGTATAACTTACATGGACTTGCTTATTTTTCCCTGCACAAAACCCTATGAAGTATCATCATTCCTGTTTTACATACAAGGAAACCAAAAACATGAAGATGCTAAAATAAATATCCCAAGATGACTCATCTAGGAAATGCCAAATCCAGGAGGTGGACCTGCCGGGTGTGATCTGATTCTCAACTATTGGTGTCTACATTTCAAATGGATACTTCTTCAAAGGCAATTCTGTCCATGTGACTCATAGAAAAGTTCACGGCTGGTTTTCCTACCAGCTAAATCAGAGACTCTCAAGCTTCAGCCTAATCATAGCCCATGGAATCTGAAACTAGGAGTCAGCAAAGGTCAAGAATTTTCAGGGTAGCTGTCCAACAAGAGAATTTCAAATATCAAGCTCCAAGACTGCTCATTCTCAGAATGGCCTTTTCTAAAATGTACTTAATTAAAAAGTTATTTGCGTGCTGGCCGTGCTGGGTCTTGGTTGCCGTGAGGACTTTGTCTAGTTGTGGTGTCCGTTGCGGTCCACAGGCTTCTCTTCGCAGTTCCTGCTGTTGCAAAGCATGGGCTCTAGAGAACAGACTTCAGTGGTCGTGGCACATGGGCTCAGTTGCCTTAGGGCATGTGGGATCTTCCTGGACCAGGTATTGAACCTGTGCTCTCTGCATTAGCAGGTGGACTGTTAACCACTGGACTACCAGGGAAACCCTCAGCAAGGTCTGTTAAGTGACTCATCCATTGATCGATTCATTCAACAGGTATTTATCCAGCCCCTTGTATCTCTTGTGTGCTGAATATTGTTCTAGATGTGGAAAACAGAGTTATGATTAAATTAATCAATGAGTCAGTGCTCACAGAGCGTACATTCTAGCAGGGGAGATATGTTTCATAAAGAAACATATATATATAAAGAAATATATATATATATATATATATAATTGATATGGTGCCAGAAATTAAAATCTAGATCTAGAAGGTGTGCTGTGTTATGTGGTGTGTGTGTGTGCTAAGTCCCTTCAGTCATATCTGACTCTTTGCAACCCCATGGACTGTAGCCCGCCAGGCTCCTCTGTTGATGGGATTCTCCGGGCAAGAATACTGGAGTGGGTTGCCATGCCCCTTTCCAGGGCATCTTCCTGACCCAGGGGTGGAACCTGTGTCTCCTGTGACTCCTTCATTGCAAGCAGATTATTTGCTGCTGAGCCACCAGGGAATCCCAGTGTTGGGTGGTCGAGGGTGTCATGTCGAGAGGGTGACCAGGGGTTCTCTCTCTGAGGAAGTGGCATTTGAGCAGGAGCTTGAGTGACGTGAAGGAGAGAGACAGATACACGCCTCACATGGTAGAAGTGCTGAAGTCATTCTGTAAAATAAATTCTTCCTACTGCACCTTTGACTTCACATGAAAACACAGACGTTCCATAGGGTCAACGATGGACTGACGAAAACGTCACTCACCAAGCAAGGCTGGTGAGCTATTTTAATCTCCTTGCCTAGCAACAGGGTTGGGTTGATGGTTCATAAAACGGTTGGCTCCATGGACATCATTTTCTGACTGGGGATTTGGGGTCTGCTGAGTGATTCCCCGCTTGTTCTTCTGAACTGAATTAGAATTGGGCAGGCTCCGTTTCGTGGTTTTGTTCTGCAGTCTCTGGTGAGCCAGAACATCAGCCAGTTTTCATTGGTGTTGATTCACTCGAAGGAAAAAGTTGTGGCAGAAACTGCCTGATGTGTGTGAAATGAAACCGTTCTGGGTTGATCGCAGCAGGCTCTGTTTCCATTTGTCTCTCCCAGAGGCCGTGGTTTCAGGTCTCTGATCTTGAACATCACAGGAGACAGTAATGCTTGGCTGGGTGAGGACAGAAGCTGCAAAGACAATCTTAAATGTAATTTATTGGGCAGTAGAATCGGTTAGGCAAAGCCTGGCCTCTTCCTCCGTGAATATCTTGAGTGGGATGACTGCATTTGCTTGCAGACAGAGACTGACTTGGGCAGTATCTTTTGACATCTTCTGGCCTGGGACTAGGAGGAAGTTGATATCAAAAATGTGATCTGTGCTCTACATTTGTGTGTCTATTTCTGCTTTGCAAATAGGATCACCTATATAATTTTTCTGGACTTCCCTGGTGGCTCAGACAGTAAAGAATCTGCCTGCAATGTGGGAAACCTGGGTTCAGTCCTTGGGTTGGGAAGATCCCCTGGAGGAGGGAGTGGATACCCACTCCAGTCTTCTTGCTGGAGAATCCCATGGACGGAGGAGCCTGGCGGGCTACAGTCCGTGGGGACAGAGTCGGCAGGGCTGAGCAACTAATCCTTTCACTTTCTTTGTATCATTTTTCTAGATTCCACATAGATACATTAACTTATGACACTTTTTCCCTACTCTCTAGGCCCATCTGCTTCTCTACAAATGAGCCAGTTTCATTCCTTTTTTATGGCTGAGTAATATTCCACTGTATATATGTACCAGGGCATCCCTGGTGGCTTAGCAGTAAAGAATCCTCCTGTCAATGTAGGAGGTGTGGGTTCAATCCCTGAGTTGGGGAGGTTCCCTGGAGAAGGAAATGACAACTCACTCCAGTATTCTCACCTGGAAAAACGCTATGAACAGAGGAGCCTGGCAGGCTACAGTCCATGAGGTCACAAAAGAGTCAGTGACGACTTAATGACTAAACCACAGCAACATACATGTACCACAAGGGGGGACAGAGCAGTGGGGGGATCTGGGAGATGGGACTGACACATAGACACTACTGATGCTGTGTATAAAATAGGTGGCTGATGAGAGCTTGCCATACAGCACAGGGAGCTCCACTCAGTGCTCTGGGGTGACCTGAATGGGAAGGAGAGCCAAAAGGGAGGGGTATCTGTATAGGTGCGGCTGATTCATTTTGCTGTACAGTAGACACTAATGTGACATTGTAAAGAAATTATAAACAAACATGACCTGGGCAAGCGTGACTGAATGAAGGTAGAGATTCCCAGGACGTCTTTGGTCGGAGGTAATATTTTAACTGTTCAGAGCCAGATTTTGAATTTTGGCAAAAACATGTTTCACATCTCAAAACGTCTCTTCCTGCTCTCCCCTGATTGTTGCTAGTTGAAAACTCTCAGCACCTCAGCTCTGCTTACCCCTCCCTTGATTTCCCACCCTCCTTGACAACCGCAAACTGCCAAGAGGGCTATGCCCGGAATAGACAATTCGTAGGAAGGTGGACGAAAGCAGGGAAAGACAGAATGGAAGGAAGAAAGAAGAAACCCCCCATCCATCCGGTTCTGGTCTTAGGTCCTATTCCACGGGACGTGCATGGAGCAGGCGTTAGAAGAGTGCAGTTCACATCTCGACCCTCTGCTGAAAGCACTGTGTGACCTCAGACAAGTGTCTGAGCCTCTCTGAGCTTTGGGTTTTTCTCATCTGCAGAGGAAAATGTGAGGATTCATTTCAGTGGAATAACTTTAGCCAAACGACACTGTTAAACTACTTAGTAAACTGCGTAACACATAATAAGCAGGCAGCTTGAGAGCTATTTCATCATGACTGGACTGAGACATGGAGACCCCCAGTGTCAGGGGCGTCTTCAGTGGGAGGTGCTGCCTGGGGGTAAAACTGCAGCTATGAATCTCAGGTCCATACAGTCTTTGTCTTTCCATAGCTAAGAGGTTTGAACATCTCCAAAGCTTCTTATAATACAAGAACTTCATAGAGGTTCAGCAGCCAGCAAAGCCACCAGAAGATGTGATGGTTAGTTCTACGTGTGGGCTTGGTGAAGCTGCAGCGTCTGGCTGTTTAATCAGACGCTCATCTAAATATTGCTGAGGAAGTATCGTGTAGGTGTGTTTAACATTCACGAACTGTTGGCTTTAAGTAAAGGAGATTACCTCAGTAATGTGGGTGGATCTCATTCAGGTTGTCAAAGGGGACTTCGGAGCGAAAACTGTCTCCCAGAAAAGAAGAAAAGTCTGTTTCTAGAATGCAGAATTCATCCACACCTGAGCTTCTGGTTTGCTGCCCTGCCCTATGGATTCTGGGCTTTCTAGTCCTCGTAATTACATGAGCTAATCCCTGAAACAAATTTCTTCATACATATATGAAGTGCTCAGTTGTGTCCAACTCTTTGTGTCTCCATGTACTGTAGCCCGCCAGGCTCCTCTGTCCATGGAATTCTCCACACCAGAATACGGGAGTGGGCTGCCACTTCCTACTCCAATATATATCAGTAAATGTATACAAATACATATTTCTGTATATGTATTTGGGCTTCCCTTGTGGCTCAGCTGGTAAAGAACCACCTGCAGTGTGTGAGACCTGGGTTTGATCCCTGCATTGGGAAGGTCCCCTGGAGAAGGGAAAGGCTACCCACTCCAGGATTCTGGCCTGGAGAACTCCATGGATTGTATGTCCATAGGGTCACAAAGAGTCAGACACAACTGAATGACTTTATATATGTATGTATGTATATGCTAAGTCACTTCAGTCATGTCCAACTCTTTGTGACCCTGTGGATTGTAGCCTGCCAGGCTCCTCTGTCCATGGGATCTTCCAGGCAAGAATACTGGAGTGGGCTGCCATTTCCTACTCCAGAGGATCTTCCTGACCTAGGGATGGAACCCACATCTCTTATGGCTCATACACACACATATATGTATATACACACATATATGTATATGAAGTAAGGTGAAATTGCTCAGTCATGTCTGACTCTTTGTGACCCCATGGACTGTATCCTACCAGGCTCCTCCATCCATGGGATTTAGAAATCAGTCCATGGAATTCTCCAGGCCAGAATACTGGAGTGGATAGTCCTTCCCTTCTCCAAGGGATCTTCCCAAGCGAGGGATCAAACCCAGGTCTCCTGCATTACAGGCAGATTCTTTACCAGCTGAGACACAAGAGAAGCCCATATGTATGCATAATTATGAAATTACATATCTTTAAAATTATGTATTTATATATAATGTTGTTGTTCAGTCATGTCTGACTCTTTGTGACCCCATGGACTGTATAGCCTGCCAAGCTCCTCTGTCCATGCGATTCTCCAGGCAAGAATACTGGAGTGGTTGCCTTCAGGAAACTAAGATCATGGCATCTGGGCCCATCACTTCATGCGAAATAGAATGGGGAAACAGTGGAAACAGTGTCAGACTTTATTTTTTTGGGCTGCAAAATCACTGCAGATGGTGACTGCAGCCATGAAATTAAAAGACGCTTACTCCTTGGAAGGAAAGTTATGACCAACCTAGATAGCATATTGAAAAGCAGAGACATTACTTTGTCAACAAAGGTCCATCTAGCCAAGGCTATGGTTTTTCCAGTAGTCATGTATGGATGTGAGAGTTGGACTATAAAGAAAGCTGAACACTGAAGAATTGATGCTTTTGAACTGTGGTGCTGGAGAAGACTCTTTGAGAGTCCCTTGGACTGCAAGAAGATCCAACCAGTCCATCCTAAAGGAGATAAGTCCTGGGTGTTCATTGGAAGGACTGATGTTGAAGCTGAAACTCCAATACTTTGGCCACCTCATGCAAAGAGATGACTCATTGGAAAAGACTCTGATGCTGGGGGGGATTGGGGTCAGGAGGAGAAGGGGATGACGAGGATGAGATGTCTGGATGGCATCACGGACTTGATAGACATGGGTTTGGGTAGACTCCGGGAGTTGGTGATGGACAGGGAGGCCTGGCATGCTGCGATTCATGGGGTCGCAAAGAGTCGGACACAACTGAGCAACCAACTGAACTGATATATATGTATAATATACATTAAGTATGTATGCTGCTAAGTAGCTTCAGTTGTGTCCAACTCTGTGTGATCCCAGAGACGGCAGCCCACCAGCCTCCCCTGTCCCTGGGATTCTCCAGGCAAGAACACTGGAGTGGGTTGCCATTTCCTTCTCCAAAGTATCTAGAAATATATAAACATAAATAAGGAATATAATATATAGTGCATATAATAAATATATAATACATATAATAATAAATATATATTTAAATATATATATTTACAACACATATTTACACATTATATATTAATTATATATTAATCTATAATAAATATGGATTTTATATACATAAATACATACACATGTATATATAATGTCCTATTTCTTCTGTTTCTCTGGAACACTGACTGACATAAAAACCCGTGACTTCAACACCTATGTAGACAATTTTTAGCAGGACTGTTTTTTTGGCTAGTCTATTATAGGAATCCAGACGTGAGTTCCTAATGAAAACAACCAGAAGGGAGGAAGGCAGGAGCTTCTGGCTTGGTGGGGACCGGTGTGGGGAAGGATTTCCTAATCTTAACCTGAAAAGGGAATTTCAGGGAAGGATGGACACGTCCCAAGCCCCAGCCCGGTATTCCATCCCCGAGAGGTTCCGCAGAAGTAAACAGTCCGGGTGGGGCGTGCAGCGGCACCGCTCAAATCGCTGCGCGAACCGGGCTTTTCCCCCGTGCTCGGTCATGGTGGTTTGTTTAAAATTAGTCCTTGTTTGGCCTGTGGGGAAGAGGGAATTGCAGAGTCTGGGTTTAACCGAGCCTTCGCATTTCAGGTTCCGGGGCCGGATTGCTGGGCTATTTTAAAAGTGGAGAGACCACGCGCCCAGGACTGCCCGGTGACCGGACCTCCATCCTCACGACTGGCACTGGCTGGAAGCCTCAAGGGGGTGGGAGGTCGTCGCCTGGTCCGATCTTCCATCCTAAATAGAGCTCCCTGCCTCCCACGCTGAGGTGTCTCCAAGCTTCTGGGAGAGTTGTCCCTTTCAGGAATGAAGTGTCATCAGCTGTCCCACTGCAGAACAAAGCTGCCACCTGCCATGAACACACACTGTCGTTTTATTTCATCTTTAAGGGGAAACTCACACCTCCTCAAGCAGGTCACCTTGGAGCAAGCTGCTGGATGGATAAGTTTGGAGGAAGGAAGGTTGAGATACTAACTGCATGCGTGTGTGCTCAGTCGAGTCAGACGCTTTCATGACCCCCATGGACTGTGTAGCCCACCAGGCTTCTCTGTCCATGGAATTTTCCAAAGAAAAATATTGGAACGAGTTGCCATTTCCTTCTTCAGGGGATCTTCCTGACCCAGGGATGGAACCTGCATCTCTTGTATCTCCTGCTTTGACAGGCAGATTCTTTACCACTGAGCTATGTGGTATGAAGTTATAATAAACGATTTCCACACACCTGTCATATAGATAATAGATTTCTGTTCCAAACATAGATAACTATGTCATCTGTGATTCAGTTATTAAAGTTTCTATGGTTTGTGTTCAAATGGATTTGAGCAATGAAAGAAATATTGTGTCTAGGCATCTGTTCGTTACCACAATGGCTCGGTAGCCAATTCCTGCTGTATCTTCCCAGTAGGACCCCAATTTGGTTGAAGTTTAGGGAAACCATGTGTCAGAGAGGATGGACCAAGAGGATGGTAAGGGAGACAACTTCGTGGATCTTAACCAGTCATGAGATTCTTAAATTTCCCTATGCTAGGGATTGACTTAGAGGCGTGCATTCTAAACTTGGCATATGAAAGGTTGACGGCAATCTGCTGCAGGTTCTGGGAAAATGCTGTACGAAAAGATTCATCAAAAGATTCATTCTTTTTGCTTCAACGGTTGTCGTGTAAGTCTTGACCAAATAAGTAAATAAATAATAAAAAATATTGTTTTTTAAAGTAATGCCTGAAGCTGCTATCAGTTGCAATTATTAGGGAAAGCCAAAACACTCTGAAAGAGACTAGTTATTGAGTGGCTGACTTAACCCCTTCTGGAGACACCCTGCCCCATTACCTTCTGATGTGCCCTTACCATCTAAACTGCTCTTAATGAGGAGTTTTGTTCCTTGAAGCCAAAACGAATCCAATGATACACAGTGCCCTATTAAGTAAGAAGGAAAATAAACATGGGTGAGATTTAGTCGTTGTATCTTTGTTTTGGTCACCGGTGAAAGGTAAAGTAGTGGACAGAACACTTTGCACTTTTTGTGTGTTAGTCGCTCATTCGTGGCTGACGCTTTGTGACCCCATGGACTGCAGCCCACCAGGCTCATCTGTCCATGACATTTTTCCAGACAAGGATCCTGGAGTGGGCTGCCATTTCCTTCTCCAGGGCATCTTCCTGACCCAGGGATCGAACCTGGGTGTCCTGCCCTGTAGGCAGATTCTTTACCAACTGAGCTACAAGGGAAACCCGATTTTAAAAAACTGTATTTATTTTTGGTTTCCCTGGGGCTTCCTGGCTGTGCGACACTTTCTCCCGTGGCGGCCAGTGGGCGCTGCGCTCTAGTTGCGGGCACAAGCTTCTCTCGTGGTGGCTCCTCTCGCTGCAGCTCACAGGCTCCAGAGCACAGGCTCAGTAGCTGTGGCGCATGGGCTTAGCTGGTCATGTGCAGTCTTCCCAGACCAGGGATGGAACCTGTGTCTCCTGTCCTGGCCGGTGGATTCTTAACCACGGAACTACCAGAGAAGTCCCGATGGCACTTTTTGTAGCTCTAGCAGCCCTCACCTAAGAAGAAAACAATTTGGAAAGTATGTGTACAGTCACGTGTGTGCCCACGTGTGTGTGCCACACAAACACGCCCCTTTCTTGAGGTTCGTATACTGGAGTTTCCAGGCATTGATTGTTTTACCATGTTTTATAAATAAAAATTAATGAAGGATCCCGGGTAGCCCAGAGCTAGGATTTGTATAGCTCTTTGCTCTGATAGTTAGTTTGTAAAGTGAAGTGTCTACTAATACTAACTAATTAATATTTAGTTAGTTAGTAAAGCGTCTGCCTGCAATGCAGGAGACCTGGGTTCAATCCCTGGGTCAGGAAGATTCCCCTGGAGAAGGAAATGGCAACCCACTCTGGTACCCTTGCCTGGAAAATCCAATGGACAGAGGAGCCTGGTACGCTATGCAGTCCATGGGGTTGAAAAGAGTCAGACAAAAACTGAGTGACTACAAAATTTTGCTATGTGTGAGGGCTTCACAGGTGGCACAGTGGTAAGAATCTGCCTGCCAATGCAGGAGACGCAAGAGATGTGGGTTCGATCCCTGGGTCAGGAAGATCCCTTGGAGGAGGAAATGACAAGAAAAGGCAGTATTCTTGCCTGGGAAATCCGATGGACAGAGGAGCCTAGCAGGCTACAGTCCATGAGGTCGCAAAGAGCTGGACACAATAGAGCACGCATGTGCACACACACACTGCTGTGTGTAAGGGGGGGATGCGTAAGTAGACAGGGGAGGAAGGCCAGGGGCATTGGGACCAACTAGGGTAAAAATGACCTGGGGACAGCAAGGCTCATCCTTATTGGGGCTCCCCTCTAGCTGCATCACCTCCCCAGCTCAGGTGTCACCTTTGCTAAGCGTGCTTTACAGATAGAAAATTCCAGGCGTGGAGAAGTCAGAACCTGCTCACAGGAACGGAATGGTCCCAGTTCCTAACGTGCCCAGAGACTTCACTAATGCACGTTACCTCTGGTTCACCCCCTCTTCTGCACGGGGAAATGCACACACGCCCAGCCCTCTGGAGATATCTGGCCTCTTTATGAGCTTGAGTAGGAAAGAGGTCAAGTCTGCTGCATCTGCTCCGCTTGAAACCATGAGCTGGTCACAAGAAAAATGGTTTTCATTTCAACTAGCCCGGCCAACTGGACGGCTCGGGCCGTAAGAGCCGAATGGAAAGAACTGCATTTGGAAGAGATTAACTTACTTTTGTGGTTTAGTGAGGGGGTCACAGGGGTCCCTCTCAGGACCGTGCCAACACTGGAGCAGCCACTGGCGGAGGTCCTAACTGCATGTGACGGATCTGCACGTCCTGGTTCCGGGTTGCTACAGGAACACACTTCCTGACGATTTCCCCCGATTTCAAACCCTGCCCTGACCATCCAGCCATGAAAGCCCGGAGTCCCCATGCTGTCTGCAGAAGGCACCAGTGAAAGCATCCACAGGTCATCGCAGACATTCCCGGTCCAGCTCTCACTGAGTGATTCCTCAAGGGCAAGGATGTGCTGAAAAATAGTGTCCAGAAGGGACCCAGGGGGTTCAGGTGCCACTGCGGCCTTGGCGTTGGCATTGCTCTTTTCTAAAAATTCTAGTATTTGCTTATTTGTTTATTTTCGGCTGTGCCGAGTCGTTGTTGCTGTGCGAGCTTCTCTCTCGTGGCAGTGAGTGGGGGCCACCCTCGGGGGCTCGTGGGCTTCGCTGGTTGTGGCCCCTGGGCCCTAGAGCACAGGCTCAGTAGCTGTGGCAGGCAGACTCAGTGGCTCCACGGCACGTGCGATCATCCCAGACCAGGAATCGAACTCGTGTCTCCTGCGTGGGTGTGCACACTGTCGCTTCAATTATGTCCTTCTCTGCAACCCTGTGGACTGTAGCCCATCAGGCTCCTCTGTCCACGGGGATTCTCCAGGCAAGAGCACTGGAGTGGGTTGCCATGCCTTCCTCCAGGGGATCTTCCTGACCCAGGGATCGAACCCGAATCTCTGATGTCTCCTGCATTGGCAAGGGGATTCTTTACCACTAGACCACCGGGGAGGCCCTGGGGTTGGCATTTCTATTGAGCAGCAATACCAGAGAGTTAGGAACCATCACAAACAAAGCCCCTGTCAATGGACTAGGGACCAGAAAATAAGAAGCTTGTGATGGAGACTAGTCTATCGGAGAGGAGACAGCAAAATCAAGCGCCTCCTACTTTCTACGGCTCACGTTCTGCTTCTCCCCTGGGGGGCCCCTTGGGGGGCCCCTGGGGTGGCCACAGTCCATAGTGATGACGTTCCCTCTTTCTTGGGGGAGCTGGGGGGTCTGAGGAGCCTTTTTACATCTTTCTTCAAAACCAAGACAGCCTGAAAAGTGTCAAACGTATCACTATTTTTTAAAGTAAATTTTTCTCAGAAGGAAAATTTAAAATACATGAATAATAAACAACAAGGCCCTCCTGTAGAGCACGGGGAACTATGTTCAGTATCTTGTGATAAACCATAACGGAAAAGTATATGAAAAATAATACATATGTATATACATGTATATAAAACGGAGTCATTTTGTGGCACAGAAGAAATCAGCTGCTGCTGCTACTAAGTCGCTTTAGTCGTGTCCGACTCTGCACGATCCCATAGACGGCAGCCCACCAGGCTCCCCCGTCCCTGGGATTCTCCAGGCAAGAACACTGGAGTGGATTGCCATTTCCTTCTCCAATGCATGAAAGTGAAAAGTGAAAGTGAAGTCGCTTGGTCGTGTCCGACTCAGCGACCCCATGGACTGCTCCTCCGTCCATGGGATTTTCCAGGCAAGAGTACTGGAGTGGGTTGCCATTGCCTTCTCCAAAGAAATCAGCAGAACCTTGTAAATCAACTGTACTTCAATAAAATTGACACATATACACCGTTGATGCTATGTATGAAATAATTAACGAGAACATGCCGTATGGCACATGGAGCTCCACTCAGTGCACTGTGGGGGCCCGAATGGGAAGGGAACCCCAAAGGCAGGAGACGTATGCATATGTGCGGCCGATTCATTTTGCTATACAGTAGAAGTTAACGCAACATTGTAATGTAATAAAAATTAATAAAAATATATATGAATAACACGATTTGGTTGAGTCTCCGAAAATAATTCGTAGAAAACTAAAATATCACCATCTAATAGCTCATGTGACCAACAGGCTTGTGTCCTTGGGCCTCCAGCTTCCTGTTTCCACCCCATCTGGTCTGGGGCTTCTTCACTCCTTGGAGACGAGTTCGCCTAAGTGTCCTGCTCTGATTAAAGTTCCATGTGACAGGCATTTTTTTGTTTCAAATATATATATTCCTCGGCATCTGTCGTCTGAGGACAGGATTAGGGTTTTGAGGCAAAAACATGTTTTTTGCCTATTGATCCAGCATTTGTAACTAACATATTTTTATTTTGAATTCTCACTTTCACTGCTGTCTGGATCACTCTCCAAATAAATTTGTCCCCTTCTTCTGAGTATTTTCTGTCTTGAGTCTAAAGGAATTTGGATCAAGTGTTGCAATAAAGTCCCATTCCCCTGTGACAATATTCCACGGGACACCAATACCCTGTAAACTGGTATTTCACGTTTCACCTAATAATACACCTCCCAGGACTTGCATTCTCAGGGAAGCACTTTGGGAAATGCTGAAGTGATGCAATATTCTGGGAAACACAGAGGCAGCATTGCCTTGGAATATTGGAGAAGGTTTCCAAGAGAAGGTGACCTTTTATCTGGATCCTGAAGTTAGAACTCAGCTAGGAACTCAGCTAGAGAAAGAGGCTAAAGGCACACTGCTCTGGACTGAGCTAAAATACGGACAACTCAAAGGACTTGGCGTGTTTGGGGAGCTTTGGAATGTGCATCAGGGAGGGGATCTGTGAGTGAGAGGTGGAGCAGAGAGGAGGAACGTTTGGAACCAGAGCTTGACCTGTCTTTAATACTGTGTTGACTTCTTTGGTGTGTCCCTTCAGGTCACTTTCCCCCCTTGTCCTCCATGTTCTTGGGAGGATATCAGTGGATTCCTTCGCCCCCTGGGTTCTGGTTGGATTCACCCCATGGAGAGACTTGGTAGGAGACTGGGAAAAGGGAAGAGAGGGAAGTCCGAGTTTTTGCTCCACTGACCCCCTCCATGAGAAAGGAGGGGTACCCATCTTGGGATGGACGTTTTTCCCAGTGGAAAGTCAGGGGCCCTCTAAATCTGGTCAACTCAAAGTGTCCTTTAAAGATCAGGTGGCTGCTGCTTCTCCTCATCATTTGGGGTCTAGAAATTCAAACCCTGGGTTTCTGCACTGTCTCCGGTGAGTCTCCTATAACCACACCTTTGTAAATGTTGCTGTGTAGACAAAGCCTTCTAAAATTGTTCTTTTTCAAATGTGTCATCTACTTCCTGCCAATGCAGGAGACGAAGTTTCTATCTCTGGGTTGGGAAGACTCCCTGGAGAAGGAAATGACAACTCACTCCAGTATTCTTGCCTGGAGAATCCCATGGACAGAGGAGCCTGGTTGGATACAGTCAGTCCATGGGGTCACAAAGAGTCAGACACGACTGAGAGACTAAACAACAAAAACAACTTCCTCTTGTGCATAAATATGATGCTAATGACTTAGCATATAGCGTAGACAAAAGAGAACAATGGGAATTTTTAGTCAGGTTATGGTTTACGTTAACAAGGAATCATTAATCATCCCAGAGTCAGATCCCGTTTATCTTGTTAAGAAAGAAGCATGTATATCATATATCACAACTTTGTTTTCTAACTATTTGGATAACTGCATTTCAATATAATTTATTTTCTATAACAGTGTATATTTCAAGCTATGCCTTTAAACATACACTTCTTAGAAAAAAGTCTTCAATAACTTTCCAAGAGTTCACGGTACACACATTGTTAAGAACCTCTGCTCATTCATAGACATTCATTCAAGAAAATTTAGCAATGGGTAGGTCTCAGGGACATCTCTTTCTAGAAAAAAAAATTCCCAGTTATTAGAAAGACTGAATAGTTTCTGTATGTGGAGCTTCTGGACTGAAGTTCTTTAGTTCAATGTGCCAGAGAAGGCGATGGCACCCCACTCCAATACTCTTGTCTGGAAAATCCCATGGATGGAGGAGCCTGGTAGGCTGCAGTCCATGGGGTCGCTAAGAGTTGGGCACGACTAAGTGGCTTCACTTTCACTTTTCACTTTCAAGCATTGGAGAAGGAAATGGCAACCCACTCCAGTATTCTTTCCTGGAGAATCCCAGGGACAGAGGAGCCTGGTGGGCTGCCATCTATGGGGTTGCACAGAGTCGGACGCAACTGAAGCGACTTAGCAGCAGCAGCAGCAGCAGTTCAATGTGCTGACTATATCTAACTTATCTTAAATATTTGATCTAATTCTAACTTTTTCTCTAATTCTTTGTGTGTTTCCTGAAAGTATTTCCTATTTACTGTTTGTTTCTCAAATGTTAAGAGAGAAATTTGTCATTGGTGACCTAATGTGAATTTGCATTAGGTAAACTTAGAAGAGGCTTCACAGGTGGCACAGTGGTAAGGAACCTGCCTGCCAATGCAGTAGATGCAGGAGACATGGGTTCCATCCCTGGGTCAGGAAGATCCCCTGGAGGAGGAAATGGCAACCCACTCCAGTACTCTTGCCTGGGAATCCCATGGAAAGACAAGCCTGGCGGGCTACAGTCCATGGGGTTGCAGAGAGTTGGACACCACTGAGTGACTGAGCAGGCACAAACTTAGAAGAAGTAACCCACAACTCGGTGTCTCAGTTCTGAAACATCCAATGAGAAGCTGCCAACTTCTTCATGGTTGTTTATTTTGGTCCCAGTACACTGTCCATGCTCTGGTTGAATATCTTGCCAAATTCCCTCCAATTTATTGCAAAACCAGTTGGCATAACAATGAGGAAATATGGCTGGGCCAATTTTTGGGCAATTGATGGGACCGCCTCTTTCCCCCACTCTCACTTCCCACTAATCCCTCAAGTTTCTTCCAGATCTCACCATTCTTGACAGGAATGGAACACCGTGGCATGACTGTAAGTGGGGAATAAATACAGTCTTCATCCTGCTCAGCCACCCCCTTCTGCTTCCTATCTTGCCGCAAAACCCACGTCCTCCAATTTCTGCTCCTCTCAGTACACAGAAGGGTCAACGTGGCATTGCAACATCCAGAATGCGTCTCGTTTTGGAAACAGGTGATTGTTATCTTCCCAATAAAGGAAGAGGGGATTTCACCCTCTTTCCATCAAGGGGAGTCTTTCACAAAGCAGGGAACCTGGATGACTTGCTGTGTGGCTGATGGAGGTGGGAGGAGTTGTCTTGCAGAGCCTACTGAGGTCAGAACTAGGAAGTGTCTTCAAAGCCTGTCGCCATGCAAAGCCTCCGTGCAGATTTCCATCGTTTTGTAAGACGATGATGCCTTTCTAACAGACACTGAAGCTCTTTCATATAGACTCCCTGTACGTCTCATTACATTTCTAGGACAAAGCAAGGAGCTGAGATTTTTGCTTCCATTTCTGGGCTTCCCTGGTGGCTCAGTCGGTAAAGAATCCACCTGCAATGCAGGAGATGCAGGTTTGATCCCTGAATTGGGATCCCCTGGAGAAGGACATGGCAACCTACTCCAGTATTCTTCCCTGAAGAATCCCATGGACAGAGGAGTCTTGTGGGCCACAGCCCACAGGACAGCCAAGAGTCAGATATGCTTGGAGCAACTTGGCATGCACACACCTTAGCATCATGTGGGCTTCCTAGCTGGCACAGTGGTAAAGAATCTGCCTGCCAATGCAGGAGTCGCCAAAGACAAGGGTTAGATCTCTGGTTCAGGAAGAGCCCCTGGAGTAGGAAATGGCAGCCCACTCCCATATTCTTGCCTGGAAAATTTCATGGACAGAGGAGCCTGCTGGGCTATAGTCCATGGGGTCGCAGAGAGTCAGAGATGACTGAGTGACTCAGCACACACACACACACCTTAGCATCATAAATGATGTATAGGGGTTTTAGAGCTGAGAAACAATAGCTTACTACCTCACCCAGGTATGTAGGGCATGTTCAGATTACCAGAGGGTGCCCCAGTCACCTGAAGGGACGTTTGGTATCAGGAAGTGGCTGATTTTATGTGAAGTCTTCAGGTCAGGCAGACATTGGAGTCACTGGGACTTCAGATTTCCTAGGCCCTCTCTTGTTTGTACAGTTCTGTTGCCTGGGGCAGAGAGAGCAGAGGTGGTGTGGGAAGGAGATTGCAGCACCCAGAGCCGTGGGCGGTGGTTCCCGTGCCCCTTGTCCAGCCATGCGGGTACCAGAGACTGGATAGCAGCTGGGCTAACCTGCAGCTGGGAATGAGCTGGGGAGATCTATGGTTTATCCAGGAGTCATGTAGGGATGTGAGAGTTGGACCATAAAGAAGGCTGAGCCCTGAAGCATCGATGCTTTCAAACCGTGGTGCTAGAGAAAGTCCCTTGGACTTCAAGGAGATCCACCCAGTCCATCCTAAAGGAAATCAACTCTGAATGTTCATCGGAAGGACAGATGCTGAAGCTGAAACTCCAATACTTTGGCCACCTGATGGGAAGAGCCTGCTCATTGGAAAAGACCCTGATGCTGGGAAAGATTGAGGGCAGGAGAAAAACGGGCAACAGAGGATGAGATGGTTGGGTGGCATCATCTACTCAGTGGACATGAGTCTGTGCAAACTCTGGGAGATTGTAAAGGGCAGGGAAGCCTGGAGCACTGCAGTTCACAAGGTCACAAAGAGTCCGACAGGACTGAGCAACTGAACGTAACATAATGTAAAACGGACAGAATGTCTGAAGGACCGCTCCAGTATCAGTAGAACCATCTCCGTATTGGTCTAGAGAAATGCTCACACCCACTTATGGCTCCGGTTTCTGAACTGTAAGGATAGAGAGGCTTTTAATAATATAAATCTACAGATGTGTGTGCTCGTCAGATGATTAGGGAGTGTCTACTCTATGCTACCCACCATGTAGGGTCTGAGGATACAAAGATGAACCCGGTAAAGAAGAATCTGCCTCCAGGGGACTCAGGTATTAATAAGTGGGTGCTGTAGAACATTAGAACCACTGTAAAAAAACATTTCTGACAGACTGGAAGCAAAGTTGAGGGACTGGTAACTTAACGAGGATGCATCAGGGACACGCATCTCTAAGTGCTGATATAAGGAGGGGACCTCCGTGGGTATCAAGGGGGCGGGGGCGGGGAGAGGAAGCAACATGACCACAAGCCCAGAGGGATAAAGCAGCCTGGTGCACATGAGAAATCGGGAAGCAGAGCAGAGAAGCTTAGGGTCTTCATCAGAGCAGAAGTTTCAGCCTCCTTCTCTGCCATACGTCCTACTTAGGAAGCAGCCTGACTGACTCGGGTTTCCCCCTCTCTTTCTTCCTCTGCCCTCTTCTGTTCTCCTCTGATAACAGCAGTCATCATCACAATCCCGGACAGCAACCAAAGGAAGAGGCAAACACAGATTTCAACGCCGTGGGGAGAGTCAGTTCTTGGTTAATTGAGAGCAGACAGCTCCATGAATAGTTCCAGTTTACTTATGAAGGGCAGGACCCAGGATCCTGGGCATCGGCCCCTTTTTCAAGGACCAGTTCCTATTTCCTCGTGGGTTTCCAAGGCAGAGAGGGCCTGTGGGGACTGCTGGTGTCGTTGTCACATGTGAGAGAGAGGGAGGGACCCACAGCATCTCGACAGGAGAGGCAGAACGTGAGACGTGGGTCCTCCAAGGGACCTGGCGGCTGGAGTCCGCTGTTTCCAGGAAATGGTCCTGTGATCCAGGCCACAGGAGCAGCCTTCTCCCAGCCCCCACCTCCCCAGAACCTCTGCTTTCCACCCGACCAACCTTGACCCCCGGCGTGCAAACACTGGTCAGTGTGGGAAAGGCCTAGGGCATCGATCGCTTCCTCCTCGTCACCCCACTGCCCGGTGTCCGCGCTCCCCGAATGGGCCCTGCTTGTTTGGTTGGAGGAGGTCAGAGCCCTGGTGAAGAATGAGAGGAATTCAGCAGTGATGGCAGCGGGGGGCCGTGTGGGAAGGGGGAAGGTCCGGAAAGCGGGGAGGCTGGATCGGCTCACAGACCACCAACCCGTCACCTCGCCTGTGCCCCCAGTCTGTCTGGGGCGTTTAGAGTGGCAGAAGGCTTGTCATCCTAAGTGCTTGGTGTTTCAAAAAACGATCTATGGAGTATGCGTTTTTTTCCCAAAGAGAAAATATTTTTAAAAATATTTTTGAGAGTATTGCTGTTGTACCTCAGGAGCTAGAACCAATGAAGCAGGGTTGACTGTAATTAGAGGCTCCTGTTTGCTCTGGTACTTTTCCCTTGTATCTCTGTGAACCCCATCAGTCCATCTGAAGCTGTGAAGAGCCCACTGAACCCTAGGCTGGACTCCAGTCCTCATGTGCTTTTACATAGTTCGTGACTGTCTCCAACTTGCTATTGCAAGTCAACTATGCTTCAGTTAAAAAAAAAATAAAAGGAAAGAAAAAAGGCCCTGAAGAGTACAAATGATGGAGGGGAGCGCAGACAGACTACGGGCAGCAGGGCTGAAAATGACACACTTTCATGGTCTCTCCTTGGATGGCCCCTGGGTTTGGTGTGTATATAAAGCAAGTACGTGCTCAGATTCTTTTCCCTTATAGGTTGTCACGCGATACTGAGTGGAGTTCCCTGTGCTATACCTTAGGTCCTTGGTGGTAGTCTATTTTCTACAAAGTCGTGTGCACATGTTAATCCCAACCTCCTAATGTATCCCTCCCCCTTGCTCTCTTTTCTTCTGGACACTTCTCCCCCTCCTCTGAGCAGTATGCTGGCTAATCTAGATCCTTACCTCTATGGGAGAACACAATCAAACTGGTTATTTCGTGGTCGAATGTCAGCACCTCACCCTGCTCTCACTAGCAGCTCTGTTAGCCTTTGGAAATGGAATTCTTGAAGACAAAATACACCTTAGTACACTTCTCCAATAGGGGAGCCCTATAGGTGTGATGTCAGAGGCAAGAAAGTATTTTTGGCTATGGACCTCTTTCATTTCTCTTCAAATTGTTGTGTATATGCAGTCACCTACTCTAAACAGCTGGGCTTCCCTGGTGGCTCAGCAAGAAAGAATCTGCCTGCAATGCAGAAGAGGTGGGTTCGATCCTTGGGTAGGGAAGATCCCGGGGAGAAGAAGGAAATGGCAACCCACTCCAGTATTCTTGCCTGGGAAATCCCATGGACAGAGGAGCTTGGAGGGCTACAGTCCATGGGGTCGCAAAGAGTTGTACGACTGAGCACCTAAACAACAGTAACAACTCTTGAAAGTGAAAGTCGCTCAGTCGTGTCCGACTCTTTGCGACCCCATGGACTATACAGTCCATGGAATTCTCCAGGCCAGAACACTGGAGTGGGTTGCCTTTCCCTTCTCCAAGGAATATTCCCAACCCAGGGATCAAACCCAGGTCTCCCACATTGCAGGCGGATTCTTTACCATCTGAGCCACAGGGGAAGCCCAAGAATACTGGAGTGGGTAGCCTATCCCTTCTGCAACAGATCTTCCTGACCCAGGAATCGAACCGGAGTCTGCTGCATTGCAGGTAGACTCTTTATCAACTGAGCTATCAGAAAAGCCCACAACAACTACAACAACTCGTAATACCTACTTTATTGATGCTTATGTTCTGAGCAAATTATTACATAAACTTCCTTGAAAACACACCAGGATATTTAACAGAATGGAGTCCTCAAGATGACATCACATTGGTCTAACTCTAAACCCTTGAATATCTTGGAAAGGACATCTCCTTTGGACTGACTTGAAATGTCCATGATGTAAAGCTGCTAAGCTGAAAACCAGTTGAGTTTCCTGGGATTAAATATGATTTGCCTTCCTGAGGTCTTATTAGCAATCTCCCAGCCCTCTTTGGTACAGAATCTCAGGCTATAGATGAGGTGAATTGCTTTCTGGCTTTGAGCCCAGCAGAAGGGAGGAAGGTAGCACCTTTCTGATTAGGGGATGAAAAGTCTAATGAGGTCCAGGAGCCTGTCTCCCCTCCCCCGACCACAATCTGTTTCATCACACAATGAACCACAACCTGTTTTCATCTCCCCAGACCTCCCCCCATCTTTTATGATTCATTTTAGACAAAGAAAACCACCCTTCAAAAGCTCTGCTCCGGCAGTTTTCCCTGCCTATCACGTGTTAAGATGTGGTACATATACACAGTGAAACATTTCTCAGTCATTAAAAAGAACGGATCTGAGTCAGTTCTAGTGAGATGGATGAACCCAGTGTCCGATACACAGAGTGAAGTAAGCCAGAAAGAGAAAAACAAATCCTGTATATTAACACATATATATGGACTCTAGAAAGGTGGTACCCATTTGCAGGGAAGGAATGGAGATGCGGACGTAGAGAATGGACTTGCGGACACAGTTGGGGAGGGAGAGGGTGGGACGAATGGAGAGAGTCGCATCAGTATATACACAGGACCGTGTGTGAAATGGAGAAGTGCTGAGAAGCTGCCGTGTGGCACAGGGAGCTTAGCTCCTTTCTCCGTGATGACCTTGAAGGGTGGGATGGGGGAGGGGCGGGAGACTCAAGGGGGAGGGGATATATGTTTAATTACGGCTGATTTGATTTGTTGTATGGCAGAAACCAACACAACATTGTAAAAATTAAAAAGACAAACAAAATCAACCCTACCTAAAAAATGTTAATAAGATTTTCTTTCTTAGGATTGTCATGTTGGGACACTGGTTAATAGAACATATGGTTAGTGAAAACTTACCATTTTTTTTTATTTGGGAGTAACACAAATATGGTTCTAATAGTTTCCTAAGACACCCCCAAAGTATTTTCAGCATCAGTAAAGACTGTGAGCAGGTCACACACTTTTCAGACTAAAAACACATTGAATATCTAATTGCTGGTGTTGGAGTTACACTGCTTGCTTGCTGTGAGAACACGGAGAGTATGTTTCCGGGACTGACAGCAGCAGAGCAGTTACTGATGTATTGTAGGTGCTTTCCAATTGTCTGTGATTTGTCCTTGTGAAAGAAATGCGGCCACTTGAATTCCTTTGGTGATGGTACTTTAGCAGAGGAGTAATACATGTCAGAGTTTTGCACAAAAAGCACACGGTATGGGCGTTGCCGGTGGCTCAGTGGTAAAGACTCTGCCAGCCGATGCAGGAGACACGGGCTGGATCCCCGACCCGGGAAGATCACAAGCTGAGGAGCAGCTAAGCCTCATGACAACCGCTGAGCCTCTGCTCTGGAGCCCGGGAGTCGCGACTACGGAGGCTGCGCGCTGCAACTGCGGAGCCCAGACAGCTACCGAAGCCCATGTCCCAGAGCCCCAGCTCCGCAAGGAGAGAAGCCGCTGCCACGAGAAGCCCACGCCCCAACGACTAGAGTGCAGCCCCTGCACACCGCGACTGGAGAAAGCCTGTGTGCAGCAAGGAAGACCGCACACAGCCTAAAGTAAATAAACAAGTACATAAAATTATTAAGGGCTTCCCTGGTAGCTCAGTTGGTAAGGAATCCGCCTGCAGTGCAGGAGACCCTGGTTCAATTCCTGGGTCGGGAAGATTTGCTGGAGAAGGGATAGGCTACCCACTCCAGCATTCTTGGGCTTCACTTGTGGCTCAGTAACTCAGTTGGTAAGGAATCCGCCTGCAGTGCAGGAGAAGTGAAGTGAAGTGAAGTCACTCAGTCGTGTCCGACTCTTTGTGACTCCATGGACTGTAGCCTACCAGGCTCCTCAGTCTGTGGGATTTTCCAGGCAAGAGTACTGGAGTGGGTTGCCATTTCCTGGTTCAATTCCTGGGTCGGGAAGATTGGGTGGAGAAGGGATAGGCTACCCACTCCAGCATTCTTGGGCTTCTCTTGTGGCTCAGTTGGTAAAGAATCTGCCCACAATGTGAGAGACCTGGGTTCGATCCCTGGGTTGGGATGATCCCCTAGAGAAGGGAAAGGCTACCCCGTCCAGTATTCTGGCCTGGAGAGTTCCATGGACTGTATATCTGTGAGGTCATAAAAATAAATAAATAAATACATTGAACTATTTTTAAAGTATATGGCAAATAAGCTGTTTCCATATAATATTTTGTCTAATAGTTAAAGTAATTATGCTCATTATAAAAATCGGGGGAAACTTTGGAAGTGTGAAGAAGAAAATAAATATCACTCATGATCTCACTGCCTGTTTATAACACTGGTAACTTTTAGATATACCCATGGATACATGAGTATGTATGTCACATACATACGTGTAAACAAGGACAAGAGAAGAGCTTTGGTAATTTTATTGCATACGATTCTGTTTACTTCTATGAACATCATGCTCTGAGCACTGTCTCCTGTCAGTACAGAATTTTTTATAAACAGTTTGAAGGGTTTGGTGGTAAAGCACTTCGTGGGCACAGAATAATGTTTCTCTCAGGATTATACAAGAAGGCTGTTTTCAATTTTTCGCTATTATAAACAAGCTACAATGACCATCCTTGTCCCAAGCCTGTAGAATTTGTGAGGATGAAAAGGGATGATCCATGTAAAGTTTCAAATATAAGAGTGATAAACATTCAAAACGTTATCCTTTCCAACCCTCTGGTTTCACCTACTTTTCTCCTTCTCTAATTTTAATGCATTTTCCCCCTAAGCAGTGACGTTCAATTTTCTTGGGCTTCAAAATCACTGCGGATGATGACTGCAGTCATGAAATTAAAAGACACGTGCTCCTTGGAAGAAAAACTGTGACAAACGTCCTGCGCGTACTTGCTAACTTGCTTCGGTTATGTCTGACTCTTTGCAACCCTATGGACTGTAACCCAACAGACTCCTCTGCCCGTGGGATTTCCCAGGCAAGAATACTGGGGTGGGTTGCCATGCCCTCTTCCAGGGGATCTTCCTGACCCAGGGACTGAACCCACATCTTCTGTGACTCTTGCATTGCAGGTTGATTCTTTACCATTTAGCCATTAGGGGAGCCCAATATTCATGTATGCACACGTATATCTGAAAGTCAACAATATTCTAAATGGCTAATAGGTTCATGAGTGATATTTATTTTCTTCTTCACACTTTCCAAGGTTTCCCCCAATTTTTATAATGAGCCTAATTACTTTATCAGGTAGTCAAAATATTTCATGGAAATAGTTTATTTACAATATGCTTTTCATGCATATCTCTGAACACCTATTCTTCCCCATTATAATACTGTCATCAGCGGGATTCAGCAGTTCACGCAGAGATTTTTTGCTCAGCTATCCCACCCTCGTAAGCCAATCTCCTTGAGTCTGTGCGGTGTTCCAGATCTAGATGTGACTTTCCATTCATCTTTGCAGCTTTGGCCACCTCCCTGCCCAAAGCTCTGGCCCTGGGGCCGAGTCCCTCCGTCTCTTTTCGCCCCACCATTGCCAGCTCTGGCCCTGGGGCCGAGTCCCTCCGTCTCTTTCCAGCCTACCATTGCCAGCCTCCTTCCTGCATCTTCAGCTGGTGCTGCTGAGTTCTTAGACTGCTCATGGCCAAGCCAGGACAAAACAACAGCCTCTGGCGTCCTTCTGGCCAGTTTGTAGCTACAAGGAGGAGCAGCAGCCGCTGGTGGAAAACATGTCAAATAGCCCTGGCTCCTATGGGAATCACAGAGGTAAGCGTTCTCACCCCTTTTAGCCACCTTTCACATTTGATTGATTTTTTTTCGATTGGTTGTTTGCCTGACCTGATCAGAGAGTTTGGCCAGTTTCTGTTGACACTTTATTTCACTTTGGGTAAAGTTTAAACATGACTTATCACAACTCTGACACATCTGGAAGGCCATGTTTTGCCCTCCTCCTGTTTTTCTACCTCTTTCAGTTATGAGAATGTACGGCAAAAAAAAAAAAAAGAAAGAAAGCATTATATATATGTAGATATTACTTTGCATCTATTTGCAGAAAGGTCTTAGACATTCCAGGTTGTATTCACAGCTAGGTAATCCTTTTTTTTTGCTCAACAGCTAAAACTTTCATATTTATTTCATTTCCCACAGGTGAAAAACCATCCTTTTCTTGGTGAAGCACCACTGTGGGATTGCAAAGTCCCAGGACCAAGACTTTTTTAACTTTTTATTTTGTATCGGGGTATAGCCGATTCACAAACAATACTGTGATCATTTCAGGTGAATAGTGAAGGGACTCAGCCATACATGTACCTGTATCCACTCTCCCCCAAACTCCCCTCCCATTCCGACTGCCTCATAACATTGAGCAGAGTTCCCTGTGCAGTACAGGAGGTCCTTGTTGGTTATCCATTTTAAATATAGCAGTGTGTACATGTCCAAGACTTTTATGTGTCTCTTTCCAGTGAAGTGGCTGAAGGTCTGAAGCTGAAGCTGCAAACGCCATAGCATCCTTGACTCTCAAGTCCAGGTTGATAAAGATCCGAAAGGCCCTCTGGGTCAGCCTTCTGCGTCATGTGGCAGTTCCTGCCACAGACCTTTGTGTGGGAGTCACAGGTCTCTGTACCTGTCTAGCAGAGCCCACTGGGGGCTTAGTCTCTAATTAAAACACCTCTCTCACACTAAATCGGAGAAGGTGATGGCATCCCACTCCAGTACTCTTGCTTGGAAAATCCCATGGATGGAGGAGCCTGGTGGGCTGCAGTCCATGGGGTCGCTAGGAGTCGGACACAACTGAGCGACTTCACTTTTACTTTTCACTTTCCTGCGTTGGAGAAGGAAATGGCAACGCACTCCAGTGTTCTTGCCTGGAGAATCCCAGGGATGGTGGAGCCTGGTGGGCTGCCGACTATGGGGTCACACAGAGTCGGACACGACTGAAGTGACTTAGCAGCAGCAGCTCACACTAAATGGGATATTATCTCCAGTTTCTTTTTCTTGCTACTTGTTCAGCCAGGTATGCTGCCAGGCTCATGGGATGTCAAGTCGAGTAAATTTCAGGATTTGTTCTTTTTTATTGTTTAACATTTAGTGTGCATAGTATTAGTTGCTCAGTCGTGTTCGACTCTTTGTGACCCCATGGACTGTAGCCCGCCAGGCCCCTCTGTCCATGGACTTCTCAGGCAAGAACAGTGGATTGGGCTGCCATTTCCTTCTCCAGGAGAACTTCCCAACCCAGGAATCAAACCCAGGTCTCCTGCATTGCAGGCAGATTCTTTACCATCTGAGCCACCAAGGAAGGCCCCCCCCCCCGCCCCAATAAATAAAGAAATAAATGTTTTTTAAAATATTTTTTTAATTGGAGTAAAATTGCTTTACAACTCTGTGTTACTTCTGCGGTATAACACCGTGAAACAGCTATATGTATGCCTATATCCCCTCCCTTCCTCCTACCTACCCCTCCCCCATCCCATCCCCTCCGCCGATCCCCCCCAGGTCGTCACAGAGCACTGAGCTGAGCTCCCCGTGTTACACAGCAGCCTCCCGCCAGCCATTTATTTTCCACATGGTGATGTATATGTCAGTGCCATTCTCTCAGTGCGCCCCGCTCTCTCGGGATCTGTCTTTAGAGCGCTGAGCGGAGCAAGGGCAATGGTACAGAGCATGATGCACAACATTCCCGGGGGACGCAGGTGGACGAGGGCTCAGAGCTGCTCAGGAAGGTGAGGCAAGGCCGTGCAGGTGATGTGACCTCAGCAGAGAGCCTGGAGCGGGGTCAGACTCCATCAGGCGGAGGAAGTGGCGGGGCACATTACGCGTAGGACGGAAACAATCTTCCCAGACCAGAGGCGTCCGCGGCAAAACACGCCGGACACGGAGCAGGTTGAAGAGGGCCGGGTGGCTCTGGGAAGGTGGGCTGGAGCAAGGTCGACGCGGACCTTGGGCGCTGTGCCGATGGGCTTGGAATTTAGGCCACGGAGAAGAGCAGCCATTCAAGTGAGGAATGTATGGGCATTTCAGCATCACAGAAGCAGGATAACCGGCAATCTGGGGCTGAGTCCACACTGAATTCAGGAAACACTTGGAGGCACGGGAACCACATTCAAAATCTGGTAGTAATCTACAATCATCTTGTGATAATCTACCATGGAAAAGAATCTGAAAAGAATACATATATCTTCTTCATACATATAATATATAACATATAAAATATTATATAACGGAATCCCTTGGCTCTACACCTGAAACTAACCTAACTTGGTGACTCAACTAGGCTTCAGTAAAAATAAGTACAGAAAAAAAAAAAAAAAGACATATTTGGAGACAGGATCACAGAGCAGAGTGCCTGCTGTACACGGAAGGGGCTGAGGACAAGGCTCCGCAGTCTGTGGCGCCCGAGAGCATCCTTCCCCCGCTTCTGCAGGAGCCCCTCCTCTCTGGTGCTCACTCAGCTCATCACGCACCACAGGTGCTCCAGCGCCTTCACCGTCCTCATCGGCTCCTTAAAGACACAGTGGTTTGCAGGGGCCCCTGATTTTTTAAATTTTACATTTTATTTCTTGATTGGCCAGGCTGGGTCTCTGTTGCTGCACGGAGTTTTTCCTCTAGTCGCGGCGAGCAGCGGCTGCCCTCCGGTCTCCGGGGCTTCTCACTGCCGCGGCTTCTCTTGTTGCCAAGCGTGGGCTCTAGACTGCAGGCTCAGGAGTTGTGGTGCATGGGCTTAGCTGCCCCTCTGCATGTGGGATCTTCCTGGACCGGGAACTGAAGCCGTGTTTCCACTGGCAAGTGGATTCTTCACCACCGAACTACTTAGGAAGCCCTGGTGAAGTGCCTGGTGAAGAGCTCAGTCGTATCTGACTCTTTCTGACCCCTTGGACTGTACCCCACCAGGCTCCTCTGTCCATGGGATTCTCCGGGCTCTAGAATACTGGAGTGGGTTGCCATGCCCTTCTCCAGGGGATCTTCCCAACCCAGGGACCAAACCTGGGTCTCCCATATTGCAGGCAGATTCTTTACCATCTGAGCCACCAGGAAAGCCCCAGGAAACCCTGGGACCCCTCTTAAATGTGGTCCCCAGAGTCAGAAAGATGCAATGAAAGATACACAACCAGCAGAGGCTATAGTCTCCTGTTACATAAACAGGAAATTTCTTCTCCTTTCAATATCGCATCTTTTCCCTCCCTCTCTCCTGCTCAGGGAGAACCTTCCTCCCTAAATCTCTGTCTGTTCATTAACACAATCTGTTAAACAGAGCACACATTCGTTTAAAGGAAAAGTGGATAAAGTGATTTTTGAACATTCATTTGTCTGCTCAGTAAAAATTTATAACCTCCCAGGCATCATAAGCATTATAATTAAACACTGGGTACCAGACTCGCTGCTGGATCCATGGGGTATAGTGATGGGTAAAGTCTGGGGTTTGCCTTTAAACCTGTCTAAATACCTACACATATATATATATATATATATATATATATATATATAAAATATAACTATATCTAAGTATCCAAATACGTGTGTGCATGCTCAGTTCCTCAGTCGTGTCCTGTTCTCTGTGACCACGTGGACTATAGCCTGCCAGGCTCCTCTGTTTATGGAATTTTCCAGGTAAGAATACTGGAGCAGGTTGCCATTTCCTCCTCAAGGGGATCTTCTCGACCCAGGAATTGAACCCGAGTCTCTTGCAGTCCTGCACTGGCAGGACGATTCTTTACCACTGTGCCACCTGGGACGTCCCCACCTAAATATATAAAAATATTTCAAAATATATAAAAATGTCTAGAACAAGTGTTCACTAACTAGAACTTATAGTTTAGAAGGCAAAGAACGCAGCCACCCTTTCATCTGTGTTGTGATGGTAACACGTGACATGCACTGACTGGATAGTTTCTCTGTGCAGGTACCTTCTAAGCGCTTGGCACAAATTAACTCACTTGGTCCTCATGATCACACTGTGAGGTGGAGACTGAGGCACAGCTGCTGAAGGTCACACAACTAAGAAGAAGAGGGAGCTAGCATTCAGACACAAGTATTTTTGTCTCCTGGGCCTGCACCCTTGACCCACGTGTTGTGGTGGTTGTTCAGTCACTAGCCGTGTCCAGCTCTTTTCGACCTCATGGACTGTAGCATGCCAGGGTCCCCTGTCCTCCATTATCTCCCAGAATTTGCTCAGTTTCATGTCCACTGAGCCAGTGACACCATCCAACCATCTCATCCTCTGCTTCCCCCTTGTCCTCCTGCCCTCAATCTTTCCCAGCATCAGGGTCTTTTTCCAAAGAGTCGGCTCTTTGCATCAGGTGGCCAAAGTATTGGAGCTTCAGCTTCAGTGTCAGTCCTTCCAATGAATATTCAGGACTGATTTCTTTAGGATGGACTGGTTGGATCTCCTTGCAGTCCAAGGGACTCTCAAGAGTCTTCTCCAGCACCACAATTTGAGAGCATCAGTTCTTCGGCTCTCAGGCTTCTTTATGGTCCAACTCTCACATCTGTACGTGACTATAGGAAAAACCATACCTTTGACTATACAAATTTGTGTTGTGATATCTTGCAAATTACTAAAATAAAAGGCAGGGAGAGAGAGAGAAATGTGGTGAGAGAGAAAGTCCAGAGTCCTGTGCCTGGCTGGCAAAGGTGGCCTGTCCGGATCCCTTTGTGAATGAGTCATCCCTGGCGTGGCTTTCTCTCGGGCACACTTCCGGGTGCAGGGGCGGGAGGCGGGCACAGCTGCCTGAACTTACAGTGGGAGGGCTCACACCCAGCTGGACCCTGGTGTGAAAGTAATCGTGCTCTAGGCGTTTTGCTTTTAGCACGTGACAATAAAAAAAAAAAAATCGATGGATTATAATTATAGGACCTTGAAGTTGAGCACTGCCCAGACTGTAATGAAAATTCATTTATGGTATGACGACCACAGGTTAACAGCTTATCTCTCCCCAAACAGCATGGCGGTTTATCATGTTGCTGTTCAGTGCCTCTTATGGAAGGGACCAGATCACGTGCTTAGGTTGCCACAGTGATTAATAGCCTGGTTTTATAATAAGGGAAAATCAATTTCATTGACTCCTTGTGTTGGCTTAATGAGGTTAGATCAGCAAACACTGAGCTTGGGAAACAGTTGTTGGTCAACAGCCTCCGAGTGCTGACAGAGACTCTCGAAGGGTTGAACTCGGAGTGAAAACTCAGCACTTTGCCTGCAGGTGTGTGGGAAGAACCCAAGGTTTGGTCTGGGAACTGGCTTTCAAGAGGGTTTGGCAACTGGCTTTCAAGAGGGCAAGAGCTCTCGGAGACTTCCCGGGAGGTCCAGTGGTTAAGACTCCATGCTTTCAATGCGGGGAGCGAGGGTTGGATCCCTGGTTGGTGAACTAAGATCCCACATGCCACACAGCACGGCCAAAGAAAAAGCAGGCAAGAGTTCTAAAATGCAGCTGAACTTGCAGAGAGCTTTTGCACCTTAGCGGAGCAGGGAAAAATAAATGAAACAAAACAAAAACACAATTTAAAAAAAGAGTCTTTTAAAGCTGGTAGTCCCTGTCATTTCCCCATGCAGTGCTGGCTTTAAATTTTAGGAGAAGAGGGTGGGCAGCAATGCACAGAAGGGAGTGGATGACGGAACACCATAGTGACCTTCCCGAGGAAAGCATCTTGCTTCCTTCCGACTGACATGGGTTGGGGTGTGGGGAGTTGCTCTGTCACAGTGGGAGTGACTCCCTGCCTTCTGCACTCTGAGATATTGCAAGAGCCTGCTGCATTGCCTGAGCTGGGTTCATGGCCAGGGGAGAGCATTAAAAGTTCCCTCTGCCCTTGTACCCTGGTTTAACTCTGACTGAGAAGATCCCTCTGAATATCTCTCAGGCATTGGGCTTCCCTGGTGGCCTGGTGGTAAAGAATCCACCTGCCAATGCAGGAGATGCGCGTTCGATCCCTGGTCCGGGAAGATCCCCTGGAGAAGGGAATGGCAACCCACTCCAGTATTCTTGCCTGGAGAACCATGAAGCCTGGTGGGCTACAGTCCATGGAGTCACAAAGTCTGAAATGACTTAGCGACTGAACAACAACGATTTGCCAATGGGGACAGACCATCCGGAACTCCCTCTCCTTTGGGTGAAGCCTCCTGCCTGAGTGCCCCATGAAGCTGTTTCACCTGCCTCCCTGGATGTGCACAATTAATGAGCATACCATGCTCTAGAGACTACAGTAACCACCTGGGCCGAGGTGCTGAGGCAGAGAAAAGCGGCGTTGGAGAGAAGCTGCGGGTGATGTCCGCTTCTTGCTTTCTCTATTTCAGAGCCAATCGTGCCTGGCCTTTTGGAATGCAGCTGTCATCCCTAAGGAAAAAATTACGGCTGAGAACTGTGAAGGCTTTCTGTCCTGGGGCGTCCATTCTGTGTTTTGTTTCGTGTTTCTAACTTTGTCCTTTGGGTTAAAAACACGTTGTCTTAACACCAACAACACCCAAAGGTTTTAGTTCTCACTTCAGAAGATAGACATTTCTTGGCCTCTAAGCAGAAGGGGGACTACAGAGATAAGGAAGCGCTTTATAACAGGGGTCACAATGCCCTGCTGGCTGCACTCTATCAGTCAGGGCTGTCAGGATACGGTGACGAACAACCCTCAGGTATTTTTTAATCTTTTAGTGTAAAACAGAAACACTAGCTGATTCACTTCATTGTACAGCAGAAACTAACATTGTATAGCAATTATGAGTGGAAAAAAGTGAAAGTGAAGTCGCTCAGTCGTGTCCGACTCTTTGCAAACCCATAGACTGTAGCCTACCAGGCTCCTCTGTCCATGGGATTTTCCAGGCAATAGTACTGGAGTGGGTTGCCATTTCCTTCTCCAGGGGATCTTCCCAACCCAGGGCTCGAACCTGGGTCTCCCACATTGTAGACAGACACTTTACTGTCTGATCCACCAGGGAAGTTATACTCTAGCTATATAGAGTAATTTATAATAATTTTTTTCTATTAGAGTATAATATAGCAATTATACTCTAATATAAAAAAAAGAACAAGCTGAGTTTCAGGAAATCAAAAAACACTGATACAGAAGCTCCCGTGAAACAAATATTTATCATATTATTATAAAGCTAACATCCTTCTAACCAGCACTCAAGTTAGGAAATGGAGCTCAGACAGATATCCCGGAAGTCCCTTCCTACGTCCTGACCTCCTTCTCTCTGCAAAGTAGCCATCTTCTTTGCTTTCATAGGAATAAACCCCAAACTTCAATGAATTAAAATAATGAACATTGATTTCTTATTCATTAGTTGGTCAGTCAGGTCAGTTCAGTCACTCAGCTGCGTCTGACTCTTTGCGACCCCATGGACTGCAGCACGCCAGACTTCCCTGTCCATCACCAATTCCTGGAGTTTACTCAAACTCATGTCCATAGAGTCGGTGATGCCACCCAACCATCTCATCCTGTGTCGTCCCCTTCTCCTCCCACCTTCAACTTTCCCAGCATCAGGATCTTTTCCAATGAGTCAGTTCTTTGCATCAGGTGGCCAAAGTATTGGAGCTTCAGCATCAGTCCTTCCAATGAATATTCAAGGTTGATTTCCTTTAGGAATTATTGGTTTGATTACCTTGCAGTCCAAGGGACTCTCAAGAGTTTTCTCCAACACGGGAATTCAAAAGCATCAATTCTTGGGCACTCAGCTGCATGGCCCAACTCTCACATCCACACATGACTACTGGAAATCCATAGCTTTGACTACACAGACCTTTATCAGCTAAGTGATGTCTATCACTGTCACTAGAAGCTGCTCCCTCGTCTTTGTACGTTTATTCTGGGACCCAGACTGACAGAACTTTCTGGAACGTTACCATGAGGGGGGCAGAGGATACAGTGCATTCAGGGGAGAGGCACATGGGCTCAGTCTGAGCCCTGTTATCTTTTTCCATAACTCACTGACCAGTGCTGGTCAGGAGGCCCTATCCAACCTGAGCCCAGGAAATGTAATCCCACCTTGCGCCCAGAAGGGGCGCTGGGGAAGGAGCAGGACTATTTGGCAAACGCCACTGGACTCGGGGTCATTTGCTAGTTCTCCCAGGGGCTAGCCGTGTGTTTCGGGGGAGCAGCTTTTTAAATTGTTGCTCATTTATCAAATGAGGGACATTTGTAAGGTTCTTGTGAGGATGAAATGAAGTAATGCTTTGAAGTCTTAAGACAGTGCCTGGCAAACATAAGCTTAACTTGGGAGCTTATTATGAAACCTGTTTAAACATCCCATGGACAGAGGAGCCTGGCGGGCTGCCGTCCACGGGGTCGCAAAAGAGTTGGACACGACTTAGCGACTAAACAACACTTCAGATAAGACGTTCAAGATCGAGAAAGGCTCCCTCCAGGCTCTGTCTGAGGCGGGGCGGGGGTAAGGACCGTAGGACCTTGGTGGCTCAGGTTTCTCTAACCCTGTGTGTGAACACGGAGGAACGGAGCCATGGACCGACTCTGGAAGCACCTTGGAGTCTGTCTGTCTTCTGCTTCGTGACCTGTTTGAGGCGGGGATGGAGGTATACCGAGGCAGAATGGAGAGACGAGACACCTCCATCTCTAGGTTCCTCTGGGGTTTCTCTTTTGTTGTTATTGCTTCAGGATGTTGATCTTTCCCCCCACTCTTTTTTTTTTTTGGATGACAAGCAAGTGATTCATGTTCAGGGGAGGGGGCCCATCCCCGCCTTCACTGACGGCAAAACTGTCAAAAAGCCCATCCCTGTAAACACTAAACCGGCAGAGCAGACCAAGCCTCCATATGGAAAATCAAAGTGAGTTATCTGGCAGGGAGTCGCAAAGGTGGTTTGAATCAGAGGCAGAGACAGCCGTGGATATTGGGGTGGGGGCTCGGGGCGGGGGGCTGTCTGCACCCTCGTGCCAAGATGGCTGGGAACCTGGGCCAGTGAATTTCCACTCGCTGGGGAAGGCAGGCCCCGTCTGCCCTGGAAGCCAGATCACGGCAGGTCTCTGGTTTAGATTCGGCTCATCGGAGGGTCCTCCGAGCTAATTGGGGGTGGGGGAAAGCCAGGCTGTGTTTTCTTTCCTGCTTAATAACAACAAGGGGAATTGCGCACAGCTCTGGACTTTATTAGCGGGGGAATTTGACATTGTTTTGTTGGACAGAGGCTCGTCCAGGGAGCTAATCTCTCACACCTGTTTGGCCTTGTTGAGGCTCCAAGGGGCCCTGGCCTGCTAGCTGTTGGTTACCGCGGAGACAGACAGGAGGGAAGGAATGGAGGGGAGCAAGGATAGGGATTTCCCTCCTCAGTCCTAATTCTAGCAGTCTAGTGCTGAGGAGGGCACATATGCCAGCCACAGAGTTAGTAGGTGGGATGTTTGCATTTGGATTAGATCCGCCCAGCAGGACCCTTTCCCTAAATACTTACTGAGCACCTACACAAGGGGCAAGGCTCTGTCCTGTGCTAGCGGTCAGGCAGGCAGGCAGAGCGCCTGCCCTCTGGGAATTTACATATGGGTCATCACAATGGCACCCCACTCCAATACTCTTGCCTGGCAACTCCCATGGATGGAGGATCCTGGTGGGCTGCAGTCAGTCCATGGGGTAGTGAAGAGTCAGGCATGACTGAGCAACTTCACTTTCACTTTTCACTTTCATGCATTGGAGGAGGAAATGGCAACCCACTCCAGTGTTCTTGCCTGGAGAATCCCAGCCTGGTGGGCTGCCGTCTATGGGGTTGCAGAGCCGGACACGACTGAAGCGACTTAGCAGCAGCAGCAGCACCATCGCATGAGCCTGGTGGGCTACAGTCCATGGGGGTCGCAGAGAGTCGGACATGACTGAGCCCAAGGAGCAGCCTCCCAAGAAAGGCTTCCCTGGTGGCTCAGATGGTAAAGAACTTGCCTGCAATACAGGAGATGCGGGTTCGATCCCTGGGTCGGGAAGATGCCCTGGAGATGGGAATGGATACCCACGCCAGTATTCTTGCCTGGAGAATCCCATGGACAGGGGAGCCTGGTGGGCTACAGTCCATCGAGTTGCAAGAGTAGGACTTGACTGAGTGACTAAACAACCACCACCTCCCAGGAAAAAACTGGCCCAGCTCTCGTGGTTCTGGAAAAGGCACTTAGAGGTAGAAGGGGTGCCTCTGAGCATCCCTGCGGACTCCCTGCCTGTTTCTCTTTCACTGGAGCAGCCGCTAACATCAGAGGCTGTTCCCTAAGCCTGGAGTCCCTAGGCCTTTATCCTTGGGGGACAACTCTAGCCTTGCTAGCGGTCCTAAAATAATGGTCAACGGGACCTTTAGGAATTCTTCAGAGGATACATGTGGGCATAGATTCCTGCAGGAGAATGGCAAGTCCTTCACTGTGGGACTTGCCAAAGGAATGGGATGAACAGAGGGCAAACCCAGGGACTTTTGGTTGCCTGTCACACACGTTCTGGTCTTCCCTGCTGGCTTAGAAGTAAAGAATCCACCTGCCAATGCAGGAGACACAGGAGATGCTGGTTCAATCCCTGGGTCGGGAAGATTCCCCTGGAGGAGGGCATGGCAACCCACTCCAGTATTCTTGCCTAGGGAATCCCATGGATGGAGGAGCCTAGCAGGCTACAGTCCACGGGGACACAGGGTCAGACATGACTGAAGTGACTGAGCATACACACACATTCCCCCTTGTTTTTTTTTTGCTTTAAAAATTGTTTATAAGCTTTTACTTGCAAATAGGGTTATATAAATAAGAACAATAATTGATAATCACTAATTCTTTTAAGAATCACTGAGTTTTTTGTTGAGTAAATAAAGCATTAGGACATTTTCTACAATGGAGGGTCAGGGTTTCTTTCCAATTTATAGGCAGAGGCTTGTCGCTTACGTTACATTCTTCTTCCAAATATGTTAATCACCCCCAACTATGCAGGTGTTATTATTACAATCCCCCTTCTCATTTCAAGGGTGCTGGCAAAGGAGCCCGTTAATGCCGGCTGACTGGTCCAGAGGGTAGTAAACAGATGCTGACTCTCAGGGATAGCGGAAGGAGGTGTCCACACAGTGATCAGTCTCTTGACTCGAAGTGACTGGATCTGAATCTCAGCAGGGCCAGCTGAGTGGAGCACCAGACCAACTGCAAGATGAAAATGGGAGGCCCAGACCCACAGGGGACACAAAACCTCCATTCTAAGATATGATTCACGGCTGGATTGGTGTGTGCAGGAGGGGCCCCTCCTTCCCCCTAGATGGGATGGCTACGGCTCTCTTCTCTGGAGGAGCCCAGGGTGTTCACCTGACCCTGCTCCTCCGTGTGCTTGTGCCACGTGTGTCTGCAGGACCAGAGGGCTGCCCCCGGGGATGGGCAGTGGTCAGGGGCAGGGCTGGCAAACGGGAGGACATGCAGGTCCGGAGCAACAGCGGTGGACCCATCCCAGGGGGCAGGGGCAGGGGCAGGAGGCAGGAAGAGGCTGGACCACACAGAGAAGTGGCCCCAAGCCCCTGGGAAATGCTCCATCCGACCTAACTTAAAAAACACCCATTCAAAGGCAAAATTACCAAGCATTTTAAGACAGCCTCTGCAGTGCACTAAACCCCAAGCAGCGGCCCTTGGGGTCCCCTTAGGTGACTGAGCGGGTTGTATGCCTGGGAAGCCAGCGCTGACTGTTCGCTCTATCACTTCCAAGCAGTAAAAGCTTGAGAATGTTACTTGGCCTCTTGAAGCAAGAATCTCTTCATCACCAAAGTCATGATTGATGAGAGAACTTATCTCAGAGGGAGGTTGTGAAACATTAAAAATGATAATACATTTGAAGGGCTCAGAGCAGTGTGTGGCACGTAACCAGCACTCTTAGCCATTATTACGATTACAGATCCACCTGCTTGCTGTCCTATAGTATGATGTATGGTTGCCGTTTTGTTTTTTCCACCTATTTATAGTTCTACTGAAAGGTCCTTAGTCTTTCATTTGTGATTTTGTTGCCAGTGGCAACAAGATTTCATGGTATTTGATTTCAAGATATTTAGCCAAGCTTCAGGAGACCTCCTGGCTTCCCTGGTGGCTCAATGGTAAAGAATCTGCCTGCAATGCAGGAGACCTGAAGATCCCCTGGAGAAGAAAACAGCTACCCACCCAGTATCCTTGCTTGGAAAATCCCATGGATAGAGGAGCCTGGTGGGCTACAGTCCATGGGGTCACAAAGAGTTGGACACGACTGAGTTGCACTTCACTTTCAGGAGACCTACAGGGAAGATGCCGGAACCCTCTGTCCCTGACCCCACACTCCCTGATACACACACACATACACACAGCACTCACACATAGACAGAGAGTAACAGACATACACACAACACATCCCTGCTGCTGCTGCTGCTAAGTCGCTTCAGTCGTGTCCGACTCTTAGCGACCCCATGGACTGTAGCCCACCAGGCTCCTCCATCCATGGGATTTTCCAGGCAAGAGGTGGGGTGCCATTGCCTTCTCTGCAACACATCCCTAGATACACACAAGTACACACACCACCCTCAGTAACATTAATTGTTAGGGTGGAGTTTTTCAAAAAGCTCTTTGAGGAAACTAGGATGATGGTTTCAGAGTCTCTGTGAGCAGACAGCTGTTCTAACCATAAGTGGCATGCTATCCCTATAGAAGCTTGCTTTTGGGTTGGAATTATATTTTTCTATTTCAGACAGGTTTTTGCTTGAAAATAAAAAATAAAGGGTTCTGCAATTTAAAAAAAAAAAAAAAAGTGAAAACCAGAGCTCTGATGCTTGGTGCTGTAGGACCTGGACTCTGCAGCCACCTGTTTCCTGGGCCGGGTGGATTCTCCGGTCAGAGGTTGCTGACCCTGGGAAGCGGCGGCCGCTCTACGTGGGCTGACGGGCAGATCCAAAGCTGGACTCTGAGATCTCAGTTTCTTGTCTGAGGAGATGCAGAAACGAGGTGTGGCTGAGTCGACAACAGGATTTCCAGATTCCTAAGTGCCTTCCTTTCCCGCTTCACTGCCTGGCTGCTGACACTCACCTTCAAGAGGGACATAGCTTTGCGGCGGAGCTGCTCCAAAGTGGCTGAGGAACTCTGAGCTGGGCATCAGAAGACCTGTGTTCTTAGGGTCACATCTTAGCCACTCACGGTTGCGTGACATATGTGAACTACATATACCTTCCGAGCCTTGACATGCTCCTCCGCTAGGTGGGCGCCCTCTGTATCGCCTTTTTCACAAAGCCCTTATGAGGCTCCCATGACCCGTCTGTGCCAAAGTCCTTGTGGAAACCATAAAACACTCCCAAGAGGTCTGACAATGCTAAGAGTGGGCTCTTGCGCCCTTTGTCCTCAACGAGCCTTGCTCTTGGTGGCCCCAGTGAAAGCATAGGGTAGCTAGCAATAACTCGTACTGTATCATTTTTCTAGCAATAGTTTTCTTTCACTTTTTTTCCATCTGCCTCCATTAAACCAAAGTTAACAGATATGTATGCAGACTTACACATATTCACTTAAATTGATTCATTATCATCCCATATGTCATAAAAGCTTCCCTAATGGGTCAGAGGTAGAGAATCAGCCTGCAATGCAGGAGACATGGGTTTGATCCCTGGGTCTGGAAGATCCCCTGGAGTAGGAAGTGGCAACTCTCTCCAGTATTCTGTCCTGTCCTATGGACAGAGGATCCTTGTGGGCTATAGCCTGTAGGGCCACAAAGAGTCATACGTGAACACACATCATTTAAATTACCCCCTTACATGGAGTTATGCTATTGGATAGTAATGTACTGGTTATTTAAGCACCAGCTCTCTGAAGAAAATATATTCATGTTTATAAATACGTATGTTGATTATAATTCTTATTCATATAAAGGAGGTACAGCATACAATTTGCAAATACTTATAAAATATGAAATACCCTTCATCGTAAATTCCACATAACTAATTGACTCTTGAAAAACATTTCACTAAGTTCTCTTTTGCAGTTGGCAAAGGAGTATAATTCCAATAGGAACACTGGTCGATATTTTAATTTTTATTAAGGAATAAGTTGAAAGAAGATATATGTTGGAAGCTCACTTCTTAGTCAATAATGTGATTACTTCATGGGCTCAGAAGATGGTTTTTTGAGAAGAACATATCCTTGGTACATATTTGTTGGCTACTCACAAAGGAATAACTAAAGGTGTGATATATTTTTACATTTGATATGCATTATTAACCTTTCTTTCATTACTTTTAAGTCTATACAATCACAAAACTGATGTGTAGTATTTTTAGATTTCCATGGTGTTCAAGGTCCTACCATGGCTAACTCAGCTAAAAATGTGATATCGCTGAACACAGAGTCAGAGATAGGTGTGTAGCCATCAGCCACTGGACAGCACTTCCACCATATGAACATGCTGTTGTTCAGTGGCTAAATCATGTCTGATGCTTTGCGACCCCATGGACTGTAGCCCACCAGATTCCTCTGTCCATGGGATTTTCCAGGGAATACTGCAGTGGGTTGTCATTTCCTTCTCCAGGGGATCTTCCCAACCCAGGGATCAAACCTATGTCTCCTGCTTTGGTGGATTGATTCTTTACCACTGAGCCACCAGGGAAACTCCTATATGGATACGAGAGATATAGATAACCTCAAGGATATAGACAAAGGAGAAACATGGCCAAGTAGTAAGGAAGTGGTGACCTTATTCACTTTTGTTTTTGATAGAACTTATTTAATTGTAAGTTTGTAGAATTTGACTTTTAATAGCAGCTATGTTTAACAAGGGCTTCCCTGATAGCTCCATTGGTAAAGAATAAAGAATCTGCCTGCAATGCGGGAGACCCTGGTTCAATTCCTGGGTCAGGAAGATCCCCTGGAGAAGGGATAGGCTACCCACTCCAGTATTCTTGGGCTTCCCTTGTGGCTCAGCTGTTAAAGAATCTGCCTGTAATGTGGGACACCTGGGTTGGGAAGATCCCCGGGAGAAAGGAAATAACAACCCACTCCAGTATTCCCTGGAAAATCCCATGGCCTGGAGAATTCCATGGACTGTATGGTTAATGGGGTCGCAAAGAGCTGGACACGACTGAGTGACTTTCAATTTCATGTGCAACAACCGACTTATGGGACTCACACGGATTGAGCAGTTGGTCCCCACGAGCGGGTGTCGCTGGCTCCTGCACGTGACTGCGCGCTTTTCTCTTCCTTGTGAGTCTGGAATTTTTCAGCGTTCCAAAAGCATGACTTAAATGTACTAGTGCTAGGGATTCAGATGTACGGTCCTGTTCTCACGGAGTTTACATCTTCTTGAAAAAGCAAATACACAGAGGAGTGATTTAGAGCCATTTTCCAAGTGTGTACTTCTAAAAATTCTAATTATTTTTTTATTTATATTGGGGAATAGTTAATTTACAATGTCGTGTTAGTGTAGAGCAAAGTGGTTCAGATATACATATACATGACTACAAGGAGATTGAACCAGTCAATCCCAAAGGAAATCAACCCTGGATATTCACTGGAAGGACTGATGCTGAAGCTGAAGCTCCAGTACTTTGGCCACCTGATGTGAAGAACTGACTCATTGGAAAAGACCCTGATGCTGGGAAAGATTGAAGGCAGGAGGAGAAGGGGACGACAGAGGATGAGATGGTTGGATGGCATCACTGACTCGAGGGACGTGAGTTTGACCAAACTCAGGGAGATAGTGAAGGACAGGGAAACCTGGAGTGCTGCAGTGCATGGGGTCGCAGAGTCAGACCCCATGACTGAACAAGAAAATTCTTTTTCCATGTAGGTTATTACAGAATACTGAGTAGAGGTCCCTGTGCTATATAGTAGGTCCTTGTTGATTATCTACCTCATATGCATCTGTTAATTCCAAACTCCCTTCCCCTTTGGTAACCATAAATTTGTTTTCTTTATGAGTCTGTTTCTGTTTTGTAAATAAGTTCATTTGTATCATCTTTTTAGATTCAACATGTAAATGGTATCTTCTGTCTGATTTACTTCACTTAGTGTGATCATCTCTAGGTCCACCCATGTTACTGCAAATGACATGATTTCATTCTTTTTTATGGGCAATGATTTTTTTGAATTACAGATAGAAAAACCCTGTTTGATGTGTTTATTTATCCCACTATTTTCCAGTCATGTTGTAGGCTTGGCTTTTTCTCTTTGGTCTCCAGGCTTCTGGCTAAAAATTTATTCTCTCAAAGGAGAACTTTGGGTAAGGCCCTGGAGCTAACAACCATGAGGCACTGTCTTTAAGTTGGCCTTTGAAGTCTGACTATTCCAAGCAGGGCACCGTCCCATTTAGAGGAGGGGTCCTCTGAACACCTTGTGATTTGTTTTTAAACTGCACTAACCCCCTTCCTTTTTATCCTCAGAACGTATCCGGAAGACTTGCACCCTCTTCCATGGGCAAGTGCAAATTCTGGATCCCAACCGGAAATAAACATAGGGAGAAAAATTACACACACAAAAAATTACTTCCCCTTCATTTAGAATAGAACAGGGATCATGTTGAGAGGGCTTCGTCATTTTGTGGATCCCCTTCGAATCAGGGACTTTCCAAGACACAGTGGCACCTCCGCTTGTGTAAGGAGCCGAGCACTCTGGTCATTTTGCTCAGGGATGAAGGCACATACACTCATGCGCACACTCACACATGCCGAGAGACAGGCTCTCATCACACAGGAGAAGAGGCGTTTCATCCAAAAGAGGGGGCAGTGAGTCCTCTGTCATCATTGGTAATAACTCCTGAAATGGCTTGGAAAACTTTCATTACGCCAGGGCTTTATTTTCAGCCCCTGTTATCTTTTGAAGTCCTGGAGGGAGGGGGAGGGGGTCACCCTGCCGCCCGGGGCTTTTTCTAAAGAGCCTTTGTCTCTCGGCCCAGGTATTAAGTTGGTGGCGCAATCTTCCTAGGTATATTCGGTTCGTTTTTCTGCCCCCCCCCCCCCCCCCCCACGCCCCCAGCAACACCGTGCCAGGGCTGAATGTGAGCCTGTGTTCTCTGGGTCCACCGTCCCGGGTCCCACACGGGGGACTGGAAGAGAATGGGCCACAGGAATGCACCCAGAACAGAGCCAAATTGTTCAAGCCGCAGAAGAAAGAAAAAACGGATGGGGGTGGGGGTGGGGGGGGGTTGTTGGCTGGAAGAAGAAGAAAAGCTTTTCTTGTCGGTTCCATTTCTGCGGAGATATTGGAGGATAACACAGCTATTTGGGGGGGGGCACACCAGGGGAGCAAAAAAAGAAAAAAAAAACCCCGAGAGAGCCGAGGTTTATCGGCACAGTGGCCCTTACAGAAAGGTGACATTTGAGAGAACAATTGCTAGGTTGTTTGGGCACATTTGCTGTATGAATGAAGCTTAAGAAACGCTGTCTTTGGATCGCTGCGAATAGTCATCTTCATCATTGCTGTGAGCTCTCTCTCTCTCTTTCTCAGTTCCCTTATGAAATAAGGGCACACAGGTAATAAACAAAGCACTATAAAAGATCAGATCGAGGTATTCTGTGGGCTCATTCAATGTCGGGAGCGGGCGTTCGGCACACCGACGCTGGGGCTTGCGGCTCGGACCTGAGGAGGAGAAGCAGGCCTAGGCGGGACCCCCGGCTCCCTCTCCACGACCAGGCTGCATTCATCGGGGTCGTGTCCTGGGTCAGCTAGACCGAGGGACAGGGCAGAGCATGGCCGAGTTAGATCCCCTTGGATTTTGCTCCTTCTGAGTCTGGACGTTGAACCTAATGTTTTTGGTCAATCCTCTTGGCAGATCTAGGTGAGTAGCTGCCTGGGTTGAAGCGCTGTGTCAGCCGCACGGGACTTGTTTTCCCTCTCCTCAGACAGACCATTAGGTGGTGATTCTTATTTCTATTCCTTTGGCCACGGTCTAGATACTGGTGGTGACCGCAGCCTCACAGCAGCGCCCTGTCTGGCTGGCTGTTATGGGAGAGGCAGGCCAAACCCTGCGAAGGAATTGCCTTGATGTGTATGAACGAGCGGGGTGGGCTCGTTGGATTTGGGGAGATAATGAGCAATGGCTGTGTGCACGTAACAGGGTTCTCCTCCTGGCAAGGAAGCTTTCTTGCCTTGGGTCCCTGCTGGGCCTCTGCCTCCTACCATCGCCTCGTCTGTAACCCTCCCTTGCTCTGAATTTACAAGATTCACCAGAAGTGAACAAGGGAGCCCTCGGCCCTGTCTGGTTTCAAAGAGACGTAGCTCAGGCACGCGTGAGCAGCAGGCACCAGCTGTGGATCTGGTTTCTGCCCGTGAGTGGTACTCAGGGAGCATCCTTTCTGGAAAGTCCACCCACATGCAGATGCTGGTGCCCTGGGCCCCTGTAGACCGGACCTTCCGGTGGACAAACAGCTCCGTGCCTCATCGGAGCCGGGCTGTGCTTTGCTCTGCTGTTTGTTCTCCTTCTCCTGGGCCATCCTCACCGTTCCTGGGAACCTGATCTAGTAATAAAGCAGAATGAAATGATACCAGTTCTGCGGAGTATCAGGTTTGGATGAGTTTGTGCCTGTGTTTGTGGGTGGACAGGCCCCACTGAATGTGATGGACATGCTTCGGATACTCCCTTTACGAGGCCTCGAAAATGCCCATCCTGCTTATGGTCAGTGTAATAACTGAGGTGCTTGGTTCTAGGCATCCTAAGGAGAAAATTGTTTTAGCAGCTGTATCTTCCCATCTGTCTTGTCGTCAGTGAATAATTCTCAAGAGTAGTGTGTATACATTCTATACGATTAGGCTCTTTTATGTTTATGCCTTTAGCCTCAGGATTTTAGGTACTTTCCAAATGACCCGTTTATTATTATTAATTATTTTTAACCTCCATTTTGCGAAGCCAATTCAGCTAGAATTTCAGTTGCATTCCAATTTTACAAAAAAGGCTTTCTGGAGTTTAACTAAAACATTAGACTTCCCATATGGGAAAGACTCTGTGTGTGTGTGTGTGTGTGTGTGTGTGTTAGCACACACTACGAAAGTTACGAAGTTACATGCGAACAGTGGTATACTGCTTGTTCTGTCCGGATGTGTGCATGTAGATAACATGCAATATAAAATAATCATTGTGACTTGGTCGTTTACATCCAGACTCTATTTCTTTCAACAGAAGCTTGTCTGATAGCCTGCAGCATGAGAAATGAGGCTGAAGCCTGTAAAGACGTGGATTCGTAGGAACGGGGTTATAGTTAACACTTTGTAAATGTATTTCATAGACATGTGCAAAGTTAACATCCGTAGGTTTCCTCAGCAATGAACCATAGATGCTTGAGAGCTCTCTCAATTTGCCATCACATAGAAAATGTCCTTTTTTTTTTGCTCCGCATTGAGAGTTTCTTTCCCAGGCCTGTGTTTTCCAGACAGTAATGATTCCTCTGGAAACAAGAGGATTTTTAACATGGCTGCTCTAAGAGAAACCTGCCTAATATGGTAGGGAATCAGTAACATTTGAAGAATAAAGGAATGATTGAATTGTTTCCTGAACTGTAGGTAATGGTCACCTCTATATTTATTTACACACGGAGGCACTCTTTTGGGTAGAATATTCACAGAGTTATTGGACTAGCAGTCTGGACTCAACGGGCAAATTCTTTCAATGTCTCATTTATCAGTAACTTAAATGTAGTTAATCAGTCAATTGGCATTAGGTAATGCAGGAGACCACCTGCAATGCAGGAGATTCAGGTTCGATCACTGGGTCGGGAAGATCCCCTGGAGCAGGGTATGGCAACCCACTCCAGTATTCCTGTCTGGAAAATCCCATGGACAGAGGAACCTGATGGGCTACAGTCCATGCTGCTGCTGCTAAGTCGCTTCAGTCATATCTGACTCTGTGCAACCCCATAGGCAGCAGCCCACCGGGCTCCTCTGTCCCTGGGATTCTCCAGGCAAGAGTACTGGAGTGGGCTGCCATTTCCTTCTCCAGCTACAGTCCATGGGGTCGCATTAGGCGGACATGACTGAGCAATTAAACCACCGCCACGTACGTATCACAAATCTTTCTATCCTTCAAACTTTCTTTGTATGTCTCTCCTAATCATCTATGCAATCAATACATATTGAGGGGGATAAAATTAAAGGCTTCATTTTCTCTGTGATTACAGGTTTGAAATATGTCTGCAGTATAAGGATGCGGGTACCAAGTTTGGGAACAATTTAATTTCCCTCCTGAAACATATCCCTAACTCTTGAAAGGAGACTGGATGGGCCAGCAGAGTGATAGCACAGTGGTCAATGGTTGTTATTCACATAAGGTGCAAGGGGGAGTGGGATTTCCCGGTGGTCCAGTGGTTAAGACTTCACACTTCCACTGCAGGGGCCATGGGTTTGATCCCTGGTCAGGGAACTAAGATCCCACGTGCTGTAGCCAGTAGCCGAAAAAAAAAAAGTTGCAGGGGGAGATAGCACACTACTGACCACCAGCCACGAGCTGAGCTGTGATCTACAGCAGTGATGCAGTAAGCATATTGCCCAAATTGGGCAAATCAATTGCCAGCGACGTCTGGCTCCAGACATCTGCCTCTAACAGACTTACGGGGGCGTGGGGACCCAGGGCTCAGACACATGCATTGTTCACTGTTTACTTCCTCTGCTTATTAGCCTTGTGGGTGAGGGCAGCATTAAGCACTGGCCCAGTCGCCTTCTAGAACAACGTGGCAAAATGCAGAACACACTATCTTGTGTTTGGGGCTTTAAGAGCCTCTGAGGCGACCTGGCGCTGGGGAGAATTTGAGAGCAGAATGGCTTATAACCATCGCTCTTGGCTAATAATTGTGCTAATCTTTTTGAGGGAGGTTTTGTGTGCATGCATCTTCCCCCTTTCCTCAATCCCCGAGTCAGAGAACAATAGAGGAACTGTGCTTCTGCACTATTCCATGAGATAGGTCAGGGGACAGGGTGCAGAAGGTCTGCGGTGAATGACCCGCCAGGCGTTTGCCCGGAGCCATCTCGAAGGAACCTGAGACTCGGGCAATAGGCTTTGGCCAAACCAAAGGGAAAGAGTTCAGCAGCTGAGCCTTTTGAACAGCAGCTGTTTTGGGGGTCAGCAGATCCCATGCCCTTATGGGGAGACCTCAGAAGCAAGTGCAAGGCTTGCTGGAAGAGAGGAGAGGGTGTGTGTGTGTGTGTGTAAGGGGGGATGGCAAACATGCTTACCCTTAATGTCAAGTTGTCAGCTCTATGAGTTAAAATAATCTACAAGGCTAATTCTTCAACAAGGACATGCCCTCTGATGTAGCAAATGTTATTTAAATATTGTGATGAGAGTACTCCTAATAATTTAGAAAGTAAGTGCTAAGTAAATACTCATGCCTAGAGTTCAGAACAACAAGCCAAGGGTTATGAGACCCAAGGGCAGGTAAATCTCCCAGAACATCTTTCACAGTGTGCGGGAATGTCCCGTCTTCTCCCCGAAACTGGGCACATGGTCCCATCAAACATCTTGCATTTGCCACTTGTTTTGTGAATTTCCACAGGATGGCTGGGCATTGCGGAAGCAGGCTGCCCACGTATCAGCTGGGAGAAGCATGGAGGTTTGCTTTAAATTAATCTGTATTGGAGTATAGCTGCTTTACAACATTGAGTTACTTTCTGCTGTACAGCAAAATGAATCAACCATTTCTTGTTGTCACTATTTAGTTGCTAAGTTGTATCTGTTTGTGACTCCATGGACTGCAGCGTGCCAGGCTTCCCAGTTCTTCACAGCCGTACAAGTTCACATGACATGGTCTGCCCTGGTAGCTCAGACAGTAAAGAATCTGCCTGCATTGCAGGAGACCTGGGTTCGATCCCTGGCTTGGGATGAGCCCCTGGAAGAGGAAATGGCAACCCACTCCAGGACTCTTGCCTAGAGAATCCCATGGACAGAGGAGTCTGGTGGGCTTGGGCTACCTCCCCGCTCAGGTTACCACGGAATATTGGGTGGAGTTCCCTGCCCTGTACAGGATGTCCTCACTAGCTATCTATCTTACACATAGTGTCAACAGTGTGCATGGGTCAATCCCAAGTGCAGAGGATTTTAGTGCTCCTCTGCCTGTCTGCCCTGGGTTTCCCAGTTACCCACTTTCGGGGGTGTTTTCGTCTCTCCCCGCCTGCTCCCTGTTCAGCAGCTGCTGGGTTTAGGACCGAGGAAGCTGGCGTGGCTGGTGGGGAGAGGACGTTGCTAGTGTAACCTGGCAGGGCTGCACACTGCTGGCGCTGAAGCGCAGTGAAAACGAGAGGCGGTGGGGAAGTTTCCACGGCGGCGGCAGGACGAGGTAACCTAGCTGGTGGCTTCGACGCGGGATGCCTTTGGGGAGCTGCTTGATCTGAAATCAGACTGAGAGCCGGGCAAGGACACAGTTTCTCCTCTCTCAGACCCCGGGAGTTCTCCAGCCTACCTTTTCCGGCTCCCCACGAGCATTTCCAAATTGAAAAAAAAAAAGTGTGGAAAAATACAGTGAAAGCGACAGCACCTTCCCAGTTTCCGATGGTTCTGACTTTGCGATCAGCCCCCGGGAGCCAGCTTAGTGTGTCACCGTGAAGGATTGGCCGTCTCCCTGCCTCTCCTGCTGGGGGTCCTGGCTCCTGGCCCCCGGCCGGCTCGGTGACCGGCTAATCCTGTGTCCTCTCTCTCCCCAGCTTGCGACTCTGCCTGAAGGGCTTGGTTTCTTTTCCTGGAGTCAGGTTTGAATTCACTTCATTGTCACCTCCCAATTGATTTTTTTGCTAAGCAGTGGCTGAAACAGAAGGGTGATGGGTCAGGGCAGGAAGGGAGGACCCGAGTCAGCTCTCCTGTGGTCTGGAGTGCCCTGCAGAAGTCTGACGGTTTAGTACATTTCTCTGGCTTAAGGGTCAAAGCACAGAAAGGCTTGTTGTGGAACTGGGATGATACAGGGTCGAGGCTGCTGGGCAACAGGTGGAGAGAGACTCTCATGAGTGCGTCACGTCAGCAGAGTCGGTCTCTGGGGCATCCAGCCCCCTCTCTGGGCATTTTCTCTGTTTCCCGTCCCTCCTTGGGTACCATGTACCTTCATCACGTCACCTGGGTGCTCAGAGTCTCCTTGGGCAAAACCATGCATTCAGACCATTATCAAAGGCTTTCTTTCTCTTTGCATATTCCCAGTACCATTGTCCTTGAAGCCTTGTACTTTGGGGCCATCCGCTTCTTAATATGAAAAATTAATCCAAGTTAATTACTTCTTTGGGAGCTGATCTGCTGCATTATGGAATCTGATTTGCTGCTGCTGCTGCTGCTAAGTCACTTCAGTCGTGTCCGACTCTGTGCGACCCCATAGATGGCAGCCCACCAGGCTCCTCCGTCCCTGGGATTCTCCAGGCAAGAACACTGGAGTGGGTTGCCATTTCCTTCTCCAATGCGTGAAAGTGAAAAGTGAAAGTGAAGTCGCTCAGTCGTGTCTGACCCTCAGCAACCCCATGGACTGCAGCCTACCAGGCTCCTCCGTCCATGGGATTTTCCAGGCAAGAGTACTGGAATGGGGTGCCATTGCCTTCTCCGAATCTGATTTGATGGGTTACTAAAAAAAAAAAAAAAAAAAAGGGCAACTCAAAACTAATGCATCTTTTAGAAACAACTTGGATTAAAAATCCTGTTTTATTTTTGTAAAATGTCAATTGTAGTATTTTTAAATGGTAGTAAATTTATAATTTTTAATTTAAAATATTAAACTGTATATAAATATTGTGTAACAAGCTAAATGGGAAAAGATATGGAAAAGAATAGTACATGTATAATTGAATCACTTTGCTGTACACCTGAACCTCTCACAACATTGTTATCGACCATATTCCAATATAGAAAAAAAAGATTTTTAAAAAAAGTGCACACAGTGAAATCTTTCCCTCCAATAACTTGGATCCTTCTTAGTTACAGAGGTAGTGGAAACTATCAGTTTGGGGCCCACTGTTCCATGGGCATGGAAGCCATTAGATCGCACTGGCCAAGAAGTTTGTTGGATTTTTCCTATACATTGGATGGAGAAACCCGAATGAACTTTTTGGCCAGTCCAATGTGCTCTCTACCCTCTTTACATTTTTGTGTGTTTTATTTTAGAAACTTTAAACGGGGTTTGTGAAGCTATCACAGGGCCCCTCCATAGGCCACCACACATTTTCTCTTTTGTTAACTTCAAATTCCTGGAGCACGTTCATCACTGCTAAGGAAGCAACATCAACACATGGTTAATAACCAAAACCCACAGCTTGTCAGACTCGACTGGTTTCACCCCACTGTCCTCTCTGTTCCCGGATCTCACCCAGGATACCACCTCGTCTTTAACTGTTGTATCTCCTCAGCTTCCTCTCGCCTGTGATAGTTTCTCAGACTTACCTTCTTTTGATGACTTTGACAGCTTGGAAGAAGTCAAATATTTTATAGAATGTCCCTCATTTTGAGTTGGGTTAATATTTTTGTCATGGCTTGCCCGGGTTATGGAGAAGGCAATGGCAACCCACTCCAGTACTCTTGCCTAGAGAATCCCATGGATGGAGGAGCCTGGTAGGCTGCAGTCCATGGGGTCGCTAAGAGTCAGACACGACTGAGCAACTTCACTTTCCCTTTCCACTTTCATGCATTGGAGAAGGAAATGGCAACCCACTCCAGTGTTCTTGCCTGGAGAATCTCATGGATGGAGAAGCCTGGTAGGCTGCAGTCCATGGGGTCGCACAGAGTCGGACACGACTGAAGTGATTTGGCAGCAGCAGCCCGGGTTATAGGTTTTCGGGAGGACGACCAAAGAGATGAAGTCTGTTCTCATCATCATATCACAGGGATATACTATCCCCAAGACTGACCACTGATGGTGTGAATTTGCAGTGCTTGCCAGGTCTTGACCCTGTAAAATGACTCCTCTCCCTTCTGTACTATGACTCTTTGGAAGAATGGCACTGAATTCAACCCATACTACACGGGTACCTCCTTGAAGCCCCTCTAATTTTTAACACTATGGAATGATATTTTACAGGCTTTCTTGTGCCTTATCCTTTTTAAAAAACATATTTTAGAGAGTTCTATATCAGTATTGAAAGTGTCCACATTCTTTATTAATTTGCATTTATTCTATCAATGTATTAATAACATATCAGGTGGCTCAGGGGTAAAGAATTTGCCTGCAATACAGGAGATGCAGGAGACTTGAGTTCGACCCCTGGGTCAGGAAGATCCCCTGGAGTAGGAAACTCTAGCAACTCCAGTATTTTTGCTTGGAAAATCACATGGACAGAGGAGCCTGGCAAGCTACGGTCCATGGGGTCACAAAGAGTCAGACACAAAGACTGAACACCCACACACATTAATAGCATAACAGATTTAATTAATGCCCTTGTGATGGGCATTTAGGTCACTTTAATATTTTGGTCTCATAACAATGCTGGAATAAATAACCTGGTTCATGTTCAAATATTCCTGCAGGATAAAATCCTGAAAATTGAATCACTACTTAAAGAGAATGTGATTTGTAATTTTTCATGCTGTTGCCAAATTACCTTCCAAAGATAGTGAACCAATTTATGCTCTTCTGGGGGGAGCCTGGTGGGCTGCAATGTATGGGGTCGCAGAGTTGGACACAACTGAAGCGACTTAGCAGCAGCAGCAGCAGGAAGATATAATCAAAATGATTCACTGGAGGGAATTTCAAGTTGGTGGAGGAAATATTTTTAAGTTGGTGAAGCATTCAATGTTTCTGCAAATCTTAAATCATAGCAAAACAGGGGAATAAAATGTTTAGAAATCCAATTATTTCAATGCAACCTGGTCTGTGAGAAAATTTAATGAGTCTAGAGCTCAGCCTGGGGCTTCCTCCATGGTTAGCGGTAAAGAATCTGCCTGCAGTGCAGGAGATGCATGTTCAATTCCTGGGTTGGGAAGATTCCCTGGAAGAAAACTGCATTGACAGAGGAGCCTGGTGGGCTAGTCCCTAAGGTCACAAAGAGTCAGACACGACTGAAGCAACTGAGCACACACAAGCACACGATAATAATAATAGTGATAACAATAGCTAACATTCACTGAGTACTTTCCATGAGCCTAGAATAGAGTTAGTACTTTACCCGTACTGTTTCCTGGTAACAACTAAGGCAGGCAGCTATCATTTTTCACGTTTAGAAGGCAAGAACATCGAGGAAACGGCGGTTAAGTTACTTGCCTGAGATTGCATGGCTCATGATAAGCCATGCACACATACCCTAGTGATTATGCCTGTCAGTACCATGTTCTGTGGCAGAATAGTGCGTGGAATGGCAACATTAGGTTTTGCAGGAAGAACCTGGCAGAAACTGTCTCTGTCCTCGAGGGTTTTTATTCTGGTTGAGGCAGCAACACCTGGATGGCCGTAGGGTTGCTGCTAAAACACAGGACACCCAGTCACATTTGAGTTCCAGATAAACACCAGTCTTTCTAGTGTAATTATCTCTCAAATGTTGCATGAGACATATTTATAACAAAACCTATCCTTTGTTTATATAAAACTCAAATTTAGCTGGTTATATTTCCAATAAAAATGATTTAAAAAAATATAATTCTGTGCAAACATGTCAGGGGACATTATCCTAAAACACGTATTTGTTACTGATCCGAAATTCAAATTTAACTGGATATCTTGCATTTTTTATTTGCGAAATCTGGCAACTTTATATGTAAAGCACTTAGAAAATACTATGCTGACGCACCATATACTCTGCACTCTTCCTTATCCTCACCCCCAGATTCCCTTCTCCCCATCTCTGTGCTCTTTATCTACATTCTTCCTGTTAGAGTTCCTCTCCACCTCACAAACTCCATCCATGATCCACAGCCTTACGACACAGCAGTCAAGTTCTAGAGCTATGGCCCGGCGTATGCAATAGTCAATATGGAGGCAATTTTTTCTTTCTGCTTGGGGTGCCCAGCCCTGGGGAGTGTTCTGCAGCTCCTCAAGCCTCCACTCTCCTCCAGGAACACCCTTGTCTCTGCCTGACTGCTCTGTCCAACCCCCTACCCCATCCCAAGGTCCCCATCCGGCCCAGTGGCGCGCATGGCTTTGCATCTGTCAGGTCACTGCACGTTCATTAATATTCACCAAAGTGTGGGCTGGGGGCAAAGGCAACCCGGCAGCAAAGGCTCATTCTTTATCCTGTCTCTGAGATAGGCTTTCACGGGCATCGCGGCGAGCTGGTGGGGTGGGGTGGGCGGGTGCTCCCGGCCCACTGGTTAACAGTCACTGCCTGTGTATTCTCCAGGATGGGGGCGTTCCGCCGGCTATTTTAAGGCCAGACTGGTGAATGTTGGGTTCCCCTTCGTTTACCTAGGCTCTCAGTATTTTCCCTGGCATGCTCCGTAGTGGTCACAGAATGTGGGAAACCAGGCAAGGGAAAAAATTAACGCTCTGTGATGATGCCCCTGGTCGCTGCTGCTAAGTTCCATGGAAAAGGCAGGGGTTGGGGGAGCAGGGGGCACCCTATCTGTGTCTATGGGTGTCCCCGAAAGCTTTCAGCTATCTTGGCACCTACTCAACTCTAGATATGGTGGAAAAAGAAAACTGGCTGCAAACGCTGTCCGAGGACCGCCTGGCAGCCCAGTCTCCACCCTCTCCGCGGAGTGCCTTCACCCGCACTGAATGCCCCTTTATCGGCGAGCGATACTGAACTTTTCAAAAATACTGTGTAGGTCCTTGTGTCCCAGATGCCTGTGGCATGCAGGCTCTGCTTCCTTTCAAGGGTGTTGGCTGAAAAACCCACCCAGAAACCTGAGAAAAACTTCTCCACTTGGCATCTCGAGAGGCTGACACCAACCGCCTGTTTCTTAGCCCACTGGCCACAAGCTACCTAGTGGACAGTTATTATAAGGAAAGGAAGCAACTTCAGGACCGGGAATTCTGCCATGGGCAAAGCACAGTTATTTAAAAGCCCCACAGGGAGCATTCCCCTCCATCACTTAGATGCAAATGGTGAAGTTTTAGTTCATCACCTTCTATGGGCTGGAGACTGGCTCTGCAAGAACGTGCCTCTTGTCCTTCTGCAGGTTTGGCCCTCTTGGTTAGCACTGTTTCAATCGAGCCGATAGCGGAGGTTGAATCTGAGTGTAGGTCTGAAGCTGGTATGTGCCTGGGTCCAGCGTTTGTCCATGCTGTCTACGCACCAGCCGTGGGACCCATCACAGGGCGTGCACCGTGTCCTTCGAGTGTGACAGTGACGCCACGTGGTGGGCATCACTGGGCCAGATTCGCAGATGTCAGGTTAAGGGCCAGCTTGACAGATCAGCCTAGAATGCCCCTTGGGCTGCAGCTCTCCTTACACTGAATCTCAGGAAGAGAAGTAGGTTTCTCTCCAGTACTCGTCCACCCACTCGCATGCCTGTTTCACTCTTCCTGATCACACCTGAAGTTGAGAGGTCCACTAGAAGATTTTTCAGTCATTTATCACATATTTGTAACTGAGTTCTGTTCAGATGAGAGTGATGTATTCTCACTGCTCTTTCATCAAATATGGTCACGGAGGCCACACCCCAGAACTGGTGTCTTTCTGTCCCTACCTGGATGGGCTCTGTGGACTGGAGGACCACTTGTGTCTTTAACTGGTCAGAAAACAGAATGTTAAATGAGGCTCTGGTTGACTCACATTGGACTTCAGGATGTCACAAGCAACCTGCCTGCACGTGTGCGTGCTCAGTGGCTTCAGTCGTGTCCGACTCTTTACGGCCCCGTGGACTGTAGCCCACCAGGCTCCAGCCCACCTTCAGAATAGCCTTATGAGACATATACTATTATTGTCCCCATTTTCCAGATCAGAATGTTTAAGCTTAACGTAACTAGCAAATTGTTGTCACCTTTGAACTCAGATTTTTCCTTTTTTTAGGGCAAATATAGAGTTTTATCCATCATTTTTTTTGCAACCAAGCACTTCATCTTATATTAAGATTTAAATACCACTTACCGAGTTCTGGTGCTGTTGGACGCATATTTAACTATTAAATATTAATAAGTGTTAAGATATTTCTAGAACCAGAGTAAATGAGATCATTTTGGTGGTTAATAGTTACTGCCACAAAACACTCTGCCTTGTTTATTACAATGAAGGCTAAAAACTGGAGACATTATCCTACAGAAAGTTTGTAACAGCTTACATTCCTATGAATCACGGTTGTGTCTCACAGAGAATGAGACACAGATTTCTTGAGATCGATATGGTTCTATAATAACTGTAGAAAATTTAGGTTTGTTCAATAGCTGGAAATTTGTTATTTCAAATGTCAGCATGAAAGCTGTTCAGCTGAAGCTGGTCCCACCCCGATTCTGGGATGAGTCTGGCTCACAGCTGGTGACTGGGGTAGGGGAAGAAGATGTTATATAATGTCTACAAAAGTAACGGAAAGTTGACTTAAGTGCTACGATAACCAACGGTTAAGATAGAGAATGAGAATCTACAGCGATTTAAGAATATATTTTCTAAGCATCATATCCAGACTTCCCCTTACATCCTCTGTTCTTTATTCCTGAACCTGACAGTGGTGTGGCAGGGGATGTGGAGAAAACAGAGGTTCCACAGCCATGCTTAGAGAGAGGAAAATCAGACGTTTCTTTTCAATCATTTCTCTGTACCTAGCTTGGGTGTTCGGACTACTTTTTATTTCCTCTGCTCTTTTTTCTTTCCTCTTCTCCATTCGTTCAACCTTGGAAAAAGAAGTCCAATTTTCCCATCTTGAGCCATAAATATTTTGATAAGGAGCTTGTGCTGTGCTTAGTCATTTAGTCATGTCCGACTCTTGGTGACCCCACAGTCTGTGCCCCGCCAGGCTCCTCTGTACATGGGGATTCTCCAGGTAAGAATACTGGAGAGGATTGCCATTTTTCTCCTTCAGGGGATATTTCTGACCCAGGGGTTGAACCTGCATCTCCTGTGTGTCTCCTGCATTGCAGGCAGATTTTTTACTCGCTTCCTTATCCCCTATCCCGCCTCCAAACCAAAATAACATCAACTACATCGGCATGTGGCCCCTAGGAGGTCTGGCCAAACAGCAAGAGGCAGGCACAAGACCCAGCTTCCTCTTCAAGAGCTGGGTTTTAATTCTTGATTGTATCACGAGCACACGGAGCAACACAGAGCTCCCCAGTGCCGGGAGAGAAAGTTGTTAGGACTGAGGGGAGTGGAAGCTCTCCTGAGGTGTATGGGGAGGAGGTAATGGTTTTCACTGAATTCCTTTTTATATTTTATTTAGATTAAGTTCTGCTCAGCAGGGTGATTTCTTAATTAGAGCTGCCCAGTCAGGCAGACCTCCAGCTCAGACCCCTGTGTTGCCGTCTAAGGTTTCATGAGGGACCTTATTTCCTGAGTTCTAATATTTGAATAGTATGCAGTGGATTTCAATGGGAGGAAAAGACATGTAATTTAATCATCTTTATTAGATTTTGCTCACGGATTGGGAGAGGGGAAGGAAAGAGGAGGGACATGTGTCCTCTCTTTGTTAACTTTTTTCTTCTACTCTTCCTTTCTTCCAGTGGTTGAAGGAAGAGCAGACTCCACGGCCGTTTCTTTGTCCTTCATTTTTCAAACAAAGAAGCTAAAGGAGAACCTCAGGCCCCCCCCAAAAATCGCGTTCCTTGCAGGACTTTTCAAGACTTGGTGGACAGATTTATGTAAACAAATCACTGTTCCTCCTTTGGTAACCTCGATCCTGAGAGTGAACACGGGTCTCTCATCGATTTTTGCTCTTTCCATCACTGTAGAAGTTTCAGACTGTGCTCAGCAAGACATCACAGAATTACTCAGCCATAAAGAGAGGGAAATCATGCCACTTGCAGCGACAGGGATGGGCCTAGAGATTGTCATGCTGAATGAAGCGAGTCAGGTGGAGCAAGACAAATGCTGTATGAGATCTCTTGTATATGGAATCTCAAAAAGTGGTGCAGACAACTTGTCTACAAAATGAAGAGTCACAGATAGGAGACAAGCTTATGATTACCAAAGGGAAAGGGAGAGGCAGGGATACCCTGGGAGATTGGGACTGACATATACACACTAGTATATATAAAATAGAGAATCAACAGGAGTCTACTGCAGCACGTGGAACACTACTCAGCGCTCTGTGTTGACCTCAATGGAAAGGAAAGCCAAAAGAGGGGGCATGTATGTATATGCACAGCTGAGTCACTCTGTTGCACCTGCACTGCTGGCAGGTTCTTTACCACCTGAGCCACCAGGGGAGCCCTAAAAGTAACAGAACATTGTAAATCAACTATTACAACAATGCAAATTAATTTTAAAAACAGACCTTATGAGATGGAGGAAGATTAAAGAAAGAAACGATCCATAGTGTATTCTCTTACCTGCCCTAAACTGGCATCATTTTGGGCACCATCCAGGGAGGAAAACCAGTCTATAGAAAGAAAGAAAGATGATCTGAAGCGGATTTAAGGAAGAGAGGTCTGGGTCTGTGGGGCTGCTGTCCTCAGGATAAGACAGGACAACTGACCAGGAACAGACGAGAGCAAGTAGGCAGCATGAGCTCTTTTTAGAGGAAATGAATCTACTGGCATTTTCAAAGAAAGACAGAATTCAGCACAGCATGTCCAAAAGAAAAAGAAAAAAACAATGTGTCCACCAGTCTCCCAAATGTCCAGCTAAATGCAAAGAAATGCACATCTTTCTTGTTTTGGGGATTCCCACTCTGATGGGCACATCCGATGAGAATTTGAGTACTTTCACTTATACTCTCTTTTCCCCAATCCACCCACAGGCACGTGTGTGTACACACACTCACGCACGCACACACACACACACACACTCTGCAGCCCACAGCTCCCCCTCATACTCCTATCCTGTTGATCTTTCTTCACTTAAAAATTATCAACGAAGAATTTATTCATTTGGGAGAATTCCAGGCACTACATTTACGTTTAGTTCCGAAGAAATGGGATCCAGACTTTGCAAACTGCGCTGTTTTGCAGATAAAACACCAAGGCAGGCCGTCGTTATCCGCAGATTCCGCCCTTTCTTTTCCCTCCTGCCTCTTTGTCTCTAAGCGATTTTAAGCTTGCTTGGAAAGTCTTATAACAGAGGCTGAACTTTTTTTTTTCACCACATCTATTTCAGGAGGATTTTTAGTTAAGGATAATGAATTTATCTCTAAACAGATGGAAGAGTTTTACCAAAGCCAGAAAAGACACTTTGGCTAATATCCCCTATAGGCTGATCTTAATCCTCTCATTGTTCAGAATGCTTGGTCTCTGAGAGTCTTATTTCGGTGCCAAATGTCTTTATTAAATCATTATATTAACATATGAAAAAAAATTCCATGACAATGTGCTTCCCTGTGTGATCAAAAGTTATCCACAGCTCTGCTGATGGCCTATTTATTCTGAAATCCAAAAAGGTAAAATTCTGGTGGAGCCCAATGTTTGGCCAAGTTTCTCAAAATTCACTGTAATATGGCTGGAGGGTTACTAGGTCCTAGCCAGGAAAAGGTCTAAATTTAATCAAGTTAGTAGTCCCCAACACAAAGAAAATGAAAAATGGGCCTTCCATTCACCCACAGAAATGAATTCTTGGCCACAGTGTCCTGTGGTTTGACCTGTAGAGACACAATGAGTATGTCATATCCATTTTGATTAAAAAAAAAAAAACCCAAGTGGCAAATTCAAAGACAAATTGCCCTAGTGAATCCAGGGGTGTGGAATGGGGTTTGCAAAGTCAAGAGATAAAAAGAAGTATAAAAAGGAAAAGAAGAAGAAAAAAAAAGAGAGAAAGAAAAAACTCAAGAGAAGCACTTTGGTGTATTCGGATATTGGATTTTGAAAGTAAACTAAAAATAACAGTAAGATTTTTGAATGCAAAATTAATGTATGTTCATTGTTGGGGGGAAAAATCACTCAACTCTACCACTGGATGGAAATTTGTGTATTTGTTGTGGATTCCTAGACCTGATTTCTGCCTTCAGGCAGAAGTGAGCTTGAAAGAGTGGAGCCTCAGAACAGCGGTGCCCAAACTCCGGGATCTAATGCCTGCTGATCTGAGGCGGAGCAGATGTAGTAGTAGTAGACATAAAGTGCACAATGTGCTTGATCATTCCGAAACCAGCCCCCCATCCCTACCCTGCCCATGGAAAAACTGTCTTCCCTGAATCCGATCCCCGGTGGCCAAAAGGTTAAGGACTGCTGGTCTAGAGTCACAGGGCTTTACGGGCACCGTGCATGCTCAGTTGCTTCAGTCTTGTCTGACTCTTCGTGACCCCATGGACTGTAGCCCACCAGGCTCTTCTGTCCATGGGGATTCTCCAGGCAAGAATACTGGAGTGGGTTGATATGCCCTCCTCCAGGGAATCCTGCTGACCAAGGGACTGAACCTGCATCTCTTATGTCTCCTACATTGGCAGGTAGGTTCTTTACCACTAGTGCCACCGAGGAAGCTCCTTATGGGCACTAAAATAGAACCTCAAGAAGAGACCAAACTCCGAAGGTTCAAGGACTATGGCCTGTCAGGTGCAACTGGAGGGCTGGGTGGACCAAGCAAAGGCAGTTGTCAGCAGGGTCCAGAGGAAGCAGTGGACACAGCGGGACGTGCGTGACTGGAGACCTTGGGTAGCAACGTGACGCAGCAGAAGAGGTGGGAGGAGTGTGGCCCAGGCCAGAGAGTGAAGGGGGTGGGCAACGAAGAGCCTGACCCTGGAGATGCGTGTCGAGTCTTTAAACCTTTCAAAGATGGTTAACCTTAATGACCTTTCTTGCTTCTTCCACATGCCTTAGTAGCTCATATTATTCTGAACTATCTGCCATGTTAAAAATAAATGTTTCAGAGGGCTTCCCTGGTGGCTTAGTGGTAAAGAATCCACCTGCCAATGCAGGAGACACAGGTTTGACCCCTAGTCCGAGAAGATCCCACATGTCTCAGAGCAACTGAGCGCCACGACTACCGAGCCTGCGCTTTGGAGCCCAGGAGCTGCCACTGCTGAGCCCGCGGGCCCTAGAGCCTGTGCCCAGCACTGAGAGAAGCCACGGCAGTGAGAAGCCCGTGCACCACAACCAGGGCAGCCCCGGCTCTCTGAAGCCAGAGAAAGGTCCTGAAGAGCAACGAAGACCAAGTGCAGCCAAAAATAAGTGAATAAATAAATAAATAACGTTATAAATAAATAAATTTATGTTTGGGAAGTAAGGGTGATTTTCCTCTTTTCACTTTAATTGCAACTGTAACGTACTCATGATCTGGCACCCCATGAGGTCTGGCTGAGGGACCCATGCTGATTTAGTGACTGCAACTATGCTGTTGTCCAGTCGCCCAGTCGTGTCTGACTCTTTGCGACCCCACGGACTGCAGCACGCCAGGCTCCCCTGTCCTTCACCATCTCCCGGAGTTTGCTTAAACTCAAGTCCACTGAATCAGTGATACCATCCAACCATTTGGTCCTCTGTTGTCCCCTTCTCCTCCCAATCTTTCCCAGCATCAGGGTCTTTTCCAGTGAATCGGCTCTTCACATCAGGTGGTCAAGGTACTGGAGTTTGAGCCTCTGCATCAGTCCCTCCAGTGAGCAGACTGCAGCGATGCCCGCTCTATGTGGGACATGCCCTTGCAGTTGCTTTTCTCCAGCAGAAGTAGTGGTTATGTTGGACGTCTATATGCTCTTGCCCCAGACCCCTTAGGACACATATCGGCGAGATGACAGGCCAGGATTAGAGGTGTGACTCTGGAATTAACTTGCAAAGAGGGGGCTGATTCCAGGAAAATCATAAGCATTGGAAGCTTGTGCTCTAGTCAAAGTCCCCAACCCCTGCAGGTGTGTACCCGCCTCCCCGCCAGAACAAGTCTTCCAATAAAAAAGTGAAAGGGAAGCAACAAACCTTCTCTGCATACCAGGGCTTTTGCTCCAGGGTGTGTCCCACCAGCCACAAGCTGCAGGTAGAGGGGTGCAGGTCGTCTGAGACTCCAGGACGATCACCAGCCTTTGCTTTTCGTCTGCAAAGAGGAAACAAGCTGTGTCACCCAGTGCAGGCAAAACTGGAAAGTTTAAAAAACAAAAAACTGGCCATTCGAAAAGTTGGTGTTAAAAAAACCTCTAGAAACTCCCCTGGTGTTCCAGTGTCAGAGACTCCATGCTCCCAGTGCAGGGGCTCAGGTTCCATCCGTAGTCAGGGAACTAGATCCCACATGCCGCAACTAAAGAACATGTGTGCTGCAACAGCGACTCAGCACAGCCAAAAAGAAACCTGCAGAAGCCCAACATTTGGGGTTTAGGTTGTCTGACCCCAGGGCAAGACAGACTATACACGAAAAACAAACCAATTCTAAATTAGTTTTAAAATATGCACTAAGAAGCCCTTTCCCCACAGTGCACAGGGATATTATTTATCCACAGAAAGAAGAATAAGCGACCTGCTATCTTTAAAGCCACCAGCTCGCTTCCAGATGCAAAAATGAATCCAGGGATGCGACTGCTTGAGTCTGTGCGTTTGTGGGTGAGGGTGACCCACAGTGAAGGGAGGAGACCTCATAGCTTACAGAGCCCCAAGCCCGGCTTCCTGAGACATGGAGCCGCAGGAGGCTGGGGGCTGGGGCAGGAAGAGGAGGAAGTGAGGACGCGGGGATGCCTGGGAGGGCTCGGGCCGGTAACCAAGTCCTTCGCTGGGGGCAGGTGGAAGTCTCCAGGGTCATTATCGGGCAAACTGCGATGGCGTGGAAGGAGAGAGGCTTCCGGAAGCCTCCCGTTCTCCCTCCTGCCTGCTCCCCTCCTTCTCCTAGCAGTTGATTGCAAGGAGCAGCGGAAGGAAGGATGTATCAAACCCAAAGAAGAAAGGACCCCTGCCACTCACCCCCACCGACACCGACCCTGAAAGCAGCGGCGCTTTGCGAGCTGCCAGGGCAGCAGGCAAATATGATTCCGCAAGGGCTGTTTTCTTTAGCACCAAGAGCCCAGTGCGAAGGGCCAGCTTCCATATCAAAGGCAAAGGGATCACGACTGTGCAATTCACATCAGGTCCTGGACTGGGGCTGGGGGTGTGGTCCAAGCCCCAAGATTTATGTCAAACACCAGCTGAGTTTCTAGACCTTCTGTGGCTATTCTTCTGAGCAAATATGCAAATTCAAATACAGTCTGGCTCCATCAATACAATCCTACAGTCCATACAGGGCAGGGCAGAGCAATGGGAAGGTGGGATGCCCTTCCCCCGCAGGTTATCTTCTAGATCTTGAAAGCTCATTTTTGCTTTATTCTACTAGTTTTCTACTTGCATAGATTCCCCCTAGGGGAGAGGTAGGTCCTTTTTTTTTTATCATTTCCAAGTTTTAATAGAGTTTTTTTTTTATCATTTCAAAGTTTTAATAGTTTTAACTCAAGTCAACTTGAGTTGTTTTATGTTAGGTACATATATATTAACATAATCATTCTATATATGATTATACATATTCATGTGGGCTTCCCAGGTGGTGGTAGTAGTAAAGAACTTGCCTGCCAATGCCGGAGACTGGGGAGATCCATCCCTGGGTCAGGAAGATCCCCTGGAGAAGGAGATGGCAACCCACTCCAGCATTCTTGCCTGGAGAATCCCACAGACAAGAGGAGCATGGTGGGTTACAGTCCGTGGGGTCAAGGGGAGTCAGACAGGATTGAAGCAACTTAGCACAACACATTCATTTCTATTTTCTCTCCAGTTTTTCTTTAGAAAATAAGCAGAGGCTGGCCTCTCTCGCCCATCAGAGACGTCGCTGATGTTGGGCATTGTACGACTACTTGCAGGTGAAGCTGTTCATATCATCCAGAGCATCATTGTGAGCCTGATATGGAAATTTTACATGTTTAATTGCCTTAAAAAATTTGAAAGGTGGGTCTTAACTAGCATTGAAATGAATTTCACTCCCCAAGGGGAGAATGTGGCGAGGCCTGGGAGGAAATTCCGGGAGCCAGCTGGGCCTCCAAATTTGCATATAATAAGGGGCACCTGGCAATGCAGTGATTGCCTGCTTTTCCTTTCTAGCCCCTTTAACTAAGTAAACCTTAAAAGGCAGGGAAGGCTCTAGATTTCTGAATTTTCAGGTGGAACAAGAGAAGCCCAGGTTGAGGGAAGCGATTCACCCTCAGTAACTTAGGAAAGGAACGTCTCTGGGTGAGGAACACTCTATCTACTTCTGTCTGTTCTTGAGAATTGCCTGGGAAGGGACTGTGAGAGAAGGTGCTGGCACTGGTCATTTCTATGTCTTGTCCTCTTCTCTGCTGATAATATTATCTCCAGACTCCAGTTCTCACAGAGATGAAATCAAGCTTTTTATCACCCTTCTAGCACCTTCCCTATTTTCTGGATCTGCATGAAGCTGTTACTGTTGCTGCTTTCCCTTTTCTTTACATTTTCTGCAAAAAGAGTTAGGAGCTTTTAAGAACGGATGGCCACCAGGAAGGGGTACAGAAAAGACAAAGGGGCCTTGCTTGGGCGGGGCATCTCATTGCTTTGTAGGTTTGTTACCTGCTTTTTCGAGTCAGGCCCCAATGAGGGCCCTCCTGCCTGGTGTCCATGGAGCCAGTAGAGACTGTGTTCAGATCAGAAGCGATGGAAAGCTTTATCTCTATCAACAAGAACAGAGAGGTTGAAACTTCAGCTTGCTTTCACCAGCTCGGCGGTGCGTGGTGCAGCTTTCTTTCACCAGCTCGGCGGTGCGTGGTGCTGTTTACAGGGCTCCTGACCCTGGGGTAAGGGGTTCTCGTGAGTTCTCCTGGGAAGGGCCGCAATTCTCGCGGGAAGGGCCGCAATTCTCGCGGGAAGGGCCGCAATTCTCGCGGGAAGGGCCGGAGTTCTCGCGTGGCCAGTTCCCGCGTCTCTGCTCTCGGTCCGCCGCCATCTTGACTTGGACTTTCACTCAGCCACTTGTGCTAGAAAGTTCTGGGCTTGAGGCTTTTCCATGCCGCTCCCTGTAAGTCAGTGGAAGTAGACTAAGAACAAAAGAGAAGGCAAGAAAAACAACAACAACAAAAAAGGTAAGGTTTTGTTTTTTATCACCCAGATACTCTTTTTATTTCCTGGGAATTGTTAATGGGCTTTGTGGCGACAGTTCTCTTTGCTCCTCTTTTGTGCGGAGGACGGGTCTGGCGAGGGGAGGCTGTTGAGGTGGAGGGCTATGGTCCATATGGTCCTGAAGAGGTTGACAAGACTCAAGTGACTTGGCACAGTTGTCTGCATTTTGCTGTCTTTAATGTCTTTTAACTTTTCATTATCCGTACAAGTTTCCTGGGAAAGGCCTACCCTTTTCCCACTCACTCATTCGACAAACGTGTATTCAGCACATGCTCGGAGCGGAATAAGGCTAAACACTGTCTTGAAAATGTGTGTTTCTGTAAATGTCACTTCCCCATCCCTCAAGGCCCCGCCCAGCTTTTGAGAGAGCACTTCTTCGAGAAAGGATGAGCGAGGTCTAGATCCACTCTAAGCAAGCTGTCTCTTGAATCTACACTGCTGAGCTGGAGAGTGGATGGGCCTCCTCTGAAACCCCAGGGCCGCAAACTCTTCTGAAGGAGATAGAGGGTGAATTCTGAAACGGACAGTAAAAACAGCTTCTAGAGACAGCTCATTGCGGTTCGCAGAAAGCTTTCCTGTACTTTAACCAAATGAGAGGGAACTTGGGGATTTCGAGCTTAGAGCCATCACCCTTCCTCGTTGGCCCCCGAGGTTAGTTCTGAGGATACAGATGCTCAAGGCCAGGTCCCTTGATTCCTCAGGAGCACTACCATGATTGTGGACAGCTCGGCACATGGATTGTTTCCCCTGAAAAGTTAGCAGTTGCTCTCAATTGTAATATATGGGCCCCACCTCCCCAAATGATCAGGCCACATAAAGGCAGCGTTGATATCTTGCTCACCTGCTCAGTTTTCCTAGTCAGCTGTTCCCCAGGAGGCGCTAGTGGTAAACAACAACAAAAACGAACTGCCTGCCAGTGCAGGAGACTTAAGAGTCGCAGGTTCAATCCCTGGGTCAGGAAGACCCCTGGAGAAGGAAATGGCAACCCACTCCAGTATTCTTGCCTGGAGAATCCCATGGACAGAGGAGCCTGGTGGGCTATGGTCCATATGGTCATGAAGAGTTTGACAAAACTGAAGTGACTTTGCACAGTTGGCTGCTCACCAAGTATGGTCCTTTATTCACAAAACAAAACCTAAAGCATCGAAAAAGTAAAAAAAAAAAAAAAAAAAAATTCAGAAGAGGGTGGTTTTAGAGATCCAGTCTGCTTTTAGGTTTTGGGGTTGTGGATATTTCTCTGGGTGTTTTCTTGGACCCACAATAAGCATTAAACAAAAGAAAACACCCAAACTAGACCCGTCCTTCAGTTCTGACCCTTGGGCTCTTTATCAGCAGAACTCATGGGATCCAAAGTTATGGGACTCAGGACCGAGCTAATCTTTAAGGGACAAATTGTGGCACATTCTCCTTTTTAAGGGCTGTTTCAAATCTAAATATCTTTGTCAGTGATTTATGGTCTTCTGTGATTGTTTATTTAGTTTCCTACATCTTGGGGGAAAAAAAAAAGCTTTTAGGGTCAACCTGCAGTGAACAGAGGCTGGACATCTCTCCAGTGTCAGCCCAGCCTTTGGTTTCTGCCTCGACCCAAGAGTAAGGACCAGGAAAGGGGCATGTCCCAGGGTAGCAGGTCACCATCCGGAAATGCTACCCCCTCCCTTACAAGGAGGGTTTTTTTTTTGGGGGGGGGGGTGGGTGGGTGGTAAAGAAGAATCAGCAAACCAGGCTGATTCAAACAGAATATCATTCTTCATGTTCAAGCATTTTGGGTTTGAGAAAACCCTGAACACTTTGAGCCCTGGGCACTTTTTCCATTAATTTTTTAAACTGATGTATATGTCAAGGGAAATTTAATACGTAGGTTTCTGATTCATTTACACTTAACTCATCAAAATATTGTTCTGTAAGAGGCATTCGGTGTCCAAGAAATCTTAAGAGCCTTTTTATAAGCTTTTAAAGTTCTTTTTAAACGTTAAGAAACAGAAGTTGCAGTCTCCCCAAAGTAAACAGGAGTGAATCCCTGGTGGTGGGGGAGGGATGGAGGGAGGGGGCGGGGGGTGGACAGTGGGCGCCAAGACACACTGACCTCAGCCCCCAGACACCAACACAGAGTCCAGTATTTTCCAGCCCACTCCTGCTGCTCAATGCCTCACCCACTATCGGGGAACAATCGGTGGGCCTACCTTTTAGAATTCTGAAGGCAAAGACAAGCTGTTTCAGGGGCCCTGCTGTTGGCAGAGAAATCTCCCAAGTGTTCTCTAGAGAAGCAGGATATAGACTCCAAAATTTTACTTCCAGGCAAGACCCTTTTTTCCCCCCTTCAAAGAAAGTGCTCATAATGTATCCTTTCATTTATAATTTTATGAAGGTCTCAATTGAACATGTAAAGAAAGTGGAAAAATTCTAAGTTGCCATGGATGTTTGGCATTTTTCCCACTCTACTAAAATCTACTTTCTCCCCCAAGCAAAATGGTTTCAGAGACTCCAATAAAAAAGTGGGGAGGAGGACAGCGAAGCTGTCTGGAGTCAGAGTCTTCACGAAATACGGTTGTTCTTTAATTGTCGGAGTGTGAGCTACTTAGGTTTTCGCCTTCTTTTGCCTGGCTTCCCTTGTTATTAATAAAAGGAGTCTGTCTTGCATTTCAGAATGCCTGTGACTTCTGAAAACAGGCACTCGCACATTTTATCTCATTTTACCAATTAATATGCAAAGCAGTAGATGTCCCAGAATCTAGCATTTCTTGATTAGGTTTGTTTGTTGTATGTTTTTGTATTTCTAAAAAGAGGAGGAAACTTGGCAGTAAAGGATGTCATCAGTGATAAAAAACAGTTTGCTCTGTTTTTGGATTTTTAAAAATCCATAGTCTTGAGCAAATGCATAAATATTCAGAAAAGGAGGCAAGGAAAAATATTAGACAGCAGTTCTCAGATTTATTTATTAAGCTTTTTCCTTGGTGTAAGTTTCAAGTAATTTATATTAGCAATATGATTTTCTCCTCCTCGTTTTAAACAGATTCAGGCCTTCCTTCTAAAAACTGATATTTTACTCAGACTGAAATATATTTTCTATTGTTATCTTACATTTCAGGTTCAGAGACCAAGATTTTTTTTATACACTGTAGAAATTGGTGATAATACATCAGGTCAAGGGACTCCCTGGGGGTCCAATGATTAAGACTTCACCTTCCAGTGTAGGGGGTGCAGGTTTGATCCCTGCTTGGGGAGCTAAGATACAAGATACAGAACAAGAAGGGAAGTTGGAGGCTAAGGTGGGCAGGACTCTTGTCACAAAGTTCAGGGGGAATGTTTCGTGAGTTCTGTGCCTCACCTGTGGGTCCAAAGCCAGCGTAGATGCTGCATGCTCATCCTTTGCAAGGACCTTTCCAACAGAGTTTCTTGAGACACATATTTTTGTAACCTGGTCAAATGTTGCTGCCCTGCCGGCTTATTCGGTAAGGAATGCGACACTTCTGTGGTGTCTGGTATAGATACAGAGATTTTCGAGGCACTGAATTTAGAAATCCTACCAGGAGTCCCAAAAGGAAGGTGAGAAACGTCCTTCTGAAAAACAGAGTAGACTTCTGGGTACTTTAAGATACTCATCTTTCACTTATTACTTAAATTTTTTTTTAAGTAAAATGCTGTAAAATTTCAAACAGCATTATTATCATGTTTCCAACTATGAGAAATGAACATGAAAATGTTAGTTGCTCAGTCGTGTCCGACTCTGTGTGATGCCATGGACTGCAACCCGCCAGGCTCTTCTGTCCCTGGGATTCTTCAGGCAAGAATACTGAAGTGAGTAGCCATTCCCTTCTCCAGGGGATCTTCCCGAGCCAGGGATCCAACCTGGGTCTCCTGCATTGCAGGTGAATTCTTTACTGTCTAAGCCACCAGGGAAGCCATTCCACTGTTACATTATTTGTATTCTTTTAATTTTTCTCCTTTTGATAAAAAACTAATACAACATATCTTTATAACTGCTTTTTTTCAAAGAACTCTGAATGTTTAATTTTACAGCACTTTCCAAAGCATAGGTGCCTCTTACTATCCCAAAATGTCAGTATTTTTTTCTCCAGTATTGCTTCTGTGCTACTTAAATTATCAGCTGGCAAAGGAAATTCTTGTCCAGGGAGGGTAAGGCTCTACTTCTTTTCAGTAAATTTCTAATTTTTTTTATTTCTTGAAATTTCTGTAGAAACGGCTGATGTGAATACGTGGACATGTATTGAATAGTTTCTTTCTGGTAGGTTTATGATTGTTCTGTTTGATTGTGACAATTGCCCCATTTTGTGACTGAGAAAATTGTGTCTTAAGGAAGTCACCTGATAGAGATTTTTCTTCTTTGACTGCACTATATGTGGCACACAGGATCTTAGTTCCCCAACCAGGGATCGAACAAGAAGAAGCAGGGGACACGGCCCTGCAGTGGAAACACAGGGTCTAAACCACTGGACCACCAGGGAACTCCCATGATGCTGGTACTGATTAGATGAATCAAAACGACTGCTTCAGTGCCAGGTTACTTGAGAACGTTTTCTGGACAGTTTCCTTGTGGTGATGTTTGTGTTGATGACCCAGCATCACAACAGGGACCTCTGAGTGGAGAACATGTGGCAGAGCTGGTCACATTTCTTTGACGTAATTTTTTTTTTAAGTTCCTAGGAATAATTCTTATACTCAGAAGCATATTTGCTCATCTGAGTTATATGTGACTGTTTCTAGTTTTTCTTGTTTCTAGTTTCTAGTCTGTTTATAACCCATTTAATGAATACTGACTAGTGGCTGGATAAGGCTAAAAATAGAAAGATTATACACCCAAATGCTTGGCTTTGGTTGTATCATCTAGTAGGGGAATTATAGAGGGAAACAGTTAGAAAACCATGTCAGAAGGTCAAATGCAGGTATTTTGCAAAACACTTAGCTTTATCTGATGACTTTCAACTTGGCCATGACGTCCTGTTTAGGAAACTAGTATCCTGCTTTACTAAGAGTACAGAAGTGCCTTCATAACTTGTACAAACACCCCAGAATTAACATCGTTTCTGCTCTGTATACCTCACCTCAGGTAGATCTTTGGATTTGTCATAAAACATCAGATTAGTCTGATGCAAACTATGATTCCTATTTCTGGAAGTAGGCAAATGATGCCAAAAGCCATGCTTCATTTTCAGTTCCCTATACTCTTAGTCATGAGGAAAGGAGAGAGGCAATTTCTAATTAATCTCTAATTGTAAAAGCTTTATTTGAACATTAAATAAATACCTTTCGTTCCACTTAGATCTATAGTCCTAAACATCTTAGAGCAGTGATAGAAGCCCCTTCCCCAAACTGCCTTTTTCTTTATGGACCATTAAATGCACAGAAAACACTAATTAAACGATCATTAGCTTGAGGACGAATAATTATAGATTTACATGTTGCCTTTTATGTTCAAATAGCTGCGTAGGCATCAGCTAATTAATCTATGAATGAAGAATACTTCCAGTATTACTCTGTAATTAAGACAATCTCAGGGGGACAAGAGGATTGCCAACGGGGGAGTAAAACAGTTCTGCAAGCCTCTGTAGCGTTTGTTTTTTCATTGGTCAGGTAGAATGGCCAGACCTGAGTTCAACTGCCAACTCATCACTCTCATTTACAAATAAACTCATTTTTGAAAGGCCAAAGTTTTATAACTGACGACGAACTGGAAATAAAAACAAACGAATAACGATAAGTATTGCCTTTAATCTGAACCTTTTGAGTTACTTTTAAAATTTTTATTCCCCATGAACAGTGAACTTGAGTCTGTTTCATGAGATGTGGTAGACTTCGTTTTTTCTTCACTAGCGTAGTCTTTTGTGGAAGCTATTGCAATGTGTGTGCATGTGTGTGCCTGTGTGTGTGTGTATATGGTTAGGTGGTAGAAATTAATACTTTTTTCAGGACTTTCTTTTCTGATTGTTAAGGATTTGGTCCTAAATATAAATTGAGAAACTGACAAACAGAATTTTGCAAGTGCTTTGGGAAGCCAATGCTTGTAATCCAAAAAAGTATTTTGTTCATTTATTGGATGTTGGAAATCTCTTTGGAGTAATGATGGATACAATAAAGTGAAAGATGTCTTTATAAACTCATGGCCAAATTGTAACAGAATGAGGATCATTAGTTGAAACAAGAGGTTGTCCTCAGTGTTTTCATCTGTATGTAGGGTTGGAGGTTATGCTGTATTGAAATGTTCAACTCCTGTGACCAAATGACCATGTACTTTCCCTGAAATAGTTTTCTCAGCTTCATAGAATAGACATAATAATAAGTGAATTCAAGTTTCTGGATTTGATTGGTTTCAAATGAGCTTGTGTTGAATGCTAACTTTTCTCCAATTCAGTAACTAGCTTGTATATGAAAATTAAACATTTGGGGAAGTTTTCTCTGTTAATTTTGGAACTTGTAGCTCAGCATTTATTTGTATTAATTTATCTTCCCAGCCCTATCCCCCAACCCTTCACCTACTTGCAGTAAATTAAAGTGATGATGTGCTTTTAAATTACAGTTTTGTAACTGGGTGTCTTTGGGAGTAGTAACTTAATTTTCTCACTATGAACATGCAGTTTCCAACCTGTCAAGACAAGCATAGAAGTACCAAGCCACACAGGCATTCTGATACGAAATTTGGAAAGTTGAGGTTGTTAGAAGAACTAGAAAGCACAGATTGCACTCAGTTTGGACAAAGATAAACAGAAAACATGCTTTTTTATGAAATCAGAGATTAAATAAGTTGATGGAATCAAGCCTAGACATTCGCATAAGCCAGAGTGGAAAATTATAGACTAAAATACATCTGATATCAAAGAGAGTGACTCTCTCCAAAAGCCTTCACTTTTTATTGGAACCAAGTATTTTTTTTTTAAGCTCAGCAGCTCCTAGGATTTTAAAAAGAAAAATAAAATCCTGCAAACATTGTGGCTTTTATCCAACACTTTGTGATTTTTTCAAATGACCAGATTTGAAACTTGAATCACCTCACACCTAGGGATTTTTTTATGTGTGTTTTAATTTGCGAGGCATATCCACAGACAAAATGACTCATGAAAAACAGAATCAGCCTAATCTCTCAGTTGGCCCTATTCCTCCATCAAATCGAGAAAGTCAGTTTTGCCTTGGGATTTCAGAGTGTCCCCAAGTAGCCTTTAAATTTATGCAGTGTTCATCTCACAGCTATGATCACTGGTTTCTTTTGAAATGCACTTAAGCTCTTGCTTAAGTAAATTCATTCATGAACAATTATTTGGGAAATTGGAAAATCCTTTTCTATGTGAAACCTTTTTTCCTGGGCCGCCTCCTAACTTGAGATGATGACTCTTGGTTCACACAGCCTGCAGATCCTACTCTGCGAGCTTGTTTTATAGAGGCAGGAGAGCCGGTGGTAATGTAACCTTGAAATACACTTGGCAAGTGTGTAAGAGCTAAGATAATGCCTTTGGAGGGTTACTCGTGGCCACTGAAATGATAATCCACAGAAAGTCCCTGCAGGCTGAGCTCTCCTTCGTGGGGAAACAGATGGATTCTAGTGCACATTTTTTCTTAGGAAATCAAGTCTTGATTCTCTTGGAGCTGGTAATGCTAATGTCACTGTTCTTTTCCTCAGAGGTAGAATGAACTTGGTTAAGAAACAAAAGTCTATTCATTAACAATTCAGACTGTGCCCTAAATATCGTGGAAGCCTAATAACAGAAGAAGAATAACAGCATCAACAGTTGAGAAACACAGTCTAGGAGAATTTTGTGCTGTGCTCAGTCGCATCCGACTCTTTGGGACTGCATGGACTGTAGCCCACCAAGCTCCTCTGTCCATGGGATTCTCCAGGCAGGATTACTGCAGTGGGTTGCCATTTCCTTCTCCAGGGGATCTTCCTGATCCAGGGATCGAACCCACATCTCCTTTGGCAGGCAGGTTCTTGACCACTGAGCCACCAGGGAAGCCCTCTAGTAAGGGGAGCAGTAGCTATAGACAAAGATACTGACAAGCTCTGCTGATGTGCTATAGCTTTGTCCCACAGGAAGAGGCTCGTTCTAACTACTGTCTTATAACAGTTTAAGGATCCCAACTAGACTAGTTAGCTGGTCTAGCAGCGACCTTGGGAATCCTCAGACTTGAGTTCCCTCACCTGCCAAATCGGGTGGGTAGGGTCCTCGCCTTGTGTCAGCTGCCCAGCTGTGTGTCTTGCCTAGGCTCCTTCCCGTTGTAGTTGTGAAGACCTCGGGCGTTGGATAGCGCCTCATTCCTGCACACCAGCACAGTTGCCGCCCTGTTCGCGGGAAGCGAATCAGACAGTGTGTGCCACATAAAGGACACGGTGCCCGGTGCCCCAAAGGCTTATTTTACCAATAGACTGGAAGGGATTGAACTTCTACTGTTTTTCTCCCATACATTTTTGGATGTGTTTTTGTAAAATGAGGGAAAGAACAACTTTCCGTAACCAGCCATCAGATTTGGTCAGAGTCTCCCTGGGGACCTTGAGGAACCTGTGTCCACACTGCAGGATGGAATTTGGGGTACAGAACAGTGATATCAATGAGGGCGTTTTGTCAGTTTTGTTTCCTCTGTGCTGTGATGATGGAGTTTTCATCTCAGTTCAAGTGTTGTTTCCAGGGACATTTTCAGCCCTAAGCCTCTTGTGTCCCCAAATTTTCAACTTTATACCTTTCCTTTTCATCACAGCAGCCAGCACATGCTCAGCACTTTCCATGTCACGAATGACCATTAAGCCCTTTTACATCTATTAACTCACTGAGCCTAACAGCAGCTCAAGAAATAGCAACAGGAGCACCTGGACACACCTCTCCTGAAGCAACAAAATACAAAGAAACTGTATGGGACTAAAAATAACTGCGTGCATGCACAGTTGGGACAAATTCTGGAAAAAGGATATAAAGAGAACAAAAAAACACAAATGCCACTTTAGAGAAACCTGGAGCAAAAACAGAGTACCACACTTGCCTCCTGCACACAGCACCACCTAAGGGGGTGGGTAAACCACTGAAGCCACCCGTACCCTCACCCCATATAAGGAACCAGTTCTCCCCACTTTGGGGAGCAGGCAAGGGAACCTGTTACTTGTTCTCCCTTCCCCTGCTGCTGCAGGGACCCTGATAAATAAAGCCTTGCCTGAAAGAAAAAGTAGCGACTGTCCTTTCCCATTTCACATGTGAAGACGCACAGAAGTGGAGCAATGGAGAAACTAACCCGGAGTTTGAAAGTTAGTTGGGTGGAGCTGTGATCCCAATCAGAGTGACTCTCCTCCTTCCATTCTTCTCTCCTCACCTGTAAAGCGGGCTGATAGTAACTGCTCACCTAACTTGCGGGGAAGTGGACAGAATCTGATGAGTTGGGACGTGTTGAAAACACATCAGCTTCCAGGACTTCCCTGGTGGTGTGGTGGCTAAGACTCCATGCTCCCAATGCAGTGGTGTAGGTTTGATCTCTGGTTGGGGAACTAAGATCCTACATGGCGAGTGGCATGGCCAAAAAATAAAAATGATAAAATAATTTTTAAAAATGCGTCTGTTTCCAAATATTAGATAAATGTGCCTTCATCGTTCTTTCATCACTTTTATTTGCTCACCTGTGCTGCACACTCTGAAACTGTAAACATTTTGAGAGGTAACAGGACTACCCTGATTAAGTAGGTCCCCTCTGTAATCAAGGACACGAAGCCGTATTTCCCTGGAGTCATCCCCTTGGGGATGAAATGTAGAGCAGAGAATTGTCCCGACTCCTCAGGTCAGTGCTGAGTCTGCCTCTACCCCACCCCTCGCCAAATAGCATTGTTTCTGTGAGACACAAAACACAAAACAAGGTCGCGGGCATCACTGTCTCTCAGGACAAAAGCAAAGTGAGTCGCTTTGAAGATGGGAAACATGATAAAATTTAGGTGAGGATCAAGTTACCATTTTGCTGCCTCTAACTGCAAGCTAATTAGAATTCAGGCTTGTTTCGAAGAAGCTGAACAAACAACGATGTCCTTAAAAGGAGCACAGCATTTGAGCTTGGAGTTGCTTTGGATGAGAAGGCTCAGCAGAGGTGGTGTGGAGCACACAGTGCAAATTATTCACGATTCCCTGGTCCCTGTTTAGCACACACACAGACACACACACTCGCTCTGATTAATGGAGGGTATATATGCACAGTGACATCACCTTTGGAGCTCAGAGCGTTAGGAGCCTCACCAGGTGTGGCTAATTTATGTTCAGGTGTGGACAGAATGGTCATTAACGACAGAGCCAGGTTCGGTCTCCTACCTAAACTCAACACCTCTGCTGCCCCGCCCCTGGCAGCATGCCACGCCTGCAGAGCCTGCCTTTTCCTTGTTGGGCATGCAAGCCTTTCACTCGTCAGAGGCCCAGAGTACTTTGGAAGCTTCAGATGTGTCAGTATCAGTCAACTAATGGAAGCCATGTGTTTGCAGAATGGGAAAGAAAAAACCTGGCATCTTAAGGATCTAGACATGTCTCACTGTAAATGGGTCTAAAGCAGAGACTTTTTTGAGGCCTTTTCTCGGTAGATCTTTGGCCACCCTGCTGTTTAACAATTGATAATGCTATTCAAATAACCCTGCTCCAAAACAGGAATGGCCCTTTCTCCAAGGGCCAAGGAAGCAGCCGAGATTTATTGAGCACCAGTTTTATTGTTCAGTCGCTAAGTTGTGTCTGACTCTCTGCAATTCCATGGATTGCAGTACTCCAGGCTTCCCTGTCCTTCACTATATTGAGTTTGCTCAAACTCATATCCATTGGGGTTGGTGATGCCATCCAACAGTGTCATCTTCTGTTATCCCCCTCTCCTGCCTTCAATCTTTCCCAGCATCGTAGTCTTTTCCATTGAGTCAGTTCTTTGCATCAGGTGACCAAGGTATTGGAGCTTCAGCTTCAGCCTCAGTCCTTCCAATGAATATTCAATGATTTCCTTTAGGATCGACTGATCTGATTTCCATGCTGTCCAGGTAATCTCTGATCATCATTATAGTAAGAAATTGCAGTGCGTATTAGGTCCTGTGCAATTTCTTACTATAATGATGATCACACAGATTACATCTGCTGTTACGAATTTAGTGCATATACCTAATAAGAGCTCTGTCTTCACTGATTTATTTAATCCTGACCCTAGGTGGGGAGGTAGGTGTTATCATCTTCATTTATGGAAAGGAAACACTTTCTCAGGAGAATTGAATAGCATTTCTGCTGGTGGAGAAGAAGTGAAGGGGAAGAATCAGTACAATTTTTATATGCTCCCTCATGGGACAGCAGATTGGAAAGATGGAGGTGATCTCCCCTGGTGGTCGCGAGTTTGATCCCTGGTCTGGGAAGATCCCACATGCCCGGGGCAGCTATGTCTGCGCCCCGCAGCTACTGAAGCCCTCTCGCCCTAGAGCCCATGCTCCACAATAGGCCCCTGCAGTGAGAAAGCCACACACTCGAGGAAGCCCTCTCGCAGCAATGAAGACCCAGCACAGCCAGAAACAACTAAATATATACAGAAATAAAATTTTTCAAAGAAATTATGATTCTAATTTTATAGCTCAGAGAGCTGAGATTTAGAGAATTGGATTGAATTTTCCAAGGACATGTGGCTGGTTAACTGACAGTGGAGGGATCTTAGCATGACATTTAAAATAGTCTGGTTGGTCTTCTGTGCTTTACCACAGGGCAGTTTCTGTGATGAGGAGGATTTGATGTCCTGATAGACAGATGAGACACACATTTCATGAACCCCTGTAACAGCATAGACATAAAGAGAAGTAAGGGCTTCCTGGGTGGTGTAGAGGTAAAGAACTGCCTGCCAATGCAGGAGATTCAGGAGATGTGGATTTGATACCTGCGTCGGGAAGACCCCCCAGAGAAGGAAATGGCAACCCACTCCAGTATTTTTACCTGGATAAGTCCAAGGACAGAGGAGCCTGGCAGGCTGTACAGTCCATGGGGTCACGAAGAGTTGATTGCAAATGAGCACAAACACGCGACGAAAGGGAAGCAGTTTGGAAAGAATTCAGGTATTTCATGGAAATGTCAAATTATCCAAGCAGTCATTAGGGAAACAATCAGAAATCTTTTGGACTTACTATTATTTTACATTTTGTTTTGTATCTTTAGTCAAAAAACAATGTCAGAATTTCAGTGGCTGAAAATAACAGAGGCGTATGGTTTATTTGTACTACACAGTCATCATGGGTCAGCCAGCAGGAACAGGGGTGCCTGGAGTGGAGCTGGGGGGATTCTGGACCACTTTGTCTTCACTCAGGGATACAGGCATAAGGCAGGAAGCAGGGCTACTGTCCATTGGCTCTTAAAATTTATCTTCTGCTTGAAGGTCTTTCTCCTTTGCTCTCCTGCCATTGGCCAAAGCAAGTCTCATGACAGCAAGGAGGTAAACATAGGCAATTCCACCATGTGTATGGAAGGAGAAAACCCAGGGTACCAGGAAACAAGTAGCTTGGCAATCACAGTTTTATAGACAGAGAGAGAGGGATGTGGAAGACAGTAATCTTTTCAGGGATTGGGAACCCCGGAAGTCTTAATCCTTCCCAGAAGGGAAGGAGTAAAGGCCGGTAGCTCCTTGCTCAATTTGGATAAATACAATAGTAAAATTCCACAATCCCCTTTTCTTTCTCTGGGATTCCCCCCCCCCCTTTTTTAAAAATAATTTTGTTGTTGAAGTATAGATGATATACAATGTTAATTTCTTCTGCACAGCAAAGTGATTCAGTTATACTTTTTTTTTTTTTTTTTTGCTTACTCAGTGGTGTCCGACTCTTTGCGACCCCATGGACTGTAGGCCGCCAGGCTCTTCTGTCCATGGGGATTCTCCAGGCAAGAATACTGGAGTGGGTAGCCTTTCCCTTCACCAGGGGATCTTCCCAACCCAGGGATCGAACCCAAGTCTCCCGCATTTGCGAACAGATTCTTTATACCACCTGAGCCAAGGGAAGCCCAAGAATCCACATTTATATAATCAGTTTTACTATAGATACTCTTTTTCATATTGTTTTCTGTTACAGTTTATCAGTATAAATTGTATATTTATAGTATATGAATATATTGTACAGTATTGCCACAGAATACTGAATGTAGTTCCTATGCCCTACAGTAGGGCCTTCTTGTTTATCCATTCTGTATCTTATGTGGGTTGCTATTTCCTTCTCCAGAGGATCTTCCCGACCCAGGGATCAAACCCGGGTCTCCCACATTGTAGGCAGATTCTTTCCCGCTTGAGCCACCAGGGATGCCCAGATATTAAAGCCTACATCTGCCATGCCCAGCCTCCCCTGTGTGCTTCTGCTTTTCTCAGTCCTGGCTGATGAGACTCTTCCTTCTCTCTGGAGGGGCCGGACTGATGACTCTTCCAGCGATCATCTCCAAGCCGCTTTCTTGGGCAGTTTCGTAAGCTGCTTGACATCTGAACTGTCTCCATGTCTGAATGGAGCTAAATGGTCTTACATATGGCAGCAGGCAAGGCCTGCTGCTTTGCAGGGAGATTACCCTGGTGCTTGGCTTCCCTTTACTGAATCTCTTTCCCAGCCCTTCCTGTTGACCATCTCTTTCACATGAGTGTCTGATTTCTGAACAGTGAGATGAAGGTGACCACCTTGGGGACCAAGGGGTTCGAGCACATCCACTTAAAAAGGCAGGTGAACCTTGGGAGTCGTCTATGGGAGTCATCTAGCCTGTGGAACTTGCTTCATATAAATAATTTTAAAAGCAAATTGCCTTCCCGAGGAGCAGCCCCCACGCCCCCGGAAGTCCACCTAGCGCAGTCATCCCGCAGTGCAGTCTGGCTCCCGGGACCTAAGGCCCCTCTGTCCCTTTGCTCCACATCACTGGCTCTTAGCAGCTTCATCCTATTTGGAGATGAAAGGCTGTGTCTGAAAGGTCAGTTCTGATGATGCTGGCTGTTTAATAAAGTCACCTGAATTGCTCACGTCTTTATTGCAGTCATCTGAACGCCTGGTTTAGTTCTGATACACAGGTCCCAAAGGAGTAACTTTGACATTTCTTCAAAAATTGGTTGCAAACTGAGCTGCTTTCAAAAGTAAGGTCTCATTTAAAAAAAACACTTCCTTCTTTTTCTTTTGTGGTTCATTAGCATCTTCTAAAAAAATTTTTTTTTCTCCCTCTTTCTATCGGGAACTAGAGGTATTTCACCCTGGCTTGCCAAATGATTTCTATCTCAGTAGAAAAAAGGACTCACTATTTCCTGAAAATCTACCAGCGCTACCCTCCCCGCTCCTCTTTTTTTTTTTTTAATACGTTTGTGCTGGGAATCAAAGTCAAGTAACTTGATAACGAGTTAATGGAAACAAATTAATTCTGTGTGCATTTAAGAGAGAGACAGCTTGGCCTCACAAAGTTATCTTATATACTTCTCCAGACTTGACACTCTCTGGGTGTAACACTGTTAGAAAGTTTAGGTATTTAGGGGAAATAAACAAGGGTACACGCTTTTCCCACTGGAGTAAGGTGATTATGTACGTGTAAATTATTCAGATAATTTTAGGGGAGTGGGTGGGAGAAATGACATGCCAACACATCTGGCTAATTGCATCTAAATTATCATTTTGACCCTCCTGTTCTGTGGACAATTTGCATTAAGTCCTAGGATACAGAAGAGGAATTTTAAAGAGCGTTTGTGTGACAGCTGCAAAAACAGGATTTTAATCATCCTAGTCTCTCCTCTGGGATGGGATTGTGTGTGGCAGTTGGAGAGGCGTCCTGACCTTCACCTCCCCCTCCCCTGTGCTAAGCCCCTGTGCTCCCAAGGACAGAGCACACTCACTAGATAACCTTTCTGGACTTGGAGGAAGACTCCCAGTTTGAGTAAATATGCATCTCAAAACTGGCAGGTTTCTGAACTCTTGTGGAGCCACTGGAAAATGTTACTCCCAAAGTGACTTGGAAGAAAGTCGTTCAGGGTCCAAGAGGCTACGCCCTGTGTTTCCAGTCGTGTCAGGTCTGACACAGGAAGGTGGTGGTAATGCACCGGCACTGATGGCCGGCCGGCGGGTGACGGGGAATGGGCTGGAGGTCTCAGCCTGCCAGTGGCGTTGCTTAGGGTGTGCTCTTACTCTTGCTTTCCAGAGAAGATCAGATCAGAACACAGAGCGGACGAGAGGGTAATAAATGGTGCCATCCCCATAGCCTTGGGTGACTTCCTCTTGTTGACTAGCTTCACAAGAGCCACACACAATGCTGTGAGTCACAGGCACTTTTCTTGTTTCCCAGTGCATATAACAGCGATGTTGACACTACTTTTTTTGTTCTTTTGTTGTTGTTTGGCCGCTAAGTTATGTCCAACTCTTTTGTGAACCCACGTACTATAGCCCGCCAGGCTCTGGAGTGGGCTGCCATTACCTGCTCTGGACAAAAATAAATATTAAGATATCTTTTTTTTTTTTTCCTGCTCCTCTCTCTCCATTAGCAGCTCGTTCTTTCTTTCTTTTTTATAAAAAATCAGTTCTAATTGTGATAACCACACAATTCACTTGCTTTACGTGTACAATTCAGTGATTTGGGTTGTGTTTGCAGAATTGTGTGACTATCACTGCTGGCATAGAGCTTTTGTTTTTGTCTTGTTTTTGTTACTTGGAGTATGGGGTTTTAGTTCCCCGGCCAGGAATCGAACCCATGCCCCTGCATTAGAAGCACAGAGTCTTCTGCTGGAGTGCCAGCAGCTCTTCCTAATCAACAGAGTGGATGATGTTTCAAAACGACAGTGTAGGGGGAAGTTGGAGATGTATCTGAATCTACTCCTCTTTATCAAGACTCTTCTTTCTTTTCCCTATAAAAATCTCCAATGAGGATATATACTTTTTTCCTTCATCAGTTTAAGAATTTGTCTTAAGCTCAGCTAGAGATTTAAGGCTCTCATAGACTGAGATGCAGTTCTTAAGCTAAAGCTTCATTATTTACAGAAATGCTCAAGTTGGACGTTTCACATCCATTTTATTTGAAGGATGTTTTCCAGATCATTTTGCTTCTTTAGGGATCTCATTCCAAAAAGTGTAGGGAGGGGCATTCCACTTTACAGTCTCAGCCAAGACGTTGCATAAACCTTTACACCCACCTCTTTTTAGGGTTCCCTCCATGCACTTGATTGCTTTTAGCCGGGAGGTTCATAAGCAGCTCCAGCTGAAACCACCCGAGTCTCTGAATCTCCCTCCAGCTCTGGAAGTTTTGATGAGGTGACTTGGAAAAGGGATGGGTCTGTGGCTGAGTTCTGAAACCCAGCAGACTGCAGGAGTTATTTGCCTCAGGATTCTGGGGTTTGAGGTGTTTGGCTGTTGGTCTAGAAATGACAGAAAGGGAGAAATCTGGTAGACCAAAGTGAGGATGCTGGCAATGCCAGTGGCATTCAGATGGGTGGGGAGGGGTGAGGGCCAACCTCCAAATAACGCTCTTTTCAAGCTCCTGGGCCTTTGCATCCTGAGCCTCCAGATTCCACTCTCAGCGTGCATGCTGAGTCATTCCGTTTTCTTCCTAGGGCTTTTCAGTTGGCCTTCCAGGATAACAAGTTGATATTATCTGCTAAAGGCAAACTCAGGCTTGTTAGTGCCAGGGCTATTCAGTGTTGAGAAAGTGGCCACGAGATCTTGGGAAAAGTGCAATAGAGAATTATTGAAGCATCGATGTAGGTTATCTATACCAAATCCTCCTCTTCCCAAGTATCTGGATACCTTTGGTTAATTTTTTTTTTTTTTTGGTTTCAGTTATCCATGAATCAGATGAGCAGAACTGTATTTTGATGATGTTACTTGAACTGCAAATGATCCAGGTAAATGCCTATATTAATTCTCTTTACATGTACGAACACAACATACTTTCTCATGGTCTGTTAATAGTAAATGTGTTCCTTTTAAATTTTAGCCAGTTTTCATAATAAAGTAGGGAAGCAGGGAAAGGATACAGGAAACTTAGGATAAGACATTAGAAACCTTGAACTCAACTTTCCTGTCAGCTATATGATCTTAGGACAGGAAACCCCCTACATACAATTGAGTTCCATTCTGAGAGCATGTTTGTGAGTCCAGTTTGTTCAAAAGTCCAACACAGTTGGCCTAGGTACCCAACTAACACAATTGGCTACATAGGACTGTACTGTAATAGGTTTGTAATACTTTTCACACAAATAATATATATTAAAAATCATATATATATAAAATAAAAATAATATATATATAAAAAAACTGGAGCCTATTATACAGAGTGAAGTAAGCCAGAAAGAAAAACACCAATACAGTATACTAACGCATATATATGGAATTTAGAAAGATGGTAACAATAACCCTGTGTACGAGACAGCAAAAGAGACACTGATGTATAGAACAGTCTTATGGACTCTGTGGGAGAGGGAGAGGGTGGGAAGATTTGGGAGAATGGCATTGAGACATGTGGAATATCATGTGTGAAATGAGTTGCCAGTCCGGGTTCGATGCACGATACTGGATGCTTGGGGCTGGTGCACTGGGACGACCCAGAGGGATGGAATGGGGAGGGAGGAGGGAGGAGGGTTCAGGATGGGGAACACATGTATACCTGTGGCGGATTCATTTTGATATTTGGCAAATCTAATACAGTTATGTTAAGTTTAAAAATAAAATAAAGTTAAAAAAAAATAAAGAGAAAAAAAAAAAGAAAAAAAAAAAATCAAACACAGAAGGTGAACGTTTTCAGTCTTATAGTACAGTAGGACAGCTGGCATATGCCAGGGCTGGCATCAAGTGAACAGCCAGAAAGGGGAGGAGGAAGGGAAGCTGGGAGATGGTAGAGCTGAAGGATCATCAGCAACAGGAGTCGGAGGGCAAGGTGTGATGTCACGCACGCACCGTGTGGCTTTGCTGTTGGCACAGGTTCCGGTTCCCGGATGGATTCAATACTGTCTACCCACTTGCTTCCAGACACCCTGGGCTTGAAATAAAGATAAACTGAGCCCCTCGGTGCTCTGTATGATACCGTACAGTGAAGTACACACAAGCACAGGCACTCGTGGAGGATGGACGCACGTGACGACGCACACGAGACGTGAGAACCAACTCACGCAGCTGGACGTGCAGACGCACGTTGGCGTCTTTGAAAGTTTGAAAGTGCGTCTGTAGGGGACTTACTGTAAAGCTGTTGAACTTCTCTGAGCATCAGAGATCTTCAGTTAGAAATGGACTAAGATGCTGTGGCCAAATATGTAGAAACACCAATGAGGGGGGCACCACCGATTTCTGTTGCCTCCATGTCACGCTTGCTTGCTTCTCTTTTTGGCATTACAGAAGAGTTAACCATACTCTAGCCAGGATATTGAGGTGAGAAGCAATAGTTTCTTTTTTTTTTAAATTGAAGTATAGTTGGTTTCCAGTACTGTGTTAGCTTCAGTAGAGTTGCTGCTAAGTCACTTCAGTCGTGTCCGACTGTGCGACCCCATAGACAACAGCCCACCAGGGTCAGTAGAGTTACTTAAAAGCAATTTGGAAAAACATGTAAAGTCAGAGATGGGATTTACGGGTGCCCTTCCTAGTGTTTGCTGTCGTTGAGTTGCTCAGTTGTGTCTGACTCTTGCGGCCCCGTGGACTGTAGCCCGCCAGGCTCCTCTGTCCATGGGATTTCCCAGGTAAGAATACCTGAGTGGGTTGCCATTTCCTTCTCCAATACTACCTAGAGTTATACTTTTCTCCTCCAACACTCAGTCCCTTCTCAGGCTTTCCTGGAGCTCACTTGAGACTTCTTCATTCGGATTAATAAAGTTTTTTCTCAAGAATCTTTGGCAGTTACCTGAATTAGTTTCCTAATTCTGCCAAAATGGGCTTGCCTGGTGGATCAGACGGTAAAGAATCCGCCTGTGATGTGGGAAACCCGGGTTCTATCTCTGGGTCTAGAAGATCCCCTGGTGAAGGGCATGGCAACCCCCTTCAGTATTCTTGGTTGAAGAATTCCATGGACAGAGGAGCCTGGCAGGCTATATCCATTGAATTGCAAAGAGATGGGTACAACTGAGTGATTAATACTTTCAACACACTTTCTGCCATAAAAAAATGACCATAAATTTAGTGGTTTAAGGCAACACAAATTTCTTATCTCATAGTTCCTATAGGTTAAAATTCAACACAAGTCTCACCAGGCTGAATCCAAGGTGTGGGCAGGGCTGCGTTCCTTCCCTGAGGCTGTGCGGAAGAAGCCCTTTCAGGTTCAAGCGGCCAGTCTAATTCAGCTCCTTGGAGTTGTGGGACAGAGACCCCCATCTCCTCACTGGTGGTCAGCACAGGGCCATTGGTATTCCTTGGTTCATGGTTCCTGTCCTCCTTCCTCCAAGCCAGCAACAGTGAGACAGGTCAGAGTTCAAGTTCTGACCTCTCCTTTGGTCTCCTTGGTGGGACTTACTTCTTCCACTTCATCCTTTCTGTTTGACTGGTCCCCCTTATCTTTCAGGGCTCATGTGATTACACTGGGCCCATCTAAATAATGGGCTTCTCAGGTGGTACTGGAGAAGGCAATGGCCACCCACTCCAGTGTTCTTGCCTGGAGAATCCCAGGGATGGGGTAGCCTGATGGGCTGCCATCTCTGGGGTCGCACAGAGTCAGACATGACTGAAGTGACTTAGCAGCAGCAGCAGGTGGTACTAAGAGTCGGACAAGACTGAGTGACTTCGCTTTCACTTTTCACTTTCATGCGTTGGAGAAGGAAATGGCAACCCACTCCAGTGTTCTTGCCTGGAGAATCCCAGGGATGGGGGAGCCTGGTGGGCTGCCGTCTATGGGGTCGCACAGAGTCAGACACGACTGAGGCGACTTAGCAGCAGCAGCAGGTGGTACTAGTGGTACCTACCTGCCAGCAGAGCAGATGCAAGGACTAAGGTTCAATCCCTAGGTGGGGAAGATCCCTGGAAAAGGAAATGGCAACCCACTCCAGTATTCTTGCCAGCTAGTCTGTGGGGTCACAAAGAGTTGTACAGGACTGAGCGACTGAGTACACAGCACTTAGGGATAATCCAGCCTCTTTTCCCTATATTAAGTTCAGCTGATAGCAGCCTTACTTTTCTCTTCAAAGACATTTCATGGTAGTACCTAAACTAGGGTTTGATTGAATAACTAAGGTATAGAGATCATGTGGGTGGGAAGAAAGCTTCTTTAGAATTTCTGCCTAAGAAACTGTCCTGTGTGTTAAGTCACTTTAGTCATGTCTGACTCTTTGCGACCCCATGGACTATAGCTTGCCAGTTCCTCTGTCCATGGGATTCTCCAGGCAAGAATACTAGAGTGGGTTGCAGGGCCCTTCTCCAGGGGATCTTCCCGACCCAGGGATTGAACCTGAGTCTCTTATATCTCCTGCATTGGCAGGTGGATTCTTCATCACAAGCACCACTTGGGAACCCAAGAAACTGTCCCATAGGATGACATAAAGCTATTATCAGTCATAGCACCCACTCCAGTATTCTTGTCTGGAAAATCCAATGGACAGAGGAGCCTGATGGGCTACAGTCCATAGGGTCACAAAGAGACAGACATGTCTGAAAAAACTGTCCTATAGGATGATACAAAGCTATTATCAGTCAACAACAGCTTTATGGAATTAGTCAAAAGGGTGGATTTCTAGTGTCACTGCCAGCTGAAAGGGAGTCGAATGCTTTTTAATGCTAAATGGACATTATGCAAATTACTTCTGCATTTGAGATCAAGGATTAGAATTTTTTCGCAGAAAGCATATGAGGGCAGCAGAAATCTCAGCTCAGTGGTGTAGACAAAGAGTCGCCTGTTGGAAAAATACATTAAATGAGAGAGATCACCTAGGGGGAAAATAATGTACTTAATGCTGTTCTGATATGTTTGAGGTTGAGAGGTATCTACTGACTTATAAATACAGTGTCATAGAAATATACACTGCCTTCCATTGAAGCATTGCTTTGAAAATAAATGTATTTATTTATTTATATATTCAAAAAATTTTGAATATATATTAAAAAAATCTTGCAGATTTGCATGAGCCAAATATGGGAGAAATTCTCCTTTTTATTCTCCCTAGATCTTTAAATTGAGTCCAATTACTGCTTAAATCTAGCACATAAAATACATTCTTTATAGCACTATATATAGTTTTATAAGCTTCCCTGGTAGCTCAGTGGTAAAAAATACCACTGCCAATGCAGGAGACACGGGTTCAATCCCTGAGTTGGAAAGATCTCCTGGAAAAGGAAATGACAACCCATTCCAGTATTCTTACCTGGAAAAATCCCATGGACAGAGGAGCCTAGTGGGCCACAGTCCGTGGGGTAGCAGAGTCACATAAGATTTAGTGAGTAAACAACAACATAGTTTTATAGGCATGTAATGTTTAAGTATAATATATTGTTTCAAAATATCTTCAAAAGATAAGAATTCATTGCCTTCTTTGGTGACATAACACATTCTACATACGTATTTCTGTTTGTTTTTATATGGAGATATGGATTGATACAGATACAGATAGATAAGATTAAATGTAGAAATTGATAGAAATATGCTATATTATCGTTAACAAGCCATAAACCCAAGACTTTGCATCCTCAAACAAAAGCAAATGCAATATTGCATAAGAAAAAAGGACTATTATAGGTTTTGTATTCACCCAGATTCCATTATTACACGACTCTTTCTTTTTGTAATCCTTCTTGGTGTTGAGGTAGATTTCATTCAAATATTCAGACCAAATTGTTCCCCAGTTGCACATCCTTTTCAGGGCAGTGGGAAATGTACTCCTTTCACATGTTCATTTTTGTGGTCATTAAGGTTTCCTGTCCACTGTCTTTCTTTGAATTCCCTTTGGGCTACTTTTGGCCTGGGTTTGCAGGAGTGACTGGAAGACAGTCTTGCTTTTGATAAAAGGCATATCATTTCATCAGGTCTCACATGTTCACAGAGCCTGGCCTACCCATAGTACCTGGGGTTTTCAAATCATACATTAGTCCAGGTCAACTTGACTATTGTCCAGTGTTCAGTCCTTGACTGGAAGTAACAGGACTAAGGAAGAAAAGAAATCACATCCTGTCAATAAGCGCTGCAAATATTTAGTGTGGCAAGCTCCGTGTTTTCTTTCTTATGAAAAGCTGATTAATATTCAGTGGTTGAAGGTTAATACCCCATTCATTTTATTCACTTTACATCCTGCACACAGCAGTGACTGTTCCAATTTCAACTCCTAATTCATACAAATCTGGTTCCAATCAGGAGATTAGTAACTTACTGCCTAAGCAGAAACAAATCACACAATTGCTAAGCTTATCTTTCTACCCATGCACAGACACATACATGTGCTTGAAACAGACTCATTCATGGACAGAGGCAAATGCATATATACCAGCAAAGTCCAGTCGATGTGGACGTACTTAGAAAGTTTTATTTGCTTACACAAGCATATGATAGGCATAGAAGAAACTGACACCAAGAAAGCATCATCTAAATATATTCACATGTGCAGAGGTCTTTAACCTGAAGTTTTCTATATTACAAGTATTTCTATATTGAATCATATTTTAGAGATACTAGAATGCATCATCATTTAAAAATTTCTATACTGCGTTCTTTTGTAGAATGTGGTATTATTTGGGCGTTGTCTACCATATCTCGGTCTCCTTTTCTACTGGTTGATTTTTATGTTTGAGAGGTTGTCGTGAAGTTGACACCATGTGTTTAAGAAGGTGAAACTGTAGCAGGATGAACTTGAGAGTAGTAATCATAAAGATTTTTCTGATCATGGGAGTAGAGCTTCGAAACAGGTCACCAGAGAGGGAGGGGATTTGCATTTCCTGAAGATCTTTTGAAATTGTATCTCGTTTGTCTGGAAATGATTAAGGACGGTCCTGCAGGGGTCTGTTTTAGGCTCCTTGCAGCTTTAGTGAGTCTGTGACGTGGGGAGATCCATCTGTGGTCACTCTGTAGGAGAGAGAAGTTTATGTGGACATCTGCATTCCGGACAGGAAGGAGGAGAGGGGAAGGACATTGCATTTGCATTTTCCAGATGATGGCACGCAGTGGTGGAACTGAAGATTTAAGCATCACGGGGATTGGCCATCTGATGGTGGGCATAATGGAGGCTCAAGTTTTTTTACTTCTGTTTATTTCTGCTCAGTATGACATAACAGTTATGCTGCTGAAAGTTGATACATTGGGAGTAAGAAGAACTTTCAATACCATAAGTACTTATTTGGGAGCCTCGATTTTGGTTGTGATTTTTATTTTCTTTTTTTACCAGAAGGATATTGGCCAGAGCCTTGAAAAGATAGGAGTCAGTGAGATGATATTTCAGCTTATTTGAAGACCTAGAATCCATCTGTCACCCAGAAAGATCTATGAATTTATCTTTCTTTCCTTTCCTCTTTGACACTTACATTAGGGGAAAAAGCTAAGTACAGAATTTGGGGCCAAAAAACAACTGCTCCCACAAGGAAAGGGCTTCCCTGGTAGTTCAGCAGTAAAGAATCCGCCTGCCAATGTAGGAGACTTGTGTTGGATCCCTGCGGCAGGAAGATACCCTGGAAAAGGGAATGGCAACCCACTCCAGTATTCTTGGCTGGGGAATCCCATGGACAGAGGAGCCTGGCAGGCTACAATCCGTGGGGTTGCAAAAGAGTCGGACACAAGTTAGCAACTAAACAAGGACAACCACAAGCAAATAAACAATCCTGTCTTAGAGTCACGTCTCTTCCTCTTACTCAGCTTCATGGTCTTGGTCTCTCTTCATTTAGGCTGAAGATGAAATAATAGAATAGGCGAAGATGACAGTTGGTACCTTACAGGTCTTCATGGTGGCAATTGGTCAGGGGTTTGTTATGACGACTATGTGATTTCTGTTTGTGAAAATATCTGGAAATCTATACATTGATAAACAGATTACACATCATTATTATTTATTGGTGCAGTTGTATTTCACATGGTCTGAATGTTTTTCTTTGCCTGTGTCTACTTATCTGCCAGACTCGAGCTCCAGTCAGCTACCGGCTGTATTCTCTGAACTTTTCAGCAAAGTTGTGCACATTTTCTAGCTTGCTGCTGAAGGCCTGTGTCGGCAATATTCTGAGAAGCTGGAGGAGTTTCTATCAGCAAGAACCGCATTTCTAACAAAAGTTTTAACTTCCCTGTCAAGACACTTGAGGATACAAAGGCCTTGATCTCAGATGAATATCCCTGAAAACTACATTTCATTCATGGATGCTAGCTCAGGCTCATCTGGGGAAGAACTGGAAATCTTCACTGGGACTTTTCTAACCACTTTCTGACCTGTATGGTTTCTTGTAAATTGTGGTGAAGTGCATACACTTGACATAAAATTTGTCATCTTGGGACTTCCCTGGTAGTCCAGTGGGTAAGACTTCAAGCTCCCAGTGCAGTGAGTGTGGGTTCAATCCCTGGGTGAGAACTAGATCCCACATGCCACAAGTTAAAGTTTTCATGCCCCAACTTGAGTGTTGCAACTGAATAAAGAAAGGTCCTGAATCCTACACTGAAGATTGAAGATCCTGCGTGCTGCAACTAGGACCTGCTGCAGCAAATAAATAAGTATTTTTTTTTTAATTTACCATCTTAGCCATTTTAAAATGTGTGGTTTTTAAATGTGCAGCCATCACCCCCATCCAACTCCAGAACTCTTTTCATCTTGCAAAACTGCAGCCTTTTCCCCAATGAACAGTAATAACTATTCATCCCCCTCCACCCCAAGACCCTGGCAACACCATTCTACCACCCTTCTCTCTGAATTTGACCATAGTGAGGGACATCCTGTGAGTGGAATCGTACATGTTCGTCCTTTGGTGACTGGTGTATTGCACATAACATCATGGCTTCCCGGTGGCTCAGTGGTAAAGAACCTGCCTGCCAGTGCTGGAGACTTAAGAGACACAGGTTCCATCCCTGGGTCAGGAATTCCCCCTGGAGAAGGAAATGGCAACCCACTCCAGTATCCTTGCCTGGGAAATTCCATGGACAGAGGAACCTGGTGGGCTACAGTCCATGGGGTCTCAATGAGTCAGACACGATCTAGTGACTAAAGAACGACAACAAGCACATCCTCAAGGCTCATCCGTGCGGCATGTGCCCCCCCACCCCTTTTTGCGTGAGGCTCAAGTGGTAGTGATGACCCGCGGGGGTATTTGGGGGCAGGTGCCAAGATCCCCCTGTTTGGAATCTCTGTGATGTCACTGGACACTGACAGGGCATGATAGCAACGTTAGCCTCCGTCCTAACTGGTGATGATAAACCACGATCAGCAGCTGCAGACTTTCGGGGGTTCTGAAGAGAATTCTAGGACAGAAGGACGGCAGGCAGAGAAGCACATGCCCTCCACGAACTGGAAGTGAAGGAGGCAGCCCCTTCACCTGGACTGGAAGGCTGGGTGTGCTGGGGTTTCTCCTTGCAGAGGGGGAGTTCCATTTTCGTGCTTTCTTTTAATTTCACAGATGGCATCAGGAGGGACTCTGGCTGGTGGAAATACTATGTTCTCTTCCTGCCTTCAGTTAACTATACAAACTTGTAAAAAAACAAAAAAAAAACACACAAAAAAAAACACCCAAAAAACTCAAGCTCCAGCACGGCTCCACACAGGGTGTCTAGCCAAAATGCAAAGTGTTACCACAGCACACAAGCAGACAGTGTTTTTCAAGTGCGGGAACAGAGTGAGGTGCCTTTCAGCACCTTTTCCAGCACTTCTTTAAAAATGATTTAAATTGGAGGCAGTAGCATCGAATGCTGAGCATCTGACACTCAGACAAGACTTAATGAATCATGCACTTTAACAGCATCACTCCTCTGCAGCCACTTCACTTGGCGTCCGTGGTGGTGGTTCCCCCCACCCCCCACCAAAACATTTGTTCTGCAGACCGTTTGCTTGTCGGAGTCTGCTGGGCAGCTCTCAGTTCGTGGCAAGAACTGGCCTGGGGGAGGCTGCCGAGCCCAGTTCCTCCTGCGTCCAGTCTCTCTGGATCTGAATTTCAGAGCAAAAGGACAACAGTGTTCCTTAGGAACCAGACTCAGAACCAGCGTTGGTGTCTCCCCAGTTCGAAATCTCTTGCAAAAAATATAAGCTACACAATCCAGTGTTCATCTTAACCCTACAACATACAGCATTGTTGTTTAACTGACTTGAATTGAAACAACAAAAATGTGAGTGATTTTGTGGGTAGGAACATTCCAGTACTGGGAAAAAGATACCCGTTCTGCATCTTCGAGTTAGAGCAAGTCATTATCTTCATTGTCAGAAATGAAACCTCTGCTGGTGGAGTCTGGCAGCATTGCTCACAGCTTGTCTGGCAGTTGTTAAGGACACAGGCCGAGTGGAGAGGGTCTGCGGGACTTCCCCAAGGACCTCGCCTCAGTGTCTCACCCACCTTCCAGAGGGTCTCTGTCCACTGCAGCGCCCTTGGCAGGCAGAGTGGAGGGGCAGTTCCCTCTGCGGCTGCAACGTATGTAAACAATTTCATCTTTCAATCCAATCTTTAATGAAATGTTTAATACAAACCTGCTGTTAACATGATGTACATGAATTTACTGGCAGGCAAAGCTGGGATTTACATCACTCTGAAAATCAGATGTTCTTTGTATCAGGAAAAACCTTTAAAGATGGAAAGGTTTTCCTTCTGAATGGCAGGTGCATCCTTAAAGTGCACACACCCTGTGCACCGTTGGGGGTCAGCCTCTCTCAGATGCCAGATTCCAGTGTGTGATCATTTCTTTGCAGGCTGCTCCATGGAACAGGAGTTAGATTCTAAACCAGTGGCCAGCACAGTAAAGTCTGTGGGCCAAACTGGGCCCACTGTCTTTGTTTCTTTTAATGGCTATAGTGCAGGGCTATAACTGATATGGGCTTCCCTGGTAGCTCAGGGGGTAAAGAATCCGCCTGCAATGCACGAGACCCTGGTTCAATTCCTGGGTGGGAAAGATCCCCTGGAAAAGGGCTAGGCTACCCACTTCAGTATTCTTGGGCTTCCCTGGTGGCTCAGACAGTAAAGAATCCACCTGTAATGCGGGAGACCTGGGTTCGATCCCTGGGTTGGGAAGATGCCCTGGAGAAGGGAACATGTATCTGCTCCAGTGTTCTTGCCTGGAAACTTCCATGGACAGAGGAACCTGGCAGGCTGTAGTTTATGGGATTGCAAAAAGCTGGACGTGACTGAGCGACTTCCACTTATAACTGATATATGAAAAAAAAAATAGCACATTTTTCAGCTCATTTTCCTGAGCTTTGCTTTATACTTCTTCACTGATATTTCGTTTTTTTACAAATTGTAGAACTACAGCAGACTTCCCTGATGGTCTAGTGGTTAAGAGTCCATGCATCCCGTGCAGAGGGTGCAGGTTCAGTCCCTGGTCAGCAAACTAAGATCTTGCATGCCTCATGGTGTGGCCAGAAAAAAATAAAAGCCACCTTGTAAAAAATAGGCCTTATATATTTTTTAAAAAAGAATATCTGTAGATACCCCAAGTGAAGCAAGTCTATTGGTGCCATTTTTTCCAACAGCATTTGCTTCCTTCATGTCTCTGGGTATCCCATTTTGTTAATTCTTATGATATTGCAAACACACCACCAGCAAAGACAACTCCCTTGAAGGCTCAGATAATGGTTAGCATGTTTTAACAATAAAGTATCTTTTAAGGAAGGCATATGTATTAGTTTTATAAATACAATGTGATTGCACACTTAATATAAGGCTACAGTATATGGTAAAGAATCCACCTGCCAATGCAGGAAATGCAGGTTCTATCCCTCAGTTGGGAAGATCCCCTGGAGAAGGGAATGTACCCCACTCCAGTATTCTTGCCAGGAGAATCCCATGGACAGAGGAGCCTGGTGGGCTACAGTTCATGGGATTGCAAAGGAGTCGGACACAACTTAGTCACTAAACAACAATAAAACAGCAAAAAATGTAGTGTTAAAATCTTTTTTATATCCATTGGGAAAAACAAAAAAAATGCCTATGACTCATTATTTTGGAATTTTCCTTACTGCAGTGTCCTGGAGCCAAACTTGCAGTGTCTTTAAGGTCTGCCTGTGTACAGTAAGAAGTGTTTGGACATTCACCACTATCAAGGTAACAGATACATGAATCCCTTCCAAATATTTCCTTGTGTCCCCCCACCTTTTTTGGGGGGGGGGTGTTGTTGCTGTTTTTGGTGTTTTGTTTTTGTGTTCATATTTTGACAGTAAGAACAACTAATGAGTTCTGTCCTTTTAATAGATATTTAAACAAAGTGGTTCAATTGATACAGAATTTTGGATATACAAAATAAATATGTTATAGAGATCTTTTGTACGACAGACAGTCTTTAGGTAACAATATCCTATTTTCCACAGCTGGCTTTTTGTTTTGCTTTTGGTAAGGCCCACAAGCTAAGAATGATTTTTACATTTTATGTGGTTGAAAAGAAAAATGATATTTTATGACGTGAAAATTATAGAATTAAAATTACAATTGCTGTGAATAAAGGTTTATTGGAACACAGTCACCAGTGCACATTCATTTATGTGCCGTCTGTGGCTGCTTTTGTGATCGAATAGGAGAGCTGAATAGTTATGATTGATTAAGACTCACAGAGCCTAAAATATTTACTCTTTGGCTCTTTACAGAAAAGCCTTGGCTTACCTTGCCCTAGAAAGTTCATAAGCAACGATAATGCTGATTATAATGATGATGATAATGGTGACTAGGGATTGCTGATGGCTTCTTTGCAACAGGTATATATGCATATTGACTGCCTTTTTATTAATAGCATGTGGCCTGTAGTATATTAATTTTCACTTAAAATTATATTTGCTAAGCATTTATGGGATTGTCACCCATGTGGACTCTGTCTGCTCCTCTAAATTTGAACTTTTTACATGTCAATGATTACCTGGAAGGATTATTTTTTTTAATCTTTCAGATTTTATTATATCCCCAGATGTTCAATGTTTTATAAATTAGGTAAACACGTCACAAAACTGGTCAATCATCAGTATTATTAGGGAAACCTACAAGGTGTCCTGGGTTAACGAAGCAGGGTCTGGGAATGGGGATGGAACCCAGAACGCCTGCTTGTTGGTTTTCATTTTTAAATTCTACGGGCGAAGCCAAGACTCAGCCTGACTTGGGAACAACTGGCCAAGATAATTATTTTTATACTTTTCAAAGGGATATTATTATAGATATTACCTGACTTGGAACTCTTTGACAATGAAACAATGAGTTCCCTATTTTAATCTTTTATCTTCGAGCCCCGCCCCCCACCAAAGTCCCCCATCTCCACTGTTGTCATGGTAACAGGACTTTGTACCCAGGGAAATGCCCAAACCTAGTTGCTTGACTGAGTAGACGGCACAGTTCCTGATAACACGTATTGACTTCCTTCTGCTCCTTAGGAAAGAATTTCCCTATGAAAATAAAATTGCAGCCACAGAGCATTGAATTCTTATTTTTTTTAAAATTGGAGTGTAGTTGCTTTACATTCTTGTGTTAGTTTCTGCTGTACAGCAGAGTGAATCAGCCACACATACACACATATTGCCTCTTCCTTGGAATTTCTTCCCGGTTAGGTCACCACAGACCACTGAGTAGAGTCCCTGTGCTATACAGTCAGTTCTTATTAGTTATCTATTTTTTATGAACGTTGAATTCTTACATGAAACCATTTAGAGCAGTCTGGGGCTGGCCCCAGTTAAAGCAAGCATTTTGTTTCTGGCCAAATTTTCACAAAAGAGTGAGATTGACCTTCATTGGAACCGAAAATTTCCACCTGGCTTAAATGTAACCTCCCAGATAGATGAGGAGACGTTATCAGCAGATTTAATGTCTGTACTTTTATGTTGGTGTTCTAATTCTTTTTTCCTTCGAGCTTTTAGGATTAATTTCCCTAGTTTATAGGCTGAATGGAAATGTCTCAAGGTCCCTTCGGCTCCTTTGGATGAAATAATTAGCTGCACATGCTATCCAACAGCCTCTATACCTGGGCCCCTTGTTAGTTTCAAATCTCAATTTAATTTCCAGGAGAAATAGTTCAGGGTTTCCTCAGACTTAGCAATTGAATCTGACCAACTGCAGGGGGTCTCATACTCAGACTGCCTTTTTCCTGGCCCCCAGTCCACCTCTCACCCCACGCCCCCCAGTCTGATCTCTGTAAGATTCAACTTTGCTCCCTCTGTGTTTGTAAATGGGACAGACCAGAAATTGTTTCCTGAAAACCAAGGCTTTCATTTGTTCTCTTCCTAATTTGCTCCCGGAGTTTGATTTAAAACAAGTAAACCCAATTTGAGGATTATAACCCTGGAAGAGCATCTCAGAAAGCTCTCGTATGTACGTGTAAAACATCTGAAACTAAAATTGCATCGTAGGTCAGCTGTTGCTGTTGTTCAGTCGCTAAGCTGTCTCTGACTCTGTGACTCCATGGACTGCAGCGTGCCAGGCTCCCCTGCCCCTCCACCGTCTCCTGGAGTTTGCTCAAATTCATGTCCATTGAGTCAGTAGTGCTCTTCCCCATCTCACCCTCTGTCGCCCTCCTCTCCTCCTGCCCTCAGTCTTTCCCAGCATCAGGGTCCTTTCCAGTGAGTCAGCTCTTCGCATCAGGTGGCCAGAGTGTTGGAGCTTCAGCTTCAGCATCAGTCCTTCCAATGAATATTCAGGGTTGATTTCCTTTAGGAGTGGCTGGTTTGATCTTGCAGTCCAAGGGACCCTCAAGAGCCTTCTCCAACACCACAATTTGAAAATCAACTATACTTAAAGTTATAATTAACTTGAAAAACAAATGTAGTGTATAGATTATACAATAAAATTTTTTAGTACAACAATTAAAAACTGAAAAAATCAGCTTATTTTGAAGAATACATCTTTATGCCATACATACTAAAATATTATGTAGGCATATAATCTGTTAAACATGTGATATTTTACATTAGTTTCCTAATTTAAAGTGTCCAAAATTCACTGCACTCCATAAATTTTTATCAGACTTGCGTGAGTAGTCTACATTTATTTATTTATTTGGGGCTTCCCTCGTGCCTCAGCAGTAAAGGATCTGCCTGAAGAAATGATGTCTTTCAAACGGATGGCTAACACACACATGAAAAGATGCTCAGTATCACTCATTATTAGAGAAATGCAAATCAGAAATACAATGAGATATCATCTCATACCTGTCAGAATGGCCATCATCAAAATGTCTACAAACAATAAATTCTGGAAAGGGTGTGGAGAAAAGGGAACCCTCTTACACTGTTGGTGGGAATGTAAATTGATACAGCCACTATGGAAGATGGTATGGAGGTTTCCTTAAAAAACTAGGAATAAAACCACCATATGACACAGAAATCCCACTCCTAGGCATATACCCTGAGGAAAGCAAAATTGAGAAATACATACGTACCACAGTGTTCATTGCAGTGCTGTTTACAATAGCGAGAACATGGAAGCAGCCTAGGTGTCCGTTGACAGATGAATGGATAAAGAAGTTGTGGTACCTGTATACACAATGGAATATTACTCAGCCACAAAAAGGAATGCACTTGAGTCAGTTCTAATGAGGTGAATGAATCTAGAGTCTATTATACAGAGTGAAGTAAGTCAGAGAAAGAAAAATATCATATACTAACACATATATACGGAATCTAGAAAGATGGTACTGAAGAATTTATTTGCAGGGCAGCAGTGGAGAAATGGACATAGAGAACAGACTTATGGACATGGGGAGAGGGGACAAGAGGGTGAGATGTATGGAGGGAGTAACGTGGAAATTTACATCACCATATAGTAAAATACACAGCCAATGGGAATTAGCTGTATGTCTCAGGGAACTCAAACAGGGGCTCTGTATCAACCTAGCAGGATGGGATTGGGAGGGAGATGGGAGGGAGGTTCAAGACGGAGGGGACATATGTATACCTATGGCTGATTTGTGTTAAAGTTTGACAGAAAACAACGAAATTCTGTAAAGCAACTATCCTTCAATTAAAAAATAAATAAAATTTAAAAAATGATGTCTTTGAGCCCTCATCTCCCACATTTAATCCAGCAGCAGCAGGACTGTATAAAGTTAGTGTTAAAACAGTCCCTATGCCTAAGGCATGGGCTTCCCTGGTGGCTCAGATGGTGAAGAATCCACCTGCAATGCAGAAGACCTGTGTTCAGTCCTTGGATTGGGAAGATCCCCTGGGGGAGGAAATGGCAACCCACTCTTGTATTCTTGCCTGGGAAATCCTATGGACAGAGGAGCCTGACATGCTGCAGTCCATGGGGTCACAAAGAGTTGGACACAGCTTAGCGACTAAATAACGACAGAATCATGTGTTGGTCTTGTTCTTCTATTGCTTGTTTCACAACTAACTTTCCAGCTTACTTTAGATTATATTAGCTGAGAATAAATGATCCTGATTTTTAAAATGCAATTATTTTCCAGGAAGGTCGGCAGGGTGATTATTTCTCACTATCAGGCTTATTTTTGAACTGGAGCTTGGCTTTTTGCATGTGAGAGTGCCGTCTGGATGCTCCAGAATCTTGAACCTACTCTTGGCCCACTGATGAAATGGCTTTAGGATTAAAGCCTGTTCTTGCCTAATAACCTGTGGGTTATGTTGCAGACTGGGGCATGTTAACTTGGTGGAATATCCCCAAATAAACAAAATATTTCAGGGGTGATATCACACCTGGTTTTCAATTCACATGGCAACCCAGATTCTTTTCCCTACAGATATTATTCCCCAGTGTCTTTCTTCATCTCAGTCTCCTGCAATCCTGAATCAGTGATCACCTTAGAAATGGAAAAAAAAAAAATAACAAAGAGTTGTGTTGGGGTCTCTTTGGGTTCAGGAAAAAGAAAGTTATGACACAGCTATCTTAATAAGAAAGCTTTATAAAGTCATGTAATAAAATGTCCTGTGATAGAGAAACGCAGGTTTGATCATTGTTCTGCCCAGGGATGGTCTTCAAGGGTTTGGGTTCTTTCTGACTGCTTTGTCACCACCCTTACTTTATTATCTTTGTTGCATCTGAAAGATGGCTGTGATAGTGTCAGGGGTCACAGATGGATATATCACCAGGCTGCAGAAAGGGCTGACCTTTGCAGAATGGTGGCAAGTAAGTCTTTCCCTGAAGCCCTTCCCTTTGTAGACTTCTCTTCCATCTTGTTGGTAAAAGCTGGGGTGTGTGCTTTGTGTGCCTGTTCAGTTGCTCAGTTGTCTGAGTCTTTGTAACCCCATAGACTGCATTCCACCAGGCTCCTCTGTCCGTGGGATTTCCCAGGCAAGAATACTGGAGTGGGTTGCCTTTTCCTCCTGCAGGGGATTTTCCTGACCCAAGGATCAAACCCAAGTCTCCTGAGGCTCCTGCATTGGCAGGTGGATTCTTTACCCCTGAAAGAACTGGGTCGCATGTCCTTTTTCAAAGCAATCACTCTTACAGAGAAAAAGGATTACCATGACCGAGTAGGAATGATCAGTATTCATCCCCTTTGAGTCACAGGTTGGAGGAATGACCAGTTGAATCACTTAGGGCTGTGAATGGGTGGGTTTGTGGGTAAGAGAATGAGGACAGTACTTGTCCTGCAAATCACTGAGCCACATGAGGGGCTTATAGAATGTTTCTTTGTGATAAGGCATGAACAGTTCTGCTAAGAGATGACAAAGTCTCTTTGGCTTTTTGAAGTCAGTTGATCCTTCCTGACATACTCAAGATCATGTGTTCAGAAGAGTGAAATTCCATATTATTTGATTGCCTTGGTCTCTCTCTTAGAAGACTATGACGTTGGTTCCTTGGGTCGTGTTACAGGAGGTGACGTTGGATTCTTGCTCTCTAGTCATTGCCAGAGCCTATTGTGGCAAGTCAGCTTTCTTTCATGTTTTTTCTGGATGTCTATGCTAACCCAAGGGACTTCCCTGGTGGTTCAGTGGTAAAGAATTCGCCTACCAGTATAGGAGACTAGTTTCAATCCCTGGGTCAGGAAGATCCCCTGGAGGAGGAAATGGCAACCTACTCCAGTATTCTTGCCTGGAGAATCCCATGGACAGAGGAGCCTGGTGGGGGTCCCAAAGAGTCGAACATGACCTAGGACTACACAGCAACAGCAACACTAACATGAACAACAGTAGCAGTAGTATGTAAGACCTGCTTTTAAGACTTGAGTTTGATTTGATGCCAAATACATCAAAAGAGAAAGGAAAAAACTTAGAATTAGGGGAAACAAAGATAATCAGAAGTTCAGACCTCATATTGAGTTGTTTTTATTGGCTGGCATAAGACATGGATTATTTTCCTCTTCATGGAACAAAACATGATACCACATTTCTTTACAATTAAATTAAGGCTCAAGAACAACAAAGACATAGCAGTTCCTGTGATGTGTTGGAAAGATATTGTCTGTGCTCCACTTGAGCAGAGGGTAGAATGCTCTGCTTTGGTGCTTTATGAAATGCCAGGTTTTCAGGGCAAATCCTATCAAGGGGTTTTAGTTCCTGCCTGACATTTTACTTTCTTCTCTGCCAGCTGCCCCTTCAAGGAGATGCCTCGGGATTGTTCAGACTGGGGTCAGACTTGATTTAGAAATTACAACTCCCAAATTGGGGAAATGTGTTCATTGATTCATTCTCTCATCTGTTTATCCATCTGGTATCCATCAGATCTGTAAGAAACTTACTATTGTTGTTGTTCAGTCGCTAAGTTGATTTCCTTTAGGACTGACTGTTTTGATCTCCTTGCTCTCCAAGGGACTCTCAAGAGTTTTCTCCAGCACCACAATTTGAAAGCATCAGTTCCTCAGTGCTCAGCCTTCTTTATGGTCTAACTCTTGGATCCGTACATGACGACTGGAAAACCATAGCTTTGACTAGAGGGACCTTTGTCAGCAAAGTGATGTCTCTGTTTTTTAAAACGTGGAAATAATGACAGATTTTATTTTCCTGGGCTCCAAAATCACTCTGGATGGTGACTGCAGCCACGAAATTAAAAGATGCTTGCACCTTGGAAGAAGAGCTATGACAAACCTGGACAGCATATTAAGAAAGACCCTTATTATAATTGTCTGCTTACTTGTCATTTCCCTCCACTAGTCTGTAGGCATCTGGTGAAACTGGTTCCTAGGTATATCTTCAATGCCTGATGTATTTACTGAGTGAACAGTAAACATTTATTCAGTGCTTGAACTCTCAGAGAGCTTTTAGTCTAGGAAAGAAGATAAGATGGAAACTTAAAGAGAATATGTCGAATGGGTATTGGGGACAGCGGGAGATGTTGCCACAAGAGTTTTTTTTTTGAATTTCAAATTTCAATCTTCTATTTCTCCATTTTTTAAAAAAAAGTAGTTCTTGAATTTTCAATTTATTCTTTTTCTTTTGCTATAGCTATTTTCTGTTTTTTTCTGGGACTTTCCTGGTGGTCCAGTGGTTAAGACTTTGTAGTTCCCCTGCAGGGGCCCACCTTGGCTCCCTGGTCTCAGAGCTAAGATCCCACAGCCATGTAGCACGCCCTGCCCCCCCCACCTGAAAAAAGACTGTATTTTCCTTTAAATTCTTGAACAGATATTTCATATCTCTTTGCAAGTTCTTGTCTGCTGTTTCCAGCATCTGAGTCATCTTGGGATCTTTGCTATTGTTTGCTTTTATTTCTTTTTCTTGATTTTGGGTCATGTTTTTCTACTTTTGCTTATCATATTTCATAATCATCTGATGAATATTATAGATAATACATTGTAAGGAGCCTAGATTATATTGTCTTTCTTTAAAGCATGTTAGGTTGTATTCTGGCAGGCAAATACGATACTAAAGGTTCTCCTTGATCCTGTTGGAGCTTGGATTTAGGCTTTCATAGGGCAGTCTAGAGTAGTCCTTACTCTGCTGCTGCTAAAGTCGCTGCAGTCGTGTCTGACTCTGTGCGACCCCATAGAAGGCAGCCCACCAGGCTCCCCCGTCCCTGGGATTCTCCAGGCAAGAATACTGGAGTGGGTTGCCATTTCCTTCTCCAGTGCATAAAGTGAAAAGTCCAAGTGAAGTCGCTCAGTTGTGTCCGACTCTTAGCGACCCCATGGACTGCAGCCTACCAGGCTCCTCCGTCCACGGGATTTTCCAGGCAAGAGTACTGGAGTGGGGTGCCATTGCCTTCTCCGCTGCAGAGGTTTGCAGTTTTCCTGGAAAGTCAGATGATACCTATTTTAGGCACATGATTTATAGTGTCTCTGTTGCAACTATTCAACTCTGTTGTTGTAGCAAGAAAGTAGCCATAAAAATGTGTAACAAATCAACATGACTGTGTTTCAATAAAATTTTCTTTACAAAAATATACGTTCTGGGGGTGGGGAGGTGCTTCCCAGGTGGCAAAGTGGTAAAGAATCCACCTGCCAATGCAGGAGACGAAAGAGACAAGGGTTAGATCCGTGGGTTGGAAAGATCCCCTGGAGGAGGAAATGGCAACGCACTCCAGTTTCCCTGCTTGGGAAATCCCATGGACAGAGAAGCTTGATGGGCTACAGTCATGGGGTTGCAAAGAGTCAGACACGACTTAGCACACACAGAGATGAACATACACAATCAGGAGACTTCCCTGGGGGAGTCCAGTGGTTAAAATTCTGCCCTTCCACTGCAGTGGGGTGTGGGTTAAAATACCTGGTTGGGGAACTAAGATCTTGCATGCCACTCCACGTGGCTAAATAAATAAATTTAAAAAGGGACTTTCCTGGTGGTCCAGTGGCTACGACTCCATGCTCCCAAAGCTAAGGGTCAGGGTTTGATCCCTGGTTGGGAAGCTAGATCCCCATGCCACAACTAAGTCCCAGTACAGCCAAATAAATTAATTTTAAAAAAAAATTATATATATATATATAAATAAAATCAGTCCATGGGCCATAGCTTGTTGATCCTTCTCTAGATCACAGGCCTTCTCAGGAACAAACCCAGTGGTGTCTAGCTGCATGCCTGAGATGGGATAAAAATCCAGTGTCTCCACATACTATGTGACCTCTAGAGTCTCCATTCTCACCCCTAAAGCAGTTTCTCTGTAGAAGGCCTCTTGGAGTGTCATCACTCATCACACACGTCAGCAGCCAGCCCTTGGCTCAGGTCTTGCAGAGAGCCCTGCACAGACCTCTCACACTGTAAGGAGCAGGACCCCATGGGGCGCTGGGGTGGGGACAGGCCTTCCCCCATATCCTCTGCTTTAGCTCCTCTCTGAAGTATCTAGATAATAGCATTTGATGCACATTTCTTGAGTTTGGCAGATGTAAAAAATCCCTTCCTCTTCGACGAGAAAATGTTGACTACTTGATGACCATGAACGTCTGGCCCCACGCTTCCTGGAGCCTCAGGACTGGTGGGCGGAACCCCTGTGACACCCCCTGTTCCCTCGTCAGCCGATCAGAGGACTGTGCACAAGGTGATCACACACCCTGCGACCCCCCCAAGCCTGCCCCCGCATCCCTCACCTGGTTATTAAAAGTGCTTTGCCAAACTGTTCTGAGAGTTCAAGGCTTTTTAGAGTATCAGCCACCTCATCTCCTTGCATGGCCCTGTTTCTCTGCGTCAGACTCCCGTGGTTCCCTTTCTCTGTTCCAAACTCCTCACGGTTCAGTTCGCTTGGCCTCACTGTACGTCGAATGCATGAACTTCTGTTAACAACACCACCCCTCATTCCCTGCAGACCCTTGTACCCCCACCTTTCCCAGTTCCCTGCCTGGGATTGGGCCTTGTGTTAGGTTTGCTAATGTCTGATCCCTGCCTCCTCAGTTCAGCAGGATGGTCATACTCTCTGGGTTCTACCTGCCTGTGCCGTGGTTGGGAAAGGTTCTCTGGCAGAAAGTGCATTGGAGCATCTCCAGTACTAGCTTCTCCATCAGGGCTTGAGGCAGAAGTCGCCTCTCATTTTTGAAAAGCAAGAAGTGCATGAATGGCTGTGTTGTGTAAGGAACTAGAAAAAGGCATCCCATTCAAATGTTATTTCATGATAGTGAATGTGAGGAAGGCTCAGATCCAGTGGGGCTTGGGTGTGGCCCCCTCTATCACATTCTGCAGTGATTACTGGAGCCCTCTGCACATTACCAGCCTCAAACAGATGCTCTTCTGGGAGTTGTCATCTTTTCAGCATTCAATAATGGCTCCTCATCAGAAGCCACATGTCAACAAGAAATTCCAGAGGATTAGAGTTGATTAAAACTCACCACAAAAATGTGCTTCCATGGGGATTCTCCAGGCAAGAGTACTAGAGTGAGTTGCCATTCCCTTCTACAGGGGATCTTCCTGACCCAAGGATCGAACCTGGGTCTCCTGCACTGCAGGCAGATTCTTTACCATTTGAGCCACCAGGGAAGTGAAATATCCTATAAAGCAGGCGTTCCCAACCTTCAGAATTATTGAACAATAAATGTAATGCACTTGAATCATCTTGAACCACCCCCTCCCCGCCTCCCCCCCACCCCACACCCTTGTCCATGGAAAAATTGTCCAAGAAACCTGTCCATAGTGCCAAAAAGGTTGGGGACTGCTGCAAATATAGGCAAGATTAAATGTGGTGCACCTTGGTGTGTCCAGACAAGTTGGAAAATGCTTGAGCTAGGCCTTTGCTGCTTAGGGTCCACTTGTATGTAACACAGTAAGTCCAGGCATGTGTAATGGGCAATTTTAGGCAAATCAGAGCAGCTGTTGACAGCCACTGGGTGGTGGCGGGAGGGTGTGTGCTTTATGCTTGATGTTAATAAGCAAGAGATGGTAGGAAAAGAGGTTGGCCTGGCCCCGCAGGACCCAGTGATGAAATATCTTCCAGAACATAATAGGGAGTTCACATCTTATTCCTAGAAAATGAGAAGCCATTGGAGAACTGGGAAGGGAAGTGATCAAACTTAGGTTCTAGAGCAATCTGGGGGCTAAATTGGCTTCCATGGTGGCTCAATGGTAGAGAATCTGCCTGCCAATGCAGGAGATTTAGGTTTGATCCCTGAGTTGGAAAGATCCCCTGGAGAAGGAAATGGCAACGCACTCTGGTATTCTTGCCTAGGAAATCTTATGGAGAGAGGAACCAGTTGGTCCATGGGGCTGCAAAGAGTCAGACATGACTTTGTGACTAAACAAGACCGACCACAAGGGGGTAAACGGGAAAGATCCCCTTGGGGAGGGGGATTCAGTCAGAGGGTAATGGTTTCGAACAAAGACAAACCCTCTACCCCATCAGTGACCTGGAAGCAGTGAGGAGGGGCCAGGCCTGAGAAATATTTCAGAAGGTAATTTACTTTTCTTTGGCAGGAGGGATTTTAATCTCTTAAAATGAGATTAAGAAGGAGGGAAGGTTCTAGGTGATCCTGTCTGGTCTGAGTAATTAGGTGAAAGGCAGTGATGTTTGCAAGGAAGAAAAAAAGATGAAAAGACCGGGTCTTGGGGTGACGACTCACGGTGTCAGTTATTCAGCAAGCGTTCAGAGAGTTCCCACTATGTGTCGGATGCTGTTTCCGGGAAGTCATGACTGAGACAGGCAGAGTTCCTGCTCACGTGGTGAACGTGATGAAAAATGTAAAGAAGGAATAAGAAGTTTCAATATTAAAGACCAAAATGAAGGATCCAGGGAGTGATAGAGAATGAAAGTGAGAAAGAAGGAACATTCTAGGTCAGAGAAGTCCTCTTAGAGGACACGCCATTTGAGCTGAGATGTGTATGGTTATCAGCTCTTCTGTGCTCGGTCGCTTGTATGTGCTGTGCTTAGTCCCGTCAGTTGTGTCTGACTCTGTGTGACCCTATGGACTGTAGCCCGCCAGACTCCTCTGTCTATGGAATTTCCCAGGCAAAAATACTGGAGTGGGCTGCCCTTTCCCTCTCCAGGGGATCTACCTGATCAGGGATCAAACCCGCGTCTCCCTCCTGCATCTCCTGCATTGGCAGATGGATTCTTTACCACTAGCACCACCTGGGAAGCCCTTATCAGGTCTTAGATGTGCAGAAATTAGAGAAGTATCTAGAAAGAGTGCACTGCAGGTGAGAAGCTCTTGTTGCTGAAGTCAGCAGCAGAAAGGCCCACGTGGCCTGGAGTGTGAAGAGCAGTGGAGGAAAGCAGACCTATCGCAGCACGGCTGGGGAGGGTAGAGAGCTGGGTGTTTTTCAGACAGCAGACTTTCCCTTAATATGTACATCATGGAGCCCTCATTTCTCTTGTTCTGAAGCAGCTTTCATTTTGGCTGTAAAGATAATGATTCAGAGATGCTTGTCAGACAGCTAAATGGAGATGTGTACCAGACGGTCAGGTGTGGTCCTGGAACTCTGCAGAGAAACAAGACTGGAAAAGTAGATTTGAGAGTTTAAAAAAAGGCAGTGAGGGGTTGAAGTATCATTCTTAGTTGCAGCATAACCAACCAGGAGCCTTTTTTTACACCTGGCTTGCTCTACACATTTCAAAACAGTATCATCTGTAGGTCCTCTAATTTTCTTTTCTAGTGTGGTGTGGCGTGCATACTCATTTGTGTCTGACTTTTTGTGACCTTATGGACTGGAGCCCACCAGGCTTCTCCATCCATGGGATTCTCCAGGCAAGAGTACTGGAGTGGGTTGCCATTCCCTTCTCCAGGGGATCTTCCCAACCCAGGGATCGAACCAGCATCTCTTATGTCTCCTGATTGGCAGGTGGGTTCTTTACCACTATTGCCACCTGGGAAGTATCTGTGTTGTCTTTTTAAGACTTTAGTCAAGTTGATAAACTTCTGTAAAGCCGTCTTTTATTTATCTTCAATGTCTCATCTCTCTGGAGTACTAGTTAATTTGCATCATTATAGAAATCTCCTTTATTGTGTAAAAATTATCAGAATAGCCCCAAATCAGATATTTTGGATTTTGGAATTATAAAAAATGGAAGATTATTAAAAAAAGTTCTATTCAGGGTTATCTCTTCATGTCTTTCTGCCAGTGTGGCGATGATTTACTGTAAGCTGAAATGGCAAAGCCGATCTATGAGTCCACTCACTTGGGAGGACCTGGAAGGCTGGCTGGTTCCTTCCTCAACCCTCTGATTGATTTTTTTTCTGCAGTTCATTCCATGCTTCTCATCCATTAAATTGATGTAACATACCAAATTAAATCAAGCTTTTCCTTGTTTTCAAACTTGCTTAGAATTCTACAACAGTGATATTTTGGTTTCCATGCGCTTTTGTGAAGACTGGATATCAAGAAAAAGTAAATAGAGACAGGAGAATCTCAACAAATAAACACTGTTAACTGGGTTTCCCTGGTGGCTCAGAGGGTAACGAATCTGGCTGCAGTGTGGGAGACCTGGGTTCAATCTCTGAGTTGGGGAGATCCCCTGGAGGCAGGCATGGCAACCCACTCCAGTATTCCTGCCTGGGAACTCCCATGGACAGAGGAGCCTTGTGGGATACAGTTCATGGAGTTGCAGAGAATCGGACACGACTAAGCGACTAAGCACACAGCACTGGAAGAGGATGTTTATTTAAAGAGAGTATTTCACACAGGGCTATGGACTGGAGAGACGGAGTCCTCAATCTTACAGTGACAAGTGAGAGAATTAATGGAAGCATCATGCCATTGGGGCGGCAGGTTCGGGCTGATGGCAGAAGAGCATCTCTAGGGTCCTTTGTGGCTATCCACAGCATCTTGCTGCAAGGAGCAGGCTGAGAGAGCAGTCTGTAGGAAACCCCGAGTTTCCCACTGGGAGCTCTGTTATGATTGGTCCTGGCCCTTCGGCAAATTCCAGTGGCCTCCCTGGGTCCCCAAGTTTAAGAACAGCATTCCTGTATGAACTCGAACTGCCTGGGGCTGTGACACACCCTTTGGCCGAGGTCTTCAACAGTTTCAGTATGGAAAGGTGGTGGCTCATCCCCAGAACGTTGGCCGGGCCGGCGGCGGGTGTGCGGTGCTGTGATAAGACAGTTCCCTGCAACTTTGAAAAGTGAGAGTGCGGGCTTCCACGTGGCTCCGTGGTAAAGAATCCGTCTGCCAATGCAGGAGAAACAGGTTCGATCCCTGGTTTGGGAAGATCCGACATGCCTCAGAGCAACTAACCCCGTGCACCCAAACTACTGAGCCTGCACTCTAGAGCCCGGGAGCCAAGACCACAGAGCCCACGTGCCCTCGAGCCCGAGCTCTGCAACAAGAGCAGCCCCTGCTCACCACAGCCAGAGAAGGCCTGTGCAGCAACAAAGACCCAGCACAGCCAAAAGTAAATACATTTTTAAAATTATTTGAAAAAAACAATAAAAACCGAGAGTGGGCTTGGAGAGGGAGGAAGGTAGCCTTAGCTTTTGTGGAGACAGAAGACAGAGGAATTACTAATGTACCGTGGGGAAAATGTTAGACAAAATCTGGCTTTGTGCACAATAGGTTATCAGCATGTGTTATTTATGATATGAGGATCTGAACATGGGTGGGAATTACTCTGCCAGTCCAAGACCACTTTTCCCTCTAAAACCCATGCCTTAGCTGATAGATTCAGTGTAGCTGTGTCTGTATAGAAATGCCTTCCCTTAGCACACGATGTTGTCGGTCATGGGGGCTCCACCTGTAAAACCAGCTGGTGGAAAGTTCAGGGAGGACTCCTTAGTGACTCCTGGACAATAGAGGTGTCCAGTAGAAAAGCCATATTAGATCAATGAAAGCTGGCACCTTTAAATGACTTCTGTGAAGGATAGGGAAATAGATGGGGAAACAGTGGAAACAGTGTCAGACTTTATTTTTTTGGGCTCCAAAATCACTGCAGATGGTGATTGCAGCCATGAAATTAAAAGACACTTACTCCTTGGAAGGAAAGTTATGACCAACCTAGACAGCATATTAAAAAGCAGAGACATTACTTTGTCCACAAAGGTCCATCTAGTCAAGGCTATGGTTTTCCAGTGGTTATGTATGGATGTGAGAGTTGGACTATAGAGAAAGCTGAACACCGAAGAATTGATGCTTTTGAACTGTGGTGTTGGAGAAGACTCTTGAGAGTCCCTTGGACTGCAAGGAGATCCAACCAATCCATCCTAAAGGAGATCAGCCCTGGGTGTTCATTGGAAGGACTGATGCTGAAACTGAAACTCCAATACTTTGGCCACCTCGTGAGAAGAGTTGACTCATTGGAAAAGACTCTGATGCTGGGAGGGATTGGGGGCAGGAGGAGAAGGGGATGACAGAGGATGAGATGGCTGGATGGCATCACTGACTCGATGGACATGAGTTTGGGTAAACTCCGGGAGTTGTTGATGGACAGGGAGGCCTGGCGTGCTGCGATTCATGGGGTCGCAAAGAGTCGGACATGACTGAGCAACTAAACTGAACTGAACTGAAGGATAGAAATCCGTTTTAGGAGTTCAACCCGAGATAGAATCAGCAAGGAAGACTCGAGTAGGGAAGTCAGTGAGAAATGTCAAGTGGCTAACTGCTGCTTTGTGACCTGCAGGTAGAGGTGATCCTAATATTTAAAGCCAGGGTTACAGTTCTGCAACAAGAAGAGAATTAGAGCCCGTCTGCTGGGGGAGACAGTGTTGTGCAGTCGCTGTGTCGTGTCGACTCTTTGCGACCCCAGTGGACTGCCCCATGTCAGCCTGCTCTGCCCTCCGCTGTGCCCTGGCGTTTGCTCAGATTCGCACCCACTGAGCCGCTGATGCTGTCCTGTCTTCTGCCGTCCTCTTCTCCTCTGGTTCTCAGTCTTCCCCAGCATCAAGGTCTTTCCAGTGCGTCAGCTCTTCGCATCAGGTAGCCGGTGTATTGGAGCTTCAACTTCCACATCAGTCCTTCCAATAAATATTCAGGGTTGATTTCCCTTAGGATTGACTGGTTTGATGCCCTTGCTGTCCAAGGGACTCTCAAGAGTCTTCTCCAGTACCACAGTTCTTCAGCACTCAGCCTTCTTTATGGTCCATCTCTCATATCTGTATGTGACTACTGGAAAAACCATAACTTTGTGGACCTTTGTCAGCAGAATGATGTCTCTGCTTTTAATACACTATCTAGGTTACAATAAGGTAAGGTAAGGTAAGTCACTTCAGTCGTGTCCGACTCTTTGCCACCCCATGGACTGCAGCCCACCAGGCTCCTCTGTCCATGGGATTTTCCAGGCAAGAACACTGGAGTGGGTTGCCATTTCCTTCTCCAGTGCATCAAGTGAAAAGTGAAAGTGAAGATGCTCAGTTGTGTTCGACCCTTAGCGACCCCATGGACTGCAGCCCACCAGGCTCCTCCGTCCACAGGATTTTCCAGGCAAGAGTGCTGGAGTGGGGTGCCATCGTCCTCTCCGTAGGTTACAATGGAGGATGCTAAATATATCGCCATTATTCCCACCACTGCACAGTCCTCCTGATGGGCGTTTGGATTCACAAGGCTTGGCCAAGAAGGCGCCTCATGGGTGGAGTGATACCCAGCCACACCTCTGGAATGCTGAGACACCCCAAGGAGAATGTGGAGAAGGTGCCACTCCCTGAGTTGGCTTCCCTCCATGCTGTGAGAAAATCAGAGCCTCTAGAAAGCAGTCCTGCTTTCCCAGAGGTTGCCACGACCTGGGAAATAATGAAGAGGAAGATGAACGACACATGGGGATATCATCCTGGGAAGTTCAAACCTTTGTTCTCCTGAGATGTTTAGCTTTAAAAAGACCAAGTGGCTCAGATCTCATGGAACCTTGATGACATTGGCCTGTGGAGCTTGGGCAATAACGTGTTGGTTGTTTGCATGAGAAGCTCCTGAACTGCTCTGAAAATGAGATGTTTGCAGTGTTCTCTCCCTTCGTCCTGTCCCTCCCTCTCTTCTCCCCCTGCCTCCGCCATTCGCTTCTCACATGTGAAGTTCCTTGCTTTGACAGAAGAGCATTCACTTTACTTTCTGTCCTGTGGAGAATCTAATAAGGTGAAGGACTAACATTTGTGAGCCACTTGATATCTAAGGCACATTGGTTAGCACTTTACAAACCATAAATGTATCTTAATCTCTTTGTTAAGGCAGCAAGGCAGATGCTGCAATTTTCTCTACTTGATATCCAAGGAATTTGATAGACTGTCAGAGATTTGGGCTTTCCCGAATGGCTCAGTAGGAAAAGAATCTGCCTGCCAGTGCAAGAGACTCAAGAGAGGTGGGTTCGATCCCTTGGTCTGGAAGATCCCCTAGAGGAGGAAAAAAGCAACCCACTCCAGTATTTTTGCCTGAAAAATCTCATGGACAGAGGAGCCTGGAGAGCTACTATCCATGGGGTCACAGAGAGCCAGAAATGACATGAGTGACTAAGCACAAAAAGAGGTTCAGAGAGTTGCTCATGATCATTCAGTTAACAGAATATATCTGTGAAAATAATCAAGCTTGTGCCATGTTTATCAGAAACCTCAAAGTCCACCAAATAGCTTAAATTTCATGGCTTAAAGCAGCAAATGTTTATTCCTCATGTGTACTCTAGCTGCTTATGATCACTCAGAGACTTAGACTGGAGGAGGGGTCACCATCTTGAGACATCGTCATCCGGGACATTGCCTCCCAATTGCCATGGCAGCCAAGAGGATGCTGAAGGGTCTCTCAACAGCAGTTCTGTTCTGGAAATGACACACATCCCTTCTGCCCTCAGCCCATTGGCCAGCACTAGTCACATGACCTTGCCTAGTGAGAAGCTGGTGAGCTGATCCTCCTCCCAAGTCCTTGAGGAAGAGGTGAACAAAGATGGATGAAGACTAGAACTCACCACCTGAGAGGTAGACTGAGTTCTTCCCCACAGTGTGATCCTGCCCCTCAGAAGAATGGTTTAACTCAAGATAAGGGGATCAAGGAGATCCAACCAGTCCATCCTAAAGGAAATCAACCCTGAGCATTGACTGGAAGGACTGATGCTGAAACTGAAATTCCGATACTTCGGTCACCTGATGCGAAGAACTGACTACTTGGAAAAGACCCTGATGCTGGGAAAGATTGAAGGCAGGAGGAGAAGGGGGTGGCAGAGGATGAGATGGTTCAGTAGCATCACTGACTCGATGGACATGAGTTTGCGCAAGCTCCGGGAGATAGTGGAGGACAGAGGACAGTGTGGCAGTCCATGGGGTCACAGAGGGTCAGACACAGTGTAGCAACTGAACAGCAACACAAGAGAATCAAAGCGGTGCTTCATCATTCCTTCTCTGCCATCCATCTTAACTTCCCGTGCCTGTCACTGGGTTCTGAAGAGCCACGTCGGCCTCCTCTCAGGGGTCCTGTGGTGTCTCCCCAGCCCCTGTGCTGTTCAGACCAGTCCTCAGTGTCCTGTGGCCTGTGTCTAACCTTGAGATTCACGTGATCATTTCTCACACAGCTGGGAATCATTGAGTCACAGGCTGAGTCTCTGCTTGCATTGTTTGTGGTTGGAAACAAGATTTGATGTGGGGCACAGTATCTGCCTCCCACGGTTCTGGCAGGCTCCTGTTGCTGTGAGAGTTCCTGCTGCAAAGCCTTGTGGAACTTACCTTTGGCATCTCAGGGATGTGCTTAACAGCTGCCGCCATCCCCATATAAGACGTGGAGGTCTCAACTGTGAACATCCTGGCGGGACTCGCCATCTTGTTTCAGGATATCATGGGGTTTGAGAAATGCATTCATTGGACTTCTCCTTTAGAATGCATTGAGTTATGGATTCATTTACTTTTTCATCTTATCCTCTGGGTAAAATATAGTTTCAATCAGCAGAAAGCAAATAGCAGGAGAGGCTAAGAAGAGTCCAAATGTACAAGCTGTTTACAGACATTCCTTTTGGATAAAAGTCTCCTTCCAGAGGACAAGTAGAGAGAGAAATCAACCTCTTACCCATGAGAGAGAAAAAAAAAAAAAAATCAAAGAAAGCAGAACTTTATTCTAAAAGCTAAAAGGAAAGCATGTCCCTGAAAATTACCTTCTGTAGGAAGAGGAATTAAAAGAACCAAATGAAACCAATATTTTATTCCTCCATCATTTCACCTTAACCTGTTCTCTCCTCTTGGCTCTTTTTCCCTTTCTTTTTCATTGCATCCAAGTCATTTTTGCACCCTTTGAATAAAACAAAATCAGTGAACAGAAAATATAAAGGATATTGAAGAGAAATAGAATTACTACAAAGAAACAGAACTTGTAATGTTGAAAAAACGTCTATCGTAGAGATGGTAGGAAGCTCATTTGATGCTGTAGGAAATAAGATCAGTGATGTGGAACAAACTTAAGAAACTCCAGGAGTGAAGAGAAAATAAAGAGAGTGAGAAAAGCCAAAAAGTAAGATGGCTGATATGGAGGAGAGAAAACAAAGACTATTAAAGAATTGCACTTTTTATAGAAGAAAACTCACAAATGATTATTGATGTAAAAATCACACATGAAAATGCTAGTAAACTGCTAATAGAACATCAATTCTTCAGTAAAAAATATTTTCAAAATTCTCAATTCAAATAAGACATTAAGAATTTTTTTGACCCTAATTAGGGAGAAGGCAATGGCACCCCACTCCAGTACTCTTGCCTGGAAAATCCCAGGGACGGGGAGCCTGGTGGGCTGCTGTCTATGGGGTTCGCACATAGTTGGACACGACTGAAGCGACTTAGCAGCAGCAGCAGGATAGATACTAAACATTTCCTAAAAAGATACACAATAATGTTTGGATAGCTATTCCTGGTCAGAAGATCAGATAGTATAAAGATACACATTCTTCTGATACTATATTATGATATAAATGATTTTAATAAAAACCCTAATAATATAGGCTAAAAGACCTCTGAAAAAGTGAATCTAACATTCATCTGGAAACAGAAATGGTGCAAGTAGCCAAGACATTTTTTTAAAAGAGCTATTATAATAGATTGTAATCAAAACAGCATGGTGGTTGTAGAAGAAATGATAGAGAATGCACAGAGAAAGATGTCCCAGCTTTATTTCATGATTCTTTCTCCTATAATTTTGAATGCCAAATTTAATCATAAGCTCACTCTTCTATATATACCAAAGTCTATTTTGGGGGTAAGTGGTTAACTATTTGAAATAAAGTTGGCATCATTTCTCAGTGCGCACACCACAATCCAAAGACCAAAAGGATGAAATCGTCACATGAACAAAAAGAAGCCAAAATAAAACAGAGATGGATAGATCTCTGATCTTGAGCTTGGTTTCATTTGTCTGAGTATAATGAGATGGGGAAAATTGTATTCACCACAGTTCCGCTTACGAGTGGAACTCGGTTATTGGAGAAAGTTCAGGAAGCACGAAGGGAGGCAGGAAAGGGGATTGAGTAAGAAACAGTGCTCCATGGGAGACAAAAGAATTTCCCTGATTCCCCAACAAGCAAGGGAGAAGGCAGATCCAGAGAGAAGCTAAAGGAAGTAAAACAAAGGAAGACAGCCCTGTGTGTGTGGAGAGAAGAGGAAAAGGAGCGTCTAGAGGAGCAAGATTGTGAACCCTGCTAACTGCCAAAATGGGGTGGGCTTTCCACAGCCTCTGTGGGGCTCCCCTGGCGGCTCATAAGGTGAGGAATCCGCCTGCAGTGCAGGAGACCTGGGTTTGATCCCTGGGTCGGGAAGATGCCGTGGAGAAGGGAATGGCTACCCACTCCAGTATTGCCTGGAGAATCCCATGGACTGAGGAGTATGGCGGGCTACCATCCATGGGATCACAGAGAGTCAAGCAGGAATGAGTGACTAACACTTTCATTAGGACATTATAAAAAGAGCAAACGTTACACCTTTGATCCAGAATTTCCACTTCTGAGAAGCTATCTTGTGAAACTGTTTGCAGATACAAATACACAAAGGTGAGAACATTCTGTGAATAAGTAAGATCCCATGGGAAAATCCAAATAAACATTTTGGCCAACCCAATAGTATTCCTGGCTGTACTCCTTACTAGCTGGGATGTTTTTTGTGCAGGACATCAAACCTCACTAAGCCTCAGTTTCTTCATCTATGAAACAGTACCCAACTAATTGCTATGGCTTTTGTGAAGATTCAACCTGAGGGTACGTGGAAGTGTTTATAAAGACTGTTAACATAGTAATAACACGTACCAAAGCTGAAATACTTTTAAAAAGTGAAATAATAGGGACATAGTTAATTAATACTGATGGGACCTTACAAAGGAATATTATCAGTCGTTAATAAGTTTAAGGCATATTCATACAGAAGTTCATAGTGAAAAGAATATTCTGTATTAGTCCAATGATGAATGGAAAATACATAAATGTATGCACATGCACATAAAAGGACTAGAAACAAATACATCAAATATTAAAATTAGTCTCCAACTGGCAGGAATAAAGCTGGTTTTATGATTTTAAAAAATTATTTTAGGTATTATTTTTCATAATCAACCAACAAACTAAACATTTTCTAATGTAAATTAGAATCAGTAGTGAATGACTAGAAAATGCATAAGTAGAGGCAAAAAAAAAAAAACAAATACAAACATATGTTGACTTTTAAAAAAGCATTTCTTTGGCTGCACTGAGTGTTAGCTGTGGCACGTGGGATCTAGTTCCCTGACCAGGGATCGAACCCAGGCCCCCTGCATTGGGAGCATGGAGTCTTAGCCACTGAGTCAGCAGGGAAATCCCTTGATTCTTTTAACTAGGAAAGAATTGATATGAAACACAGGGTTCGGGGAAGTCTGTGTCTTGTCTAATTTCGAGCCACTCGCCTATGTGTAAGTTCTGGTTGAGGAGTGAAAAAGATGGGCGGCGGGGTCTGTGCTGATCCTAATTCTCTCACGTTATAAACTTCCCATCCTTTATTGCAGAACCCAGGGGCCCCCAGCCTATCCATCCTGTTACTCTCCACCAGAGCCCTGTTGTTCCTCTGGTGTCCTCCCAGGTGGGTTTCCCTGTGTCCTGTGCCCCTTATTCCATTCTTTCTCCTGGGCACGCCTTGAGCCTGTGCACCCTCCACTCTGGCTCACCAGCCTCCTCACCTTTCATCAGTGGGACACGTCCTCCAGTCTCATCCTTCCCAGGCTGATTCACCAAATTAATAACTTGGATCGAGGTTTCTGTCTACTAAACAGCCACACTCTTCCTCTGGATTACCACTGAACTGCAGTGATAGATTATCTACATTTAGGACTGCATGGACTTTGCTGGAGTTCAGCAGCTCAGCTCCCATCACTGAAGTCTGCAAAATCCTTCAAATTCGAATTAATGTCCTAACCCTCACCTACGAGGATTTTCTGATCTCTGGCCCTTGCTAATCCAGACTCCTCTTGGCCTTTCAGAGGCATCAAGCCTCAGCAGTTTTATTCCTTCTGCTTGGACTGCTCCTTCCTTTCCATCTAATTGTCACATGGCACCTTAAAGGGGCTGTCTGTGTTTTCCCAGCCTAGGTGAGGTGCCCGAATAGTACAGAAACACTGACCAGATTAAACTGGCTTTGCCTCCTTAGACAGGTTGATTAAGCAAACCCTGAGTTATTTTACAGAAACAGCTCTGCAGGTGTTCAAGACAGAAACCCTCCATCTCCAGGATGAGCCTGGCACCAAGAAGCTTCAGTTTAAAGATCTTAAAGAGTAGAAATGTTTGCACTGTAACTGAGAGAGAAGCCCTTCAACAAGGATAAACTGGCTTCCAGAAGCCCAAGGGTAGCTCAGTTACGGATTCGCTGCTGGACCTGGAAGTCTGCTCCAACCCCTTAAGTTTCACTGTGAACTCTGGATCGGGGAGTCAGATCTGCGAGCCTTGCTGCTTGTCTCCTTGCTAGGCCCACCTCGTGATGAACTCTCTTCTCAAAGCTGGCGCCATGGTATTGGCTTCTCTGCGGGTCAGGCATTGAGTCCCTGCTCCGCCACAGTACCGCTCCCCCGCCCCCCCCCCCCCCCCCAGTCACCCAATTTTCTTTGCCCCAGAGCACTCAGGATGTTATTCTTGTGTCCACGTTTAGCCAGTGTGTTCTTCCGTGAGGGTCTAAACTGGGGAGAGGCTCTGTCTGCCTTCTGCCCATACCCAAGGACCCAGCCCGAAGTAGCACTTAACAAACATTCACCAACTGACTAATCGTCATTATTTCTAATGACTTCAGTTTGCCTGAAGAAATACTTCCATGTAAGAGGGGGAACAGTTAGCACCGGAAAATAGAACACATTTAATGATACACCAGAAATGTTTCTCCAGATACTGCAGCAGTGCCATTCACAGCCTGGGGTAAAGAGGTATCACCATATGTTGAACATGGGGAAAAGGAAAACAGTCTTGACAGCTTGGCCAGACCATGGAGATCATTGGGTCATGCCTTGTCATTTCACGGAGGAGAAGCCAGGGCCCAGAGGAGGCCTCACGGGTGTCTGAGCCCAGCCAGACATGGAACTGAGCTGATGGCAGAGCTTCCCTGAAGAGCCCACACCAGCTCCAGAACCTTCAGAAAGCCCTTCCCACCTGCTCACTTCTTCCTGTCTGTGGTGGGCCTGGGAGAGTTCAGGACATGGGCAGAAGAAGTCTATAGAGCCTCTGTTCCTGTTGTGCGGGTGTGGGTCCAGTTGGAGTCATCACTTCCCCCAGGGAGAAGGTTTATTGGACAAGTAGACACGACAGAATGGAATGTCTGCCCCCGGCCTGGCCACGAATTTGGCTCTTTGCCCCCTAGAAATTGGTTTCACCTGAGCCAAGACACTGGGTATCAGATGGGAGTGGCATTTTGTCCTCACAGCCTTGGGTCACCAGAAGCCTAGAGGTGAACGTCTTTGGGACATATTTCCCAGATGAGAGCATCAGGGCACCCTTTGGATGTGAACGTGTGGAGGGAAGGAATGTGTTCTGGGGACCCCGTGAACTGATCGATTCCCACCAGGACATTGGACATGATGATGCAGGTACATGAACACCGAGGACACTTCAGTCAAGAAAGGATACTCAGTGAAGAGCCTCCCAAATGCCATCCATGTGACATGGAGGGAACAGTCTGGAGAAACTGCAAACTGCCAGGGCTGCGTTATTTGCAAACTGAAAGTGGGAACCGGTTTGTGTCACTGATGCCAGTTGAGTTCAGTCGCTCAGTCGTGTCCGACTCTTTGCGACCCCATGAATCGCAGCACTCCAGGCCTCCCTGTCCATCCCCATCTCCCGGAGTTCACTCAGACTCACGTCCATCGAGTCGGTGATGCCATCCAGCCATCTCATCCTCTGTCGTCCCCTTCTCCTCCTGCCCCCAATCCCTCCCAGCATCAGAGTCTTTTCCAATGAGTCAACTCTTCACATGAGGTGGCCAAAGTACTGGAGTTTCAGCTTTAGCATTATTCCTTCCAAAGAACGCCCAGGGCTGATCTCCTTCAGAATGGACTGGTTGGATCTCCTTGCAGTCCAAGGGACTCTCAAGAGTCTTCTCCAACACCACAGTTCAAAAGCATCAATTCTTTGGCACCCAGCTTTCTTCACAGTCCAACTCTCACATCCATACATGACCATTGAAAAAACCATAGCCTTGACTAGACGGACCTTTGTTGGCAAAGTAATGTCTCTGCTTTTCAATATGCTATCTATGACAAGGACAGAATAAAAACAAGTGAGCTTGAGAAGATCAGGAGACAACAACCGAGGGAGACTGCTCTATCTCTCACTGTAGACTTTATTTTTTCATTATAGATTTTAAAAACATAATAGTTTCTGCCATTTTAGAAAGTATTTAGTTATGGTAATATTTGGAAGCAGAAGCTTAGTTCCCAGTTGGGGGATTAGGATCAATACGGATAATATCTCTTAATCTGATGTAGTGAAGAAGGGGTAACTGTATTTATTGATTACTTATAATGTGCTACTCATTTTTCTTTGTTATTTTTATTGCAGTATAGTTACTTTACAATGTGTTAGTTTCTGTGGTACAGCAGAGTGAATCAGCTATATGTATAGGTGTATCCCCGCTTATTTAGATTTTCTTCCCATTTAGGTCACCACAGATCCCTGAGTAGAGTTCTCCATGCTAAACAGTATGTTCTCGTTAGTTACCTAGATTATACTAGCAGTGTATATATGTCAGTTCCAGTCATTTTTCACCCATTGGCTCATTTAGTCTTCCTATAACCACCCTGTGAGGTTGCTATCATCATCTCTCATTTTCAACCTTGATTTTGGGTGTACCCGCCTTCAGAACTGTGGGGAGGGTTTGGTAAGTCACCTGGTGTATGGTAATCTGTTAGAGAAGCCTGAGCTAAGACACTGTCCAAGGTGCGTGCCAAGCTGCTGCTGTCACGCTCAACTCTCAGCGACCCCATGGACTGCAGCCCACCAGGCTCCTCTGTCCATGGGATTGTCCAGGCAAGGACACTGGAGTGGGTCACCATGCCCTCCTCCGGGGATCTTCCCAACCCAGGGATCGAACCTGCATCTCCTGCCTTGGCAGGTGGATACTTTACCACTGAGCCACAAGGGGACTTCCAATTAATGAGCAAGAGACAGCAAAAAGAAGAGAAAGGAGGAATAAGAATAAGGAATGTGAGGACTCCCCTGGTGGTCCAGTGGCTGGGACTCTGCGCTCCCAATGCAGGGGGTCTGTGTTCCATCCCTGGTCAGGGAGCTGGGTCCTGCATGCTGCAGCCAGGAATCCCATGCCACAGCGGAAGGTCCTACTTGCTGCAGCTAAAGCTTTCTCATGCCACGTGAAGATTGAAGGTCCTGCATGTTATATCTGAGACTCAGCACAGCCAAATAAATAATTTTTTTTTAAAGAATAAAGAATAAGTGGGAGGTGGTGATGAAAGGGGAGTTGCTCAGTCGTGTCCAACTCTTTGCAATCCCTACAGTCTTTGGACTGTAGCCTGCCAGGCTCCTCTGTTCATGGAATTCTCTAGGCCTGAATACTGGAGTGGGTAGCCTATCCCTTCACTAGGGGATCTTCCTGATCCAGGAATTGAACTGGAGTCTCCTGCATTGCAGGGAGATTCTTTACCCACTGAGCTACCAGGGGAGCTCAGGTGGCAGAGCCCTTCCTAACTGCCTCAAGTAGAGGGGGCTTCATTTTCACTCTTGGCTCCACTCGGGGCCCTTCCTGGCAGAGAGGAGGGACAGCACTGGGAACCTGTGAGTCCTCAGGCATAGACCATGAGGACCAGAGACCACCCTCATGCCTAATCCCTCGTGGTACAGAGGAAGCCACCCTCCCTCCAATACCCTTGTCCCCAGGGCAGCTTTGTTCAAAGAGCCCTGGTCTTTGGGGCATCCAGGTGAAGCCAGCTCCCTCCCTGGCTGTCTTCCTGCCGTGCATTCACTGGTCTCCAGTTCACTGAACACGACGTCTGACCCTCAAATGTGTGGATGGTGCAGGAATAACATGTAGACCGACAGCGCGGAAGAAGGCCAAGGGAAGAGGGGAGCGTGTTTCATGTGGATGGCTTTTCCACTCTGAGCCGCTCGGCAGTGTTCCGGGGGGTTTGGCTCTGACTTGGCCCCGCTGCCCATGCTGCCAGGGCTCGTAGGGAGAATCTGGGCAGCTTCCAGAGGAAAACGCTGAGTATGCAGAGGGCAGATTCGACTGCCTTGCGCTGGTACCCCAAAGCTGCTCCTGCCACCTTTTGAGAATTGAAAATCCGAAAGCAAGCACTCAGGGCCCCTTGGACTGCTCTCCTTGGCTCCCGCCCTCTCTCCTGGCTCCAGCCTCTCCCTGGAGCTGGGCAGTGGCCACTCCTGGCCTGGGAGGAGGAACGTCATCTGAGTCAGGGCTCAGTGAGTAGCTGTTGCTTCACCCCCAGTCCCCAAGGGCTTGGAGAGCCAACCTGCTTTCTCCACAGGAAACTGTAGAGCTGGGGCCAGTGCAGCGGACTAGTTTGATGTGAATTAGCCAAAAAAAAAAAAAAAAAAAAAGACAACAACAGCAGCAACCCACAAGTCCAGACTGGACTTGTTTGAACACAACCCACACTCCCAACCAACCCTCTCTCGTCTGGGCAGCACTGTGCCCAGTGTCTGCCTCTGTGTCAGGGGAGGAAGCAGAGGCTGGTCCCCCAAACCTAGACATGGGGGCCTGGCTCCCAGCAGCCCACAACGATGGATCCGTAGAAAGACGTGAGCCGCAGCACCAGCCCTGAAGTGAATCCCCCACTGAAAGGAGAGCAAACAGAGACCTAGGCCAAGGCTGGACATGGGAGGGAGCCTCCGGGCCCTCCTGCCCCCGTGGACACCCACGCTGGAGTCCAGAAAGGGGAGCGAGGGAGCTTCCCTTCTAAACATGGCAAAGCATCTCCGAGGAGGGAAAGGGCTCTTGCAGACGCGCCAGGAAGGCAGCATTTGAAGCGGCTGCTGGCAGGGCCAGGGAGTGGGCTGGGGCTGTCTACTCCCCCACCCTCTGGCTCACTGGGAACCCCGTACGTCTCTGACATCATGGATGAAAATCAGGCCGGGCTTTCCAATATTGGGGCCGTCCCGCCCCACTCAGCCCCGCCAGCTGGACCCTCCCAAAACGGGATCTCTTTTGTCAGCTGCCTTTTATAGAACTATAAAAACCAAAAGTTCAAGTAAGAAGCCTTAGACCAGTCTTCAAAGCAGGCAGGCTCTGCCTCCCATGCTCTTCCTGCCTATTTTCTTACCTCAAGGCTCCCCATTTGAGGCTGCTCAGTTGCTGGCTTCCGTCTCAGGCTCATAAAGATCCTACAACCCCAAAAGTCAGGTTAATCTGCTGAGGAGGGGGTTTTGGATATAGGGGAAAGGATATCTTCCCAGGTGGTGCTAGTGGTGAAGAACCCGCCTGCCAGTGCAAGAAATGCAAGAGATGCAGGGATCGATCCCTGCCTGGGTCAGGAAAATCCCCCAGAAGAGGAAATGGAAACTTACTCCAGTATTACTGCCTGGGAAATTCCATGGACAGAGGAACCTGGTGGGCTGCAGTCCATGGGGTTGCAAAGAGTTGGGCACAGCTGAGTGAGCACACAAGGGAAGAAGAGTTAGGCTGCATGACTTGGGAGGGAAGGAAGGTACCTCTTTCACACAGAGAAGTAGAACACAGAATTGGAAAATGAAAGAGGAAACAGAGGACCACAGTCTGTGGGTGTGAGACTTCTGCCAAATAACTGCGATCTTTGCTAGTTTGGATGACCTCTCTTTTGGCCTCTGAATCCTTTGGCCAAAGAATAAGTGAATAGGATAGTGGGACACCAGGTGACTTATTCTTAGTTGAGTTTTGAAAGGAGGGAATATGAAGGCTGAGTGCTGAAGAATTGATACTTTCAAGTTGTAGTGTTAGAGAAGACTCTTAGAGAGTCCCTTGGACAGCCAGGAGATCAAACCAGTCAATCCTAAAGGAAATCAACTCTTAAATATTTATTGGAAGGACTGATGCTGAAGCTGAAGCACCAATACTCTGGCCACCTGATCCAGAGAGCCAACTCATGGAAAAGACCCTGATGCTGGGAAAGATCGAAGGCGGGAGGAGAAGGGAGCGACAGAGAATGAGATGGCTAGAGAATATCACCAACTCAACGGACATGAATTGAAGTAAACTCGGGGAGACAGTGAATGACAGAGGAGCCTCACATGCAGAGATCCCTGGGGTCACAAAGAGTCAGACATGACTGAGCAACTGAACAACAACCACAAAGAGCTTGAAAAAGGAGTTGAATTCCTGACTTCTTAGGAGAAGACCTGGGCCTTAGATGGCCCTAACTTAATAATGGCTGCAGAAAGAAGGAAACGGATAAAATGAGTTCTCATCAACTTAACAAATAGAGTTTGACTAAGATCAGTCGATAAAGATCTTGGTGATTCTTGGGGCAATGAGACTGCTTCTACAGTTTAGGAAGCCCTAGTCATATCGCCTAACACATGAGAAGAAAAATAAAAATGCAGTGGAACTCACCCAAGGGCGCAAGGTGAACTGAGTGAGTACAACTGCACCTGTGGACCACGTTGTTCTGGCTTTTCCTTTTAAGCACACGGTCTAGCCACAGCCTAAAGGGTTAATGTGAAATGGAAGAAGCGGTGTCAGTAAAACTCGCCTTTGATTTGCCTTGAAAATGAACGGAAATCATTCTGTTGTTTTTGAGACTGCATCCAAGTACTGCGTTTTGGACTCCTGTTGACTGTGAGTGAAAGTCGCTCAGTTGTGTCTGACTCTTTGTGACCCCATGGACTATACAGTCTCTGGAATTCTCCAGGCCAGAATCCTGGAGTACTAGCTGTTCCCTTTTCCAGGGGTTCTTCCCAACCCAGGGATCGAACCCAGGTCTCCCGCCTTGTAGGTGGATTTTTTTAACAGCTGAGTCACCAGGGAAGCCCTGTTGACTATAAGGGCTACTCCATTTCTTCTAATGGATTCTCACTCACTCAGTAGGTATAATGGTCATCTGAATTAAATTTGCCCATTCCCATTCATTTTAGTTCAGTTCAGTCAGTTCAGTTGCTCAGTCGTGTCCGACTCTTTGTGACCCCATGAATCTCAGCATGCCAGGCCTCCCTGTCCATCACCAACCAACTCCTGGAGTTCACTCAGACTCATGTCCATCGAGTCGGTGATGCCATCCAGCCATCTTATCCTCTGTCGTCCCCTTCTCCTCCTGCCCCCAATCCCTCCCAGCATCAGAGTCTTTTCCAATGAGTCAACTCTTCCCATGAGGTGGCCAAAGTACTGGAGTTTCAGCTTCAGCATCATTCCCTCCAAGGAATGATTTTAGTTCACTGATTCCTAAAATGTCCTCCCTCTTGGAGGAGGTAGCCATCAGCCCCACCATAGAACCAAGAGCAGACGACCCACAAACTACAGAGCAATTATACCAAAGATATTATCTCACTGTTAAGAAAGTTCTAGGACCTACAACAGATTTCCCAACCTGGGGATCTGGCAAAGGGACTGAGAACCCCTAGGGAGTTTGACTTTGGAGGCCAGTGGGATTTGATTACAGAACTTCCACAGGACTGGGGAAACGGACTCTGGAGGGCACAAACAAAGCCTTGTGTACACCAGGACCCAGGAGAAAGGAACAGTGTCCCCATAAGAGACTGAGCCAGACTTGGCGGTGAGTGTCTAGGTGTCTCTGGTGGAAGCGTGGGTCCACAGTGGCCTGCTGCAGGGGCAGGGGCACTGAATACAACAGTGCATGCAGAAGTCCTTTTGAAGGAGGTTGCCATTACCTTCATTACCACTTCCATAGTTTGGCCTCAGCCAAACAATAGGGAGGGAACACAGCCCCACCCATCAACAGAACAAACTGGATTAAAGATTTACTGAGCATGGCCCCACCCATCAGAACAAAACCCAGTTTCCCCCACAGTCAGTTCCTCTCATCAGGAAGATTCCATAAGCCTCTAATCCTTATCCATCCAAGGGCAGACAGAATGAAAACCACAATTACAGAAAACTAACCAAATAGATCACATGCACCACAGCCTTGTCTAACTCAATGAAACTATGAGCCATGCCATGTAGGGCCACCCAAGAGGGATGGGTCATGGTGGAGAGTTCTGACAACATGGGGTCCACTGGAAAAGAGAATGCCAAATCAATTCAGTATTCTTGCCTTGAGAACCCCATGAACAGTATGAAAAGGCAAAAAGATATGACACTGAAAGGTGAGCTCCCCAGCTTGGTAGGTGCCCAGTATGCTACTGGAGATCAGTGGAGAAATAACTCCAGAAAGAATGAAGAGACAGAGCCAAAGAAGAAACAGTGCCAAGTTGTGGATGTGACGGGTGATGAAAGTAAAGTCTGATGCTGTAAACAGCCATACTGCCTAGGAACCTGGAATGTTAGGTCCATGAATCAAGGCAAATTGGAAGTGGTCAAACAGGAGATGGCAAGAGGGAATATCGACATTTTAGGAATCAGTGAACTAAAATGGACTGGAATGGGCGAATTTAATTCAGATGACCATTATATCTACTACTGTTGGCAAGAATCCCTTGGAAGAAATGGAGTAGCCCTCATAAGTCAGCAGAAGAGTCTGACCAGAGGACCAGAGAAGGTCAGTTTTCATTCCAGTCCCAAAGAAAGACAATGCCAAAGAATGTTCAAACTACCGCACAATTGCACTCATTTCACACATTAGCAAAGTAATGCTCAAAATTCTCCAAGCCAGGCTTTAACAGTATGTGAACCGAGAGCTTCCAGATGATCAAGCTGGATTTAGAAAAGGCAGAGGAACCAGAAATCAAATTGCCAGCATCTGCTGGATCATTGAAAAAGCAAGAGAATCCCAGAAAAATATTTACTTCTGCTTCATTGACTATGCCAAAGCCTTTGCGGTGGATCACACAAACTGGAAAATTCTTCAAGAGGGCAATAGCAGACCCCTTACCTGCCTCCTGAGAAATCTGTATGCAGGTCAAGAAACAACAGTTAGAACCTGACTTGGAACAATGGACTGGTTCCAAATTGGGGAATGAGTATGTCAAGGCTGTATATTGTCACCCTGCTTATTTAACTTATATGCAGAGTACATTATGTGAAATGCCAGGCTGGATGAAGCAGAAGCTGGAATCAAGATTGCTGGAAGAAATATCAGTAACCTCAGATAATGCAGATGACACTATCCTTATGGCAGAAAGTGAAGAGGCACTAAAGAGTCTCTTGATGAAAGTGAAAGAGGAGAGTGAAAAATTTGGCCTAAAACTCATGGCATCTGGTCCCATCACTTCATGGCAAATAGATGGGAAAACAATGGAAACAGTGACAGACTTTATTTTCTTGGGGCTCCAAAATCACTGCAGATGGTGACTGTAGCCATGAAGTTAAAAGACCCTTGCTCCTTGGAAGAAAAGCTATGCCCAACTTAAACAGCATGATAAAAAGCATAGACGTTACTTTGCTGACAAAGGCCCATCTAGTCAAAGCTATGGCTTTTCCAGTGGTCATGTATGGATGTGAGAGTTGGACTATAAAGAAAGCCAAGCACTGAAGGATTGATGCTTTTGAACTGTGGTGTTGGAGAAGTCTCTTGAGAGTCCTTGGACTGTAGGGAGATCAAACCAGTTAATCCTAAGGGAAATCAGTCCTGAATGTTCATTGGAAGGACTGATGCTGAAGCTGAAGTTCCAATACTTTGCTACCTGATGTGAAGAACTGACTCATTTGAAAAGACCCTGATGCTGGGAAAGATTGAAGGCAGGAGGAGAAGGGGATGACAGAGGATGAGATGGTTGGATGACATCACCGACTTGATGGGCATGAGTTTGAGTAAGCTCTGGGAATTGGTGATGGACAGGGAAGCTTGGTGTGCTGCAGTCCATGGAGTTGCGAAGAGTCGGACACAACTGAGTGACTGAACTGATTCCTCTTCATTTTAGTTCACTGATTCCTAAAATGTCCAAGTTCACTTGGACACATCTTGCTCCCTTCTTTGCTCACATGAGATCACTTATCTTGACTTGATAAAGAGATTTTTTCCCCCAAGGGATATATTCTCCTGGCCTCAAGGATATGTTGAGTATTAACATTCCTGTGAGTCTCTGAGATTGTATCAGGCTGTTATACAACTGGCATTGTAAGTGGAAAGGATCTTAAAGATAAGATGTAGGTCAAAGTCTTTAATGTATGAATGAAGTTGAGGGAGCTTAAATGACTTCTGTTCACCTCTACACTGATCATTGATGATATACTATTATTACTATTGCTCTTCTTGTTTTTGCTGCTGTTGTTCTTATTTAGGACCCTCACAGAGTAAACCTTGTTCTGCATACTGGGGACTCATTGGTGAACAAAAGGGGACCAAAATATTCTTGTTTTATTGAAGAATAAAAGAAGTGATACATGAGAAGATCATATTTTTTTCAGAAAATGATGAAACAGTGATGGTACTTTACGTATGATGGCCAGGGAGGGCTTCTTTAAGCAGGTGGCCTCTGAGATGAGCTGTCAGTGATGATACAGTCAGCCGTAGAAGCTCTGAGATAAGAGTTTCCAGGTGGGCCTTCCCTAGTGGTCCAGTGGTTAAGATCTCATCTTCCAGTGCGGGGGGGTGTGGGTTCAATCCCTGTTTGGGGAGCTAGGATCCCACATGCCCCAAGAGCAAAATATAAAACAAACAATCTTGTAACAGATTCAATAAAGACTTTCAAATTCGTCCACATGGAAAAAAAATATTTCAGTTTTCCAGGTAATAGGATGGCAAGTGCAAAAGCTCTGAGGCTGGAACATTATTAGTATGTTTTGGAGACAGAGATAGATCACTGAAGCTGAAATACAGCAGGAAGAGTAAATAGGGAGACTGCATGTCTGCTCAGTCATGTCCAGCTCTTTGTAACCCATGCAAAGAGGGTTCACAACTCCTTGAAACCCATGGGATTTCCCAGGCAAGAATACTGGAGTGGGTTGTCATATCCTCCTCCAGGGCATATTCCCAACTCAGGGGTCAAACCCATGTCTCTTCCAACTCATGCATTGGCAGGCAGATTTTTTTATCCCTCAGCCACCTGGGGGGTCTAGATGAGATTCACGGCCTCTTCCATCTGACAGGGTTCCTTCAGTCTTTCATACCCTTCATTCCCTTCTTCCCATCTGTATCATCACCGCCTTGCAAAAAGGCTCAGCCCCCCTCTCTTCCTCCAGCTGGTTGGCCTGGAGGAACATCTCTTCCTCTGCTTCCGCCTCACTCTCCACAGACTCTGAGCCTGCACCAGAGTATTTGAATCTGGCAGGAGGGGAACGCAAAGCAGAGCTACCTGATCGTGTATTTGTTTTTGACCACAAACCTCCCCCAGGCCCTGGCAATCACACTCCACCTCCTGGTCAAGTCCCAAGCCCACTCTCCAAGGCTGCATGTCACATCTCCTCTTTTCTTGCTTTCACGCACTCACTGTCAGGGGTTGAACGCATCTTTTATTCACTGAGAAAACAGAAGCAGGCGGAAGAGAACTTCCTCTTCCGCATATAAATGTATGACCTGCCTCATCCTTCAGGACCACATATTATGCATTCCGTGGGGACCGCAGCCCGCTCCCCTCTGAGATGGACTGTGTTGCTGGGGTACCAGGTTCCATCTTGAATTCCCTACATGGAGTCTTTGCTCCATGGCAGTCTAGCCATCTCTTAATATTATCTTTTCTCTCCAGTGTCTCAGTCACATCAGCCTGCAAATGCTCTGAAATCTCCCCCATTCCAGACAACCTCCACCTTCCTCAGTAGCGCCTTCGACCTATCGAAGGTGCTACTTTTTGTCATATAATAAAGCTCCTTGAGACAGTTACCTATAATCGGCCTCTGCTTCTTTGTTGTTCAGTCACTCAGTTGTGTCCAACCCTGCGACCCCGTGGACTGCAGCACGCCAGGCTCCTCTCCTTCACTGCCTCCCGAGTTTGCTCAAACGGATGTCCACTGTGCCAGTGGCGCCGTCCACCCATCGCCTCCTCTGGCGTCCTTGAACCCTTCTTTTCCTCCTCCTGCACAGACACATCCACTAGCACACTTCTATGCAGTTCATTAAAAAAATTTTTTTTAAATAATGTTTTATTTTTTGGCCTCACCTTGTAGCACCTGGAATATAAGTTACCTGACCAGGGATCGAACCTGCATCCTATGCATTGGTAGATGGATTCCTAACCATTGGACCACCAGGGAAGCTCTCAGAATTTTACTGTCTGTATCCTCAGCAGACATACCCACTGGCTCCCATGCTTCCTGATACATCATTGTTTTGCCTGCCCTCAAGGAAATGGTGAGAGCCTGATGACCAACATCTTTGTGTGTAAACAGTGAGACAGAGAAACTTAGTCCTAATTCTAAGTTTTATGTGTGATGTTGGGAAAAACATCCCATTAGGAAAGAGTAAAAGAGGGAGACCAAGAAGAACTGATGCTTTCGAATTGTGGTGCTAGAGAAAACTCTTTGAGAGTCCCTTGGACAGCAAGGAGATCAAACCAGTCAATCCTAAAGGAAATCAACCCTGAATACTCAATGGAAGGACTGATGCTGAAGCTGAAGCTCTAATACTTTGGCCCATCTGAAGCGAGGAGCCTATTTATTGGAAAAAGATGTGATGCTGGGAAAGATTGAGGGCAGGATGAGAAGGGGCTGACAGAGGATGAGATGGTTGGATGGCATCACCAATTCAATGGACTTGAGTTTGAACAAACTCCAGGAGATAGTTCGTGGAGGACAGAGGAAGCCTGGCATGCTGCAGTCCATGGGGTCGCAAAGAGGACTTAGCGACTGAACAACAACCAAGAGCATGAAAAAGTAGCCATTTAAGAAATGGTGTAGGTGTCACTGAATACGTGAATATCTAGAATTTTCCCAAGGACAGCAGCTGAGGAATACAGAGTATCAAGAAAAGGAACAGGACACTTCATACCCCACTGAGCATGAGCTGAAGTCGCGGAGGGAGACCTCAAGGGCAGCCCCGTGTGCCCAGCAGCTCGCTGTTCCGCCTGCCCCGCGCCAGGCTGGGGCGCCACCCCCTCGCTGGGAACAGCCTGTGCTGGGCCAGGCAGTGGAGCACTCTCTGTGCAGCAATAAAGTGCACACTTATAATGCTGGGCTGAGTGACAAGAACAACATGAAATAACACTCTACCCACCCACTGAGAAAGCCGAGCGTGTCACACTCCTCTGTGTCATGCCTTTAAAAATATCTCCACGGACGGTCCAAGTCTCAGGTTGGGTTGGAGGGGTGTTTAGTGCCTGACTGTGCCAGGTGGAAATGTTTTCATCAGAACCCCAGGCCCCGGGTGCTGGACGTCGGCTGGCTTCTGCCTGGATGTGTGCGCATGAATGCATGTTTCAGAAAGATGGGGGTGGGTGGCTAGTTCTTCACTCTTTTTTTTTTTTTTTTCTTTCTTTTTTAATTACATGTTCCTGACAAAGAGGTGTGGTCCCTGGCACCACAGCCCAGACTCTCCTCCACCTCTAACCACACGAGGAGAAGGCTACAGAGGGCTTCTCAGCTCTCAGCATGATCCGCAGCATCAGTGGAAACATAAGCCCGGGGGCGGCAGAGAGCGAAGGCTTCTTGAGAATGAGGGGTTCAGAAGCACAGTGCATGTCTGGGGAGGCAGGCTGGCTCTTCCAGATAGTCCATCCCCCGGTTTCCCCCGACTCTGCTTGCTTGATTAGGAAGACCACGGCCAAGCACGATCTACTGGAATTTCTTCTCCGAGTAGGGGGTTTCGAACAGCAGGGTGAGCCTTTTAACCTCCTTGTGGTTTATTCATGTTTACTTTGGAATCTCCCACGCTTACCAGCAGGGCAGCTCTGGCAAGCTGTCTAACCTTTAAGCCTAAGTTTCCTGACTTGTAAAAAGGGATAATGACAGCGCCTGTGTCTTAAGGTCGTAGAGAAGAGTAACCGGTGTGATGGCAGGCAAGCGCTGGACGGGACCTGCCCACACAGCAGGCGGTCCAGAAACATTAGCTGTGTGTGCAGCTCCAGAATTTTACAGGTGACGGGCACATGGAAATCAAGTCCTTCCCTTGAATGTCACAGAGGGAAAATGTACATGATGCTTCATGGGCTCTGGTCCCCACTGGACTCTGACCTTGGACACTGGCTCGTTTTGCTCCACTGACCTCCTGGCATTTCTTCCTACACATTCAGCATCCAAACCTTCATGTTTGGTGTCTCTTCTGCTGGGATAGTCTGCTGTTGAATAGCCTCGTGACTTATTCCATCAGGACATATTCTGATCCTTGCTTGAATTTCGTCTGTTGGAGAGAGGACTTGGATTTCCATCCATCTGAAGTGGTACCCTCACCACCATGCGAGTCACTTGTCTTATCCCTCTTTCCCATATTACTTGCCTTTTTATCACTACCTGTGTGTTATGTGTTAACTGAAATAAATTTATTATCTGGCTCCCCTACGAGAATGTAAGACCCATGAAAGTGGAAGTTTTGTCTTTTCTTGTTGCTGTTCATTGCAACTCTTCTGACGTCTTAATTGGTGCCCAAAATACGAAAGTGAAAGTGTTAAGCAAAAGTGTTAGTCACTCAGTCATGTCCCAGTCTTGCAACCCCATGGACTGTAGCCCGACAGGCTCCTCTGTCCGTGGTGTTTTCCAGGCAAGAAGACTGGAGTGGGTAGCCATTCCCTTCTCCAGGGGATTAAATATCAATTAAATGAATGAACAGATGAAACATGTATATGTAATTCCCATTTTATGGAGGAAGACTTGCAGGGTCACAGAGTCAATAAGTTGCTGAATCAAAACTCATGTCTGGGGACTTCCGTGGTGGTCCAGAGGTTAAGACTTCACCTTCCAATGCAGGGGGTGTGTTCCATCCCTCATTGGGGAGCTAAGCTCTCACATGCGGGAACAAAAAGTGAAAACATAAACAACAGAAGCAGTATTGTAACAAATTCAACAAAGACTTTAAAAATGGTCCATGTTGAAAAAAATGTAAAATAAGCTCACACAGGGATCTCCATTTTGTCTCTCTGGTTTATCCCCAAAATGAGGAAGAGTTAAAGCATTATCAGGAATACTCTGGGTCTTGACCTTCCCTTTATAACTTTTGACATGAGATAACTTTCAACTTAAATCGATGAAATTTGTATCTGAATGATTGCCATCTTTCTTATCTGGGCGTTTCTCAGCGCATGTGATATTAATTTGACTGGAGCTATTCCACATGTATGTATAAGGAAGACATTAGGGATTTTCCCTTTCTTTTTTTTGACATTTGTTTGTTGGGCTGTGGCTGGTCTAAGTTGTGGCAGGAAGGCTCTCCAGTCTTCACTGCGTCATGTGAGCGGCTGGTTGTGGGATATGGGATCCAGTCCCCTGACCAGGGCTGGAACCTGGGCCCCTGCATTCAGAGCTTGGAGTCTTAGCCACTGGATCACCAGGGAAGTCCCTAGGGCTTTTTTTTGTTTTTTTTTTTTTTTAATTTCTATTCTTCTCGTGATTTATATACTTCCTCAAAGTCTCGTGACTTTCACAAAGCCCCTGGTAATAAAGGTTTGCCCCTGTTCCCTCAGTCTTCCTGCGGTTCCCCTTGCCGGAAATAGAAGAAGGTCTCCTGTCTATGACTAGGTGTTTGTACTGTTCCTTTCACCCTAGAGGGAAGATGCCTCTCCCATCTAGGCGGTGTGGCATCTCCCAAGTTGCATGCTGAAATAGTCTTCGTGGTCTTCTAGGATTTCTGTGTAATGTTGAAATCCATGTCAGTCTTGGAAACTGCATTTGAGTGAACCCGTTAAAGTTGTCAACTTATTGGAAGAGACTGATGATGGGAAAGATTGAAAGCAGAAGAAGAAGAGGGCGACAGAGGATGAGATGGCTGGTTGGCATCACCGATTCAGTGGACACGAACTTGGGCAAACTCGGGAAGACAGTGAGGGACGGAGAGGCCAGGTGTGCTGCAGTCCATGGAGTCACAAAAAGCTGGACACGACTGAATGACCGAATGACAACAATGAAAGTTGTCAAGCGAGATACTGAGAGAGTAGACAAGTGAAGGAAGCATCTGCCTAACGTTCTGAAGATGCAGATTATTATCCTCCTGGGTTTTTGTTGCTACTCTGTTTGAGGAAGCTGAGTTGGCTAAGTGTGACTCTCACTACCACCACATTCTGAAACATAAAACTCCGAGGCCATCAGTGGAAAAACCCAACAGGAAATTGGCCAAATGCTCACCTGTCCACCGGCCAATACCCACTTACTCTGTGGAGAGCAGAGCATAGCTCTGGTCCTTGCCAAAGACTCACCTAGCTGAGAAGGCTCCTGATGTGATCCGTTCTCACACGTCCCTGCTGAGGGTCAGGTACACAAGAATATCTTCTTGTTTTTCAGTTCAGAAGAGGAGCTCGCCTCGCTGCTCAGGGCCCCAGTGTCCTCTGGACTTCTGGGACTAGTGAATTCAAGACATGATTTTGCTGCCTGTTGCATTCCATTTTGGACACAGTAAGTCATGTTCTGTTTATATCTGGAACAGAAGCCTGATTGTTTTATTTCCGGGCAATGGGTCTTAGGATCCATCAGCAGCTTGGCTCTTGAAAAATGACCTGTGGGCATTTTCCTCTGCCACTTAACTCAGACATGAAAGGAGACAAGCCTAGTCCATATCTCTTCCTGCTGCTGAAAGAGTTCAGAATGTGTGTGTTGTATTTTTGGTAGTTATTTATTCGGCTCTGCTGAGTCTTTGCTGTGGCATGTGGGATCTTTAGTTGTAGCCTGTGGGATCTTAGTTCCCTAACCAGGGATTGAACCTGGGCCCCTGTCTTGGGAGCATGGGGTCTTAGCCACTGGACCACCAGGGAAGTCCCATCAGAAGGTATTGAGTTCAAGAAGACTGAGCAGCCTTCTTGGCTCCAAAACCCAAAGACTCCTGTAGGGAACGCCCCTAAAGGCATGTTTATCCCACAGATTCTCCCCACCTTCATCTATCTCCCAAATTTCCTAGCCAATTTGCACTAAGCCCTCGTAGCCGAGGCTGTCTCCAAGGAGACCTGCCTCCAGTGATGATGGTGGTGCAAGGGGCTGCCACTGGTGGCGTCAGACCCATTGGCAGGAGCACAGCGGCGCTTCTGACGCTATGCCAAGAGCCCTAGGAGCCAGGCATGAGGTGGGAGTCCAAATAACCATTCCTGCCCACGCTGCCCTCTACTGGGACAACCTACCACTAATTAAAGACCATCTGTGGAGACCATACGGGCTGTCCTGCCAGAAACAGCCAGATGTCAGCACATGATTCCAGCCTATGACCTCTCCTACGATATTAACATGGATTATTTATGGGTGGGCTGAGGTGGTTTCCCTATATGAGCCTCCTTCCTGGTGCATGGCTTATGAAGTTATTATATATAACTTTATGACGCTACCATTAATTTTGAGTCTTGCCAAGTTCCAGACCTATATGCTCTGTCGTGGGTTTCTGGGCCTGATTCAACAATAACAGTTAGTAAAAACACTCCAATGTCTCATTTCTCCATGTTTTCCATGGGTTCTACATGAGTATAGATATGAATATTCTCTTCATGGGGATTCGCTGGCCTGTAGTTCTGCCAACTGTCTGTGAACTACCCTCTCCTTCAATTTAAGAGGGGTGCCAAGTGAGGGCCTTTTTAAGACTTGGAAGAGAATTGCATGTCATCGTTTTTGATGGTGTTCTCCGTGCTCTTCTAAGTTGCGAGTTGTAATGCTTTCTATCCAAAGCAACTGCTGGGCCAATTGGTTTACCTCACGAGGGACAGGAAGCTGGGTGGATACAGAATGAAGAGTCGTAAAAGGTGAGCTCCTGTCCCAGCTCCGCTGTCTCCATGTCATGGGGTCTTGGGCCACCGCCTGCTCTTGGAGGCCGCAGGCTGTTCTTTTGTACATCTCTACTCTGTGTGTCTTACACATCACAGTGTGGACAGTTACCTCTGAAACAAACATGGATAGGTTTAATAGAAACATCTAAATAGATCAACTGATAACCAGCCTTCACGCTGAATCTGCATTTTGTGAAATATAAAATTTATAAAATTTAAAAACACTGTTGGGTTGGCCAAAAAGTTCATCTGGGTTTTTCTGTGATCCTGACATTATTCTCTTTTGTCTTACCTTAAAGGAACGTCACAAAGAGAAAGCGAGATACATGAGCAATTGATTTGACACATTTGAAAGGATTCTTTATGTAGACAAGGTCATATTTTTCATCTTTGAATTTTTCCTCTTGCCTCTCACCCTTCCAACCAATAGCTAAGGGATAAAAACTCCATTTCTACAATACCTCACCCTTACACATTGTATCTAATTATTTTTAGATTCTTCAATGCCTGTCAACTCACTATAAAGTATTTATCCTCCAAGTTTAAAAAAATCATTAGAAGAAAAAAAAAGATTTCAAATTTGGACTGAAATTTCTCTGTAAAAATTAGCCGTAAGGTCTCCTTCTGGCCTCTGTCTCCCGGTTGCTCTCTGTCTCACTTCTTGTCCATACCCTTTAACACGTTTTCAACACTGGCTTTGCAAGGAAAGTGTTGCCCTGGAGTCCCACGGCTCTCTGAATGCCTCACATGGTGTCCCTCACATCTGCTCTCGTACTTACTTAATTCTCCCTAGTATTTGAGAAGCACCTTGGTAGCAGAGACTCCAGAATCTTCACTAGTGCCTTGTTGTTTAAAAGTGTTCAATAAATATTTATACAATTGGGTTGAATGATAATACTAATCCCAGGTTTAAGCCTTGAGATTATTTTTTGGATAAAGCAGCTCATCCTGGGACTTCTCTTCAGAAATCCTGTAATGGGCATCTGTTACAGCAGACGCTGGTGTTTTCTGTGTTTAGCATCCAGTGTGTCTGCTTTCTTGGTAAAAAGGAGAGACATGCAGCCCGACTTTGTTCCTGTGTCCTCCCTTCCTCCCTCTAGAGGACATTCGGGTCAGTCAGTCAGGGGGGTTCCTTGGTGGCTCAGTGGTAAAGAATCTGCCTGCCAGTGTCAGAGACCCAGGTTCAATCCCTGAAGAAGATCATGGCAATGCACTCCAGGATTCATGCCTGGAGAATCCAATGGACAGAAGGGCCTGGTAGGTTACAGTCCACGAAGTCACAAAAAGTTGGACAGGACTTAGCCACTGAGAAATGACAGTAGCAAAGTCTGTCAGAACTACAGTTGCTGGATAAAAATATGAGAAACTCAAATTTAAATTTTAGATAAACAACAAATAACTTTTTAGAGTAAGTACATCTCCCATATGGTAGGACCTATCTTTGCTCAGGTAGACTAAGAGGAAAACTTGTATTTTGTGTCTTGGAGAGAGCCTTTTCTTTCTTGTGTTAGATCTGAGCAAAGGAGCATACAGCTACCTGCAGCCATCCTGTGACCCAGTCTGAGGCGATAGCAGACACTCGCTGTGGAAAAACTGTCTTCCATCAGGAGCTCGGCATTCCAGGTGGCTTCAGTGTCCTGACATCCCCATGCCAGCCAGTGCTTTGTTTTTTCTATTATCACAGCCGAGGAAGAGAACATAGAGAATTTCTTACCATTCAAAAGCACACAAGTATCTTCTTTCTTTTTTCCATACAAGTAACTTCTGCTCAAAGTTTCCTGGACAAAATTAGTCAAATAGCTTTCCTTAATTCAAGGGGACACCAAGTATCACTCTATATATTCCCCAAAATAGAACAGAAGAAGGTATTGATGAATAATACTGATGTCTGCTCTCCGCCAGCTTAAAAAAAAAAAACCTGGAAATAACTTACCCCCTTGACTTAAGATCAGTGATATGTTTGTTGTTGTTCAGTGGCTCAGTCATATCTAACTTGTTGTAACCCCATGGACTGCAGCATGCCAGGCTTCCCTGTCTTCACTATCTCCCAGAGATTGCTCAAACTCATGTCCATTGAGTCAATGATATATTGAGACAGTCCTGTAAGTTTTACAGGGCTAATACAGGAGACATTTAAAGCCTTCCTTAGTAGTAGCCATTTAAACATTAAAAATTTTTTTCCAGTTATTTTTATGTACATTTTTATATACATTCATAGAATGTAAAATCAACATCTGAAAGCAGCATTGATTACATTAAAATGTGCAGTTACCACCTTTCCTTGGTCTCAAAGGGGTAGGTTGGGCCAGGTACCACAGCATCTGTTGGGTAAGGCTGGTATTACCATGGTTACCATTTTCAGAGGAGGAGAATAAGACTCAATAGTTTAATTGCCTGTCCAAGGCCCGCAGCAGTGAGTGGTAGAGTTAGTACCAAAACACGAGTCTTCTGGCTCCAGCCAGGTTGCCTTCAGCTGTATTATTGTCCCTCAAAATGTGCAGCAGTGCCATTTCATCTCAAGAAAGTATTTAGAGCAGCTGAACTTCAGTCAGTTACATTTCACAACTCTTACCTGCGAATCCCCCTTTTTTCTTCCAAAATATAAAATTCAGTTCTCAACTTGCCCAAGTCAAGGGATTCTTCTGTACCTCCAGTCCTAACAGCCAGGTGGTTTTCTGTTGCCACAAACACAAGGACTTATGTATACTCTGAAAGCAGCATATAGGATGGAAGCAGAATGTTATTGGGATTATTAAATTAATAGAGTAACACAGCATCCAAGGATGTATGCTATTTTTAGGCTAGTGTCTATGCTGTGCTATTTCCAGGAATAACACCGTATCCAGACATCTATGCTATTATTAAATTAAGGAAATAAAAGAACATCCAGACAACTGTGCTATTTTCAGATTTCAGTATAGGAAAAAAAAAAAGATTAACAAAGAGAATATGTGCGAAGATCAGGGGAGGGATGTGCACAAAGTGGCCCAAACGTCATCTGAGACAAGAAATAATGAACTTGAAAGCCAGAGGGTGGGACCCTTTCCAGGCAATGCTCCCTTTGTTTTCAGTACGCTGCCCTGAGAACTTAGAAGCTAGGCAAGCCTCTAGAGTCCAGGGGCCAGCAAGCCAGTTACTAGCGGCTTGAGTTGTGGCCGTATTGGGCTTCAGAGACAGGCGCATTGTAACTGCCATCAGCGTCGAAACTGATGGAAGAAAGTGGGGTGGTGCTTAAGGGTCTTTCCTCTACCACTGGGGCTAAAGATTTAATCACTTTAAGAAGCTAAATAGATTCCTTGTCTATATGGTTGTTGTTGCTCAGTCATGTCTGACTTTTTGTGACCCCCTGTACTGCAGCATACCAGGCTTCCCTGTCCTTCACTGTCTCCCAGAGTTTGCTCAAAGTCATGTCCATTGAGTCAGTGATCCAACCATCTCCTCCTCTGCCATCCCTTTCTTCTCCCACTCTTCATCTTTCCCAGCATCAGGTATTTTCCAGTGAGTCGGCCCTTCACATTGGGTGAACAAAGTATTATCTTCATGGTAGAACATGTTAACAGTTTCATAGGGATGGTGTGTGAAGAAATTAAGTGAGATACTATGTATAAATCCCCTAGTGCTGAGCACTTATGAATGAATCATTTCAGCTGCTGTTAGCTCTTAGATTATGGATTATTTACTTATGTGTGTGTGCTTAGTCACTCAGTGATGTCTGACTCTCTATGACCCCATGGACTGCAGCCCTCCAGGGTCCTCTGTCCATGGGAATTCTCCAGGCAGGAATACTAGAGTGGATTGCCATGCCCTGCTCCAGGGAATCTTCCTGACCCAGGGATCAAACCCAGGTCTCCTGCACTACAGGCAGATTATTTACTGTCTGAGCCACCAGGGAAGCCCAAGAATACTGGAGTGGGGTAGCCTATCCCTTTTCCAGGGCATCTTCCCAACCCAGGAATTGAACCGGGGTCTCTTGCAATTGCAGGTGGATTCTTTACCAGCTGAGCTTCCAGGGTGTGTATGTATGTGTAAATTGAGCCTAAGAAGACTGGAAGGTATTATAATGGATTTACAGCGCAGGGCTGTCAACAGAACTTCCTGTGGCTTGGGGATGCTCTGTGCCTCTGCTGTCCACTGGGCGTATGTGAGTATTGAATACTGTGGCTAGTGCAACTGAGGAATTGGATTTTAATTTAATTAATCTGTAAATGTAGATAGCCGCTTGTGGATTGGAGCTGCCATCAAGGACTGCAAGGTTGTATCAAGATGGAAGATATTTTAGATGTTATCTGATCTAAACCAATTGTTACAGGGGATAGTATACATAATTTGGAGAGATGTGAAATGACATGCGCAGGGTTTCACAACCGCTAAGGGGGCTGAACCAACATTTTGATCAGGCTCCAGTTATCCAAATCAAGGCATCATATTGCCACATGGCATAACAAAATTAAGACTTAAGACAAGGGTAGGTTAACAAAAAAATACAGGGCCAGATCTTCCTGACTCTAAAGTGTTAGTCGCTCAGTCGTGTCTGACTCTTTGCGACCCTGTAGACTGTAGCCTGCCAGGCTCCTCTGTCCATGGGATTCACCAGGCAAGAATACAGGAGTGGGTTGCCATTCCCTTCTCCAAGGGGTCTTCCTGACCCAGGGATTGAACACGGGTCTCCTGCATTGCAGGCAGGTTCTTTACCATGTGAGCCACCAGGAAAGCCCTCCAAACTCTAAAAGTAATCGTTATTATCAGTACCATGAATCTCATTACCTTCCAATTTCTGAGCACCTACTCTTTGCTTGGCAGAGAATAGCAAAGGACTTTTTTTTTTTTTTTAAACTTCAAACTTTTTTATTTTTTATTGGGGTTTAGCTTATTAACAATGTGATAGTTTCAGGTGAACGGCAAGGGACTCAGCCATAGGTAAACGTATCCATTTCCCCCCAACACCCCTCCCAACCAGGCTGATCCATAGCACTGAGTTCCATGTGCTGTACAGTAAGTCCTCGTTGATTATCCATTTTAAATACAGCAGTGTGTACACGTCCATCCCAAAGTCCCTAACTATTTCTTCCTTCCCCCGTCCAAGCCCCCTGGCAACCATAAGTTCGTTCTTTAAGTATGAGTGTCTTTCTGTTTTGTTCAGTTCAATTCAGTCATTCAGTCGCGTCCAACTCTTTGTGACCCTATCTATCACCCATTCCTGGAGCTTGCTCAAATTCATGTCCATGGAGTCAGCAATGATGTCTGTTACTTCTGTTTTGTAGGTAAGTTACATTTGTATCATTTCTTTTTAGATTTCGCATATAAGGGATGCAAAGGACTGTTCTTTTGACCTCTATGCTAAAATGCCTCCCTGCCGGACCATAAAACTTCTACTGAAAACCCCTGTATCTTTTAAAAAATATTTTATTTATGAATTTATCTGGCTGTGTCAGGTCTTAGCTGTGGCATCATGTGGGATCTTTCACTGTGGCACAGGACTCTGGTTGTGGCACGTGGGTTTAGCTGCTCCAAGGCATGTGGGATCTTAGTTCCCCAGCCAGGGATGGAGCCTGCATCCCTTGGATTGCATGGTGGATCCTTAACCACTGGGCCACCAGGGAAGTCCCATAACCCCTATATCTTTGTAGGATTTATCGTACGTGCTTTGGAGCGTACGTATCTTACAAAGGTCTCCGACGTGCTAGTCATCTCATGGCTCTTCTGATGGACTGATGGACACCATGCCATTGATCTAAGTAGACTAGTGTACTGTTCTGTGGAATGTCTAGATGGTCCAGATCTCTGCAGACAATATTTTGGCAAAGGATGAAAGACTTCCAAGTGGTGCTAGTGGTTAAGAACCCACCTGCCAGTGCAGTGGATGCAGGTTCCATCCCTGGGTCGGGAAGATCCCCTGGAGCAGGGCACGGCAGCCCACTCCAGTGTTCTTGCCTGGAGAATCCCATGCGTAGAGGAGTCTGGCAGGCTACAGTCTGTGGGGTCACAAAGAGTTGGAGACAAACTTACCAACTAAACTATGACATCCAGTTAAGCATCTGAAGCTTAACTATTTAAAAACATAAATCCAAGGGGCTTGCCCGGTAGTCCAGTTGTTAAGAGTCCACGCTTCCATTGCCTGCACAGGGAACTAAGATTCTGCATGCCACATGGCAGCCAAATATATACATATAAATATAAATCCATCCTTAGCTCATAGGCCACTCAGAGAAGACCAGAGTGATCTACAGTTTGCTGATCTCTGATTTAACCCTTAAAATTTTTAAGGGTGGCATTAACATCTGCCATCTTTTCAAGATGAAATATTGATATTGACTTACTGTCTCATCCAGGAGAGGGGATAGTTCAGAGCTCCCACTTGCCCTCTGCTTTGATAGCTCTCGCCCTACCGGCCAAGGACCCATCGCGTATGTTCAGTCGCTTGTGTTTGACTCTTTGTGACCCCATGGACTGCAGCACGCCAGGCTTCCCCGTCCTTCACTCTCTCCCAGAGATTGCTCAAACTCATGTCCTTTGAGTCAATAATACCATCCAACCGTCTCATCCTTTGTCCCTGCTTCTCCTCCTGTCCTCAGTCTTTCCCAGATTCAGGGTCTTTTCCCTTGAGTCAGCTGTTCACGTCCACTGTGGGACTGGGCCAAATGCCAGGTGTGTCTATTCCATCCATATGTGCAGGGACAAGGGAAAGGACCACTCAGGGATGCTGAGGAAGGTCTGGGTGGCTCATCATAGCATTCACCTTCCACGATTGGGAGACTTTACCATGTTTCATTTTTTAATAAAGCTATGTACATAGAGCTTTGCTCATCCATAATTTGAGCTTTGACAAGCACCATCAGAAGCAAACACTGCCTGAAAGAAAAGAAGCATTTTGAGCAAAAAAAAAAAAAGCCTGTTGACAGAACTAGGGTAGGACGCGGGAACCCTTTTGTCTACCAGACAAAGAAGGGGCGGCATGAAGAGGAGGTGGACTGAGAGGTGGGGCTGGGGTGGGGGGGTCTAGCCTAGCAAACCACTAGAAAGAAAGCTTTTTTACAGCAGCCCCAGGAATCTTATTGAGACCTCATAAAATAACGAAAACCAGGAAAACAACACTCTATGCTAAGTGTCTCTTTCGCTGTTTTACAGACTGGGGTAAGATTTTATGAGCTATTTGGTTTTCCCTTTGGATGCCTCTTTAGAAGTTCCTGGTTCTTCAGCCAGTTAGTTTAACTTTGGGCTAGAGAGAGAGAGGACTCCAAAATGGGATAGTAACCGTTCAGGCTTTCTGACGGCAGTCCCTAGATGTTGACCCCAGCAGGGGCTTAGCGAACTCATAGATGAGTTTGCCAACAGGATATCTACACCTGGGTCCCTCGGTTAGAAAGATCAAGTCTGTTGCCTATGGGAGTATGACACTGCGGTGGGCGGGCGGTCCCTCAAGGTCTTCAGTGAGTTCCGGCAAGGAACAAGCCGTCAGATAATAGTTATATGTTTCCTGGGTGCTGAGCCAGCCACAAAAATACGGAGTTTTAAGTTCTAACAACTTAAAATATCCTTTCCTTTCAAGATGATTTGACTATCAAAATGGAAAGGAAATGGAAGCCAGCCTCCATTCCCTGTCTACATAGGAAAAAAAGAAATAAAAAAACAGCAACCTCTTCCTGGGTAGTTCTTTGGTCAAACTCTCAGGCTGACAGTGATCCACAGAACACTGGTCATTAGTTTAAACAAACAAGAGCTCACCCTGGTCTTCAGTGTGCTTCTCCAGTTATCTAAGGGATTTCAGAGCCCATGAGGGGACTTCCCTGGTGGTCCAGCAGTTAAGAATCTGCCTGCTAATTCAGGGGACTTGGCTTCCATTCCCTGGTCCGGGAAGATCCCACATGCAGTAGGGCAGTTAAGCCCATGTGACCCAACTACTGAGCCCAAGCACCTAGAGCCTGTGCTTCTCAACAAGAGAAGCCGCCACAGCGAGCAGCCCGTACACCCCAACCGGAGAGTAGCCCCACCTGGAGAAAGCCTGCACAGCATCGAAGACACGGTTCTACCGAATATATAAATAAATAAAATGTAGCAACCATTTAAAAAAAGTACACGCATCATCCATCTCTTAGATGGTGATTTCCAATGAAAGCATCAAGCTAGAGGGCGTATCAGCACTCCGAGTTGCAGATGGACCCTAGACCCGTTTGGACCCTCTCGTTAAGTCAGTTCCATTCTTAGGTAGACTTTGTGCTTCAGGTGGTAAATAAAGGCATCTCTTGAGTGTTCACCCTGTTCACTGAGACACCACATGATCTCCTAGGCTGAAGAGACATGAACTGCATAAAAACTGACCTCAATCCTCTTCTCACTCAGAGATTCTGAGTTGATTTCTGGGTCTAGGAAGGCAGTCTTTTGTTGACCTTAGGCAAATAGAGCTTGGCAGTTGCGAGAATGGTAGGAAATTTTCAATATTGTCCAAAAGGCTTCTGTGTAATCTGATGAAAGGGCCTGTGAGCAGACTCTGTTCCTACCACGAAAGTTTTCTAAGCCTCCCTTTTCTACATGACTTCTCAAGTTGGAACAATACTTTTTTCATGATCAACATCATAAGACTTTTCTGTGTGTGAGAAGTACTTTTGATGATACTAAGTGAAAGAGTTAGTTGCTCAGTTTTGTCTGACTCTTTGCAACCCTCATGAACTGTAGCCTGCCAGGTTCCTCTGTCCATGGAATTCTCCAGGCAGGAATTCTGGAATGGATAGCCATTCCCCTTCGCCATGGGATCTTCTGCACCTGGGATCAAACCAGGGACTCCTGCATCGCAGGCAGTCTTTACCATCTGAGCCAGGGAAGTGGCGTGTTAATATGAGATCTAGTTTTTATTATTACAATCATTTGATTCAGTACTGGCTTTCAAGTTGCAAAACATCAATTTATATTCCATATATATGTATTCATATGTGAAATTTGTTTTTCTTTTTCTGAGTTACTTCATTCTGACAGACTCTGATGCTGGGAGGGATTGGGGGCAGGAGGAGAAGGGGACAACAGAGGATGAGATGGCTGGATGGCATCACTGACTCGATGGACGTGAGTCTGAGTGAACTCTGGCAGTTGGAGATGGACAGGGAGGCCTGGCATGCTGCAATTCATGGGGTCACAGAGAGTCGGACACAACTGAGCGACTGAACTGAACTGAACTGAACAGGCTCTGAGTTCATCCGCCTCACTAGAACTGACGCAAATGCATTCCTTTTTATAGCTGAATAGTATTCCATTGTATTTATGTACCACACGTTCTCCACCCATTTTTCTGTCGATGGACATCTAGGTTGCTTTCCTGTGCAGCTGTTGTAAATAGTGCCTCAGGGCAGGAATAGAGACGCACACATAGAGGACAGGCTTTGGACACAGCAGGGGAAGGAGAGGGTGGAAAGAATCGGGACAGTAGCGTTGACGTCTGTACACGACTGTGTGCAAAGTCGATGACCCGTGTGAGGCCACTGCACAGGCACAGGCAGCTCAGCCCTGCGCCCTTGGTGACCTAGAGGGGTGGGGGACTGGGGAGAGGTTCAAGAGGGGAGGGTGTATACGACTGATTCGTGTTGTTGGATGGCAGAAATCCACACAATATTGAAAACCGATTATCCTCCAATTAAAAGAAAAGTGTCAAGTTATATGAGGGGGGGGAGGGAGAGAAAATGAATGAGTGAGGGAGAAGGGGAGGAGAGAGAGATGACTTTAACAAAAGTCAACAAGATGTTTAACGAGGCTCAATGTGATTTTATTACACTCCTTGATGGCTTTATACTCATAAAGCATGACACCCACTGTATGCTCGATTGTGTATATTGCTATGCTCAGCTCTCTACAGGACCACGGGTTGCTTGCTCAGGACTGTAATCTATAAGGAGATGATATCTACATAACTTTCCCTGTATAAGATCATTCACAAACCGATTTTGGAAGAACATCAATAAATGCTTTTGAGCTTTGTTTAAAGTGGAATCAGTTGTATATGTGATTTTAGTTCAAACCTTGGAGGGAGAAAGTGCTATTCTAAATAGCCCAGGTTTATTAAATTAGAAACACAAAGACATCACTTGCAATAGGATAATAAAGTTGGAGAGGAACTTTAATATTATTTAATTTTTTTGAGAAGTAAAGCATCTGAGGGCTGTTAAAATTAATTAACTGTTTAGTAGCAAAACAGACAGGGGTTCTACGTGCCTTGCTCACTGCTGTGTTTCTCCCTCCAGGAGCACTGGTCCTCAGCCAGGGGGCATTCTATCCCCCCATAAATGCCCCAGGGGACATTTAACAAGGTCTGGAGACATTTTTGGTTGTTACAAGTGGGAATGGGGGATAAAAGTGTTACTGGCATCTAGAGGCCAGAAATTATGCTAACCATGCTACCCTGCCCAGGACTACCCCTGAGGCAAAAAGGATGACTTGGCCCAAAGGTCAAGGGTTCAGAGGTTAAGCCCTGCCCTAGAGAGAAAAAAATTTAGTGGGCAGATCACTGCATTCCCAAGGTCTAAGAAGCAGGTACTAGCTGGCATATGCAAACTCAACTGGAATGGTGTCAGTACCCAGGGGTGAAAATTGGTTCTTTCAGGGCCAGGGAAAAGAAAAAAAAAAAAAAAAAAAAAGGGAAGGAAAAGGGAAGGAAGAACGAGAAAGAGAGAGAGAGACAGAAAGAAAATTCATTCTCTTAAATATATTGGGCTGGCCAAAAAGTTTATTCAAGAAAGAAAGGAAGGAAGGAAAGAAAGAAATTCTTTTAAATATATTTGGCTGGCCAAAAAGTTTGTTCAAGAAAGGAAGGAAGGAAGAAAAGAAAGAAAAAAATTCTTTTAAATATATTGGACTGTCCATAATGTTCGTTTGAGAAAGAAAGAAACTCATTCTTTTATATATATCGGGCTAGCCAAAAAGTTTGTTCAGGAAAGAAGGAAGAAAAGCCAGACAGAAAGAAAGACAGAAAGCATATTTTAAAAATTATATTGGGCTGACCAAAAATTTCATTTGAGAAAGGAAGGAAAGAAGGAAGAAAGAAAGAAAGAGAAAAAATCATTCTTCTTTTAAATATATTGGGTTGGCCAAAAAGTTTGGATTTTTTTCCATTAGATCTTATGGAAAACCCAAAGGAAATTTTTGGCCAACCCAATAATAAAGCACAGATACACATACAATATATAAATGGATATACAGTATATCTGTGACACTAAAAACTTCATGGAGAGGAGGGGCAATTAGGAAAAGCCAAAAGAAGTTTTCTTGGAAAAGAGTGATAGTGCAAAAAAAAAAGGCTGGGAAACACTGCTGTAGCATGGCACCACTTGCTCTTCCCCCAGCCTCTGCAGGGCCCCTGGCATTGGGAACAAGTGCCCTGCATCTTCCACCACTGTTCCCGACTGTATGTTGGAGCCAGGATGCCGCTCTCAAGTGTTTCTTGGCCCGTTACTTCCGGGAAGCAGAGACATGGGGACAGTCCCTCGGTGATGGCCTGTCCTTTTGTTTTCTGTGAATTAAAGACAAAAAGATACAGGACTTTGAGGAAGGGGCCAGGAAGGGTGAGAAAGAGCTTGAAGGAACAGTGTTTTGTGAAAAGTGAAAGTGTTAATCGCTCAGTCGGGCCCCACTCCATGTATGTTGGCCATCCCCCAAATCAGGGACCATTAGGACAGGGGAAGTTTGCCCCAAGTTTCCAGCAGCTTGAGTGTTTTTTCCTGAGACACTGGTGGTCGCCAGAGTTGGATGGTCGGTGGGCACATCGACCTCATGAAGTGAGTCATGAGAATGTTTTTATTGCTTTGCTTTTCTCAACCCATCTGTGAGCTCCTAGGTTGCTGCTGTTCAGTCACTAAGTCCTGACTCTTTGTGACCCCGTGGACTGCAGCACACCATGCTTCCCTATCCTTCACTATCTCCCAGAGCTTGCACAAACTCATGTCCATTGAGTCGGTGATGCTATCTAACCGTCTCGTCCTCTGTTGCCTGCTTCTTCTTTGGCCTTCAGTATTTTCTAGCATCAGACTCTTTTCCAATGATTTCATATCAGTGGTGAAAGTATTGAAGCTTCAGTTTCAACATCAGTCCTTCCAGAGAATATTCATGACTGATTTCCTGTAGGATTGACTGGTTTGATCTCCTTGCTGTCTAAAGGACTCTCAAGAGTGTACAGCACCACAGTTAGAAAGCATCAATTCTTCAGTTCTCAGTCTTCTTTATGGTCCAACTCTCACATCTGTACATGACTATTGGAAAAACCATAGCTTTGAGTATCCAGACCTTTGTCAGCAAAGTGATGTCTCTGCTTTTTAATATGCTGCCTAGGTTTTTCATAGCTTTCCCTCCAAGGAGTGAGAGTTTTTAAATTTCATGGCTGCAGTCACCCTCCACAGTGATTTTGGAGCCCAGGAAAATAAAATCTGTCACTGTTTCCACTTTTTCCTCTTCTATTTGCCATGAAGTGATGGGACCAGATGACTCTTAGAATTTATGAAAAAGCTGTAGCTTATGAAAAGCTGTCATAGCTAAATAGTCTCCTAGCAGGTTAAGTCTGAGTTACCTTTTTCTGGGTTTTTGCGCATCTTTTCATGGCCAATAGTGCAATCCTACTGCAAAATGCTACTTGGATGTTTTAATTTTCAGTTGAGATTTAGTAAGTATGTTTTGATTCCTTTGGAATTTGTGCATGACCCCAACCCATCTTTTGTCTGAATTTATTAACATCACTTTGTGGCTTCCAGAAGCAAATTTGGGGCTTCAAGTAAGCAAAGCTGAGTTTCTACAGATGAGTGAGTAGTTTGAGGGACATCTCAAATCTAAGTGCATAGTCCAACATCCGTGGGATGTGAGAGATTTATCTGTTGGCATGATTGGAGGTGGGCTTCCCTGGTAGCTTGGTGGTAAAGAAGTTGCCTGACAGCGCAGGAGATGTGGGTTCGATCCCTGGGTCGGGAAGATGCCCTGGAGAAAGAAATGGCATCCCACTCCAGTATTCTTGCCTGGAAAATCCCACGGATGGAGGAGCCTGGTGGGGTATAGTCCATGAGGTCGCAAAGAATCTGACACAACTTACTAACTGAACAGCAACAAAAAACGACTGGAAGTGTGTCTCACCCCAGAGAAGTTTCTGAAAATGTATGCAGAGAACGTGCAGCTAGGAGTTTAAGGGTGGGGAGTGAATGTTGAAGCAGTATTTTGGTATTCTTTTCCCCATATTCCCTCTCCCAACATGGAACTCATGTTGACTTTATCCGTAACACTGCCTATTAAGCCACAAAACCTCGAGAAACAGGGCAGTAAAAAATAATGAAACACAATATTCAGGATACATGGAAAAGCAATGATTTACTTTAATCCCAGGGACCAGCAATAATACACCTGCCTTGGAACAGGGGATGGCATAATGTTGGCATAACATTGGGGTTTAATCATTTTTGACCACATTTTATAGACCCTTTCCTGTAATTAATGCTAAATAAAGTCAACATCTTCTCCACCTGCTGCTGTGTTGGTCGCTTTCATGGAGTGCGTCCACTCTCCTTCATTAACCAGGCTGTCACGGTTCTTGTTTAACTCGTTCTACTTTGGTTTTTTTCCCTTCTGTAGTCTCCAGGACTGTCACATGAACCGTCTGCGGTGTGTAGGGCTTCCCATTCTTTTCTTAAGAAGAGTTCTCGTTCTACTTTGGTTTTTTCCCTTTGGTAGTTTCCAGGACTGGAGAAGGCAATGGCACCCCACTCCAGTACTCTTGCCTGGAAAATCCCATGGACGGAGGAGCCTGCTGTGCTGCAGTCCATGGGGTCGCTAGGAGTCGGACACGACTGAGCGACTTCACTTTCACTTTTCACTTTCATGCATTGGAGAAGGAAATGGCAACCCACTCCAGTGTTCTGCTGTCTGTGGGGTGGCACAGAGTCGGACACGACTTACGCGATTTAGCAGCAGCAGCAGCAGCCTCCAGGACTGTCGCATGAACCGTCTGCGGTGTGTAGGGCTTCCCATTCTTTTCTTAAGAAGAGTTGAGACAATTGAAGTCAGTGCCGCCCATCCCATAGCTGTGATCATTAAGGCCATTTCTGCAGAGCTGAAGCCTGAGTACATGGTCTCCCTCAAAGCTTTGGAATACGTTTTCTTTCATCTTTATTTTTAATTAAAATATTTAGCCAACACGGATCTACTGTAGAGTTCAGGGAACTCGACTCACTACTCTGTAACAACCTACATGGGAAAAGAATTTGAAAAAGAATAGATACATGTATATAAGTCATTGAATCACTCTGCTGTATGCCTGAAACTAACACAACATTGTTAATCACTTACACTCCAATCATTTACACGCAAATAAAAAATTGTAAATTAATTGATCAAGAATGGCTACTCCTACACACACACACAACTATTCTTTTATTCTCTGTGTATCTTTCTGAGGCAGAGTTTTGAAGCATTTATAGTTTTCCTAGAGAGTTAACTATTCTCCATTTTCATGTAAATATTAGCTGTTTCTGTCACATCGGTGTCGGTGTCTTGCTCCAAGGATTATTGGGCCATTGCTTGGAGACCCTGGTCCAGGATCTCACCATGAAATAAATACCAGGCAGCTTATAGAATGTAAGCTTGCAGTTTTGGAAAGAGAAGATCATCACTGTAGTCTTTATCTGTTCTGAGCCATATCGAGAAGAAAAGCAGTGCAAGAGCAACATGGATATTCATTTTGCAAGATCAAGGTTAACTCACAGACACCCCACCATACTCCTGAGTTTAGAGGGGTGTGTGTGTGTGTGTGTGTGTGTGTGCGCGCGCGCGCGCGCGTGTGTTTGCTTTGGGGGGAGAGTGGTGAAAGCTATAAAAACCATTAGCAATTCCTAGTTGATTCAAATCAATCTCAACATTTTTCAAAATCTCGCCTAGATTCTTGCACTGTGTTAGACCGCATCGAGGCGATTAATTCACACAGGGGGCTGTTTATGTAATTGTAGTAATGGTATAGAAAGCCACCATGTTCTACTCTCCTATTTTTCAGTTTTAAAATCCCAATTGGTGAATGGTAAGCAAGGCTGCTAGTTTTATAGCTTCATGAATTAGTTCAGCTGAAAAGTATTCTGCCGTTCCCATTTGGGAGACAGCAGGGCGGGGGCCTGGGGGCGCGGGGAGGGCAGTGCTGGTTCGAGGCACTAATCGGTTCTCGGCCTCGAGCGGTTCTCTGTGGCGGAAGAAAGGGAAGAGAGAATTGTTCCCCTTAATCGTGGCATCAATGGCTGCATTTAGAAGCCTCTCCTTCAAGGCTGACCAGATTTCCCGGAGAATATTCCCAACCTTTCGCTGATCTGATTTTGAAGCAAATGAATGTTCTGAGAATATCCGCTAGCAGGGTTCTGTTCGCCCGGGACTCGCATAGACCAGGAAGCTCCAGCGGCTTCAGATGGTGACCTTTCTCGTATCTGTCACCAGGCTGTTAATGAGAGTGGATTTCTGATCTTCGCAATGGGGTCTCCCGGCAGGAGTAACCGAGGGGTAGCAACCCAAGGTCACTTTGATTATTCCTCCTCCTCTCCCTGACTCGGCTGCCCGCCCTTTCCTGCTATGTTGTTGACATCTGAAATTGCGGATTTGTGACTTTAGGAATGGATGGGTGAGAAGAAACACAGAGGAGAGAAAGAAGAGAACACAGAGGCCATGTGGGTGCCATCTTCCTGGAAGGCGTTTGCGGTGTTTGTGGGCACCTGGCAATACTTGCCAAGGAAACGCTTGGCTCTAACTGGTTTTTCCCTCTTAGAGCTCTCAGTACTGGAAGATCTGTGTCTTTGGGTTCAGTGGAAACTGAGCTGCATTTGCGTGTGACCATTGTTCAGGAACTCAGTTTTGCCAACAGATCCTGAAAAATGGACTCACCTGCCCACAGGTCCTATTTCCTGATGCTTCCCCAATCCTTTGAGACACACCTCTTCCAGGAAGCCTTCCTGACCACCCCTCCTCAGCAGGTGACTCCGTCTCCTGGATATTGTGGGGAGTTTACTGATTGGCTTCTAAGTTTAACTCACCTTGTTTATTTTTGCAAGAATGTTAATTTTCCTGGTGATAAACATGTATTTGCATGTTAGTTTCCAGAGAAAGAGGAGTGCTTAAGAAAGTCTAAGAAAACAAAAACTGCAAACCACTTCCCTTTGGTTTATAGCCTGGGGTCGGAATGAGAAGGGGTGTCTTTATCTAGTCAAACTGCTTGGATTGAAAGCTAACTCTAACTAGGACCTTCTAGCTGAGTGCATGCGTGCATGGTCAGTCGTACAGTCAGATCTGACACTTCTCGACCCCATGGACTACAGCCCACCAAGCTCCTCTGTCCATGGGATTTCCCAGGCAAGAGTACTGGAATGGGTTGCTATGCCCTCCTCCAAGGGATCTTCCTGACCCAGGGACCGAACCTAAGTCTCTTGAGTCTCCTGCATTGGTTGGCAGATTCTTTACCACTGCGCCACCTGCGAAGCTCCATCATGAGGTTAAATGAGTTCGCTCTGCTGTGCTGTGCTCAGTCGCTTCAGTCGTGTCCGACCCTTTGCAGCCCCACGGACTGTAGCCCACCAGGCTCCTCTGCCCATCGGATTCTCCAGGCAAGAACACTGGAGTGGGTTGCTGTGCCCTTCCCCAGGGGATCTTCCTGACCCAGGGATTGATCTCGTGTCTTCTGCAGTTCCTGCATTGCAGGCAGATTCTTTACCACTGAGCCACCAAGGAAGCCTAAATGAGTTAATCCATATGTAAAAGTTTTAGGATGTTGCTTGCCTACTGATCACACAGCAAGCCCTATATAAGCCTTAACTACTATTGTAATGATCTTGATAATGTTATAATGTCTATCTCTCCTTGTCTAGCCCTTCCTCTTTACATTGGCTGCCAGAATACTTAATGATGTAGCATATAGCAATTTATTGAATGAATCTAGCTTATCCTTACCTTAATGTTGCATCTGTATTTGTCATTTTGTTCACCTTGTTTTTCTAATTTATTTTAATGCATTTTAATTTTTTTGATATTATATGCAGTTTTCTAAACTGACATGAGCCCTTTTTGAAACAAAATGGGCACCATTCATAGCTCATCCAGCTTTCTGTTTTCAGAGGTCTTTGCATGGGCATGGCTTTCCTGTCTCACCACATGGTAGCAACACGAAGGCAGAAATCATATTTTAACTTACTTATTTCCCCCACTGCTCTCTTAATTTCTTTCTTGCACGTGATAAGATTGAGTAATTTGTTTGCTAGATGTTACTAAGCTCTTGTCTTTTTTACGAGTTTCTGTTATTGATGTATATAAATTGCCTGGGTTTTTTTTTTTTTTTTTTTTTTTGCATTTGATAAATCTCATTTTCTTAAAGTTGATGCAAAGAAGTATCATGATGTCCTTTAGGCTTGATCCAGTGTGTTCCTTTAAGACTGAGTTTTTCTCATAATGTCGATGATAACATACCCCACAAACAAGCCAGACAGAGTATGAATCCTGTACTCCAGTGGAAAACAGCTTCCAGTTGATTTCATTCAACCACTGCTTTTACTAAACAGTGCTGGAGAGTTAGGTGCGATTGAGGTTGATTATAAAATCAAACTCGGTGCTGTTTATTTCAAGTCCACTCTTCTTGCCGGGGGTATACTGATCTGAAAATGCTCCTTTGCTTTGTTTTAGGTCCAGCGACTTCACTTTGACTTTTCACTTTCATGCATTGGAGAAGGAAATGGCAACCCACTCCAGTGTTCTTGCGGAGAATCCCAGGGACGGGGGAGCCTGGTGGGCTGCTGTCTATGGGGTCGCACAGAGTTGAACACAACTGAAGCGACTTAGCAGCAGTAGCATTTCTATCGTGCTCCCTGGGATTGCAGTAAGTCCCCTACATATGAATGAGTTCTGTTCTGCGAGTGTGTTGATAAGTCCAATATTTTCCTAAGTCCAACACAGTTAGCCTAGGTACCCAACTAATGGGCTTCTCAGGAGGCACTAGTGGTAAAGAAGCTGCCTGCCAATGCTGGAGACACAAGAGACTCGGGTTTGATCCCTGGGTAGAAAAGACCCCCTGGGGAAGAGCACGGCAACCCACTCCAGTATTCTTACCTGGAGAATCCCATGGACAGAGGAGCCTGGTGGGCTACAGTCCAGAGGGTGGCAAAGAGTTCGACACAACTGAAATGACCTTAGCACACTCACCGATAAAAGTGCACCCTAAAAACTTGACTTTCTGAATTCAACTTGGGTTTTCTTTTCTGTTTTTCCAAATAGCCTATGGAAGTAAACATAAGCTTCGGTGACCTTGCAGTCACCCTCCAGCCTCCCTTTCAGACATGAGATGAAGAGAGGCAAGGTGGGGATGGGGGAGCCCCAAACCCCTGTCTGATCACCCAGCTCCTAGGGTCTCCTTATGACCCTGGTTCAAATTGCCTTAATTTTCCACAGGGAAGCTGACAGGCAAATGCCTCTTTTGGAAAGGGGTTTTTCACAGTGGACTTTGCTCAAACTCGGCAAATAATTAACTTTTCATCCTCTCATAAAATCGAGACTGGCTGGTTCAAAGCCCAGGACCCCGGGCCTTAATTGAATTAACTCGGTTTTCCACCCCTGTGAAGGACCCTTCCAAGCCATAACGTTTGGCGAGGGCTGCCCTTCCTGGCCAGAACATAAGCATCCATTGAGAGGAAGGTCGCAGACGCAGGGCTGTGGCACGCAAGTTGGACCTGAGTGGAAAGTGGGTGCTCTCCACAGGGGACAAAACACTGTCTGTGTCCTGCACTTTCAAGTTCAACCCAAACGCATCTCCCCTCCGCACCGCTCCCCCCCACCCCGAGCAGAGACGGCAGCCAGTCCCCAGCTCTGGGGCCGGTGCACCTGGCCCTCTCGCCCGCGTCTGCGCCTCTGGGACCTCCTTCACCTGGGATGAGAGCTCTTGCCTCTCCTCTCTGCTCGACTGCCTGCCGTTACCTCCTTTTATTGTTCACAATCTGTGTGTTTATTTGTATTCTGCTGGGCGCAGGCATTCTCTAGTCACAGTTACTCTCTTGCTGTGGCTCGCGGGCTCAGCTGCCCTGAGGCGTAGGAAATCTTCCCCAGTCAAGGACTGCACTCACATGCCCTGCCCTGGCAGGCAGATTCTTAGCCCCTGGACCATGGGTGAGATTCCCGGCCACTGTCTCTTTGCAGACCTCAGTGGCCCTCCATAGTGCCTGCCCCTTGCCTTATGGGTTTCATTCGTATCCCCTCTACATATGCACTTGTGTGCCTTGAATTCCGAAATCTGTGGATTTCGCCAACTTCAGGTAAAATGTTGTTATGCAAGTAGGAAGTCCAAATGGTTCTTGATGGAAGTCATTCTTCAAAACAGAATACGTTGAAAGGAGACAGTCTTCTCCTCTGATTGTATGTCCAGAAGAGCTAAAATACAATACATGAAACAAAGGGCTTGCAATGAAGTGATAAGGCCTCGAGGGCACAGAGCTGCCTCCTCATCTAGATTCTTCTGCACTTGATAGAATATCCTCGGAGAAATGTTGATCTGTCTCGCTGAATATGACTATGTCACTGTGACTACTATGTTGCTGTGACTGTGCATTTTTTCTTTTCCCTTATATTCTGATTTTTGCTTTGTGTGCCTTTGTTTCTTTGTTGTTAAGGTATCTAATGGCTTATGATGTCTATCTTCTTTGTGAATTGTACCTTTTATCATTAAAAATATTCATCTTTGTTTCATTTAAAATAAATGAATTAAACAAAAGAAAAACAAAAGGCTTGCAATTAAACTGTAAGTCCCTTGAGGGCACAGAGCTGTCTCCTCTTTATCAAGCTCTCCGCTGGCCTGTGCATGTTGCTGTGTGTGATTCCAACACTCAGTAAATACTTGGCTGATGACAAGCGGAGGGTAGGACGTCCCCCATGCCTGAAACCTGGCACAGCTTAGATATAAAAACACGGCTTTAAGGGAGTTTAAATTCTTGAAAGCTGAATTCTGGAGCAGTTGGGAGTGTTTTTCTTTTCTTTCAAAATCTTTCTGGTCTTGTATTGAGAGGCTTTTGCATTTGAGGTAATCTCTTAAAGACCACTAAAATCTACCCAACCACAGAATGTTCAGGCATGCTGAACCTTGGAATTAGTGATCCGCCGAAGGAAATGTAGAATTAAATCCTCATATTGAAGTTGACACTTGGGCTTCATCTCTGGGACTGTGCAGGGAAACGTCTCTCTGTGTGGGATAAGAAACATCATTTGTGAATCAAGGTCAGCGGAGGAAAACCCCGGGCTTTATTTTATTTGGATTGCATTTCTGAAAGTTTTATTTGTGCCGGCTTACTTGGTCTCCCTCTGTGAACCCCGTTTTGAAAGACAGTGCTTGGATGGATGAAGGCTCTGAGGTGATTCTACAGTTTGCACGCATGTGACCAGGAGGCTCTACTTGTGGATTTATAAGAGAGTGATGAAGTTCATGGGCTTCTCTGGTGGCTCAGTGGTAAAGAACCCACCTGTCAATGCAGGAGACTCAGGTTCCATCCCTGGGTCGGGAAGATCCCCTGGAGAAGGGCATGGTAACCCACTCCAGTGTTCTTGCCTGAAAAAATCCCCTGGCCAGAGGAGCCTGGTGGGCTACAGTCCACGGGGTCACAGAGAGTAGGACACAACCGAGTGACTAACGATGACTAAGGTACTCCTTGTGGAGGACCTTCCTGGAGGGGGATGGGACAGGAAACATCCACGGAGTCAACCTGGCCTTCCTGCCGTCAGGTCCCTTTTCCTCGCTATGCCCTGGAACCTTCTCTTCAGCTAATGCTCCCCTTTGTTTCTATGTAAGTCCCCCCCTGTTACTCCAAGTCAAACATCCTAGACTCTCAGCTCTGGTTCTTAAAAACTGCATTTTGCCAGACTCCATTCCCCAACACCCCCCTGCCCCTGCCACCATTTTCTTCAACAATTTCGTCTATCAGTTTTAAGGAAAAGTACAGGGAACTATTAATAGTAAGAGCATGTTGAAGGTGGCAACATTTATAGAGGGAGGAAAAGCCCTTTCTAAGAGATGGTGTCTCCACATAAATATCAGACAGCTGGCTGTGGGTGGCTGGCAAGTCAAGGAACTGTCTATGGTTTTTAATTAAGGGGAAAAAAAATGGAGTTGAGAATAGCTAGTTCTTCAGGATTGCATTCTTTCTGCTTCTACTTCAAACAAGGAAGTGGTGAGAAATATGTCCACTTGTGATTGGCCATATCCGCAAGCAAAGAGGAAAGTCGATTCTCTTCTGTTTATCCGGAGCCTGGCTGCCATCTATGCATAAGTAAGAGGGCGTGAGACTGTGATGTATGGAGCAGGTGAGGATGCAGAGAGCATCGAAGGTGCTCATAGGGGGCAATGGGGAGGTGGAAGGGAATGCCGATGGTGCTGCTGCTGCTGAGGACAATGACGATAACGATGATGACGAGGATGGCAGGAACAACTGTCCTCCGTGGAGTCCTTGTTACCTGCCAAGCTCCTTCACGGGCTTTAACTCATTAAATCCAGCAGCAACCCGACCCAGTAGGTTCCAGTCTTAACCCACTTTTACAAATGAAAAGTTATTTTGTCTAAATTACAGAGTCTGCATCCACACTTGAAGTCTAGCTGACTCGAGAGCTTGTATTCTTAGCCAGGGTGAGACTGAGGAAGCCCACTGCATTTCTTTTTCTCACTTTTCACTTCAAGTCCTCACCTTTATTTTCGCAAAACATGCCTATCTGAACCTGATTCTTTTCTTCAGGAATAATTTTGTTTAGAGCTGGGTCTTCCCTAGTGGTCCAGTGGTTAAGACTCTGCACTTCCAATGCAGAGGGTGCAGGTTCGATCCCTGGTCAGGGAACTAAGACCCCACATGTCATGCATCCAATCAATCAGTCAATCAATTTCATATAAATTAGGAAGTGTCTGGAGTGTGGTGGCTCTGGCAGTTCCTCCCGCAAACAAGTATAAAGGCAGCTGCGTGCACCCAGCCTGGCCCGAGGCATCTGAGACGGGCTCGGTGATCTGTCCCTTCCTGCTTCATGGTATGTGAACGTCTCCTTTGAACTCTCATCCTCTGCACCCCTGATCCTGCCAGAGAAAACCTTCCCTCCATTCTGGTCAGCTACTATCCCGTCAGTCTGAGATGAGCATCATTAAAGCTGATGGACAGTCCTTGTCTGTTCAGTAAGAAACCGGGCCGCTTGGGGACAAGCACCCACCTCTCCTGGCCTTCTGCCAGTGTGCTGCTGCGCTCAGTGGCTGGCGTGCAGTCGCAGAGCTCAGATATCCTCAGTAAACTGGGAGGAATAACAACTTGGCTTCCTTGGTGGCTCAGTGGTAAAGAGTTCGCCTGCCACTGCAGGAGACACGGGTTTGAGCCCTGGGTCTAGAAGATCCCCTGGAGAAAGAAATGGCAACCCACTCCAGTATTCTTGCTTGGAAATCCCATGGACAGAGGAGCCTGGCAGGCTACAGTAAATGGGGTTGCAAAAGCTTGGACACAACTTAGCAACTAAACAACAAAATAATAGCTACTTCAGAGGGTTCTGGGCTTTCCTTGTGGCTTAGCTGGTAAAGAATCCGTCTGCAATGCAGGAGACCTGGGTTCAATCCCTGGGCTGGGAAAATCCCCTGGAGAAGGCAAAGACTACCCACTGCAGGACTCTGGACTGGAGAATTCCACAGACTATGGTTGCAAAGAGTTGGACACGACTCAGTGACTTGCACTTTTACTTTCAAAGGGTTCTTAGAAGGACCACATGAGGTTTTTTTTAATTCGAAGCATCTTCATAAATAGTCCTGGTATATCATAGGCACTCAAGAAATGTTGTGCACTATTTCCTTCATAATAGTAGCTGTTAATAGTATTTTCTTCCAAGGTTAAGGGTCCTATGTGGGGCTGTAGGATGATATGAAATTTCTCTTAGCTGACCAACTGGGAGCATCCCTCTAACCAGAAACTGGAATGATCAGTTAGAGGCAACTCTCTGCATAACCTGCGTGACGGCTGTGTCGGCAACCCTGGCTTTTACGTGACACATGCATTTTTTTTTTTTTAAGACCAATCCTTTCCCCAGGCACTGATTCCAAGTCAATAAAATAACTTCAGTTTTGCCCTTGAACCCCCTGTTAATCCTTGGTATGTACCCAATTTTAACTTTTCCCAGGACTTTTCTGAGATTGATTATTTTCAGCAGATGGATGGCGTGTCTGTGGCAATGCATGGCTCATTGTACCCAGAGCTCATGTTTCATTAGATAAATATACTGCATGGTGTAACCCAGGTTTCTGCTGGTTACCCTATTCCTGGAAGGAGCTTTGAGGGTAGAATTCAATCAAGAGTAGGGAAGGAGAGCCACAGACAGTGGATTTAGCATTGTGAAGGAATACCCAGCTGGGAGACGTCTTTGTTTATTCATTCAGACAGTAGGTGTGTGGGGAGTCGGGCCGCCCACTTAGTTACGTGGCTCCTCTACTGTACCACCGAATCTACAGGAAGATCATCTTTGGGGGGAAATAAAGCATGGTGTTTCCTTTTTAAACAGCCAAGGAGAGGTTGTCAGAAAAGGGTGAAATAGAGCTGCAAATATTTTTGTTATCTTGAGAATTTTCTTCATGGTTTTTTTCAAGAGTTATAGTTATGAAGTCTTTTCAGGTAGGATGAGGTTTTCATAAAGGGAAGGCATGGTGCGACTTCCCTGGTGGTCTAGTGGTGAGGCCTCTGTGCTCACAGTGTGGGGGCCAGGGCTCAATCTGTGCTCCTGGAACTAGGCCCTGCATGCTGCGACTAAAGATTTCACGTGCAGCAACGCATTTTACAGCTCCTGTGTGCCACAGCTAAGACCCAGCACAGACAAGTAAGTTAATCCGTTGATTTTTTTTTTAAAAAAGCTGTGGTGCAGGGAAATCACTCCTGAAGTTGACTTGGCTCACGCAGGGTCCCAAGAATTATGCCATGATAACATTTTGCCAGATTCAGTTGTCTCATATTCTATGTTATCATTGTGGGGAGAGAAAGAATAGTGTAGACAAGCAAATATGTGTATGCACCAAAGCTGTAGGTAGCTGTAAGTAGGGTGTATCTGTAGGTGTGTCACTAAATTAAGATGAAGCCATGCGTCCATTGGCAACAAGCAAATGATACCAAACTTAATGTTCTTGAAACATAAAAATCTTAAACAAATCCATGAATAAAACCCCAAATAATGGAAATAATACATTCCCCAGTGTATGATGTTTTGACTTGTGATTTTTTGACATTACAATTTTGTGGAAGAAATACGAGTTTACAAGAAACTGTACTTTGAGTTTTGAGTTTTGCTTTTTTGCTGGGTGACGGGTGTGTGGAACGACCATCTCCTGTGAGGCTGGGCAGCTTCCAGTCAGTCAGGTGATCCGGAGGGTAAACTGCCCAGTCACTCTGCATCCAGACAGCCATTCTGGTTTTCAGTTTCAGAACAGTTTTCAGTCAATTGTATGACCTGTTCAACGCTTGATTGTAAACTAAGCTGTATGTTAGATGGCTTTGCCCAACTGTTGGCTAATGTAAGCATTCCAAGCACATTTAAGATAGGCTGAACTAAAGGAAATCAACCCTGAATATTCACTAGAGGGACTGATGCAGAAGCTGAAGCTCCAGTACTTTGGCCACCTGATGCAAAGAGCCGACTCATTGGAAAAGACCCTGATGCTGGGAAAGGTTGAAGGCAGGAGGAGAAGGGGATGACAGAGGACGAGATGTTTGGATGGCATCACCAACTCAATGGACACGACTTTGAGCAAGCTCTGGAAGATGGTGAAGGAGAGAGAAGCCTGGTGTGCTGCAGTCCATGGGGTTGCAATGTGTTGGACACGACTGAGAGACTGAACAAGAACAAAAAAGCTAGGGGCTTCCCAGGTGGCTCAGTGGTAAAGAAACCACCTGCCAATGCAGGAGATGCGGGTCCAGTCCCCGGGTCAGGAGGATCCTCTGGAGGAGGAAATGGCAACCCACTTGAGTCCTCTTGCCCGGGAAATTTTATAGACAGAGGAGCCTGGCAGGCTGCAGTCCATGGGCTCACAAAGAGCTGGACACAACTAAGTGACTAAACAGCAGCAACAAACTCCGCTGTGATGTTTGGTAGGTTAGATGTATTAAGTGTGGTTTCAACCTAATATTTTCAATTTAGGATGGGTTTATTGAGATTTAGCCCTATCCTAAGTCAAGAAGGATCTATATGGGCAACTTTAATGACCAAACCATTCAATTAGAGACACAGACACAGGAAACGGATGTGTGGACATGTGGGGCAGGGAAGGAGAGGATGAGACAGATTGGGAAATTGGGATCGACATATATTCACTGCCATGTGTAAAATAGCTAGTGGAAGCCTCAGAGAAGGCACTGGCGCCCCACGCCAGTACTCTTGCCTGGAAAATCCCATGGGTGGAGGAGCCTGGTGGGCTGCAGTCCATGGGGTTGCTAAGAGTCGGACACGACTGAGCGACTTCACTTTCACTTTTCACTTTGGAGAAGGAAATGGAGAAGGAAATGGCAATTGGAGAAGGAAATGGCAGTCCATGCCAGTGTTCTTGCCTGGAGAATCCCAGGGACGGGGGAGCCTGGTGGGCTGCCGTCTACGGGGTCGCACAAAGTCGGACACGACTGATGTGACTTAGCAGCAGCAGCAGCAGTGGAAGCCTGCTCTAAAGCACAGGAAGCTCAGCTCAGTGCTCTGTGATGACCTGGGGGGCTGGATGGAGGGCCAGGTGGCAGGGAGGTCCAGGAGGGAGGGAGTGTGTGAATACAGAAAGCTGATTCACCCACTTTTCAACAGAAATTAACACAGCATTGTAAAGCAGTCATACTCCAATTAAACAAAAAGAAAAGAGAAAGTTAACGTGGCATTCTGTTTTCATCTATCATTGGAGATTTTTTTCTAAAAAATTTTTTGTTTTGTATCAGAGTACAACTGCTTAACAGTGTTGTGATAGTTTCAGGCAAACAGCAAAGGGGCTCAGTCCTGCAGCTCCATGTATCCATTCTCCGTCAGGCTCCCCTCCCATCCAGGCGCCACTCAGTAATGAGCAGAGCTCCATGCTGTTGGCGAGTCTGCGTGATCTGTAAGCTTTCACTTGAAGCGCAGGCTGACTGTAGCGAGGTGACCAGGGCTCTCTTCTTGCACCAGCAGCACAATGCAAAGTTGTTATGGCTTCGTGATGTATTTTATTGTCTGGTAGTTCTTTTAATTCATATTGCTTCTACTTGTGTTCCAGAGATTTATAAATGATTATTGGCCATTGTTCCCCAAGATAAGCTTAGAGTCATTCTTGCAAGTTTCAGAATATACCTTTGCTGTTTTGATTAGACAAATATAAATCATCTATATTAATTACAGATTAATTTGTTTTGATTATATAAGTATTACTCATCTGTGTTATAGTGAAGGACAGGGAAGCTGGCATGCTGCAGTCCATGGGGTGGAAAGGAGTCAGACACGACTTAGTGAATGAACAACAGCAATTATAGATTAATATATAAAATATTAATCATGGGGCTGCAAAGAGTTGGACACGACTGAACCACTGAACTGAACAATTAATACTTGTGTAATTGATTAGACAAATATTAATTATCTATATTAATCACAGATTAATTCATTAATTATAAATTAATTTGATTTATTGAATTATAGATTATAAATTCGGAGAGGGCAATGGCACCCCACTCCACTACTCTTGCCTGGGAAATCCCATGGATAGAGGAGCCTGGTAGGCTGCAGTCCATGGGGTCGCGAAGAGTCGGACACGACTGAGCGACTTCACTTTCACTTTTCACTTTCCTGCATTGGAGAAGGAAATGGCAACCCACTCTAGTGTTCTTGCCTGGAGAATCCCAGGGACGGGGAGCCTGGTGGGCTGTTGTCTATGGGGTTGCACAGAGTCGGACACGACTGAAGTGACTTAGCAGCAGCAGCAGCAGATTATAAATTACAGATTGATTTATTTAAATTAATTTTAGGTTAATTTGTTTGCAATCTTGCCTTCCATCTTCAAAGCATCTATGTTGCTTAGTTGTTCATGGCTTGGTCCTGAATCTTGTCACCTCATCTAGAGCAAGGAACACCTTAGAGGCAGAGGACTGTGGTGAAGCACCTGTGGAGTGAGCGACACAGCATTGTTAATTAACTCATAAATGAAGGAGGCATCCAAGTAGTTAAAGAGTAATTTAAAAAAAGAGTCTATCTCAGTGGAGTCACAGTAGAGCTGTGGCCTGTCCGTCAGATTCAGGTGGACGACCGTCCGTTCCTGGCAGGCGTCGTGCTATCTGCCTCCTCTGGGTCAGGCCACTTGAGGTCCCCTTTGGTGGCATCGTTTCCTTCTACCCTTTCCCCCTGCAGCAAACTTTATTTATTTCCTATTCAACTCTCAGGCCTCAGGTTAGGGTTAGTCCCTCCAGGGGGCATTTACAGATTCCCCTTCTAAAACAAAAATTGAAGCTTCCTGAAAGCTCAGCTGGTAAAGAATCCGCCTGCGATGCAGGAATCCCTGGTTTGATTCCTGGGTTGGGAAGATGCGCTGGAGAAGGGATAAGCTTCCCACTCCAGTTTTCTTGGGTTTCCTCTGAAATTAAGTTTGGCATCCACCCCATAGCATCTGTATTTCCCTTTTGATTTACCAAGCAACCCCTGGCCTCATCCCCAACACACATACATTTTTCTAACAGACAACCAAGCGTGGTGGCTTTGAAGCCCAGCTGCCTGGGTGCACTGCTCCACCAAGTGCCACCAAGCGACTTTGGAGGAAAGTTCTTAGACTCCTCATGTATAGGAATTTAACCGGGGTAATAAAAGTACCTTCTACATAGGGTCATAATGAGGATCAAACATACTAACATATGTAAAACATTCAGAACAAAAATCTGGCACATCACACTCCAGGAGTGTTTGCTCTCATTATTGCTTGTTGTTCTTATATAAGCTCTTCTTGTATAAACTGTTCTTGGAGTAAGTTGTCAGAGTATATTCTACTTTGTATTCATTGCTTTACCCCTAGTGCCTAGGGCAGTGCTAGGTATGTGATACCGTGTGTAACACCATGCCATAGCCTTTGTGCTCAGTCGGGTCCGACTCTGCGATCCTGTGGACTGTAGCCCACTAGGCTCCTCTGTCCATGGGGTTTCTGAGGCAGGAATGCTGGAGTGGGTTGCCCTTTCCTACTCCAGGGAATCTTCTCGACCAAGGGATAGAACCTGAATCTCTTGCATCTCCTGTGTTGGCAGGTGGATTCTTTACCACTAGCGCCCCTGGGAAGCCCAAGTACTTGATAAATATATTTGCTAAACTAATACTTTGGCTCAGCTCCTCTTTAAGGCAAAGTTTTATTTCTTAATCAGATGATTTTTTTTTTTTTTAAATGCTGTTCTGTACTCTTGGTAGCTTGTTAATTCTTTACATTGAGGGTGGGTTGGAGGCTCCTCCTTTTTTTCTCTCTCTTTGTGTCTTTCTTTTTCTTCTTTCCTTCCTTCTGTCTTTTTTCTGTCTTTGTTCTTTCTCTCTTTCCTCCCTTCCTTCTCTCTCTTTCTTTGTACTCTTCTGGATTGAAACAAATTAAATCTGCCTAATGGACTGTTTAAGACGTACTGAGATCCCTATCAATGGAAGAACATTTAAGAACCTGATAAGGGGTTAGGTTGGATGATATTTCCAAGTCTGCAATTTGTGATTCTGTATCCTTTGTTCTGAGAGCACTCAATAGGGGCAGTTAAGTGAAACAGTAGTCTTAATTGGTTTTCTGCCTATAGCTTACATTAGGCTAAATGCATTTTGCATATGTTTGAGATGACTCTTATAATGGCAAATATAAACTTACAATTTTCCTTACTCTGATGGGAGATCCTATGACGTCAGGTTCCTGGAAATGCATTTAAACCCACCCAGCAATTGTTTGGTGCCATTCCACATAGTCTACCAGTCACTTAATGTGGTCAATTTTAAATAATACAAATATATTGTATAAAGTGACACTGCAATTTAAGCAAGGCACATAATATTTTAAAAACCTTGGATTTGGAAAGGAGAGAGTACATTTGTTTTTCCTCTGCTACCCACAGATATAAAAATAAAGACTGGGAAGAATTCTGGGTGGGAAATCAGGAAGGCTGAGTTCTTACGTAGGTTCTTCTGTTGATAAGTTGGAGAGAGATTTCCTGTTTTTTTTTTTTTTTTCCTTTTTCTGTATATGAACATTCAAACTGCAAAGTAGCTTTTGCCAATTATGGAGCTTTCAGAGACTCCTGGAGCTGGGCTTCTCTTGCGTAATGTCATTTGCAGCTGAATTCTGATGCACTGAGGGCTGCCGAAACAGTCCCCGGCCTAGTACAGAGACCCAGGGCTGTGACGAGCACTCTAACTTGGTCCGGCCTTGCAGATGAGTCCAGAGTCTGGATGAAAACAGGATGTGGGCTCCTGAGAATTGTCCTAAAGACTGAAAGCATTTGCCTGGGCCCGGGCCTCCTGGGTGAGGTTCTGCCTCTGTCACCCAGCGTCCCTTCCCCATGACATAGACAGAGAGAACTTTTACCCCCGATGGCAGACATTGACTGGCACTTATCTCAGACTTCCGGTTCAGGTAGCCTCTTTCTGCTCTCTGGCTGTGGATGCTGTTTCCTCCAAAGAATCCTGCATCCCATCTACCTAGAGAAAGAGTAAAAACCCAAAATCTTGCAAAACAAGAAAAAAATTAAAAAATCTAATGAAACTAGCGACCTCAACTCCCCTGCTCATTCACATTGTGCAATGTGGAGTCTAATGGAAAATGAGATTTTTTTTCTTTAAATGTGTTCATTTTTGGCCATGCTGCATCTTCGTCGCTGTGCACAGACATTGTCTCCAGTTGCAGTGAGCGGGGCCTCCTCTTTAGCTGTGGTGCTCGGGCTTCTCATCGTGGTGGCTCCTCTTGTTGAAGAACGTGGACGCTAGGTCTTGGGGCTTCAGTAGAGCAGGGCCTGGGGCTCAGTAGCTGCAGCTCCCAGGTCCCGGAGCGCAGGCTCCATAGCTGTGGCACATGGGCCTAGTCGTTGCAAGGCTTGTGGGATCTTCCTGGACCAGGGATCAAACTGGTGTCCCCTGCGTTGCAAGGCTGACTCTTAACCACTGGACCACCAGTTTCAGACCTTCCCTGGAACTTTCACCCTCTGGTCGTATATAAATTAGAGCCCCGATCTGCATCTTGGGGCGTCTAGTACTTTCCTTTTATTTTATTTATTTATTTTTTAATTTTATTTTATTTTTAAACTTTACAAAATTGTATTAGTTTTGCCAAATATCAAAATGAATCCGCCACAGGTATACATGTGTTCCCTATCCTGAACCCTCCCTCCTCCCTCCCCATACCATCCCTCTGGGTCGTCCCAGTGCGCTAGCCCCAAGCATCCAGTATCGTGCATTGAACCTGGACTGGCAACTCATTTCATACATGATATTTTACATGTTTCAATGCCATTCTCCCAAATCTTCCCACCCTCTCCCTCTCCCACAGAGTCCATAAGACTGTTCTATACATTAGTGTCTCTTTTGCTGTCTCGTACACAGGGTTATTGTTACCTTTCTTTTTATAGTGTTCATACTTGACACAACTTGAGTGGTTTTTTGCTCACTGGCTCTCTTCTCAATGTAAAAACCATAGGAAAACGAGTGCATCAGTTTTCTTCACCAGCTTTTTTTCCCACATCATCCGCACAATGTTTGAAACAGTAGGTATCCAGGAAATAACTGGCTCAGGCTTTTAGTCTGCTTTTTTGTTTGTTTGGTTGGTTGATTTTGGCCATGCTGCTTGGCGTGCAGTGTCTCAGTTCCCCAACCAGGGATTGAACCCAGGACCTTGGCAGTGGGAGTGGTGAGTCCTTGTGATTTTGTTTTTGTTCAGCATGTAGCAGTACTGGGTTAGCGGAGGATGGTGCGGGCCTCTGACCCTGAGAAGGCTTTGACCCAGACAAGGCTTCATGCTTCTCACTGACGTGTGCAGTCAGACATGTGCCAGTTCTCTGGAAATTCCTGTTTTGCAGTTTTTCTGCGAAGGTGAATATAGGTGCAGAAAAGCTTTTAACTAATTGTATGGTCAGACATAGAATTTAACTAATTCTTTAACTAATACTTTTGAACTGTGATGTCGGAGAAGATGCCTGAGAATCCCCTGGACAGCAAGGAGATCAAACCAGTCCATCCTAAAGGAAATCAGTCCTGAATATTCATTGGAAGGACTGAGGTGAAGCTGAATCTCCAATAGTTTGGCCACCTGACGTGAAGAGCTGACTCGTTGGAAAATACACTGATGCTGGGAAAGATTGAAGGCAGGAAGAGAAAGGAATGGCAGACGATGAGATGGATGGCATGATCGACTCAATGGACATGAATTTGAGCAAACTCCGGGAGATGGTGAAAGACGGGGAAGCCTGATGTGCTGCAGTCCATGGGGTCGCAGAGAGCTGGACACAACTGAGCGACTGAACAACAACCACCACCAATTGGTCAAATGCCTTGAGGGAAAAAAATATACAATGCCTGACATTTATACCCTTTGGGGGAGCAGTACATCTCAGTGTGTGATTATCAGATCATTTCTCCAGGATTTCCTGAGAAAATAAGAAGAACAGAAGGTTTAGATTGAAGCAAGTAGAAGAGAGAGTAAAGTGAGTTCTATCTCGCTTAAGTTCTACTCATGCTAAATGACTCATGTGCTAAGGTCCATCTAGTCAAAGCTATGGTTTTCCAGTAGTCATGTATGAATGTGAGAGTTGGACTATAAAGAAAGCTGAGCACCAAAGAATTGATGCTTTTGAACTGTGGTGTTGGAGAAGACTCTTGAGAGTCCCTTGGACTGCAAGGGGATCCAACCAGTCCATCCTAAAGGAAATCAGTCCTGAATGTTCATTGGAAGGACTGATGCTGAAGCTGAAGCTCCAATACTTTGGCCACCTGATGTGAAGAACTGACTCCTTGGAAAAGACCCTGATGCTGGGAAAGATTGAAGATTGAAGGCGGGAAGAGAAGGGGACGACAGGATGAGATGGTTGGGTGACATCACCAACTCAACGGACATGAGTTTGAGCAAGCTCTGAGAGTTGGTGATGGACAGGGAAGCCTGGCGTGCTGCAGTCCATGGGGTCGCAAAGAGTTGGACACGACTGAGCGACTGAACTGATGTGCTGAGGGTAGCAGGGGTGGGGGGGTTGGGGTGGGGGGTGTGGGACGGAGGGGTAAGGGGTGGGGATCAAAGGGTAGGGGGGAGAGGGTGGGGGATGGGGGAGGGGGGTGGAGTTTGCCTTGGGGTGGAATTATTCATTAGGTAGATGGTGCAGAGGCTGGATTTAAGCATACGTATCACTCTGTGCGGACTTTGCAGGTGGTGCTATTGGTAAAGAACCTGCCTGCCAATGCAGGAGACATAAGAGACAAGGGTTTGATCCCTGGGTGGGGAAGATCCTCTGGAGGAGGACATGGCCACCCTCTCCAGTATTCTTGCCTGGAGAATCCCAGGGACAGAGGAGCCTGGTGGGCTGCGGTCCACAGGGTCACCCAGAGTTGAATAGGACACGCATTTCATGCTATGGTGAGGGGTCAGGCTGGGGATTTCTTTCTCTTTTTTAGAGTTCTCATGTTTAAACATCATTTCATCTGTTTATGTGTTGGGCTATGCTGGGTCCCCGTGGCTCTGCTCAGGCTGCCCTCCAGCTGCTGTGCCGGGCCTGCCCCTGCGGTGCTTCTCTTGCTGGGGCTCCAGGGTGCTCGGCTTCAGCAGTGGCAGTGCCCAGGCTTCGTTTCCCCATGGCAGGTAGAAACTTCCTAGACCAGGGATGGAACCCATGTCCCCTGCATTGGCAGGCGGATTCTTCACCGCTGGGCCATCAGGGAAGTCCCAGGCTGGGAACTTGTTGACCATGATCTTTGGAAATATGTTACCTCTTTTTTGTGTCCTGATGTAACTTTTCTTTTATTCTTCCCCTCCCCATTCCCCCCACTTGAAAATACACACTTTTTGAACTGCTTCTTTTTCGCTCCTTTCTCCTCCTCCTCCCTCTGTGTTTTCATGTGTGGGTTGTTGTTGTTGTTTTTTCCTTTCTGTGTAGAACAAATCGTAGAGGATAGCCAACATTTTTTCTGCAATGCTCTACAATTCAGACACTTGGCCAAATCAATTTTGTTTGCTTTTGATCAGGACGAAGGAAGTTCAATTTTCCTAAGCAGAAAGCATTAATAGGGCAAATTGTGAAATAGCCAGAAACAGGCAATAGGTAGTGAGCGATTTTTTCCTTTTTTTTTTTTTAAGTGACTGCAACTACCATGCTAAACTAATTATATCATTTCCTAAATTATTTGGAATGTGTATTTGTATAACTATACATGTATACATATCTAGCTATACTTTCAGGGAAAATGAAGTCAATGGTTAACCGTTTTTTTTTTAAGTCACATAATTCCAAATACAGCAGATCTTTTTCAAATGAATAAGAACCTGAGAAGGGTGGATTTGCGTGCTCCAAGGATCTGATTTTATAGCTCACTTACTTCACTCTTTACCTCCATCTCAGGGCTGGGATCATACCTGATAAGATACTTGGGCAATTGGTTCTGGTTTCAACTTAAGTCTTACAGTCCTACTTATTTATTTAGATTTTTTTAAGTTAAATATTATATTACAATCTTTGCTCATACTGACTTCTAAGACAAGATTTATATTGTCCAAATTTGCTGTCTTTCTTTTCCTATGGTTTTCAAAGTGACAAGGGAGGCTCATCCTGAAATAGGGACTGTTCTGTCCCGCTGGCAAATGCAAAATGCCTTGAATTGTTTAATCACAGGAGCTTAAGGCATGTCAGAGGCTTGACCATTGTTTCCGACTGGGCTAGCCTGTCCGCATTCTCTTAGAGGGTCAAGACACTGAGCTGTCTGATGGATACAACTGCTCTAGAGCGAGCATCCTTAAGCATTTTATAAATGAGGACTTATTTTGGGGTGGGGCTTCCCTGGTAGCTCAGTTGATAAAGAATCCGCCTGCAATGCAGACCCTGGTTGGATTCCTGGGTAGGGAAGATCCCCTGGAGAAAGAATACGCTACCCACTCCAGTATTCTTGTGGCTCAGCTGGTAAAGAATTCACTTCCAATGAGGGAGACCTGGGTTCGATCCCTGTGTTGGGAAGATCCCCTGGAGAAGGGAAAGGCTGCCCACTCCAGTATTCTGGCCTGGAGAATTCCACGGACTGTATAGTCCATGGGGTCGCAAAGAGTCGGACACGACTGAGTGACTTTCACTTTCAGAGTGGGAACCAATGTATTCCTGCTTGTATTGAATTCTGCTGCTGCTAAGTAGCTTCAGTCGTGTCCAACTCTGTGAGACCTCATAGACAGCAGCCCACCAGGCTCCGCCATCCCTGGAATTCTCCAGGCAAGAACACTGGAGTGGGTTGCCATTTCCTTCTCCAATACATGAAAGTGAAAAGTGAAAGTGAAGTCCCTCAGTCCCGTCTGACTCTTCGTGACCCCATGGACTGCAGCCTACCAGGCTCCTCCGTCCATGAGATTTTCCAGGCAACAGTAGCGGAGTAGGGTGCCATTGCCTTCTCCGTGTATTGAATTCAACCTCATACAAAACTTTTTTAATTAAAAAAAAAAAAGTACTTGATATTGGGTTCTTATCTTCTATTTGAAACCATGAGTGAATCAAGAAACAGTTCAATCCAGGGCTTCCTGGTGGCTCGGTGGTTATGAACCCACCTGCCAAAGCAGGTGACACGAGTTCAATCCCTGGTCCTGGAAGATCCCATATGTCTTGCAGCAACTAAGACCGGGCACCACAACTATTGGGCCTGTGCTCTAGAGCCCGGGGGCTGCAGCTTCTGGACGCTCGTGCCTAGAGCTCATGCTCACCGCAGTGGCAGGAAAAGCCTGCAGTGAGAGACACATGCACCATGGCTGCAGGGCAGGCCTCGCCGCAAAGAAGACCCAGCACGGTTGAAAATAAAGATGTATGCTTTTAGAAAAGAGATACTTTAATCCAAATTCTAATTCTTTATGCACAGGAAATATCCCACTTTCAAAGGGGGCTGGGCAGAAATCAGTAGACCCTAAGAGCCCGTGTTCTCGTATTTCTCTCTCTCTCATTTTCTATCTCCATCTCTCTCTCTTGCTCCTCTCTTTTCCTTCCTCTCCTACAAAATATGGAAGAAGGATAAAAAGTTATTTGACTGAAACAGATTGGAACTGAGTCGAGTTGAACAAACAGGAATCTTCCACAATGAAATGTAGATTTGTCTAAGCCGTGATGCCAAATATGTTTTTTCCCTTTCCTTCTCAATGGTAGCAATAACAGAGCAGCATGTTGGCCCAGCAATCAGGAGGGCACCTTGCCCAACTCCTGGTCTTAATGAAATGGAGCCTTAAGAACAACAACAGCAAGCTTCTCAGGGACTGGCAGAGGTTCAGGGTCTCCATCAGAGCAACTTTGGTTAACTCTCCCCAGCCTCCATCTTCCCTAGTCTTATTCCTGCTTCTATTCTTTTTTTTCTCTTTTTTTTTTTTCAGTTGTTGTTTAGTCAGTAAGTTGTGCCCGACTCTTTTGGGACCCCATGGACAGTAACTCACCAGGCTCCTCTGTCCATGGGACTTCCATGGCAAGAATACTGGAGTGGGTTACCATTTCCTCCTCCAGGGGATCTTCCCGACCCAGGGATTGAATCTGTGTCTCCTGCATCTCCTGCATTCCAGGCAGATTCTTTACTGCTGAACCACCAGGGGTTAGGCCACTTTTATTTCTACTTCTGCCATGAATTTATGTCAAAATCTTGATCAAACTATGTATCCTCATCAAAACTGAAATATGCCTTTTAGAAAATTATGTACATTCATATAATTATTACTTTCATACTTTTTTCCTAGAGTGTCTTTCATGACATATGTAGATGATCCAAAGGTTAAAGATACATTTCTGCCTTCAAGGAATTCATATCTGGAGGGAGAAAATAACCAGTAAGCATAGAATTACAATATAGTGCTGTGGGCGCTGTGGGAGACCGTCAGCAGATCCCTGTGCCTGCACATCCGTAAGATGGCTAGCTCATGTCTGGGCGTCATGGCAGGCTTCTAAGATAAAGTGAGGTCTATGCCGAAATGTTGTCACCCTGCTTATTTAACTTCTATGCAGAGTACATCATGAGGAATGCTGGGCTGGAAGAAACACAAGCTGGAATCAAGATTGCTGGGAGACATATCAATAACCTCAGGTATGCAAATGACACCACCCTTATGGCAGAAAGTGAAGAGGAACTCAAAAGCCTCTTGATGAAAGTGAAAGAGGAGAGTGAAAATGTTGGCTTAAAGCTTAACATTCAGAAAACGAAGATCATGGCATCCGGTCCCATCACTTCATGGGAAATAGATGGGGAAACAGTGGAAACAGTGTCAGACTTTATTTTGGGGGGCTCCAAAATCACTGCAGATGGTGACTGCAGCCATGAAATTAAAAGATGCTTAGTCCTTGGAAGGAAAGTTATGACCAACCTAGATAGCATATTCAAAAGCAGAGACATTACTTTGCCAACAAAGGTCCGTCTAGTCAAGGCTATGGTTTTACCAGTGGTCAGGTATGGATGTGAGAGTTGGACTATAAAAAAAGCTGAGCACCGAAGAATTGATGCTTTTGAACTGTGGTGTTGAAGAAGACTCTTGAGAGTCCCTTGGACTGCAAGGAGATCCAACAAGTCCATCCTAAAGGAGATCAGTCCTGGGTGTTCATTGAAAGGACTGATTCTAAAGCTGAAACTCCAGTACTTTGGCCACCTCATGCAAAGAGTTGACTCATTGGAAAAGACCCTGATTCTGGGAGGGATTGGGGGCAGGAGGAGAAGGGGACAACGGAGGATGAGACGGCTGGATGGCATCTTCGACTCGATGGACATGAGTTTGAGTAAACTCCGGGAGTTGGTGATGGACAGGGAGGCCTGGCGTGCTGCGATTCATGGGGTCGCAAAGAGTTGGACACGACTGAGCGACTGAACTGAACTGAACTGAATGCTCAAATGTTAAGGACAAACAGTAGTGACCTGGAAGAGAATACCTGAGAGGGAAAAGGCTATTTCCAGGAGATGCACGCAAAGAGATGTGAGAGAAATCACAGGATAGGGAAATGAACATAACTCTACAGTGGCTGAAACATTAGTGGGAAGTAGAGGAAGGGTAAGCTCAAGGAGCTTTCCATGCTCAGATGGAAAATGTTAAAGGCATGAAGGGCAGAGTAAAAAGAGTGGGGAATAAAGAGACCTCTGGCAGGTGGAGACTGCAGCCTACTTCTATTCCTATTCGTACTCCTCTTCCTTCTCTTTCCTATGTTTTCCTGTCTCCCCACATGGCTCCATCAGTGTTTTCTGGGTGAAATTTTCCTGATATGTCTCAATGAGGTGATTATTTTCAACTTGAGAGGACGTCAGATCCAACACATAACAAGAAAGAAGAGATAGTGCTCCCAGGTCGAATCTACCTGGATGAGGAGGTTTCCAGAGCGTTCCGTACTCACAGGGGTGGGTAAGGTGCACAGACCTGCAGTCTTACCATATCTCAGCGTGGTCTCTGTGTCCCGCCACATCTCCCTGCAGTCTCCACCGGGAGATGACTCAAGAGGTTTTTTTTTTTTTTAAAGCATTTTTTTATATGGAGCATTTAAAAAGTCTTTATTGAATTTGTTACAACATTGCTTCTGTTTTTGTTTTTTAATGTTTTGGTGTTTTGGTCGTGAGGCGTGTGCAGTCTCACCTCTCTGACCGGGTGTTGAACCTTCGCCCCCTGTGGAGGAAGTCAAAGTCTTAACCACTGGACTGCCATGAAGTCCTGCACCAACAGTCTTGTTTTCAGCAAAATGAGGTTTTGCCTTCTCACAAGATGCAATGGCTTATACACCTGGTTCATATGCAGAAGTCTACTGGCCTGGCCTGCATAGTCCATTGCAGCCGTGTGGTGGGTTTGCTTGTGTCCAATGGGCCTGGATACGAGAAGACTCTGTAGTCTGGGTGATGGTGGTGAAACAGAGCAGATATTTCTCTTGTTCCTGACAGTAGTTAAAATGTCAAGAGTCACATGGGTTTGAAGCTTCTGGTAGTTTAATTTGGGGACAAATGTCCTTGATAGTTAAAGGCAGTGCCAATCGTTTTCTTTTTTAAAAATTTTAAATTTATTTATTTTTAATTGGAGGATAATTGCTTTACAATAATGTGTTGATTTCTGCTATATATCAACATGAATCAGCCGCAGGTAGCCAGTGGTTTTCAGTGTTTCTAAAGGGCTAGATCCCTCAGCTGTGGTTCCTAAACCCCAAAACACCAAAGTCTAGTATGGTTCCATGTGGGCAGATGATGGAATAAAAATCAATACATTCATTGTAGATTGAACTAAAAGCCTTTGATTTGAAATTCAAAGGCACTCATTAAAAGCATCATTCTGCTTATCCTTATTTGCCTAGTGAGAATTACTTCATGCATTACACATGGACAGTTATTTAGTTTTCTTTAAAATCAATTGTGAAAAAGAATATCCTGGGATATAGTTTGAGCAACCTTCTTTGGAAATGTATCTTGTATTGGCCTTTTGTAGTTTTTTTTTTTTTTTCTTTCTAACTGGGGGATCTCATGGTTTAACATTTTATTTCCCCCCTTAAAACTAGCTTATTATTGCTGATGAATTGGCCTTCCAAATTGTTAAGTCAACCTTACCCTCTCTTCCTTCCAGCCATCAGTCAAAATGGATTAAATTTTCCCAGTGAAAATTTCCAGTTACAGTTCTGTATATCCAGTCTTTTCAACTTGTCATCACCTAAAATATTACTTTAAAATTGGCTAATAAAGATACATTATATCTCTATTAAATGAAGATAAGATAGCGTGATGCCTAATATTTTTATAGTCCTTTACATGAAATGACTTTAGGGAACTTTCCAAAATATTCTTTTCATCCCAAATATATCTGCTGTGAGTCTAGAAATGACCTGAGCCATCCTTAATAAAAGGGATTATGCCCAGCTTTTTTGGGCTTCCCTAATGGCTCAGATGGTAAAGAATCCACCTGCGATGCAGGAGACCTGGGTTTGATCCCTGGATCAGAAAGATCCCCTGGAGAAGGGAATGGGTATCCAATCCAATATTCTCACCTGGACAATTCCATGGAAGAGGAACCTGGCGGGCTATAGTCCACGGGGTCACAAAGAGTCGGACACGACTGAGTGACTAACACTTACATTTTTCTGGGTTTCTCTATTGGATATAAATCCCTAGTCTGAGAAATCTGTACCCCAACCCCTCCCCTCCCCTCCACAAGTTTCACAAAAGAAGCCTTCTTACACTGTGTTAATTGCTCCTACTTTTTGACCTTGTCCTGTATTCTGGAGCAGAGAGTGGGTGAGGAGGAGTGGGAGGATTAACTTGATAAGATCTTAAATTTGGGGCATAATCCAGAGGGAGAGTCTTCTCATAGATGCTGCTATTTGGGAAAGCCGTTCTCAGTGTTGACTAAGAGCTGCATGGAAGTGGGGAGTTGCAGGAGGAAAAACACACAAGGCCTGTTCGAGAATACTGTTGGGAGTAGAGAAAGAGAAGTAGGGCATGGGCAGTAAGAACTCATTGATTTCCAGAAGCAAAGGCTGTGGAGTCAGCATGTGGTGGTGGTAGTGGTGGTGTAGTCTCTAAGCCGTGTCCAGCTCTTGTGACCCCGTGGACTGCAGCCCTCCAGGCTCCTCTGTCCATGGGGTTTCCCAGGCAGGAATCCTGGAGTGGGGTGCCATTTCCTTCTCCAGAGGAATCTCCTGACTCAGGGGTCAAACCCAGGGATTGAACTGAGTCTCCTGGAGTGAGGTGCCACCAGCATAGTTGAATACATTGTTTTTGTTTAGTCACTAAATCATGCCGACTTCTCTGTGATTAGCCTGCCAGTTTCCTTTGTCCATGAAATTTCCTAGGCAGGAATACCGGAGTGGTTGCCATTTCCTTCTCCAAGGGATCTTCCAGACATAGGGATCAAACCTGAGCCTCCTTCTTGGCAGACGGATTCTTTATCATTGAGCCACCTGGGAAGCCCTGTTGAATACATAGAATTTGTTTTATTTGAGCTACTGTGTAGCTGAATAGTTAGGATACCAATATTGGAGCCAGTCTTCCTGAGTTCAAATTCCAGTTGTCCTTGAAGACAGCTGTGTGATCTTCTGCAAATTGCTTAACTTCTTTGAGCTTCCCTTTCCTCATCTGTGAAGGAGGGTTAAACTTCTCTTCCCAGGAGGGCTTTGTGAGAGCTAAAGGTTCGTATGAATGTTTGTTGGATGATACTGAGCATTCAGTAAATGGTAGTTACCCACGGTTGAATGGAGCTTGTAGCTTCACCTCCAGGGAGAAATTAGTCTCAATTCAAGTGCCAACCTCCCAGCTGTAGAAACTGCCATAAATAGCCTGATCTGAACTCGTGCATCTGAAAGTTCTTATGGATACTTATTTCCTCAGTTAACTTTAATTTGACCATTTTATGTTAGATAGTGTGGTTTGTAAGAATTAATGATTTGGGTTATGTTTGTTACGTGTCTGTCCATCCATCCAGTAAATATTGGTAGATTCTCCTGTTCCCAGCTGTGGACTATGCCCCATGAGGAAATAAAGATTAGAAAAGACAGACAGACCGGGAAGAAATCAAGACATAAGAGTGAATATGTGATAAGTACCAATGAGTGGGTTGTCAGAGAATATTTAGGAAACTCAGTTAAATTTCAGATAAACTGAGTAATTTTTTATATGAGTAGGTTCCCAGTGTCACATCTGACTTTGCGCGATCTGACGTGTCCTCCTGCCCTCTTTTCCCACTTTTCTTTCTAAAGCCATGTGGGCACGTGTGGGTCCAGGAACGTCCGATGGACTTACCAACTGGAGCCTTCTGGGAGATGATGAGTAAGTCAAATTCACCTTAAGGACATTCTCCAAATTCTAACCAAAACTCTGCATGTGACAGATGTTTTTCCTGTCTACAAAATCTGCCTGAGATCGCTCCCCTTACACTCACATGATTGTTAACTAGTGGCACTTTCAACTGAAATGAAACATCTTCCTTAAAAAAAAAGGAGTAAATTTAAAGTCTGTAAGCTCTGTGTAGAAATCCATGTAGAAACACATGGAGAGGAATGGGGGGTTGTAAATGCCTTTAGATCCACCCCTCATATGCTTACAAACATATGCATATATGTTTATGTATATACACACCTACATGAAAATGTCTGTATATGTATGTGATATATTTATACACACATACATATTTAAGTATATACATACATGCACGTGCATGCATACACATACATGTGTATACAAATATATGTGTATATGTGTGTCATATATTACGCACATACACATATATGTGTATACACATACACAGAATATATGCTATGTATGGTGTATGTTAGGTACACCTAACAGGTATGTACATATATTTAGGTACATACACATTCATTTATGTGTTTACATATATACACTACAAACACACACATATACATTTATATTTGTGTCATGTGTTTACATATATAGTACAAATATGTATGTGTGTATGGCACATACATGCATGTACATACATGTATTGTTATATGTGTGTGTGTATGTGTGTGAAGGGTGTGTGTGCATGTGTGTAAAACAGTGTTAGTCCCTTGGGGAACCAACGCCTGTTTGTCCCCTCCTCAGTGGTGCCTGGAGATTAACCGCAACATCCCTTGCTGCCTTGAAAGTTTTGTACCTGAGTGTGTGCTCTTTTGGGACCTAACTGAATCCTCCCAGACTGGGTGGTTTCCTGTCTGGGCTGCTCGCAAAACAAGGGACCTGCTGGAGCTGAAAATAGCCCTTGGCCTGATGGCTTGGGCATTGACTGAACCTGGAAAAGTTCTGGAGTTGAGGGGAGGAGAACACAACCATCAACAACATGCTGACGGAGTGACTCATGACGTCACCATTCCTAGGGGATGGGAGTGAGGATCTCTGATCAGCATCTCCCCTTATTTTACAAGATTCTGTGATTTAATTTCTTGTTTTTCTTGTGGTTCTTCTACCTCCCACACCCAACTCTGTCATCACTCACTGCTGGCAACTTTAGTGCCGTGACACTGCTATGAAGTGTATTGGAATTGACAGTTTCAGGAAATACAAAAACTGGTGTTCAGTTGATGATCAGTGCGTGTGTGTTGGATGGACTGCAGGCTACCAAGTTTGCCATATTGCTACTCTGTGTTGGTCAAAGTTGGGTGTCGTGAGTGAGGGAAAAAAAATAGCATGTCTTCAAATGAAGTGGGAAGAGTTTCACTTAATCCATGCCCCAAAGAGAATGAGTTTTTGATAACCCATGGGAAGTTCATTGGATTTATCCTGCCACTTCTCTAAGTAATTTGCAAAATGAAAGGTCTGCATATGTGGCCTTTATACGTTGTAAAAATTCTCATGACATTCCCATGTCCCAGTACTCTCTTCAAAATGTTTCATCCTAAGAAATAGCAAGGTTCAGCAAAGCTTTGCTGTGATAGGGATTAGAACTGCCTTATGCTTGTGTTGTGGGTCTTAGTTAATTGTCACTTGTAAAGCAGTTTGCAGTCTGGACAACAGATTCCATTAGTATATACTTTTTCCCTTCAACAAAATTTTCCACTGACTAATGACTAACCTTTTCATTTCAGTAGAAAGAGTGGGAACTGGTGAAATGAGAAGCCAAAACTCAGTAGCCTGAAATTTTGCTGCTCTGGTCTTGAGCTGTTTCCATTTCCTTTTTAGAAACATCAAGCTGCATAATTTTTTTGTGTGTCTGCTGAAAAACTCTGCTTTGTCATTTCTGCTTTCACCACTTCTGGGTTATTTTTTCTTAGCTGTGATTGAAATTTTTTCATACTGATCTACACTGGAGGTGACCAAATAGTTACAAGACAGAGAGGGGAGAACAAAATCTTTTTTACTTTATTTATTTTTATTTCTTTGGCTGTGCTGGGTCCTAGTTGTGGTACGCGGGATCTTGAGTTGCTGCCTGTGGCATCTAGTTCCCTGACTGGGGATCGAACCCGGGTCTCCTGCATTGGGAACGTGGAGTCCTAGCCACTGGACTACCAGAGAAGTCCTATAGCAGCTTATTTTCAAATAGTATAATAAGGACAGATAGCAATTGGGGACTTTTGAGATAAAGAGGGAATGATCATTGAATATCAACAACTCTTTGTCTACACACACTTATGATAATTTATCAGTAATATCCAGATGTCAGTGGACCCAAAGGTAAGCTAAGTTTCTAATCTCTTCAGATCAGATCAGATCAGTCTCTCAGTCATGTCCAACTCTTTGCGACCCCATGAATTGCAGCACGCCAGGCCTTCCTGTTCATCACCAACTTCCGGAGTTCACTGAGGCTCACCTCCATCGAGTCAGTGATGCCATCCAGCCATCTCATCCTCTGTCGTCCCCTTCTCCTCTTGCCCCCAATCCCTCCCAGCATCAGAGTCTTTTCCAATGAGTCAACTCTTTGCATGAGGTGGCCAAAGTACTGGAGTTTCAGCTTTAGCATCATTCCTTCCAAAGAAATCCCAGGGCTGATCTCCTTCAGAATGGACTGGTTGGATCTCCTTGCAGTCCAAGGGACTCTCAAGAGTCTTCTCCAACACCACAGTTCAAAAGCATCAATTCCTCGGCGCTCAGCCTTCTTCACAGTCCAACTCTCACATCCATACATGACCACAGGAAAAACCATAGCCTTGACTAGATGGACCTTTGTTGGCAAAGCAATGTCTCTGCTTTTGAATATGCTATCTAGGTTGGTCATAGTTTTCCTTCCAAGGAGTAAGCGTCTTTTAATTTCATGGCTGCCATCACCATCTGCAGTTTACAACTTCACAAAAAGATGGTGTATGTGTATAGGTATAGCTGATCCACTCTGCCCCACAATAGAAACTAACACTACATTGTAAAGCAACTATACCTCAATGAAGTTTTTTTTAAAAAAGATGATAAAAGATGTTGGTGAGGATGTGAAGAAAATGGAAGACTCCTATATTGCTGGTGGGAACATAAAATGATGCAGCCACTTTGGAATATAATTCAGTGGTTTCTTAAAGTTATCATAAGTTAATTTCAGTTGCTCAGTCATGTCTGGCTTTTTGCTTCCCCATGGACTGCAGCACTCCAGGCTTTCCTGTTCTTTACCAGCTCCCAGAGCTTGCTCAAACTCATGTCCATTGAGTCTGTGATGCCATCCAACCATCTCGTCCTCTGTCGTCCCCTTCTCTTCCTGCCTTCAGTTTTTCCCAGCATCAGGGTCTTTTCCAATACTTTGGCCACCTGATGCATACTGACTCATTGGAAACGTTACCATAGGACACAGCTTTTACTTTCCAGTATTTATTTAAGAGAAGTGAAAGCAAGTCTTCAAAACAGCATTACTGTTTTATAATTTGTTTATGCCTAAAGATGTCCATCAATTGATGAATAAAGTGTTGAATATCCCATATAGTGAAGTACTATTTGTCATTAAAAAGGAGCAAAATACTGATATGGTTGTATGTGGGTGAACCTTAAAAATATTATGCTAAGTGAAAGAAGTCATCCATAAAAGATAAAGTTAGTATTATACATATTATCTTATTCTTTTCATATGAAATGTCAAAAAAGGCCAATGTACAAAGACAGAGGGCTTCCCTGATGCTTCAGTGGTGAAGAATCTGCCTGCAATGCAGGAGACCAAGGTTCATTCCCTGGGCTGGGAAGATCCCCTGGAGAAGGAAATGGCAACCGCTCCAGTAACCTTGCCTGGGAAGTCCCATGGACAGAGGAGCCTGGCAGGCTAGTCCATGGGGTCCCCAAAGAATCAGACACGACTTAGCGACTACAGAAAAACAATAAAGACAGACAACGGATTATTGGTTGCCAGGTCCTTTGCATAATTATTACTGTTGTAACCCTAGGTGTACACCGCTGCTGGAGCTCACCAGCCTGCAGGATTCGATTGCGTGCATGCTCATCACTTCCGGTGTGTATGACTCTCTGTGACCCCCTGGACTGCAGCCCGCCAGGCTCCTCTGTCCATGGGATTCTCCAGGCAAGAATAACGGAATGGGTTGCCATGCCCTCATCCAGGGGATCTTCCTGACTCAGGTTGAACCCACATCTCTTCAAGTCTCCTGCATTGCAGGGTGGATTCTCTATGACTAGAGCCACCTGGATTTGATTATTTGGTCGGTAACATGCTGAGAATTTCTGGGTTTCCATGTTTTTGACAACTTTGGTGAGGCAACCGTTAGTTACCTGGTTTACTTTGCATACCTAGAGTGTAATGAGACTTGCAAAGTCAAAAGAAGAAAATGCCACTTCAATGTACAGTTCTGTGAATAATCAGATCTTATTGTGATCTGAATCGTTTTTAGTCTTTCTCCGACAGACATTCTTTGGGTGATGTGGTGGTCTGTGCACAGCTCAGCCTGCTAGGAGCGGGAACTGGCAGGTTTCTCTGGGGCTGTCAGGCAGTGCCTTCATGAGCAGCTCCTGGTATTTGGCCAGGGGAGAGTCCGATTTTTTTCCCATTGGAATATGTTTGTAAAAAATTGAGCTTATTAGAACAAATTTGCTTAAACAATGCAAGACATGTTACCTAGGAATTTGTTAAAAAAGGAGTCGCTTTCCCTCTTCGTTTTTCCTATGTAAACCTGCCCTGTGCTTTCAGTAGCAACTTCCTGGTCAGTGTGTGTTTCATGTCACGCCTGGTAAGATTGCTGAGGAGTGACATAGTGTGACCCAAGCAGCTATGTTTGCTTTCCTGATGTGCTTTCATCATCACAGCGTCTGGTGGGTGTTTACTGCTGTCAGCGTGGGACCTCTGGATGAATGGTCTGAGTGTCTCGGCTTCAGGAGGTGGGGGACCCTGGGAGCACCAGAGAACCCCGTCCCCAGTCCTGGCTCCTCGCAGAAATGGTACAGCCTGACCGTTGTACCGTGCCGAGTGCTCCTGGCTCTCTGTCCAGCACAAGCGCCCCCGAAAGAGTCAGTGGAGCTTCCAGGAGCTCAGGGAAGGCTTTGAAATAGAAGGCAATTGTATGGAGACGTTTGAGTTCCCCAAACTTCACAGTTCAGCCTTGTCACTTCATCTGCCCTTTCTTCTCACAGATGAAACTCCTGAAACCCAAGAATGATCTGTGAGTTATGCCAATTCACACAGCAAATGCCAGCTACACACAGTGAGATAACTTCAGCTTCCTCGCCTAATTCAGTCCTTTTATCCCCCCTGAAAACACTGCCTCCTGTTCTTAAAAGTCATTACAAGGATTATTTTGTTTAATTTTGGAGATTTTGAGTATCCTTATGTCTTGATGACATTATTCTTTAAGCGTAAATTTCCAACTGATGTTGTTTTTAACCAATATCTAGTTTTGTGTCCCTCAGTCTCACGGACAGAATGTGTGTTTTTTTCAGTAACAGGAAACCAGGGGGTCAGAGGTTTGTCCATAAATGCTAATGGAAGAATTCAATTAAGGACTGCTTTTCTACACAGCAGGTCTTTAACCTGTGCTGTGAAGATCAGCCATCTTCTGGAAGGTTAACAATTCACTGTGTTTCCAGGCTCGCAGCAGCTTTCACTGTCAGTCTCCTAAGACACGTTTCTAGAGTTCTCTCAACTAATGGTTTCTCAAGTTGGAATCCTGTGTTAGCTAAGAGCATTTTCATATTTTGACTGATATACACCATTCTTGTGGTTTGGAAAGAGTTTTTTAATTCTTCAGTTGAAGTAGAGGTTGTCAAGGATATTGTGTACTTCCAAATCAACAAGCCTGAATACAAAATAGGCAGATGCTGATGTAGATACTTAGAACACTGTTCAGATAGAAAGTCTCCTTAGGTTTTGATCATACCTTACTTATTAACAATGTTAGACTGTTTATGCAGGATTTCTCCTCACTGAAAGTTATAGGGGCTTCCCTGGGGGTCCAGTGGATGGAAATCTGCCTGCCAACGCAGGGGACAGGGGTTCGATTCCTGGTCTGGGAAGATCCCACAGGCCACAGAGCATGTAAGCCAGTGCACTGCGACTCCTGAAGCTCGAGAGCCCGAGAGCCTGGGCTCTGCATGAGAGGAACCCCACAGGGAGACGCCCATGCCGCGGTGGCAAGCTGCTCCCTCTCACCTCAGCTAGAGAATGCCCGCACACAGCGACGGAGACCCAGGTGCAGTTCAGTCGCCCAGTCGTGTCCGACTCTTTGCGACCCCATGGACCGCAGCACCCCAGGCCTCCCTGTCCATCACCAACTCCCAGAGCTTGCTCAAACTCATGTCCATCGAGTTGGTGATGCCATCCAACCATCTCATCCTCTGTCGACCCCTTCTCCTCCCACCTTCAATCGTTCCCAGCATCAGGGTCTTTTCCAATGAGTCAGTTCTTCTCATCAGGTGGCTAAAGCACTGGAGTTTCAGCTTCTTGATCTCCTTGCAGTTCAAGGGACTCTCAAGAGTCTTCTCCAAAGACCCAGTGCAACCAAAATAAATAAACAAAAAGACTGCCTTCCAATGCAGGGCATGTAGGTTTGATCCCTGCTCCAGGAACTAAGATATCCCACATGCCTCATGGCCAAAAACCAGAAACAGTATTGTAACAAATTCAATAAAGACTTTAAAAATGGTCTAGATCCCCCCCAAAAAAATCTTAAAAAGTCATAAAGATGCTCATTTATTGATAAACAGAATGAAGACTTAGTTTACTCTCATTAAGTGTTGGTCACTCAGTCCTGTCTGACTCTGCAACCCCATGGACTGTAGCCCACCAGGCTCCTCTGTCCATGGGATTCTCCAGGCAAGAATACTGGAGCAGGTTGCCATTTCCTCCTCCAGGGGATCTTCCTGACCTAGCGATCAAACCCAGGTCTCCTGCATTGCAGGCAGATTCTTTACTGTCTGAGCCACCAGGGAAACCTTTTTTTCATTTGCAAAGAGCAGTTGAAGAAGCAAATCATTCCTCATCTGGGAAATGAGCTTCAAGAGAGCAAACCTGGGAAGAAAGAAAAGGGATAAGGCAGAAAGTTGAGAAAAATTCCAGGGGATCGTGTTGATTTGACAGTTGATCCAAAGAGCAGGGAAAGACTCAAAACCATCTTTATCAGAGACTCTGCTTTCTGTGAGACTGTGCTTGGACATGTGCTATACCCAGTGATTTTCAAGAGCCAGTTAACAGTCTGAAACTATGCTAGGTTGCTTGGGAGTTACAAAAATGGATGAGACCAAGTGCCTGTCCTGAAGAAATTCATGGTTCATAGCCTGGAGCAGGTTGGGGGAGCTTGAGGGTACACACCTGCTGTGGGCTGAATTTGAGAGTCCCCTCCAAATTCATACGTGGAAGCCTAACCTCCAGTACCTCAGAAAAGGACTGTGTTTGGCAATAGGGTCTTTTTTTAATTCTCAGAAGACAGATCTTACTCTGTTTTTTGTTTTTAAATTATTTATTTATTTGGCCGTTGTGGGTCTTAGTTGAGACATGTAGGATGTTTTATGATAGTTGAGGCACATGGGATCTTTTAGTCGTGGCAGGCAAACTCTTAGAGTGCGTGTGGCATGTGGGATCTTGTTCCCAACCAGGAATGAAACCCGGGTCCTCTGCATTGGGAATGGGAAGTCTTGGCCATTGGACCACCTGGGAAGTTCCTGTGATAGGATGTTTAAAGAAGTAATTAAGTTAAAATGAAGTCATGACAATGAACCCTAGGATGACTACCATCCGTATAATGGCGTTTGGACACAGACATAGAGAAGAACGTGTGAGCACACAGTGAGAAGGCGGTGGTCTGCAAGCCGAGGAAGGAGGCCTCTGAGGAAACCAACCTTGCCAGCACCTGACCTCAGACTTCTAACCTACAGAATTGTGAGAAAGTAAATTTCTGTTGTTTAAGTCACCTGGTCTGTGGTGGCAGCTCTGGCGAATGAGACAGCGCCCCAAACCCAGAGAGGGCAAGGCCAATGTGGGGGCCTTAGTAGAGGCCTAGGTCACACGCTGAGTGCAGAATGAGACAGCGCCCCGAACCCAGAGAGGGCAAGGCCAATGTGGGGACCTTAGTAGAGGCCCAGGTCACATGCTGAGTGCAGAATGAGACAGCGCCCCAAACCCAGAGAGGGCAAGGCCAATGTGGGGGCCTTAGTAGAGGCCTAGGTCACATGCTGAGTGCAGAATGAGACAGCGCCCTGAACCCAGAGAGGGCAAGGCCAATGTGGGGACCTTAGTAGAGGCCCAGGTCACATGCTGAGTGCAGAATGAGACAGCGCCCCAAACCCAGAGAGGGCAAGGCCAATGTGGGGGCCTTAGTAGAGGCCTAGGTCACATGCTGAGTGCAGAATGAGACAGCGCCCCGAACCCAGAGAGGGCAAGGCCAATGTGGGGACCTTAGTAGAGGCCCAGGTCACATGCTGAGTGCAGAATGAGACAGCGCCCCAAACCCAGAGAGGGCAAGGCCAATGTGGGGACCTTAGTAGAGGCCTAAGTCACATGCTGAGCACAGAATGAGACAGCACCCCAAACCCAGAGAGGGCAAGGCCAATGTGGAGGCCTTAGTAGAGGCCTAGGTCACATGCTGAGTGCAGAATGAGACAGCGCCCCAAACCCAGAGAGGGCAAGGCCAATGTGGGGACCTTAGTAGAGGCCCAGGTCACATGCTGAGTGCAGAATGAGACAGCGCCCCAAACCCAGAGAGGGCAAGGCCAATGTGGGGACCTTAGTAGAGGCCTAAGTCACATGCTGAGTACAGAGAAGGGATGGGGCGTGTCCTTGCCTGAAAATCAGGAAGGGCCTCATAGAACTGGAAAGATAAGGAGGACTTGAAATGAGAGCACTTGCAGAGTGGGCTTTCTAAGCAAAAGAAGCAGAATAAAGACACTTTATACAATTCTGTAGGATGTTGGGAGCAATGAAAGACAATCCATGTTAGCTGAGTGTGTTTATCAAAGGGGAAAACCAAAAAAAGGGAAGAGGGAGATTATACTGAAAAGGTAGGTTAGGTTGTGTTTGACTTTGGGCTCTAGGCTAAAGAACAGAGAACACAGGCAATGGATGGCCACACATTTATTTTCAGTTAATTGCTTCATTGAACAAATATTTTTTTAAATGTTTACTTTGTGCCAAGTGCTATCTTAAATAAGCTTGGGATATTTTAATACACAAAACAGATATTTCACCTTGTGAAACAGAGACAGACAATAGATCATAAACATAATGAGTGGTGTATTTATGACATCAGTTTAATGCATTACTTCAATCAAAATTATCTTAAGCATAATGGACTTTATAGTGTGTTGGAAGAAATAAACTATAGTAAAATGTGTAGCAGAGGTCATGGAGCATCAGGAATGCCGAGGGTGGAGGGGGCGGGTTGTAATTTGAGTAGAAGAGTCAGAGCACGCCTCATTGGAAGATGGCATTTGAACACATTTTTTTTTTTTAACTTTTTACTTCGTATTGGGGTATAGCTTCCCAGGTGGCTCAGTGGTAAAGGATCCACCTGCCAAGCAGGAGATGCAGGTCCGATTCCTGGGTGGAGAAATCCCACAGACAGGAGCCTGGCAGGCTACAGTCCCTGGGGTCACAAGAGTCAGAAACAACTGAGCAACTAAACCACCTCCACCACCACCACAGCTGATAAACAATACTGGGACAGTTCCAGGTGGACAGCAAAGGGGCTCAGCCGTACACATGCACGTATCCGTTCTCCCCCAAACTCCCTTCCCATCCAGGCTGCCACATAACATTGACCAGAGATCCATGTGCTGTAGGGAGGTCCTTGTTGGTTATGCATTTTAAATATCGCAGTGTGTACCTGTCCATCCCAAGCTCACTAACTAGCTTTTCCCCGCATCCTCCCCCCACCCACAACCATAAGGGCATCTGAACAAACTTTAAAGGAGGAGAGGAAGCTGACTACAAGGCTCTGGGTCCAAGGAGCTTTCCAGGCAGAGGGTACAGTCGATGCAAAGGTGGGATATTCTCTGCTGTCTATGGAGCAGGGTGTGCAAGGGGGGATTCATAACATCCACTGATGAGAATAAGGGGCCGGTGCTATCAGGATGATGGCAGCAGTTACCGCATAAACGCCTCTAGTGCATTAATGTTTACCTCTAAGTGCTTTTAGGTGGATGACCTTAACATGTTGCCCTTAAAACAACCCTATGAAGGAGGGAGGGGCACGTAGGGTTATTGCTGTTTTATAGATGGTGAAATGGAGTCCCAGGACTTTATGCAATTTGCCCAAGGTCAAGATGCAAGGCCTGAAAGTCTCTACACCCAGCATAGAACAACAGGTCTCTGTTGGTCTGCACCTCTGTAGCAGGGGGGACAATGAAGTTCTCAGACAAAGAGTGGGAGGGCTCCCATAAAAAAGAGTCCTGGGGCTTCAGGACTTCAGGAAATGCCACCCCACCCCATACCACTCTCTGCATGAGGTTCATGAAACTCATGACTCTCCCCTTAAAAACCTGATGTTCCAGAGCTGGTGTCCTAGTGAGGACTGTTGATCCTCATACAGAACAACTGCTTTCCCAGTGTTTATAGGTGAGTGGTGGGAGGTATGAGTGTGATTCTCTGATCTTCGAACCTTGGTGTGTTCTTAGTCTTGGAACAGAAAAGTGTTTTCAGATACGAGAGCTGGTGAACCCTGTTCTTATTTGAGTAAGGGACTTGCTCTTATCTTACCATCCTCCCACTGTCCCTAAGGAGCAAAGAGGGAACCTGTGAGGATGTGTAACATTGAAGGCAAACCGGCTGAAGACACCGAGTGCCGCGCCCACAGACACGTGTTCCCCTGGGATAAAGCCTTGTTGTTGTTTAGCCACTCAGCTGTGTCTGACTCTTGTGTGACCCCATGGGCTGTAACCTGCCAGGCTCCTCTGTCCATGGGCTTCTCCAGACAGGAATACTGAAGTGGGTTGCCCTTCTTCAGGGAATCTTTCTGATCTAGGGATCGAACCCGCATCTCCTGTCTCCTGCATTGGCAGGCAGATCTTTACCATTTGTGCCAGCTGAGAAACACTATTGACATTTTACCATAAATTTATTATTGCTTAAAAGGGCTCTTTGCAGGGACTTCCCTGGTGGTCCAGTGGTTAGGACTCTGGGCTTCCACTGCCGAGTATTTGGGTTCAATCTCTGGTCAAGGAACTTTGACCCCACATTCTGTGCCCTGTGGGCCACCCTTCCCCCCAGAAAATGCTCTTCACTTAAGGGAAACAATTGATTTTACTGTTTTTGCTAACTCCTTTAAGCAAAGTTGGCTAGTGATGAAGACAAGGAAAAAACGCATTGTACGTTCATGAGCTGGCTTCCCCAATGGCTCAGCAGTCAAGAACCCGCTTGCCAGTGCAGGAGCCACGGGCGATAAGGGTTTGATCCTTGGGTCGGGAAGACCCCCTGGAGGAGGGCATGGCAACCCACTCCAGTACTCTTGCCTGGAGAATCCCATGGACAGAGGAGCCTGGTGGGGTTTGAGCTGCACCTCAGATAATGGGCTTCTCAGCGAGCTTTCTTCTGGGGGCCCCTCGATAGACCCAAGCAGGGATGGCCTCTGAGAAGTGCAAGGACACAGTCCTCCTTTGTGTTAAAGCAACAGGGTCTTGTTGAGTGTTGCCAGCAGGCTGCCGACTTGGTTGACAACCTCCCCACCTACTCGCTCTGTCCCCACCAGGGCTGCAGTCCACGGGGTCGCAAAGAGTCAGACACGACTGAGCGACTAAATAGCCCATCCCTATAACGCTAACATTTTGGTTTAAGCAGTTGGCAACCCACTCCAGCTTTCTTTCCTGAAGAATCCCATGGACAGAGGAGCCTGGTGGGCTGCGGTCCATGGGGTCGCAAAGAGTCAGACCTGACTGAGTGACTGAGCATGCGTGCATACTCGCTAGCAACTTGGTGAGAAAAGGTCTTTTACTGTCTCTCTTTTGTTGTTTTTTCCATGCCTAGCTTGCCACTGGAACTCAGAGTGTTGCCAAGTGTCTGCAGCGCAGTTTTGTTGTGTGAGATGTGTAAAAGGAGAAACGGAGCAAATTCCTCCAACTTTTTTTTTTTATCTTCACAAAGACAGGTCCAAATCTCTTAGTTCCGCTTTAATCATCTGCCTCATGACAAGTCTGCGGATTCCCCAAATAACTGTGTCAAATCAGATTAAAAGTTTAATTCTGCGTTGGAAGACTGAGCTAGAAGGCCCCCGTGAGCCCAGGACCCTTCTCCCTCTTCCTGAAGACAGCTCCTGTGACCCTCACTCGAGGACCCGTGGTGGGGTTAGGGAAAAGATGGAAAACAGTCGTTGTAAAGGTGTCAACCGCTTGGAACGCTGCAGGCGGCGACACCCTGGAGCTGGTAACTGGTGCTTTGGGCGCTGGTGAGGAATGCCCTGCTTGCCCTGAGCTGAAAGGCTCCCCCGGAGCCTCCCAGTCTGGGCTGTAATTGAGCTGCACCTCAGATAATGGGCTTCTCAGCGAGCTTTCTTCTGGGGGCCCCTCGATAGACCCAAGCAGGGATGGCCTCTGAGAAGTGCAAGGACACAGTCCTCCTTTGTGTTAAAGCAACAGGGTCTTGTTGAGTGTTGCCAGCAGGCTGCCGACTTGGTTGACAACCTCCCCACCTACTCGCTCCCACTCGGCCTCCAGATTCCCAGGGCTCCCTGTGCACCCACCCACCGTCCTCCGTCCTCCTCAGCCTGCTCTCAGGGTGTCTGGGAGGGAGCCCCAAGGAGAGCCAGTGGGGTGCAAATAAGGTGAGACATCAGGGTGCACACGGGCCACAGACGGGACAGGAAGCGGCACGTGGGGACAGGAAGTCCCGTGTGCTCAGCACGGCCCCTCCAGGCTCCCCAAGAGCCCTGAGGGTCTGGGTGCACGCCGCGGGGTCGGGGGCGCTCCAGGAGCCCCCAACTGTGCAGGCCGGGGCTGCCAGACGGAGCAAGAGAAAATGAGGGGCTCCAGGAAGCTCTGAGCTTCAGATGAGCACGACCAACAGTGAATCTTTCAGTGTGAGTGTGTCCCGTGTGATTTGGGGGGACGTGTATGTATATATTTTTCTTAGGATATGTTCCATGTAGCATGTGGGACAAACTCATGTTTTAAATAATTTGAAATTTAACTGGGCATCTTGTGTTTTATCTGGCACTCTTGATCCAGACCTTGTACTAAAAAAAAATTCCTTGTTTGTGATCTATTACCAATGGACATGGTATATTATTAATTTATATAGTATAATTTATTATATATAATATATAATTTATATATGATTATATAATTATATTATGATTTATTATATATTTGTACATGAATATATATTTGTATTTATAAAAGTATATAATATATGATATATATAGTGTATGGGTTTATGCTTATAAAATATATGTGGACTGTATATATTGTGTATAAATAATATGCTATATAGTACATAGAGTTTATATATGTAAATATAAATAATATATAGTATAAACAGTTATAAATGATATATAATGTAATATATAAATATATTAATGTAAATAATATATAAAATATAACTTTAAATAGAAATAATATGCAGATGTATTAATCAAATATAAACTATACTGATGAAATATATATAAATAAGTTACACATGATCTATTATAGAATTGTATATATTATACAGTGTAATTATATATATGTTTATATTTATGAAATACACAAATTATTAATTTTCGTGTATTATATAACTAGTTAACTACATGTGGATGGGGTTACTTTCGAAAGTCGCCCGAGTCTCTCGCCGTTCTGTGCAGGGCCTGCCCTTGGCCTCTGCCGCAGTGCTGGCCTGCGGCCCCTTCGGGCGGGGCTCGTTTTCATGCCTCTACTCCATCTCAGGGACAGTTTGCTCTCCTGAGGTCCCTTCCCCGGTCTGCACGGCTAATGTACCATCAGGGTTCAAGCAGCCTGAGAGCCACTTCTCAGGCGCCTCGTGAACTCAATGAGTTGCCTCAGAGGTCACTGTGGCCAGCAGTGATGACTCAGACAGATGCTGCTGATTGCGAAGGGTGGGGAGTGTGGCACACTGCGCATTCGCGCTCTGTGTCCCAGGTGCCTCGGGCGTGGCCGACTCTGCGACCCCGTGGACTGTAGCCCACCAGGCTCCTCTGTCCATGGGATTCTCCAGGCAAGAGTACTGGAGTGGGTTGCCATTTCCTCCTCCAGGGGGTCTTCTGGACCCAGGGACCGATCCCGAGTCTCTGTGTCTTCTGCACTGGCAGGTGGGTTCTGTCTGGGAAGCCCTAAGTATGTTCATTCAAATTCAAAGACCTCTATTCTTAGAGTGTTCCAGCTGGACCTCTGGTTCTAAGCGTCTCAGTCTCCACCCAGGCTCCTTGCCTTTTGCTTTGTGCCCCTACAACCCCATGCTTGCTTCTGTCTCAGCCCCTAACCACGCGATCAGAATTCCGACCTGGGCTGCTAACCACGCGATCAGAATTCCGACCTGGGCTGTTCATCTCACTGCCAAGCGCTGAGCGCAAAGCCCTGCCTGAGGGTTTGCACCTTAGGAGCGTGGCGTGTGCTTGGTGTGGCCGTTTCCTTCTTGGTGGGTTGCCATTTCCTTCTCCAGGGGATCTTCCCCACCCAGGGGTCAGACTCATGTTTCCTGAATTGGCATGTGGATTCTTTACCGCTGAGCCATCTGGGAAGCCCTGTGGGCTGTACTTGGCTGTATCAAATGGGGGCTCATGGGTGTTTGCTGAATAGTTGATGGCTGGATGTGTAGATCATGGAATGAACTCCACCTTTCCTTCTGCTGATATTCCCATGAGCACCCCAACTCTGAGATTGGAGATAGAATCAAGGAACCAAAGGTAGTCTCCACACTTAATATCCCAACCTCCATGTATGCTTGTTTGTGGACTCACACAGAGCCTTCCTTACCCTGAATAAGTAATGAGAAATTCTCTGATTGTAATATTTCCTCCTCTTGTGGATAAAGGAGTATGAGAGGATGATTACGATCGTGCAAAGTTTGGCTCCTTCTCCTTCATGCATGTACCTGGAGGTGAGCGTAAATCCAGCCTGTACGAGCTCTGGCTTTCAATGAAAACATCTCAAAAACTTCATCCCTCTTTTCATTAACTGCTGCTGCTTACGCTCCTCCCTAGGGCCCCTGCCAAAAGAAAATGCTCTTCACCCTGTTTTGTCTAATGCTGATTTTGTTTTCTTCTTCTGAAACTCGTGTAAGTGGTTGGAATCATTATCCATAAACGTGTTAATGTGTTTAAAACATTCTCATTTAAATTGGTGGAAACAGTTCACAGGCGGTTGTGCGATCTCTCACCCCAGTTGGTTTCTCCTTCCCTCTGCACAGTGGTGGCTTTTGGTGCTCGTTAGGGCCAAGGCATGGGCTCAGTCCTTGTTTGGGCCTTTTGGACTTCATGGGGAAATTTTTTGATCTGGAGCCACAAAGCAAAACCTGAATCCTGCTCAGTCTTCTTGGACTTGCATCAGAGGGAGACCGTACATGAGTCAGTGCATCAGGTCTGCCGGAAACCAGGGACCAGGCCCACAGGAAGGAATGGGTCACTTTCTTGACCCAGCGGGCTTTGTGCCGTGTGTTCCCCAGCAAGCAGGTCAGAAGAGGTGTGATCGTCAGGGTCCCGCCCAAGACCCGCCTGGGGGTGTCCTCAGGCTTGCCCCCCGTCCCTTACGCTGTGTCTACCTTTGATTAGGAACTTACTGTTTCTTTCTTCTTTTTTGTTCATTGTGTCATGCAGTATATGAGATCTTAGTTCCCTGACGAGGGTTTGAACTCACGTACCCTGTGTTTTAAGTTTGAAGTCTTAACTACCTGACTGCCAAGGAAATCCTAGGAATTTACTCTTAATTTAATGACTTGCTGCTTTGACTCTTTCCTTGCCCCTTAATATAGGGTAAGGTACATCAGTCATTCATTCATTCAAACAGTAATTTGTCACAACAATTACTTAAAAGAAATTACTGATTGATTTAATTTTTATTTTTGCCTATGCCGGTCTTTGTTGCAGTTCCCAGGCCCTAGAGCAGAGGCTCAGAAGTCATGGTGCACAGCCTTAGTTGCTCTGTGGCATTTGGGGTATTCCTGGACCAGGGATCGAACCTGTGTCTCCTGCTTTGGCAAGCAGATTCGTAACCACTGAGCCACGGGGAAGCTCAAAACTATTTATTTAGTATCTCCTATGCCTCAGCAGATGAAGCAGACGCAGTTGATACAGTCAGCATTCTTGCATTTAGAGGGAAGACACACACAAAAAAGTACATGAGCCCGTGCAAATTTTCTCATGATTGATGCCATAAAGAAACATGCATCAGAGTAAGGAGGGTCTCAAGGAAGGACAGGATGATGTTTGGGGAGGAGTATGATGCTGGGGTTACATGGCAAAAGGCATCCTGTCTCAGCTTCCACAAACTTGTGATCTGAGCAGGGTTACTGAACTAGCCTGTGCCTTTGTTATCACATCTGTTCAGTTCAGTCACTCAGTCGTATCTGACTGATACGACCTTTTGCGACCCCCTAGACTGCAGCACGCCAGTCCTCCCTGTCCATCACCAACTTCCAGAGTTTACTCAAACTCATGTCCATTGAGTTGGTAATGCTATCCAACCATCTCATCCTCCGTCATCCCCTTCTCCTCCAGCCTTCAATCTTTCCCAGCATCAGGGTCTTTTCAGAGTCAGTTCTTTGATTCAGGTGGCCCTGTTGGAGTTTCAGCTTCAGCATCAGTCCTTCCAGTGAATATTCAGGACTGATTTCCTTTAGGATGGACTGGTTGGATCTCCTTGCTGTCCAAGGGGGGTGCCTCGATGGCTGCTTGTGAGACTTAATGAATGTGGAGCCAACTCTGAGTGTTTCTTGCTGTGGTTCCCTTTCTTCTGATCCCACACCTTTGTCTGGTTACAGCTGGAGAGTCCCAGCCTCTGTGTGTGTGTGTGTGTGTGTGTGCGTGTGCATGTGTGTGAAGCGTGTGTGTGTGTGTGCACACGTGCATGCTCAATCGTGTCTGACTCTTTGTGCCTCCGTGGACTGTAACTGCCAGGCTCCTCTATCCATGGGATTTCCCAGGCAAGAATACTGGCGTGGGTAAACCATCTCCTCCTCAAGAGATCTTCCTGACCCAGGGATCAAACTGACGTCTCCTGCATCTCCTGCATTGACTGGCGGGTTCTTGACCTCTGAACAACCTGGGAAGCCCCGTCCCAGCCCCACTTCCCATGTAATCCCAACACATCCAGAAATGACTACTTCTTTCTTGAAGTGAAAATTATTCTAGATGCCTATGGAGGACTTCCCTGGTAGCTCAGTTGGTAAAGAATCCACCTGCAATGCAGGAGACCCCAGTTCAATTCCTGGGTTGGGAAGATCCACTGGAGAAGAGATAGGCTACCCATGCCAGTATTCTTGGGCTTCCCTGGTGGCTCAGCTGGTAAAGAATCTGCCTGCAATGAAGGAGACCTGGGTTTGATCTCTAGGTTGGGAACATCCCCGGGAGAAGGGAAAGTCTACCCACTCCAGTATTCTGGCCTGGAGAATTCCATGGACTATATATAGTCCATGGGGTTGCAAAATTGTCAGACATGACTGAGGAACTTTCACTCACTTCACAGGGAGGGAGAAAGTATTTCTAAGACGTCATCCCACACCAGTGGAAGGGGAAGACAGGATATAACTTTCATGCTTCTCTTTCACAGATAATTTGGGAGGTAAGGGGAAAGATTTAAGTTGTTCCATTAAGTAGTTTTGTGTATGTGCATATGATGCTATTAAACTAAGCCATGTAAAACTGTTAACATTTATTGTTGACCTATAAACTCAGCAATTTCATGGGGTTGAATTTATTAAACACGCAGATATTAGGTTGGATTTGTTTTTTTTTTCCTTAACAGCTCCCAGCATCAATTTGATTTCTTCATTTTAATAAATAAGCACCCACTGAACCTTTTCCATGATCCAGACCATGGCTCACAAGTGAAATTAGGTTCAGCTTTGTTTCTGAAACCACTTTTGAAAAATTCTCAAGGTGACATGATGCATTTTTCTCAATACAGTTATTTTTCATCTTTAAATTATACTTAACTTTCATCATGCACTTATTAACTTATTTCCAGGCACAGATTGGGCTGCCAGAAATAAAATATGACTAATATCATTGACCATGGGAAGAAATGCTAGCATAATGTTTTTCTATTTCACAAAAGAATACACACACTCACCCACACATATGTGTACATGCAGAGAGGGGAAGGGAGAAGGTGGAGAAGAAGGGAGAGAGAGGAATTTTGCTTTGTTACACATCTTTAAGTTCTGTTTGCAACCTTATCATCTTCATATCCAGTTAGCCAAAAAGTTCATTCGGGTTTTTCTGTACCATCTTATGGTGAAACCTGAGCAAACTTTTTGGCCAACCCAATGTTTAATTTTTCTCTTATTTATTAATAATCTGTAAAAATACTTTCTAATAATAGAAAGTAGTTATGGTAGTCTAGAATCAGTAATTTAAACAAATGACCAAGAAATTGTGAAAGATGATTTCTACATATACTTGTATACGTCCTGAAAGATTCCTGCATATTCTTTGTTTAGCAACATTTCACTCTTCGTGTTTATGAGTGAGAGAAGCACTTCGGTGAAAGTCAAACTGTCTCTACACGTGGGCCCTCTGATTCTGGGTCTCTCAGGAGCTCTTTCTTGCTGTCTGTGTTTTTCTGGCTTCCTTGCCTTCCTCCAAATTCCTGAGCAGAAAACTCAAAAGGTTAGAGGTTGTGGATGGACGGTTGATTGTGAGCATCTCTGAGAGGCAGGCAGTGTGACCAAACAATTTATTAACCATGTGTTTCCCATCCCAGGGGTTAGCTGGGTTACCTGCCAGCCCCTAATTAGCGAGTGTGAAACATCTTTGTTACCTCGGGCTAGTGAGCTGAAGTTAAATGGATCCCGAGGAACAGCAGAGCCTGGAAGAGGAGATAACGGCAGTAGCGTGTCCCTCTGAAGGGCGTACGTGTATTTCTGTAGCTGGAAGTTGTCAGCGCGTCTCACCAACACAGAGCCAGAGCTGAGACTAAAAATGCCCCCAAATGGTCTACTATTTCAATGAAGTCTGAAATAATTTAAAAAAAAATCTTTAAATTAGGGAAAGGTGAGAATTTTGTTTCTTTAGGAAAGAATTTTTCTCCTGTTGGGCATTTTAAACCTTTATTAAAAAAGAGTTCCATAAATTCTTAAAAACCTCCTTCAATATTTTATTTTTGTTTAAAAAATTTTTTTTATTGGAGTAAAGTTGATTTACAGTGTTGTATTAATTTCAAGTGTATAGCACAGTGAATTAGCTATACATATATATATGCATGCTTGGGTACTCAGATACTCAGTCATGTCCCATTCTTTGTGATCCCCTGGACTGTAGCCCGCCAGGCGCCTCTGTCCATGGGATTCTCCAGGCAACAATACTGGAGTGGGTTGCTCTCCTCCGGAGGCTCTTCCCGACCCCAGGGATCGAACTCCTGTCTCTTGCTGCTTGCATCGGCAGTGGGTTCTTTACCACGGGGCCACCTGGGAAGCCCCAGCGGTCTACACACTGAGTAGGTGAAGCTGTCCCTTGAGCAGGGTTTATCATTGGCACTGCTGATACTTTGGATTGACTAATTCTTGGCTGGGGGGACTGCACTTTGCATTCTAGAATGTTTAGTAGCATCCCAGCCCTCAATCACCTAGATGCTAGTAGCAACCTCCTGCCCCAGATAGGACAATCAAAAATGTCTCCAAACACTGCAAAATGTTCCCTTCGGGGCAAAACCACCCCTTGGTGAGAACCACAACTATAGGATAAAGTGTATGAGTTAAAAAAAAAAAAAAAGAATTAGGTGGGAAATATTCTTGTATGGTCTCAATTAGGAAAACAACTGTCAATGAACAGAATAGCTCTTCACTGAATTTAAATAAGTTTGTATACATGTTACCTCAATAGCCAACTGTCATGAGAATGAAAGGGATCTTTACTGTGATTTGACAGCATCACCTTTCAATTTCAAAGATTTTGAGTAGCTGTTCTAACAAATTACAGCAATCAGTCTGGAATGTTTGATTGGCCAACAAAAATAAAAAGTCTCTACATATGTCATCAATTTTATCACTCATGTAGTCACAGCCCTACTCTAAGAAAGAAATAATTTTTTAGTTCTTCATCTTACAACATTCTGAGCCACTTGGAAGGCGGACTTAAAATGGAATGAGAGCTGGTGGCAAGAACACTGTGCATAATTTTATTCCCTCCCACGCCTTCCAGCGTTTGACCTTTCACAACAAGGACTTCCTGGTCCCTAACTCTTATGAAAATAAAATTCCTTCCTAGGATTTATTGGGAATTCACTTGATGAGTCAGAAAACCCAACAAGATACACTTTTATGGCTACAGAAAACATGGAAGTAGAAATCTGTACAAGCTAACCAAAACCTAGTAATTGCGTGTATTTTAAACAGTATTTAATTGTTGCAGAACTATCACAAAATTCTCTCCTAAACGAATACTGCATTATTATAAGACACCTGGTAATTAAGGCTTTAATATGTTTACTAGAGTCAGTCAACGGTGAAGTTCACTCAGGAGTACCCAGGCTGATGGAGCTAATGTCAGAAGACCAGTTAATAAAACCAACACATTCCAATTGTTTGATATAAGAGCTTGTTGGGAGTGTGACTTTTTTTTTTAAGGCCATTTAATTACATACCCTGATGTCTTCACTCAGCCATTCTCTAAAATATATTTTCCCAATTTCGACATATACCCCTTCTCCACTCTCAATTAGCTCTTGCATTGGGCCTTGGCTTCCAAGCCCCATAAGTAATAGTAACTTAATTTTCCAAGCCATAAATCAGGTAGGCTTACGCTCCATAGCTCATGTTCCATTTGTTTTTAATCAAGGGCAGCCTGGTACTCAGAGGTCGGAAGCTTTAATTCAGAGGGGCTCCCACCACTTTTGGAGGGAGACATCTTTTTGGTTTTCTAGAATTCCCTTTGTGAATGTTTTAAGTATCCTTTTGGAAAACATTGGAATATGTACAGCATCTCATACAGAATTTACTTTACTGACCTACACACGACCACAGCTCTCAGACTAAAAGGGGCGTTTAACAACATTCCTTCACTTATATGTTCTGATTTTTGATGTTGTCCTTTCAAAAGAAATGCAGTCGCAGGGAAAAGGGACGTGAGGAAGGGAGTTAGAAGGTATTACGTTTCTAGAAGTCATTTTAATGAAATAGTTCTAATAAGAAGTAGTATCATTGGGATGGTTTAGGTTCAACATCGCCTTGAGAAAGAAGAACGTTAATTAACCTCTTTTGAAGTTTATAAAGATTGAGAGTTCTAGCACAGTATTTGAGGGCTTCCCTGGTGGCTCAGTGGTGAAGAATCTGCCTGCCAGGGCAGGAGATGTGGGTTCAATCCCTGGGTTGGGAAGATCCCCTGGAGAAGGAAATGGCAACCCATTCCAGTATTTTTCCCTGCAAAATCCTGTGGACAAAGGAGCCTAGTGGGCTACAGTCCATGGGGTTGTGAAGAACTGGACACAACTGAGCCACTAAACAACAAGAACAACAACAAAACATCTTTTAGCCGGGGAAGACGGCTAAAAAATATGGGATATATCTGATTTATGCAATTTAAGGTAGTAATTAGAAAAGCAAAAAGAAAGCAAAAATGGGCAAGTAAATACAGGAAAACCTGACCCAATAAAGTCTTTAGGACATAGTTTTCAGTTAAAGAAAAAAAAATGCATGTGACATGTGTATACTCACAGTATTGGATTTTATTTGTATTTATATGGATTGTGTCATGCTACATATGTATATACATGCACAGAACTGTGTGCAGATTAGCCACTGTTTTACATTATCTGTGTGACATGCACTCTCCATTAGTGATGCTGAACGAGTCATTTGTTCATTTATTTATTCATTTCTTATCAGATGTTTTTCAAATATTTGTTGAACATCTTCTATGTGTCATGTCTTATACTAAGACCTAAAAATGTTGTCTGTGCTTCTCCTGGAGAATATTTTATATCACAGGAGCCACACTATTGACTTAAGATATCAATAGCGTACAAAATAGGACACATGTTAAAAAAGAGCTAAGTGTAAAGAAAGGTAAAACCAGAATAGAGGGAGCAGTGGCTCCATCTGAGGTGCTTTGGAAGGCTCTACAGAGCAGCTGAGCAAATGGGTCGGCCTTTGAAGGATTAGCCAATACAAGAAATGGAATAACATTCCAGAAGGAGTATTGGAACATACAGTGGATTATCATCATGGACGTACACGGTATGGGTGGGAAAATGTAAATATTTTGCATGTTATGCTATAGATGAGAGTGCCATTGAAGACCAGAAGCATCATTAGATGGTTCCTTTCACAAAGACAGCTGGTCAACCATAAGGACCTATTGTAGAGTGCAGGGAACTCTGCTCAATACCGTGTAACAACCTAAATCCCAAAGAGTTTGAAAAAGAATAGATACATCTATATGTTTAACTGAATCACTTTGCTATATACCTGAATCCAATACAGAATTGTTAATCATCTTTACTCCAATATAAAATAATTTTTTAAAAAATATTGCTGGATAATTTGGAAGACAAAGATATTAGGGGAAAGTAAAACACTGGCAAATGTTTTACAGGAATCCAAATGGGAGATGATGAAAGGAAGGACTATGGAATTGGAAAAGAGAAAATGGACATGATAGATACTTCAGAATTTTCAGGATGAACTTGAAAAAGGTTGCTGTCTAATTTGGGAGCATTTTTCAAGCTATTTGTCAAGTTTTTTTTTTTTTTTTTTTTTTAATTTCTACTCAGTCATTTTTAAATTTTTTAAAAATTTTGTCCCTGTTTCCCTGGAAGCCCTGGTATCCAGTCAATTAAAGAAATGATGGATAGTGGGTGGCCCAGACGCCTCTTCGTGGTGACTAATGGTTTCAGCGACCTTCGTGTGAAAGAGCAGTTGCAGATACTGGCAGGAGGGGAGGGTGCCCCTCCCCAGGGTGAGCGCCAGCTCTAGGACGCTGTCCAGTGTCCTGGGGAGCCCAGTGGTCTTTATCCCCATCTCCAGCAGCATCCAGGGAACACACTCCACAAGCAGATGCCTTTAGCCGCAGGATGGGGACTCCTGTAATTGCTTTCATTTGGCATCCGAGGTCTCACCACAAGGTTGGCAGAGATTGGTCACACACAGAGAAGGACGTGTCTGTGGGCATGACCCCCTCCAAAGCCGTGGTCTCATGGGTGGAGGTGACTCAGGGTGGAAGGACCACGTGAGAGCTCTGCAGTCACCAGGAGGGCCTGAGGTTGGGTTTGTGTTAACACCCTCAGCTTTGGCTACTTTGCTAAACCTCAGAAGGGTGGCTTGGAGGCTGGAAATGTTACAGGGAAAGACCTGCTGGGGAGTGGCCTGGTCCAGCAGACCTTGATCTTTGTGCTCGGAATCTCCTCTGAGCAGGCCCTCTGTGCGGTCCCCATGGCACCAGGGGAGGAAGAGCATAAGAGTGAAGCTCCTCTTTATTAGTGCATAGAGTCTACCTCACCTCTTACAAAGCCTTCATATATTGGAAACTCATGTCTAAAAGAAAGGTCAGTTATTGGTGGGTGTTTTTTAAATATTTGTTTTTGGCAGCATCAAGTCTTAGTTGGGGCAGGAGGGATCGTGTTGTACCAGAGACTGAACCTTGGCCCCTGCATTGGAAGGTGGATTTTTCACCACTGGGCCACCAGAAAAGTCCCACTTTTTTTTTTTTTTTTTTTTTTTAATCCTAATAAGCTTACTCCCCTCCGGCTGCCATCTTTTGCAGGAGGAAAGTGGAGGGGGTGGCTCCCATCCGATGGCTTCCCTAGGGGATCAGATGGTAAAGAATCTGTCTGCAGTGCGGGAGACTGGGATTCACTCCCTGAGTCAGGAAGATGTCTTGGAGAAGGGAAGGGCAACCCACTCCAGTATTCTTGCCTGGAGAGCCCCCATGGACAGAGGAGCCTGGTGGGCTGCAGTCCATGGGGTCACAAAGAGTCGGACACGACTGTGCGCAACTAACACTTTCATACTTTCCCACCCAAAAGGAAGACCCACCTGTGTGTCTGTGTGATGTCTCTAAGCATACAGGTTCACTGTGTGTGTGTCTCAGTATTTTATCCCCATGATCGCTGAAAGGCAGGAGACACAGCTCACAGGACAGGAATCCTCCTCCCTTTGATTTCATACACCCTCCACTTCCTTGAGCCTCTGTGATCACACGCCAATGACGCACTACCTACTTCACTTTTCCTTTTCTTTCTCCTCCTCAATGCTTCTGCTGTTTGACCTCCTATGTCTTGCTATCTTTGACTTTCCTCTTTTTCCTCTTTCATGTTTTTTCCCATGTCTCAGGGAAGAGTAGAGATTAACTGACTACTTCACTTGTTTCTGTGTTTACTGCTGTGTGGGTTTAAAGGAGAATATGTGGAGAGTGGTGTGTGTGGGTGTGGGTGTGTGTGAGAGAGAACATAAAAGTGTGAGAACTCGTGAGAGTTTTGGTAGGTGGCAAACAAAATATACTATTAGAAATAAAACATGTATAGCACAGGAAATTCTACTCAATATTCTGTAATAACCTACATGGGAAAAGAATCTGAAAAAGAACGAATATATGTATAGGTGTAACTGAATCGCTTTACTGTACACCTGAAACTAACACAACACTATAAATCAAATACACGCCAATATTAAGTAAATATTAAAGAATAAATGTACACAAATTTAATCATCCTGAAAGTTGTATTCTGAAAGTCTTAAAAGCATGCTTTGTTAACCAGATTTGGAATACTATTTTTGATACGATGAATGAATGTAGTGACACAAGAGTATTAAGTTGAAATGCAATTATAAGTAAAATGGAGTAAATTAAAAAAAAGAAATTAAAACAAAATACCCTAGCTGGGGATAATTCTGCTTCTTGAAGATGCTTATAGAATTCGTATGGGGAGATGGCATTCCCTGTCTTCTTTACTTGCAGAGATTGGTGGGGAAGCATGATATGTCTTAAGAGTTAGTTCTTGTTGTTCAGTCACTCAGGCTTGTCTGACTCTTTGCTAACGCCATGGACTGCAGCACTCCACACTTCCCTGTCTTTCACTATCTCCCGAGTTAGTGATGTCATCCAACTGTCTCATCCTCTGTCATCCCCTTCTCCTGCCTTCAATCTTTCGCAGCATCAGGGTCTTTTCCAATGAGTCAGCTCTTCCCATCAGGTAACCAAAGTATGGGAGTTTCAGCATCAGTCATTCCAGTGAATATTCAGAGTTGATTCCCTTTAGGATGGACTGGTTTGATCTCCTTGCAGTCCAAGGGACTCTTAAGAGTCTTCTCCAGCACCACAATTTGAAAACATCCATTTTTTGGTGCTCAGCCTTCTTTATGGTCCAACTGTCACATCTGTAAATGAGCAAATAAAACCAATTTTATTTCCTAGAACATCCTAGATGAGTTTGGGGCCAGGCTAAGGTGGACCAGAGCCTCTGAAGCAGGGCTGGGGGTTGGACGGCTGCATCATTTTGCATAAGAAACATATTCACAGGAGGAGGAGGAAATGGAGGCTAGACCCAGAGGAGGAGGAAGTGAGAAACAGGGGAGTGGCTGCAGCACAAAACAGAGACAGCCAGTGAGAGGCGTCCTGAGGCGGCGTCGGCCAGTGAGAGGCGTCCTGAGGCGGCGTCGGCCAGTGAGAGGCGTCCTGAGGCGGCGTCAGCCAGTGGAATGTTCATGCAAGCACATGCTCCGTTGGCCACTATGATATCTGGTAATGAAACCATCTTGTTTCATTCTTTAACCTCCAGCCTGTTTAACCTCAAACTTCCTTTTGCAATCAATCCATCTTACTGATTCTATAGAACTGACTTTGCATGACACTGTCTGGGGAAAGGCGAGGCAAGTGGGAGAAGAGAACCCTCATGTGACACGTGAATACTTCAGCAAGAGCAGGAACTTCCTTTAGAACATCCATTCCTTTACAACACCCACTGATCTTAGGAGAGAGGTCCACAAGTTACGGAATGGAGGCAATTTGTATAGATACTCACCGAAATGTCCTCATGAAGTTGAATGATCTTGAAGATCTTGGAGTGTAAGGTTTTACACACACACACACACACACACACACACACACACACACACACACTCTTACTAGCCAGCCTACATGATCTTGCTGGAGAGTCTTGTTCAGATCAGATCAAATCAGTCGCTCAGTCGTGTCCGACTCTTTGCGACCCCATGAAGCGCAGCACGCCAGGCCTCCCTGTCCATCACCAACTCCCGGAGTTCACTCAGACTCATGTCCATCGAGTCAGTGATGCCATCCAGCCATCTCATCCTCTGTCGTCCCCTTCTCCTCCTGCCCCCAATCCCTCCCAGCATCACAGTCTTTTCCAATGAGTCAACTCTTCGCATGAGGTAGCCAAAGTACTGGAGTTTCAGCTTTATTATCATTCCTTCCAAAGAAATCCCAGGGCTGATCTCCTTCAGAATGGACTGGTTGGATCTCCTTGCAGTCCAAGGGACTCTCAAGACTCTTCTCCAACACCACAGTTCAAAAGCATCAATTCTTCCATGCTCAGCCTTCTTCACAGTCCAACTCTCACATCCATACATGACCACAGGAAAATCCATAGCCTTGACTAGACGAATCTTTGTTGGCAAAGTAATGTCTCTGCTTTTGAATATGCTATCTAGGTTGGTCATAACTTTCCTTCCAAGGAGTAAGTGTCTTTTAATTTCATGGCTGCACTCACCATCTGCAGTGATTTTGGAGCCCAAAAAAACAAAATCTGACACTGTTTCCACTGTTTCCCCATCTATTTTCCATGAAGTGATGGGACCGGATGCCATGATCTTTGTTTTCTGAATGTTGAGCTTTAAGCCAACTTTTTCACTCTCTACTTTCACTTTCATCAAGAGGCTTTTTAGTTCCTCTTCACTTTCTGCCATAAGGGTGGTGTCATCTGCATATCTGAGGTTATTGATATTTCTCCCGGCAGTCTTGATTCCAGCTTGTGTTTCTTCCAGCCCAGCATTTCTCATGATGTACTCTGCATATAAGTTAAATAAGCAGGGTGACAATATACAGCCTTGACGAACTCCTTTTCCTATTTGGAACCAGTCTGTTGTTCCATGTCCAGTTCTAACTGTTGCTTCCTGACCTGCATACAAATTTCTCAAGAGGCAGATGAGGTGGTCTGGTATTCCCATCTCTTTCAGAATTTTCCACAGTTTATTGTGATCCACACAGTCAAAGGCTTTGGCATAATCAATAAAGCAGAAATAGATGTTTTTCTGGAACTCTCTTGCTTTTTCCATGATCCAGAGGATGTTGGCAATTTGATCTCTGGTTCCTCTGTCTTTTCTAAAACCAGCTTGAACATCAGGAAGTTCACGGTTCACATATTGCTGAAGTCTGGCTTGGAGAATTTTGCGCATTATTTTACTAGCATGTGAGATGGGTGCAATTGTGCAGTAGTTTGAGCATTCTTTGGCATTGCCTTTCTTTGGGATTGGAATGAAAACTGACCTTTTCCAGTCCTGTGGCCACTGCTGAGTTTTCCAAATTTGCTGGCATGTTGAGTGCAGCACTTTCACAGCATCATCTTTCAGGAATTGGAATAGCTCAACTGGAATTCCATCACTTCCACTAGCTTTGTTCATAGTGATGCTTTCTAAGGCCCACTTGACTTCACATTCCAGGATGTCTGGCTCTAGGTCAGTGATCACACCATCGTGATTATCTGGGTCGTGAAGATCTTTTTTGTACAGTTCTTCTGTGTATTCTTGCCATCTCTTCTTAATATCTTCTGCTTCTGTTAGGTCCATACCATTTCTGTCCTTTATCGAGCTCATCTTTGGTATCTCTGATTTTCTTGAAGAGATCCCTAGTCTTTCCCATTCTGTTGTTTTCCTCTATTTGCATTGATCACTGAAGAAGGCTTTCTTATCTCTTCTTGCTATTCTTTGGAACTCTGCATTCAGATATTTATATCTTTCCTTTTCTCCTTTGCTTTTCACTTCTCTTCTTTTCACAGCTATTTGTAAGGCCTCCCCAGACAGCCATTTTGCTTTTTGGCATTTCTTTTTTATGGGAATGGTCTTGATCCCTGTCTCCTGTACAATGTCACGAACCTCATTCCATAGTTCATCAGGCACTCTTTCTATCAGATCTAGGCCCTTAAATCTATTTCTCACTTCCACTGTATAATCATAAGGGATTTGATTTAGGTCATACCTGAGTGGTCTAGTGGTTTTCCCTACTTTCTTCAATTTAAGTCTGAATTTGTCAATAAGGAGTTCATGATCTGAGCCACAGTCAGCTCCTGGTTTTGTTTTTGTTGACTGTATAGAGCTTCTCCATCTTTGGCTGCAAAGAATATAATCAATCTGATTTCAGTGTTGACCATCTGGTGATGTCCATGTATAGAGTCTTCTCTTGTTTTGTTGGAAGAGGGTGTTTGTTATGACCAGTGCATTTTCTTGGCAAAACTCTATCAGTCTTTGCCCTGCTTCATTCCATATTCCAAGGCCAAATTTTCCTGTTACTTCAGGTGTTTCTTGCCTTCCTACTTTTGCATTCTAGTCCCCTATAATGAAAAGGACATCTTTTTTGGGTGTTAGTTCTAAAAGGTCTTGTAGGTCTTCATAGAACCATTCAACTTCAGCTTCTTCAGCATTACTGGTTGGGGCATGGACTTGGATTACTGCGATATTGAATGGTTTGCCTTGGAAACAAACAGAGATCATTCTGTAGTTTTTGAGATTGCATCCAAGTACTGCATTTTGGACTCTTTTGTTGACCATGATGGCCACTCCATTTCTTCTGAGGGATTCCTGCCCACAGTAGTAGATATAATGGTCATCTGAGTTAAATTCACCCATTCCAGTCCATTTGAGTTCGCTGATTCCTAGAATGTCGACATTCACTCTTGCCATCTCTTGTTTGACCACTTCCAATTTGCCTTGATTCATGGACCTGACATTCCAGGTTCCTACGCAGTATTGCTCTTTACAGCATCGGACCTTGCTTCTATCACCAGTCACATCCACAGCTGGGTATTGTTTTTGCTTTGGCTCCATCCCTTCATTCTTTCTGGAGTTATTTCTCCACTGATATCAAGTAGCATATTGGCCACCTACTGACCTGGGGAGTTCTCTTTCAGTATCCTATCATTTTGCCTTTTCATACTGTTTGTGGGGTTCTCAAGGCAGGAATACTGAAGTTATTTGCCATTCCCTTCTCCAGTGGACCACATTCTGTCAGATCTGTCCACCATGACCAGCCCATCTTGGGTTGCCCCACAGGCATGGCTTAGTTTCATTGAGTTAGACAAGGCTGTGGTCCTAGTGTGATTAGATTGACTAGTTTTCTGTGAGTATGGTTTCAGTTTGTTTGCCCTCTGATGCCCTCTTGCAACACCTACCCTCTTACTTGGGTTTCTCTTACCTTGGGCGTGGGGTATCTCTTCACAGCTGCTCCAGGAAAGTGCAGCCAATGCTCCTTACCTTGGACTAGGGGTATCTCCTCACCACTGCCCTTCCTGACCTTCAACGTGGGATAGCTCCTCTAGGCCCTCCTGCGCCCACGCAGCCATGGCTCCTTGGACGTGGGGTTGGTCCTCCTGGCCACTGCCCCTGGCCTCCGGCGTGGGGTTGCTCCTCCTGGCTGCTGCCCCTGGCCTCAGGCTTGGGGGCATGGGGTAGCTCCTCCTGCCCGCCACCCCTGGCTGCGGTTGCAATGGGCATGCCACAGCGCAGGCGGTTGCGACGGGTGCGCCAAAGCGCAGCCGAGAGGAGCCACCCCACATCCGAGGTCAGGGGCAGAAGCCGGGAGGACCCCATGCCCGAAGGGCGGCGGCCAAGAGGAGTTACCCCACGTCCGAGGTCAGGGGCAGCGGCCGAGAGTACCAGACTTCGACGGCACAGGAACGGCTGAGAGGAGCTACCCTGCGTCCGAGGTCGGGGAGGGGGGGGGGGCGGCTGAGAGGAGTTACCCCGTGTCTGAGGTCAGGGGGGCGGCCGAGAGGAGTTACCCCGTGTCTGAGGTCAGGGGCGGCGGCCAGGAGAATCTTGTTAACTGTTGTCAAATAAGTTAATTCCCGCTAGTACTCAACCAGAAATGCTGTTCTACCTGAGGTCGCAGATTTGAGAGGCAGCTCAATAGAACATTAGGGGCCACTAACAGAGGCTGCCCCCAGTGACTGCAGATTCAGGCTTGTATTTATCTGTACAGAATGTTTTCTTTGTCCCTGGCATCTTCGGAGGGTGTGTCTCTTTCCATTTGATTCTTGTGGCAATTGTCACTGCTTTGGACTCCATGTCTTGACTTGCAGCTGGGTGTCCCCAAAGTAAATTTAATCACAATATCCCTCAAATGCTCTCCAAACTTGGTCAAGTTACTCTCATTCCTGTCAACAAACAAGAGCCAAGAGGTTAAATTGTTTAGATTTCCTTATATAACTTTCTGCTATTATAGGGGGAAAGGTACAGATAAGCCACTCTCAGGGGCTTCCCAGGTGACGTAGTGGTAAAGAATCCACCTGCCAATGCAGGAGACACGAGACGTGGGTTTGATATCTGGGTCAGGAAGATCCCCTGGAGGAGGGCATGGCAACCCATCCCATGGACAGAGGAGCCTGGAGGGCTGCAGTCCATGGGATCGCAGAGTCGGACGTGACTGAAGTGACTGAGCACACACTTAAGCCACTTTCAGAGCCCTCTGCCAGCTCTCCGGTTGCTCAATGGGCACGTCCCTGTATCTCACAGGGGAGGGAAATGCTGCATTTGCTTCATGGACCCCACTTGAGGAGTAACTCACGCGTCTTTGCCTTCACTCTGTCCCTTACGATTCGCTCACCTCTTCTTCAAGAGTACTCATGTTTCTACCACCTTTGAAACTGAAAAGTGAAAACAGCAAAATTCTCTTGTTCGTCATGACCCAATAGGAGATAGGGGTGAGCTGAGCTCTCTGCGAGGTGCTGAATGGATGAAAAGGACCCCAAACATATGGAAAATATGGAGAATGGGGTCTAAGTCATAAAAATAAAAATAAAATAAATAAAATAAATTGGGAATGCCAGTTTCTGGTAATGATTTGTTTTCACAGTAACTGAGAACTCCCTTAAACCTGCGATTAATCACACATTTATGGTGAGGGTAAGCTGGCAGAATTAGGGGGCTTGGATTATTAGTGCAGCTGCTTTCCATTGATGAGATCTGAGTTCAAATCTCAACCCCGCGTTACAAATGAAAATGTCATTTTGAAAGTTAATTAGCTCCACGCAATAAATACTGGCTACTTGATTGATGTACCTGAAAAATCACTACCCGGAAAAAAAAAAAAATTATATATATGGCCCGTTAGGAGAGTCAAGCCAGTCAAAAAGTCAGACATTATTTAAACAATTTGCTTTTCTTAATAGTCCAACCACCTGCAAGTAAATAGAATTTATTAAAAGAAGGTGGGGTTTCTAGGAGTCAGAGTATGTGAAAGAAAGTCTGCAAGCATTAAGAACTGTAGAATTTTAGAACTAGAAAAAAAAAATCTTTAAAAGCCATCTAATCTAATCCTTGGTGTTTTTTTTTTTTGTTTTTTTTTTTTTTTAATAGAGGAGGGAATAGAAACTTGGGAGGCTAAGGGACTTTCTTAAACCGGGCAGTTAACTGGTGGAGAGAGCGGGACTGGAGGCCAGGTGTCTTGTTCATCACACATGTTCTCTGAATCATTCCCAGGGACTCAGCTCCGTTCTCCTTTCACTTAGCTTCTCCCCATGATTTGGGCATGGGTCTTATTTTTTAGTATATTTTCTGCTTCAGAAGATTCTTCTTCTATGAAGACAACTCAAACCTTATTAAAACTTTTCAAAAGAATTTTTATTGGAGTACAATTGTTTTGGGCTTCCCAGGTGGCTCAGTCATAAGGAATTCACTTGCCAGGGCAGGAGATGCAAGAGACGTGTGTTCGATCCCTGAGTCAGAGGAATCTGCTGGAGAAGGAAATGGCAACCTGCTCCAGTATTCTTGCCTGGAAAATTCCATGGACAGAGTAGCCTGGTGGGCTACAGTCTGTGGGATTGCAATCAGGTGGACATGACTGAGTGACTGAGTACACACATACACACACACACACACACACACACACACACACACAGCTGCTTTACCATGTCGTGTTATTTTCTGCTGCACAGAGACGTGAATCAGCCGTATGTATACCTATATGCCTTCTTTTTCAGCTTTTCTTCCCATTTAGGTCAACACAGAGTCTTGAGAGTTGAGCTCCCTGTGCTAGCCAATAGGTTCTCATTCTTTTTTAAAAAATGAAAATGCTTTTATCGATGTAGTCATCCCTCTCCTTACAGGTAGAGAAAAACCAGCTGTCCACCAACTGTGATCCCTTTACGTGAGACATCCTGGAATTGAATCCAGAGTGAATTGGACCCAAAGTAGAGAAGTATGAGGTATTATACTTACTAAGAGTGCAGACAGCAGTTCTGTCTGAACCAATATGATGTAAAGTTTTGTCTGAGCCGGTGACATGCAAATAAGTCATGAAGTCTTAGTTACTCTGTGTACATGTTTATAATTTAAGCTGCTCCTAATTCTTGAAATAATGACGTTCATGAGGCATTTCATTCGGTGTCAGTATGACTTGACTAAGCCTGTTACAGACCATTCTGGTGAGAACTCAGGGAGAAAAGAGGAGAGGCACAGAGGCAGCCTCTGCCGTCTCGGAGAATACATACGTTACGACGAACAAGGAGATGGCAGAGGCGTGGATACTAATGGCTAGTCTGCAGACCCCCTTGGTGGTCCAGTGGCTCAGACTCTGCACTCCCAGTGCAGATCCGATTGCGGGGCGGGGAACTGGATCCTGCAGGGTTCAACCAAGATCGAAGATCCCACATGCATAACTACGATCCAGCACAGCAAATAAATAAATATAGTTTACAAAAGGCCGTTCTGGTGAAATCCGAAATTCAAATGAGGAACATATCGTTGGAAACTGGAGGAGAGACATGACATGGTGGCAGGGACCCAGTGCTGACCCCAGAAGCCAAGCAGTAGTCACACTCAGTAATGTTTGTTATATGAATGAGTCCAAAATTAAATAAGTGAATGACTTCTAAATTCAACAGGATGTGTCTTTCATATGTTGATTCAGAAGAGAGAAAACTAGGTGACGAAAATACAGATTACCAGTGATGTCACCTTTCTCCCAGTTGTTATTGTCAGTGTATCTACAACAATTATTAACCCTGTGTATTTATTTAAAACTCTATTTTCTTTGAACCTGTTATTTATTTTTTCTTTTTTTGATTGTGAGTCATTTTTATGTAGATCATCATGTTAATTATCATGTTATCCAGAAAAAAAAAATACTTTTCTTTCTTTTTAACTAATACATTCTCACCTGTCCTTCACCCTAATTTATTTCCCTATAGGCCAGATTCTACTGAGTTAGTTAAAAAAGTTCCTTCGGGTTTTTCCGTAACATATTATGGGAAAACTCAAATGAACTTTTTAGCCAACCCAAGATTATAGAGAACTTTAGGAGATTTGGTATTCATCAGTTCTTTAAATTGATCATTTTTAAGATTCTTCTTAAAAAGTGATTTCAGTTCCAATGAATACTGACTGAGAACCATATTCCAGGTTCTATGCTGGACATTTTCACTCACAATGTATAATTTAAGTTATTGGGTTGTTAACTTTTTGTGTGAGGTGTTTGCTTTAACTGGGCAGAACTTTTTTCTTATATAAAAAAAAAAAAAAAAAAAAAAAAAAAAAAACCACCAAACACCTCCCCCAGTTTCTGCCTGCTGGAAACTAGACATGACAGTGAGATAAATTTTTATTCCTTCAGGGGTTGCTAGCAACAGCAGCAACTTTGAAAAATGCACCAAAAAAGTCGTTTCAGGCGCAGTTAGGAGATTTGGGCAATACCAGACGTCTGTCTTTTGAAAGAAATAAGGCTCTGCTTAAAAGAAACTGGGCAGATGGCTCCAATGGAAATTCAAAGTAAACTCAAAGTACTTGGAACTGTCTGCTTCTACACCATCAATGCTTTCTCGTATCAGACAAATTGTCTTGATAACTTGTTTCCCTGATTCAAATTCCTTATCAAGACGTATTTCCTGAGCAATTTCTTTCTGCCCAGTTTGGTCCCAGAGTGTTAAGCATCGTCAGGCCCACGAGCTTAGAAATTATCCTGCCCAGCCTTGAGTGCATCTCAGAAGTACTCAGTCCTCGCCATTCGGGGGCCACTGCGTTTCTTGAGACCTTAGTTATTCACCCCACCCCCACCCCCGGGATTATTATAATTGCCTCTATTGTTCCTTAACTGCCTGAAGTCCCACCCCTTTTCCTGCTACCCCTTTCAATTTGTTTTCTGTGTTGCCTGAGTAATGTTTCTTAGATGCATGCCTGAGCATGTCATTCCCTGTTTAAAATCCTTCAATTACACTCAATTGCGTTGATAATATAACCCAAAGTTTTGAGCAACAGCCGCTTTAAATCCTTTCTGGAATAAGGTGGGGGATATACATACAAATACTTCCCAGGTGGCTCAGTGGTAAAGAACCTGCCTGCAATGAAGGAGACCCGAGTTCAGCACCTGGATCAGGAAGGTCCCCCTGGGGGAGGAAATGGCAACCCAGTCCAGTCTTCTTGTCTGGAGAATGCCATGGACAGAGGAGACTGTGGGGCTACAGTCCATGGGGTCGCAAGGAGTCTGACACGACTGAAGCGACTTAGCAGGCACGCACATCAGCATGGATGTCTGTTTCCATGAATTCCTTAGTGTGGCATGTAAGGAGGACCCTGGGGCCTGGCCGCTGCCTCTCTGGCCTTCGTCCCTGCCCGTCTCACCCTCTACACACTCCAGGCTCTGCTCAGCTACCCACGCCTTGCCTGCACTTTGCTGTTGCCCCCTCTGCAGAGAGTCCCCTCTCCCCTGGACCTGCCCAGCCCCTCCTCTTCCAAGCCTTCGCTCAGATGTAACCTGCCCTGGGAAGCCTTCCCTGGAGTAGGTGTGGGACCCTCTTCCAGATTCATCTAGCATTCTATCTTTGTTCTTATTCGGTTGGTAAGTTGTTTCTGACTCTTTGTGACCCCATGGACTGCAGCACACCAGGCCTCCCTGTCCACTATCTTCCAAAGCTTGGTCTAACTCATGTCCATTGAGTTGGAAATGCCATCCAACCATCTCATCCTATGTCATCCCCTTCTCCTCCCACCCTCAATCTTTCCCAGCATCAGGATCTTTTCAAGTGAGTCAGCTCTTCACATCAGGTGGCCAAAGTACTAGAGTTTCAGCTTCAACATCAGTCTTTCCAATGAACACCCAGGACTGATCTCCTTTAGGATGGACTGGTTGGATCTCCTTGCAGTCCAAGGGACTCTCAAGAGTCTTCTCCAACACCAGTTTGAAAGCATCAGTTCATCAGCGCTGATCCTTCTTCATGAGCATTTCTGAATCACTTCTTCCACGTTATTCTTGCCAGACTGGGAATTCATTGAGTAAAACCAAGCATCTGTAGTCATCCCAGTTCAGGTGTAGAGCTGTCTCATTTATTGGTTTGGAAATGACACGTCGCTTTTTCCACCCTGAGGCTCTTCTGCCATAGATCATGCATTGTTTATCATAGACTCCTAGATGAAACCAGGGAGATCTGTCGAGCCCAATCCAGACTTCCCGGATGGGAACACTTTCTCTAACCACTGGGCTGGTAATCATCCAGTATCTGCCTGACACCATGGGTAAAGCCGTGTGTTTTCCTGTTCTTCGGGGACTATGACTATTCACCGATTTTACTCAGTCATTTCCTGAAAATATCGATGGTTAAGGGAAGGGTCATTTTGGGCTTTTGTTCCTCTAGAACAGGGATCCTCAACCCCCCGGATCTAATGCCTGAGGATCTGAGCTGTAGTTGATATAATAATAATAGAAATAAACTACAGTGAGTGTAGTGTGCTTGATCATTCTGAAACCATCCCCGCCACTCAGTCTGTGGAAAATTATCTTCCACAAAACTGGCCCCTGGTGCCAAAAAGTTTGGGGACCGCTGCTCTAGAAGGACCAGTGATGGGACCGTCCCGTGTGGCAGGGTAATTTGCATCACTGTAGGATAGGTAAGCTAGGCCTTGTGGTGTGTGGATGCTCAGTCCTTTCAGTCAGGTCTGACTCTTTGCGACTCTATGGGCTGCAGCCTGCCAGGCTCCTCTGTCCATCGGATTCTCCAGGCAAGGGCACTGGAGTGGGTGCCGTGCCCTCCTCCAGGGTGTCTTCCTGACCCAGAGAAAGAACCCCAGTCTCTGTGTCTCCTGCACCCCTCTAGCACCACCTGGGAAGCCCAAACCAGGCCTTGGACAACTGCTTGTTCCCCATTTTGTTTTCTTTATGAGCGTCTCTTCCCAAGGTCTTCAGAGCCTGACCTCCCCGTTTCCTTATTCCCGCTTGTCTTCCTTCCACTTGGTTGGTGCATTGGTTTATATTTTCACCTTCTCACGTATAAAGCCTTAGGACCTCTGTTGCCTTGGAAACATTTAGAATGGGAAAGTTCACTATAAGTGGTTGATGACTAATGATGATTTAATTATCTGTCAACACACTCTTTGCATGGCAGTATATTCTTCTGCTTTGACCCATAGAAGTAAACCTGCACTGATGGAATTTCTGAATCAGAAATAGACTTGCGGGGATTTTTATGGGTGTTGAGGCTGAAGTTGTTCTTCTCAGCATACTTCTAAAAATGCCATCTATTTTTTTTTTCATCTATTCTCCATTACATTGATTTTATAACACAGTAGAAACAATTCAGATTAGAGTATCGGGTAGAGCAAGCACAGGCCTGATTCGAACTGGTGGCCACAGTCAGGGGATCTAATCGGCTGGAGGAAGCGGGACAGAAGCATTTGGGTCCCAGGCAGTTGGGGAAGTGCTCCCGGAGGGCCCTCCCAGGATCCAGCGTCAGTGCTCAGGACTTGCTCAGGGAAAAGGAGCTGCGAACAGTCGGGAAGCCAGTGAAGGTCTCCGAGGAGGTTCTGCGTTTCAGAGACTTGTTGATTCAGACGATAAAACGCATCCTCAGGACAATTTAAAATTTTTGCTTTTATCAGATGTTTTGCTGTCTGCTCCTTCCATTCTCAAGAATTCCTCGCTGCAGCTAGCTGTGGTGTGATTTTCCACACTGATACGAGCCCTGGCAGAGCCTCCCCTCTGCTTCTTTCTTGGCTGCCAAGACCCTGGAGGCTCAGCTCCATCCATTGTCTTTCTTCCCTGCAATGCTTGAGGGAGAGGCTTCGTAGAACTTTTATGATGAGGTTGGGACAGCAAGACTCATTCCTGGGCCTTTGTTTCAGCTTGAAATACACCACAAATTAATTGGGCTGATGCAGCTAATTAAGATAGTCCCTTGGGTTGTGTGCCTTCCTTCTGAAAAATTTCTTGAAGTTGCCAGATCTAGGCTTGGTGTATTGAAATGTTAATGATCCATGGCCTTAAGAAAAAAACCTTTCCTTTAAATGGAATTCATAGCTAAAGAAAATGTTTAGACTGATTAGCACTCAGGCTGCAGCTTCACATACTATTTTCAAAAATAGCACATCATTTCCTATAACAGATGTCTCAAGTAATTTGATACCAAACTTTCTGCAGACTCCTACTGTTATAATGACAATGATTTTTGGTCTCCGTCTTTAAGTGATCTTGCAGCAGAGAGAGATATTCTGGGATATTTTCTCTATCTGCAATCAAAGAAGAGTCAACTTTGAGTAGAAACAAATGGTTTCAGCAAACAGCAGTAACTTGCAATCAGAGTCTGTTAGAAAAGAAGATGCCGATAAATAGAGTAATCAGAGGCCTTTGGCATTCTGCGCTGGTGGTTAAGATTCTTTAGCATGACCATGTTTGTGCTTTGTTATTCAGTAGCTAAGTCATGTCCAATTCTTTGCGACCCCATAAACCAAAGCACGTCAGGCTTCCCTGTCCTTCACTATCTCCTGGAGTTTGCTCAAACTCATGTCCAATGAGTCAGTGATGCCATCCAACCATCTCATCCTCTGTTACCTACTTCTCCTCCTACTCTCAATCTTTCCTATCATCAGGATCTTTTCCAATGAGTTGGGTCTTCGCACCAGATGGCCAAAGTATTGGAGTCTTCAGCATCAGTCCTTCCAATGAATATTCAAAGTTGATTTCCTTTAGGATTGACTGGTTTGATCTCCTTGCTCCAAGGGACTCCAAGGGACTCTCGAGAGTCTTCTCCAGAACCAGAGTTCAAAAGGGACAATTCTTCAGCAGTCAGCCTTCTTTATGATCCATCTCTCACATCCGTACATGACTACTGGAAAGCCATAGCTTTGATTATATGGACCTTTGTCGTCAAAGTGACGTCTCTCCTTTTTAATACGCTGTCTAGGTTTGTCATAGCTTTTCTTCCAAGGAGCAAGCATGTTCTAATTTAATGGCTGCAGTCACCATCCATAGTGATTTTCGAGCCCAAGAAAATGGTCTCTGAACCCTGATCTCTGTCTTTTCAGATCAAGGAGGCCATTGTGTTCCTGTGCTTCCGCCTCCCCAAACCATAAATCAGAAGCTGCATGTAGGCAGAAAGCCAGAACAAGCCAAGTCTCACCTTATTTGTTTCTCTTCCTGTAGGGATGACAGTTCTGTAACATGTGTTTCCCCGTGTCTGAAGACCATCATTTCACACATTTTGCCCAGTTTTCTAGTTGTTTATTGTAGAAGGGCTAGTCTGGTACTAGTGAATCCTCCCTTGATGACCTCAGGCAGAAACTTTACCAGTTACTTGGAAATAAACAAGACCACCACCACCAAAAAAAGACAGAAAAATAAAAGATTAAGGGATTTTTAAAAATATAGTAAAATACACATTGTTATTGTGTTGTTGTTTAGTCACTAAGTCATGTCTGATTCTTTAAGAGCCCATGGACTGCAGGACACCAGGCTCCCCTATTCATGGGATTCTCCAGGCAGGAATACTGGAGTGGGTTGCCATTTCCTTCTCCAGGGGATTTTCCCAACCCAGGGACTGAACTTGTGTCTCCTGTTTGGCAGACAGATTCTTTACCACCTGGGCCACCTGTAGCCCAAATGTAGCATTGCTGCTGCTGCTGCTGCTAAGTCACTTCAGTCGTGTCCGGCTCTATGCGACCCCATAGACGGCAGCCCACCAGGCTCCCCCGTCCCTGGGATTCTCCAGGCAAGAACACTGGAGTGGGTTGCCATTTCCTTCTCCAATGCATGAAAGTGAAAGTGAAGTCGCTCAGTCGGGTCTGACTCTTAGCGACCCCATGGACTGCAGCCCACCAGGCTCCTCCGTCCATGGGATTTTCCAGGCAAGAGTACTGGAGTGCGGTGCCATTGCCTTCTCCGAATGTAGCATTATGATACTCTAAAGATATTCTGAAGATATTTGGCCAAAGAATGACTGAAAGTTTTATACTTATTTTTCTCACATTAGAAGAAATTATTCCTACCCTACTGAAAGAATGACTGGTTCATCATTGATCTCCCAATGTATTTTAGTTTCATGGCTACTTACAAATATTAACAACAACAACACAGGAATCAGACAAATGTCATGATTCCCTGGTTGCGCATGGTGCATCTTCTTTCTTCAAGTGTCTTTTCGTCTTTTTCACTTTCCCTGCAGGCTTGCCTCTACTGAATGCAGAAGTTACAGAATCAATAAGAACCAGGTGTTTCATCATGAGAAAAGATTTTTTGTTACTTGATCATAAGATAATAACTATGATAAGTGATTTATCTTATTTAATACTCATAAAACCACTGAGATGTAAGTTTAATCTTGTGACCTTGAAAAACTTATTTAATCATTTTAAGTCTTAGCCTCCAGATCAGTAGAATGAGATAATAAACAGATAAACGATGGTATGAGCCTAGGCCAGCAAATTTCAGAATGCAGTTAGTTTGCAGTTTAGGAAGAATTCACTTGAACTTCTGGCTAAACAGTGTTTGAACGTGGTTTGAATAGTGTAATACAGCATAGATGTACTTCTTTTAAAATACCTCATGTGGCAGTAAAATAATTTCAATGAAAGTTTGAGGTTAAAAAGGTAGGAAAGAGAACACAATGCTATGCTATGCTAAGTCGCTTCAGTCGTGTCCGACTCTGTGCAACCCCATAGACGGCAGCCCACCAGGCTCCCCCGTCCCTGGGATTCTCCAGGCAAGAACACTGGAGTGGGCTGCCATTTCCTTCTCCAATGCATGAAAGTGAAAAGTGAAAGTGAAGTCACTCAGTCGTGCCCAACTCTTCGCGACCCCATGGACTGCACCCTATCAGGCTCCTCCGTCCATGGGATTTTCCAGGCAAGAGGACTGGAGTGCGGTGCCATTGCCTTCTCCTAGAGAACACAATGGACTGGAAATAATTAGGGATTGTTAGAGGTTAGATAATGAGACTTGAATGCTAGTTTGGTGAATGACTTGAGTTGGTAGGGATTTGAAAATCACATCCCTGTGGATGAAGATATTAATTAAAACTAAGTGAATTTAAAGACTTCCTTGGTGGTCCCTTGGCTAAGACTGTGGGCTCACAGTGTAGGGGTCCTTGGTTCCATCCCTTGGTCAGGGAACTAGATCCTGCCAGCTGAAACTAAAAGCTCAAAGATCCCACACGCTGCAACTATGAACTATGACCCAACTCAGCCGAGTAAATAATTAAAAAAAAATAAGTTCATTTATACTAATGAAACATAGTAAGTTTCAGGTACTCAGCCCTAAGGAAGGCATCAGGGAGCACGGGAGCGAAGGATAAGGTGTGAAAAATAAAAATTTGCTCCCGACCTTCTATCACCTTAGTCCTACCTCTCCCCTAACTGGAGGCAGGGGGTTACTTTCTGGAGAAGACCAAACAGAACTGGGTGCCAAGGGTAATGGTTAGGCTCTACATGGGAAACATGGGGTAAGGAAGTTGCTGGGCCTCTGTTGTGGTGACTAATTCTCAACAGGTACATCCAGGCAGTAGATTTAGTCTCAGAAAACTGTTGATGATCCGGAGATATTCTGAGGAAAAGAAATTATCCAATACCATATAATATCACTTATATCTGGAATCTAAAACATGGTACAAATGAACCCGTCTATGAAACAGAAGCAGACTCCTGGACATAGGGAACACACTTGTGGTTGCCAAGCTGGCTGGGGTAGGGAGGGATGGAATGAGAGCTTGGGGTTAGCAGACACAGCCTGTTGTATGGGATGGATAAACAACAAGGCCCTACTGTGTGGCACAGGGAACTATATCCTGTGATGACCATAATGGAAAGGAAGAGGTAAAGGAATGCATATTTACGTATAACTGACTCACTTTGCTGTACAGCAGAAACTAATGTAACATTATAAGAAAAAGAAATCACCCAAGAGATAATACAAGAAAAATATTCTCAGATGCAGGTTTTTGGAGACAGTTTGATCCTTTGGGATCATGCTTAGACAAGACCAGAGTAGCATTTAGTTCAGGGTCGACTTCACCCTTTCTACTCAACCTGATGACTTGAGAACTATGAGGTTTTCCTTCTGGCTGGTGGGACCTGGGTGAGCTCTAGAGAGTGTTCCCTTGCAGGTGTTTTTTTCCCTCAGCCTCAGGTAGTGTTCTCAAACGTATGCACTGCACACGTTCCATCTCTGCAGCTCTCAGCTCTGTGCATCTCTGTTCCTGCTAAGACTCTGTCCTGCAAGCTCCAGTTGCCTTGGCCTTTTCAGACAACCATTTCTATCTCCTCCATTCAAGGGGATGGCACCCCACTCCAGTACTCTTGCCTGGAAAATCCCATGGACGGAGGAGCCTGGTAGGCTGCAGTCCATGGGGTCTTGAAGAGTTGGACACGACTGAATGACTTCACTTTCACTTTTCACTTTCATGCATTGGAGAAGGAAATGGCAACCCACTCCAGTGTTCTTGCCTGGAGAATCCCAGGGATGGTGGAGCCTGATGGGCTGCCATCTATGGGGTTGCACAGAGTCGGACATGACTGAAGTGACTTAGCAGCAGCAGCAGCAGCAGCCATTCAAGGGGATGTCTGAGCTCCACCTGGTTTCCCTAAATTCCCTCCCAACAGTCAGTGAGGTAAGTGGTAGGACTCAGCTTGTCAATTCTCTCCTCTCAGGGTTCATTGTCCCTCATTGGCTGATGTCCAATGTCTCCAGAACCACCCTCTCTGGGATCTTTGTCCCAATTAAAAAAAAATATCTGTTTCTGGTGAGAGGATCAATAGGGTTCCTTTTACTTCCATCTTGGCCAGAGGTAGAACTCACGCATGTACAGCTGTGATACAAATGAAAACTTCATTAAAAAGCCATGACCTCAGCCACTGTTAACAAACTCTAATCTTCTCCTGTACGGCTGAAGTTATGATGACAGAGTCGGCACAGTTTTCAGGAGTAACAACTTGGGTCTCGCCCAATAGTTTTAGCTAAAGAACAGTCTCCTCTTTGCTGTTTACAGGCTGCTATTTCTGAGTGACTTGTCATTCTACTTTGAGTGGCTCATATAATGTTGAGGATGTAGGAGACAGGTGTATTCCTCAAGTGGATACAGTACCTGGGGCGCTTTTAGGTAAGGGATTTCACACCTCGGATCCGTAGCCTCTTCTTCTATAAAAACTGATGCCGTGTATTTGTTCTCACATTGTGAGGATTAACTAAGATGTTTATAAGAAAACTACTAAAAGCACAGAGCCTGACTCACAGTAATGCTCGGAAAATACTAGTTCACTTATTCTTGTTTTTAAAAAGACTTTTTTTCTTAACGTGGACCACTTTTAAAGTCTTTATTGAATTTGTTACAGTATTGCTTCTGTCTCACATTTCGGTTTTTTGTCCAGCGAGGCCTGGGGAATCTTAGCTCCCCAACCAAGGATCAAACCTGCGCCCCCTGCATTGGAAGGTGGCGTCTCAACTGCCGGACTGCCAGGGAAGCCCCTAATTAATTCATTCTTAAGTTCTCCAAGTAATTCTAGTGATAGGTCTATTATTGTCTTTTTCCTGGTCTTGTCAAAACCTACTGTCTGTCTGCCTGGCTGACATGTCTTACAATTTCTCGGTGATTTTAGCTGGCTCCTGAAGTGCAGTATACTGCAGAGCTCCGCTGTCTGGTAGCAACCGAGACACATAGCTTGGCACTCAGGCGGGCAGGCCTGCGGCGAGTCTCAGATCCGGGCCAGGGGTGAGGAAGTGGACAGCTTCCTGCCTCTCTCCAGCCGTGGGCCAGCAGCTGGAGACACACATCCGCGGCAGAAGACTGGCTGCTTTAGCAGCTAATTAACGAGGGGGGCTGAGCATGGCATTTGGAAAGTTCTGAGAGCTCACCTCTGTCGCGTGAAGCTGGGTGACATCCTGGCCTCGCTGTCACGTCGTTTACGTACACTTCTCTTGGCTCGGCCTCGGCACACCGCATAAATCTACAGCTGCAGAGGCCGAAATCGCATATAAAATTGAAGGATTTATTTTGAGGTATTGAAAGGTTTACAGCTGAAGAAGTTAAAATTCGCCGAATCGGCATTTGGAGAATTCTCCTGTGAGCCTCAGCCCTCTTGGCTCTCAAGGTCCGTTCTCCAAATTCCCGTCTCCACAGGGAGATGAGGAAGCCAGGGGGAAACAGTGACGTGGATGGAATTGTCCAGATTTTACCTACTCTTGGCCTTTGTGGCTTCATATTTCAAGCTAAGTAGCCCCTGAAAGCCGTTATTACGATGCTGGGACCCACATGCAAGAAAAATAAAACAGTAGCTTCATTCTGCTTTGCACATAACTTCAATCTGCACCAGTGATCTGGGGCCCGATTGCATTTTGGACTCCAGAAACTTCTGTCAGTTTTCATGACACGTTTTTCGGTTCAGTGTTCAGGTTTAAGTGCCAGCGCCCCTGCATCTGTGCAGCCTTGGTGGGCATCATTTGGAAGTGGCCTTAGAGCTTTTCCCATACAATAAATACCTATGTTATCCCTCCGGTATTTAACCCAATGTACAACACTTCCTCATATGGAGTCCCTAGATCATCTCTAGGGGCTTCCTAGATTTCTGGCTTATGGTCTGTTTCATTTATTGAGCTATGTGTGCTTTGCTTAGTCGCTCAGTCATGTCCAACTCTGCGACCCCATGGACTGTAGCCTGCCAGGCTCTTCTGTCCATGGGATTCTCCAGGCAAGAATACTGGAGTGGGTTGCCATTCCCTCTTCCAGGGAATCTTCCCAACCCTGGGATCAAACCCAGGTCTCTTGCATTACAGGTGGATTCTTTACCAACTGAGCCATCAGGGAAGCTCATTGAGCTAGGAAGGATAACTCTTCAAATCTTAAAACACTTGCTGTTGACTTACCTTTCGAGATTCCCCTGGTGGTCCAGCGGTTAAGACTTCGCCTTCCAATGCATGGGGTGTGCATTTGATCCCTGATTGGGGAAATAAGATCCTGCGAGCTGTGTGGCATGGCCAAAACAACAAACAAACCTGGAGGCTGGCAGATAGACCATCTCAATTAAAAATAATAATAATGAAAATAATGCTTCCTAGGTGGCGCAGTGGTAAAGAATCTACCTGCCGGTGCAGGAGATGCAAGAGATGTGGGTTCAGTCCCTGGACTGGGAAGACCCCCTGGAGGAGGAAATGGCAACCCACTCCAGTATCCTCGCCTAGAGAATCCCATGGACAGAGGAGCCTGGCTGGCTATAATCTATAGGGTTGCAAAGAGTCAGACATGACTGAGCATGCACAGAACAGGCCCAGTGAAAATAAATGTGTATGTGAAATGCCATTAAGAGAGAAGGCTGAAAGGTAGTGTGGCATATTGGTAAGACTAGTAAAGAGAAACCGGAAGTTTTCAAATCTGGTACTGGTCCATTGAGTTTTCCTTCCATCTGAAGCGGGGGTGTGGTTGGCAGGAAGGGAAATACAATACTTGTTTTAATCATTTCATCTGTGATGGGAGAAATATCCACTGTGTTTATGGATGACACATACTTTATCTTCCAGGGGTTTTGTGGGAAATGAGTGAGGTGCTACACATAGCCATGGAAGCTGTAATGACTTAAAAAAATATCCGGAATAATGCCTAATTGGAACGTCAGTTCAATTAATTGGCCGTTGCTGCTCTTTTGAGTTTCTGTGTGCCTCTCCCCATCACACCCCACCCTCTATCATCCCCTTTTCCTTTTCTCCAACCCTCTCTCAATCCAGAAGGCAAGATGGTGTCCTTCCATGAAGGCTATTAGAGTTCCATTAGCTGCAACAGTGAGGTATCTGTATCTGCAGATTCAGGACCTGTGATGGGGGAGCTGACAGTACTAACCCATTTTATGTGATGGACTTGAGCATCCCTGGACTTTGCTATCTGCAGCTGGGAGGTGGCAAGGTGGTCCCAGAAGCAATCCCTGCCCACCCCAAGGGACGAAGGTGCCATCTTTCTTATATGTTTCTGCAGCCATTGCAGTGCTTCTTGTACTCAGAATTACAGAAATAATTCTGTAATTATTTCTGTAATTCTGAGTAAAGAAGTGGCAGCAGGACTTAACAAGTGGATACAGTCTTTAACCTAAAATAAGACTAAAACTGGGCCCTGACTTCCCCCTCTTCTGGTGGTTTCTTCTGGGAAGTATGTTAGTTGCTCTATCATATTCCACTCTTTGTCACTCAATGGACTATAGCCCGCCAGGCTTCTCTGTCCGTGGGATTTCCCAGGCAAGAATACTGGGGTGGGTTGCCATTCCCTGCTCCAGGGGATCTTTCTGACCCAGGGATTGAACCTGTGTCCCCAGCACTGTAGGCGGATTCTTTGCCCTCTGAGTCACAGGAATTGGCTCCCCATTTAGCTGAAACGCAACTCTTTGTGCTCCTCTACAGAGCCTGCCGTCCTTTAGCTGTGTCGTTGTGAATAAGTCAGGGGATCCCTCGCAACATTTTGTAAGCACACCTGTGTCTGAACTCTACAAGGGCCTGGTGTTTTGTGAAATCGCCTTTATCCTGGGAGCAGAGAAATCTTTTTTACCTCTCTCTGCCCAATGCCAGTTCCAACAGCTGTAACTATTTCATTTTTAATTTGCTCTTTGCAGCCTTGTCTCTGCTTAATCCATTAAGACAACTTTGAATGTTCCCGGCTCATATATTTATAAAGGAGAGGGAGGAAAGAATGAAGGGAAAAGACTTTGAATAATGGTATCTAAATTGTAGCCAAATGTACTCAGAACCCTCCTAGGTTAAATTGCAAATAATTTTCTTTCAAACATCACAAACACTCTCCCTAACTTAACACATTGGACCGAGAGGTCTCACTGCGCTCGGAAACAGGACTCATTCTCTTTTACTCTCAGTCGTTCCCTCTTTCTCTCTCCTCCCTCTTGCTTTCCTTCTGTAAAGGCTCTTCTGGTTCTGTTTTAGCTGCATTATCTCTAAGTTTCCTCCCTGGAGCTCCCGTGAATAATTTGCCTGTCTCTTGAGAGAGCCCGGTTGGAGACCAACCCTATCCTCGTGGTGCAGGGAGATGGGAGGAAGGCTGCTTTAAATCAATCAGTTGACACTAATCTAAGGTCTAATTAGCTCTGGGTGGGCGTGTGCTTTGATTATAGGAAGTGCCTCAGGCAGTGGCTGGCATCTCAAGGGCTGCTCCCCATGTATCAATCATCCTTTGACAAGGAGATCTAGAAGGAAAAAAAAAAAAAAAAATGAGGAAGGGGGTGCGGTGGGGGCACTTTTCTCTCCATCATCTGTTGATTATCTGTTTCCAATGATCCAAACCAATGCACTTTGAAGCTCATCCGTTTGCTCTTAGCAATGAGCACCCTCACCACAGAGACAAACTTTCTAAAATCATCTAAAACTGCCAGTTGTGTCAAATAATGACTTCCTGTGTCACAGAGGAACTAATTACATCTAATAGCCCTTATGTGCTTTCTTTTTTTTTTAATCTAACCTAAATGCTGAAGCTCTACTTTTCAGTATTCCCCCAACTCTCCAAAAGGAACAGTTCGTTATAATGGAATCCTTCCTGTTTACAGTTTACACGAAATGATGGATGGCTGAACACAAAGGGGCAATATCTTTAATTAAAATGAGAAATTGTTTTTATTGAAAATGGCATGCCTGTAATGATTTTCTGATTGTCCTATGTCTTCCTATACCTTAATTCACTCTTTTGGGAGGTGGGGGTGGGGGGCGGCAGTTTAGAAATGTCCCCAGAAGTGGCTCTGGCATGCTTAACTGCTGCTGCCCCTGTGCCTGTTTCTGGTAGAAGGGTAGGTGGCTGGTGTCATTCTTTTCCTCTTCTGTGTGACCTACAGATCCTCGGGATGATGATTAGATCAGAAGTAGCAAGGCAATTTGAGTGCCTTCCAGTTTTTAAACAAAGAAAATCAAATCTAACCAAGCGGGTTAATGTCCCGCTCATGGATCATGAGACTGAGAGAGGTGTTTAAAAACACCGTCTTTATTTCAGATCTGATTTGCCTTTCTGGGTGCTTCACGTGTCTGATGATTCCAAGCTGCCGCCTTGGCTGGACACAGGGCACAGGGGCTCGAAGTGGCAGTGAAAGCAGTCTCGCAGAGACGCCTGCACAGAGCCTGGTGCCAGGCGCAGCCTGGGGTTCAGTCCTGGCCGCACCACTTCCCAGCTGTGCGACCCTGGGCAGCGTACTTAACCTTGGTGAACCTCACCTGCAGAGTGGAAATCACGACAGTGCCTGCTTCACAGGCTGATGATGAAAATCAAATCACATGATGCCTATGGCATGTTTAGCACATGGCAAGCACCCAATAAAGCGTGAACCGGTAGTGATGGTGCAGGTGAGTGAGTGTGTGCACAACAGCTCTGGCTGGGATCAGAAATCCATGGAGGTCTGTCTTTCTTTGGGGGCAGAGACTTGAAAATGAAGTTCTCCCAAAATGTTATGTGAGGCTCAAGCAGCATCCTAATAGTGGTCTCATACACAGGACTGTAGGCTTACAGGAGCCTTGTGTCATGGACGTAACATAAAATGCTTGGAAGATTTCAGACCTACTTCGAGTGAAGTTGTCTCTATCTTAAAAATTTTGAGAAGGCTAAACTTTCTTATCATGATATGTGAAGAAAGTCTGGCTTGACAACTATATTAGAAAATTAACATTGGAATGTTCATTGGAAAACTCCTATCCTTGCTAACTTAAAGAAAACAACCCCCCCAACACAATGCAGAATAAGGTGTGAAAGGTCCTAGTCACATGCTCACCCTTTAGAATGTAATGCTTCCAGGCTGGCGCAGTGGCAAAGAATCTGCCTGCCTGATGCATGACATATGAGGCACGCGTTCCATCCCTGGGTTGGGAAAATTTCCTGAAGGAGGAAATGGCAACCCACTCCAGTATTCTTGCCTGGGAAATCCCATGGACAGAGGAACCTGGTGGGCCATGGTGGTTGGAAAAGAGTCAGAGATGACTGAGCACACAGAATTTAATGCTTTCAAATTTTGTTTCCAATCTGAAATAAACACAAAGTACAAATGACTCCATCACAAAACTTATTTTATGTTGTTTCATTTTTATCAATGTGATACCTTTTAGAAACTTTTCTAAATGTTAATATGAAAACATACATTTTAGCATAAACTTATTCCTGTTTTTCAAATTGGAGAAAATAACAATATCATGAAAGTAATCAATTCTGATTTCTTTCCTCAAAGGATCTTGTTGATAAGCCTATTCTCACCCGTTGGTTGAAAGGCAGATAATAAAGTTGTCGAAAGCATAAACTCAGGTTCTACATTTCCAGGTTCCTTATTAAAAGACGACTGAGGCTTCATTATAATTTTGAAAAGAGCAGTTAAGGATGTAATGTGCAGAGATGCTATTTCATTACTTTCAATTACTTCTGGTAACTCAGATTGTCAGTAAGATTCTCTCCTCTTATCTATTTTAAGTAATGGAAGTGATGCACAGTTAGCATGCTGCATGGTGAACATTTCAATATTTGAAGATTTTTACAGACTCACAGAAACAGGACAGACCTGTAGTTGCCCGGGGGAGGGTGCCAGGGGAGGATGGAGCGGGGGTTTGGGAGTGGCAGATGCCAACTGTTACACAGGATGGACAAGCAACAAGGGCCTCCTGTGCAGCCCAGGGGGACAGAGTCAACATCCTGTGATGAACCGCGATGGAAAAGAATGTAGAAATATGTATAAAGTGTGTTAGTTGCTCTGTCGTGTCCAACTCGGCAGCCCCATGGCCTGTAGCTCACTAGGCTCCTCTGTCCATGGGATTCTCCGGGCAAGAATACTGGAGTGGGTAGCCATGCCCTTCTCCAGGGGATCTTCCCGATCCAAGGATCAAATCTTCTTCTCCTGCATCGCAGGCAGATTCTTTACAATCTGAACCACCAGAGAAGCCCCAACATATGTATATATGTATGTAAAACTGAATCACTTTGCTGTACAACAGAAATTAACACAACATTATGAACCAACTATACTTCAGTAAGATTTAAAAAATACTTGTATGTTTTTAGATTCCAGATTTTACACACTTAATTGGTTTAGTACATCTCTTTATGATTCTTTCTATAAAACGAAAATGATTAAAACATTAAATGGATTTGCATCACACTTAACATCTGAATTAACTGTCTCAGTCAGGAGAGTGCTATTCTAATTTCAATGTTATTTTCGTAGCTAGTCAAAATAAAAAGCAATGCCCATAAGTAGCAACAAGGAAAACAACCGTTGCATTCTAAAAGCCCACATCACCTTTTGTTTTGATAAACGTGGGTAGGAAAATCCTAGCTAGAATCAAGATTAGGCTACAAAAGCTATAATACAGAGGCAGCACTATTAAATTATCACTCTCTGCAGGTACGCGCCATGCATTGGGGGTGATAAATAGTCCTCGGCTACTGCGGGAACACGTTTTTAAACTATGGTTGGAGGGGTTTTGTCTAGACTGTAGAAAGCGCCTTCTACACGAGGGTTATGTGTCATGGGAAAGCACTATTACAACAGGGGTTACAGAACTTCCTGCTCTGGGAATTTTTATAATAAGAGCCAGGCTGGTGTCATTTCACACGAGACCTGCCCGGAGGTAGGGGAATGGATAAAATGACCTTTCCTGCCTCCTCCAAGGGTTATGACTGGTCCTTAATGAAAACCTGGTACCGTGGACTCATTGGGTATGGGACAGTGCTTCTGAGGCCAAAGTTTAATTTCATAACAGCAATCGGATACTGAAGATAGATGGATTGCGCTCTTCAGGAGGTGGATAAAATGACTTGGGCTTCGGAGTACATCTCAGGGGGCGTTTTAAGGAATATTCTCTGGGAAGTGCATTCAGTGCTGGCAGAGGCATTCCGTGATGATTTAATGGCCTTTTCCATTTCCAGGTCTTATGACGTGTTATTACCACCATTGAGCAGTTAGAATCTGACGTTTTAGTGTCCACATGGTAACAGACACCGGCTAAACAGCTGGGCCATCCAGCTTCTCAGTCGGCCTTGCTTCCTTGCTGCGCCGTTACTCGGGCTGTGGCTGCATGGCTTCTTTTTAGCTCCTTTGGATTTGTGTGTGTTCTCTGTTGTTAAGACCTGTATGTCAAGTCACTTGGTTTCGGCCGACATTCCAAGGAGGTAGCTGGGAAATGGTATGGGTCCTGCAGCCCGCTCTCTTGGAAGATAAAACTCCCTGTTACCTTTGATCTCAAGTCTATTTACTTTCACTAAAGCAACAGATAGGATTGACTTGAGGATGCCAAATAGGAACAACGTTGAATTAGGGTACCAAATGTGAATAGTGAGTGTGTGTGTGTGTGTGTGTGTGTGTGTGTGTGTGTGTAGGGAAGTCACACCAGTTTTGTTCAATGGACGGCCCAAATAAATGCCTGCGTTGTTACCTTTTGCTGGTTCTTACAAGCCGCAGCTCTGAAAAGAGATAGGATTGTTATACTTACTATTGAAATAGATCGCTGGGCAGGCTTCGGGAGACACCGAGCTGCAGGGACACTTTCTGGCCCCCTCTTTGTACCTGTTCATGTTGAATGCTGGCGACTTTGGGCTTCTGCCGCTCTGAAACACAACCAGGCGGTGAACAATGGGGCCGCGGGAAGGGAGGGGGGGCGGGCGTCCTCCGCAACAGGTGCGGTGATATGGCGCCCCTTTCCCACATGTATCAGTCGGTCTCCAGCGGCCTGTGCACTCTGAGAACAAAGCGCTTGTGCAGATCGAGTGTCTGCCAGTTAGAAGCAAAAGAGCACCACGGAGGTGCATGCGGGGGGGCGGGAGGGGTGGAGTTCGGGGAGAGGGCTGGTTTCTGTGCTGGCATCTCTGTTCCTGCCGTATCCAGAGCGCTCGGATGTGAAATCCTATCTGGGTTATTTTGCTCCCAGTAATCGTGGTGCACGGAGGTTCCGAGATGGTATCTGGGTGATGAACACAGAGAGAAGGTCCATTGTTCCTCCCTCATCTGTGCGGGGGAGCTGCCAGCGAGTGTCTCCAGGTGGGACAGGAACGATCCCAGCAAGGCAGATGCCCTCCGGGACCGGGCCGGGCTTCCAGCTGCAGACTCTCTTGCCGTGCCAATGCCTGCAGCCTCTCCCTCATATATCATTCATGTTTAATGGACTGATAGCGCCTGTCATATCCTTAAAGTTGACCTGAAATTGTGATACTCCCTTGGAACAATTTGAGATCAGACAAGTAGAAGACATGTTTGTGGTTAAGGAATTATTTTCAGGGGCCTGTCAAAGTGTTTCCATATGAGGCTAATGCCATTTTTGTAAGGAGCAAATGCAAGAGACACAATAAATATTACTTCGTTTCCTCTGGTCCATTAAAAAGAGAAAGATTCTGATTGTGGAGAGAAGGCATTCAAGGAGAGATTTTTTTTCCCCCAAAAGCAAGTAAAATGTCCCGTTATCTAAGCAAGTATCATTTTTCTCTCTTTTTTTGTGCTATGTTTGGGTCTCTCTTTTTTTTTTTTTAGGCTTGAGGTTTGCGTAGGCATCTGTGGTCTATGTTTTAAGTTATTTTCGCTTTCTGCATAGTTGGGGAGGGAAGAGCTCTGTTCCCATAATTCCTGCTTGAAAATTTCTTGGTTGATGTCTGTGTCTACCCTTGGTATCTGCTATTCTATATGTAGAGTCCTTTTCCCCCCATTTTCCTGTTTGTTGACTTCCTCTCATCTTCCAAAACATGGCTGGCGTGTCCCTTCTTGTGCCCAGCCTTCCGCAGCCCCTCAGGCGTAGTGTAAGCACGCTCCCCTTGGCCACCCTGCTGGTTTCCAGTGCCAGCACAGATGCGTTCGTGCACGGTATTTATTTGAGAATATGGCTGTCTCCTCTCTGCCCCATGCATCTGTCGGGTGCGAGGCAATTTTCCTCCTTCTTGAGTCCCACTGCTGCCCAGGGTGGCACTCCGTAAATGCTGATCCGGGAGTCCAGGGATTAACGGTGCTTTCAGAGGCGGGGACAGGCCTGACTGACAGGGTGCTCAGTCCCCTTTAATGATTTGCCGCAGATGAGCCTCAGAGCCCAGAGTATTAATGGTGGTTCTCCAAAGGAGGAATCCTCCAATTAGGGATTCTCTAAGAATTCCTTTCTTAGCAATAAGCGTTTTACATGATATGTAAGGTCTATGTCAGATTTACGACAGTCAGACTTCTTTGTATGTGTTTGGTTGCAAATGACTAATGATGATGATGACATAAGAAAGAACAATTCAGCAGCTAACATTTCAAACCCAGCAGTGTTTGAAGCGTTCCAGGCACTGTGGTAAGCAGATTTGTATGTACAATCATATTTCATGCTAACAAGAATGCAGTGAGTTATATGCTATTATCCTCATGTTCTACGTGAGGAAACTGAGGTAAGACATGATTAAGTGACTTATCCGGGATCCTCAGCAGGCGTGAGTAGTGAAGTCCGGATGTGAGCCTGGGGAGCACCACGGGCTGCTTGTGTGAGCAAGGACCATGGGAAGCAGCCACAGAGGCCGTCTTGGTCCTGAGCGGTGGGAGGCAGCCCACCTGGATTTCTTACTCCACTAGGATTTGAAAGGCATTCTGTGCTTCCTGGGTGGTGTGTGCGTGCTCAGTCGTGTCCGACTCTTTGCGACCTGATGGACCATAATCCACCAGGCTCCTCTGTCCATGGGATTCTCCAGGCAAGGATACTGGAGGGGGTTGCCATTTCCTTCTCCAGGGCATCTTCCTGACCCTGGGACTGAGCCCACGTCTCCTGTGCCTCCTTCATTGGCAGGCAGATTCTTTACCCTTGAGCCACTTGGGAAGGCCCCTGAGTGCTTCCTAGTTCCATATTATCTGTAAACCTCCTCTGATCTTCCAAGAGATCAGGAAAATGTGGAGTGTACAACCTGGACAAGTCTCCATCTCCAGACTCAGTGAGACCCATCAGCTGGGATTCTGCCTGTGTCTCTGGTCTCAGAAAAAATTTGTGGGTCTAGGTGGTTTTCTAGAAAATGTTGGCCAAAAACCACATTCACCCCAATTGCTGTATGAATGAAACACATGGGTTTTCTTTGTGTTTTTTGAATAATTCCAGTGGTGACCTCAAGCTTCTATTTCCCTATATTTGTGTGGAGTCAACCAAAATAGCTTTGTATAAACAACAAAAAGTATGAAAAAGCATATGCACCTTGTCACTGCTGTGCCAACTGGAAAGACTCTTAGGAACACATCTGCATCCACAGAAGAACTGTGGCTTTGGTACAGACCAGCTTTTAAAACGCTGAAGAAATCGCTTCTTCGGTGTCTCTGTCTTATATTTAGCTACTTTTCAGTTTTTGTATTTGCACATTAGCTAGTACTTCAAGCAGTACATTTTTCTTCTCAAATTGAAAAGACTCAGTTATATTCTTCAAAGATATTTTAAATTGTATCTAACGCTGAAAAGTGCCAAATTCTAACAAGGAGGGGAATAATGTTGGTTTTAAGTTGGTAATATTATATTTTTGTAGTTCATTATTGGGAAATTTCTAATGTGTTTTCTTCACCTTGTGTCTTTAAATGGTTTGAAGTTTTTAAAAGGTTTAAGGACATGTTGAGCATAAAAGTAAGTCTCATTCTCATAAATATCACTAGAACTCATTCTAAAAAGGAAAGCAATGTTCTACATCTATATGTCCATTATATTTTTCTATGGCATAGTGTTTATGAACTATAATAATTATTTTGTTATTTTTTTAAATTTACCAGCTCTTTTTGGTATAACACAGAAAATGAGACAAGAAATAACAAGTTTCACTACCATGTTTGGTCTCAAATATGTCTCTCCTTTCAGTCATATTAATCTACCAGGATGTAAAGTGGCTGTTATAATACGGCAAGATTTGAACATGACTGGTGGAGAGCAGTTACAGTATTAGAAAACATTTGTATGAAAGAGCATTTTTAGTGTTGTCCACAGGCATATTGCAAGAACAGTACTGATAAAGTTTACCAGAATGGAATTGTTGTTACTGATGTCACTTAGTCACTAACCCGCATCTGCCTCTCTGTGACCCTATGCACTATGGCCCACCAGGCTCCTCCGTCCACGGGATTCTCCACGCAAGGATACTGGCGTGGGGTGCCATTCTCATCTCCAGAGGCTCTTTCTGACCCAGGGATCAAACCTGCATTTCCTGCATTGGTGGGCAGGTTCTTTACCGCTGAGCCACCTGGGCAGCCCCAGTAGAAGGAAATTAGTCTTTATCTGCTGCAGCTCAAGATTTGTCCCTGGCTAAGTTTCTTCAAAGCCATTTACTGACATCAATCTATACCATATAACTTGAGTATTTTTACTTATTTAGATACTGTGAGTACTCAGAATGTTAATATATATATATATATATGTGTGTATATATATATGTTGTATGACTTCAGTAAGTTATAGGTGCTGCAGTGCCAGTTAGGAGTGTTGATAAACTGAGTCCACTTAAAGTGAAAGAACATACCATTAGAAGACACTTTGAATAAGTACATTTTGGGGATTTTTCTTGAAGAAAAGCTAATTGAGACTCAAAAGATTAAATCATAAACTAAGAATAGCAGAAAGATAGTATATGATCTCACATCTTCCATATCTCTAGATTTTAATTGTGACTAATATTTTAGATTCCAGGCTGCACAAGAATTATATCTATCCTTTTCTGTATAACAGCTAGATTAGGACCAATTTCAGATTCATGTTTATATATTTTTAATTGTGATGAAACTTTCCTCACCATTAATCCAAAAGTAGATCGATAGTCAATGTTATAATAATTCATTCAGGATTAATTAGCTCCAAATTATGGTTTGACCAGATATGACGCTGAATGGTGGTAAGTAGAATGGATTATGGGCTTCCCAGATGGCTCCGTGGTAAAGAGTCTGCCTGCCAAGCAGAAGACATGGCTTAGATCCTTGGGTCGCGAAGATCCCCTGGAGAGGGAAATGGCAACCCACTCCAGTATTCTTGCCTGGAGAATCCTATGGACACAGGAGCCTGGTGGGCTGGAGGCTGGAGGGGCACAGCCCATGGGGCTGCAAAATAGTCGGATATGACTTAGCAACTAAATGACACAGAAAAAAGTGTCACAGTGGATTACACAGAAAAAAAAAAACAAAAAACACTGAAAGACAATAAGTCCAAGGTAAGAGAAACCCAAGTAACATGGTAGGTGTTGCAAGAGGGCATCAGAGGGCTGACACAATGAAACCATACTCACAGCAAACTACCCAATCTAATCACACTAGGACCACAGCCTTGTCTAACTCAATGAAACCAAGTCATGCCCGTGGGGCCACCCAAGACGGATGGGTCATGGTGGAGAGGTCTGACAGAATGTGGTCCACCGGAGAAGGGAATGGCAAACCACTTCAGTATTCTTGCCTTGAGAACCCCATGAACAGTATGAAAAGGCAAAATGATAGGATACTGAAAGAGGAACTCCCCAGGTCAGTAGGTGCCCAAATGCGATTGGAGATCAGTGGAGAAATAACTCCAGAAAGAATGAAGGGATGGAGTCAAAGCAAAAACAATACCCAGCTGTGGATGTGACTGGTGATAGAAGCAAGGTCTGATGCTGTAAAGACCAATATTGCGTAGGAACCTGGAGTGTCAGGCCCATGAATCAAGGCAAATTGGAAGTGGTCAAACAAGAGATGGCAAGAGTGAATGTCAACATTCTAGGAATCAGTGAACTAAAATGGACTGGAATGGGTGAATTTAACTCAGATGACCATTACATTTACTAATGCAGGCAGGAATCCCTTAGAAGAAATGGAGTGGCCATCATGGTCAACAAAAGAGTCCAAAATGCAGTACTTGGATGCAATCTCAAAAACGACAGAATGATCTCTGTTCATTTCCAAGGCAAACCATTCAATATCACAGTAATCCAAGTCTATGCCCCAACCAGTAACACTGAAGAAGCTGAAGTTGAACAGTTCTATGAAGACCTACAAGACCTTTTAGAACTAACACCCAAAAAAGATGTCCTTTTCATTATAGGGGACTGGAATGCAAAAGTAGGAAGGCAAGAAACACCTGGAGTAACAGGCAAATATGGCCTTGGAATACAGAATGAAGCAGGGCAAAAGCTAATAGAGTTTTGCCAAGAGAACGCACTGATCATAGCAAACACCCTCTTCCAACAAAACAAGAGAAGACTCTATACATGGACATCACCAGCTGGTCAACACTGAAATCAGATTGATTATATTCTTTGCAGCCAAAGATGTAGAAGCTCTATACAGTCAGCAAAAACAAGACTGGGAGCTGACTGTGGCTCAGATCATGAACTCCTTATTGCCAAATTCAGACATAAATTGAAGAAAGTAGGGAAAACCACTAGACCACTCAGGTATGACCTAAATCAAATCCCTTATGATTATACAGTGGAAGTGAGAAATAGATTTAAGGGCCTAGATCTGATAGAGTGCCTGATGAACTATGGACTGAGGTTCTTGACATTGTACAGGAGACAGGGATCAAGACCATCCCCGTGGAAAAGAAATGCAAAAAAGCAAAATGGCTGTCTGGGGAGGCCTTACAAATAGCTGTGAAAAGAAGAGAAGCAAAAAGCAAAGGAGAAAAGGAAAGATATAACATCTGAATGCAGAGTTCCAAAGAATAGCAAGAAGAGATAAGAAAGCCTTCCTCAGTGATCAATGCAAAGAGCTAGAGGAAAACAACAGAATGGGAAAGACTAGAGATCTCTTCAAGAAAATGAGAGATACCAAGGGAACATTTCATGCATAGATGGGTTCGATAAAGGACAGAAATGGTATGGACCTAACAGAAGCAGAAGATATTAAGAAGAGGTGGCAAGAATACACAGAAGAACTGTACAAAAAAAGATCTTCATGACCCAGATAATCACGATGGTGTGATCACTGACCTAGAGCCAGACATCCTGGAATGTGAAGTCAAGTGGGCCTTAGAAAGCATTACTACAAACAAAGCTGGTGGAGGTGATGGAATTCCAGTGGAGCTATTTCAAATCCTGAAAGATGATGCTGTGAAAGTGCTGCACTCAATATGCCAGCAAATTTGGAAAACTCAGCAGTGGCCACAGGACTGGAAAAGGTCAGTTTTCATTCCAATTCCAAAGAAAGGCAATGCCAAAGAATGCTCAAACTACTGCACAATTGCACTCATCTCACACGCTAGTAAAGTAATGCTCAAAATTCTCCAAGCCACGGTTCAGCAATATGTGAACCGTGAACTTCCAGATGTTCAAGCTGGTTTTAGAAAAGGCAGAGCAACCAGAGATCAAATTGCCAACATCTGCTGGATCATGGAAAAAGCAAGAGAGTTCCAGAAAAACACTATTTCTGCTTTATTGATTATGCCAAAGCTTTTGACTGTGTGGATCACAATAAACTGTGGAAAATTCTGAAAGAGATGGGAATACCAGACCACCTGACCTGCCTCTTGAGAAACCTATATGCAGGTCAGGAAGCAACAGTTAGAACTGGACATGGAACAACAGACTGGTTCCAAATAGGAAAAGGAGTGCATCAAGGCTGTATACTGTCACCCGGCTTATTTAACTTCTATGCAGAGTACATCATGAGAAACGCTGGGCTGGGAGAAGCACAAGCTGAAATCAAGATTGCTGGGAGAAATATCAATAATCTCAGATATGCAGATGACACCACCCTTATGGCAGAAAGTGAAGAGGAGCTAAAAAGCGTCTTGATGAAAGTGAAAGAGGAGAGTGAAAAAGTTGGCTTAAAGCTCAACATTCAGAAAACGAAGATCATGGCATCTGGTCCCATCACTTCATGGGAAATAGATGGGAAACAGTGGAAACAGTGTCAGACTTTATTTTGGGGGGCTCCAAAATCACTGCAGATGGTGACTAGCCATGAAATTAAAAGAGGCTTACTCCTTGGAAGGAAAGTTATGACCAACCTAGATAGCATATTCAAAAGCAGAGACATTACTTTGCCAACAAAGGTCCGTCTAGTCAAGGCTATGGTTTTTCGGGTGGTCATGTATGGATGTGAGAGTAGGACTATGAAGAAAGCTGAGTGCCGAAGAATTGATGCTTTTGAACTTTGGTGTTGGAGAAGACTCTTGAGAGTCCCTTGGACTGCAAGGAGATCCAACCAGTCCATTCTGAAGGAGATCAGCCCTGGGATTTCTTTGGAAGGAATGATGCTGAAGCTAAAACTCCAGGACTTTGGCCACCTCATGCAAAGAGTTGACTCATTGGAAAAGACTCTGATGCTGGGAGGGATTGGGGGCGAGAGGAGAAGGGGACGACAGAGGATGAGATGGTTGGATGGCTTCACCGACTCGATGGAGGTGAGTCTGAGTGAACTCTGGGAGTTGGTGATGGACAGGGAGGCCTGGCGTGCTGCAATTCATGGGTCACAAAGAGTCGGCCACGGCTGAGTGACCAAACTGAACTGAAGCTAATAAGTATAAAGACCCTTTAAATTTTTTTTTTATATTCTATATAGCCAACTAACAATGTTGTGATAGTTTCAAATGCACAGCAGAACAACTCAGCCTTATGTAAACGTGTATCCATTCTCCCCCAGACTCCCATCCCATCCAGGAGGCCCCATAATGTTGAGCAGAGTTCCCTGTACCAATGGTAGGACCTTGTTGGTTATCCATTTTAAATATGTCAGCATGTACATGTCCATCCCGAACTCTCTAACTGTCCTTTACCTCCATCCTTCCCCCTGGTAGGGACCTATTTTTTATAATTAGAAAATAAAAAAGATCACACTTTCAGCCATACCAGTGTCTAGGTATAGTCTATTGCCACACCTCCCAAATCCACACATATTACAATGTGACTTCCCAGTGGCTCTCCTGAAGATACGGTCTCTATCTCCCCATCCCTAGAACCTGGACTGCCTTGCAACTTGCCTTTACCAGTCACACATGGTAAGTATGACAGGGTGCCGGTTCTGAGCATGTGCTTTAAGTGGCCTTGTTTGTCTCTTCTCTCACCCAGGACACATCCCATGCTCCATGAGCACAAACTTGTGCTACTTTGCTTGATGATGAGAATCATTTGTCTGTATGACCTCTGTCACTCCAGTCGCCAGGCAGTGAATCACAAGACACGTGGGTGAGGCTGTCCTGTTGCAAGGATCCCCTAGCTGGTCCACCAGTGAACCTCATGAACAGTTAATTATAAGCAAACCCCAAACCCAGCGGAGGGCACCTGTACCTGCACCAGATCAAAAGAACTGCCCAGCTGACCCATAGACCCTGGAGCAGGAATAGACGCGCACGGCTTTAGGCCACTGAGTTTCGGAGTGGCCTCTTAGCATCATTATGGCAATAGCTAAGAGATATACGTAGTCAAACATTAAATATATGACTACAGCAATCATGGGACTCAGACATTCCACACAGGTAATGTTCATTTTCACTCAGGTTTAGTCAAAGTCATTGTTTTCAGTTACTTGGCTATTTGTTACTTGGTTCAAAGCTCCATTGACTTGATAATTATCCTTTTTTAAAATTCCCATAGAATTTTAATTGTTGTTGTTGAGTCACTATGTCCAACTCTGCGACCCCATGGACTCCATACTGCACGCTAGGCTTTCCTGTCTTTCACTGTCTCCCAGAGTTGGCTCAGATTCATGTCCATTGAGTGGGTGATGCTATCTAACCATCTCATCCTCTGCTTCCCCCTTCTCCTTGTTAAATATCATATATTAATGCATGTACGTAGAATCTAGGAAAATGGTACAGATGCACCTATTTGCAGAGCAGGAATAGCCATGCAGACATAGGAATGGAAATGTGGACACAGAGGGGAAAGGAGAGGGTGGCATCAGCTGGAAGAGCAGCACTGACATGTGAACAGATGCGGCAGTCAGCATGTGCCTCGAGCTCAGTCGTGTCCGACTCTGTGGCTCCAGGGACTGTCCCCTGTCAGGCTCCTCTGTCGATGGGATTTTGCAGGTAGGAATACTGGAGTGGGGTGCTGTTTCCTTCTCTGATATATACACTACCGTGTGTCGAATAAATAGCTAGTGGGAGGCTGCTGTAGAGCACAGGGAGCTCCGTGCTCTGTGATGACCATGAGCAGTCGCACAGGGAGCAGGGTGGGAGGGAGCGCCAAGAGGAAGGGGATTGATGTTTACATACAGCTGATTTGCTTCATTTTACAGCAGAAACTAACACAACACTGTAAAGCAACTATATCCCAATTTTAAACTTGAGCTTAGAAGTCACTTAGTCCAACCATTAACTTTACAGAAAAATAATCCAGGCTGGATGAGTTAAAGGACAAACCAACAGCTATTCCTCCAGTTCCTTACAGGCCCAGAGCTTGTATTCTTGCTGCTCAACATCAGATGCCCTAATTTTGCTTTTAGATAGGCATCAGAAAGAGACAAATATTATATGAATATTGTATTTTACAGAGATCACAGGTAATGCCATCTAAAAAAAAATAGTTCAGTGTTTTCCAGTCTGAAAAAAAAAGAGCAAAATGTCATCAGTCCTGCCTGGACGTCTACACACAGGTGTGTGTCTGTCTGCATCTATTTCTCACGCTGATGTGCGATCCTCTGCTGTTTATTGCCCCTTAGTTATTTCAGCAGAAAGCACAGCTTTTCCTTTTAGATCAAGGCCTTATTACCTTTTCACTTAGATCTTTTGCCTTGCGACACCCTCTTGCAGCACGCAGGTTTCTTGCAGTGTTCCAGGACTGCAAATGTGCATGGCCGTCTCCACACCCTGCCCATGAAACACGGCTCTGAGCCGTTTCCTACGGGGAATAAACTGTCATTTTTCACCACATTAAATTTTATAAGTTTCAAGCGAATGGAAAATGGATTTTATTATTTTTTCTCTTTCTCTCTCTCTCTCTTTTTTTGCCACGAATGTTTTATGGCTGCAAAAACAGAATTTGTGGTTTCAACTGTTCAAGTCTGATGCAGAAAGCTGCAGTACCTCTTATGTAACCTGATGGCCTGAATAATTATCAAAATATTTTGCTTTCCACCCTTTCTAAGCTTTAGCAGCAGAAAAAAAAAATTAGTGTATGCAACCTTTTGACCACAAAATAATAATAATGAGAAAGCCCTTTTACCAGGGCTGCTTCTACACCCACACACTAAAGACGCTGTAACTGGGGAAAGTCAGTTCTCAAGCTGCACCTGTGTTCCTGCTCTTATTGGGAACTACCTTTTGCAAGGAAGAAAACAGAGCCCACGAGAAGAACAGTCAGGGTTGAGAGTAAGGGGAAGGAAAGGAACGGAGATCCGGAGCCATATGGTACTGTATCCTTTCTGAATCCAGAAGTCATGCTATGCTGGTCTAAAGAATGATGGGACATAAGATGGTGTCTACCAAGAATAGAATGTCCTCTTAGCTGATTCAGTATAGTATCATCTCAGACTTCATTTCATTTTTAAAATTTTTTTATTTAATTTATCTTTTATTTTGGGGTATACTGGGTCTTGGTTGTTGCTCCCCGGCTTTCTCTAGTTGCAGCAAATGGGGGCTGTTCTTCACCGTGCTCGGGCTTCTCCCTGTGGTGGCGTCTCATTGCAGGAGTCGTGCTGCGTGGGCTTAGTTGCCCTGAGGCATGTGGGATCTTCCCCAACCAGGAATCAAACCCGTGTCCCTTGCACTGGTGGGTGGATTCTTAACCACTGGACCCCCAGGGAAGTCCCAGACATCATTTCAGTACAGGTGAGCTTCACTTTGTGACATCTGGGATCCAGAATATTATGCTGGAGAATAAATTCTTATAATGAATTCTATAATTTATATATGAACTCTAAAGTGTCCTGCTCTAATATAAATACCACCCCCACTCCCCAAAATGAAAGAAAACTGATCTGTTTTATCTATTTCGGTTTTGATTGTTTTCAAACAATCAAATGGTGACTGCAGCCATGAAATTAAAAGACACTTGCTCCTTGAAAGAAAAGTTATGACCAACCTAGACAGCGTATTAAAAAGCAGAGACATTGCTTTGCCAACAAAGGTCCGACTAGTCAAGGCTATGGTTTTTCCAGTAGTCATGTATGGATGTGAGAGTTGGACTATAAAGAAAGCTGAGCGCTGAAGAATTGATGCTTTTGAACTGTGGTGTTGGAGAAGACTCTTGAGAGTCCCTTGGACAGCAAGGAGATCCAACCAGTCCATCCTAAAGGAAATCAGTCCTGAGTATTCATTGGAAGGACTGATGCTGAAGCCAATACTTCGGCCACCTAATGAGAAGAACTGACTCATTTTAAAAGAACTTGATGCTGGGAAAGATTGAAGGTGGGAGGAGAAGGGGCCGACAGAGGATGAGATGGTTGGATGGCATCACCGACTCAGTGGACATGAATTTGAGTAAACTCCGGGAATTGGTGATGAACAGGGAGGCCTGGCTGCTGTAGTCCATGGGGTCACAAAGAGTCGGACACGACTGAGTGACAACTGAACTGAACTGAACTTATTGTTTTCCTCTTGGCCACATTCTTGTCTCATAAATGCCTTTATTAGAATCATATACTCCTTAGGGGAAGAAAGGGCTTCCCTGGTGGCTTAGATGGTAAACAATCCACCTGCAATGCGGGAGACCTAGGTTCAATCCCTGGGTTGAGAAGATCCCCAGGAAGATCCCCTGGAGGAGGGGCTGGTAGCCCACTCCAGTATTCTTGCCTGGAGAATCCCATGGACAGAGGAGCCTGGTGGGCTACAGTTCATGGGGTTGCAGAGAGTCACACACGACTGAGCGACTAAACCACCAAACCATGCTAGTATGCAACAGAAACTCAAGAAATGTTTCCTAAGGGTGTCATGAACCCTCCGAGTTCTACTTCTAATGTTGTTGTTGTTGTTGTTGTGTAGTTTCTCGGTCGTGTCTGACTCTTTGTGACCCCGTAACCTGCCAGAGGCTCCTCTGTCTATGGGATTCTCCAGGCAAGAATACTGGAGTGGATTGCCATTCCCTTCTCCAGGGGATCTTCCCAACCTAGCGATTGAACCCACTTCTCCTGCTTTGGCAGGTGGGTTTTTCACCACTGAGCCACCTGGAAAGCCCCTACTTCTAATGAATGGTGTACAATTAGCAGATACCCGAGGCTGGTTTTTTTCTGACCCAGAGACTGAAGGGCAATAAGAAATACCTGCCTTTAAACTTATCAGATATTATAAGGATATGGAGTTTCAGTAGCAGATATGACATCAATTTTTAATTCCAAAGACTGTATTACAAGCTATTTGAACTCTCGATGTCTACTTCCTGTTGAGGTGTGTATTTATTTATGGGAGTGTCTTCTTAAGAAAGATGGGTGAAAGAATCGTCTATATAGGATTTCGGATAAAATGTAAGAATATGATATTATCATAGGAGTTATATAAATCCACTAAATTTGATCTAGCCATAGCCTTAAAGAGGATTAATGGAAGAACATAAAATATATTAGATTTGATCATTGCTACCAATGCTTTGGGCTTCCCAGATGGCACAGTGGTAAAGAATCTGCCAGCTAATTCAGGAGACGTGGGTTCTATCCCTGAGTAGGGAAGATCTCCTGGAGTAGGAAATGGCAACCCCCTCCAGTATTCTTGCTTAGAAAATCCCATGGACATAGAAGCCTGGCAGGCTATAGTCCAGGGGATTGCAAAGAGTTGGACATGGTAGTGCACACACACACCCCAATGATTTAGCTATCATTCAAGATCTTGCAAAAGTGGCTCTTTGCAGAGGCTCTGTAGAGTTTTTAATGGATAAGCTCGGCTTTTGAATCTGACGGACGTGGTGTGGAATAGCAGCTTCATTCACTTATAGAATAAGTGAATGACTATCTCTGTGCTTCAAACCCCCCACCTAGAAAGTGTTGAGAGAATCTCTCATTTTGGAATTTATGAGCATATGGAGTGATTCAGTTTGCAAGGTGGTGAGATTTTAAATCATAGACTCTCGAGTCAGGTCACCTGGGTTCATCTTCTGGCCCCTTGCTTACCAGTCAGGTGAACCTGAGCGGGTTTCCCAACTTCTCAGTGGCTCTGCTTAGGACAGTTTTGAGAGAATTGAGTTCAGGAAAATAAAAAAAATCATACCATTTCCTGAAACATGGCATAGGTTGAATACATTTTGGTCACTGTTGTTATCATTATTCTTGTTATTATTATTTATGTTCTATTAAATGGAAGCTACTTTTACTTTTACACTAAACCATCCAGAAGAGACAAATCCCTTTGGAGGAGATGAACACTGGTTGTTTCATTTGTTTTTAAAGAGATGCTTTATCATACTTAGAAAGTTATTCTAATGAAGGAATTGGTTTATGTTCATGGTAGTTTCCAAAAAGGAAGGCTCCGCCCATACTGGGTCTTGCTACGTTATAGCCAGGGGAACTTCAGAAAGGGAATGGTAGTTATTGTTTAGTTGCTAAGTCGCCTCTTTGTGACCCCATGAACTGCAGCACACCAGGCTCCTCTGTCCTCCACCATCTCCTGAAATTTGTTCAAGCTCATGTCCATTGAGTCAGTGATGCCATCCAACCATCTCATCCTCTGTTGCCCCTTCCCCTCCTGCCCTATATCTTTCCCAGCACCAGGGTCTTTTCCAGTGAGTCACCTCTTCGCCTCAGGTGGTCAAAGTACTGGCGCTTCAGCTTCAGCATCAGTCCTTCCAGTGAATGATGCTGTGTTGGAAAATTGTCTCTCTTCCTATTGGATTAACCTCATGCCCATCCACTGTGAATCCGGGTGATTATCTGCCCATGCTGCTTGGTTAACAACAGCCTGCTCTTCAGTGGGTATTGAGTTTGAGGGCCGATGGAGTTTCCTTTTCAAATCAACTCTTTTGGAAATCCTCCCTAATGGAACTTAGTTCCTATGGCCAGAGAACAATGCGACCGAATAAGCCACCAGCTGGAGTGGAAGAGATGGCAAAGCTAAAAGGCATATCTCATTCTGGGGAAAATTAACCTCCCAATTTTGCCCAGTAATTGATTCCATCTGACCAAGGAGTTTCAGTCTCGAGTGTGACTGTCATTTGGATAGCTGGGAAGCGAAAGCCTGTAATTACAGTCAGGCAACCCTGTTATCAGAGCCTGGGGAGGGCTTTCGTCTCTTCCTACCCTCGGTGATCACAGGTGAGCCTGGGCAGGGAAGGGGGAAGGACCAGGGAAAGGAGGCTGGTGGCTCCTTCTCAACAGCGAAAGGCCCCTAAGGCAACCGCGACCCTGGAGAGAGGGTCAGAGGTCTTAGGGAGTCCCCTTGCGTTTTTCCTGATATGAACAGGAAGAGGCTAGAGCTTCCTGCCGGATGCAAATTCTTCTTTCAAGGGAGATGCTTTGCCTGGACATCGATAATAAAATCCTGGGACTGTTACGATTAACAGGCAGTGGGGAGAATTATATCCATGCCATCTCTAATATGCCATTAGCAGCTGCAGAAATAATTTTATTTCGTTCAGATAAGATTTGAGAGCTAACAGTGTGAGCACTGAATTGTACGGAACACGATAAATTAGGTAAAATAAAAATTTACATAGACACACCACTGGGGGCTTCCCCGGTGGCTCATTCGTAAAAAATCTGCCTGCAGTGCAGGAGATGCAGGAGACACAGGTTTGATCCCTGGATTGGAAAGATCCCCTGGAGGAAGGCATGACAACCCACTCTAGTATTCTTGCCTGGAAAATCCCAGGGACAGAGGAGTCTAGCTGACTGCAGTTCATTAGAGTCTCAGAGTCGGACATGACTGAAGCGACTGAATGCACAGACACACACACACACACACACACACACACACACACACACACTCTATTTTACCGTAAGTAAAGTAGAAATACCTAGTGGGAAGCTGCTCTAAAGCACAGGGAGCTCAGCTCAGTGCTCGGTGATGACCTATAGGAGTGGGGTGGATGGGAGAGAGAGGCTTAATAGGAAGGGGACATATGTCCACTTATAGCTGATTCACACTGTTGTATAGCAGAGACTAGCACAACAGTGTAAAACAATTATACTCCAGTTAAAAATTATTGGATTTGTCCTCACCTTCCTTTATGTGTAAAGCAAATACTGTTGAAACTTCTTAGCACTGTTTGACTGTCTTGATTAGACTAAGTGCAAAATCCCCATGGTTTGTCTGCATAACTGATTGTCTTATACAAGATTGAGATGAAGCTAGTAAAAGCAGAATTACTTGTTTGGAAAATATGTCTAGTGGGATGAAGAGGCATGCCTGTAAGCTTTTTTTTTTTTTTTTTTTTCCTAGAGCCAGGACTCCTCTGTAAGGCAAGTAAGGCCTTTGAGTAATATAATGTGCTGTGCTTAGTTGCTCAGTCATGTCCGACTCTGCGACGCTATGCACTGTAGCCTGCCACGCTCCTCTGTCCATGGGGACTCTCCAGGCAAGAATACTGGAGTGGGTTGCCATGCCCTCCTCCAGGGGATCTTCCCAACCCAGGGATTGAACCCAGGTCTTCCGAATTGCAGGCGGATTCTTTACCGTCTAAGCCACCAGGGAAAACCCTTGAGTAATATAATAGTTCCATTGTAAAGATTCAAGAACACATAAAATGTAAAGATTATCAGAACATATAAAACTGGTACACTACCTTATTTATTTGCTTTTTTGATAAATATTTTTGAAAGAGAATTGGCACTGTTCTTTATACACCTATAAATAATTCCAGTAAATTAAAGTGATGGCCTTCATTATTCCATGCAACTATAAGGAATAGGTTTCATCAAAGCTACATTTACTACCATGAAGAGATTGGTTGCCTTGGCAGAATAAATCCTAGTGGCTAGAGAAGAACAACTCTTTTGATACTATTAACTTAATCTCAAATACAGACATAGGTTTATAATTATTATTAATATTTATACCTAATGTGTGCATATTGTTTTAGAGTTGACAAAACATATAGATCACTGGTATTTAAAATAGCTATTGGTGTGAGATGCAAGGGTATGGTTAGATCAATTCAATTACAATTAATTTCTTACTTACCTACAAGGTGCCAGATATGTTTTTGGATCACAGAAACTTTGAAGAATGGCAGAAGTCTGCAAGAAGCTATAAATTCATAGTTTGAGTGTATTCAGAGAGAGCAACGTATGATGAAGATGCATTCTTTACTGTTTCATTCTATGGAAGAAAGAGAACTCAAGCTTTGTCTTCTGAGTAATAATTCTATACATAAGGAATAATCTTCCATTTAGATAAATATCACCCCAAATCCTTCAAAGCATTTTTTTCCCATTTCTAGTGTATGATGGATGAACGTATGTGAAGAACATAGTGAAAACATTTGATTAGTTTTTCCCAAGGTAGCAACTTAAGAAAAAATAAGATGCATAGGCTCTTTCATACCGTCTCTTTAGGAAAGCACAAGACTCCTGCCAAGGCTCAACAAATGAAATAATAAAATATAAGCCTTCACCATCTTTCATTACAGAAACCAAAAGATTGCTGTTAATCTTGAATTTGAGAAGAGTAAACAAAACATATTTCTTCTAGAGTCAGCATAAAGGTAGTGTGTGTGTTAGCTACTCTGTGCCAACACACAAATACTTCTGTTATTAACCGAATTTCTTTTACTCAATAGATTTATTTGTATGAGATAGAATACGATAATTTGCATAGTTGCTCTGGGTGTTAAATGAGGATGTACATGGTTTGATGTGAAAACATTCTGTAGTTGTAAACATAACAGTTCTTGTATCTTTGTATCGCTCATGCTGTATGTACAGACTGCATGGTGAATGAATAGACCATGCTTTCTGTAACCAGTCCAGGACTGCCATTATGTCGAAACCAACTTTTGCTATTCCAGACTAAGCTGTCTATAGTAACCTGCCCCATTGTTTTCAGTATATCCTTATTACGGCGCTTTAGCTTCTGAAAATAAAGGCTGTTGGTCATTGGAGAAGACCCAGGTAAACAGCCTACATGGCTATTTTCCATCTTACTAAAGGGTGTTGGAAGGGAAAGTAAGCCAGAAAGCTGCAGAGTGGGCACCAGGGCAATCTCATTATTGAGGTCAGGTAGCATGTCGTGGGGACCCCTGGAAGGCTGAGTGGCTGGAGAATGGAAAAATCCCAATTAGATGATTAATTTAGGTTCTGGGTGTGCTTTTAGCCTATGGCCATGGAGTCAGAAAAAGAAACAATTACCTCTCAAATTGCCACGCTGGGCCGATTAATTTTTAATTGAGTCTTGTTAAAAGCATGGAAAATTGTGACATATATAACCTGGAGAAAGAGTCCTGACTCAGTGGGAGTCCCTCTTCTCTGGGCAGGAACCTATAGATTTCACCAGAAAGGAAAGTGATTCAGATGGAGCCCGGAGGCAGGGGTTGGCCGTGATGTGGAGGAGATGCTGCTACCTCGGAGAGAAAGCTGGGCCTCACAAGCGTGAGGGGGACAGCCGGTCTTATTTCTTGCCCGTTATAGCTAGGCCGGCCCTGCAGGGGCCTTGCAGACCGGGGAAATTTTCTTTCATGTCCTGAAGTCTCATCGCTCATCTAAAGTCACTGCAGCTTCTTTAAATCTCATCACAGTCTAGAAAATTCAGACTAGACTGGAGCCCAAGTCCTTTTTTTTTTTTTTGGCTCTGCATAGTGTGAGGAGAAAGAAAGAAACAGAAGGAGGAAGGGAGGGAGGGAGAGGGAGAAGGAGAGGGAGAGAGACAAAGAAAATGTCTAATTCCCAGTGAACATAGATCAAACCAGTGGATCCTATAGGAAATCTACCTTGAATATCCCGATGCTAAAGCTGAAGCTTCAATACTTTGGCCACCTGATGTGAAAAGCCTACTCGATAGAAAAGACCCTGATACTGGGAAAGATTGAGGGCAGGAGGATAAGGGCAGGAGGAGAAGGGGGTGACAGAGGATGAGATGGTTAGATGGCATCACCGACTCAATGGACATGAATTTGAGCAACCTCCAGGAGAGAGTGGAGGACAGAGGAGCCTGGCGTGCTGCAGTCCTTGGGGTCACAAAGAGTCGGATATAACTTAGCGACTGAACAACAACAATGTGTATTAAAGCTGGAAATTTTGGTCTAGGTTGAGAAGCAACCTAGGATTGGAGGCGGGGAGTGGAGGTAGCAGGGAATGACTTTGGAGGATGCAGATTCATAACAGGATGCAAGGAACAAGGGAGAATCCCCCCATGGCATCCTGGACTTCTTGAGTTTTCTGAGGCTTTGGGGAGGTAGAACCATAGCAAAAGAGATCTCCTCTGCAGCAAGCATCCATTTGCTGAAAACATTTCATGGCACCTTTTATAGATCTCAAGCATTTCTGGCTCCTTGGAAATCCCAGGCATGAAAGAGCATCTGTAAATAGACCACATGCTGAAGTTATTCACATGGATCTACTATATGCAATTTCATCCAAACTGATGGGCATTATTTCCTTATTAGCTGATTTCTTCTTAAATCTCTGCTTAGCATTTTAAATTTGGTATCAAGGAGATACTAATAAATGACAAGAGGTATTTGCTATCTTATGTAAACTGCATCCTTCCAGGCCAGGGATCAAGCCACTGGTCCAGGAGAAATTACAGAAGCATGTGAATTGGCCCCAGTCTAGTACATATGAAGAGTCTGAAATATTAATGAGAAAGAGCTGATGGTGGTAAATCAGATGGTTGTTCAGGAGCATTCACTCCCTTCTCTTCCTTTCATGGGCGTGGAGTGCTTCCAAGGAAATTGATCTGAGGCATGGCCATGTGGCTTTTCAGCTTCACATTGGGGAGGGCCTATTTCTCCATCTTTCTGTTACAGTTCAGTCATTGACTTGCTATAGCACATAGGATTAGGAGAAAAAGCATGATTTACTTGTATGGTTGGGATTCGTTTTCTTGTTCCTCTGCCATTGCCATGAGACAGTCTTGCCCTGGCTAGACCCCTGCTCCATGTGGAGTGAGAGACATGGGGAGAAGATACAGACTAGCCTGCTGCATGGCTGAACTCGGCCTTGAGCTTGGCCTAGACACTCCCAGCCCCACTGCAGAGGCATAAGAAAGAATCAACATTTACTGATATAAACCATAAAGCTTTGAGAGTAGGTGCTTTTGAGGAATCAGACAACTGGTATACCAACAAAATTAGTATTAGTTGTCTAACAGTTGTATGACCCATGTCAGAATGCATCTCTGGTTTTATAGTCAAATAATATGGATTTTGGGCTTCCCTGGTGGCTCAGTGGTAAAGAATCCACCTGCCAAGCGGGAGCCTCAGGTTTGATCTCTATGTCTGGAAGATCCCTTGGAGAAGAAAATGGCAACCACTGCAGTATTCTTGCTTGGGAAATCGCATGGACAGAGGGGCCTGGTGGGCTACAGTCCATGGGGCTGAAAAAGAAGAGTAGGGCATGATTTAGTGATTGAACAACAACAACAAGTGTGGGTCTTAATCATTTGCAGAGAATGTCTCTGCATTTTCTTCCTATGAGCTGGTCTGGTTTGCTTGAAGCTGGGGACTGCCTTGTGCCCCTGGACAAGTCACTTGGGCCTCTCTATGTCTGTTTCTCCATTTGAGGAAGAAAGGTATTACTTGCCACCTACTTTTCCCCAGAGGTCATAAATTAACAGTTGAAAGACTCTTTGAGATCTCCCATGAAAGGTGCAATTTAAGCAGAAGCATGCCTATTATTTATTTTTATTATCCATTTGAAAATTGAATACTTAGAGCAAATAGATTTTCCAGCCACCAGAAAGGAAGTCTCTTCTTTGCCACAACATATTATGTATTGGGCACCCTCCAACTATAGACTTTATTTCCCATTTATAGCACTAATTTAGATGTTTATGGGTCTGTAAATGTATTCCATTTCTCCTGGGGCTTCTGAATGCCTATAAGAGTCTAATATTTTGGAGCGTGAAATGATGCCTTGAGTAAAGTATAAAATAGGGGAACGAGAAAGACTGGGGAAGAATCGGGTAACAAGGGAGGCACTTTTTAAAAAAGAAAATCATTTTAAATTCCCAGAATTACTCTGCATTGTAGTCCAATTTGTGATTATCGTCTCCCTCATGTAACAAATTATCACATTTATATTGAGCTTCTCCTGAGTGTTCAGCACAAAATTATTTGTGGAAGAGGATATGCTCGTAGAAACAGCTCACACTTACAAACCTTCACTCTGTGCTGGGCACTGTGCTGAGTGCTTTTTTTCCCAATTATTTATGCATTTATTTACTTTTGGCTACACCCAGTCTTTGTTGCTGCGTGGGCTTTCTCTGAAAGCGGGGGCTGTTCTTCTCGTGGTGGTGGCTTCTCTGCTGTGGAGCACAGGCTCTAGGGCACCTGGGCTTCAGCACTTGTGACCCATGGGCTCCGTGCTTGTGGCTCCCAGGCTCAGGAGCACAGGCTCACTGGTTAAGGTGTGCTTGTGTTTGTTGCTCAGTGGCATGTGGGATCTTCCTGGACCAGGGATCGAACCCATGGCCCCTGCTTTGGTGGGCAGATTCTTAACCACTGGACCAACAGGGAAGTCCCTGGGTACTTTTTGATAAGTACTAATCTATTTCTCTCACCAATCTAATGAGATATGCAATATTTTTATCCTTCTTTTAGATGCTCAGAGCGGAGAAGGCAATGGAACCCCACTCCAGTACTCTTGCCTGGAAAACCCCATAGATGGAAGAGCCTGGTGGGCTTCAGTCCATGGGATCGCTGAGTCGGACACAACTGAGCAACTTCACTTTTACTTCTCACTTTTATGCATTGGAGAAGGAAATGGCAACCTACTCCAGTGTTCTTGCCTGGAGAATCCAGGGACAAGGGAGCCTGGTGGGCTGCCGTCTGTGGGGTCGCACAGAGTTGGACACGACTGAAGCGACTTAGCAGCAGCAGCAGATGCTCAGAGAGGCTAAGTGGCTTGCCCAAGATCACACAGAAGTGAGTAGAATCAATGTCCGAACCTAGGTTCTTCTTTCATAAAGTAAATCCAGGCTCTTTACCATCATGTGGTTCTTCACGGTGATGTGGTCTTGCTTATGATGTTTGGGGATGATGAGACCAACATACATTAGATATTTAGCATCTACAATGAAAATCACTGTGATGTCCTCCACATGACTATAGGGAGAGAATGTTGTGAGGGTATATGGAAATTAAAGCCTTGTGCGACATTTCCAGTTAATCTGCAGCTGTTGTTTACTTTTGCAATCTCCTTTCCAACACTGATGTAGATAATCAAGGTTTTAGTCTAAACACAACTAAAATAGCCATTTCTTGATAGACTCAATGGAATTTTTTACGTGGTAATGTACAATAGCATGATTACTTAATTATTGTTCTCACTCATAAGGACTTGTTGTTTATAATGTGAAAGGTGGTTAGTGTTCTGAAGTCTAGTTGAATGAACAAACCTATATACTAACTTAAGGGCTTCCCGGGTGGCCAAGCGGTAAAGAATGCGCCTGTCAATGCAGGCAGCATGGGAGACTCCAGTTTGATCCCTGGGTTGGGAAGATGCCCTGGGGAAGGAAATGGCAACCCACTCCAATATTCTTGCTTGGGAAATCTCATGGACAGAGGAGCCTGGCAGGTTACAATTCTTGGGGTTGCAAAAGACTCAGACATGACTTAGCAACTAAACAGCAACATCAAATACTAACATAAAGTTTGCAATCAAAAGAAGAAAAACAGATGAGGGACTCTTTCTAATTTGGATTCCTGCAGGAAGTCCTAGTCTGTGTGTGTGTGTGTTAGTTGCTGAATCATGTCCGACTCTTTGTGACCCCATTTCCTGTAGCCCGCCAGGCTCCTCTGTCCATGGAATTACCCAGGCAAGAATACTGGGGTGGGTAGCCATTCCCTTCTCCTGGGGAGCTTTCCGATTGAGGGACTGAACCCCGTTCTCCTGCATGACAGACAGGTTCTTTATGGTCTGAACTACCAGAGAAGCCCTAGTCTATATCAAGCTGTAAAAGTCTCTTTTTAGGAACTTGAAAATTCCGATGGCGTTTTCAAAAACATCTCCACATTGTTGAAGTCTCCAAGCGGAGGAGTAATATTTTCATCACTCTCATCTATCCAATAAAATTTTAGGCTTGAAGAGAGAAGAGGTTGCTTCTAGGCCTGGAGCTTCCAACATACTAGGGAATAATTTGAATAATTCTGAACTTGGCTTCCTTAACCATGTGCCCTGGGGGCTCATGACACTTTTAACTACTCTTCTAGTTTTCAGGGACTGGGCTGAGGCCAACTGGCTTGGGCTTCCTAGGGGGTGTGAAATTCCAACTTGGTCAGTGCATTCGATCGGTATGCACCACGTCTCCTTAAACAATGGAAAAATCGTTTTGAGGAGACATATGAAGCTCTCCTGTCAATCAGCCACTGATTAGTTACCATCTCTAAACTATGGTGTATAAAGTAATAGAGGCCTCGATCCCGCCTTGACATTGGGCTTAACGTCCAAGTTATTTAGAGCCAGTGAAACCGTGGCCTGATGTGGGCTTGCAGAGGCCATGTAAGAGGGTGGGTGGAGCTGGGGGTGTCTTCCTTCCCAAGCTTAATTCTGTCCCTGCCACTTGCTAGCTTGTGCGATTTTGGAAAAGTTACTCAACTTCTCTGGGACAGTTTCTTCAGTTATACAACCTGAGTATAATACCTATGTGTGTTTTAGGGATATAATAAATCAATGACCACCAAGGAAGTAGACAATATATTCTATCTATCTATCCATCCACTCATCCATCTGTCTATCCATCCATCTTTCTGCCTGTTGTGTTCATCATTAACCTTTTATCAAAATAACTGCCTGAAGAAGGTTATGCTTAGACTGGGAGATAAATACACCACCGAGAGAATTGTTCAGCCCATCACAGAGCAGAGCAGATCAAGTTTTATCAATTTTTCCAAACATTAAGGGATATATATTATGTTAACACAGCTCTATTTACGGGCTTCTTAGGTGGTGCAAGTGGTAAAGAATCTGCCTGCTAATGTAGGAGACACGAGATGCGCCTTGATCCCTGGGTCGGGAAGATCCTCTGGAGTAGGAGATGCAACCCACTCCACTATTCTTGCCTAGAAAAATCTCATGGACAGAGGAGCCTGGCGGGCTACGGTCTAAGGGGTTGCAAAGAGTCAGACACGACTGAGCAAGTAACTCTATACATGAGAGAAGATCTTTGCAGAGTCTAGAGATTTACTTTGTGGCTCTATACGGAAGAGAGCCAAGGAGTATGCATGCAGCAACATGGTGGAAAAGGAAAACCATATACTTGGTCTCAATTCCTTCTGCTAATGAAATCTTAAGTTGATGTTTAGATCACTCAGTGCAAGAATGGAATGCAGGGGCCTCCCTGTTCTAGCCCGGCAAGCGTGACGCAGCCATCGCTGAACACCCCACGGGGAGCTCCGTACCCATGGTCCATGGGAGGCTTGTGGTCAGTGTCAAGCATCAGAGGCCCTGTGTGTGAAGACCATCCCTCTCACGGCTTCATCCTTCCAGCCTCAATTCTGTGCTCCATTGCCACAAAGAACCAGTAATTCCTTAAAGAAAAATCCAACATCCCGTAACAAATGGCAAATGTGGCTCTTGAGAAAGAGGACTTATTTATGTTTCTGTAGAAAATAATAATGGTACCCAGACAGAGTTCTTTCGCAGACACCTTAGTAAATTGTGCCTTCCAGGGCAGACAGCTAGATCTTTTGCTGGAGGCCAGGTGGCACTGGTGCCGCCGTGAAAAGCCACGTGTTCCTGTGAAGGGGGCTGATCTAAAGAGCTTATTTCTCTGCCCGGGTTCCAGCGGCAGGGCTCTCAAGTGACTTCACTGCAATCAGTATTGCTGACTAATGCCTGTATCAACACCTACGCCGCCACCACCAGAGCTTTGGCGATTTTACGTTTAGTTTGATTTCTCCAGACAGAACTTTTCCACATCATTGGAACTAATTGAGGTAATGGAGAAATTATTCTGGTGCCAGAACACTCCGACTTTCTTTTGCCCACTTCCCCCACCTTGGTATTGAAAGACAACAATGCTCCAGTCTCTCCATGTTTCTTTACAGCAAAAAAAAAAAAAAAAAAAAAAAGGGAGGGGGGAGTTGGTGAGGTCGCTCTTGCACCCAGCCGGCTCTTGGACAATTAGGGCTGGAAAATACACTCTGAGCTCCATCTTTCTTGGCTTCCCAAGTCTGCACACTCTGGCACTGTGGCTGTGCCATTCTCCCGAGATGCTTCTCAGGGGAGATTTGGGAATCCCTCTTCTAATTCTCCAGACTGACCACAAGAAATCTCCCCACCTTTGCTAAAACAACTAGCAGATGGAGACAAACATTTATGAGAACATACTCCACCTTAATTATATGCATTGTCTGCCAATGTTTATAGCGTCTCAGAAGGAGTTTAGAGGTAAGACCGAGCTAGCTGAATATGGTTTTGATTATGGGGATTTGTATCAAAGGTGGGACGGGGCTCTTTACCCACTCCTCGCCCCCTGCTTCATGTTCTTTACTCAAGAAGGTTGACCCAGCCATTTTTTAAGATGGCATGACGTACTGAGAAGCCCCTGGGTTTGCCTCATGTCAACAGTTAGGGGCTCAGCGAGCATTTTGGGGTTTTAATTTTGGTAGACCACAGTGAACCTCTCCGCTGAGGGCCCTGACGGGTTTGGATTTAGGGGGTCCCTGGCAGCGTGGGAGTGTAGGGTGGGCTTCCAACAGTTCGCAGAGGCCTCCGCTTGGCCCTTGAAATGGTAGTTCATATGCAGGAGTGGCAGGGCAGTTACAGATGAGTGGGAACTGTGCACATTCATTTGAGGTCGGAGGAAAGACTCTAGCAAATTCTAAATAATAATAACCCTACAAATAATGTTTAGCTTGCCTATTACCCCTATGTTCCCTTATTTCTGCTTTTTCCTACTCTCTCCAGTTACTAGTCTTCCACACTATCTCTTATTGATCTGCCCACCGAGGAGGGTCACAGAAATAACGCGATTTGAGCAACAGATTGCAAATGTGTCCGAGTTACTCCTGGCCAGCACTCCAGGCAGTGGCCCTTGCAGCTTGGAGCTGAAATGGGTGTTTTGCATTACTTGCTGGATTTTATTTCGCCACATCACCTCTGACCCCTTTTGCAAAGTTAATTGAGAGTTGGCCTTTTTCAAATTGACTGCAGGAAATTGACCTTTGTGTTCACGCTATGTTAGGAAAGGGCTGGATGAAGAGCAAGTCAGGAGGCAAAATGGAAATAATCTGGCCCTCATAGTCACAGTCATGCTCCAGCACCACGTGAAATGAGCACAGATGCCTCGCTGCAATCCTGTAGGCGACGGATCCTGCAGGGCTGTCTCCTTAGAGAACCAAACCATCAATCAGAAAATCTCCTTTTAATTTGCTGTATACTTTGATGACTCAAAAATGAAGCAATCTGTGAGCAGTTTTCAAATTAACATCTATTATGCTTATCCTGCTTTAACTCATTTTTAATCCCTGGTAGAGGTAGCCTTTATGTCTACTTGCTTTTCTTTTCTTTTCTCTTTATTAACACTTTATTTTATATTGGAGTGTAGTTGATTAACAATGCTGTAATGAAAAGTGAAAGTGTTTGTTGCTCAGTCGTGTCCGACTCTTTGCGACCCAGTATACTATAGCTCGCCAGGCTCTTCTGTCCATGGAATTCCCCAGGCAAGAATCCTGGAGTTGCCATTCCCTTCTTCAGGGGATCTTCCCAACCCAGGGATTGAACCCGGGTCTCCCGCATTGCAGGCAGGTTGGCAGAATCTTTAGCGTCTGAGCCAGCAGGGAAGCCTATGTTGTAATAGGTTCAAGTATACAGCAAAGTGATTCAGTTAGACATACACATGAATCTGTTCTTCTTCAAATTCTTTTCCCATTTAGATCGTTACATACATTGAGCCGAATTCCCTTTGGTATACAGAAGTTCTTTGTTGGTTATTCACTTTTCTTTAAATCTTTGAATTTTATATTGGAGCATAGCTGATGAACAAGCTTGTGATCGTTTCAGGTGGACAGCAGAGGGACTCAGCCACACATACACGTGTGTCCACTCTCCCCAAACTCCCCTCCCACCCAGGCTGGCACAGAGCACTGAGCAGAGTTCCCCGTGCTGCACGGCAGGACCTTGGTTGTCCATTTTAAATATGGTAGTGTGCACAGGTCCATCCCACACTCCCTAACTATCTCTCCCCCTGACTCTGAGGCCACTTTGTTAGACTCTAACCCCCGTGGTTGTCTGGCGGGTAAGCATATCTGTTACTAGGGGAAGATTAGAAAAAAAAAATGCCTCCGTTTTGACCTCAACAATCCCAGCCTCCAAATTTGATTCTATTAATAATTCTCTTAGTTATTTTAGGAAAAGTATTTAAAGCCCTGAATCTTAATGCTTCATCTAGAAAATGGGGAAATTTTCAAGAACTAAGACGGCGTGAAGATTAAATGGGTATTTTTAAGAAATTAGCGCCTGGATGCTTAGCACGTGTGCTTTCTTATTCCTCTTCTGTGGGCTGGGATCCCATGGAGAGGAAGGAGACAGTAGCCCGCCTTCTGCAGGTTATGACACTCTTTGGGGGCTGATGGTTTCCTTACGCTTTGCGGGGACAATGAGGAATCTTGGTGAAACCAGCAGTGTTTGAAACGCAATAGGAAACGAACTGTTATTTTTAACTAGAAAGCCAGCATGTGAAATGGCTTCCTAAGTCTCACAGCTGGATTAAATAATTCTGGGTCAGGATCTAGATTTCATGGTCTGGTGGTGAGGTCAGGTTGAGCTTGCAGGCAGGGTGTCTGATTCACTGCTCAAGTCCAGAAAAATCCCCTGTCTCTGTCGCTTCTCTTGATTTTTGTTTGTTTTGTTTGTTTTACCTGTAAAATTTGTATGATGATACTTTTTTTTAACCTCACAGTTATATAAGCATAAAACCAGAAAAATATGTAATGGAGGCATACAGAGAAGTAGATAAAAATTTGAATTTTTATTAGTGAACCAAGATGGAGAGACTCTCCATTCCAGCAGCTTAATTATATTGATAAATTATTAGAAACAAAGAAACACTAGGCAGGCATGGAAGAGTCTTTAAATTTATATATGGCAGTCCAAACTAGATCTTTGTTTAAAATCCATTTATGTATTTGGCTGTGCCAGGTCTTTCTGCCAAGATCCAGGCACAAAGGATCTTGGATCTTCTTTGTGACAGCTGGGATTTTTTTTCCCTCTTTTATTTGCAGCATGTGGGATCCACACTTCCTTGGTGGCTCAATGGTAAAGGATCTGCCTGCCAATGCAGGAGCCTCGGGTTTGATCCCTCTGTTCAGAAGATCCCCTAGAGGAGGAAATGGCAACCCACTCCAGTACTCTTGCCTGGAGAATCCCAGGGACAGAGGAGCCTGGCCGGCTATGGTCCATGGGGTTGCAGAGGGTCAGACAGAACTGAGCACATGGCAGATTGACACGCATGCTGACAAGGCTGCTGTAAGAACTGTTATTTCAGACATGATTTGAGGGTGTGAATTCATGCACTCTGACAATAGGTACTGGTTTCCTTAACTGTTATACAACTACAAGTCCATCCACAGTCGCAATCTAAGAACCTATAATAAAGAATGGATAAAAGACGTGGACAGCAATGTATCTTCAAATAGCTTATTTACGTGAGATTATGCAATGGATTTGAGTCATGGAAATAGCAATAAAGCCTATGACGTTTTAAGTGAAAATGGTACACAAGATCTATATGTATGTGTGTATGTATACGTATCTATATATATCAATGGCAATATAGGCACAGCAATTCTCATATTGAGAAATGGAGTATCTCCTGCCCTGCCAGTAAACAACCGTGTCACAGTCATCGGTGATTCCAGCTCCTCCATGTGAGGCCCTGAGCCTGAAGGGCACTCGGGCAGGAGAATCCCCGCCGTCTACCAGCCAGTCCCCCCAGTGAGCCCCAAGGAGCTCAGGATGTGGAGAAGCACCGGGCACTTGCCCAGGAGAGCTGAGATGCATGTGAGAGGAATGAGTCCAGTGACCCAGACACTTGCATCTTCCTGTTGATAGAAAAGCGCTGAACTCCTTAAGGGGCTGTCTGGTTTCCTTTAATTAACAATAATGTTTTGATGTTCAGGCTACCAGCCCTTATGCAAACTTCTATATATCCTGGCTCCTCCCCTCACCACCTCGGAGCAGTTTTCTCAGGATCACTTGAGATGCTGTCTACCAGGCTTGAAGTCCGAAAAGTTTCCACCAAGGAAAACATAACTGTCAATGTTTAGGTGGTGACTATTTAAGTTGACAATATCAATAAATCTCTCATTTAGAGAAAGAAACAGAAAGGAGAAAGAGAAATCAATTATGTATGTATATGCTAATATATGACTTGAGTAATTATATTTTATCTTTTAAATGCCTTGCACACAGAATATTATTTTAATGTTAGAAGATAGCTAGTGTAAAAGGTAATTGAAGAAAACTACACTACCGTACATAAACTAATGTACTCTGGCTTTCATGCATCCGGCTGCATTTATTCATTCTTTAATGTGGCTACATTTATGCATAATAAGTTGCTAAATGGCCTTTTGGATGCGTTTTATTTGGGAAAAATAATATTGCTACTGCCGCCTTCCATGAAGAAAACTCCAGACGAGCATTAAAAATAGAAAAAAAAAAAAAGCAAGTATTAGAAACAAACAATATAGTTTTCTTTTAGAAACAAAACCTGTGTTTAGAATCCAAAAGTAATGTAATCGCTCTGGAAACTATTACCGTGAGTAATTCCTTGTCGATTAGTTCACGCCCCCAAGTCTCCAGGACATGGTAAACTCTAGCAGGAACAAAGGTTTGGACGGGAGGCAGAATAGTCTTAGATTCTCAGCCCTATCTGCATCTCTGGGTAAGTCACACGCAGGCAGGGACAACATTCTTGATAGCCTCGAACTTCTCTTAAATTTAGACTTTTTTCCATGAACTCTGGGTCTGCCCACCCTTGTTCTGACTTCCAAATTGGTCCTGTTTTGGAACACAGTGCGTTTGGAGGAGTTGCCTTTTGGTCAGAATCCACTTTTACTGTTTCCCATTTTCTTAATAATGCGCCTTCTTCCTGTGGCTCATTTGAAACCCTCGGGCTCCAGTGGGTCTGAGGAGAGGACTGGGTATTTGTGGAGTAAATGGAAGCCAAGTTCAAGCCTGGCTCCTCTCTGCGGGGTGTTCTGGGGGCCAACCAGATGGCGCCTCTCGGGGATTCCTTTATTGCTCTGCACTGAGATGGAGAAGAGTGTGGGAAGTTGTGGACATGTCCCTGCGGCTTCTTGGGCCAACTGATCAGGTATTCTTTTAAGGCCCATTACCTGCAATAATCAAAATGAGAGAGGGACTTCCCTGGCAGTCCGGTGATTCGATCCCTGGTCGGGGAGTTAAGACCCCACATGCCTAGGAGGCAAAAACCCAATCATAAAACGGGGGCAATATTGCAACAAATTCAATAAAGACTTTTTAAATGTCCACATCAAAAATTAAAAAAAAAAAATAATCCTAACTGTGAGAGTCTGCATACTTTGTGATTCACAATTTTGCTCCTTATACAATCAGTGGCCACTCTTGGCTGAGCTAAGCTCAGTGTGACCCACTGAAGACAGTATGGAGCTGGGAGCCACGCAGCCCCGGGCGGAATGTCACTCTGTCACCCAGGAGCCTGTTGCTGAGCCAGACTCAAGTCTGCTTGCCTGTGCCCAGCAAAGCCCATCAACTGACGCTAGATGGTGGTGCAGGGGAGCGCAGCGGTCCCTGCAGGTGCTGAGCAGGCATCCGGGCGGGCCGCCAGCGCTCAGAGCCCTCCGACCCCCAGTGGGTCTCAGGAAAGCGTTTCTTCAAGGCCAGGCGATGGCACTAGTGGTAAAGAACCCGCCTGCCAGAGCAGGAGACGCAGGAGACGCAGGCGCGGTCCCTGAGTCAGGAAGATCCCCTGAAGCAGGGAGCTTGGCAACCCAGTCTGATATTCTTGCCTGGAGAACCCCATGGACAGAGGGGCCTGGCAAGCTGCAGTCCATGGGGTTGCACAGAGTCAGACACGACTGAGCGACTGAGCACGTGGGCACAAGGAAAGCGCATAGCAGAGTGTGTGGCCAGTTCTCTGACTGGCTGACGGCGAGGCAAGAGGGCTGTGTCTCACGGGCCAGCATGATCAATCCTTAGGGTCCCGGTGGGGGCTACTGCGCTTATGGTCATCAAGTAGTGAAAGCCTTCCATTTGGAGGGGGTTTTCGCATCCTAAAGCAGCTCAGGAAGCTGCATCAGATACTGACATCTAGGTGCTTCAGAGAGGAGCTACAGCAGAGGACGTGGGGAGGGGTCTGTCCCCTGGAAAGGTGCTCTGTGGTTACAGTCATGTGACCTGGCGCATTTTGTAAAATGGTGATGAAAGTGCCTCCTCCTCTGGTGTCCCTGGCTTTTCAAGCCCAGGCAGCTCATCTGTGCCCCACATCCCTGCAGAGGGCATCTGTTGAGCTCCAGTGCTCAGGGCATGCTGAATTTCTAGAACCCCTTCTCTCCTGATTCATGGGATGAAGTCTTCTTGGGCATCATCTCCTCCTGGCTTCTAGGTAAAAGCCTGGTGGTGGCATCTGAAGAGTTACAGGCAGGTTGTCATGTCTGCGATTCTCGTTTGACTCCGCTCTCCCGCTTGTGACCAGTGCTGACCCGTTTAACGCAGACCCGAGCTGACCATGCCAGTCTCCTGCTTGAGGCCCTCTTGGTCTCTCCTCTGGTCCAGCTGTCTTGTCCTGTTCTCCGTGTCCCTTCATGTTCTTCCTGGATCTTCTGGCCACCCGTGCTTCACTCCAGGAAGGTCGAACAATCTGAGGTGGCTCCCAATCACTGGGCTGTTATCACTGCCGGAAATGAAGTACCACATGCATGCTCAGTTGCTAAGTCATGACTGACTCTTTGCAACCCCATGGATTGCAGCCTGCCAGGCTTCTATGTCCATGGGATTTCCCTGGCAAGAATACTGGAGTGGTTTGCCATTTCCTTCTCCAAGGGATCTTCCCAACCCAGGGATTGAACTCGTGTCTCCTTCATTGCAGGTGGATTCCTTATCACTGTGCCACCTGGCAGCCCATGAATCGGTTCTCTGTATACACATGTTCCCCTTTTTGGATTTCCTTCCTGTTTAGGTCACCACGGAACATTGAGTAGAGTCCCCTGTGCTGTACAGTAGGCTCTCGTTAGTTGTCTATTTTATACATAGTATTAATAGGGTATATATGTCAATCCCAATATCCCAATTCATCCCATGCTCCGGTTACCCCTTTGGCTTCCTTTATTCCTTCACTTCCAATATAAGTTCCAGGCATGCGGTGACATCTAATCACAGTCTTTTTACCTTACTGGGTCACCAACGTGCAAGGTCACACTTCTGTTTTCCCCCTTCTCAACCAGGGGTAGAACCTGCGGGCCAACCATTTCTGATGCCTGTTTTTCAACAACACGTGAGTAGCGTTGATTTTTACTTTTGTTCATGTAGACCATTTTTAAAGTCTTTATTGAATTTGTTGCAATATTGCTTCTGCTTTATGGTTTGGTTTTTTGGCTGCAAGGCTGACCAGAGATCAAACCCACAACCCCGGCACTAAGAAGGAAGAGTCTTCGTAGTTGGACTGCCAGGGAAGTCACAATTTTCACATCATCAAAAGCAGAATATTTCTGACATGTGAAACATATAGGAAATTCACAATTTTTAGTGTCTGCAAAGTTTCAGAACACAGTCACACCCGTCTGCACATAGGGTATGGCTTCTTGTTTAGTCGCTCTGCCGTGTCCGACTCTTGCGACCCCATGGACTGTAGCCTGCTGGATTCCCATGGGATTGTCCAGGCAAGAATACTGGAGTAGGTTGCCATTTCCTCCTCCAGAGGATCTTCCTGATCCAGGGATCAAACCCACATCTCCTGCTTGGGAGGCTGATCGTTTATTGCTGAGCCATCCGGGAAGCCCAAGCTACGGCTTCTTGTGCTCAGTGACAGAGTTGAGTAGCTATGAGAGAGACCGTGAGGGCTGCCAAGTGCAACACATCTCCTCTTGGGCCCTTTGCGGATGAAGCCTGCTCTGGGGAGCGCATTCCTCGAGATCCAGTTTGTGACGTGCTCAGTTTCACCATCCCAGAGCTTGCTATATGTCTGGCACATAGTAGGTACTCAGTAAACAGTGGATGAACGTATGCGTGAATGAATACGTGGATGAGAGGTGGTTGAAGTAATTTGTATTTCAATATCCCTTCCAATTTTTACATTCTATAACTCTAAAGCACACTGGAGTTCACTAGCGTCTGAAAATTTTTTCTTGCATGCAGACTTTTTATATTTAGATTCTGATCTCCATGAGCATTATTTTGTAAAAGGAGAGCTATGAAATATGATCAGCACCTCTTTAACAATTTATCATTTTTCTTGTTGCTGCTTTTTAACTAGCATATTTTCTCTTTGTTCAATGAGCAAGGTAAATAAGCCAAGAGAAAGCAGTTTTAATCTGCTAGCAAATGAAAGACGCTAAGTTATTCAAGATGGTAGGAAATGGGTGGGTGGGAGGAATGGAAGATGGGGATGGAGTAGCAGATAATTTGAGGATCTGTCACTGTTTTAATAGCTCAGCTGTTATCACTTCAGAAAGGTCCACATTTGGGACCATTTACAGCTAGTGGACATGTGTTGAGAGGTGTATGCAGGATGATACGTCGTGCAAAAGTGAAAGCTAAATGTTTGATTCTTCCTGACCAGAATGCGGACCGAAATGGGAGTCTACACCTGTTCCCTCAAGTGCCTCTCTTCATCGCTAGCAGGTGTCCCACATTCATTCTGGGTGTTTCTACAGGTACTGAAATTGCTCCTTTGAAAAGAAGTCTGGTGAGGATAAGAGGTCAAAATGATACCTTACATCTTTCAGGTTCTACAGCGTCCCAGACTTGGCCTCAAAGAAAGCCACTGTCCTTGCAGCTCTAACATTTGACAGCCTCCTTCAAAACCCAGCCTCATGGATTGAGTTCATCTGGCTTGTGCAAGTAAATTCTCGCATCTCTAAGAAGGACTTGAAATCTGAGAATTCATTATATATATCATGATATATTACATTATATTATACTATTCTTATGTATATATAAGATCCCCTGGAGAAGGAAATGGCAACCCACTCCAGTATTCTTGCCCGGGAAGTCCCAGGGACAGAGGAGCCTGGCAGGCTACAGTCCAAGGAGTTGCAAGGAGTCAGACATGACTCAGCGACCAAACAGCATAAGTGTGTGTGTGTTTGTGTGTGTGTGTATATATATATATATTATATATATAATATATATATATTTATACATATATATATATATATAAATATTTAAGGACTTCCCTGGTGGCTTAGATGGTAAAGCATCTGTCTACAATGAGGGAGATCCAGGTTCGATCCCTGGGTCAGGAAGATACCCTGGAGAAGGAAATGGCAATCCACTCCAGTACTATTGCCTGGAAAATCCCATGGACGGAGGAGCCTGATAGACTACAGTCCGTGGGGTCGCAGAGTCGGACACAACTGAGCGACTTCACTCACTCGCTCATGTTAATATTTATTTATTTATTGGTTGCATCCTTGTGGTACATGCATTCCTAGCTCCCCAATCAGAGATCAAACCTGTGCCCCCTGCACTGGGAGAATGGAATCTTAACCACTGGACCACTAGCATTCAGGAAACGTCCCAGCATTCCTTATTCTAGCTTCTGCTTTCCAATGAAGTGATTTTTCTGGGTATGTCTGTGATGTGACCACTTGTGATGGAAAGGAACGAGTTCTGCCTGAACTCAGAGCAGTGCCCGGCAGTGGCAGGAAGGCCTCCAGCTTGGCTCCTTTCATCTGCCGGCGGATGGCACTGACAGCTCGCTGCTCCATGCGTGACCGCGGCTCTGCTCTAAGAGCTTTCCGTTTACTAACGTTTTTACTCCTCAGAACAGCCCATGACACAGATGCAGAAACAGGAGTACTGGTGACTTGTCCAAAAGCCCATTTAACAGATTTTAAGACACCACACAGCTATGTTCTGCCAGGTACTGTTCTAGGCACTTGGGATACCTTCATATGCAAAACACGTTCGACCCCATCCTTGCGTGGTGTATATTCTCCTATCTAAGATCACAATGCTGGTAACGTGGCAGAGGCGGGTTTGAACTGGGCACTTAAAGACCACTGCAGGGTAGTGCCACTCGAAGTTAATTTCCACCTTCCCCATGACTGTTTCAGCATAGGTTGTGATATTGTGTGTGTGTATGTGTGTGTGCTTTTTGGGGGCTCCAAAATCACTGCAGATGGTGACTGCAGCCATGAAATTAAAAGACGCTTACTCCTTGGAAGAAAAGTTATGACCAACCTAGACAGCATATTAAAAAGCAGAGACATTACTTTGCCAACAAAGGTCCTTTTAGTCAAGGCTATGGTTTTTCCAGTAGTCATGTATGGATGTGAGAGTTGGACTATGAAGAAAGCTGAGCACTGAAGAATTGATGCTTTTGAACTGTGGTGCTGGAGAAGACTCTTGAGAGTCCCTTGGACTGCAAGGAGATCCAACCATTCCATCCTAAAGGAAATCAGTCCTGAATATTCCTTGGAAGGACTGATGTTGAAGCTGAAACTCCAATGCGAAGAACTGACTCATTTGAAAAGACCCTGATCTGGGAAAGATTGAAGGCAGGAGGAGAAGGGGACGACAGAGGATGAGATGATTGGATGGCATCACCGACTCGATGGACATGAGTTTGAGTAAGCTCCAAGAGTTGGTGATGGACAGGGAGGCCTGGCGTGCTGCAGCCCATGGGGTCACAAAGAGTCAGAAATGAATGAGCGACTGAACTGAATGGAATTGAACTGGTCTGTGTGTGTGTGAGCTGAACTAGCATCCTATGTACTATTATCATGTTAGTCAGAGATCCACACCCAAGGATGGTTGTTGGAAGTATATCAGAAAAATGAAATTCCAATTTGATTCTGGATGTGGGTATTATAAGCAGGTTTGTGGCACAAATCCCTACTCAATGCCAGACTTTAGTTAATTACCAATCTGTCTATAAATTAGTAGTTTGTTAATTACCATAAGGGCTGTTTGGCAGGGATGTTTATTTAGAGCATTTAGCTAGAACTTTTTCGAGACCTCTGGACTGTCTTGGTTAGAGGGCATAAGAATCCAGCAAGGGCAGTAGATTTTACCTCAGGGTTGACAACCAAGGATTAATATCTAAAAGGCCTTAAAAAGCCTTATAGCCAGTCCTTGGCTTTGATCATGGTTTCTCAACCTTGGCACTGTTGACATTTTGGGCTGGATAATTCTTTGTCTTGCAGGGGGTTTCCTATGCCTTTCAAGATGTTCAGTAACATCCTTGATCTCCCTTCACCAGATGCCAGGGGAAGCCCTCTTTCCTCTCCTTCTGTTTGGTCAGCTCGTGATATCTCCAGACACTGACAGATGTCCACTGTGGGGAGTGGTGGGGTCAAAATTGCCCTCGTTTAGAGGGTATAGTGATTTGGGACCAGCTCCAAGGACAATGACCTTCTGAAATGGGTTGTTACCATGTCCATCTTGAGTGAATCTTTCATGGATGGATTGCGGTCACTGTAAAGCAGAGGTGCCCGGGCTTTTTGGCACCAGGGGCCGGTGTCATGAAGACAGTTTCCACGGGCTGCTGAGGGGGTGGTTTGGGGTGGTTCAAGCCTGTTACGCTTGTTGTGCACGCTTTTTCTAATCTAGTGTCGCTGCCGGTCTGACAGGAGGTCACAGTTCATGGCCCAGAGGTTGGGGACCCTGCCTTAAAGGATGGGGTCCTAAGGTGTCTTTGGACTCACAAAACACGTCCCCTGAGCTCTTCTGTGCCTCCTTGCTAATAAATGTTTGCATCCACATCTACATATTAGTTAACTGGGGGAACAGACTTGTTTGACTATATGGGTTAATGGCTTTGAGTTAATGAGTTCTTCTACCTTGAACTTCTTGACACTTACTACTGTCTACCATACAGGACCTATGAACTGTGACTGAATTGCCTCTGGTCAGTTCTCATCAAGGTGGACCATGACAAATAACTGATTTGGTTGGTAGGTAGAGTTGGTCAGATCCCTTTAGCATGAAGTTCTAGGCTCCCAGAGATAGGAAATCAGGACTTGCAGATACCCCAAAGAGCAGGGAGGCCCCCTCTCCTGCCCTCCCTTCCCCCGACACACACCTCCTTGGGTTTACGTTTATCACTGACTTGTCTAGAGATGTCCTGAACCACCTTGTGATGATTCTGTCCAAGCTGCTTGTTACTGTCTGAGGCCCATGGTGAAGAACAGTCCTACAGAAGCTCCTTTTTTTTTTTTTCTTCTGGGTTAAAAAGCCCTCCTTTATCTGACTGTTGCAGGAAGATGGACCCCTTTCAGGGCCCGAGTGGCCTCTTGTCTAGCACTAGAAAATGAGTTGTCTGAGGACAGGAGGAGATGCGTGCTGACCAAGCAAGAGATTTTATTGGTAAGGGTCACCCAGGCGGACGCTCTGCCAGATGGCTCGCAGACCCAGGTTCTGAGGTGGTGGGACTCCTTTCTGGGTTGTCTCTGGCCAATCACTCTGACCCAGGGTCCTTCCTGGTGGTGCAGGCATCCAGTACTCAGCCAAGACGGATTCCAGTGAGAAGGCTTCTGGGCGGACGTATGGACTGGCATCTCGCTTTGACCTTTCCCAGACTGTTCCAGTTGGTGGTGGCTTGTCAGTTCCGTGCTTCTTACCAGGACCTCCGGTCGTAAAATAACTCAGGCGGATGGTTACGTGGCGCCTGTCCAGGAGGACGGCTTCCGTCAGCGTTTGCCCTGACGCGACTGTAGGGCTCACGACGACACAAGGCTGAGACTTTGTCTCTGCTCACCGGCTCCCAACCCCTGCACACCCCCGCACCCTCCAGAGTCTCCGGAGTTCATCCACACTTTCTACCAAATGCGTGCTCATCACAAAATACAACATCCATCTGCGGTTTTGAAGTGCCCCGGGGACTCTATACAGACCCCTAAACTAAGCTGGAATCGCCCAGTACTTCCCCACCTCCGTCTCCCTGAGAATCCTCCAGGGGAGCTGCTTCTGCAGTTGAATAACTTTTCAGGGCAGTGGGGTTCCGCTTTCTTGAGCAGAGAGGCCCCCAGCCCAGCGCTTCTTTGCAAATCGTTCGCCTTCGCATCAGCTCCACCAGGCGGCTTTCCGCAGGGAGGCCCTCTGAGGTCCTGTCCTGTGGTCCCCGGGGGCTCTGCGCTGTCTCCCGAGGGGAAAGTTAACGACTTCATTGTGTCTATGCGGGATCCTTAATGAATGGACCTGAATAATTCAAGACAGGATGTCAGTGAAGAGGACACAGCCAACACCTGGGCTGGACAAAGATTTCTTTGGCTACTTTGGGGGCGGGGGCGGGGATGCTCAGTCTTCATTTTACCATATTGTGTTCCCAGCTGCAAACCGTCCAAAAGACAGAGACAGGCTCTTTCCCTTTGGAGGAGACAACTGCGGCTGTCTTTCTCTCTCTCTCTCTCTCTCTCTCTCTCTCTCTCTCTCTGTGTGTGTATGTGTGTGTGTTTCCTTGCCAAGGCAAATTCAGATGATAAATCTGGCACCTTTAAAAAGACACTTATCTTGTATCTTTTAACTCAACCTCAGATGTGAGCCTGAGAAAAATATCAAGCGAGCTACGTTCTTCCCCAGAGTTTCATAATAATGATAATAAAGTAGTCCCCTACCAAGTTCAAAGAGGTTTTCTGCAGGATGCTATGACGGGATCTTTGCAGGGAGGATGGGGGATGCACTAGAATTCTGCTGCTTTGTAAGAAGATGGGAACAGTAAAGGCCTGGCTCACCTGAAATAACCCTGGAACTGAAGTCACCCGTGACAGCGCCCTGGATTTTTGCAGCTAAGATGTTATATTTTATATGAGGGGCTGGGGATTTGATAGCTCTGGAAAGTTTATTTTTTGCTTTTCTTCTGTTAAATCTCAGAAAGTAATAAGATGAAGAACTGAAGTTAGTTCTTTAAATAATTACCAGGAATTTTACAGGAGTGTCTAGAGAGACCTCACAGTGTTTATTTTGATAATCAAAAGAAAGAAGAGATGATCGTCCATAGCAAGGTCTACTTTGCATCTTCAGATTGTTTATCTTAAGATAGTCACCGTTACCATCAAAGCTAGCCAATGAAGTCCTGGATGCTGTCCCCAGTAATATGTGTGAAATACATGTTCAAAGTGTATACAATTTCAGGGAGCTCCCAGACTCCCTGAAGAGCCACGCCTCTCACCCCAGATTCCCAGATCTCTTGGTGACTCTGATCTCTTCCCTGGTGTCTCAGACAGTAAAAAAATCCTGCAATATAAGAGACCTGGATTCAATCCCTGGGTGGGGAAGATCCCTTAGAGAAGGGTATCTTGCATGGGAAATCCATGGACAGAGGAGTCTGATGGGCTACAGTCCACAGGGTCACAAAGAGTCTGACACAACTGAGCAACGACCGCTTTCACACTTTCACTAGTCTCTACAAAAATGAAATTTGTCCTGGGGAAAGATGGTGCCATATTTTCAATGACCATCAAGTCACAGTGACTATGATTTCAAAAATAAATCCATATCCCTAGACCACTTAAAAAAAATTATCTGACTTTAGGAAATGCTGAAAAGACAATTTCAAATATCTCTGTCATGCTCAGTCGTGTCCGACTCTGTGTGACCCCATGGACTGTAGCCCACCAGGCTCCCCTGTCCGTGGGATTCTCCAGTTAAGAACACTGGAGTGGGTTGCCATGCCCTTCTCCAGGGGATCTTCCTGGCCCAGGGATCAAATCCGCATCTTCTGTGTCTCCCGCACTGGAGATTCTTTACCACTGCGCCACCTGGGAAGCCCCTGGTGGCCCTAAAAATGTTGGATAGAGGGGACGATGGACCACAGGAAACGGAGGCCAGGATGCAGAGCAGATCTCGGGTGGCCTCAGTCCGCAAGGGCTCGAAGCTGGGTTTCAGTTCCTGGCCAGAGACTGAGGTCCAGTCTCGGCCGTGAGGGCACCAAACCCTAGTGCCCAGGGCTGTGGTCAGTGACGAGGCTTTGCAGAAAAGAACCCCACAAAGACTGAAGGTGCTGAGACAAGTGAAGTATTCATCAGGAGGAAAAAGAGCACAGTACGTGTGGATAGACTCAGGCGGACTGACCGTCACACCTCTCGAGTCCCCTGTTATGGGTGTTCTGAAGTTTCTGTCCACAGGCAATGCACTCAGATTACTCTCTCTGGCGGTGGGCCCATCTACCTCCTGCCTCAGAGCCACCCTAGTCTCAGAACTCTGTGTGTGTAGAGCCTTCTCCTAAAGTGATCCTGCTCTTGTCTCTTCATCAGCTGCCGACCTTTTTGGCGCCTCGGGACTGGGGCACGGTATCTTCTGTGCTCTGCGGCTCTGGGACACAGCACGCAGAAGAGCTGAGCGCACTCACGGCACTAGTGGTAAAGAAAGAATCTGCCTGCCAATGCAGGAGACGCAAGAGACTCAGGTTTGATGCCCTGCAGGAGGAAATGGCAACCCACTCTAGTACTGTTGGCTGGAGATCCCATGGACAGAGGAGCCTGGTGGGCCATACAGTCCACGGGGTCGCAAAAGAGTCAAACAAGAATGAGCATGCACACAAATTTTAAAACTCAAGGCGGAATATGGAAATCTCTTTCTTTTAGGAAACCACTACATTGCAAATTTTCTGGCCTATGAGCGCTTAACGTCTCATGTAGATCGAGAAAATGTGACAATTCATACTAAAGCGCCATTACAGCCAGACGGGTCTTAGAAAGACTCGAGTTCCTCCCTCCCGTTGGACAGACGAGCAATGGAGACACAGGGCTGAGAGGAGGACGCTGTCTTGCCCGAGTCCCTCACTGAGCTGGTGGCAAAACTAAACACCCACTGCCAGGCTCCCACATGGCAGCTCCCCAGGCTGCCTCCATTCTGAGCATTACCCTGTCAACTGAAATGATTCAAATGCTCCAGCTTTAAATAGGTTCTCGTGATTAAAACAAAAAAAAAAAGAAAAAAAATCAGACTAACTTTCCATGACTCACTTTTCCAAAATGTTTTGTATCAATGTATCATGTACAAGGCAAACCTATGAGCTGCAGCCGGACTGCAGCCAATATTCTCCAAGGCGGAGAGTGCATTTAGGGAAACCTCGGTACGGAAGAATGGGGTGCAGAGTTTCTTTCAGCAAATGGTTGTTTATCAATTCCATGTTTAAGAGATAGAAAAAATTAAGACTTCATGCAAGTGGCAAGAACAAAAGTTGAGATTTCCAGTGAAGCAAGAAACAGGGATTTAAAAAAAAAAATGGGAGTGGGTGGGGTGGGGGTGGGAGGAAGGAAAGGGATTCTTAATGGTATATTGTTTTCAGAGCTCTACCAATTAGCAAATGTCTCATAAAAGGAAAAAAGGAAGAGGGAAGGAATTTCATGCACTGAAATAGCCCCAGTCAGCTGCAAACGCTCCAGGCTTCTGCAGCAAGGCTTTCATCCCCCACCTCCCATCTCAGGCCATTACATCAGTCCAAGTGCATCCTGGGCACTATTGTCATGCTGATGAGCCTGGATTCTCCCACTGCCCAGGGAGACATTCCCACCGCAGACTGGCTCTGGGGCTCATTCAAGCCGCGCTGAATTGCCCTGGAGAATAAAAGATGTGGCCTTAATTAACTGCTGCGCTGGGCTCCCAATCACAGCTTGGTTGTTGTGCTGGCTGTACCCTCTGCTAAAGAGAGCCTGCCAGGGCCCCTCATGCAGACCCAGTGCTGGGAAGGGCGGCTCTCCTTGGGGAGCTGCAGTTGGGTTCTGCCTTGTTTTGAAAATAAAATTTCGCAGGGTCTTATATCTCCCGTGTCCTGTTTTTCGGAAAGAAACAAACCTCAGTGTCCATTGTTATTTCTCTGCCCGGCTGCTGGGATCCACTCACTGCCCGTATCTCTCAGCAAGAGTCTTTCTGTGCTTTCGGTGACCCTGGCAGAGAACTCAACTTTATTCTTAGCGCTGTCTTTATTTCAGTTGAATAGGTTTTGGTGATATTGATACTGGAAAAAATACAAGATTTCTGATTTTTTTTTTTAACCTGTTAAATTTGGGATGAGATCTGTTTCTATGCAAACTCTTCACCGAAAGCTTGGTATGTGTGTGTGCGTTAGTCGCTCAGTCGTGTCCGACTCTTTGCGACCCCGTGGACTGTAGCCCTCCAGGCTCCTCTGTCCATGGGGATTCCCCAGGCAAGACTACTGGAATCTGTTGCCCTGCCCTCATCCAGGGGATCTTCCTGACCTGGAGATCGAACCCTGGATTCCTGCATTGCAGGCAGATTCTTTACTATCTGAGTCACCAGGGAAGCCCACCAAAACTTGCGCATGAAGGCAATGCGTCGGTCACATCTTTTGACTCTGTGACATCTTTTAATCTTTCTGAAAATCGGAACCACGGGAGAGTGGCTTGCTTTTATATAGTTTAATTTTTTTCTTTGATGACTAAAGGGAGAAAGGGTGTTTTTTATGGTGTATCAGACTGCTGAGTTCAGAGGTTTTAAACATGTTCCAGGGACCTCCTAGTGGTCCAGTGCTTAAGAATCTGCGCTGCCATTGCGGGGGGTGAGGGGCAGGTTTGATCTTTCGTCGGGGAACCAGATCCCACATGGAGCACAGCGTGGCCAAAAGATTAAAAAAAAAAAAAAAAAGATGTTCCAACTGGTCGACTTCAATATTCTCTGAGTTCTGCAGAGGATTGTGGTCAAGGAGGCCAATGGCGCTGGGAGAAACTGTCTCGTTCTCTCTGCTTCCCTGAAGTGTGCTGCTGTGGGGAGAGTTAGCCAGACTTCGTGTCTTTCCCTCCTGGTTTCCTGGTGGCTTCTCAAGGTCAGCCTATCGAGCCCTCCACTCCACTCTTCTCTCTTGCAAGTAAAACGGCAGAGAGCCGCAGAGGTCTGGGGATAGGAGAGTGTTCTTGGACATGTTTTCTTCTTAGCATAATTTTAATGAGCAGGTGAGGTTTTGGGGAGATGAGAGATGATGCTGTGTTTTTGCCACTTTTCTGTCCTTCTAGAAGGATCCATTTGCAAGGCTGGTGTTCATGGCCAAGTGTTCCCTTTTGAGTATTTTGGCTACTACAGAACTTGCTTCTGGGCTTCTTAAGTGGTTCAGTGGCAAAGAATCCATCTGCAATGCAGGAGCCACATGAGACGTGGGGTTCCATCCCTGGGTTGGAACGATCCCCTGAAGGAGGAAATGGCAACCCTCTTCAGTATTCTTGCCTGGGAAATCCCATGGACAGATGAGCCAGTCAGGCTGCAGTCCATGGGGTTGCAAAAGAGTCAGACATAACTGAGCAACTAAACAACAGCAATTTATCTTCTAGCTCTGTCTCAGCTGTTCTGTGTCTGAGCTTGTTTGCTGGGTGTGTGCTTCCCTCCAGAGTGGAGCAGAGTGTGTGCCTGATGGTGGCTGGGTGACTGTGCTCTCTTTCCTGAATTCCATTCTAATTTTTTCAGTTCAGTTCGGTTCATTCGTTCAGTCGTGTCCGACTCTGCGACCCCATGGACTGCAGCATGCCAGGCCTCCCTGTCCATCACCAACTCCCAGAGTTTACTCAAGCTCATGTCCATTGAGTTGGTGATGCCATCCAACCATCTCATCCTCTGTTGGCCCCTTATCCTCCCACCTTCAGTCTTTCCCAGCACCAGAGTCTTTTCCAATGAGTCAACTCTTCGCATGAGGTGGCCAAAGTATTGGAGTTTCAGCTTTAACATCATTCCTTCCAAAGAAATCCCAGGCCTGATCTCCTTCAGAATGGACTGGTTGGATCTCCTTGCAGTCCAAGGGACTCTCAAGAGTCTTCTCCAACACCACAGTTCAAAAGCATCAATTCTTTGGTGCTCAGCTTTCTTCACAGTCAAACTCTCACATCCATACATGACTACTGGAAAAACCATAGCTTTTCACCTTTTAAATTTAATTCATGAAATTGTTTAAAACTATTTCTTTTCTTTCATTTTTTAAAAACTGAACCTCAAGGTTCAGGTCAATTATTTCTCCCAGGAGATTTCCCTGAACCTCCAGCTTAAATGTAATGCCTCTTTCCCCTTCATACTCTATACATACTTCGTCTTTGTATTGATTGTGTCATGATTTTTAGGTATTTTAGTCCTAGAATGTAAGGTGCTTATAGTTAAGTTTGAAAGACAATGACCTACCCATCCACATACCATTAGTAGCATATATATACTGCTGGGATGTAATAGGCGTTCAGAAATGTCTTTTTTTTTTTTTAAATTATCTGCAGAGATGTGAATGGACCTAGAGACTGTCATACAGTGTGAAGTCAGAGAAAAAGAAATATCGTATATTAATGGATATATGTGGAATCTAGAAACACGGTACAGATGAACCTATTTGCAGTCAGAAATAGAGACCCAGAGGCAGAGAACAGACATATGGGTACAAGGGGGGAAGGGAGGGGGGTGAACTGGGAGGCTGGGATTGGCACGTGTACACTATTGATACTGTGCATAAAACATCACCAACGAGCAGCTGCTGAAGAGCACAGGGCTCTACTCGGCACCCTGTGGTGACCTAAATAAGAAGGAAATCCCCAAAGAGGGGTTGTATGTATAGCTGAGTCATTTTGCTTTACCGTAGAAACTGACACACCATTGTAAAGCCACTATACTCCGATAAAAATTTAAAAAAAATCTGAAACGTCTTTTGGGAATTGTTCAACTTAATGAAACAAGCATGGTTTGTACATTCACGTTTTCTGGTATCTTCTTTTGGGGGTACTCCTTTGCCTGCCAGGACGTGAACACAGGACAGTTTGGTTTGCAAGTTAAATGCAAAACAAAGATGTCTCTTAAACCACAAAACAGACTAATTTAGAGCCCCAGCCCCTCCCCGCATGGAAAATTTGTTGCTCTCGCATTGTCTTTTCCTAATACACTGACTACCTCTCTTAATACTCGGGTGATCATCTTACCATTTACCATCCAAATGGGACTGTTTCTGAGAGTGGAAGTTGCGACTATTAGTAACTACACAGGAAAAGCAGACGGCTGCCTGTTCCTCTCCCTGGTGACCCAGACTGTACGTCACCCCACTAAGCACTGAGCCTTTACTGTACAACAGGTACGAAGGTGCCTGTGTCTCCCCAGATTCTGTGTTCCTTGGGAGTTAGAGTGGCATTTGATCTACATGAACAGCATGCCTTCCCTGTGCCAGAATTGTATTTCCTGTATGTTGAATGAAGACGCTTTCTAGAGCTATTACTAAGGTGTCATTTTCTTCACCAAAGTGCACACGTAGGGTTCCTGGTGCGTCACTCACTGTCATTCAGCTGCACAGTAAATGGATGGAATATCTGAATCTTAGGGACAAGAAAATATGTTGTTTTTTAAAAAGTTTTCATTTATTTGGTTATGACGGGTTTTAGCTGTGGCATGTGGGTCTTTGGTTGGGGCACGTGGGATCTAGTTCCCTGACCTGGGGCCGAACCAGGCCCCCTGCACTGGGAGCACGGAGTCTTAGCCCCTGGACCACCAAGGAAGTCCCCCCAATTTTTTTTTTTTTTTTCTGTCAAACACCCTGATAAGCCTTCAAAAGTAACTGACAGAAACTAAATACGTGAAACTCTCAGTTCCACAGGATAGAGTGTTTGGATCATGACTTTGACCGTGACTCCAGCTGAATCCAGGGGCAAACGTGGTTATACTGAATTCCTTCTGTAATTTATTCGTTCAGCCTCCTATTTACATAGGAGAGGATGGGGTTTATCATGTATGCGTGCCTGCTCAGTCGTGTCTGACCCTTTGCGACCCGATGGGCTGCAGCCCACCAGGCTCCTCTGTCCATATGATTTTCCAGGCAAGGATACTGGAGTGGGTTGCCATTTCCTCCTCCAGGGGATCTTGTAGACAAAAAGGTCAAACCTGTGTCTCCTATGTCTCTTGCATTGGTAGGCAGATTCTGCACCACTGAGCCATCTGGGAAGCCCTTATTGGGTATGCTGAAGGCCCACTCAAGCCTGCCTGTTACAAATATCGTGTGCTGGGTATGCTCCTTTACCTGCTTATGCCTAAGATTTGTCATCTGTAAAGTGGGAATAAGAATACTTCCCTCCTCCTCCTGCCTGCCTTCTTCCTTCGCCTCTTCATAATCCTGATTATGAAGATGTGACAGCCGTGTCTAGATTGTCCTCAAGGGCCCGGTCTTGTTCATCTTTGCAGCAGGAGCATTCTGAGGAGGAGTAGACACAGGAGGTGCTCAGCAGATGTTTGATGACTAAGGGAGTAAGTGAATGAATGGATGCTCTCCTGTGCGTCTGAAGTCTGCTCTCGCGTTTTGCTTGGATTAGGTATGTTGTAGGTGAAGCCCTGCTTGTCCAGTCTTTTCAGGTGTCTGATTCGTGCATACTTCTGGGAGCAGTTGGAAAGGTCCACCTAGGAGGTGACGGCGCAATGGGGAGGGTTTTGGGGCGGAGAGGCTGACGATGTTGCCTTTTTTCATCCCTTCTGTTGACAGTCCCGGAATCAAATAAAATCCTTTACAATTTTCAGGGAACAAAAGAGTTTCCAACATCTCACCAAATCAATAGATGCGGTTTTAATGCTCTTTTAAAAAAAGTAGAGATTCTTGCAGTGTTTGGTTTAGAGTGACTCAGACATTTTTAGCCAAGGAAATAAAAGAGGCAAATAAATCCACTCGGGAAGATGGCTTAGTGGTCTAGGACTCAGGTTAGAAACGAGGAGACTCCCCAGAGCTGTAAAGTTCAAATGACAGCCACATTGACTCACCCTTTCGTCTTTTCTGAGATGAATTGACTTGCCTTTGGTTTATGATGGGAGAGTCTTTCAGAAAAGGTCTCTAAACACCCAAGGTTTGTCTGCTCTGTTTCGGACATTATAGAACTCCAGAGGCTTTTTTTTTTCTTAGAGAAAATGGTTTGCTGTAATTTGTTTGGCCCCAAATCCTGGTACTCAGCTGAAATGTTGGGAAAACAGAGAATTGGCTTTCTCCTATAGTCTATTAGACACTTAATAAAATACAGATGATTAAGAGACCTCTTTCTGCTTCCCAGAGGAGTGCTTGAGACTGGGTAAGAAATAAAAGTGAAGGAATGGGGTGACATTCAGGACGGTGCTTTAAACTTAAGGCTTAGTGGTATGGCTTGAAAAATAGCTCTTAGAACTTTAAAGCTGACATTGAGAATCATAAAAGTATTTATTTCCAGTTTATTTTCAGACAAAAAAGTAACAACATCAGTGATTTTGCACCTAGGTAAAAGAAATAAATAATGAATAGAAGTGATTATTAGATTATTAGAGATATTAAAGAAATGATTCCTGTTTTTAAAGGAGGTTCAAATCTATAAATAAATGAGACTATTAAATTTCCAGGTAAGATGACTTGAAAATGCACTTAAAAGAGTAGGAATCACACATAAATGTACTTTGACAAAGCATATGCATTTCAGAGATTTAAAAAAAGTTCTCTATGCACTCAAGCAGAAAATCTAGGTTATGTACAAAGGAAAAAAGGAAATTCTTTCTCCTCAGTGATACTTAATGCTAAGATAAGTTTGTAATTCCTGCGGAGCTGGGAGTGATAAAAGCACAGATTCAAACCGTCCATAGCATGTCATGTATGCGCTCAGGAGCGAAAGCAAAACGTTCTCAGATGTGAACGTTTGGAGAATATAAACTATTGGTTGGTCAGAAAGTTCCTTCGTATTTTTCCCTCCACTGTTAGGAAGACGCCCAAATGAACTTTGTGGCCAGCCTAGTACTGGTGTACACTTTTGCTAAAACCCTGTAGACTTACTCTAGGAATATTAGAGGTAAGTGAAATTGACGGAGAAGACATAGCACAAAGGCCGGACGTGGGCACTGAAATCAGGCATTTCTATCATCCAATACAGACGAGAATGAGAGCTCGGCAAATTCATGCTGAACAACTTACATGTAGATATATATTGTATATACACATGTATGGGCTTCCCAGGTGGCACGACTGGCACAGAACCTGCCTGCCAACGCAGGAGTCATGAAAGACCTGGCTTCAATCCCTGGGATGGGAAGACCCCTGGAGAAAGGCATGGCGACCCACTCCAGTATTCTTGCCTGGAGAATCCCATGGACAGAGGAGCCTGGAGAGCTACGGTCCATGGGGTCGTAAAGAGTCGGACACGACTGAGTGACTTAGCGTGCACACAGGCATGTGTCCAGATATGTGTGTATTATACATGAAATGATAAAACAGGCACACTGAGGACCTTCAAAATGTAAAGTAAATAATCTGTGTCAAACAAAACTTGGGAAACATCCCATGATACACACATTCCTTTGGGATCTGCACAGCATTCACGGGAAGCCATGCTCTCCCCGGGCTCATCCAGCTGACGACTGAGCGAAACAGCGGGACTGTGAGGGGCCATTTCTGCCCACTTGTCTTTGCTCCTGGCTCTCCACTGGCTGGCCGAGACGTCTCAGAGCTGCAGGGCAGTCTGGGCCCCTCCCTTCCCCCTTTCCTTTTGTAGGTGTCAGCCCTGGATGAGACTCACTTTCCCTGCTCTATCTCCCTTCTGCCTTGCAGTGAGTAAATCTCTCCACTTCTAGTTCCATCTCTGTGTCCCCTACCTGGAGGACCTGAATTGACACAGAACGATTGCATATGCTAGCCTGTGATGAATTGGTAGGTGGAAAGGGAACATGCACTCTAAATTCTTATCTTGCAGCATGGACTCAGAGGTTCCTGTGTGTGTCTGAGGGCTGAGTCGCTCAGTCGTGTCCGACTCTTTGCGACCCCATAGACTGTAGCCCGCCAGGCTCCTCTGTCCATGGGGTTCTCCAGGCAAGAAGACTGGAGCGGGTTGCCATGCCCTCCTCCAGGGGATCCTCCTGACCAAGGGATCCAACTGAGTCCCTTAGGTCTCCTGCATTGGCAGGCAGGTTCTTTACCACTAGCGCCACCTGGGAAGCTGGACTCAGAGGTTAGAAAAACTTTTAAAAAACAACAATCAAGGGGACTCAAATAGGAAGCATGAGATTACAGGGCAGAGAAGATCAAACCTATAACAACTGTGAGGCGCTGAAGCTCCCATCCAGGTGCAGCAGCATCTTCCGTTTACGTCTTTTATTTATAGCAGACGGAGGACCTCCAACTAAGATGGAGGTCCTGAAACGCCTACGTTCTAGGTTTAGAGCTGTGTCTTTGGAATGTTTTGGTAAATCCTTCCATGAAGGCTTCAGAATGTTTTTCTTTCCCTCTGGGCACATAGTTTCAGTCTAGCTTAGGGGAGAAGGCCTAAAAAAATTCCTTTCAGGCTCTGAATGTCAGCTTCCAGTTGCCCAACTTCTGACCATAGATCTACTTAAGAAAAACACCACCACCAAATCTCTCTCTCTATTCCTCCATCTATCCTTCTAAACATCTGCCCTGTATAGTGGACGCTTGGCCGAGATCCTCTCTTCTCTCCAGGGCACCTCATACACATCAAGTTTATGGAAGATGGCTGGAAGTGCTCCAAGGCGGCCCTTACAATTCAAGGTTACCTTTGCTAGGCTAATGGACTTGCTCAACCTTATGGCGACATTTTATTCACCTGAGGTCTTACTCTGGATCCAATCCAGCTTAAGTTGGTCCTAGGCTGATTAAACACCCCTTGGGTTGGTAGGTCGAATCCGGTCCACGCCAGTCCAGCCGGGTTTCTAAGTCTGCCCCAGTCTGACCTCAGAGCTCACCTGACTCTGCGCCCAGTGGGACGCAGGGCCCAGTCTGAAATCAGAGCCCACGTGACACACGGCCTGTTGAGTTTCTTCCGCCAGCCCCGTCCAGTTCTGGCACGTGTCCAGACTCACTAGAAAAAGAAGCGTTCAGTCTGGCGGCTCATGACCTGGGACCTTCGGAGCCTGGACCCGAGGGACGGCTACATCCATCACCCCCAGAAGCAGAGAGCACGTCCCGCCCCACAGCTCAGCAGGTACCTGAGCCTGGTGGCTCGTTGTTGTGGGGGCTCTGGGGGCTCCTTCCATCCCCTCTTCTGACACCAGCACTGTCCAAAGGGAAACTGAGGCATATTAAACATTCTAAGAGTGTATTTGGGCAAAAATCTCTTTCAATCAGGCAGCATCTGATCAGACTGGAGGCAGCAGGGGCAGAAAGGTAGTTGTAGTGGTGAAAATCAGGTTGGCTTTTGCAAAGTTACTTTCTTTTGGCCGTGGGGGGTGGGCAGTGTCTATCTCGCAGATGATCTAATGATGCTGATTGACTGGTTTGAGATTCATTCCTGGGAGAGCTGAAACTAATTAAGTCTTGATGGCTTAGCATCCATGACTTCATTTTGGGTTCATTGTCTTGTTTTTAACATTGCAGGTCACTAGTTAGGAAGACCTTTTAAAACCCCTGTATAGTCACTTGCCTGCGGTGATGGAAGAGCAGGAGAAGACATTTAAAGAAAGTACTTTATCATTTGCTAGAAATGTGATTGTGTTTTCTACTGGTGATTTACACTTAACTCTTTGCTGGATGAATTAGGCTTTGGCCGTTTATATTTTGACATGTCTATTGTCTAATTCTTTAGGCTTTAAAAGCAGTGTGTGTAATTTACAAAGATGCAGCAATTGTGTAGCAGACTTGTTTGTAGATGGAAGGTTGAAATCAGCAAGGTTAGGGTCCTTAGGCAGTCAGGTGTTGTTTAAAACGGTTCATTTGTCTCTTGCCTTCAGTTCTATGTGATCTCCGTCTCTCCCTCCGTTCCTCTATTTCCCTCTGTCTCTCAGTCTGTCTGCCTTTTCTCTTTTGCACCATTTGTGCACCTGAAATAAAGGACTCCCAGATGACAGGGCTACAGGACAGAAGCCGTCCAAACCCAGGAGGCATTTAGAGGGAGACGTGCTCAGGAACCCCTGTGGGGAACTTGCCCTGTGTGAGAAATGAATCTTCTTTGGGCTAAGGCACCGATATTCAGAGGTTGTTCATTTCAGAAGCTGGTATTAATTATTCTCACACAAGTCTCAAAACTGTTACTCTTCCTGTTGATGCAAGTAAAGAAGCACGCACTTTGCAATTTATTTACACACGTGTTTGTATTTTGAGTCTGCGGGGTCTAGGCTGCTGCACAGGCTCCGTCTCCTGGCGGAGAGCGGGGGCTGCCCCCTGGCGTGGGCGCGTGGGCTGCTCATTGCGGCGCCTTCTCCTGTTGTGGGCGTAGGCTGCAGGCGCGTGAGCTCAGTACTTTGGGCTCCTGGACTCGAGAGTGCTCCTGCAGTAGTTTGGCAGGCGGGCTTGGCTGCCCATCCGCATGTGGCATCCTCCTGGCCCAGGGAGCACACTTGTGACCCTGTACTGGCAGGCAGACCCTCACCCCTGCACCACCAGGGCAGCCCCAGAAATACACACTTCAAACACTGCTCATTTCTTACAGCTTAAATTTTACTCTGTTTTTGTAGAGAAATAACTCCAGAAAGAATGAAGGGATGGAGCCAAAGCAAAAACAATACCCAGCTGTGGATGTGACTGGTGATAGAAGCAAGGTCTGATGCTGTAAAGAGCAATATTGCATAGGAACCTGGAATGTCAGGTCCATGAATCAAGGCAAATTGGAAGTGGTCAAAGAGGAGATGGCAAGAGTGAATGTCGACATTCTAGGAATCAGCGAACTCAAATGGACTGGAATGGGTGCATTTAACTCAGATGACCATTATATCCACTACTGTGGGCAGGAATCCCTCAGAAGAAATGGAGTAGCCATCATGATCAACAAAAGAGTCCGAAATGCAGTACTTGGATGCAGTCTCAAAAACGACAGAATGATCTCTGTTCATTTCCAAGGCAAACCATTCAATATCACAGTAATCCAAGTCTATGCCCCAATGACTAACGCTGAAGAAGCTGAAGTTGAATGGTTCTATGAAGACCTACAAGACCGTTTAGAACTAATATCCCAAAAAGATGTCCTCTTTATTATAGGGGACTGGAATGCAAAAGTAGGAAGTCAAGAAACACCTGGAGTAACAGGCAAATTTGGCCTTGGAATACGGAATGAAGCAGGGCAAAGACTAATAGAGTTTTGCCAAGAAAATGCACTGGTCATAGCAAACACCCTCTTCCAACAACACAAGAGAAGACTCTACACATGGACATCACCAGATGGTCAACACCGAAATCAGATTGATTATATTCTTTGCAGCCAAAGATGGAGAAGCTCTATACAGTCAACAAAAACAAAACCAGGAGCTGACTGTGGCTCAGATCATGAACTCCTTATTACCAAATTCAGACTTAAATTGAAGAAAGTAGGGAAAACCACTACACCACTCAGGTATGACCTAAATCAAATCCCTTATGATTATACAGTGGAAGTGAGAAATAGATTTAAGGGCCTAGATCTGATAGATAGAGTGCCTGATGAACTATGGACGGAGGTTCGTGACATTGTACAGGAGACAGGGATCAAGACCATCCCCAGGGAAAAGAAATGCAAAAAAGCAAAATGGCTATCTGGGGAGGCCTTACAAATAGCTGTGAAAAGAAGAGAAGCAAAAAGCAAAGGAGAAAAGGAAAGAAATAAGCATCTGAATGCGGAGTTCCAAAGAATAGCAAGAAAAGATAAGAAAGCCTTCCTCAGCGATCAATGCAAAGAAATAGAGGAAAACAACAGAATGGGAAAGACTAGAGATCTCTTCAAGAAAATTAGAGATACCAAGGGAACATTTCATGCAAAGATGGGCTCGATAAAGGACAGAAATGGTATGGACCTAACAGAAGCAGAAAATATTAAGAAGAGGTGACAAGAATACACAGAAGAACTGTACAAAAAAAGATCTTCACAACCCAGATAATCACAATGGTGTGATCATTGACCTAGAGCCACACATCCTGGAATGTGAAGTCAAGTGGGCCTTAGAAAGCATCACTAGGAACAAAGCTAGTGGAAGTGATGGAATTCCAGTGGAGCTATTTCAAATCCTGAAAGATGATGCTGTGAAAGTGCTGCACTCAATATGCCAGCACATTTGGAAAACTCAGCAGTGGCCACAGGACTGGAAAAGGTCAGTTTTCATTCCAATCCCAAAGAAAGGCAATGCCAAAGAATGCTCAAACTACTGCACAATTGCACTCATCTCACACGCTAGTAAAGTAATGCTCAAAATTCTCCCAGCCAGGCCTCAGCACTATGTGAACTGTGAACTTCCAGATGTTCAAGCTGGTTTTAGAAAAGGCAGAGGAACCAGAGATCAAATTGCCAATATCTGCTGGATCATGGAAAAAGCAAGAGAGTTCCAGAAAAACAACTATTTCTGCTTTATTGACTATGCCAAAGCCTTTGACTGTGTGGATCACAATAAACTGTGGAAAATTCTGAAAGAGATGGGAATACCAGACCACCTGACCTGCCTCTTGAGAAATCTGTATGCAGGTCAGGAAGCAACAATTAGAACTGGACATGGAACAACAGACTGGTTCCAAATAGGAAAAGGAGTACATCAAGGCTGTATATTATCACCCTGCTTATGTAACTTACATGCAGAGTACATCATGAGAAACGCTGGACTGGAAGAAACACAAGCTGGAATCAAGATTGCCGGGAGAAATATCAATAACCACAGATATGCAGATGACACCACCCTTATGGCAGAAAGTGAAGAGGAACTCAAAAGCCTCTTGCTGAAAGTGAAAGTGGATAGTGAAAAAGTTGGCTTAAAGCTCAACATTCAGAAAACAAAGATCCTGGCATCTGGTCCCATCACTTCATGGGAAATAGATGGGGAAACAGTGGAAACAGTGTCAGACTTTATTTTTTTGGGCTCCAAAATCACTGCAGATGGTGACTGCAGCCATGAAATTAAAAGACACTTACTCCTTGGAAGGAAAGTTATGACCAACCTAGATAGCATATTCAAAAGCAGAGACATTACTTTGTCAACAAAGGTCCATGTAGTCAAGGCTATGGTTTTTCCTGTGGTCATGTATGGATGTGAGAGTTGGACTGTGAAGAATGCTGAGCGCCGAAGAAATTGATGCTTTTGAACTGTGGTGTTGGAGAAGACTCTTGAGAGTCCCTTGGACTGCAAGGAGATCCAACCAGTCCATTCTGAAGGAGATCAGCCCTGGGATTTCTTTGGAGGGAACGATGCTGAAGCTGAAACTCCAGTACTTTGTCCACCTCATGCGAAGAGTTGAATCATTGGAAAAGACTCTGATGCTGGGAGGGATTGGGGGCAGGAGGAGAAGGGGACGACAGAGGATGAGATGTCTGGACGGTATCACTGACTCGATGGATGTGAGTCTGAGTGAACTCCAGGAGCTGGTGATGGACAGGGAGGCCTGGCGTGCTGCGATTCATGGGGTCACAAAGAGTCGGACACGACTGAGCAACTGAACTGAACTGAACTGAGGGGATTCCCATTGCCCCACTCTTGCCTTAAGAGATATTCGGCTCTGTGGGTGGATCAAGTCTAATCTGACACCAATTTTGTTACATACAGTTCTCAGGGCAGAACACTATTATTAGACCAGACATTAGGGAACTGAAAGTAAAGTTTGTTTTACAATAAGGTGTTAGCAGTTGAGATCAGATGAATCTTCATGAGTGCATATTCTTTCATATGACTGTTTTATATGAATATGTTTCCATGGACAGTTTTAGACTATCCAATCACTAAATATCCAGAAAAGGAAATAGAGAAAATTAGTTTCTATGGCCACGTTAACTTTTTCTACATTCTTTAATTCTGTATTTAAAGATTTGGCATGTTTTACTAGATTTTTTAGTTTGCTATCAAAATTTTGGAGTAATATGACAGGGAGGCCTGGTGTGCTGCAGTTCACGGGGTCGCAGAGAGTCGGACACGACTGAGCGGCTGAACTGAACTGCACTGAGACATTGTTCTCACTGGTCTCTTAGGTGAGGGCTCAAAACAAAATTCAGTCACAGAAGTTATTGAGTGTGGTTTTTCCCCTTTCCCCAGCAAAAATGTTAGCTCCTGAAACATACAAAGTCAGTGTTCGTTATTGTCGTTTGCCAGAAATTATCGTTCGTCCCCCTTGGAAGTTGATAACTCCCCAGAATAATCAGAAATAGAAATTCTAATGCTGAAGACTTGGGACACCATATGAGTCATGGGATGCCAATCTTGTTGATAGGAACCCTGTTACACACTCAGGTGTTCCAGTTCAACGAGATGGCATTTCACGTAATTGCTTCTATAGGTTCTAAAGGTTGTCTCTTTATCCTTTACGTTTTATGTGGAAACACTTAAGCTGTCACAGCCTCTCTCAAATCTTATGTGCAAAGTTGGGTTAACAACTCCACTTGTTAGTAAAGATTTAGCAGTCTTGCTTATCTCTACAATTGTAGAGATAAAAGAATACCAATTCTGCACCAGGGCGGGCCTTGCAAGTTGCTTTGGTAGGACTAGGCAGGGAATATATATCCTTTTAATTAATTAAGGAATAAATTACTCTCTCAACATGTTGAGACTTGGTTAAGTGCTGTCTGTGAGGGAGAACAAGCAAACAAAAGCTACAGAATACCCAAATTATTGGTCAGTAAACACGAAATGCGGCCCGTGGACCTTGCCTCTTGTATAGCAGCTGCTAACTAAATGTAAAGGTCATCTCCCCTTTTGACCCAACATTATGATCAAAAATGTGAACCCATGCTTTTAAAAATAACTCCTCTGGCACCGAGAGTGACAGAAGAGAGAAAAAAGAATAAGAAAGCAGAGTCATAAGTTTCACTGCTCTTCCTGCCAATATATACAAACCGACATCCAGAACACAGCTCATTTACATGCCTGTTTATTTTGCTTTCATGGCTGTCTAGAAGCCGAGACCTTTCTCTTTCTGTACACCGGGACAAAGAGATGTGAAGATAAACCTGGACGCAGCCGAGCTCCCCGCAACGTCTTCAACCTTCCATCCCCACCTTGGCGAATGCCCTTATCACCGAGGGGCTTTGGTGTACGTGTGGACGGGTCACCAAAGATTTGGAGAGCATCCTCTGAGTTCTTTTGTTTATTAATATCAGATTGGAAGGTTTTGCCCTAAGAGTTACAAATCCTGCTTGGTTTTAGGAAGATTTGCAGTAGGTGGAAGGAACACAGCAGGGGATGGAATCGTTTCACGGGAACAGAAGCTTGGGATTGGCGGGGCTCGTGGAGGAGGTCACAGCATCCCTGAGCAGCAGGGGATGGGGAGAGATGGAGGCTGATGGTTTCTGTCCCCATTGTTGTTAACAAGCACTCTGCATTGGAGATGGCTCCAAGCACTTTATGAACATGAGCATATTGGGTCCTAGTAACAAGTCCTGTGAGGTGGGTATTGTTCCTATCCCCATTTTACAGATGATGCTCATGAGGCTCAGAGAATTTACGACACTTGTCTGAGGCCACACAGCATGTACGTGAAAGGCCCTGCTTTGAGCCCAGAGACCGTAGCCCCTGACGCCTCTGTTCTTCCACCTCTGTGAGCCCATTCCCCATCTTCCTGCCCCCGTGAAGCTCCCACTCTGGGAATTGGGAGCTGTTTTCCTCCTCCGATTTGAGCCGTTCCTTGACCAGGTTTCTCTCTTCACACTGAGTTCCTGTCATCCCTGTGGGGATGGAGGTACTGATTCCTTAGACCCGGCGTCAGGCTGGCCTTGCTTCTAAGGGGATTTTCAGAAATTGAGTCTTCCTGAAATCAGTTCTCTCTTTGACAGCACGCTTTTCTCTCCTTGAGCTGCTGGTTTCTCTCTCACATTCTGCTTTCAAACGACTGCCTTCAGTTGCCATTCCATCTTTTGGAACCTGTCAGGCGCTAATTTCTCTGTTCTCGTCCCGCCTCCTCCCTTCCTCCTTTAAAAATGAATGGCAGCGGTTTGAGTGGAAATAGAAAACCCTTAGAGGAAGTAACAACAAGGAGGCCCAGCACTGCCTCAAGGAGGAGGAAAACTCCCTGGGGAGAGCTTTTATGTTTTTCAAGAAGAAGGCTGCATACAGGCTTCCCTGGGGGTCCAGTGGTTAAGACTCCACACTGCCAGCGCGGGGGGCATACGTTCCATCCCTGGTCTGGGAACTAAGATCCCGCATGCCACTTGGCCTGACCAGGAAAAAAAGAAATGTCCACATAAATCTCTACAAACTCAGCCTTGAACACAAGCTAGAACAAGCTTTGAAAAACTGCTTTAAACGTGCATAACCAACAACCAGTGGACAGAGTGGTTAATCCTAGGATTGCTCTGCTGAAACGAAAACTTGGTGGCGAGATGGGTGTCGTGTGCTTTGGAGGTTCCTAGCCAGCTCACATGTATGCCCTGGAAGAGAATTGCCATGAACAAAGTGCTGTTAATCTGCTGTAGAAGCAACAGGTCCCCAAGGGCTTCCAAATAAAACAGGCATCTATTCTCCAGGTCGGCAGCTCCTTATGTTCATGGTACTTTGTGCCACTGCAGACTCTCAAGTAAATGGAACACCTTCCTTGGCGTTTTATTGCCCTTTAAATGGATGGGTCCAAACAGCCTGAACCCTCACGGTCTGGCCACCCCTGATCTATCTCCTGTCGTCCTTTGATCCGTCACCATCTGCAAACTCCTGATCTGTTCAGCGCCCCCCTTGAACTCCATGACTCCTCTGTATTTTAATTTCTCTCTCATTATTCATAGTCCACTGGGCTTTTATCTTTGCACTCACTCTTCCATCCTTTTGGAATTCGTGCTCCTACCCTTGCTTCTGCACCATTTTTCACACAGCTACTTCCGCTCATCAGCCTGGGTCTTACCTAACCCTCGGGAGCCTTTCCACCCAGCCCCTCTCTACAGGGATCAGGTGCCTGGAGTTTGTTTTTCCTCTCAGAGGTTTATCCCACACGAGCATTAAATTGGTCAAGACACTCTTCAAAAAGAAGAGTTTTTAATACGTGTGCTGGGACAGCAGGTGTAAGTCAGGCATGCCCAGGGAAAGCTGGTCTGCCTCGTCAATTACTTTGGCATTTCTCGAGTTACTTATTTCCCCCACCGTTTATAACTTACAGAAACGGAAGAACTGTTGCGTGTATGTTGTTTTTTCATTTGCTGCATCTTGTTGCTTGATGCATGATTGGAGCTCAGAAGTAATTGACTATCGTATGTAACAGCAAATATGTAAAATATACATACAAAATAGTAAAATAATGTATTTATAAACAAGTGTTTCACAGCAAGATACAAAGTAATCTGTGTCTATCCCGGCTGTCTGTCAGGCAGTGACCTGGCCACCGTAAACTGAGGTTCTGGTTTTTGTGGTCCTCATCTCTGGGTGAGGGTGACTGAGGCACAAAGAGGTCCAGTGAAGCGAAGATTCAGCCTCATCAGTCAGACACCTAACCACGGGTTTCAGCTGTGCGGTCCGGTGTTTGCCAGCCTCCTTGGCAGTTGCCAAGAGTCATCTTAACATGCTGTTCTCTTTGATTTGTCTCCATTGGGTCCAGTAGTCAATATAGGTCATTATTCATGTGACTTACAGGGAGGAACCTGAGGAGAATACAAAAACAAACAAAACAAAACAATCCACATTGTAAGGTTAGGGGAGATGTTGGAAGGAAAAAAAAGGGAAAAATCCCTAAAAAACTAGACTGGATGTGTTTGAATGAGAGTCTTTCTGGCCAGGAATTGTCAATTAGGACCAAGCTAGTTGAAATGCTGCATAGAATTTGAACAGATGCTGTGTAGCTTCTGACATTAAACATCATCAGCATGGCTCTTAATAAGTTTCCAGCTGAAGGGGTCGTTCCTGTGATCTGTGGGACAATTCTGCACCTGAGCCAATATTTCTCTTTCTCCTTGTCAGTCTTGAAGGTAAGGTAAGTTCACAGAGATCCTTAACAAATCGAAACAGTGGCATTTGTGTCAGATGACTTCTGCCTTTGTAGCTTCTAACTGGAGTTGCTTTCAACATATAGGGATTCTGTTCTCCTTTATCTCTTTCTAGTTTGTATTGAATGGAACTCATGCTCTGATCTAAGACAAAATACATACCTCAAGCCTCCTGCCCTCCTGTATCACTCAACATAGCTATGTGGATGCCATGCGTTAGAACTGTTTTGGCTTTTCATCTTTCTGCATATATCATGCCTTCCCATTGTAGCACGTTATAACCTGATTGGGAGAAACTATGATTGTCCTCTGGTTCCAAGAATAACCAAACAAGGCTCAAAATACCAATCTGATATTATCCCAGGCTAAGCTGGGTTGGAAACTGAACACAACTGAGCTCATAAGCCTTTTAGTCTAAGGGGAATATGGTGAGGGTCAAGGCGGGGGCACTGGAGTCCTCACAGTGTCCCGTAAGTAAGACTTTGCCCATAGAGCTAGTAGTTAGAGGGCAGTTTTGGTCATTCAACATCAGTGTTTCACAACTTCTAAGATACTTGCCAAGTGTGTGAATGCTCATGCTTTTCTGCTGGAAAGCTGAATGAAATAGAAAATATTAAAAAATAAATGACAGACTTGAGAATTCCCCAATATTTTTCAGGGAAGGGGGTTATAGGTTAGAGCCCACATTACTTTTTAAAGAATTCTACTTTAAGACCTATTGAGATATTTTAATTATATTAGAGACTTAATTACCATTTAAGGTCCAATTTTAGGGCTTCCCTTATAGCTCAGTTGGTAAAGACATTGCCTGCAGTGCAGGAGACCCGGGTTCGATTCCTGGATTGGGAAGATCCCCTGGAGAAGGAAATGGTGACCCACTCCAGTAGTCTTGCCTGGAGAATCCCATGGACAGAAGAGCCTGGCAGGCTACAGTCCATGGGGTTGCAAGAGTTGGACATGACTTAGTGACTAACCTCCCCTCTCCCACTCCCAGTTTTAAGTCACTGGAAGTTTATTATTCTTTCCAAAACAAGTTTTTATTTTGCTACAATTTTTAATTATAATCTTTGTTTTAAATCTTAAGATGTTGGAGTGTATGTCATCAGAAGTGGACTTTGTTTTTATTTTTGTTTTGTCAAAGGAGGGACATAGGAATTCTTAAATTTTTAATTTAAGCTTAACAAACAGTCAATCCTAAAGGAAATCAGTCCTGAATATTCATTGGAAGGACTGATGCTGAAGCTGAAACTCCAATACTTTGGCCACCTGATGCGAAGAACTGATTCATTGGAAAAGACCCTAATGCTGGGAAAGATTGAAGGCGGGAGGAGAAGGGGACGACGGAGGATGAGATGGTTGGATGGCATCACTGACTCAATGGACATGAGTTTGAATAAGCTCTGGGAGCTGGTGATGGACAGGGAAGACTGGCATGCTGCGATCCATGGAGTGGCAAGGAGTCGGACACAACTAAGTGACTGGACTGAAAGAATAAAGGGAACTCTCCAGATATTCTCTTTGGTGCTCTGATTTCATGAGCTTTCTCTCTTTGCACAAAGTCACTGAACCCTTCAGGCAAAATTTTCCAATTATTAATATTAGTAGTAGTAGTACTTCTAGTTTCCGGAAATCCAGGGTATCCATAGATGTTCAGACATAGTTGGATGTTGACCAGAATCAAATAATTATACTCCATGTAACTGTATTCTTATTCACCTAATGTAACTAACATGAAAGTTATCATCTGCAAACAAAACAACATGAAAGCAAAACGAAGCAAAAACGACCGTTATTGCGTCTTTCTGTGTCAGAAGCGCGCTGGAGAGCTGACGATTCAAGGATGGATGAGGTACAGTTCCTGAACTTGCAGAATCTGCAGTCTAGCGGTTAAACAGAGATAATCAAATAGCTGTCATCTGGCGCACTGTGTTCTGTAGGGGCATCCCTGAAGGCTCAGCGGTAAAGAGTCCACCTCCAGTGCAAGAGACACAGGTTCAGTCTGTGGTTTGGGAAGATCCCCTGGAGAAGGAAATGGCAACCCACTCCGGTATTACCTGGAGAATCTCATGGAGAGAGGAGCCTGGCTGGCTACAGTCCATGGGATCACAAAGCGTCAGAGATGACTGAAGCGACTAAACAGCAACATGTTCTAAGATGAGACAGATACAGGGTTCTGTCAGAACACTGGTGATGAAGTGGTTGATCTCTCTGAGGGAGTCTTGGGGGGTTATAGAAAGAAAGATAAGCTTTGAGTTAGATATTAGAGGATGAGTGGACTCTCCAGGTAGTCAGGGGAGGCAGGCCATTCCTGGGAGTGGGAGGAGGTCCCCTGAACACGTGGGAAAGATGGGCGGTCCTCCAAGGACAGGGCACAGAGCAGAGGGTCGGGAGAGCGGATCTCGGCAGGAGCACGTGTGCCAAGGGCCTTACAAACGGCACAGAGGCGTTACCTGCGGGGTCCCTGCCAGGTCAGGGGTGATGGGCTAGTGAAGAGGCACCGACCTGAGAGCATGCTGTGTCCATGCAAGTCCTGATTCTGCCGTGACCGGGGGTTGGGGGGGGTCTCCCTCGAGGCGAGTTCTTCACCTTCCTTCTCTCCAAACGAGACGGTCCCTGCAGCATGAAAATTCTAATCTTTAGATTGAGGGTAGTGTTTCATCTGGAGAAATACGAAGCTAGAAAAATGAGCTTTGTTTGCCCCTGAAACTAGAAATACGTTTAAGTCCTACTCCAGTGGCAGTCGCGTCAGCTTATAAACAGCGCTGAATTTATATGCTGTAATCAAGCAGAAGACTTGACGTATAGGCTGACTATCTACAAATACCCTCAGAGAAATATTACAAATGAAGAATGGGACATCTCTTCCTTGAAAAGTGGTAAGAGAAAGAAATAATGGCCTGAGACAAAGGACAGGGCTGTTTTTCTCAGACTAGACTGAAAAGCCCGTCTAATCTCCGGGAGCATCTGGGCTGTATCGCAGACTCCCTCGAGGGGTCGGGAAGGGCTTCTCTAGACGCTCGAGGGCAGGCAGGCGAGCTCTTGACCCGTGGAGGAGGGGGGGTGCCGAAGGAACACGCTGGCCAGGGCAGGAACCTGCGGCCTGGAGTGGGCCAGCAGTGGGCTTCGAGACGCTGAGAGCTGATCCTATCTTACTGGTTCCCAGCTTTCCACTGGCACACGGTGGAAAGCTGGGAACCAGTGAGACGGGATCAGCTCTCAGCGTCTCGAAGCCCACTGCAGCAGGCACCCAGGGTCTCGCTGCCTTTTAGGGAAGAACCTCTGCCTCCACCTCTGCTGTGTACTTGGCAGGGCCGTACTGCTCCACGCACACGGGGAAACTCTGGGAGGGAGAGAGGGCATGTGGGCATGTGTCAGACACTCACGCGGCACCGCAGGCTGCGTGGCGCTCTTCAGCCAACAGGATCGCGATTCAGTCTCCGAGCAGTCCTCCCAAATAAGCAGTGTGTAGTTTTGATGATCTCTCCTTTGTGTAAAACGAAGGACCTGAAGCCCAGAAAGGATGACAGCGCTCAAAGTAAGGGCCGGCGTCAGGCTTTGAACCTGCCATTCTCTGATTCCCAAGGCCGTGCCCGGGTGCAACTTCCTGGGAGAGGCTTGTCGCCAATTCTCTGTCAGATGGGTTCCCTGCTGGGGCGCTGCTTGTCATCTGCTGGAAGATTTCCTCAACAGAAACGGGCCGTTGGAGTCTGTTCCTGCAGGTGGTGGGGCATGCAGCCTGTAATGGCTGACACGTGACCAGCGGAAGGGCGTCCATTTTTCTTTCTTTCTTCAGTTAAGGCTCTGAATTGGATCCAGCTGTTCTTTGATGCAGAGGCCAAAAGACCCCAATATCCTGCTCTTTGTTTTCCTGGAAGTTATTGGCTATTGTTAGCCGTGGAGGCCAGGTCGGAAGCCCTTAAAGAACTAGAAGTTGGGTCCATGGTTAGTGGGGAGCAAGGTCATGGAACAGCAGAGATGATGGTATTTCAAGATGAAGCCTCAGTTTCAGGTCTGACCCAAGCCACGTGTGGACCCTCATGGGCCATCATCTGTAAACAGATCTTAATAGAGAAGCCAACCAGTCCCTGTTCATTTTTCACTTGGAGCAAATAATAATGTCATGATCCTAACAGTAATTCTCACGATTATCAAGTCATTTCTGAATGCTCAACACAGAGCTCAGCTGCTTATGCACGCCATCATTATTGTTTAAATCTCTATCATTTAATGAGCACTTCTTACATCCCACGCTCTTGTACTAAGGCCTTCAGCCTTCACTGCCCTGTAGGGTAAGTGTTGATACAGTCTTCATTTTTAAGGCAAAGAAATTGAGCCCTAGGTTAACCAGCTCTTAATACACGTGATTAGTTAATAACAGGAGCAGGGGGGACTAGGATAGAAATGTTTACTGAGATTCTCAAAGGGCTAGAAAGCAGCTGCGGGAAAATTAAAAATGAAGGGACAAAGAGCACGGTTAGTGAGAGGTCTGAGCAGTGTGCCCGCCTCGTGTACTGTGCCAGCCCTAACCTCTTTTAGCGCCTCTTTTTATCTCCTGGTTTTGCAACCAGAGGGGGCTGACCGTTTGAATTGGCACAGCCTTAGACATGTCTAGAAAAGGGATCCCCAAATTTCCTACTAAATCGGAACTCTGTTGAGGTGAGCAGGCTTGGGCTTTGTCAGGCAATATACCTTTATGGGTCAGCTTGGTTAGAGTAAGAAACTCACTGGCAACCGAACTTGGAACTCAGAAGGGGTTTTCGTCTTCCAAATGTCAGACGTGATAGAGGGCTGCTGCTGAGTCACTCCCCTTTCCAAGGACCAGAGGCATAATCCCCAGCGGAACAATGAGCCGCAGCCCACTGGCGCCCACGGAGCTCACACAATGGGCAGATGTCCGAGCTCCACTGGCCACGGCCCAGAGGCAAACAATAGAGCCGCGGCCAGCTCCTGCTAGAGAGAGCTTCTGAAGCCATGGTATTGCCTTGGCCAGCCAAAAATGCAGTACGAGACCACAGTCATCCACAATCCTCTCACTTCATAAAGAAGGAGAGGACTGGAGGGGTGGGGGGGTCGGGGGAGCTTACGTCCTCCGATGGAGTTTGAGGGAAAGTGCCCCGAGATTCTGCCTCTCTGCCCTTTGGGATGATGGGGTGCCCCAGTTTTAGGAAACATGGGGGCTTACTCCCTGTAGGCTTGGGACTCCATGAAATTAATTGGTCCCAAATAAGAAGAGTGAGGCCCCCCTCACTGCCAGCCTGGGACCCTCACGATCTTTGGTCTTCTCCAGACTCACTCTTTGTTGTAAAGGAGCTCTTTTTTAAGGGGGGAAATGTAGAGAGGTAGACTTGGGAAGGAGGTTTTTATTAAACTCTCCCCAGTCAGCAGTTGTTTTATCCCGTAAAACTGCCTCATGTTAAAGGATCAAAATGACACTGAATTATCTGAGCAGATCCTGTTTCATATCCTCTAAGATGGATGCAGATTCCAAAATTCAGGATAAGCACTTTTTTACAGTTCCTAGAATTCTGTGTATTTGTGTGTTTACATGAAGTGGTACTTCCCTCAAGGTAAATAAAGCAGGTATTAGTTTTCCTCTTTATGGGAAAGATTAGTGATGAAATAACTTGCAAAGGATAGATCACAGTGAATGAGCATCGGAACTGGGGATTTTAATCCCGTCTCCGGGTTATAGGCTCTCTCTGCTGTCTGCAGAGCTCCTCTCCATGTGGGTCCCTCCCTGTTCTCTATCGCTCTGCTCCATTAACGGCCCAGCCTTGGCTCTGACGCCTCCATAAACAGGAGGAGAGTGATGGGGCCTAGGGGAAACCATGTTTGTAAAATTCACCTGGAGCCAAGCAACAGCTTTTGCTTTCTTGGGTGTATTAACTCTGGGCACGAACCATTTGTCCAAGAGGAGCGATTTACTTTTAACTTCATGGAGAGGGGGTGGTTATTTCCTAAGGGATGTTTAGAGGTGACTTTTCTCCAGTGAATAAAACTCTGTCAGTCACACTAAGACACTAAAAACTATAAAGTACAGATGCTTTTGGCTGTGTGGGATCAAAAACATATAAACATAAAAAAAAAAATCACATTTAGTAATTTAAAAGAGGTTTTCTCAGAGCCACTGAATAGCTACACACAGTTCCCTTGGGACATAATTCCAAAAGCTAAGAAGACTTTTGCTAAATGAGGGGAAAATAAAACAGAACAGCACCCCCTTAACTTCGAGAAGACTCCAGCCAAGCCTAGATTTGGAATGGGTTCTAAACCTGGCAAAAAAAGCACTCACCCATCCCTACTGGAAATCTCTCCAGAGAGTCAGTTCCAGCTTTCCAAAAACTTGCAGCCCAAATATGTTTGGCTCCACATCTGAACCTTTGTAATATTTGACATCTATTAGAAATTACCAAGTCAACTTCAGAAACCTAAAATCGAGCCGAACTCGGATGGGTGGGTGAAGGCCAACCAATAAGACGGCCATGTAGCTTAAGCGAACCCCGAACCCGGCCTGAAAGCCCACGGGCAGGCTCATTCACACTCTTGGCACGGGCTCAGGGATCTTTGGAGATATTCATGAGGAAGAAGAGGGAGATCTTGGTTTTCTCTCCTAATCCGTTGCTTCCACACGGCTACTGGATTCTGTGACCTCAAAGGAGCTCTTGAAACTAGGATAACAATGGCCCCAGTGAAAGCAGAGTTCTTTAAAAACAAGGTGATAATTTTTCCTAATCTGAGTTAACCCGGTGGAGCTGGTAACAGAATAAGTGAAGGACTACTTTGACTTCACCGAGAGACTGACAGCTTTTAAGCTGGGAAAACCCAGATAAAGAAAAGACGGAAAAGCACTTACAGATCAGATAAGGTATTAATCCAATCTGGAACTCTCTAGAGAGCAGAGAGGAAGCGGCCAGTTAGAGGGGTCTGGTCTGGCCTAAAAGCTGAGAAGACCCTCGGAGCAGCTGACGGGTGTTTCTGTGTGTTGAGCTGACTGCTCATTTCTTTAAAGGCTGCTGCTTGTAGAAAAGCTGCCTGTCCGCTTTGTCTCTCCTAAGCTTTGGGGGTTGTGTAATCTTACAGCTTGTTTGCCAATGTCAAGGCTCATGGACAAGCTGTCTAAGAAGTAACCTACCCCGTGTCCATTGGAGGCAGCAGGAAGTGGCCGAAAAAGCCGTGTGCCCGGCCCTCAAGCGTTCTGCCACCTAAACAGCAGCATGCCCTTGAGGTAGATCATTTCTCTGAGCCCCAGCGTCTTCAGCAGTAAATGGTTGTTAGAATGTGTTTTTCAGAGTGTTGTCTTAAAAATGGAATGAAATAATGTACAGGCAGTCTCTTAGCACTGTCTGCCATAGGATCCTTTCTAGAAAGGTTATTTAGGTCTGCAAGGAAACGTAAAGTCGGTCTTCCCTTCTGCTCATTCATCGCTTCCCCTTCTCATGTTTTTCCTGGCGTCAGGCAATCTACGCTAATCTCCGCAGCACGGTTTCACGTCGTTATGAGAAGCGCTGAACTTCTAGCCTGCAGTGATCTTCCACCTCTAGATGAAAGCGCAGGAGGAGACAAGACAGTATATATTCATTTTCCTTTCTCTCCTTCCCTTCCCTTCAGCCTGTTTCATGATCCACTCTGCCTGCTTTCCTTGCCTTCCTTGTGGTTATTATCATTAATTTTTTTTTAAGATGTGTGTTTTACCATGTTTGGAATGAATGATTAGCATCTTTACCTGGGCAGGAATGCTGTAAGGTCTAAGCAGTAGCTTTTGACTGATGTTTTGTGACCGACTGAAACACTGATTGCCTCTGTGCAGCATGGGGAGCTTTCAGAAGCCCCTCGTCCTCACCCCGTGTCTCCCACTCTGTACAAAGGCTTCGCCATCTCTTCCAGGTCCCGTTGTCAATAGGCTGATAACGTGATTGCTTTTGCTTTATTATACTTGTGTAGGTACTGTGGCAGCAAACAGAGTGCTTGGCAAGATTAACCAAACTACTGATGAACTGTAGTTTTAATTTGTGTCATTAAAAAAAGCAGGAAAAAATATTCCTTCTCCTACCACTCTGTATTTTTTTGTCATCATAGTTAACCTTAGTCACAGGGCGCAAAGCTCATGTCAGCGTTCAGGTCAGGATGTCAGAGGCTGTCTCAGGTGAAGTCGTTTTCGTTTTCACGGCTACTGGGCTCAGTCTTTGAAAGACGGCATCAAGCAAGTTACCAGGGGACTGGAAGGCCGGGCAGAGGAGCGGCTTCTGGAGGTTTTGATGTTGGGAGTCTGGCGGCCTCTTCTCCCCGGCCTGGTTTTACGGTGTATGAGTGTGTGAAATCGGGCAAGTCGTATAACCTAAGTGGATGCGGTCACCTGGGAAAATGGGCCTGTAAAACTGACCTCTCAGAGCTGTTCCAGGGGTTCAGCGACGTTGCAACGTGTGAGGTGCTTGGTCCAGAGGTGAACACATTTAGTGTTAGATGACCCTCAGCCACTGGTGCTCTCACGGACACAAGTCAGCGGACTCGATGGACATGAGCCTGAGCAAACTCTGGGAGATAGTGAAGGACAGGGGAGCCTGGCATGCTGCAAAGAGTCGGGTGGCAAAGAGTCGGACATGACTTAGTGACCGAACAGCAGTAAAAAAGCCTTGGTGGGGTTGAGAGACGCTAGTGAAGATGACAAGCAGTGGGCAAGACTTTGAGGACTGGACTGAAGTCACCACAGCACCGATCTTCTGCATCACATCCATGACCCACTGGTGACTTCTCTGCTTTCCCCGGTTGCATGTGGAGATGATGCATTTGAAACCTCATGGAGCCATTGGCTTTCTGTGGCTCTAGCTTTGGGGATTTTTGACATGAAGCTCATTTGTCTGCTGGAGAGGCCATCTCTGTGAACAAGAGGGAGATCGAGCCTGAGTCCCAGTGTCCCTCCCCCTCCCCGCCCACCCTGTCTGCGGCCCCCACTCCTTCTCTTCCTGCCTCACAGTCATTTATATAGTCATCTGTGTTTTGAGTACTAATTAGGAATGGGTCGTTTGTTGAGACTGCACACAAGACAGCCCTAACCCACGTGCTCTACATGAGCTTACCAACTGGTAGTCTCGTGGTGAAGGGGAGGGGCGGCCCGCATAGACGTAGAAAAGCAAATACACAGTGTGGTTAGAGCTACAGCGAGTACTGGGTGAGACAGGAGCCTGGATAATAGGGGAGATGCTTCTGATGGAGGATCTGAGCAGAGAGGGGAGGCAGGTGCAGAGCGAGTGCTGTGATCTCCTGGAGGCAGAGCGTGTGGCCGAAGGGGGCCCTAGCAGAGCCTGCAGAGCACCGGCCAGGAGGCCCCGGACGCTGGGCCCCGGACGCGGGGTTGACTCTGAGCAGGATGTGAAGCCCACAGGGGATTCTGAGTGGATGAGGGAGATGATAAAATGTAGCTCTCTGGAGTGCTCTTCAGAATCCCATCTGGGACATGGCTGTAAATGCTGATTAGCGAAGAGCAATCAGACGAGGCATGTTCTCAGAATGGAAATTTCTGCTTTTCCGTTGACTGTTGATATTTAGTTTAAAAACAAACAAGCAAGTGAAGTGCTAGTCTTTCTACTCAGAGATGCAGCTGAGAGCTTTCCCCTCCGTCCTTCTCATTCCCTCTGTTGTCTGTTCTCCTTGGTGTAGGAAGTATTATTCTTCCTGCCCGGTGATTCCATTGAGTCATGGACACTCATTTATTTCAACAATCTATATAAGAAAAACAAGCCCGAGTCCAGGCAGGCCAAGGGTGTCGTTTCAAGTCTGGATGCTTTAAGGCTCACGGGTTGGAGATGGGGAAAGAGCTGACATTCCAGCTGACCGAAAGCAGGGATGAGATGATGTCTCTGCTCAAGTCATCGGGCAAGAGAGCTTTCCCCTTACTCATGGAGGGGTCAGCCCTTTTGTTCTATTCAGGCCCTCAACAGCCTGGATGAAGGCCACCCGCAGGAGGGTCATCTGCTTTACAGACTCTTACCAATTTCAATGTTGATCTTGTCCAAAAAAACCCTCACAGAAACACCCAGCATACTGTTTGACCACATATTTGGGAACCTCGTGGCCCAGTCAAGCTGACGCCAAGCAGCAACCATCACACTGAGCCTTGGGCTCCACGCCTGTGCTGCATGTGTCGGACTGTTGCTGTTCAGTCACTCGGTCGTGTCCAACTCTTTGCGACCCCATGGACTGCAGCCCGCCAGGCTCCTCTGCCCATGGGCTTTTCCAGATGAGAATACTGGAGTGGGCTGCCATTTCCTGCTCCAGAGGCTCTTCCTGACCCAGAGACTGAACCCACGTTTCCTGCGTTGGCAGGCGGGTTCTTTACCACTTGTGGCATCTGGGAAGCCCCGCGCGTTGGACTTTTAATGCTCCTCCCAACACATACGTGTACAGTGCAGTGATGTAGCAGTAGTGAAACAAACACACGAGATATAAATACATCAGCAGATTTGGGGGGAGGAATATTCTCCTAAATGAGAAAGGAACTTAGAAACAGGATTGAATCTAAACTTATGACTTGGTTGAGATTATTTGTCACAGGTTAACATCCACCCACATATGCTGCGTGCACTGAAGATACAGATGCGGGTGTTTTAAATACTTGGCAACGAAAGTCACAGCACACGTGGCACATACATTTTAATATGTCCTGAGTGCGAATCAGTGCCTTAGTAAGCTCCTGATTCATTGCACCTCGGAGTGACCCAGGAACCTTTCAGCACTCCACGTGGCATCCGGCCCTCTTGCCTTGGCCTGGCCCAGAAAACTACAGCTCCCTGCCCCACTCTGCATGCTCAGCAAGGGTGCGGGAGGAGACATTCCGTTCCAGGCAGCCCCGGCTCCGTTTAGAGAGCCCTGGGACAATCGAGGGCTGACGTGTCTTGACTTCGAAAAGAAAGTTGAAAGTGAAGTCGCTCAGTCTTGTCCGACTCTTTGTGACCCCATGGACTGTAGCCTACCAGGCTCCTCCGTCCGTGGGATTTTCCAGGCAAGAGTACTAGAGTGGGGTGCCATTTCCTTCCCCAGGAGATCTTCCCAACCCAGGGATTGAATCCAGGTCTCCTGCACCGTAGGCAGACCCTTTACCGTCTGAGCCACCGGGGATCAAGCGCGTCTTGAGTTCGGACTCTGCTAAATGCCCCGCTACTACTTTTCTTTCCATCTCTCACCTTCCTATAGCAGGAGGGAAATGAGGGGAAAAGGAAGTTGGCAGAAATGCCTCCTCAGAGGAAGAAAATCTCCCTGGACTCAATGTCCCACTTGAGGAGCCCTCATTGCATCTCCTTTGATAATTGATTAACTCTAGGAAAGTGTTAGTTCCTTCAGTCGTGTCCGACTCTGTGTGACCCCGTGGACTGTAGCCCGCCAGGCTCCTCTTTCCACAGGATTTCCCAGGCAAGAACACTGGAGTGGGCTGCCATGCCCTTCTGTGGGGCTCTTCCCCACCCAGGGATCCAGCTTGTGTCTGCTGCATTGCTGGCAGGTTCTTTACCTTCTGAACCCCACTGGTTTTGAACTATCCCACAAGAACTTGCAAAAGTTGGGAGGGAGCAGGGACTAGCAGTGAGAGTAAAGAGGGAAAGAAAAGGAAAGCAGGCGCCTGCATGTGAAAGAGTCGTATGTGGGAGAGTCCGGTGCAGGGCCGCTGGAGTTCAGCGGCTCCGGGCAGCTGGACTCGAGAGCCTGCTGAGCCTGACTCCAGGCCAGAGGTTGAGGCCTGTTGTTTTGAGGTCTGTTGAATTGTAAAGTGCTTTCGGTTTGTACTCGGGAATCCTTTATCTTCTCTGGTTCTCCTCTTGGTTCGGAACATGGGGACTTGGAGGTATTTGAAGCTAAGTTGAAAACAAAGGCTTGTTTTCTGGTTGTAAGAGGGAACTTTATTTTAAAAACAAAAAAAAGTAAGGACCTGTTTACTTGACTCCAAGGAGGGAAATGGAAATGGCGTTAGGGGTGGGCGGTGAGCCTGAGCCGGGCTCCTGGTTGGAAGCGAGTGTCTTTGCAGGCCCCTGCCTGAGGCTGAGGGTGTGCTTGTGTGTGGATGTGCGCTGATAATACGCTGCCTCTGTACTGACTGAGGAGTTCCGTGAAACCGGGACTTGTTACAGAATGGCTGAGCAGTTCTGCGGGTCTCGCCAGGCAGCAGAGGACACCAAAGAGCACTCAGCCCCTCTCCTCCCCCCGTAAGGCGATGCTCCGTTGGGTTGCAGACACCTCCCCTCTAATGTCCTGCCCCCCGAAGTTTCTCCGGTCAGGAAACTCACTATGTGGCACAGGTTTAATTACACATGGTACACAGGCCATTGCCACAAAGTGAACTCCCTCCATGGGAGGAGTTTTATTCTCTTCTTTTCGGGGAAATGGGGGATTTTTAAAGTGCTGGGATGATACTTGTGTATAAAGGTCCAAATATGGGTTTTTCTTCATCCCCTGATGGAGGAGAAGTTTACCCGAGTAAATGTCTCTGTGTGAGAGAGTGTGTGTGTGTATGAGAGAATACTACGTGAGGGTGTATGTGTGTGTGAGAGAGAGGTGTGTGTGTGAGAGTGTGTGTGTGTGTGTGAAAGAGTGTGTGTGTGAGAGAGACAGTGTGTGTGTGTGACAGAGAGTGTGTGTGTATGTGAGAGAGAGTGTGTGTGTGAGAGTGTGTGTGAGAGAGAGTGTGTGTGTGAGAGAGTGTGTGTGTGTGTGAGAGAGAGAGTGTGTGTGAGAGAGAGTGTGTGTGTGTGAGAGAGAGAGAGTAGTGAGAGAGCGAGAGTGAGCAGGGGAGGGCGGTGGGGAGGAAGATGGGCGTGGGAGCCCATGCCTGAGGATGCCCCCAGAACACACAGAAGCAATTCTGGTTGGGTTGTCAGGAGAAGGACCAACTCTGTAGTGTGAGTTATTTAAAATGAAGTCAGCTCAGAAACAGAGAAGGCAATGGCACCCCACTCCAGTACTCTTGCCTGGAAAATCCCATGGATGGAGGAGCCTGGTAGGCTGCCGTCCATGGGGTCGCTAAGAGTCGGACACGACTGAGCGACTTCACTTTCACTTTTCACTTTCATGCATTGGAGAAGGAAATGGCAACCCACTCCAGTGTTCTTGCCTGGAGAATCCCAGGGACAGGGGAGCCTGGTGGGCCGCCGTCTATGGGGTCACACAGAGTCGGACACGACTGAAGCGACTTAGCAGCAGCAGCTCAGGAAACTGTCTGCAGAGACTTACTTGAGCAGTGAAAAGGAAGACAGGAAGCAAGTATATGGATGTGTGTGTGTGTGTGTGTGTGTATGTCCGTGAGCGATGGGATGGGTCTGGGGGGAGGAAGCCCCAGGATGGGCGGATGCAGCAGTTTGTCTGTGTTCCTCTTACCCCACGTTCCGGTCTCTGACAGCGCTCTGCATGCATGTCTGTAGGGTTGGTGAGAAAGCCGGACTTAAGCCACGTTGAGAGAAAACTCAATAATGCATTTCTCTAATAATGCATTTCATCTAATTGCTGATGGTCCCAGTTTTAGAATATCTGGGATTAGGGTAAAGCAGTGTGTCTATCCAGGTTTTTATACAGTGATTCACATCTGTGATTTTTCTTTGACTATTGTAAACCGGGGGTCTGGTTGGTAGACCTTTTTGTTGTTTATTTATCCCTAGTGATGAGTATATCCATTTCTAACCCTGCTAGCAGTGTTATTTTATTTATTTTTAAAAATTGAAGCATAGTTAACTTACAGCATTATGTTAGTTTCAGATATACAACATAGTGATTCATTATTTTTATGATTAGCAGGGTTTGCTCTTCCGTGTGTGTATGCGTTTTGCCTTGCCCTGCATGGCATGCAAGATACTAGCTCCCCACCCAGGGACTGAACCCATGCCCCCTGCAGTGGAAGCACAGAGTCTTAACCACTGGATCGCCAGGGAAGTCCCCAGCAGAGTCATTTTAAATAAAGCATTTCTCTCCTTCTGAAAGGAGTAGTGTATTCTAAAGGGAACAGCAACAACAAAAATATCAATAGCAATAACATCTGCCATCTGTTGAATTTAATTATGTGCCATACTGGAATATGGTAGTCACAACCCAGATTGTCTTCAGACTGCTGGATTCAAATCCTGACTCCGTACTTTACTAGTTATGGGCCCACAGGCCTTTTATCTAGACCCTAGTCTCTTCATCTGTCTCTTTCTCTCTCTTCTTGAATGTCCAGTCGTGTCCGACTCTTTTGCAACCCCATGGGCTATGGCCCACCAGCCTCCTCTATATATGGCATTCTCCAGGCAAGGATTCTGGAGTGGGTTGCCATTTCCTTCTCCAGGGGATCTTCCCAACCCAGGGACTGAACCTGCATCTCCTGTACTGGCAGGCAGATTCTTTACCACTGAGTCACCTGGGAAGCCCCTCTCTTCATCTTAACATGGGTTTAATGTTACTTCCTGGCCTTAGGGGGTGGAATGAGACGATGCAGGGAGACAGCTCCGCGCTGTGCCTGTGCCTGCTGAGCACGACGCAGTCAGCTGTTGGTGCTGCTCTTTCTTCTCAGTTTCGTCTCACCCTCACAGCCACTCTGAAGGATGGATATCATTATGCCCACTTTATAGATTACGAAAGAGAGACTTCCAGACTGAGTAATTGATACAAGTTTATGTATCTTGTGAATAATGGAACTGTGGTTTGAATTTGCATCCGTCATCACCTTTTTGCCCCCAGGCTGGACTACCCAGTAGCCTTTCCTGCGGTCTGACTTCTGAAGACAGCACACGTCTCTTGGCAGATCGGCCCTATGGCAAGAAGAATGCTATTTACTTACTCATGTGAGTTTGTTACTCAGAAGCCAAGCATTTTTCCTACATTGTCTCTAATTACCTTACAAGAGATATATGAAGTTGACTTTCTTATCCCACCTGGGAGTACATGAATAAATAAAGTTTGGAACACTCTAAGCTATTCTGATAATTGTAGGTTGCAGGACTTCCCTGGCGGTCCAGTGGTTAAGACTCTGTGTTTCTAATGTAGGGGACATGGGTTTGTTCCTTGGTCAGGGAGCCAGATCTCACCTGCTTCTCAGCATGGCCAAAAAACAAACAAAAAAAACAAACCAAAACTGTAGTTTCCTCAGGAATACCTGCTCAGCTCCTGCTGCAGGGTCTTTGCATTCACTGCCAGGGGTGTTTGCCCTCCCGATATTCATATGGCTCAAACCCTCAACTTCTTCAAATGTGCTGTCTTCCTTGCTTATCCGGTCCTGACACTTGTCAGTTCCGAAACCTCCTTGTTGAGCTACTACACTTTTTTTACATCACTTGCCTGTACATCACAGCCCATATATTATACTTACCTGTCTACCAATGACATGTCTCTCCTCACTAGGAAGTTAGCTCCACAGAGCGGGATTTTGGTCTCCTTTATTCACTGCTGTAACCACATTACAGAAAAGAAAGTGAAGGTGTGAAAGTGTTAGCCACTCAGTCCCGTCGCTCTTTGCCGCCCTGTGGACCGTAGCCCACGAGTCTCCGTCCATGGGGGTCTCCAGGCAAGAACACTGGAGTGGGGTGCCATGCCCTCTTCCAGGGCATCTTCCCGACCCGGGACTGAACCTGGGTCTCCCACATTGCAGGCGGATTCTTTACCCTCTGAGCCACCTGGGAAGCCCACTCCCAGAGGAGGGGGTCAGACAAACAGAGGGCCCGTGACAGCTGCTTCTCTAATTAGTGGATGGATGGACATTCCCTCACGTTTTCCAGCCGTGGTAAGCTACAGGGCCTGAGTTTTCTAACTGCCGTCCTGGCATATTTTCTACCGTGTGCATCACCTTGGGACCTTCAATCATTTGATACTGGACTCTTCATGCAGTCTACTTAGAGTCATCTTTACAATGATTTTTTTTTTTCCTTGAAAAAGGGTGCTGTGGAGGGCAAGGGTGGTGCAAACGATAAGCTAAGCTGTCATTTGACGCAGACCTTACGTTGAAAGTGTGTAATCCACACAGAGCTGGCTGCTCTCTGTTCCGTTTCCACACTGGGCCGCGTTCAGATGAGCACCAGCCCAAAGTGACATTCATTGCAAAGACGTTTTTAATCTTGAATGGTATAAAAAATTGGTATGTTTTTATTCCACTTAATACACACTCCAGAATTTTCGAAAATGGGCCACTCTCACTTCATATACATACTCCCTGCCTACCAAGTCAGGTCCCTCTCGCGTTCCACCCACCCCACATATTCTCCCTGAAGCTCCTTTTTCCTTTTTCCCCTCTCTGCCTCCATCCGACCTTCCAGATGGACTCTGTTGTGTTTTTTTTTTTTTTTTTTTTTACAAGGGATTCCTTTCTCTTCCCACTTGACTTACCCAGCAGGTCTGGGCTCCTCTCAGTAATCTCCCCATCCATTACCCGGATCCTCACCGCACAGGGTCAAGAATCTGCAAGAGAGTTCAGGGGAGGAACAGTGATCGTTACTCAAATTCACTTGTTTTTCCTTCTGTCGTATATACTGAAGCCAGTGAGATTAAGCACATCCTCTCTTTTCATTTAGAAGAATGCAGTAATCTGTTAGGTCACATGGAAACTTGTGCCCACCAGCCTGGGGTGATAACCTGAAACGCTTCATGGACCCGCTCCTCTGAGAGATGGGGAGGGAGGTGGGAAGAAGGTCTGAAAGTAGGAAGTTGGAGAGAGGATTTTATGTTTGTTTTATAACATTCTCCAGTCTTAGAAAACTTAAAATGGTTTATGTGAGCTCCAATTAACCTAAACATCTTAACCTGTCAATCATAGCCAGTTTGTTGACCTAAGATGGACAGATAGTAAGATAATTACGAGGGGAAGAAGTCCTACTCCCACCTCTGTTATCTTGGCATTAATTTCAGGGTTTTGTTTTCCAACCTGGCTAAATAACACTGAAAAAATAAATGCACTCTGATCATCTTAGTTCTTTAAAGGCATATATATGTTTAATGTTCTTTGATTTTTGTTTATGGCAGAGATTCACGACTCCCCGGCTTATCTCTTCAAACAGCCTCTTTCCCTATCCTGCCTCGCTTTTGGTTTTTGGGTCTATTTTCCTATTTAGTAGTCCCCGTTTCTGAAGTTGTCTTTGTGTGGCTGTTGCTTTTTTTGTTTCTGCAGAAAATAAGGGAACAGCAATTAGTAAGAAGGGTTTCCCAGGTGGCACAGTTGGTAAAGAATCTGCCAGCCAATGTGGGAGATGCAAGAGACACGAGTTTGATCCCTGGGTTGAGAAGATCCCCTGGAGAAGGGAATGGCAGCCCACTCCAGTATTCTTGCCTGGAAGACCCCACGGACAGAGGAGCCTGGTGGGCTCCAGTCCATGGGGTCACAAAGAGTCAGATACAACTGAGTGCGTATGCGTGAATGAATACATACACACACAATTATTTAGGAAAGTCAAAGACACAGCCTCTGAACAAGTCTCAGCTCTTGGGATGGGATGGACTGAGGCCGTGTCTCATGAAGCTCCCCGATTATGTCTCTGGGGCCAGGGGTACCATATTGGGTTCCTAAGGAAGGTTCTAGAAACCCCCCCTCTGGTTTGCCCAAAGGAGCGCCACACCTCTTCCTCTTCCTCCTCACTGGCAGAGATCTGGGGCTCCTCCTGTATCCTGTTCCACGCAGTTTCCTCTCTGGATCAGTCTTGTTCAGGCCTGTGGTTGGGACACTTAAGTCCTTACCCTCTGAGACTGTAGGCTCTAAACTGGAGAGCCGAAAGACAGTGCCACTTCAGGGAGGAAGGGGAGGACACCTTGGCAGGCGATGCTAGGCGCTTTTTGGGGCGGCCCGGCGCTCTGGCTCATCCATTCTAAAGCCCCACTGGACCCATCATCACACGTGGAGGGGCCGGCAGCTCTCAGTGACAGACAGGCGAGCCCTGGACTGGACCCCACAGCTGATAGTCCTCACCCCAGGTCAGCCTCCAGCCGCGGTGACTGAAGACAAAACCATTTCATCCTTCTGCACAGTGAAGTGGTTAGCCTAAGGAGTCAGTGAGTTTATTGATGATGTGTTCTATGAAGTGTGAATTAAAGACCTTTCCCTCTGTTCTACTACAGAGAACAGGCTTTCCTGGGAGCGCACTGCACAGGCAGAGGGAGAAAGTTAAGTATTGTTGTAGCTTTGGGTTTTGTTTTTTGTTCTAATAGCTTCACTCTGACTGAAGTCCTAGGAGTGTGTGACCCACTGCAGTTGGGCCCCTCGCTGCTCTCCTGGACAAGCTCTGGTCTGGGAGTTAAGAGAGGGCGTCTGGGCTCAGGATGGAGCCCCTCGCTGTTAGCCGTGTGGTGGAGAGCCAGAACGTTAATCTTGGGGTGCATCTGTTTTCTCAGTCATCTCTCATAAAAAATATTTCAGAGGTTGTTTATAATATAAAGAATGTACAAGAGCCTCGTTTATAATAAGCACTCCTTAATGTTATTTATTTCCTGATTTCTGAAAGTCTTAATGAAGACTCACAAAAGCCCCAAAGCAGGCGCAAGAGGGGAACGTGTGGGGTGTTTTGATTCATTCAGCGCATAGTGAGGCCTTTGTGCCTCACGTGACTTCTGCGTGCGGTCAGAGAGGCAGGGAAGAGCACGACGTGGCTTCCAGCTTCAAAGGGCAAGTAGGGAGCGAGTCAGTCAGTCCAATCCAGTCGCTGAGTCGTGTCTAACTCTTTGCGACCCCATGGACAGCAGCATGCCAGGCCTCCTTGTCCATCACCAACTCCCAGAGCTTACTCAAACTCATGTCCATTGAGTCAGTGATGCCATCCAACCATCTCATCCTCTTCTCCTCCCACCTCCAATCGTTCCCAGCATCAGGGTCTTTTCAATGAGTCAGTTCTTCACATCAGGTTGCCAAAGTATTGGAGTTTCAGCTTTAGCATCTGTCAATCCAATGAATATTCAGGACTGATTTCCTTTAGGATTGACTGGTTCGATCTCCTTGTAGTCCAAGGGACTCCCAAGAGTCTTCTCCAGCACCACAGTTCAAAAGCATCTATTCTTTGGCGCTCAGCTTTCATAATAGTCCAACTCTCACATCCATATGTGACTACTGGAAAAACCATAGCTTTGACTAGATGGACCTTTGTTGGCAAAGTAATGTCTCTGCTTTTTTTTTTTTAATATGTCTATTTGGCTCCTTTGCCCATTTATTTTTGGAGAAGGCAATGGCACCCCACTCCAGTACTCTTGCCTGGAAAATCCCATGGACAGAGGAGCCTGGTAGGCTGCAGTCCGTGGGGTCTCGAAGAGTCGGACAGGACTGAGCGACTTCACTTTCACTTTTCACTTTCCTACATTGGAGAAGGAAATGGCAACCCACTCCAGTGTTCTTGCCTGGAGAATCCCAGGGACAGCGGAGCCTGGTGGGCTGCCATCTATAGGGTCGCACAGAGCCAGACATGACTGAAGCGACTTAGCAGCAGCAGCAGCAACCCATTTATTTTGTTTATTTATTGAAGGATAATTGCTTTACAGAATTTTGTTATTCTCTGTCAAACCTCAACATGAATCAGCCATAGGTATACATATATCCCCTCCCTTTTGAACCTCTCTCCCATCTCCTGTCCCATCCCACCCCTCTAGATTGATACAGAGGCCCTGTTTGAGTTTCCTGGGCCATACAGCAAATTCCCATTGGCTATGTATTTTATGTATTCCCATTGGCTATGTATTTTACATATGTGTCTAGCTTGGTCATAGCTTTTCTTCCAAGGAGCAATTGTCTTTTGATTTCATGGCTACAGTCACCATCTGCTGTGATTTTGGAGCCCAAGAAAATAAAATCAGTCTCTGTCTCCACTGTTTCTCCATCTGTTTGCCATGGAGCGAGTCACAGCCCCAGGCCTGTGGTGGCTTCATGATGAGGTGAGAGCAGAGCTGGGCTTGCTGGCCTGGGGTGTAAGACGCAGCAGCCGCGCCCACCGGAGGCGCAGTGAGCTACACCCAGGAGTGAAGTGGGGACACGTAGGACACCTTACACAGCTGATCAGCTGCAGTAGGTTAGTGTTACAGCTGCTGGCTGGTCCGGCGGGTAAGACTCCCTGTTCCAATGCAGGGACTGTGAGTTCCATCCCTGGTCAGGGAGCTACGATCCCACATGCCTCTTGGCCAAAGCAATAAAACATAAAACAGAGGCAATATTGTAACAAAATTCAATAAAGACTTTAAAAATGGTCCACATAAAAATCATCAAAAAAATAAAGTTAGTGTTGCTAGAATTTTTTTTTTTTTTTTTTTTTGGTGGGGCTTGGAGAAGTATGTAATGTATTAGCAAGCAACCTAGGGCGAACCATCGAGATTGTACCACTTAGTCACTTTTGATTATTCCTCTCAGTCAGGGTTCTTAGAGTGTACATGGAGACAGCCTGTTGTAATTTTGAGGGAAAAAAAGCCAAGATGAGTCCTGTTACCCTGAGGTATGGTGTGTCTCTTAAGTTATAAGGATTTGTGTTGGGGAATAAAACAGTAATAGCAGACTGAGCATGTCAGAGTTCTACCAATTTTTTTTTTTTTTTTTTGGCAGAATCACGTGCAAAGGCCAGCTTTGTCAAGTCCATCTTCCCTTCTAATTTTCTTCAGATAAATTAGTAGCTCACGCTCTTATTGGCATGTTGTTACCAAGGAACTGAAGAGATAAAATAAGAAACTGGGAGACAAGTACACAAGCTTCCATATTTTCCTTGCTTACTCGTAGAAACTGATGAGCATCCCTCAGGGCAGCTTCTCATTGGACACAGCTGCGTGTGGTCCCAGTGTCATTTCAGATCCTGTCACCCATGTGAGGTACCCTGTGTCACTCCTGTGAGGTCCTGGTGTTCTGTATGCATGTATGCCTTATGACATTGATATTTCAGGTACCACGTCTGTGAATGGTGTTGAGAGAAGTGAATAACACTAGAGGTATAGATGGAACATGTTAAAAGGAGACTCAACTGTTAAACATGTGAAAAAAAATTAAGTTCACTCTGCAGTTCTTTATCTCTCTACAGAATAACCACTGCTGTGCTGCTTCTGACTGCTGGGTCCCCAGTCCTCCCTCACACTTGAATGTGATGGTAGGTGTTGACCATGTTCCCTGTACTCTCCTCTGATTGCCGACTTGCAGTGATCTTCTTTCACTTGTCTCCTGAAGTCCGGGCCAAGTCCACGTAAAAGTTCCATAAAAAGAAAAGAGAGGAAAGTGAAACCCAGAAAGCGACCTTGAATTCCCAAGAAACCCGAAAATGTCCGTTTTCCACGTGTTTGGCTGTATAAACCCTGGGTGTTGCAATTACCCTGTAGACCTGAACATTACCTGCTGGATCACACCTTATCTTCCTTACAGAACCCTCTTTTTTGTAAAGACAAACATTTCTGCTGATGATGACATAAGTTATTCATCTAAAATCTTTCTGGGAAAACATTTTATTTCCAAGAGTTAGGGAAGAACCTAAGTGCTTCCACCATAACATACTTTGTTTCCTTTTGTTTTTTTGGTCTTTCTCCCTCCCTTCATAAACTTGAGGTCAGCTTACATTTGACTTGACTGAAATTGGGACATCATGCAGACCTTACTGGGGGCAGACTGTGGCTCTTGTGTGGAAAGAAAGACGACCCATGAAGCGAGTTTGCGAACTTTTAGCTTCCCTTGCTCAGGCGTCCAGTTGCCCATTTGGCCTCACTTTTCACATTCTTTCTGGTTCTGTTCTTAGAACCTGAACCGTGGGTTTAGAGAGAATCCTGAGTTTAAATCCCCGGAGTCAAGTAACGCAAATGCACCTACTTGGCAAGGTTGCATTTCTCCACTTTGATTATATCACTATTTTCACATTTCAATTAATGAAATTTTTTTTTTTTTTTTAAAGCCAATGCAGGCAATTAAAAGCATTGCATTCCCTTTGTGCGAGAAGGAAACGTGAAGGTGCTTCTGAAAGGTGAATTCTGTTGTTTTAATTGGAACATCCTGCTGCTGCTGCTGCTGCTGCTGCTAAGTCGCTTCAGTCGTGTCCGACTCTGTGCGACCCCATAGATGGCAGCCCACCAGGCTCCACCGTCCCTGGGATTCTCCAGGTAAGAACGCTGGAGTGGGTTGCCATTTCCTTCTCCAGTGCATGAAAGTGAAAAGTGAAAGTGAAAAGTGAAAGTGAAGTCGCTCAGTCATGTCTGACTCTGTGCGACCCCATGAACTGCAGCCCACCAGGCTCCTCCGTCCATGGGATTTTCCAGGCAAGAGTACTGGAGTGGGGTGCCATTGCCTTCTCCAAAAATAAATGGGCAAAGGAGCCAAATAGACATATTAAAAAAAAAAAAGCAGAGACATTACTTTGCCAACAAAGGTCCATCTAGTCAAAGCTATTGAGCTATTGAGTTATATGAGTTTTTTATAGTTTTTTTTTGTATTTTAATGATTTATCAGCTATATGATTTGCAAATCTTTTCTCCTATTATGTAGGTTACTTTTTCATTTTGTTGTTGTTGGTTTTGGGTTTTTGGTTTTTTTTTGTTTTTTGTTTTTTTTTTTTGCTGTGCAAAAGCTTGCTAGTTTGATGTGGTGGTTTAATCACTAAGTAGTGTCCCACTCTTTGCGACCCCAGGGACTACAGTTGGCCAGGCTTCACTGTCCATGGGATTTCCTAGGCAAGAACACTAGAGTGGGTTGCCAGTTCTTTCTCCAGGGGTCTCCCTAACCCAGGGATCAAACCCACATCTCCTGCTTGGCAGGCAGATTCTTTACCACTAATCCACCTGGAAAGCCCTAGTGATATAGTCTCATGTATTTATTTTTGCACTTGCTATCTGTACTTTTGGTGTCCTATACAGAAAATCATTTTCAACATCAAAGTCAAGAAACTCTTCCCTTATAATTTCTTCTAGAAGTTTTATTTTCAAGTCTTTAGAAGCTCTATACAGTCAGCAAAAACAAGACCGGGAGCTGACTGGCTCAGATCATGAACACCTTATTGCCAAATTCAGATTTAATTTAAGACAGTAGGGAAAACAACTAGACCATTCAGGTATGACATAAATCAAATCCTTTATGATTATACAGTGTGAGTGAGAAATAGATTTAAGGGACTAGATATGATAGAGTACCTGATGAACTATGGACGGAGGTTCGGGACATTGTACAGGAGACAGGGATCAAGACCATCGCCATGGAAAAGAAATGCAAAAAAGCAAAATGGCTGTCTGGGGAGGCCTTACAAATAACTGTGAAAAGAACAGAAGTGAAAAGGAAAGGAGAAAAGGAAAGATATAAGCATCTGAATACAGAGTTCCAAAGAATAGCAAGGAGAGAAAAGAAAGCCTTCCTCAGTGATCAATGCAAAGAAATAGAGGAAAACAACAGAATGAAAAAGATTAGAGATCTCTTCAAGAAAATTAGAGATACCAAGGGAACATTTCATGCAAAGATGGGCTCGATAAAGGACAGAAATGGTATGGACCTAACAGAAGCAGAAGATATTATGAAGAGGTGGCAAGAATATACAGAAGAACTGTACAAAAAAGATCTTCATGGTCCAGATAATCACGATGGTGTGATCACTCACCTAGAGCCAGACATCCTGGAACATGAAGTCAAGTGGGCCTTAGAAAGCATCACTATGAACAAAGTTAGTGGAGGTGATGGAATTCCAGTTGAGCTATTACAAATCCTGAAAGATGATGCTGTGAAAGTGTTGCACTCAATATGTCAGCAAATTCGGAAAACTCAGCAGTGGCCCCAGGACTGGAAAAGGTCAGTTTTCATTCCAATCCCAAAGAAAGGCAATGCCAAAGAATGCTCGAACTACCACACAATTGCACTCATCTCACACGCTAGTAAAGTAATGCTCAAAATTCTCCAAGCCAGGCTTCAGATGTTCAAGCTGGTTTTAGAAAAGGCAGAGGAGCCAGAGATCAAATTGCCAATATCCACTGGATCATCGAAAAAGCAAGAGAGTTCCAGAAAAACATCTATTTCCACTTTATTGACTATGCCAAAGCCTTTGACTGTGTGGATCACAATAAACTGTGGAAAATTCTGAAAGAGATGGGAATATCAGACCACCTGACCTGCCTCTTGAGAAACCTGCCTGGAAAATCCCATGGACAGAGGAGCCTGGCGGGCTACAGTCCATGGGGTTGCAACGAGTCAGATACGCCTTAGCCACTAATCAGCAACAGTAACTGAAGGTTTACATTCGTGTTGCCAGGATCAACAGAAGATTTTTTTTTAATGACATATTTTAAAATAAGTGTGTCATTATCATTTCAACCTATTGTCCAAGAAATGTTTACTCTGGCCATGGGTTAAGGGTTAAATTGAAGCTTTGGGATTCTTACGGTGGTGTTAGCATGGCAAGCGTCCTAGGTACACCAGAACCCGTCCTAAGCCACAGCCACCGTTCACCATGCTCTTTCCAGTACATGGACGCACAGGAAGGGCCCTGACGCTAGTAACTGGGAAAGTCCTATTTCACTCTCGGCCCAGCTCACATCGGAACTCCACATCGCAATACCCTGCTAAACTTGGTCATAAAACAGGATCTGAGGGATGTTTTCCACCTTCCTCAGCTCAGACTCGAATCTGTCCACAACAGATTTCATGCCAGGACAGAAGCAGGAATGGAGGCTGGATGGGCCAGTCTCAAGTGGACACATGAGAGATGCGGGCGGTATCTACTTCTCCATCATCTGTGTGCGAGAGCGTGGAGGGCCCTCAGAGAGAGAAGTGCATCAGCTCGTGTGACCTTTACACAGTAGTGACCAGGCAGCTCCAGGCTGGGGCTCGGCTACTCCCGTGGAACGTAGGTCATGGAAAGTGCTCTTCTCAGAGGGACGGGAGGGAGCAAGGTCTTGAGGGTCTCCTCTGGAAGTCTGTGTGACATGGTTCCTCAGAGGTGTCAACCTCTGGATGTGACCTTTGACTAATTTTCTTGTCTATTTAGCATGTAGATATGTTATTCATCGCACACACTATGATCTGTTGTCGTTCTGTGGCGAAGTTGTGTCCCACTCTTTTGCAACCCCGTGGACTGTAGCTCCTATTCTTGTGAAAAATATTTGAAAATAGAAAGAATGATACCTACAAGCTGTTGATAGTTTGTTACAAGAGACAAAGTGTGAAAGGTAAAAAATAAAACAGTTAAATGACATTTCTTAAATTTCTCACAAGCTGTACTTTGACTCTGGGGAGTCTTAATTTTTCTCATTCTCTCTAGTAACTGTACTTTAATATTTTCCCTATAAATATAAATATATTTCCCTATAAATATAAATTATATTTAATATACCCTTGGAGGAAAGTTTTGTCCCCCTAGAGACAGTTGAGGATGTCTGGGACATATTTTGGTTATCATGACTGTGTAACCGGGGATCGCTCCCGGGGTCCAGTGATGAGGGTGTAACCAGGGGTCACTCCCAGGGTCCAAAAGGTCACGACTGTGTAACTGGGGATCGCTCCTGGGGTCCAGTGGGTTATGACGGTATAACCAGGGGTCACTCCCAGGGTCCAGAGGGTCATGGCTGTGTAACCGGGGATCGCTCCCCAGGGTCCAGTGGGTCCACACCAGGGATGCTCTGCACGTTTTACAATTCTTAGGACGGTCTTCCCAACAGGGAATTACTTGGCTCAAAATGTCAGCAGTACTGAGGTGCAAACTCCTGGTGTTTAGCTTGTTAAATAATCTCTCTTTGGACCAATATCTCTCAGAGATAGAGCTCTACCTCTAGTTGTGAGCACCTGCCTTCTGTGAAAACTACACATTTAGGTGGTGGTTGCTGCTGCTGCTAAGTCGTGTCAGTCGTGTCTGACTCTGTGTGACCCCATAGACAGCAAACCACCAGGCTGGGCCGTCCCTGGGATTCTCCAGGCGAGAACACCAGAGTGGGTTGCCATTTCCCTCTCCAATGCATGAAAGTGAAAAGTGAAAGTGAAGTCTCTCCATCATGTCTGACTCTTAGTGACCCCATGGGCTACAGCCTACTAGGCTCCTCTGTCCATGGGATTTTCCAGGCAAGAGTACTGGAGTGGGATGCCATTGCCTTCTCCGTAGGGGGTTATTAGTGACTTCCTAATCACCAAATCTGGGCTTCCCCGGTGGCTCAGTGGTAAAGAATTTGCATACCAAGCAGGAGATGCGGGCTGGATCCCTGGAGAAGAAAATGGCAACCCACAAGTATTCTTGCCTGGAGAATCCCCATGGACAGAGAAGCGGGTTTGCTACAGTCCATGGGGTTGGAAAAGAGTTGGACACGACTGTGTGACTGAACAACAACAACAAATCACCCAATCTAACAGTGTTTCATCATTTTTTATATAATTCAAGCTGTAGCAAGGTTTAATATTTCTGGTTGTTCTGTAATTCCCTCTTTGCCATCTTTTGTACGTATCTCCCCTTGTGCTTTAGTGATGCTTTCTATTTATAGTTTTTTTGGGTGGTCTGATTGCTTCCCACGTTTGTGCTACTAAAAGAACGCCAGTGACTCTGGACTCTGTTTCTCTCAGACAGAATGGAACTTCATGGAGTCTTTATCCGTGCTGGGCTGTACTTCAGTCCCTCTCATAGAGGACACTCCATGAATTTTCCAGTACTTCACTGCCTGAAGCCGAGTGGAAGCTCCTGCCCTTTCTGGTTTTCATTTCCCTGCAACATGTGTTCTGTTACGTTAGTAGCTAATTCGTACCAGTCTGAGGGAAATCCCACCACTGCGGTCCTGGATTTTGTGACCTATGACCCACAGGGGAAACTCTGGATCTATGCTGTTTTGATGCATGAAAACCAAACCCAAATAAAATGAAGAACTGTTATCTGGAGCTCAGCCACCAGCTAGTCTCTTTATCAGCCCAGGGTTGCTGGAGAGTGATTTGTCATGGACCCAACGTCAAGTCCACAGGGTTGAAAGGAAGTATAGACTTGACTATTGTCTATATCACTCAAAGTGATAGCTAAGCTGTGTTAATCCAAGAAGAGCAAGTGGAAGCGTTGGCCCTTTGGGACACTTGGGAGCTCCTAATGAGAATGATTTGGCAACATATGTCTTCTCGAGGGTTTTTATTTCTTCCCAGGCTCCTTACCTGAGGTGTTGGTTGCTATTAGAACAGAATCTTCTGTGAAATTTTCTTTTTCTTCATAATTTCAAAATTTTGTCTGAATTTACCCATTTGTGGGCTTATTTCCATTAATAGCATTGAAAACAATTGGAAACAAGTTGAATCTGTTTAATCTCCATTCTAGAGTGTTTAGTTTTGAGTTCCAGAAAGTTTTTAATTACGGACTTGATTACTGTTTCTTCTGCTAGTGTTGAAATAGTGCATTTTTTCCATCCTTGGAAATAATTGTAATTCTTAGCTTCTATATTTATCATCTCTCCTTTCACCAGATTTGGTCCTTTGCTTTTTACCTCTTTATTTTGGAAGAGGTATTACCAAGGTTGTTTGGAAATAACTGATTGAAAATTTTTGCCTTTAAGATCCTGTCATGAAGACTTTAATTTTGCCATTTTAATTTTAGTTGTTGCTCATTCTTTTTATTGTCTCATGTTTTTTTGTGCATGGGTGGTTTTTTTTGTTTGTTTGTTTCAGCTTATTGCATTTATAGCAATTTTTTGGTCTTTCTGATTCATCCTTTAATATTGTTATCTTTTATGTTTGCTCCTTATGGGTTTTTTAATACTTATTATTTATTTCTTGTTTGGCTTCATACATATATAAATAAATATAAAATATTTATAGTTTACTTATTTTTATAATATGTATTATGAAAATATAAATAAGTATTATTTATTCTTTGTCTGCATGGGGTCTTAGCGGCAGCGTGGGGGAACTTGGATCTCTGTTACAGCACTCGGGATCTCGAGTTTCAGCGTGTGCACTCAGCTGTGGTTCTAGTTCCCTGACCAATGATCAAACCTGGGCCTCCTGTATTGGGAGCACAGAGTTTGAGCCACTGGACCACCCGGAGAGTCCCTACTGCTTAACAGATTTTAATGTTTGCTGTACAGAAGACAGTTCTTTTATACTACTGAGCATTGTCTTCTGGTTTCTGGACTTGAATCCTTTTCAGAAGTACCTATCTTCTGAGTTTTCTCGAGGTTTTCTTTCATCTTATTCTAAGGGCCCTCTGTCCTTAAGTCCATTTAGCTGTTTTTCTTTTTTCCCATCCTTAAATGAAGAGAATCTGTTCTCACTGAGTGTTTGTAAACACACGAGGTGTGTGCAGTGCTCTTGCTTCTATTCTGTCCGATATTAAAGAGAGAACTTTCGGCCCAGGACCCTGCCCAAAGTGGTTATTTGTCTAGAAGCTCTGCTGTGCTGAGATAAGGTATTCTTCTAGAACATGTATAAATTCAGTATGTTTGAAATAGGCACCTTTTCCATCAATACTGACAGTGACTTAATTGTGAACATATTTTGTAGGGTGCAGTGAGGAAGTCAATCACAGCTCCATACACTCTCCATTCCATTCTGGCCTCATTTCCTTGGAAACACAGTCCCAAATGGACAAAGTGATGGGAGAGTTTGCAGGGAAGAGGAGAGGGAGGCACAGATTTCTTAATATTTCAAAAAGTAGTATTGCATAGTGGAATTCTGATTGCCTAATTTTGAAATTGTTAGCTATTTTCCCTTTCTATCTTGTATCACCACTTAAATTTTAAGTTCCAGGCTTGAATCTTACTCTAATTAACCCCTTCCTTTATCCCTTTTGGCTTCCCCAATCTCTCAGTTGGTAAAGAATCTGCCTGCAATGCAGGAGACCCCAGTTCTATTTCTGGGTCGGGAAGATCTGTTGGAGAAGGGATAGGCTACCCACTCCAGTATTCTTGGGCTTCCCCGGTGGCTCTGCTGGTAAAGAATCTGCCTGCAGTGTGGGAGTCCTGGGTTTGATCCCTGGGTTGGAAAGACCCCCTGGAGAAGGGAACAGCTACCCACTCCAGTACTCTGGCCTGGAGAATTCCATGGACTGTATATCCATGGGGTCACAAAGAGTTGGACATGACTGAGCGACTTCCACTTTCACTTTAGCCCTTTCATAGTGATTAATATAAACAATACACCGACTATGTAAGAAATTTAGAGAATGTAGCAAATATTGTTAACTAAAACAACAATTTCCATCTCTTCCCTACTCCTTATAAGCAAAATTATATGTTTGTTTTGCATGAACTGTTTAGGGAAGGTCATGTGGTACCATTAGGTCCAAGGAGAAATCAGAGGAAGTATCCCTAAGGGGCTTGTAGGAAGAGCTTCATGGCCAATTACTAGCAGGTGTCAGCAAGAGAAGCCTCAGCTCCCACTGCTGGTCTTGCTGCGTCTGCTTGTGATGGCTGGAACCACAGCAGCCACCTTGTAACTCTAAGGGACACAAGTTGAGAACAGAGCCGGCGTGATAAGGATGATACAGCAGCAAGATGGAAAGTGACAGACCTTTGAGAGCATCTTTGATGTGCTTAATTCTCCAGTTCCAGATCTGCCCTAGCTGAGAACATCTTGGCATGTAAAATAATTAAGCTTTTTCTTTGGCTTAAGTTTAGAATTTCATTTTATGGAAATTAAAAGCATTCTAAGTGATTGGAAGAATGAAACTTACTCATTAAGGCAAGTATGTGTGTGTGTGTTTTGTAGATGATAAAAGAAGAATCTTGTAGTTATTTTGTTCACAAAAAGTAGGTCATCCAGAAATTGAAATACAAAGTAATGATTGGGCCTCCCAGGTGGCTCAGTGGTTAAAAAAAAAAAAAAAAATCCACCTGCCAAGGCAGAGGACACAAGAAATGCAGGTTTGCACCCTGAGTCAGGAAGATTCCCTGGAGAAGGAAATGGACCCAGTATTCTTGCCTGGGAAATCCCATGGACAGAATTAACTCCTTCTCCAAAACTGGTTTATGTTGCTGGTAGCAAACAGGTTAAGAAAAATAATGAAGTTCTTTATGTAGAATACAGCTGGAATTTTAAACCAATAGGAAATGAGGAACAAGACTAGAAAGAAACATCTATTCTCTTCCTTAACCCACCCACAGAAGACTACATTACTGCAGCTGTCCGAGAAAGCCCAGGCTAAATCCAGGGCTTCCATTTGCATGGTGCATATTAAAAAGTAGGAGTATGGTCAGCTGCCGTCTTTCTTGTGGTCGATGCATCTCGTTCTTCTTGGGATTTTTGCAGAGTAATGATCTAGTTTCATAAGACATAATACCATGTGAATGAATCTGTGTCACACTGTCACTTTGAATTCACTGGGGTGACTCAGAGCTCCCAGTGGAGCTCAATAATTTGTGTCTAGTTCCTACACGCAGAGTAGCAAACTGTGAGAAGCCACCACCAGGGTTAACAGACCCACTCTCCAGAGTCCTTCTCAGATCCCAGGTCATCTGTGGAAGAAAGAAAAAAAAAGATTGCTACTCAGCTGCGCAGTGATGCTGAAAACGGAGAATGATTTTCGTATTTTAAGGAAAATCTAAACCTAATTTGGATTTACTTTCATTACTTCCACTCTGCTCTTGAAATGTATCTATACCTGTACAGTCTACCTAGGAGGTTTGGCAACTGAAAGGTCAAAGAGATTTGGAAGCATATGAATCATTGAGCTATTTCCCAATTAAGAGCCACAAATGCCCCTGTTTTACCCTAGCACTGTTCAAAGGGCAGTTATCAAACCGTGTCTTAGTTACCATGAACGTCATCATGGGAAATATGGTCTTTCTGGTGGTTAGAGGGATTCAGGGTTCAAGGGGAAATGACCTTTATCAAAGACCCCTGACCCCACTGGAGCTACACGTACAGAAACCATGACTCACACTCTAATAATCATTAATCCACATTCTGTCTTTTCTCTGTATATTTTGGACAAATAGCTCTTTCGCGAGGCAGAAGAGGCTGTTTGCCCATGCTGTAATATGGCACATGATATGCCAAATCAATGATATCAATAATTTAATAAGGAAAATGATAACCACATTTGAGTGTAATCACGGTGAGAGGGTAGCAGGCAGGAAGGCCAGGGGTCTCCAAACGGAGGAGACAGGCTGCAAGGGTCATTTTTTCTCTCTCTCTTAAGCGGCAGGAAGAAACAGACTAGTGTTACATTTTCCCCTTCTCTGTACAGATTTAAAAAGAGCTTTCTCTTAAAACTCTGTGTTGCCACAGTGACACCTGGTTCCACCTGAACTTAACTTTTCTCAAACCTTGAGCTAACCAATGAATTTTTCTTACGGAAATGTTTGTCTTAAGCTGTGTTAATGTGCTGTGTATTTACCCCAGACCCTGTCTCCAAGTCTGTTCCCCCTAAAGGCTCAGAACCGACCTGACAAACCAGTATGTGATACTCATACACTGTTCTCCTAATCTATGTTAATGAAACTATGTATTTGTATGGGAATCTGCCTTTCTTCAAGATTCCCATCAATTGTGTTATGACTAGGGATGACCCACCTGGTGTCAAGATTATCTCAGATTGCATCTTGTGGATGAGGGGTCGGGTGCCATTTTCTGAGTTCTGAGACATTTCCTTTCTTTAATTAGCAGACTGCTGGTAGCTATACAACATTCCGCTAAAGACTTAGCAGGGGCGTACTCTTTCTGCCCCCTTCAGAAGCTTTCTCTATCTCTTTTATACTTTAATAAAACTTTATTACACAAAAGCTCTGAGCTATCAAGCCTTGTCTCTGGCCCCGGATTGAATTCTTCTCCTCCAGAGGCCAAGAATCCCGGCGTCTTTTGTGGTTCAGCAACAACCTTTCAATGGTTACCAGAAGGCGGGAGGCAGAAGGGTTAGGGGGAAACCTAAATTGGGAGTTTGGGATGGCCATATACACACTGCTATCTTTAAAATAGATAACCAAAAAGGACATACTGTACAGCACAGGGAACTCTGCTCAGTACTCTGTAATAACCTAAATGGGAAAAGAATCTGGAAAAGAATAGACGCATGTATAACTGAATCACTTCGCTGTATACCTGGAACTAACACAACATTGTTAATCATTTATACTCCAATATAAAGTAAAGAGTATAGAAAAGGACTGCAAAGTAAATATATAGATTTTCCTGCTTTCTGTTCATTTGGGGTATATGTTCCACTCTCATAAAATGTAAGTGGCTGGGCAGAGGTGAATTGCTATTTTTGAGAATTCCTTACATTAAAGTACACTTTTTTGATCAAAGCCAGTTCAGCAGTGGGAGGTTGTCTTTGAGTCTGGAGTCCCCAGAGCACTTGATACCCCCAGGTGTGAGGCTGTGGGGGAATTGTTTGTATGGAAGTGTACCTGTAAAATGTAAGAAATGTCATGTCAAGAAAGAGAAGGTGAGTTGGTAAGATTACAAGCTTTCCATTTTGTTGGGATTTCTGTGTCGTACGTAGAGATACGCACATTGCAGAGAAATGCAAGTTAATTCAGCATGACATAGAATCTCAGAGTGAGAGCTTGTCAGAATGGCTTGGTTTAGTTCGTCTGAGCCCCGTCAAGTTATCTGAGCTTCTCTAAACTTCAGTTTGCTCATTTGATAAATGGGAGTAATAATAGTATCCAAGGATTAGATGAGATAATGCCATAAAACGCTGATGAGAGCCTCACTCTTACTACTGTTATTATTAATATTCCCCAGGTACTTGCATTTCAAATGCTTGTTTATTTCCCTAATGGGAAGTCAGCACAGGAATATGAGGCAATGATTCCCCTCCTTTATTTTTTTCCTACACTTTGTACTTCCATTTCACTTTAAACAAAAAAACCACCTTCTGCCCTTCTGGTTCAGTGTTAAATATAATACATATTAAAGATCCCATGATGAGTAAGTTTTAGAGCAAGCAGTAAAATCTTACCAGGGAGTAGAAAGCACAAGCTAGTTTCAATGGGCATAATTTGCCTAATACTTGACCTTCAGAACCTTTTGTAACCTCCCTTTGGATTCCACCCCATGTTCTCCGTGATGATAGAACACTTTTTCAGGGATGCACTAGCTTCTGCCCTCCTTCATCACAGCAGGCCTGGGTCGTGCCTTCACTGAGGTTGCCCAGATGCTCTGACCTGTTACTCAGCACTTGCTGTGGGGAAAAAAAAAAAAAATACAGCTATGGACTTTGGAGAAATGCAAACTCCTTTCCAAAAGCTAAGCAAAATGGAAAGGGGAGGAAACCATCGATTAGGTAAAGGAGAGACGAGCAGAATGAGGCTCTCTCCACTTTGGAAATGGAACAGTGAGAGAAAACGTCCGAGTGCAAAGATTTGCCTTGTTTTCGTCCTTCGAGGGTATTTGTGCACAGCGTGCTTACAAGTTATACTTTGGCTAAAAATGGAGTTTGTTCTTGCTCCAAATCTTAACTTCTTTTGTATTGCTTTTGGCGCATCTGCCCTAATGTATCTGTCATGAATTCAGGAGACTTGCCGACATTAATCCGTCCTGAGTGTGTCCTCCAGAGACGTGAGCACGACCGTGTGAAAGCTTCAGCGCTGTTACACTGCTGGGGTGCTGAGACCCTTTGCAGGCTCTGCAGCACCTTCAGTGTCTGGTGCCCCCCACCTGCCTGTCAGCCCCGCCGCGCCCGTTCTCCAGCCCCCCTCTCTGCTGCAGCTGCGCTGAGGGCCTTCGCTGCTCCTAGGGTGGCCAGGCGCACACCTGGCTGTTCACCTCCGCTGTGCCGGCTCCTTGGAATCCTCTTCTGTGAGACACTTGCCTTGCTCAGCCATTCACCCTTCATCTTCCCATTGAGGACTGCTCCGAACGCCCCAAGCAAAAATGCAACTTCTTTCAACTCTTAAGTCTACACTGTGTTTTTGTCTTTTCAAGTTTTACATTTGTTTTCCATTTCCTTTTTATTGGTATCACCCTCTGAAATGTAAGTGCCAAGATGCCTAGGGTTTTTATATTCCCCCCCCCCCCCCCGTGTATCTTTACTAAGTAGAATAGTTCATAGTACTTGCTCAATAAATATTTGCAGATTTAATTGGTTAAGTAATCACTGATTCAGCCAAAAGGTTTCAGGGAAAGTGCTTTTCTCCCAAATTAGCTGTTGAACAGAGTGGGCGCTGGGAACGATCCTTTAGGTCTGCGATGGACGGAAGTAGTGTCTGTTTTCAGTGCATGAGCATTGATGGGTCAATATTACCCTTGAATCTGAAATACTTTGAGGAGAATGACAGGGCTTAAGGGACCTTTCGACTGTGTGACCACTCGCTGCTGCTGAGAAAATGGACAAAATTCACTTCGTGGTACTACATGGACTGCAGCCCACCAGGCTCCTCTGTCCATGGGATTCTCCAGGCAAGGATATTGGAATAGGTTGTCATTCCCTTCTCCAGGGTATCTATCCCCGGCCCAGGGATTGAACCCGAGTCTCCTGTATTACAGGCAGATTCTTTACTGTCTGAGCCACCAGGAAGCACTTTATGATATCACAGTTCTCATTAAAGTTCCATTTTTCTTTCTTATGTTATCCTCCCTTTATTTGGTGCAGCAAATTTATAGTAACTGCTCATGCAGTGAAAGGGGCTGACTAGAGAGGCTCTTAGATCACATTGCAAATGGAATTCTTCTCCTTTCTCAGTCCTTAAGAGTTACCCCTCAGTTTTTGAGGAGAGGGCTTGGAAGTTGATGAGGTCTCCAAGGAACCACTTGGAAGGTGGACAAGAATAACAGTCCCGGTCTGAGCACCCTGTCCCTGTCAAGCCCACACCGAGGAGAGGGAGCGTGGGGAGTGTCATCTGAGGTACCCGGTCCAGGGCGGGAAGACTGTCTGGAAGCTCCTGATGAATGAGATGCTAGACTTCATCTGCTACGTTTCATCCCGGGCCCTGCTGCACATCCCGCCTCCGCTCAGGCTGATGGGAAGCAGATGTTTGCTGAGCGGGGATAGCGTGCTCAGAAACACGGAACCCAGGACTCAGACACCCTTCCCCTTTTGTTCCTCCCCAGAAACAAATTGGGGAGGGAAAATTACACCCAAGTAACGACCCTGCAAGAGGACTTAACTGCAACAGGTTGAAACCAATCCTGTGTTTTAAGGATTTGTGTAATTTTAAAAGAAAAAAATATATGTATAATTGAAAGTTAAATTCAGCCAATTGGATAGTTTCAGGATTTCTTTTTTTTCACGTCAAGTCCTATTTCTGCCGTTTCCATAGTATCTCTTTGTCTCTGACTCCTCATGTTAATTCTTGTTGTCACTTAGATTCTCTTGACCTCTTTTCTGTATTATTTTTTACTATAGCTTTCTAACTTGCTTCCCCACCTCCTCTTCTCCAGCCCATTGCAGACCCTCTTCTGCTCTGCTGGTAGATTAATTACTTGTCTTAGGTCTGATCACGGTGTTGTGTTCCCAAGGCCCCTGCACAGATGTGCTTCCTGATGGAGTCCACACGGAGGTCAGAAGGATGCTCAAAACTTCACTGAGTTCCAGGCCCTGGTTGCTGTGGTCCCAGCTCCTCCCACGCCTCACCTGTTTGGGCCACCTTAGCGTCCTCTCTGGGGCAGGGAAGAAGTGGTCCTCTTGTCAGCATCCTGCACAGCTGAAGAAGCCCAGTGCGGACTCGCTGTGCGTCCACTGTCTCCAATGGGGGAGACTACAGGCCGAAGGGGTCTCTCCTGACACAGCTGAGCTGTGTCGCGCTGTACAAGAGGTGGCGCAGGTGAAGCAAAACTGTTCTTACTTTCTTCAGTGAGTCTCTCAGAAACTTTGCTAAAGGTGTACTAGAACTCTTTCACTGGACTTCTGGCTTCTCACAAAGACAGTCTCATCCATGAGTGGTTGTCAAAAATCAGCATTCTCTTAGAGGCTGACAATAGAAGACTCCTATTCTGCTGTCTTGCTGGTATCTTCTGTGCAACTTCTTTTTCTGTGGACATGGGTAGGACTTTGCAAGGTCAAGTCCGTATCTTATTAGCTCTGTTGAAGTCCTGAACAGGCCCAAGTCCAGGACCATAATGGCACAATAGAAGACACTTAATAGAACCCTGAATCAATAATGACTGCCTACACCTTCCATTCAACATTCATCTTAAATAAATTTAAGCACACGATCTTATATCTACTTTTGTGAAATAGTTAACCATAGATGTGTATCTTGTAGACAATATTCTGGTACTTGTGGTATTTTGTTTGTTTCGCTTTGATTTTACAGAACTGATGTGAGAGATAGAAACCCTGTTCGTAGTATAAGAAGCCAAAGGCCAACAGACGCTCTCTGGCCCCCGATCCCTGATCCCGTCTCCGCTATAGTTCTTGTGTGTCTCTCTGCTTTTCAAAGTCAGGCTTCTCAAGGATGGAAAGCCAGATTCTTTCAATTTCATTTCTAGGCCCGGCAAGGACTATGGTACCTGCGCATAGTAGGTGCTTAAAGCATGACTAGAAAAGAAATGAATTGATCAGGGCATTTCAAGGCTGGACTAAACTTGCTGATTTTCACCTCAGGGAATAGAGAGATGTGAAAACCCATCAAATCCAGTTATTTTGTGGCGTGCCCCCCTACCTGCCCCCAACAAAATGATGTGCCTGAATGGCTTCACTGCGGGTTTTCCGGTTTTCCAGTTGTTTGACCAGTCTGTCTTCTTTTACCCCACCTTCAGGAGTAGATGAGAACATGAGCATGCCAATGAAAGCCTGAGTGCATGACTTAGCAAATGCCAGAGGCTCAGTAAAGAGCGCTGTAAATTAGGGGCGTTCATCTGGCTGCAAACACTGCTGTCCCCTCACTGGTGCACACACACGTGCACCCATGCTGCTTTGCGGCTCAGTAGACAATCAGCGCACATTAGTAGAGTGAATGCAAGGTCCCTGTCGAAAGGCATTTGCCATCTCTCATAGCTCAGCTGGTAAAGAATCCGCCTGCAATGCAGGAGACCCCAGTTCGATTCCTGGATTGGGAAGACCCCCTGGTGAAGGGAAAGGCTACCCACTTCAGTATTCTGGCCTGGAGAATTCCATGGACTGTATAGTCCACAGGGTTGTGAAGAGTTGGACATGACTGAACAACTTTCACTCTCACTTTTCATTCTGAAGGTAATAATATTTTCAAGCATTAATCCCCAAAGAGCTCTACGAAAGGAAGGCATTTAATTAAGAGAGGATGTGCGCTCGTGTGCCAGAGGACTGAAAAAGAGCTGGATGCGCCTTTCATATTAGTTCTTGCCCATGGTGAGCCTGGCAGTTGGGGAAGAGGGGCGGAGAACGGGCTTCTAGATTTGCCTCTTGTTGGACTTTATGGAAATAGATGCAAGAGTTGGGATTCACTGTTGTCTCTTGGCAAGCGAAGGTTGAAATGTTGATTAAAGCGATCACTGATGATCTATTAAATCAAAGTCAGTCTGTTCATTTGAGAAACATAGTAACAGTCAGTGAAGAAGGAGAAGAAAGGGAAGAAGTCGAGGGTGGCAGGGGGAGGAGAAGGAAAAAGCAGATCAGGAGATGCTGCCATCTACCAAGTGCCAAATGTGTGAAGCTTTACGAGGGGTTTTTAGGGTAATAGCTTATTCTGACTTTAAAGATAAGAGCATCTTGTGAAGTAAAGATTGTTTCCCATTATCCAGATGATGAAATCTGCAGGATTCTTAAGATTAAACCCGTTGCTTGAGCTTACACATGTTAAGTAACTGAGCCAGGACTAGAAGCTATGATGCCTGAGTGCAGATTCCATCTTTCCTCACCCTGCTTCCCAGAATAACATTTATCAGAATCCTGGGTTAAATAAATGAAGCTTCTTAAAGCCCATGGGACAATCATGTGAACTGCAAATCTTTAACTGGCTGCTATAGTGAACATTGCTTCCTGAAAATATTTGACTGCTAGTATTTTTTTTCCCCCTTGGAGCATATTTTAGAAATCCTGTTATTAGGAATACACTGACAAATGCTATCTTGGCATCAATATTATTTTGGAATTATACTAGTATCTGGTTTTATGGTCTCCTTTCTTTCAAAACTATTTATGGCATGTAATTTATCAAATCACTTTGCTTTTAACATATAAATATCTATTTGCTGAAGTATCTCTTTCTCTTTTGGAAGCTTGCTAAGGTATCAAACCACAAAGTATTCCTTTTAAGGCAGTATTCTTGGAGATATGTTTGGCTTAAAAATATCTAAGTTGCATCGATAAGCGTTTTTACAAAAAATAAAGTTCACTGTAAGTTCTTAGCCAATAAATATTCCTGTTTCATAAGCACATTTCTGTCACTTAGATTTTGAAAATAGAGCTCTTCTCATGGTCTTACCATCAAGAAAATGTTAGAGAGTATATTAAAACTTTTCTATAGCTTATTTCAGTTGAATCCAAGAAGTTATAGACTATGGGCTGTGTACAGAACATTGTGGAAAGTCCAAGGAATATTAGAATGAGATAGGATCTCTGGTCACTGGTCTCAGAATCTTACTGTCTAGTAGCCTGTGGTATTATATATATATATATATATATATATAATATCTATATATTGCCTGTAAGATACATCAGATGAGAGTAGGTTAAATAGAACAAGAGGGCTGGGAAGGACTTCTCTGCTTAGTAGCTAAATGTTCAACAGCTTAACTCCCCCGACACAGGTGGCCTACCACAGGGAAGCCAAGGGTGTGTTTCTCCATAAGAAATATCACAGAGGAGAATAAAATCTTGAAGCAGCATCCCCAGACCAATGAGTTTTTCAAGGCATGCTAAGATTGGCAAAGGGTGCAGGCGGCTATGGTACTGGTGTTTATATTGCATGGCAAATAACTGTCTCAGTTCTACATGACTTAGAATCCTAAACTGTTATGGGGAAAAGGAATTTTCAACATTCTTTTTCCAAATCCCACACATTAAAAAAAAAAAAAAAAAGCAGAACGCCAAGACACATCCACCCTGCTGGGAATCCATCGCCTGCGCGGGGGCACTGACTACTGCGTCTGGAATTTGCTTGTGTGTAGGAAGCGTGAAGTATATTAGTTCTTGGAAATTTGATACCAGACATAGACAGGTAAGGAAACACCAGTCAAATGAACTTTATAAAGAAGTGACTTTGTGGATGGGGGAAAGTTAAGGTTTTTCAAAAAAATTCTTTTTGAAACTGAGTTTTTAAGTACTTAGAACTAGGGTAAAGCTTGTCCTGTTTGATTTCTGTTATCTTCATGCCTCAAGAAACTCATAAGTATGCCCATACATTTTGAAATGAAATAAGCACACATTTCTAACCTCCTCTGTAAATGTCAGAAAAGGAGGGTAGGGTGGCTGTTTAAAATTTATTGTTAGACTAGCCAGTGTAAGACCAGAATACTTGCAATCTAATTCCTGATTGGCTGTGAAGTATTGGAGAAGTTACTTGTGTTATGCAGACCTCTATTTCTCTATTTGTAGAAGAGGAGCAAAGTTGTTCCTTATAATCTATGGTATAAAAAGTGGAGCATGGAAGTCAAGACGACAGACTTGGGTCAGTGTTGTTGTTGTTTAGTGGCTAAGTCACGTCCGACTCTTCGTGACCCCATGGACTGCAGCACACCAGGCTTCCCTGTCCTTCGCAATCTCCTGGAGTTTGCTCAAATTCATGTTCACTGCGTCAGTGATGCCATCCAACCATCTTATCCCCTGTCCCTCCCTTCTCCTCCTGCCCTCAGTCTTCCCCATAGGATAAGTATCTTATGAACTAATTAAAAATATATTCAGGGACAAAAATTGGAAAGAACCACAGGTGGGAAAAATGTGAATATTTAGAGTGGTGATATTTGGATAATTTTTATAACCTAAAAAAAACTCCATTGTAGATTTTTATTCTGTTTGAAAGATGTAAATAATACTATGGGATTCTATTTCCAGCAAGGCTTAGTAGCTCCTGCCAGACCAGTCCTCTAATAAGTAAAAACACCGAATTCTGGACAAAACACAGAAAATGAAGATAAGTATATGAAGGCATCGAAGGTAAGCAAAGACAGGCAGACAGTGAAAGGAAGTTGCTGTCGGAAAGAAGGTGGCAGCATGGGTGAGTTTGCTTTTTCAGAGCTTTTAGCCTGAGGACAGGGCCCAGTCAGTCTGTGTTATGTGGAGTGGCTGAATATCAGACAAAAAACCTAAGTCATATTAGCCGGATTAGCTTGAAAAATCAAAGGAGAGAGGCTTGGGTGATCACAGTACCTGGAAAATAGGAAGGGAGAATTCCAGAAGGCGAAGCTTTACATTCTGTGTTGATACTCTTCCCAGATTTCTGGTTGACTTCCCCTGGTTCCATAGCCAGGCAGACAACTGAGGCTTTTCAGCATCTCAGAAGCTTGGTCAGAACACAAACTAAATGTGTAAAGGCAGGGGTGGATCTCTCTTGTTCTTTGGGCTGTGCTGACGGATTGTGTCTATAAGGGTGAAGGAGGCAATTACTGGAGAGGGAATGGCCTTAAGTATTGAAAGAACCTAGTTCATGAAAAGAATGCCCCTTCCGCTGTAGGTTTTTTTTTTGCCACAGATTTCTCTAATGGTTGCAAAATCTGTCATTTCGTCGTTAGTATTAGAGGCAAGAGTGGAAAACAAAATGTTTCTGGGAGAGGAAATAATCTGACTTAAACAATGTAAAATGCTGTTTAGCTGGGTGGGATCACGTGCATAACAGCTATTTTTTGAGAGCTTGTCCTGTACCGGCACACTGCTAGGTGCCACAGATCCGGGTCTGACTCATCGTGTCCCTAGGGAGCGTGCACTCTTTTCCTAATTTACACAAGTAAAACCAGGCTCAGTGAGGTTCAGGAGCTCCGGTACGTTTTGTAAGACTTAGCCAGCTCCCGAGAGCCCTGGTGCCTAAGCGTAAAGGAAGCAGGAAGCTTGCAGGCAGAGGGAGGCTGAGGCGCCATGCGGAGAGAGTGGTGACCCTGAAGACAGGCTTTCTGTTTGACTCTGTTCCCTGTGGCTATTCTGAGACTGACGCAGCTTCACACAGAAAAGGGCCTCGAGGAGAAAAGGTTGTTGAAAGACCTTGGAGGGGTCTGATTAATGTCTGACCAGCGGGAGCTCTCTCCCAACTTCCATATCCAATCAGCCGGGAAGTCCTTCCTTAGAGATTCTTTCTCCTCGAAGCCCTCAGATATGCCTCTTCATGTTCACCCCGGCAGCATGGTCCTGGCCGCCAGTGTCCCTTTTCTAAACCGCATGCCTCTCCACAGTGGCCTCTTCATTAGCAAAAGCTAATCTTTCTAAAACAGAAATCTCACCAGAGCACTCCCTGCGTAAACATTTCAATGACTCCCTAAATCCCTCTCCATAAAGTCCATGGTCTCTTGATGTTGGACACTGATTCTAAATTTTTCCTATTATACTAGCCTTTGAGCATTGCTTTACGTACATCCCAAACTGTTTTACTGTAGGGCCGCACGTCATGCTCATTATTGAGGCTACTTTTCACTTTGCTGATTCCATCATCTTTAAATTTCCTTGGCTTGGCTAAGGGTCCAGGGCTGGTCCAATAGAGTGGCAGTCACCGCCATGGTCTTCTTCTCAAGACACACATGGTCAGTACTCACCACGGGTGACATGGCGAGGACGCAAGACCTATCTCAGTTCTGTCTGGTCTTAGAGATCTCTTTATCCTTATCTCTGTTATCATATTGACATGGAAAGGGTGTGCATGGAGAAGTAGCAAGCTTAACCCCTGAAACAATTCTTGCTTTGCCCTCAACGAAGGCATCTAGGAATGCCTCAAGGAATACTGTGAGGAAAGTATTTTGGAATAGATAGGAAGGGCCATGGAAGCTGAAAGGAGGTATGATACCTGGAACACAAATACTGAAAGATAGAGGAAAGGTTCAGTTTAACCCACAGCAGCTTACAGCTTAGTATGAAAAGAATGCCAGTCCCTCATCTGTTAGAGCTTCCTGTTTAAAGAGGATGATCCTGGGGCCAGAGAGGCCCCATGTCTGGCCGAAAGTGGCACAGTGAGTTACAAAGGAAAGGAGAAGCACATTGAAGGCAAGTCAGAAAGGCTAAGCCTGGACTCATTCTGGAGATGGTGTAGTAGAAATAGAGCCCATAGGAAGACCAGGTGATGCAGAAGGTGAAGCGAAAGTATTGCCTTCATTTTTTTTTTTTTTTTGGTAGAAGATCCTTCATATAAGCATCTCTATCATTTCAACTTCTTCATCAAAAGGGAAGAAATAAACAGAAGCAAATAGTTCAAGAAGATGTGCATGGAATTTAAGAAAAGTAATGCAGATGATTTAAAACCATCAGCAGAACTGGGCATTTGGTAGAACAAAGATAAATGGCTTTGAGAGCCCAGTCGGAAGTTAGACATGCTAGAGGTTAATGGTATTAAAAACAAGCAAGAAATCTGGAGACATAGCCCATGCGAAAGTGAAAATAAAGAAGCAGGAGAAAGTCTACTGAACGTTGAAGAAGAGACACGTGTGGGTGTTAGGAGAGGAGACTACAGTTAGACTGTCGGACTCGTTACCCGAAGAAGGAAGTCCGAGAGAAGGTTGCCTTCTCGCCTCTCCCCTTGCCTGCCTTCATTTGACTTCATTTCCTTGGAACACCTGGGCCTTTTCCTTCTCAACCCCATAACACAGTGTTAATGCATGCGTGTTTTGAAATATAGACAGATGATAACAAAGAGGAGAGAATAAGATACATTTACCCAAGTGGAGAGAAGGTGAGAGGATTTATAAGCAAAACCAGCTAAAGATGCATCTTTAAAGCCTCGAGGAAGAGTGGTGTTCTTGAGCAGATGAGCTCCCTGCGGAACTTAATAGGGAACTTGCAGATTTTTAAATAAGCTATAGGCTGAGAAATACATTCAAGTTTGTAAAAAAGGGCCTATTGGTTTGAAGAAGGGGGAAGAATAAACACCCTAAACCACATTGAGCACCAACTGTGAAATATTTACAGGAATATTATTATAAAGTCTAACAGCAGTAGGTGGCAGAGTGATGCATGAGACCCAAGCAGAATTGAAAGGGAGATGGCATGTGGCTGACTTCCTCTGAGAGAAATGATGAAATACTGCAAGAAGGAGGATGGCCAGGTCACCCAGGGAGCAGGGACCACGACCAGCCCAAGTCTCCTCCAGAAGACAAGGACGCTTGTGTGCAAGTCAGGGAAATGTGTGGGCAGGACTCAGGAATATGTGCTTTTTCCATGTTTCCAAAGAGTATAGCAAGACTCTTAGGAGAATAAGCTAGAATATTTCGATGGCTTGGAATCACAGACTTATTCGTGTTTTCCTTTGTAGGATGAATCCAGGGAATTTTTCTAGATGGTTTCATCCCTCTTACCACTACCAGTCATCCTCCGTCCAGCAGTTTATGACTCCTGCCCACTTTCCTTCATTAAAATCTCCCACATTCCCTCAGCAGTGTCACTGGTCTTGTTCAAATTTTTATTATTTATCACCCACACTGGTGCTTTGTTTTTGTTGTTTAGTTACTCGGGCGTGTCCGACTCTTTGTGACCCCACGGACTGCAGCCCACCAAGCTCCTCTGTCAGTGAGATACCCAGGTAAGAATACTGGAGTGAGGTGCTGTTTCCTCCTCCAGGGGATCTTCCTGACTCATGGATCAAACCCGCATCTTCTGCATCTCATGCATTGCAGGCGGATTCTTTACCACTGAGCCACCAGGGAAACAATTAGTATTGTATCAGTGCTAAAATGGATTTTGGTAGTTTTGTAGCTGTGTAAGATAATATCCTTTTTTCAAAGAAAAGCACATATATAATAAAGTGACACTTAGTAACATACTCTCAAAGGTGCATGAAATTATATAGATGCATGAATGGAGAGATCACTTCTTTTCCTATTGGACGTTTATCATATCTGGGTTGATATCGTTGCCTGTAATGTTATCATTTGTCTTTAGTTTAATGCCCCTGAGGATGTGCACCCTTTTTGGATGTTTCCACATTGACTGATCCGCTCTGCTGTGAGATGTCCGAGACCTGCTGAGAAGCCACTAATACCAAAACGTACTGTTCAGTTGAATGGGTGAGCAGCAGTCTGTAGTGGGAAGAACCAGGGGCAGGAGCCAGGGGACCGGGTCCTCAGCTGTGCTCCTCACTAAGCAATCGTAGCCATTCACCTCGTCTGGGCAGTGTCATAGTTTATGGAAAGGAGGTCGGAGAATGTGAGTCTAAGATTCTGCTAGTCCTAAAGCTCTCTGTTTAAACATGTGATACAGAGAAATAATAGCAGAACACTCATTCATAACATGGTATGCAAATAAACCGGAAGGAAATAAAAGCATGAGTTATTAGCCAAAGCAGACAAGGCAGATGGCATTCTGTTGCTGCCTAAGCTGAAAGGTACATCTCTTCACACAGAAAGAACTGGAACCCACCCAGAAAAGTCTTAAGTGATCATAGATGACAGGAAAGAACAACAATGATGGGTTCAGGAGTGCACATGCTCATCAGAAATAAATTAGACCAACTGTTACATATACAGCCATACATACATATACATACCCATATACATCCTAAAAATTCACCAGAAGGACTAATGTTGAAGCTAAAGCCCCAATACTTTGGCCACCTGATGCTAAGAGCCAACTCACTGGAAATGACCCTGACGCTGGGAAAGACTGAAGGCAGGAGGAGAAGGGGATGGCGGAGGATGAGATGGTTGGATGGCATCACTGACTCAATGGACATGAATTTGAGCAAACTCCAGGAGACGGTGAAGGACAGGGAGGCCTGGTGTGCTGCAGTCCAAAGACGACTGCAAAGAGTTGGATATGGCTGAGTGACTGACCGACAAAATACAGTCATTACAATGAACAACTTCAGTCTATGTAGATGTTAAGGAGGCAAATGAGGAGACAATGCAACAAGTTACATAAGGGTATGGGGTCAGTGACTCACACACACACACACGTCATGCCATTTTAAAATACTATCTAAAAGTGTAACATACGTGAAGGAGAATAATGGTAAATACCAAAGTTTAGACAGTAGTGATCTCAGGAAGAAGAGGTCATATAAAAGGGACAAGTGTAATAATTTTGGAGACCAATAGACAAGAAGCAACAGCTTTAGAATAATTTCTTAAAATAAATTTGACCCGATTTATCAAAATGGTAAGATTTTATGATAATGGTAGAAAAAGACAAAATGGTGTTTCTTATGTTATTCATTATAACTTTCTGAGTGTTCTGAATATTTTATAATGAAAGACTACATCCCCAAACAAGAAAGTGTGTAAAAGTGAAGGATGAAGTTGTCTTAAAGTGTTCAGAATAAAAACTTTGGAGAAAGGTCCTTAAGAAACAGAGTGATAAGAAAATGAAGCTAGGCATAACACAAGAAGCGCTTTTGCAGGTTTGGTCAAATAACCTGGACCCTAGACTTGAGGGTCACCTGTTTGTATTTTGAAGGCTGTGGGCTGATCTCATACCTTTTCTAAGTATTCAGAGAGAATTGAGCTGCATATTTCTGGCTCGTGTTGTCTGAATTCAGGCATCTAGATTTTAGAGTATAAATCAAGCTTTCTTTTCCTCATGCTTCTGTGCTCAAGTTTGATGAAAAAAAGACATAGCTTTGTTTGGGAGGTGGGAGTTTCCTCTTTGGGGAACAGGAGCGAACGTGTTAGATGGCCATTGTTTCTGACAGTTCATTTGTGCAGATGAAACAATCCATTCATTTGGTGAATCCATGGAATCGGTGGCTCCCACTTTGTACTCCTTGAAAAGCAGACAGCATTGCAGGCCCTGGATCTACATTCCACAGACGTTCTGGTCTAATGGAATAGTTCTGGGTCCCTGGAGGGCAGTGAATGGCTCTGCGAGAGTGTTGATGGCTTCGCTGTGACACGGCGTGTGTATTTCTCACTGTTCTTGCTTGGAGCAGTTCTTTTAAGAGTGCTTTGACGTATGATGTGGTAAGAAATGCCCCTCAGTGACCATTTATGAGGGAAGTTGCTTGTGGACTTAGGTCCTAGCGCTGAAATGTGACCTGCTCATCTTCGTCAGGCAGGGATGCCTCTAAATGGACTTCCCTGGTGGCTCAGATGGTGAAGAATCTCCCTGCCAATGCAGGAGACGTGGGTTCAATCCCTGGGTCGGGAAGATTCCCGAGAAAAGGAAATGGCTGCCCACTCTAGTATTCTTGCCTGGTTGAGTTCATTTTTAATAGCACTTTGACTGAAAATTTGCTTTGAAACAAGCATCTCAAAAACTGTATTTCCCTTCTATGTCCAGTTGGATATTTTTGGAAATCAATATTCCTAGCATACTCACTCCAGTGTTCTTGCCTGGAGAATCCCAGGGACGGGGGAGCCTGGTGGGCTGCCGTCTATAGGGTCGCACAGAGTCAGACATGACTGAAGTGACTTAGCAGCAGCAGCAGCAGCAGCATACCAAGAATTAACAGAAAATAATCGTAAATGGGGTGGGAGAGAGTTTATCAATGAGCTGCAGGCACACATTGCTCCACAGAAATTGTTCCTGTTACGTTCAATACTGATGTGACGGCGGGGGTCTTTCTCAGCTGTATCAGGGAGGTAACTGCCCTGCTACTTCCAGGGTCACCCTGGTTCTCCACACTCGGGCAGCTGTGAGCAGCTTGGCTCCTCGGGCCTGTCAATAAACCATTCATGACAGATCTGCAGCATTTTTAGATAAAAATTCAATATCAAGGTCATGACCTTGAAAGATAATTGCATGTGTTTGGAAGACCTTGAACAGCGAACAGCCAGGTTAAAGATGAGTGAGGGGCAGATACTGCTGTCAGCCCTCGTCTGCTTGCCCTGTCACAGCCAGAGCCCCTGGACCGGCTCATCGCTGATGGAAGGAGATGCTCTCCGTTTATCCAGGAGCCCTGATGAGAGGCCGGGATTCCTTGTCCTTGGAGATGACGGGCCTGAACAAGGACCATGGAGAAAAAAATAAAACATCAGAAAGCGTAATTGCATTTGCAATTAAGGGGCACAGGAAGGGGTGGCACAGGCAGAGGTTCTTGACCAGCCTGAGTCCTGAAAGGGGAAAAGGGATAAAGAGATTCATCCTCTGTTGGAATTAATTATCCTTGGCTGTGCCCCTAAACGAAAGCAATTTTACAGCCATTATCAGATGCCTCTTTAGTAGTCAACTCTCTAACATCTCCCTGCTTTACTGTGAAGCAGAGGAGCGCAGCAGTCTCGGGAACAGGGCCCTGTGTGTTCTGGTGACTGACTGCAGAGCTGAATATTGGACAGTTAAGTAGGGTTCTCCAGAGGGCTCCAGCACTGCAGTTCCTGGAGAGACCGAGTGGCCCGCGGTGCCCTGCCTCCTGATTCTGCTCAGCTCTACCCATGGAACCGATCTGGTTACCCATGGAGCTAGTCTCAGACTGTTCTCTTTAACATTATCAGAATGTGGCATGGTGGTTTGAGTGTGCTTTTGGAATTCTGTTTAGTTCAAATCGCTGTTTCATAACCTTGAGAGACGTGGAAACTTATGAGCCTCAATTTCTTCACCTGTGGAATGGGGAAGACAGTGTTATTTATTAAGCACATGGTGTATTAGTTGGGATGAACTCTGCAGATAGTAACAGGAAACCCACATTTCAAATTGACCTGCCTGGTAACAAAATTTATGCTCTCACGTGAGTGGAAGTCAGGGTGAAGTATAATCATTGGCTCAGTAGCGCTGCTTAGGGCTCAAACGTTTTCTATTGATCCCTTTGGCCATTTAATGGTGGCAGTGTGGTTGTATTAACTGCAAATGTTGTAACCAGGAATGATGTCAGGTGAGAAGAAAGATTGTCTCATTCCTGTAAATTCTTTTTTAGTGGTTTAGTTGGTAAGTCATGTCCAACTCTTGAGACCCCATGGACTGGAGCTTGCCAGGCTCCTCTGTCCATGGGATTTTCTAGGCAAGAATACTGGAAAGTTAGTCACTCAGTCATCTCCAACTCTTTGTGACCCCATGGACTTAGCCCACCAGGCTCCTCTGTCCATGGAATTCTCAAGTGGGTTGCCAATTCCTTCTCCAGGGGATCTTCATGACTCAGGGTTCGAACCCTTGTCTCCTGCATTGCAGGTGTTCTCCTGCATTCCAGGTGGATTCTTTACCAACTGAGCCTCCAGGGGAAACTTTTTAGGAGTAAGAAAATCTTTGCTAAAATCCCCTCACCAGATTCCCTTTCATGACTTATTGACTTGGACTTGATAACATGCTCATGCCCTGATCAACACTGAAAAGAATGACATGATAATGGGGATCTTAAGATAATTACTCACAGTAGATGTCAGGGAGCAGTCGCCATGACTGCTACACAAAGTGTTTTGTTAATTATTCAGTGAGATACTGCACATAAAACATTTTATAGAATCCCAGGCACCAAAAGGAAAGATGTATCCATCTGAATGCAGAGTTCCAAAGAATAGCAAGGAGAGATAAGAAAGCCTTCCTAAGTGAACAGTGCAAAGTAATAGACGTAAACAATAGAATGGGAAAGACTAGAGATCGCTTCAAGAAAATTAGAGATACCCAGGGAACATTTCATGCAAAGGAGGGCACAAAGGAGGGCAGAAACGTTATAGACCTAAAAGAAGCAGAAGATATTAAGAAGATGTTGCAAGAATACACAGGAGAACTACACAGAAAAGATCTTCATGACCCAGATAACCATGTTGAAATGATTATTCGCCTAGAGCTAGACATCCTGGTCTGCAAAGTCAAGCAGGCCTTAGGAAGCATCACTACAAACAAAGCTAGTGGAGATTATGGAATTCCAGTTGAGCTATTTCAAATCCTGAAAGATGATGCTGTGAAAGTGCTGCACTCAATATGCCAGCAAATTTGGAAAACTCAGCAGTGGCCACAGGACTCGAAAAGGTCAGTTTTCATTCCAATCCCAAAGAAAGGCAATGCCAAAGAATGCTCAAACTACCGCACAATCGCACTCATCTCACACGCTAGTAAAGTAATGTTCAAAATTCTCCAAGCCAGGCTTCAGCAAAATGTGAACCGTGAACTTCCTGATGTTCAAGCTGGTTTTAGAAAAGGCAGAGGAACCAGAAATTAAATTGCCAACATCTGTTGGATCATTGAAAAAGCAAGAGAGTTCCAGAAAATCATCTACTTCTGCTTCATTGACTATGCCAAAGCCTTTGTGTGTTTTACAACAAACTGTGGAAAGTTCTTTAAGAGACGGGAATACCAGATCACCTTACCAGCCTCCTAAGAAATCTGTATGCAGGTGAAGAAGCAACAGTTAGAACTGGACATGGAACAATAGACTGGTTCCAAATTGGGAAAGGAGTATGTCAAGGCTGTATGTTGTCACCCCGTTAATTTAACTTATATATGGAGTACATCATGTGAAATGCTGGGCTGGATGATGCACAGGGAATCAAGATTTCCAGGAGAAATATCAATAACCTCAGATGTGCAGATGACACCACTCTTATGGCAGGAAGTGAAGAGGAACTAAAAAGCTCTTGATGAAAGTGAAAGAGGAGAGTGAAGAGGCTGACTTAAAACTCAACATTCAAAAAACGAAGATCATGGCATCCAGTCCCATCACTTCATGGCAAATACATGGGGAAACAGTGGCAGACTTTATTTTCTTGGGCTCCAAAATCACTGCAGATGGTGACTGTAGCCATGAAATTAAAAGACGCTTGCTCTTTGAAAAAAAAGCTATGACCAGCCTAGACAGCATGTTAAAAAGCAGAGACATCACTTTACCAACAAAAGTCTGTATAGTCAAGGCTATGGTTTTTACAGTAGTCTTGTATGGATGTGAGAGTTGGACTGTGAAGAAAGTTGAGCCCCAAAGAACTGATGCTTTTGAACTGTGGTTTTGGAGAAGACTCTTGAGAGTCCCTTGGACTGCAAGGGGATCAGACCAGTCAATCCTAGAGGAAATCAGTCCTGAATATTCATTGGAAAAGACAGATGCTGAAGCTAAGCTCCAATATTTTGGCCACCTGATGGGAAGAACTGACTCATTGGAAAAGACCTTGATGCTGGGAAAGATTGAAGGCAGGAGGAGAAGGGGACACCAGAGCATGAGGTGGTTGGATGGCATCACTGACTTGATGGATGAATTTGTGCAAATTCTGGGAGTTGGTGATGGACAGGGAAGCCTGGTGTTGCAAAGAGTCGTACAGGATTGAGCGACTGAACTGGCTGAGGCACACACACACAAAAAAAGCTCTTAGTGAACTGTTCATTACTAGCTTGTGCTCAGTTTACTAGTTTATACTAATGTGGAAGTGCAGATACCACCTCTTATGTTTCTCTAGGAACTGGTTTGTTCTAATAAGCCAGGAGACTTTAAATGACAACAATAAACGGTAGACTTGTTGACATCAGTGTCGACATTCAATGAGCATGAATTCGGAATCTGTTTTGTGGGCTTGGGGTACTTTTATAGAAATCCATGCATTTGTTTGAGCTTCCCCAGTGGCTCAGCGGGTAACGAATCTGCCTTCAATGCAGGAGATAAGAGTTCTATCCCTGGGTCGGGAAGATCCCCTGGAGGAGGAAATGGCAACTGGAGTCAGTATTCTTGCCTGGAGAATCCCATGGACAGAGGAGCTTGGAGGGCTACAGCCCATGGGGTTGCAAAGAGCCGGCTTAGTGACTAGCCATGCATGTAACTGGAGGAGTGACATCCTTGGGAGTTACATCTACTGTTGGGACTGGGAAGTCGCTGAACCATCCAGGAAGAAGGAAAATATTATTATGAGCAGAACAGTTTCTCAAGCCCGTCCAGAGCCCCTCGCCTTCTTCCAGCACAGTGGTGGAAGATCTCTCCAGTGCTTTCAGCCCACACCGAGGACCTCAGAGACGCCTCTTCCTCCTGGCAGCCCTCCCTCTCTCCTGCTGCCCCTCGAGGTCCCCGGAGTTCCTGCCAGCTTCAGACCAACATCTGGTAGAACCCAGCTGGCTCCGGGAGCGGGGGAGGTGTTCCCTCAGATAATCACTGTTGTTCTTGCAGTGTCTCCAACTGCAGCAGGGTCCTAACCGCAGGCTGGAGAAGGAGATGAACAGGCCCAGGGGTTTAAGATCGCTCAGTGTGGACTGAAGCGGGAAGGTCCGTGAGTTCCTTCACCCATCTCCCAATTCCCTCCCAAAGTGCTGAGGTTGAAAAAAAGGACACGTTCGTTAGACTAATGAGGTGTCAGGAGTTTTCCCTCTTCCCCTGTGTTTTATTTGTTAGAGGATAAGTTCTGAATGGGGAACAGGCGATAGCTTGAACTTAGGGTCTAATCGAGGGTCCTCATTCCGGCTGCAAACTTTAAGATGCTTCGTAGGCATTTTCTACATTTTCATTACAATCAATATGCAAGGTTGGCTGGGGTAAGCCTTGTAGCTTTTTGCATGACCTGCCTCCACTCTGGATCACGGCTAATAAGTAACAAGGGGACTTTCTCAGGCTCGGTGATGGGACGTTTGTTTGAAAGGGGCAAGGCAGGTGCTTCTAAAACCTTTACCTCAAATGTGCCAAGACTCTGGCGCCTACAAGGGTGGTTTGGGACTCTTACAAGACCAGCCATTCTCTGGGAAGTTTCCAAGAGCTTCCTGTTACTAGTCAGGCAAAAAAGACAGAGATGAAGAAAAAGTAAAAACAGCTTCATTTCTTTTGGGGAGTTCAGCATAATTTTTGTGGTTCAAGACAGATTCAGAAAATGCCAAGCTTGCAATAAATGTCACCTTTTGGTAATGCTGTGGGTAGACAGATGGTTAGTGGGCCCGTTGATGGTGGTGTTGGTATTGTGGGGGCGGACTGGAGAAAATCCTTCTTCAGACCTTTCAGAATACTTTCAATAACTATTTCTTGACATCAGCAAACTCCTGTCGATTCTAAATTCAATTGGTGGTTTCTCTTTATGGCCTTGAGCTTTAGTTGCAGAATCATGTATTGATTGTCTTCCTAATTTTTAAATACTTTATTAGCAAAATAAATATATCTAATAAATACTCATGGAATTACTGCTTTCAGTGCTTTCGTTGGTACCTTAAAAAGGGGAAAAAAAAGAGATATAGAGAAGGAAACTCTTTTTGTTACCACAAAAGCATTATTATTATTATTTTTGTTTTTTTCTTGTAGGAAAGGAATACTGTTAAGCTTCTTAGATGCTGCTGGTTGAGCTACCACTCAGGAAGGACTGATGCCTCCTTTTTCACAAAGTTATTCAGGACATGTTTTCTTCTAGAAATGAACATTTTGCTTCCTTCCCAAACTGCAATACTGCACTTCAGAACTCACAGGAATACTTGATGTATAGAAGACTAACTGTATTTCAGAGTAAAAATATAAAAGAAAAATTATTCTAAAAATCTGTTCAAGAGAACACTGTATGTGTGTGTGTGTGTGTGTGAACACTCAGTTGTGTTTGACACTTTGGAACCCCATGGGCTATAGCCCACCAGGCTTCTCTGTCCATGGGGATTCTGCAGGCAAGAATACTGGAGTGGGTTGCCATTTCCTTCTCTAAGGAATCTTCCCGACCCAGGGATTAAACCCGCATCTCCTACTTTGGCAGGCAGGTTCTTTACTGCGGAGCCACCTAGGGAGCCCTCAAGATTGTATAATGCTGTTGATTTTAGATTTCATGTTGAGCTGACATTGGTTTGTGACTATATTATACAGAGTTCATGTGCGTGACATTAAGGCGGAGCCCTCTTGGTAGCTGCACTGTCAGGAAGAAAGAAAACAGGTGCTGTTGACTTTGGTGAGCTAAAGTCTACCAGCACCCTTCTGTCGGTTTCAAAGCCTCTTCCCTTGTTCCCCCAGATACACACACACTCACACAAATTTTCTTCTTGTTCATGAGTGGCCAGTTTATCTGGAGATCTGCTACATCAGGATCAGGCAGATTCATAGAAAAGAGAACTTTGCTTAAGAGAGAATGATCTTTGCAGGAGCTAGTATTGATAATAGCCTCCATCAGGGACCCTCCCTGTGAGGGTGGCTGCAACCTAACCAGCGTTTCATGCGCACGAAATTAAGGAATCCCAGTTACTCAGTTAAAAAAGTGTGAATTCCAGTTTCAGCATTCTTTCAAGTGTTTTAAATTACTGTAGTCTTTGCCAGTGTTTATTCATCCACTTATTTATTCATTTACCTATATATGCAGTAAATATGGGTTGAATTTACAATGTTTCAAGTTACTATTCAAGAACTGAGGATGCAAAATGAATATACATGCACTCTGCTGTCAAGAATCTCCCAGCCTCTTTCTAGAAAGGGAGATACAGACTCATGGTTATAATAGGAAATAGTAAATTCAGTGATAGAAACATTTAGAGGGCACTCTCAGTGCTTAGAGGAGGGGGAGTGGGCATCACAGCTTAGGGGTTACCAGAAAAGAATTTCTGCAGAAAATGCTGTCTCAACTATACATTAAACTCTGGGTAAAGAGATAGTTGTACAAAAGGAGATGATCTATGGTAAGAGACTCCAGGCTTCTGGAATAGTTCATGCAAAATTGTTGAGTCAAGAATAGCCTGAAATATGGGTGATTATGAGTGGTCCAATGCTGCCAAAAAGCTTCCATCAGGGAGGGGAAATGTTAGCAGATAAGGTTTTAGGAGGAACTGGGAGTAGTTCTCAGGGGGCCTTCCTGTGACATTTAAGAGCTTGGGTTAATCTTATGGGAAATTAGGAGTAGAATGGCTTAAATCATGGCATGACTAAATGTTTGTTTTAAAATACATTATTCTCTGTAGAAGATAGATTCCAGCAGTGATATGCTAGTAAAGGTTTAACAACTGCCTGTCTGAAAACAAAAAATCTTTACTATAGCATTTGCTGATTTCCATGGTGTAAATACTTCCACTGGGCAGGTTTTAAGCTACCGACTTAAAGCCACTGAACCGGGAGTTGGGACGAGAAAGGGCACAGTTGACTCCCAGGAGCCAGTGGGGTCAGCTGCAGCCCACCGCTGGATTGGAGGGGATACACTGGAAGGACTGAGGCCTCTGAGGAGGCCTAAATAGTTCTGTCAAAGACAACATGGCCTGAAGCCATCAGAGAAGCAGCTGATGTAGAGGCTGCCTTGGAGGTTGTGTAGACGTGGAAAATGTGAAAGAAGGCTCCCATGCTTTTAGTTTGAATCTCAGGTTTAATTGCCACTCAGGAGAGTGAAATCTGGTGGGAAGCATGTGGGTAGAGGACATAGACATGGGACATCCTGACAGCATGTTCAGTTAGTGGTTCTCTGTATGCTCCTCAGTCCGGGAGCCAAGAAGGGGTGGGTGTCTGGAGGAGAGACATGGATATAGGAGTTACTATGTCTGGGTGCTGATTAAAAGCGTGAGGGGATCACATCGGCCACAGAGGCCTAGACGCAGAAGAGCAGAGTAGAGCTTCCCAGCTTCTGTGCTGCTGCAGCGTCGAGCCCAGGCCGTGCACGGGCGACAAGTATACAGACATGCAGACTTCCTCAGTCCGGAGACTGCCTCCAAGTGTCCTGAAGCCACAGAACAGCGCTTGGGCCAGCAGAACCCCGACACTGGCACCCTGGGGCCACGAGCAGCTTTATCAGCCTCCTTGCTTTCACGCTTTGTACCAATTTTATCACCTTCAAAAAGGGTTTCCTGATATGGAAAAGCAGGTGAAATAGTAGCGTGTTTCACAACCACTGAATATATCATTTGAGGGGAAGGGAAATGAAAATAATCTTTAGAAGGAGACAGGAGGGGAAAAGATCAGGAAAGGAGGGTCAAGGAGAACCTAGAGACAGTAATATCAAGGGAATGAAAGGTTTACGCTTTCAGAACGAGCCTTCTTGCTGGTAGTCAGTTACCAGAGCATGCCAATTCATTCGCTTGTCTTCTGTGCCATTCCCTTAGTCACTCAGGTATCATTCAGGGGGTCACAGGCATGTATCAATCCCCTGTGAGGTGAAGGTGCTGGACTGCTTGAAGATTACTTCCTCATTTGGTTCTGGCTGATCGCGTAGAACAGATGAACACTGTCGCTAGTGAGAGGCTGAGTCAGTTCACGGTGGTTGGAAGGTTTACATGTCACCCTGGTATTCCCGTTTCTTGGAGGAAAGTGCAGATCTCAGGAGGCAATTCCCAAAGATCAAAAGCGGATCTTGCCTGGAAAATTCCATGGACAGAGGAGCCCCCCTGGCAGGCTACAGTCCAAGGGGTTGTAAAGAGTCAGGCACGACTGAGCACATGTACACACGCACACGCATGCACACACACACAAGATGGGTGACACAGTATAAAGAGTAAAAGTATAAAAGTAAAAGTAAAAAGTAAAAGTATAAAGGCGTTTGGTTGAGAACCCCCTTTAAGTCACTTTATCTTTAAGGAAAACTTGACCGGATCCTGCGGGCCAGACAGCGGGTTGAGAATTCAGTAGACAGATGAAATCCTTGCCCTTACGGAACTCATGTTCTTGAGGTGGGAGGTGGACTATAAGCAAATGACTAACTGCAATGCTTGGATGTCCGGTGGTGATGAGTGTGTGCAAGAAGATGAAGCGGGAGACAGAGTGAGTGGCTGGGGAGAAACTGTGATTTAGAAGAGGGCGGTCAGGGTAACTCCAGCTATGCGAGCAGGCCGGACTCCTGTGTCAACGTGACCAAGCTCAACCAGTCACCCGTGTGAAAAGCCAATGCATCGCTCCTTTCCCAGCAGAGCTTTTTAAAGAGCGCTCAAGGGCCCGATTTTATATCCCAGTTTTGGCCCACAAGTCCATGACCTTCTTTTGTATTTGTATTAGTTAATGGCTAAACCTTTCCTTGCTCAGTGTCCCAAAATTAATGCCTGTGCTCAAGCTGCCACAAATGTTAAACAAATGGGACATTAGAAGATTTTTCCTGGTGGCTCAGACAGTGATGAATTTGCCTGCATGGCAGGAGACATGGGTTCAGTCTCTGGGTGGGGAAGATCCCCTGGAGAAGGGAATGGCAACCCACTCCAGTATTCTTGCCTGGAGAATTCCATGGGCAGAGGAGGCTGGTGGGCTCCAGTCCATGGGGTCACAAAGAGTCGGACACGACTGAGAAACCTAAACTTTCAAAACAGTCTTAGGTCTCCTGTGGCTTGAAACAGGTTATCTTCAATCTCTTCAGTTTTACTCTTTATTCTGTGTCACCCATCTTGTGTGTGTGTGTGTGTGTGTGTGTGTGTGTGCGCGCGCGCGCGCGCGCATACATGTGCTCAGTCGTGCCTGACTCTTTACAACCCCTTGGACTGTAGCCTGCCAGGGGGGCTCCTCTGTCCATGGAATTTTCCAGGCAAGAATACTAGAGCGGGTTGCCATTTTCTCCTCCAGAGGATCTTCTGAACCCGGGGATCGAACTCACGGCTCCTGCATTGCAGGCAGATTCTTTACCACTGAGCCACCTGGGAAGCCTCCCCACCTTACATCCTTTTATTTCTGGGGGAAAAGAAAAGGCCTGCTGGCAGTTTTATTTCCCCTGCCGATAATACGCCCGCAGAGCCTGGCCGTTTTGCTGGCTGAGAGCTGGCTGGAATCAGGTCCTGGTTCATTAGCTTCCCAGCGCCTGAGTATCCGGGGACCTGGCTGGAAAGCCTGAGATGGGCGTCCATGCCGCAGGGTGTCTGGGACAGAAGGAACAGGAGTTATAATGAGGTCCCCCTGGTCCTTTGAAAATTAGCCTCCCTTGGATGGGGTCCAGGACAGACTTGTGCTGGACTGAGCGTGGCAAATCAGGTGTGCTCCGTTTTACCTGCTGTGTGTGTTCCTGAAAGAGCGAATGAAAATGAATCTGGCAACTCAAATCCCATCGGAAACGATCTAATGAATAGCCCTGAGTGCACCCTTTTGGAAAGTGAATTTATTTCCATACAGGACACAGATTCGTGTATTTGGAGTGTGTCCATTACTGTTTCATCTCTCGTGAAAAATTTGAGAGTGCTCAAATTATGTGACCAATGTGAGAGCTAGGGCTTTATTGCACGAGCTCTTTCCTAGAGCAGTGTCTGTTGTCAATGAACTTCTAATGTGAAAAACTGAATAGCAAATATTTCAGGCTTTGTAGGTCAGAGTGTCTCTGTTGCAACTACTCAGCTATCCTACCGAAATGCAAATGCAGCCATAAGCACAAATGCATTAGCGTGGCCGTGTTTCAATACGACTTTATTTATGGATACAAAAATTTGAATTTCATGGAATTTTCACATGTCATGAGAGGTTCTTGTCTTCTTTTCTTTCAACCCATTCAACAACCATTAATATTGTTTTGTGGGGCATACAAAAATACATGGTCAGCTGGATTTGGCCCATAGGCTACACACATCATTTTCTCCGGGTTTACATGATTTTGTCTAGAGCAGGTCTGGGGCGTTACTTTCATATCTATGTATTTCATGGACCAAGGTCCCAACCAGAGTTCCAACATTCCCTCGGGGCTCTTGGACCTGTTATGTAACCTTTCTGACTCAGTGTCTTTACCTGTTTTATGGGGAGAATGAAACTTGCCTCACATCAGTGGTAGGAAGATTAAATTTTCTGGTGTTTATAGAGCAGGCAACACAGTTCCTGTCCATCATAATCAATAAATTAGCATTCAATGTATGACAGCAGGTGCTTAATAAACAGTCACATCTTCTCCTTTCCCCTCTCATTGGAAAATCATTCTGCTCTCAGAGATTGCACTCAGGGTGAGCAGGCCTGTGGCTTACAGACACGAGGAAGATTTGTGGCCAGCAGCATCTTCCCTCTTTTCATCGTGGGTTGCTTCTTCCCCTGCATCACCACTTCTCGAGAATTTTCCCCTGTTGAGTACTCCTGGCGGTTCCTGACCTGGCCACGGAATGACAGTGTGAGCTGCCCTTCCCTGTCGCTGGATGTTTCGGCTTGCTGGGCTTGATTGAGGTCCTGGCTGCACGGGAGACCTCCTGATTTCATTAGCCAGTGTATCAGGCAGCCGGTTTCTCCTTGATGGGGGGGCCCTCGCAGTTCCCTTTTACCCCACGTGGCCTTTGGAACCTTGGGTTGCTGTTTGTTATCATTAATTTATGAAGGGCGTAGGTTGAAGGGCCTTTTCTTCCCTGAGACTTTTCTTTCCCTCTCTTGAATATGCATGTTGGGTCACTTTGATACATTTTTAAATAGGTGGAAAAATTCCACCGTGGAGAACTCTACCCCGGACTGGAGGCAGAAAGTGAGTAAATGGTGGTGCATGCAGTCAGTATTACAGCGCGATAATGAGAGTGCCTGTGAGAAACAGGGCTCACGCAGGAACCAACCCACAGGTAGAGTAAGAAGTAGGAAGGTCTGAAGGTCTCAGAGACACAGTGACGTCTGCCCGGGAGGAGGCAAAGTGGAGCTTGCTTTTCATCACTCAGTTTTGCAAGAGGGGTATGGCTGTGGCCCTGGTGTGTGTCTGTTTGTGTATATTACGTATATGTATACATGTGTATATATATCTATGAAGTATGCATCATTTTTAATATAATAAAAATGTAACAAAAAACTAAACTGCATTATCTTCGTTACGTTAAATGTAAATGCATATATATCTATCTATCTTAGGTAGAATAGACAGTGAAGCCAGCACCAAGGGGTAGCATAAAATATGAAGTGTGGGCTCCCTACTGTCCAGGGGCCTCGGCAGTAAAGATGAGTGAGGAGGTGGCGCCTGGGACTGCTGCTTTATGACCACCAACAAGGAATTGCTTTACTTCAACATTCCTTCCAAGTTCGATCACTTCTTTCTGCTGTAGAAATGGTTTTAGAGTAGGTTCCTGCCCACTGACAGCTGGATTAGAGTTAAGAATTATTTTTACCAAGCCTGTAAATGCTGAACCTCTATTCTCAGACCACGGAAGCCTGTTTCAGGTTTAGTAACTGATGTTACATTTACAAGCTTCCTTGTGTTCTCTGTCAGACTTCCAGTTCAACCTGGGAAAGAAGAAGCCACTCAGAGTCCTGTCTAGTTCGTGTTAGACAAAGACTCTCAAGAACAATAAAAGATGACATTGCTTGAAAGTTAGCAAACTATTAGACAAGAGAGTAATGTTCTGATGAAGGTAGGGCAGAAAATAATACATGTTGGTGAGGATGTGGAAAAACAGGAACCCTTGTGGATAGCTGGTGGGGATGTAAAATGGTACACTTTCTGTGGAAAACAGGATGGCAGTTTCTCAAAAAATGAAGCGTAAATTTGCCATGTGATTCAGCAGTTCCACTTCTGAGTGTAGATCAAAAAGAGTTAATAGGATGGACTCACACGTATATTTGTGCACCCACACTCATAGCAGTGTTATTATCTAGGCTAAAAGTGGGAGAAGCTCGTGTTTCCATCAGTGGATAAATGTCTAAACTAAATGTGGTGTATACACACAGCGGAATAGTATTCAGCCCTGAAAAGAAATTTTAAACTTGCTATAACATGGGTGAACTGGCTGATTGAAATAAAACAGTAATACAAGGATAGACACTTTATGATTTTACTTCCTTGAGGTATTATACCAAGAGAAAGTAGAGGCAGAAAGTCGAGTGAAGGAAGGAAGGAAGTCCTAAACCAGCGAACGCTGAGCAATAGGCACAATGGAACAGGGACACAAGGCTCAGAAGCAGGCTAAAGCCAGATTCCCCACAGGAGACTCTTGCTGTTTAGTGTCTTTGCAAGTTGGGATTAAATATTTCATCCCCATCTCCCTTCCTGGATAGAGAGTTGGTTTTAGGTGGGGGAAAAAACAAAAAAGATCACTGTGAAACAATCCATTGTTAAAAATATTCGTTCAGGACATAGCACGTAAAATTGTTGGGTATAATGTCTTACTGAATGCACTGTGTGAGTGGTACATAAGAACCAAGCAGTTCTTTCTAGAATAACGTTTTGCTGAATGATCAAGGACTTTCCAGTAGGAAGAAGACTTGCTTGGCTCGGTCGTATTCTTGGCGTGGTCAGTCTCCATTGCAAATGCTTATCTCCCGAACTTCCTCTCAAATGTCAAACTGCAAGCCCACCTCTCACCTCCTTATCACCTATCTTTAAAAATGTTTGTTTTACTCTGAGGATGGTGTGGGGTATCTAATGAGAAGGTGGCAGGTCTTCATTTGCAGTGAGAAGATACTGTCTTAATGTTCAAAAAGTCTTTGATTATTCCCAGTTATCTTGACCCATGGACACAACTGTGAAACACAGCCTCACCCCCAGCTTTGAAAACAGGTGTCAGGAGGAGAGAAGCAAGAGCGCATCCGTCTCGTTCTTTCTTTCATGACTTCCTCTCTCTTTCCGTCTCTCGTTTTCCTCTTTTAAAGCAAAGATTGGCTTAAAGGAAGAATAAATATGAGTGCAAGAAATGGTAGTTGAAGAGAAGGGTGAGGGTGGAGGAAAACACCAGGGTGTTTTTATTTTATTTTTTCTATATAGCACTCTGGGAAGTTTTGAAGTGGGGGGAGAAAAGATTTAAGAAGTGATACTTTTGAACTTCAGCCAAAAGTAAGCCATCAAAATGGGACACTGTCTCTTTAAGTGCAAGTCTGCACAAACGAAAGGAAATTAATTAAGTATCCGAGGCTGGTGTGGCGCCATGGAAAGAATACACAATCTGGGTCCAGCATGCCAAATCCGAAATGAAAATGAAGGTGATCCGTCATATTTGGCTGTTTTTTTAAGACAGAATATATATTTTTGAAAGTTGACTAAGCAATTACCCAAATTAAAGAAGCTGGAAAAGCAAACAGCGGTAAAAATGCTTTAATTTTTTAGAAGGTAAATTAGTTTTAAAATGTGTGCCCTTTATTATCATAATACCAAAGAGAAAGAAAAAAGTGTTCTTTAACTCCTTAATGGCAGCATCTAGGCAAATTTATTTACTGCCTCTGCCAATGATAAAGTTTCCAAACTTAAGAAGACTCAGGCTGCTTCTAAGCTATAAGGAAGAGATGCTCTGTGTACATTTCTGAGTCTGAGATTTGTTAAAGGTCTTCTTCCTTTGTTACCCACGGTCTCCATGCATCACTTGCTTGCCTGACATGTCAGCAAACCAGATGGAATTTCTCCCCATCACCACTCCCTACCCTCTGGACCACGGAACTTGGGCCGTGCCATTTGGCAGGTAAGGGCAGTCTTGAATTGCCATGTTTCTAGATTAGTCTCTGGCAAAGGCTAAGAGAAGAGATGAAAGGACTTTGGCTTGGAAAGGATCCCCCCCAGAGGACAAGTGAGCCACAGGCCAAGTGGATTGCGCCTGTGGACGTTCACTGTTCTTCTTCAGGAGGCTATCCGAGATAAGGCTCCTGGGAAGTGTCGTGAAGTCGTTCAGTCGTGTCCGACTCTTTTCGACCCCATGGACTGTAGCCTACCAGGCTCCATCCATGGGATTTTCCAGGGAAGAATACTGGAGTGGGATGCCATTTCCTTCTCCAGGGGATCTTCCCAACCCAGGGATCGAACCTGGGTCTCCCGCATTGCAGGCAGACACTTTACTGTCTGAGCCACCAAGGCTCCTGGGAACTCCATCTTATTTCTCAACATCCCAGAGCTTTTCCCAGTGTGGTAGGTGGAAGTAACTGTCAGAAAGAGACACCTCCTACAACAAATGCAGTATTTATGGAGATTGCTGAAGACAAGGCTATTTTAGATTGGACTCTCATGGGTGCAACAGGCAGAAAATCACCAATGGTCTTGAGACAAAAAGTAAGTTGTCTTTGATTAGTTGTCGGAGATAAGTTGAAAGATCTACCAAAGGCCTGGCTTTAGCCATGATTAAATTCAGTGCTCAGCTATGCGGGGTGTTGCCTGGAGTCTTTGCTTCCTCCTTTGGCAGTTCTTTCTCACTGTGGAGCTTTATCTTCCCTCCTGTAGGTCTAGTGAGAAAGAGGACGTTTTTGAGATATCAGAGAAAGGCTTTGGATATTTTGCTGGCTCTGACTGGCTCATGTGCCCACTTGTAAATTTTGTGCTGTGCCCAGGGATTTGAGCTGACCTAGAGGATTACCTTTGTCATGTGTTTCAGAAGCCAGGAGTGTAACCAGCTTCATCAAACAGGCCTTGGGGGAAGAGTTTGCCCTGATGGATTTCTGCAAGATAGAAGGGATATTGGGAGTGGCAGAAATAAAAATGCTTGCTTTCTAAGTGACCTAAGGCATCATCTTGTGTTTTGAATTACCAACGACTGTTCCACAATTAGTTCAGAGAGTTAGGGACGGAGGCAGCAACCTGCCTCGGCAAACGCCATGCAGAGGGATGGTTACTGCGGGGAGCTGCTGGGAGCTGGCCTGGGGAGGTGGCCGCCAGCCCCTGATGAAAGCCGGGCACACCAGCCCAGCACGCTCTAGATGTACCATCTCGGTCAAGTTCTGTCATCTTTCTCATCCTTAGTTACATCGCTTGTCAAGTGAGGACGTCACCACCTACCTTGTCACAGGCACTCATTTCTGAGGGCTGTTGTAGCAAATGACCACAAATGGATTGGTTTAAGACAACAAAAATCTGTTCCCTCATGGTTGTGTAGACTAGGGTTCCAAACATCGAGTCATCGGCACGGCCGTTCCGTGCGAAGGCCTCCCTGCCTTTCTCTTGACTTCTGGTGCAGCTGGCCTCGGCGGTCCTCAGCTGGTGGACCCGTCCCTCCAGTTTCTGTTTTCGTGTGGTCTCAGCTATGTTTGATCAGGGTTTACTCTAATTCAGGGTGACCTCACTGTTTTTTATGTTGAGACAGAATTGGCTTATGTCATTGTGTAAGTTTAAGGTATACCATGTACTGATTTGATAAATTGATATATTTCACTATGATCACCACCGTAGCTTAACATTAGCTAACACCCTATCATGCCACATAATTAACGTTTCCTTTTTGGGGTGAGAGCAGTTAAGATGTAGTCTCTTAGCAGCTTTGAAGTATGTGATACAGTATTGTTGACCATGATCGCTATCCTGTACCTTAGGTCTCTTGGACTGACTTACCTTCTAGTTATGAGTCTGTTTCCTAAAAAGTATCTCCCGAATTCCCCCAGCCCCTACTAACCTCCTCCCTTCTACTCCTTATTTTTATAAGTTTGGCTTTGTAGATGCCACATATAAGTGATACTGCGCTTCTGGCTGTACATCCAAAGGAAGTGAAAGCTGGATATTGGAAAGATATCTTCCCTCCCCATGTGTATTGCAGCATCACTCACAAGAGCCAAGATGTGGAGACAACCTCATTGTCTGTCAACAAAGGAGTGGATAGAGAAGACGGATAGGTATGCGTGTGTGTATATATATACACACTCATGCATACGTATACACACAGTGGACGCCATTTAGTCATGAGAAATAAGAAAATCTTGCTGTTTGGGACCACACGGATGGACCTTGAGGGCATTATGCTAAGTGAGCTAAGTCAGACAAAGACCAATACTGTCTGACCTCATTTTAATTTGATTATCTTTGCCAACATCTTATTTCCAAATAAAGCCACATTTGCTGGTCCTGGGTATTAGAGCTTCAGCAGTTTTGGAAGAAATAATTTATCCCATAACATAGTTCAGTTCAGTTCAGTAAAGTTGCTCATTCGTGTCCAACTCTTTGTGACCCCATGAATCGCAGCACATCAGGCCTCCCTGTCCATCACCAACTCCCGGAGTTCACTCAGACTCACGTCCATAACATAGGGTACTGTAATTATTACATGAGTTGATGCATTTAACCACCATTATCAGCTGAGCTCCCAAGTCAGACAGTCATAGTTTTTGATGTTAGAAGAGGATTAAAAAATAAGTTTTATGAAGAATAACAAGTGTACAGAGACATGTTCAAAGTTTAAGGAAAACCTCAGCAGATTTTCAGCTGAGTAAAACCATGCGAATAGCACTTGGATGGAGGAATAGAACATTGACAGGACCCATCCATGGGCCATAAGCTATGCATATGTTTAGCATCAGCAGATAAGACTAAACAGTATTCCAAAGAGGCTATACCAGTTTATACTCTCACATTAGGGTGTAAAACTTCCAGTTGTGTGACATTCAGGAGAAGAATCTTTTATTCTTTCCTTGATGATGTCTGAAAGTCTTATCAAGATCTTTGAAAAGTCCTCCAGAGAAAATCTTTATCTTAAGATATATACATATATTTTTTAAATAGAGAGCATGCTTAACACAGCTTCTAGAACCTGAGTCAAGTTAGCCTTTTGCAAACTTACATGCTTGCTCAATCACTCAGTTGTGTCCAAATCTTTTGTGACCTCATGGACCATAGCCCACCAGGCTCCTTGGACCATGGGATGCTCCAGGCAAGAATGCTTTAGTGGGTTACCATTCCCTCTCCAGGGGATCTTTCCAGACTCAGGGACTGAACATGCTTCTTCGTGTCTCCTGCATTGGCCGGCGGATTCTTTACCACCAGCGCCAGTAACTCCCCCATGTCACTACCTACCTGATTTCCTGGGACTCAACGTTCTTGGGAGCTTGGGAAATGTGTGATATCCTTTTTCTTCTCCTTTGTGAACTTTAAGTTGAATGCAGATGACTAATTTTTATTTGGGCCTGGAAAGAAGGCACAGACAATATATTGGTGCATTAATTGTGTGAAACTAGAGTCTGAGATCCAGAGAGGACAAACACAGTGCCTGAGGTCAGCTAACATGTGGCAGTGACCGAACTGGGGCTGGAAACCTCTAGTGTGGCTCGGTGACTTTTACACTTAAATGTGCGTGTATTTTTTTTGGCTGTGTTGAGTCTTACTTGAGACACATGGAATCTTCGTTGCAGCATGCGGGATCTAGTTCCCTGACCAGGGATCGAACCCAGGCCCTCTGCATTGGGAGCATGGAGTCTTAACCACCGGGCAACCGGGGAAGTCCCAGTATGCTTGTATTTCTATCATCTACGCTTCTTGTGGATGACCCAAGGGATCGCAGAGTTAAGGACTCAGGAGAGTGTGTTCCTTTGTTCTCACACACTGAAAGGTTTGCAGATAGTGTGAACATACGGAGCCGTGCCAGGGCCTCACCGCGCCCCACTGCTGCCTCCCTTCAAGCCCTCGGTTTGACGTGCTACCAGCCTCTTTTTGGTTTTCTTCCGGAGCCCCGTTGTGTTAATCCCCTCTTTGCTACTCCAGAAATCTTTCAAGTAACAGAATCGTTTTCACTTATCTTTTCCAGAAACTGTAGGACTCTGAAGAAAATCATAGTCTCCAAATAGGGCTTTAACTGGCTTTAGTGGTAGAAAGAACCATGCAAAGAGGGCGGTGCTTTACCATGGGCACAAGTATAGGCTTGGAGGGCCTCCCTGGTGGCTCAGTCGGTAAAGAATCTGCCTGTGGTGCAGGTGATGCAGGAGACCCGGCTTTGATTCTGGGGTCGGGAAGATTCTTTCCGTGGAGAAGGAAATGGCAGCCCGCTGCAGTATTCTTGCCTGGAAAATCTCATGGGCAGAAGAGTCTGGTGGGCTACAGTCCATGGGGTTGCAGAGTCAGACATGATTTAGCAACTAAATCATCTTGGATTATGAGATGGTGCTTCTTACAAATTCAGGGTGTGAAGAGGATGCGAAGTCCCGCAGACGTCACGGAAATAATAAGAACTTTGAAATTAATACAGGTGAGTTCAGGTTTTTCACCTTGGACCTTTCCATAGATTCAGTTTTGTTATCTTTATAATGGTGACATTGTTGTAAGAGTTAGAGATATTATATACAAAACATTCAGCCTGATATCTTAGTGAGTGGAACTCACTGGATTTTAACCATCTTTATTACTACTTCAGGATTCTGTATTGTTATTACTGAAGCAAGGTTAGCCATCTTGATTACTACTTTAATATTCTGTGGTATTGTTAAGTAAAATATATTCCTGACACATCCATGTATTTTATATAATGAATAAATGATGTTCATGTTAATGTTTGATACAAACCAACACAATGCTGTAAAGCAATTATCCTTCCATTAAAAATAAATAAACTTAAAAAAAAGAAACTTTCTAAGGCAAATTAAGGCGGTAGCATGAACACCCTTTTCCCTACATGCCGGACACTTAATGCAATATTAGCACAGATGTTAGAAGAACCACAAACTGTTTATAAGTGCACTTTCGAACAGAAGCATGCCAGAAAAGTGGTTCCCGAGCCCAGGTGAGTGTGAGTGTCCTTTAGGACTTTCAAAACCATACAGCATGCTGGGCGCCTTCCCGCAATATTGATGGATATGCCAGCGAGGCGCCCTGCTCCGGAGCCAGAGTGCCTGCACGTGGACTGCAGCTCTCCAAGACTAGCCAGGTCACTCTGTGCAGCTGTTTAGTTTTCCTGCCTGCCTCCCCATCTGTAGCATAGAAATAACACTCACACTAGCCCGGTACTAGGAAGAACTCAAAAAGTGCTTGCTTTCATGAGGAGTCATGAGTCTGTATTATGAATAAAACCCAAACAAACTCTCTGACAGACCTGGGATTCAGTCTTGTTTGAGAAACACTGACCTACAGACAGAATGTAATGGGGTATTCTGGAGAGAAGTATTACACTTCCACTTATGCTTCTTAAATTCTTCGCTCTTTCTGAGGTCTGAAGATTATTGAGGTGTTGGAGAGAATGAGAGATCCCCTTGTCTTGAGGAAAGTTAAATTATATATATAGTTTGAAATATATATGTATGTGTGTGTGTGTGTATAAAATTTTCTATTTGCAAAATTATTTATCCGTATATAGTTCTGTCCTTTATTTAACTACATTGGAATGATCTCCTTAAAAGTAAAGAAGGATGAGAGCGAAACAGCGCTAGATTTCAGGTCACAAGTTCAGCATTCTACACTTTCCAGAATCCAAAAGTTGATTTTTCCTAATGGCAGAGACCACTTAACCCAAATGTCAGCTGCACTAGTTTTTAGGGCGTGTCCTGACCTTTGCGTCGGGGATTGATGGCATCCAGATTTATATGTGAAGTATTAGCACCACGTCCCTTCTGTGGCTTTCTGGCTCTGCAGTTGTGTGCTATTATGATTGACTGGTTCTGCCGCTTCGCTTCTCTTGGGGCCAGCTCTGGAGTAGGGACTCGTGTCTCGGTGTCAGTCTCCCTATTTGAACCCTTGTCTTCCTTTTCCTGCCCCAGAGCCTATCGATTTGCCATGAGTTGGTTTTGAAATTTCCAGCGCTCTTTCCTATACTGCACCCTCAGGGGTGGGGTCTTCAACCTACTTAGATTTCTGTCTGCCTGAGTCTTGGACCATTATCTGCTCTCATATCCCTTGGCTTCATCTTTTGTCTCCCTATGATTATTATGATTATGATTATAATATGATTTTAATATTCTGAGTCTACGATTTTATTTAGTCTAGGTAAGTTTTGTCGATCTGTGTCTAACTCATAGCTTTATTAATTTTTTAACTGCGTTTCTATCTTTATTTATGTTCTAAACCTTACTATTTCTTTCATTTTGTTCACCTTGGGTGGAGCTTATTCCTCTCTTTCTAGTCACGTATAGTGGAAGATTCAGTTATTGATTTGAAATTGTTCTTTTTAAAATCTAAGCATATACAGCTGTACATTTCTTTCTGCTTTAAATTTCTCCCTATATGTTATAATATGTTGCAACATTTTTGTTCATCTCTTTTTATAATTTCTCTTTTGACTTCTTTGACACGTTGGTTATTTACGTTTGTTAATTTCTATGTACTTGTGAGTTTCCTAATTTCCCTCTGTCACCGATTTCCCATTTAATTCTATGTGGTCAAAGAACATACTTTGTATGATTTCAGTCCTCTCAAATTCACTGAGGTCCGTTCTATGACCTAGCCTTCCCTGGAGAATATTCCCTGTGGGAGAATATTCTGTGAGTCCTGCAGGACCATATAGCGAATTGGACGTGGAGGGAGATGAGGAACAAGAGTGAGTCAAGAATCACCCTGAGAATTCTAGGAGCGTGCAACAGCAGGTGAAGTGTGCTATGGACAAAATATAGAGAAAGGGAGGGAGGGAGGGGGATAGCAGACTGCTATTAGCAGGAATGAAAAGCTGTGGTAAAGAAGATGAGCCTGCTGGGACACTGAGAAATAGAGATGGAAGAGAGAATAAGGGGGTTCTGGGGTAAAATAGGGATTTACATAAAGTGGTCAAAAGTACTGTTTGCTCTTGAGCCGTTCCGATAGCAGAGGGCTGAAAAGGACTGCTGACTGTGTGCCATGGAGTCCCTGTGACCCTGGTGGGCGCTGTCTATGTGAGGGACGGGGAAGGGTCTTATTACAGAGGCTGGAGGAATGAATGGGAGGGGGCTTGGTGGAAGAGACGTGTGTGGGCAGGAGATGACTGGGACACACAGCTTTTCCTCTTGAACACAGGGGACATCTAGAGAGTGGGAGGCACTGGAACACAGGGGACATCGAGAGAGCGGGAGGAACTGGAACACAGGGGACATCGAGAGAGCGGGAGGCACTGGAACACAGGGGGACATCTAGGGAGCGGGAGGCACTGGAACACAGGGGGACATCTAGGGAGCGGGAGGCACTGGAACACAGGGGGACATCTAGGGAGCGGGAGGCACTGGAACACAGGGGGTCATCTAGGGAGCGGGAGGCACTGGAACACAGGGGGACATCCAGAGAGTGGGAGGCACTGGAACACAGGGGGACATCCAGAGAGCGGGAGGAACTGGAACACAGGGGGACATCTAAGGAGCAGGAGGAACTGAGGGGACGAGCAGTCAGCCTTACTGTGCAGACAAAGTTCATCCCAAGAAGGGAGGAGGACGTTAAAGACTGACTCCTCTACTGTGTGGGGCGAGCACGAGGCTGCCATCCCGGAACTAGACAGCTCTCCTGGCCCGGACATTTGTCAGCGTGTAACTCTCTGTGAGCACGACACTTAATCCCTGTATGCCTCGATTTCCTGAGATGGGAGTTAGAAGCCTACTATGATGAGTTCCCGTGACCAATGAAATCGCATATATCCACCAACAGGGGCGTAAGGGTTAATCAGTGTTTCTTCCTTTCTTTGCCCCATTTTAATTACCCTGTTTAATTTCAAATACATGAAGATATTATTAACATTTTGTTCTATACACAGCCACCTTTGCAGGAATGCTGATTATTCAAGTCATCCAGACAAAAAACAATATTTATTGAGCATCTGTATGAACAAAGATGCATTGCATGGTTCAAGCATGGAAGTGATGCGGTCAGATTTATATTTAAATATGAGTCCTTGCTTGCTCAGTCATGTCCGGCTCTTTGTGACCCTGTGAACTGTAGTCCACCAGACTCCTCAGTCCATGGAATCCTCTAGGCAAGGATACTGGCATGGGTTGCCATTTCCTTCTCCAGGGGATCTTCCTGACCCAGGGATCCAACCTTTGTCTCCTACATTGGCAAGCGGATTCTTTACCACTGAGCCACCTGAGAAGTCACTTAAATATGATTACTCCATTTCAGCTGTGGGGGAAGAGCTACAAAAGAGAGTGTAGGCCTATATGCAGTGATCCTGGCTCCATAGGATAGTGCCCTGGGGATGGGGCTTGTTTAGGAGAAGAGGAAAACAAATTGCTTTGGGCAATTTTAGCTTAAAATATAGACCAAGGTGGAAATGAACTAGAACCAATGGGTAAATGGAAAGAGTGAGACAAAGATGATGGTAAAAGCTTTGACCTGGGGCGCGGAAGGATGAGTGAGTGGTGTCACTAACAGAATCATCTTGATTGATGACTATTTTGGCAAAGCCTGTGTTGAGCAGGACGGAATGTCAGTGACACTCTCCATAGAAATTCATAGTATTTCTAACAATGAATGACATAGAACTAAGTGAATGTTTGATGTGATCTACACAGAAGAATATGAAATGTATCAGAAGGTCTATAAAATTGTTGCATAGGGGCTTCTCTTGTGGCTCAGCTGGCAAAGAATCCACCTGTGATGTGGGAGACCTGGGTTCAATCCCTGGGTTGGGAAGATCCCCTGGAAAGGGAAAGGCTACCCACTCCAGTATTCTGGCCTGGAGAATTCCATGGAATGTATAGTCCATGGGGTCACAAAGAGTCGGACATGACTGAGTGACTTTTACTTTCAAAGCTTGGTTAGGGTATTCCAGAACCAATTACTGCCATATTCTGTTTCACAGAAAATTTTTTTATGAATACTGCCAATCATGCAAAAATTCCATACATTTTGACACATGTCACTTAACAGAAAAAGCTACTACAGGAAGTCAGCAGCCTTCCTTTCGTCTCTACAGACGTTGAAAGCCCAGCCCTGACTACCGGGGCCAAACAGTAGGAATGACACAGGATTCCACTGAGCGCTTTTTCTGCTGTCTGTGTTTTGACTGCCATCCTTTCAGCTTGTAACAAAAGGAATGAGTTTTCCTGTGGTTAGATGGGCCTGGGAGGTTTGAAAAGTAAATCATTAAAGGGTTTCATGATGAGATTGAAATATATTATTGCTATGCCGGACACCACATGGGTATAAAACAAAAGCAGAGCAGACAGAGAATGTCTCCCCACTGACCCGAGAGAGGACTTTCCAGATGCCGTCACAGCAGACTCTGTGGATGGAGCCTTGGCTGCTTCCAGGAGGTCAGATCTGTGACCTTTCCTGGACACACACACACACACACACACACACACACTTTAAATTTGGTGTCTTGAGCTGATAGCATCTGTTGCTTTCCTGCCTAGATTGGACTTTCGGACAATTAAACTGAATTTCAGGCCACATATGTGATTTGAAGAGGCAGAAGAATTTCCTTCTGCATTAAAATCATGATGGGCAACACTGTGTGTTTTTTCTTTTAATGGTTCACAGGCTGTGAGCACATCAGAAATAGAAGGGAAATCTGAGACCTAACGCTCCTCAGCTTTGCACATGTAAAGTAGCAGATAGTGTAAGGGACATCACCCCCAGGCTCAGGCAACTGCTGAGTGGCTGAGCACAGATAAAGATGTTTTCCTCGTTCCGTTCTCTATGCCTTTTATCATAGTGTTATCTCCTTTTCAGTTTTCCTTAATGATGATCTGAAAACTGGTATAAATAATCCCTGACACAGTAATTTGAGAGTTAGCTCTTCATTCCCTTTGTTTCCCCTGTAAAAGCCTTAGGACAGGTTTTGCTCACTTTACGTCATTTCAAATTCTGGGTCACCCCTGGGACTCCCCCGCTGGTCCAGTGTGTAAGACTTTACCTTCGAGTGTGGGGGATGTGGGTTTGATCCCTGGTCGGGGAGCCAAGATCCTGCATGCCTCAGGGCCAAGAATCAAAACAGAACGGATATTGTAAAACATTCAATAAAGACTTTAAAGATGGTCCATGTCACAACAGACAAACAAACAAAAAACATTTATAAACCTCTAGGTGACCCCGTCACTGATGGGCTCATGTTCTACAAGCAAATGACAGAGGAAAAGCCACCCACGGTCTTCAAAATGAATCTCTAGCCATAGAGTTCAGTGGCTTCATCGTCTGCGGCTAAGCACGACTGCTCTCTGGTTTATTTGCTGTGAAGTCTCAGTCACTCAGTCGTGTCCGACTCTTTGCCACCCCACGGACTGTAGCCCGCCAGGCTCCTCTGTCCATGGGATTTTGCAAGCGAGAATACTGGAGTGGGTTGCTATTTCCTATTCCAGGATTTGCTTTAATGTGCAAGCTTTAACATTAGAATATGCATGTTCCAATGAGGGTCATTTTACCTCAGAACCGTGTCTTCTTTCCATCATACAATTTCCCTTAATTATGTTTACTTTCTAAAATGCATCATGTATTTATTTTCTAAAGCTTAGTTCGTGGCAAAATGCACAAAGATGAAATAAGTCCACACGAGGTACAAAGAAAGAACATGGGTTTTCGCATAAGGATCAACCTGGTTCAAGCCCTGGCTCCTCTGCTTCCCAGCTGTGAGAAACCAAGCAGGCACGTCCGCATCTCCCGATGCAGACCCTGTGGCCCGCTGTGGAGCATCTGAAGGCCTGACGCATGGTAAGCAGTTGGTAAGAGGAATAATGGAGTCATTTGAGCGTTTCATTGCTTTGCTTGGTTTAATATTCCATCACAGGTTAAGTCATGCTGTATGAGAAATTAATAATAAAAATGCTTTGAAAGGAATAATGCCAATATAAATTAAAATTAAGCTGAGTACTGATTATTGTCATCCTTTTGTGTCTTGGGAGGACACGGACGCAGAGGGAGCTTTTGAGGAATCGTAGTTTTCCCATTCGACTCCGCTAAACGTTTCAGTCCTTAAACTCATGGCTGAAAAGTGGTTGATTCATGGTTGGTTCTGATGGTCCGTCACAGCGCACATTGATCAGACAGGACTGTGGCTGCCTTCGATTGCCTGAGGGAATCAGCCCTAAAGCGGAAGGGCTGGCCACCCTTCTCCGTGATTCCGTCTGAATCTTCCATCTTACAGAGGTGGACATGAACATGTGCAAATTCCACTTGAGAAATCAATGAATAGATTTGGCATCTAGCAGACAGATGTTGAATAAATATTTGTCCAGTTAAAGAGAGCTACTTTCGGACCAAAGTAGCTTGCTTGGAAGTGAAGCAGGTTAAGAAAATTATCAAAATACGTGACAGTGTGTTCAGATTTTTAAAAAATGCTGTCTTAGGTTTAGTTTCTCTAGACATATATCAATACTTTTATTTTCCTTGACTTTAATTTTCTTTCAACATGGAGATGATAGATAGACGATTCCAAAACAATGGCAGATTTTTTTGATGTGTTCCTAAGACGACTGACTGCTGCAGACAGATGCCTCTCTCTTTCTCACCCCCTCTTCCCCGGGATGAGTGACTGCTTCCTTCCACAGAGTCCAAAGGGACCCCAAGGTTAAAGCATGCATTTCAGCTCTTAGTTCCATTGATTTAGCTCTTTTTTTCCTTTAACACGGTCCACCTCAGTATAATTTGCATTTTTGAGACTTTTCTTATTAAAGTATTAATCTGGTTGAGGATCTTGCTTTGGGTCTTTTCACGCATCAGCTCTTAAGAGTGGTCCAAGTGGAGTGTAAACAGCCTGTTTTAGACTTATTTTAATTTTAGCCCAAAGCTTCTAGAACTTTCTGAATGAATACATGTGCACAACTGTCATAGTCTTTCTGTAACCATTTAAAAGAAAAAAAAAAAAGAGTAAATAATACCAGCCACGGGATACTAGACATAGAGTGCATAAGAGAGGAAGAAAGAGGGTTTTCTCACTCACTTCACTGAAGCCGAGTTATTGCTGAGGGGCCAGGTAGCATCTATTACGTGCAGTGAACCCAAGGCCTGCGGCAGGGGCCAGGTGGGAATTCTGACCCTCACAGCCAGACAGGTAGGCTCCCAGGAAGTGCTGGGGTTCGTTAATGCTCTCTTCATAGAAGATGCTGTAACCAGAGAGCTCTTACCACTGTTGGGTTTGTGAACCAGATTCAATAAATGTCTTTAGGCTTTTCCAGTTACTTAAGAGTGGGGTTAAATTTTAGAGACAAATGCTTGGGTTTTTTCCCATTTAATGAATTCCAAGGTCATGCTGAACGATGCAGTGGAACTTTCAAAGCGCTTATTTGTTCATGTGCGTTTTCCAAATATTAGTCGATGGGAGTTAGAGTAGTAAAACATCTAAATACGTGAGTGGCTCTTTTGCTTATTTATACGTTTAGTTATTTTATTTTTTTTAATATTCTAGATATTAGGGATCACAGAGTCATGTCCAGCCTGTGTTGGCAGAGGTTTGTTTGTACCGAGGACAAATCATAAAAATTTTAAGCAGATTAATGGGCACTCTATTCCTCCTTTTCTTTTTCCTTATTTAAATTGTAAACAGTATATCCTATGAGGAAGTGGAGAAGCAGAGAGTAGTCCAAAGCAAATAATTACCTTTTCTCTCTGTTTACAATGAGGTTCAGAGAGCACTTCTTTTTTTATTTTCATTAAAAAAAAAAAAATCCATCTTCTCTCTCCAGAAAGTTTTAACAGTAAGAAATAATTCCCTGTTCCACTCCCGTCGTTAATAAGAATGCAAAGCGCTGGGCATCAGCTTTGCTCCCCGATGCCCCCTTTTCCTTCCCAAGCAAGGAATGTTAACTACATTGTGCTGTAATGAGCCGTGCCCAGACTACTGTTTTCTGGTCCCTGTTTATTTGATTTCTTTATTGTAATGAAACTCAGATGGTCGGTGTTTACACGAGCAGTGTGCTGGGGGATCACGCTGGGAACCGTTCTAATTAGCTGCAAGTGGGTCTCAGAATTAGAATGGAGGAAAGAACAAATTTTTAGTAACGACTTTAAATTGAAGCCCTCATTTATTTTCATTATGGCCAGACCAGAAGCAAGCTAATGTTTCCCAGGTCTTTCTAAGCAAGGCTCACGACTCAACGATTTCAAACATACTCCAGCCTCCAATGGCTCCGGGAGAGGGAATTTCAAGGTGAGACTGGAGCGAGGCACCCAGCTAGAATTGTCGGACCAGAAGATGGATCGCACAGGGATAGTGAGGAACGTGTTCGGCTTTGAACTCGACTTCACATCAAGAGTTCTGTTTTCTGAGTTCTGTGATCTAAAGACACCCCTTCCTGCCTGGGTATGTTCTCAGAAATGAAATCTTCTGGTGTTCACAGCAGAGTGACCAGTGAATTACATTTTACCATTCAGCACATAACGGAGACTCCGGCCCGACAAGAAAATGGCTTGCTTTAATGAGCTGGGTTTCCATGGCTTCTGGAGTTGTGGTATTTATTCTTGGGAACCAATGTACTGGTCAGTCATATGAGACTTAACTGTCTGGTTGTACTCCATGTAGAGGGTATCTCTAACACATTTTCTGCAGCACAGAACATCATTTTAATGGTTACAGCATGTAGCCAGATGCCTTCCAAGACTTATTTTGGGATGTAATTCTAGTATGGGAATTTGTAAAACATGATTTATAAAAGCTGCAATGGTTTTACTGCAGAATCAGCCATTCTTCTCTGTAGAGGCACTGACATGCATGTCCTTATTTTCTTACCAACCAAAGTTGGGGGTGAGTTTAATGAGAGTTAAGGGAAAAACTGGGTTTAAAGTATTTGATGATTAACATATAAAAATGAAAATGTGTTTTCGCAGAAAATAGTGCAGTATTTATAATCTTGTACTGGAAGATTTTTTTGTCTGTTTGTTTATTTCTGTTCTTTAAAATGTGACAATATTAGTCTGATTTTTCCTGCTGAATGGTAGCCAAACATGTATCTGATAAGGGACTTGTACCTAAAATGCACAAAGAACTCTTACAACTCGAGAATAAAAAGACAATCCATTTGAAAATGAGGAAGCAATCATAAGTTTTCAGCAAAAAAATATATACAAATACCCAGATCAGAAAAAGATGCTCAACATCTTTAGTAAGTAGGGAAAATTAAAACCACAAAAGATTAAAACCACTTCCCACTCACTGAGCTTTCCATAATCGAAAGACAGATAGTAGCAAGTATGGGTGAAGATACAGAGAAACTGGAGCTCATACTCTGCTGGTGGGAATGTGGAATGGTGCAGCCACTTTGAAAAATGGTCTGGCAGTTTCTCAACAAGTTAAACAGAATTACCGTACAACTCGGAAATTCCACCTGTAGGTATCTACCCAAGAAACGTGAAATCATATGTTCACTCAAGGACATGTACATGGATGTTTATTACCAGTTCCTCGTTATAGCCGAGAGGTGGAAGCGGTGCAGATGAACATCTAGGGATGAGTGTTGTATATTCCTACAGTGGAATAGTATTCAGCCATGAAGGGAGCGAGGCTCTGATAATGACACAGCGTAGATTAATTTTGAAAATCCTATGCTCAGTGAAAGAAGCCCAAGTTGCATGATTCCATTTTCTCAATAGTTCAAAATCTTTTTATTATAGTTTCTACTGTATCCTTAGCTGAGCTAAGACCCGCAGGTAGGTTAATACAAATGGAACGTGAGATGGTCTCTGTCTTTGAAAACATTCCACATTGTTTTTCTTTTGCTGCCTGCTCCAGTGTGATCAGCAGGCCAGGGGCTTCTCTCGGCATGGGGTGTCTTGTCCATTTCCAGTTTCCCCACCCCCACAAACACAGGCAGAGGCATAAATGAGCTCAGTTCTATTCCATTTGGCTCTCAGTCTGAGAGCCCTGAGTAAATCTCACCTTTTGATCTTCTTTGGGTCAGTAATCATTGCACCCCTTTTCTCTATCAGACAAATTCAGAGAAAAGTCTTTGATTTGTCCAAACCTACCATATACCATGGGCTTTCCAGGTGGTGCAGTGGTAAAGTATCTGCCACCCAATGCAGGAGACACAGGAGATGAGGGTTTAATACCTGGGTCAGGAAGATCCCCTGGAGGAGGAAATGGCAACCCACTCCAGTATTCTGGCCTGGAGAATCCCATGGACAGAGGACCCTGGTGGGCTACAGTCCATGCGATTGCAAAGAGTTGGATATAACTTAATGACTAAACAGCAAAACAGGCAAAATGAGACATCCTTAAGGGAGCTGGTAGATAAGAAGATCTTATTTCAGTCTCAAGTAAGAGCACAGACCAGACCTGGGCTAGATAGTAGGTGGAAGGAAGGATTTCGTGGGATAAATTTATCTCAGCCAGGCAAAATGAGGGCCAACTTTGGGTGAACAAAAGGTGCCCTTGGCTAACCTAGATATCATTAGCTTCATAGTTCTTATCAGGTGGATTATCACCAAACAGTCCAGAATATACTTTCAGAAAAAAATGTCCCGGGTCCTAAGTCAGGCGCCCAAATCACTTCAGGATAAATGGTCAAATCATACCAGCTACATGTCTGCAGGGGAACATCTGACCTGGGGCAAATGAATATGTGCCCTCTGTAAAACCATTCACACTAAAAACAAGGACATCAGTTAAGTTGAACAGAAAAAAAGATTTTTTTAAATGAGGATGGTTTAAGAGACCTCTGGAGCAATATCCACAATGTGGAGAAGAAGAGGAGACGGGGTGGCAGCAAACTTAATTTGAAGAAATAACAACTGGAAACTTCCCCAGTATTTTCCCTCGTGATCGTACGGTTAGAAAAAGAAGCAGACTGTGGGGTTCGTCGAAAGAGCTGATTTAAAAACCATGCTCATAGGATATTAGTATTTCTGGTTTATAGTGTTGGAGAGGAGTTGGTGGGGATGGCATTGTTGGAAAAATATTTTCCATACGACCCCAAGAGAAATGGCTTTGGTTTGAAAAGGCCTCACAGTCAAATAGTGTATCGTGTTTATGGGATTTTAAAATTGTTATGGAGCAGAATTTTCAAAGTTGAATTAATGTATTTCTAGAGCTATAACAAATGGCCTTCATTTAAGTGGAAAGAAAACTTTTCTTTAAGAAATTAACTATAATGTGGAAAGTGAGGTCCCCAGTATGTGATGTGTTCTGAGAGTAAAACAGAAACGATGGGGACTAAATATTTGTATTCTCCCCACATTCACAGGTTGAAATCCTAACCCCTGGTTGCTGGTATTAGGAAGAGTAGGGCCCTTGAGAGGTCATTAGGGCAGGAGGGCTCTGCCCTCATGAACGAGATTAGTGCCCTTATGAAGGAGACTCAGGAGAGTCCCTTCCCCTTTCTGCTAGATAAGAACCCAGCGAGAAGATAGCCCTCTGTGAGCCAGCCAGCAGGCTCTCACCAGACATTTCAGATCTGCTGAAACCTTGATCTTGAACCCGCCAGTCCTTAGAGCTGTGAGAATCAAATACGTGCTGTTTAAGCTACCCAGTCTCAGAGAAGGCAATGGCAACCCACTCCAGTACTCTTGCCTGGAAAATCCCATGGACGGAGGAGCATGGTAGGCTGCAGTCCATGGGGTTGCTAAGAGTCGGGCATGACTGAACGACTTCACTTTCACTTTTCACTTTTATGCATTGGAGAAGGAAATGGCAACCCACTCCGGTGCTCTTGCCTGGAGAATCCTGGGGACAGGGGAACCTGATGGGCTGCCGTCTATGGGGTTGCACAGAGTCGGTACACGACTGAAGTGACTTGGCAGCAGCAGCAGCAAGCTACCCAGTCTTTGGTGCTTTTTGCTATAGCAGCCTGCATGGACTAAGATAAAATAAGACAAAAGAGACATAAGAATCAACATAAGTATCAAGACAGAAGAGAACTGAAATGAAGAAGAGAGAAAGATTAAGATGGGAGCTGCTGGAGACAGGACAAGGGGGACACTCAGGGTGCCTGAGTGACTCCAGGACTAGGGATGATCGGAATTAGCTGCTGCTTTAAATTATGGGCCTTGACCTCCCATGGAGCCAAAACCTGTGTGAAATCTACTTGCCACAGAAAGGCCATGCGTTTGGGGGACAAGAAGAAAAACAGCTGAGTCTCATGTCTGGAGCAGAGGAAAGAAAAAGCCCACAGGAGATGCGATGCTAGCAAAATGAACTCAGATCAAAAGTTCAGCGGGGGGAAAAAATGAATTTGAAAGTGGATATGACCATGAGAACATGAGACTCTGATATTTTGCAGAAATCTTGGGGAAAGTTCGGCACCTCCCCCAGGATGTGGAATCGGGGCCCAAGCCAATTTTATTTAAATCTCAGAGGACTGGGTGACCTTAGGTGACGTTGCATTACAGCTTCACTTTGCCTGGTGCAGAATACCTGATGCTCGTAGAGTTCTCTTTCCTTTTAATAAGCTTCCTGCTGATCCAGTCATAAGCTGGCAGCTGTGAAGCTGAGACCACCTCGGAACACCACTCCTGGTGTGGATGTGGGAAGAGGCACTCGAAGGGGCTGCCGATTCTGGACTTGGGGTTTTCCTGAGTTGGAAGACTGGTTCCAAGTTATGGTCCCATTAGACGGAGCCCCGAGGAGTAGATGAATGTGCTGTCCTATCCAGTCACCTGCTGGCAGACCCCAGATAGAAGCGAAACAAGGAGCCCTCAGAATAACTAAGTTTATGGTGGTTGGCTGGAGTCGAGGCTTGAAAAAATAAATATCGCCTCCTTCCTTGGAATGTGCACTTCCAGTATGCCAGCTGATGAGACCGAAGAAATTCTTCTACTGGAAACATTCCTAGGCTGAAATCTCAGCGGTCAAAGAAAAGGATGTGTGTTTGTGAAGACTGAAGTCTGCCTTTATTTTTTGGGGACCAGTGGTACCAGGATAGATAAGTCTAGTGGAAAACTTGATGAAAATGCTAGAGAAGTCTTCTGTGAGAGACTTTTGAGCATAGTTAATTAATTTCTTGAGGAGATGACTTCCTAAAACCTTTACAAATTATACAGTTCATCTAGTCATTTGGTTTTGCCAGTCAAAAAAAAAAAAAAAAACAATTATACACTAGATTTTCCTTAGCTACAGGGAGTTCCTCAGGAGAATGAGGGGATGAAGTGAAATAGAACTTGGCTGAGGTTAAGTCTTCCACTGGAAAGTTAAAGAAATTTTTGTGTCTTTTTCTTCACAGTATAGAATGGCCTGTGTCTTATCTTCGTATGGCAGTACTTGGATGTACTCTTGAGTACCGGTAAGATTAATTTATATTTTAAGGGAAGATAAGGTTCCTGCATATCAGAATGAGCCAAGCCTGATGTACTTTTAAAATTTGGCTCAGTGAAGGTCCAGGAAGATTTTAAAATTCAGCAGTAGTTGCTATTCAGAAGGTTGTCCTAGCAGCAGTGCCAGTAAAAACTCCAAGTGAAAGGTCTAATGTACCCATGCTGGATTTGAAAAAGTGTGCTTGGGGCAACAAGGCAATGACTTCTTGGTCTCTCTCTCGCTCTTGCTGACACATGTACACACTCGCCGCACCGCCCCCCTCCCCCAATGTGTTTCAAAGGTGTCCTGAATTAGCATTGACCGATGGACTGTCCTGACGTTGTGAGCAGAGTTCACTCAATTCATGCAAGCAGAAATATCTCTACCTCTTCACCTTCTCCTCACCTTGTGCAAATGCAAGTGAAAAAAAAAGAATAATTTTTAATTTTGATACTCATCAGTGAAGTATAACCTCTTTGGGGAGGTGTCATTCAAGCTGCAAAATGCAAAAGGAAAGGAGAACTTGAGAGCTGTAGTCAGAAAACGTCATGTCGAAGCTAAGGAGTACCCTGTGACGCTACTGGGAGAAGCATCTTCCGGTGAGATGACAGGTGGCTCTGAGGGACAGCAGGAGCTGGGATCTGCTTGGGCTTCCCTGGGGGCTCAGAGGGTAAAGAAGCCACCTGCAGTGCAGGAGACCTGGGTTCGATTCCTGGCTGGGAAGGTCCCCTGGAGAAGGGCATGGAGACCTACTCTGGTATTCTTGCCTGGAGAATCCCGTGGGCAGAAGGGTCCACTATGCCAGGCTCACCCGATTGTTACTTGGGTGGTTTCTTCCATAATGACCCCTCAAAGAACTGTCACGTGGACGGCCCTATCAAACATTGAGGACTCAAAGAGACAGATGATAGCTACCATAAACTCACGCTGAGCACGTTAAAAATATGTACGTAACTGAATTCTTTCTGCCCTGTGGAGCAAATGCCATTATTCCTGCTTTGCAGATAGATGACTAATGAGCTAGATGGAATGACTTTTTCCTTTCCACTTGGTATAATTGAAGGAGAATGAGTTTACAAAAGATAAGACTCGTCTTTATCTTTCCCCTGACCCAGAATGTAAGAGAAGCCACCCGTTGTAAATTTTTGGAAGTAGAATCTCTGTTGAATGTGACCTTAGACATGGGTGCTCCTCCGTGAAGATGAGGCCTGAGTTCTTCCTGGGAGCTCCCTGGACTCTGTGTGCTTTTGGTGGTATATGTGATGGAAGTAGCAGGCTCTCTCCACTCTCTTCCTTCCAAGCACAGTCAGACTTAGTGTCTTCTCAGCCTAGTGCAGAGGGAAGAAGCACGAGATTGGAAAAAAACTGAGGTTTTTGCTGAAACCGCCCTGAGACTTAAGCCTTGCACTAATATTTACTTACTGTAAAGACTGTTGCCAGTTGTTTCAACCATCATAAACTCATACGTAAATTTGGGCATTTCATTTAGATTAGAGATAATGTATACAAAGTGTTTCTTATATAGTGAGCACTCTGCACGTGCTTTTTTTTTTTAAGGTCTTATTTTAGCTTTTAAAAGATTTTTTATTTAGTTTTATTTTAGTTAGAGAAGTTTTCCAAAGGGCTTTCTTGTGCATTGTGGTAGAATTAAATGCACTTGCTTTAACTGTTCATTATGGACCAAGAGTCTGCAAATTTATCCAGGAACTTCTTGACTCAACTTCTGTCCATCCTTCAGCTGGTCCCTGCACCCAGAGTGATCACTTTTTGTATCTTCACCTAATCTGTTAGGTGCACTTCCCATTACCTCTCCAAAACTAGACCACTAAAGCTAGACTTTCCGGATTTGATGCCAAATCTGTGTTTGAGCCAGTCTAGCTTTGTAATGGGCTTCCCCGGTGGCTCAGTGGTAAAGAACCCGCCTGCCAATGCAGAAGACACAGGTTCGATCCCTGAGTTGAGAAGATCCCCCGGAGAAGGGAATGACAATCCACTCTAGTATTCTTGCCTGGAGAATCCCGTGGACAGAGGAGCCTGGAGGGTTACTGTCCATGGGCTTCAAAGAGTCAGACACGACTGAGAGACTAAACAACAGCAAGCTTTGTAGTGCCATCGTTTCCATGCTCATCTCGCCCGATCCCTAATATTTAGCCTGTTCTCTAGAGTACTTCTCAGGATGCCTTGTCCTCCTGTGCCAGGAGATCTTTCTTTATGAAATCAAGGACAACGTGAGGTTTGATCATTAACATCTATGCCAACTTTCGCTTCTTCATGTCTCCACCACTTGAAGTCTGTTCCCTGGAGCTCTTAAAACTCTCTTGTTACTGTTTGATGTTGTTTAAAGTTTAGATGGGTTTGTGGTAACCAGACGGCTTTCCAGGTTTCTACTTAAGCATACCAGGGCAATTTTTTTGGAAAATAGCCTATGAATTTTCAGTCATGGTCTAGGTTTCTGAAGGCTTTTCAGTTGCACCCATAAAAAAATGGAGTTCTAGTGCATAGACTTCTATGAGATGTAATGTGCAAATGGGCTTTGAGTGCTTGATGCCGGCTCAGGGTATTATAACACCTCCCTTCATTTCACATGGTAAGGGCCAATATTTTATAATTAACTCTTAATTGGAAATAAATCTAAAGCGTGTAATGCTCTTACATATTTTTAAACAACTTTTTTTCTGATTATAAAAGGAATGAATATATATGATAAACCATTTAAAGTAAAAAGCACAGACAAAAGTAAAAACCACTCATAACCCACCTTTTGGATGTCCTGTGCTATCTGTCACTCCCTGTTTTCATCTATGCGCTCAGGTGTTTTAAAAAGAGGGTCTTGAGTATGCATTTTGTTTTAAAATTTGCCTTATTAGCTTTTGACATATAATTTACATAGGTAAAGTTCTCAATTTAAATATTGTAAATAGTAAAAATAATTAGTAGAATCATCAATATTAAATGTACAGTTTTTGAGTTTCGTCAGATGCACATTCTTGTATCCACCCTCACAGTCATGATATAGTGTGGTTTCATCAGCCCCAACTATTCCACAATATTCCTCATATATATATATTTGCAGTAAATTCCCTCCCCTACCTGTTGCCCCTAACAACAACTGATCTGCATTCTTAATTTCCTTTTTGGGTTGTTCATGGCTGGTATATAGAAGCACAGCTGATTTTTGCATCTTGATCTTGTACCCTGCAACTTTGCTGAGTTCACCTATTAGCTTTGATGTTTTCTTTGTTTGATGGATTCATTGGTATTTTCTTTGTATAGGATTGTGTCATCTGTTAATAGAGAGTTTCACTTCTTTATTTCAATTTGGATGCCTGTTCTTCTCTTGCCTGATTGCTCTGATTAGAACTTCCCGTATACCATTGAAAGGCAATGGTGCAAGCAGGCATCCTTGCCTTATCCCTGATCTCAGGAGGAAAGCTTTAATCTTTCACTGTTGAATAAGATGCTGCTTATGTGCTTCCCTGGTGGCTCAGCCAGTAAAGAATCCGCCTGCAATGTGGGAGACCTGAGTTTGATCCCTGGGATAAGAAGATCCCCTGAAGGAGAGCACAGCAACCCACTCCAGTATTCTTGCCTGGAGAATCCCATGGACAGAGGGGCCTGGCAAGCTGCCATCCATAGGGTCACAAAGAGTTGGACATGACTGAATGACTCAGCACAGCATGTGTGTTTTTCATAAATGCCATTTATTATATCGAGGGTTTTCCCTTCAATTCCTAGTTTTATGAATTTTGGGGGTCATGAAATGGTGTTGGATTTTGTCTAAATGCTTTTTCTACATCAACTGAGATGGTCCCGTTTGTTCCATTCGTTCTATTAATATGGTGTAACATCTATTTCTGCTTTATTGACTATGCCAAAACCTTTGACTGTGTGGATCACAATAAACTGTGGAAAATTCTGAAAGAGATGGGAATACCAGAACACCTGATCTGCCTCTTGAGAAATCTGTATGCAGGTCAGGAAGCAACAGTTAGAACTGGACATGGAACAGACTGGTTCCAAATAGGAAAAGGAATACGTTAAGGCTGTATATTGTCACCCTGTTTATTTAACTTATATGCAGAGTACATCATGAGAAACGCTGGACTGGAAGAAACACAAGCTGGAATCAAGATTGCTGGGAGAAATATCAATAACCTCAGATATGCAGACGACACCACCCTTATGGCAGAAAGTGAAGAGGAACTAAAAAGCCTCTTGATGAAAGTGAAAGTGGAGAGTGAAAAAGTTGGCTTAAAGCTCAACATTCAGAAAACGAAGATCATGGCATCTGGTCCCATCACTTCATGGGAAATAGATGGGGAAACAGAGGAAACAGTGTCAGACTTTATTTTGGGGGGCTCCAAAATCACTGCAGATGGTGACTGCAGCCATGAAATTAAAAGATGCTTACTCCTTGGAAAGAAAGTTATGACCAACCTAGATAGCATATTCAAAAGCAGAGACATTACTTTGCCAACAAAGGTTCGTCTAGTCAAGGCTATGGTTTTTCCTGTGGTCATGTATGGATGTGAGAGTTGGACTGTGAAGAAGGCTGAGCACCGAAGAATTGATGCTTTTGAACTTTGGTATTGGAGAAGACTCTTGAGAGTCCCTTGGACTGCAAGGAGATCCAACCAGTCCATTCTGAAGGAGATCAGCCCTGGGATTTCTTTGGAAGGAATGATGCTAAAGCTGAAACTCCAGTACTTTGGCCACCTCATGCGAAGAGTTGACTCACTGGAAAAGACTCTGATGCTGGGAGGGATTGGGGGCAGGAGGAGAAGGGGACGACAGAGGATGAGATGTCTGGATGGCATCACTGACTCGATGGACATGAGTCTCAGTGAACTCCGGGAGTTGGTGATGGACAGGGAGGCCTGGCGTGCTGCAATTCATGGGGTCGCAAAGAGTTGGACTGAGCAACTGATCTAATCTGATCTGATCTGATTACATTGATTTTCTTATGTTGAACTACTTTTGCATTCATGGGATAAATCCTACTTGGTAATGTTGTATAATTCTTTCAATATGATTTTGGGCTTAGATTGCTAGTATTTTATTGAAGATTTTTTCATTGATAATCATAAGGAATATTGATCTGTATGTTTATAGTTTTCATCAAATTTAACAAAAATTTGGGCATTATTCCGTCAAATTTTTCTTTCTGTCCCTGCCATCAGCCACCTTCTCTCTTTCTTGTCATTCTAGTTACACATTTGTGATGGCATTTCTTTTTTCTCTCTGATTTTGGTTGTTTTTGTTGCTCTAATTTGTTGTTCAATCACTAAGTCGTGTCCCAACTCTTAGTGACCCTGTGGACTACAGCACACCAGGCTTCCCTGTCCTTCATTATCTCCTGGAGTTTGCTATGACTTTAAGCTTACTTTTTTAATCTTCAGCATTTAAAGTGCCATTAATGTTATCCAATGCATTTTAAAACAGATTTCTTCAGAATAGTTTTATATATAGAGAAAACTTGTAAAGATAGTACTGAAAGTTCTGACATAGCCCCCAAATTCAATTTCTTCTATTATTCAGTTCAGTTCAGTTGCTCAGTCGTGTCCGACCCTTTGTGACCCTGTGGACCGCAGCACGCCAGGCCTCCCTGTCCATCACCACCTCCTGGACTTCGCTCAAACTCATGTCCATCGAGTCCGTGATGCCATCCAGCCATCTCATCCTCTGTTGTCCCCTTCTCCTCCTGCCTTCAATCTTCTATTATTAGCATCGTGTATTTAATGGCGTGTTTGTTATCACTACTGACCCAGTATCGATACATTCTCATTAACCTAAGTCTGTGCTCCATTCAGGTTTCCTCTGTTTTTACCTCGTGCACTTTTCCTGTTTCCGGATCCCATCCAGAATCCCACATCATATTTACTTGTCATGTATCTTTAGGCTCCTCTGGCCTGTGACAGTTTCTCAGAGTTCTCTTGTTTTTCGATGACCTCAATGCTTCTCAGATTATTTTGTTCAATTCCCCTCTCTTAGAATTTTTCTGTTGTTGTTCTCATGATTACACTGGGGATATGCATTTTGGGGAGGAAGCCCACAGAGATAACTTTTTATTTTTATCACGTCAAGAGTATATCCTATAACATAATTTGTTATTCTTCACGTTGACCTTGGTCACCTCACGGAGATAGCAGTTGTCAGGTTCTTCTCAGTAAAGTTACTCCTTGCCTCCCTTTTCCCTGCTGTATTTCTGTAGAATGAGGTCATTGCATGCAGCCTGTGTTCAGGCAGCAGGGGGTTGTTCTACCTTCCTTGAGATGGATTATCTGTGTAAGTTATTTGGAATTTTTCTGCACATGGGAGATTCATCTGTTCCTCCCACTTCATTCATTCATTTAATTATCCAATTATTTATATTATGAATATTTGTTTTATTCTTTGTGTTACAATCAATACTACATATTTTTTTGCTTACACTGATGACTCAGACAGTAATGAATCAGCCTGCAAGGCAGGAGACCCAGGTTCAGTCCCTGAGTTGGGAAGATCCCCTGGAGAAGGGTATGGCGACTCACTCCAATTTTATTGCCTGGAGTAGTCCATGGACAGAGGAGCCTGGCGGACTGCAGTCCATTGGATTGCAGAGTGGGACACGACTGAGTAACTAAATAACAACAGCAGATTCCTGTTTTAGCCATTGAAAGCTCTTTAAGTTCATCCCAGTGTCTCTCTAACACCTCCTCCGTCAACGTTACTGTTGGCTTTCTTTGCACTTCTTTTCTTTCTGCCAGTACAGGGTGCTCCAGGCGTATCTTGTGTATTTCCTTCCCCAGTCATAGAACTAGCCTTTCCCCTAAGGAGTCTTAGTCTCCTTTATTGAAGTAATATATTAGAAACAAGATCTGGGTGCTTTGGATTTAAAACATCCAAAGTGTTCTTAATTCATATTAATATATTTTATTTTAAAAATCTCTATGAATGTCCTTTGGGTTCTCTTTTTTATAATTCACTTTTTTGCCTCTTATAATGATCATGTTTTCCTCCATATTCTTGAACAAGTCAAATATCTATATGTTGTATGTATGTATGCTCAATTACTCAGGTGTGTTTGACTCTTTGTGATCCCTTGTATTGGAGCCTACCAGGCTTCTCTAGCCATAGAATTTTCTAGGCAAGAATATTAGTGTAGGTTGTCATTTTCTCCTTCAAGGGATCTTCCTGATCCAAGGATCAAACCTGCATCTCTTGACTCTTCTACATTGGCAGGCAGGTTCTTTACCACTGAGCCCCCTGAGGAGCCCTAAGAATCTATGTAACAGCTGTTTTATCCCATGTAATAGGAAGTTGCTCTGCTCTGTGGAAATGTACACTATTCCCCCTCGCCAAGTGTGGACTGTTGGAATTGCTCTGCCCACCGTGTTCAGTATCTCCTCCACTTGCTTTTGCTGGCTTTCTCGCCCATACACACAGATTAGTGATCAGTCAAAGCCCGAGAGCACCCTCCTGCAGAGCTCCAGGGGCACCTATGCACAGCCCTGCCCTCCCTTCCTTGGCTCCCTTGAGTCTGCTCTCTGTTCCCTGGGGTCACTGGCTCTCTCTGGTCTCCCCTCCTTGCAGTGCAGTGTGGAAACTTCCCTGAAGCAGTAATGGGGACCACGTAGGGACTGACTGTGTTTACTCCCCGTCTCTCAAGGACCGTGCTTCTGTGGTGCCACTTGTTCCTATCTGACAACCTCGTTTCGTGTGTTTTGTTTGATTTTCTCGTTGCTTATCGTGAAAGAGTGAATCCAGCCCTTGTTATTCCATATTCGCTGGGAGGGAAAATCAATAAACTATTTTAAATATAAATACAAATTATGAGCACTTTCCATGTCATTAAATATTCTTGTGAAATACGATTTTAATTACTGCACATATTTCCATCATACACCTGGCTCAACTATTTTCTCATCTGGCCCTTAGCCTTTGAACTTTGGTTATGGTGTATTTTTCATAAGCAAAAATTCATATATAGACAAACATAACAGTTTTTATTTAATGGTTTCAGATTTTGTGTTTGTGATGAGAAAGGCAAGATAAATATTTGCCTGTTCCTTTTTATTCTGCTTGGTTTTGTGATTTTATTTCTTACATTAAATTCATTAATCCATCTGGAATTTATTTTCATATATGATGTGAGGTAATGATCTGCATTTTTAAAAAAATAATAAAAACCTGAATATTTAGAAAGGAGCATTAGAAAGATAAAAGCCACACCCAGTTTCCATTTTTTTTTTTTTTTCCTTTTCTCTCCTTCTGGAACTCCAGTAACATACACTTTAGGTCATTTTTCCTTATTGCCCACATGTCTTTTATGCTCCTTATTATCTTATTTATTTAGTTTTTAAAATTTTCTTTTTCTCTCTCTTCTTTGATCTGGGTTTTTTTTTTTTTTTTCTTTCTTTCTTTCTTTTTTTTTTTTTGCTGGTCAATTTTCTGTTTTGCTATCTCTACTTCTGCTTTAACACATCAGCTTTTGAACCCTTCCACTGAAGTATGTATTTATTGTCACTTTTTCTCTATATATAACTCTAGGAGAATGTGGTTCATTTTTCATATAGTTCAGTTCTTCAGTGAAATTCTCCATCTTCCCATCTATTTTCTTGGACACACTAGTCAGAGTTATTATAAAGCAGGAGTGTGATAACTCCGTCTGTATCACCAAAATGCCTTGTTTGCCTTTGTTTTTTCCCTTCCCTTTCCTTCTGGCTGTTTGCTCTCATTTGCCAGTATTCACGGCGATTTGGGATGAAAAGCTAGGCATTTTACACTGAGAAGCGTACAGGCTCTAGGTTAACTCTGCCAGAGTAGCTTTGGTTTTCTAGCCGTTGATGTAGGAAGACCACCTTCATGCAGTGAGGTATGGAGGCTACCCGGGGCTCTGCTTCAGCTCCGTGAGGACTGATTTCTGCGGCCCTCACGTTGCGGCACATCCCTGCGGGCTTTGCCCCTGCGCACCTAGTGTATACGGGCCCTCCTCCCTGCCCACCCCGGGGCGCTTCATCGCCGTCTCCACAGTCCTAAGTGGCCGCGCCCGCCACGTCGACACCGCGCTGCCTCTCCCCTCCTCGCGCTCGCATCTCGCCTTCCCGTTGCTGTTGTTAAACAGACAGGCTTGTTCCTGCCGTCGATCCGCGGTGAGAGCTCTCTCCTTCCATCCTAGGGCCCAGGTTAAATGTCGCATCTGCAGAGCACTCCGCCCTCCCATTCTCGCCCTCACCAACCTTTCTGGTTTCTTCAAGGCATTAAAAATCATGTGCTTCTTTTCTCTTGTTTGTTGTTTTTGTAATTTTCCGTTTCTTCCCTGAAATAGACCGCGAGCTCCATGGAGGCAGAGTCCTCATCTGGGTCCCGTCCACTGCGGCAGCCACTGGACGCATAGGGCTGCTGAGCTCTTGAAACGCGGCCAGTCCCAGTGAGCATGCAAATATAAAACACGCAACGGGTTTTGGAGACCTAACAGACGTACAATAATGTAAAATTTATTAATATTTTTATATTAAAATATTAATATATTTTATGATTATGTTACAATTTGGATATATGAGGCTAAAATATGTTGCTGAAATTAATTTTAATGAGGCTGTTAAAAATTTTGGAATATGTGTATGGGTCACATTTGTGTCTGGCTTTTTTTCTATCACACAGGAAATAGGCACTCTTTGTTTTTATCCTCTTCCTTGTTTTCTTATGCTAGAAGCTGAAAAAATACAGTATTTTCCTATTGGTCCAAATTTCTGAACTATTACTAAAAAGAAAAGATGACTATTGAGGATATAGGTTTGTTTTTATACTTTAAATGGTCTTAAACTTCAGTGTCTTTATTTGTGGATTTCTTTAACGTTTCTCAAAACCTGTTCAGTTTTGTTTTTTGTGTGTGTAATTTTCCTATTTTAGGGTATCAACTCTGGCTTTTTTCAAGGCAAACCTGTCTTGAAATTTATCTCTTGATTGGTATAAAGCTTCCATGTGTCATATAACATAAAAACAAAGGTATTTGGATCTTGGTATCTTAAGAGCAAGTAGGCATTGACTAAGAAAGAAGCTCTAGGAAGAGTAAAGATTTTGAAATTTTGTGACGTCTAGTATTTGGATTGACAGAGGCTTCCCCAGCAGTTCAGTGGTAAAGAATCCACCTGCCAGTGCAGGAGCCATAGAAGCCATGGATTTGATCCCTGGGTCAGGAAGATCCCCTGGAGAAGGAAATGGCAACCCATTCCAGTATTCTTGCCTGGAGAATCCCATGGACAGGGGAGCCTGGCAGGCTACAGTCCATGGGGTTGCGGGGAGCAGACATGGCTGAGTGAGCACGCACACACGCACGAGGTCCCTTGATCTTTCATTTTGTTGAATCTGTGACCTGCGTTTTCGAGACAATGTGTTAGTAGGCTAAGACCCTTAAAATAATTCCTGTTGGAGAGGTGTAACTTTTTAAAGAAACAATAATGATGATGATGATGATGGAGAACTCATGAAAGATATAATGGAAGGATTCCTTTATTCCTTGTGAGACCCTCGAAACTATGAACCTGCTTTTGGATTTTCTTTGGCTGCAAATTTCTTGATTGTGGTTTGATAAAGTGTTGTGAATTCACTGATTAAACAAGCAACTTTCAATTCTGGAAACATGATTCATTGAGTTGACATATAGAGAAATAATTACACCAGCAAGCATCAAACACCCACGTGAATGGACAGGCACATGCATGAAAACTAAGGAATATTTTGGAAAGCAGCTTCAATACTTAACAGTTTAGTTAAAGGCAGTGGGGCATATAAGCTATGATTTTATTTTTTTAAAGATTTTTCAGGACATGGAAAAGAATGGCAAATCACACCCATCAAGTTCCAGTTACCCAACACACTTATTCTCTGGACTAAAACGAGACCTTTTATACTTGGAATGACATTTAGCTTCTCTGGCCTAAACTTTTCCTTATTATTTATTTCTAATGAGAAGTGATTTTGAATGGCTGTTTGGACATATGCTGCATGGCAGTGATAAGACTTTTTTTACCTGAGGAAAGGACAAAGTTAAAAAAAATCTTAGTCACAAATCACAAAATTCATTTGCTGGTTCATAGATAATTATCACAACGGCTGCTAAATATTTAAAAGCTATAAACATTGTCCAAAATGTTTATTTATAGGAAATTTATTAGGTAAAGATAGGGCTTGGGGATCAAGTAAGAAAATATTTTCTCACTATTTTAAGGTCCTAGTTCGTCCCACGAAATGAAATTAGGAAGATTGTAAAAATAACAGCATCTATTTAAAAACACTGAAGAATTTTAATCTTTAAAAGGGGGCTCAGATTTTGATTAACGTGAGAGTTGGGCCGGTTCTAATTTCAACTGGGAAAATACAACCCAATTAGAAAAAGTCCAAGAGCAAGGTGTGAAATAATTGGAACTTTGAAATAACAAATCAAGCCAGGGAGGCTGTGCAAAGAGTTAGTCTTTAGCAAGACCACAAATTATCAGGGTATCAGGATGTCTGCCCAGGGCCCCAGAACTCTGTTTAAGATGAAAATAACTTGAAGGCAAAGTCTTCAGAGAAAGAAAAAAGTTTGAAACTTGAAAACTAATTGCTTTTAATTCATGGGTTAGAAGGCTGACTGACCAAACACATTTACCAGCCAACAGCTCTACTTTTTTTAAAATTAATTTATTTATTTTAATTGGAGGCTGATTACTTTAAAATATTGTGGTGGTTTTTGCCATACGCTGACATGAATCAGATGTGGGTGTACATATGTCCCCCATCCTGAACCCCCCTCCCACCTCCCTCCCTACCCCATCCCTCAGGGTCATCCCAGTGCACCAGCCCCGAGCACCCTGTCTCATGCTATGAGAAACCAAACCTTCTCTTCTTGAGATTACCTCCGTTAGCTGCGTGCGTTAGACATGGCCACGCGCTGCCACTGTGACATTCAACAGAAGGATCTGAGTGTTTCTACGTGAAGACATGGGGCCTTAAGACCAACTCACTTAGTTTAAGTTTCTGGGAATTTTTAGAATTCACAGAGATAATTGAAAGGACACTTCTTTGTTACTGCTGAAGTTTATCCTGAACGACTACTCTCATTTCTTTAGCGTGTGACGTCTCACCATACTTATAAGGGACCTTCTTCATGTCTATCTGTTAAGAATCAATAAGCCCTGTTTATAGACTGTCCTCCATTAAATTTCTGAAGGGTTGGCACAAAAAGTGGGAAGTCTTTAGTGAAAGGCTTTCTTCTCAACTAGCCAGCACACTCTGTCTTTGGAAGCGTGTTTGGCTGTAATTAACAGCGTACCCTACGAAGAGCAGTTCTGTTCTTCTCACACAACAAGCAGATGGGACTGATCCCCTGGTTCTATGAAAATCACCCAAACCCTGCGTGCTGTCTCTCCCTGCTCTACCGTATTAAATGTCCTTCATCTGGCCTCTTGGCCATCACACAGCTCTGAGATACAGGAGAAGAGAAGGAGGCCACGTGGGTCAGCCCTGTTTATGGTTCACCACCAGCTTTCTCCTCCGTCCCCTCCACCAGTGCTCTCCGTGCCCCTGACAGCACTGGGCAACACGGCCACCCCGGCTACAAGGGAGGTGGTCAGCAGAAGCAAGGTTAAAGAGCTGGCTGAGCCCACAGGCCTGACGGAAGGTGGTCAGCAGAAGCAAGGTTAAAGAGCTGGCTGAGCCCACAGGCCTGACGGAAGGTGGTCAGCAGAAGCAAGGTTAAAGAGCTGGCTGAGCCCACAGGCCTGACGGAAGGTGGTCAGCAGAAGCAAGGTTAAAGAGCTGGCTGAGCCCACAAGGCTGACTGCAGGCACATGCGGCTGGGACTAAACGTAACACGTATTAGCAAGCGAGCAAGAGTCTCTGAACACTGAGTGGTTTCCACACACACAGCCTGATATGAGTAATGCATTCTCGAAAATGGTGTGTGCTATGTGATTTTAAATTTACCCTCTTTCAAAGCACCTTTTCCAATTTCGTTACAAATTGATTTTTCAGATATATTGAGTAGAAGATATTTTGACTAAGCCATCAAAGTATTGATGTGGATAAAAAAAAGAGTCTTCACAGTAGGAATTACAGCTCTCTGGTCTTCTTTTGTATATAATTGCTTCAGTAACCAGATGTTTCTTTATAGTCCAACTCCACATCCATACATTACTACTGGAAAAGCTTTGACCTGATGGAGAAAGAAAGCTGAGCATGGAAGAACTGATGCTTTTGAACTGTGGTGTTGGAAAAGACTCTTGGAGAGTCCCTTGGACTGCAAGGAGATCAAACTAGTCAATCGTCAAGGAAATCAGTCCTGAATTTTCATTGGAAGAACTGATGTTGAAGCCGAAACTCCAGTACTTTGGCTACCTGATGCAAAGAGCTGACTCATTTGAAAAGACCCTGATGCTGGGAAAGATTGAGGGCAGGAGGAGAAGGGGACGACAGAGGATGAGATGGTTGGATGGCATCACTGACTCAATGGACATGAATTTGAGCAAGCTCCAGAAGTTGGTGATGGACAGGGGAGCCTGGCGTGCTGCAGTCCAGGGGTCTCAAAGAGTCAGATACGACTGAGCAACTGAACTGAACATTTGGTAAACTCTGCCTGGCTATTTGAAGGATGACCTTTCACGTAAATCTCCTGAAGTCTTTTAAAGAGAAATACATTGAGAAAGAACCTGTCATATTATCCCGTCTCTCAGAATTGGCATGCCAGAGATGTTCTTTGAGTCTTCATAGCAACGCTTATCCCATTCTCCCATGGGTTACACATGTCCACTGCTCCTGCCAGGAAAATGCTCTGCTCCAGTCTCATCTGTTAAACTCTGTTAGTAAAAATAGTGATGGAACAGGGACTTGTCTTCTTCATTTATGAGTCCTTCACAGTCTTTAGAAGAATAAAATGCACCTAGAAATACTCAAGAATTTTCTTAAATGAATGAATAAATTTCTGGCAGAATTTGCCAACAAAGAAAGTTTTAATCAAGCAATTTGCAATATCTGGGTAAAGACTGAAACACAGCTCATTTTATAAAGTATGATATTTATAATAAAAACATTTATTAGCTCTCATTATAGAGGGCCTGATAGTCAAATGTGTGTGTGTGTGTTTTAAATGCAATGAAAAGGAAGAATAACTTCCTAAGAATTTATTTGTTTTATTGCTTCAGCTGTTTTCTGTATTTGAGATTCCAAAATAGGTACCAGGAAGCAGAAGGAAGAAAACCCCCTGGGCCTATCCCCAGATGTCAAGTTGTCTGAAATGCAGATGCATCAGAGCACAGCCTCCTGGCCCTGGCCCCTCACTCCATCCTGCAACCTAATAGGGGCCCCAGGCCCAGAGCAGAGGGAGCCATCTCCAGCCTTAATGGAAATGGTACTGGCGGTTGGTCAGTATGAAAAGAAAACAAATACAGTTCTGTGCACTGGGTACCATCCTGAACTCTGAGGTACTTTGTGTAATGAAAAGAGAACGGAAAAAATGGAGGGAAAAACAAGTCTACTTGATACATGGTGTCAGGAATATCGGGCAACCGTTGGTGAGGGGTGGGGGAGGGGTGGTGAGATACAGGGGTCAGACCAGGCATCTTACCCCAAATATATCCAGAGGGAGCAAAACTGATATGTATATATCAGCACAGAAAATGACACAGAAGCATTGCATCAATTTTCTAAGTGTGGAAATAGCATATCAATTCTGTACAATTTTAAAAAGTGTAAAAAAGCCAACCGCTTGGTTACAGAAAAGCTTTAACAAATTCTTAGAAAAATGCCATGAAGAAAGTGAAAAGTTGAGTGATAACTTGGGAAATATATATATATATATATATATATATATATATATGTAAAACATGCCAGAGACAAAGGTTTAATTTCTCTAACAGTGTTCAGTAAAAACGACATTCAGATTTTCCTGTATTGCATTGTATGTTCATGTGCTTTGTCCGTTTTGCTAGGTTTCTAAAAATAGATGTTTATTTGAGAGCTATGCCTGGACATCTGAACACTGGTTTATAATTTATGATAACAAAATGCTGGAAATAATTGCAATATCTATAAATAGATCGGCTAAAGAAATTATGACAGTTTAGAAAAAAACACAGAAAAGAGCTTTCATACAGTAAAAAAACATAGGAGCTCAGAAGACCATCTTTATTGTTATACATTGCTATCTATGAGATATTAAATGAGAAAAAGCTGAAGACATATGTGTGCATCTAGTATTCCTGGTGTGCCGCATTTGTGCAAAAATTACTTACTCATATCTGCTTCTAAAGACATATATCTCTGGGGGAAAACTCAGAAAAAAAACAGTTAAGGAAACTCGGTGCATGGTGACAGTTGAGAGAGACTGTACCCGTCATCAGACACGTTAATAATTTTGCAGCTAAACGTATGAGTAGTCACAATGAGCAAAAACGATAAGACTACAGGCACACTCATTTGACTGCATGTCACTTTATTGGGCTTTAGAGCCTGCATTTTTTAATCAATTGAAGGTTTGTAGCAACCCCACCTTCTGCAATGTATCGGCATTTTCCCAACAGCGTTTGCCCACGTCTTGTCTCTGTGTTATAGTTCAGTAGTTCTCACGATGTTTCAAACTATCTCATCATCCTTATATTTGTTTTGGTGATCTGTGATCAGTGTTTTTTTTTTTTTTTTATCAGTGGTCCTTGATGTTATTAATACTATTATAATTGTTTTGGGTCACCATGAACCACGCTGGTACAAGATGGCACACTTAACCAAGAAACATTAATGTGTTCTGACTGCTCCGCCAGTCTGCAGCTACCCATCTCTCTCCCTCTCCTCAGAGCTCCCTATTCCCCTGAGACACAGTGATACTGAACTTGGCCAGTTAATAACCCCACAGTGGTAGTGTTGTTGTTGAAAGTTAAAGTCACTCAGTTGTGTCTGACTCTTTGCGACCCCATGGACTATAGAGTCCATGGAATTCTCCAGGCCAGAATACTAGAGTGGGTAGCCTTTCCCTTCTCCAGGGGATCTTCCCAACCCAGGGATCAAAGCCAGGTCTCCCGCATTGCAGGTGGATTCTTTACCAGCTGAGCCACCAGGGAAGCCCAAGAATACTGGAGTGGGTAGCCTATCCCTTCTTCAGTGGATCTTCCCGACCCAGAAATTGAACCGGGGTCTCCTATATTGCAAGTGGATTCTTTACCAGCTGAGCCACCGGGGAAGCCTTGGTTGTTGCTGGTGGTTAATAATTAAATTATTAAGCAAAGGCTCAGCTAGACATTCCTCTGTAGCATTCAGGTGGTAGTGTGTTGAAAGCAGGATGGTTAAGAATGGAGTATGTGTAACTGGAGGATTTTATCTTGAAAACTGGCAACTCAAACCTAGAGATAATGCTCTGCCCACGCCCTCAGAACTGATAGAGAATGCAAGAGACACCCCACCCTTCTGCCATTTGAAGCAGAAGGTTTTAAATTTCACAAAGGCAATACAGTGCCTTTCCTGACTATTACATCACACACTCACTGGGGCCTGAGATTGTACCCTATAATCAAACATGTCAGTAGTTCTTCAGGTAAGCATATGAATATTCACACAAAGTAAAATACACGACTGTAACTTTATATCTGTTTAAACCATGTTTTGCCAACACCAGGGAAGCCCAAACTTTGCCAACAAAGTTTTCTGTAAATTTAGAAAATAACTTTGGTTATTTAGAAAAAACAGATTTTGGATTTAAGTTGGACTTTTCCAATTATATACAAGAGAAAGTAGAGGGGGACTACTAAGTTCATAGTAATTTAGTCTTAATCGGACAGCAGAATATTAAACATAAAATACATATTCAGTGGGCAAGATACGATTGAATCAGTCAAGGATGGAATCTAGAGAAAGTGAGTCTTACTTAAAATCTTTTTTATCCAAATAATATATTTATTAGGCACCTGTTTGTTCCCCACCATAATGATTTATAACATAGATCTGTGATGAGAAGAAAGCGTTATGACCCTCACAACTGCTTGTTAGACAAGGTGGCTTATCCAATAATTAGCTCAACCAAAGGATGATTTTTAAAGGGTGAGTCAGATCTGTATGTAACTTGGAATAGAGATTTCAAAAGGAGCATGGCTGAAGTAAAAACCTGATTCTTGTTGCCAATGAAAGGAGACATTTTAAAAGGGAGAAATCAAAGAAGTGGTAAATGATAAAAGGGAGAAATCAGAGAAGGAAATTGATTCTTTCAGTCAGCAAATATGTATTGAGTGTCTATCCCATGCATGGCCCTGGTTTGTTTTCTGGGATTACACATGAGCCACAGGGATCTTGCTTTAATAAGACTCATAAAAAATAAAGAAGGTAAATTCAGGTGCTCTAAGTGCTATGATAATAACGTACAGTGTGATTGGGAGTTATGGCAGGGATGGATGTCTACCTAGGAAGGATGAGAAAGGAAGAGAGAATCTCTGAGAGAGCACTGTTTGAACTTAGACTTGATTTATTGAGAGAAGCAGTCGTGAAGATCTAGGAAGAATGTTCCAGACACATTGCACAGAAAATTCAGAAGACCTGAAGCCTGAATAGACATATTGGCATGTTTGAGAAATAACCAGAAAACAGTTTTGTCTGATGCGGAGTAAGGCAGGAATTGTTCAGTTGCTCGGTCATGTCCACCTCTTTGCAATCCCAAGGACAGCAGAACGCCAAGCTTCCCTGTCTTTCACCATCTCCTGGAGTTTGCTCAAACTCATGTCCATTGAGTCAGTGATGCCATCCGACCATCTAGTCCTCTGTCATCTCCTTCTCCTCCTTCCTTCAATCTTTCCCAGCATCGGGGTCTTTTCAAATGAATCAGTTCTTAACATCAGGTAGCCAAAGTATTGGAGTTTCAGCTTCAGCATCAGTTCTTCCAATGAACAACCAGGACTGATCTCCTTTAGGATGGACTAGCTGGATCTCCTTGCAGTCCAAGGGACTCTCAAGAGTCTTCTTCAACACCACAGTTCAAAAGCATCAATTCTTCAGCATTCAGTCTTCTTTACGGTCCAACTCTCACATCCATACATGACTACCGGAAAAACTATAGCCTTGACTAGACTGACTTTTGTCAGCAAAGTAATGTCTGCTTTTTAATATGATGTCTAGGTTTGTCATAGGTTTTCTTCCAAAGAGCAAACGTCTTTTAATTTCATGGCTGCAGTCACCATCTGCACTGATTTTGGAGCCCAAGAAAATTGAGTCTGTCATTGTTTCCATTGTTTCCCCATCTAGTTGCCATGAAGTGATGTGACCGGATGCCATGATCTTAGTTTTTTGAATGTTGAGTTTTAAGCCAGCTTCTTCACTCTCATCTTTCACTTTTATCAAGAGGCTCTTTAGTTCCTCTTTGCTTTCTGCCCTAAGGGTGGTGTCATCTGCAAATTTGAGGTAATTGATCTTTCTCCCAGCAATCTTGATTCTAGCTTCTGCCTCATCCAGCCTGGCATTTCTCATGGTGTACTCTCCATATAAGTTAATAATCAGGGTGACAGTATACAGCCTTGACATTCTCCTTTCTCAAATTTGAACCATTTCATTGTTCCATGTCCAGTTCTAACTGTTGCTTCTTGACCTGCATACAGGTTTTGCAGGAGGCAGGTCAGGTGCTCTGGTATTCCCATCTCTTTAGGAATTTTCCACAGTTTGTTGTGAGGAGTAAGGCAGGAGAGGAGTGAAAATAAATGGTGCTGGACATGTGTGGTCTTAGCGGCCAGAATCGGTAGGGCATTTAGGTTTTGTTCTACATCCTATGGAAGTTTTGGAGCAACCCTATCTGATTCATGTTCTTAAAATACAGTTTGGGCTCTTTGTGGGGAAAAGACTCCTGGTAAGAGTGAGAACGGGAGGTAAGGTGGAGGTTTTTGTTTGTGGCACAAGTAAGAGAGGATCTTGAGAATTCAAGCGCTAGATCTCATGGACTGAGTTAAGGCTGCATTTTAAATTTGAGGAGACATCATGGATGATGATGGTGAATTAAGAGAATAAGGGCTTCCCTTGTAGCTCAGTGGGTAAAGAATCTGCCTGCAATGCAGGAGACCCTGGTTCGATCCCTGGGTCAGGAAGATGCCCTGGAGAAGGAAGTGGAAACCCACTCCAGTATTCTTGCCTGAGAAATCCTATGGCCAGAAGAGCGTGGCAGGCTAGAGTCCATGGCACAAGAGTTGGACATGACTTAGCGACTAAACCACCACCAAGACAGTGAGAGAAGAATGAAGGTTAGTGTGCAGATCCTTGACTTGATCAAACTGGGTGAGTGGTGGGATATGGTGTTGATGGAAATGACAGAGGGAAGGGCAGATTTGGAGGGAAGAAATTATAGCCAAGTAAGAGGCTTACCAGATGCATGTTGTATATCCAAATATTGATGTGGATTGCACAGAGGACATACAGCTCAGTCTTGGTAACGGGAGTGTGGAAGTCATAGTTTATGGATGATGTTTAAGCCAGAAAATAGTATAAGTCACCTAGTGAGAGAAGGTATGGACAGCAAAAAGCCCAGCCCCGAAGAACACTAGCCTTATAGGCAGTGCCGGAGCCTCGGTGGCACTCTCTGGGTTTTCATGGTTAAATAAGATCTCTGTTGACACTCAAGGCTTACATGTGATTGTCCACTGCTGAAGCTTTGCGAACCAGACCGTTCAGTGGTGGATGGGTGCCACCCGCTGCCTGTTGCCCTGTGGACGTGCTCACTGTGCAGGGCTATCACACGACACCTGAAACGCATAACCCAGCAGTGGGCTTTGAGGCACTCCTTGTTTGCAGGGCTGTCTGACCACTGAGTGATTGATGAGAGGTCTTAGTGGACGAGAATGTTGATTCACTGAAATGTGTAAAATGCACATTTCCTTTTTTTCAGTATAAACTACCAGTGTATGGTCAGTGTATGTAAAAGGCTGGTAATGTGAGTCTTTGTTAGTGTTTCTCTGTGTTTTATTTCCCTTTGCTTCCCTGGAACAACTAACTCTTAATGAAACCTGACGTCTTAGTGCTAAGGCGTGTTGACTCTCCCACTCTGCCCTTATTGTACGTTGAAACTGTGCATAAATTTCCAGTCCTAAAATGTTTGAAGCTTCTTAGTTTTCTCAAAGGTGACGGTGGGCCTGGGTCTGTTTGTTTTCTTATCGAAATGTGGAACAACCAGACATGAGCGAAGGTAAATAAGCAAGATTGGAACCGGTGGCTGGACTTTGTAGTGGATACTGTGGTCTGTGTCATTGATTTTTGCCTTTGGAACCTTCCAGTCAACTCATTTCCCCAGTTGATGTTGACTGCTGATGAATTCTGACTGAGTTCTTCTACCAATTTGCTCTTGGAAGATAACTCAGGATCATAGCCCAAGGGTAGCTCACCTCCATTAAACATCACTGGAGCCGTATAAAGGCCTGGCCACCTTGCTGTATTTGGAACAACTCAAAAGGGCTGTCCTAGCTTCAGACCTCTCCTTGGGGTCAGCTATGCCTTTGTTGCCTTTCTGGCCAGTGTGTTCCCTCAGCTACATGTGTTTCTTTCACTTTCAACTCCTTTAAAGGAGTTGATCCCTAAATGTCCCCAATAAATTTACCACACACATCTCCATCGCAGAGTCTGGTTCCTGGAAACCTGAACCACATCCATTTTAGAGTGCTGAGAAGATGAACAAGCTATGTTTGAAGCTGTCACAGTGTGGAAGCCAGTGATAAACATGAAGGCTGCTTTACATGGTACAAAGTTTCCTCTGCCTCATTTTGTAGAAAGTCAGATGGGAAGCTTTCTTTATTTTTCTATTTTTTAATTTTATTGATGTATAGCTGATTTATGATGTGTTCATTTCTGCTATATAGCAAAGTACAATTACATGTACTTATATTCTTTCTTCATATCGTTTCCATCCTGGTTTATCACAAGGTCGTGAATATAGTTGCCTATCCTATACTGTGGGATCTTATTGTTTATCCCTCCTGTACATCAGAGTTTGCATAAATGTGCAACCGTCTGGAAACATCTCCGTAAGTCTCTAAGAGCTATAGAGAAGCTGACAGGAACTAGTTGTAACCAGGATTTAATGGACTTGCTCAGACCCCATTTCTAGCTCTGCTTTCTCATTGTTGGTTGCAGCAGGGTGATAAGTTAGGGCAACGTTCCTTAAACGTTAAAAATTCAGATTCTGAGACCCACCTCCTCATTGCTTCGGAATCCCCACATTTAACAATCATTCCAGGAGATTCTTATACTCAGGCAAGTTTGGGGAAATTAAATTATGACCAAAAGTTCGCCAGATGCTGCTGTTGAGAGAAATTACCTCTACAGAAATACCGACAATAGATTATCTGCATAGAGCCCTCTTTTGTTACCAGCGGCCTGATTCACGGGTTCTGAGGTCCAAACAACAGCCTCTTCAGCTCGCATATTAGTTACCAAGAAAACCACATTAATAAAAACAGTCAACAAGTTGGATGTGCAGTTTCTCAAAGCACCGTTTGTTCACGATGGAAATTAAGCTCCCTGCTGATACAGCAGCAGAACCCTTTTGAGGCTAGAAGGGCCGATGACCTAGTACCTCCCTCTGTGTACAGGATTCAGGATCAATGATGATAAAGCAGGTTTAACGCCTGCCTGCGTGAGCTGGATCCTGCAGCTTCACGCCCACAGATGAGTGTCAAAAGCCTTTCCTTCTGCAGGTTTCCAGAGGTTCCAATATTCTTTCTAGATCATGGGTCCCCAGCCTCCAGGTCGTGGACCTCTGTCAAATCAGCGGCGGTGTTAGATTAGGAATAAAGTGCACAATAAACATAAATGCAGTTGAGTCATCCTGAAAACATACCCACTACCCGTCCGTGGAAAACCTGTCTCCCATGAAACTGGTTGCTGGAGCCAAAAAGGTTAGGAGCCACTGTGCGTGACTAGCTTGCTCTCTTGCTTTGTTTTCTGTTACAAAAGGTGCAGCCAAACACCGGTTAGTGTGCTCTGCACAGAGCCATGTGTTAAACGAATTCATGGCTACAGAGCATTGTGGTACTCTTTATTTCTGACCCATCAGCACACATTATTTTGATTCTGTCTCAGTGATGTTAGGTTGAAATATTTATCCCCCACCCCACCCCCATTTCTTTAAACTGTAACAAGTTTTTGACATAACGAGTTACTACTTTTCATCATGGGTGTAAAAGTGAAGTCATTCATGTCATTCTTGTTGACTCTGCTAAGAGGTTAGCGATCTCAGACTCAAGAGATGAGATTTAGTTACCCCATCTTTCATTAGCGTATTGGGGATATCAGCATTTCACCGCTTTTAAATAGTGATAACCAGAAAGTGCGCAGAAAATAAGTCTTATTACATCTATGGTAATGAAGCTTGCTGTTCCAAGGCTCTAATAATTCCTTTGGGTGTCCCAGAAAGGCAGAGCGCAGGCCCTGAAAGCGGGTCTTTTTGACAGTCTAAGACTCGCAGACGTCGGCTTCCTATCCTTTTGACACTTGTATGAGGTTCGTGTTTCCTTCATAAATGCTCTTGGTTTCCCCCAGGATTGTTCAGTGGGTTTCTCTGACAAATTTCGAGCCCTGGATGGATTTGCAATCATAAGATAAAATCTTTGACAAGTTTTTCTTCTCCCTTGCATGACTCGAAACCATGCTCTGCTAATTAAAAGTTTCAGTCTGATTACCATGGCTTTATTATCAAATTATCTAAAGACAACTTCTAATGAAGAGCCATTTGGAAGCTATGCTGTGTGCTTATGGGAAACACTTCCACATCGCTGTGTATGTTATCACTTGCAGCTTCAGATATAATGGACAATTTCACTGAGTCTTTGAAGAAGACTAGGCTACTTCAGATTAGTTTTTCTCTGCAAGATGATTTTTTTTAACCTGGATAAAAATACATAATCGATGACAACACACGTGCTTATATTCAGTACGCAGTCCTGTCCGACTCTCTGCGACCCCAGGGACTGCAGCCTGCCAGGCTCCTCTACTCATGGGGCTCTCCAGGCAAGAATACTGGTGTGGACTGCCATTTCCTCCTCCAGGGGATTTTTCTGACCCAGGAATGGACAGATAGGCATAAATATAAGCATAGTTAAAAACGTATAGACACACGTCAGTATGAACGGTATGAGGCCTGAATCAAAGTTTGCTGTGTATTTCAACCAACATTTATTGTCAGCAGTTCCTTGGCAATGAAAAAAAAATGAGAGAATCATGTGAAATGATACCTTGAACATTTAATGTCTTCTAGTTGAGAAACTCATAAACTTAGCATTTTAGAGTATAATATCTTAACATGACACCAAAACTGATTATAGAGCAACTTTGATTTTCTTTTCATGGCACCGAAAACAAACAGCAACAGCAAAAACCAAAACAAAATGTTTGGATTATTTCATCTTTTTGGATGAATTTAATGATTTTGAGGCTGTGTTGAAAATAGCAGCGATGAAGTGGATAACGTTGAATAAAGTTTCAGTTGAGACTATAATTAGGATCTGGTGATTAACAGGATTCATTAGAACATAAATTTCATGAGGATGAGGACCTTGTTTATGCTAAATGGTGGGGACACGATAATGAACAAAGCAGAGTAAGTAAGCCATGTTCATTCAGTAAATGACTGAATGAAAAAATAGGAAGTGAAGGAGACAGGTTTATCTGGAGTTTCTTGGTTGGGCTGTTGAATGAATGATGAGCCTCTAAACCTGTCTAGCCACGTGTGGCTAGTTCAATTTAAACCTGATTTGAATTAAGTTTATTTATCAGCCAACCACAATTCAGGTGCCGAGCCGACACACGCAGGGAGTGGCCGCCATGCTGGACAGTGCAGACACAGAACATTCTTACCCTCGCGGAAGCCTCAGTTGGGCAGCACGGCTCTAAACGGAATGAAGACTGTGTGTGGAGGGGCTGAAGTCTGTATTTCCAACCTGCAGACAAGGTGTGCTGCCTCTGAAGACTTAACATGTTTCAAATCCAAACTCAGCCTTCTTTTAAATAGAGTTGCCCCGAAGTTCCTGTTCTCTTTCTTAAGAAACTCAAGCTCAAAGCATATTTTCTTGTCCCGCATCCTCTCCGTGTAGACAGATAAAATTCTGTAGATGCGTTTTCCCATCCAGTATCTGTTGACTAGACCCTTTTCTCTTTATTCTTGCTGTAGAGTGACTTAACATAATTTGCACTATACACTGATGGTTATAATAAGGGAACAGTATTTGTCGTAAGAACAGCATTTTGATTCCAGTGGAAAAAGATATACAGAAATGGCAAAGTTGTCAACTCTGACCTTGTTTGATTTACTGTACAAGGAATATTGTGTATCGCTTTTCAGTTAAATTGCTTTTTACAGCTTTATTAAGGAAATGAGTTGCATGTGCAGTTTAATTTGTACATTTGATGAGTTTTCACATAATGGCAGTGCTACTGTAGATGGTGTTTCTTTTAAAAGTTCAATTTCTGATTATTCATTACTAATATAGAAATATAATTTATTTTTGTCCTATGTTCTGCAAGCTCACTAAACTCACTTTTTTTTTCTCTTTACATTTTTCCAATCTCTGTGTGTTTTCTTTTCTTACTCTATTGCACTCTCCAAGAACTTCCAATAAAACATTAAACAAATGGTGAGCACAAATGTTATTGCTTCATTACAAATCCTGGAAGGAAACCATTCAATCTTTTATCCCCATGTATGATATAAACTCGGTGGTTTTTGTAGACTCCTTTTTATCAGATTAGGGCTTCCTTGGTGGTTTAGATAGTAAGGAATCCACCTGCAATGTGGGGGACCTGGGTCTGACCCCTGGGTCAGGAAGATGCCCTGGAGAAGGCAATGGCAACCTACTCCAGTATTCTTGCCTGGAGAGTTCCATGGACCGTGCAGCCTGGTGGGCTACAGTCCATGGGGTCACAAAGAGTCAGACACTCTAAGTGACTAACACTTTCACTTTATCAGATTTAGGAAGCATTCTGAGTGTTTTTATCAGTCAGAGGTTCTTGGATGAATTTCGATAGCTTGCTCTTTGAGGAACTTGTCCATTTCACCTAAGTTGTTGGATTCAGTGGCATAATATGTTTGTAGGAGCTGTTTTCGGAGAAGGCAATGGCAAGCCACTCCAATACTCTTGCCTGGCAAATCCCATGGATGGAGGAGCCTGGTAGGCTGCAGTCCATGGGGTCGCTACGAGTCGGACGCGACTGAGCGACTTCACTTTCAGTTTTCACTTTCACGCAATGGAGAAGGAAATGGCAACCCACTCCAGTGTTCTTGCCTGGAGAATCCCAGGGATGGCAGAGCCAGATGGGCTGCCATCTATGGGGTCGCACAGAGTCGGACACAACTGAAGTGACTTAGCAGCAGCAGGAGCTGTTTTAATACATATGTTTATTAGTTTTACCATCTGTGTGTTTTCTAAATCTTGTGAGTGGTCGTAGTCATTGGCTACCAAGGGAGTAGCAGGCTTGGAGAGGAAATCTCAGAACATGTGTTGAATAAGTAGCACATATGAATATGGAAGATGCACTGTGTCTTCCAGAGATCACACCTGAGAAGCAGAGGAGCACTGGTTCTGAGTTAAATGGTCCCAGAATTTATGTTAAGGTAGATAGCTCAGTCAGTAAAGACTCTGCCTGCAGTGCAGGAGACCCGGGTTCGATCACTGCATCGGGAAGATCCCCTGGAGGAGGAAATGACAGTCCACTCCAGTGTTCTTGCCTGGAGAATCCCATGGACAGAGGAGCCTGGCAAGCTCCAGTCCACAAGGTCACAAGAGTCGGACACGACTTAACGAGTAGCCAGCAGCAGAAGCTTGTTGGGGAAGACCTCTGTGTGTGTTGTGTGTCTGTGCGTGTTTTTGAGACGTGATACCTGTAGGTAAAAACGGTGGATAAGCGGTCCTTTCAGCTCTCGATACTCCAAGATCACCAGTATTTTCCTACGGTTATGTTGGAACTTTGGGGAAATAGAGAAAGTTTGTATAATATTTCTCCTCCAAACCCCCTACTCTTATGGGAAAGTTAGATTTACTTAATAAAAAGAGAGATTTATGAACGTTGAGGAAAATATATGAAATGTGCAAGCGAGGGCAGCTCTGAAACCTGAGACTCTGGAGATTTCCTTAAAACAAAGAAGAGACCCATTTATCTAGAATTGTTTGGATTAAGGCTCCCTGGTAGCGTGGGGCAGGCAGAGTGGATTCAGACTTCCTCAGGAGTCTCTGTAATTCTACATGAGTAATTAGCCCTTACCACAGTTCGCCATTAGCCAAGTCTCCTCACACACTCAGCCCAGAGCTGTTTCCCCCACGACAGCCATCCTCCCTACTGTTACATGTGTTTAGAAGCGATTTGATTTTCACTTCTCCATGGCAATTTTGTGGAATTGTTTTTTTTTTTTTCTTTCTTTTTTCCCTTAACTGAGAACCAAGAATGTAGAAAGTGTTTGTTATTTGAGATTATGGTGTACTAACTCAAGGAATTGCAAGAAAGGGTGTGTGTGTGTGTTTAAGTATGAACCTATGAGCTTTATATCTAGAAATCTTTTTCAGATAGACTCTACTAGGATTGATCCATTCCGATTACTTTCCAGTGACTGTTCCGGTAGGATCGTGTAACTTGAGTAAGCCTTGACAGGTGACCCTTACGCGGCAGGCTGTAAGAATGGCCTTCCTCCAAGAGCAGAGACGTCTTAATTCCAAACTGCCCCCGTGGCGTTTTCTACTTCTCCTTTGTGCACCAAGCGTGAAAGGATGGGGGAGAAGCTGCAGACTCTTTAGTACTTCTGGGTATTTCCCTTTTGTCTCTATTATACAGAACATCATCGTGTTTAAAAACGTAATCTTCAGAGTATGACATGCTTATTTGTGAATCTTGACCCTGACAAACTTGTTTATGAAGTTCAACCATACTATTTTTTTAAGCTTTTATTTTATGTTGGAGTACAGTTGATTAACAATGTTGGGTTAGTCAACCATACCATTTACCAGCAGCTAAAGACCTTGGCAGCAATTTAAACTCTTTATGCCTGGATTATTCGACCTCCCAGATGGGGAATAATAGTAATAATAATGATCCATTCTTCATGAAGTTGTTATGGTGATTGAATGCTTCATAGCGTAGCATGCGGTACATAGTAAATACTTATAATAAGCAAAGTCTTTATTATTATTAGCGTTAGCAGTAGTAGTAATATCTATATTACCTGGCATTTCTCAGGAATAATTAACCATTGCTACATGAAGTTTACTAGAAAATAAAACTTTGGAGTTGTAATAATTTTTATATGATTTTAATCATTTATTTGCAGCTGTGATCATTTTAACTTGGTGATAAAGTTTCTGTACACGTTTGTCATTCTACTTAAGGAACATATGAAAAATGATTCCTGCTGCTGTATTCCCTGGAGCATATGAAGCCAACTCGCCTGTTTGAGAAGCAGCTCTATCACAAATCCTGGTCTTAAATTTGAAACATCTGCCTTTTACTCATTAATGTTTAAGACAGAACTAATGATCTCTTTACTTTCTAATGTCTGTATTTGCAGGAGAGAATCAGAGGAAGTGAGTCTCAAGGAAAAATATTGATTCCCCTTCAGCAAACTCTGCTGAAATGCACTGTTGAAGGCCTTGTTATTTTTGAGTGTCTGGATTTTCTTTATGAATTCATTAAAAAATATTTTAGCGGCTCTGGTGGCCCAGTGTCTCATTCCAACAAAAACTTACCACTGGAAAGCACATACCATTTGGCTCACCTTTTCATTTCATGGCTTAATAATAATGACAAATTACAGGTGCTGAAATGATGTTAGATCCTGTAGCATAACTGATTTAGGGCCCATATTATTATTCTTCCCTCCAGGACTTCTTAACTTGCATGGCATCTCTCTCCCGATTGGTGGTTAATGTCTCGCATGCTGGAGTTCAGGTTCCATAAACTGAATGTGATATTACCTCTCTTAATTGGTAGTAACAGGGGCCTGTCATTATATCTCATTTTCAACTTTTCTGTGAGAGCAATGTCTGTATTGTTGGGTTTTCAAGTGATACTTGTGGTAAGACTTAACTGGCCCTGAGAGAGGTTGTCTCTGCTAATCTATATTCTCGATTCTCCAATGTCCTCGGAATCTCTTGATTCTGGTCAAAGCATATTTTTCATATCTCATCGTGTGTTTGAAACATGTGAGAACAGCACTGTGAAATACTGTACAGTTTCTAAAAAGTTCATTTTCCAACTTTTAAGTATGTATAACTCGAGATTACACACATATGTGTTAATATATGATATTTGTGTTTCTCTTTCTGACTTCTCTCTGTATGGCAGTCTCTAGGTCCATCCATATTTCTCCAGTGACCCAGTTTCATCCCTTTTTTGTGGCTGAGAAATATTCCACTGTGTGTATACGCCACATCTTCTTTATTTGTTCATCTGTCTATGGACATTTAGTAGTCAAGAACCTGTCTGCCAGTGCAAGAGACATAAGAGACATGGGTTTGATCCCTGGGTTGGAAAGATCCCCTGGAGAAAGAAATGGCAACCCACTCCAGTATTCTTGCCTGGGAAATCCCATGGACAGAGGAGCCTGTTGGGCCACTGTCCACAGCGTCGCAAGGGGTCAAATGTGACCAAAGTGACTTGGCACGCATGCAGGTTGCTTTTATGACCAGGCTATTGGAAAGAGTGCTATAGTGAACATTGGGGTGTGTGTGTGTGTGTGTGTGTGTGTGTGTGTGTTTACAGCAGAAACTAACATTGTGAAGGAACTATATCCCAGTAAAATTGTTTAATTAAAAATCAAGACTACTTTCTCTAAACCTAGTACTGTGGAAAAGTATATTCTGAAGCATACGATTGAATGTGACTTATAGAAATCCGTTATATTAATCTTATTTATTGTGACCCAAGTGGACTCACTTGCCAAGTTCTCATAGCTTTGCTGTGGCTTTTCTTTGGACGGTCTGTGCACACGGGTCAAGTCATATTACTGAACAGTGAGCTACTTCCCCAATCACTGTGCCTCCCCCCACCCCCCACCCCCTGTCGTGTGCACGGCTTAGGAATTCCAGTACAGTGCTGAATAGAAAGCTTTGCATTGTTCCTGATTTTAAGTAGCAAGTGTTTAGTCTTTTACCATTAAGTTTGATATTAGCTGAAGATTTATTTTTGTTGATAAAAATAACAAAGTTGAAAATCCCCTTTGTTCCTAATTTACTGAGGATGTTTGTAACAAATGAGTGTTCGATTTTGTTGTATTTGTTTTCTGCATCTATTGAGATGGTCATATGGTTTTTCTCTTTTGTTATGTTAATGTTGTGAATTACCTCCACTGATTTTTGAAAGTTAGACTAATTTTACATTTTTGGAATAAAATCTACTTGATGATGATTAAGTTTACATCTTTCTAAAATTAAATATTCTTAAAATTTTGTTTGGAACTCTGTATTTGTGAGGAATACTGATTCTTTTTTGTAATATTCTTTTATTGTTTTGTTATCAGTGAAATACTTGCCTTAAATAATGTGTTGGAAAATGTTTATTTTTTCTTCCTGAAATTTATGCATGGTATTTGTTTTCTTTTTTTTAAAATTTTTATTTGGAAGACAATTACTTTACTATGTGATGTTGGTTTCAGCCATACAACAACGTGAAAAAATGGTACTGATGAACCTATTTGCAGGGCAGGAATAGAGATACAGAGAGAGAGAGGACTTGACTCAGTGGGGGAAGGAGAGGGTGGGACAAATTTAGAGAGTAGCATGGACTTACGTACGTTGTCATGTGTGAAACAGATAGAGAGTAGGAAGCTGCTGCATGCACAGGGAGCTCAGCTCGGTGCTCTGTGATGGCCCAGAGGGGTGGGGCAGGGAGGGCGGGAGGGAGGTTCTTTTATTCTTAAATCTTTATAGAAGTAACCAGTAAAGCCATATGGGTCTGGGAGTTTTGTTTTGTTTTTATTTTTTTTGATGGGGGAGAGATGCTTAATTGCACATTCAGTTTATTTAATGAATAGAGGGCAAAAGGCTATTTAGATGGTTAATTTCTTCTGGTGTCAGTTTTGGCAAATTTGTTTTTCAAAGTATTTATCCATTACATCTAGATTTTCAAATTTGTTAGCATAATTATTCATAATATTCCTATACTAGCCTTTAATTTCTGAAAAGTACATGTTGTTCCTGAATTTTATGATTTTTAGTGAGAGGTTTGTCAGTTTTATTCATTTTTTTAAAAATAGCTATGGTTTCATTGAATTTTAATTATTTCTGTATTTTCTATTTCACTGTTTCCTGTTTTCATCTTTATCATTTTCTTTCTTTTACTTATTTTGGATTTAATTTTCTCTCTTTCTCTTCCCTCAGTTTGTAAGGTGGAAGCTTGTATTGTTGATTTTGGACTTTCTATTAATAAAAACACTTAAATTTGCATGTTTCATTTAATACTCCTTTAGCTATATCTTACAAATTTTGATATGCTTTGTTCTCATTTTTATTCAGTTAGAGATATTTGCTATACTCTATGATTTTTTTCTTCATGAATTATTTATATTCTTTAATTTCCAAATAGTTGTTATTTTGTAATTTAATTCATCAGTCTGAGAACATATTCTGCTTCATTTCAATCCTTGTTAATTTGTTGATATTTATTTTATAGCCAAACATATGCTTTATAGTGCTAAATAGTCCATGTGTACTTGTAAAGAGTCTGTTTTTCTATAGATATAAGCTAAATTTGTTGATAGTTATGTCAACCATGATTCCCTGGGTAGCTCAGATGGTAAAGAGTATGCCTGGGTTTGATCCCTGGGTCAGGAAGATCCCCTGGAGGAGGAAATGGCAACCCATTCCAGTATTCTTGTCTGGAAAATCCCATGGACAGAGGAGCCTGGTGGGCTACAGTCCATGGGGCGCAAAAAGTCAGAAATGATGGAGCAACTCTCAACCAACTGAATTTTTACTTATATATTCTACCAAGTATTAAGATGGAAACACTGAAATATTTAACTGTAATTCTGCACTTGTCTCTTTTTCTCTTCTAGAAGTTTTTCCTTAAGTGTTTTGACAGTTGAACATTAGACAACTAAATTTCTGTCTGAGATTGTGGTAGAAGCTCTGGTAGAACATTATCTATAGGTTCCAGCCACTTCTAGAATTAGAGTCCTCCCAACGGGAGATGAATGCGGAGGGAGCAGGGTATGGGATCAAACAGTCCATGGAAAAGTCAGACAGGAGGCAGTTACCATGAATGCTTACCTATACTTTGCATAAACCGCTAGCATAAAGGGAGGATGGATAATTTTATAAAGATGATGTACGTCCAAGCAGGGCCTTTATTTTTAAGATTCGCTTATTTTTAATTGAAGGATAATTGTTTTATAACACTGTGTTGGTTTCTGCTGTGCATCAACATGAATCAGCCATAGGTATACACATGTCCCCTCCCTCTTGAACCTCCAGGCAGGGTCTTTAGTCAAATACATCAGGGGATTAGCAGAGGACTTTGACTGTAGGCACAGAGAATGGAGTGCTAACTCTCAGAGCAACTGTCTAGAGCAAGGAGCAGACATCAGAGCAGAAGGCCCCCGTTGGGTGGTGCATCTGTGCAGGGAGGCATCTGAGAGCACTAAAGCAGGAATGCCTCCATCTGAAGCACTGGTAACATCAGGTATCAGATCAGACATGTGCAGACTGATCTGGATAGTAGATGGTATATAATGAAAAGGGCACTAACCTTTGATTCAAGCAAGCTTGAGCTCAAAATTCACTTCTTTGTCTTTGTTGTTGTTTAGGCGCTCAGTCATGCCACTTCTTTGCAACCCCATGGACTGTAGCACGCCAGTCTTCCCTGTCCTTCACTATCTCTCAGAGCTTGCTCAAACTCATGTCCATTGAGTTGGTGATGCCATCCAACTTTCTCATCCTCTGCCGCCCCCTTCTCCTCCTGCCCTCAATCTCTCCCAGCATCAGGGTCTTTTCCAATGAGTTGGCTCCTCTCATCAGGTAGTCAAAGTATGAGAGCTTCAGCTTCAGCATCAGTCCTTCCAATGAATACTCAGCGTTGATTTCCTTTAGGATTGAGTGAACATATTTTGTGCTTTCTGATCTTGAAGAGGTACTTGACCTTTCTATGCCTGGTTTCTCATTTTAAAAACTGAGACAATGTCTGTTTCATAAGGTGGTTAGATGGAGGATGTCATGAAATTTAACTACAAAACATGCAGTCCAGCCCACAGTAGGTTTTCTACAAATGCTCGATTTCTTTCTTGCTGTGGAAAGCTAGATTCAGGATGAATGGAGAAAAGGAGAGCAGGCAGCTTTGAGGCATTTATGTTGAGTTGAAATAAGTTATTTAAAAACAGTGCAGTTTTACTCTCAGTCGCCTCTATGTTTGAAACCTGCAGATCTTGACAAAACCTCTCCTCTCTGGTGGAAAAGTGAAACCCTACTACCAAGAGAAGGTTGTGTGGTTTTCAGGTGAATGCCACCCACTGCTTCTCTCGGCCATGGCTCTGTTGAAGGACACCTCTAAGAGGTCCTGGGCTCCCTTGCCCATCACATCACCATTTTTTTCTGAGGGTGAGAGGTGGTCTCAATTATTCCTAGCTCCTCAGAGAGACTGCAGTGTTGCTTTCTGTTTTCTTAATTCCTTCTTTGGGGGCTTCCCTGGTGGCTCAGCGGTAAGAATCTGCCTGCCAATGCAGAAAGTGTAGGCTTGATTCCTGGTCTGGGAGGATCCTCTGGAGGAGGGCATGGTGACCCACTCCAGTATTCTTGCCTAGAGAATCTCATGGACAGAGGAGCCTGGCAGGCTTCAGTCCATGGGGTCACAAAGAGTCAGATACAACTTAGTGACTGAAACAGCAAGCAACAACAACAAATTCCTTCTTTCACCTGTTTTACTAGAAATTCTTATTTAGTCATGTCAGATGTTAGAAACTCTATTTATCACCGTTTCCCCCTAATTATCTTATCAGGCGACAGTTACCATCCTGTGCCTCAGTACATGCACCAAATACTCGTGCTTTTGGTTTATTGCCTTGAAACTCTAGTTCTTCTTCCTTATTCTACCTCCTTTGTGGCCCCCACTTCGCAGCCATCTGCTTTCTACAAATCAAGGGTGACAGCTCGTTGCTTGTAGCAGTCCTTCCACACCCGTCCCCGTCTCTGCACAACTGTGCTTAAGTTGTCTTTATTTCACTATTTTGCTGCCAAAGCCGATAGCGATCAAAACTGATAAATCCCGAAGTGCTTCCATTAACCATCAGGGGTTCTCACTGCTGTCAACCTGCCCTGAGAGAGGCCACTTTTGGTAGCTTAGAATTCCTGTGTATGTGTCCATTGGGGATAGATCTGTTTAGTCAGTTTAAAAAAAAAAAAAGCCTTTTTTCACTCTGCAGTTAGTTGCAGAGACTAGTTCTAGGAGCTCAGGAGAGCTGCTCTGTGCTGCTTTCAAAATTTAAAACAGGTTTGGTCATTTTCTTGTTGCTTCTTGCTTGTTCTAGAAGGTGATTACACTCACTTGTCTAAAACTGAATGAAGAAGAAGAAACAAGACTTGAAATTTCACACTTGGAGACAATCAGAGAAACCAGGAGAGAATTTGTAGCGATCTGAACGCGTCGAGAGGCAGCAGTGATGGACAGGGCAGCAGTGAGTGACACGTGTTGCCGGCTGAGAGGCTGCGCTGCTCAAAGGCACACAGTTTGACATTTAAATTGCAGGCAGCCCTGGGTCTGCTCCAGGAGCTGCCCATGGTTGAACACAGTGCTGATCAGTTGCTTGAGGGGTGCGGTGGGGGGAAAGAGAGAGAGAGAAAGAGAAAAAAAGAAAAATCAAATTGTTCTCGGAAATCATGTTTAATGTAGAAATCTGGTTAATATTAAAATGCAATCTGCAGTTTTCAAGTATTCTATTCCTCAAGGAAAATATTTCCTGTTCAAGGGGCAGGAGCAGTAAGCAGTCTCTTATTACATCACTTCCTATGTCAGGCCCACTAACATTCACAATGTATTACCGTATTGATAATGCTAATTTCGGAATGGTGCCTTCCCCCCCCCCCCCCAACAACTCTCCACCCACTTTGGTTAAAGGATCTGGGCAAAATTCCAATCATATGGATCGATTTAGCTTTAGATGGCTCTGGCCAAGCTGATATTTCATGCACTATGTAGAATATAGTTCTTCCACATGTTCAGGAAGAGTAGTCTACATGTCCTCTCTACTCATGGCACAGCCTTCTGTTTCCAAAAGTTTCCCAAGAGAGCCAGCCATCTCATGGGCTTTAGCGGAGAAAACGTCAGCCGCTTCAGGAAGGAGAGCCCACGTCTTTCTCCACACACAGGCGGCCTGCCTGCAATCTTTGAATCACTGGGGAGTTAGGAATTGATTTCTGGAGCTCTGCTTCGTGCCATGTTCAAATCCACTTGGTATTTTCCTTGTAAGCTTGGCTGGATTCACTGCACCTCCTCTCATCACCAGGAGGACATGTGGATGTAACCACTGGTATTTATCCTCTCTTTACCCAGGTTTTTTTTCCTGCAATGCTTTAAGCTTGAAAACTGATGATTTATGAGAATGAAGTCTTTTTGAATATCTGTCTTACTCAGCCTTCTTGAATTTTCTTTAAGGAAAACAACAAAAAAGCCATATTTGGGGAGACTAACATGATGGTAAAGACAACTAACACATATAATATGTAATACATGTTTGCCACTTTTCAGGCATCATCTCAGGTGATCTGCCGCTTAACAACTCTTTGGGGTAGTAATTATCCTTATTTAGCTGTCTAATGGAACTAAGAGAGACTTAGCTACCTGGAGAAAAAGGCATAAGAGTAAGAGCGGGACTCTAAAGGAGAGGAAGATTTTAGCAGGCAGGAGAGAGAGAGAGAAGGAAAGAGAATGTCTGAGTGTGTTTGACTGGGGGTGGTTTTCTCAAATAAGGAAACAGGATAGTAAGAGTCAGCAAGGTGTGAAAATTTTTGGTGGAACAAAGATACTCATTTTCTTAGGTCTCGTTAACTCTCCTGGGAATTTATCTCAACTAAACATCTTTAACAAAATCTAAAAGCAGTTTGGGTAGATGAATATGATTACACCACATTCCACAACAGATCAGCTGAAAGGTGAGCACAGGCTCATTGAGAAGATAAATGGTTTAAATGTTTCAAACTGCCGGAATCCTAATAACACGATGACGGTGGTGGTGGTGTAAACAACTTGGTGCCACGTGTCAGGACTGAGCAGCACAGGGCGAGCATGGCCACACTGGGGTCTCACCCAGGGCGTTGGTGGGTAAGGACCGTTCAGAAACATGCCATATTGTGACAATTAAAATCAGAATATTCAATGGTAGGCCAAATACACGTACAGAAGGACAGGAAGATTACATGCAAAAACGGAAATGATGAATTCTGAGGTATGCCATTACAGTTCATATTTTCCCAAAATAGTTACAAATACTCAATAGAAAGTATATTTTTAATTCAAAAAATTGTTTATTAGTTTTGGAGACTCGATCAGTGTGATTGGAGCAATGAGTGAGTGGAAGCTAGAGAAAATGAGGAATTGGGTTGCACACCAGAGAGACCTTTGACTGTGATGAATGAGGAGATTCTGGTTCACACTGTAAAGGAGAGGAATGGGTAGGTTTTGGTACTGAGCAGTTGTAGACAGAATGTGAGGCTCCGCAAGGCAGTGTCGACCTCATTCCAAACCATCAGGATTTGGTGGTAAAAGCCAAAGAAGGAAACCGTGCCTGAAAACTCAGGGCTTGACTTCTCCCCGGAGAGGGACGGGCGTGCCGTTTTCCGGACGCGAGTCCTCAGACAGCACCCTGCTCCCGGAGAAGCCGAGCCTGCTGAAAGGGCTGTCAGTACCCTGCGCCTTTCAGAGCTGCGGGGAGCCCCCGGGACAGCAGGCCTTCTCCGCCGTTCCCAGAACCTCAAGACGGTTCCACATGGGCGGATGCGCGCTGTTGAGTTTTAAATTATACCTTAGCAGAAAGAATGTAAAACAAATGAATTAGGACAATTTAAAAAAGAGCCAGCTAGCTGCCTCATTCCATTGAATGCTTCCTTCTCAGAGAGGGCAAAAGCAAGAGGGAGGAGAGAGAGGAAAAAACAAAACAAAACACCTCTGTCTCCACATATCAGGTGTTTCCCAGTTTTAATAAAGAATCTGCTCTTCTATTTGGGGCTTAAAAAAAAAAAAAAAAACTTGACCAGACTGTTTCACTTTGTACTCCTTTGAAATCATACACAGGCAAATTTTGCTTAACTTAGCACGTGTAGTCCAAGGGAGAAAGATGGTGATTATATTCTAATTCTTGAATGCTGTCTCCATGTATAAAAGTCAGGAAACTAATTATTGAAGCAGTAACCAGGGTCTGATCTCCCAGCTTGTGACAAATAATGGGAGAATGTCTGCATCAAAGAAGCACAATTAGTATTTTTTTTTCCTGCTGTGACTGACTCTTTTTACTCCAATTTCCAAATCAATAGTTTGTTCAGATAAACACTTCTGATATGACAGCTGTTATTAGTGGCCATATACCAAATTGTCACAATTATTTAAGTCTCATTTGATTTCTGTGTTTACAATCAAGAGGGGTGAGCTTTGAAAAGGAAAGGGGTAGGCTAAATCTGCTAAGGAAGGCGTGATGCCAAAGATTGACAACATATTTTAGATATGGCCCTGGCTGTTCTGGGCTTCCCAGGTAGCTCTGTGGGTAAAGAACCTATCAGCAGTGCCGGAGACGCAGGTTCGATCCCTGGGTTCAGAAGGTCCTCTGGAGGAGGGTACGGTGACCCACTCCAGTATTCTTGCCTGGAGAATTCCCATGGACAGAGGAATCTGGAAGGCTACAGTCCATGGAGTTGCAAAGACTCAGACATGACTGAAGCAACTGAGCATGCATGCATACATAACTGTTCTAAGTGAACCAAAAAATGTGGGGCTCAGTTGGCTTATCTCCTGAAGAATACTGGCAACACTGGCAAGTAAGCAAACTGACAAATTAGCATGCGTTAAAAAAAATGGGAACTGAGAAGGACGCTGAAGACTGAAAATGGACACGCACTCGAAAGTTCCCTTTGAATTCTTCAAGCTATATGACTGTTTGCATTCAAATGATAAACTCGAGGGTTGATGTAAAAAGATGATTTTTAAGCTCCAAGAAGAATTAAGAATTTTCTTCTGGAAAAGTTGCTAAACTTTTAAAATAGGACAATAGGGCAGACACAAAAGTAATTGGTCCTCATCATGACCTTTAATTGATAGTCATACCTCACTTTATTGTGCTTTGCAGATATTGCATCTTTTCTTTTTTTATTGCAAATTGATCGTTTCTGGTAACCTTGAATTGAGAATGTCTATTGGCACCATTTTTCCAACTGTTTGCTCACCTCCTGTTTCTGTCATATTTTGTTAATTTCTCACAGTATCTCAAACTTTTCATTATTATTCTGTTTGTGATGGTGATCTGTGATTAGTTGCCTTTGATGTTTCAACTACTACTCATTGGGGGCTCAGCTGATGGTCATTGTTTTCAGCAGATACTTTTAAATTAAGGAATGTATGTTGTTTCTTTAAGACATAATGCTGTTGCACACTTCATAGCTATCATACGGTATAAATAACTTTTATATGCACTGGGAAAACAAAACAAAAAAATTTCCCGGGACTTGCTTTATTGCAATATCTGCTTTATTTCAGTGATCTGGAACCAGACTCGAAATACCTACAAAGGTCTGTCTATGATGTTCCTGTTAGAAGGATACTCAAATTATATGCATTTATATCTACACAAATGCCCAGTTGTAAGGTAACTGGAGAATATAAGGTGTCAGTTATTTACATAGCTATGTATTTCAGTCAAATAACATGTGCATGGAGAGTTCATTTCTTTTCACTCTTGTTTTTCATCCTTTCTCTTTTTACTTCTTCACAGGTATTACTGTGTGTGTTCCTTGCCTTTCCATACTCTAAATAAATCACAGCTTTTATAAAAGATTTCTGCCAATGGAAAGTCAGGGAAAACTTAGTACATTTCTTGGCTTATAACATTGAAAAAGGAGCTCAGGACCAGAGCTTATCCTATTTCTTAAGGCAACAAACAGTAGAGGGGAAGTTGGAAATGTGATCACACCTTACATTTTATCAATTAATAAAATTATTTTATTTATAATTTACGAGTAATATAGATCAAGAAGAACAAGAAAATAGCAGGATCTGTTGTAGAAACCTTCAGTTCAGTCACTCATTTATGTCTGACTCTGTGACCCCATGGACTGCAGCATACCAGGCCTCCCTGTCCATCACCAACTCCTGGAGTCCACCCAAATCCATGTCCATTGAGTCCGTGATGCCACCCAACCATCTCATCCTCTGTTGTCCCCTTCTTCTCTTACCTTCGATCTTTCCCAGCATCAGGGTTTTTTCAAATGAGTCAGTTCTTCACATCAGGTGGCCAAAGTATTGGAGTTTCAGCTTCAGCATCAGTTCTTCCAATGAACAACAAGGACTGATCTCCTTTAGGATGGACTAGCTGGATCTCTCAAGAGTCCTCTCCAACACCACAGTTCAAAAGCATCAGTTCTTCGGGGCTCAACTTTCTTCACAGTCCAACTCTCACATCCATACATGACTACTGGAAAAGCCATAGCTTTGACTAGATGGACCTTTGTTGGCAAAGTACCATCTCTGCTTTTTAATATGCTGTCTAGGTTGGTCATAACTTTTCTTCCAAGGAGCAAGTGTCTTTTAATTTCATGGCTGCAGTCACCATCTGCAGTGATTTTGGAGATTATAGTATTCTGAATTTCAGATGCATGTTCATTTGATCCACATATGAAGCTCTAATTTGCCATAATATGACTCAGGGACTGCTTCCAGTAATGCTAAACAAAATTCACTTATGGTTTTAGTGCATTATAAAGCATTAATGATTGTCATAAAATAAAAAAGAGTCCAACTAGAAAAGAAGTAAAACTGTCACTCTTTGCAGATGACATGATACCATGCATTAAAAATCTAAAGATGCTGCCTAAAAACTACTAGAGCTCGTCAACAAATTTGATAAAGTTGCGGGATGCAAACTTAATACACAGGTATGGTACTGCTGCTGAGTCGCTTCAGTCGTGTCCTACTCTGTGCGACCCCATAGACGGCAGCCCACCAGGCTCCCCCGTCCCTGGGATTCTCCAGGCAAGAACAGTGGAGTGGGTTGCCATTTCCTTCTCCAATGCATGAAAGTGAAAAGGGAAAGTGAAGTTGCTCAGTCGTGTCTGACTCTTCGCGACCTCATGGACTGCAGCCTACCAGGCTCCTCCATCCATGGGATTTTCCAGGCAAGAGCACTGGAGTGGGGTGCCATTGCTTTCTCTGAGGTATGGTGCATTTCTATACATTAACAACAAAAGATCAGAAAGAGAAATTAAGGGAATAGTCCCACATACCATCATATCAAAGAAAATACCTAAAAATAAACCTCCCTAAGGAGGCAAAGGAGAAGGCAATGGCACCCCACTCGAGTACTCTTGCCTGGAAAATCCCATGGACGGAGGAGCTTGGTGGGCTGCTGTCTATGGGGTCGCACAGAGTCGGACATAACTGAGCGACTTCACTTTCACTTTTCACTTTCATGCATTGGAGAAGGAAATGGCAACCCACTCCAGTGTTCTTGCCTGGAGAATCCCAGGGATGGGGAAGCCTGGTGGGCTGCCTTCTATGGGGTCACACAGAGTTGGACACGACTGAAGTGACTTAGCAGCAGCAAGGAGGCAAAAGACCTGTATTTTAAAACTATGACACTGATGAAGGACATTGAAGATGATGCAAATGGTTGGAAAGATAGACCATGTTCTTGTCTTGAAAGAATCAATATTGTAAAAATAACTGTATTGCCCGAGGCAATCTATAGATTCAGTGCCATCCCTATCAAATTACTGATGGCATTTTTCACAGAGAACAAAATTTTTTAAATTTATGTGGAAAAACAAAAGAGCCCAGTTAGCCAAAGCAATCTTGAGAAAGGAAAATGAAGCTGGAGGAATCAGACCCCCTGATTTCTTGTGCAGTAGCTTTATAGTATGGTACTATATTCACACTATATATGTAGATGGTACTGGCAGAAAAATAGACTTATAGATCGGTGAACCAGGAGAGAAATCCCAGAGATAAACCCACACGTCTACGGTCAATTAATCTACGACAGAAGAGGCGGTGCATATGCAAGTGGCTCTGGGAAAGACGAATGTGAAAGAATGAAATTGGAATGTTATCTAGCAACACTCAAAAATAAACTCAAAATGGGTTAAAGACCTAAATGTGAAACCAGGTACTATAAAATTCCTAGAGGAAAACATAGAACACACCTTGGCATAAAGCCTAGCATTATCTTTTTGGAATCATCTCCTAGAGTAATGAAAATAGAGCCAAAAATGAACTAATGGGACCTAATTAAACTCAGAAACTCTTGCACAGCAACGGAAACCATGAACAAAAATCAGCCTACAGAACGGGAGAAGACATTTGCAAAGCATGTGACCAAAAAATTAATCTCCAAAATATATGAACAGCGCATTCAGCACAGTGTCAAAAAGCAAACAACCCAATCAAAAAATGGACAGAAGATCTAAATATACATTTCCACCCAAAAGAAAGATGACCAGCAGGCACATGAAAAGAAGTTTAGACTATTAGAGAAAGGCAAATCAAAACCCTACAATGAGGCATCACCTCACACAGGTCAGAATGTCCATCACCGAAAAGTCTGCAAACAATAAATGCAGAAGAGGGTATGGAAAAAGGAGCCCTCCTGCACTGTTGCTGGGAATGTAAATTGGTACAGTCACTAGAGAGGGCAGTATGGAGGTTCCTAAAAAAAAAAGAAGAAGAGAGCTAACATATGACCCTGCAATCCCACTCCTGGGCATATATTTGGAGAAAACCAGAATTAGAAAAGATGCACCCCAATGTTCATTGCAGCACTTGTTACAACACCCGCGACACAGAAGCAATCTGAATGTCCAAAGAGTGAAGGCAGAAGGACAAGAGGCTGACAGAGGATGAGAAGACTGGATGGCATCACTGGTCCAGTAGACATGGACTTGGGCGGATTCCAGGAGATGGTAAGAGACACGGAAGTCTGGTGTGTTGTAGTCCTTGGAGTTGCAAAGAGTTGGACACAACTTGGCAACTGAAAAACAACAACAAAACATAAAATAGATGACCAGCAAGAACCTACTGTACAGCACAGGGAACTCTACTCAATATTTTTAATACCTTATAATGGAAAATAATCTGAAAAAGAATATATGTACTGTACATGTCTAACTGAATCACTTTGCTACACATCTGAAACTAACACAGCTTTGTAAATCAACTAGACTTCGATAAAAGAAATTTAAGTTGTCTTATAGCAAAGACACTTTTGTCTGTAAAGTTGTAGTATGGAATATAAAATGAACTTTAGGTATCATTATCTAAACAGAAGGCTTCATTTTCTAATGGGAAGAAGATAGGACTGGATCATAAAATAGCTGTGTTCTGGAACTATGTGACCGTCTTAAAACTGACCCGACTCCTGTGACTCCTCTTTCCGACCCAGAGAGGTTGACAGTAAGTCTATTTTGTAAGGATTTGCTCAACGTGAACGTTTAAGGAAGGAAATCCTCTGCAAGAAAGAAAGGCGCTGTAGAAAAACAACATTTGTTACCTTATTGTGATACATCATGAAATCTCACCAACTGTATCATCAGTCTAGAATGTACTTATATTCTTTGTTATTGGTGCACATGCATTCATTTTATTCAACATAAAACAAATGGGGGAAGACAACTAGATTTTCTTTCCAGATGGTGTGAAAGCAGCAAGGTCAAATTTGAAGAAAGGCCGTCCCTTTAAAAAAAAAAACAAAAAAAACAGAGAACTGAAAATTTATCACCTCTCATTTGCTTATGAAACTTGTTTTTCATGTTTTCCCCCTGGATTCTTTGACTGCTGATCCTCTGGAAGAGAAACGGATAGATCGTAGGAGTGATTCCACTCTCCTTCGTCTGCTCAATATGGGCGGCCCACCTCTTTTCCTTCTCTTCTCTTAGATTTTTATTGATTTCTTTCTTTTTTGGATTTCTGATTAACATAGCAATATTCTGAAATACCAAAAGTTACTGGCAGACGTGGAGACCGAGCAGCTCATTTTTCAAGGACTTTACAGTCTGTTCTCTGCCTTAACCCGCTCCAAGAGTTACTTCTCCTACGACTTCTCAATATTTTCATAATTAGCTGCCCAGAATTTTCATAATTTGTAAACACAGTAAAATGGCTGTCAGACATGCAGTCCGGTAAAAGTGGAGGGGGAAAAAAGGCCGGCTTCCTTAAACCATTTACGTTTGACTTGGGGAGCGGGCTGGGCCCGTGCCCACAGCAGTTAAATGATCAGGCGCACGACTCAAAGTGATTTTTCTTGAGGTGTCACTGCCACACACAACCACTGTGTGTTCTTTCTTGGCTCGGGCCGGCCCTGCTGATCGCCCAGAACTCTGAAGGCTCTGCACCCCAGCCCCAGTCTCACGACCATTTTTCTCTGCCAAGGTGAAGGCGGCAGAAACCACACATGTTTTTCTTTCTCCCTTCCCTCGGTGGAGCTGATCGCCTCCGGATGAACCATCTTCCACATGGGCGAGCATTGGTATTTCACCTGGCACAATGGCCAGAGTGGATATGGCACGCAGAGCAACGCACAATGGAAAACAAGTCTTCATGGCAACGCTCGCCGAGGCTGCCAGACAGCAGTGCCTTCCCGTGTTCGCGGTCCAAGCTGCTAGCTGGAAAACCGTCATTCTGGGCAAGAAAAGGTTGGGGAAAGCGAAGAGCAAAGAAGGGTGGAGAGAATCGTGGACAGAGAAAGTGTGCTCTGGACAGAGTGAGAGAGAACCCAAAGGAGCAAGATAGGAGGAATTCTGCAGGATGTAGCCTTCTAATGCAATTTGTTTTTTTTACCAAATGCATTTTTTATACTTTGGCCACCTGATGCGAAGAGCTGACTCATTGGAAAAGACCCTGATGCTGGGAAAGATTGAGGGCAGGAGAAGGGGACAACAGAGGATGAGATGGTTGGATGGCATCCCTGACTCAATGGACATGAATTTGAGCAAGCTCTGAGAGTTGGTGATGAACAGGGAGGCCTGGCGTGCCATAGTCCATGGGGTCGCAAAGAGTTGGACGTGACTGAGTGAATGAATAACAACAATAACAACAGCAACAGTACTTCCTAATAAGATGTCAACAGTGATGGAATTTGAGTAAAAAACTTTAACTTACACACTATATTTTTTCCTGAAGTTCTTTAAATCAGGATTCTGATTATGAGTTCAAGTTTAGTAAATTTTTTTTTCTGACCTTGCATCTGTACTTCTAGCAAAGATCAGTTTACAAAATATTATGTGCAATGAATTTCATTAAAATTATATACATATTTAGGCAGAGAATTCCATGAGAGCTGCACATCAAAATAACCAGTGGTCATATCTGGGTGGTGGGATTATAGGAGATTTTAATTATCTACTTTTTAAATCCTTTTTTCTCATGTTTCTATAATTAACATAGCTTGCTATTTATTTTAAGCATATTTAACATATTAATGGTAATATGTTTTAAAAAGCATAAAAATTCAAAATTAGTTAAAGCTGAGGACTACAACATGAGGGATTTAGTCACAGTTCCCAGCTTCTCAAGACTTGAGAGGAATCTGTGTCACTTGCTCCCACCCCCCATTGTCTGGGCCTGTTGCATAAAAACATGTGGGAGCTTGCTGCTGCTGCTAAGTTGCTTCAGTCATGTCCGACTCTGTGCGACCCCATAGACGGCAGCCCACCAGGCTCCCCTGTCCCTGGGATCCTCCAGGCAAGAACACTGGAGTGGGTTGCCATGTCCTTCTCCAGTGCATGAAAGTGAAAAGTGAAAGGGAAGTCGCTCAGTCGTGTCTGACTCTGTGCGACCCCATGGACTGCAGCCCACCAGGCTCCTCTGTCCATGGGATTTTCCAGGCAGGAGTACTGGAGTGGGGTGCCATTGCCTTCTCCCTGTGGGAGCTTAGATCTGAGCTATGCGGACTGGCCTCTCCCAATGTGGATAGTTCATTGTTCCTTACTTTATTGTAGGCTGTATCTTCCAGGCCTTCTATGTAAAATCTATCTGAGTTGCTTCTGTTCTAAGTTGGAAGAGCTATTTATGCTGTGGCCTGTTCAAGATGAAATACTAATTTTTTTAAAGTTAACCTTAAAAATGCATTCCAGTATACAGTAGGCGCAGACAAATATTGTTTGATGCCACTTACATGAGATACCCAGAGCAGTCAGGAAGTGCACCGGTAGAGGCAGGGGTCCGGGAGCAGGGATGGGGAGGGGAATGAAAGCTGATGTTTAGTGGAGAAGGGTTTCGGTGTAGGAGGTGGAGAACGCGGGCGACGGATGGTGGTGGGAGCTGCACCACTGTGTGCGTGTCTCAGCGCCGGGCGCTGGGCGGTTGCACACGCCTACAACAGCATGTTCTATCTGACGTCAGCGTCGCCGCCAACAAACGCGAAATGGCCCAATTTTTCTCCTGCCTCAAAACTTCGAGCATTTCTACCCACTTGCCTTCCGTGGGGGAATAAGAGCTCTCTGGCTTGGGATTTTCGTCTCTCTCTTGTTGTCTCCCAATCACCCAGCCTTAGATCCCCCATCTCCCGCCAACACATATCACACACATCACACACACACACCATACACACATCACACACACATCTCACACACACATAGCACACACCACACAGACATCACACACAGACATCACACACACACACACATCACACACACACACCACACAGACATCACAGACATCACACACACACATCACACACACATCGCACACATCTCACACACATCACACACACACCATACACGCATCTCACACACATCACACACATATCACACATACACACATCACACACAATCACACACACATCACACACATATCACACACCACACAGACATCACACACATCATATATGCACATCACACACATCATACACACATATCACACACACATCACACACACATCACGCACACACATCACACACATCACACACACATATCACACACATCACACACTCACATCACACACACACTGGATAGCAGCTGTAGAGCTTTTCTCTTTGAAGGAGGGGCTGGTTGACAAATGTGTAGTGACACGCATCTGCCGTTGCGCCTCCTGAGAGTAGTTTTGCTGCCCTGAAAATCCTCTGTGTCCCCCTGTTTGTCACCCCCTCTCCTCTAACCTGAGGATTTTTTTTCACATTGTGGATTTGGGTTGCTTCTTCTGCAGAAATGTGATGATCCTCTCCTAGGAACATTGTGGCCCACACACCTGGACATCTGCATGGCTGCTTTATTGAAGGACTCTGCTGAATCTTAACCAAAGACTGGAAATCCCTAGAGCATATACTAAGGCGGTATTAGATGTCTTCCTAACGCAACCCTCGATTCCTCCTGTAGACAAGGATACCTGAGTTCTCCTCTGTAGAGTGGAATACCTGGAATAACTTAATAAATAGTTGCTTCCTTTTCACCAAAAGAATTTCCTCCCAACTCCATACTTTCCCTTTAATTGAAATCATTGTGTTTTTTTAGAATTTAAGACTTTAATTCTTACAATTTTCCTCATAGACTTACATCACTGATATATCAGCAACCTCTAGAGTTAAGGAAAACTGGGAAGTGAAGACGTCTCCAAAAATCTTCTGATGGGGTAAGGTGTAAGAGGTGGTATACTGACTACGGGGATCAGCACAGGCCGTTCGTGGGGAGCATCCTGTTGAGCACACGATTGACCCCTCTCCAGTCAGAAGGAGGAGGACCGGACCTGGGTCCTTTTGAGGTAGCAAGATCATTAATTTGCTGATATTGTAAATTCAGTTTCCTCTGTCCATATACACATTCTGCACTCCAGTCTTGGCTTATGGTTCAGGAAAATCTTGATCTCTGCTTGTGGCTCAGGAAGTCACTCCTCTGAGCCATGTTACAGCAGAAGCTCAGGACCAGTGGAGGACATTATGGCTAGCGTCAGGACATGGCCATGGAGAGGTCAGAACGCAGAGGAGTAGCCCTGGGAACAAGCCGTGTATCTGCTGACTAAGACTTTCCACCAGATAAAGCTGGTGACATCTCAGCTGAAGTCCTGATGGTAGAGATGATCTGAAATCAGTGCTGCTGCCTTAATGACTTGGCATCCTTAATAGCTTCTCACCATGGCCCAGGTCAGTGGTTCTCAAACTGTAAGAAGAATCTGGAGGGCTTGTGAAGACAGATTGTTGGGACCTATACCCAGCTTCTGACGCTGCAGGTCTGGGGAGGAGCTGGAAATTTGAATTACTAGTAAGTTTCAGGTGCTGACAATGCTGTTGGTTTGGGGACCTCACATTGAGCGTCTGACTTTGCTGTAGATCAACTTGCCTGTAGTGGTGAGGACTCGAGACATCTCTACGCCCTCTGCCCTCTGTGCTTCATCTTCGTTTCCTCTTTTCTGTTCAGATACCTCTTCTTAGATCATGTTGTCTTACACATTAAAGTTTTCTTCCTTCATGGGCTTGGCTATTTTCAGTAAAAGTTTAGTCACTTAATACCATCCTCCACAGTCATGCCAGAATGTTTTGTCTAAAGTACAAATGTGATCATTTCCCTAATCAAAGATTTTCACAGATGTCCCAGCTGCTCAAATATATTTAAGGACACCCCCCCACCCCCACCGCCTGTCCCTTCACTGCCTATTTGGCTTCATCAGCGAGGATGCTTTTGTTCACAAGTAACTGAATTAGTCAGTTCTTGGTGCCTGATACTCCATCCCAAATCTCCGTGTCTTACAGCAGTGGGGATGCTTTTGTTCACAAGTAACTGAATTAGTCAGTTCTTGGTGCTTGATACTCCATCCCAAATCTCCGTGTCTTACAGCAGTGGACATGTGTTATTGCTCACGCGTCTGTGGGTCGGATGGGCAGACTTTCTGGGCTTGGCTAGGCTCACTCATGTGTCTGTGGTCAGCTGGTGGTTGAGGAGGCATGTCTGATCTTGATCCTGCTCTTGGCTGACTCTCATGTTTGGGTGTCGGCTAGTCGTCAACCAGACCAGGATGACCTTAACTGAAGTGACCAGGCTCTCTTCCACGTGGTCTGTCATTCTTTGGGGGCTGGCCCAGGCTGGTAGTCACGGCAGTGGAAGAATTCCAAGCGGAAGCTGAGACACTCAAGGTCCCATGTGGTCTGGGCTGAGAACCGGCATCCCATCCCTTCTGTCACTTTCAACTGAGCAAAGCCGTCCTCACAGAGTGGGAAAACTGCCAGCTGAAGAACATGGATCCAGGGACGCCAGTAAATGAGGCTGCAAATGCAGTCAGCCTGCCACACACAGAATCCAAATTCCACGAACCTTTCACTGATTAAGTACCTCTCACGATGGGAAAGCCAGGATTCAGGTAGAGCATAGAGCTCTCGGCACTGGTCAGTGATGACATCAGCGACCCAGATATGTTTCCTCTTTCCTCTCAGCCATTCTCAGTCTATTGGCTCTTTCTCAGGCCAGCTCATTTTGAGGTCTCAAACAGTTATCGGCACTAATTGAAGAAAAATGCCTCATTGTTCACAGTTGGTAGGTTCTTCTACCCGGGAGTCCTGAAAAATTCTCTCCTGCTGCGCTGGCTCGGACTGGCTTCTGTCTCCCCATCTCTAAACTCTCACTTCTTTTGGGCAGCGAGTAAGGAACTTCCAGACCAGAAGTAGCTTAAACAACTCAGGCCATTCATCCCTTGTTTAGAAAAAAGTGTAGGGTCCTCTCGTATATGAAGAGGATTGGAGTCACGGTGGGCCTGAGATAGGTCCGCCGGGTTCACAGTCTCATCAAGAGGTCAGACTCCTCCGGTTTCCTCTGTTGCCCAAAGTGCTAATGTTGTTCACCTCTCATGCTCCGAACCTCGTGACCTCACTACTCAGCACCCAAATATTAGGAGAAAGGATCCGGGAAGAGAGTGAACATTGTGGTTTCTCTGTTTGCAGTAGGTGGAGAGTTCATCTCAGCAGACCCCAAGCAGACTTGCCCAGTCTTGCCACATGGCCACTCCTGGCTGCAAAGGGTGCTGGGAAAATGAACCCGCATCTGTTGTCTACTCGTGGGAGGACAACGGTTTCAGTGTTAAGGAAGGGACAGAACAGAGCTGTTGTGTATGCAAAACCTGTGCCTCTCACAACTTTCAACAAAGGTCTACATTGCCCTCATTGTCACTGATGCACTTGAATTAACGAGGCAGTTGAAGGTATGGCTATTTAGTATTCTTTTACCAGAAGACAATGAGATATTTCTGAAAAGCAGAAAAAAAAAAATCTGTGCATCCAGACTTTACTGGTATATTAAGACATAGATTTTGTCAGGAGGAAAATTTCAGATCACAACGCATAACCAAGTCACGTGAAATGAGACCACCCACTTATCCTCTGTGAAGTCAGGTGTTCAGTGTGAAGTTTGCCTTAGTTACCTTCCTCTTGCAGATAAGCCTTCCAGTCACAGAACTTGTGTTAGAAACTCATTCTAAGATCAGTGCTCCATATGTGCTGCGCTAACTCACTTTAGTCATGTCCGACTCTGCGACCCTATGCACTGTAGTCGGCCAGGCTCCTCTGTCTATGGAATTCTCCAGGCAAGAATACTGGAGTGGGTTGCCATTTTCTTCTCCAGGGAATCTTCCTGACCCAGGGATCGAACCTGCATCTCCTGAGTCTCCTGTATTGGCAGGCAGATTCCTTACCATGCCACCACCTGGGAAGCCTCAGAAAGAATCATTAATTTACTTTGATATTACAAGAGGAGTTGCTGATTGAATATATTCTCTCCAAGTTTTCCATTGCATGTTATCAGGCTCATACTGAACTCGAAGGACCAGCTAGTTATAGGAACAATCCAGATGTCTTCAAATCGCTTAGTGTATACACAGTATTATAAACCACAAGACGGAATTTGTGGCAAGGACTTCTTTATGTTTCCGTGATTTCCAGTTAAAGAGTGATTTCAGCAATAGATTCAGCTCCTCCTAAACAGCGATCTGTCTTACTTTCTGATTGCACCGGGCGCCTTTAAAAGGCACAGGTAAGGGAAAATATGAAACCCATCCGGCTGAAGGCCTGTTAGCAGACATTTTGTCTTGCTTGTTTTCCTCTAATGGGGTATAAACGATGGGTTCTGAGTCACCCAGGACCATCCACCGTCCTAAGCTCAGCTATCAATGCTGGCGTGGAGGAATGAGAGGCATGTGCCGTGGAAGGGGGACTGGTGGTCAGAGGAGCCCAGAGATGGAGGGTACCTGAGGGTCAGCCCATGCTTTTCTCTCCTTAGCTAAGCTGGAGCTTCCTTTCTGAGAGGGCTGATTTCAGCCTTTTCAATTCGGAGCTTAGCTGAACAATGAGAATGATTAGTTCATTTCCCAGTTGGAGGTTATTGTTGCAGGAATGGTTTTAATATACCCAGGGTTTTGGCTTCGATTTTTGCCTTAAACTCCCAGCAAGTCTTGAACTGTTTATTGACTCTATGTTGAGAAACAGAACGCAGAGATGAAGCTAATAATTGGCATGGGTCCCAATCCTTGTGTCATTATGGTCATTAATTAGGGTAAGGGCTATGTATGGAAAGGTTGTTGATTTGAATCACTTGTTTCCAGATCTTTCCTTCAGGGCTGGGGTCATAATTAGGGTCTCTATTTTTTTTTTTTCCCCTGAAAGTAAACATGGAGATTGCTTTAGGAAGCATACTTAGTAGACAATTTATTTCATTGGCAAATTAGCCAAAGGAGAATAAATCATCTTTTCCTAATCACTGTTTTCAACCCCATGCCTCATTGTATCAATCAGTGGAGTGCTTAGTATAAAGGAAACTTTATGAAAAATTCCCAGTGCAGTGAATGACCACACCAAGTATTCCATTCACCTTCTTCCTGTGTAAGTAGAGGCTAATGTCACAGTTCATGTGAAGGATGGATCTGGTTCCTTAGAGAAGGAGCAGTTTCCCGACATCCTGCAAAAGAGCTTGACTTATTCACAGGAGGCAGGGAGAGCCTGCCACTGTGCCTGCATCTTATTGACACATTTTTATTTTAATTTTTTATAGGCTTCATACTTCTTTATCTTATTACTTTTTAAAAATGCAACAAAATGGATATATTCTGATAATAATTCCCAAAGCATAGCGCCACCTTACTAGACACTTCAGTTTTACCTTATGTTGTCCAAATTCTTCATGTTTATTTTCTTCTTAAGACAAGTTTTGAAATCTACACAAACTTCCACAGATTTTTATTAATTTCTTTCAAGTTATGTGAAGTTCCAGGTTTCCCCAGTTGAGATTTATTGTACGTCTGGCCAGAGCGTTCGCTCGTGAACGTTGCCTGGTGTCTCTGTTTTCCCCTCTAGCCGTGCCTGTGGCAACATGTGGATGGGATATCATTATGTTCTAATCCGATGGCTTATTCCGAACGTGCCAATCTGCATTTCTCTTGAGTTTAATGACTTTTTAGGTTAAACAGTCCAATGGAAAGGAATTTCAGTAGATGCCAAAATGTAAAACACTGCAGTATTGCCAAAAACATGCATAATTGAAGTTGTAAGAGAGACGGAGAGTTACTTGCTCAGTCGTGGCCAGCTCCTTGCCACCCCATGGACTGTAGCCCACCAGGCTCCTCTGTCCATGGAATTCTCCAGGCAAGAATAACTGGAGTGGGTTGCCATTTGCTTCTCCAGGGGATCTTCCCAACCCAAGGATTGAACCCAGGTCTCCTGCATTGCAGGCAGATTCTCTACTGCCTGAGCCATCAGGGTAAGAACAATTGATGTTGTAAAGATCTTTAGTTTTGAGCTGGGCTCCATTATTATTATTATTATTATTTGGTCTCCTGCAGCATCTTTGGGGACTCTGTTTATTCATTTTGTATCTCAATGAAACAATGACGGAGCACGAAGTCTTTGTTCAGAGCCCTTGTAGACAATGGTCTGCATGTTACCCTTTGTGAGACATTTACACGGAAACCTCAGGAGGTTTTCTAATTGAAAATACGAGTGCGTGGTAGGGCGCGGTGGTGGTGTCTAATCTGTACTAATGACAATGAAGGCTGTGCGTGTGATGTATGGCAGGATGCCACCGGGCATCCATCTTCAGCTCTTTCCAGTGCCAGGGCTGCTCACCACACCCTGTCTTGGTTTTGGAAACTCTTCACAGGATAGGGTACTCTCAGGCCAAAGCCTAAACAAGTCTCCTTCTCTGAAGAGGAGAAAAAATACGCTTCAAACCAAATCTGCTTTGGTTTCTATACCCAATTTCTAGAGTCTGGCTTATTGGTCTATAAAACAGGGAGTTTAGATTCTAACATGAGGGCCATTTGCTTCGTAGATGGGACTAGTCAGAGGTTAGCATCAGAAGACTGCTGAGACCTGCCCGCCAGGACATCCAGGGCACCTCACTTCAGAGCCCTGCCTTGGGAAGTCCTTCTCCATCTGTATTAGCATCATAGCATCTTTCCATCTGCATTTATAGATGTGATTCACTTCTGAGCAGCTCCATTCTATCCATGGAGTTTTCCTGCTACTTAGTGAATCTTCCTTATTACCATTTTATTGATTCCCCCGACCCCCACCCCCAGGAGATAGCTGTACTAAATTGCATGATAATGAGATGAGTATTTGTAATTACCTTTAGTGTTAGCTCAGGGCCTCTAATGAAGCAGGCGTCAAGATGGAACAAGGCGTGGAGGGATTTATTGGTTGACCTTCCTGTGGAGGACACAGGGCAGTGGGGGCAGGGGTAAGAGGGAAGGCCATTCAGACATTTGCAGGTCTTACAACTGGGAAAAGGCTGCTCCTTCTGATGTGCAAGCTCTGTCTGAGGCCTGAGGGCCCCCTGGTGACCCAGCGGGGGTCTCGCCCCTCCCGTACCGCCCTTCCCTCTGCCCTGCACACTGGTCTGCTCCTCCTGCCTCCAGAGCTCCGCCCTGGTGTCCTTGCTGCCAGGAACCCCCTTTCCTCACTCTGCCCAGTGAGGTCTCCTGATTTTATATCTTAAACACCATGAGCCACCCTGCTTCATTTGGGATGCTGATAATCCGATGCAGAACCAGACCTTGACTTTCATGATTAGCTCAGGAAGCTCCACCACTTACAGGTTGACGTCCATCAGCAGCTGCCTCCACTAAGCAGAGATGTTGTTTGCTTTGGGGGGAGAGACTGAGAGAACAGTAGCAGGATTAGAGAAACACTTACACCTTGGGTCTCTTCTGTCAACAGGCTCGTCACTTGGCCCCTCTGTAAATGCAAACTGTCCTGCAGACTGGCCCAGTGTTAGGTAATGAGGAGACACCCATGTTTGGAGGAACGCCTGAATAAAATGGATCATCTACAGCATGGTCGTATGTTTAAGTTTTTGTTGTTGTTCAGTCGCTAAGTCATGTCCGACTTTTTGAGATCCCAAGGACTGCAGCATGCCAGGCCTTCCCGTCTCTCACTATCTCCTGGGAATTTGCTCAAGTTCATGTCCATTGAATTGGTGGTGCTATCAAACTATCTTATCCTCTGCCATTCTCTTCTCCTTTTGGCTTCAGTCTTTCCCAGGATCAGGGTCTTCTCAGTGAGTTGGCTCTTCGCATCAGGTGGCTAAAGTATTGGAGCTTCCGCTTCAGCATCAGTCCTTCCAGTGAGTATTCAGGGTTGATTTCCTTTAGGATTGACTGGTTTAATTTTTTAATTATAGATAAATGTGTATCCAGACTGCTTTCAGACTGCTGATATAATTTAATGCCTAGAGTATAGCAGATTCTCAATACATGATCTTGAGTTGAACATGTAAATACCAGAAACACAGGGTTTCTATGCAGATAACTATATTGCAGTTTTGTGGTGCCCTGTCAATCACAAGCAGTGAGTAAAACTTATTTGTGTGTCCTGTTTTAAAGACTTAGAACTTATGACTATTTGACGACTGTTCACATATTGGTAAGTGAAGTGGTAGGCATGGGACATTGATACTCCCTGCTTCATTGTCTCTCTTGTTTTAAAATTAATATTCTTGCCTATAAAAAAAGGAGGAAGGTTGAAAGAAAGGATTTTGAATGACTGAATTCCTAAGTTTATGGTCAGGATTTCTAGGTTTTGAATGAGATTACAAGAGTGAGAAAAATATGGCTTTTGCATATTACCCTGGGAAAGAAGGGTGCGGGCTGTCTCCAAGGGGATGTGGCTGGTGGGTTTATTTGTCCTTGTTCATATGCAATCAAGTCTGTGCGTGCAGGTTCATAAGCACCAGCGTTCAGAGAGGTTATTGCCAATGGTGCGCAGGGAAATCTCTCTAAAAAGAGAAACAAAATTACTGATTTTGATGGTGTAAATGCTTGCACCATCACCCATTTTGGGCTAGCAATGGCATAAATACCCATCTGAGTAAAATTCATGAGCATTTATTTTTTTAAGTAAATGTATTTCTTTATTTATGGGTGTGCTGGGTCTTCACTGCTGCACGAGGGCTTTCTCGAGAGGCGGCAAGTGGGGCTTCTCATTGCGGTGGCTTCTCCTGTTGTGGAGCATGGGCTCGACTTGCTTGCTTCAAGGCATGTGGGATGGCTCCAGATCAAGGATTGAACCTGTGTCCCCAGCGTTCACAGGCAGATTCCTATCCATGGAGCAAACAGGGAAGCCCCACGAGGATTTAGTAATCCGCTCTTCAAGCTGATAGATACTGACTTAGCAGAACACTGTTTTGTTTTGTTTTTTCTTCACCTACCTAAGAAAATGTTCTCCGTGTCTTAGCACACTTTCCCTGAAAGGTGTCTGTTCCATGCTGTGTCAGACTGACCTGCCTTTAATCAGTACTTTTAAGGAAACACACAGAAAACTCTGAGCATTGTTAAATGGTGAAAGACATGGTTTATGTCAAAAAAGGGTAAACCATAGCTTGTCTGTCTAATCTGGCACATGGTCTATTTTTGTATGGGCCATTAGCTTAGAATGATTTTCACATTTTTAAAGGGTTGTTAAAAAAAATAAAGAAGGGGAGGGGAAACAAGGGAGACAGTGGAGGCCTTCTGGGGCTCACAAACCCCAGTATCATCTGGCACTTCACAGAACAAGTGGACTGACCGTGATCTATTTTATTATCACCGGAATTGAGAAATACAGAGTATTTCAGTCATCTATAAGAGCCATGCAGTTGCTAACTAGAAATCCAAAGATAATATCGTTTATGTGAAAATAAGAGAGGTAGAGACACAAGCATAGTTTCCCAACACAAATAACCCAAGAAGTTAACCCAAGTTAAATCATTTATTTTGCTTGGAGATGCTTGCCATATAACCCCTAAGAGTACAAAAGTTTAAATATTGGCAGAAGGTACAGAGCAGGTGGAATCTTCCTTCAGAGTAGTTTCTTACAAAGTTAATCAAAGTTTCTTACAAAGTTAACTCTTGTCATGAGTGGGTGAGAGTGTTAGTGGCCCAGTCCTGTCTGACTCTTTGCGACCCCATGGGCTGTAACCCACCAGGCTCCTCTTGTCCATGGAATTCTCCAGGCAAGAACACTGGAGTGGATTGCCATTTCCTTCTTCAGGGGAGCTTCCCGACCCATAGACCAAACCCGTGTCTCCCACATTGCAGGCAGATTCTTTACTATCTGAGCCACCAGGGAAGGTGAGTCAGCAAATCCATGCCTAGATATCTTCCCAAGAGAAATGAAAGCATATTACAGAAAAAGTTTTGTAGAAGAATGTTTATAACAGCTTAATTCATGGCAGCCCCTGTTAGAATCAACCCAAATGCATGTCAACATGTGAATGAGTAGACAAGCTGTGGATATTCAAACAAGGGAATATTATCCAGCAGTGAAAAGGCTGGGTCATTGTTTCATGCAGTGACATGGGTGGATTTCCAAAGTTATCCTGAGCCAAAGAAGCCAGATTCAGCAGACTGCATTCTTATGATTGCGTTTTCCATAAAGGACCAAATAGTGAACGTTTTAGTCTCAGTTACAGGTACTTAGTTCTACCATTTAGCACAGAAGCAGCCGTGGGCAGTAGGTAAACAATGAGCATGCCAGAGTTACAATAAAACTTTATTTTTGGACACTAAAATTTTAATTCAAAAACATTTCATTTATAAGGAAATGTTATTTTTGTTTTTGCCTGTTCCAACCATTTAACCAGGGCAAAAAACAAAACCTTTGTAGCTTGTGGGTGGGCCTTACAAAGAGTGGGCTAGATTTGTCCCATGAGTCATAGTCTGCGAACACTTTGTTGTAGACCAGATTATACTGAAATAAGTGTCAGAGAGGAGATGATAAGTAGTTGTTTGGGGCCAGGGACAGGACAGGGTTGCTTACCAAGGGCACAGATGCAATTCTAGGGTGACAGGGATATTTGATCTCTTGATCAGAGTGGTGGTTATATACAAGTACATGTGCATTACAACTCACCAGCTATGCACTTACCACGGGACATTTTATTAAATGTAAATTATACTTCAAAAGTGTTGATTTTCAAAATAAGTGAAGAGAAAGAGAAATTAACTACAGCCCAAGATATATTTAGTTTACCCTTATCCTTCTAAAACACTTTCATTGACTTGATTGAGGGCTATTCATGTCATACGGAGCCTAACTTACGAGGTAAGGGAATTGCTCAGGTAACTAGAGATCGGCCAGTTTTTACTAGGTAAGATTTTGGGGTAGGAAGACTTGAAGGCAACGGAAAGAATTCACTCTGAACTCATCAGTTGAATCTATTGTTCCATGGTCCAAATTTATAACCTTTTAAAAACTAATTTGCTTCAGAGTTGCTTGTATTATTAATGTTAAAATACATTGTGCAGTCGTGGGGGTGTGCTAAGAAATTCATTGCTGTTCAGTAGCTAAGTCACGTCCACCTCTTTGCGACCCTGTGGACTGCAGCACGCCAGGCTCCTCTGTCTTCCACTGTCTCCCAGAGTTTATTCGAATTCATGTCCACTGAGTCAGTGATTAGCTATCTAATTGTCTCATTCTCTGTTGCCTCTTCTCCTTTTGCCTTCAATCTTTACTGAGTGTGCAAAAATGTTTGTAGAATGAATTAATCCAAAATTGATTTCTAGATGTTTTGGGCTTAATTCCTCAGCTACTTTTTCCCCTAGAATTTTAAAATTAAACTTTATTGAGGTACAGTTCATGTGATGTAAAATTAACCATTTTTAGAAGGTGATTTTTATTTCTTTTATTCTTGGCTGGGCTGGACACGTGTGGCTGTGCAGGCTTCTCTCTAGTTGCGCCGGGCGGGGCTGCTCTTTTGCGTGCAGCTTCTCACTGCTGTGGCTTCTCCTGCCGCAGAGCACAGGCCCAGCAGCTGTGCTGCACGGGCTTTCAGGCTTCGTCGTCTTGCAGCATGTGGGATCTTCCTGGACCAAGGATTGAACCCATGTTCCCTTCACTGACAGGAGAATTCTTTACTCCTGTATATACAGTGGGCTTCCATACACAGTGTTGTGCATTAGTTCTTCTGTAACTTCAGAAACAAAACAAAACAAAAGTTTAACTTTTTTGCACCATTTCTATGTCTCAAAAGCCTGGAAAAACCAGACTCAGCCAGAAACGAGCTTGGTCTTAACTGCTGCCTTATCTTGAGTTGTGTAGAAGCTCTCTAGACAACTGAGACCTCCAAGTGTGGGTACCACCGACACACTCTTCTCGCCATCGAACAAGGAACAGATTTACAAGTCAGGACAATCTTTTTCAAGAGCAGGCATCTGCCGGTTATGCAAGCCACACTGCTGGTGTTCGTCCAGTTGCTCTTACCCTCCTTGAGCATGTCATTCCACTTTGATCACTCACAGCGTTTGCTGACTTTTCGGGAAATGAGTGAGAGTGTTTCATTCAGCCCTAAGCATGTCCGGGACTGGACTACACCTCTTAGAGCTCTCTTCACCGTCCTTAAATAGAGACAGGGAGATTGTGATCTGAAAGTGGCCACATGCCGTCAGGTGCTGTGGAAGTGGGGAATCGTAGACACCTGGGCTGTTAGATGACTCATGGGCTGGTTTTATGGCCACGATTGATGCCAGATGCAAGTTGCTCGGGCAGGCTGGAGCGCTTCCCCAGGTGAGAGTTTATAATGGTGTTCCGATAACGAGCAAGCCATCGGGCAAATCAGCGCTAGGCTCTGAATGTTCACCAGATTCTTATCAGCAGTCCACATCTGTTTATTTCCTCAGCCTTGTGACAGCTTGTCAAGTTCCCAGATGCGTGCACAGCAAAGATGCAGGAAAAGAAAGCTGTGCAGCACTCCTCTCTTATCAGCAGTCCGTGCCATCGTTTCTTCACACTTGCTGTTTGTATTTGTGTAAGCCTGCTTTGTCATTATATATATATATATATATATATATATTTTATAACCTACTGAGGAAGAAAAGAAAAAAATAAGAACAAAAGAAAAGGTCTTTTATGCTATCAGCTCAGTCTTCCTCCCTGACTATGCACCTGTTCCTTTCAAGTTCCTTTCAGGAATGACTAAGAAAATGCTTTTATTATAGAGTGACCTTCAGTCTCCATTCCTCCTTGTGAAGCAGTGGTGTTAAATAGTGCGGCTCCACGGATTGCAGGCACTGTTGGTACAGTTAAAACACACATCTGGGACAAGGGCTGTTTTATGATGGAAGTAACGCTCCAAGATAGCAAGAGTTAAAATGTTTTAAATATCCAGAAAAGATATTTTGTAGAATGATTACAATTCATCAAGAAAAGCTCATATCAATATGACATCTGCTAAACAATGTTTCCTGGTGTCCTTCTGTTCCAGTTTTAAAACTCAGATATCCAGTTCAAAGAAAAATTGTTAGGTACATAAGAAGATGCGTGGTCCAATTTCATTTTTACAGTGTAACTCAGCAGCTGTGCTCCATTGAAGACAAGTTGTACATTCTGATAATTCACTTTAATTAACTACTCCTTTCTGATAATGGGTCCTTTTGGTGTAATCCACCAAGGAAATCTTTGAAGTTGGCTCAAGTTACCAGCAGACATCATGATAACATGTTTTGATGCTTCTTAGAAGTTTCTCTCCCCGGAGACCCTCAGATAGTTATCTTTCCATTATCCTTGTCCTTACTGTCCTCTTTGACATTTTCCTGGAAAACTTTTAATTTCAGATGGCTTTCTCTGTTTGCCTGATGTTTTCTTTTGCTACTCATGACATCATTTTATGAAATGACACCAGAATGAGAACAGTAAATGAGCTTTACACACAAAATAGCATTTCAAGCTGAGATAGGAGTGACTTTTTTATATTCCATCAGTTTCGGCATATCCACATGACTTTCCTTCATACAAATAATAAAAAATGTATACAGCTAGAGGAAAGATTAATTTTACTGAACTGCTCTTTGCCTGCTGTTTCAGCTCCAACTCTGTTTGATCTGAAGTGAGATGATTCAGGGAATTTTTTCTAAAAAATCAGTAAAGCCCAGGAAAGTCAAAATAGTTCTAAGACGGTGCAATGTTCTAACTGGGCTTGACTTTAAGCCTCCTGATGGGATGGCCATTTATTTTTTTCAAGGCTTTGGTTGTCGTTTCAGAGTGAATTTTTCAGCAATGCCACCCACTTTCAGTCCTTTTTAACATGCTAAGTTATGGATGCTAACCATGGAAGCCACAGGCTCTAATAACATTTAATTGTTACCCCTTGTGTTGTAATTCTATCCCCACGAGGGAGTGGAGGAGGAGTAACTGTTATCACCGAGTGTAACATTTCATAACATCTCTGAGCAGACAGAAATAACCTTCTTCAAAAGCATACAGGGACACTTTGATGTAGCCACATATTGGTCTCTGGAAATCACTCATCACAGGGAGGACGGTTAATGACTCTCCCTAGACATTTGTTTCTTCCTGTTTCTGTCATTCCTTAAATACCTACCTTTTGTCACCGGTATTCAGTCCTTGTTCTGTGGAGCTGAATGCCTGCACTAGAGGCCCTAAAGAGAGCAGAATCATATAAAATCTGACAGCTCGGTAATGGCTGGACCGACTGCTAGTATTCATGACGTGCTCTGCATTCATGATTCTATTTGTTGGAGTTATTTAAACACCACAAGGAAAGGAACTCATCCAATAAAAGAAACACAATATCAGCACAATCTGATATAAAAACGAAGGTTCAGTATGAACATGTGTAGTTGGTAGATGTTTCTGTAGTTCGGTTCTGGGAAGAGAAAGCATCATCTTATTGATGTGTAAGCTTCACAGATGAAGCCAGGTTTGAGTGTACTCTTTGGTAAGCTTTGAGAAATTGTTCTTTCTAATCACTTCCACAACCAAAATATAGAACCATCCTGTAGCCCTCAAAGGTTATGTCCCTTTACAGCCAGTTCCTCTCTTCTCTGGCCACAGACAGACATGGATTAGATTTGCCTTTCCTGGAGTTCCATGTAATTGAAGTCTCAGAGCATGTACTATTTTGTGTTAAGTGTTTACTACTCAGATTGTATTTTCAAGATTCACCCACGCTGTCTGTTCCTCTTAAATTCTGATTAATATTTCTCTAGCAAGGAGACACAAGAAAGCCTTCCTCAGTGATCTACGCAAAGAAATAGAGGGAAACAATAGAATGGGAAAGACTAGAGATCTCTTCAAGAAACTTAGAGATACCAAGGGAATATTTCATGCGAAGATGGGCACAATAAAGGACAGAAATGGTATGGAACTAACAGAAGCAGAAGATATTAAGAAGAGGTGGCAAGAATACACAGAAGAACTGTACAAAAAAGATCTTCATGACCCAGATAACCACGATGGTGTGATCACTCAGCTAGAGCCAGACATCCTGGAATGCAAAGTCAAGTGCATGAACAAAGCTAGTGGAGGTGATAGAATTCCAGTTGAGTCATGCCAAATCCTAACAGATGATGCTGTGAAAGTGCCGCACTGAATATGACAGCAAATTTGGAAAACTCAGCAGTAGCCACAGGACTGGAAAAGGTCAGTTTTTATTCCAATCCCAAAGAAAGGCAATGCCAAAGAATGCTCAAACTACTGCACAATTGCACTCATCTCACATGCTAGCAAAGTACACTCAAAATTCTCCAAGTCAGGCTTCAACAGTATGTGAACCGTGAGCTTCCAGATGTTCAAGCTGGCTTTAGAAAAGGCAGAGGAACAAGAGATCAAATTGCCAACATCTGCTGAATTATCGAAAAAGCAAGACAGTTCCAGAAAAACATCTACTTCTGCTTACCGACTACTCCAAAGCCTTTGACTGTATGGATCACAACAAACTGTGGAAAATTCTTAAAGAGATGGGAATACTAGACCACTTGACCTGCCTCCTGAGAAATCTGTATGCAGGCCAGGAATCAACAGTTAGAACTGGACATGGAACAAAAGGCTGGTTCCAAATTGGGAAAGGAGAATGTCAAGGTATATCATGAGAAATGCTGGGCTTGATGAAGCACAAGCTGGAATCAAGATTGCCAGAAGAGATATCAAAAACCTCAGATATGCAGATGACACCACCCTTATGGCAGAAAGTGAAGAAGAACTAAAGAGCCTCTTGATGAAAGTGAAAGAGGAGGGTGAAAAAGTTGGCTTAAAACTCAACATTCAGAAAACTTAGATCATGGCATCTGGTCCCATTACTTCATGGGAAATAGATGAGGAAATAACGGAAACAGAGAGAGACTTTATTTTTTGGGCTCCAAAGTCACTGCAGATGGTGAGTGCAGCCATGAAATTAAAAGATGCTTCCTCCTTGAAAGAAAAGCTATGACCAACCTAGACAGCATTTTAAAAAGCAGAGACATCACTTTGCCAAAAAAGGTTCATCTAGTCAAAGCTATGGTTTTTCCAGTAGTCATGTATGGATGTGAGAGTTGGACTATAAAGAAAGTTGAATGCCAAAAAATTGATGCTTTTGAACTGTGGTGTTGGAGAAGACTCTTGAGATTCCCTTGGATTGCAAGGAGATCCAACCAGTCCATCCTAAAGATATCAGTCCTGAATATTCATTGGAAGGTCTGATGCTGAAACTCCAGTACTTTGGCCACCTGATGGGAAGAACTGACTCATTTGAAAAGACCCTGATGCTGGGAAAGATTGAAGGCAGGAGGAGAAGGGAACAACAGAGAATGAGATGATTGGAGGGCATCACCAACTCAATGGATATGAGTTTGAGTAAGCTCTGGGAGTTGGTGTTGGACAGGGAAGCAAGCTTGGCATGCTGCAGTCCATGGGGTCACAAAGAGTATGTATGAGTCCTTTTGTAGATATGCTTGTTTAGGCTGAATTCCTAGTCATAGATGGGAAATATATGTTTAGCCTATAAGTAAACAACAAGCTATTTTCCAAGTAATTGTACCACTTTGCACTCCCATCAGCAGTATGTGGACTAGAAGTCATTCTGATGCTTGCCAACTCTTGATGTTGAGATTCTGTTTAATTTTAGCCATTCTGTATGTTTTTGTTGTTCAGTCACTAAGTCATGTCCAGCTCCTTGTGACCCCATGGACTGCAGCATGCCAGACTCCCCCATCCTTCACTATCTCCTGGAGTTTGCTCAAACCCATGTCCATCGAGTCAGTGATGCCATCCAACCATCTCCTCCTCTGCTGCCGCCTTCTCCTCCTGCCCTCAATCTTTTCCAGCATCAGGGTCTTTTCCAAGGAGCTGGCTCTTCACATGAGGTGTCCAAATTACTGGAGCTCTAGCTTCAGCATCAGTCTTTCTAATGAACATTTGTGGTTGATTTCCTTTAGGATTGACTGGTTTCCAGTATGTAGTGCTATCTATTTGAAGTTTTAGCATTCATTGCCTTGATTAATAAAGATGCTGAGCCTGTTTTTATGTGTTGAGTATTTGAATACCTTCTTTTGTGAAGCATCTGGTAGTGTTTGCCTGTTTTATAGAATAATTTGATCTATTGTCCAGTTTCATGGGTTTTTCATATTCTACATACAATTCCTATATCAGATATGTATTTTGCAAATATTTCCCCCAGGCTGTTTGCTATTTCATCTTCTTAATTGTATCTTTCAAAGAAATGTGAAAAATTACCACAACCTAAATGCCTTAATGTATTTTCTTGGTTATCTGGAAGTCAGAAGTCCTAAAATCAGGATTCCTGAAGGACTGCATTTTTGCTGAAGGTTCTAGGGAGAATTCACTTCCCCTCTTCTCCAGCTTCTAGAGGCTCCCTGCATTCCTTGCCTTGTGGTTTCATTCTCCCATCATCTCAGTTTCTGCTTCTGTGATCACCGCATCTTCTGTTCTGACTGGACTTTCTATCATCAGGGCCATTGTAATTGAGGATAGTCTCCCAAGATCAAGACCCTCAGTCATGTCCACAAAGACTCTTTTTGCCAAGTAAGGTAGTATTTGCACAGTTTCTTGGGAATAAGCCGGGGACGTCTTTGTGAGATATTATTCTGCCTGATGTCATTTCACAGGAAACTTCCCATATTTGGGGAATTAGCATTTGGAAGATGTGCCTTTCTTTGGAAATCAAGTCACCTGTGGCCCTTACATGGCACACTGCGGGTATCAGCCTGCACTTCAACGTTTTTCGAGAAGATGTTCTTTTTTTTTTTTTTTTGCAAATTATATATCCTGGTAGTTTTTCCTGTTGAGACCATCGCTGCTGCATATCACTCTTGTAAACATCCCAGCATAAGCATGAAACTGTGGGCGTATGATCCATAATAGCAGCATTACCCGCACAAATTCAAAACTCTCTCCTAGAACACGTAGGAAGCAGTTCATCATTCCCTTTCCTGATGCCTACCAATTACAAAAGGAGCCTGTGGTTGCAGGGTGAAAAATCTCACATTTTCCTGTTTTTTTGGCCTAGATCATGGGGTGTGTTAGGCGCCTGGTTTTAATGATTATTTTAATGATATTTTAAGCCGCAAGCTTAGATTGCTCCTCACTCTTGCCAGTTCTTACTTGTCTTTTATGTCCTGTGAGCCTGGTTCCTCAAACCCCACTGGGCAGAGTCAGAGCTTTTGCCCCGTAAGCTGTGCGGTGCCAAGCACATCCTGGCCTTCTGTAAATAATCACAGCTTTGGGGGCCGCGACGGGAGATGGAAACTGGACCTTTTCCGACCCTCAGTTCCCCAGCGTTCCCAGAGCCCACTCATTTTGGCAAGCACGTTGGAAACTGAAAGACCTCTAAGGACCTATTAATCACTTTTATAATGACATCAATAACTGCATGTATGTGGGCACATGTACCCACTCTGGTTACAGCTTGGGTACATTAAAAAGAAAAGAAAGTTATTGAAGTTCTACTCTGTACAAATCACTTGTTTGAGCATCCTGGGGCAAAAAATGATACTGGATCTTGTCCTGACTCCCAAGGAATATATATACATGTATGTGTATATATACAGTATATACATATATGTGTTGCTATTGGGTTGTTGTATATGCCAAGGTTATGTGCCCATACATGTATATAGCAGCTTTTAAAATTAAATCCACACTTTTTTACATTTTGTGCAGAAGAACACTTTGGAAACATAATTTCAGCTAAAGAACTTCCTTTTTCACATGTGGAACTTTTCTTGAAATAAGCAAGTAACTTAGAGGTCATTAAAATTCTTAAAAACCAGTTTTCTTTCCATCATGTTTCCATTCCTGAGCCCCTGTGACAATGTGACTTGATATACATGTTGCAGAATCCTTGGCATGAGTAATATTTGTTTATCACAGATTTAGCGGACTAGAGACAAGATGGGAGAAATTTTCATTTATTTCATATGTGTGCGTGTGTGTGTCTTGTTTGTAGATAAATGCTGTTCAGAACCTTCTCAACAGTAAGAATGCTGTATATTGTAATGACAAATAGGTAAGTATGGAGGGGCAGTTTATGAAGGATTTATGCAGACTCCTTTTTTCCTGGATTTACTTGATTAGTAGCAAAAGGTGGCCTGATATCTAGGGAGGTGCCTCTGGGTGCTGCTGGAGACACCAGCCCGCATCACACTGTGCATGCTCAGACGCTCAGTCATGTCTGACACTTTTGTGACCCCGTGGACTGTAGCCCACCAGGCTCCTCTGTCCGTGGGATTCTCCAGGCAAGAATACCGGAGTGGGTTGCCATTTCCTCTTCCAGGGGAGCTTCCAAACCCAGGGACTGAATAGATGTCTCCTGCTTTGCAGATGGATTGTTTCTTTCCCCACTGAGCCATAGGGGAAGCTCATTGCAGTAAGTCTCACTTATTTGGGGATAATGTTTGTTCGTAAGTTTAAAGGAGAATCCTCTCTTCTGTCTCCATTTTCCCTTGGGCTATGAACACTGAACCAGACTCTCCACCACCAAAATCCCCTTTAGAATCCAACTTGAAATTGATGCGTGGGACCTCATTTATTTTCAATGGCTTTGATGTAGGTCTGACAATTGATTCAGGAATTGTTTTGTTAATGAAATTAGACTCTTTGGAAAGCCCCACTCCTTTTTTCCTCTTTAACTCATGTCATAATGGTGAGGGGACAACATACTGTGGTGATAAAAAATCCTCCTGTAGCAAGCTTCCTCAGGCTCCTCCCACACTTAGGATGTGTTTGTCTTAGGAATATCCCTTTGCTGCTCTGCCCTCACTGTGATGTCCTGCCCAACGAAATACACCATGAGAGTCTTATCTTTCAGTGACGTTTTCATTTATTGTTAAAATATTTGAAAAGAGACCAAAACCCCTCATACATTTATTGTTTAACATTGTAACTGATTTTTCTTTTAAGTACTCATCCAGTCTTTTGAACATCTGTGTAAGTTGAAGAGATATTCACAGGGATGATGTGGCAATTTTATTTTGCCGTGACTCTTTCTTTTTCATCCCCATCCAGCTCAGGGAGGGGTCCTGGGAAGAGCTGTTGTTTGCTCCGGCAGGTCCCGTCTGCCTTGCTCTCACCTCCCCACCCTCTTTGCTGAAGATCAGGTTCATCGCTGCTGCTTCTCCTTCATCTCCTTTCGCTGCTTTTCTCATTTCTCTCTTCTCCCACCTTTTCGTCTGCCTTCTCCTCCTGCTCTTTACCTCCTTTTTCATCCTTTTTTTACGTTTCTTCCTCATCGTCCAGATACTGCCAACCGTTCAGAGATCAGATCAGTCGCTCAGTCATGTCCGACTCTCTGTGACCCCATGAATCGCAGCACGCCAGGCCTCCCTGTCCACCACCAACTCCCGGAGTTCACTCAGACTCATGTCCATCGAGTCAGTGATGCCATCCAGCCATCTCATCCTCTGTCGTCCCCTTCTCCTCTTGCCCCCAATCCCTCCCAGCCAACTGTTTCCATGAATTAACTTGTGCAACTTTTATCAAAACTCTATTATGAAAGTATTTCTGTAACTCCATTTTAGAGGTGGAAAACTGAAGGTTGAGAAAGACAAGGAACTTGCCCAAGATCAGAAGCTAGAAATGGTTCAAACAGGATTCAAACTCAGGCTGATCTTTTGTTAAATCTCTAAATTCTTACCTGTCCCATCCATCCATCCATCCATTATTATTTTAGTCTTTCATTCCACAAATATATGCTGCATAAATATATTTAGTAAATTGTTTTTCAGGCATTATGTTTGGTGCTTAATATCTATGCTAGGGAAATGTGCATGCTATTTGTGTGTGTGAGAGAGAAAGAGAGAGAGAGGTGGCGTGCCTGGGAAACAAATAACCACAGTGTAACACTTAGACTGCGATTTTTGATGTGGTAAAGACAGTTACAAAGTGTCACTTGAGTACTTATGAAGGTTCCCCTGGAGAATCAAATAAGGATATATAAAGGAAGTAACATGTGCCCTGTGACTTGAAGGGTAAATTCAAGTTCACAAGAGGAAAAGCCAGAAAGGGCTTCCAGAGTTACAGAGGGCCATCCTCATTCTTCTTTGGGCAGTAGGAAGATGTTCAGGTTGCCATGGACACAAGGTCCATTGTGGGATTCTGGGATGTCTTAGTCTATATGACAAAGTGCTATAGTTGAAGTGCCTTAAACAGCAGAAGTTTGTTTCTAAAAGTTGTGAAGGCTGAGAGTCCCAGGATCGAGGTGTTGGGGAGGACCTTCTTCCTGGTCCAATGATGCCTGTGTCCTCACTGGGTCCTTGTGTAGAAGAAAGAGCAAGGGGGCTCTCTGCGACCCTAGTCTTTCTCATGAGGGCTCCATCCTCAGGACCTGATCACCTCCCAGAGGCCCTAGCTCCCGATACCATCACACTGGAGGTTTAAGATTTCAGCATGGATTTTAATAGGACAAAAACACTCAGTCCATCACGTGGGCAGGGACACACAAAGAGTTAAGGGGAGGGCGCGAAAGACTTAGCATTCTCTCCAGGGGACAATGGAAGTTCAACATGTCCTGGTTATGTTTTTAAGGATTGTCAATGAACTGTTTTAAGAAGCCAGAATTATTCACACATATGGTCAATGATTATTTATGATGCACTTACTGTTGGCAGAAATTGTGAAAACTAATAGGTGAGTAGATTATAAAGATGAGTCCGATATTCAGGAAAATACTCTTTTGTGGGAAAAATAATACATTAAAAAGCTAGGAAATAACCCATGTAAGATGATATAATGTGAATTTTACATGCATAAGCTGCAGAAACACAGGGCGATGGACAGAGAGAAGGAGGGGAAAGAAGAACCTCGAAGCTGCAGGCTTCCATTTCACAGACACCTGGTTCCTTCAAGAATAAAGCTTAAGTTGGACTTGGCAATTAGGAAAGAAATATTTGTACCTCTGTAAAGAAGCATCAGGCTTAGAGGAAGGTTATCCGTCCTCTGAGGGTAACCGTGACCTATATTCTCTATTCCATTATTCCTCAGGTTCCTACGAGGAACTGACCCAGGGCCACTCTCCCTTGAGACAACTGACGTCTCATTTAAAAGGACCAGCAAAGATTTATGTCTCACATTTCCAACTCTCAGACAGCACTCTGGGGCCAACAGGGATCCCATAAACGATGAGAAATACAGAATGTTCAGCAGAGCCCAGCCATCTACCAATGATCGGTGGACTTCGCTTGGAAAAGCCTCATAAATGTTGTCCTGCTGGCTCAGCCTCTAAGCATAAATATCGCAAAATTCTTGGCTGTTTTTTTGCCCCCTATTGTAATATTCCAAGTCAGCTTCTGTAAAAAAAAAAAAAAGTCAGCTTTGCTGCTTAACCCAAAGGTTCTTCACGTAGCCCTAAAGTGTATCAGTGCCGTATTTACTTATGCAGAGACATTAATCCAGAGGTGCAGAGACTTTGAACTTCTGCTGTCGGAAAGCCAAGACCAGTGAAATAATTTGTCAGAGGGCTTCTCAGACCAGGTGCGAACAGGCAAGAACACGGACAGAAAGCTGTTATAAAGACATGCTTTTTGCTCTTCTCTGTCTTTTTTTCTTTCTTTTAATGAGGGACAGCTCCAGAGATGGGAATTCTGTTATGGACAGGCCACAGGCACAGTGGGGGCTTTCCAGGGGGCTCAGTGGCAAGGAATCCACCTGCCAATGCAGGAGACACAGGAGACACACTTTCTACCCCTGGGCTGGGAAGATCCCTTAGGAAAGGAGATGGCAACCCACTCCCGTATTCTTGCCTGAGAAATCCATGGACAGAGGAGCCTGGTGGGCTACAGTCCATGGGTCATAAAAGAGTTGGACACGGCTGCACACATGTGCTCATGCATGCACGCACGCACACACACACACACAGACACACACAGTCTTTTCTCCTCACTTCCACTTCTCCATAGAGGGGAGGATTTTTAAAAAGTTGCAGAAAATGAGGATTTATGATCTGAATGTAAGCTGGCATGTCCTTAATAATTAGAACATTCTGAAAGTTATGTGAAAAGGCAGTGCCCAGGGATGGTCATATCTCGAAGCAGGCAGATGAGGCCAATGATCTTGAGAAAGTCCATCACTGCTTAGGCACAGGACTCTACCCTTCGGACTTCTCTTCACAACTGGGAAGTGATATCAGACGTGGCTTAGGTGATAGGCTCCTCGGGGCAGTGGTCCGCGCGAGCCAGCTTGATAGCCCAGTGCTTTCTCCGCTGCTGGAACATTTTGAACAGTATTAAAAGTATGCATAAGAATGATGGTGATCATGGAAATATTACCTATTTGCCTTGGGATAGAATAACATAGAAAGAAGTACAAGGAAACATCTCTATTCGTTAGTAACGGTATTTTTCTTCCTTCCAAAATAAATAGCACCTCCTCAACTTTAAAAGGGCTTCCCTGATAGCTCAGTTGGTAAAGAATCTGCCTGCAGTGCAGGAGACCCTGGTTTGATTCCTGGGTCAGGAAGATCCGCTGGAGAAGGGATAGGCTATCCACTCCAGTATTCTTGGGCTTCCCTTGGTGGCTCAGCTGGTAAAGAATCCGCCTGCAATGTGGGAGACCTGGGTTCTATCCCTGGGTTGGAAAAATCCCCTGGAGAAGGGAAAGCTGCCCACTCCAGTATTCTGGCCTGGAGAATTCCATGGTCGAAGAGTGGGACACGACTGAGTGACTTTTACTTCCTTTCAACTTTAAAAGAATAGCCAAAGAGATATTCACTAATATATCCCCGATTTTATTTGGAATTTTAAAGGAAACAGGTTGATTTAAGTTTCCTCGCACTGCCGTGTTACTTTATCCACTGCCACGGCAGATGGTGACGGGCACCTCTGTAATTTATGGAAACTCATGGGTTGTTGTAACCTAACGGCCTCTCCCTGGTAAACAGAGAGACAGAACGGCCCTGGACACCGGGGGGTCTGGTGACTGGCTCCTTGCAGCTTGTGTTTTCTGTTGCCCCCTGTTTCTAGTTCTGTAACTTGGACATGCTGATTTCTGACTCCTTGGTACTGAAGGGCTGCTCTGAAGCACTTAGCTAATTCTCCCAATGTAGATGTGATTGTTGCTGTACACACCGACTTCAGCTGTCAGAAGCGTCAGGCAAGGGTTCTTGGCTTGAAAATCTTGTGGCACTGAAGCTTCAGGTGTACAGTCCATGGAATTCTCCAGGTCAGAACACCGGAGCGGGCAGCTTTCCCTTCTCCAGGGGATCTTCCCAACCCAGGGGTCGAACCCAGGTGTCCCACACTGCAGGCGGATTCTTTACCAGCTGAGCCACAAGGGAAGCCCAAGAATACTGGAGTGGGTAGCCTATCCCTTCTCCAGCGGATCTTCCCAACCCAGGAATTGAACTGGGGTCTCCTGCACTGCAGGCAGATTCTTTACCAACTGAGCCACCAGGGAAGCTGTCAGGTTTCTCAGTCACTGACAAATGCCAGAGAAATATAATAGCTCCCTCCACTACTCGGACAGTCTCTCTTAGCCATGACAGAGTAAAAGGCAAAAAAAAAAAAAATGTTTTTGCAGCAAATTCATTTTTCTGGAAGGAGCCAAATCACATGGTTCTCTGAGCCTTTAGTAAAGAAATAACAGGCCAGGTGGCAGGTCGCCGCAGGGGATGCTGGAGAGTGGAGGAGGGACTTAAAAAATTGCACACACACACACACACACACACACGAGGTTGCAAAGAGTCCGACAGGACTGAGTGACTAAGCACACGATGGTGAAGAATATGACTTGGACAAGTTTTATGAAGTGGAATGAGGCCATTAAGGCTGCTATCATTTATTCCAGCTCTTTTTTTCTTGGCACATGGTAAGATCGCAGGTCCTCACTCCTTCTGAGTTTAAGCCCGGAAATAGGAACACACGTGGTGTGTGTCACTTACAGGCAGAAACTCTGAGACCCGGGGTGTGGTGTACCCCCTTCTCCTGCTGGGTGGTCCCACAAGTACTTGTTAAGATGGAGTGGCCTCTAGCCTACATCTCTCTTTAACTTTGATGCACAAATTCCCCTGCTAATCTTTTCTCTACACACTATATAGGATGAACAAAAGGTACGGTTTCATTGTGTTTATTACCCACCGAGTGCTGGGATTGTTCCTTACTGCAGATTAACCTTGTTTATCCTGATGATACACAGTGTTCCATATATGATTCCCTGAACTGCTGGTATGTTGAGAAGTTGGTCCTATTTACTCAAATCCGACATGGTTTCTGAATTTCTGATTCTGCTGAACAAAAATATGTAATGTACACATCTGGCTGAGACGCTGAGGAAAAGTGTAGGAATTTTTTCACTGACTACGTACAAAAGAACATGAGCTCCTTGAACGAGCACGCGCTTGCTTTGCCTCTTCATTTGCATTCGGTTCGTCCTCCTACCAGAGTTCATCTGGAGAGCAGAGACGCCATCTCGGATCACATTTAAAGTAAGGCTGGTTCAAGTGCTGAGACTTAGAGAAACTCAGTAATTCCAATGTCTTTGACGTCAGTAGGTTCTCAGCTGTTGCTTTCTTGGTTTCAGTAGCTTGAATATGGACATTGCCCTCTGATATCTTGAACCTGGGGTCCATGCATGAAAAATATTCATTCTCTGGGAGTTTTTATGTGATTTGCTTTTTCCAAGAGGAGTTTTCTCTTTTCATTTAATTTTGTCTACTCTTTGCTTTTCTAGCCTAACTCTTTACTGAGATATCCATGTTCCTTTCTCTTAGAGATCAAAATATGATCTATGAACAGCTGGGGGTGGGGGTGGGGGAAACAAAAAGCAGACCATGTTTCCATTTGATGTCATATTTCTTATGAACATACACAGCACAAGGCTATAATCCCTATAATTGACCATGGAAAATGATTAATATTTGTAATATTGTGAGTGGGTAGAAAAGGAGCATAAAGCACACCATATAAATCATGGAACCAATTAAGTGTATGTGTGTGTTGGGGGTGAGGGTAAATTCACCAAGAGTAGATGTAGGTGTTTCCATTATTTTTCTTTCCTTTTTTTCAGAATTAAACAGTAGGGCTAGACAAGATTGAATCTGTTTATTTTTTACTTATCTCTCTATTAAATTGCTGGTGCTAAAGTTTTTCCCTAGTTAACCATATGATAACTTTTTAGGTGGGCATGTATTTTTTGTGACTAATAGGTACAAGAATGGTTTATCAGGACATGAATTTAATTCTCAGTGAGATAACACAAGAGAAGCATCTAAGCATTCTTCCCAACTCAGGAATAATCACGGCTGTATTTCTCTGTCAATAATAGCTCAGCATTTTTATCAGAACTCATTTTACATCAAAGCACAGGTTTTGAGATTACGTAAGACAATAGCAAAAATCAAGCTCCTTCCGTAAAATTACTTGAAGTTCATATGCAGGGTTGGGATTCTGAATTGTGAGGGGAAGAAATTCAACCTTGTTTTGCTTTTTTACATTTTATTCAAGGACAGTTGGTTTACAGTGTTGTGTTAGTTTTAGGGGTACAGAAAAGTGGTTCAGATAAGTGTGTGTATATATGTGTTCTTTTTCAGATGCTTTTCCATGATAGGTGATTACAGGACGTTGAATATGGTTCCCCGTGATGTGCAGTGGGTCCTTGTTGGTGATCTGTCTTATATACAGTGATGCATATCTGTTAATTCCAAGCTCCAAATTTACCCCTCCTCCTCTCCCCTTTGCTGACCTTACGTTTGTTTTCTATGCCTCTGAGTCTGTTTCTGTTTTGTAAGTAAGTTCATTTGTATCATTTTTAAAATTCCACACATAAATGATAATACGGGATATTTGTCTTTTTTTTCTGACTTATGATAGCTCGTTAAATATAATTGTCCACTAGAAAAAAAATCCAGAAATTCAATAAACTATTGGAATTTATAAAAATTCAGGAAGGTTGCCAGATGAATGCTCAACAAAAATAAATCATTAGTATTTTATACACCTGCAATAAACAGTGAGAAAAATAGATGCATAATGTATCTAGGAATAAGTGTAGCAAAATAGCGGCTAATCAAACGATAAAATGTACCATATTCATGGATGTGAAAATAGCAGTGTAATAAAAGTTTGACTTTTCTCCAAATTAGCTAATGAATTAACTTTAATTCCAATGAAAATTCTAACATATTTATTATGGAACTTGATAAGCAGGTCCCGAAAGTGAAAGTGTTAGTCACTCAGTCCTGTCCGACTCTGTGATCCCATGGATGGTAGCCCGCCAAGGCTCCTCTGTCCATGGAATTCTCCAGGCAGGAATACTGGTGTTGGCTGCTATCTCCTCCTCCAGGGGATCTTCCCAACCCAGGAATCGAATCTGGATCTCCTGCACTACAGGCAGATTCTTTATTGTCTGAGTCAGCAGGGAAGTCCAGGGGAGCAGGTCCTAAAATTCTTAATAAGAAGCTCCCAAAGGACCAAAATTACCAAATATAATTTTGAAAAATAGTAATAAAATGGAAGCACACAATAGACATCAATGTATTTTAACACTATAGTAATGAAAGCTTTTTGATATTGCATAGGAGTACAGGCAAACCACTATAGGAGAGTAGGGTCAGAAAAAGATCTAACACGTGATTGGAAGCTCACTGTATCACATTAAAAACTAGTTGGGGGAAAAGAAAGTGTTTCATAAGTGGCTGTCACTTGATTGATCTGGGAAAAGGCATTATACCTAATACAAGAGTCACTTCTAGACAGATTAGACACGTGCATATGTAAAACATTTTTTTAAAAATCAGAATAAAATATCTTTGACCTCAGGTTAGGAATACTTAAACAAGAAAATAAACAAACAAACCACATTTTTAAAAGGTTTATAAATATTTTTACATATTTTAAACTCTTGTACTATTTAAAGTATAAAATGTAATTTCAATAAAATGTAGCCATTAGCAAATAAAATCAATATAATTAGAAGTTATAAGTAGTAATGAGTTCATATCAAGAATTTATAAATAACTATAAATCAATGAGAAATTTGAAAATGACCCAATAGGAAAATGAGCATATGAACATGAAATTCACTGAGTTTAGGTAAGGGGTTTAAAAAAACAGAACTAAGATCTGGGGAAAAGGGAATTTGGTCTAGGAACATCAGAAGATTCTGGACTTAAGGCCACAACAAGAGCTCAGTACACGGTAAGTACTTTTGTCATGTGTGGAGATCTGAGAAGAAAAGCTTCAACTTTGTGATCCAGCGTGAACCAGGATAGCTCTCGACAAAACACCCCTCACTGCTTAGTGAGATGCATGGTATCGTCCAGGCCTTAGCGAAGCGCCACGAGAGGGTCAGCCTGTCGAGGCCTGTTGGATATCTCTTAGGTGTTCCTTAGTGCAGACCCACCAAGACTACCCAATGCCTCCAACCCTCTTTTGGCTATTGTTTTTCCGCTTTCCTTCATCCTCACCACAGTTTATTTTGATGATACACCCCTTACCTGGTGGCTCAGAATGTAAAGAGCCTGGCTGCAATGGAGGAGACCTGGGTTGGATCCCTGGGTTGGGAAGATCCTCTGGAGAAGGGAATGACTACCTACTCCAGTATTCTTGCCTGGAGAATTCCATAGACTGAGGAGCCTGGTGGGCTATAGTCCAGGGGGTCGCAAAGAGTCAGACATGACTGAGCAACTAACTCTTTCACACCCCTTATAACTTACAGCAAAGCCTTTTATCATGTGAGGAGGTTATAAATCATAATAGTGTTCAGAATTTAAATCAGACCTCTTAGAATTCTGTTATTATTTTAAAGTGACCTGTAAAATAACCACATAGAGACAGAAATTGGACTAAAGTCAAGTTTTCCCAGGTGGCTCAGTGGTAAAGAACTCACCTCCCAGTGCAGGCCATGCAGGAGACGTGAGTTCTATCCCTGGGTCGGGAAGATCGCTTGGAGGGTGAAATGGCAACCCACTCCCGTATTCTTGCCTGGAGAACCCCGTGGACAGAGGAGCCTGGCGGGCTACAATCGATGGTGTAGCAAAAGAGTTGGACGTGCCTTAGCAACTGAAACAACAATAACAAAGTCTTCTAAATTCTAGCCTCCTATCCTTCTCTAGTACTTCCTATTGTTATTTTAAAATAAAGGAGCCACCAGGATCCTGTAATAACTGAGTAAAAGAGAGTTAGGTAGTTGGGGAGACACTGACCCTGTAGTTCCCTGAAAAGTTACCTTCCTTAGCTGGGAACTAGAAATCCTAATGCGGTCATTTTTATATAGTGTTTAAAACGGCTCCTCCTGCACATGGGCAGCGAATGAAGGTACATTTCCTGTTGGTCTAAGAGGGCATTGTGGGTGGGAATGACACCATTAACTGATGGTTTATTGCTTTGGGGAAATATTTGGACATCCTGTTTGCTTGATCAGCAGTTAAACCCCAGGTTGCTGTTTTGACCTTGGTTCACCCAGAAGATTATTTCTATAAACTTGAAAACTGAAACCGAGTAAGATCACATACACAAAAGAAGTTCAAGGGAAGAAATTCAGAGCTTTTGTTTGTCTCCGGGGGTGTGAACGCTGGCCAAAGACTATACTACCGTTCCCTCTCTGGAAACATGGCGATTTGCATTTCTCCTGGGCTTCAGCCCCTGATTAACTATGTAAATAACTTTACTCAGCCGAGTCTCCTTTTCCTTCTTGGATTTTTGACCTTCGGAGCTCGGTACTAGTGTTTGTGGGAATTAAATTATGAACATTAAATATCAGAAGTGTGGAAAATATGTGAAGGTCTAGTGGAAATTGTCATATCAAAGTATCAGTAGTCTAAAGTAAACACATATTTGTTATCAATTATGTTTCCCCATTGCTACTTATAATTATCTGCCTACTGGATAAATAACCTTATGAAAAACTTTGGAGCCCAGCTCCCTGCAGCTCCCCGCACATAAATATGAATGATAACAGCTATGAGCAATACATCTCGTCAGATTCATGGGTTACAGTTAGGTTGGTCTCCAGACCCCCTACCCGAGACTCTGTAAGTCAAATAAGACTTCTCTTGGTAGAGAGCTTTATAGCTTGTAGGACTCTTGGGCATGTTATCGTGGGGGTGTGTGTGTGTGTGTGTGCATGTGTTTATTATGCTTTGTTTTTCCGGACACCCCTGTGTGTTAGCGCTACCATCGTCCCTCACAGTGCTCCAGTGAAGAAAATGAGGCTTACCAATTCGGCCACAAATAACCACTGTCCTGACTTTTATAGCAAGTACTTCCTTGTATCTTTATTGCTGTAAAAGTCAGCATGACGGTTCTTTATGGAGATGGAGGAGTTGCGATGGGAACGGGAGACAAGGAGGCTTCCTGGGGTGGCTGTGTATAAGGATGTTCAGCTTAACTCCTTCTGCTGTGTAGATGTGATTTTCCATACTTGCGTTTTACTGTGAAGTACAAAAGTATCATCAGATTTAAAAGACAAAAAGAAGCTGGCCACAGGAGAGCAAAGCTTCTAAGTGCGGATCTGGTGCCGATTCAGGCTTTTCCTCGTTCAGGTGCTTTTGGTCATTAAATCATTGCAGAGGTTCATTCTCGAAGCTGTGGAGTTAGTAGTTCAGTCACTGCAGCCTTCGTACCTGGCCCGGCCCGAAGCTATGACTCCAATCAACTGCTGTTTCACACTCATGTACGGAATTATATCGATTCAGCGCCTGCCAGGCATCTGTGACTTGTAACACGGGCATTATAATATTCAAGGATATTCATGGGCAATTCTAGAAATGTAGGATAATTTTAGATACTTTTTGAATCACTGAATTCTAAGCAAAAGCCAAAGAACAGAGTTTTATAAAGGTGCAAGAAACGTAATGTTAATTAACAGCTGCCAAAATTGTCCTTGGGTGTCAAAGAAAAGCAAGCAAGATAAAAGTAATAAAAATCATGTAATAAGAAAAAAAGAAAGAAGAGGGAAAAAACCAGCATTAACATATCAGAATCGAGCCCACCAAAACAGAAAATAATAAAGCAGTGAAGAAACTACTGAGTTTTAGGGTCCCTGAGTTTCTTTTACTCCAGTAAAGCTTGGCTAAAATAACACAAACCCTATAGCTTACTAATTTTTCAGGCCAATATTTGGGTATAATTTGTGTGCTTTATAGGCCTGGAAAATCCACGAGAGACCACAAATTGCTGACGTAACTGTCTTTGAATTTAACAAAGCCCATTACCGCGTCAGTGAGCAGGATGGGTGAAAAGCTCAGGGGGTAGGTTTTCTAGGCGCCCAGAGGGGTTTTTCACTGCAGCTACTGAAATAATAAACTCTCTTGATTTTTGGCACTGACCAGAGTAGTTTTAACAGTTCACTTCTAATCACAGATAATTCTTTTTTTATTATGTCATTTTAGATGCTGCTATTATACACATAGCAAATGTTGCCATGTTACTGAAAACCATAAACTGTCCACAGTTTTGTAAGGATACCAATCCTTACAAAAATGAAACTGTCTGTAGTCTTGGGCTTAAAGGTAAGAGTGTGTGTGTGTGTGTGCGCACGCGTGTTTGTGTGTTATGTTTCAGTCTACCTACCGTTAATTTTAGAAAGGATTTTATGACGTCTGGAATCTGAACTGAGCCGTCTATCATCTCTTGTTTCAGTTATAAGAAATTAAGATCTTGCTCATTATCTTTCTGGTAAATTTTAATATAAATTCTGGAGTAGAGAAATCTCAAGCAACTAAATTTCACTCATTTCCCTGCAACAGAGATCAAGGCCTGTGTAGTGTTTAAGACAGAGAATTGGAAATGCATTGTTTTAGAAAAAGCAACTACTTTTGATTTTGTTTTCCAAGTGAGATGACTTGTACTTGATGACTTCTGAGGAATTTTTATCCTAATATGCTTAATTTTAACTTCAAGGGGCAAAGATGGACCATTAGACAAAAATATCTTTTCTCTCTCTCGTTCTCTTTTTGTTTGTCTTGATTTACTTGCTCATTTTGCTTAAATTCATTCAGGAGTTGGCATTTAATTTTACATTTATTTTGGTATAATTGCAGCTCATAGAAAAGTTTCAAGAAAAGTTCCTATATTCCTTCTACTCAAATATATCAGCTGTCACCATTTTACCATTTATACTTTATCTATTTTTTTTTAACTATTTGAGAGTGAGTTATAGAAATTCTGCTCCTTTAACTCTAAATTCTTAAGTGTATGTTTTCTTTTAATAATAAGGATATTCAGTTCCACTGTTAAATATTGACCGAACTTTTTTTTTTCCCTGGGAGGGGGGAGGGTGGGAAGGTTGTTTTTTGTTTGTTTGTTTTTAACCATGGATACTGTTATCTATGTAGATTGTTCCTTTTTCATCTGTTGGCCCAGTAAAGTCCTTGCAATGATTTTTTTCCAAGTCCTGGATCCAATCCAGAATTGCACATTTCAATTGGTTTTTCTGCGGTAAGAACCCAGCCTTGGTAGCCTTCATCTGCAGACTTGGAGCCAAGAGTGAAAAATACGGCAAAACACTGAAGAAGGAACGGTGGAGCCAGGAGCTAAACAAATTGTCTGAATAAGCATCAAACCAAAGGAACTAGAAATCAAAACAGAGATATAAGCTTGCATCGGCACAGAGAATTATAGAATCACCTGTGGTGCCGTTCCTAGAGAAAAAACAAGGGGCAGGATCTTACCCACGTTATGATCTTCATAAACATCTGTTTCGTGTACATATGGGAGCCCAATTTTTACGTTCTACCTTACCTTAAGTTTTAACAACAAACAGTATGTTTACTTTCACTATTGAAAAATTTTACATATAGAAAGAGAGAGAGAGACGGATATGGACGTACCTGTGTCTTCAGACAAGAACAGAACTCACAGTTACTAGTTCAGCGATGGAAGGTGGGTCCAAGAGAGCAGCCGCATGGCTGGTAAAACTCAAGAGAACGAGATGAGTCAGGACGGCTCCTGATGAAGGCTCGCAGAGGGGCTGGGGCCTGTGGACACTCCAGTGGGTTTGCAGGGAACCACTGGGACACCAGAAAAGGCTGAATGGGATCTGCTCAGTGTGTGGCTTCTCTCACGGGGTGGACGACAGCCTAGTGACATGGAGACTGGTCCTCTCATGGTTCCCAGTAACTACTCAGGATGTCCATAGGCTGCTTTTTTTATGTCATGTGATAGGTGTGGGGGACTAGGGCATCTAAAGATGATCCCCTAAAAGTGTCCACTCGTGGTATCTGTTGTTGCTGTTGTTTTTTGTTCAGTCGCTAAGTCATGTCTGACTCTCTGTGACCCCATGGACTGCAGCACGCCAGGCTCCCCTGTGCTTGGAGCTTGCTCAAACTCAGGTCCTTTGAGTCAGTGACGCCATCCAGACATCTCAATCTCTGTCTCTCCCTACTCCTCCTGCCCTCAATCTTTCCCAGAACTAGGGCTTTCCTCGGTGAGTTGGCTCTTCACATCAGGTGGCCTAAGTATTGGAGCTTTAGCATCAATCCCTCCATTTAAGATTGACTAGTTTGATCTCCTTGCTTTCCAAGGAACTCTCAAAAGTCTTCTCCAGCACCACAATTCAAAAGCATCAATTCTTTGGTGCTAAGCCTTCTTTATGGTCCAACTCTCACATCCATAATGACTATGGGAAAAACCATAGCTTTGACTAGATGGACCTTTATTGGAAAAGTGATGTCTCTGCTTTTTAATACGCTGTCTAGGTTTGTCATAGATTTCCTTCCAATGCTGAAAATCCCACCCAATCACACTACCTGTATACAGTGTTAAGCTATATAAGGATTCTATTAGAGGTGTATCAGGACCACCTAAACACATATGCAGGGATCAGATTTGACAATCAGGGAACCTATAGAGTAAAATCTAAATATTATATAGTTCATCACTGATTTAAAGAAATCACCGTTTTCAAGACTATAAAATCATAGTGTGAGAAAATAAATAGGTAAAGAAAATTTTTTCAAATTCATCATTGGCTTTTTTTCTGAATCATGAGAGCCAGCGAGTCTGTGTCCTTAGCCACATCCCTGCCTACATTATCCGCCAAACTCTAGTGTCAAAATTGCACACATCCCTCTGGATCATTCCTGGGTGTTTACCGTCCGGTGGAAAGTGGGCACACGGTTCCCAGATCATTCTTTTCTGAAAGCCAGGTCCTGTCAGGCATTGGTCTCCTGCATTTCTCTTCTTACATTCGAATTTCAGGTCCCCTGTGGCAAAACCTTAGCTGAGTGCATTTTACAGATGACGTTGTGGTGAATATCAAGTGATGTTGTAAATACCAGCTGAGGCATTGATGCCTCAGCAAAGCTCAGAATTTTGCCAGGAGGAACCAACAGGTCTTTAGTGACAGTCCTGCGCGCTCTGCTTTCTCTCAACTCTGCACCAAGTGCTCGGCCTCTCTGAAGGAAATAAACACTGGGCAGAAGGAAGGAGATGAAGGGGGAGATCGACATTGTCTCCCCAGATCCCCCCAGGCCTTGTGACCTATTGTTTCCGCAAGCAATTGTCCTCCTAATTGACCCTCAGCAGGTATTTTGCGGGCTGAAAGAAAGATGCTGAGTTTCAATACTGCCAAGAAGAAACTGGTGCAGAAGGTGGGTAGGAGTAGGGTGGTGGAAGTCCCATCCTTTGAGGATTTTCCAGAATGTTCAGACTGGACTTTGGCAATTGAGGATGTTCCATTTATAACTGTAAGTTTCCAGCCACAGAGAATCCCCCCCGTAGTTCTTCCATGTACTAGGTCTTGAATATCTGCCACATTTATGTCAGACACAATTCTTGTAAGTACTCCTGGAAAGTAAGTCATCCTTGCTTTACATAGAAAGATTCTGATGCTCACTTTTAAATGGTTTTCTCAAGAACATGCAGCTATTCGATGGTCTATTAAAAGATGTGTGCTACACTGCCATGTCTTCCTGACCCCAAGTGCAGTGTTCTTCTCCTTAAACAGATTGCTATTTAAATTGCTACTGATCTGCTTTCAAGTTTGCCTGCTTAGAAGGAATTTGATATTTCTTATTCGTCGAACAGATGTCCATCAGCCTATCCTGAATGACCAAGAAGGAAAGGTTCTTTTTTGGCACCTCTCTGACTTTCTCTTATAAATCCTTTCCCATGTTTCTGCCACACAATCCTCAAATGTCCCAGCTCCCCAGCCTTCCCATCCTTTGCACCGTCTTGCTTTTTTTCTGTTAGGCAGATGGACTAGACACCAGAGCTCTCCAGTTTCCCCCAGCTTCTTCCCGATCAGTCCGCTTGTCCTGTCTCCCTCTTGTATATGCTGATCATCTAATTCATGCTGATGTAAGAATGAGCTAAATCTTCATTCTGTATGCACAGTGATTTGCATGCTACCTGAGTTTCAGTGCTGATAAAAATCTAAGGTCCACAGGAGGATTCTAACGGTGGGCATGTCAGCACCCACAGCCAGATGTGAGACACGTATGGAGGAGATGTCGGTTTCGGCGCTCTTAGTTCACAGTACACGGTTGTCATGTGTTAGGATCGTCGGGACTGCCTTTTCTCTCACTTTCCTCACTTCCCTTGTCAGTGTGTGTGTTTGGACACTCGGTCCTGTCCGACTCTTTGCGAACCCACGGACTGTAGCCCGCCATGCTCCTCTGTCCACGAGGTTTCCCAGGCAAGAATACTGGAGTGGGTTGCCATGCCCTCCTCCATGGGATCTCCTGACCCAGGGATTGAATTCAGGTCTCCTGCATTGCAGGCAGGTTCTTTACCATCTGAGCCACCAGGGAGGCCCCAGTGCCAGCGGTTTCTATTAAGTACACATACATACACGTTCTCGCTGAATCTATCTACACAGAGACAACGACGCTTTTCCAGTCCGCTAACTTTTTTTCTGAGCATATAATTGATCAAGCCCGGACAACTAATTTCGCTTTACCTTGGTACTTTCATCTATAATGGAAGATTTAGACTGGATAATCCCACAGGTCCCCCTACCTAGTACATAATTCTATGAAAAGAACATTTTCACCAAGTAAGTATAATCTGTACATTTCTGATGAATTTCCAGTTAGGTCATCAAGATATTTTGTGAGAAGTTATTTGATACTGTAGGAGCCCTGCAAGAGCTTCCCCCAAAACCATTTTCTTACTCTGTCTGCATCAGGAAATAACATCCTGCCAAGTATAAAAGGAACCTGAACCTCCACAGGGGCTGAGGTTGTGGAGTCTCAGAGCTCAGATGGATGTGAACTTGGCCAAGAGTGCTGTCCCGTCTCGACTCTGCTGCCAGCTCATGGGGTTATTTGACTGTTACCATTTAAAATTTCCTTTTGGGCTAATGACTGTTTCTAAAATACTGTATCGCTTCAGAGCGCATGCTATCGCCATGTAAATCAATTCCCACCTCCATTATATAAGTATGTGATTTTTACCCCAACAAAAATTCCATCAAGAAATTACAAGTCTTATATTGGCTAATAAGAGACGATGGTGGTGGTCTGGTGGAAACAGCTATGGGGGGCATTGAGGGAGAGAAATTGTTATCATCTGAGCTGCAGAATTCACAGAGGAGCCTCCCTGAGCCAAGGGTGAAGCATTTCATTTCACATATTCCATGGGGTTGTAAGGGATGGTCGTGATTCCTCCAGCGTGCTCTTAAGGGTGACCCTTAAGGTAGCATCTCTTGGGAATAGAAAGGTAGGGAAGTGAAAAAGACCAGAAGCTTCTCCATAAAACAGGCCTCGAAAGGTGGGAAGTTGTCAGGACAAGGCTGGGGGACCAAGGAACCGTGGTCTTCAGCGCCTATGATAATTAAGAATTTACTGCCCCTGCGTGCATACTGTGTGCCCTAATAAGCAGTAAAAGAATGTGCCTGTCTGCAATAATCATTTTATAAATATTAATGCAGCTTTGAGAAACTGGGACTCGATTTTAAGTGTTGCATTTTATTTGTAAGCGCGTGGTTTAATTATGGCCATAAAACACTGATTAGTTACAATTTGCTGCTGTTCTGTGACTTGGGAGCCAGACAGGTTTATAATCAGAAGCACCGTCTGAGCTGTGCCACTTTTAAAACAGAGAAGTGAGCCAGGGCGACAGGCAACCGCAGAGACATCCGAGTGCCGACGAGAACATGTCTCTGTGGGAGTTGAAGTTGATTTGTCGGTGCATCTGGGTTGTGCTGAGCGCCTGCTTTCAGGGTGATGTTGGCATCATTTGGGGAGTGTGAGCATTTCCTTAAGGAAGGAATTTGTACTCATCAAGACAAAGATACAATCTGTGCATTATTTGGAGGGGATGCTATGGACTAAGTTGTGCCCCTCTCCCAAATTAACATGTTGAAGCTCCAACCTGAATTATGGCTGATATGGGTAACAAGGCATTTAGGAGGTAAGTTCAGACAGTAAAAAATCTATCTGTAAGGCAGGAGATTCCAGGCAATCCCTGGGTCAGGAAGATCCCCTAGGGGAGGGTATGGCAACCCACTCCCCTGTTCTTGCCTGGAGAATCCCATGGACAGAGCTCTGAGCCTGGCGGGCTACAGTCCATGGGGTCACAAAGAGCCTGACATAACTTAGCGGCTAACACTTTCACTTTCAAGCTAAATGAAGTCATTAGGGAGGGTCCTGATTCAGTAGGCTCAGGGGCCGTATAAGGGAAGGAAGAGGGAGCTCTTTCCAAACACAGACACCAAGAACAGTCCACGTGAGGACCCAGCAAGAAAGGAGCTGGCTATAGCCCAGCAGGGAGGTCTCGCAGACACCAACCCTGTTGCTACCTTGACCTCAAACTTCTGAGCCCCCGGAACTGGGAGAAAATGCATTCCTAGTGTTTAAGCTGCCCAGTCTATGGAGTGTTATTATGGCAAGTTGAGCTGAGACAAGGGGGCTCATGGGAGATGCACAGAGGGTGATTGAAGACAAGGCTGAGCTGATGGTTGGATGGCATCACCGATGCTATGGACATGAGTTTGAGCAAGCTTCTGGAGTTGGTGATGGACAGAGAGGCCTGGCCTGCTGCCATCCATGGGGTCACAAAGAGTTGGACACGACTGAGCGACTGAACTTAAGATTCTTGGAGTGGGAAGGAAATGTGTACCGGCATTGGGAACTGTTGGTATCAGGTGGAGGTATCAGAATCTGAATAATACTGGCAATAACTCATTAAAAATGAATATGCTGCATTTATCAAATAGACTTACTTAAATATCTCAAAATAAATAATACTGTCTACAATTAGTCAAATTGTGAAGTGTTAGTCACTCAGTTGTGTCTGACTCTTTGCAACTCCATGGACTGTAGCCTACCAGGCTCCTTTGTCCATGGGATTATCCAGGCAAGAATGCTGGAGTGGGTTTCCATTCCCTTCTCCAGGGGATCTTCCCAACCCAGGGATTGAATGTAGGTAGATTCTCTACTGTCTGAGACACTGGGGAATTAAATATGTGAAAAGCAACTTTTATCCTCTTCATTAAGCCCCAGACTTGCAACATAACCTCAGCTCATTCTGAAGGCACCTCTCTTGTGTTGTTTCCTACTAGATAACAGCTCTCTGACAATAGCTGGCTCTTCAGGCTTGGATTATTCATCTGTCATATAAGCAGACACAGCCACCAAACTCAGAGCACACTGTTTTACAACACTTTGTAAATTCTGGAAGTGATGGCAATTCAGCTCTCCCAGGGCTGAGAACTTTAGGCTTCTAAGATATCTATCTGAAAGGTGACTGGGTGGTTGTATCGGAGACTCACGTTAATCAGCATCTGAGACATAAATGTAGTTTATTAGCCATAAGAGCAGTGTCCTCCTATGTCAGGGTACAATGAGATGGGAGGAGGGTTTCAGTGCTCGTCCTAACCATGTCCTGAAGGCTCCGATTCCCATGCAGGGGAGTCAGGCTTGAGGCGATGCCCATGAGGAAGTGCTGGGTGAAGCTCAGGAGCATGTCAGGCTCCCATGAATCTGTTTCCATGCTTGGAAGCCTCACTCTTCTTCGCTGGTGGGTGTTTCCCCCACTGTTGCACTAACTCACAGAGCTTCATTCTCCCAATCAGAGGAAGGGAAAGAGGAGGATTCAGGTTAGATCATCTCCACCCTGACTTCTTGGAGAAGACAACCCACTCCAGTATTCCTGCCTGGGAAATCTCACAGACAGAGGAGCCTGGCGGGCCACGGTCCTTGGGATCGTGAGAGTCAAACTCAACTTAGTGACTAAACCACCACCACCACCATCCCAGCTTCTGGCTGAACACGTCTGTCCAGTTAACAAGCACTGTTCATGACCAGTCAGTCTGAGCACCTTTGCCTAGTCTCTCCTCTGAACATCCTCCTTGTTCTGAAACATTCATTTGCTTGAATCTAGGTCCAGGGCATGACCAGAAGAATTAGAGTACCATTTGGGAACTGTTAAATTTTTTTTTTTAATGAATTGCATCCAATTGATTATGGTCCTTTCTTCAAGGGACACAAGGCTTCCCTTGGTCTAGTGTGGCAGAAAGGCCGATATCTGCTTTGAACCAGAAGGCAAAACTCCCTGTGATCACAAGTGGAAGTGAAAGTGAAGTCGCGTCGTCGTGCCTGACTCTTAGCAACCCCATGGACTGTAGCCTACCAGGCTGCTCCGTCCATGGGGTTTTCCAGGCAAGAGTCCTGCAGTGCGTTGCCATTTCCTTCTCCAGAGGATCTTCCTGACCCAGGGGTTGAACCTGGGTCTCCCAGATTGTAGGCAGACGCTTTACCGTCTGAACCACCAGGGAAGTACTTGTGATCACAAGTCTTCTGTTAACAGGCACCCCTTCCCTCGTCCACATTCCGTGTTAAAAGATACACAGTCTCCACGAACAGACGTCCAGCACTTCTAAGTGGGGATGTAGCTGAGGAGATAATGGGATCTTTAGCCTCTGGAAGTGTTTAGTTTCATAATCATAACATCACAACACCTAGATTTAGGGAGGCTGGATACATGTGGAAGGGACAAAAACAAAGGCTGGCCTTTTTTTCAAGAATTTTTTTTTTTTTTTTTTTGCATTGTCGGCTAATTAGAATGGAAAGGAAATGAAGAAACAAGACAACCAAATTTCAGAAATCTACATTTAAAAAAAATCTATGCGCACCCAGGATATAAAGTGTTCAACATTTACTTTGCTAAATCATGCTTTTTCCCCCTTTAGAATGGCTTCAGATTTTTTTTTAATTTAGTGCAAAGACTATATATACAGTAACACCAGGCTTTTAACAGCTGCATTTCCCCCCCGTTTGCTGTCGTAATTATGGTCTCATTAGGATTCCAATAAAAAGTCAAGAAAAACCTTTTTTTAAGGAAAACAGAAGTGCCCACAGTGTCTCTCTACCAACACACTATGCTTTTAAAATATTTGCATTTGAAATTCCTCGCTGCAAATATTCGCCAACCAAAGGTAAATATAACACTTAGATTACTCCCAGAAGAACATTCCTTCTGCTATTAATACCCTGAATACAAATCAGAATTTTTGCAAGTCTGTATAATTTTACTCTATGTACTTTATCCCGCAGCTTGGCCGGCTGCATTGAGAGACTGGATGCATCAGGAATGAATAGAAGGTGGCATCTCTTGCCTGTGCGAATACTTTTTTCTTTGGTTTTCCATTTCATTAAACAGTCTATTTGCCCGGATTCACGAAGATGGAGTCCTTAGTTAGGCAAGAACAAAGATGAGACAGCCCTCCCCCCACTCGCAAGGAAACACAGGCGCACACCTATTCCAGCTTCCAGTAGATCCTTGGAGTGAATCACGCACAACAGAAGCGTGTCTTCAGTTGTAGCTGTCTTCCATGCTCTGTCACTGGGTGGGCTCCACACGACGCCCAGGGTTACGTGCCACAAGTTTTCTGCCTTCCCTCTACAGAATCAGCAAATCCTCCTCCTGCCTTATACTCAGCAACTTTCCTTTCCTAAGCACAGGCCATGTGCTTGTTGACCCATTACTTGGACCCTCGTGTTTTTCTTTTTCTAAGATGTACACATGGAATTAATCCAAACTAAGGTATTGCAAACATTCTTTTAAAAACGGCTTATAACATCTCCACCAAGAGCAGTGCAAAAAAAAGTTATAATTAAGGCCTCATTATAGGGAGGATCATAAAACATTCAGGACCCACGTTTCACGCTTCCTGGGTGGCTTTCTGCTCTCGCTTCCTGAGATCAAGGCCACCCCTGAAGCAGACCCACAGCAGGAGGCTGGATTTTTTGAAAGATGCAGTAACAGCGAGGACATCGGAAATGTTTCCCAGAGAGTTTCCAAAGGCAGGCTGGGAGAAGAGCGAGACGGTGGGACTCATGGGAATGAACGGGCGTGAGGAGGTACAGTCAGTAGAGGTGGCGAATCACTCAGGAGGAATGCTGGCTCGGAGGGTCAAGAGAGAAGGGGGAAGGGGGGTTTTGCTTTGCTTCTTTAATGGTGGATGAATTCTGAGTGAGGTGAATGGTCAAAGGGAAGGAGTTGGCAGAGCAGGAGAAATGGAAGATCATACAAGAGGAGAGGGTTTCCCTGGTGGCTCAGGGAGGTCTCCTGGAGGAGGGCATGGCAACTCACTCCAGTATTCTTGCCTGGAGAATCCCATGGACAGAGGAGCCTGGCAGGCTACGGTTTATAGGGTCGCAAAGAGTTGGACACAACTGAAGCAACTTAGCACTCAGCATGCAATGCAGAAGGCTTCGATTCGATCCCTCCATTGGGAAGATCATCTGGAGTTAGAAAGTGATAACCCACTCCAGTTATGGTTGCAGGGAACATCCCATGGACAGAGGAACCTGGTGGGCTGCAGTCCACGGGGTCGCAAAGAGTGGGACACGGCTTAGCAGTTGAACAGGCAAGCAATAGGGGAGAGATAACCAATAGGCAGCAGACGAGGGGGCAGGCAGCACGGCCAGAGAGTGCAGGGACGCTGGCCTCAGCAGCAGGGGAGCCCCAGCCAGGAAGGGCGGGGAGGCCAGGGCGGGGGTCGTGGTGAGGCGCTGGGCCAGGATGCGGACCTTGAAGAGGGGGACCTGGCAGACTGTTATTCCTTTGAAACCAAGTGGGTCCGTTCCTCCTCTCGGAAGAGGGGTGATCATAGGGATGGGGAGATAGCATACGGAATTTTTGGAGAGTGGGAATGTTTAAAACTGTAGGGCCTAGGGTGGAATATGTATCCTGGAATATATTTCCATAAATGGGTCTACTGAGTTAAATATGAGATTTTTTTTTTAATAAACATTGCCAATTTGGCCTTTGAAAAAACGTTTTCTGTTTGTTCAGTGCTAGAATGAGACAGGATTCCCTGAGCCGGCCCTGATGACCCCTCTCCAGTCTCCCTCTGGTCGCTCTTCCTCACTGATGCTCCCGGCCATGGCCTCTGCCCTCCCTCCAGCCTCCCTCCATCCCTGTGCCCTGTCCCAGGGCTCTGGCCTCGCTCTCCTCTTGTACTGGAAGCCCCGGCGGCATCTCCCTGGAGAGCATTTCTTGAAGTGTCCCATGGGAAACATCCCCAGTCCGTGGACCAACCACGATCTAACCCCTTCCTGTGTTTGTCCCCACAGCATTTATCATTGTACAAACAGTAATGTTTGTTTTACTATTTACTTCTTCTTACCATTTATTTCTTCTACTTGCATACAATTTTGAGGAAGATGGGTTCTGTTTGCAGCTCAGGAATAGTCATAAAATCTTGAAAGGGTGGAGATTATACACTACTGAACATTAAAACTTAAACTAAAATTACAGGATCAAAAAGAACATAAAGTCAACAGAAGGAAAAATAAGCTAATTGAGCAGAACAGAGAGTGACAAAAATACCCATCACGTGTGGGCACTTGGCTTCTGACAGAGGTAGTACTGCAGATCAGTAAGTGTGTTTGGTCAATGGATAATGCACATGGCAAAGGTGTGTGTGTGTATATATATACACATACGTGTGTGTGTGTGTGTGTGTGTGTGCATGTGTGTGATCGCTCCCCTTTTTGATTACTGGTAGAAGAAAACTGGAGAACTATATTACAAATATAACTGTGTGGTTCACAATGATTTCTTTTTTAGGAATCAAATGAAACCATAAATGAACCATGAATGAAAAGACTGATAAATTAATTGCATTAAGATTAGGAACTCCGGTTCATAAAAATCTTAAACCTTCAGTTTAACATCAGGAAACCATAGACTGGGGTAAAGTGTTTACAACACATGAAACTTAGAGTGTTTGGAAGTATAATGTATAAAGAATTTCTGAAAGTCAGCAGGAAAAAGAAAGACGGCAAAATACAAATATAGACAAGAGACCTGAATAGGCACCTCAGAGAGCTGAGCCCATAAAAAAATGTTCCCTCTCACTGTTCGCTGCTGCTGCTAAGTCGCTTCAGTCGTGTCCGACTCTGTGCGACCCCATAGACGGCAGCCCACGAGGCTCCCCCGTCCCTGGGATTCTCCAGGCAAGAATACTAGAGTGGGGTGCCATTGCCTTCTCCGCCTGTTCACTAGGAAGTGAAATTAAAACCATGATGTGATACTGCTATACACATCATGCTATACTCCAAAAGAATGGCTACAATTAAGGATCCCAAGAGTTTACAAAGATATTATTGAACAGTTTTAACTCTCATCACTGTTGGGAGTTGAGTACAATCACTTTGAAAAACGGTCAGTATCAACTAAGATCGAACATGTGTATACCATATGCCTCAGTTGCAGCCCTAGATATATAACCAGAAGAAGTGCTTGCCCGTGTGTAGCAAAGACACGCACAAGATTGCTGACAGCGTTGCTGTTCACCACGGCCCCAAACTGGAAGCGACCCAAGTGTCCATGAGCAGGTGAGTGGAGGGATGCCCGACGGTGCCTCCATATGCTGAGTGTCACACCGATACACAGGCTAACAAAGCACCGCCCTACAGGAATGGCGGCTCTCACAGTGCCGAGGTGCGGGGACGAGTCCAGACGTACAGACTACGTATTTCCGTGCAGGAAGTTCAAAGGCAGGCGAAACATACATGGTAGCATTCAGGAAGCTCCCTTATTGGGAGATCCTGATATAACAGGCTTCTGGACGGCTGGTAATAATTTTATTCACAACAGGTGGTGTGTTGGGCTTCCCAGGTGGTGTTAGTGGTAAAGAACCCACCTGCCAATGCAAGAGATGTAAAAGACGCAGGTTTGATCCCTGGGTCGGGAAGATCCCCTGGGTGAGGGCATGGCAACCCCCTCCAAGTATCCTTGCCTGAGGAATCCCAAGGACAGAGGAGCCGGACAGGCTATTAGACCACGGGGTTGAAAAGAGTCGGACACGACTGAAGTGACTTAGCATGCATGCAGTGATGTGTTCACTTTGTGAAAATTTATCACTAAATACGTACAGTTGACATGTTTCTCTGTATGTAAGTTATACTTAAATTTAAAAGTATTTTTGAAAAAGCCAAATAGGTAGGAGCCACTGTGCAGTCCTATGGAGGGTAAGAAAATGTGCATAGGACACATGACCCTCAGGAGACTCAGTGCAGGGAGGGGGCGGGCAGAGGCCCAAGTAACATATTCAGGCAAAAGGCTTTAAAGCGAGAGGATAGAAGAAGACATGTCATAAAATCAAAGAGAAGGAAATTAGTACCCAAAACAGCCTATGTACACACACACACACACACACACACGCGCTCTCTCTCTCTCTGGAATATTGTTCAGCCATAAGAAAGGAGATCCTGCCATTTGTGACAACATGGATGAGCTTTGAGAATGCTATACTAACTGAGATAACTCAAACAAAGGCAAAGACAGTAATCAATTTCATACGGAATCTAAAAGAACAAACCTCATAAAAACAGCGAGTAAAATGGTGTTTACGTGGGCTTGAAGGCGGGCGGGTGGGAGGGATGCTGTTTAAGGGTACAAACTTGCAATGAGTAGTAAGGAAGTCCTAGAGACCGACTGCACAGCGTGGCCAATAGAGCCAATGTCATACCATAGTCGTCAAATTTAATTATTTCAACCGCAAAAAAAATGATCATCACGCAGCATGGTAGAGGTGCTGATCACTGCTGTAGTGACGTCGTGTGTGCAAATGTTTCAAATCTACACGTGCATTTTGTTCTTGTCTTAGTCATTCAGTCATGTCCGACTCCCTGCGACTCCATGCACTGTAGCCCGCCAGGCTCCTCTGTCCCTGTGCATAATATATATGGCAAATATGTTTCAATTTTTTTTTTTAAAAAGCTCACGTGAAGATTTATAGAAGCAGCAGCTTTTGAGCTGAATGGAGAAAGGTTTTTTGTTTTGTTTTTTTTTTTTTTTGGTAGAAAGAAAGAAAATGAGCATTCCTTTCAAAGGAAACAGTGCGAACATATAATGCAAGGTGTGGAAACTATGGGTGTATTTGAGAGTGTCAGCTGGTCAATTATTCCCTTGAGAGGATTCACAGTATCAGTTCAGAGTGAGAAATCTAGTAGATAGTTTGGGGTTAGATTCCATCAAGTCCAGGATGTAAAGGTAGAGAATTCATCAGCAATTTTCCAAGACAGAAAAACATGAGCCCTGAGACAGAAACCACCCCCAGAGGCTTTCATGGAGGCAGAAAAGACCATCTCCCCGCAGTGAATGGCAGTGGAGACCCCCGAGGAATTGAGCAGCAGGCAATGCGGGTTTTAACCCGATTCTGTTTCTTTCGAGCTCTGTAGCTTTTTGTAAGTCATCTACTGTGTTTCTGTCTTTGGATCATGGTGATAGAAAAGTGTACCTTACGGGGAGGCTTCATGGAGTCATTGTGTGGGTTAGTGAATGAATGGAGGCAGTCTTAACTCACAGATGGCCAGTAGTACTTAAAGCTTGCCGGATATTATAATCCTATTCAGTTCATCATCGCCTTACTGACATTTTCAAAGGAACAGTCCTAAGCCTTGGGTGTGCCAGTATCAATCCCAGGACACCTTTTCCAGATACAGCTTGGGGGCAGCCGGAGAAAGCTGACGGGGCTTTGTTGACCGGAACACATGTTAGACGTTCATAAGCAAATTGTACCTGAGGAGCTACCCCAACACTGAAGCAGGGTGTAGACAATCCATGTCTTTAAAATTTCTCTAATACAGGAAACTCCTGTACATCAGGAACCAGAATCAGCAAGATGGAGTGGGTAGATTCAGCTTTTTTTTTTTTTTTTAACATGCAGTGCATGTAATGGTAATTGACAGAAAAAAAAAAAAGTTTGCTTTGTTCCTACAGTCAGGTCTCCTGTTTTCACCTAGGAAATTCTATTTTAAAATGATGTTTTCAGGCTTATTAACATGTCAAATTATCCATGAGAAAAAGAAATACATATCCTAGAATCTCATGAAATCCAGACTTGTAGAAACATTTGATTTCTAACATCACACTCTTCCTCAAGTGTAAATTCTTGCAAATAATATATTTATGGTACTTTCTGAAAGTATAAGTGTATTTCTCTGAGCAATATCAGTTTCTATAAAAAGCACTTTATATGGAAGACAAAGCATTTAGAGAAAGTTATGCTGTATTACCAAGAAGAAAGTGTTTACTTGGTGAGGGTCGCTTGCAGGCCTATTCTATATATCTTTATATATATATATTTTTGTATATATTATATATATAAGATGATATACATATATAATATATATGATGCATATATTTATATTATAGACCTATGTCATAATATACATAATGTATAATATAGACCTACATTATAGATCTATATCATAGATAGATCTCTCTATATATAGTTCTATATACATAGATATATATTGCAGATCTATATCATAGATATATGATATATATAACATAGATATATATTATAGATATCTATCTATATATATAGAATAGATCTGTCTATATATATACACACACACAGATATAGATCTATATCATAGATATATGTGTCATATATATATACACATATAATTACATCTATACATATAATGCATAGACCACGTATATCTATGATACATATGACATATGTATATGTGTGGTAGGGCATACGCTGAGCTCTCCAGGTGTAAATAGCTCTAGGTGAGACTGTTTGGTGTCTCTGAGAGGGCGCACAAAACCTGCGGTCACTGTCCTGATGACACAGCAGCATTTCTTGGAGGAAACTGTAGCAGAAGTAGCAGCTGAACCCACAGAAGCGTGTCTCCAGCCTCACCCTCAGAGGCCTCTTTGGTCTCGGGACTTTCAGCCCTGGGTGATGCTAATGCGCTGCTGGGCCCTGGAGCCTCTGCACTGACCCACCAGATAAAGAACTGCTTCTGTGAAGGGCTCTGAAGGGCTTAGCCCAGCTTTTCCAAAGGGGCTGGGGCAGGGGGCTCCGGAGCTCCCGGAAGCCTGGCCACTGGAGCTCCGCTTGTTCACACGGGGCCGCCCGCAGCTCGGGGACTGCTGCTGGCTGTGGCAGGCAGCTCAGGTGCGGGGAGAGAAGGGACGGCTGTGGGAACTCGCCCCTCCCTCTTTGCCTTCCCTTTAAGAAGCTGGGGGCTGAGGGTGCTTGGGTGTGCTCCCCTGTGACCTGAGCAGATTCCCTCAGCAGCAGGACTGGGTCACGGCTTCCCTGCTGGAGGCATCACGGGCATGGTGGGGGCATGCAGAAAGACCTTGGAGCCGCTGGGTCAGCTGTGGGTACCGGGGAATACGGACGGCGGTGACCTGGGCTCGGGGGACAGGAGATGCCCCTCGTCCGGAGGGCTGGCTAGGACCTGCCCTGCTCCGGGTGCAGGCATGGAGGACTGCAGTGTCCCCACAGGAAGGACTGTTTCTCTTCTGCGCTGCCTGGGACCAACTGTAGGTCTCTTCGTTATAAAACAAACAGATAAAGGCCTGCATGGAGATCAACGCTGAGGTGTTGAACAGCAAAAGACCCGAGTTAAGAACCCAAGTTCAGACAGCACAAAGGGTCAGAAAGCTCTTGCTCATGGAATCCCTGTTGTGGGGGGAGTTGTCGCGGTTTTCCAAAGAGGTCCGCCACAAAAGCCCCCACGTGTTTACTTTCGTTTTTTGGGCAGCCAAGGTTCAGCGTCAAGTGAAACGCAGCAGGCGTGGCCAAGTTCCTGGGTAACAAAGCTTGAACTGCCCTAGGAAGTCTGCTGAATGACGCAGGCTTTCGGGTATAAATCTGACTTTAATTAACTTATAACGCCTTATTGTCAGCCTTTATGTAGCCCAAAGGCCCCCTGATTTTCTCCTTGGATTTTCTGCAGTGAAAGATTGGCCCCACTCAAATACTTTCCATGGGAGTATAATTATGTCTCGCAGACGGTTTTCAAAAATCATCAGGTCCAAAGATTCCATTCGTCTTGCAAAATTCACAAGCAATAAAGTCATATTTATCAATGCCGTCACTCCCTCCTTTTCCTCAGTCACTTTCAAACGCTGGGATGGCCACTGCACACCCTCACCCCCGGCCCAGGGCACTTTGCTAAAATAACACCAGAGAGTCTTCCTGCAGAAGTTGCTGGGACACAGTCGGATGAGCCCAAGGAAACAACAGCAACCACAGCCGCGAGCCCTCGGTGAGTGCGGAAGAAGGAATTGTCTGGGGCACATAACTCCGTCAGCCGCCCCATGTCCATTAAGCCTACTCTTGATTTTTTTTTTTTAGCAGTTGATTTTATGACATGTTTATATGCTTTTGCTTATATAACAAAAAGTAGTTACTACAATTAAGACAGTTCTTTTGTTACGTCATTGAAAGAATGTAAAGGTAAAAGGAAATAGAATCGAAATCAGGGGCGAGGTATTTGGACTTTGTAACTGGGGACAGCATGGGGACCACTTCCTACAGAGGAAAGATGGGATGGAAACACAGCCATTCAGGATGCTCCGCACCCCCTTCACTCCTGAGAAGTCCTGTGAAGCGGAGACAGCCTTGGGCTCCCTGCCTTAGAACAGAGTCATCTTGATAAGTAGAAAGCCTGAGGAATCTGCCTGAGTTTGAGGTATCACGCTTCTGAAACTACGCAAATGATGCCGGGCGATGTGCCTCAGCTTTCTGCATCCGCGTCCCTTTCCTAAGGGACTGGACAGGGCAGGAGAGAGCCACTGTGTGGCGTGCTGCAGCCAGCCCTTCCCAAGCGTTGCCCTAGTGGGTCAGGCACTAACTTGTGTGCCGTATAGCACTTAACTGCTCAGCAATCCTCAAAGAACTCTGTGAGATAGGTTAGTCTCATAAAGCCTGTGTTACAGATGAGGAAACTGGAATACAAGGAGGTGAAATGAAGTGAAATGACCCAGCAATTCTGCAGCAGAGCCAGGATTTAAAGCTAGGTCCCCGGCTCCAGAGCCCTCAGCCTACTTGTAAACAGTGGTGGGCAGTGTTGGTCACAGAATCAGACTCACATGCTTACTCTGGTTTATCTCCAGACTGCAGTCCCTGTTTGCCTCCTTTGGTGCAATGCACGCCCCCCCACCCCACCCCCGCAACACACACACAGACATATATCCTTGCTGATTAAAAAAAAAAAAAATATATATATATATATGTATAGGCCTCAAAGTGTATTTGCTCTAAGCAAGTTGAATTAGAGAAACATATTCTGGCAACTTGCCTTTCCTTTTATATTGCAGTTTTACCAAATAAAAGGAATCCAACTCAACTGCTTGGTTTCCCATTTTCTGCCGATGGCAGGTCCCGGCTGGCTCGGCGCGTTCTGAACGGCTGTGTCTCCATTGCAGGGTGGTTGGAGAGCGCGCAGAAGCATCTCAGAGGTTTCTGGTTGGGATGATGGTGGCAGGGTGACCGCACCTTCTTCCCTTATTGCGAGTGAACTTTGCCCCCATGCTCATGGGACAAACATCGAGGAGGAAGGAGCTCCTGGGCCCCTGCCCCACTGAGCCGGGCCTGGCCTTGCTGCTGTGCTTTTTTTTTTGCTGTAGGCCTTTTCTGGCAGACTACAACCTCCAGGACCCCGTGGGACTGACACAGCTCTGAGAGCGGTCTTCAGCCAAGGGAGACTTCTACCTGCCCCTCCAACCTCAGATGCTTGGCGATGTCACAGCTGTGGGTGTGCTGCTCAACATCCTGCAACGGACAAGACAGGCCCCCAGAATAAAGACTGTCCAGCCCTAAATGTCATTAGTTCCACAATTCAGGAACCTTGGTCCAGAATACCTATAATCCCTTCTCTGAAAGTCACTTCTAGGGAGAGGACACTGAACTAGAATGGGTACCTTTATAAGCATCTCCCGCGATACATACCTGAAAAATGCAAATAAAAACCACAGGGTAATACCACTGTGAGCCTGGCAAAAAGGATACAACGAAAGGGGAATGCTTGACTTCGTAAGTTCCATAGCCAGTTGAACCTTCATAAAACCACTTTGAGAAGGAAATGGCAACCCACTCCAGTGTTCTTGCCTAGAGAATCCCAGGGACGGGGGAGCCTGGTGGGCTGCCGTCTATGGGGTCACACAGAGTTGGACATGACTGAAGTGACTTCAAAGCAAAACCACTTTGAAAAAAAAGGACAGTATCTAATAAAGGCAAATGTGTGCAAACTCGGTAATCCAGCAATGCCACTCCAAGATTTGCAGCCCTCAAAGACATATGTTCCCTAAAAGGATGCACTGGGATGTTCAAGCTGTATTTATTTAAAAAAAAAAAATGCCCTTCAATTGCAGAGGGGGTAAATATATTGTTCTATGTTCACACAATTGCATGCTATAGAAAAACAAAGGGAATAAAGACCTTCAACTCCATACGATAATATGAGTGACCCTCACAGAAATACTGTTGAGTAAAAGACGGCAGACATACACAGCAGCGTATTATATGATTCCGTTTATGTAGGAGGGCTTCCCTGGTGGCTCAGTGGTGAAGAACCTGCCTGCAGTGCAGCAGACGCAGGAGACGTGGGTTCCATCCCTGGGCCAGGAAGATCCCCTGGAGGAGGAAATGGCAACCCACTCCAGTATTCTTGCCTGGGAAATTCCATGGACGGAGGAGCCTGGTGGGCTACAGTCCATGGGGTTGCAAAGAGTTGGACACGACCTAGTGACTAAGCACGCACGCACATTTAAATAGGGAATAAGGCAAAACTGGTCTATGCTGTTCTAAGTCAGGACAGTGGTCATCCTTGGTTGAGAGGCAGTAACTGGAAAGAAGCATGGGGTGGACCCAGGGCTGGTCACCTCCGTGTCTTGGTCTGAGTGCTGCCTGCACATGTGCGTTCAAGTTTATGAAAAGTCACCACACTGTGAATTTTGATAATGCACTTTTCTAAATGTATATTATTCAATAAAATTGTGCAGCTGCTGCTCTGGAGAGTAGGACAGGCATTGGATAGTTCTGTTACCTCTTCCCCTTGCACGTTAGCGTAGACTGGTCCAATGGCATCTGGAAATGCCCAGAGCACTGAGGGAAGCAAAGGAGGGTGGGAGAGGAAGGCCACTCTCCAGGAGGCCTGGTTGAGCAAGAGCAAAAATTCATTTGAGAGCAGCGTCCCTGAACAAATGAATCACCAGATGTCAACCCTGGAGTCGGCACTTGAGAAGGCACGTGCGTTGGTCAGCCTGGTGTCCCCAGGGGTGAAGACGGCTGGTATCCGGAGCAGCTTCACTGGAGGGGAGGGAGGGAATTTCAGGTGGAGGCTTGCTAAGAAGTGTCCAAAGTCTGTTTTGCAAAGACACTTTGCTCACATCACAGTTTTGTTGAGCCTATCTCTCTCTGTGTCTCTTCATGGCCGGGGAGACCATGGACATGCCTTGAATGCAGGCGGACTTTTCATATATTTTAGTTTGTTACTAGCGCTCAAATGACAATGAGTGTCTGTCAGTTGTTTTTTGGTTTTGTTTTGTTTTGTGTGGTTAGCTGTGCAATGCTAGGGAATTCCTGCATTCTCTCTGTTTCAGTTTTCTTATTTGTAAAAGGAAGAGGACAATGGCATTTAAAAAGATGAACTGCTGCTTGAATACTAGTTACTATTATACTTATTAACATAAAGTTCTACTAATAATAACTCTAGCACACTGAGTTAGTGTGAAATTATGGGATCCCAAGAGAGCGCCCTGCCTGCAGCTCTGCCCCGAAAAGTCGGCTTCTTTTGGTTCTTTCTGCGGGATCCCCTTCCCAGACCCACACTCTGGGGCAGAGCCGGGCGCCGCGTGTTTAAGGATGGGCAGCGCTGGGGGAGGGGGCCCCTCGCCCCCCTCGCCCGGGAGCCCCGAGGGCACATAGTGTATGGTTTGTAACATCGTGTTAGTACTGGCGGCTGGAGACAGCTTGTCATTTCAGGCCCAGAGAAAGGTCCCGCTGTTGAAGGCTGGTGTCGGCAAATAACATATTTTAAAGGTTGTACAGCATATGGAAATTTCTATTACTGCAAACATTTGGTTTGGTTCTGTGCCTGCTCAACATAGTGCACGTTTCTAAATTAACCGTCTTCTCCACGGAGCGCGGGGGTGATTCACGGCCGTCTTCCCGGTGGGTGGAGGGCTGGAGGCCACGGCCGCACCCTCGCCTTCTGCAGCCACGGCCTGGATCGAGGCCCCGCCAGCGACTCGGGCAGAGCCAGAGCGAGCCGCCGAGGAGCGGCGGGCGCTCCTGCCGTTTTGTTCCGTGTCTACCGTACGCGCCATACTCTGACCCTGCCCGCGTCAGGGGGAGAGTAGGAAATCGCAACCCCAGCTTTCCCCACTGCTAATTCTCCTTTCCTCCAAGTGGAGGACTGAGCCTCCGGTGGAGAGAACCGGGGCTGGGTGGGTCACGTTACTTCTGTGTTGGTGTCTTTACATAAAGTGTGTGTGTGTGTGCTCAGTCGTGTCTGATTCTTTGTGACCCCATGAACGGTAGCCCACCAGGCTCCTCTGTCCATGGGATTCTCCAGGCAAGAAGACTGGAGTGGGTTGCCATTTCCTCCTCCAGGGGAGCGTCCTGATCCAGAGATTGAACCCACATCTCTTGCATCTCCTGCCCTGGCAAGCGAGTTCTTTACCACTTGGCCACCCGGAAATCCCCCTGTATAAAGTATAGCCTTCTTATAATAAACACGTATTATTAATGTGAATCCACGTTTTGGAGCCATTGTTTGGTTTTTGATGCTAAGAAGAGTAATGTATATTTAGAAACTTTGAGAGTATAAAGTGCCAGTCAGGATATAAAATATTTCCCATAAGATGATGACTACATGAGCTCTTTATAGTATTCCAACTACTTGCTGGAACATGACAGCCTTTGTGTTTGACCTGTCGGCCCTTATAAATAAGAGAATAGTCTCAACTTTTGTCAGGAATAGACTTTAAGTCCCAGGAAGTGTGAAAGTGTTAGTTACTCAAAAGTGTCTGACTCTTTGTAACCCCGTGGACTGTAGCCCACCAGGCTCCTCTGTCAATGGGATTCTCCAGGCAAGAATATTGGAGTGGGTTGCCATTCCCTTCTCCAGCATGTCTTCCTGACCCAGGGATTGAACCCAGGTCTCCTGCATTGCAGGCAGATTCTTTACCATCTGAGCCAATAAGGAAGCCCTAAATCCCAGAATGAAAATTAAAATGCTCATAGTGATGTTTTCCTGTGCTGTAACGGTTCCAGGCATCTAGCCTGCTGCCCGGTATTCAGGGGTAAGTTAGATCTCAGTCAGTGAGCAGAACAGAAATGATATGGTATCAAGAGATGGGGATTTCCAGAGAGAATCCGCATCAGCCTGAGTCATGCCCTAAGTCTGCTTCTCTTCCCAACTAGCTTTTGAACCTTGAATTTATATCAGGGCGTTAGCTGTTGATTCTCCTGCTGGCCCTTCTGTGAACAGAAGGCTGACCATCTCTTGACAGGCCGTGTCCTCCTCAGGCTGCCCTTCTGCCTGGTCAGGCCAAGACCCTGTTGAGTCCATACCCAAACCACTGAGAAAGTTGAAAAACGAAACTCATTAGTCAGGGTTGCTGATTGTACTGCAGGAGATTACAGGCCCCAAAGTGCTTTTATTTTCTACTAAACCAGAAGGAAAACCTTGCCTTCCTTCCAAGACAAAGGAAGTGCTGCTGATGTGTGCTTACCCATCGGGTGGCAAATCTTCTTGTTCTTGGAGCTCTGGAGCAGTGGCGTTGCTGATTGCTCAGGGTGATACAGTAGGGATGGCAGTGCGTTTGCTGCTGTGCTGACGGATAGACCTGGGATTTGGAAAAGTGCATCTGGTCATGAGTGTCATGCAGCTTACCCCTCCCACGGTCCCTTCAAGCCAAGGACATGTCTTTCTTCTTTGGCATCAAGGTGGCTTCCACCTAAAGGAGTGCACGGTGCTTTGTTTATTAAAGGAGTGGTCAACAGAGGACAGAGTGAAAGAGAATACACTTCATCTTTGGCACCCCTGCTGCCTTCAGAGAACCCAGCTGGCCCGCCGGCCCCTGCAGCAGTCCTCTGCTCCTCCGTGTTCATACTGCCGTTGCTGGGAAAACCCTTCTGTCCTGTGGCCTTGTCCACTGACCTGATTCTCAGAGGCTAGAGGGAAGCAGTATGGGAGAGTGATCAGGGTGACTCTCACTGTTTCTCTGATGGCCTTGGTAAGAATTCTGGCTCTGTCAATTCACTTCATGGCAAATAGATGGGGAAACAATGGAAACAGTGACAGGCTTTCTTTTCTTGGGCTCCAAAATCACTGCACATGGTGACTGCAGCCATGAAATTAAAAGACACTTGCTCCTTGGAAGAAAAGCTATGACCAACCTAGACAGCATATTAAAAAGCAGAGACATTACCTTGCCTACAAAGGCCGGTCTAGTCAAAGCTATGGTTTTTCCAGTGGTCATGTATGGATGTGAGAGTTGGACTGTGAAGAAAGCTGAGCACTGAAGAATTGATGCTTTTGAACTGTGGTGTTGGAGAAGACTCTTGAGAGTCCCTTGGACTGCAAGGAGCTCCAACCAGTCCATCCTAAACGAAATCATCTTGAATATTCATGGGAAGGACTGATGCTGAAGCTGAAACTGCAATACTTTGGCCACCTGATGCGAAAAATGGACTCATTGGAAAAGACCCTGATGCTGGGAAAGATTGAAGGCAGAAGAAGGGGACGACAGAGGAGAGATGGTTGGATGGCATCACCAACTCGATGGACATGAGTTTGAGCAAGTTCTGGGAGTTGGTGATGGAAAGGGAAGCCTGGCGTGCTGCAGTCCATGGGGTTACAAAGAGTTGGACGTGACTTAGTGACTAAGCTGAATAAGTGACTGGATCTTAGCTCTCTCATCTGTAAAACAGGGTTAATAATAGTATCTATTTCATAGTATCATTACAAAGAATAAGTTAGCTCATACCTGCACTGGTGCTCAGAAAAGCATCCAGCATGTAGAAACCCAGCGGTGTGGTCAGCTCTTCAGTTTCCCATTTCCTCGGGGAAGAAGTCCTCTTAGGGGGCTTGGTGTAGTTCAGAGCTGTGGACTGGACACTGGCCAGCAGTCTCTTCTTATAGTCTGTGTGATACACAATCCAAGAATCCCAAGCAGAGATCCAGGCTTCTAGTCCTGTACTAACTCACCAGTAGTATTGACATATTTACACTACAATGTGTAAAATAACTAACCAGTGGGAAGCTGCTGTGTAACGCAGGAAGTCAGCTTGGTGCTCTGTGATGACCTAAGGGGTGGGATCAGGGCTGGGAGGGGACTCAAGAGGGGATATATGTTACTCATGGCTGACTTACGTTGTCAAACAGCAGAAATTGACATGGTGTTGTAAAGCAATTATGCTCCAATTAAATTAAACTGGAAGGGAACAGGTTAATATAATATAATATAATATTTTAATTTTTAACCTGTTTTCAGGTTATTCTTCAGCATTGGGCTCTTTTTCCCCCCAAATAGCTCTAATGCTCATATTTTTGAGACGTGGAAGCAAGTTACTGAGAAAGACCGCTGAGACTATCCGTGCACTTCTTGAAACACACTGGAGAGGCAGCAGTCGAGCCTACGTTTATGTGGTTCGAAGCAAGCGGGTCTGATACAATGCAGAAGTGAATGTTGTTCTATTTTTCAGTCTTTGATTCACAATTTAGAGCTTGAACTTTTCCTTCTAGCTCAAGTTCTAGGTGTCTAGAGAAAGTCAGAATTCATAACCAAAAAAAAAAAAAGAAAAAATTCAGTGCCATTTAAATGAGAAAGTATTCAGTCCGTGCGTGCGCGCGCACACACACACGCACACACCCACCCACCCTCCCCTCTCTCTCTGTTCGTGTGTGGCTGTGAATTCAGTGATTTCTTCCATGAGAGGAAGCTCTTCCCAGTGGTCTGACTCCATGCAAGGCCACCTCTGTGCTCCTCTCCTAGACAGAGCCGCAGATTCACCACCGGAATGTGGAGAAAACACGAAGAGCCCCTGGCTGCCTGGAGAATAATGGAAGAACAGCGTGAACCGCTTTCCCTCATTTAAAATCTGCGCCGAAAATATCATCTGCTGCCTCTTTCCCTTTCCAGGAAAGTCACAGGGAGAGGTGAAAGATTTGGTCCGCGCATCCCTGTGGAAAAAATGTGCCAATGAGCAGGGTATTGATCAAAGTGCTGAGGAGGAGAGGTACTCAAATATTTACCCAGAGCACTTCGCTGAAAGGTGCCCCTCGGGCGCTCCGAGGTGGCCTGGCAGGCAGTTGGCACCACAGCCTCCCGACTCTGAGGGACTATTCATTCCCGCTGGTGCCCCCCACGCCCTCTCCCCTCTCCTGCCAGCCCTCTTTAGGAAGATGTTTTATGAACTGTGTGCATGCACATTTTTGTGCCTCCAGCAAGAATGCTGCTTTCCTAAGATCGAGAATTAGAACGGGAGCTTGAGGAGCTGGGATTCTCCACCCCAGGAATGTGGGTGCCCACGTCCTGGGCAGAGCCTGCGGGTGACCCGCGGCACCCCCGAGACACAGGCTGCCTTGTGAGGTGCAGGGCCGCTCTTGGTCCCCGCTCTCCCCTCGCTTTCATCTCGACCCTCTCTTCCCCATAAACACCTCCGCGTGTTACTGCAGGTATGAGCACGGGCACCCCACGTTTGCCCTGATGCTGGGCACGGACTTGATCGAATCACAACTGCCTTTTTATTGCAGTTTCCTATTCTAACTCGGCAGAGTATAGTTTTATGAAAATGGAGAGATTAGTGCTGCCATGGTAATATAAACAGGAATCGCCGTATATATTTTATGTACTGAAATAGGTCCACTTGGAAAGGGTGTGACTAAGTGCATAGAGCAAGCCAGTGAGCCCGAAGGGAAAGCTTGACTTTCAGGCTGCCCACCACCAGAATTCAGCTTGAAAGCTCAGCGTGTCAGCTGTTTTTCGGAATTAAGGATACATTTCTTAAAGTCTTAGAAATAAATAGATGTAATCATATGATTTTTGCTGGTAATCTGTAGTAGGTGATACCAGATAGATTTATTTTAAAAACTGTGGACAACTTACATTTTGTTTTGAGGGTTTTCTTATTCAATTTTGGCTGGAAAGAAAACAATAAAATTTTCTTTGAAATACCACTTTTCTATGTAAAGGATGTAATATGTTCACATAATTTTTATTCTTATTTAAGTACATCCTAATTCATATACACAAAGGATCTATCTATCTATCTCTATATCTATATACATACATATATATATATATATATTCAGCAATGCGTGTGGCACTCAGTATCACATATCATATGTATATCTGTATATACATGTATTTCCTGATTGATTCTAATAGAATTGCTTTATAAAATATATTTCTTCCTGGTTACAATTAAACACATACACACACAAATTATATTCCTTCTGTTTACATTTTTTTTTTTCCTATTCGAGCCAGCTGGGATTGAAGTTATTGCCTTTAAATTGTAAAATGTAGGTTTCACTTAATTCTCAGCAAACTTATATATCCATTTCTGTTAACACTCTTATTTCTTTCATATCAAACCTCTTGTTCACACAGTGAAGGAAGAAGTCTTCTAGCATTAAAAAATAATTTCTTAAACTCTTCCTTTTTATTGGCTCAAAGCTTTTGTCAAAGAAAACCCCGTGTGAGAGCTGACGCCCTTTCTGACTGAAAGGGGAGGAGATGGGGGAAGTCCTGAGCCTTGTCTGCCGCTGCCCCCACCAAGGGTCCGTACATGGTCTCTGCAGACCTACTAACGTTCATATTTTGTGGACTGGGGTTTGTAAATAGAGAATAGGATATACTTATGCTAAAAAAGTTAAAGTTAAAATTTAATTTGTGTTCTGTATTTTTATTTGCCAAATGTGGCAACCCTATTTACAAACTACTATTTTAGTGACAAGAGTTCTCAGTTACATAATAGAGAAGGTTTTCCCATAGCAGTATTTGTACATATCTTGAATAAGGGATAACTTCTCCAGTTTCAATTTTCCAACTAATAAAATGAGTATAATGATTCAGGCCCTAATAACTACTTGACTAGCTATTCTAAAAAATAATTAGGCTTTAGCTCAGAGACTCAGGATGTATGAAGTTATCATGGTTATTTGCTTTTTAAACAATTCTATTAAAAAGCACTAACTCCTCATAGCACGTTGGGTCATTTATAAAATGCTTAATAATGAAACAGTCAAAATTCACTCTGTTTTCTTCAAGCTGTTGTAATATGGATGCAAACGCTTTAGTAGATATTTTAAGTAGATTGAGTTCCATTTTTAAAATAAATGCTGTAAGTGAAGGAACAGACGTATAACAAAAAATAATCGACCACATACATATTTTCACATATATCATAGGCTACTGAGAGTCCCCAGGTAGCGCAGTGGTAAAGAACCCACCTGCCAACGCAGGTCTCGTAAGAGACTCGAGTTCGATCCCTGAGTCAGGAAGGTCCACTGGAAAAGGAAAGGGCAGCCTACTCCAGTATTCTTGCCTGGGAAATCCCATGATCGGAGAGTCTGGTGGGCCACAGTTCACGGGGTTGCAGAGTCAGTCCTGAGCGCACACACAACGAGAGTCAGAAAGTAGCTGGGAATCCACGACAAAACTAGACAGAGGGAAAGGTCAGTTGCCTTTAGTGAGTATTTGGCTTGTGAGTAGTATGTCTTTCTTCTGTTAACCCATGTCTTGTTTGAACACAACTTCAGGGGTCCCAGAAGAAGCCCACTGCACGGAGCACCCTGTGGCTTACCACCGCTGCTGATCTGCATAGTGGATTCTAAGTTAGAAACTTAAAACCAACTTAGTTTTTGGAAAAATATATTTATTTTTGATGTGGACCGTTTTTAAAGTCTTTGTTGAGTTTGTTATAATATTGCTCCTGTTTTATGTTTTGGTTTTCTGGCCACAAGGCACAGGGGATCTTAGCTGCCCAAAAGGGATGAAACCTACACCACCTCTGTATTGGAAGGTGAAGTCCCAACTATTGAACCGCCAGGGAACTGGTCCCCCAAAGCCAACTTAGTTTTAATGCTACCCTTAGGACCTATAGGTGTCATAGGTAAGACATTGATAAGATATTAATAAGGGAACAGGAGCAAAAGAAGGGTAGAGTGTGCCATTCACGCAAGCAAAAGGGTAGAAAGCACATAGAGCGAGCAAGGCAGACCCCCGCTGACAACCCCAGAAGCAGGTCGCTCCCCAAGATACCAGTGGCACGCTTTACAGGAGACCTGAGGCCCCGAGGCCCTGCTGAATTAGGGCAGGAAAGACTGTAAATCTAGTGAGTTTCTAGAGTTTACTCAATAATGCAAACAAAAATAAACCAGTGTCAGTCCATGTGGTTCAAGACACGTCTAGAAAGGCGATGGAGCCAGTAATCCCTTGTCACTATTAATTAAGTACATCCTCCAACAGCCTTGAATCGAGGCTGCTAATCTTCACACCTTCCTTTGGGGTCCCTGGCCAGCTGCTTCAGAGGTCTTAATGAATCTCTGACCAATTTAGGTTGTGGTCAAGTCACAAAAACAGCCAGGGTGTAATAAGATATCCTGTGAGGAATGCATGTTCAGTACTATTGAATCACCACGGCTGTGAGATGGCTGATATCACAGCTCAAATGAAGGCAGATCTGCAGATGGCCTCCTAGCCCATGAGAGGAGGGAGAGGTCAGGTGTTACCCAGACGGGATACCTCACCTGGTCAGACCATAACAAAGCCATTGCAACCGACAGGAATAGACAACTCTTTTCCTATGACTCCAGTTTAGATCACTTTTAAAAAAAAGAAATCTGATTTTGTGACTAATAATTCTACAATGAGTCATGTGTATTTTATGTGGGAGAGACTTGATCTCAATCAAGTCAAGCCCGCTCTATCCAGCATTGTGCTTGATTTATAGCCAACTCCTGATGGATTTACCTATTTCCAGGGTGGTGGGGGCGTCCGCCAGTTGTCTTCAGTCCAAGCGGGCATCTGAAGATCATTTTAACTAGTCCACAGTTAATCATCCACTCTACTCACTGCTGAATAGTAACTTCCAGATTGTGAGCCCTCTTCAGCTGTTGTGATTTTTCTGGTTACTTCTCTGCCGTTCATGGGCACAAGAAATCCACTCAAGCCATATGGGGCATAATGGTTAATTAATTTTACATGTCAGCTCTACTGGACCACAGTGCCCACGTATCTGCTGAAAGGTTATTCTGGATGTTTCTGTGAGGATGTTGCTGGATGAAATTAACACTTGAATCAGTGGACTTTGAGTGAAACGGACTGCCTTCCGTGAAGTGGGTGGGCCTGATCTAATCACCTGAAGGAATGGATAGAACAAAAGACTGATCTCCTCTGAGCAGAAAGGACTTCTGCCTACCGATGACCTTTGGACTTAAATTACAGCGTTGCCTCTTCCCTGGGTCTCCAGCCTGCCAGACAGCCCTATGAATTTTGGATTCACCTGCCTCCGTAACTGCATGGTCTAATCCTTTAAAATACGTCTCTCTCTTTTTCTCTGTGTGTATGTATGTGTAGATAGATAGTGATTCCCATGTAGCAGTAACACATTTAATGATATATTCCTGACATGTGTATTTATATATTTATGTGTGTGTGTGTATACACACACACACGTATATATATATATTTGCTGCTGCTACTGCTAAGTCGCTTCAGTTGTGTCCGACTCTGTGCGACCCCATGGACTGCAGCCTACCAGGCTTCTCTGTCCATGGGATTCTCCAGGCAAGAACACTGGAGTGGGTTGCCATTTCCTTCTCCAATGCATGAAAGTGGAAAGTGAACGTGAAGTCGTTCAGTCATGTCCGACTCTTAGCAACCCCATGGACTGCAGCCCACCAGGCTTCTCTGTCCATGGGACTCTCCAGGCAAGAACACTGGAGTGGGTTGCCATTTCCTTCTCCAATGCATGAAAGTGGAAAGTGAAAGTGAAGTCATTCAGTCATGTCCGACTCTTAGCAACCCCATGGACTGCAGCCTACCAGGCTCCTCCATCCTATGGATTTTCTGGGCAACAGTACTAGAGTAGGGTGCCACTGCCTTCTCCATATATATATTTAGGATTCCCTATATAAAGATCCTGCTTCCCAATGCAGGAAACATGAGAGACACGGGTTCAGTCCCTGGGTTGGGAAGATCGCCTGGGGAAGGAAGTGGCAACCCATTCCAATATTCTTGCCTGGAGAATCCCAAGGACAGAGGATGCTGGTGCCGTAGTCCACGGGGCTGCAAAGAATCAGATATGACTGCACAACTAATACTATTTTCACATGGCAATTTTATATTCTTTGGGAGAAAAAGTTATTCTCTGCCTTTTGCCCTTTATCTTCTTGTTTTTTAATGGTTTGTTGAGATATAAATACTATAAATTCACCTGTTTTGTGTACACAATTCAACAAATTTCAGTGTATTTATGAAGTTGTGCAGTTCATCTCCAGAATCTAACTTTAGAATGTGTCATAAACCTAGAAAGACACCTTGTACCGATGTGTTGCTCAGTCGCTAGGTTGTGTCCGACTCTCTGCAACCCCATGGACTAAAGCACTTCCCTGTCCTTCACCATCTCCCGGAGTTTGCTGAAACTCACGTCCATTGAGTCAGTGATGCGGTCTAACCATCTCAGTAAATTATATATCAATAAAACCGTCTCAATTTAGAGACACTCATCCCTTCCCTAGCCTGAGGCAACTGAAAATCTACTTTCTGTACATATTGGCTTTGGAGGCATTCTGTATAATTAGAATCATGTAATGTGTTCTTCTTTTATGTAAACTTCATCTTTTTGAAGGAGCAGAAAATGGAATCACTGTGATACAGAGACTGAATTTTTTGAAATTTAACAAAAGTTGTTTAAGATTGTACATGATAGTTGTTTCCAAGAGATGGTGAGCTCAGTGCTGTTAGAAAATTCAGTGTGGATTAAGTCTCTGCTGCTTTACTGACAGTTCATGAAATCATTTCATGGCACAAAGACGATTAAACGGAATCCATAAAAACACTCCTTATGGAGTTACACTGAGAGGTCATAGATTTGACAGACACCAAATTGTCTTTTTATGGCAGACCAGTCTATGAGTCCTATGTGATAAAGGGGATATAGCCTCTGAACATGAAATAAGTGCAGAAAGAAAGAAAAAATGTGTTTGTCCAAAAATACCCTGGTAGTCATTTCCAAACTCATTTCAAATTCAGTCTTTGCATCTCCTGTAGCTTCTATGAGAAATGTAGAAATGAGGGACATGGGATTTTCTGTTATGAATAGATATGATAACCTGTTTTCTCTCCAAATATATGTGTGTGTGTGTGTGTGTGTGTGTGTGTGTGTATATATATATAGAGAGAGAGAGAGAGAAGGACTGAATACAGATAAATGTGAATGACCTCACCTTAATTTAAAAGACACTGTTCAAATCACATGAAGCAATCGGCCATTTCCTGTTTTTATGTAATGTACATCTGAAACGGAACACTGAAATTACATGTAACAAACTTTCAGGCAGTTTGAATACTTGGAGATACTTGGCCAACTTTCTCGGGAAGCCCTAAGTGTCTTCCCAAACTTAAGTTGTAATTCTTGAAGCTTGCAGAGGGTAGCATATTTTAGAAACGAAACCGTCAACCATGCCGAGCCCTTCTGATGAAATATACCTTTAGTTAGAGAAATATACCTTTAGCCCGCTGAAGTTAGGAGGGAGAGTCAAGAGCCACACCGGAAGATCTATCACACCATGAGGACGTCACAAACCCGAATGGAAATAGAGACCCGCATGAAGTTAGACATGGAAGAAGGAAGAACGGCGTGTGATGTCCACCAGCGTACGCGAGCGCTCCTGAGCAGCAGGGGCCTGGAGTGGCTCCGGATGGGGTCAGGTATCCAGGGTCCTGGAGAGACGACCCCCGTGACGGCAGACCGAGCGCCTTTGCTCAGTGCTGTGCGTTAGTTAAACACGCCGACGACAGAAACACCCGGCGCTCTTTGGTCCTTCTGCCCTCGTATTTCATCTCTGCGTTCTCCGGCTCAAACTCAGGGCGTTCATTTCTGACCCATCCGGTCCCAAGTTTTCGCACCCCAAATGCCACATTAATTAGGGCACATACGTCAGCGTGTTAACATGATATTTAATACGTGAAGGAATGGTTGGCAGAACTCAGACGTTTAAACTCGCGATGGAATCCTGAGGAAAATAATTTTCTTCTTGCTACGAGACATATGGTTCCACTTTCACGGTCCTGCCGGTCTCCTGGGTTAATGACGTCCCACCATATGCCAAGCGCCAAGAGTGATGGGCCTGACACGCCGCTCAAATGGACTGAAACAAGCTGAATCGTGTGTCCTCGGCCATAAAATGCCATTCAAGTGACCCCCATGAGCTGACATCTGCCCACCTCTTGTAGACATTTGGGGCCAAGTTGCCCATTTGTTTCTTTCTGATCTAAACGTAAATATTATATGTGAAAACATTTACGAGTGCTGTCTTCTTTCTCTTTTAGAGGCTGGGGAAAGGACAGATCAGCTGGGTACCAGTTACAGCCTGACTTTTAAGCCTGGCTTTGTGACACTTTCACTTTGTCTTGATAAATCATTTGCTTCAAAACAATCAAGTCCTTGTAATTGACGTGAAAAGTAGTGTGCAATTTTTTCCCCTCAAACTACAAAACAACCCTTTGAAAAGATAAAGTAATCCTTGCAAGTAAACAGGCCTTTCAATCACTCATTCTGCATTCTGGTTGGTCCCTGCTTCTATTTGATGAACTCTCTCTACCTTGATAGCCGGGGGCTTCCCTGGTGGCTCAGTGGTAAAGAATCTGCCTGTTAAATCCGCCTGTTAAGCAAGACGCATGGATTCGATCCCTGGGTCGGGAAGATCCACTGGAGGAGGAAATGGCAACCCAGTCTAGTATTCTTACCTGGTAAATATCATGGACAGAGGAGCCTGGCAGGCTCTGGTCCATGGCGTCGCAAAGAGTCAGACACAGCTTAGCGACTGAACAACACCCTAAAGAGACAATATTATTTCACAGGGCAACTGAAATATGGTGAGCAGAGAGGGAATTGTAGAGACAGGCAGTTTCTTGTATCTTTCCTTCAATAAGTTCGCTTACAAAAAATGGAAAAAAAAAAAAACCTGTTAAGGTGATGTCACTGGTGTTCTCATTTGTTTATTCAAATATCAGAGTTTCTTCATTGACAAATAGCAAGATGATTATACTAAAAATCCAGAGTTCAAACACTCCTGTTCAATGTGATGTGTGGAGTTTTTTAAACAAGTGAAGTCGTACAGATGAGATTCACAATTTCTGTACTAAACGTTTGTACATTCATCTCATCAGCACCCTGTGTTCAAAGAGGAACATAAAGTATTAAGTGCCACAAAGTAATGACGCTGAAAGAAAACGTGAAATTTGCCAGAAAGGTGTCAGCCCCCTTATTTGGGGAGGTAAATTATGATAAATCTGCCTGTTACTGTTCCTCTTTGGAGAAAATGCAGTTTTAGAGGAAGGTGGTTGATAACATGTGGTCATGATACTGTGTTCCAAGCGCCCCACTGAGTCAGTCCATTCGCTTGGGGTCCAGGTTGCGTGGTGACTAATCTGAGAGTAGACTCTGACTGTTCCCATACGGACTCCTCCGTGTCGTCACTGAAGAGGTCGGGAGCTCTGTGGAAACCGTCTCACTGTTGTGCTCTGTGTTGCAGCTACGCACTGAGCGACAGGCGTGGAGGCGACAGGAGACTGCAGGCGACAGTGTTCTCCACCAGGCGCGGTTACAGAGCTCCACAGCTCTCGCTTGGATTAGAGTGGCGTCCGTCTCCACGCTGACCTACAAGGTCCTACGTCATCTGTCTCCGCCTGCTCCTGTCGGCTCCCCTGCTCGCTTCTGTGCCGCTGCGTAGATTTCCTTGCAGTTCTCCGCCCGGACAAAGCCCGCTCCAGCTTTGAGGCTCAGCACACGCTGTGCCTCCCGCCTGGAATGGCTCGTGGGGTCACCTGCTCCGTTCCCTCAGCCCTGGACTCGGGCAGGCTTTCCTTAACCACCCACCACAGTGGCACCCTACTCACCCACTACTCTTAACCTCCTTCGTGTGTTTCTCCTTAAACTTGGTCCTCAGAGCACTTATCATTTCTTGACACTTTATATCTTTATTTTCATATTTTCTTCCATCTTCTTTCCCCACTAAGAAGAAAGCACCATGAAAGAGTTATGCTTTGCTGATAGTCTTATTAGTGTTATATTACAGTATATGCTGGATTTACCTTAGTTTTATTAATTAAATATTTTTTCTCTGCCTTTCAATAAGTGGTATTTATCTGTTGTAAGATAAAAAAATATTCTATGGTCCAAATATATCTCCTTTGGAAGCATGGCCAATATGTGTTCTTTTCATATATTGATACCATGCCTCTCTATACTTAATGCAGAAGAGGTCTAAACTCTAATATATTGTTATAAAGATATATTATTTTTTAACAACTATAGTTTATTCTGTAATTTGAAAAATGTTTACTAAACATATATTGGATGCCAGGAATTATACTGTTACTTCAATTCATCTTCAAATTAACCATTTAGTGTCAACACTATGATTAACAGTATTTTATGAAGGAAGAAACCAATGAAAATAGAACTAGGATTTGAGCCCATATCTCGGGGACTCGAATCCAAACTCTTAGCTTCCATGCAGTGCTTTTCCTATAAGTTACACTGGGATATGTAATATGTAGGGAAAATTTAAAGTGACAAGAATGAGCAATATTTTGATAATGGAGAGCAGTGTAAGTTATTTTCCATCTTAGAGTTTCTCCAAAGAGAAGCAGACAACGAATTTTAGTTAGGAGATAGTCCTTAAAAAGTTCATTCTGACTGTATTTGGTAAATGGATTGGAGAAGGAGTCAGACCCAAAGACCAGTTTTGTTGATGCAGTAATGTCGGTTACCGATGATTGTAGCATGGCCAGGGGAATGACGGTGGACACTGGCACCAGTTTAGCACATCTGAGAGCTCTTTAGGTGGTAAAGTGGCCAGAGTTTTGTGAGAGGATGTCAACATAATGCCTAGGTTCCCGGCTTGAGTGAGAAGAGAGCCAGTGTGAGGGACCTGGGCCCATGGACAGTGGAGGACAGGGTCAGGTTAGCTCTCTCGAGTCTGCAGGCCTGAGGCCATGAGGACGTCCACATGGAGCTGCACATGTAGGCAGCTGCGTGAATAGGTCCAAAGTCCAGGAGGAGACCTGAGCTGAAACACAGATTTGTGGGTTCACGTGTTTAGACAAAATCAAAGCATAAGGTGAGGGAATGGATTGAGAAGTGGACTTAGGATCTTGGTGGCTTCAAACACTGGAAGGTTAAGGGGAGGAAAAGAACCCGAGTGGCACTCTGAAAGACTGTGTCATAAAGAATCATCTGTATTGCAGGGGATGCAGGTTTGATCTGTGGGTCAGGAAGATCCCCTGGAGCAGGAAATGGCAACCCACTGCTCTTTGTGACCCCATGGACTATAGTCTACCAGGCTCCTCAGTCCATGGAATTTTCCAGGCAAGAGTACTGGAGTGGGTTGCCATTTCCTTCTCCAGGATCTTCCCAACCCAGGGATTGAACCCAGGTCTCCCACATTGCAGGCAGACACTTTACCATCTGAGCCACCAGGGAAGCAACACCAACATAAAAGCCAAGTGACTTAAAGAGAGCAGAGGAATAGATGCCACACTGCTATTCCTGGCTGGGAAATTCTACAGACAGAGGAGCCTGGTGGGCTGCAGTCCATGGGGTCACCAAAGAGTTGGACATGACTTACCAACTGAACAACAGCAATGGCGATGATGTAGCCACGAGAGGAGGAATTTGGGTGTAGGTCTGACATGAGAGGAGGAATTTGGGTGTAGGTCTGACATGATAGGCTGGAGAAAATAATGGGTATAGTTGCAGTGTGTTGATAAGGCATACTGAATTTCTTCCCTGGAAGAAAGTAATGCCACCTTCTTAGAATCATTGCACATGTCTGAGGAGATAGAAAAGGTTGATAAAAGAGAAGAGACCGTAGGCGAGAAAACCAGACTGCCCGGCAGCACTGAGACCCTAGATGAGGTTGGACATGAAATTTGTGAGGTCCCCGCACTGACCGGTGTGTGGGGATGATTCCAGCGGCACTGGGCAGTCCCAGTATATATATTTATGAAGAATATAGACAGGTGAATTCATCATAAAGGGACAGTTCCATGGTGGGTGAATGAAAAGGAAAATAGAGTCAGTAAGTTGGGGGTACTGGTCAGAGGGTCTTAGGTGGAAGTCAGGGTAGAAAGATGCTGATGAGCAGGAACAATGGGAGTAGTGGGAACTGAAGCCGGATTGTCCAGTGAAACTTGGTTTAATGGTGAAACTGTGGGTCTGTGTTGTTCAGTACGGTGGCTGTGAGCCACATGGGGCCGTTGAGCACTTGAAATGTGGCCAGTGAGACTGAGAAAATTAATGGTAAATTCTGTTTATTTTTCAATTAAGTCTGAATAGGTGAATGTAGGCGTGGCTACCATCTTGGGCTGCTTAAGGCTAGGGGCCCCTGATAAAGACAAGAGCTAGTAGATTAGATTAATTGATGGAGAAGCAGAAAAATGGGAGACTAGGTTCAGGGAGCAATGCCTAACACCGTTGTTCCCTGCCCAGCATCTATTCCTCTGCTCTCTTTAAGTCACTTGGCTTTTATGTTGGTGTTGCTTCCCTGGTGGCTCAGATGGTAAAGCGTCTGCGTGCAATGTGGGAGACCCCAGTTCAATCCCTGGGTTGGGAAGATCCCCTGGAGAAGGAAATGGCAACCCACTCCAGTACTCTTGCCTGGAAAGTTCCATGGACTGAGGAGCCTGGTAGACTATAGTCCATGGGGTCACAAAGAGTCAGACACGACTGAGTGACTTCACACTTCCTTCATGCAGCCTGTGTATGATAAGTAGAGCTGATTCTACTGGCTCTATGAGTGCAGATAAGTGTCTTAGGCCTCTGCTCATCAGCATACAGTAATCCAATTATGAGCCACATTTCTAGTCCATGGTGAACATGGAACCCAGCTTGCATCAGTGAGAGTGAAGAAGATCTTTTCTGGATGTTTCCGGAAAAGGACTTGCTTTTTCTTCCTAATGATGTGGCACAGAGTGAAGCCCAGAACTACACATAATTTTCACTTTGAAGATGCTACTGAGGAAGGCAGGGGATGGATATGGAAAGAACCTGGGTTGGAAAGACCATATTGAATCACTGAATCCATCTAGCCCTGAAGTCTTTTTCTATTTCATAAGCCAGTGAGTTCCCTTTACTGTTCAAACCATCTTCTGTTACCTGCAGTATATAGAGGCCTAACTGATATCAGTGCTGTGCCAGAATTTACAGTTTCAGACATGGCAAGGTCCCAGGAGTTTGAAGTCTAGATGGTGGTGTGGCATGGTGGTTGGTGGTAAAGTGGCTGGTGGAGCAGGATTGAAGGTCAGGGGAGATCACGAGGTCAAGCACGTGAGAGACTCAGATCTTGACGGCTGTCCTTGGCATCCATGATCATTCCAGGACCAGGGGTGAAGCAGGATCTTCAGAGGAGGCGGTGCCGGCTGAGATTTCAGTGACCCGAGTGATGAGACGGTGGTGGGTGTTGTTGAATGAAATCCAGCCTTTTTCCCTTCCATCTTTCCTCTCTCCCTTCCTTAATTTATGTTTTAAAATTGATTTAAGATGGCTTTAAAATATGCATAATGTAGGCATATAGAAGGAACATTTAAAAATCATCATGAAGATGGAGGTAAAGGAAATAGGAAGCCTAGGGAGATAAGACAAAGCCAGGGACGAAGCCAATACTCAAAGCACATGCGGGAACGTGCAGTATGTTGGCTGGAGCGGGGCCATCATTCTGCTCTTGGTTTTCTCTTCCTTTGTGGTCCAGTCTCTGTATATTTTCTATTTCTGAAGCTTTCACAAGGCCGTTTAGCCTCGTTCAGCTAAGGCCGTTTTCACCAGGTTAGCTGTTCTTGAATCAGTAGTTTGTATTAAGGGCCTAAGATCACGGAACTAGTGATAGACCCTGATTCTGAAGAAAAGGTTCCAAATTTCCAGCCGTGCAGGCTTCCAACTAGACCATGCTGCATCTCAAGCACAGGGTAATTTCGCGGTAGACATCCGATTTCCTGGACTGCAGGGCCACAGGAAAACCAAAGAGCTCCTGGGGTGTTTTTGTTCGTGACTCTGAATCCTGGTGATGGGGAACGGAAAGGCGTCTGACGGGTAGACCAGGCCCCTCGTGGACCACGTCTGGACGATCTGCCCCGGGCTTGGAAGCACCGAGTCCCAGCCGCTGATCTCCAGGGAGGTCCTGTGGAAGGCAGTGAAGGTTCTCCACGTCAGGACCGAGGTGGTTTGGCAGAAACACGAGGCGGGAAGTGCCACACGCCAGCCTCTGCCAGACCTGGCCAACCCGTGCCCTCAGTGGCTTGAAAGATAAACACGGAGCCACATCCTGTCAAGGAGCCTTCTCTCTGCTCACTGCCTCAGTTCACCTCCCGGCCCGGCTCTGCCTGCCGCAAGCTCTGAAATCCTGACGGTATCCAATCCCCGTTTCATCCAAGGAGTCAGCATTTGCGGGAGAAAACCATCTCACTGTATCCTGCTTAAAATGTCAGGGATCAAAGCCACTTGAAATGGCAGGTTCCCTGGTGGCTCAGACAGTAAAGAATCTGCCTGAAATGAGGGAGACCTGGGTTCAATTCCTGGGTCTGGAAGATCCCCTGGAGAAGGGAATGGCAACCCACTCCAGCATTCTGGCCTGGAGAATCCCATGGACAGAGGAGCCTGGCGGGCCACAGTCCATGGGGCCGCGAAGAGTTGGACACGACTGAGCGACTACCGGTTTCGCTTTCAAAGCCACCCTTTTCCTTCTCACCCGTCTGGCGTGTACTCTTCCCCTCTCCCACAAGGAAGGGTTACTGGGGCCCGGGCGGGGTCTTCCGTGTAGGGCCCGAGTCCCTGAGGGGTGTCCATGGTTGCTCGGAGGAAGACAGAGAACAGACCCAGGTGCCTCCCTGTTTTCTCTGGGTCACATAGGTCCTCTACAGGGACCCTCGGCTGGAAACAGGGGGATGATTTTGTGCAGTGGCAATCTCCCGCTTTTCTTCAAACGGCTTTTCTCATACATCGCTGGAATTCCAGCTCTTTAGTTGAAAGCTGAGGGCTTACCCCACATATGAGTGCAAACACATCTATACCACAGCATCTCATGTGACATATCTGGGGAGCTGTGAACCCCTGGAGGAACTCTTGCTTGGTTCACTTCTTTGTGGCTGCTGGGGACAGCTTAGGCAGCATCAAGTAGAAGGCTCTAAGACTGGATTTTGGAAAAGGGCATCCACCTCCTTGGAGTGCAGAGACGGAAGCTCACGGCCCAGCTTCATCACCGGCAAGCTGTGTGACTCTGGGCTCTGTGTTAGTCTCCTTAGTACAAGATGAGGATTGTAACGCCTGCCCTGCCCATCGATTTCATAGAGTGTGAACGTTAGATGAGATGTTCTGTTACAATCCAGGAAAGACTGTAAAGAACAAGACATGGGTACCAGGAAGCAGGGCCTGAGGAACTGGGTTTGCAGGCCATCTCTGGGGTGCATGTCCTGCCCACGTGCTGTCTGCACTCCTTGGCGCCGTGCTCAGCGAATGTCTCCCCGCTCCTCCTTGTAACTGGGTGAGCCTCCTGTGCATGCGCCCAACTCGGAACCCGCCTTGCTAGTTCCTACCGTCCTTACTGTGTGTGCCCAGAGCCTGTTGCTAGAGATGTGCTCTAAGAAGGGACCCCTGGGAGATGATAATCAGAAGTGTTTTTCAATGCTTAGTGAGTTAAGTTTGATATCAACAATTGATGGTTTATAAAGGGGCTTCCCTGGTGCCTCAGATGGTGAAGAATCTGCCTGCAATGTGGGAGACCTGGGTTCCATCCCTGGGTTTGGAAGATCTCCTGGAGAAGGGCATGGCAACCCCGTCCAGTGTTCTGGCCTGGAGAATTTCTTGGATAGAGGAGCCTGGCGGGCTAAAATCCATGGGGAGGCAGAATCAGACACGACTGAGCGACTAACACTGTCCCTTCATTTCAGGACCATGTTACAAAAGTGGGGACATGTGTGACTCCTTCATATAGTTAAGTCACATATACGTATAATATAATTCTTAGTATTAGAAAGGAAACGTGATGCTTTGCATCCGCATCTGTGATGATGCATCCTTTGCACCTCACCATGTCAGTGTGGCAGATGAACTCAGGAGAGCCGCTGGGCTTCACTGGGGGAAGAGAAGCCAGCCTGATGGAGGGAACGGAGGCAGGCGGAGATGCTCTGCTGTCAGAGAGGCAGTGCTGGGATCCCCACAGATCGATGGGACGAGGCCCTCCCACACCCACGACGCCTGCCGCCCCGGGGGAGGCAGTGACCTACGTGATCCAAGAGGCAGGGCTGACGGGGGTCGGCAGGGCTCTGGGCTAGCACGTCTAGACAGGGTGGGGTCTCCTCCAATTAATCCGAGGATGCTCTGGCAAACTGTGCTTTTTCACTTTATTTTATTTTTGCCCCGAGAGGAAATAGGGAGCCTGTTTTCACCTGTGACCAAATCCATCACCTTAGGATGGGACCGCATGAGCAGCCAGACTGTAGGCCCCACTTCAGGGTCCTGGGCTCACTTCTTGTTTCTATCCTACCGGTGAAGAGCCGAGAGGCCAAGGGAGAGGAAAGGGGTTCAAACAGGAGCACAGAAGGTGCTCCTTGCAGTTCCACCTTGTGAGAGCTCCCTGGACCTCCCGGATCTGGGCCCTGGAGCACCCTGTGGACATCAGGTCCTCGTCTGCAGTGAACAGGGACCCGGGGACACATCTCCATGACTGGGCCCTGCGGTCATTTCCTCCCATCAGCCGCTGTAGGAATTTTATTAAATCTTTCTTACATCTTTGCCGTCTTTACTGCACAATCCAAGTTTTGAGAGAATTTTTTTTTTTTTCCATGCAAGAGGGAGGGAAGAAAAGTACCTTATGCATTAAAAGTGAAGAAATCTGAGGAGCCCCACTTAAGGGTTCTCCTCTTTTCCTCCGGAGCCCCCATCTCTTCCTTCATGGGCAGGAGTAATGCCGTGACGATGGGGCCAGCGATATTTAAAAACATTTTAAAGTTACCAGCGAAAGGGGAAAATGGTACATTTGCACTCGTCTTTCTCCACTTAATGGCATTACCAGCAATGCCGTGTCCCCCTTGGACCATAAATTGAGACATCACTCAACAGTTGTCCTGGCAAATTTCCCCCAAAAAGGCCACTTATGAAGTGACTAATCACATTGGAGGCTAATTTACTGAACATTTACAGCCATGGGGGTGGGAGGGATCAGTAGACGATGAACCCAGGATATGATCATTATATGCCCAGACCGGGGACCCAGGTCTGGCTCATCTTTGCAGACTCTCCAAGGAGACCGGGTCGTTTTTCCTCTCCCATCAGACTGCAGAAATCACTGCATGGTTGAGCAACGCCAACATATTCCATGGTAGAGTCTGGTCTTTCTGGTCTGGAATGGACATTAACCTCCCCCCAGGCAGCTGTAGTAAGAGCACTGGGGTCCACCCGAGGTCGGAGAGGAAATGAAGATTATACGTGTAATGTAATATTCATTTCCCCGAATTTGGATCGCCCAGTGACTAAAGCAGGGAAATCTTCCTTTTAAATCCCACCCGGAGCCTCCTCATGTTTCAGAGCTCACCGTCTGAGCCACACTTTTCCCCACATACTTTCTGCTCCTGGAAAGTAGCTTGGCTACAGGGAAAGCTGTTACCACTCATGTTCTTCTGGAAGTTTATTTCATAAAGTAATAGACCTTTACTTTAAAAGTGCACTGTGGAAGGCAGTGGACTCCCCCCACCTCCCACCTCTGAGGGTCCCAAGTAGTCATAGAGGCTGGCATTCTGCCCTGTGTCTCCTACCCACCTTCTGTGCCCATGTGGTCTTCTCCCCCAGGCTGGACTTGGTCAGATGGCGGCTCTCAGTTCAGTCACTCAGTCGTCCAACTCTGCGACCCCACGGACTGCTGCACACCAGACCTCCCTGTCCATCACCAACTCCCAGAGTTTACTCAAACTCATGTCCATCAAGTCAGTGAGGCCATCCAACCGTCTCATTCTCTGTCATTCCCTTCTCCTCCCACCTTCAATCTTTCCCAGCATCAGGGTCATTTCCAATGAGTTGGTTCTTTGCATCAGGTGGCCAAAATATTGGAGTTTCAGCTTAAGCATCAGTCCTTCCAATGAATATTCAGGACTGATCTCCTTTAGGATGGACTGGTTGGATCTCCTTGCAGTCCAAGGGACTCTCAAGAGTCTTCTCCAACACCACAGTTCAAAAGCATCGATTCTTTGGCACTCAGTTTTCTTTATGGTCCAGCTCTCACATCCATACATGACTACTGGAGAAACTATAGCTTTGACTAGATCAACCTTTGTTGGTAAAGTAATATCTCTGCTTCTTAATATGCTGTCTAGGTTGGTCATAGTTTTTCTTACAAGGAGCAAGCATCTTTTAATTTCATGGCTGCAGTCACCATCTGCAGTGATTTTGGAGCCCCAAAAAATAAAGTTTCTCACTGTTTCTGTTGTTTCCCCATCTATTTGCTATGAAGTGATGGGACTGGATGCCAAGATATTAGTTTTCTGAATGTTTGAGTTTTAAGCCAACTTTTTCACTCTTCTCTTTCACTTTTGTCAAGAGGCTTTTTAGTTCGTTTTTGCTTTCTGCCATAAGGGTGGTGTCATCTGCATATCTGGGGTTATTGATATTTCTCCCGGCAATCTTGATTCCAGCTTGTGCTTCATCCAGCCTGACATTTTGCATAATGTACTCTGCATGTAAGTTAAATAAGCAGGGTGACAATATATAGCCTTGATGTACTCCTTGCCCAATTTGGAACCAGCCTGTTGTTCCATGTCCAGTTCTAACTGTTGCTTCCTGGCCTGCATACAGATTTCTCAAGAGGCAGGTCAGGTGGTCTGGTATTCCCATCTCTTGAATAATTTTCCACAGTTTGTTGTGATCTACAAAGTCAAAGACTTTGGTGTAGTCAGTAAAGCAGAAGTAGATATTTTCTTGGAACTCTCTTGCTTTTTTTGATGATCCAGCAGATGTTGGCAGTTTGATCTCTGGTTCCTCTACAGTAATCCAAATAGGATCTTAGCAAACTCAGTGCTTTTGTTCAATGATTGCATACATCACACCTTTTTATCTCTTGCAAAGTCTTGGAAATACTATACTGTTGGATAGGGGTGCATGCCTGCATGCTCAATCGCTCAGTTGTGTCTGACTCTTTGTGACCCCATGGACTGTAGCCCACCAGGCTCCTCTGTCCAAGGGATTCTCCAGGCAAGAATCCTGGAGTTGGTTGCCATGCCCTCCTCCAGGGGATCTTCCCAGCCTGGGGATCGAACCCAAGCCTCTTATGTCTCCTGTAATGGCAGGCCAGTTCTTTAACCACTAGCACCACCTGAAGCTCTCTTGGATATGAGTATCCACCAACAACTTCAGATTTAAAGGGCTGCAAAGTGAAAGGAGCCCAGTTAGAGAGAGCATCCCCGAGGGTCCAGCCTTTCACCTGAGATGTTCTAACAGGACTGACTGAGAATCCCACATGGTAGGGCATTGGTAAATCAATGACTGTCCCGAGATGACTCAGCAAATCTGAGACACCTTCTAATTTTAATTCCTTGCCCCTGGGTGTTCAGTTTAAACTGAGGGAGAGGGCAGGATGTTCTGTGTGTGAACTCCAGCCACAGAGAAGAGAGAAGGGAAGTGGGGTGTGGGGGAGAGGGGGCGGCCAACGTGCCAGAGTGCCGATGAGTGTCAAGTCACGTCCGCAAGTTCTGCTGCCAAGAAGAATGAAAACACGCAGATGCCTTTATGCAGCAGTGACCGCGTTATGCAAGATGACATAGCAAAACCCCTGTTCTGGTATTAAAAGGTTCTTTGAGTATGATGTTCCTACAAAATGCCTTATCTCAAATGAAGAAAATTCTGAAAGGTGTCTGAAGAATTCAATTGATTATGTGAGCATCACATGCCCTGCTTACCTCCCTTGATTGGAATCCTAACCTGGTTTTCTAAGAGTGTTCCCTAAGCTCTTCTACAGAAGCTCATCACACAGTTCTCCCTCTTATATAAAGTAAAAAAGAAGATTCCTAAGTATGATAAAAATGAAGGTTAACAGTATACCCCTGAACATGGGAATTAGTAGAATCAGACAAATGCATGCATGAATGTGTAACTGTATTTATGGTAGGCAGCAAGAAGGGAATGTTTGTACTCTATCTTAAAAGAAATGATTTTATTCAGCAAAAACAGTTGTGAAAGGTGTGATAATGAGTAAATTCCTGTGACTCTCAGAGTCTAGGAGAGAAGCACAGATGTCTGCAAAGAACAGTGAGGTATGACAGAAGGGTTTATCTCCTGTGAGAGTGCAGAAAAGGGGACACAGAGAGCATGGTTTATTGACACTCTGTTTTAATTTAAACCATAACTGTGACATAGTGCTGATTTATCAAATGTGAACAAATCAAATACTTATTGATTGATTATACCAAAGTCACTTCTAACAGTCATGTGATCAGTCCACAGAATGGGCTCTGCTGATTTTTAGTCTGGTCTCTGTCATTTCTGGGGCTTCCCTGGTGGCTCAGATGGTAAAGCATCTGCCTGCAGTGGTTCGATCCCTGGATCAGGAAGATCCCCTGGAGAAGGGAACGGCTACCCACTATAGTACTCTTGCCCAGAGAATCCTATGGACAGGGGAGCCTGGCGGGCTACAGTCCATGGGGGGGCAAGGAGTTGGGCACGGCTGAGTGACTGACACGGCCATTTCTAGCCTGTGTGACCAGGGGCAGCTTACTTTACCTCTTTTTGTCGCAGTTTTCCCATCTTTACAATGGAAACGGTAACAGCGCCTGTCCCACATGGTTCTCCTGAGCATTAGGGGAGTTTATGTAGGAAGGAGCTTGGGACAGACTCAATGGATTAGTTATTACTGCAAGATAATGTATATTATCTCAACATAATGTGTAATGAATATTCTTCTGGTTTGGATTTGCAAGAGAACAGTGATACCCACAACTGATAAAACTTGGTTGAGATTCTAAATATTGATTCTGGATATCATTGAATCTGAAGAGAGTCTTGGGATTATATGCAGAGGAATCTTTTGTATAATGATAATGAACACACACAGAATCATGGGGGAGCCCTGGGAGATCACGGGAAGGTCATGTTGGGACTTGCTCTTGTCTGAGGGATGGACCATTAGCCTAATTGTTAAAAAGCCCCTTTCTCTCCCTTCCTTCTCCCTCTTCTTAGGGGAAGATCCCTTGGAGAAGGGAATGGCAACCGACTCCAGTATTGTTGCCCGGAGAATCCCATGGACACAGGAGCCTGGGGGGCTACAGTCCACAGGGTCACAGAGGAGTCAGACTTGACTTAGCGACTAAACAACAACAACTTGACAAGAGAAAAAAAAAAGAAAGATTTTCATCATTCTAGATAACTAGGGTCGAAGTGATTTGAGAATGTCATTCTCAAATTTTAATTCAGAGAGAAACGATGTGCGATAATATTTCTTGGGAATTTCAAGGCCAGCTGGAATGTGGTGTGTCGCTCTGCTTTATCATACCATCAGTCTCTGAACTTCATCTTCGTATTTTATCTGCATGAAGGCTTTTACTTCTTAAAGGGTAATGGTCCTGATTGGAGATTTATAAGCTGGGAAGACTTAGGTTCTCTCCAAAACAGACACGAGGAGCTGAACTATTGAGGGCGGATCGAGTTTAAGTGCTTCCAGTGTTTATTTGAGTATAACAGGTCCACTTTTGGTGCGTTTACCTAATGGCATTGCAGAGAAAGAGAAGGAAGTTTATAGCAGAGAGAAATCTTACCTATTGAGGGATTTGTGTGACAGGCAGTCACTGAATCAGACAAAATAAATTAACAGGAATTTAATTAGCTTGTATCACTCTTGTCAAAACTGACAACTCAAACATGGAGAAAAGATCATGTTTTCTCCAGAGAATGTCTTATTTCTTTTTTTTTTCCCCTCTTCTGAGAAGGAACTTAGACTTCTACAACTATTTTTTTAGATTGCATGTGGATTGCTGTTTTCCCCATTTCAGGATGATTCAAGAGTTAAGTCATGAGTGATGGGGGGCTTTCTCCCCACTCCCCACCTGGGGTCCATAGTGTTGCTAGTCTGCTTCTATGTGATCTAGCTGCGTGGTTTTCTCTCAGGCCCAGGTCTTTCTCAGAAACCCTTACTGAGTTTCTGAGTAAGAACAGAAGGCCAGGCTCTGTCTGCTGACTCGGCTGTGGCCACAACTCCAGCTGCCTGCTGGTGCACTGAGCCCACCAGACAGTATTGGCAACATGACTCGTGAGCAGGTCCTTACAGCCAGCCAGTCACTTGGGCACTGTACATCCTTGGGGCCACTCAGGGAAACTGCCCCCTTGCCCACCTCACTGCTGCTGCATTAACAGCAGACCTTGGCGCTACCTTCAGGAAATGGCCCATCAGTGCTGAAATCACATATATCATCTGGACTCAGAGATGAACTACTCAGGAGAAGCATCATTATTTGCATCCATCCAGCCTCTACAGAAAGAAAAGATACATTTTGTTTTTACTTCCTCAATAATCCATTAATGTACATAATCAAAATACTCCACAATCAATGATTCTCTGCTAGGGGTGCACTTGTTCTCCTCTCCCAGGGGACATCTGACAACATACAGAGCCATTTTGGGGCTCTCTGGTGGTTCAGCTGTAAAGAATCCACCTGCCAATGCAGGAGACATGGGTTTGATTCCTGGGTTTGGGAAGAACCCCTGGAGGAGGAAATGGCAACCCACTCCAGCATCCCTGCCTGGAGAATCCCATGGACGGAGGAGCCTGTTGCAGTTCATGGGGTCACAAAGATCTGGACCCGACTGAGCAGCACAAGAGAGAGACATTGTTGGTCCCAGATGTGCCAGGAAGGCTGCTGCTGACAGCCCCTGGGGGGAGGCCACGGATGCTGTGAGGCACTCCGCAGCGCACAGGTCAGCTTCCACGACAGAGAAGGATGCCATGGCCCAAACAGCCATGGTGATGAGATTTCTGAAAGCCTGGCACAAGTGAAAGCATCACACGGTATTCAAGGTGTAAAACCTAGAGAAAAATTCAGATCTCAGGCGACTTATTTATTATTTATTATTCTTTTGTTGCTTACGTTGTTTGCTATTCTCACTCTCTAAGTCGTGTTTGACTCTCTGTGACCCCATGGGCTGCTGCATGCCTGGCTTTCCTGTCCTTTACCATCTCCCAGAGTTTGCTCAAACTCATGTCCACTGAGTTGATGATCCCATCCAACAATCTCATCTTCTGCTGCCCCCTTCTCTTCCTGCCCTCAGTCTTTCCCAGCATCAGGGTATTTTCCAAGGAGCTGGCTCTTCACATCAGGTGGCCAAAGTACTGGAGCTTCAGCACCAGTCCTTCCAATGAATATTCAGGGTTGACTTCCAGACATGGTGTTTCTTACATTAAATCCATCATGGAGAGCACACTTCTTGCATGTATGTTCTTGCTGTACACACAGTTTGGGGCCCACATACCTGGTAGTTAGCTTTGCCTCCCAAGATACCATCAACCCCTCAAGAAAATGCCCAGATACTCAATTTGCTTGTGTCCATCATGAGTCGAACAGAGTCTCAGAGAATCTGGAATCAGCACTTTTGGTCGGAAACAAAACTTGCTTCCAATCATAAGTAAAGCCGTCACAGCTTGTGAAATGTCAGGGGATTCTGGATACTGCCTGTTGGCAAATACCACTGACAGGAAAGGGATCTCGTTCATAAAGTGCAGGGTGGGCTTCGGGGAGAATAGACTGTGCAATAGGAGGAGGGGTGGCATTTTTACCAAAAGTCCTAGAAACACAAAAACTATCTTTTTTTAAATAAAGAAATTATCCATTTTATGGGCAAGAGTAATAATTTTCAACCTAAGAATACAACTAGAATGTGTATTTTCTCTAACAAAGTGGCATATGTTTTCTCCCACTTTCTCATCTCTATTTTTTTTAATCTTTCTCCCCTTTATGGAGAAATATGGATTGAGCATTTACTTAGCGATTAGGACTTCATGGCAAAACTTTCAAAGCTGTGCTGGGCAGAGAGTCAAAACCTGCATTTGGTGGTGAGGTTTTAAGTGCCCACAATGAACAGGAGTCTGTACAGTTTTCCTGTGCCACTCTGGGTGGCTTTCATGCCATTTCTAGAAACAAAAGGATGACTATGGGGGACTCGTCTCTAGAACCTGTCTGAGAGAATTTTGCTCTCAGATTTTATTAGAATTTCCATTATTTTGAGACACCCTCACTTGGGTGGCAATTATGTGGAAAACAGTAGCAAATGCCAAGTAAACGCCAAACCCTGGATACATTTCTAGACAGCGATCGCTGTGTCAGGGTTCTTTTTTTTATTTTTTACACTCCATTTTAATCTTCATTTTCACTCTGAACAAGAGAATAAACTAGCATGGGCTTCATACTTTTGCTTATATTTTTGTCAGTGGCTGGACTCTCTTGCTGACCTGCTTGTGTTTTATCTACACTCTGGCTTAGCCACCAAAGATGTTGAATCCACCGGGGTTGTTTTTGTTTATATTAAAAACATGTCTGGCTTCATCACTTAAAAATGATGTGTTCTTGAAATGCAAAGTAATGTTGAGGCAGGTGGAGGTAGCCAGCCTGCAGAAAAAAACTGTGAAGTGAGAAAAGTTTCACTTGATATTTTTTTTCCTATGTTTGCCACTTGACTCTAGAGATCTTTGAAGTTGTTGTGATCTTGAGTGACAAAAGATCATTTGTCCAAACTTCTCAATTAGTTAAGTGAGGAAACTGAGGTCCAAACCTGCCTAAGGATACCAGAGATGAGCAGCAAGACTGCGATTACATGACAGGTTCTCTAACTCCTCTAGGAGCTGTGAAAGTGGAGGGCGATGACGGTTTCTTTGGTATGCACTTGAAAATAATGCATTTATCGCAAAGGAAGTCCTATTAGTCTAAGACATTGCGACTCAGATAGATGAGTGCTGGCCCCTTCCCGCTCTGCAAAATTCACACCCCTCACTTGATCAGCTCTTGGCACTGCTCCTCCTGAAAAGCAGGAGCTCATAGGAATCTGCTTGTTACTACATTTGCCTGAAAACATCTCATTAATTTACCCAATATTAGCCCTATCTGTGTTTGGTGCCGGGCACAACCTATAGAGCAGTGAGCAAAACAGAGAGGGATCCGTTTTCCAGGAGGGATCTGTCAGAAGCACGTGTCTGTGCCAGTGGATCACTGAGCTGTGGACTTACTTTTCTTTAGGGGCTCAGATTTGATTGTAAGAACATAGGCGTTTCTCCATTTGTTTCAGATTTTCTCCTGCTGTCAAACATACATTTTATTTTCTTCATTTGTATTTATTTATATGCATGTTTTATTTAAAGTGACCAAATTTCAGCCTCAGATTTCTCATAGAACCCGCAGATAGCTCGCTATCAGTAGACTGCATTGTGTCTCATAAACTAGCCTTTTTATCATGAGTTTGAGACGGAGAATAAAGAAGGAGCAGGGGGGCCGGGGGATGGAGGCATACGAGTATGATCCACCCCCGTCCACACAGCGCGGCAACCACGCACCACACTGCGGAGCTCAGCACAATGGTAATCTCGCTGATAAAGTCTTTATGAATTCAAAACTGAACCAAGGTCTCCTTCATAACAAGAGTATCTCAACGTGCCCCCAGTCCGGGTATCTGAATGGCTTCCCAGCTGTGCATTGTAGCTGATGTAACATAGTTGCCAGGAGTCTCTGTCTTCTCAAGGCTGTTGCACAGAAAGTCCACGCATTTTGGGAGGCAGCCACCTCCAGAGATTGCAGCAGTGGCAGGCAGATGTCAATTTTAACCAAACATCTTTTTAAGTTTACACAACGGGTAGCCTGTTTACCGAGATGCTCACCATTCTCGCTGCCCTTCATTCCCGATGGTTCAGGATTCCCTTCTGGGCTTGCCAGCCACTGCTGGTTGGCAGCTGCTCCCAGGAAGGGAAAACGCCTGGTAAAATGTGTTCCTGTGGGATATTTGAAGACTTGCAAGAAGAAGCATCCAGGCAAATCAGGTTTATTTCTCTTGATAGAAACGGAGTCTTCTCGTTCTCTCTCTAATCATTTTCATTTGTTGTGATTGTCCAGTTGCCAAGTCATGTCCAGCTCTTTGCCGCCCTGTAAACTGCAGTGGCACCAGGCTCCTGTGTCCTGCACTATCTCCCAGAGTTTGCTCAGATTCACGTCCACTGAGTCAGTGATGCTATCTAACCATTTCATACTGCCCCCTTCTTTTGCCTTCAACCTTTGCCAGCGTCAGGGTCTTTTCTAATGAGTCGGCTCTTCGCATCAGATGGCCAAAATATTGGAGTTGCAGCTTTTGCATCAGTCCTTCCCGTGAATATTCAGGGTTGATTTCCTCTAGGATGGACTGGTTGGATCTCCTTGCTGTCCAAGGGACTCTCAAGAGTCTTCTCCAGTGCAATTTGTACTCTGTTCACGCAAATCTTGTTTTCTTGTTTCTTTGTTTATGTTCAGCTTAAAATAAAGGGAAGAATCTTCCTATTGCCAATGCCTAAACCCCTTCCTGGCATTTAATATTTGTAGAATGAAGGAGTATATGAATTAATTTGGGGGGATAATAGGTAATTTAGCCTCAGTTTACGGCATAGTGTCCCAAGTCACTTCTTTACGGTATTAGTATCAGCAGTAACTGTGAAAATGGAAAAGAACCTTCATACCATTTTCCCCTAAGATGGCTCAATTGTTGGATAACAAAGAACAAGTTTGAAGATCCCATAAACAAGTCAAAGGAAAATGTATTAATGTTTTTGACCATTTGGCATATTTTAAATCACACTTTCCTTCTTTTTAACAATAAGAATGATGTAAAACACATGTATAATATTTATTTAACATTTTCTACCATGTAAGCAGTTGAATATTTAGAAAGTAATTAAGTTAAATATTTGAACAGTTTATATAAGTGAAGTTATTCAAGTGTGGCTCTAGGCGTTCTGATTATAATAAAATACCTTTTGGGGTGGAGGAGAAGCACATTTTACAGTTAACTGTAGACCTGGCTCTATTAACTTTTCAACTATATAAGCTTCTCCATTAAGATTAAAACAAAAGATTGGTTTAATTTTCATAGAAGAATGGTATGAACATGTCAGCTTTTGTGAGTCACATTTCTTTATTTTCCTTCCTTTTAAATGATTGACGGTAGCTTTGAATTTCATAATGAGATGGTGAGCGTTAGATAGTCTCCAATTACTCAGCTGCAGATAAATCTAGGTGTTGCTATGAAGATACTTTCTAGACGTGATAAAGTCTACAGGTAGCTGACTTTAGGTAAGAGGGATTAACCCTGGATAGTCTGGGTGGGCCTGATTCTATCAGTTGCATGACTGTGAGAGCAGAACTGAGATGGCCCAGAGGAATAAAAAATACTGCCGGGATGACAGCTTCATCTGTACCTGTGGGTCCAGCCTGTGCTTCCTCAGGGCCCGCTCTGTGAATTTCAGCCTTGCCTCGCCAGCCTCACAAACACGTCAGCTACTTCCCAGCAATAAGTCTCCTAACATCTACCTCCTGTTCTGTTTCTCTAGTTAAATCCTGACTGATTCGCATGAAGTTATAAAGATGCTCTGTTGTGCTTTCTAGTTAGTTTTTAATATTAAAGTTTTGTTTTTTTTTTTTAACTCAAATCACTCCTAATAGTCAAAGATACACGATACTTAATTTCTCAAAAGGTGTTTGGTTAGAAGGAACCCTAGAGCTAATTATTTAGCAACATGAATAATTTCAACCTAAATTCAACCTAAATTATTTGTTATTCAAGGCTCGGGTCTTTATATATTGCAGCAAATGTATGTTACTTATCTATTTCTGTATAGCTTATTGGGCTTTCCTGGAGGTTCTGTAGTAAAGAATTAGCTGGCCAATGCAGGAGATGAGGGTTTGATCCCTGGGCAGGGAAGATCCTCTGGAGAAGGAAGTGGCACCCCACTACAGTATTCTTGCCTGGGAAATCCCACGGACAGAGGAGCCTGGTGGGCTGCAGTCCATGGGGTTGCAGAGTCAGACATGACTTAGCAACCAAACAACAGCAATTTCACGTATTACCCCAAAACTTAAGTCGCTTAAAGTGACACGCATTCATGATCTCACAGTTGCTGTGGGTCAGGGGTCCAGACCTGGCCAGCTGGGTTCTGTGCTTCAGGGTTGGTCCTGGGCTGGAATCAAGGCATCGGTTGAAACTGGGGTCTCGTCTCAAAGCTAAACTGGGGAGAGATCCACTTCCACACTCACAGTTTGTTAGGGGGAATCAGTCCCTCATTGGTTGGTAGAGGGAGAGCCTCAGCTCCTTGCTGGCTTTTTAAATGGACTCTGACCTCAGTTCTATGCCGTGTGGTCCTGGCAGCTTGGTTCATCCTAGGTGGTGGGGAGAGGCTTGTACTGGCACAGCGGGCTTTGGTAACATACTTGCAGAGGTAACATTCCCACTGCTTCTGGCACCTTCTGTTCCTCAGAAGCAAGTCGCTCGGCCCAGCCCCCACCAAAGGGAGGAGGAGGGAAAAGGGGGTGCGGAGCAGGAGGTGAGGCTGCCGAGGCGCTAGCCTGGAAGACTGGCCGCTGCACCAAGTTTCCCGAAAACGGGGCTCTTTCGAGTAATGTCCATTAGAGGAAGCCCTGAGATGTGCAGTGAGAGTGGAGAGAAGTCAGTCTCTGAGAAGGGGAAGAGACCGTGGTCCGGGCCACGACATTTCCGTGTCCCTGATGCTTCTCGCTTTAACTGTGAGGATAGAAGCAGACTTCTCATAACGTGTGTCTCACGGCCCGATGCTCAGCCCTCTCCACCTTCCTCTATGGTTCCTAAAGGCACAGCAATAAAAAACAACTCAATGTCTGTGGTCAAAGCCAGAGCCAAAAGCTATATTTAAATGATTGTACCCACAAGCACTCGGTAAAGTAAGAGGGGAGAGAGGGAGGATCAAGGAGCTAGAAATCTGGATAAATCCACAGTAATTTGAACTAATCAATAAAGCCAAGTAGAGCGTGTTGGCAAAAGGCAAAGTGTTAGGGTGACGAGGAGGAAGCAGAGCAGATGGGGGCTGGAAATATTTGCCCCAGGCCCCTGGATGTTGCCTAAGCACTATTTCAAAAGGTGCCAACGGTGGAGAATTCCTCTGGGGAAATTCTTGTGCTGGGAAGAAGGCTGTCTTATTGTTTGTGAAAAACGCCTTCTCGGTTCAGGTCACAACACAGCCGTTCTGATGAAACTGGTTCGCAGAAGGTAATCCATGTCAACCCACTTCCTTCTTGGAATTACAGCGTCTCTGAGTTACACGAAAATCTGAATACCATGCAGTTCACCCTCTACCCCAGTGCAAGAGTCTTTCCTGCGTGTTGGTTGAAGGTCACTTGTATCTCCTTGAACCCTCCAGTGGTAGGGAGTTCACTGAGTCAACAGTAGACTCAGAGCACTGAGGCGATGTTCAGCTCATGTGGAGTGGACATCGGCCCTCCTGTCAGATCTATTACTTGGCTCTAAATTGGCTCTCAAAAAAGAAAAATAAATAAATACATTGGATCTCAGAGGGAGCACAAAAGCAGACTATTCTCTAGCCAGTGTCATGGATTACCACATACTGCAAAGAACTGTGCACATTTTTCAGTCTTCCTCTGCAGCCTCTGTGTCTTCTATGATACACTCTGTTTTTCTTTGTATGTCCCACCTTCCCACAACTCTTTCCTCTCTATTGGAAGTTCCTTTTAGTAAGTTCTAATTTGCTGTGGTTCAGCTTGAAGCATGACCATCTGATTTGGAGATATCATTCCTGGGTGTAAAAATCATCAGGGGACTCTTCTTACGTGGTATAAACAATAATAATGTTAGGGTTGGGTCAGTCGATCTTATATTGTTGGCTCATTTAAATTTCTGAACAAAGAAAATTCTCCCCAAAGGAAAGGAAACATTCTTCCCTTCCTTCTTTCTTTCTTTCTTTCAACTAGACCATGAAGGAAAAAAAGGAGACAAGAGAATGGACTTACGTATGTTATTTTCTGCTCTGTGTTGGACTCTTTTCCGGAGCTTCATAGGCATTATCTCAGTTTCTACTTCCTCAAACTCTAGAAAATATTTCTGATTTCCATCCTACAGATGAGAAGACTGAGGCTCAGAGAATTCAAGTAGGTTGTTGATATTTACATAGCTACTAAAGAGTAGACCTTGGAGTGACATCAGCTGGATTTAAACCGAAAGCTTTTCCTCTGATAAACAAAGCCAGACAACCTTCACAGACCATAATTAAGTCTCAAAAGAGTTTAGAGAGGACCTATGTCAAACCTAGTCATGTTACAGTTAAAGGGGTTTACATTCTCTCTCAAGATCTAACTCGTCTAAACTGACCTAAGTTCGTGGCAAGGCAAGGGCTGGAAACCAGGTTCCCTCCATAGAACTCTTTCCATCATATTGTGGTTGTGTAATTGAATAACAGGAAAACTATTTTGGGTTTATCTCCATGTGATTTCCTTTCTTTGGTTTTGATTTATCATTCCAAGATTGATGAGAGTGTATTAAATCTTTGTGTCAGTTATGGTGGTAAGGGCCCTGTTCACATTTATGTCATCGGCAAATTAGGTAATTATGCCACTATAGCAAACACCCACCTATATACATTATACATTTATTTAGTCCGAATCAGTAACAAAGCTTTTGAAAACCCAGAAGTAGAAGAACGTTGTAACAGATTATTGCAGAATCCCTTGTGGAGTGGTAAGAAGTCCTTAGTCAGCACTCTTAAGACATAACTTTTCAGCCAAGTTTGACTACACTCAACATTAGCCATCTCCTGCTGCCTTATCTACGACTAACTTAAAAAAAAACAGTGGCTAAGACTTTGCCAGAGTCAGTACAAACCATTGCCATTGTTTCTTCAGACCACACCAGCCTCGGGGTGTGAGCTGGGTCACATTTACATAAAAATCACGTATGCCCTCCTACAGAGGATGCGAGCTGTGGTCCCCAGCAAATATCCAATACATTCTAACTCTTTCCAGGAATGTTTAGGGGGCTCTCACTGGGTCTTGAATGCTGTTAGCAATTGCAAGTTAGTCACCCTGCCCTCCCCTCCCCTCCTGACCCAGACGCTTCTGGTGCGTGCGGCCCAGCCATCCAGGGCTTGCTGAGCTGCTGCCTGGATCCCTCCATTGATATGGCCTCTGTACCTGCAGACACTTAGGCACTTCCTCTTGAGGTTGATTTAAGGTTCAAAGCCACTTCAGAGGAACTACCTGCCAGAATTGCAGATACTTCTGATGTATCAGCTTCTGCAATACATCGTCAGCACTAAGCAAGACCGTCCTGGAGGTCAAGGCATTGCTGGAGCACAGGCTGTACCCACACATCCGAATTTATCTACAGCCTTAGCATCTCCCAGCAGGAGAAAGTAGAAAGCCTCCCCTCTCGCCCCACTGGTATTTCAGTGTAGCCACTTGAGTGTTTCTATAATTTCTCAAGGACCTTATGCAAAGAGCTGTTTCAAACTCTGTTTTTAAAGCCTACATCTTTTAACCCCCAGAGTTGCACATACAATCACTATAACCATTTATCAAATAACATTTGGAGGTATAATCTGACCTTTTCCTTTGTAAGCCTCCACGTGTGGCTCAGAATATTGCAGTAAGAAAAAAATCTTCCCCGGAAGATGTCCCTCTGTTGCCCCATGGACAAGTATCTACTGAGTCACTGAATAAAAATAGACATGCTTCTGAATGTGATAGTAATTATTTTGTTTATTAATGGAAAAGGGAAGCTTTCATTGGAACAAGCCATATCTTAGCTGATGCTGTTATATACTGATCATTGGATTAGGGTCTGAGGTTCATATGAGAGATACCTGCAGGGCAGGTGGGGGTACTGTCATGATGTCACAGCCAAGCCAGGGGAAGTGAGAGAGGGGGCTGGGAGGAGACTTCCTGTGAGCTGGCTTGAGGAGAAATCCTACATTTCCTTTCTTTTTGACACTGTGATTTTCTTATGGCAGACTGAAGCCTTACTAATTTCCTGTTCCGTGGGACAACCTCGTGTCCGCTGTGCTTCAGAAAGCAAAAGTGTCAGGAAGCAGCCAACGAGAGAGGCAGCTGCATCAATAGTGTTGAAATGGCTATGGTCCCGGAAGCCTGGGACAGTGGTCTAGAGTCAGAAGTAAGAAACAACCATCGGGGCAACCCCGATGAAGGACACTCTGCAGTTCTTCCAAAGGCCCTGGGCCTGCCAAAGTCATGTAGATTGGGGGCTCAGATTTTTGTTATTTATTTATTAAAGGAGAATGTAAGCCTGGAGGGTGGAGAACTTGGTACAAGTCGAGTTATACAATTTTTCCATTATTTACTAGTTTCAAGATACTATCGAAATAGCAAATCAGTTTAGTCTGGCATGGCAATGACTGAATTGGCTCTCTCCCCATGGCTCTCTCACGCTGGCTGAATCACCTCTACCCATATTTCTTGCATTTGTAATTACTGTCACTTCTGTTTCCAAAGAAGATGTAAAAGGCGTATAATTAAAAGCACGCATACCATAGACTCATCAAAATTAAAGAGTCAGTTAATGAATAGCAATAGGAAATATATAGATCACCCCCCCAAATAAAGTATTGCCCCTGAGCTGAAATTTATCACTTTGTCAGATAAAGCAACAAAGAGAAGCGTTTCGTAGCAAGTGCTGGTTACAGATCAGACAGCTCTCCAGGACGGACACACTCCTTTGTGACGCTAAGCCAGTGAAGGACTCGTCATAGGAGAAATTATTAATACATGGTATTGAATAATGAGGTGGGCAAATACATAGAGATGTCTGTCTCTACACAGATATATGTAGATACAGATATGTGCTGTTATATATAGAATATATTAGTATTACATATGTGCTTGTGCTGAGTCTCTTCAGTCAGTCATGTCCGACTGCATGATGCTATAGGCTGCAGCCCGCCAGGCTCCTCTGTCCGTGGGATTCTCCAGACAAGAGTACCGGCGTGGGACGCAGTGCCCTCCTCCAGGGGACCTTCCTGACCCAGGGATCAAACCCACGTCTTACAACTCCTGCATTGGCAAGTGGTTCTTTAGCACTAGTGTGACCTGGGGAGCCCCAGGATTTTATATATATACATATAATATATGTGTGTATATATATGTATATACACACATCAGTTCAGTTCAGTTCAGTTGCTCAGTCATGTCTGACTCTTTGCAACCCCATGAATCGCAGCACGCCAGGCCTCCCTGTCCATCACCAACTCCCAGAGTTCACTCAGACTCATGTCCATCGAGTCAGTGATGCCATCCAGCCATCTCATCCTCTGTCGTCCCCTTCTCCTCCTGCCCCCAATCCCTCCCGGCATCAGAGTCTTTTCCAATGAGTCAACTCTTCGCATGAGGTGGCCAAAGTACTGGAGTTTCAGCTTTAGCATCGTTCCTTCCAAAGAAATCCCAGGGCTGATCTCCTTCAGAATGGCCTGGTTGGATCTCCTTGCAGTCCAAGGGACTCTCAAGAGTCTTCTCCAGCACCACAGTTCAAAAGCATCAATTCTTCGGTGCTCAGCCTTCTTCACAGTCCAACTCTCACATCCATACATGACCACAGGAAAAACCATAGCCTTGACTAGACGGACCTTTGTTGGCAAAGTAATGTCTCTGCTTTTCAATATGCTATCTAGGTTGGTCATAACTTCCCTTGCAAGGAGTAAGCCTCTTTTAATTTCATGGCTGCAGTCACCATCTGCAGTGATTCTGGAACCCAAAAAAATAAAGTCTCACAATGTTTTCACTGTTTCCCCATCTATTTCCCATGAAGTGATGGGACCGGATGCCAGGATCTTTGTTTTCTGAATGTTGAGCTTTAAGCCAACTTTTTCACTCTCCACTTTCACTTTCATCAAGAGGCTTTAGAGTTCCTCTTCACTTTCTGCCATAAGGGTGGTGTCATCTGCATATCTGAGGTTATTGATATTTCTCCCGGCAATCTTGATTCCAGCTTGTGTTTCTTCCAGCCCAGCGTTTCTCATGATGTACTCTGCATATAAGTTAAATAAGCAGGGTGACAATATATAGCCTTGACGTACTCCTTTTCCTATTTGGAAGCAGTCTGTTGTTCCATGTCCAGTTCTAACTGTTGTTTCCTGACCTGCATACAGATTTCTCAAGAGGCAGGTCAGGTGGTCTGGAATTCCCATCTATTTCAGAATTTTCCACAGTTTATTGTGATCCACACAGTCAAAGGCTTTGGCATAGTCAATAAAGCAAAAATTGATGTTTTTCTGGAACTCTCATGCTTTTTCCATGATCCAGCAGATGTTGGCAATTTGATCTCTGGTTCCTCTGCCTTTTCTAAAACCAGCTTGAACATCAGGAAGTTCACGGTTCATGTATTGCTGAAGCCTGGCTTGGAGAATTTTGAGCATTACTTTAGTAGCATGTGAGATGAGTGCAACTGTGCAGTACTTTGAGCATTCTTTGGCATTGCCTTTCTTTGGGATTGGAATGAAAACTGACCTTTTCCAGTCCTGTGGCCACTGCTGAGTTTTCCAAATTTGCTGGCATATTGAGTGCAGCACTTTCACAGCATCATCTTTCAGGATTTGGAATAGCTCAACTGGAATTCCTTCACCTCCACTAGCTTTGTTCTTAGTGATGCTTTCTAAGGCTCACTTGACTTCACATTCCAGGATATCTGGCTCTAGGTCAACGATCACTTCGTCATGATTATCTGGGTCATGAAGATCTTTTTGTACAGTTCTTCTGTGTATTCTTGCCACCTCTTCTTAATATCTTCTGCTTTTGTTAGGTCCATACTATTTCTGTCCTTTATCGAGCCCATCTTTGCATGAAATGTTCCCTTGGTATCTCTAATTTTCTTGAAGAGATCTCTAGTCTTTCCCATTCTGTTGTTTTCCTCTATTTCTTTGCATTGATTGCTGAAGAAGGCTTTCTTATCTCTTCTTGCTATTCTTTGGAACTCGGCATTCAGATGCTTATATCTGTCCTTTTCTCCTTTGCTTTTTGCTTCTCTTCTTTTCACAGCTATTTGTAAGGCCTCCCCAGACAGCCATTTTCCTTTTTTGCATTTCTTTTCCATGGGGATGGTCTTGATCCCTGTCTCCTGTACAATGTCACGAACCTCATTCCATAGTTCATCAGGCACTCTATCTATCAGATCTAGGCCCTTAAATCTATTTCTCACTTCCACTGTACAATCATAAGGGATTTGATTTAGGTCATACCTGAATGGTCTAGTGGTTTTCCCTACTTTCTTCAATTGAAGTCTGAATTTGGCAATAAGGAGTTCATGGTCTGAGCCACAGTCAGCTCCAGGTCTTGTTTTTGTTGACTATATAGAGCTTCTCCATCTTTTGCAAACTATAAGAGGGCACTTCTGTAAGATCTGAAAACCTAGAACAACAGGAAAGGTTTTTTATTATCTGATTTGATACAGAGGCTTCCAGATCTAGGGTGTAGATGATGGACCTACCCCTTATGTTAGATTTTCAGCAGGGCTTTTTTTTTTTTTTTTTAATTTTATTTTATTTTATTTTTAAACTTTACATAATTGTATTAGTTTTGCCAAATATCAACATGAATCCACCACAGGTATACATGGGTTCCCCATCCTGGACCCTCCTCCCTCCTCCCTCCCCATTCCATCCCTCTGGGTCGTCCCAGTGCACCAGCCCCAAGCATCCAGTATCGTGCATCAAACCTGGACTGGCAACTCGTTTCATACATGATATTTTACATGTTTCAATGCCATTCTCCCAAATCTTCCCACCCTCTCCCTCTCTCACAGAGTCCATAAGACTGTTCTATACATCAGTGTCTCTTTTGCTGTCTCGTACACAAGGTTATTGTTACCATCTTTCTAAATTCCATATATATGCGTTAGTATACTGTATTGGTGTTTTTCTTTCTGGCTTAAACTGAGATTTCCGAACGTCACTCCTCATTCAGATGTGCTGAACCTGGTGCTTTGTGGTTGGGGGGTCAAGAATGAACTCAGCTCGGTGCTCTGGGATGACCTAGAGGGATGGGGTGGGGGGTTGGAGGGGAAATCCAAGAGGGAGGGGATATATGTAGACGTTTAGCTGATTCACTCCATTGTCCAGCAGAAACTACCATGACATTTAAAGCAATTATACTCAAGAAATAAAATCAATGAGTCTGTGAAGCACCCCTGGATGCTTCTGACGGCCTCTGAGTGGGCAGGAGATTGGGACCACTGTCTTGGATTATTACTCTCAAGTATCAATTGCTTCTACCTAAATTTTGACCAGATGTGAACAGATAATGAACAAAAACTGAGGCCAAGAGATTGAGAGAATGTTTTATAATTCCTTATAAAATAGCATGTTCTGTGCTTTCCTTCGTAGGTACCCTATAGATATTGACTAATTCATAATGCACGTCGTTAAGAAGATACTGTCAGGCCACAGCCCCTGTGTGTGACAGCAGCTTCTCGCCAGCCATCTGTCTTACACATGGGCGTGTATGTGTGTTGATGCTACTTTCTCTGTTCATCCTGCCTGGTGACCTCTGATGAGCTAGAGGAGTGGCGTGTGGGGCAGGGAAGGAGGCTAAGAGGGAGGGGATAGATGTATAATTATGGCTCATTTGCGTGGTTGTACGGCAGAAACCAACACAACATTGTAAAGCAATTTTCCTCCAGTTAAAAAATAAATTAAAAAAAGATACTGTCATAAGGCACGTATCAGAGAGATTAAAGCCCATTTTGCTTACTCTACAACCACTATCAAAAATCCAAACCAGTCCCACATGTTGTGGGACATTACAGACCCAAATGTCCTTTCATACCCTCTGCAACTGAGAGCTTGCGATTCCTTCAGAACAGCAATCGGTGCTAGACATGTAGGCTACACACCGGCCCTGCGGTCAGCAGATCATCAGGTTTATCCATGGCTAGCTCTTGAGCTGCTTTCAGGTCATGAATAGTGTGACTTTATTACCTGCCAAAGCTTTACATTCATCATTCCGAGCGTAGCCCAGATGTCAGCAAGATCAGACAATGTTTGTGGCTTCAGCTAAGGTTAAAGAGAGGCAAAGATTCTTAGGGTGATGATGCCAAGGAATGAATCAATAGTCAGGGGTAACCCAAGTTCCAGCTTGTTAACCACTATGTGGTTCAGCTGTATTTTATTCCTGAGTAGATTTTTGAGAGTGAGCTCATTAGTCCAGGTGCCCAAGAGCACCGCAGTCCAAGTTCAAAACGTGTTTCATTTAGATAGGTTTTGTTCTCCAAGAGGTCAGATTCTTAACCGTCTTTGCACTCCTGGATAATGCAAAATGCAAGTGAGAGAGGTCAGAGGAGGTACCTCCCCCACTAGCAAAGTGAAGTCCACGCTCGATGATCAGCGTGGTACCCTTTCATCATCAAGTTTTGGGATGGCACCTGGTGAAGTAGAAACTGGTGCCTGAAAAGGGTATGCTTTGATAAGCAGAACTGTGTCACGTGGACTTTCATGCCTGAGACTTATCCACAGGCAGAGAAACATGGCTCTGATTCAGTTTAACCTAACATATCAGCATTAATCTAAGATTTACTGACTTGGAGCTCAATTTTCAGGTAGAAAGGAATGTAGAAAGAAATTTTGTACGAAGGCTTACATTAGGAAAACCTTTTTACATTAAATTTAGGATTCTAAGTCTGATATAGGCTTCCCCAGTACCTCAGTGGTAAAGAATCCACCTTTAATGCAGGAGATGTGGGTTTGATCCCTGGGTTAGGAAGATCCCCTGGAGGAGGGCATGGCAACCCACTCTAGTACTCTTGCCTGGAGAGTCTCATGGACGGAGAAGCCTGGCAGGCTACAGTCCATAGGGTTGCAAAGAGTTGGACAAAATTGAAGTCTGGATATAAATACTAAGTGGTATAATAAAAGAAACTAAAGAAAAACAAACAAAAAAAGCAACTGAAACATCCTTTCACTCAGGTAATATCTGTAAGTCTACTCTGACCCAGACATGATGTTAGAGACTTGGAATATGCCAGCGAGAACAGAATAAATATAACTTTGTCCCTCCTGGAAATTTAATCTGGAAAATGAGGTGTATATGAAACAAGGTCATTATAGTGTGAAAATGTTTTAATTAGTGGGTTTTAAGACATGACATTGAGATGACATGAGTGAGTCATCAAAATCAGACTCGAGGTTATGGAAGGTTTAGGCTGCACTCTAGAGTTTTGGGCTGGAGTCCATCTGACAGGGTACAAGCTCAGGGAAGAGTTAGGGAGGACAGAAAGGACAAGGGAAGTGTGAACAGTGTTTACAGATGCTGGAAGGAAGGAGAAAGCCTGGGGTCATTCAGACAGCCTGTAGGAACCCAAGGAATCGGTGCTTGACTGCATCTGGAGAGATGTGGAATGAGAGTGGAGACTGTCCAAGGCTGATGCTGAGTGTCTGGTGTGGATGTGCGGGGAAGGTTCGCTTACAGGGAATGGTCAAAGTGTTAGTCGCTCAGTCGTATCTGACTCTCTGCAACACCATGGGTTGTTACCTGCCAAGTTCCCCTGTCTATGGAATTCTCCAGGCAAGGATACTGGAGTGGGTTGTCATTCCCTTCTCCGGGAGATCTTCCTGACCCAGGGATCAAACCCAGGTCTCCTGCATTACAGGCAGATTCTTTACCAACTGAGCCTCCAGGGAAACCCTATAGAGATAGTAGATAGGATGTTAAACACATTGAGTTTGAGGTCTGTGTGTGAAATCCAAACGGAGATGTCACATAATTTCTTGGCCATATGTGTCTTAAACTTGGGGAAAAAATAAAGGCTAAACCCTTTTAGATTTATATATTTATAGATACAGTAGTTATAAACAGCGATGGTGTTTGGAGCATGTGGCTTTATGATATTGGGTAGGGCAAGAGGAGAGAACTCAAAGGCAGAGCAATGTGAAAAGAAGAGGCAGAGGAAGTGAAGGGGATGAAAAGGGCTTGCTCTTTACCTGAACTGTGGATTTCTTGGCAGACAATGACTTCTCGTGCTTTATTTAGGGTTGTTCAGGATTTCTACGGTTGCACAGAACATTTCCTTCTCGTCATTTTTCCTCTGAATCTCCTCTTTCCCCTCTCTTCTCCTTCTTATCTTGACCTCCTGGCTAATTCTCCCTTCCTTTCTCTTTCCACACTCTTTTAATATGGATATAGTATTTGTCTAATAAAATTAAAATTGGAGTGTGCATAGAGACTGAAAAAAAAGAACAACTGCAACGAGTCATATTATAGGGAAACAATTATTCTGAAAAAATAGGACCCACTATTCATCTTTCTTACTATTTCTGATTTTACAAATTCATGGCTATGGCTTGGTATCTGTTTTCTTCTAGTAAAAAAAATCCATCATAGATAGGTGGATCAATTAATTCGATTATATACCTTTTCAGTCCTTTTCTAAACCAGCTGTCATTGTCAGATATGACTGTATTCTAGATACAGATACCATTCTAAATATCTTCTGTTTGTCTCTCCAGACTCTCTCTTTGTTTTTCTTGTTCCTGCCTTTTCCTTAGGGGACTTAGTTTTATAGACCGTGTCAACCAAACTCCCCCGCCCCTGGCTTCCAGTTGGCTTCAGCCAGTGAGCGGGGCTGGCAGCAGGTGGGAGGGTCGGATGAGAATGAGACGGTTAGTTTTCTAGCTCCTTTTCTGCTGGCTTCAAGGTTTCGGAGGCTCCGATTCTCTGCCTAAGGATGTAGCTCTTATTCTCTCTCTCTTCCTATATGAGTCTCCCCGTGTGTAATGCATGTCCAACCCTGTCCTTCAGTCTTGTTGGTGATAAGGGATCTGTGATCTCCCTAGCTATGGGTGCTTATCATGCCTTCTTGGTTTCTATGAATCCTTTGTAAATAGTGTCTTCATGAGACTCTTCTCGGGCACCTTGTTTAAAGGTTCTGTTTTTTTCTGGTACCTTGATGGACAGTGTCTACCTACCCTGAACTGTAGGTTATTTCAAGATAAGAATCATACATTACATATTTTATCTTTATGTCCTTCGTGCCATAAAACAGGACCAGGGCCTTTGGAAGTGTTTCTAGGAAGTGTTTTTGTGTGGTGGGGGTGGCATGCCGAATCTTTTAGTTAAAGCGTGTGGGATCTAGTTCCCTGACCAGGGATCAAACCCAGGCCCCCTGCACTGGGAGAGCAGAGTCTTAGCCACTGGACCCCAGGGAAGTCCCCTAGAAGTGTCTCTAGAAAGTATTTTAAAAGGTTTATTGGAAGAATAAATGTATGAATGAATACTACTTTTAAGATGAGATGAGGAGTAACACAGAAAAAGAGACAAAACAACTTGTGAAATAGGCCTTTGAAAAGCATGCTCTGGCCCCCGTCTAACTTAGCACTAGAGACGGAAGTATGCAGCTGGGGGCTCTCCCTCCTTCGAAAGAAAATTCAGATAAAGTTCCTAGACTGCAATAGCTCCAGGTCTGGAACCAGGCTCTCCCTGTTGCCGTGCACATAGGAACATTAGATGGGAGAACATGGAGACTCGGGAGGCTGCGTTCAAGAGGAACGCCAGCCATAGGGCTCCTTCCTTGAGACGTTAACTCTGCAGTTTGGGATTAGCTCCTGTGGTTTGGCTGGTTACCTGGTTGATGTTTAGCAAGCAGTAACAGACATTTCCCTTTCTTCTCTAGGCAACCCAGTGCCCAAACCAAAACAGCATTGTTCTGCCTAAAGAACAAAATAAAACAGTCAAACGGCACAAGCCCACGGCGGAGCATGTCCATGCGGTATTTCCCACTGAGAATCTTAAGGATTGAGAAACAGCAGGCCAGTTTCGTGTTTCCCTTTCAAAGCCTTCTTGCTGCACACAAAGTAAAATGTCAACCCCCCGAGAGCTGGGTCACTAAGAGAGCTGCACACGTCGGAATAGACGTCCAGGCAGGAGGTGGAGGGCAGAGATGCCATGGGATGCCAGCGGGACTCACCTTTTCAGGTATGCCATGAGAAAGGCAGCAGAGTAGCTGGTTTACTCAATCTAAAGGCAAGCGGTGGTGATGAATAGGCGAAGGGCTCCAGGGAAGAGAGGGCACGCGTGTGACGCACTTACACGCTGGTCTACTCTCCTTCCCAGTCACGCGCCCACCAGCCCCGTGCTTCTGCTGCTGCTGCTGCTGTTCCCACTGCTCACGTCCCCGCCAGTGGCATCACACCATCAGCAGGGCCTTCATGACCACGGACAGTGGTTACAAGTATCCTGCAAGGGAAAGCGAAAGTCGCTCAGTCGTGTCCGACTCTGCCACCCCAGGGACTATGCAGTCCATGGAATTCTCCAGGCCAGAATACTGGAGACGGTAGCCTACCCCTTCTCCAGGGAATCTTCCTGACCCAGGAATCTAACTGGAGACTCCTGCATTGCAGACAGATTCTTTACCAACTGAGCTGTCAGAGAAGCCATGTGTACATACATACTAAGTATATTAACACCTGTGCAATTCAGTCTACATCCATTTTATACAATGGAATTCATGCATATTTAAATTTAGATTCATCCACCCATAAATCCTGCTATTTTCTCCCATAACATGTGGTTTTTCCTATTGCGCTCAAGAGTTTGTCTTTAGCAGTTTGATCATAATGTGTCTTTGTGTGTTTTGTGTTTTCCTGGTTGGGTTTGTTAAGTTTCTTGGATTTGAAGGATCATATTTTGTTGTTTAGTTGCTAAGTTGTGTCTGACTCTGCGACCCCAAGGACTTTGAGCCCACCAGGCAGGCTCCTCTATCCCTGGGATTCTCCAGGCAAGAATACGGGGGTGGGTTGCCATTTCCTTCTCCAGGGGATCTTCCCAGCTCAGGGATTAAACCCGTTTCTCCTGCACTGCAGGTGGATTCTTTACCATTGAGCTGCCAGGAAAGCCTTGAAGGATGGTATGTTGGGGCACTTGACGCTGTCTCATGGATTTCTATGGTCTGTGCAGTTTTCCTTATATTTTTATTTCGCTCCTTCAGCCTTGATCATTTCTATTGGTCTATTTTCCAAATTCATGAATTTTTTCTTGTGCCATCTCAAATATGCCAGATAGCCTATTCAGTTAATTCTTAAATTTTAGCTTTTACATTTTTAAGTTCCAGAATTTCCATTTGATCCTATTCTTTTTCATAGATTTCATTTCTCCCTTGAGTGTTTCTGTGTGTTTATTCATTTTTGGTATATTTTTGTTTAATTCTTTGAGCATATTCATAACAGCTCCTTAGAAGTCTTTGCTGTATCCAACATCTGGGCCGTTAGGCATAAGTTTCACTTTACGTTTTTTTTTTTTTTTTTTTTTGGTGAGAACAACTTAAGTTCCACTCTCCTGGTGTATTTCTGTTATACAATACAGTGGTGTTAGCTGTAGTCACCGTGTTTTATCGTAGTTCCTCAGGTCTTATCCATTTTATAGCTGAACGTCTGTACTCTTTCACCAACCTCTCACTGTTTTCCTCGCTGGCCAGCCCCTGGTAGTCACTTTTCTACTCTTCATTTCTACGAGTTTGATTTTTATTTAGATTTCACATATACATGATGCTGTGCAGTATTTGTCTTCCTCTGCCTGGCTTATTTCACTACCATAATGCCCTCAAGGCCCATCATTTGGTTACAGATGACAGGGTTCCCTTCATTTTTTTCCTTTATGTATGTATCTGTGTGTATATATACACACAGTGGTAAAGAATCTCCCTGCCAGTGCAGGAGATGCAAGAGACACGGGTTTGATCCCTGGGTTGGGAAGAGCTGGAGGAGGAAATGGCAACCTGCTCCAGTATTCTTGCCTGGGAATTTCCATGCACCAAGGAGCCTTGCAGGCTATATGGGGTTGAAAAGAGTCAGACACAACTGAGCAACGGAGCACACACATACATACACATATAGATACACAAATATACACATATATATATATATGGATATAGATGATTTAATATATATATATATGGATATAGATGGATTTACAAATACTTATATACATGGATATATAGTAGATGCACATATCTCATATTTTTTATTCTGTTGATGTGAACTTAGGTTGTTCCGTGTCTTGGCTATTGTGAATAATGCTGTAATGAATTTGAGAATGCTTGTATGTTTCTAATATCTTGGTTTTATTTCCTTTGACTATACACCCAGCAGTGGGATCGCTGGGTCGAATGGTAAGCTCTGTTTTTAATTTCTTGAGGAACCTCCGTGCTGGTTTCCATCCCCGCTGACAGTACACTAAGCTTCCCTTTCTCCACGTTCTCTCCAAGTGTAGGGCTGGTGTCTTTTCGCTTTAAAGGTAAGCATTTTAGATAATGCATTATGATGAGTCTGGGTTTTATGTTTTCCTCTTACAGGTACAATGTTTATGTTTTAGTGGGCTATTCGCATGCATGGATTCAAAGTGAAACGCCTGGCTTTCTTGCGGTGGGCAAGTGCTGACCTCCGTGCCGCTGTCTTTGTTCTTTGTGCTTGCCTCTCTAGCAGTGTCCCCTGTGCCTACGCACTCTCCTGGTTAGCCTTGAGCAGAGGCTGTTCGGAAACTCCTCAAGTCACTAAGGCTTCCGCCTTCTGCCACCCAAGCTGCGTGTGGGGGTTGAGGAACACATTCAAAGTTTACAAGTCTCCCCAGGCCTTTGATTTTTGCCAGATTCTCTGGTGTCTCCCACATGCGTATGCAGTTTAGTAGTCAGCCAGAGAGTGGATTATATCAGCCTTTCTATGGTTCTCCTGCTTCCAAAATCTCCTCATTAAATTTTTGTTCACTTTACCACTGACCCAAAACTAAGTTCACCACCTCTGGCCGGTAGAATTTTGCTTCTGGAACTTGGAGGGTAGAGAAATCCCCTAGGCATGAATCCCAAAAGCTCACTCTGTGTGTGTGTGTGTTTTCACAATGCAGAAGTATTTTTTCATGAGCAAATACTTCTCAAGCTCTTGCTTGCCTTTGGGTGTTTTCCTGTGCTCTGAAAAGGTTGATTTTTAATTTTTTTTCCAATTTTTTTTTCTGCAAAGGGAAATTGACTCATAGATCTATTAATACATGGAGAATCACCGATTTTGCATACTTTTGTCTGTGAGCACACTCTGCTCTCTGATTTTTTTGGCATCTCTCTGCCTCGGGTATGGCAGAACTGGGGATGCTCATAGACAGAAGCGGGTCCAGTGGGTCCCTGGGGCTCAGTGCTTCAGTGCAGTGACTTGTATCCCCCTCCAAACCCATATGTTGAAGCTGTAACCCCTACAGTGACTATATTTGGAGATAGCATCCTTAGGGGGTAGTTAAGGTTAAATGAGGTCATAAGGATGGAGTCTTAATCCAATAGACTGACCTTGTAAGATGAAGAAGAGAGAATTCTTTCTCCATTACACACACCAAGGAAAGGCCATGTGACCACAAAGTAGGATGGTGGCCATCTGTAAGACGGGAAGAATATTGTGATTTGGGGAAGCAAAGTAATTTATTCATCTAAGTCCATATAGCTTATCAGTGGCAGCTCCTTCACGTCAGCTGACTTGATGTGAAAAAGTTCACGGTTAACAGGAAAGCCACTAGCATATGTCACGACTGTCCAGCTTTAGATCTGATATTACCCATCTGACAACTCATTTTCCTCTGTGTATCCGATTTACCACGTTGATCCCACAGTCTTCCCTGGTAGCAATCTTCTGAATCTGAGGAGATGCTGATCTTTCAGCTGGCCATGCCTTCAACCATGACCCATGGCCCACACTGCTCACCCAACCATCTTCACTCATTGAAATAATGTTTGTCTTTGTCAGATTCTTGAGACTGTAATGCCCGGAGTCTGTCTGCTCCTACAGTAAACCAACATTTGTGCTTGTCTCCAGCCTGAATAGAGGGCCTTTCTTAGCTAAAATGAATAAATTTCCACAGAAGTAATGATGTGGTTCTTTTCTTCTAGTGATGGTTGAGGTAACTGGATTAAGGACTTAACATATACGTCTATTGTACTTAGACTTTTAGAGAGCTGAGGCTTCTGTCCTTAGTGATATCCTTTTGTAATCAAACTCCAACTTGAAAAGAATCCAAAGAGAAGATAAACGTGGCTGCCAAGGAGAAATCAAGACCCATTTTCATCTATTAAGCTCTTTGCTCTCAGTTTTACTACAACTCATTTCTCTCTACTCACGTTAGATCTTTATTTGCCTCTGTGGGTTCGGTGTCCCTCCTTCACTTAGATGAGCTTTCCTCTGTTATGGAATGAGTCTCAAGTCCAGTGCATTCTTCATCGCTGGCGCTGTGCATCGTGTAACACAAGAGAAATTGAGCCATGGACATGTCTCCAAGATAAATCAACGATCTTCATTTGCAAATCAGTCTTGTTCATTTCCTGAAGCATTCAATCTGAAAAAGCCATGGAGCTGGGATTTTTCCCTGTGATCTAGACGATGCTATCTTGTTATACTTCACGAATAATACTGAGTACACGCTGTATGTATATATGTTCTCTAATTCTGCCCTGCAGCAGCCAAAACCAGAAGATTAGCATACAGAGATTACCATCTCCTGGGTCATCTTCTCGACTAGTATGCTTCACTTTCCCACAGGACAGGTCTGTCAATCCTTGCACCCCTGGATTCTTCAGCGTGAGTCAATCCTGCGGTAAAATGTTGCCATTGTTAGGATAACTTCAGGCAGCGGAGGGAAAGCCCATCTTCAGGGGTTATTTCCAGGATAACAGATTACTAAGAACTGTCAATTACACAGATGACTCTGCAGTGTCTGACACGTGGCGGTAACTGAGCAAGTATTCAAATGTTTGTTAAATAAATAGACTTCCATTCACATTGTTGTTTACACCAGTGAAAAATAAAGTTGGATTCACAATATGAGAATATTTTACTTTAGTTATATTCTGATCCATTCGTTCAGTGAATTGATAACTTGAGTATTCGGCATGATGGTTTATGTATATGCTGATTTCTCATTAAATGCTTCCCGAGTCTCCCTCTATCTTCCCTTTGTGTCTTTCACACTAATCCCCTCTTGTTCCCTAGGTTTACCTAATTTCCAAAATTCTGCTCTTGGCTCACTTTTAATCCCATTTTTTCCCCATGGTGGTCCCTTCTATACAGATGATTTTAGCTCTTTCCTGTAGATAATTCATCATTATCTACAGGGGTAAGTCATCAACAGTTGGTAAAGGAGTGAAAACCTTGAATTGCAAACAGGGCTTTGAATTTTTTTTTTTTTAATGTCCCTGGATATGTTCCAGTGTCTCATGGTTTATATTCTATGGGAACGGGAATAGAGTTTGTATCCTGCTGTTGTATGAAAATTGTGTAAATTTTAGTTATATTGAATTGGTTCACAGTGCTTTTCACATCTATACTACCTTGCTATCTATTCATCCTATTAAGTTTTGAGAGTTTGATATTGAAACTTCACCTACAATTCTTAATTTATCTACTTAAGAAAACAATTGTAATATATGGTGGGACTATATGTAACTCTGTTCTATGTTTCCAAGTATCCTGTAAATCTGTTATCTCACTTTCATAATTAAAAAAAGAAAATAGACAAAAAAAAAAGACAACAAATAGGACTTGGACAGGTGAAAATAGGGAGAGGACTGTTTAAGCAGAAGAGAAAATATAAGAAAAGTAATAGTTGCAACAAGGGGCAGGACTGTTTGAAGGACAAGTATCACCCTTGAGTATCAGGGTAAGGCATGAAACCACGTTGGTGCTTTATTCTGCAAAGACTGGAAAACTTTGTTTTATAAATAACTGAGGCTCCCAGAAGGCTTTTCTCAATAGAGAACAAGATGAGTGAGTTACACTTAAAGAAGATCCCTGTTACAACACAGGGAAGCTTAATGAAGATCCGTGTGACAACACAGGGAACTTTGGCTGGGAAGAGACAAGAAATAGAAGGAGATAAAAGAGCAGAGTGATACAGGTATGAATTAGTGAGCGTTTACTTAGGGAATAACAGCAGGTGTGAAAAACAAAATGCATGTGCTAGCTCAGCTGTTGGCTAAGGATGGTCACTCAGACCACATCTAGTCTGCCCGTTGCCTGTTTTTGTAAATAAAGTTTTATTGGAACGCAGCCACATTCATGCATCTGCGTATTGTCTGTGGCTTCTTTTGTGCTGCAACAGCAGAGTTGAATGTTATGACAGAGACTGCATGGCCCACAAAGACTAAATTGCTATCTGGCGCTATTCCAAAAAAAGTTTGCCAACTTCTGTTCTAACTCAGAGATGCCAGTGTTGACATAACCTAAAGTCTGGCAAAACACAAAGGTTGGGACAGAGGAAAAGTCAAAAGCAAGTGGAAGTTTCGGTTCTGTGTTGACTGTAAGAACAATGGTCTCAGAGGGCGTCGTGAAGTCGAGAGGATAAAGACGCTGAAGAAAACGCAGATGCATGCATCTTTGACTAGGAATTTTCAGAAAATAATGGAGAATTAAAAACTATTACTTTCTCATCTATTACTGTCTTAACTATGGTCTCAGTTGGAACATCAAGAAGGCTGAGCGCCAAAGAATTGATGCCTTCTAGCTGTGGTGCTGGAGAAGACTCATAAAAGTCCCTTGGACTGAAAGGAGACCAAACTAGTTAATCCTAAAGGAAATCAACCATGAATATTCATTGGAAGGACTGATGCTGAAGCTCTGATACTTTGGCCACCTGATGCAAAGAGCTGACTCATTGGGAAAGACTCTGATGCTGGGAAAGATTGAGGGCAGGAGGAGAAGAGTGTGACAGAGGATGAGATGGTTGGATGGCATCATGGACTCAAAGGACATGAGTTTGGGCAAATTCCAGGAGACAGTGGAGGACAGGGAAGCCTAGTATGTTGTAGTCCACAGGGTCACTAAGAGTCAGATGTGACTTCGTAACTGAACAACAACAATAACTATCTCATCTCCAAATATAAGTGATTATTCACAACATTTTGAACATCAAGAAAAGTTCTGGTGTTGAATCAAGATCCAAGTAGGAGCCTTTTCTGGGTAGTCTACACTTCCTCGAGGCTTTCCTGATTACCTTCCATGCTTTGCTGGTGTCTTTTTCCTAAACTCTGGTTCTCCACTTAGGATAACTCACTTCCTGAGCGGCACCTGGGGCATGATGTCATCACTTCAAGTCACCAAAGCAAGGACAGTGAATCCTTGATCCCTGAAGATGTCTTTCATGGAAAGGTTTTAGATAACATTATTGATGACTGAACATAGATTAGAGTAGCGTATTCTCTTAATTCCCAGAGTTTTGTGAACACTATCGATCTGTTAGCACCATGCTTAGAAGTGTTAATCATAGAGCAATATTTCCAGCTCAACAACTTTTATTACTACTTCCATATTCATATTGGAAGGCTTCCCTGGTGGTTCAGTGGGTAAAGAGTCTTCCTGCAGTGCAGGACAGCGATGTTGGATCCCTGGCTTGGGAAGATCCACTGGAGAAGGAAATGGCAACCCACTCTAGTATTCTTGCCTGGAGAATTCCATGGACAGAGGAGCCTTGCGGGCTACAGTCCATGGGGTCACAAAAAGGTGGACATGACTGAATGACTAACACTTTCACTTTCACTGCATAGCAAGAAATGAGCTAACACTAGACAACCTTATAAAGTACACAAGGCTTGTCCTTCCAAAACTAGTATCTCCCACATTCATATTGGAGATAATGCCAACATCCCAGAGGATGACTTTCCTTTCTTGACTGTTTTTTTTTTTTTAATATTTTATTTATTTCGTTTTGGCTGCACTGGGCTTTCATCGCTGCTCGGGATTTTTCTCTAGTTTCGGCAAGCGGAGGCTACTCTTGGTTGCCCCGTGTGGGCTGCTCGCCACAGTGGCTTCCCTTGTTGCCGAGCGCAGGCCCTAGGGTGCACAGGCTCCAGTAGCTGCGGCACGTGGGCTCAGCAGGCGTGTCTCGCGGGCTCTCCAGCGCAGGATCCGTAGTTTCGGTGCACAGGCTTAGTTGCTCTGAGGCAAGGGGAATCTTCCTGGCCCAGGAATCGAACCCATGTCCCCTGCGTAGGTAGTTGGATTCTTTACCACTGATTCTACACCAGGGAATCACGACCATTTTAATTTTTAAAATGCCTCATAAAAGCTGGCCTCCTCCATAAGTTTACATTATGTTATCTTAATGAAAAATGGATTATTGATTATATTTTGAATATCTATATTTAAGTAGCATGATAATGTTTTTAAAACCTATCTTTGCGTGAAGATGAAAGCGACATAAGCAGAAAATCCAGTGGACACGTGTGCCCTGTGGTCTTTCCAAGACCAACTGTTGCTTTTGTCAGCTGAGTATTCAAGAATAACTGTTTCTATAGGACATCATTATTATTGGCACATCTTCTTCTATACAGCTCTATCCAGAGATTGCTTTAGTCTTAAACACAAGAAACTTTAGACAGTGAAAGGAAAAGAAAAGATGGTTATTATTGAACATTTGGTTGTCTGTGTGTGTATGTGTGCGTGTGTGTTAGCAGTGGAAAGAGAAAAAGAAAGCAAATAGAAGGAGAAGTAATGGGGAGTTTTGGTGTCCTCAATGGTGAATTTCCTTCCCAGGGTCCTTCCTGAGCTGGGAGGGATGACGTCTTTCTTACCTCTTTTGAAAGAAGGGGATAGATGCAGAAAACGTCAAACCACAGTATACTGAGCTGGAATGACTTGGTGACTTTCTGAATCTGCATTTTTTGCCTCTTGTTATGACAAACATATTCTTGTACATTTGGGCATTACAAATAAAAAAACATGAAAAAAAAAAAAAAAGATGAACTCTATCCAGCAGGGGAAACATCTCTGCCAGAATAATGTTCAATTAAATAAACAGTGTGTGATGAGAGCTGTTATTACCTGCTCTATGATCGTGCTCAGGCACGCAGTCTCGGGCTTGTATGTCTAAGTGCTATCATAAATCTTTCAGTCTATTTTGCTTCTTAAAATTATAACTAATATCTCTTTAATGGTGAAGCCTGTATCCTATTTTAAATCTCTGAATCTCACCTAAACCTCCAATGTTGAAGGCTTATGTTTTCATTACTTCTTATCTTTGAAGAGATAAGAAAGTTTGAATTACAACAGATCATTTTAAAAAAGATAAAATCCCCTTGCTTGAAAATGAGAGGGTTATTAAGAGTAGAATTCTGCGAGAAGAAGAAATGAAGAAATGCTTGCATCTGGCGAATCCTTCCGTTTTCATCTTCTTTGTATTAGTCTCATTTCCATCCGTATGACCCTTGAGAGGTCCTGTCCTAGCTTCTTGCACTTAGCTCTGTACCAGAGGAGGGGAAGAGAGGACAGCATTCCAACACAAGTCTGACATTTTCAATTAATCTGCCTTGACTGCAGTTGCTTGTGAATGCATCACCTCAGAGGTAGTTATTTATACAATGTGAGAGAAAGTCTCTTCAAAGCAAAAATATGAGTTAGTAGATAATACCCTGTTCTTATGAATATATTGAATAACTCCTGTCTCCACACATCCATACCTATTTTATAATAACTTATACACTGATATCTCCTACTTGCTTCTCTAGGGGGATACAGGGCTTGTGTTCAATAGAACTGAGATTGAATCCTGGCTTTGAGATTTATTAAATGTGTTATATTTGAGGGTCATTGCCCATAGGAAATTCAGACTTACTGTGTGAAAATCTGAATTCAGATCTGTTTCTCAAGGCTTATTCCTCCTTTCTTGGTCCTTACCTCCACCAGCCGCTGTGACTCAGATCAGAAGCCGGTGAGTCATGGTGGGCTTTTCTTTCCCTAGTCCACGGTGGCTTTTCCACGCTTGTGTCCTGCCGGTCTCCCCAGCCGCAATGCCCCTTACTCTTTCAGTTCGGATCCTGCTTTGTGCTCTGCAGACTGCCTTCTCTCAGCGGTCCAGCTTAGCCATCGAGCCGTCCTTCGCATGCTGCTGAGGTGCTTTCTCTGCAGTACCAGCCTCATCCCCCTGTCTTCCCCAGTCAGCTACCTGAGGCCATCTGGCCGCACGGGACACCAGCCAGGTTTCCCAGCTCGTGGCCCCCATGTGTCTCTGTTCGTGGGCTCTGGCCACCTCTTAGCCGTGTGTGGTGGGCTCCAGCCACTCCGTTGTTTTTCTGAACAGGCTGAGGTCTTTCATGCCTACAGCCTTTTCTTCACACTCTTCCTCTGTTGTGAACAGCTCTTCCCTGCAATGTCTTTTTGGAAATACACTACACACCCACAAACAAAATTGAAGCAGCCAAGAACAAAAATTTGAATATTTAGATTTAGTGTTGTTTCTTCTGATCTTCTCTCTACTGATACATACACACACATATTGTATATATTATATTTATATTCATGTGTGTGTGTGTTGGTTGCTCAGTCTGACTCTTTGCTACCCCGTGGACCATAGTCCACCAGGCTCCTCTGTCCATGGAGATTCTCCAGGAAAGAATACTGGAGTGGGTTGCCATTCCCTTCTCCAGGGAATCTTCTCGACCCAGGGATCGAACCTTGGTCTCCTGTATTTCAGGAAGATTCTTCACCATCTTAGCTATTTGTATTTAGATATTTATATACACATATGACTAAGATATATCAGAAAGCATTGGTCTCCCACTTTTTCCTGAACCCCTTGTCCTTGGGCTTAAAGTAGCACTTATTCTATTACCTTTGCTCCTGTCTTCCTGTTGCCTGACTGTGCTTCTTGCAGCGTGTGATCCTGGGTTTCCCTCATGCGCAGATCCCATCTCACTGACCATTGCTGTACAGTCTACCCTGCAGCGGCTGTTGTTGTTCTGGAAGCAGCCACCCCCACAAATGCCATTTCTTCATTAAAAGCAAAACTACAGATCAGCTCTCTTATCAGATGTTGCTTGTGCCCACATTTTCTCCTCCCCTACCTATGTTGCTAATGATACAACAATATTTAACCTCTGAAATCTCATTATGTCTGTGTTTTAATAGCATACCCTACCACCTCTAATTATCTTTTACTGGGAAAAATACGCATTGTACACTTGTCTTACATAAACATTGTGCAAAGCAAACCCTTCATAGGAATTGTAGTAGTTATTTGAGGAGGTTTAAGCACCACAGAGAAATTTCTGTATCCCGTCTCATTCCAGATACAGACATTGCACTCATGACCACACGCTGCCTCTGAGAAAGATGCTGCCGATTCACCGAGTCCATGCATGTTGAGTGGCTTCCGCATGAGAGAGGATGGTTGCCCTAAGCGCCCGCCTGGCTCACGGGATGTGGGGACAGCCAAGCTGATGCTAGCGAGTTAGACAGGGCGGTGGAGTGTGGTTGTTGAACAGAGCAAATGGTGCTGCTTTGAAAGAGAGGCGGTCAGGGCCCTTTCCTAAATAAAAATTCAATCCCAGTTCATTAGATTCCAACCGCTTCTTTACCACGAAACCCTTGATGTGCTAGAGTGTAATATCATTACTCTCACTAGGGGCCGTTTTTGACCATGGACAGACAGGGACGAGGTGGCACCCACTGTAGAGTAGGAAAGGAAGATATCTAGTGTACAGAATGTGGATCGAGACTGTCTGGACCGCTTCCTCTTAGATAAGAAACATCTGAGGATCCCACTCACCTGTTCCCCCACCCCCGTTATCCTGGTGGGTTTCATAAACCGTGTCATAGAAATTATTTGACAGCAGCGTTTAGCAATTGCACCAGCAGGCCCTTAAAAGCATGCTACTGTAGAGTCCTGTTTTATGGAAGCGGTATTGCCACACAGATCACGGAAGCCATTCCTACTTAGAGATTTCTAAGAGCTTCTGAATGATCTGCAGAGAACTGACATGCAACCAGAAAACACAAATCTAGGGGCGAAAAGAGTCCTGTCAGTATTAAGTCACCCACACTCCATGTTGCCTCTCTCTGACCTTGTTGCACTTTGAGCACACCGGAAGCTGTGTTGTAATGGCTCAACAGACTATTTATAGATGAGTCTCCACTACACCTGGGTGTATTGGTTCATTTTTCTTTTGAGAATCATGAATGACAGATTATCCCCGGGACGAGAACTTGGGTATACTGCTCGTTGTCACCATCGTCCTTAGAAATGGCAGCAGTAAGAATGTTTGCAGGCACCAAGTTTTATGTACTGAGCTAAACGTGCAGTCGTAACTGGCCCTCAGATATAATTGTAATATAACTGTCATATGTCAGCAGGTCTCCGACAGTGACATCTGTGATCACAGTTCCCCGTTTGGCTTATGAAGGTCTGTGGTGAAATCTCGCTATTGTTCTTTGTTGCAAAAGGATGCGATGTGCTGTTCGTGAAGATGGGAAGGGACAATCGCTCCATTTGAGAGCCGTCCCATTTGTTGAAAGGGGTTTTCCCGGTCCTTGCTGTCATCCTGTGCTTTCATGTGCCTTGCTCATTCGTGCTTATAAAACAGCCCAGGGTAGCAGCCACGTCTGGTCTTGAGCGGAGATCTCGCTCTGCATGGCTCCTGCCCTCTGCCCAGCCGTGAAGCATTCCATCTGCCTGTGTCTGCGAGGAGGCTCACGGCCTCTGGGGCTGAACCGGTGGGGTCAAATCATGTTCTCACCATTTAGTGTAATTAACTCCAACCACCCGTCTGCTGCAAGCCCCGGTGCAGCCAACACAAGCAAGAGGAGGCCAAGAAGAAATTTCTCCTCATTATTAAACGTAAGCCTAAGCACTTGTCTGTCTGTAAAAACAGAGCGAAGGGAGGAAAACTGAAACCAGTGCGCAGGGTCTGAGGTTTCAATAAATGTCAGGGAGCGTCAAGTCTGTTTGCATTGCAAATTATTGCTGGCTGACGGTTTTACCATTTTACAACTGGAGATTGCTGTCATGGGGGTGGGAGCCATGGTGGTGGGGGGCGGCTCTCACATCACAACCAGAGGGGAGAGAAGTTACCTAATACTGTAACAATCATGGAACACTACAAGAGGGGCTTTAGCGTTGGCTAAATTTAGTCTTTCCTTAATGCACAACTCAAGAAACAGCCCACAACACTCCACTCTTCCCATTGGATCTGCTGAAGTGCTGGGTTTGCCAGAGATCAAGACCTCATTCTCTGGTTTACCCGTTTTAAACTCCACTACATTCCTTTCCTCTGCTCAGACGCTTTGAACATCTGAGAGCGATAAAGACGCCTAAATGTTTCAAGGCGAATTAATACCTGACTACATATCCGGGAGAAACACACACCGATCATTTGAGCAGTGGTTAAGACCATTTTTCAGATGGATTAAATGCGTGGGCAATTACTGATTCAAACAAGACCTAAGGCATGGGTATTCCAGCCCCGTACCTGGGTGGACACGGGGTAGCCACTTTCTGTTGGTGGAAATGTTTTTCACATTTTGAAAAGTGTATATACATGCTTCTCGGTGCTTCTCCTGAAGTTTATTAATATTTCTCATTCCTTTTTCTCCTGACCAGCACATACTGAGGAGCCGCCCTGTGACAGGTACTGAGTTACAGACACTGAAAACCAAGAAAGTAATGGTCCCTGTTTTCGCTAAACTCAGAGTCAAGCATGCTTATTTTAACCAAGGTTTTTTTAGTTTAAAATAACTGAAAAATCCTTAAAGCTAACTGAAGACCAACAGGAGAAACTTGCTGTAAGGTACAGGGCTACCTGTGGATCCAAGAGAAAGAGACACAGCAGGATCACGTGGCAACCTGGATGGAAGCACCAAGGAGCTGTCGAAAATGGGGCTCCTCTCTGCTTCTCTCCAGCTGCCGCGGCTCTTCCTCCTCTTCCAGTGGGCTTTCTTCTTGCTCTTAGCTTTCTAGGACTTTGCTGTGTTTTCTGAACTGTGTGTAGATTCAAATAGGGCATTCTCAGGCAAATTTTCCATGTCAGTTGCCCACTCAACTTCCCAGTTCAGTTACCAGTTTTGCAAGTCTTAGCCCAGAATTTACGCAGAGAAGTGGACTGGTCCAGCTTGGGTCAAGCATGTATCTTTAGTGGCTGATGCTCATTACGAGGGGGCTTCCCAGATGGCTCAGTGGTAAAGCATCTGCCTGCTAATGCAGGAGACGTGGGTTTGCTCTCTGTGTCAGAAAGATCCCGTGGAGGAGGGCATAGCGACTCACTCCAGTATTCTTGTGTGGAAAATCCCATGGACGGAGGAGCCTGGAGGGCTGCAGACTGAGCACCAGACACAGAAGCACCAAGACACACTTTGTGAATTTCCTGAGTTCTGTACAGACTTCTGGCCCCATTGTGTATCATGATTTCTTTATGATTATTAGAGTCAATTACTCCTACCAGGTGGGCAGCAAAACATGCCCCGGTCACACGAGGAAGCCCACAAGAGAACAAAGAAAGACAGGGTCTGGCGGCTGAAGTGGGCAGTGTGCGCTGAGGTGACAAGACACAGACAGCATCTGCTCCACAGGCACAGAGACGCGGGGCGAGGTTTCACTAAGACTCAGGGCGAGGTTCACTAAGTGAGCAGATACGTGGACCTGAGAGACAGCGAAGGGGAGTTTTGGGGAAAATGTTCGTAGGTCCATGTTCAGAATGATTTTGTCTCATGTGACTACTCACCAGACGATCCCAATGAGGAACCTGATTGAAACACAATGAATTACTTGTGATTCTATGGAGAAAGAAGTTAAGGAATGATCACACTGTCGGCCGAGGTGCCTGTCGGGAGAACACAGCTGTCAGACAGATGTGGAACTCAGGCCACCACTTGGTGACCCCTTGCAGGATGAGGGCAGGCCCCAGAATTCAGGGCGTGGGCTGCGGGACCAGGCTTCACACCCAGGAAATCAGCGCACACGAGCTGTGCCTCAGTCACACGTGAGCCCCAGATCTCAGCCTTCCCGACCACGCGTTTCTCAGGATGCCATTGTCCACAGGGGCCTTCAGACTTTCAGTTACAGTATCCACATTCTTTTCTGAACAGCTGTCCCTTCTCTTCCTTCTACTTCTACTTCAAAATGCCACTCCATACCCAAATCCTTCATGCTGCTTTATTCTTCCGTGACACACTCTGCTCTCCGCCACTGCCTTACCGGATATGGTCACTCCCTTCTGTGCCCTTCGTAAACTTTACTTCACATGTGTTATGTAATAAGCTCTTTTGTAGTTGATTCTGACTGTGCACCCATTGTAAACTGCTTGAGGACAGGAGTGTACCTTAGATACCATCTTATCAGTCATATTTAAAAAGCACAGTTCAGTTCAGTTCAGTCCCTCAGTCGTGTCCGACTCTTTGCGACCCCATGAATCGCAGCACGCCTGGCCTCCCTGTCCATCACCATCTCTGGAGTTCACTCAAACTCACGTCCATTGAGTCAGTGATGCCATTCAGCCATCTCATCCTCTGTCGTCCCCTTCTCCTCCTGCCCCCAATCCTTCCCAGCATCAGAGTCTTTTCCAATGAGTCAACTCTTCGCATGAGGTGGCCAGAGTACTGGAGTTTCAGCTTTAGCATCGTTCCTTCCAAAGAAATCCCAGGGCTGATCTCCTTCAGAATGGACTGGTTGGATCTCCTTGTAGTCCCAGGGACTCTCAAGAGTCTTCTCCAACACCAAAGTTCAAAAGCATCAATTCTTCGGTGCTCAGCTTTCTAGTCCAACTCTCACATCCATACATGACCACTGGAAAAACCATAGCCTTGACTAGATGGACCTTTGTTAGCAAAGTAATGTCTCTGCTTTTGAATATACTATCTAGGTTGGTCATAACTTTCCTTCCAAGGAGTAAGCGTCTTTTAATTTCATGGCTGCAATCACCATCTGCCGTGACTGTGGAGCCCCAAAAAATAAAGTCTGACACTGTTTCCACTGTTTCCCCATCTATTTCCCATGAAGTGATGGGACCAGATGCCATGATCTTCGTTTTCTGAATGTTGAGCTTTAAGCCAACTTTTTCACTCTCCTCTTTCAGTTTCATCAAGAGGCTTTTGAGTTCCTCTTCACTTTCTGCCATAAGGGTGGTGTCATCTGCATATCTGAGCACACAGAGTATATGCCAAATATTTGTTATATAATGAGTACAGTTTTAATAGCAATCTATTTGATGTCTAGAGTAGATAACTTTTATTCCTAAATAGGCTGCATAAATCTTACAGTAAACATAGTGGAAAGGCGTAGGGGATGTGTGTGTATAACAGACACTGGCACTTTCTTTCAAAGCAGTGTGGACACCTGTCAAAATAAGATGAAGTTTTCCGCCTCAGCTTCTTCACTTGACAAAAGTGCTGCATGTCAGAGCATATGTCAGTTCATACGACAAGACCTGTGTCTTGTCCCCTAAATCTGTATATAGATGTTGTAGATATATCTTTATCCTTACAGGAAATGAGAAATGCTGCTGCTGCTGCTAAGTCGCTTCAGTCATGTCAGACTCTCTGTGACCCCATAGATGGCAGCCCACCAGGCTTTCCCATCCCTGGGATCCTCCAGGCAAGAACACTGGAGTGGGTTGCCATTTCCTTCTCCAATGCATGAAAGTGAAAAGTGAAAGGGAAGTTGCTCAGTCGCGTCCGACTCTAGCGACCCCATGGACTGCAGCCTACCAGGCGCCTCCGTCCATGGGATTTTCTAGGCAAAAGTACTGGAGTGGGGTGCCACTGCCTTCTCCGAAATGAGAAATAACAAACCTCAATTTTCTTTTCTTGTTTTGCGGTACCATTTTTTGTCCTGGAGTGTTTTAGGAATTGTTGCTTCTTTTCAGAGAAGTAGTAAGCATAGTGAAAGCATTTTGCAGTTTATCAAGATGTCATAATCAGTACAGCAAACTAATTTTTCCAACAAAAATAGTAGAAAAATAATGCAGACAATTCAAGATTTACATACTTATACATTTAAAAATCCTTATTTTTAGATGTCACGGAAACAATGGTCCACAAATGCCATCCTACAGCTTATGTCTGGTGGTAGAAACAGCCCCGTGGTCACACTGGGGTGAGAGAGAGTACAATGGTGATGAATACCGTGTAGGCCATGCTTGCTGTGCTGTGATGATGCAAAGCTGGATCTGTGTCAGAGAAGTTGGAAAAGCTTCCCTGAGACAGTGAGGGAGCAGAGGTTGGAGCCATAGTGCTCCACACATGGTCCCTAGAGCTGAGTCAGTGCCCCCTGGGCTTGTGAGAAATGCATACTCTCAGGCTCCACCCTGGACTTACTGAATGGGACTCGACTGAGAGTGGGGCCCAGGAATCGCTGTCTCAGCAGGTTACCCGGATGACTGTCAGGGCATGCAAGCTGGAGAAGGCGCAGGTGTAGAGGTCAAGGAGGAGTCTACTGCACTCATTTTCAGTTTCTGCCAGAGATTTGAGGGTGATTCCCAAGAGACCAAAGGGCTGCCTACTTTCTGAAGCACAAGAAAACTTCCCTGAAATCATAGAGGGCACACCATCCATTGCTGAGATGGCAGAGAAGTCGACATGCTGGTGTTCCTCATCAGCCCGAGTGCTCTTTCCGCCTCGGAAGGTAGCAAGGACTACAGGAAGAAGTCGAGAATCGCAGGTATAAAGGTCAAGCAGGAGCTGATTAGGCTATGTGGCCGAAGCACAGGGTAAACGCCGGGGGCGCAGGTTACATACACAGAGCCTGGGAGGCACCATCGGGGATTTGGGTCTATCTGCTGAGTCGAATAGGAAGCCACCAACTGTTTTCAGATACATGGCTCGAGGTGGGCGCAGGTGCAGAGGTGAGGCGAGGTCATTGGATTTTGCCTGCACTTCAGAAGACCCTTCTGGCTGCCATAGTCAAGGATGTGCTGGGACCAGCTAAGTCTCTCAGTTGTCTGGCTGAGAGATGCTGGTCCCTGGGCCGAGGGAACACAGAAGAAAAAGGTCAGGTGTCCTCAGAGACGTTTTAGAAATAAAATTCAAAAGGTCTGAAAATCTAGCCCTGCGAAAACATAACTCCTTCAGTTATTATCATGAAGTTTATACCTTCAAATTTCTACTTGATTTATGGAGTGTTTGTTTCATTAATAAGACTATATGTATGTCAGAAATTAGTGAATATCGCTCACCCCTCTGGAACATCTACAGTGAAAAAAAGTAGCCAATATGCAAGTTACTCTCATGCCTCCTTCTTAAACTTTCCAGCGGTTAGATATTTTCCCCTCAGATAAAGAACATATATTAGCTCAAGAGTTTCTCCGAAAATACGAGACACCAATTTATCAGTCTTGTTGGAGCCCTTTGGTGCAGCTGTTTTGTGCAGGAGCGAGGCCCTCTCGGGAAGGTCATGAACGTTCATTTGAAGTTTGCTCAGAGCCCCTGAGTGTGCTCCCAAGATCAGTTTCACAGATCCCAGCCATCAGTCCAGCCAGTTGCTCAGTTAATCTGAACACGGTTCAGGAGTCGAGTCAGTAATAAACCTGTGGTTAAGCAGAGTGAATCCATTACTGCTACTGGAGAAAACAAAAACAAAAGCAAAAAGCAGAACCCTGCAGAGTTTTGTTTCAGTCACGGTAGATGGGTTTCCTGCCCTAAGCCAGCACACACGGGCAATAGACGGTGGGGCCGTCAAACCCTGTTACAGGGAGAGTATCGGACAGAGATGGTCTAACAGGCTTTTATTGAACGTCTACTACACGTAAGACATGCGTGGGGCTGGCAGGCTTTGAGACAACCGAGCACCGTTCCTGCCTTCATGTGGCTGGTCGTCTGGCTCCGTGTGCGTACATGCTCGGTCACTCAGTCACGTCTGACTCCTCGTGACCCCATGAACTGTAGCCCACCAGGCTCTTCTATCCATGGGATTTTTCAGGCAAGAATACTGGAGTGGGTTTCCATTTCCTTCTCCAGGGAATCTTCCCGACCCAGGGATCAAACCCATATCTCCTGCTTGGCAGGCAGATCCTTTACCACTGAGCCACCTAGGAAGCCCAGTCTGGTTAAATGGAGGAACATAAACTGATGAATGTGATAAAGTTGCAGGGGGCTGCAAATATCTGTGTTTAGCTGTTCATCCTCCCTGGAGCTGGAGATCAGTTCATGAGGAAGGTAATTGTGCGCCGACTCTTACAAGCTGCGTATTTGACAGTTGAAGGCAGTGTGAGCTGTGATCCGTGACAGAGAGACTGGGTTAGCATGGCGAACATTTCTGCAGGACCCAGGCCGTCCTTGCCCTCTGGGAGGCTCTCATTTTCCAGTTTTGTGTTGTTTGTGTTGTGTTGCAGGTGATCAGGATACATCCTGTCCTCTTGGTCTTCAAAGTTCAGCACTGGTTTTATCTCTACAGTCACGTGGGCACACAGCGGTCATCGCACCCTTGTAATTCGTTGAACGATTCCTTTTGCTTTGGCACAGAAAGGACACGGAGTGCAAGGAAACTGACACGGAGAACACGCACCCGTGGTCACGCGGGGCTGTGGCCTGTGAGTGCATTTGCAGGGTGCGTGTATTCCTAAACACAGCGCTCGGTTTGAACGTGCATCCAGTCCTGTAATTCCATCTTTCAGTGTGTCCAATTTTTTGGAAGCAAAACCTCTCATGCTCGCCTAACTCTATAGCATGCTCTTTGCTTTATAAACAGAATAAGACAAGAAGAAGGTGTATGTTGCAGTGGAAACATGTCTATATTTCCTACCATGCACATAAAGTGGTAAATTTTGAAGCCATAACTAAAGATTTCATACCAATCATCTTCCAAGAAGGCCCCTCCGCTTTCCCCCACGGCAAAGAAAAACAGCCAAGTTTCTCTTGTTCAGTATCTTGAAATGGGCTCACTTTGGATCCCATGGTATGTAACTCTAATGCTTGTGGAATATTGCTTACCTTGCCAACCAGTCAAGCATAGTGAGTTGACTATATGGTGTGGAGGCCTTATGTCAGGAGGGTGACCATTAAGTCTCCTTTCTGACTCCCTTTCTTTTCCTTGTAACCTCCTCTTATACCTGAATGTCCCCCAAGAAATAGATTCCTTTTCTTTCCTGACCAGAACTGGTATTGCACAGAATTTCTTTTTCCAAGTCAATAATTTAAAAGTTTTAGTAAAAGAAAAATCTCTCGGATCCCATTTTATTGGAGGCAGTTCAGTAATAAGGAAGAGAGGCAAAGAAAAGAAGAAAGGAAGAAAAGAAAGGGAGAGACTACCATATAGTAAACAAACACTGCGAAAAACTCTTTCCATCAGTCGTATCTTCCTATTCCTTGTGAGGTTTTGGTCAGTTTTGTCAATAAGTAAGGGGAGCTCAGAATGCTTAAGCCAGTTAGTCCAATAGAAAGCTGTTGTTTATAACAGACAGTTTTTAAAAGACAGACAAATGGTAGGTGGGTAGGTAGATAGATAAATGGATGGCTGGATGGGTAGATGGTTATATGGATGGATGGATGGATAGATGGATGAATGGATAGATAGGTGGAGGGGTGGATAGATGGATCAGAGGACTGGAGCATGGGTAGGAGCCCTGATTGTGTAGGGAAGCAGCTGCTGCTGGAGATGAAGGGCTGAAGCAGGGATGGGGTGGGGAAAAGTACCACCACCTTCCTCCTCCATTTCTACACCATCTTCACAGAGTCTCCTCTTGGCTGGAAGCACCCAGAAAGCATCTAACGATGGGTGTGGTTCCCAGGAGTTCACCTCCTAAGAAACAGAGCAAGGTGCAGAAGAGCTGAAAATAGATCTGGAGTGAGCTGGGGATGGAAGATTATTTGTCCAAGGGCCCACCAAAAGCCCAGCTCTCATCTCAGTACTAGGGACAGAGGAAAGAACACAGTGGGGAAACGCCGGGCACTCAAGGAGCTGACGGTCTCATGCAGGAGAGAGACACGATGGGAAAGAGACTGGTGATGGAGAGTTAGAGTCTGTTCCATCCTGATAAGCACTAAGAGACAACACTGGAGCTGGAGGGTTAGGCGACAGGGGAGCAGAGGTTTCAAGAGCGGGGCCAGAAGTGCCACCCTTCCCTGAGAAGGCAGTCTTGCTGGATATGGCATGCTAGGGAAAGTCGCTCACTCATGTCCCACTCTTTGCAACCCCATGGACTACACAGTCCATGGAATTCTCCAGGCCAGAGTACTGGAGTGGGTAGCCTTTGCCTTCTCCAGGGATCTTCCCAACCCAGGGATCGAACCCAGGTCTCCCACATTGCAGGCTGATTCTTTATCAACTGAGCTATCAGGGAAGCCCAGCTTTGTTGGAAAGACCCAATAAGAAGGAGGGACTGAGCCAGGCTGGGAAGGGGTATTACAGAGGGAACAGCAGGTGTGGCAGTCAGGAGCCTGGCGTGGGGAGTGTGGCTGGAGAGGCTCCATCAGGGTGATGAAATCAGAGCTTGACTCACAGCTTCCTTCTCCGTGTCGTGGCTTCTCTGTTTTGTCTGTGACCAGACACTGTAGACAGGAAGCGAGAGGCTGAGAGCAGAGAGAGGGAAGCTGGAAGACTCAAAGTGACTCATCTGGCTCCATCCAGTGACGGCCAGTTCTTCTGTTCCAGGCCTATGAACAGAATGCCTTCCTGTTTATAGGCTGGTTTTTGTTGGGTGTGGTGTGTATTCCTGTTAAAGTCAGCCATGGCCAAGTGCAGCAGGACCCATGATGGAGCATGGTGACTGTGGTGCAGGACACTTCTTTAGGAGGGACCGTGGTGTTAGTCACAGTTTCCCAGAAGAGGCCATGGGGTCAGAGGGCGCCTGACGTCGCTTATCCTGTACCCTGGGCCCTTGAGGTCTTCCTGATCCTTTAATATAGAGTTTAGCTCTAAACTATAAATATATGTATGGCCTTCTCATGACTAACCGCCCTTCACCTCTCACGTGGATAGAATGTATATGTGTGTGTACTCCACGTGTATATATGTGTGCACATATATGTGTGTGTATGGGATTCCCAGGCGGCTCAGTGGTAAAGAATATGCCTGCCAGTGCAGGAGACACAAAAGACGTGGGTTTGATCCCTGGGTTGGGAAGATCCCCTGGAGAAAGAAATGGCAACTTGCTCCAGTATTCTTGCCCGAAAGATCCCATAGACAGAGGAGCCTTATGGGCTACAGTCTATGGAGTCGCAAAGAGTCAGACATGACTGAGCACAGACATGTGTATGTATATGTGTATATGTACATATATGTACCTATGTATCTATATGTGTGTGTTTATAGATATACAGAGATAGCTAGCCGTCTCTTTATGTTTGTATATAAATGTCCTTCTCAACCCTTTTTTCCCCTGACGAATCACCATTTTACTGTAAACATTTCACAGCTCAGATCCCCCTCTTCAGTGAAATGTTCCAGATAAATCCAAGAAGTCTCAACCAGACCCATCTACATGAGTGCACAACACTCAGTTAGAGAGCTACTGATGCTGCCTTGTAGCTCATCTTTTTCCAGGTCAGTGGTCCCAGCTGCATCGGGAGCTTCTTGTGGCCAAAGATGCATTGCACTCTTTCAGATCCCTGTCTTAACAGAGGGGGTGGTGGTTTGTAGTTGATTATAGCAAACTGTTTTTAAAGATAGCTGATACATAGATAGATAGGTATATAGATACATACAATACACACATACATAGAATGAGCAAGCCTTAGGTCATTACACTCTTTCAATCCCTGTCTTAACAGAGGGTGTGGTTGATTGTAATTGATTATAGCAAGCTGTTTTTAAAGATAGCTGATAGACACATACCTACATACATAAAATGAGCAAGGCTTAGGGGATGCAGTGGTAAAGAATCCACCCGCCAATGCAGGGAACACGAGGGGCATGGATTTGATCCCTGGGTCAGGAAGGTCCCTTGGAAGACGAAATGGCAACCCCCTCCTGCATTCTGGCCTGAAGAATTCCGTGGACAGAGGAGCCTGGAGGGCTACAGTCCATAGGGTCGCAAAGAGCTGGACACGACTAGATGACTGAGCACACACAATGTGTGTGTGTGTGTGTGTGTGTACATATGTATGCATGTACGTGTGTGCGTGTAAATAGGCAGAGCTTACCTTAACACACGTTTGCGGGACTGGTACCCTCCACAGGCGAGTACTGAGAGGATACACCAGTTAGATCACGGACAGTGGTGTGAACCCGCTCTACATCTGCTTTACTGGGAAATGCCAGAGAGCCGACGCCTGGAGCAGGCTTTGCTGTTGACTATAGGCGCGGTCATGGATACCCAGCTTCCCTCCAATCCTGTGGCCTTGCTGAACTGGTCATCTGGGAGGTCCTTGTGATTGTGTCTTATCTCTATTTGAGAGTCATAAAGATGAGTACCTAAAATGTAGTTAATAAACCCCATCTGGGCATTTTCTAGGTGAATAAACACACTGATTTTTTCCTACTGTTTTTTCATGTGGAAATGATGAATAGGACTCACAACTCTTGTTTTCATTATAAGTAGAAAAGTAGAAATAATATCAAGTTATGATACTTGAGGTTGTGTTCTAAAGTGCTTCAGAGACACTCTGAAAGTTTCAAATAATTATAGCTCCAGTTAAAACTTTATGGCTGCCTGTGGACTTTCATGATCAAAGAGAAAGTAAACAGAACAGTTTTAGACTGAAAGATATTCAGACCCTTATGAAATTTTTTTTTGGTCCTCTTTCTGTTCTTTAAAAGAGTGATTAATAATTCCACAATGTAAAGGCACCCACATTTGGGATTAAGTAATTGAATGAAATTAATTCCTGAATCCAATCTTTGTGCACCCCAGGCATGCTGCATAATATATTATCTTAGTGATTAAAAATACGAGCTAGATATAAGAAGTCTGCAAAAACCACTAGTTACTACTTTAATTCCAATCTGTTTCACACGTTTCAACGCTATATTTTTTTCTTTTGCTAAAAAGTTCATTATTAGTACAAGTAGTGACATTTGAAAAGAACTATAGACCAGGTTTTAGAACTGTAAATATTAACATTCTTATTAACATTCTTATCTTAATAATTAGGCAGCTGCGACCGGCGGGCTAACGCTGCGGAGAGGAGCTACCCCACGTCCAAGGTCAGGGGCAGAAGTCGGGAGGACCCCATGCCCGAAGGGCAGCGGCCAAGAGGAGTTACCCCACGTCCGAGGTGAGGGGCTGAGGCCGAGAGTGCCAGGCTGTGGCGGCACAGGAACGGCCTAGAGGAGCTACCCCACACCCGACGTCGGGGCAGGGCGGGCGCCGCCGAGAGGAGCTACCCCGCGTCCGAGGTCAGGGGCGGCGACTGGGAGGAGCAACCCACGCCCGAGGCCAGGGGCGGCAGCCAGGAGGACCAACCCCACGTCCAAGGAGCCGTGGCTGTGCGGGCGCAGGAGGGCCTAGAGGAGCTATCCCACGTTGAAGGTCAGGAAGGGTGGCAGTGAGAAGATACCCCTCGTCCAAGGTAAGGAGCAGCGCAGCGGCTGCGCTTTGCTGGAGCAGCCGTGAAGAGATACCCCACGCCCAAGGTAAGAAAAACCCAAGTAAGACGGTTGGTGTTGCAAGAGGGCATCAGAGGCCAGACACACTGAAACCATACTCACAGAAAACTAGTCAATCGAATCACACTAGGAACACAGCCTTGTCTAACTCAATGAAACTAAGCCATGCCCGTGGGGCAACCCAAGATGGGCGGGTCATGGTGGAGAGATCTGACAGAATGTGGTCCACTGGAGAAGGGCATGGCAAACCACTTCAGTATTCTTTCCTTGAGAACCCCATGAACAGTATGAAAAGGCAAAATGATAGGATACTGAAAGAGGAACTCCCCAGGTCAGTAGGTGGCCAATATGCTATCACCTACTGTGATATCAGTGGAGAAATAACTCCAGAAAGAATGAAGGGATGGAGCCAAAGCAAAAACAATACCCAGCTGTGGATGTGACTGGTGATAGAAGCAAGGTCCGATGCTGTAAAGAGCAATATTGCATAGGAACCTGGAATGTCAGGTCCGTGAATCAAGGCAAACTGGAAGTGGTCAAACAAGAGATGGCAAGAGTGAATGTCGACATTCTAGGAATCAGCGAACTCAAATGGACTGGAATGGGTGAATTTAACTCAGATGACCATTATATCTACTACTGCGGGCAGGAATCCCTCAGAAGAAATGGAGTAGCCATCATGATCAACAAAAGAGTCCGAAATGCAGTACTTGGATGCAATCTCAAAAACGACAGAATGATCTCTGTTCGTTTCCAAAGCAAACCATTCACTATCACAGTAATCCAAGTCTATGCCCCAACCAGTAACGCTGAAGAAGCTGAAGTTGAACGGTTCTGTGAAGACCTACAAGACCTTTTAGAACTAACACCCAAAAAAGATGTCCTTTTCATTATAGGGGACTGGAATGCAAAAGTAGGAAGTCAAGAAACACCTGGAGGAACCGGCAAATTTGGTCTTGGAATACGGAATGGAGCAGGGCAAAGACTAATAGAGTTTTGACAAGAAAATGCACTGGTCATAACAAACACCCTCTTCCAACAACACAAGAGAAGACTCTATACATTGACATTACCAGATGGTCAACACCGAAATCAGATTGATTATATTCTTTGCAGCCAAAGATGGAGAAGCTCTATAGAGTCAGCAAAAACAAGACCAGGAGCTGACTGTGGCTCAGACCATGAACTCCTTATTGCCAAATTCAGACTTAAATTGAAGAAAGTAGGGAAAACCACTAGACCACTCAGGTATGACCTAAATCAAATCCCTTATGATTATACAGTGGAAGTGAGAAATAGATTTAAGGGCCTAGATCTGATAGATAAGAGTGCCTGATGAACTATGGAATAAGGTTCGTGACATTGTACAGGAGACAGGGATCAAGATCATCCCCATGGAAAAGAAATGCAAAAAAGCAGAATGGCTGTCTGGGGAGGCCTTACAAATAGCTGTGAAAAGAAGAGAAGCAAAAAGCAAAGGAGAAAAGGAAAGATATAAGCATCTGAATGCCGAGTTCCAAAGAATAGCAAGAAGAGATAAGAAAGCCTTCTTCATCAATCAATGCAAAGAAATAGAGGAAAACAACAGAATGGGAAAGACTAGAGGTCTCTTCAAGAAAATGAGAGATGCCAAGGGAATATTTCATGAAAAGATGGGCTCTATAAAGGACAGAAATGGTATGGACCTAACAGAAGCAGAAGAGATTAAGGAGAGGTGGCAAGAATACACAGAAGAACTGTACAAAAAAGATCTTCATGACCCAGATAATCATGATAGTGTGATCACTGACCTAGAGCCAGACATCCTGGAATGTGAAGTCAAGTGGGCCTTAGAAAGCATCACTATGAACAAAGCTAGTGGAGGTGATGGAATTCCAGTGGAGCTATTCCAAATCCTGAAAGATGATGCTGTGAAAGTGCTGCACTCAATATGCCAGCACATTTGGAAAACTCAGCAGTGGCCACAGGACTGGAAAAGGTCAGTTTTCATTCCAATCCTAAAGAAAGGCAATGCCAAAGAATGCTCAAACTACTGCACAATTACACTCATCTCACATGCTAGTAAAGTAATGTTCAAAATTCTCCAAGCCAGGCTTCAGCAATATGTGAACCGTGAACTTCCTGATGTTCAAGCTGGTTTTAGAAAAGGCAGAGGAACCAGAGATCAAATTGCCAACATCTGCTGGATCATGGAAAAAGCATGAGAGTTCCAGAAAAACATCAATTTTTGCTTTATTGACTATGCCAAAGCCTTTGACTGTGTGGATCACAATAAACTGTGGGAAATTCTGAAAGAGATGGGAATACCAGACCACCTGATCTGCCTCTTGAGAAATTTGTATGCAGGTCAGGAAGCAACAGTTAGAACTGGACATGCAACAACAGACTGGTTCCAAATAGGAAAAGGAGTACGTTAAGGCTGTATATTGTCACCCTGCTTATTTAACTTTTATGCAGAGTACATCATGAGAAACGCTGGACTGGAAGAAACACAAGCTGGAATCAAGATTGCCGGGAGAAATGTCAATAACCTCAGATATGCAGATGACACCACCCTTATGGCAGAAAGTGAAGAGGAACTCAAAAGCCTCTTGATGAAAGTGAAGAGTGAAAAAGTTGGCTTAAAGCTCAACATTCAGAAAACGAAGATCATGGCATCTGGTCCCATCACTTCATGGGAAGTAGATGGGGAAACAGTGGAAACAGTGTCAGATTCATTTTTTGGGGCTCCAAAATCACTGCGGATGGTGACTGCAGCCATGAAATTAAAAGGCGCTTACTCCTTGGAAGGAAAGTTATGACCAACCTAGTTAGCATATTCAGGAGCAGAGACATTACTTGCATGGTTTTTCCTGTGGTCATGTATGGATGTGAGAGTTGGACTGTGAAGAAGGCTGAGCGCCGAAGAATTGATGCTTTTGAACTGTGGTGTTGGAGAAGACTCTTGAGAGTCCCTTGGACTGCAAGGAGATCCAACCAGTCCATTCTGAAGGAGATCAGCCCTGGGATTTCTTTGGAAGGAACGATGCTAAAGCTGAAACTCCAGTACTTTGGCCACCTCATGTGAAGAGTTGACTCATTGGAAAAGACTCTGATGCTGGGAGGGATTGGGGGCAGTAGGAGAAGGGGACGATGGAGGATGAGATGGCTGGATGGCATCACTGACTCGATGGATTGAGTCTGGGTGGACTCTGGGAGTTGGTGATGGACAGGGAGGCCTGACGTGCTGCGATTCATGGGGTCGCAAAGAGTTGGACATGAGTGAGCGACTGAACTGACTGAACTGATCTTAACAATTCTGTTATAGTAATACACTTGAATATCCTTGGTTTTTTTGAAATAAACTGAATATGAGTCAAGTGGCAGCATGTCTTTTCAAATGGTTAAGAAAAAAAGACTGCATACACATATATACACACACATATACATGTGCATATGTACATGCACATGTGTTCTTGATTATATATATGTCTTTATATATACATGTATGTAAATGCACTTATATGCATGTGTGCAACACATAATGAATATAAACATGTGAAAACTGATTTTATGTATATGTATATAGTATACAGGAGAAGGCAATGGCAACCCACTCCAATACTCTTGCCTGGAAAATCCCATGGATGGAGGAGCCTGGTAGGCTGCAGTCCCTGGGGTCTCGAAGAGTTGGACATGACTGAATGACTTCACTTTGACTTTTCACTTTCATGCATTGGAGAAGGAAATGGCAACCCACTCCAGCGTTCTTGCCTGGAGAATCCCAGGGACGGGGGAGCCTGATGGGCTGCCATCTATGGGGTTGCACAGAGTTGGACACGACTGAAGCGACTTAGCAGCAGTAGCAACGGCATATAGTACACATGTGTGTACATATGAATATACATCTATATGCATATTTTACCATTCGCTTTATCAGTAAAACATGTTTGACATTTTTCATGTTTTATATAAAAATGTTTACACTTGGGGAATATGAGTGAATAATGTATAAGAATCTTTTGCACTGTTGTGAAACTTTTCTATATGTCCATAATCACTTTAAAAATCAAAGCATGTTAAAACGTCCTTATAAGTGCTGCATTCTACCCTGCGTGCTGACATCATGTGTGGAGGATTGATTCTGATTATGAAGGTGTAACTTCATGCTAAGGAAAACTGTGGTTTTGATATATATAAATATATCCATGTATTTATTTACTCATATAAACATATACACATACATAATTCTGATCTGGAGTGGGTCCACTCATTTTTTAATTGAGGTAAAATTCATAGAACAGAATTAGCCTTTTTGATTATATAATACAGTGCTATATAATATATAAAATGTTGCACAACCACAGCACATATCAGGTTCTAAGCATCTTTATCACCCCTCCCCTAAAAACAAACCCTACTCCTGTTAAATAGTCACCCTTCCGCTGGGGACCACCACCCATCTGCTTCCTGTCTCCATGCATTTGCCTATTCTGGATACTTCGTGAAAATGGGCTCTTCTACTCCGTGGCCTTCGCCTCGGCTCCTTCCACGTTTCTGAAGCGCGCCTGTGTTGTCTCAGGCATGGGCGCCTCGCTCTTCTCTGGCTGGATAGCCTTCTAGCGTATGTGTTGGGGCACTGCGTTAACCACTCACCCGCTTGTGGGTGTCCAGAGTGTTTCCGCCTCCAGTTATCGTGAACCTCGCTGCTACGAACACAGGGACATCTGTTTGAGAACCACTTGTCAATTCCTTGGTGTATAAGCCTAAAAATGGAATTGCTGGGTTACATGTAAATCCTATCTTTAACTTTTTAAGAACCTGCCAAACTGTTTTCTTATTCCTGTCTAATGTTAAGGGCAGGACGCATGAACTCGTGATGCAGAGACGGTTTCTGATTTTAAGCAGTTGGTTTGAGAAGAGTCCTGAGGAATTGTGCTTAGAGGAACACGGATATTTAGAAGCAGGTGAAGTAAATGAGAAGAAGACTGGCAAAGCGATTGGAGGAGAAATCGGGCTTGGAGTTTTAAGAGTCGAGGAAGGAGAGGATTTCAAAGATGAGAAGAATTGGTCAGAGGGAAGGCAGTAGCTTTAGAAACTTGATTGTTTTTTTTTAATCCATTCAAATGTTCTGTGAGAGGAACTGGGAGGCGCAGGTTTGATCTCTGGGTCGGAAAGATCCCCTGGAGGAGGACATGGCAACCCATGCCAGTGTTCCTGCCTGGAGAACCCCATGGACAGAGGAGCCTGGCGGGCTGCAGTCCATGGGGTCACAAAGAGTCGGCCACAACTGCAGCGGCAGAGCCTGAGCGTTGTATGTTCAGTGGCCGCTCGGGGCGTGCCTCAGTCTGTGGGGTTTGGAAGAGTCAGACATGACTTAGCAACTGAGCAACAACAGTGTCTCACACAGATCCTGTGACCAGGACCTGGGGAGAGGAGCTGAAGTTCACTGACAGCTGTACCAACCCCTCAAGAAAGTCTTAGTTTTAGCATCAAGAGATCTGAGGCAAAGTAAGAAATTAAAGAGAAAAGGGGAGGGACATAGCATTCCATCATTGTTTTTAAAATACACAGTAGAGAAGAATAAAGGAGATGAGTGAACAGTAGCTAAGAATGAGGGTCTGTGCTTAACACAGGTTCTCAAATTCGCAACTGTGTTTGCTTTCTGAATCATTTTCAGAGCCCTGTAAGGACATAGTAATTCCCATCGTGATCGCATTCATGTGTCTCAGTTTGGCCTATTTAGCATGGCTTTAGCCCTGGCTCCAAACAGTGCTTGCTGCCCTCTCTCCACTGCCCACCGTCTCCCTGGCCCATCGCATCTTCCTCTCCTGGCCTCCCATGAAACAGGAGATAAACATTTCCACCCTGAGGAGATACAGAAGTATGCCTGATTAGTGCCCACCTCAGTCTTTGTTAAGGTCTGTTTTTCTGGTCACACTGCACCTCCCCACCCTCATCATAGGTGTGAGCAAGGATTCATCTCTGAGACTTACCTCTCTCTACTCAACACTCCCTAGAGGTTTTAAGTATTTCTCATACATAGACAAATCTCAGTTTGTTTGTTTATATATCCAGCAGGACTTCGCCTCTAAACTCCAGAATGATCTGCCTGCAAATAAGACTCTTAGCTGAGTATCCACTTGACCCTAAAAGCTCCATTATGTCTAACACTGTGGACACTTGGCTTTCCTTCCCAGACCTGCTTGCGCCTCTGTCCTCACTGTCTCAGTTAGGGACTCTCACCCACCCAAGGCTATTTGCTCACACCTGTCTTTAATCTGTTTGCAAAACCATGGACTCATCTTCTAAATACATCCACATTCTAACACTTCTCCTTGTCTACACTGTCCCTGCCCCTGTCCAAGCCACCATCATCTGTTACCCTGATTATTGAAGTAGCCTTTCAGCAGGTCATCTTTCTTGGTCGTTTTTTCAGCTTTCTGATCACTTATAAACCTATCACCGAGATCTTCCCACTTGGCCTTATTGATTGATTGAGATTTCTCAGTTCTTTATTCTTTTGACATATACTAGATGTACAATATTGTATGTTACACATGTACAACCTCATGATTCACAATTTTAAAGGTTATACTCCATCTGTAGTTATTATAGAACGTTGGCTATATCCCCTGTGCTGTACATACATATCCTTGTAGCTCATTTTATACTTATTAGTTTGTGTCATATAATCCTCTTCCTCTATCTTGCCCCTACCCCTTCTCTCTTGCTACAGGTAACTACTGGTTTGTTCTCTATCTGTGATCCTATTTTTTGTTCTATTCATTAGTTTGTTGTATTTTTCAAATTCCGTGAGTGATATCACACAGTATTTGTCTTTATCTGACTTATTTTACTTAGCAGAATACCTTCCAAGTCCATCCATGTTGTTGCAGATGTCAAAGTTCTATCCTTTTTTATGGCTGAGTAACATGGACGGAGGAGCCTGGTGGACTACAGTCCATGGGGTCGCTAAGAGTCGAACACGACTGAGCGACTTCACTTTCACTTTTCACTTTCATGCATTGGAGAAGGAAATGGCAACCCACTCCAGTGTTCTTGCCTGAGAATCCCAGGGATGGAGGAGCCTGGTGGGCTGCCGTCTATGGGGTCGCACAGAGTCGGACATGACTGAAGCGACTTAGCAGCAGCAGCAGCAGCAACAAAGGTCCCTCTAGTCAAGGCTATGGTTTTTCCAGTGGTCATGTATGGATGTGAGAGTTGGACTATAAAGAAAGCTGAGTGCCGAAGAATTGATGCTTTTGAACTGTGGTGTTGGAGAAGACTCTTGAGAGTTCCTTAGACTGCAAGGAGATCCAACCAGTCCATCCTAAAGGAGATCAGTGCTGGGTGTTCATTGGAAGGACTGATGTTGAGGCTGAAACTCCAATACTTTGGCCACCTGATTCGAAGAGCTGACTCATTGGAAAAGACCCTGATGCTGGTAAAGATTGAGGGCAGGAGGAGAAGGGGACGACAGAGGATGAGATGGTTGGATGGCATCATCGACTTGATGGACATGGGTTTGGGTAAACTCTGGGAGTTGGTGATGGACAGGGAGGCCTGTGGGCTATGGGATCACAAAGAGTCGGACATGACTGAGAGATTGAACTAAGCTGAACTGAGTATTTATTTATCTTTATCTATTCATCTTGTTGATGGTCATTTAGGTTGCTTCCCAATCTTGGCAGTCTTAAATAATGCTTCTTTGAAGATTGCAGTGTATGTATATTTTTTAATTAGTGCTCTTGGTTTTTTTTTTGGGGGGGGGGATATATACTCAGAAGTGGAATTGCTGGATCATATGATATTTAACTTATATGCAGAGTACATCATGAGAAACGCTGGACTGGAAGAAACACAAGCTGGAAGCAAGATTGCCTGGAAAAATATCAATAACCTCGGATATGCAGATGACATCACTCTTATGGCAGAAAGTGAAGAGGAACTCAGAAGCCTATTGATGAAAGTGAAAGTGGAGAGTGGAAAAGTTGGCTTAAAGCTCAACATTCAGAAAACGAAGATCATGGCATCCGGTCCCACCACTTCATGGGAAATAGATGGGGAAACAGTGGAAACAGTGTCAGACTTTGTTTTTCTGGGCTCCAAAATCACTACAGATGGTGACTGCAGCCATGAAATTAAAAGACGCTTACTCCTTGGAAGGAAGGTTATGACCAACCTAGATAGCATATTCAGGAGCAGAGACATGACTTTGCCAACAAAGGTTCGTCTAGTCAAGGCTATGGTTTTTCCTGTGGTCATGTGTGGATGTGAGAGTTGGACTGTGAAGAAGGCTGAGCACCGAGGAACTGATGCTTTCGAACTGTGGTGTTGGAGAAGACTCTTGAGAGTCCCTTGGACTGCAAGGAGATCCAACCAGTCCATTCTGAAGGAGATCAGCCCTGGGATTTCTTTGGAAGGAATGATGCTAAAGCTGAAACTCCAGTACTTTGGCCACCTCATGCAAAAAGTTGACTCATTGGAAAAGACTCTGATGCTGGGAGGGATTGGGGGCAGGAGGAGAAGGGGATGACAGAGGATGAGATGGCTGGATGGCATCACTGACTCCATGGACGTGAGTCTCAGTGAACTCCGGGAGTTGGTGATGGACAGGGAGGCCTGGCATGCTGCGATTCATGGGGTCACAAAGAGTTGGACACGACTGAGCGACTGATCTGATCTGATCTGATGATATTTCTATTTTTAGTTTTTTTGAGAAATATCCTTATGTCCAAACAACCCTATTTATAATAGCATTTCAGCATTCCCTAATCCCATTCCCCCTTTATTTTCTTCTGTTTACTTTACACCATTAGACAACTGTGATAATATACTTTTTAAATATTTCATCTCTCGCTACTTAGAAATTGAGCTTCGAAAGAGCAGACATTGTCTATTTTTTCATTGTTGTATCTACAAAGTCAGATAGTGCCCAGTACAAAATAAAGCTTACTTAAAGTATTTTTTAGTATGTATGAACAAATGGCAGTATGTCTAGAATACTTGCAGAGTCCTCTGTCTGATAAATAATATCTACAGTTAAATTAACACAGTTACCAAGAAATTTGTCATGTATTGTATATTTAAAATATTTCAGAGCTGGAAGATTCTCAAAAACCAGGAGCTCTTTGTATATGAAATATTTTCAGAGTTGAAAGATACGTCCCTAAAAGGGCTGGATTAAAGGATGCCTATTCACAGAGATCTGTGGCCTTCAGCACTATGATTATAAACCCACCTCTAATCCTCTAATGAAATATCCCTGACTTGGTGTCTGTAGTTCAGGGTTGTAATTGTGTCTTTGCAACACACGGTGATGTGATAACTGGGCAAGTTGGTTAATCCACTTTGAGCTTAAGCTGTACACTGCTGATGATAATAGTGAAAAGGACCTCACAAGACTGTAGTGAGGATCAGCTGAGACCTTGGACATGGTTTATAAAATCTCAAACATGCCACAAATATAAGAAACCTGAAAACATGCTACAAATATAAGGATAAGAGAAAACACAAAAGTTCACAAGTTTGTCCTGTGATTCTCTTACCACCCTATTTTTCTTTACTATCAGATTCACTTAAAATTTGATTAAAGAAACTTCACATTTGTTTGAGAGAATCCTTTAGGCACCTTGAAGATATTTCAGTAGTATTCAGTTCCAAACATTATTTCCCAATTCTCTATATTGCCTTGGCTTTTCAATTAGATAATTCCCAAATTCTCTAAATATGTAAGACCACTTCTTTGTCTGACTACTTCTTTCTCTTCCACTATCTTTAAAAATCAGTCTGGCAAATGCCCAGCAGAAGACTAAAGCAAAAGCGTACAGGATTGAATGAAAGCTTTAAGAATATCAGTGTGGATCTAAGCCTCAGATCTGCTTTGGGACTTCAGCTAACTAAAATCCACGCTGATCAAGCGGGCTTTGTTTCCCCCTTTGTCATCAGTGTTCACATCACTCACCCATCACCCGTTATCACCCTCTGTCCATGGGATTTCCTAGGCAAGAATGCTGGAGTGGGTTGCCATTTCTTCCTTCAGGGGATCTTCCTGACCCAGGGATTGAACCCACATCTCCTGCATCGGCAGGCGGATTCTTTACCACTGCACTATCTGGGGATTGCCAGATATATAATTTGAAAACAAAAAAGGTTTCTCATATCCCAAATACTCACTCTGAAGATTTGATGGATATACCTTTTTTTGTGTTTCTTTCCGACCCTTGGTAGAGCCCTACTGGGCGGTTTGTTCCTTTGGTACATACAGTTCAGCACTGAGTTAAAAGAATGTGAAGCCTTTATATATCATTGCCCGGCTTCTAGCTAGCCTCTGGGCTTGCTGGTTCTTATTAATGATTCATTTCTTTTGACAGGAGCAGCAACATTTCAGGACTTCTTGGGTGGAAGAAAGTTGGCAGAGAGAAAGTCCACAGTGAGTAGTTAAACATTATATGAATTAATACCCCCCATCAATAGTTTAATGGATGAAATGCATTGATTGCTTTGAGAATTATGCTGAGGTCTACAGTAATAAGCAGAAATGTCTGATTTGACATCTTTTTTTAAAAATATGTCTGCAACGTAATCTACCACCAATTACACAACGGCCCCACCAAAGGGGTGCTGAGTGGTCCCACTACAGTAGTAACATGTTATAAAAGCTCAAGTTTCAGGACAATTAGCTTCTGGCTGCAGTTTATTACCCCATTTGAGATTTAAAAGATTTTTTTTTCCATTGCATTCCAACAATGCTTATGTGTCTGGGGCTAACACTTTAAAACAATAATGGAATGGCAAATATCTGTCTGGCTGGAGTTTGCCCAAAAAGAAGCGTGTATTAGAGTTAAAAAAAAAAAAAAAATCAAGCAGGGTGCAGTGGACCAAAAAAAAAAAAAAAAAATTAAATCCAACTTCTTTAATTTCCCAAACTGACCAAAGTTGTACTGTTTTATGAAGAAAAAAAAAAATGCCTTTCGCTGCTATTTTGTAAAAATTTCAAGAAATCCTTTGGAGAATATGAATATCCCTGTTTGTTTAAAGCAATGTCCACATGGTGGAAAAGCAGCCCAGTTGATAATTCATAACCGTCCATGTGTTGGGTAAACATCACAAGATGTTTGGTCTGAAATACACGACTCTCACATTGAATTGCCTACTACGACACAAAACTGGCAATCAGGAATTGTTTTAATGGTGGTGATGAAAGTGGAACTTATTGAGTTCATTCTGTGGCCAGGTACTGTGCTGAGACTATGTGAATGATCTGATTTAATTCTCTGAAATAACCCTGGAGTTAGGTGCTATTATTTTCGCCGTTTTATAGATGAGAAAATTGAGACTTGGAGGGTCTAATCATCAGAGGGTTCCGGGGCTAAGGATAGTAAGCGCTTTGGAAAACAACGCTCGGCGCTCTAACCACCATGCAGTAAAGCCTGATGACGGTGCCGATGGCGGTGGCGGGCGGGGCGGTACACGGAAAAGGCAGTGATGCCCGGGGAACCCCTTTGTCAATCTCCTGTGTGGCGTGTTGCACGGCTGTCTCTCCTCTAGCTCTCTCAGCCGTTTCCTTTGCCATCTCGGATATCCATTTCCCTTATCCCAAGGTCCATCTGGAAACGTTTTGTACTAATCTGTCATTTTCTCCTCCTACCCCTCACACTCCATAATCTCACACTTCCAGGGGTTGTTCGGGAACTGAGTTGGGTGCGGTGACTCGCTTCCATGTCCCCGCTTCCAGGGAAGGGTGAGGGGGTCTCACCGAGACAACTTACCCGCAGTCAGCATACTGAGTGGTTCTGTGCGGACTTCCTCAGCGCAGGACTCCTGGACCTCTCACGTTGGGCGTGATCCAGTCTAGGGAGCCAGCCAACGGCAGTGCTGTCTTTTCTGTCTAAGGCGTGTACTGATATCATTAAAATATCAGCTCCTTTTTACCCCTCGGGATGAAGAATGCTTTCTGAGAATTAAAATCTTAATATTCAAAAAATTAGAAAAAGAACTATGCACAAATCAATCAGGTGATGTGAAGAAGTGCATTGGCAAGTCATCAACAATCCGGCGCTGACCCACAGCTTACAGTGCGTTATTGGCTGTCCCCTGATGTCAGCTCAGGTCGGGGTATTTCTAGCCAAGGTGGGTTGACGTGTAATGCCCGAGCCGTAGGGCAGGGCCCTTCGCACAGATGGCTTCCCTCGTTCTTGCTCTCCGGAGGCTCTCTATAGCTCCTGGCACATTGGCTGTGTACTCTGGAGTGGCTGAAGAAGGAACCAGCGCTTCTGTCCGTTTATGCGGTAGCCGCGCCCTTGCTGAGGTCAGCTTAGGATCTGTTCTTGCAGCACTTGGTTACAGGGCTCCATCGCCTCAGTGGCGTCAAAGGAGCAGGTCTTCTGCCTGGAGTGCACTTCCCCATCCCGTCTCCTTGGAGACGCCTCCTCGCTCTTCACGACAGGCTACAGTGTCTGCCTTCCCCTGTGGCTTTCTCCCCAGCCTTCTCGCACCCCAGGTTGACTCGTTGCCTCCTGTGTTTTGCTAACACTTTGTGTATCGTATTGCACTACGCATATTTCTTTTGTATTTCTCCTCTGTGGGGCTGTATTCAGGGGAGATCGCGGCTTGTTCAAGCCTTCTTTGTATCTGCAGCACGAAGCAAAATGTCAGGTCCCTATAAAGCGTATAGAAACGTCGCTTGTCCTGCACTGAAGCTCTGTGCTCCCGAGCGTGTGCATCCATTCAGAACCATTCTAGTATTCATATTACGTGTACCACACGCAGATACTGATCCAAGAGCCATGATGTTGGATTTATTTGTCATCGTTCTGAAACTATTTGGTCATCTGTTTTATCATCTGTAAACTCAGAGGAATGGTGTCAGCTTGATTTTCATTCATCCCTCAGCTCACTGTTATTAATAAACCCAAGATACACTTATCAAATACTCTCCCTGTCCCAGCCACTGGACTTTCTAAGCATAGAATTCCATATGTTTTAGTTAAAACACTACGCATTTTAATTAAAAAGACAATTAACTTTGTATAGGCAGTAGAGTTAATTTCACAACTCTGCTTTTATAACCCAGTTTTATGACTCAGTTTTGAATATAATTCAAACCAAGATAACAGCAGTTAGTTTCCAAATCACATGATGCCTCAAAGCATACTATTTTTATCAATTAAGTAGGAAAAAAATGATTTCCCTCAGTGACCACAGATCAGAATTTCTGGGTTCCATCTCAGGGCCTGTTTTGCCTTTTCAAATGTCAGAATACTGTTTTATATGTATCACATACATTTAAGCAAATGGAGAAAGTCTTTGGACTGAAAGAAATCTGTGCATTTGTTCAATAGACATTTACCGAATGACGAGCACATGCCTAACGCTGTCACATGTGTCTAGGATAAGAATGTCTATAAGATAGGTCTCTGCCTGTGAGAGGTTTATCAATTTAAGGCAGAAAACATGGACGTGAACTTGCCAGTGTTGGAAGAAGGGCTCAGATGGAGGATGTGCAGGGCGGTGAGAGCGGACGGGAAGGAATGTGCTTGGGCTTGGCCGAGGGTGGGATGGAGAGAGGAGGCTTGCATAGACTTTCCTGGCTTCTGGACTTGGTTCTTCGTGTCAGCAGATGGCACTTGAGATGAACCTCAGGAAAAATCAGTATGCCCCCAGTCAGACAAAATGGGGGAGGAGGGGAGAACATTCTCAGAAAGAGAAGCAGGGTAAGCATGAGCAAATGAATGTGAAATACGCCATTGTTCTTAGGCAACTAGAAATACACCAGTGTGGTGGGAGAGAAAGGGACAAGCTGGGCTTCCCAGGTGCCGGTGGCCGCAGACTGAGCTTGGGCAGCCCCGTGCTGTCTCTTGGCTGAGATGTAAGAACGTGAACTTTATCCTGAACCTGCAGGGCAATCCAGGAGGGCCTTGTGCAGTAGGGCAAGTGGATCATTTTCCAAAAAGTACTAGACACTTAAATGTGATAAAAATATTTACTGCCTTTTAGGGCTTCTCAGTACCACTTTCCCTTGTGGTTGCACCATCTCGTATCCTCAACAAAAGTGTATGAGGATTCCTGTGTTTACATGTCCTTGCCAACACTTGTCTTGTGTTGTTGCTGTTTGATAATAGTCATTCTACAGATTTGAGATAAAATTAGAGCCTTTTTTTTTACACCATAACACAAAAACCCAGAGAAGGCAATGGCATCCCACTCCAGGACTCTTGCCTGGAAAATCCCGTGGACGGAGGAGCCTGGTAGGCTGCAGTCCATGGGGTCACTAAGAGTCGGACACGACTGAGCGACTTCACTTTCACACATTGGAGAAGGGAATGGCAACCCACTCCAGTGTTCTTGCCTGGAGAATCCCAGGGACAGGGGAGCCTGGTGGGCTGCTGTCTATGGGGTCGCACAGAGTCGGACATGACTGAAGCGACTTAGCAGCAGCAGCAGCAACACAAAAACCCACTCAAGATGAATTAAATACTTAAAAGACCTCAAACTTTAAAACTCTTAGCAGAACACATAGCAAAAACAGTTCAGAACACTGGTCTTGACCATGATGTCATGGATATGACACCAAAAGCAGAGAGCACAACAGCAAAACGGTCGTGGTCCTGCATCAAACAGAAAAGTCTCTACACGACAAAGGAAACGAAGGCAACCTTCAGAATCAGATAGAATAGCTGATGGGGTTTAGTTTCCAAAATATAGAAGGGGCTCCTAGAAATCTATAGCAAAAAAAAAAAAAAAAAAAAAAAAACCAACACACACACACAACTTTTAATTTGCAAAGATTTTTCACAGGACTGTATTATTCCTTCTTTATGTCTGGTCATCTTTAAAAAAAATTTTTTTTGAAAAGTACTTTTATTTATTTTTATTTAATTATTTTTAGTTTCAGCTGCACTGGGTCTTCGTTGCTGCTTGAGCTTGTCTCTGCTTGTGGTGCACGGACTTCTCTTGTTACAGAGCACAGGCTCTAGGGCGCAGGCTCAGGAGTCACCGCTCCTGGGCTCTAGGGCGCAGGCTCAGGAGTCGCCGCTCCTGGGCTCTAGGGCGCAGGCTCAGGAGTCGCCGCTCCTGGGCTCTAGGGCGCAGGCTCAGGAGTCGCCGCTCCTGGGCTCTAGGGCGCAGGCTCAGGAGTCGCCGCTCCTGGGCTCTAGGGCGCAGGCTCAGGAGTCGCCGCTCCTGGGCTCTAGGGCGCGCAGGCTCAGGAGTCGATGCTCCTGGGCTCTGGGGCGCACAGGCTTCAGGAGTCGCCGCTCCTGGGCTCTAGGGCGCAGGCTCAGGAGTCGCCGCTCTTGGGCTCTAGGGCGCAGGCTCAGTAGTTACGGTGCCTGGGCTTAGTAGCTCCTCGGCATCTGGGATCTTCCTGGATCCGACCCTTATCTCCTATATTGGCAGGTAGAGTCTTTACCACGGAACCACCTGGGAAGCCCTCGTCATTTTGTAGATGAGAATGGAGTGCTAGCAGAGTTACAAGGTATTTCAGCTCTTAGCATATATTAAGAACTTAAGAATCTTTGTGATAGGAATGAACAAGGTAGACTTACTTAAAAGGCAAGTTACCTGACCTCTGGCCCTGTGGTCCTTTGCAGATTTAACTTCTAGATTTGAGTGGGTACAAGGAATCGGAGGCACCCTGCTTAGACGGTAAAGCATCTGCCTACAATGCAGGTTCAATCCCTAGGTCGGGAAGATCTCCTGGAGGAGGAAATAGCACCCCACTCCAGTATTCTTGCCTGTAAAATCCCATGGATGTAGGAGACTGGTAGGCTACAGTCCATGGGGTCACAAAGAGTTGGACATGACCGAGTGACTGAACTGAACTGAAGTTAGGAGTGAAGCTGGAACACCTGAATCTCTGATTTTCCAGTACTGTGGGTCTCAATCAGCTTGCGTGTCACTGATTGGTACATTGGCCTTTGCTGGCTGCATTACAGAACTCCTGGGGTGGTTTCAATTCAGTTGGCTTCCATCTGTGTAGACCGTGTTCCCTGAGACACCCGCTTCCTTCTAGGCTCCCACTCCTATCTCTGTGGAAACACAGGCAACTCTCCTGAGAAAGGAACGCCTCACTTCAGTTCTGTCATCTTGGAGAGCAGGGGGTGGGATGAGATGCCAAGCAGGCCAGTGGCAGGTTCAAGTCAAACTTGTTCTTTCAGTGGCTCAGTCGTGTCCGACTCTGCGACCCCATGGACTGTAGCCCCTCAGGCTCCTCTGTCCATGGGATTCTCCAGGCAAGAATATTGGGGTGGGTTGCCTTTTTCCTCCTCTAGGGGATCATCCCGACTCAGGGATCAAATTCAGGTCTCCTGTGTCCCCTGCATTGGCAGGCGGATTCATTACTGCTGAGTAAATACTCTAAGGATCCCAAGGGTGCCGTCCCTGCTCCCAGGAGGCACTGTCCACAGGAAAGCATCACAACGCCCACCAAGGCTGTCTCTGAAGGGAAGCTGAGGGCTACAAAATGATGATCTTCTGCTGCTAGTTCAGCCAAGTCAGAAAACCCGGGCAGTGGGAGGGTGACTTCGCACATAGCCTTGTTCTGTGAACACACGGAAACCTAAGGAGGTGCTTTTGGCACCTTACATGAAAGCCTAGTTAACTCAGGGAGAAGCTGATAGTGACTAACAATTCCTACAAAAGTCTGTTTTTAGAAGCAAATTGGGTGAAATCATAATGGTCAGGCAAGAGGAGGACTGGCCCAATGACCTAATGACCACTCAGTGGGGAAGCTGAAACCAGCCCTGGAAAATTGCATCAATCTTATGGCCTTTTAAATGGGCACCATTTTAAAAAATACCCATGGCTATCCTAAAAAGTTTCCCTTTCTTTATGAGTAACCCCATACTGAGAGCCAGTTTCATTTTGGAAAAAAAAAAAAAGTTCCTCAAATTTCATGACAGTCCCACCAAAAGCTCTGGTCTTAAAATGTTAATTAGGTCATTAATTGAATGAGCAATCTTGCTCTTCCTTCTGATACATCACTTGGACCCAGATGCCTGTGAACTTCTCACTATTTCATTCAATGCCAAGTGAGTCCCTCCATATTTTAAGGGCAGAGTTTTCTGAGAATTGCATTTTTGTGCACTCTCACATCTAAATGCTCTAGGAATTGTCTCTGCTTTTGATAGACGCCGCTGAATTTCTTTTGTTAGCTGCAAAAAAAAAAAAAAAAATTTTTTTTTTTTTTTTTTTGCTTAGATCAAGAAGTTACCACTCACTCTATTGGATTTGCCTCAATCTTAGCGCGCATCTGTGGTGGTAGTTCCAGAACCTCAAGGGGAAGTTCCCCTAATTAAAGGAGATGTAAATCTGGAAAACACATGGACTGGCAATGAAAACTAATTAACCCAATTATTCATTCAATCAGCGGTTCTACGGTAAGCGTGTACTGCATCATCTATCCTGAGAGGGTGCACTGTGAACAAAACCAGAGATGACCTCAGCTCTTGAAGAGTTTGGGGTCTAGAGCCATTCCATAAATGCTTGCTAATTTGATTTGACTATATGCTAATTCAGCATATTCCAGGCATGGATTATTTGGTTGAAAAATAAGGATAACAGGACAAATGCTTCTGTTGCTGTTGTTCAGTTGCTAAGCTCTGTCCGACTCTTTGCAACCCTGTGGACTGCAGCACGACTCTGTCTTCCACTATCCAGAATTTTCTTCAGATTCATATCCATTGAGTAGGTTGTTTCAAATGCAAGAATGATGTCTAAAGCCAATCATTTAGTCAAAGCCAAAGTCACTGGGTATGAAACGTTGGTGGGAAGTAAATTATTCAACTGAAATTTCAACTTGGATTCTTCAGACAGTTTGCTAAGCTTATCTTCATCTTCTGCCCAGAGCCCCTCCCTGAGGCACAGCTCTCCTCAGGACCTGAGCTTTTGTTCCCACTGAGGAAGCACCCTGTTCCTGCCCTCCTCTTTCTCAGGGCCGATTAGGACAATTGGACCGTCTCAGACATCCTGCACTCCCCTCCAGCTGCCTGTGTTCAGCAGGCCCCCACAGCTGTTCATGAGCTTCCCCTCTCCTGCACCGCCTTCTGATACGTGTCTTTCTCACTGACTATCTGGCCCTCCCACAAGCCCCAGAATCCTGCCTGCTGGAAGATACCTCTGTCTGGGCGTGAAGGCAATGTGCGTGATTGCAGAGCCTGTAGTCTGAAGTATAAAGATTCTTTCAGAGTCTTTATCAGAGCCTGTATTGTTGTGGTCTGTTTTCACAACCAACCTGGCCTTCTAATTCCTCAGCTATCTGCCTGCAGTTGCAACAAACTTTTGCTATTGGCTTCTTTGAATCGTGGAGGCCCAGTTACAGATTCTGCTCAGAGTCTTATCTCTTAACTAATGGGCACTTGAGAAGGGTTAGCAGTAAAGTAGATCATTTCTATGAAATTAAGAGCCTTAGATCCAGCTTGTTCACACTTAATGTCTACATTTCAAAAGTGTTTTCATTTTACCACGACTGTTTTATGCCCTTTCATCTCATAAACGAGTCAAACTCACCAGATTTTGCCAAGCTGTCCTTTGTGATCAAAATAGAGAAGTTACTTGCTAAATCATATTTTTCACGGACTCAGGCAGAAAGGGCCAACCTCTCGGCAAGAGCTCCCCATTTGCTCAGGATGGCACGCACGAGTTTACTGGAGCCTGGACCCTACTGCCCCTTCCTTTATATAAAATGGAAAACTGTTCCTATGGCACATCAATGCTCTGAGTAACGTCTGTGTGGCCTCTGGGCAAGGCTCGCAGGGGACCGTCCTCAAGCCAACTCTGTGTTATTTAAGTCTAGTACTGCTTGACCTGGGACATTTTCCTCTCTATATACTATCCATTCCATGTTACTTCAGATAGGAGTTTCATATAACAATAAAAAGAAGAGCTCTGCACTCCCCTCTGTACTGGATATCACTAGGCTTCAGCTCTACTTTCCGAAAGATATAGCTTTTAGTTCCTCTCAAGGGTTGAGAGCATATGCACAACAGTCCTGAATGGTCAGTGATTAGGTTCCAGCAGAGGCCAGCAAGAAATGTGTCATCAAATGTATATTAAGGTAATTTCAGAATGTGATAACTTTTAAGAGAAAGATAAAGCCAGATAATGAAGCTGAGGGTGAGCCATAGAGAATGTGGGTGTTGGGGGGTGGAAACTAGCTGGGAGGACAAGATGAGAACGTTTCTCTGGGGGGGACATTCGAGTTAAAAGCACATCCAGTGATTGGTGGGCACCCGATGTGGAAACTTTGGGGGTATGGCATCTGAAAAGATGGCAAATACAAAATCCTGAAGCTAGAAGAGAAGTGGCCAAAAAAAAAAAAAAATCCAAAGTGGCTGAATAGTATTGAACAAAGTGTTTTGGGGAAAGAGGCAGGAGCCAGGAACATTTTCTAGACCCTACTAAGATTTAGGGATATTTTGGCAACTGCAGTGGGAAACCATGGATCCTTGAAGCAAGTGTGAAGTTCCATGAACTTTCTCTGTATGAAATCCTTGATGTTTTGTTTATAAATTTTCTTCTCTGGTTACCTGGATATCAGCAGTAACACCAGCTTTATAATTTATCTGCTGATTAGGAGTCATGCTGTTCCTCCTTAATTCTCAGTCGCTTGGGTCTTTGGTAGCAACTGGGCAAGTCCCGTGATGCCCGCCTGCCACCCGCGTGCTCCATTTTTCATTTTCCATAAGCTGACATCAAATAACTGAGCCTTGAAGCAAGCTTGTAAACTAGCCAATAGCACAACTGGTCTTATAAACTTGCCTTTTGTTTCCTGTGTTCAGTAGCACACACACACACACACAAGTTTCGTGATGATCTCCCATTTAAGCAATTTGAGGATGGACTCTTGTGATATCGAGTTGTGGCAAAGTCAGGTCCTCCCTGAAGAAAATTATAAGCAGGTCAGTCCCAGACAGTCCCTTGTATCTTTTGATAGTAAAGGAATTACATCCAGTCTGCCAGTATCAGTTGCACACGGCTTGGGTGAAAGGCTGCTTTCTTGACAATAACAGATCTTATGCCTCCTGCCTAGGACTCTTCAAATGGGAAGAAGCATGGCGTTCCTAGAGAGGTTCTTCTGTTTACCAAAATCAGGAAACGTGACTAAACACTGGGTTTTGTATGCAGTACTGCTGGGCATTGGGTCAGAAAAGAGACGACTTTCATCTGCAACAGCGCTGCGTTCCTGAAATGTAGCTGAGATGTTCAACGCAAGGAAAGCATGCGTTCCCTTCCCTTCACTCTTAAACAAACAAACAAAAGAACTATTAATTTTTGCTGTGCTGGGTCTTGGTCGCCATGAGCGGGCTTTTCTCTAGTTGCGGCCACTGGGGACTGCTCTGCAGTTGCAGGTCTCTGGCTTCTCTTTGCTGAGCACGGGCCCTAGAGAGCACAGGCTTCAGGAGCTGTGACTCATGGGCTCAGCCGCCCCATTGCAGGTGGAATCTTTCAGACCAGGTACCAAATCCATGTTCCATGAATTGCCAAGTGGATTCTTCACCACTGGACCACCAGGGAAGTCTTCACTCTTAATGAACACCTTCTCAGCTTTCTTCTGCAATCCTCTACTAAGCTCTATATCCCTACAGGTCATCTCTAAGAATCTGTGACTAACCAAGGTAGTTATTTCTGTTTGTCTGGTTGGTTCTGTTTTAATCTTACCTGGGTTCTGCCTCTTCACTCAGAACTTGTCTGGATAAGAAGGCAGCCACGGATCCTTGAACACCAGGATGACTGCTGTCAGTCACAGCACTTAGAATCTGCAGTTCATCTTTCTTGTGAAATGTGAAGAGACCTTCAACTCAAGTCTTTTTAAAATGTGTTGAGCCCCCTTTAAGGAGGTTGTCTGACTGGGTCTCTGCCCTCATCTGGTACTTTCTCGACTTAATCTAACATCTCACGTTGAAAAAAAAAATCCAACGCCATTTATGCTCACGTCTATACTTTTGGGAAGATGGTGCCCATAAACTTTTCTTGGATGCAGCTAAAAACTCCATCTGTAAAGACTCTGAGAAAAAGCAGACAAAACCACTTCTGGGTTGTATTTCTTTCAGCTCATGGTCTTCAGCTCTTAGCAACTTTGCTCCCTAGCGGGTGTTTTGCGACTGGAGATGCTTCTGTAGGCTCAGCTCCGGGTGGAGCAGGGAGAGCTGCTGGCACCCAGTGGGCAGAGCCTGGGCGACTGCCTCAGTTTCCAGGGCACAGGGCGGCCACCACGACAGAGAGCGTCTCTGGTGTCCACGGTGAGAAACCTCAAAGCAGGCTCATCCTTGGGAATCTCCCAACTCATGTATCTTTTTCTGGTCAGTAGTCACAGGGCTTTCACAAGGTAGTATTAATACACTTGTCATGATGCTGAAACACTAAAATATTGTTAAATAGCTTGTTAACAATCTGTTAAATATTTTAAATAGAATACTCTCTACTACTGAAATCTCTCGACAGTATTGCTGGTTGCATTTCCAGTGATATAATTTTGTTACGTAATAAAAATTATGGTGTTTTCTCCAAGCCTGCTAAAAATCCTTTGCCAAGTTAATAAAGGAGGCTAGCCTGAATATGTTTGAACGATTTAAAGGGGCCACTGGTGTTCTAATTAGATCGAGGCTGTGTGTAAACACATGTTCATATTCACACACACAAGTGCCATGTTTCCATTGATAATCTTCACTAACAGGTATTTTTAACCTTTATGGTTGATGGCAGGGAAACCAGATCAATTGTTGAGATCCACAGGGTGAATCACAAAACTCTCTGTTATTTACATTCAAATGTTTCCTTAGTTTTATTTGTCACTTGAAAGCAAATGAAACAAACGCACAGCTAGACAAACAAAAAGTTCTTATCACTTTGGTTTATCCCAAGCTCGTGTGTAACTTTCATCCTCAAGAGAAACAGGGAGTGAAGGGAAGAGTCATCCGTCTGACATGTATTGTCCCAGGTCTTGTCCATCGGTTTCTTTTCCGTCACTTATTTTCAGTAAATAAATCAACTTTGAACATAAAATGTCAAGGATAGCAAAGTGTTTACTATATGAATGTGTTTGGGGTTGGTTTTTCAGAAGGGTGGGTTTACTCTAAATAGTCTAATTTGACTTTCTACGTCTGCCTACAATAATGGAAGAGACCAAAAGACTTCTGACCAGGGTGCAACTTCTTGAGAAATCCCCAGAATACCACGAATGGTATCACTGATCATTTCCACCTCGTAGCACCATGCTTCTTGCATGCAGTGAACGGTCACTGTAGCCAGTATTGTTTCAGAACCATGGCTGAGCCCCGGCAGCAGAGCGTGGTGGTGCGGACGTGGTGGCCTTCAGGACCCTGCGTTTACAGTAAGCCGTTTCCCTGGAGGCAGACTGCAGCCTCCCATGTGGATCTATTTTTCCAGGGATCATCTCTCCTTTGCTCAATGCCTTCTTTGTGCTCGCTGGACTGGCTTGAAGTGTGAAGGTTAATGCCCTGGGTGTGTACGTGGGAAGAAGTACACACCAGTACCTAGAGGCTGTTAATCATCCCGATTGTTATTTTTACTAAGGACGATATACTCAGCTCAGAGACTGGGGCCTGCGCACAGCAAGCAGGCCAGCACTCTCTCAAGACGGGACGACACAGCACTGTATTTCATGGGCCAGTCAGCCTTTTCTTCTCTTATCTTATAATGAACCTACAAGATCAGGTCCGTGAGCTTAACTGTGCACCAATTTTGATAACGAAACAGATTTGTATAGCCAATTGGTTACCTGGATTTGTTAAATTTAAATTGATATGATGAGTGTATATTACCAGCAGAATTAGTTGCTTGATTGTTTGGCTTCAGTAATGCTAAAGAGGATAGAAAATGGTATTAACATTGTTAGGTTTTTCTCTTTTTTTATTTCAGTATCTTTCATCCAAAGAAGTGTGGATGAAAGGGCTTCCCAGCTGGCACTAGTACTAAAGAACCTGCCTGCCAATGCAGGAGACAAAAGAGATGCAGTTTCGATCCCTGCTTTGGGAAGATTCCCCTGGAGGAGGGGTTGGCAACCCATTCCAATATTCTTGCCTGGAAAATTCCAAAGAGGAGCCTGGTGAGCTACAGTCCATGGGGTTGCAAAGAGTCAGACATGACTGAAGTGAATTAGCATGTAGCATGCACGTATATTTTACACACACACACACACACACACACATACACAAGCTTTTGGTAACATGTCTGAAATCAAAGTCCAGCTTTTTTGATACCAAAAGTTATTTCAGCATTAGTTATATCACTAAGTTTTATCAACTGCTCATGAGGTGTAAAGCTGAACCTGATTATCAGCTCTCAGGGCAAGCTTAAATATGCTGTGTACACATGATATGTGTGTTCTTTTCAGAACGAATTTCCTTTCATGTCCAATTTGTTTCTGGGAAAAGAGGTAGCTACCTGTCCCTTTGGTCCAAATACCTTAACTCTAGTTTTGTTTGACCCCCTTCAATAATGACTGCACCCTTGAACTCATATACTTCTAAAGGCCCAGTAGCAAATGATCAATTTGTATATTTATATCATATTCCAAGGGGATGTCAGGGGACACCAATGAATGGGTGAATGAGAGCTCGCTTATGATAAATGGGTGGCTTCTGGCCTAAATTGTATTTACTAGAAATACTAAGTACGTTGCTGCTACTGCTAAGTCACTTCAGTCGCGTCCGACTCTTAGTGACCCCATGGACTGCAGCCTACCAGGCTCCTCCATCCATGGGATTTTCCAGGCAAGAGTACTGGAGTGGGGTGCCATTGCCTTCTCCGACTAAGTACGTTAGTAAAATAGAATTTTGTAACTAAAGAAGCCATTGAAAGTGAAATTGATAAAATCTGGGTGCTGCTGCTGCCGCTAAGTCACATCAGTCATGTCCGACTTTGTGCGACCCCATAGACGGCAGCCCACCAGGCTCCTCTGTCCCTGGGATTCTCCATGCAAGAATACTGGAGTGGGTTGCCATTTCCTTCTCCAAAATCTTGGTGAATTATAATCTACCTTGTAGCATATAAAATACAAACAGAAAATACCTGACATGATTCTGTGAACCCAGAAAACAGGCCTTCGTCCCACCTCTCAGCGGTGTTGGCTAGACTCTTTCAGGGACTAGATGGCTCCTCTGAGATCCCAGCCTTCTGACACACATCTGCAGACTGCAAGTTAGAAATGGACGAGGTTAAAATATTTGCAAGCAAATAACTGAGTTTAGAGTGGAGTGCTACAACAGTGTTTCTGGTTTTGCCTGAGAGTGTAGCTGATGCTGCGAGGGATCGGGGGCAGGAGGAGAAGGGGACGACAGAGGATGAGATGGCTGGATGGCATCACTGACTCGATGGACGTGAGTCTGAGTGAACTCCGGGAGTTGGTGATGGACAGGGAGGCCTGGCGTGCTGCGATTCATGGGGTCGCAAAGAGTCGGACACAACTGAGAGACTGAACTGAACTGAACTGTAGCACTTCTGATAAGAAAAACTTGATATGTATGACAGAAATGGAAATTTTGGAGAAAATTCACTCCATATCACTATATATGTATGTGTGTGTGCTGCTGCTGCTGCTGCTAAGTCACTTTAGTCGTGTCCGACTCTGTGCGACCCCATAGACGGCAGCCCACCAGACTGGAGTGGGTTGCCATTTCCTTCTCCAATGCGTGAAAGTGAAGTCACTCAGTCGTGTCCGACTTTTAGCAACCCCATGGACTGCAGCCTACCAGGCTCTTCCATCCATGGGATTTTCCAGGCAAGAGTACTGGAGTGGGGTGCCATTGTGTGAGTGGATGAATAAAGGGCTGCTTTTAACACCTCCTTTTAAGACACACACATCTTGGATTTAACCACCATTGGATTGATTGACAAAATAATTTCACGGGGCTCTTACATTTTTCTTTCTTCTTGCTATTGTTCCTAAAAAGACATTCGCCTATGTATGAAGGTAAGGAGTGTTTGATGACAGGTACCAGGCGTTCCTGAGTTTGTGGGTTCGGAGTCTGTCAGTGGTGCTCGAGTTGGTGGAGGTCACGGTCTCCGAGGGCAGGGCCTTGAAGAGGCATGCTGCCGTCCATGGAAAGAGTGACTGACGGGCCATCTGGGGTGGCAGGGTCTTCCCGGTCAAGGCAGCGTGGCGTTCTAACGTGGTCACTGAGAAGAGATGGAGCAGAGGAGGGCCAGCTGCTCTCATGGGGGCACGTGGTGTCTGGGCCTTTCGGAAGAGTGATCAGACCTCGTGAAAATCTCCTGCCCCCCAGGAGGCTCTGGTTATGGTCTGAAAGCCTCACCTCCAGGCTGCTGTTCAGTCACTGAGCCACGTGTGTGACTCTGCGACCCTCTGGGTTGCAGCACGCAGGCTCCTCTGTCCTCCACTATCTCCTGGAGTTTGCTCAAATTCCTGTCCACTGAATTGGTAGTGCCGTCTAACCGTCTCATCCTCTGCCACTCTCTTCTTTTGCCTTCAGTCTTTCCCAGCATCCGGGTTTTTTCCAGTGAGACAGCTCTTCCCATCAGGTGGCCAAAGTATTGGAGCTTCGAGCATCAGTCCATCCAGTGAATATTCAGGGTTGACCTTTATACTGCTCTTCCAAATGCCAGCTATTAAAGTGCAACAACTGATTTATTACCTGCCTTGGAATGTACATCATAAAACCTGTCTCAGGAAGAGAATTTTGAGAAGGGATGGACAGATGGAAAGATTGGAAGACGGGCTCACGTATGAAAGAATTGGCCAGTTTGTTCTGCAGCTTAAAAACATACACAGGAGCAGACATGAGCTCTAGACTCGTATGAGCTGTAAACCCCACGTCCTTTATAGCAAAGAGGCCTCAAGAGCACATTTACCATCTACTTAATAACAATATTAGCATCAGTTTGGCAAAGCTACCTCAGACATAACATTTAAGAATGAGAGTTTCTGGAGCATAAAATTACAATTGCTTTGCTAGTAAAAGGATAAAATAAATGTCTGTTCAAGCTAATTGCTGTCCAACTTGTGATTTTTTTGTTGTTGTTGTTGTTAGCCTGTAATAAACCCAACTCATTTTATTATAATGGGATATAGTCCGTATATAATATAATAAAACCTGCAAAGAATTAGACAGCTGCATTTTTTTTTCCTGGCCATGTTCACGTTAACTCAAAACGTCTGTAGTCAGTGACCAAGAGGTAAATACACTGGGAAAACAAGAGCTGTCTAGCTCAATGCTATTTTTACTTGGGGATGTAAGCAATTTTCAGAGAGTGGATTTCCAGGTGACAATGAAACATAGAAAGACACTGAGAAAGTGAATAGCATAGTCCTTGGGATAGAAAATCATGATTGGAAGGCCAGGGGCCATAGAGCTAACTGCTAAGAGGTGATAGGGTCGTGGCACCGCAGTTTTTCCCGCAGTATCTCTAGAGCTCGGCTTGGTCTAAGCAAACTCTCAGGCCCTCATCTTAGTTCCCCAGGAATTTCCCAGTTTTCAGACTGAAAGTCTTCTGAGTCACAAACCCCAGACTTCTGGGCAAACCAGGTTTTTCTTCACTCGGACCCTGGGGAGAACAGTTAGCTTCCTTGGAAGCAAAGTGCTTTAGAACACATACCTTTCTGCATGAGACTCTCTCTGAAGCTGAGATATGCAGAATGCACTTCTCGGGATCCCAGAATTCCTTTGGTCCCTGAAATCAGTTATTTTGATTAGCAGACTCCAGAAAGAACTTCCTTGCCACCCAAATATCCTTTCCTTGGTCCTAAAGACTATCTTCTCATCTCAGCTCAAGTTAAGGTTTTGAACTGGACATTTGAAGTATCCTCCATAAGAAGACTCTTTAGAGTCCCCTTGGGCTGCAAGAAGATCAGACCAGTCCATCCTAAAGGAAATCAATCCTGAATACTCATTGGAAGGACTGATGCTAAAGCTCCAATACTTTGACCACCTGATGTGAAGAGCCAACTCATTAGAAAAGTCCCTAATGCTGGAGAAGATTGAGGCCAAGAGAAGAAGGGGGTGGCAGAGGATGAGATGGTTGGATGGAATCATCGACTCAATGGACATGAGTTTGAGCAAACTCTGGGAGATCATAAAGGACAGGGGAGCCTGGTGTGCTGCAGTCCATGGGGTTGCAGAGTCAGACATGAATGAGCAACTGAACAACCATAAGGCATTCTATTGGTTAAGCTTAAGTAGGGCAATGGTATATGTGATCCACCCTCCTAGCTGACAAAGGGCACTTTTGTATTCCATTGAGTGAATGGATATTCTCACACCTCCCAGAGCCTCTCTCTACTTTGAAGCAGTGGTCCCCCCAGGAGGGGGAGGAGCCTGGCAAAGATCATCTCCAGGATGATAATTTTCACTTCAGGCGCAGCCCACAGTTTCTATTATGTAAGCATATTATGTTTGCTTGGAGTAGACGCTACCATCAAGAACCCGGACAACCTCAACCCTGCACCTCTCGCCCGGGAGGAGAGGCTCAGTGTTGGGGGGGAGGGGGTCAGCAGAGGCAAAGCACAACGTGCCGTTTCTAAGTCAGCTCAGTGTTGAGGTGTCCGTGCAATCTGGGGTTACAGCATGATCTGTACCAATTATGCCATTAACATGCTTCATTTACTAGATACACACGTCAGAACCAAAGTTTTTCTCAAGGGCAAAACCCAAGTCAGGCCGCCAAAGCCACAAATCACGTAAGCCTGCCCGGAACACCCATAGAAATCAGTGCAGCGGGCGTGTGTGCCTGTGGGGGTATGTCTGCACATCAAAGGCTAGAAGAGTGGCCTGGACTGAAGTTAGGAGGGTATCAAGACAGGAAAGGGAACCCCCAGATAGTTGTCATCTAGGAAGTGAAATTGGACAGACATGGTCAGCAACCAGAAATGCAGTCTTGAAAGATATAGGTATTGTCCTCATACCATACACACAGCTCTGAGCTGTGTGTCTTCTTAAATAGCTCTTACTCTTGTCCTTTTATCAGAAAGTCGGTGCCTTCTGTTTCCCTGACTCTCTTACTGATAAGTCATCGAGCTCTTCATTTGTGTTAAGTTTTCAGCGGCTAAGGACAGTATAAATTTACATTCATCGTATATGTCAAAACCTGTGAGCAAAGGAAAGCGTTTAGGAAAGTGGAGTTTCACACGTTAATTAGATGAGACCAGAGATCCCGGCATTAAAAATCAGCTTCCTATGCACCAGACAATCCACTGTCGGCTCTGAGCGTGAAGGGGCTGCACCCGAGGAAGCCCTGGGGGAGGGCTGCAGAAAGCCCCTCTTGAGTGGGATGCTCTTTATCTTCTAGGTGGAGGAGATGAGGGTAAGGAGATGGCTGCACCTTTAAATGATATCCACAGCATCTCAAGGACGAATCTGATTTCCTGAACGGCCGGTGGGATTGAGAGAAGAACATGTAGAAGATAGCCATCTCCTTTATCCATCAAATCTTTAGTCTCAAAGATCTCATCTTTCCTTTTTGAATGATATTCTGAATTTGATAAAAGTACCCAGATAGAGATATATATTCTGTTCAAAAATTTAAAAAGTCTTATATCAATATATTGGCACTGGCATTACTAAAATGTAGTAAAAAAAAAAAAAAATCTATACAGTTGCCCATCTCCAAGTCACTGACACAATTCAGGCTGGTCCGGTAAAATTTTTGCACTTTGGGATCTGTGTGTGTGTTCCTAATGGGGGCCACTCCTACCTATTTTGAAAATCATCCCTTATGAATCCTATACCTGTATGTGTCTGAGGGGCTTCCCTGGGGGCTCAGACAGTAAAGAATCTGCCTACAATGCAGGAGACCTGGGTTTGATCCCTGGGTTGGGAAGATTCTCTGGAGAAGGGAATGACAACCCACTCCAGTATTCTGGCCTGAAGAATCCCCATGGACAGAGGAGCTTGGTGCGCTACAGTTGATGGGGTTGCAAAGAGTTGGACATGACTGAGCGACTAAAAAAAAAATCAGTACATGACACCCAAAATATTAGGATAATGAGAATCGGATGCCTCTTTGTAATAAAGCAATGCCTTGTTAAAAGGATTAAGAGTATTGTGCCACAAAATTTTGTCCTTTTTAATAATAACGGATACTTACTGGATGCTTGCATTGTGCAAAGTGCTACACATAGATTGTCTTATTTTATTTCTACAGCAACCATATGAGAACGGTACCAATATTATTTATTTACAAATGATAAAACAGGCTTAGAGCAGAACTTTCTTCAGTTTAGCATAACATTAGTTTTAATAAGTATAAATATTCAGTGATTAAAGTCACACTTGTGCTTCTGTGGATGTATGTGTTAAAAAAATGATTCCATTTTAAATCTGCATATGAAACAGTGATATGAAAACTGAATTTGCCCCAGAAAATTAGGATGCTCTTCATTAAAATTAAAAATTTTTTAATGTAGTTATCAAATAAGGATACAATTTTTAGCACCCCTTTATGAATGAGACAAAGCACATTTCTTTTAAATAAAGCAGCATATTCTTAAATTACTCTCACAGTTGACCTGAGAAGAGAGGTCAGCTTTTGACTGTTGAAGAGTGGAGATTCATTTAACGAGCATCGTGTCCAATTGCAGAATTGTGCCAACAGAAAAAGTAGGAACTTTGTAAGTATTAGGCACTGGGGTTAATCAGTTTATATTGGGTCTAAATTATATGCAACTGAAATTTTTTAAAAAAATTATTTACTTGCTACTAAATTTTGAATCCCCTTAGTCCTGCTGCTTTGCATAGAACAGATTAACTTTCCAGTTTGAAGCGTGCCCCTAACCCTTAGCTGCGAACCGGAGGAGGAGAGTTACTCTGCCCTCTAGAGGTGCCTCGGAGAAAGGCCTCTGTAGAGCCCAGCCACCCCGCACAAGACTCTGCCCAAGCCTAGCCCAGCCCAAAGGGGAGGAGGGGCCCTCCGGGCTGGAGGGGGCAGCAGACGCCCTGCCTCCGGTGTGGGCCCACCACCTTACCTTACAGGGATCCTCTCTGTCCCAGCCCTGGGTTACTGTATTATAGAAAGGGCGAGTTGGCAGCCTGCTGGCAGTGTTGAGCCGCACGTTACGTTCCTTCTTCAGCCCTCGTCTTCCAAAGTGGCTGCAAGGGGCTGGATCTCCACCTTGGACGGCAGGATCCATACGGGGGCCTCCCCCCAACCCCGTCTGCTGCTGAATACTGGGTGCTGCCTGATCCACCCCTCAAGATAACAGCACGCGTTTCCTAATAAAGAGGTCGACTTACTGAGAACCAGGTTAGCTTTTAACATAAAGAAGTTGCTGGGGAGAGAGAGAGAGGGTAGGAGAAACCCATGGTTGCAGCAACAACAGCCCAAAGGGAGCTCTCCGATAGTAAAACCGGAGGCGTGTGCTGCGGATATGAGGGTGCGCGGGGGCCGGCACTCACTGCACAGAGGACCTGCGCAGCAGCTCGCCAAGCAGTTACACGCGGCAGCTTCTTTAGGCACGGACTGTGCTCCTGAAAGGGGGTTTTCATTATCTATCTATCTATCTATTTATTTATATTTTCCATAAAAGCAATTCTGAAATGATAGCCTGTTTAGCGTCACACAATTAGAAAACCCCAGAGAAAATTTCGATCTTTGATCTTCCCAACTCCATTCTTTGTGTTTTCTCCAGTGACTATAACCTCTGCCTTGTAACAATGTATAACTTATACATTTTGTTATATTTGGGGAGAACAGAGTAGTGTAAAAGAGAGGAGAGCTAATTATAATGTTTATGAAAAGTGAAGTAAATGTGTTAGTCGCTCAGTCTTGTCCAAGTCTTTAGGACCCCATGGACTGTAGCCCTCCAGGCTCCTCTGTCCATGGGATTTCCCAGACAAGAATACAGGAGTGGGTTGCCATGCCCTTCTCAGGGGATCTTCCCAACCTAGGAATCAAATCGGGGTCTCCTGCATTGCAGGCAGATTCTTTACCGCCTGAGCCACCAGGGAAGCCCTATACCATTTATGCTATGCTAAGTCACTTCAGTCGTGTCCGACTCTGTGTGACCCCATAGATGGCAGCCCACCAGGCTCCCCCATCCCTGGGATTCTCTGGGCAAGAACACTGGAGTGGGTTGCTATTGCCTTCTCCAATGCATGAAAGTGAAAAGTGCAAGTGAAGTCGCTCAGTCGTGTCCGACTCTTAGCGATCCCATGGACTGCAGCCCAACCAGGCTCCTCCGCCCATGGGATTTTCCAGGCAAGAGTACTGGAGTGGGGTGCCATTGCCTTCTCCCTATACCATTTATAGCAGCATCTAAATAAAGCTGTAAAAAATGATGTACAAAAGGAGGTGAGAGCTCTCCGTTTGCTGGGGAATCGGAGGTTTCAAGGAAAAAAGAGAATTAGAGCTAACGTCAAAGGTCTTTACAGAAGCCAGGTAGGAATAGAGGAAATAGGAGTACTTCAGGAAGAAGAAGTGAAACTGCATGAATAACTCATGATTTATCATTTTTCATGTAATATTGAAGATACATTTAATCAGGTTGCCATTCTGCCTCTATTGTCGTTCAGCTGCTCTGTCGTGCCTGACTCCCTGCGACCATATGGACAGCAGCTTGCCAGTCTTCCCTGTCCTTCCCTATCTCCCTGAATTTGCTCAAACTCATATCCTTTGAGTCAGGGATGCCATCCAACCATTCCATCCTCTGTCACCCCCTTCTCCTCTTGCCCTCAATCTTAGGCTGTACAGCAATTTCAGATTTAATTAGAAGGAAGGGGTCAAATGAACCAAAGAAGTGTCAAGAAGGACTTTTGAACTTCAGTAATATTGAAAGAGAGCAGCCCAGACAAGGCACTGCAATTAAGAACTCTGACTAGTTTAAATAGTCATGGGGACTCTGTGAAATGGAAGAAATTAAGTGTCAAAAGCAAGAGTAACTGAAGCACAAAAATATTATTAAGTGCGCGTCAGTCAAATTTGGCTCTTTCCCCAGTTTTGCTTAAGAATCTGTTTTCTTAAATGTATAATTTAACATTTATCCTCACAATAGTGTTTCACCTCCCTGGAATGATGAAGCAATCATAAAGGAGGGAAGAATACTTTGCAAGGTGCTGGTGGCCTCATGTGTCATGTTGACACACTTGCGAATGGGGGCCAGACCCTAGATGAGCCGCACACACTCATAGAAAGTGTGCATTGGGCTCATTCGGTTTATGTCATGGCCAAGCCACACACATGCATGTTTTAAAGGGAACTGTGGAAATAGTTCAAAGCTATCCTCCTCCAAATGGAAAAAAAATTTTTTAAAAAGCTCACTTGTAACCTCTTGCCAAATTTTAGTTACCCTTCATGCATGCATGTAAAACCGATATTGTCAGTTGCTGGAAGGCAAAGTGTATACGATAGGCTTAGAAAAGAAGAAAGTGTAATAGCGGTGCATAGCATTACAGCAATGAGATGTGTCAAACCATTTCATCCTTAGAAATGGGAGGGAAACAGGCCACAGTCTGTGTAAGCAGACGAGCAAAAACTCTTTACCTCCTGATTAGTGAATTTCTGCTTGTCCCAGAGGAAAAAGACAAGTGTCTTCCAAGCACGTGATCTGAAAGGAAATGCCAAGACTGGGTTGATCCTTTGGCGGTGTCACGACAACGACACCATCACTTTGACCTTGGGATTTACATGTCTGGTTATCTGAAAGCTTATGTTATTAAATTCCTTGTCTCCTTGTCTTCAGAACTGACTTTTCCTTACCAGTTTTGGAGCCGTGATTCTTTTGCATAATGTTGCGGATTCTGCCCCCTCTCTGTTGTCCATAGCAGAATTGCCTAGGAGAAAAACCAAGTTTCGGGCTTGGTGCGTGCTTAAGAATTCACTTTCAACATCTTGATGTGAGCCAGAGGTCTGCTAAGAACAACAAAGATGAATGCAGAAGGAAATTTAGGCTGACAAATACCAGTCCCACCTGCGTCGGTTAATAAGCAAGGCTTTAGCCCAGCCAGTAATCCTCCGGTAACTGTCATTTCCATGTAGCCAATCAGGTGCCTGGGAATTATCCCCATAAAAAGAATACAGCGTGTCATTTATCAGGCAGCCAATTAAAGGGCCTCTGCAGTCGTCGGGTTGCTGGAAGCCAGCTCCCCACAAAGGAGGAAGGATGGGGCCAAGTCAGCCTGGGCCTGGAGGGAATATGAGAGAGCGACCTGTGGCTGATTCATAGGGGGCCAGACTGACAAAGTGTGAGAGGGAGTTGGGGATGTGTCAATCATTTCTCCTTGACAAGAATTTATTTGGGGCATCAGCCTTCAAAAAGGCAACAGATAACCTCAGTAACAACAATAACCTTTGGTAAGTTGATCCTACCAAAATGGGGCTTTAATTTTTGAAGCTTATAAGATAGTTTTCACAGAGTATTTCCTTTCATCTCAAAGACATGTTTTTAGCATTAGAAGCCTTAAAAATATGACATTAAAATAAAGAAGTAAATGAAAATGAAGTACAGCAATTCCATTTTTTTTTTTTTTTTTACTGAGTATCTCTGACCCTCTCCCTAACGGAAGTAGGGAGAATGAACAAGAACTGACAAGGACCTTCATCATCCCACTTTTGGCAAACAGAAATAATTCTGTGTCCTCAAAACCCTTCTAAGACACAGGTTTTCACCCTCATAATCACCTTTTTAAATCCAAAATTAAAGACTTTCTAGCCCCACTCTAGCCAATCTGCTAACGTACCCTATTGATTCAGTATCTAGACATGTCAGGGGAGGGGGTGCAAAAAAGCAAACAAACATGTAAATATATTTTATGGATTCCAGGATAGGCGTGTTCCTTACATTTAACATCTCTGAATCTGAGTCTGGTCTAACAATTGATGTGGTCATAAAGCATAGTGCAATAAATTAATTGTTGGCATTTTTAATTGCTTCAGATCAGATCAGTCGCTCAGTCGTGTCCGACTCGTTGCGACCCCATGAATTGCAGCATGCCAGGCCTCCCTGTCCATCACCAACTCCCAGAGGTCACTCAAACTCACGTCCATCGAGTCAGTGATGCCATCCAGCCATCTCATCCTCTGTCGTCCCCTTCTCCTCCTGCCCCCAATCCCTCCCAGCATCAGAGTCTTTTCCAATGAGTCAACTCTTCGCATGAGGTGGCCAAAGTACTGGAGTTTCAGCTTCAGCATCGTTTCCTCCAAAGAAATCCCAGGGCTGATCTCCTTCAGAATGGACTGGTTGGATCTCCTTGCAGTCCAAGGGACTCTCAAGAGTCTTCTCCAATACCACAGTTCAAAAGCATTAATTCTTCAGTGCTCAGCCTTCTTCACAGTCCAACTCTCACATCCATACATGACCACAGGAAAATCCATAGCCTTGACTGGACGAACCTTTAATTGCTTAGCCCTAACTAAACCAACTCCAATACTTTGGCCACCTGATGCAAAGAGCTGACTCATTTGAAAAGACCCTGATGCTGGGAAAGATTGAGCACAGAAGGAGAAGGGGATGACAGAGGATGAGATGGTTGGATGGCATCACCGACTCTATGGACATGGGTTTGGGTGGACTCCGGGAGTTGGTGATGGACAGGGAGGCCTGGTGTGCCTCGGTGCATGGGGTCGCAAAGAGTAGGACACCACTGAGCAACTGAACTGAACTAAACCAAGGAAAGAAAGTGAAGGTGCTCAGTCGTGTCTGACTCTTTGTGACCCCATGGACTGTAGCAGCCTATCAGGGTCCTCTGTCTGTAGGATTTTTCAGGCAAGAGTACTGGAGTGGGTTGCCACTTCCTTTTCCAGGCGATTTTCCTGACCCAGGGATCGAACCCAGGTCTCCTGCATTGTAGGCAGACGCTTTACCGTTTGAGTCAACCAGGGAAGTCCATGAGATAGACCTCGAAAGCCAATGTGTGTAAGAACCAACCTAAAATGCTTTGTTCAATGAGCCCAGCTATTCCTTTTCTGATTATCTTACTCAAACCAGTGTTAGTAAAGAGATAACTTTAGTTAAAACCATTTACAGCTCATCTAATCTTGCATGAACATGGTACTGACTATCTGTAAATTATTTCAATAAAGAAAACAATAGGTTGTTTCATGAGGCACTTACAGTTTAAGTATTCAAAGCAATTCACTCTTGGGAAGGATCATATTAATCATAGGAAATGGTCACAGAAATCAACATTTTTTAAGTAGATATACTATAAGATTTTGCCCTTAAAAAGCATGTCACTGGTGTTCAGTTGAAATCATCTGTTATTAGCTGGATACGTAAATGTGCACACTGGGGTATATTAGATATAGCCTGAGCTTTTTGTGTGAGACAAACTTGGGTTCAAGTTCTAAGTGCAGTATTTATCCTCTGTAAGATCTTGAGTGCTTACTCCACCTCTCTGAGGTCCAGTTTCCGTTTCTCTAAAATGGAGATGATAACACTTGACTGAATCAGATTCCGTTTCAAACGAGTAAGATTCTATTGTGAAGTGCTTAGAAAAGCACCCGGTACACGGCACACCTTCAATACATGGCAGCTGTAATAGTGCTTTTTATTGCAATCAGCACCCTATCGGACCGCACTGACAAAATAATTCAGTTGAAGAAGTGGGTTCTCATTTCTCCTGCCCAGAACAAATTAAAGCCTGAGCATTCTGACTCTGTCCTGAGACAGTGTCTAACGTGACTTGGCAAACCACAGATGGGTTCCAGTTTTATTAGCTGTACAGGAAATTTCTGATTGATTTAACCTCCAGAAGACAATACCGTGTAATTAACATGTAACAAATGTCAGCTCTTGTTATTGCTGGAACCTTCGCGCCCTCCAGCCCTGTCCCCTTCCTGGCTCTGCTCTGCGTCCGTGCGTTCCTCCCCCCACCCCCGCTTCTTTTTTCTTTTCACTTTCCCATAGCGTCTCGTTGCACCCGGTTCCCTCTGAGTGATGTTGGGGACAGCTTCAGTTGTGGTTCTTCCTGAAAGTCAGTTATTTTGAAACATAAAGAGACGTGAGGAGATAAACACCACCTACGTCCTCTGTTTTGGGTGGCCTAGAGCCAGACATGATGTGAAGCTTCATTGGGAGGGTTTTCTGAGCATTTTTTTTTTTTTACATTTGCATAACTTAGTAATTAGGGGATTATTTTTCCCCTAGAAGCAATTTGTCTAAATCCTTAAAAGACAGCATGACAGGGAGGTGTGGAGGACTCTCCTCATTTAAAATGATGATATGATGGAGATTAAGACAGTGTGGTGTCAAAATATACCCTGTTTAGTGTCAAGAGTCCCAAATCTACCAGTGAGGTCCTAGGCCAATCACTTTACCTCTCAATGCTTCAGATTCCTCAAGAGGATTCCCCAAGGCCACTTTTGGTGTTTGTGTTCTACACTGAGAAATGCAGATGGCCGACAGACACCACGAGTTCCTCATCCTCTTCAGCAAAGCATTCAGCAAGGAAGAGCCCAACTAGCTCAGGCACGTGGCATCCTTTCCCTGGAAAGGTACTGCTTTGACTCCGTGGTACGTAGGATGTACTTCTCCGGCTTTTCCATTCACAGAGATAGACCGCTGGCTGGCATTATGGCCGGAAATAATTCCCACTCCCATAAGCAAATCCGCCTGCTGTTATCAGCACCAAACAGAGAACTTGGCTGGCCACCTTAACACTGAATTCCACTGGGTTGACTCAAACATTGAGTGATGATGACAAATATAATGAAAAGGGAGCAGAAACCAATTTTTTAAAGTATGATTATTTAGTGATCTTAGTCTCTGGGCTGTTCCCCACTCCACTGTTACCCCAATGCATCACTCTAGCCCTCCACTGACTATGCGCGTATACACACACACACACACACACACACACGCCTCATTTTTCCTTCTGTATTTAGAGATTGGCTTTCATTCAGTTGTTTATGTGATAGGTATTTATGGAGCCCTTGGCTAAACTTTCAGCAAGAAACCAGAAGAGATACGAATGGTTAGGATAAAAATAGAGAGCCATCTACAGAGAGCTTGCACTCAATAAAGAGAAACAGGTGACACACGTAAATTACTAGGGTACAAGGTAACGATTACCAGGTCATACGAGAAGAGGTGTGTTCACGCTGAGACGGGCATTCCAGGAAGGAAAGTTACCTAAGCGGTTTGAAAAAAGACCTTGAGGAGAGGAGGGCGTTTACCAAGGCTCTGGAAGGATGGGAAGATTTGGACACAAAAACGTGGGTTGAAGAAGCAGTCCATGAAGTTAGAACAGTGTGAGAAACTGTGAGGTCATGAACACAGAACCCTAGTTAGGGCTGGATCAAGAATTTTTACGAAGCGTTGTTGGGGCTGAGGCTGGAGGGCTGTGTTCTAGTCAGCTCACACACTAGTGGGCTTGCATGACCAGGGAGAGCTTGGAAACCTGTCTGGTAGACCCTGGGGAGTCTTTGCAGGCATTAGCTTGGCCGGTCCCTGCTTGCGTTCCGGTCTTAGTAAGACGGACTTAGATAAAAGCGCCACTTGCCTTTTTCCTCAGTTGCCTCCATTTTGTCGCTCTCTTTTGATCTGTTAATAAAAACTACAATCTACGATCGCCATGCCTGTTTGTTAATGTGTTTATGGCCTGCCAACACCTTCCAGAGGGTGACTCTGAGAACAGGGACACCTCATCATCGTAGGTCCCAGCTACGACCCAGGACTTGGTGCCTAGTGGTATCAGTCAGTCAGTCCTGTCTGACTCTCTGCGACCCTGTGGACTGTAGCCCCCCAGGCTCCTCTGTCCGTGGGATTCTCCAGACACGAATACTGAAATGCTACAAATAGTTGTCCAGTGGGTGAATGAGTGAACCTGAACACCTTTAATGAATCCTCAGTTTATGGATATTCTCAGCCTACAGATATATATTGGAGGAGGGCATGGCAACCCACTCCAGGATTCTTGCCTGGAGAATCCCACAGAGGAGTCTGGTGGGCTACAGCCCCTGCGGTTGCAAACAGTTGGACACGGCTGAGCGTGCACGCATGCACACACAGATACATGTGCTCTTCTTTTCCTTGCAGACTCTGGTAAAGGGAATAAAAATGTTTTTAATGATGAAACTGAGCTGCCGCCAGGCTGAATGAGGTGCGTCCCCGGCTACTGTCGGGGTTTCCGTGTTCACAGCGTCGCTTTGCCCAGATGGTGCTGGGGCCTGCTTCTCCTTTCCAAGCACAGCCCAGCCTCTCGCGTGTTCCAAACTGGTTGGAAGTGGAACGTTAAATCTGGGGGTGGGCACGTCTGTGTAATTTCTTTCATTTCTATAAGGTTCTGGTGGCTTTTATTTCTTTTACCCCCTAGGCCACAGATCAACTTAACAATTGCAAATCAGCTTCAGAGGTTTTCCCTTAAAGAAAGGGGGGAAAAAAAAAAGATGGCATGTTTGAACAGGCAAGGCCTGGTGAAAGTCCCTTTGTTTTATGTCTTAAATGTTCTCTCAGCTTTTAACTACTCTCTCTTCTTTGAATCAATAAAAATCTATCTATCTATCTATATATATCTATATACATATATATACACACACATACATACACACATATATATATCCCTGGGTCGGGAAGATCCCTTGGAGGAGGGCATGGCAACCCACTCCAGTATTCTTGCCTGGAGAATCCCATGGGCAGAGGAGCCTGGTGGGCTACAATCCATGGGGTTGCAAAGAGTCGGAAATACTGAAGCCAGTTAGCATACAGCACACATTGTACACACATACCCAAACATATATAGGTCTCATATATATGATATACATGTCTCCTATATTATAAGAATAACATTATATATATGTGTATATATATATAAGTCTGGTTCCTAAATACGGGCATTTATGTATCTACATATTTGCTCCATCAGGTTGTCACAGGAACCAGAGGACATGGTGCTCCCTTCCTTTCTAATCCCCACCAAGACTGTCCTGCGTGTCCGTGTGTGTGTGTGTTTTAATACAAATTCCCAAAGGAGGGAGGGAAAGAAGTGCAGTATAAATAAGCAAACGACCAACTGACTTAGCAGATCTGTATTTAGCTGGCCTCTGGTTTTATTTTTGAGAACCACTTTCCTTGTTTTGACTTGAAATGATGCCACCAAAGCACATTACAGAAACATTGCGCTTTGCGAAACAGAACAAGTCCAGTGAGCCTCCCCAAGTGTAAACAGAAATCTTGTTTGGATGAACTGTTTTTAAGAATCCAAATTAAACCAAAGGGCATCCTTTTAAAGTGCATGTGTATTCCCCTTAAGTGCTAAAACTTATACTATGTTCCTGCGATTCTTTTTTATCCCAAATGTTCCAGTCAGGCTGTGTGTGTGTGTTTCTTTTTTTCAAGCTGTCCCGACTATAAATGGTTTTCATACATTTCACAAACATGATCCTAGAGCTGCCGGTGATAACAGAAGGCATCTATGTGTTGAGCGTGCTTCAGGATCTCCAGGGAGTTGATGTCAGCACCCCTAGGGAGCTGATGTTGGCAGCCCAGAGATTGCTGGACACCAGTTGGGTGCCGCATCTTGATGAAAGTGAAAGAGGAGAGTGAAAAAGTTGGCTTAAAGCTCAACATTCAGAAAACGAAGATCATGGCATCTGGTCCCATCACTTCATGGGAAACAGATGGGGAAACAGTGGAAACAGTGTCAGACTTTATTTTGGGGGGCTCCAAAATCACTGCAGATGGTGATTGCAGCCATGAAATTAAAAGATGCTTACTCCTTGGATGGAAAGTTATGACCAACCTAGATAGCATATTCAAAAGCAGAGACATTACTTTGCCAACAAAGGTCCATCTAGTCAAGGCTATGGTTTTTCCTGTGGTCACATATGGATGTGAAAGTTGGACTATGAAGAAAGCTGAGTGCTGAAGAATTGATGCTTTTGAACTGTGGTGTTGGAGAAGACTCTTGAGAGTTCCTTGGACTGCAAGGAGATCCAACCAGTCCATTCTAAAGGAGATCAGTCCTTGGCGTTCATTGGAAGGACTGGTGCTGAAGCTGAAACTCCAATACTTTGGCCACCTCATGCAAAGAGTTTACTCATTGGAAAAGACCCTGATGCTGGGAGGGATTAGGGGCAGGAGGAGAAGGGGATGACAGAGGATGAGATGGTTGGATGGCATCACCAACTCAATGGATATGAGTTTGAGTAAACTCATTGAGTTTGGTGATGGACAGGGAGGCCTGGTGTGCTGAGATTCATGGGGCCGCAAAGAGTCGGACACCACTGAGTGACTGAACTGAACTGTGAGTGAAGACGGGCGAACTCCTAGCATCCGTTTGGCAAAAGTTAGATCAATTTGGTGCTTTCTACCCCAAGTACAATTTACTTAAGAGCCCATATCACACCTTCCATCACACACGCCTCGAGTTTCCCCTTCTCTGCAAACCAGGATTGGCAACAACACCACATTCTGAGGTTAGGTTCCTGCATGTGCAATCGTGCATGCTAAGTCACTTCAACTGTGTCCAACTCTTTGCACCAGTCTCCTCTGTCCATGCGATTCTCCAGGCAAGAATACTGGAGTGGGTTGCCATGCCCTCCTCCAGGGGATCTTCCCAACGCAGCGATCGAGCCCCCGTCTCATGTCTCCTGCATTGTCAGGTAGGTTCTTTACCGCTAGCGCTGCCTGTAAAGCCTGGGCTGAGCATTCTTTGTCATTAGTCTCTGAGGAGGAGGGGTGTGAGTAACAACTCCAGGCACGAACATTTTCAAAAGAAGCCCAGTTGTCTGTTCTGGATTAACCCAGAATGGAGACAGGGCGTTCTGTGCTCAGCATGAGCTTGAGCACGAACTCAGTCGTGTCTGACTCTCTGAGACCCCCTGGGCTGCAGTCCTCCAGGCTCCTCCAGCCGTGGCCCTGGAATTTTCCAGGCAAGAAGACTGGAGTGGGTTCCCATTCCCTTCTGCAGGGGATCTTCCCGACCCAGGGATTGAATCTGCTTCTCCTCCTCTGGCAGGCAGGATCTTTACCACTGCAGCACCTGGGAAGCCCAGCATGATATCAGATCAGCTTGTGTCTTGAAAGTCAAAGAACAGGAAATTAATCTACTTTGTTAAAGTCCATTGATCTGTCTGTGCTTGTCTATTTTGCACTTGGCAAGCACATTGACTTGCCTTTACACCTGAGATGGACCCTCAGAAAGAAGGATGGAGACGCGAGGAGGAAAATACCACTTTCCTTTCCTGGGTGGCCCTCACCGTCGCATCTCCTCCCCTCTCTCTGGACACAGCAAGCTCAGAGGGCTTCACCCAGCCTTCTCAAGCAGGGCTGTGTGGAGCCCTATGGAGGGGGCGGCTGGGATGTGGATGACGTTTCTCTGAGATAAGTTCAGTTCTGGCCCATCTTCCTGGCCATCTGAAGCTAGTTTGCTGTTGTACAGAGATCAGAGCAGTAAGCACATGACTTCTGGCTGCCTTGCTAATCACCAGTGGCTACTGGAGACTGTGCCTAGGAAGTCTGCCCCCGCTCTTGCCTTCTGTGGGCAAAATGGTGTGAAAAGAGACAAGAGGTAAAGAAATCTAGTTCCTTTAAGAAACATCAGCAGTTACACATCCCCATGGGTATCTTCCCCTTCAACCCAGTCCCTTTAAAGTTTATTATTCACAAGCATTTTGGGCCCTCCCTCCCCCCAGTTTTTCAGAATTGCCCTTGGAGCCTGAAGCACATTCCTTAAATATTTCAGTATCTGCGAGCATATTTGACTTTGCCCACAGTCAATTATCTTTTCAAGCCTTCGCCAGGGAATCCCATTCAGATCTCTGCATTCTAGCTGCCGGCCCAGAAAGTCACGGGACATCATAAGCTGTTTCTCAAAACCCAAGAGGATTGGGAGTATGGCCTGGGAATGTCTGGGGTTTCTTCATCACTGACATGAATGCCGAGATTCTCTGCACCATCAGGCTGGGCCGGAACATGCATCACCGAGATCCGTGTCCGGCCAGCTTGGCTCCACAAGGTGCAGTTATGTTCAGAGGGGGAAAGTTGGTAGGCTCCTGTCTTCCTGATCTTCCTAAACAGTGCCCGTGGGGGTAACGACAGACAGGAAGAAAGGGAACTAGGACAGAGAGAAGAAAAGAAGAGAAAACGGGGAGAGAGAGAGAGAAAGGGGGTCTTGAGAGAGTGCTGGTGGGAAGGCGGGGAGAGATGGGTCAGCAACAGCCCTTACATCTTAGTAGCATCGCTTCCAAGCCATCCTCCCAGAATTTGGGGACTGGCTTGGGTGATGGTTAATTTTACGCGTCAAGGATGACCAGGCTGCAGGGTTCCAGATCATTGGGAAAACATTATTCTGGATGTTTCCATGAGGGTGTTTCTGGATGAGTTTAAAGAAGATGGACCTCCCTGTTGTGGGTGGGCCTCATCCGATCAGTTGAAAGACTGAACAGAACATAAAGGTTGACTTTTCCCCGAATAGGAGGGAGCGCCTCCTCCTGCCTGCCTTAAGCAGGGACATCATTGTTGTCATTTTGGCTTTTTGTTTGATTTTTGTTTCCTGCCTTTAGATTCAAACTGGAACTCTAGCTCTTGCTGGGTTTCAATCCTGCTGGACTGAAACCAACCCCATTGACTCTCCTGGGTCTAAATCTCAAAGGTCACAGATCTTGGGACTTTTCAGCTTCTATAGTCATGTGAGCCATTCCCTCATTCGTCATAGCTCAGATGGTAAAGAATCCGTGGGTTGATGCAGGAGACCTGGGTTTGATCCCTGGGTTGGGAAGATCCCTTGGAGAAGGAAATGGCAACCCACTACAGTATTCTTACCTGGGAAATCCCATGGACAGAGGAGCCTGCTGGGCTGCAATCTACAGGGTCTCAAAGAGTCAGACACAACTGAGTAACACTTTCACTTTACTCTGATCCCTCATAATGGTACTATGAGGGATCCCATGGGATCACAAAGAGCCAGACATGACTGAGCAACTAAGGCACTCATAACAAAGCCCTGTGGAGAGATAGATACAGATACAGATGTCTGTGTGCTTCTGATGCTCTGAAGAACTGACTCACCCAGTGTGGCTACTTATAATGACCTTGTGTTCTGGAGTTTTGTGAACCTTGGCCTTCATCAATCTCCATCACCATATTAATGAATCTTGGCGGATGAGAAACTCTAATCTCTTGTCAGAAGGGGTGGGGGGAGTGGGCGGCGGGCAAAGAACAGGACCGGGGAGAGCTAATTGTGATTGCCCCGTCTGCGCCCGGGGGGCCCCGGGATCAGCACCATCAGCAGGTGGCTGGGGAGGGCCATCTGAACCGGAAGAATCTTCTCCCTCACCCTCGCCCCCTGCACCCCTATTCTGTTGGGGATCATTACAGATTTTTTAACTCTAACTGTGGAAACGCATGCAGCTGCTCTTTGTAATTGTTTGTGAAACTGAGTTAAAGGGAGGCTGCTGCGGCGCTGCAGGTGCGATCATTAGACGCGGAGATGCTGTGTAATTGACCTCATTTCCATGTGAATGTCCGCGGCTTACGCGGCGCCGCCATGATCATTACGCGTACAGCCAATCCAATTAGACAAAGGTTCCCACACTGAGGGAGGGATGGGCACAACCCACGAGGCCAGGCCTCTCTCAAGGTCTCTAGTTAAACGTCTCAAAATAAACAACAGTGGCCTAATTAATAGTATGGCAGGGTCGGAGGGACACGCCAAGGAGCTACTTATGCGTCTGGAGCCCCGTCCTGGGGAGCTGCTGAACAGAATCCGCCTTTGTCCACACTTTCCGTGGCTTAGAGATGCTCACGGTTGAGGGAGGGGGGTCTGGTGAGTAGCCCCCACCCTCTGTCTCATCACCAACTCCAGTCGCCCAAGAAGAACCAAAATGCCTAGATGGCCTTATTTTGGTTTATTTTAGCCCCTTTATGTTCTCGGAACAGTTAGACCAAAAAGAAAAAAAAAAAAAAACAAAATTTAAAACGATGGTTCTCAAAGAAAGTTGATAGGGTGGGCGAGGGTTTCCACAGTATTTTCTCAAAGCTGCAGCTAGAGGGCACCATTGGGGGATGTTTTCCGGGGTGTCCCAGTTTCATTGACTGACTTCCTTTTCTTAAACTCTGCAATACTGCCCAGGAGACATCTTGTTGTAAACATTTTGCCATAACATGTGTGCTATGCATGCCCATCCTTTCTCAAGTCTCTAGTGAGCTCCTTGAAGGTAGACCGTGTGTCTTAGAATTCTGTTATGTTCCCAGAGATGGCTAGCCCCATGCTGGCCACTTCAGGGGAGCCCAGTAAACACTTGGGGGTAACGGACTAGGGCTTCCCACTACCAGGTGCTACTGGTAAAGAACCCACCTGCCAATGCAGGAGATGTAAGAGATGTGGGTTTGATCCCTAGGTTGGGAAGATCACCTGGAGAAGGAAATGGCAACCCACTCCAGTATTCTTGCCTGGGAAATTCCAAGGACAGAGGAGCCTGGTGGGCTACAGTCCATGGTGTCACACGGAGTCAGACACGACTGACGTGACTTAACACACAGCAAACACGGCTAGATGAAAAGAACCACTGTTTGTCAAATAATGGCAAGAATCGATGCAGGCTTTGTATATCAGCCTCTACACAGAACACATCAGTGACTGAATCTCCAGAAATGCAGATTGATAATAAAGGAAGTTAGGAAAAAGTAAAAAGTTAGGTAATAAACTACAGCCCCTGAAAGAATGAAGCCACGCGGTGTTATTGTGCTCAACGTTAGACCTGGCTACTGAAATTGTGATACGTGGACCGACTGCGTCCGTATCTCCTGCAGTTTGCCAGAAATCCAGAGCCTCAGGCCCCACCACAGGTCTGCTGAGTGAAACCGACACTTCAGGTGCTTCTTACACGCTTTTGGGTTTGAATGTGTAGCGGGTCTCGGCGACTGTCAGCTCAGCGCTGAGTCTCACGAGAGTACGGAGCTGTCCTGGGTGCTCCCAGCTCTTGCTCATCCTTCTTTTCCTTTCTCCATCATCTGCCATCACTCTCTAGATTTTTAAACACGAGACCGTATCTCAGAGTGATGGGTGTGGTTTCCCCTGCTCTCTTTCTCTCCGTGACTTTCGTGTCTGTACCCTCTTACTTAGGCGTCCGTACTGAATTCAGGGGTCCCTTCTAGGAAGCATCTCCAAGTCTTTCAGGCTGGCTGGCTGCCAGGTTTTCCCTTTTTCATTTTTCGCGCTTACTGGATCCTGTAAACACTTACTGACTTGTTGAGATGTCCGCCTGCCCGGTAGACTCAGAGGACACCATGATTCGCACGCACCTGGCATGTGAGTGGTGGTAGGGAGGGCGAGGCAGGAAGAAAACCCTTTGCTTCCACCCTGGGAAGCTGCACGTGCCACAGGCCAATTAGTGTTCTCGGATATTTTGATTGGCTGCAGCATTGTCTCTCATTCTTTCACGGATTCCAGCTTTGACTGCAGGAAAAGACGTATAAAGTACAGTCTCTGTCCTCAAGGAAGTTAAAATCTCACAGTGCGAGGCTCCACATTTATTATTTTTTTAGCGTTTTGGCAGGATTGCTTAAAACTAACTGGCTATATATTGGAATTGTTTGTAGAGCTTTTAAGAAAGCACTGGATTTCTAGGGCCCATTCCAGAACAATTAAAATGGAATCACTATAGATGAGGCTCAAACACAGGCATTTAAAAAATCTCTCTAGGTGATTCTAAAGTGTGGTTACGGGGGGAAATCACTCACCGAAAAGTTTAGTGGGAGTTAAACTATTGCAGTTAAAATAAGCTCGGGCAGTAGCTTCTAACTGTGTGTCTCACAAAGCAGGCTTGGGAGCAGCCAGACTGAGTCTAGACTCCCCACCCCAAGTCTTAACTTGAACAGCATCTATTTTAAGGCTCTCTATATGTTTGGTTTCTATGAATGATTTCTTTGAAGAAAGGATTTTGCTGCTTTGGGGGGAAAATAAAAGCCCCAGAAGCACTAATTTAGAGAGTACCCAAAGATGATACAATATAGATTAATTTATCGCTTCTTTTTCTGTTGTTTTCCTTTGTCTCTCTTGATTCAGGATGTTGTCTTCTTAAAAGAAAAACTGCCCACCACGTCACTCAGCTCCTGAAAGCTTGTTGTTGTTTGGTTGCTTCAGTCTTGTCTGACTTTTTGTGACCCCCATGGACTGTAGTCTGCCAGGTTCCTCTGTCCATGGGATTCTCCAGGCAAGGATACTGGAGTGGGTAGCCATTCCCTTCTCCAGGGGATCTTCCCAACCCAGAGATCCAGCCTGTGTCCTCTTCATCACCAGTGGATTCTTTCCTCCTACACCACGAGAGAAGGCCCTGAGAGCATACAGGAGGTTTAAGTGACCCATCTCAGTCAGTGGTTTGAGGGAAAAGAATGTGAAGAACTGAGCTGATTTCAAACCAACAAAATGAAGGGAAAAAAAGGGACTTCCATGGTGGTCCAGGAGTTAAGACTCTTTGCTTCCATTGCAGGGGGAAAGGGTTCAATCCCTGGTCAGGAAACTAAGATTCCATGTGCTGCACAGAGTCCCCAAATCCAACCAACCAAACACAAACAAACAATAAAATGGTTCAGTGTAAAAACAGTATTAGACGTTAAATATAACACAGACGCTCACTCCTTGGAAGGAAAGTTATGACCAACCTAGATAGCATATTCAAAAGCAGAGACATTACTTTGCCAACAAAGGTCCGTCTAGTCAAGGCTATGGTTTTTCCAGTGGTCATGTATGGATGTGAGAGTTGGACTGTGAAGAAAGCTGAGCGCTGAAGAATTGATGTTTTGAACTGTGGTGTTGGAGAAGACTCTTGAGAGTCCCTTGGACTGCAAGGAGATCCAACCAGTCCATCCTAAAGGAGATCAGTCCTGGGATTTCTTTGGAAGGAATGGTGCTAAAGCTGAAACTCCAGTACTTTGCCCACCTCATGCGAAGAGTTGACTCATTGGAAAAGACTCTGATGCTGGGAGGGATTGGGGGCAGGAGGAGAAGGGGATGACAGAGGATGAGATGGCTGGATGGCATCACTGACTCGATGGACGTGAGTCTGAGTGAACTCTGGGAGTTGGTGATGGACAGGGAGGCCTGGCGTGCTGCAATTCATGGGTTCTCGAAGAGTCGGACACGACTTAGAGACTGAACTGAGCTGAATAACACAGGGTATTCAAAACTATTCTATTTTTATTTATTTCTTCTATCAGCAGTTAAGCATCTGTTACATATAAAATGTTAGTTGCTCAGTCATGTCCGACTCTGTGACCACTGGACTGTAGCCTGCCAGGCTCCTCTTTCCATGGAATTCTCCAGGCAAGAATACTGGAGTGGGTTGCCATTTCCTTCTCCAGGGGATCTTCCTGACCCAGGGATTGAACCCAGGCCTCCTATATTGCAGGCAGATTCTTTCCTGTCTGAGTCACCAGAGTTGCAGACAATGGGGTCATGAAGAATCGGATATAACTGGATTACTGAACAATGCATATATAAAATATGGCTTTTAAATATAGAGTCTTATGCATAATATTATATAACTGATATTATATGATGTACATATGTACTATCTAATGTGTAATATGTCATATATATACACAGTCCAACTATAGTTGACTAGAATGAGGTTTTGTTGTACTGTTAGGAGGTAGTTCCAGGAATCACACTTTTTCCACATTTCTTTTAAATATTTTTTAAAGAATATTCTTGAGATATCTGAAGCAAAAATGGCAGAAGTTTTCATCTTCTTGATGGTCACTAAACGGTGATTGTTAAGGATTTTCTAGATGCTTAGAATACTACAATAGGTAACAATAAATAACAAAAGAAACGACCAAGAAAGATTCATATTGGCATAATATTGACTTCCCTGATGGCTCAGCGGCAAAGAATTTGCCTGACAATACAAGAGATGGAGATGCAATCCCTGGGTCAGGAAGATCCCTTGGAGGAGGGCATGGCAACCCACTCCAGTGTTCTTGCCTGGACGATCCCATGGACAGAGGAGCCTGGCGGGCCACCATCCATGTGGTGCAGAGTCGGATGTGACTGAGTGACTAAACAACAACAAATCACAAAACAAGAGAAACAGCCAAGAAAGATTCATGTTGGCATAATACTGTTAATAAATTAACATCAGGCCAGTCATGTTTATCACCTAATGTGGCAACCGTCAGCTTCCGGCTAAGAGTCTGTAACCTGCAGCTGACCCTCTCTGCCCGTTCTGTCCGTGGGAATCTGTTTCTGCAGGACAAGCCAAGGCAAGTCTAGAGAGATTCCTGTAGGGGAGTGTAGGACAACTCTAATTCAGGAAAGTCTGCGCTCCCTGTCGGGCACTGCAGCGCTTGCCCCATAGGAAGATGGTGAGATGGCGAAAGCTGCATGGTGGGTATTTTCTGCTCCCCATTAACTTGGTATCCTGCTCCTCCCTACTTTAATGCCTCTGAAGGCAGCCCTCATAACGAACTTCAACGGCTGGACACCCATTGTCCTCTGGAAAAATATGTTAAGGCAGAAACTTAAGTATCCTATTCAATTTGATAATTCTTGTAAGGTGACCATTTGCCCATCAAGGCTCAAAGATATCCTGTAGCAACGCCTACAAGTTGGGACTTGAGCCACGGTGAGTGTGCGGTCCAATTACCCAAAGTACTAATTACCTTCATAAAATAGCTGGGGTTGCAGGGGAAAAAAACCCGAGGGTAGATATAATTTAGTTTCTTTCCGTCAGCCCATGTAAGCCCAACCTGGGAAAATATAAGCTAGGCAACACGTCTTGGTTGGTCCTGGTATTTCTTTCCTGATCCATAATTGCTAATTCACTTAAGTAAAAACAATATTTGGTCTCACAGGTGCCAACCCAAGTAAGCCGTTGCTTTGCTTGGAGTGGCTGAAAAAATACAATTACATTACATTCATGAACATTTCTCCTTCTTGAAAGAATGCAGTTAACATTTGGAAAATGACTTGCTGCTGGATAATGTCAGTCTCCTAGATCTAGGGAAAAAAAACTGTGAAGAATAAGACATGCATTTCTGAAAGCGCTGAGCTGTATCCCATAGAGAGGGACCTGGTCTTGATACCAAAGAACCAGCTTTAATCATAACTTTTGCCTGTTTTAACTGGAACTTCCTGATAACCTCCTATTGTAATCACCCGTGGATACATCGTGCTTGCTTGTCCGCTCCGTCCAAAGAAACATCCACTCTTTAAGGAAGCGCATTTCCTCAAACAATTAGTACTCTTAGGTAGAAGGTGTTGTGTCCACTTTAGCCAATGTCCCTAAAAGTCTGCATTTTATAGGTTGCATCAGTTCATTTGATAATTTGATCTGTGGTAAGATTGAGTAGTAACATTGCTATTAGTTCCTGGATAATAAAGCCATTTTGGAATCCGCATTCATGGAGAGGGGGCCAGCATTTTAAAATAAGAATGTCTAAACAAGTTTACTGGCTCTATTTTTAGACTCATGTATTTACGTCTGTATTAAAACTCTGCATCTCTCATTATGAAATAAATCAGGTATGGATTACACATACGAAGCTCTCTAAATGCAGTTTGCCATTGTTTAGTTGCTTCAGTCGTGTTTGACTTTGTGCAACCTCGTGGACCGCAGCCTGCCAGGCTCCTCTGTCCGTGGGATTCCCAGGCAAGAATACTAGGAGTGGGTTGCCATTCCCTTCTCCAGGGGATTTTCCTGACTCAGGGATTGAGCCTGGGTCTCCTGCATTGCAGGTGGATTCTTTACCACCTGAGCCACCAGGGAAGCCCAGTTAACTAGAAGAAAACAGGCACCTTATTTGAGGAATGGCCACATGAACATGCATATTTTTTCTAACCATCGCTATGCTCTCTCATTGCTGGCTCATCTGTGTCCAGGTCTGTCTAATCTATGCCTGCTGCTGCTGCTGCTAAGTCACTTCAGTCGTGTCCAATTCTGTGCGACCCCATAGACGGCAGCCCACCAGGCTCCCCCATCCCTGGGATTCTCCAGGCAAGAACACTGGAGTGGGTTGCCATTTCCTTCTCCACTAATCTATGCCTATATTTGTATTAATAGGTAAAAATATATGCATTAGTTTAAGACAAGGAAAACTAATTTCAACTTTATGAGTAGGAGGAAAAGTAGTGAATTTTTAATTTTTTGTTATTACCTCATTATGTTCAGACAGACAGTGAGATCCAGCCTTCCACAGCAAAATCAAGTTCTGAATAAAACCAGAATAATTTACTGCATTAAATAATGCTGTTTAAGTTACATTTCTTCCTTGGCAAACCTGACACAAATGTTCAAAGTGCGGGGCAAGTTCTCTCCTTTTATTTTTAGCAAAGTATACTTAGAGCGTTACTTAAGCAGGGCTGTCTGGGGAGGATGCCCAGCAAACAGGTGCAGGACACCTCGTTACTTTGATTCTGCATTGTCCCGTTTGTGATCACATGTGTGTGTGATTACTGGCTACTGCATAAAGATTCACATTTGACTGTTGGACTGAGAATAAGTCTAGATGAAAACTGACAGATGAATGCACAGACACTGTCTCATGAACGACTTCATCTAGATACTTATTGCCATGAAGGTAGGGTGGTGAGCCTTCTATTTATCTTCTCAAAATGAACTGAGAAGCCTGGTGGGCTGCAGTCCACAGGGTTGCAAAAGAGTTGGACATGACTGAGTAACCGAGCATATTTTAAAATGCAACCAGAGGTCATGTGATTATTTTGTCAATGACGCGCCCTCTGTTGATTAATCCTAAATGCTCGACCTGGGACATTAAATGTTCTGGGTTTGGTATCCTGGGTTCATCCTGGTACGCTACTTGTTCTGTGCACTAGGTTGGCTGCAACTCTGTAATCCCTCCCCAAGAAGAACAGCTGATCCTCATCATGACCCTGTGTTTGGTGTGTGGATTCTTGCATTGGTGACATGACATTTATTTGCTTGGGGAGCTTTTTACCTGCAAGGTTAACAAGGTCAGTGCATGTCAAAAGCAGTTATTTTCATTTGAGATTTATTTCCCTATGGATAGCCTTAAGATATTCAAGTTACTAATGAGGGCATTGAAGTTAGGGCTAAGTATATTATTAGGAGAAACATAACTACCTGGAGAATAGCCATGATACATATTTCAGCCACATCAAACCCCTTTTAGGAAGGCAGGAAGTGTAAGTATGGGGGTGTGTGTGTGTGTGTGTGTATGAGAGAGAGAGAGAGGGAAAAACTGGACTCCTGTGTGTATTCGTGAACACAAAACCAAAGGTATGTACTTTATTGTTTTGATGTTTTGGTCTTTCTATAAGACAGAGTTCTGTTGGGTTTTACCCTATTCTAGCACTAACTGTAATCTGTCTAAAATTATAAGATAATTTTGTTCTTATCCACCTGGTTTGATCTAAATAGGTCTGTCTACGTCACGAGACTGCACAGCACTCCGAGGTGAAAGTGTCACTTGGGAATATCTATAGCCCTCATTTCATCCCTTCACAGCCTCCTTCTGTCTTTCACAGTTTGGCTCACATCTTGGAAACATTCCAACTTGAAACACTGTGAGGGGTGCTTCTCTGACTCCCTGTGCACCCAGAGAGGAGGTCCCAGTTCTGTGGAGATCTGGACTCAGGAGGTCTGGGGTGGGGTCCTTTCTCACAAATGAGCTGGTCACACTGATGCTGCTCAGCTGTGGGTCACGTTTTCAGGAGCAAAGGTCTGGAATGTTTCCCACTCTGGGCTCCTGATTAGCTCAGATCCATTTCTACCAAGACAATGAAATCATTCATGAAAAAAAAAAAAAAGTGTAATTGTTTGGGATAAGATTTGAATTTATTAAGTTTGCGTGTTAATATGACTTAAAAATAATTCTACCAAGATTCACATATGACTGTCAGGGTCCTTCCCTTCCAAACAACGACCAACAATTTTTCCAACATGTAAACTCTGCTTTTAGAATTGTCCACAGGAACTCGAAGATGAGGATATGCTTGCTCATTCACTCATGTTCCGATTCAACAATAATAAAGAAGTGCCTAAAACATCCTAAGCACTGTAGTGATGATTGTGGGAAGGCTGACACCCTTAAGTGAGCAGGGAGGCCCAAGAGGACACAAGTTGCAGGCAAACAATTGTTTGAACATAATAAATAAAAGCGTGTTGCTTTGAGTGTATCTTTTCTTAAATCAAATGAGAGCCACCTAGGCTTAAATTAGGTATCAAGTCTGAAAATGCAGTTTCTGATCAAAAATGTATGTCTATCAAGTAATGAAACTTATTTTTCTTGAATATCTTATAACTGAATCGCATGAACTTAGAGCTATGTTAGGAATGGCATTTATGGAATATGTTCATGGTGCCCCAAAATATCTTCTTTAAAAAATCTATCCGTGAGTAGCAGTATAATTATGGTTGAATTAACTCCATTACTTCTTACTTAGATGTATTTACCTAACTACCTATGGATTTGGATGTATGCATGTCTGCATACACACATATAATGTCTTATAACAAATTTGATAATACTTAATTGTTCATTGAGTATACTGCTGGTCTATACAAATAAAAGACTAACCTTCAGGAATTCCTAACCCACACCTCATATATAGCTTAAAGGTGAGTGACCATATAATTTACTATCTAAATCGAGATACTTTGAGCATGGAAAGCAGCACTATTAATAGTCACCCTGGGATGAGAGGCATAAATGGGGACTATTCTGGGGAAACCAGGACAAAGATCATCTAACAGAAAGGCAGAAAAAAAAAAAAAAACGAAATAAAAACATTCTCTGGTCTTTTAGTTTTTCAGAATTAAGTTCTTAAAACATTGCATTTTTTTCTGAGTATATTTGATAAAGTTCTGTCTGGATTTCAGGAAAATGATGCCGTTGGGGAAGTTCCTACTGTTTATCGGTCCTAAGGAATGAATTTTGTCCCCAACTAGGGGTACTGGGGTTTTCTGTAGGCAAAACTGGTATTTTGGAAACAATAAAAAGGCTTGATAGGGTTCTGCATTCAGCAATTTATGCTTTTAATTGAGTAGTCTTTTTTTGGAATATGAGTACTGGCCACTATAGGACTTAAAAGAAATACTTTATTTAGGATAAAATCTATAGCTTTCAAAAGTTAGAGGATGCTTCTTAATGATATATATATATGTGTGTGTGTGTGTGTGTGTGTATATTTGATGGTTTAAGTAATCTATCTGGAAGACTCATTTGATCAGTGGTTATATTATTTATATTTATGTGTGAACGCTTTTATGAATGCAGGGCATTATTTTATAATTTACAGCTGCGTTTGGCCAGGCACTCTTGAAAAGGGATGGCGTATGGATTCTACAGCTCTTTCATTAAATCTTGAAAAAATTATATTCAAATACATTGAAAGAAAGAAAAAAGAATAATTCACTTGGGGTTAATAGTTTATTTCTATGGGTATAGAAAGAAAAAAAAAATGTTGACTCTAGTTTTTCCCTGACTCTGGATACACAAAAGAATGAAACCTATATTTTCCATTGAAATTGAAATTCAGATTTCAGTTGGAAAGTTGTTTTGCTTTTGGTTCTAAATGCCCTTGCATTTCAAAATCTTTTTTTGATACTAATTTTTCAGAAAGCTAAATTTCCCCATTATTTGAACTTTCTGTTTCCACTGGGACTATGGCACTTATACAGATTATTCTTTCACTTCTAGTTTTGAAAAAAATGCTACCCTTATGTGATTTCCTCTATTTGAAACAAGGCAGATTAAATAAATGATTAATTAAAACTACCAACATATAATTGACATCAAAAAGACTCTGCTGATTGATGAAATTTTGTATTTCTAGTTGAAAACTTTCAGTTCAGTCTCTCTAATATTATTATAATTTCCTCCTTCTTTTCAAATGTCAACTTAATCCGACTCTTGGGGTCTTATTATCCTTTACCACTTTTTCTTTTTTAATCAGTTTATCCTTCACAGTTTCTTCTGTTCTTTGGAAACACAATTTCCTTTAACAAATGGAGATAATCAATTTCTTTGTCTTATTGTTTATCTCAAATTTTACTTTTCTTTCAACTTTTCTCATGTTCAAAACACTTCACAATTTTTTTTTTAAACAAGAGATTTTTATACAGTGTATAATACATTTGTATTGGACACTAATGGGGAATTTATCCAAACTTTATAGATAATGGGCAATTTTAAGTACTGACGCTTCAAAATCCATATCTCATAGAATCTGGTTTTAAAATTAGTTGAAACAAAATTAATTGAACGTAAGAAAACTGTGTGACTAAAACCATATTTTTTTGAGAGAACTGAAAAAATATTTGGGGTGGCTATGACCTTACATTTATAGGATTTGGATAAAAAGATATTTGTTCATCAGTAGACTACAAACATTGTAAATTCTCTGAATTATTAACTTTGTTTCATCTGACCCTTTGAACTCATTTTCAATATTAGATTTTTATTTGAATTTAGTGAAATGATGCAATGGGTTTTCACAATGTTTCTGCTTTTGTGCCCTTTGTAGAGAAACTTACATATCACATATGATGATGAAATGTATTTATCTAAGGGAGTCTTAAAGTACTTGAACTAGAACATTTTTTTTTATATAAAAATTTTTTAAACTACTGCTTTCAATGCATGAACAAAGAAATAGCTCCTAGCATTTTGCCCAAGTTTTTTAGATTTGCCTAGAAACCCCTGGGAGAAAAGACACTACGTCGAACTATAAAAGTTAACCTTATTTGCGTTTGTTTATTAAGTCATGTAGGTGATTCCTCATCAGCTATTCTTGAAAGTTGACTAGTTTTATGCCGTTTGACCATTTTCCTTGGAATATGTCCTTCAGTTAACAAGGATTCTATTTTGAAAATGATAGTCCCTCTCTTGAAACCTCCACATGCAGCCGATTTAATAGACTTTGTGTGTTTTTTTGGGGCACCGCAGAAAGTGGACAGCAGCCAACCCCGCTTGACCAACACAGGGCACTTCAGACAGAAGGCAAGGCTGCTTCATCCCCCTCCCTCCTGTTCTCACAGAGCCCTGCAAAGTCACACCTGGCTGCACTCTGATAACCTTAAACCAGTGTTCACAGTTTCCCAATCACTGAGATTAGTCTTTCCTCTTCTTTCCTTTGTTTTCTTCTTTTTATAATTTTATGTATTTATTCATTTTGGTCCCTGGGTCTTCACTGCTGCACGCGGGCTACTCTTCAGTTGCGGGACAGGCTTCTCATTGCGGCGGCTTCTCCTGTTGTTTTGTTGTTTTTTTCCCTTCCAGGCTTGGGACATCAGTGAGAATGTTTTTCCTTTCTACGTCTTGTGCTTATGTTGTTGCATAAGATGAGACTCTATCACCTTGTCCTTTTCCCTTTATTTTCCCCCACTACCCGTGTCTTATTATTTTATTTTCCATCCCTTGTTCCTTTCCCTTTTGTCTCTGGCTTACAGTTGCTTAAGTCATGCAGTGTCTATTGTTAAGTTCTGTTATACTTACTATTGGTACTTACGACTAAACACATTGATAAAATTTACACTAAATTAACCACCTCTTATTGATTTTCTTTTCTTTTTCTTTTTAATCCCCCCCCCCCAAAAAAAATAGAGCTCAACTGTTTTGTATCCATGATACTCAGCTCTCATCACATCTTCCCCTAGACTTTACCGTAATGCTTTGATTTAAACACGCACATACACACCACCGTGGTCAGGAAACTATGGTCTGAGTCCTGTCAAATTTTTACTTCTTTTGGGCTTCCCTGTTTACCTGTTCAGTTCAGTTCAGTTCAATCACTCAGTTGTGTCCGAGTCTTTGTGACCCCATGGACTGTACCACGCGAGGCCTCACTTTCCATCACCAACTCCCAGAGTTTACCCCAACTCACGTCCATTGAGTCGGCAACACCATCAACCATCTCATCCTCTGTTTTCCCCTTCTCCTCCCACCTTCAATCTTTCTCAGCATCAGGGTCTTTTCCAATGAGTCAGTTCTTCGCATCAGGTGGCCAAAGTATTGGAGTTTCAGATTCAGCATCAGTCCTTCTGATGAATATTCAGGATTGATTTCCTTTAGGATGTACTGGTTAGCTCTCCTGCTGTCCAAGGGACTCTCAAGAGTCTTCTCCAACACCACAGTTCAAAAGCATCAATTCTTCAGCGCTCAGCTTTCTTTATAGTCCAACTCTCGCATCCATACATGACTACTGGGAAAACCATAGCTGTGACTAGATGGACCTTTGTTGGCAAAGTAATGTCTCTGCTTTTTAATATGCTGTCTAGGTTGCTTACCTGGGGACAGGCCAATAAAAGGAAAGGTGGGAGGATATTAATAGTGCAGTAGTTTTCAGACACTGATCATCTTGTACAGTCCCCCACTGATGGTCAAACAGAGCACAGATGAGCTAGTCAACCTTAGTTCTGATGTAAAGGCAGAACATGACCCAGACTACTGTTAGGGGAAAATGGTACCAGAGACTCTTCCCACCTAAGACAGGGCTCTGGACGTTTTAAGTCGTTCTCAATTTTTAATGTGTGTTTAGATCACCTTGGGATCCGATTAAAATGTCGGTATTGATGGAGGAGGTCTGGAGTGGCATCTGAGCTCCATCAAGCTCTCCGGAGATGTTTCTGCTGCTGAGCTGCTGAGCCAACCTCTCCCCCCACCACATTTATTGTGATTCTACCAACCTCAGCGTGAATATCTCTCTAGCTTGCTTGAGAGCCAATGGCAATGTGCTCGTGTCTGGGGATTTAAGGATTATAATACCTGGTCGTTTCTGATAGGTACTCAAGGCCGGATGACACTTTGTGCATACAGCCAAGTAATTCCAGCTAAATTTTGTCTGTGAATGTGGAACGACAACACTGTTTTTTATTCCTGCATGGATTCTCAAGCCTAACACTGTGCATTTTAGACTAACTCTCTCTCTCTAATGCAGGAGACCTGTGTTTGATCCCTCAGTTGGGAAGATCCCCTGGAGAAGGAAATGGCAACCCACTCTAGTATTCTTGCCCAGAGAATTCCATGGACAGTCCATGGGTTTGCAAAAGAGGGGCATGACTGAGCAACTAACATTTTCACTTTCTTTTCATATATAGAAAAAAGATTTTATACACACACACACACGCACACATATGGAATGAATTTTGTTGCAAACTGGGGACATATATGTGTGTGTGTGTGTGTGTGTGTGTGTCTGTATTTTAAAACCATTTTCAAAGTACCTTCTGGGTTCTGGTACACTCTTCCCTGGATCAACTAGATGCCAACATTTCCTCCAAACAAGGCCACAGAGTTGAGAAATTATTAACCTAACAAAAATATTTAAAGGAAAAAAAATCTAGTTGTCATGGTGATCATGGGCATCAAAAGGGAGCTATTGAATAGAAGTCTTTTTCAGGAAAGCAGAGACTTTGCTCTGGGGGTTGTGGACAGATATAAAGCATCAGTATCTGCATCTTAGTAAATGATAAAAGAACCTGTGATCCTTAGTTATATGTGTCAATTTGGCTAGTCTGTGGTGCCCCCTTGTTTAGTGAAACCATAGTTAGATGTTGCTTTGAAGGTATTTTATTCATGATTAGCGTTTATAATCAGTTGACTTTAAGGAAAGGAAATGACCCTGGATCATGTGGGTGGGCCTCATTCAATCAGTTGAATGCCTTAAGAGCAAAAACTAAAGTTTCCTAGAGAAAAGGAATTCTGCCTCAAGACTACAACATAGAAATCCTGCCTGAGTTTCCAGCCTGCTGAGATGACCTCAGATTTCAGACTCGAGTCTGCAACATCAATTATTGCCTTGGTTTCTAGCACTCAGCCGCCCTCCAGATTTTGAACCTGCCAGCCAGTCACTGCAAGAACTCCTTAGAAATAACTATGTACATGATCTCCTATTGGTTCTGTTTCTCTAGAGCACCCTCACGAATATAGTACCCACCCCTCTTTAACCTAAGTCTTAGGCTTCCCCTCTCTCCATTCCCGTGGGTGATTGTCTTCCTTAGAATATGTTAACTGAAATAATAACACTTCAGTTCACTAAGGAATGTACCTTGCATCATTCTGCAAGTATGGTACTTATATACTGTGCATGGATGATTTTTGGTCCCAGCACACCCCAGAGAGGAGGAAGTCCTTAGGGGTATATTCAGGAACTGGAGGAATGAGGAAAGAGGCATGAGAGAAGATAAAATAATAAAAGAATGAAATAATCAAGTGTTCTAGGATATAACCAAGTGTTCAGTATCAATCATAACTTGCTGCCTGTGTGATAAGGGAAGGAGCGATCTGGTGGTAGAACAGGATGGAGGGTTGACTTGAGGCACAGCGTTGGCATGGTTGGCATCGAGAGACAGGAGACTGTAGGGATTCAGATGGTTAAAGCTCAGACAATGGTATGAGTCAACAAAGAGAGGTAAAAATGAGATGTTACTGATAGAAAGGAAATCCAGACTTATCAGATAATCATGCCTCAGGCCATGTTCACCTAGATCTCAAGCGTAAGCTGCTTGTACAGAGATGCTCCTCTGTGACTATGCAGAGAAAGTATTTCCTGACAGTTGGGCCTTCCGAGAGGGAGTGTGATTTTAACATTTCAGAAGGAGGTCAAGATTCAGCAGTTTCTTCATGGTAACCCAGCACTGCATGATGTGATGGAAATTAACACCTTAAAATATACAGTGTATGTGTGTGTGTGTGTGTATGTGTGTAAAACAGCTCCAACTGGACTTTTTAAAACCTCTGCTTCCTGCATCGTGTGACTAAGTGTGGTTAATTAAGCCAAGATCACTTTTTCCACTCCGCCCATACTTCATAAAAACCTGTTGTAATTTTTTTTCTTGATTTATTAGCTCTTTTGTATTTTTCTTTTGCAATTTGCAAAAACAATAATGACTTCAAATGAAAGGACTTTCATACCAATAGGTGACCCGATGATTTACTGGTCCTTTTCACACTGTGAGAAGAGAAATCCATTACCTGCTGTGGTAGGAGGGGCAGGGAAAGGAGGGCCCCTCCCAGCGGTGTTCTGAGTTTATAGTGTTGGTTGGGCTTTGGCTCCATCAGAGGTTATGGTGGGGAGGGATGGTAAATGATACTCATTTGTACATATCAGTCATATTCACCGAGAAAAATGAAAAATTGTTTTGTGGGATCTGGTAAGATATAAGCATGAGACTTTAGAAGGTACCCAAGTTTTATAATGTATTATATTTTGCAATTTCAAAAGTACATGTTCCAAATGGTGAAATTCATGCCTGAATCTAGCCCACAAAATAAAGCATGTTAACCAGAAACCTTTTTTACTTTGGCTTATTTTTGCCCCCCACCTTTTTTTTTTAATCTATTAGTGAGTCAATCAATTAACGTTTTAGGTAGTCTACTATGGGACCAAACTGGTGATGAGGCATATGGAAGAAACAAGGAATACAGACATGTTAAAACTAACAACAACAACAAAAACATTGGGATTCATTCCAACTCTTTTAGGGTCAACCCAAGGGACTGGCTACCCACTCCAGTATTCTTGCCTGGGAAATCCCATGGACGGAGGAGCCTGGTGGGCTACAGTTCATGGAATCCCAAAGAGTCGGACATGGCTGAGTGACTAACACTTTCACTCCTCTTTCCAACTGCTCCCCCACGTCTCCTAACTCAATAACAAGTTACTTTTAAACTAGTGTTAACCAGATTTAACAAACATGCCTGCAATGCAAGAGATCTGGGTTTGATCCCTCGGGAATCAACAAAAGAACTTGGGAAGATCCCCTCGGGAAGATCCCCTGGAGAAGGAAATGGCAACCCACTCCAGTGTTCTTGCCTGAAGAGTTCCATGGACAGAGGAGTCTGGCCAGGCTACAGTCCATGGGGTCACAAAGACTTGGACATGACTGAGCTACCAACACTTTTACTTTTTAATGCCTATGAGAATAAGGAGAGATTGTAGTCTTGGGTACATTTTAAGCTTCTCCAGACTAAATCCATTCCTCACTACGCTGTGCCATGTTACCTACCCAGAAATCAGAGCTTTGAAAGACATCAACTAGCAAAGAAAGTACCAGCGTCTTTTCCCGTTCTCCATTTTTCATGGCAAATAACCCTCTGCTCAATTCCCTGGCACTCTAGCTCATATGTGGTTACAATCCCAAGTTGTGGCAAAAGCAACTGCTGTTTTTTCTAAGAGAAAATCTCAGCTCTTAGAGTATTGATTTTTTGGGACTATAAGTTAGTCTCAATCCAATTTTCAAAAAAATTATATATCTGTAGAGGTAAAATCATATTTTTAAATATCAAAATATAATTTTTATTATCTTATAAATGCCATCTCTCCCTCCCTCTCTTCCTCTCCTCTCCTTCTCTCTCCCATACTTTTGTTCTCTCTTCCACCCCTGCTTCTGAAAGTACTAGCCGGTTAGGAACTGCTTACACAGTGAGAATATTCACTCACCCAGTTTTGACCATCGAGCTGTAGGAAACCTCTGCTGCCAGCCCAAAACCAAGGCCAGGGAAGTCTAGGGTCTCACTGAAGCTTGCTCACCTTTCATTGCATGTAGGCCAGGCTATGGCTTCAGGAAAAAAAATCATGTAATACATGATCGTGTGTGCCCCAAACCATGCAAAGCCCAGGCACGTGGTTGATGTTTAGCTTTGCGTTGGACTCTGAGGTGTAGGTAGAGAATGAACTGCAAACACAGTGGTGATGGGAAACTTCAGATGCAATGGAGACCTCAGCAGTGACTTCCCAAACTTTTCTCACCAAAATGATATTTGCCATCTGTGGCCAAATAGCATGGCCCTTTGCATTTTAAACATTTTCCCCTAGAAGAGACCCTCATCTCCTAGAGTCAGCAGCTCATTGTCTCTTTAATAGCACAGAACTGGCTTTGGAGAATGATAGTTTCCAAGAGGATATCACACTGACTAAGCAACAATAAATAAAGTCTTCTGCTTGGTGTCTCTGGCTGCACTGAACATGTGAAGACTAAGTAACTGGCCAAAGCTATACCAGAGGAAAAACAAATGACCACAGTGTTTCTCCAAGTTGATGAGAAATTAATGGATCACTGCTGTAATAACTCAATCACAGGAGTAGATTGAACATTTTTCAGCTCAGTTCAGTTCAGTCGCTCAGTTGTGTTTGACTCAGCTACAGCACGCCAGGCCTCCCTGTCCATCACCAAATCCCAGAGTTTGCTCAAACTCATGTCTGTGAGTCAGTGATGCCATGGAACCATCTCATCCTCTGTCGTCCCCTTCTCCTCCTGCCTTCAATCTTTCCCAGCATCAGAGTCTTTTCGAATGAGTCAGCTCTTTCACATCAGGTGGCCAAAGTATTGGAGCTTCAGCTTCAGCATCAGTCCTTCCAATGACTATAAGACTCCTTTAGAATGGACTGGTTGGATCTCCTTGCAGTCCAAGGGACTCTCAAGAGTCTTCTCCAACACCACAGTTCAAAAGCATCAATTCTTTGGCACTTAGCTTTCTTCATAGTCCAACACTCACATCCATATATGACTACTGGAAAAACCATAGCCTTGACTAGACAGACTTTTGTTGGCAAAGTAATGTCTCTGCTTTTTAATACACTGTCTAGGTTGGTCATAACTTTTCTTCCAAGGAGTAAGCGTCTTTTAATTTCATGGCTGCAATCACCATCTGCAGTGATTTTGGAGCCCAAAAAAATAAAGTCTGCTACTGTTTCCACTGTTTCTCCATCTATATGCCATGAAGTGATGGGACTGGATGCCATGATCTTTGTTTTCTGAATGTTGAGCTTTAAGCCAACTGTTTCACTCTCCTCTTTCACTTTCATCAAGAGGCTCTTTAATTCTTCACTTTCTGCCATAAGGGTGGTGTCATCTGCATATCTGAGGTTATTGATATTTCTCCCAGCAATCTTGATTCCAGCTTGTGCTTCCTCCAGTCCAGCATTTCTCATGATGTACTCTGCATATAAGTTAAATAACCAGGGTGACAATATATAGCCTTGATGTACTCCTTTTCCTATTTGGACCCAGTCTGTTGTTCCATGTCCTAACTGTTGCTTCCTGACCTGCATACAGATTTCTCAAGAGGCAGGTCAGGTGGTCTGGTATTCCCATCTCTTTCAGAATTTTCCACAGTTTATTGTGATCCACACAGTCCAAGGCTTTGGCATAGTCAATAAAGCAGAAATAGATGTTTTTCTGGAACTCTCTTGCTTTTTCGATGATCCAGCAGATGTTGGCAATTTGATCTCTGGTTCCTCTGCCTTTTCTAAAACCAGCTTGAACATCTGGAAGTTCACAGTTCATGTACTACTGAAGCCTGGCTTGGAGAATTTTGAGCATTACTTTGCTAGTGTGTGAGATGAGTGCAAGTGTGCGGTAGTTTGAGCTTTCTTTGGCATTGCCTTTCTTAGGGATTGGAATTAAAACTTACCTTTTCCAGTCCTGTGGCCACTGCTGAGTTTTCCAAATTTGCTGGCATATTGAGTGCAGCACTTTCACAGCACTATCTTTCAGGATTTGAAATAGCTCAATTTGAATTCCATTTGAATTCCAGTTGAACATTTTTAGATGGTACTATTAAGGCAGTTGTCTTAAATATGAAGGGGAATTTGACTCTAGAGTCCTTATTCCAGAAATGGGTTAGGCAGTTTTCTCAGTTGCTTAATGGACCACTCAATTCTTGGTAGCATCCACTAAGTGATGTCAGGGATCCAATATAAACACTTAATTTTGAGGTCAGAAATGCCTTAGGGTTTCTTGATCAGGATAATCAGAGGGCCTTTGAAAGCATGAGCTCCAGTCAGGACCACTTCTTTCTTCGTTACATCTGAGTATGAACGATGAGCAAAAAATTATATAGCCTTTACTCTTCTTCAGGAGATTATCTCCTTCCATGAAGACTAGGCTAACCACCCTTTATAATCTGTTTCAAGAGAAAATGAAATTTCCTAAATATATAGAACATTTTTCTTTTCTTTTCTATCTTGAAACACAGTGTATAAATACTTGCAAAATTACCTTGGGCATTATGGAGGTGGGGTATCTTGATTTCAGAAGCTGCAAATCACAGGGTTGAAATTATGGACTATGGTAGTTAATTTGGGGGTGTTGTTCCTGATGATTTCCTATGTCAGAGGTTTAAGAAATACAAAGACCGAGGGGATAGGGACTGTTATTATAAGAGGTGGTGGTTTGTGATGGGATCCCAGACCTGGGTGTGGTTTTTCTAGAACTACCTCCAGACAGCACCAAGGTGCCAGGCTGAAACCAGCATTAGGACTAGCATGGTAGTGTAAACAAAGCAGAATAGCTCAGTGTTTGTGTTTTCAATGACTCTTGGCTACCTTCCTTCTCCTTTTCCTTCCTTTCCTTCTTAATCTACCAGATCCCTGAGTTTCTCCACCAGAAAAACCTGTGAATTCTTCCTGCCAGAGACAAAAATATGTCAGTAGCAAGGAAATGAACAAACAAAAACAAAAACAACACAAAACTGGAGGAAAAAAAAGCAAACATCTCCTGTGTGATTGCCTTGTACCAATTTTAGTTACTTTACATATGTAAATGCATTCAGTTTTCCTGAAAACATCAGAGGTTGGCATTTCAACTGAAACAGAGAAATTAGTTGATGAGTCCAAGTCACACAGTGGCTAAAAAGTGGGATTGGGCTTCAAATCCAAGTCTGTTTACTTAGACTGTCTGCCTTTTACAAAGTTATACCTGTGTGCCGTGGAAATGTAATTTTGTGAATTCTACTTAGAGAACGTACAGTTTTCATACCCCAGTTCATTGCTTCATTGTCCCACCTCTTTCTAAAAGAAGTAATTTTGAAGTTGCTCAAGGGATAAGAAGAGAAAGATTTTGAAATGATCTTTTTTTTTTTTTAAAGTCCTAAAAATAAGCTCTTGAGGTGGGGTGGGAAGGAATGGATCAAAGTCCATATCAATGATAAATCTTAAGTGTTTCCTATACTAAGGGTGATAATGATAACAATGATAAAGACTAATATTGGAATGATCACTGTATGTCAAACATCATGCTGTATTCTCCATATGCATTGTCACATTTAATCCTCACAATGGTTTTATAAAGTACCTGCCATTAATTACATAATCACTTAAGAGAGATCAGTTAATTTATCCGTGGGCAGAGAGGCACACAGGTTTATCTGAATCCGTGTTTTCCCCCTTTAGCACTATGTGCTGGATTATGTCCTTTACATCTGAATAAAAATAATAAAGTGCTGCTTGGTTTATCAGTGGCATATAACTTCAGAGAGATCTCCATGAACATGTGATCATTTCTGTTTATTTCGGCACTACCATCAAAATCAGCAGAGGCACTCACATGCTTTGGTTCTGAAGGATTCTGGGTCTAACCTAACAAAATACATGTTAATAGAAAATCGGCAGTTGGACTTGAGTTAATTCCTCTTAACCTGTTCTTTTGCCATTTTAGTATATTAGGTAGACTGTGTCTGTGGTTTGGGGTTTGTTTTTAGCTTTTTACTTTTTGTATACTGATGTCTCTATTTATTATTGATACAGAGAAAACGCATTGGGAGCAGAATGGGGCCATATTAGTGAGAAAGTCAGTCATTTCAGTCGCTTAGTCATGTCTGACCCTTTGCAACCCCACGGACTGCATCACACCAGGCTTCCCTGTCCATCACCAACTCCCAGAGCTTACTCAAACTCATGTCCATCAGGTCGGTGATGCTATCCAACCATCTCATTCAATCTTTCCAAGCATTAGGGTCTTTTCTAATGAGCCAGACCTTCATATCAGATGGCCAAAGTATTGGACTTTCAGCATCAGTCCTTCCAATGAATATTCAAGGTTGATATCCTTTCAGTTCAGTTCAGTCGCTCAGTCATGTCTGACTCTTGTGACCCCCATGGACAGTAGCATGCCATGCTTCCCTGTCCTTCACCAACTCCCAGAGCTTTCTCAAACTAATGTCCATATCAAGTCGGTGATGCCATCCAACCATCTCATCTTCTGTTGTCCCCTTCTCCTCCTGCTTTTACTCTTTCCCAGCATCAGGATCTTTTCAAATGAGTCAGGTCTTTGCATCAGGTGGCTAAAGTACTAGAGTTTCAGCTTCAGCATCAGTCCTTCCAATGGATATTCAGGACTGATTTCCTTTAGCATGGACTGGTTGGATCTCCTTGCTGTCCTAGGGACTCTCAAGAGTCTTCTCCAACACCACAGTTCAAAAGCATCAATTCTTCAGCCCTCAGCTTTCTTTACAGTCCAACTCTCACATCCATACACGACTACTGGAAAAACCATAGCTTTGACTAGATGGACCTTTGTTGGCAAAGTAATGTCTCTGCTTTTTAATATGCTGTCTGGTTTGGTCATAGCTTTTCTTCCAAGGAGCAAGCGAGGAAATAGAGATGAGTAAAGACGATGGTTGGTGCAATGTTTGTTGACAGAAGGATTTCTGCACTTATCTCCAGGGGTGAAATAAGAGAACATAAATCAATGCACTCAAAATATAGAATTTTAAGCTAAGAAGTGTAAGGCAGAAGAGGATGGACTGTCTTAAGATCTGCTGTTATATCTGCTTCATTGTTTAGTCGGTAAATTACGTCTGACTCTTTTGCGACCCCATGAACTGTAGCCTGCCAGACTCTTCTGTCCATGGGATTTCCAAGGCCAGATTACTGCAGTGGGCTGCCATTTCCTTCTCCAGGAGGTCTTCCCGACCCAGGGATGGAACCCACCTCTCCTGCATTTTCAGGTGGATTCTTTACCACTGAGCCTCCAGGAAAGCCCGATTTGTACTTTAAATATACGCTTTTATTATATTGACATCATTTTACTTGCTTTATAGTCCCTAATATTGCTGGTCAAGTCTAAGTAACTTGCCTAAGGTCACATTTTTAGTAAGTGGAATATCTCAAACTCAAAGGCATGATCTTTCCAACTATAAAACTCATGATCGGTACGCATGCATGTGTGCTAAGTTGCTTCAGTTGTGTCTGACTCTTTGTGACCCTCTGGACCATAGCCCACCAGACTCCTCTGTCCATGGGATTCTCCAGGCAAGAAAACTGGAGGGGGTTGCCATGCCCTCCTCCAGGAGATTTTCCCAACCCAGGGATCGAACCTGTGTCTGTTACATCTCCTGCATTGGCAGGCAGTTTCTTTACCACTAATGCCAGCTGGACACATGCACATCTGTGGTTGATTGATGTTGATGTACGGCAAAAAGCATCACAATAGTTTAAAGTAATTATCCTCCAGTTAAATACATAAATTATATATGTACATATATATTTGTTATTCAAATGTATTCTATCCATTCCATGAAAGAGATAACTCAAATTACACAAACACACAAAAACCTCATGATCTAGTTAATATTCCCTGTTGCCCACTGTCTTTCAACAAAGATTGTAAAGTTTATTTTATATGTAACAGTCTGAATTTAAAGTGCTGCTTTGGGGATGAAATTGCCTGTTTCCAGAAAAAAAAAAAAATGAAATGAGATGGTCCATCTATTTGGGAAATTTAAGTGCTCATTTGTTGAGGGCATGGGGTTGTTAAAAATGGCTTCCAGAGAGAATCTTCAAATCTAGGAATTTGGTTCTGATTCGGAATCTAGAGGGCTTCCCTGGTGGCTCAGATGGTGAAGAATCTGCCTGCAAAGCAGGAGACCTGGGTTTTATCCCTGGGTCAGGAAGATCCCTTGGAAAAGGAAATGGCAACCCATTCCAGTATTCTTGCCTGGAGAATTCCATGGACAGAGTAACCTGGTGGGCTACCCTCCATGGCCTCACAAAGAGTCGGATGCGACTGAACGATTAACATGCACAGAAATCTAGTGCTGAGGCTGGAAAGAATGGTGGTTTAAACAGTAGAAGTTTCTTTTTCTCTTAAAAGAAGGCGGTGTGAAGGTAGCAGGTCTAGAGATCAGACTATGGTCATCTTCAGAGGCGAGGCTCCTCTCCTTTCATCCCCCTGCTCCATTCACCTCTGTTTCTTAAAGCACGAGGCTTTCATACTTCTTTTCACCTCACACGCCAAGGTGACTACTGAAGTCCTAGGCCCTGGTCCTTTACTCTAGACCAGAAAGAGAAGGAAGCTTGAGAAGGGTGAAAGGGCAGCTGCCAATTGCCCATCCCTCCACTTCCAGGGCTTTCTCAAAAGCCTCAAACACAAATTCCAAATTACGTCTTACTGGCTACCCTTAGCAACAAGGGACTTTGCAAATACAGTCTTCTGGCTGGGCACCTTGCCACACAGATTACATTTGGGGTTCTATTACTCAGAAAGAATGGGATAATGGCTATTGGATAAGCCACTTGAAGCATTAGCCTCACCACAATTAGCTAATCAGGTACTTGCTCCCAGCGGCAGGACTTCCAATATACGTTCATTAAAATAACATCCTCCTTGCCATGTGTGGTCTGGGATCATTAACAAAGAATTGGATCAGTTGCCCACTCCAGGGAGAAGCCATGGAACAGTAGGATTTGGACTGTGTGTATTTGAAATCGTGCCGTCTGAGGACTGTCACCATGGGCTGGGAGAAGGAATGACTCACAGACATTAGCAGAGATTAGTCATTACCCTTCTGAATCTGCAAAAACCATGTCGGGATCAAGCAGGCGAAAGACAGCTATGTGGAGCTGCCTTCCCCATTGGCTCCAAACCAGAGAGACTCCCCACCTAGGCATCCTTGGAGCTTGTTTCTAAGTGTTGCATTTTAAAATATTTATTTTATAATGGGCAAGTTGTCATGTAATCAAGGGACTCGAAGGAACCCAGAGTCATTTTTTAGTGCAGGCAGGACCACATCCATAACTCTTCCCCAGGTAGCTTTTCAAGGTAGGTGTTCAGTCAGTTGCCCTCCAAACTCCAAGAATTCGGACTTATTAAATGATTTAAGAGTTTTATCCATCCACCCTGGAGTTGGTTTTAACAGGCCCAGAGACTTCTGTCTTTCTGGTCTCCGACGCCTACTTCCTTCCACGGCTGCGACGGTCTAGCCAGAGGCAGAGGCGTGGCTTGAATCTCCATCACCGCAACTCTCCTCCAATCAGCCATGTCATGGTGGAATTTTTATTGGTCATAAATTTTTTTACTGGCTAGATTAATGTGATTGAAAGCATCACACCCAGTAAATACCGTCTGCTATTTGCTTTAGCAATACCTGTGGAAAAGGGCAGCTTGGGACCCAGGCCCCGTGGAGCTGGTGAAACCATCGGCTGCGCAGAAGGCGTTGGGGGCCCCGATGACTGATGACCAGGGGTCGCTCTTGGAGGGAGGTCCGTCCGCGCAGCGAGAGGCTCCATCCGCGCATGCCGTGATCCACTTCACTGACTATCAAAGCTTTCTGCAGCGAGGCTGCTGACTTTTGACCAGAGGTTCCCTTTCAACACGAGGAAAATCTGCCTAGAGAGAGAAAGAGAGAAAGCACATTAGGGGGGAAATAAATGGCAGCCGTGTTTCTGGCGGTCTCGGTTTTATTGCCCGAGAAGCCTCGGCTCGAGCCCGCCCCGTGGTGTCGCCCCGAGGATGTGTACGGTGGCATTTTATGGACCATGTTTTACATCAGCGTGGAGTATTGTACCAACAACAAAGGGGACATTCAATCAAACCCTGTCTGATGGCCAGTGCTCCCACACAAAACCCCTCTCGCCGGCCAGAGAAATGAGTGTTTGTCTATCACTCAGTCGTGTCCCACTCTTTGTGACCCCATGGACTGCAACACGCCAGGCTTCCCTGTCTTTCTCTATCTCCCGGAGTTTACTCAGAGAATGAGTGGGGTGTTTGTAAAAGCAATACCCTCAGAAATCTGTTTCACTGAAAGCCACTCTTTGCGAAAGGTCTTGAAAGGAGGTGTGGGCCCCAGGAGCCCATGGTCCGCATCTGCTCTCTCCCCTCTGACCCTTGGTTGTTTGACTATGTGGTCATGACCCTGTACGGAGTGGGGTAGATGGTCTGTAAAGATGTTGGTGCAGCTTCGCCCTCAGGCCTCCCAGCAGCGCCTGAAGCCCTCTTGCTCCTTCCTTCCTGAAAGAAAAGCCAGAATTTCGCTTCCAAAAAAAAAAAAAAATAGAAAAGAGAAACACAAACAGCAAATGTGCCAGATTGCTAAGGGGATCAAGGATAGAAATACAGCCTCAAAAGTCACATGGGCATAGAGAAAACCCCAAATTTTGCCTAAACCCAACCTGGAATATTTGTCTGCCTGGCTTCCTTTTGTCTCAGGCCAGTTTGTAACCATTAGGTGACTTAGAGTCCTCATGCTGGCAGAGGCTGGGTTCAGTGGTAGCTGGAGGGGTTCTCTTTTTAGATTTAGTTCTTCTGGTGGGTGGTGTTGGCATGGACGTTGGGTCCCTCTGGTGCCAAGTCCCAAGAGCCAGATGACTTTCCTGGGCTGGAGTCCTGTGTATCAGAGTCTGGGTGTTCGACTCAGGAGAGGAAGAGAACTTGATGTGGAAAAAGTGGGGAGGAAGTGAAAGGAGTTAATATGTTAAAGGGAAAGAAAAAGAAGTCACTGAAAGATGTAAGGAAAAGAAAGGAAATTGACCTACGGAATAAGAAGAGTAAAGAGTGAGAAAACGCCGAGGTGGAAAAGACGGACTAAGTTGCCGGGAAACATGTTTGACAATCAAAGCCATCTCTGACTTGAAATCATGAAGCTGGTTCCCTGTGAAACGGTTCTCAGATGTGCAGCTCACATTTTCCCTCGTGCCCTGTCCATCCATGGTCTCAACCACACCTCCCCTAGCCCCAGAGATGCTGTGGGCACACAGCTTGGGCTTGTAAACAGGAAGTGCCCTCCAACCGTAATGTGAGTTTCTAGTGTATTGATAGAGAGGGAAAAAGGCCTTGATGAATCACAGAAACAGCTTTTTACATGAAACACCATCCAGCTCCCGACCAGCCAGTGGCTCTAATCTTAGCCGAATGTGCAGTGTTTATTTTTCCAAGAAGGGGGCCTTCTGTGACTCACGGTACTCAGATGCTACTTACTAATGGACCCTTGTACAAGTCAAGAATGTGACACATGGCGAGACACGCAGCTTAATAATCACAAACAACAGCGCAGCTAATGGGGGGCGAAGCTTCGGTGACATGTGTCATACCAAAGAGCCAACTCCTCCTGTTCCCCGAGGCCACAGATGAAGGGTCTCTGGATACTGTAATGATGATAAAATATTGCCATCTGTTGGCATCCTGTGTAAGCAGCCTCCAACATACAGAACCGTGATGTTTTTCCAGGCTGCCTCTCACATTTCTCCAAGGAGAGATGGTGCAAAAAGCCTTGGGAAAGAGCAGAACATGGCAGTCTGACCTTATGGGGAGAGAAACATAATGACTTTCTAGAAGTTCAAACTGCAAGAGAGCAGACTGCAGCATGCTGGTCTAATCATCTCTTATCTCCAGGTGTGCTGGTAGCTAAACCCATGAAAGGTTGCTGACCCCCGCTGGACAGCTTGTAAGGCTTTGTTTCAGATATGTGGTTGAATGATCTTAGGGGACATGCATTCCACTTCACAGAGAGTTCAGAGAGTTTTTCATCCAGGAGGATCTTTATTTATTGCTGGACGGTTAACAGCAAGGATGTTGATCTGTAAAAATCACACATTTTATGGGTGAAATGGTAAATTACAGTAAAATATCCTTCGCTTTACTACTTATCCGTAAATGCTGAATAAACCTGACAAAATCATATTGGTTTGTTTTTCTGAACTTGAAAAGTATAGAAGAAAATTGTCTTATTGCAGAGACAAAGTGGAAACTGCAGACCAGTGTAATAACCATGAGATGCTTCGGAAGTTTAGAGAGGTGTTTAAACCAGACCCAATAACCTGAGACTTGGTTGTGTCTATTTGGAGACATAAATGTAGTGAATTAAAACAGATCTCTCCATAAAGCCAGGCTCCTTGAAAGGCAGCAAATTCAGAAGGTGAGGAATAATAAATACAACTTTCAGTACAAAGGCATGTCAATATTTGTCTGGGTGTTGGCTGAAGCAAACAAACAAACAAAAACTCCTCTGACAAAAACCACAGCAGAAATCCTAAGAATTTCACAGATTTGAAGTCAAAATTTACACTATTTTCATATTTCAGAAATCCCCAAACCAGAACATTTACAGAAGAGCTGTTATGAGAGCCAGTGTCCACTGGTATAGCAGCACTGTAGTGAGTCCCAGAAGTGAGCCAGAACATTCTAGAATAATTTTCCTATATATTGGCTCATGAGAAAGTCCAGCTGAGAGAGACAGAGAGTCATCCACATCCCACCAAAGAGCTCTCAATATCCCATTGTGAAATGCAAAGAAAAGAAAACAAAACTCCATGATCAATGTAAAAGTATGGCTCAGAATTTAACATGATCAATGGTGCGTATTTCTCAGATTCAAAAATCAGAAGTTCAAAGATGTAACTGAAAATCTAAAATTAGGCACATTGTCATGAATAAGGAACACCAAAGACAAATGTAAGGCTTCATTCCAATCAGAGTGAAAAGAAGGCTGTCCAAGCATGAACCATGATTAAAAGTCACATAAGACATAGTCAGAGTTCCAAAGTGCTGATCCACTTCGTGTCTCCAGATTTCATCTGCCTCAAATAGAAGGGACACTTTAAATGAAAACTTAGGTTACTTTCCCGGCGAAGCCGATGGCACACCACTCCAGTACTCTTGCCTGGACAATCCCATGGACTGAGCAGCCTGGTGGGCTGCAGTCCATTGGGTCACTAAGAGGTGGACACGGTTGAGCGACTTCACTTTCACTTTTCACTTTCCTGCATTGGAGAAGGAAATGGCAACCCATTCCAGTATTCTTGCCTGGAGAATCCCAGGGACGGGGGATCCTGGTGGGCTGTCGTCTATGGGGTCGCACAGAGTCGGACACGACTGAAGCAACTTAGCAGCAGCAGGTTACTTTCCTGCTATTTAAAAGAGAGTTAAAGTCGAACATGACTTAAAAGAGAAGCGGACACGACTGATCGACTGAGCACACAGCTCGTGACATGGATAATGATGTGTATGTGCATCCTTTCCTTCCCTATTGATTCAGTGAGGAGTTGAAAACTGGAAAAGTGAAGGAGTATCAACAGCTGATGGAAATAAATGTTAAAACACCTTTGTAGAATTAGGATACATTGATGGCACTGTACTAGGCCAAAACCTCCATCACACTACACTCTTTTCTTCGGTGATACGCAATTTGTTATGCTATAGAAAACTTTCAAAGATTTGTCTACAGCGTTAAGGTCTGTAGGCTATAGATCGGAGCCTTCCCATCACTGCCAGAAAAAACGTGACAGCTTTACGTGTGTGGCCTCCATTGCAGCTCACGTAACACTGTGCATGAAGCCTGCCTTCTCTTATGTATTGAACACGATCTTATTTATTCCCACTTCTTCAGTACTCAGCATGTTCTAACAGCCTCTATACAGAGATCATTGTAAATGCAGTTGATTTTGGTGAAAAGATAGCCTGAGAAAGGCTACAGTATTGCAAATAGCACCGTCTCATTTGACACTTGAGTTCTGATCCAGATTCTAACTTGATTCTTCCCTCAGGGTTCCCCTTTCCCGTCAAATAATTGTCCCAGTCTTCCCTGCCCTCTTCTGAAATGAGAAAGTCAATGTGGATTTTACAGGCTTGTATAAAGTCTAGATCATTTAACTTAAGTTGTGTTTTGTATTTATGTATTTTTCTTTGGAACTTTTTATTTTGTATTGGGGTATAGCCGATTAATAATATTGTGATACTTTTAGCTGAATAGTGAAGGAGCTCAGCCGTACATATAGATGTATCCATTCTTCCCCAACATTTAGCAGAGTTCCACGTGCTATGGTCCTTGTTTGTTATCCATTTTAAATATAGTAGTATGTACACGTCTCTCCCACACTCCCTAACTATCCCTTCCTCCTGGCAACCATAAGTTCATTTTCTAAGTCTGTGAGTCTCTTTCTGTTCTGTAAGTTCATTTGCATCGTTTGATTTTAGACTCCACATATACGGGATGTCTTATGATATTTCTCCTCAGTCTGACTTACTTCACTCAGTATGACACTCTTTAGATCCATCCATGTTGCTGCAAATGGCATTATTTCATCCTTTTTAATGGCTGGGTAACAGTCCACTGTATGTATACCCCACAGCTTCTCTGTCTCTCCCTCTGGTGATGGACATTTAGGTTGCTTCCATGTCTTGGCTATTGTAAACAGTGTGGCAATGGACACTGGGTTGCATGTTTCTTTTCAGATCATGTTTTTCTCTGGATATATGCCCATAACTTAGGTGTTTTGAGCATGGCACTGGCAAGTATATAATTTTGATTCCTGAGTGGGTTGGTTCAGTGTTTTCTGCTTCATAGCTAACTGCGGTATCCCCAAACCATCCAGTTAAAAGTGGTGAGGACATCAAAGAAAACAGGAGCATTAAATGGCGTATCTGGAGTTCAGAGATGTCCTTACATATCTGACATGCTCCAGCTCTCTAATCTGAGCAGTTGAGTATTACAAAAGCCCATCTCATTATTTTATGATATTTTAAAATTCCATTAAAAAAACAACAGCAACAGGAAGTTTAGATGACATTGTCCTGGTGTATTAAAACTAAGACGTGTCACATCTGTGTTTCGATACACAGTGACTGCTCTGTAGTGCCTAAGCTTAAATCTTTTGGCAAAATTGGGAGAGTATTGGAAATTATAAGATGCAAACATTATTTGGACATTTTAGCAAGGCTATTTGGTTTCCTTTCTGAAACGTACTTTGATTTTAGTTGAACGAGTTGCAGTGTTTTCAGAACGTCATCTACACGATTCATTGTGCCTCCGATGTATTTCAATTCATCACTGGCACACCTAGGATCTTTAACATTTAATGGGTTAAAAAAAGGAGGCCAGTGGTCTCATGTGCCAGGAGTGTTATAATCAAGGCCTGCACTTGGTATCACCTTCCTAAATGGAGGCTGCACTCCTGATGTTTGTTCTGGTACAATTAATCACATGCTTTCCAAATGTCAACATAATTTTCACGGTCTGCTAAAAAGTAGTATTCATAATAGAAAAAAATAATAGAGTTACCATTAAAAATTGATCTGTCACTGTTCCTTTTAAAATCGTTGGTTCTGCCTGAACAAACGGTATGGAATTTTAAAAGTTTCCATCCAGTGTATCCCCACATGCTGCCTTGGAAAGCTTACCTGGCTTTTTGCATTCCGCCCAGCCTTCTCCTTATGCAGTGCTATACTTGAGAAAAATATGATGAAGGAAGTGGAGCAATTTGATTCTGTCTGAAAGTGGCAGCTCGTCTACGGCCATACCATCCTGAACGTCCCCAGTCTTGTCTGAAAGCTGTAGCTCTGTGTCCAGGTGCCAAACACATCGTAGGCTCTCCAGCAATATCTGCCGCATGTTGATACTTGAAGTCTGAGTGACTCTCAAGGAAAACCAACAGGATTTTCATGAATTCTGTGCTGTTTCTAAACTTCCTAGAAAGGAGAATTCCTGATAGACAATTGCTGCTTATGTTCAAAAACACTTTGTAAAAGAGAGTATGGTGAGCTAACCATTTGTTTAGGCGTCTTTACTGTAAGCTTAGAGCCAGTTTTTCATTTTATGAAAATAAATGCACCAATCCTTAGAAAATCCCCCTGGGGAAGGGGGGAGGAGAGAAAGAAAAACACTTTCTTTCTTGGTTAAAATGAAAACAGTCCAAAGGCTAAGCCATCGGTTGTCACAGGAACTTCAGGTCATTCTTATCTCATGGTCTGTGGGGTTTTCCTTTAGCAAGAAACCCATAACCTGTGATTATGAAGACCTTCTTGTATATGATTGTTGGATTTCTACCTTCCTAAATAATTCATATTAGCATATATGTGAGACTAAAATAATATTAGGTGTGTACAATAAGTTTAAGTTAGAAAGTGGAAAGAATAAAATGGAAAAGAACAAACTAAATATACAATTGACTGATTTTTTCGTGTCGATATTTCAGTTGTTAGATATTACATATGCACGAATGCTGAGTCCTGTCTGACTCTTTGTGACCCTAAGGACTGTAGCCCGCCAGGCTATTCTGTCTGTGGAATTCTGCACGCAAGAATACTGAAGTGGGTTGCCATTCCCTTCGCCAGGGGACCTTCTCAATCCAGGGACTGAACTCATTCTCCTACAGTGCAGGCAGATTCTTTACTGTCTGAACCACCAGAGACCTCCAAAGTGAAAGGGAAAGTTGCTCAGATGTGTCCGATTCTTTGTGACCCCATGGACTATACAGTTCATGGAATTCTCCAGGCCAGAATACTGGAGTGGGTAGCCTTTCCCTTCTCCAGGGGATCTTCCCAACCCAGGGATTGAACCCAGGTCTCCCACATTGTAGGCGGATTCTTTACCAGCTGAGCCATCAGGGAAGCCTGACTTGCAAAGACCTTGTTAAATCATCTGAAAGCAGGTGAATACTTGTGAGTTCTAAACTATTAAAATCATAAAATCAAAATTACTAATAAAGTCAAAAATTATATAACATAAATCCTTTAGTTACAAGAGCATAGTGGAATGTTGGGTCATTTTGTCTTGTTTTATACTATTAAAATGTGGGTCATAATCTCAAAAGTCTGAGTGCCTAAGATCGAAGAAGACCCTAAAATGACCCTGATCAAAAGCACCTGGAGGGGTTGTAAACAAACACCTGGGCCCCACTCCAAGCTGACAGATTCAGACCTTCCAGAACGTCATCCAGAAATCGGTGTTTTAAAAGTTCCCTACAACAATTCTGATCACTAGCCGTGAGTAAATGACATAATATGGTTCGAGTTCTTCTTTTTTTTTTTTGGCATGGCTCTGTGCTAGGAACAAAATCTTTATATTTGCATCCCAAATATGTATAATTGTCTCCAAAATGGTGCTGACCTACAATATTTATTTCAGTTACAAATTTGTGTGCTTCTCTAACCCAGAAATACAACTTATGAACATTTATCTTATATATTTGCCTGATTTTTTGCATATTTTCACTACAAAAACCCAGAAACCATCCTAGGATACATCTCCTGTGAACTGGGTGAATTAACGATTGCATCTGACATCCCCCAGAGCTATAGGGAGGGGTACAGAAACACCCCGAGTTCCCAGGCTTGGAAAGGCATCCAGGGCGAATGATTAAGTGAAGAACAGAAAGATGCATTATATGCACCTTGTGTAAGACGGGGAAGAAAGAAAAACTTAGGTCTTTCTATTCTGTATTTCTATGAATTTAAATATTTTAGACATAAGTGGAACCAGGAAGTATTTTTCCTTTTGTGACTGGCTTATTTCACTTAGCATAATGTTCTCAAGGCTCACCCATGTTGTTGCATATTGCAGAATTTCCTTCTTTCTTAAAATCAACTAATATGCCATTGCACATACCTATCATATTTTCTTTATCCACTCATCCATCATGGGACAGTGAGGTTCTTTTCACACCTTGGCTCTTATGACTAGCATGTCCCTGAGGTCCTGATTTCAACTCATTTGGGAAAATATCCAGAAGTAGGACTGATGAATCATATGATAGTTCTATTTGTAATTTTTGGAGGAATTCTCCATGCTGTTTTCCATAGTGCCGCACCATTTTGCATTCCCACCAACAGGATTTAAGTATTCCAACTTTTTCACATCAGCATGTGTTGTCTTTTATTTATTTATTTTTTTGATGATAGCCGTCCTAACACCTGTGAAGAGATAGGGACAGGAGAGGAGAAAATGAAGAGTTGCTAATCAATGGTAGAAAATTTTAATTATGCAAGATGAGTAAGCTCTAGAGATCTACATGTAAAATTTATTAAGAGGATAGATTTTAAATTAAATGCTCTGATGATAATAAAATAAAAATTTAAAGTATCATTTTATTTGTTTCTACTTGTCCAAAAAGAAGTAGAAAGATACATAAGAAAATAATAAATATGGGTTACCTATGGGGTAGAAAGGCTGAATAATACAGAGCTAGTGAATGTGAGTGAGGCTGTACTGCGACATGTTATGTACTTTTACAAAATTTCAAGCCACATCAACTGTATCATGTTTAAATAATCAAAAGTGCAAAATAATTTGCATATTTTATCACACTCATAGAAATTGTTTCATCATTTCTGGATAATAACAATCTGTAGCCCAGTTTTTCTCTAGACAGTACATCCATTCAACAAAAGGAAGTAATGCTTTAGGAGATTCTTCAAAAAAGACATAAAATGGGGCTTCCCTGGTGGCTCAGTGGTAGAGAATCCACCTGCCAATGCAGGAGACATGAGTTTGATCCCTAATCTGGGAAGATCCCATGTGCCAAGGAGCAGCTAAGCTCGGAGGCCACAGCTGCTGAAGCCCACGCGCCCCAAGGCCTGTGCTCCTCAACAAGAGAAATCACCGCGATGAGAAGCCTGTGCAGCAGCAAAGACCCAGCACAGCCAAAAATTTAAAAAATATATATATATATATGAAAAAGATATCAAGTAAACCCAGAAGTTTAGGAGAACAGTGTCAAACCAGGCCGTGTAACAGTCTACCATCAGTCTTGGATCTGAAAACTGAGCGCTTTCCAAGCTCCCAGAAATGCCTTCCTTTCTTCATTCTTTGATACTTTCTTGCCAGGAGGCCCTCACCCCAAATCCAGCAGTCCTGAGGCAGAATATGGGGATCTCTCACCAACTACAGTATGGTTTTAACATACACACAAAGAAAAGGATAAGTCCATTGGAAATTCAAAATTCTTGGGAAATTCTGGAGGTGGGTGGAATCGTTAACCAGCTTTGACACAGAGCCAGCACACCTGGGAGGGCGCACCCAAACCATCTTTCCTGGGTCCCCTTGTGTCTGAGGGCTGTTGGCACCTGCCTGTATCCCTGCCTGTGTGTGTGTATGAGTGTTTAAGTACCAGTGCTGGATGACCCTGGAGAGTACCTGGAGTGAGACCTTCTCTTTGATGGAGTTTTGACAGAAAAGATGCAGTGCAGACTCTCACAGTGAGGTCCTTCTCAAATACGACTTCACTCTTAACTAGCACGCCAGAAAGAAAACTTCTGCGTGTTCAGCACAGGGGGATTTCCAACTATCCACTGGACCTTCCTGCCCTGCGCCGTGCCCAAGCTTGCAGGAGGAGAAGGCAAGTGTCCCCAGGCTCCCACCCACACGCTTGTTCCCAAAATACCACCTGCATGCCCAGTGGGCCAGCCCTTCTGCCTGCAGGCTTTGGATTCTCTCCTCAAAAGACACCCAACTCATCGTGGAATTTTTACTCATCTCATTCCTAAGTAGATGATTCATCGGTATAGAATTAGGTAAACATAGAGGCAAAAAACTGTTGCAAATATAGTGTCATTTCAATAAGCTGGTACTCCAACCATTTCAGACTGGCAATTGTTACACTCCTCACTCTCTGTTGAACCAGCTGCAGCCATTAGCTTCAAAAGTGTCTATATCCTGGGTTTCTGGAGCAGTAGCTTGATTGTGTACAGAGGGTTCTGGGGGGTGGGTGACTTTCCCCTCTTACCACTGAGCTGGATTTCAATCCACATGGCAGAAGAAAATGATTCTGCTCAGCAGACCTCTCAGCTGATGGCTCAGCGGGTAAAGAATCCGCCTGCAATGCAAGAGACACAGAGGACGTGAGATCAATCCCTGGGTCAGGAAGATCCCCCAGAGGAGGAAAATGGCAACACACTCCAGTATTCCTGCCTGAAAAATTCCACGGACAGAGGAGCCTGGCAGGCTAAAGTCCATAGGGTCGCAAAGAGTCGGACAGGACTTAGCACGTTAAACACAAGCACAGCTCAGTGAAAACCTAAAGCAGTGATGTGACCTTACTGGCTCTGAAATTCTCATTCATGCCCTCTGAGATCCTGTTTCCTCTTCTTTAAGTTTTTTATTATCTAAGTTTGTGGGGTTTAGATGGTTCTTTTACGGCATCACACATGAAAGCAATTTATACTTAATTATTTAACTCCTGTAAAGTATGTATTATGCCATACAGTAATTACTCAATAAAGATAGTCATAACAGTAATCAGCTCTGAAGAATTTTCAAACGATGGGGACCTTTATTGAATTTAGTTCAAATTCATCTTTTCACAGAAGAAGAAACTGCCATCCAAAGAAACAGTGGCACTTGCCCGGGCCACACATCTACTTATTGGCAAAGCGGTGGTGTCTTCATCACAGACTTCTGATGCCCGGTCCAGGGTGCCTTGTGCCATGTCACCTAACCTCTGTCACAGAGAAACACCCTGATTTCAGGCTTTTCAAAGAAGTCTATGTATCTGCCCAGAAACTTAAGAAGAAAAAAATTTCTGTTCAATCTCTTAGTAATCTCGTTTCTTTTGAGATCTTATGTTTTATTAATTTTATTATAATAAGCAATCTTTCTTTTATGAATGAGCACTTACTAACAAAATTTAAGCATATGTTGGTGTTACATCACCCTGTGGGTGTTTAGAAATATTTCACAAACAGAAAACACAAACCAAGAAAACAGATGCAAATGCACAATAGTGCTGAAATCCTCGGCCAGGAAGGCTAAGGGCTTTCCCATTTTGTTTTATTTTTGTTTTACCCTGTCTCTTCTGCTGCATTCTGTACCTTCTAATTACTGGCTTCTGGCACTTTAAAAATCAAGTCATATAACCCCCCTGGGTTAAGTTCCTGGAAAGAAACAAAAGCTAGAGAAAAGATTTGCCCCATTGGCTGGCTGAGTCCAGGTCATCTTCTGCTTGGATTTTAACTGGGCACACGGTAGGCATTAAGAGTGTGTTGACATGCGCTCCTTTTGTTAGCATGCTGTAAATCGGAGGGGATCCCGTCCGACTCCTCAGATGTGTCCATTTGAGATGGCATTACACACAGAAGATGGAGCTGACAATGCTTTTTACCACGTTTATTTTAGAGATATTAAAAGACACACATAGGAAGTCGATCTGCTTTTATTTTTGAAAAAGGAAAGCGATTTTCAAATAACTATGGCTGATTTGCATTGTATGACAGAAACCAACACAACACGATAAAGCAATTTTCCTCCAATTAAAAAATAAGCTTGAAAAAAAAGTCACCTTATTAAAAAAAAATTTTGTTTTTTAATTTGAGTCCCAAACATATCAAAACAGGGGGAAATGGATTCACCCGGCGAATCAGAATGTGTCTGCTTAGGGGCATCTTCCCACAGTCCACGAATCAGAATGTATCGGCTTAGGGGCATCTTCCCACAGTCCACTGAGATGGATAATCCAGTGTTCCTTGTCAGAATAATCTCCATACCTTCGCCCCTTTCGATCAAAGACATAGGTTTGCAGGCGAAGATGAAAGAGTACAGTTTCTTTCTTTGATAAAGGCTCAGCCCCTTCCCATGCCACCAGACTGTTGAGGAATTGACTTTTTTCCTGGGTCTGTGTCTCTGCGTGACGGTGAGGGGAAGCAGTGGGGAAACAGGGCGGGCTGCAGAGCTCTGTGGGAGCCAGGATGCTCGGGGTCCAGGATCCACCCTGTTCTTAGCTAGTTGGATTATGTTTTCTGAACAGTGTCACTCTCAGCATATACTCACTGAGTGTGTGCGTGTGTCTGTGCGCACGCTCAGTTACTGAGTCATGTCTGACTCTTTGTGACCCCCTGGACCGTAGCCCACTGGGCTCCGCTATCCACGGGATTCTCCAGGCAAGAATACTGGAGGGGGTTGCCGTGCCCTCCTCCAGGGGATCTTCCCAACTCAGGGATCGAACCCACATCTCCTTCATTGGAAGGTGGATTCTTTACTACTGAGCCACCAGGGAAGCCCCAACTGTATTCAAACAGGGTATTAATATTGGACTTCAAAATAGGACTTTTTCTAAAATTAAGGATTTGACTGATAAAGAATTTGGAAACAACTACACTCTGAATTTTAAGATTTCTCCCAACTCTGAGATTCTGTGGTTCTATTTATTGTAATGGTAATTAATCTTAACACTTGCTATACACATAAATGTTTTTATTTAGATATATAATCTGAAATACATTTTATAGGCTATTGTGATGACTTAATTTCTTCAAAGATGAATTACAGGCATACCTTGTAGTTACTGGACTTCCTGGTTGGCACTAGTGGGAAGAACCCACCAGCTGGTTCAGGACTCAGTTTGGATCCCAGGGCTGGCAAGAGTCCCTGGAAGAGGGCATGGCAAACCACTCTAGTATTCTTGGAGAACTGCATGCACAGAGGAGCCTGGTGGGCTGCAGTCCATGGGGTTACAAAGAGTAGGACATGGCTGAAGCAACGTACCACACATGCACTTGTAGATACTACATTTTTGCAGACGATTGCAATGAAGTAAATACCAAAATATGGCAAGTCACACAAATATTTTGGTTTCCCAGTGCATATAAGAGTGATGTTCACACTATTCCATAGTCTCTTAGGTGTATGAAGCATTATGTCTTTAAAAAAAAAAAAAAAAACCAATGACTGTACCTTAATTTTAAAATATTTTGTTGATATAAAGTACTAGTCATCATCAGCAAGTGGTAGCAGTAACATCAAAGATAACTGATTACAGATCTCCATGACAAATGTAATAATAATGGAAAAGTTTGAAATATTTTGAGGATTGTGAAACGTGACACAGATACACAAAGTGAGCAGATGCTGTTGGGAGAACAGCACGAAGAAATTCGCCTGCTGCAAGTTTGTCACTAGATTTCAATTTGTAACAAACAAACAAAAAAATCTCTGCAAGGTGTAGTAAAGTGAAGCACACAAAAAAATGAAGTCTGCCAGTGTAGCATCTTCTCATTTTAACTTAAAAAAAATTTATTTATTTTTCGATGTGCTGGGTCTGTTGCTGCGGGGCTTTTCTCTAGTCTTGGCGAGCAGTTACCCTCTAGTTGCAGAGCGTGGGCATGTCATTGTGGTGCCCTCTCTTGTTGTGGAGCACGGACCCCTTGGCATGTGGAGTCCTTCCTGGATCAGGGATGAAACCTGTGTCCCCTGCATTGGCAGGCGGATTTCTAACCACTGAACCATCAGGGAAGCCCTCCTTTTAACTTTTACATCTGCAATTCATAGACGGGGCTGACAAAACCCAGAAAATGTAATGTGATTGCCAGAACCCCATGGTGAGTTCGATTAGTGCCAGTATTAGCGTCTAACTTTTCTGACTTCTGGCTGAGTTTTGATTCCACTAATTTACCTGGATGTTCGTTTGTGGTCCAGTGAGTCCAGTCTGCTGCGGCTTTCAGCGGGAAGGGTTTTGCTAACACAGAGCTCTGGGATGGGCAAGGTTGTGCAGATCTTTCAGTCCAACTCTGCCATCTGTGCAGAAAGCGAAGCAGTGGCTCCTGGCACAGGTCCCTTCTCTCCAAAGCCCGTCATAAAGGCTTAGTGATGAGTTGATAAAAAGAGCCAAGCGATCCTGATAAGACTTGGTTTCTAAATGTTGGATTTAGAAAGAGGGAAACTCAATAAAACCAGGCTAGTGGTGGTTTAATCACTAAGTCATGTCCGACTCTTGTGACCCCATGAAATGCAGCCCAACAGGCTCCTCATAGATGAGATTTTCCAGGCAAGACTACTAGAGTGGGTCGCCATTTCCTCCTCCAGGGGATCTTCCTGACTCAGGGATTGGACCTGGATCTCCTGCATTGGCAGGCGGATTATTTACCAACCAAGCCATCAGGGAAGCCCAGACTACATGGGACCAAAATATCAGCTGCATTTTGTCACCTCTCAAGGATTTATCAGTGAAGGGACTTCAGACTTTAGTAGCTTGGCTGATTGATTAAGCTCTTTGCATTTCCATATGTCTTCCCTAGACCCGTCAGGGTCATATTTAATCTCATTTCGCAGACCACAGCAGCGGAATGGGGCATGCTGTTGAAGTGGGTTGGAGAGTGCCAAAGAAGCACTTACTGAGCTCTTTACCTGACTCTTCCTTCTCATGCTGTTAGCACGTCCCCAGAGGAAGTCTCTGGTGTGCTGGCCACAAACTGTCCCCGCTACTTGCCATGGTGTTTCTTCCGTCGTGCTTGCTTCACTCTCTGCAAAGTCCCTGCAGTGATGTCTCTTGTTACTTCACACCCTAGAATCTAGTAATGTTGCCACCCAGTCTGACCCAAAATGTATCCTCTCATGCTTTTTAGCTCACATCTTGTGGACAAAGTTCTCTGCTTTAGCTACCCTAAATGTTTTGTAGTCTAAAATGGAGCATGTCTATTTAACTGTCATTTAACGGTTAATATCTTACCATATCTAACCATAACTCTCAATATCTTCCAGAGATTTTATAAAACTATGATTTTTAGTTTTTACTACCACTTTATTCAGTGTTACTCTCACCAGCTGTGAATCCATGGAGTCAAGACCAACTGTGAAATTGTCATTTCCCTTTGACATCTGGGCTTCCCAGATGGTGCCAGTGGTAAAGAATCTGCCTGTCAGTGCAGGAGACGCAAAGAGACACAGGTTCAATCCCTGGGTCGGGAACATTCCCTTGGAGAAGGAAATGGCAACCCACTCTAGTAGTCTTGCCTGGAAAATTCCTTGGACTGAGGAACCTGCTGGACTACAGTCACAAAGAGCTGGACACAACTGAGCACGCACATTTGACCCTAAGATTGACTTAAAGCTTTAATGGACCTCGACTCTCTTCTCCTGTTTTGTTTTTTAAGATTCTTCAATCCCTTTTGGGATTAAGCTTATTCCACCGTCCTACAGAAGCGGCCAGAGTGCACAATGTCCCAGTGTCCCTTGCTTCACAAGCTGAGGCTCCCCACTGCATATAGAGTCTGCCCATAGTTTTACAAGGTTTCCACTGTAAATTTCCATGTAACCCCATGAAGCATTTTGTCCCCATCTGTAATAACTCCCACGTTGTTTACAGAGGCAGGGTAATCTGCAGAGTCACTCACATTTAGAGCTACTGCAAGAATGGCTGCAGAAGTCGTTCATGGCTGAGGTTCCCCAAGGAAAGAACTTGAGATACAATGCCTGCCCAGCTTCATCTTGGTGCCAACGTACCCAGAGACTGTGTCTTTGAAATATCCCCGCCCAAGTAGTTAAAATAAATTAAGAGGTCTGCCTATTCCAGGAATGGTACCTAAAATGATGATTTTTTTTTCTTCACCTCCAGCGATTATTTTTTCAAAAAGGTGCTTTTGAAAACCACCTTTTTGCTAACGACATGCACAATCTGTTCAAAAACAAGCCTGTGGCTTAGCAGGTTGTTCTACTTGACTTTCCAGCTGAAAGTAAACAGGATGCTTTGCTTAATTTTCCCTATTTTTCTTCATTTACAGTCATGCCATACTGTCTCCTCCCTCATTGCCCAAGGCAAATTCAGATGGAGCCACATCCATGTGGTAATACCAAGGAAAAACCACCTCTCCTCCCTGAATTTTGAGTCTAGCACAAGAATCCAAACAGAGAAAGAGTTAAAGAAGCATGCTTTATGGACCTTTACCTGTGAAATATTATAGAGCCAACATTGACAACAGATTCCAGGAAAGTGGTTAAGCAGAAAGCATAGGTTATAGAGAGGTTTCAATGTGAAACATCCAAAGTCCAGATGAGGCTGAGTGCTGCTTGAACATTGGTGGTTAGTGTTCACAAGAAAGAAAAACAGCACAGTCATGATGTGGATTTCTGTGAATTATTACAGAAATTAAGTGACTTCTGACTTGACTATGAACGTTAGTGTAGAAACATCTTTATCATGATTGATCCTCAGTTACTATATGCTTGTGGAAATGCACATGGATAAGACACCAGTGCTTTGCTAAGGTGAAATGTATGATCATTGCCCTTTTTTTGAAAGTGTAACAAACAAATGTAACAGTAGAACCATGGGGTCCCAAAGAGTTGGACATGACTTAGCGACTGAACAACAGAGTGTAATTCAATGCACTTCCTTAGCCACGTAATATTTTTATTGGTTATTAAGCTTCTCATATATGGGGCTCTCCTGGTGGTTCAGTGGTAAGGAATCTGCCTGCCAGTGCAGGAGATGGATTGGGAAGATCCCCTGGAGTAGGGAATGGCTACCCACTCCAGTACCTACTCCAGTAGTCTTACCTGGAGAATTCCATGGACCGAAAAGCCTGGCAGGCTACAGTCCATGGGGTCACAGAGTCGAACGTGACTGAGCGACTAACACTTAACACTTTGAGGCTTTTCACATACACATAAAATTCACTACTGATAAGCAATTATAATGTACTATTTCTTAAACAGTGTAGTAAGAGAAGGAGTCATTGCTGTGCGGACTCTTTATACCCTAAAAATATTCTAGAGGTGTCATCTTGTCTACTCTACCTAATGTTTACCATCATTCTATAGCACAGGGAACTCTGCTCAATGTTAGGAGGCAGGCTGGATGGGAGGGCAGCTTGGGGGAGAATGGAGGCCTGTAGGTGTACGGCTGAGTCCCTTCACTGTCCACCTGAAACTGTCCCAGCATTGTGGATCAGTTACTCTCCAATACAAAATAAAGTTTAAAAAAAAACAATCATAAAACAAACCAGAATAACGATGCCAATGCCTTCAAGCTGTCTCTGTTTCTCTAACTATAATTTGTGTTGCTCTTTTATCCTGCTCTTCGCTTAACTCGTACCATGTGGCTTCTTTTTTCCAGAGGCAGGGACTAAGCTGTCATTGGAGATGTCATTTCAGAGTTTCATGTCCTGGTGTGACCCTGTTTGAATATGACCAACATGATAGCTTTCCATCTTAACTCTACTGCTTATTTCACCTCCGATGAATGTCTACAGATTTGTCTTTAATATGTTAAAACCTACAAAAAAAAAAAAAAAGTTTTTTGGTTTTTTTTTGTATGGAGCTGCTAACAAAAACCAAAAAGATTTTGTTTTAAATCCCTATCTTAAGCTAAGCCTCTTGTTTTTCTGTTTGAAAAAAAATATATATATATATAATGGAAATTAATAGAGAAGTTGTGTGGATAGCTGTGGTGTGTTCAAATCCAGCTATACCCAAATGCAATTCTAAAGACACCGAACTTACACAGAGGCCGTGTTTCAGATGTCATTAAGAACATTAGTCATCAGAAATGATGGTTTCACATTTAAAGTTTTGGGTCCGGAGGATTCCTCTGCATTAAATAAGCTCCGGGTGAAAATTGAGTAAGCTAATAATTTGAATCAATGCAAATGAAAAAAAAATGCAAAGTACCTTGATTATTTCAACTGGATCAAGCTGTAGGGTTAGAGGTCAAGTCCATGTCCTCAGCTTTTTGCATAATGCTTCCATGTGGCCGGCTAAATCCAGAAAATGTGTCTGGTTTCTCATAATGCTTTAGGCATCCAGATCTGGGCAGATTAACTTCCATTCATGAAATGTTTCATTCAGGTGTTCAAGAATAGTGCAGGAAAAATATATGAAAACTTAATATGTATTTGCGTCGAGTCATTTTACCATCCATAACCAGGACTTACTGGAAAGTTAGAAAGATAAACTATAAAATTGCTTATGTTCTTTACAGAAATATGCTATCCACATTTAGCAGCCCTGATCATGTAGTAAAATGAATGTATACCTTTCTGCTTCCTCTACCATAAACAGATGGAAACCTCCACATCACCTTTAGGTACATAGCAGTTTAACTTAAATATTACCCACATTTCAGTTTTAAGTATAAGTTCAGTTGTAGCTGTAAGTATAAGGAGAAATTTTTCTTGTGGTCTTTTAATTGCCACCTGCAATGACCTATTTTCTCTTGTGGGATTTCATATCATTTCCAAGTCCGGTTACTTTCTTGTGATGTATGTTTTCTGGCTGAACTTTCTTTCAACTAGGGGAGAGGTTTCACTCTTCATGTTATAATGCATCTCTGAATTCATGTCCCCAAGAAAGTGAAATTTAAAATATTTGTTGCTATTGTTATTTTTTACACCAGGGAAAAATCAAAACTCTCAGATTTGAGCAAAGAGGGAATTTATAATTAGTAGTAGTAATTATTAGCAGTAGTATTTTTATTTTAAAAAGTATTATTTATTAGTATTAGCATTAACACATATTTATTGAGCCCTTATTGTGTGGACTGAAGGAGGATGTCTACATGTCATAAGAAAAATAGGAAATGCAAGGATTCCCTTAAAGACAGGAAACCTTGAATTTAAACCATTAAAACATGACATTTGAATAACTGTCATAGAAAATGGCTCCATGCACATGCACGTAGGCTGAGCCATCCATCACGCCTTGAGAGATCATTCCATCAGCTTTGTTGATTTCACTGGTGTTTGGCTAGGTTTTCGCGGTGCTGCTTTAGAGTGGCGGTGTGCGATGTAACTGCACATATTTCTTTGAAAGTGTCCAGGAGATGTGTGCTCTCAGGACATTTTGCACAGAATTGCTGTCGTGAGTCCTGGCACCTACTCCGGAGGCAGCTGCTGAATCCGAATCCAAATCATATTATTTCCCTGACTATTAATAGAATAGGGTATGAAACCTGTGTTGCACAGATTTCATGTCATTTGCTCTTCTCCAGCTCCTGGAATAGAGCTTAGCATGCAAGATGTCTTTAAAACAGTCACAGGCTCTTATTTCTTTCTCTTTTTCTTATTTTTTTTTCTTATTTCTTTTAAAGATGCAAAAAAGTATGCTTAATTATTGAGAACTGTTAAGTCAGAAGGAAAAATAATTGGCCATTCATTTAAAAGAGAATGAAAGTGAAAGTGGTAGTCACTCAGTTGAGTCCAATTCTTTGCAACCCCTTTAGCCTGTAGCCCGCCAGGCTCCTCTCCATGGGATTCTCCAGGCAAGAATACTGGAGTGGGTTGCCATGCCCTCCACCAGGGGATCTTCCCCACCCAGGGATTGAACCCGGGTCTCTCACACTGCAGGCAGATACTTTACTGTCTGAGCCACCAGGGACGCCCTTGAAAGAGAATACCTTATTTAAAATGTAAGGTGATACAGAGACACCTGAGAAAATAAAGAAGCCGGAAGTGTCACCTGTCTGGATTTAAGGATGGCTTTCATTAGAAGTTCACGCGTATCCTCTTACTTCAGATAGAAAACAACCTTTGGCTAAATAAGTCTTCATTTCTTCGTGATCTCCTATTTAATTTTATTCTCTAAAAAACCACTGGGCATTATACCAATGACTAGACTTCAAAGTACTCAATCCAAAAATAGGCTAGAAGCTTCATCACAGTCTTTCTCTGAATGAAACTAGATTGAAATGCGAACCATCATCTGAGAGCCAGATGGGGAAGTGTCCCATGGTAACTCATCTGTTGCCTCCAACCCGCTGGCCGTGGGCTTTTCCCCTCTCAGCCTGCATGCGAGAGACGTATTGTCACTGCATCTGACTCACTCCATCAGTCTGGGTACCACAGCTGATTTCCCAAATCCGTCCACAGCGTTGGCCAGCCATCCTGTACACAGCGCTGCTGCAGTGATGCCCACTCCACCCGATGCCCTGTCCCTGTCTCAGGGCAGTGAGATTTTTTAGGCTTTAGGTGCTGCATTTCTCGTGACAGTGGTACTGGGAATGTGATACCTCTGGCTCCTGCACCAGCCCAGCTCTGCAGGAAGCGCTGAATTCTCCCACACCGGCCTAACGGCGGCCAAGCCTGCACAAAGTGGATCATCTCCTGTGAAACGTCCTGGTGCAGGCCGGCCGGCAGTTTTTTGTCAGTCAGTCTAATCATTTAATCACTTCTTTGTATCTGAACTTGGGGGGAAAAAAAGTAGCAGCCAGGGAATTACAGAGGATGTGGTTATCATGAGATAAAGCCCTGAGGAGGTGAGACACACCTGTGTGATTCTGTTTTCTGCCCCAAAGAGTGACTCAGGCAGAAGAAGGGCTGTTTCCTTCACCTCTATCGCATTTCCATGCAGTATGTCTCCTGATAAGGCAGCTTGCTCTGCACCCTGACCGTGGTCGCAAGGAGAAGGGGCGGGGACACAGGCAACCATAGACTGTTAGGACTCTGCTTTCCTGGCAGGGGTTTATGGGGACAAACTCATGGCAGGGGCAGCATTGGCCAAGAATGAGGCCCTGTCTCGGTGCTCGGGGTTCACCCTGGCAGGCAGAGCCACCGCGCTTGGGCAGGCCACCCTGGGGAACGCTGAGGGGACAGGGCCCTCTCTCAGTGGCTGGGTGGGTGCGTGTGAAATCACCGCGTAACAGGAAAGACAAGAGCGTCTTTATTTCCTTTGGGTCCAAACCTGTTTTGCCTACGAGCCTTTGGTCACGAACAACTTTTCTGCCAGGTGAAATGGGGTGTTTACAGGCATGGAAAAAAAATGTAAAAAGAAGACGAAATGTTTTATTTCCCCTCTCCACACTAAACGCATTTCATTACAAGCCGACTTCTCAGGCTGTATGCCAGAAATCTCACATATGAAGGAAAACTAGTTAAAACAAAACCAATCCCACCCATTTTGATTTCAGTGTGGAAAAACTCTTTCCACGTGGGTCATTTATTAAAAAAAAAAGACGTGCAGAGCCCCGCCAGGAACCTGCTGTGTACTGCGGGCTTGGGGAGTCTCGCCCATTGCCCTCTTCCTAGAGAGAAGGCGACACTCTGTCCAGAGGTGGTCTGTATGCACATGGATGGTGGTCATCTATGGATGTGTGCTCACATCTGAAATAGGCCCGCACAAAATCACTAACCAGCCACACAATGGAAGAGCACAGGGAAAGGTACCCTTTCGTGAAGTGCGGTGTTCCACCATCGTTTTTGAATCCTCTTATGCCTGGTTTGGCTGGAGATGGAGGTTTGAAATGCAAATAAGTTCCAGGAAGACTTTTAAAAGTGAAAATGTTTTGTCTGGGAGAAGTGGGAGGGTCTTACAAGATGATTTCTGAGTAAGTATCGGGACACATGTTAATCCAAGGAATGTTGAGGGGACAGAACCTTCAGGGTGGGAGAAACATAAATCGATCCTCTAGTGAAAGCGTGATCTTTCCGTCTCAGTGGCGAGTATGTGAGTGATGCCATTTCCTCATGTCACCTCCAGGAACTGGTATTTTCAGATCTTTTCTTTGTTTTTTGCCAATCTGATAAGTGTAAGATGGTATCCTGCTATTTTGCATTTTTTCTAAGTATTAGAGTGTATGAGCATTTCTCGTATGCTGATTGGGGATTCAGATTTCCTCGTTTGTGAATATTACAATATTACACTATTTTGTGAATGGTATATTTTGACCATTTCAATTGAGTTTTTAAACTCAACTTTTAAAATATGTACATGTAAATTGTCTCAGTAAGCTTCATTCAGTGGCTCATCCTCACTAATTTGTAAGGCTAATAAACATCATTATAAACATGGAAATATCCCATGCTTCCAAAACTGCTCCTTTAATACGTTTGTTCATCTCTTTGTAAATTCTTTTGTTTGCAAACTCCTCATAGCGTGTGGCTTCCCAAGTGGCGCTAGTAAAGAGTCCTCCTGCCAGTACAGGAGACATAAGAGACCTGGGTTTGATCCCTGGGTTGGGAAAATCCCCTGGAGGAGGTCATGGCAACCCACTCTGGCCTGGAGAACCGTTAAAATCTACTACTGTTGGGATTTTGTGTGCTTCTTTGTATTTCTGAGTGAACTCCGGGAGTTGGTGATGGACAGGGAGGCCTGGCGTGCTGTGATTCATGGGGTCGCAAAGAGTCAGACACGACTGAGCGACTGATCTGATCTGATCTGATCTTGTATATCTGATTGTTTTTTCTTAGGAAATGTGTTGGTCTGCATTTTGGCGCCGTTGTTCACACTTATCGGATGTTTGCTGTGGATTGAAATTTTTCACGTCCCCTTTGTGTCCTTCCGTAATTCTTTTCCTCTGAATCAGCCTTGTTTATGTGGAGATTAGAATCTCTGTTTCTTTTGATCACTGGTCTGCTTATTCTTCCTTGCTCCACGTTTTCATTTCCAACCCGCTCCCGCCTGCCCTTCACCATCCCGCTCTGTCCCTCTGTGCTTTGCTGCTGCTTTTGCATGGCGTGGAGTTGCACTCTGCACTGAGCTCTGCAGTACAGAGTCATGGTCTGATCTGGGAGGAGGTGCTTTTCTATCTTCTTTTTGGCCTTTGCATTTTTATGCAGTCTATATTTCCTGATAGTCTAAGCGTGGGCCGTAATTCATGTTACAGTTTCTATAGTCACTGCTGTTGTTTCGTTTCTTTTCCTTCATTTCCCATATGGTGTTGTTTTCAAGCTCCGTTTGTTGTGTGTGCTCCTTCTGGTATTTGAAAGTTTCACTTGATGTTTTTTATTCTTGTAGTTTTTTTGCAATCAAAACTCGCATATTCCTTTCAACTCTGTCTTCCAGAGAGTGTGTTGACTAAGCAAATAAAACAATTGTTTTCTCTTTTGTCGCCTTCTCTGCTTTTCCATCCTTTGCCTTATTACCAGAATTTAATTGATTAAGTTATTTTTATAGTTTCTTTAGTGCTTACATTTATACTTCTAAATATAAATTTACAATATTATTTGTGTTATATACTTTGAATTGTATCTTTTAAATTCCAAGTATAAAAGATCAGTATATTATAGTATCTAATAATTTCTATCCCTGTTCCTCTTCCAAATTTTGATTTTATTTGACATGTTATTTGCCTTGATCATGTATATAAATCTATATACTATATTATTATGTCATGTGTTATACTATTATACACTATATTATACATATCATATACCATATATTATAATACTGCATATTTATAGATCACTTGATAGATATACATATATATATATGTATAGCATTTATAGGATACATATAAGGAAATTATTCTCTGTTATCATTAACAATGGTCATAATAACTGTATCAAAAAGCTGCAGTAAAGAGAACTAGCATAAATCTTCCAATAGGGCTGGTGTGTTAGAGACTTGTATTAATGGTACCAGAGTGAGTCAGCCTGAATTTGAGGTATAGGTTCAGGGCAAACTGAACACATCTCTTGCTGATATCCAAAGGAAGTCAGTTCCAACTCAGCTGTAGCCGATTCTTGTTCATACCGCTATAAGTTAAAATAAATTTTGCATAGTCTGCTCCTATGATGGTTGACTAATGTCATCTCTTAGCTTTTGCTCTCTTTCAGTTTAAGTAAAGACGACTGCTTTTTAAAAGCCTTTTGAAAACTTTCACTTCATTGACTTATTCACGGCTGTCGGGGTCTTCTTGCTGCGCGGGTTTTCCTCTAGTTAGGGCGAGCGGGAGCTACTTCCTGATTGTGGGGCACGGGCTTTCCCGTGGAGCGGCCTCAGTTGTGGAGCACAGGCCAACAGGAGCTGGGGAACACGGACTTAGTTGTCTGAGGCGTGTGGAATCTTCCCCGACCAGGGGTTCAACCTGTTTCCCTGCAATGGCAGGTGGATTCCTATCCGCTGCACCATCAGGGAAGTCCAAGACAACTGCTTTTAACTTGACATGAAGAACTCATACATGTAGATGGTCTAAGCTACTAGCTAGGAAACATATTCTTCTTATGTGTAAGCTTTTAGGCTTGAAAATATGATGCTCAGGATCCCCCAGCTATTTGTTTCTAATTTGTAACTGTTAACAATGATAATCTTTCAGCTTGTTTTGGAATTTTAAGCTATTACTATTTTTTTTTTTTTTATTCTTGGAAGGACTGAAAGCATTGTATTCTTTCTGCGAGAAAATTTTATTTTGGATTTGTCCAACTTCTGACCTAAATTTCCAGACAAATGATGTGTTCAGTCCTTTGAGGAAGTGCAAAACTAAGAAAGTCTCCCAGAAACAATGCACCATGTATCTTACTTGTCAATTTATACTTGAATAGAAATGTAACATACTTATAGTATTCTCACTGACAAGGTTACCCCCTACCCCCTTTTTCAAAGTAGACTCTGATGTTAGATTTTTTAAAGCTGATTGTTAAGAAAAAAATCCATCCACTGTCTCTAAATTCTTTAACACTGAAGATTTCCCACATCCCTGGAGAACTGATTGGCTTGGATGAAGGAAACGAAAAACTGATACCTGAAAAATTTGAGAGTGACCAAGAAATTGCTATTGTCTCACATAGGATGAGAAACTAGGTGCATACCCTATAACTAAACATTTCTTCGACCCCCACACTTGGCTGTTTTTAAAAGCCAGTCAAAATCAGGAAACATATGGGAAAAGGAAGAAAAGTCTAGACCGATTTGGAATGTTGGTTTCTTGAAGGGAATGCATCTCCTTCAAGACAAAACAAAATCAAGCCAAATTGCCATTTCCCCAATAACTATCTGAAGGAGCTGTTAGTGCTGCTAAAAGTGCTGCAAAAGACAGACGAGACAGTTCCTCTTACCTACAGCTTCAAGACTGAAGGACCCTGGAAGGGGGAACGTGCCAAAGAAACTCAACCTCATGTTCCTCACTATTGTGTGATGTGAGTATCCTTCTAGATTAAACGTGCTAGCTGGATACCACAAGATGACCTGATCTACATACTAACTCATCTCACACACTAATAAAGTAATGCTCAAAATTCTCCAAGCTAGGCTTCAGCAATACATGAACTGTGAACTTCCAGATGTTCAAGCTGGTTTTAGAAAAGGTAGAGGAACCAGAGACCAAATTACCAACATCTGCTGGATCATGGAAAAAGCAAGAGTTCCAGAAAAACATCTATTTCTGCTTTATTGACTATGCCAAAGCCCTTTGACTGTGTGGATCACAATAAACTGTGGAAAATCTGAAAGAGATGGGAATACCAGACCACCTGACCTGCCTCTTGAGAAACCTGTATGCAGGTCAGGAAGCCACAGTTAAAACTGGACGTGGAACAACAGACTGGGTCCAAATAGGAAAAGGAGTACGTCAAGGCTATATATTGTCACCCTGCTTATTTAACTTATATGCAGAGTACATCATGAGAAACACTGGGCTGGAAGAAGCACAAGCTGGAATCAAGATTGCTGGAAGAAATCTCCATAGCCTCAGATATATACAGATGACACCACCCTTATGGCAGAAAGTGAAGAAGAACTAAAGAGCCTCTTGATAAAAGTGAAAGAGGAGAGTGAAAAAGTTGGCTTAAAGCTCAACATTCAGAAAACCAAGATCATGGCATCTGGTCCCATCACTTCATGGCAAATAGATGGGGAAACAGTGAAGACAGTGTCAGACTTTATTTTGGGGGGCTCCAAAATCACTGCAGATGGTGATTGCAGCCATGAAATTAAAAGATGCTTACTCCTTGGAAGGACCAACCTAAACAGCATATTAAAAAGCAGAGATATTACTTTGCCAACAAAGGTCCGTATACTCAAGGCTATGGTTTTTCCAGTAGTCATGTATGGATGTGAAAGTTGGACTATAAAGAAAGCTGAGCACCAAAGAATTGATGCTTTTAAACTGTGGTGTTGGAGAAGACTCTTGAGAGTCCCTTGGACTGCAAGGAGATCCAACCAGTCCATCTTATAGAGGATAAGTCCTGGGTGTTCACCGGAAGGACTGATGTGGAAGCTGAAACTCCAATACTTTAGCTACCTGATGCAAAGAGCTAACTCATTTGAAAAGACCCTGATGCTGGGAAAGATTGAGGGCAGGGGAAGGGGACGATAGAGGATGAGACGGTTGGATGTCATCACCAACTCAATGGACATGAGTTTGGGTAAACTCCGGGAGTTGGTGATGGACAGGGAGGCCTGGCGTGCTGCAGTTCACGGGGTCGTAAGGAGTCGGACACGACTGAGCGACTGAACTGAACTGAACTGAACATACGTAACACAAGCAGCCCACTTTTATGAAGCACATGCCATACTAACACATAAAGAAAGTCCATATGTCCAGTTGAAAGATAACAAAATTAGTACCCACTAGCCATCATGTAGCTTAATAAGTAGAACATAACCAAAGCCCCTGTATGACCTTTCTAGGTAGTATTTCCTTCTGTGGTCCTGGTCCCTGCAACCTGGGAATATGTTACCTTACAGGGCAGAAGGGACTCAGCCTGTGTGATTGACTTAAGGACCATGACGTGGGGAGATGATCCTGGATTATGCAAGTGGGCTCAGTGTAATCACTGGGGTCCTTTTCAGGGGGATCCAGGGAGATGAGGAATCATAGAAAAGATGGGATGGTGGACAGTAGTTTAGAATGATGCTCCATGAGCTGAGGAATGCAGGCAGCCTCCAGAAGCTAAAGGAGGAAAGGAAATGGACCCCCCCCCGCCCGCCACCACCACCACTGAGTACCCCAGGAGGAATGCAGCCCTGTTCTCATCTTGGTTTTATACTTCGGACTACAGATATTGTAAGAGAACAAAGCTGTCTTGTTTTAAGTCATTCATTGTTGTTCAGTTGCTAAGTGGTGCCCGACTCCTTGCGACCCCAAGAACTGCAGCGGGCCAGGCTCCTTGGTCAGCCACTATATCCCAGAGTTTGGAAACATTCACCTTCACTGAGTGGGTGAGGCTATCTTACCATCTCATCCTCTGCCGCTCCCTTCTATTCCTGCCCTCAGTCTTTCACAGCATCAGAGACTTTTTTGCATCAGGTGTCCAAAGTACTGGAGCTTCAGCCTTAGCATCAGTCCTTCTGATGGATATTCAGAGTTGATTTCCTTTAGGATGGACTGGTTGAATCTCCTTACAGTCCTAGGGACTCCCAAGAGTCTTCTCCAACACCACAGTTCAAAAGCATCAGTTCTTTGGTGCTCAGTCTTCTTTATCATCTCACATCCGTGCATAACTACTGGGAAAAAACAGCTCTGACTATACAAAACTTTGTTGGAAAAGTTATATCCCTGCTTTTTAATACACTGTCTAGGTTAGTCGTAGCTTTCCTTCCAAGGAGCAATTCATTAGGTTTGTGGTCATTTGTTACAGCCGCTGTAAGAAGCTAATACACCCACCTCCCCTGGAAGTAACCACTGTCCTGAGTTTTGTGATAATCACTTCCTCACTCACTTATTTGTTTGATTTTAAAGTTGTACCATCCATGCATTTATCTTTAAATGATGTGCTATCAAGTTTGTTCCCTGATGCTGGGAAAGATTGAGGGCAGGAGGAGAAGGGGACAGCAGAGGATGAGATGGGTGGATGGCATCACCAACTCAATGGACATGGGTTTGGGTAAACTCCAGGAGTTGGTGATGGACAGGGAGGCCTGGCGTGCTGTGGTTCATGGGGTCGCAAAGAGTCAGACATGACTGAGCGACTGAACTGAACTGAACTGATCAAGTTTGTAAGCCCAAGCAGCAATCACAGTCCTAGCTGAGTAAGGAGAGGGTGATATTATTATACGTTAACTGAGAAATTCACAGAGAAAATAAACTCAACAGTAGCTCTGGTTTCAGTTCCCTGAGAGTTTACAAAATCTCCTTCTGGGCAAATCAATGGGCAAGTTCACGAGCAAGACTTGAGTAACCCAAGACGTGCCAAGTCTTTGCACCTGGCATGGTTGCATTGTGAGCCTGGCACTGTCTGGCAGAAATTTGTTCACCGGGCTAGCACGTTCTAGAGACCAGATTCATGAAGGCTTAGCTCCAGTTCTCAAACCCAAAGCAAAGCAGAATATATACATAGGGATCACTGAAGAATCACGGTGGAACCAGATAGCATCGAGTCACGGGGAGGGTGGGAATTGCATCAGGGCATGATGACGATGAGCCAGTAAAGTCCGTGCCGGGCATTCTGTGCATTCTGTCTTCAGATTTAAGGAAGGTTCGGAGGCAGCAGGCACATTGGTCCTGGGTCCCGTTGCTTCTTCTGAAACGTACAGAGCTCTAGCGTTTACCCATCTCGCACTTCATTTTTCTTCCCTCTTGTAGTAGATGCACTATTTCCCACATCCCATGTTTCTTTTTGTTTGTTTGTTTATGGCCTCATTTTGGTGGGATACATCCTTTTGTAGCTTCTTGGGGAAAGATGAATGGCAAGTAGAATTTGGAAACTGCATTTCAGAAAACATCTTGGTTGGATGTAGGATTCTTTGGGCTCTCATTTTCTGTGCGGAATTTAATGCCATGTTGTCTTGTTGAGTTAGTGTTAAAGTACAAATTCATGCTCCCTCTGAATCCACTGTCCTTGGCTTGCCCTTTCCCAACCAGCACTCTGTTCTAAAATTTCAGCCTTATGGTCCATGCATGACTACTGGAAAAATCGCTTTGACTATACGGATCTTTGTTGGCAAAGTGATATTTCTGCTTTTTAATATACTATCTAGGTTGGTCATAGCTTTTCTTCCAAGGAGCAAGCCTCTTTCAATTTCATGGCTGTAGTCACTGTCTGCAGTGATTTTGGAGCCCAAGAAAATAAAACCTGTCACTGCTATGAAAAGTTGTGGTGACTAAAACGGTGATCAGAATAACCCTGATGGGACACTGTGGGTGTCAGTATCGAAGGAGCCACGTGAGCCATCAGTTTGGGATCGCTTGTTGTCCAGACCCCGAGAGAGTACTGGTCAGATCCCCTGGAGAACTTCCTCTCAATTTCCTGCCTGAGGGTTAAAGGTCAGGCTGGCAGCATGTTTGGAGATGAATGGGAAAGAACCCTGGAGTGAAGGGTGCCTCCTTTCGAGATTCAGAAATGCAAGTTGCATGACTCCCATGTTTTCGTTCCTTCCGGCATCTGCATCCTCATGCTTGCCTGCCCTCCCCAATCCACAAACTCTCTTTCCCTGCCATGGTCAGTTGTTAAGTTGTGTCTGACTCTTTCCAACCCCGTGGACTGTAGCCCTCCAGGCTCATGATACTGGAGTAGGTTACCATTTACTTCTCTAGGTTGATAACTCTTAATAAAGCTAACTGTTACATTACTAGGTGAAAATATTTTGGGGGGGGCATTGGAGGAGGCTCATTAAAAACTCATGAAATCAAAACAGCATTACTCCTCCTTCCTTTCTTGCTTATTCCTTCCAGGAATAGTAGACCTTCTTCATAAATTCTACAGATTGAAATCTAAGTGTAGGCAATAACCATACATGAACAACACAAATAAGCAATCAGTTCAGTTCAGTTGCTCAGTCGTGTCCAACTCTTTGAGACCCCATGGACTGCAGCATGCCAGGCTTCCTTGTCCATCACCAACTCCTGGAACTTGCTCAGACTCATGGTTCATCAAGTCAGTGATGCCATCCAACCATCTCATCCTCTGTTGTCCCCTTCTCCTCCCACCTTCAATCTTTCCCAGTATCAGGGTCTTTTCCAATGAGTCAGTTCTTCACATCAGATGGCCAAAGTATTAGAGCTTCAGCTTCAGCATCAGTCCTTCCAATGATTATTCAGGATTGATTTCCTTTAGAATTGACAGGTTTGATCTCCTTGCAGCCCAAGGGACTCTCAAGAGTCTTCTCCAGCCTCACAGTTCAAAAGCATCCAGGAATGGTCTGCCACATTGCAGGCTGATTCTTTACCAGCTGAGCCACCAGGCCACACACCTCCAAGTAAGCAATATCCAGCTGTAATTTTTCCCCCAATTTCTCACTTTATGGTCCCCTAATTTGTACTTTCATATACACCATATGCTGCCTTATATTAAAAAATACACATATATCACTTTTCCCCTAGTAAGTTATAAGTTCAACAGTGGACGAGCTTCTGTTTTTTGAGCATTGTTGTTGTTGTGGGCTAAAATGTTTGTTGAATTAATTATAGCACATATAATTTTTTATGTGTGTGTGCTTAGTCACTCAGTTGTGTCTGAGTCTTTGTGACTCCGTGGACTGTAGCCTGCCAGGCTCCTCTGTCTATGGGGATTCTCCAGGAACAATACTGGAGTGGGTTGCCATTCCCTTCTCCAGGGGATCGTCCCAACCTAGGAATTGAACTGGGGTCTCCTGTGTTGCAGGCAGATTCTTTACCAGCTTAGCCACCAGGGAGGCCCTATTATTTTTATGAATGTTTCCATATGAATTGTGAAATTTTTTGTTCTAGTTCTGTGAAAAATGTCATTGGTAATTTGATAGGGATCACAATGAATCTGTACATTGGATTTGGTGGCAGAGTTATTTTCACATTATTGATTCTTCCTACCCAGGAACATGGAATAACTCTCCATCTGTTCACGTTGTCTTTGATTTCTTTTATTAGTGTCTTATAATTTTATGTGTACAGTTCTTTTGTATCTTTATGTAACTTTATTCCTAGATATGTAATTCCTTTATGAATGTGTTTAATACCGTAAACTGAAGTTTTCTAAAGTGTACTCTTCAGAAGATGAGTTTTATGTATGTTGATAGTTCTGTACAAAGAGAATGGCTACGTGATCGTTGCAAATTTGAAACATATTTAATTGAACAAAGCTAAATGGATTTCTTCACTACAAGACCTTCCAAATCCTTATTAATTTCTTCATTTAATCCACAATATTTTCACGTCTCCCGTTTTCTCTTGCTATGCCAAGTGCTTTAACGATAAACAATGTCTACACTAATCTTGCTATTTGGGGCCCTGAAAATCAAGCAATATGTATAAACAAGAGGAAGGATCACAGGATGGTATCCCCTCTCATTTATTTGAACCCTAAACCTCTTTCCAAGGAGCACCTCGGAATACTTGGGTTTCATGGAACGCCCTTTGGGAAGCCCAGCTCTTGCCATAAAAATCACTATTTTAATTCAGAAACTAGTTGGGAATTTTTACATGCAATTAGTCCCAGACCCTGTAATAAACAGGGACTAATGGATTACATAAATAGTACCAGATAGGGCCCTCCAAACCCAATCAAATTTTCCCAACCCATTTAATAAAAAGTGATGGAAAAAATGAGTTCCCACTGGAGATATAAACAAACTCCCAGGGGAACCAATGACTTCACTCACCATTTGACTTTCCAAGCCAGTCTGAGGAGGTGAAGCACATTGTAATCAATACAGAATGTTGGCCAGTCGGGCCCCAGACACTTGGTGGTGTCAGGCAGGGAGTGGCCAGAGCCAGAGCCATGCAGGTGAAGGCTATGTCGTACCTTCCCAGAGAAGCGGTGTTTTATGGCAAGACCATCCTGACAGGGGTGTTTCACATACCAGCCAACCTGAGTTACCCAATCTCAAATACCTCAAACTCAAAGTATATTTTGGAGGAAGGCCAAATTCTATTAATTAACTTTTATCTCTCTCTTGCTCGTTTTCTGTCTCGCACACACACTTGCCCGCCCCCCGCCCTTTTTCTAAGTGCAATAAAGTTTCAGTAAACCTCAGGAATCTCATGTTTATTTTAATTAGCAATGAGCTTTTGAACAGAAAAACACACTGAGGTATATTATCTTCTATGCTGAACTCCATTCATGCAAAATACACGCTAACATCGTCCGTCATCCATGGCTTTCACTATTTTTATGATTTATTTGTATTTTTATTTCTTGCAAATAACAGTTTCAATTTGAGCTTGACCTATAGATACAGGTCACTTGAAAGGCTGTGGCCCTATTGGTAATGTGACTTGAAGAGTCTTAGTTAAACCGAGTGATGTTACTCTGTAAGCCTTTGATTTTGACTCCAGAATTTGCCGACAAACCGTCCGAGAGCTCTACTAAGACTTCAGTAATTCCTAACACAGTGAAGGAGTGAGGAAGTACAAGACACGGAAAATACCTAGCTCTTGCCCTGGAGGGATTTATGTTTTAATTTAAATAAGACACAGCAAACCAACAGATAATTAACCACAGTTAAGTCATATTCCCGAATTAGCAAGGGAGGGGTCAGGGAAATACAGGTTGTCTTACATTAATTATTCATATATGTATTTCAGTTTAAAATCAAATCTTTTTTTTTTTCCAATGGAACTGAAGAGCAAAGAGTGAAAACAGCCCAACTGTTAACTGTAAGGCTAGTAATAGTGATGATCTAAGGAAGTGATGGATATTCCCATGTGCCTGCTCCGTGTCAGACAGTTCATATCCAGCTTCTGCTAATCTCGACCGTGGTCAGACAAGTAGCTGTGTTTACGGCCGTTTTATCAATGGGCAAAGTGAGGGTCCGTGGTGTTTCTTTATTTTGTGCTGAACATATGGTAGTTAGGTTAAGTTGCTCAATATCTAGTTGGGTACAGAACCTGGATTGAAGATCAGCTTCATCTAACCTCAAAGTCTTGACTCTTCCTGTTCTTCTGGTTCCCTCGAATGAAATGGCCACGTTCAAATCTTTGCCTGTTCAGCGTAATGGCACTTTTTTAAAACCCTAGAACTCACCTGCAAGGGTTTGGGGCTGAGAGGGCAAAGGCCACCCCTCAGGCGCTACCAGTAGGTTAGGAACTGTATGTGAAGATCCCCACACAGGGGACCAAGCCTTCTTTGGCTTGGAGAGGAAGCCTTAAAAAAGATCTAAACAACTGATCCTAGTTAGGAATAACACTGGGTCTCTAAGGAGGTTTCGGCCAATCTTCCTCAGCACCAGGTTCCCGGTGCCAGGAGGCCAATGCCTGATCATGACAATGTTATTTCCCTGCGGAGCTGTTCAAGCCCGACGGGCTCATGCAGTCATGTGACGAGTCACCTGCACAGGCTTGTCTGGGGATCGGTGGCTGGGGCTGCTAACCAGCCTGGACTGGTTGAGCCACGGAGGTGGATACAGAAGCAATTAAAACACACACAGACAGACACACATGCGCTCCAGTGCACACACACAAGCACACGCACACACACCCTGCTGCCGCCAACCCACTCAGACACCTGTAGCTTCATTTGCAATTAATAAATTAATTAAAATGTTCTCATGGGAAAATGTCTTGGTGAAACCATGGGTTTACTGTAATGAAACCCAACATTAAGAGCTCTACTATAATAATACCGATCATACCAGGAAGTGATGTTATAGGTTGGTCTTTTTGACATACGAAGCGTGCAGTGATAGGTTTAACTACTTTGTTTCTCCCCTCCCTCTCTGCATTTTTTGGTTGACTAACGTCTGCTGAGGATGTGGCCTAAACTTAATTAAAGGAAAGGGAAAGAGAGAGAGTACAGTAGCAAAAGCTGTATTAATTACAACAGACCCTGTATTATAGCTGTTTTCCCCTTGGAACCGAAGCTGCAGCCAAAGTGCATGCTAAAAGGCATTAGTTTCAAGGAATTTTTTTTTTTTAAAAAAGGAGAGGAAGAAGAAAATAAGTGTTGGAAATGTTAAATAATGTATTGTTACAGTCTCTGGGGTCACAAAGAACCAGACATGACTGCAGTGACTTAGCATGCACGCGTGCATTGTTACACGGTTATGTGTTTTTCGTGTCGTCTGCACAGGCTACCGTGAGGTCAGAGTGGAAGGCCGGTGTACATTGCTCTTCATCGTTGGGTTGATTGATACGTCATTACATGCGTATGATCGTGCATGTCCGTTAAGAGTTGCAGTTACCAAAGTTCAGCCTAAAACCACCTTTCCATGTCTCCTCGGTGCTACCAGTCTGTAGTTTCATAACCTGACCATTAGTTCATGTCTCGGTTTCATTTATTTGTTCACAGACTTTCCTTTCACTTGCCCACTTCTCTGAGAGTTATACTTTCAGGCCGGATTTCTGCACACTTAGTGGTGTCTTAAGATGGACCTATTCTTTTTGGGGGGGCACTGGGATGCCGTCCTGTGCATTGCAGAGTATGTAGCAATGTTCCTGGCTGCTACGCAGTAGATGTCAGCAACATATCCCCCTCCACACAGCATCTAAAAATATGTCTCTGGAGGTTGAATGTCTCTTTGAGGGGGAATCCGTGCCCGCCGAGCTCTGCTGCGCACAGGGCTCAGTCCCTCTGCAGATCCTGAAGGTTTGGTCTCTCTTCCTTCCCCTGCTTCTCTGAACACAAACCCCTGCCTCTCCACAGCTCAGAACCTGAGCCCCCTGCCCTGTGCTCCCCTCGTCTCAGGCCTGGTCAGTCTCTCCCTAGGGCAAGCCCCCATCACGCCTACAGTGGCCGAGACACACATTTCAGACCCATGATACACACCACCAGACTGTGGATTTAGGACATCTTAAGTCTCGCCTGTCAAGAAGACCATTTGAAGAAAGAAGATGAAAGGAGTTAGAGGTTAAAGGCAGGATCGAGAATAGAAAGACTGCTGAAACTTAGGCGTAAACTGTAACCTGTTTACTCAGCTAGGGTTGGGTTATGTGAGTTTGTTTCCTGTCGTACAAGGTGAGGAGTGTGTTTCCTTCGATGACTATGATGGTGATACGATAGGATGATGCGTGGGAAAAGGGACATTTGACTAAAGCTCCAACCCCTTGATCTCAATTTCCATGAGACACGCTAAGGTCCCAAACTTCAGCTTTTGAGAATTATGTGGACTTTTCTTCATTTTCTTACCCATCTCTACCATTTGTAAAATGTGGGACCCAAGTCCTTGTGTAGGTTGTAGCTAGAGACTTGGGTCCTGTCCCTGGAGAAGGTGGATGACAACATCATGGAGGGCAGGCAGTGAATCAGAGCTGCCTCGCATGGCCTTTCTCAATCAAACAGGTGCCTGGTGGAGCCTCAGCTCGCGGGAGCAGTTCAGCCCTGGTCTGTGGGGCCGGGTCTGCCCAGCTGTCTTGTTTAACTAGAGTGGAGCCCTGTTGGGACTTGAGGTCTGAGCACTTGGTGCTTTTACTATTTTGGAAAATAGTTTCAGCCTCAAAGTCTTTCCCTGTGTAACGCTTCACGTCCTCTTAAGAAATGCAACATGCCCCAAATCAGAGTTGAGAGGTTGTCAACCAGACACTTCCTCAATGTGTCTCTGAAATGCAGTCTCTTTTAAATCACAGATGATTTTTGTGGAAGTGCAACATTATCTGAACGAATGACTGAAAATTTGGAACTTCACGGCCTGAAAAGATGCTTATAATGAAGAACAAAAAAGCTGTTATCTGGTCTCAGAAAAGCATCCTGCTCCTTGCAGTAGCAACAAGGAATTCTTTGTTGGGAAATACAGTATTTCGTGATAAGAAGCTCAAAATTTAATAGATGCTCTCTGAGTATAACATTTTGTGTTGTACTGTTTTTAGGCTTAGAAACAATTTGACTTCATGCTCTTAATTTCTACTGGAATTTATTTTTTTCTCCCATTGGTCTGTTCACAACTTTTATCCTTTCTTCTTAGCTTCATTGCAACTTCAAAAAATAATAATTTTATTTATTTATTTGTTTTTGGCTGTGCTGGATCTTCCTTACTGTGTGGGCTTTTCTCTAGTCGCGGAGAGCAGGGGCTGCTCTTCCATCGCAGTGATTCTCCTGTTGCGGAGCACAGGCTCTGGGCATGCAGGCTTCAGTAGTCCTGGTTCCCGGGCTCCAGAGCACAGACTCAATAGCTGCGGCACACGGGCCTAGTTGCTCCAAGGCATGTGGGATCTTCCTGGATCAGGGATCGAACCCATGATCCCTGCCTTGGCAGGTGGATTCTTTACTACTGAGCTACCAGGGAAGCCCTGCAATGTATTTTTTTTTTCCTTCTTTTTCTTCTTTTAACTGTTGTCTGTATCATGAAGATGAGTATAGGAAGTGGGAAGTGTAAGAGTGGAAAAATTAGGAATATTGCTTCCTGGGTCCTGGGGAAGAAAGGTTTACATCTTTTAGAGACATTATCTCATTTAATTTCAATAGTAAAAAAAAAATTAAATGGAAAATTACTACTTTTTTAAGTAGAAAAAAAATTTTTTTTAATCTGTAGAATGTTTATTGTGATCTGGCCATTTTCCTCATCTTTCAAAACACAGATGATCACTTGAGACTTAGTAATGTAATATGTCTGATTATTGTGTTGAGCTTAAATGTACACAGAGGGGAGGGGAGTATTATTAGCCCTATTTTTTTTTTTTAAAGAATAAAATGAGGTCTGAGGAAGTCAAGGAACTCACCAGAAGAAGCAATGGTAGAGCCATTTGAGGTTAGATGGTCAAGTCCACAGGCTTCGTGTTCTGCCCTTTGGGCTCGTCCAGCACATCCCTTCCTGTCTCATCAAACTGGAGGCTGAGGGATCCCTGTGGGATTTCTGGCTCACCTCCTGGGCCCAGGCTCAGGGAACACTCTCGGATTTCTGAGACAAGGCATTCAGGATCAGGGCTGATTTCCATGCTCACTTCAACTCAGCCAGAGGTCAGAGGATCCACCCACCTGCAGTGCAGGAGACACAGGAGATGCAGGTTTGATCCCTGGGTCAGGAAGACCCCCTGGAGTAGGAACTGTTAACCCACTCCACTATGATTGCCTGGAGAATCTCATGGACAGAGGAGCCTCTACAGTCCATGGAGTTGCAAAGAGTCGGACACAACTGAGCGCATGGCGCGTCATATCTCATTCTTGACATGTTTCAAGGACACTTCCGTTTATTCCCTCAGTGAGCTGGGCAACGTCTATACCAGAAAATGAGAGTTTAAGTTGTTCAGAGCTTACTGAAGAACAGACTTGTGTTGTGTGCTTTGCTTGCATTTTCCAGGCTCACAGGAACCCTATGAGAGCAGGTGTCCTCATTATGTAAATGACGAAGCCGAAGAAGAGACTGGAGACTAGAAGGTTCTAGTCACTTGCCCAAGGTCACAGAACAGAGATGGGAGTCAGATTCCAGTTGATTCCTGGAAGCCCATCCGTACCCAAAGGTGCCGACTGGGCTGGGCTGCAGGTGCGTTGCTTCCTCCCATGTGCCCAGCACTGGACTTAACGCGTAGAAAGATAGAGCACTCAGCCAAGAAAACACCCTGAGCTCAGCACCTCTGCTGTTTGCTCAAGTGTCTAAATGCTCAGGGCAATCGCTTGCTGGGGGCAGGTCTCTTCAGCTCAGATAAGAGAGGAAAATATTAGCTGCCAGTTCTCAAGCAGAGCCTAGACTTTGGCTGCTGCATGCCTTGATGTTTACATGAATTCAGAGGGCCAGGTTTTAATTTGACATTATCTTTGGGAAATCTAATTAGTAAGTCACAGGGTTTCCTTGGTCTGATGATCCTCCCAGATAGCAATTGTTTATATGGTAAACAGGAGCAAGAAGACAGCAGCAGAGGAGCCCAGCGAGGGTGCAGGCAAGTCCTGGGGCAAGAGTGCTGACTCAAACCAGCTAAGTCAGGTGCGCAGAGAGAGGAAGCACAGGCCAGAGTCCTCCTCTGCTCCAGTCTGGAGGCCTACTGCTCAGGAGGACCCATCCAGAAAGAAAAGAAGCCATCAGTTCAGTTCAGTCACTCAGTCATGTCCGACTCTTTGCAACCCCATGGACTGTAGCACTCCAGGCCTCCCTGTCCATTGCCAACTCCCAGAGTTTACTCAAACCCATGTCCATTGAGTCAGTGATGCCATCCAACCATCTCATTCTCTGTCATCCCCTTCTCCTCCTGCCTTCAATCCCTCCCAGCATCAGGGTCTTTTCAAATGAGTCAGTTCTTTACATCAGATGACCCAAGTATTGGAGTTTCAGCTTCAGCATCAGTCCTTCCAATGAACACCCAGGACTGATCTCCTTTAGGATGGACAGATTGGATCTCCTTGCAGTCCAAGGGACTCTCAAGAGTCTTCTCCAACACCACAGTTCAAAAGCATTTATTCTTTGGTGCTCAGCTTTCTTTATAGTCCAACTCTCACATACATACGTGACTACTGGAAAAACTATAGCTTTGACTAGACAGATTTGAATGTAACTGGTATAAATGAGCCCCTTTGTCATTTTTACCAAAGATCTTGAGGGGCTGAGATAGAAGTAGGGAATTTCCCTTCTGTAAGGTCTGTTGATTCAAATTTTTCACATTCAGTGTAGGGTAAGGGAGTTAGAGAAGGCGAGGTTTGGAAGAAGAATACGACCGGTACTTTACAGGAACAGATCACCTTTAATGAGGTGAGAAGGAGGCGGCAGTCAGATTAGTGAGCTGCTGCACTAACCCAAGAAAAGAATGAGTATATATAGGCATGCATGTGGAAATCTACTGTCTTAAGGGGGCCTGTTCTTCTCCAAGGTTGTTCGGAGTAGTTATCTCTTACGGCTGGGGCAAGGAATTCTGAAGATTGGCCAGAGGCTGGACCAGCTGGGAGCTGGGCGTAATCAACCTTAAGGTCCATTTTTTTTTTCCTTCGGGTGAGAGAGTTCTTTGTTTTGCATAGAATGGTGGGGAGGAACCTGAGGGGAGTTTTAACTCGGGGCTATTTTGAGCATGTAACTTTCCTTCATTCAGCAGTTATCCCATGACTGTTTCCAATATGGCATTAACATACAATACTTCTGAAATGCATTGGTTTAGAACAACAGAGCAGGCTTGGAGCCAGGTAAGCCTAGGGATGAAACAGCTGCACCACCCTCAAGATACATGAACAACTTAATATCTGTGAATCTCAGGTTCCTCACCTGAAAATGTGGGATTGAAAAGTATCTTCCTCACCAAAGGATGCAAACTGTTCAGCAGCTCTTTGGAAGCAAGCATTCGGCACACAGCACACACTCACTCACTGCTGCCGGGGTCGCGTATTAAATGAACAATGAGCAGCGGATCATTACAAAATCAGCAGCTGTTGGTTTTCCACGTGTATCAGACACTTTTTACACTTTATTTTTATTTTTCACTAAAGTCCTGTAAAGTATGACGACATGGTGGAAGAGATGGTCAAATTTGAGTCCATATATAGTGTGTGTGTGTATGCATGTGTGTGTGTATGTATATTATATGCATATTGCATTTATAGTATGTTATATACATATTACATTTACAATATTTATATCCATATATAGAGAGAGCAGGGCTTCTCTGGTGGCTCAGTGTTAAAGAATCTGCCTTCAGTGCAGGAGCTGCATGAAATGTGGGTTTGATCCCTGAGTTGGGAAGATCCCTTGGAAGAGGAAATGGCAATCTGCTCCAGTATTCTTGCCTAGAGAATCCCATGGACAGAGAAGCCTGGTGGGTGACAGTCTGTGGGGTTGCAAAAAGTTGGACATGACTGAAGTGACTGAGCATGCACATATTGTATATATAGAGAGAGATACAGGAATCTAGGATCTTTCTTCTAAGAAAGAGGAAATCACATAAATATGCCTGAATGTAGGATGATTTTATTGACAAAACTATTAGCCCAAAAAAACTTATCTTAAATTTCAGTCTTTACAAAGCCTGCCTTATTGTAAGATACACTGTTATTTATTTTGAGCTGCAATTTGTAGTTTGGAAAGACCTATTAATTTGTAATTAAATTGATCAATGTTAGTTTTGGATGCATATAGGATTGCTTAAGACAGTAAAAATGATGTCCTTGTTTTCATAAATTAAGACTTTATAGACCACTTTAAAAAACATAGAGATGTCTTACTTAGTGAAGTAAGTCAGACAAAAATAAATATTGTATTGATATCACTCATATGTAGAATCAAAAAAAAATGATCCAAGTGAACTTACAAAACAAAAATAGACTCAGATGTAGAAAACAAATTTATAGTTTCCACAGGGGAGAAGCGGGAAGGGATTAATTACAAGTTTGGGATTAACAGGTACACACTACTAAATATAGAAAAATGACAAGGACCTGCTGTATAGCACAGGGAACTATATTCAGCATCTTGTAATAAACTACAATGGAAAAGAATCTAAAGATCTAAACATTCTTTTCCAGTATACTTTATTACAAGTTATTGATTCAGATGTAAAACTGAGTCACTTTGTTGTACAACTGAAACTTTGTATGTCAACTATACTTCAATAAAAAATGAATTAATTAAAAAAACCTAACAGAAATATTTGGTATGATTATCACAAATATATTCCTATAGCTAGAACCAAAACAATTATCTTTATATAATCCAAAAAGGGGATTTATGACTTTTGATATATATGCATTATTCATGAAGGCATAAAGGCCAGAGCCACAAAAATTTAAAAAGTGATAGAAATCACATGCTTTGAGAAGAAATGTAATATTTGGCTCAAAAAGTATTTTTTTTTTCCTTATTAAAAAAACCTGTTGTTGAAAGATTTGAAAGAAAATAGTTTTATATGAGTAGAAAATGAATTATTTGTAAATTAATCTGATTTAATATAATATGGGGCTATAAATATGTTACTACATTAATAACTTAAAAGAAGTTATCTGTCTCCTTAAAGTTTACTTTTTTATAAAGGCAGAAAAATGCTTTCTCTACATAAGAACATTTTAACATATTTTAGGAGATGCACAATATTGAATATTGCTGAAAGCAAGCTACCGAGCTGGTTGTACTAAGGGATACAAACGTTAATCAGATATGAGTGCTAACTTCAAGGGACTTACAGAATGATAGGGAAGATAAGGCATATTTAAAAAACAAAAACAAATAGCTCTATTATATGATAGGAAGTGACAAAGCTGTAAGAGAAGTTATAAGTAAACTATTTTAGGAATTCATTGAGATTTCAAAATAAACCATAAGTATGAGGTTTAATAGGCTTCTTTCTGTGTGTTTTATTTTTTGTTTTGCTTTTGTCTATTTCTCCAGTTGTTTGACGTTTGAGGTTTAGTGGACAGAATAAGTAGAAGTGACTTAAAACCTATCCATGTCACCCTGACTCTGACTCTGTCAGAGATATCTGTTGAATTAAATTCAGGCTTAAAAGCATAAATATATCCATCCCAGATCTTCAAAATCAAGTTACAATGGATAGTTTTACATTGCTGCAAAGATGTCAAATTCTCCTGATCTGCCTTAATTATTTTTGAATAATACGTTCAGTCCCTGAGTTGTGAAGATCCCCTGGAGGAGGAAGTGGCAACCACTCCAGTGTCCTTGCCTGGACAACCCCATGGACAGAGGAGCCTGGCTGGCTGCGGTCCACGGGGCGACAAGAGTCCACCATGACTGAGCTCCTGAGCACACACACTGCTTCCTCACTGGATCCATTATGTTGATGAAATTTGCTCCCCTTAAGCTGAATTGTTTTATATATTTTTTTTTTAAGAAGTCCTGCTTGTTCATTTAAGTACTTCCTTCTGAAGCATTGAAGGCTATGCATATACATAGTCATATTATAAGTATATTCTCTAAGAAACCACCAAAGAAAGTGGGGAAATTCAGTTAGAGTTAAGCATGTTTTAATGCTATCTGGGGCTTCCCTCGTAACTCAGTTGGTAAAGAATCTGCCTTCAGTGCTGGAGACCCGGGTTCAATTCCTGGGTCAGGAAGATCCCCTGGAGAAGGAACTGGCAACCCACTCCAGTATTCTTGCCTGGAGAATCCCCATGGACGGAGGACCCTGGCAGGCTACAGTCCATGGGGTCGCAAGAATCAAACACAACTTAGAAACTAAGAAACTTAGAACACGACTTAGAAACACCACCACTAATGTGATCTAGCCTTTAAAGCTTCAGGCAAGATTATACCAGCTATTACCTGTGGATCTAGGTGAGAGAATCGGCACTGAAATAATGAAATCTTCCAACCATTTAGGCTTAGTCCTTTATGCTTCTTAGTGTAGAAACGATGCCTTTCACAAAAAAACAACGACAATAAATACATGAGCTGGTGCACAGGTCTCAGCCCAGGTCTACACAGTGCATGAAAAAGTCGGTTTAAAAACTTAACGTCCAGGTCCAAATAACTAGTTTGAGGGTTTTCACCACCAGCCAGCTCTTTGGAGCGGCAGGGGTGCTGTCTGGAGTTCCGATGGCTCTATCAACTTCTCTGCTTTTCCCCTCTAGCCAACCTCAGAATTTCATTTCTCTCTTGGCTGGGAATTCTCCTGATGAATCAAGGATAAATCTATTTGCAATTCCCCCCCCCCTTTTTTAATTTTTTTTTGGTAAGCATTATTGTTTTCACTAGATGCAAGGAGATGTGTTTTCTTTTATCCTTCCAAGCAAACGTATGACATTTGGCCATCCTCCCTTGTCGAAAAGGCATTCTGCCACGGCTGGGCCGGGGCTCACACAGTTGTTAAACAGCAGGGATTATCAGGCAGGACAGTATTAAGTGGTATTTAACAGCAAGACCGAAGTCCTCTGTCAGATGCCTGACTTAGGGCTCCTTGACTGTGAGCATCGCAGCTTCTAGACCTTTTGCACGGGACCATTTTTCATTCTGACAACAAACTACCACGGCTGTCCTGGGTTGCCTTTCTGGAGCTGACAGCCGAGTATTTCTGTGGCAGAAATATTGTCAGGGAGTCGGGGGTAGGGGTGGAGGGGAGACGGTTTTACCCCCTTTCACGCTAAGTGCAGTGGCATTCCAAGCAGTAGGTGTCCCCCGTCAACGGCCGGTTAATCTGTTCAGCATGATCCCTGTCTAGTCATAACAATAGGGGGGTCGGGGCGGGGGTGCGTGTGTGGAATATCGGCCCCACGGTGGGATTGTCTCACGTGCACATTAGCTTCTCCATCTCCAGGAGCTTTCTCATTGACGTAGGCCGGGGAGGGTGAACGCTGAGTCTGTCAACTTAAGTACCGTGCTCTAAAAGGTTTTTTATTGGGGGGGAAGAGGGGGAGCGGGAGGTGTTTGACAGGTCCCCGAAGTTCAAGCTCAGCCGTTTTATGACCGCAGAAAGACATCAGTTATGGAACTTATGATATGATGGGTGCAAAGGCAGGAAATAAAAGAAAGAACTTAATGAAAGTTTAATCTTCTGGGGAATTGGTGCCCCTCAGAGGCATAAATTGAGAGACCTAAAGCTAAATTTCTCTGTCAAAGGCTGGCATCTCGCTCATGCACATTTTACAGCTATACTAGAAATATATATATATATATATATATATATATATATATATATATATATGTTTTAGAACAGCTATTTCTATTTCTTGAGTACCCACAGTTGCTGATGGAGGCTGGGAAGTGCTCGCAGCAGATTTATTAGGGAGGTTATTGCTTCTCTGTACAGCATGCGTTACAGAAGAGTTATATGATCATGATTCCTTATGCAGTTGTCTGGTCCTGATTCTGGCTCTACATGGCTGGTATCTGATTGGTTGAGAAGCTGGGGGAAAAAAAAATCCTTGGGAACTGTCACATTAGGCTTCCATCTCTTGGATCCCGGATGCTGAATCTGTCTCGTGGTTTTGTATCAAAACTATTAACACTGGTTCATGGGTGAGCTGTGACCTGCAATCCTTGTTACATCCGAAGCATAATCTAGAATTCATGTGGCCAAGCCTGGGCTGACTTCCCCACGTCTCCAGCAATGAAAAGAGGGTTTGTGGTCAGAGGAGTAAGCAGAGAAGATGACAGAGACACGGAGGAGGGACACAGTGGTAGGAAGATGCCTTGGTCCCCGTCTCATTTTCCGGTACCGGCGGCAGTGGATGGGTGAGGTCCTGCTGGGGCAGTCTTTCTATCGCGTCCCCCGCCAGGCCCAGCACATCCGGGCCTTGATGGGAGATAACACGGAAAACTCCACACACCATTGGAAGACCTCTTCCAGTTGATTAGACCACCTCAGGAACAGGCCACAAGCGCACGAGCGTGACACATGCGCTGTGTTTCGGTTGGTGCAGGAGCGTTCTGTCTGCCTGGGAAATAGAGCGTGTTTGTGGGGAGGATATCATGATGCGATAGAGGCCAACACCATCTGTGACGTACGCGATGAAAACAGTATAACGGCAACATTTACTTGCTGAAAGAAGGACAGTGGTAGCTGCTTTCAAGGTCAGTAGTGGTTGCTTTCAGATCGTGTTCAAATGGTCAAGCCTTCAGTAAAAAGGCACTCTCTATTCAGGCCTTTCCTTACGTGTGAGGGATTAGCTACACTGCCATGAAAGAGAAGCTGAAGGAAGCATCTAACGGAATGTTGTTTTTTAAAGCTCAGTTTGGGAGCCAGTTTGGTAGTATTAGGGGCTCCCCAGGTGGCTCTAACGGTAAAAGGATGTGCCTACCAACGCAGGAGACGTAAGAGACGCAGGTTCCATCCCTGGGTCAGGAAGATCCCTTGGAGGAGGCAACCCACTCCGGGATTCTTGCCTGGAGAATCCCCTGAACAGACGAGCCTGGCAGGTTACTGTCCCTGGGGTCACAAAGAGTCCGATACAACTGAGCAACTAAGCACCGTGGTTGTATTAAACACACATACACACACACACACACACACAGAATGTGTTTGTGACACCAGTTTATATAATTATAAAATTGTCTGATTTAAGCTTCTAAGTCATTTTATCGATCATTTTATCACTAGAAGGAACAGTATAGACTTTGGATTCAAATCCTTGTTTTGATGTTTATAAGCAACTTTATTAATGTGTTAATTATTAAATGAGGTCGTATGTTTCTGGGGTATTGACATACAGGAACTGTTAAAGATAAGATCTTTTATTTTTTGGTAAGTTTATTTATTTTAATTTCAGGCTAATTACTTTACAATATTGTGGTGATTTTGGCCATGCATTGACATGAATCAGCCACAGGTGTACATGTGTCCCCATCCTGAACGCTCCTTCCACCTCCCTCCCCATCCCATCCCTCAGGGTCATCCCAGTGCACTGGCCATGAGCACCCTGTCTCATGCATCCAATCTGGACTGGTGATCCATTTCACATATGGTAATATACAGATTTCAATGCTATTCTCTCAAATCATCCCACCCTTGCCTTTTCCCACAGAGTCCAACAGTCTGTTCTTTACATCTCTGTCTCTTTTGCTGTCTTACATATAGGGTCATCATTACCATCTTCCTAAATTCCATATATATATATATATATATATATATATATATATATATAAATATATGGAGAAGGCAATGGCACCCCACTCCAGTACTCTTGCCTGGAAAATCTCATGGACAGAGGAGCCTGGTAGGCTGCAGTCCATGGGGTCACTAAGAGTCGGACACAAGGAGTCGGACACGACTGAGCGACTTCACTTTCACTTTTCACTTGCATGCATTGGAGGAGGAAATGGCAACCCACTCCAGTATTCTTGCCTGGAGAATCCCAGGGACAGAGGAGCCTGGTGGGCTGCCGTCTATGGCACAGAGTCTGACACGACTGAAGTGACTTAGCAGCAGCAGCGGTAGCAGCATGTTAATATACTGTATTGGTGTCTTTCTTTCTGACTTACTTCACTCTGTATACTAGGCTTCAGTTTCATCTACCTAATTAGAACTGACTCAAATGTATTCTTTTTAATGACTGAGTAATACTCCATTGTGTATCTGTACCACAGATTTCTTATCCATTCGTCTGCTGATGGACAGCTAGGTTGCTTCCATGCCCTGGCTATTATAAACAGAGCTGTGATGAACCTTGGGGTACACGTGTCTCTTTCAATTCTGGTTTCCTCAGTGTGTATGCCCAGCAGTGGGATTGCTGGGTCGTATGGCAGTCCTATTTCCAGTTTTTTAAGGAATCTCCATACTGTTCTCCAGAGTGGCTGTACTAGTTTGCATTCCCACCAACAGTGTAAGAGAGTTCCCTTTTCTCCCCACCCTCTCCAGCATTTATTGTTTGTAGACTTTTTGATAGTAGCCATTCTGACCAGCGTGAGATGGTACTTCATTGTGGTTTTGATATGCATTTCTCTGATCATGAGTGATGTTGAGCATCTTTTCATGTGTTTGTTAGCCATAAGATAAGCTCTTATCATCATTAGTAACAGCAAAAGTGGCAACAATCATTTGAATGTTAAAATTGAGGAAGTTACCTTTAAACAGGGGAAATTGATAATAATTAATATGTACAATTAATTTTGATTCTACAGCACAATAAGTGTTTACTTCTAGCTGATGGCAAAAACATTGAAAACTGGTTAGTAGTTTGTCCAAAATCACACAGTGACAAAGGAAGAATTCAAGTCCAGATTTAATGAATTAAAAAGCCTTGTCGTTAATATTTCAAAGAAACCTTAAAAATATTTTTTTAGGACTGAAAATTCAACATGGTGCCTTGGGTGTAATTTCCATGTAGTAGGCGGTTAACAGGTATCCCTGGTGGCTCAGTGGTAAAGCATCCATCTGCCAATGCAGGAGACACTGGAGGGGCAGGTTTGATCTCCGGGTCGGGAAGATCCCCTGGAGAAGGAAGTGGCGCCCCACTCCAGTATTCTTGTTTGGGGAATCGCACGGACAAAGGAGCCTGGCAGGCTACAGTCCATGGGGTCACAAAGAGTCAGACACGACTTAGCAACTGAGCATGCGTGATAGCCGGTTAATGTGTGCTTTAATAAAACTTACTTCTAAATATTGGTTTCACCTCTGAGGATATAGAAGGACTTATATGCTTAGCTATCTGGAGCAGTTTTTCTGTCTAGGTACTTTTGTGGGTGGGAATTTGTATCACATGGATAAGCCTCCAATCTGGTGGCTTATGATCTGAAATCTGAGGGAACAGTGTCCTAGGAGCACCTGAAGGAAAGCAAAGAGAACTCATTTGGTTCAGTTCCAACTCGAGTATCTTTCTGTAGCTTCTGAAAAATACCAACATATTAAAAACCCTCCATTTTGGAAAAGAAATTCACAGCTTTAAAATAAATCAGAAAGCATTTAATTGGATGATTACTCATTTCACCTTTGATCTAAACAAATCAGTGCTGAGTAAAAATTAACTGTCACAAGGAAATCCATCTATTTTGACTAGGTTTCTGATGGAATTGTCATAGAAGGATAACATTCATTTATTTTGCAGATAAGATCCACTAGTTACACACACACACTTCACATCTTCACTCAAGATGTCTTTAAAGCACCTGTTGGAATAAAAATTGATGCATCAAGCTCGCTTGACTGTCAAGGAGAGAGAAAAGATGCAAATCATGAAATAAAACTCTCGGGAGCCAAAAGAGAGACTTCTGAAGTCATTCTAGAGATTGGCCAGAAAAATCAATGTATTCAGGAAGTGATCAGCACAGACATGATCATTTTCTCAGGGAAAGCTGTACATTTGGCCAGTCAGAGCTCTATAAATCAATAATGTAACCAGAGTCGGGAGTTCCATTAACAGTTGATTTCCAGGAAGTGAGCATTTAAAAAACGTAACTAAAAATACATATGAAAAGCAATCCTCTCTGAAGTGTGTGTGTGAGAGCCCAGGAGTCAAGCATTAGGAAAGTGAACAGGGCTGCAGTCTCTTGCCAGCACATGTGGCGGAGAAATCACTGCGGTTGGCTCCTTCTGTGGCTAACGGCAGAGCACGTGGGTTCACCTGAGACGAGACTCCTTGACAGCTCTTTTGAACGCACTTCAACTGTTCCTCCCTCTGCCTGTCTGAGAGTCAGACTTGAAACCCTGCGTCCCCTACAGGGTGGAGGGAATCCCTAAAGGGGAGAAATAGGGGTGGTTTCTCCAACTTCCCGCCTCCAGGCAAGGTGCTTTACCCAGAACACAAAACGACTGACGTTTCCTGTCTGCTCCACCCCTGTTGATATGTGTGTCCAAAATCTGCAGAGGTCTTCAGACTTTTTAATTTGTTTAACAGCCTGGGTCCAAAATTAAAAGTATTTGGATATATCCTAACTGGCTAAAATGGAATCCATCTCTGATTTCCTCTTGCGGAAGAAGCTCAATATATTACAGGAGACACAATTTATAATATGGGCTATTTTGGTAATTTGTCAACTATTGAAATGAGCTCCATTTGGCTTGGCTTGACTTTATAAAAATAAGTTGTAATAATGTCTGTAGAATCAAAACGGGACCCTGTGCTTCTTTGAAATGCCCTTGGCCCAGGCAGGCATTTTCGAGGGCACCAGAGTTCAGCATGAAGCTGAGGACAATGTGAAGTAGCAAAGAAAGGACTTTGAACAGGAGAAAGGAAAGGAGAGACGTCAAAAGTCAAATAACGAGCGCATGTACTTTCCTCAGGGTTTTCTAAACTATTAAAAATTGTTAGCATCATTCTGTTGCAAAAGTTCCTTAAACCAAGTTTTGCTAATTGGCCTTTTGAGAAAGATTCATTTTCTGAATATGTTGATGAACCCACTCATCATTTTATGTGTCATGTCTTGAAATTCAGTGAATTAGGAAACTGCTCCAAGCAGAAAGAATTTGATACGTAGATTTGGATGGAAACTATTTTGAATTCCAGGAAATGTTTTGAGGTCATAGCTGGTTTGATGCCCATTTGATTATGTCCCCATTGCTTTCCCTGGGAGCTCAGTCTGTAAACAAATCTGAAATGCAAGAAACCAGTGCCCACAATGCAGGAGGCTCAGATTGGATCCTTGTGCGGGGAGGGTTCCCTGGAGAAGGAAATGGCAATCCACTCCAGTGTTCTGGCCCGGAGAATTCTATGGACAGAGGAGCCTGATGGGCTACAGCCAATGGGGTCGTAAGAGTCGGAGACAACTTAGCAGCTAAACCTCCACCGCTATAGCTGTACAACCCCTACTCGAAAATGAAAAAAAAAAACTAATTTAACTGTTTACACTAAATGATGCTAGTTTCTTTAGCTACTTCCAAGGTCCCATTTAATGTATTGATTTAATATGGTAGTAATTGATTAAGTATTGAAATTTATGCATATGTAAGCAGACCAATTATGGTTTCAGCGTGTCTGCCCTCTGATGCCCTCTCGCAACACCTCCCGTTTTATGTGGATTTCTCTTACCTTGGACGTGGAGTAAAATGGACTGGAATGGGTGAATTTAACTCAGATGACCATTATATCTACTACTGTGGGCAGGAATCCCTTAGAAGAAATGGAGTAGCCATCATGGTCAACAGAAGAGTCTGAAATGTAGTACCTGGATGCAATCTCAAAAATGACAGAATGATCTCTGTTTCCAAGGCAAACCATTCAATATCACAGTAATCCAAGCCTATGCCCCAACGAGTAACGCTGAAGAAGCTGAAGTTGAACGGTTCTATGAAGACCTATAAGACCTTTTAGAACTAACACCCAAAAAAGATGTCCTTTTCATTATAGGGAACTGGAATGCAGAAGCAGGAAGTCAAGAAACACCTGGAGGAACAGGAAAATTTGGCCTTGGAATACAGAATGAAGCAGGGCAAAGACTAATAGAGTTTTGCCAAGAGAATGCACTGGTCATAGCAAACAGCCTCTTTCAACAACACAAGAGAAGACTCTACACATGGACATCACCAGATGGTCAACACCAAAATCAGATTGATTATATTCTTTGCAGCCAAAGATGGAGAAGCTCTATACAGTTAGCAAAAAACAAGACCAGGAGTTAACTGTGGCTCAGATCATGAACTCCTTATTGCCAAATTCAGACTTAAATTGAAGAAAGTAGGGAAAACCACTAGACCACTCAGGTATGACCTAAATCAAATCCCTTATGATTATACAGTGGAAGTGAGAAATAGATTTAAGGGCCTAGATCTAATAGATAGAGTGCCTGATGAACTATGGGCAGAGATTCATGACATTGTACAGGAGACAGGGATCAAGACCATCCCCATGGAAAAGAAATGCAAAAAAGCAAAATGGCTGTCTGAGGAGGCCTTACAAATAGCTGTGAAAAGAAGAGAAGTGAAAAGCAAAGGAGAAAAGGAAAGATATAAGCATCTGAATGCAGAGTTCCAAGGAATAGCAAGGAGAGATAAGAAAGCCTTCCTCAGTGATCAGTGCAAAGAAATAGAGGAAAACAACAGAATGGGAAAGACTGGAGATCTCTTCAAGAAAAAGAAAGATGCCAAGGGAACATTTCATGCAAAGATGGGCTCTATAAAGGACAGAAATCATATGGACCTAACAGAAGCAGAAGATATTAAGAAGAGATGGAAAGAATACACAGAAGAACTGTACAAAAAAGATCTTCATGACCCAGATAATTATGTTGCTGTGATCACTGACCTAGAGCCAGACATCCTGGAATGTGAAGTCAAGTGGGCCTTAGAAAGCATCACTAGGAACAAAGCTAGTGGAGGTGATGAAATTCTAGTTGAGCTATTTCAAATCCTGAAAGATGATGCTGTGAAAGTGCTGCACTCAATATGCTAGCACATTTGGAAAACTCAGCAGTGGCCACAGGACTGGAAAAGGTCAGTTTTCATTCCAATCCCAAATAAAGGCAATGCCAAAGAATGCTCAAACTACCACACAATTGCATTCATCTCACACACTAGTAAAGTAATGCTCAAAATTCTCCAAGCCAGGTTTCAGCAATACGTGAACCGTGAACTTCCAGATGTTCAAGCTGGTTTTAGAAAAGGCAGAGGAACCAGAGATCAAATTGCCAACATCTGCTGGATCATGGAAAAAGCAAGAGAGCTCCAGAAAAACATCTATTTCTGCTTTATTGACTATGCCAAAGCCTTTGACAGTGTGGATCACAATAAACTGTGGAAAATTCTGAAAGAGATGGGAATACCAGACCACCTGACCTGCCTCTTGAGAAACCTGTATGCAGGTCAGGAAGCAACAATTAGAACTGGACATGGAACAACAGACTGGTTCCAAATAGGAAAAGGAGTATGTCAAGGCTGAATATTGTCACCCTGCTTATTTAACTTATATGCAGAGTACATCATGAGAAACTTTGGGCTGGAAGAAGCACAAGCTGGAATCAAGATTGCTGGGAGAAATATCAATAACCTCAGATATGCAGATGACACCACCCTTATGGCAGAAAGTGAAGAGGAGCTAAACAGCCTCTTGATGAAAATGAAAGAGGAGAGTGAAAAGGTTGGCTTAAATCTCAACATTCAGAAAACTAAGATCATGGCATTTGGTCCCATCACTTCATGGGAAGTAGATGGGGAAACATTGGAAGCAGTATCAGACTTTATTTTTGGGGGCTCCAAAATCACTGCAGATGGTGATTGCAGCCATGAAATTATTATGACCAACCTAGATAGCATATTGAAAAGCAGAGACATTACTTTACCAACAAAGGTCCGTCTAGTCAAGGCTATGGTTTTTCCTGTGGTCATGTATGGATGTGAGAGTTGGACTGTGAAGAAAGCTGAGCATTGAAGATTGATGCTTTTGAACTGTGGTGTTGGAGAAGACTCTTGAGAGTCCCTTGGACTGCAAGGAGATCCAACCAGTCCATCCTAAAGAGATCAGTCCTGGGTGTTCATTGGAAGGACTGATGCTGAAGCTGAAGCTCCGATACTTTGGCCACCTAATGGCAAGAGCTGACTCATTGGAAAAGACTCTGATGCTGGGAGGGATTGGGGGCAGGAGGAGAAGGGGACAACAGAGGATGAGATGGCTGGATGGCATCACCAACCCTATAGACATGAGTTTGAGTAAACTCTGGGAGTTGGTGATGGTCAGGGAGGCCTGGCGTGCTGCAATTCTTGGGGTTCCAAAGAGTTGGACAGGACTGAGCGACTGAACTGAAGGAGATCAAACCAGTCAATCCTAACAGAAATCAACCCTGAATTTTCATTGAAAGGATTGATGCTAAAGCTGAAGCTCCAATACTTTGGCCACCAATGCAAAGAGCCTACTCATTGGAAAAGACCCTGATGCTGGGGAGGATTGAAGGCAAAAGGAGAAGGGGGTGACAGAGGATGCGATGGTTGGATAGCATCACCAACTCAGTGAACATGAGTTTGAGCAGACTCCAGGAGATAGTGAAGGATAGGGAAGCCTGGTGTACTGCAGTCCATGGGATTGCCAAGAGTCAAACATGACTTGGCAACTAAATGCACATACACACACATATATAAATTCATATGTATATTGAAATAAAAATTTGAGACAGAATCTTGGGATACCCACGTGTGCATGCATACACATACACAAACCCAAGCTACAGGTGTAAAGGATTTTAAAGGGGAATGGATCTCTTATAGGACAGTTTTTAATGAGGTACAGACAGAAGGCTTTAGTTATATTCCACTCTACTGTATTACTGTTTAAGGAATTTGTTGTTATTGCCATTTTTGTAGGTTCCAAACACTAGATTTTCAGATGAAGATGCAGTGACCGCTGCCCCCATTGCATTTTGTCTTGCCATGGTACTTCGTTTTGCTCGCCCACCCCAGGGACCCCGGTTGGAATTACGAGGCACGTACAAGTGGCTCCTCTGCCGTGTTATCACCTACCGCAGAAGCTGAATCCTGCTCAGCATGCAGCCTTTGCTTTCCAAACAGGAAGAGCACCACATAGGAGTCAGCTTCTCAAATGCACTCCTGGCTTGCTCTGACCTCTAGTGTACTGGCTCTAGAGCTCTGCACCCCTCTGTGTGGAGCTCCCGGACTGGAATGGCCCAATTTGGGTTTAGTTTAAAATGTAACAGAGTAGTTAAGAGCACATGTAAGCCTGAGGACAGCATGGACTTCAAACTCGGTTCCACCGCTTAGAGCTGTGAACTTGGCAAGGTCTTTGAGTGACTATTATTAGAGATTATTATTGTTAAAATTATTTCATATTTAAAAACTTATTTAAGTTATATTTTAGTGCTACTTCTGATATATGAATGTTTAAATTGGGGGATAATTGTTTTTATCCCCTTCCTCTTGAGCCTCCCTTGCCATCCATCCCACCCTCTCCTTCACCTGCTGTGCCCACAAGTCCATTTTCTACATCTGTCTGCTTAGTGCTACTTCTGTTGTTTAAAAGACTCTGAAGTACATGCCGGAACGTTAATTTTGTGTGTCTCAATTTTAAGATCTATGTGGAAAAAGTAAAGCAATAAACAGCTGTCTAATTCGAATATTATAGATTACTGACCTTGAAAACTAAAACTTAACATCTCAAACAGCCATCTTGCCTTAGCTTATGGAATTTGAGAGGAGGTTGACTTATCAGCGAAGATAAGCAGTTATTTATTGAGTGCTCAATACAAACAGCACACTCTTTCATACACTGTGAGAGACAGATCTGAGGATGAAAACATCAATTGCTTCACCCTGTCCAGAGGAGACTCTTCATGAATATAGTGGCACCAAGTTAGAGTGGCCGCAACTCATTCGAGATCTTGACTCAAACTGGGCGAAAAAGAAAAGCCTTTTAGATCGGAAGCCTCGGGTGCGGTCACCAGACCTGCGTCCCGGAATCCCAGGCTGGTTTAGCCCAAAAGAAGAAGCCACCATGTTAGCCGGAGGAATGAAGTTTCCAAACTCTCTCAAAACAGAAAATGAAGAATAAACGGTGACTAACAAGTCGGATCAGGACGAGCACAGCTGCACCTCAAGCCCTGTGATCGTCTGTCTGGGAGAACACTTTCACCATCGGGGCTTTTCCTCAATACCGCGTCTAAATCCATTGGTAAAACTGTCATGGGGAAATAGCAGATGCTCTGTGCATGGCCCGATGATCTAGATTAAACTGCTTCTCTTTGGAACCATGAATAGACTCACATACTGCAACATTTTGCCTGCATTATTGGATAAATGGGCATCTCAGGTGGCACAGGGGGAAAGAATCCGCCTACCAATACAGCAGACACAAGAGATGCAGGTTCGACCCCTAGGTTGGGAAGATTCCCTGGAAAAGGAAATGGCAACCCACTCCAGTATTCTTGCCCAGGAAATCCCATGGACGGAGGAGCCTGGCGGGCTACAGTCCATGGGGTCACAAAGAGTAGGACACGACTTAGCAACTGAACAGCAACAGCAAGAATACCTGAACCCACACATCCCTCCATACGTACAGAGAAAACATATTACCTTCCAACTCCCTTAACAACTGTTTCATCACTGTACGTAGCGGGCACCTTCATTAATGAAAACCTCACTGTGTCATGGGGGCGTTTATACCTCGAACAGTGATCGATTGGGGAAAAAGAAATCTGTTTTATGTCTGTTTCTCGAGTGATCTCCAGTCATTTTCAGAGAAGATCATCCGTACCCCAGCTGTCAACTGCCTGAAGCACAACTAGCTTTGAACGGTGACATGTGCTCATATCCCACAGCTGTACCGGAGCGTCCTGAATGTTTTCTCAACCTCTCAGGCTTTTTTTTTTTTTTTACCTACCAGGCAGCTGCCTACTTGGAGAGGTCCCAGAATCAGTTGTGCCAGAGTTAAAAATCACCTCACACCCGCATATGTTTTTTTTTTTTCCCCTCCTTTATGAATTGGGCTTTAAATCTTGACCGTGATTTAGTGAGAAAATAAAATTGGGCCATAGTCAATGTCTCATTTGTATACATTCGTATGAGTTCTGTAACCTGGAGGATGTCTCCAATCCAGGGAAATGTAACCATGAACCCACAGCTAAACAATTTCCAAAGAGGCCTTTTCAAGGAATGGCTTTTAAATGCCCAAGGAGCTCAGTCCAACGGCAGAGATATTTGAAATATACACAAACATACAAGCCTTTTAGATAAACACATTTTCAGGGGGCTTTTGATGAAAGTGATAAGTTACATTCTCTACAACTACACACACTGTATTTTATTACCCTTCAGTAGACACTTATCAGCTATAAATGTTGGGTGGTTTAGGCTAGGAATCAGCCCTGAGGGGAACAGCGGGAGAACTGGGGGACTCCCAGTTCTACAGATCAACATACACCGGAGACTCAATTTTATTTTCATTTATTAAAAAGGTCTGTGGTCTCCTTCTGCAATTTCAAATCCATTAGCTTCCTGCCCCCTGTAAGAAAAAAAAAGGGAAAGTAACTGCAGATTTTATGGACTGATTGCTGATGGCTGAGCTACTGCTCTGGTTTTGAGTGGAGGGTCCATTATAGATACATTATCCATAAACCATGCTTCCAGTGGAACTCGTAGCTTCCAATCTGACTGGGGAGTGAGCGGAGCTGGCTTGGTCAAAAAAGAGGCTGGGGGAAGGGTCAGGTCTCTTGGAAGCCAACATGGGCTAGGCACAGGCATAAATTACAGCCTTTCTTCCGACTTCCTTCTAATTATGCCTCAAACGTGCAGCGGTTGGATTTCGTTAACCAGCCACCAGATGAACTTAGAAATCATATCGACAGTAGATTAGAGTGGGAGTTTTCAACCTTTTTCCCTGCCATGTATGTTCAAGCGATATATTTGTCTGTCTTTGACACTCTCTGCTTCTGGCCACATGTACTCAACAGCTGACCGAGCTCATATGGTTTTTCCTAGTCTCAGGTATACGGTGCTTAAACCTTTTTTCAACAAAGATGCAAAAACATTTTTAATGGCAATAAAACAGATGAAAATATGGCTTCATATTCTGTAACCCTACATCTTTAATTTCCAAAAAGAAAAGTTAAATATGTCTCCTGCGTCATTGTTTAATTTTCCCATTCAGTTACGATTTGTGAAAAGAAGCAGAAGAATAATTAGAACAATACAGTTGGCATTTGTATAAGAGGAAACTTTCTTTGAGGACAAGTCTCATTTATCTTTGAATCCTGGTACCCACAGACTTTATGCTTGGTACATAGCAGATGACCAATGAATTTGTCAAACTGAGTTACATGTTTTTAAGTGTAATTAATTGCCAGAAGCTAGTATAGTCCTTCTTAAAATGGAAAGATATTTTCTTTCCATTGTTGATGAAAAGGCTGCATTCACTTAGGCAAAAGCACAATGGAGAATTTAGTTCTTTTTTCTCTTGATCTAAATGAATGTGATACCATCCATGTTTTCCCCTCTTCAGCCTGAAGTCTGCACTTTGATTTTCCAGTGTCCACCCGAGGTGTACACAGAGTTTCACAAGGGGGTCTTTTGTTGTTGTCGTTCAGTTGCTAAGTCATGTCTGACTCTCTGCGACCCCGTGGATTGCAGCACGCCAGGCTCCTCTGCCCTCCAATGGCTTCTGTAGTTCGCTCAAACTCACGTCCATTGGGTCGGTGATACTGTCAAACAATCTCATCCCCTGCTGCCCCTTTCTTTGCCTTCAGTCTTTCCCAGCATAGGCGTTTTCCAATGAGTCTGCATTTTGCATCAGGTGGCTGAAGTATTGGAGCTTCAGCTTCAGCATCAGTCCTTCCAGTGAGTATTCAGGGTTGATTTCCTTTAAACTGGTTTGATCTCCTCACTGTCCAAGGGCATCTCAAGAGTCTTCTCCAGCACCACAATCCTGAAGCATCAATTGTTTGGCACTCTGCCTTCCTGATGGTCCACCTCTCAGAACCGTACATGACTATTGGAAAAACCATAGCTTTGGCTATACAGACCTTTGTCGGCAAAGTGATGTCTCTGCTTTTTAATATGCTGTCCAGGTTTTTCATAGCTTTCCTTTTTTTTCCTTTTTTCCTTTTACTTTTTTTGCTCCTTTTTTCAAGGAGCAAGTGTCTTTTAATTTCATGGATGCAGTCACCGTCCATAGGAATTTTAGAGCCCAAGAACCTCTTTCTAAATATCTGGATTTTGTGTAGGTGGTATAGTCAGGTAATCTGCTTTTTTAAACTTTTAGTTTATAAAGCAGTTTCTGGCTTGAAACAAAATCGAGAGGCAGGTATAGCGTTTTCCCATGTATCCTTCAGCTTCACATATGAGCAGCTTCCCCTTCATCCATATCCTTGCCACAATGGTCCATGTGTTATACCCGATGAGTCTGCATTGACACAGCACAGTCAAAACCCGGATTTACCTAGAGTTCATTCTTGTTCTTGTATCCCCCCTGGGTTTGGACAGATGTGTAGTAACAGATATCCATCATTATAATGTCACAGAGTGTTCCACTGACCTCAGCATTCTCTGTGCTTTCCCTGTGTCTACCCCAGCTACGGTCTATAAGGCCCTGGGAGAGTTCAGACAGGTGGACCAGCTTCAAAAAGGAGTCCCTTTTGCCCCACAACTATAACATAGTAAGTAGGATTAAGGAAAACAGTAAAGAATTTTCAAAATGGGAGTCCTCAGAGCCATTGAAAAAGGAAATGGCAACCCCCTCCAGTATTCCTGCCTGGAGAATCCCACGGACAGAGGAGCATGGCGGGCTATAGTCCACGGGGTTACAAAGAGTCGGACACGACCCAAGTGACTTAGCACACGCTGACTTAAGAGCACTTCATCCTTTCATCAGTTAATCCCGTCCACCAATCTTAGATTTTTGACAATTACTTTAGCAATTTTGCTTTCTAGAGAGTAAAGACAGGTTGGAAGTCTCTTCTTCTACTAACTACTTTGACAAGCACTTAACCTTCCTCCCCATTTTCCTAATCTATCTACTGCTTTAGAGTTTTGCTTCGTACGTCAAATCATGGCAAAAGTTTCAGTCACACATTAACTTTGAAATTTGGTGGCTACAGCATTATAATCATCATCGGCAGGTTGGAGCTCCACCTACTCATTAGCTTGGTCCACAGGGTGGTTCAGGGGTAAAGAGCTCACCTGCAGTGCAGGAGATGTGGGCTCAATCCCCAGGCTGGGAAGATTCCTGGGAAACGGAAATGACCACCCACTTCAGTATCCTAGCCTGGGAAATCCCGGGGACAGAGGAGCCTGGTGGGCTACAGTCCATAGAGTTGCAAAGAGTTGGATGTGACTGTGTAACTAACCAGCAACAAGGAAAGGCTATTAAAGATGGAGCATCACCCCCTTCCCGCCTCCTTTCATCCCTTCAGAAGTCCTGCCCTGATGGGTGATCCCCCTGTTGGTTCCTGTCATCACAAGCTGTCCATCATCGGCTCCTGCTGCTCCTGCAGAAACGCAGGGCGCACACTGGCAGTTCTGCTAACAGAAGCTGTTAACAAAGATCCCATGACCCTGCGCTCTTTAAAGGTGTTTTAAATTCCATTCTTTGATGCCCTTTGCCCTTTGATGGGATAATATCAGCCCCTGATCTGAAACCAATGGGCTAGAATAGAGGAGCCCCTCATGGTGGGATCACCCTGCCTTGGTGGAGATGTGCTTTGAACTCAGAATTTTTTTATTAAAAAAAAAAACATAAAACATAAAAACATCATTCTCTCCACTGACGCTGATTTCCCAAAAAGTGCTGTGTTCCCTGGTTGTCTTTATGACTCGTGAAATGCCTTCCCACTGGCCGTCCCAGCTACAGTCTATAACACCCTGGGAGAGGTTCAGACAGGTGGACCAGCTTCGAGAAGGAGTCCCTTTTATCCTGCTGGACTATAACATATCCACAACTACAACAGAGTAAGTAGGATTAAGGAAAAGAGTAAAGGATTTTCAAAATGGGAGGCCCCAGAACCATTATTGTCTGTCGTCACATTAGCCCTCAATAAGACCACAAAACCAGACAGTAAAAGCTAGGAGCCTGTGGTTCTCTCCTAACCATGGGAGACGAGAAAACAGAGAGGGAGTGGTTATGTTTTCTTTTTCCTCCTTTAGGGAGCTCCCTCCTCGTGAAGTCAGCCTTTCCCTGCTCAGCCCCGCTTGTGACCGCTGCACAGCGGCGCTTCTGTCTTTTCTAGGCACCGTGCGCTTTGTCACGGACACCATACATTCAGCGTGGTTAGACCGTCTTTGCCAATCCCCTCCCACGTTCAAAGAGGCATTTCATGATGGGGTGTGAGTGTGTGTGTGAGAGAGAGAGAGAGAAAGGGAGAGAGAGAGACAGAGACAAGGAGAGAGAGAGACAGAGAGACATAGAAAGAGAGGGAGAGGGAGAAAGACAAGGAGAAGCAGAGAGAGACCGAAACAAAGGTTGACAAGGAGAGAGAGAGAGAAACACAGAAAGAGACAGGGAGAGAGAGACACAGATAGAAAGAGACAGAGAGAGGTGGAGAGAGAGAGATTGTAAAGCAGATGTGGCCCTGATCCCATTTAAGCTCACACCGCGCGGGACTCTCATGCACAAAGGCGCACTCAGTCTCCCAGTCTGATTAGCATCCCCCATCACTGCTTGTGAAAATCAATGGGCAAGGGAGATTCTCACATTATCACCCCCATGGGAAGTAACTTTTGCACAAAGGCAGACCCTCATGTTTGAACCAGGATCCCCCTTCCACTGGCACCGTCTTTAGCCCAGACCTCACACTGTACTGGGTGGACCCAATCCAAGCCTATCCAGACAGACAAAGGATTGTAGAAGTAGAAATGGCCTCAGGCACTTCTTCCAATCACTTCACTTTGCAGATAAAGGAACTGTGACCCAGTGAGAAGCAACCACTTGTTGAAGAATACCCAGCTGATAATAGCAGAACAGCAGAGAAGCCTAGGTCTCCTCATCTACATCTTTCAACAGCTGCTTCTAACGGGTAACCTCAGGCATCCTCCAAAAATTGTTCTGAAGGGGATAAGGGATGCCCTGAATCACTGACATAAGAGTATCGATTTTCCCAGTAGCATCAAATTCCCTGTGATATTTAACTTACCTGCTTTCCAGGGGGTGGCTCAGTGGTAAAGAACCCACCTGCCAATGCAGGAGACACGGGTTCCATCCCTGGGTGGAGAAGATTCCCCTGGAGAAGGGAATGGCAAGCCAGTCCAGTATTCTTGCCTGGAAAATCCCATGAACATAGGAGCTTGGTGGGCTACAGTCCATGGGGTCCCACAGAGTCGGACACGACTGAAGTGGCTGAGCAACAACAGCAAACAATATAACAGCTCCGTTCATGTGCCGAGCAATCCCATTCGGTTGAGACAAAGCCCGGATGTGTGTTCAGTGGTGAGAGAGCTGGAATTCCATGATGGAAGCATCGTTTTCTGGGACCCACGGGGGGTCACCCCTGTGCTTTGATTCACAACGTGGGTCTACCTAGTTTTCAGTTACTTCTTCTTGTGGGTTGACTGGTTTTCACTGGGGCAACATGGACAAGTGTTCTTTTTTTTAGAAATGAAAAAAAAAAATATGGAGGAGATTACAATGCGAATGAGAAGCAAATGAGAGAAAGATCCAGGCCTCGGCGCAGGCTCCTCTGTGGCTCCCGGGCAATGCCGCTGCCATGCCGGTTGCCTGACACATAATTAGGCTTGATATTGGAAGCCCACGTCTGCAGCTCTCACTTACCACATTTCCTGTATATTACTAAACATTTCAAACCGAGACAGAGAGAAAGCAGGAGAAAGTGATTTCCACTGGCAAAAAGGCTCACATTTCTTCTGTCTTGTAAAACAAAAGAGGAAAAATAATGGTAGATTGCTCCTCTGATGACTTTTTCTTTTTTTTTTAAACCACCACTGCTCCTCTCTCATCCTATTTTAAATAAAACCTGATGATGCAAAAGGCTGTTTGGCTTCTGACTCTGCAGTCCATCAGCTTGCAATGGAAATGTTTTCTTATTTTTATTTTTTTTTTAAATGGCTACATATTAAAAGCAAACCAGCCTTTGCCAGCTTTGGATAAAAGGCTATTTATTTTCAACCAATTTGATAGCTGCAGTTTTCAGTAATTGAATTTTCTGTGGTCAGAAAAGCAGTAATCTTAGAAACCAAATAAATATTTTTTAATAAAATGGAACACTGAGAAACCCTATAATAATGTCAAAAATGTAGCCTCTTATGGATGGATAAATATTTTAAGAAATTTACATTTCACCCAAAGCTTTATGCTTCTAGCTTCCCTGGAGAGTTTGAAGAGCGTAACATTTTGCTTTAGGAATGGAACAACGTGGGGCTTGCATGAAATATACACGCCCCGTAGAAACCTTTCTGGTTGTTAGGCTTTCATAAGCTGGTAGCTTTATCAGTGTTTCTAGCAAACAGTCTGTACCAGGGTTTCTCTTTCTTGACATTGCTGATATTCGGAGCTAGATGACTTTGTTGTTGGGAGGTGGGGAGCTGCCCTGTGCACCTAGGATGTTTACAGCATCTCTGGTCCCCACTCCTAGCAGCATCTTCGCCCATGTCCCCACCCGGTTACGGCAACTAAAAATGTGTCCAGACATTGAGAGTCGTGTCCTGGTCTAGGGTGCAAAATCAACGACACTCGGTACATACTTGAGTGACTCTTGTAAGCATCTGGAACCTTGACTGCTCTCACTAGTTTATCATTTAACAGCTTATGTTGTTTTGATTTATAAAGAACACCTATAAAGAATTGTGTGGTTCAAGAAAGCATTTTAATAGATTACAAATGTGAGTTGATAAAGAGAAGGAGTAGTTCAGACTTAGCTCAGAGGGATAGTTCTATGTGCTGGTATAATACTGCTTTTCCTGAATGTTGGAAGCATTCAGCTTCTAATTTTGACTCCTCCATAACTTCTGCCACAGAACGTAGGCAGTTACGGGCTCTAGATAATTATCATTTCTCTGGTTGTTTTGTTTTTTCCTACTTGAGACTACAAATAATAGCTATGTTGAAATTTTTCACTGCATGCATTATATCGTATTGAATGACCAGTGAGATTCAGTGCTGACATGTAAACTGAATCATGTCTTGCAAATGTGACTGTGAAAACACAAAACTAAGGAAATTCTGGCGTCAGATTTCTTCATCTCCCGGTTCGTACTCAGGATTCTTCCTGAACCACTAAGTGCAGATTTTGTAATCTGTTCTTTAAAATAGTTGATGGGAAGAAGGAAAGCAGATCATTATGGGGTTGACAATGGAAGAGAAGGTCAGAGAGAAATAGATGGCATACAGCTTTTTTTTTCCTCCCATCTGTCTGCTGAATACAACTGGGCTGAACTTTGTAAATTCCTTAATAATACATTCTTGTGGTTCCACGTTGTGACTGAAATGTCACATGAGCAGAAGTCAGAGATCATGATACTAAATTATTAGCCCTGGTTCATGAAGAAAGTTAGAAATTCCTGTAGAAACATATCACAAGACTGAAGGGTACCGCAGAAACCGCTAGATAGGCCTCTTTCTGATATGAAAGCAGGCTGTAGTGATTCCCAGCTGCTTCCCAATGTAGTAGGAATGATGCTGAGAAGGATGAAGACCTCAAAACTCAAAACCAAAACCAAACAACAGTGCCCAGCACTGGCCAAGGTGTGGAGTAGACTGCAGCGATCAGTTCCAGTTACCTTTCATTATCCATCCCTGCACGTTTAGGCAGATATGAGGCCAGCTCCAACAATGGCCTACCTTGGTGAGTGTGTTTTTAATCTTTACTGGCATAAAACCTGCAGCATTAATTTAAAATTCAGTGAATACATAAGCATGTCATAGACCTAATTTCACGTCACAATTTTAAAAGTATAGATTTCCCCCCAAAGAGTTGCTTCCGTGGTGTTTTTTTGGAAACTTCCCCGAGGGAGTGGTCATGGTTTTGGAATAATTCCTAACATGTACATTTGGTGTGAGGAGGGCAGGGAACAGACTCGTTTGGAGGAGTGGATCCAGGCCTGTCCTTTGCCCTGGAAATTTCTTTCATCCTCCTGCGAATGCATTTGTTTTCACCGATTCGATCCATTATTCAATGAAATTAGTCCCAGTCTCATAATAAGTGCCTGTCCCTCCAGCCTGTCCCTTTCATGCGAGTGAAAACGAAAACCCAGGTGGTTTTCAACATGACACTAGGTGGAAATCAGTTATGAAATTACCTGTTTATTAATGATGTGTGAGGAGACTGACAGGCTAACGGCGGGCACTGGCTGGAGCAGTGCTAATGTAGAAATAACAAGCCTATATTATGTGCAATATGTATTCTATAGAACTGTAACTCTCAGTCCCCGGGGACGCCATTGAAATCCAGATGTTTTATCTCAAGTTTTTAATCCCAGAGAGTGAAGATTTTAAAGCGAAATCAAGCACAGTCCACATTGCTGTTGGGCCATACTTCCTCACTAGGGAGCCCACATGAGCAAACATGTAGGACCAGATGTGCAGAGGATTAGTGTCGTATCAGTTAATTAGCCAGACAGCGAAAAAAAGTCTCTCTGCAATTGCAAGAGTGGATGTGAGACACCCCACTAAGATGCGTGTCGGAGGCTGCTCTACTGATGAGTGCCAAAGATGCTTTCAAAGTTTGGTAGTTACACAGGCGGATAAGAGCTGGTCTAAACTGGGGAGAAATGAGTCATTTTTATTTAAAATAAGGCATTTTTATAGGAAGTTTTTGCATTTTTATCTAATAGTGATCTGGCCACAACACCATAAATAATACATTGAATAGATCCATACAAGCCACTTTTTTTTTTTCAAAGCAGGCAAAATTTTCTGTTAAGTTGTTATTAGTCCCAGGTAAAGTAAACCAATGACCCTCACAACTTGGGTGCGGAGAGGATTTTTTTTTTTTTTTATTCTTTTTCCCTTTGTGTATTTTACAAAAGCAACTCATGGAGCAGATGGAGTGGAGGAATAGCAATGATCTGACAGTTCTGTATTCTTGAAAATTCTGTTGTTGTTCAGTTGCTCAGTCGTGTCCGACTTCTTGTGACCCCGTGGACTGCAGCATGCCAGGCTTCCCCATCCTTCACCATCTCGAGTTCACTCAAACTCATTCCATTGAGTCAGTGATGCCATCCAACCATCTCATCTGCTGCTGCCCCCTTCTCCTCCATCTTTCCCAGTGTCAGGGTCTTTTCCAATGTCTTGGCTCCTTGCATCAGGTGGCCAAAGTATTGGAGCTTATTGCAAATCAATGCCACTACAGAATAGGCAACCAGATAATTTATAATAATTTTAAATATGAAATGTCTCAACAACTGCATTTGTACAGATGAGCGTGTTGCCTGCTGCCCCATTTTCATAGGAATTTGTTACCTCCAGAGTCACCTCTCATCTTGGAGGCCAGTCCAAGCGGAGTGTATGTAACAGTCAGCAACTTCAGAGTCTGAATGTGGAAAGTAACCTGAAGTCACAGATGTCGGTAAGTCAGATAGCTTCTGGATGCTAAGAATCCACAGCCTAATATAAAACGGCGAGAGAATCCAGGACACAAGTGTGCTTTTACAAAAGAGAGAAAAAATATGACCTTTTTTTGATTCAGACTTCAAATTGTACCTTGGCAACTTCCCTGCACTTAAGACATCTTCTGCATTGCCCAGAACTGGGTGCCGAGTGCCTAACTGGTAGGTGGGTGAGGCCGGGGAGATTTAGCCAGGGTAGGCAGTCTGTCTGGTAGTGATCAAGGAAGCAAGTTGGGTTTTATGGTAGAAAAATCAGGCAGTGAAGCCACCCAGTACTGATTACCCGGCATCTCGTTTCTAAAGAGGTGACAAGGTGGCGGAGGAAGCTTCCGACTCCAGCTCCGTGTGGCCCTCTCTGTTTCCCCGTATGTCCCATTGGGCTTTTGATGTCCTGTGTGTGTGTGTGTGAGCTGAGTTTCTCTGCCACCCCATGGACTGTAGCCCCTCAGGCTCCTATGTCCATGGAATTACTCAGGCAAAAATACTGAAGTGGGTTGCCATTTCCTTCTCCAGGGGATCTTCCCGACCCAGGGATCAAACTCTCATCTCCTGCATCTCCTTCATTGACGAGCAGATTCTTTATCCCTGAGCTACTAGGGAAGCACTTGAAGTCCTATTTTTGTCCTTTCCTAAACTCTCTCCTCTCCTCCACCCAAGCACTTACCACATTATACTATTTAACCAGTTCCGCCTCTAGCTTGCTGTTTGGTCTTGATTTCTTACAGTTCTACCTTTAAACCAAGTGCCAGGCACTTACTCTAAACTGCGATTCACCTTCCTGTGCATGTGTTCATCTGGTATTTATCACACCTTTCTGAGGCTAGGATAATGCGTATCAATAATTCACACTTTACAGAGAGACATTGAGGGCCAGAGAAGTAAAGCAAGTTGCTTCGGGCTGAAAACAGAGAAGAGCAGAGGGACTTGGACTCGAACCCCTGACCTCAGACCTTGTGCTGCTCATGCTGGCATACTGCTTCGTGAACAGGAAATAAAACGCTTTGGCTACCAGAGAAAGAAGGAAAACGTGCCTTGATTAGACATTGCAGTAAAGACGAAACTATAGCCTTGAAATTTCAAAGCTAAGCTCTTAGAAGGAAGAACATCCTGTTGTAAACAAATATTTTGATGATTGAAGCCAGCTTCTCATCTAGAAAACACTTTTTTAAAATTCAGGCTCAGTTTAATGGGAACCCCAGGACTGAAGATGAGGTGGTTAGATAGCGTCTCCAACTCAATGGACATGAATTAGAGCAAACTCCAGGGGCCTGTGGAGGACAGAGGAGCCTGATGAGCTGCTGCCCGTGGAGTCACAGAGAGTCGGGCCTGACTTAGCAACTGAACAGCAACAGGGCTGCTAAATCCTCAAAAAAGGGAAAATACACAAGGAAACCATGTTTCCAAAGGGGCTCTGGGGACTTGGGATACTTGTTGGAGCCTAAGGGCTGTATAAAATCTGCATGGTTATTTACATAAATTTCTTATAATTTCTGTCACAAGTATACCCGTGCTGTTTTCCTGAATCTTTATTTAATAATGATTATAATACAATTAAGTTTATCTTCACCGCCTTGCTCTTTGGTGCCAAGCAGCCAGAGTCAGCAATACGTTTTTTTTTTTCCTTTTCAATAAAAGCCTCAGAATGGAAATAACATATGAGTGGGTGATGCTCACATCCACAGTAGTTCAAAAGCACTGACTCCCAGTGGAAATGAAATGCGGATGACTGCGAGCAGAATTGAGTTATTCTTTCAGTTACGGTAAGCAGTGGCATCTACTTGTGTCCCCGTAATTTACGAGGATTTGAAATCCCAGGGGATGAGGATTTAACCAGGACACTGTCTTCTTCCATTTGTTGTTCAGTCACACAGTCATGTCTGACTCTTTGCGACCCCATGGACTGCAGCACGCCAGGGTTCCCTGGCCTTCACTGTCTCCCAGAGTTTACTCAAAATCACGTCCGTCCATGGAGTCAGTGATGCCATGCAACCATTTCATCCTCTGTCATCCCCTTATCCTCCTGCCCTCATCCTTTCCCAGGATCAGGGTCTTTTCCAATGAATCAGTTCTTTGCATCAGGTGGCCAGAGTATTGGCGCTTCAGCTTCAGCATTAGTCCTTCCAGTGAATATTCAGGGTTGATTTCCTTTAGGATTGACTGGTTTGATCTCATCAAACCAGATCAAGCCAGTCTTCCCGCATAGTTAGTTTCTGAAGAGATGTTGTTCCTTCCTAGGAGCACCAGACTTAGAAATCCCAAGAGTGGACAAGATGACGAAACTGACTCAGTCCAGGGAGGCTTCTTGGCAGGTTCATGCTTAGAAGCCCCGTGTGAGGATGACTCCAGGCAAAAGCCATAAAATGAGGAGTTCAGGGTCTAGTGTCACCACTAATGAAATGAGACTTCTGGTTACAATGTCTGCTTTTATTAGCTAAAGACTTTGCTGGATTTATGGGATGAATGTTCGCTTGTGTTTTATCTACCACAAGATGCCTGGGTAGAACATGATTCAATTAACCTAATAAAAACAAAAACAACACTGAAAACAACAACCCCCCAAATCCCTAAGAGTTACTTTTAGTTTTTTCAGTTTGTCCTCCCCCATGTAACCTCCCCCTTGGAGATTTCCCATCCTGCTAATGGTGAGCTAACGGTGAGAAAATTGTATCTGTATTCCAGGCTAATATTCATTCATCTCTTTACTGACTGCCCAGATCTCAGCTAAGAGCTTCACAGACATGATTTACTCTCTTTAGTTTCTTGGATTCTTGGCCCCTGACTTTATGTGAAGCAAACCCCAGACCACTTCCTCTTGGACCTGCGCTCTAGTCCATATACATACACTCTGTTCTCATTCCTAAGAAGCAAACATTAACCCCATCTCTGATCCAGTCACTGAAACCAGGAGGATGGAATCCATTCATTAGCTTAGATCAGTCAGGGCCCATCCTTGAAGTTGAGACCAAGATCGGTTCCATCTGGGGCTTCCCTGATAGCTCAGTTGGTAAAGAATCTGCCTGCAATGCAGGAGACCCCCGGTTCAATTCCTGGGTCAGGAAGATCTGCTGGAGAAGGGATAAGTTACCCACTCCAGTATTCTTGGGCTTCCCTGGTGGCTCAGCTGGTAAAGAATCCACCCGCAATGCGGCAGACCTAGGTTCAATCCCTGGGTTGGGAAGATCCCCTGGAGAAGAGAAAGGCTACCCACTCCAGTATTCTGGCCTGGAGAATTCCATGGACTCTATAGAACATGGGGTCGCAAAGAGTCGGACACATCTAAGCAACTTTCACTTTCAGTTCCATCCGAGTAGGATGGACTGAGGATTCCAGGGGTGATGAGGATGATTTTCTAAAAAAAAAAAAAAAAAAACTACATTGCGACAAAGTAAATGGATGCTAAATTTCTGAAGTAACCTGTCCTCTCTGAGCATTTGTGTATTATCACTGGTGGTTTGAGTTCCTCCCTCTCCTTGTAGACTGTGAGCTTTCTCTGATTAGGAGCTGTGTTCTTTCTATTGATATTCACATCCTGTGACACTAGCTGAGGAACTTTAGCAGGATAAGAGTTTACTGAAATATTTATCCACTGGTATTACGAATATCTGCCGCTCCCAATAGGCCCCAGCATGCCTCGACTTCTACCGGACATGCCTCTGTGTCTTAGCTTTTTGACTTGTTTATGGTTATCTTCCTCTCTTTTCCCCATCCGAGATGATTCTTGGTGTGTCTTTCTACCACGAAATTCTCAAGTGAGGAAAACAACTCGTAACCAAGAGTGCCTGACCTGGAAACTTTTAAGCATGCCTCCGTCAGCAAAGGCTATGCTGAAGAGCAGCAGCTTACAGCTGAAAAAGGCCCGCGGGGGGTGGGCTGGGGAGGGGTGGATGAGAGATTTCTGCCAAACCAGCCATTCACGTGTGCGGTGAAGACAGTGTCGGCGGCCTAACAGCCCATCAAAAATGTCCAGAGTCCAATCAGAAAATATTTGATTTGAGTTCCGAAGACTCAAACGCAGCTGGTTGGGATTTCCTTGTCTGCGTTTTCTCCATCCCAGTTGCTACCGAAAACAATTTGCAATTCATTTGAGGATTCTTTACATATGCCCTGAAGTATATGTGGCATTTAATTGAAAAACCACCAAATAAAGACTTCCGGGTGTGAAAGGACCCCCCTCCGCCTGTGGTACCTGCATGGAGCGTTCTGCCTCCAAGGCTTTGCCCTAAGTGGATATCGATACATAAAGATCCCCAGTATTGAAAAATGACCCCTTCCACAATTCCTCAGGAAGAACTACAGGCCTCTGCTGGCCCCACGAGGAGGAGTTCCCACCCGAATATTGTCTCCACTAAACTACCAGTGGGCAGACACACTCACTTCTAAAATGAGAGATCTGACTCTTTTGGAAGATCAGAGTTTAGTTGAAGATCAGAAAGAAGAAAAAGAAGGAGGTAGAGGAAGGAAGGGAGGGAAGGAGAATGGAAGGAGGAAAAATTCTCTGATGCTCTAAAATCATCTTGTATCTATCAAGTCACATCGGATGGGAAGGGATGTCTCAACAATATATTGAAAAGATACTCTAAATATTTAACTCTTCATCCTGACACCTGTATTAGGAGCCTCCCCAACCCCCGTCCTATGTCCACCACTGCCAAAAAAATTTAAAAGGGAGAAGAAAAAAAAAACACATTTTTCTTCCAAAAGCTACTGGATGGGTGACTCTGAGGGACAACCCCCCTCTCCCCAGCTTTGACTCTTCGTTTACAGGAGCACTTTTGCCATTGAAGCCACTGAGATAGATTACAGTGTATAAGATAACAAACTGCACCCCCTCCCCCAGTGTAGGGCTTACTTTTCAGTTTCTTCTTATGGACAAAAACTGTCTGTATCATGGAAGGGGAAGGGGGGAAGGTTGGGAGACGAGGCTGGAAAAAACTAGCAAATGGGAAAAAAAAAAAAAAATTGGAGAGCCAGCCTGGCACCAAAAATATAATTTAGTGTGCAGGTATTTGATTTGATAGAAAACCTGCATTGATTTTAAAAAAATAGGTTCTTGACAAGGTCGTAATTCATTGAGAGAGGCCAAGCCCGCAGCTTAAGTTTGACGTCCCCCTCCAACCCAAACCATAACTGGTTTTAGGTGATCCCCTGTGAGGGTAGCATGTTGCAGCTGGCAAAAAAATAAACACTCCTGAGCCCTGTGCTAACAGAATTTTTTTCTCCTTTTTTTTTTTTTTTTTTGATTTATGCCACGAGCTAAGGAAAACAGTTACATATTTGTGAGTCTCAGTTTTGTTTGGCCTTTGCAAGCTTGCTGGATTGGTGTCTTGCTGAGAGAGAAGGGACCCTGTAAAAGGCAGCAACAGGGCCTGCGGGTAGCTGGGGAAAGGCAGGGGGCAGGGAGGTGGGTGGAAGGGAAGGGTGCCCAGAGAGACACAAGTAGCTGAAAGGTTTGATGTGCCAGGCGTTCCTCCAGGCACAGTCCCCTCCCTTTCTCTCTGCCTCTGGGTCATTTGAGAATCTCAACTCAAAGGCAGATGCCTTCAGGGCTGAAGATTCGTGAATGATTGTTGTTGTTTAGTGGCTAAGACATGTCCAGCTCTTTGTGACTCTATGGACTCTAGACCGCCAGGCTCCTCTGTCCATGGGATTCTCCAAGCAAGAATACTGGAGTGGATTGCCATTTCGTCCTCCAGTGGATCTTCCCAAACCCAGGGATGGAACCCACATCTCCTGCATTGGCAGGCAGGTTCTTTACCACTGAGCCAGCAGGGAAGTCCTGTGAATAATTAGCTGCCCTTGCTTCCCTATGCATCAGCATCCTTTTTTTCTAAAGCTTGATAGACTGATAGTTTCCTCTTTCATTCTTGGCTGACTGTCAGAGTCCATTCAAGTTTGACAGACGCAGGTGGGGGCCAGTCAGGAAGGTGCATGCTGTGCCTTTTCTTCGGAGTTGCCTTTGTAGGTCAGACTCTTTCAGGCCAAGGAAAGCAGCTGGGCCAGGACAGGCCATGTCCCATCAGTGTCCTTCCCTGCCCAAAATACGGCATGCTTGGTCCTCATTTTGCAGAGAATGAGCTTGCAGGGAGTCTGCAGGCTCCACAGGGTTGAATATCTTAAGGTGACCCAGCTCCTCAGAGAAGCTGAGTTGTTGTTGTTCCAGTTGTCATGTTCAGTGGGCTTTGCACCCTACCCCATGCCCTCCCCTCATTTAAAGAATTCAAAGAGTTAATGCATGTAATGAGGTATCTTGGATCAGATCCTGGGACAGAAAGAGCCCACAAATGGAAAAACTGGTGAAATCCAAGTCAAGTCTGAGTTTAATTAATAGTAACGTACCAGCGTTCGTTTCTTCATTTTGACAAATTTCACAGTAACGTAAGATGATGACCATACAGAAAACTGGGCAGGATAGCTCTGTGTTATATTTTCAGCTCTTCTATGAATCCCAAATTATGCCAAAATTAAAAACAAAACACACACACACAAACTACTTTCTAAAAGAAACAGCTTCAGGAAAACCAAGGCTTTCTGCTGCTTTCACCTCAGTTCCTACTGGAGTGTGTCCCCTAGACGGGCGACACTAGGGTTGTGCGACCTGCTGCTTCCACCAGCAGCTGGAGCGTCTCGCTTGTCCCCAGTGTAAACTGGGGGGTCAAAACGCGGGAGGGGGCTTCTCACAGTGCAGACAGGCCCTTCATGGGGCCGTGGAGAGAGGCACCACTCGCCTCCCCAGCTTCATCCTTTTCATCTTTAGAGAAGAAAACTCGCATTGTATAAGAAAATCCAAATTTACCCATGGGGAAATTAAGAACTTGCTTGCATGTCTTCATTTCTTACATGCCAGAAGATTAGCAATCATTAGCCATGCGTGCCTAGTCGCTAAGTCATGTCCGTGTCTGACTCTTTTGCGACCACATGGACTATAGCCCACCAGGCTCCTCTGTCTGTGGGATTTCCCAGGCAGGAATACTGGAGTGGGTTGTTATTTTCTTCTCCAGGGGATCGTCTCAACTCAGGCCTCGAACTCGCATCTCTAGTGTCTCCTGCACTGGCAAGCGGATTCTTTACCATGGAGCCACCTGGGAAGCCCCCATTAGAACAAATCCTATTTCAGCCCCAATATTTCTTAAAAAAAAACCCAAACAAACAAATAAGACAGTTCCCCAGGCACAGGCAGCTGCACTCCACAGAGCCAACTGCAGTCATGGCTCACCAGCCGTCTACGTGCCAGGACCTCCAAATTACTTACATTATGACATCATTCTGCTTTGTGCATGTACTTGTCACATTGCATAAACATACCCTCTCTAGCTGCTTCTTTAATCTGTTCTATCCACAGAGTGTATCACTGAAAAAAAAAAAATGACTTCACATAAGACAAATTATTCCATAACAGTGCACAGAATCATTTGAATCACATTCAGTCTCCATGACAATACGAAAATATAAATGTCTGGTGTACAAAAAAGAAAAAAAAATGTGTCATGGTGGCATAAAAAAAAAATGAAGTTAATTCAATATTTCAACCAGGCTTTTTTTTTTTAAACCACTTTGTTATCATAAGTGCATGATGCAACTGTACTGCCTTTTAAAATACACACACAGACAGAGAAATGGATATTTTTTCCATCCTATTTGTCTCCTTTTCAGACACAACCACTGATTCACCAGGCACTGGCAGCAGCAGCAACAACTCAGGCGCCTGCGAACTTGAGGATAATAAAATTCTAGTAGAACAGTGTGTTGAGTGTTTACTTTGGCTGCTCCATCCTCTCAAATCCCCGTTTTCAACTAATATTTTAAAACGTGGAGAGACATTAAAATGGAGATAAATTCAAGGCTCTTTCTGAAGGCGAGCGTCTCCTATGCTGTGGATTCTGCATTTGCGCCCTCTGCTACATTCGAATTCCCCTCATTATGATAATCATGATGACATGAAAATTCAAGTCCCTGCCTGCCTTTTGGCAACGGGCAATCTTCCTCCAACATTTTGGCCACCTGATTCGAAGAAATGACTCATTGGAAAAGACCCTGATGCTGGGAAAGACTGAGGGCAGGAACAGAAGGGGGCGGCAGAGGATGAGATGCTTAGATGGCGTCACCAACTCAACGGCCATGAGTTTGAGCAAACTTCAGGAGACAGTGAAGGACAGGGAGGCCTGGCATGCTACAGTCCTTGGGGTCGCAAAGAGTCGGACACAACTTGCCCACTGAACGACAACAGCAGTCTTACTTTTAAGTAAAGGAGAAACTGGGGGTCAGGTATGCTTTTATAACTACTCCTGTCCCCTCCCTGACCTTTGTTATTGGGTCCTACAGAATAAATGGGATTAATTGGAGTTTATCACTGCTGCTTCATAGAATGTCATAATGAGTTCTCAAGTCCAGTGGTGAGCTGGACTCAGAGGTGGAGACGAAAAGATTTCAGCTGTTCCCAGAATTGAGAAATGGTTATACACGACAGGTGTTGAGTCATAAAGAATGGGTCATGCTTGTGAAATGAGAGGAGAACAGGGTGCTGAGGCAGAGCGGGTGCTGGGAGGTTTTCAGGTAGAGCCGAACATAAGTGCAGAAGGTTAGGTAATATGTTGTTAGGATAGAAAACATCTTCACTGTCCAAAGTGGATCCCTTTAGAGAGCGAAGGCAAATATCAAATGCAAAGGCGAAGTTGATAAAAAATCAGGCCACCTGGGAAACGTGTCCGCTGAAAGGACCTGGGATTTGATTTGCACTGTAATGGGAAATCATGGCCGGGTGTTCTGCTAGTTTCAAAGATTATGCTGCATATGTGGGCGTGCTCAGTCGTGTCTGACTCACTGCAACCCCGTGGACTGTAGCCCACCAGGCTCCTCTGTCCATGGGACTTCCCAGGTGTGAGAACTGGAGTGGGTGGCCCTTTCCTCCTCCAATGCTGTATATATCCAGCAGAAATTCATGTATTTATGCAAGAAGTATGTGTGCTAGCATGTACATAGCCACACCATTGGTAATAGTCCCAAGTTGAAAGCTACCAAAATCCTTTTGAAGAGTGAAACGGTAAACCTACCATGTCAGGGACATTTGTCCAATGAAATATCACACAGCAGTGAGACTGAGCAGATGATGACTATTAGCAAGAATGCGGGTTAATCTCAAAACTGTGATGTTTAAGCAAAACAAATCCGGTCAGAAAAATACTTACTGAATACTTCTATTTTCATGTTTTGGAATTGCAACTCCATGTTTATAAAGTATAAACAACACACAAAATCTTCTATGATCTTTCAGGTCAAGAAAAGTCAGTATATTTAGTGAAGATGATAACTGGGGTCTTACTAATATGCTAACTTTTGATCCAGGTGTTAGTTACGTGGATGAGGTTACTTATGTGGGTGAGGTTAGTTTGTGAAAATTCTGAGCTGTTTGCCTGTGATGTATGAGCTGCTCTCTAAGCTGTACAAAGACAGGCAAGCTATGCCTCCTACCATATAGAGAACAGGGTGAAGGGGGTTAAGAGTTAGGTGGTTCTGGTTTTTACTCATTTATTTTGACTTCTTTCTGGGTGATATGCTTGATGTACAAGATACAGTTTATGCTGTGGCATGGTTTCTCAACCAGGCACTGTTGTGCTGAGTAATTCCTTGTTGGTGACTTGATGGGGGCTGCTGTGCATTGTGGGATATTCCGAAGCATCTCTGGCATCCATGCTAGAGGCCAGTAGTCACCACATCTCCAGGCCTAATGGTCAAGTATGTTGCCCTATATCACCAGATGTTCCTTGGGGAGTAAATTCTCCCTTAGCTCAGAGCCACTTAACTGAGGTGACAACAATCTTTGACACTTATCGAGTGCTTACTTCAATAAGGGGTTATGTTTTAGAATTGCAATTCCAAGTTTATAAAGTATAAACAACACAAAAAATTTTCTATGATCTTTCAGGTCAAGAAAAGTCAGTATATTTAGTGAAGATGATAACTGGGGTTATCCGAGGTAAGGGGTTAACTTGGACTTCCCAGGTGAAGCTAGTGGTAAAGAATCCACCTACCAATGCAGGAGACACAAGAGACACAGGTTCAATCCCTGAGTTGGGAAGATCCCATGGACAAATAAATCACAACCCATTCCAGTATTCTTGCCTGGAAAATCCCATGGGCAGGGGAGCCTGGCGGGCTACAGTCTGTGGGGTCGCAAAGAGTAGGTTGTGACTGAGCACACACACACACCCACCCACACAAGGGGTGTATAATTATGAACTCATTTATTCTACCAGCATCCCTAAGAAGATGCTGTAATTTTCCCTTTTTTCCAGCAGAGGAAACAGGTTAGACACTCTAGGCATCTTTCCCAAGGCATCATAACTAGCTAACAGGTGACCACACTGGGATTTATGCCCAGACAGTCCAGCTTTAGAGTGTGTGCTCTGGGCCACCCTGTCTGTTGGCCTCTTGATGCTACACCTAACACATGATTGACGCTGCACAGATCCTGCTCCGATCGACAGGAAGCTGCCAGGATCTTACCATTCCTATAGTGATGCGTCTTCAGGCCTTTCCATTCTTTAAAGTTACACAAAGTTAAGATTCATATTTTTCAAAAAGTACTACAAGACTCAAGCTTTAATAACCAAAGTAACAGTGTGACTCATGAGTTACACCTTCATAAAACTTCAAGAGCTCACAGAGACCAATGTGATTATGGGACAAATTATTTCATTTATTTAAACAGAGGGGAAATATACTTATATTTTACAATTGCCTTGAGTTATATATAAAACTAGCTTCTGGCCCTTTAATTACAGACAAAGGCAGAACCGCTGGGAGAAACTCATGCATAAGTGCCATCCACACCTGGAAAGGCATTTCTGTAGGCTCCAGATTCAGTGGAAAGTTCCCTCGTTTGAAGCCCATTCCATTCCCTCCCCAACATGTGCTTCTTTAAGAAGTATTTTTCTCTGTTGCCAACTAAATATGATCATCATGAATTCAAGAGAATCAGATATCAAAAAAGTTGCATTAAATAAGAATATAAGCAGAATCGCGCTATGCTCAGTCTCCAACGGAGAAGGCAATGGCACCCCACTCCAGTACTCTTGCCTGGAAAATCCCATGGGTAGAGGAGCCTGTTAGGCTGTAGTCCATGGGGTCGCAAAGAGTCAGACACGACTGAGCGACTTCGCTTTCACTTTTCACTTTCATGCATTGGAGAAGGCAATGGCAACCCACTCCAGTGTTCTTGTCTGGAGAATCCCAGGGATGGGGGAGCCTGGTGAGCTGCCGTCTATAGGGTCGCACAGAGTCGGACACAACTGAAGTGACTTAGCAGTAGCAGTAGCAGTCTCTAAGTCATGTCCAACTCTTTGCGACCCCATGGACTGTAGCCCGCCAGGCTCCTCTTTCCATGGGATTTCCCAGGCAAGAATACTGCAGTGGGTTGCCATTTCCTTCTCTGGGGGATCTTCCCGACCCAGAGGTCAAACCTTTGTCTCCTGCATTGGCAGGCCAATTCTTTACCATTGAGCCACCAGGGGAGCTCATGAGTAGAATAACCAAGAACTAATATTGCTTCATTCTTATATTTGTCACAGACTTACTTCATCTGGGGAAATCTGGTCACGCTCCCGCTTACCAGGCCTCAGTGGCCATCCTGAGAGCCCCCAGGTCAGGAGAGCTGCTCTTCTGCCTCGGCTGTAGTTTTCTTTGGTGCTGTCTTCTCTGGGCAGGTGAGTTTCACTTGAAATGTTGAAAAGTTAGTTGTTTTTGAATTGAAATGTATACTCAAATAGAAATGCTGCTATGAATTCTCTTTAGATTCTCAGGCCACCCAAAGCCACAAAAGAAAAGAGCAGAAGAAGGAAACGCCGTGAAACATGGGCGTGATCGTAAGCACACGTGTCTGTCGGTGTCCCATGCAAAGACACACGTGTAGGCACGCATGCGTAGTTATGTATCCTTACTTTTGTTAGATCCTGTACAGAATTTTGAAAGCTGCAAGTCTGGAAAATTATGTTTTAAAGCGTTTATTTGTGCAGTTTTTAAAGTTGATAGCATTCTTTTTTATTTTTAAAAAATTTTTTATTGAGAAATAATTGACAAATATCACTGTATATATTTACAGTGTACAGGGTGATACTCTGATGCACATTGTGGAAAGATTACAAAGATCAAAATAATTAATATGTCCATCACCTTACATAGTTCTTTTTTTTTTTTTTTGCATTTTTTGTTGGTATTCTTTTATTTGTAGAAGTTTAAATTCATCATTGAGGAAATATACACCTTGGTGTTTATAAAAGATGCTATAAAGACATTTTTGAATAAGTCCTGATAAAGCCATAGTTATGCTCAGAGGGAGAGACTGGAAGCAACTCGAAGTTAAACTTTCTCTGATACTATAAAGTTCGTCTTTTTTGGAGGAGAACTTAAAACTCTGTGGGCAGGTCATTTTAGGAACTTCTGTTTCTTTCCCGGAGAAGAGGCAAGGTGGAGGGTGTCTCCTTTTGAGGTGGACCTTTTGACAGGGCTCTGGTTCAAAAGAGCAGCTGTCAAAGCGGGGGCCTCAGAGCAGCATCTTTACATCATCTGGAAACTTGTTAGAATCTCAGGATCTTGGGCCTCAGTCCAGCATTTTCAGATGTCCAAGGATGAGCACGCACAGTGGATTTTCAGAAGACCTGCACAGAGGATCTTCTGTGTGCTAGAGAGTGGCCTATGGAGTCCAGCAACTGTCTTAGCTAGGATCATGTTAAGATTTTTTTTTTCTTTTGATTTTACTTTGTTTATATGTTTTCCAAGTTCTGATACTTCTTATGCCTTCAGCTCAGTGGGGAGTTAAGGGCTGGGCAAGTGGGTTGGTGGGGGGTTGTCCATGATTGAAAAAAGAGGTGCTTTTAGTGAACATTGTTGGTTCTGTTGTAACATCCATTTTCACTTTCTAACAGTTCCCAGACTCATCTTTGTTTACTTCTCCTCAACATAGTTAATGCATTCTGGATGAAACAGCCTATCCCAGCTTTAGGGGCGGGGTCTCATTGGCTCAGCCTATCAGGATATATTATTACTTCACCATATCTATTGGTTTAAAGTTGGGTATTATCTTAGTTGGTCTGGGCTTCTATAACAGAATACCATAGACTGGGTGGCTTAAAAAACAACATAAATTAATTTGTCACAGTGCCAGAAGGCAGAAAGTCTGAGATCAAGACAGCAGCATGTGTGATATCTGGTGAGAGCGCACTTTCTGGCTCACTGATAGTCTTCTTGCTGTGTCTTCACATGGCAGAAGTTGAGGGGAGCTCTCCAGGGTGTCTTCTGTAAGGGCACTAATCCCATTCATGAGGGGCCCACCCTCATGACCGCATCACCCCCAAAGGCACCACCTCCAAATACCGTTACAGTGGGGATTAGGTTTCCACATATGAGTTCTGTGGAGACACGTGCATTCATTCTGTAGCAGGCATGTGACTTAAGCCAAGCCATCAGGTCAAATCTTTGCACTGTTCTTTGGAATGCTGGGTCACACACGCTTTTTCCTTTTTAAAAAGAATGAGGAGACATGTGGTATTATTGTTATTGGCTGACTTGCATGACCGCAGTGTCAAGGGGAGTGGGCAGGGAGGAGAGTCAGACTTAGGAGGAATCTGACGCCCTGAGGACAGAGGAAGACAGAAGAAATATGAACTTGATTCTGGTTCATCAGTCCTGAAACCCTCCTCGACATGGACTTCCTGGTATGGAAGCCAATAAATCCCCTTTGCTGTGTTTGAGGTGAATTTCCTGTGACTTGCAGCACGAGGAGTCTTAAGAGATACAGTTTTATTGCAGAGTGGCATTACCATGATCAGGGCCATGCTTGAAATTCTAAGAGGCAACCGAAAAAGCGCACACCAGCCGCCTGACTCCAGGGAGCTGGACGACAGATTTGTGGGCTGCATAAGCATTTCTCAGAGAGATTATCAAGAACTTTCGGGGAGGGCCACTCAGTAAAAGACAAATTCCTGTGCTTGCACAAAAAGAAAATCCAGATTGAAAAAAAAAAAACAAAAAAACATTGAAAGGGTGTGTGATCTTTCAGAACTGGAGATATCTGGAAAAGTTGGGTCATATAATATGTGTGTTACCTTGATTATGGAGTACTTGGCACATGTAAGGGAATGAATCAGGCTTAAATTCATCTCATCCCCCAGATCCCCATGCCCCATTACAGCTTTAGCAACCCTGGAAAAAGGACTGTTAGTGAGATTAACTAGTCCCTGCTGCTGCCGCGGGTCCCACGGCAGTAACCGATACCCATCGTCTCTTTCCTCCATTACCTCCTCTAGGCGTATCTCCCCTTTTCTTGCATTTCTGCTGGTCTGGGGGGCAGCTTGCGTTGTGGGGTGACCCGGAATCTCATCCTCGAAGCTCTGAGCCCGGAGTTTGTTTGTAAGTGTGTCCGTGTGTGCTCAGTCATGTCTGACTCTTTGTGACCCCATGGACTATCGCTCACCAGGCTCCACTGTCCTTGGGATTTTCCAGTCACAAATACTGGAGTGGGTTGCTATTTCCTCTTCTCCAGGGGATCTTCCTGACCCAGGGATTGAACCCACATCTCCTGCATTGACAGGCAGATTCTTTACCACTGTGCCACCAGGGAAGCCCCTTGTTTGTAGACGCGTCACCATTTATAGTTAAAACTAGACATGAGAATACCATGAGAGGTCCAGTGGTAAATATATTCTTCCCGGACTGTGTCTCATAGCAATGGTTCAGTCTCCTCCTGGGAATGAGTCTCTGTGCCTGCAGTTTACTGCTGTGAAGATCCCCAAATTATATGTGACAGCTTTAGCTTAACGTTAGTGGAATTTTTACTGGGTTTCCTGCTGAGAATAGCTGCTCTGAAAACCAGGATGTCTAGATCATAGAGCCTGAAGTTGCAGGGGAGGGAGACATGCACCATCCACATGAGTCACCAGGTGTGAGTAGGAATGGATACACCCCTATCTCTGCCTTTGATTCCCAAACCCACGAGGACAGCACCAGCACCGAGCTGGTTCAGGACATGTCCAAAATACACGCTCTCTTTCCAAGATGCCGCCAGATGGCTGGCTGATACACAGGAGGAATTTGATTCAGGCAGGGAGGGTGGACAACAGCCTTGGTCTCTGTCGCTAGCAGGTCGGACATCCACCAGCGGCAACCGTGGTGGAGGCGCCCCTGGATGTTGAGCCTGTGCCTGGCCTCCAGCTCTGCAATCAGAGCAACTCTGTACTCGAGCCTGTTGCTGGAGCACTGGTTGTCTCAGGGCCTCGAGGCTGGCTGGCATCCACCAGCTGGATCATTCCTGTACCCTGGTTCTGTTTTCCCTGCAGTGGACATTGTCTTTGCTCATCGTGAATATGAGCTACAAAGGTCCTCACTTTTTGTGTGTGTCCCCATTCACGCCTCTTCCCCCACACTGCTGTCCCCAGTCCTCCAGGGCCCCCTCCAGTCAGCCAAGACATTTCCCATTGCCCACAAGTCCATGTGTCTTCTGACCTGAGGCTGTTTTTTCCTGTTCATGAAAAGTGGATAACCAGGGGCACTGGCCAAAGTGCTGCCCACTGGGAGGTCTTTCCCTTCACGGCTGTGGGGTCACCTTTAAAGGACATCCATCAGGGCCTCCCCTGAGCAGGGCTGTGGTCCATGGTACTGGCACCTGCATACTCAGCCGATCCTTCTGCTCTTGTTTAGGGCTGTGATTTCATTCACAGAGATCTGTCTTTTTATGAGCTGGGCGATATAGACTGTGAGCTCATTGGTAGATCTGAATCCGTGAGGCACCAGAAGGCCTGAATCGGATGGGTTTCTTCACAGGAGACTTGCTCTCGTTGGTGTCCAGGAGTATTTGCTGAACTGGAGTCACAGCCCATCACGAGTTCCAGATTCACTTTCTTCCTTTCTGTAACTGGTTCCAGGGCAGTGTTCCAGTCCACACTGTTTTGCAGTGTGATGATCCCTCAGAAAACCCTCTTTACCTTGACAGAAGAAGGAATGAATTTGAATTTCTAGAGCATCAATGACCTTTGATAGAAGGGAGATTTTTTTTAAGAACAGAAATCACAGATTCTGATGCTGAAACAGTCACTGATTTCTCTGCCACAGTGTATCGCTAGTCCACACTGTATGCTTTCTGTACATTTTCTCATTTAATCCTAACAAAACTCCCATGAAGTAACTGCTGTTGCCTCCCCTGACTTCAGATGAGAAAATGGGGACACAGAGACTTTACGTAGCTGGCTAAATATCACACAGCTAGAAAATCGTAAACATAAACCCAGGCTTTAATCTCAGACATCCTGACTTCGGAGCCCAGGCCAAGCCACCGTACCACCCCGGTTTCCACAGCATTAGAACCTGAACAGATGTCCTGGGAAAGACACCAGGGCCTTAATACTCTTGACTGAAGGTGATATTATTATGCTATGCATTGAAGCAGGCTACCCTGGTGGCTCAGACAGTAAAGAATCTGTGCGTAATGTGGGATACCTGGGTTTGATCCCTGGGCCAGGAAGTTCTCCTGGAGAAGGGAATGTCTACCCACTCCAGTATTCTTGCCTGGAGAATTCCTTGGACATAGGAGCCTGGCAGGCTACAGTCCTTAGGATCACAATGAGTCGGACACGACTGAGTGACTGACACTTTCACTTTCATGCATTTAGCCTAATATCTGAACTTCTGTAGAGAGTTCACTCTAACCCTGTATCCACTGCTCCTGGCACTTTCCCAGGGGGGTTATTTTGGTATTTGAATTCTGAGGTCATTTTTCAACAGCAAACCTATTATTAATGTGAAGTGTCCTTAACTGTGTCCCGTTTCTATCGTTTATCTTGTATTCTCACTGCAACCCACTTAAAAAGTATGGTATTCATCCATATTTCAAATTTTAAAAATAGCTACAAGGAAAAGAAAGAAACAAAAGCGTGAGGTGAAGAAAACAAACTAATTTAAACATGGCTTCTCAGATGACAAGTTGCTCATACTACATTCAAAAGAATCATTTTGGACATGACATCTCCTCTGAGGAAACAGCATGGAGAACTCTCTTGCCCCATTCTGAAGTCGTCAAGAACTCGGTGCTGGGAAATGCTCTAATCTCTCTCCACTAGGTTGGTATATCAGTTTTAATTGATAGCCTGTGCCAAAAAAGGTTTTTGGCACCGTTTCACCCTCACTCTTTGCCAAGAAACCGCTCCTCAGTGGATAACAATAAAAGGAGGTGGTTTACAATATAAAGTTCAGTATGAAAGGAAAGTTAATAAGAAGTAAAATACAGTGAGTACACTTGGCTGAAGGAGCAGCGTGTCAAGCTACAGGAAGTCTTCTGCAGCGCTTTTATAACGTCTGTGGTCTGGAGTAAAACTGCTCATGAGGTGTCTCCTGCAGGCCCACCTCCCCCTCCACCTCCAACAGGACACGTGCGTTTGCATTTCTTCCCACACGGTTTGATTCCTAGACTGGTGTTTGTATTCTACACTGTGAGCTTTCAACATGGTTTTATAGGACGGATGGACAGCTGGGGGCCAGGTGAATGGAACAACGCAAACAATTGTTAGGCCAGCACGACTTAACAACAAAAAGAAAGCGGCACAGCCACAAGAGTAACCAGGCCGAACCCAGGGCAGATACTCCTCAGCCATACGTACCCTGCCCACAGCAATGCCCCCCAAAAAAGAAAGAATACTCAGCCATACATACCCTGCCCACAGAAATGTCCCCTCAAAAGAGAAAGAATACTCAGCCATACATACCCTGCCCACAGCAACGCCCCCCCAAAAAAGAAACAATACTAAGCCATACGTACCCTGCCCACAGCAATGCCCCCCCAAAAAAGAAACAATACTCCTCAGCTATACATACCCTGCCCACAACGATGCCCCCCAAAAAAGAAAGAATACTCAGCCATACGTACCCTGCCCACAGCAATGCCCCCCCAAAAAAGAAACAATACTCCTCAGCTATACGTACCCTGCCCACAACGATGCCCCCCAAAAAAGAAACAATACTAAGCCATACGTACCCTGCCCACAGCAATGCCCCCCAAAAAGAAAGAATACTCCTCAGCCATACGTACCCTGCCCAGAACAATGCCCCCCCAAAAAAGAAAGAATACTCCCCAGCCATACATACCCTGCCCACAGCAACGCCCCCCAAAAAAGAAAGAATAGACTTTCCCAGAAATCAGTAATTTACAGTGACACGGCTGCCTTCATTAAGCTTACCTGACGTTTGAGTTGGAAAGCTATTGCAGTATAAAAAGTGATGCATCTATACATGAGTGTGTGTATGTGTATATGGAAACTGTCACAAAAGGATCACAAAAAATCTAGAAAATGAAACGGCTGCACTTCCAGAACTGTGCTCGCATTTCCACAACTGAATGGCCCCAATTCATACATGCTTACACGTCACACACACACTCACATGAAATGGAATAAGCCACATACAGAGGACAAATTTATCAGCTACTCAACTCTCTGTTTTAGCAATCCAAGGTGTGACATGAACAACCTTGAGGGGACATTAGATGTCTGACCTGTGGGCCTCTAAGCAAAAGTGGTTTTAAGTTTTTCAGGTACAGACAAATTAGTCTTAAAGGCAGCAGGGGTTTTGTTTTAGAGGTGTCTTTCTTTTTTTTTTCTTTTTGGGTCTTTTATTTCTTCTTAAAGAAATCAGAACAAGCATGACTGAACAAAGAATAAACTTCAAAGTCTTATTCTTTGGTAGGAAGTGATTTCGAACAAAAATCATAAACTTTAGTCAATGAGACCTTTGTTAAAAATGACTCCGAGCGCCTCTTCCCCACCTCTTGTCAAAGCCGTTAAAACTAGAGGAGGTTCCTCTGCAGTACAAAAGAATGCCTCAGTCAGAGGAAGAGTCTTGTCCTGACAGAGCTTCCCTTTGCCCCGAGCACCATCCTGGCACTGAGCTGAGAAGTGATTCCGTAATACATCACCAATAAGGAAATGTGGGGCTGCAGTCTCTCTGCCTTTTCTTTCTTTCCTTCTTTTATTTATTTATCCATCTTAATCTGTACCTTCCTGTCTTCTAATAGAGCTTTGGGGAGTTTCTAAGGCAAGGTATTGTAAGGGACCCATGACAGTTGGAAAGTCAAAACAGATTTACTTAGGACAACTTGCAATCCTCCGGGCCAGCCTACTGTTTCTTCAGCTGTATTTCACAGGAGTAGGAAAGAAATATATTTTTTGGTGGAGGGGGGATAAGGGGGGAAAAGGCATCTTCCATCCTTCTTTCCAACTTTTAGGTCCCAGTTTGAATGCTCCTCCAGCACATCAGCTCAGTCAGAAGAGGACCAGACAAGCAGCAGGAACACTCTATTTTGTGGTGGGATGGCAGGGCTATTTTTGTTGCTTCCAGAGGCAGACTCTCTAGGGCTATATTTGATAGTTAAAAGAAACGGTCCAGACCAGAAAGGTTTGGCGTCAGTCTCTTCATGGGAAGTATAGAAGGGTAAGTGTAAGGAATGTGGGTTACTAGCTACCCATTTAACTAAAATTATAACTTGATAAATACCTTTAATGAATTAATTTGAACCTGTAACCAACATAGTCATCACTTCCCCATATGGTATTTCACCCCCATTCTTCCTTCCATGCAGGTTTTTTTTTTGATTCTGCTGATGCAAATGTTTTGCATTTCACCCTTGACTTGTCAAAACACAGGAAATGATAATTGGCAATTATCAATCTTTTTTTTTCATCTAGATTTTTAGCAATATATTATGTAAGCAGGGAGCATAGAACACAAGTCTTGGTTTTTGTGCTCTGGAGTAAAGACAGTTTCTGATGCTGAGAGTGGGAAGGAGGATGACCTGTGCTGAAGTGGGCACAGTGACTTACCATGGTAGTAACTGAAAAATGAGGAGAAAGCTGACAAGGTGCGGTTTGCCAGTGGGCTGCCCTGGAGGGTTGAATTCTTATACATGAGGGCCATCCCTTTCTCCCTCACACCCACTCAGCTTTAGACAAGTGTACAGATAGGAATCAGACACCTGTAATGCTAGAGGACCACAGGGAGCCCTTTAAGAAAGAATTAGTCCAAACAAGGACAATCCCTTCTGTCTAAGTTACTGCTTCAGGCTTGCAGTTTTCCAAAATGTAATGATGTTGCCCTTGAAAGAGATTTTCTTCAAGAACAAGTCATTACTTTTCTTTTTCCCCATCATTTCATGCCAGGTCTGTTGCTATCGAGTTCTGCTGAGACCATTTCATCAAACGGGAATAAAAAGAACAAATTGTAGACATTAGGAAGGTGACCAGTAGCACTTGGCCTAATCATGTAATACTGAGTGGTACATAGCTACCATCTGTACAAAATCAAGTCTACAACCTCTCTGTCGGCTTCTTTGCCCATCATAGCTTTGAAGAAGGACCAACAGTTTGAGACGTTTGACAAAAGGAAGCTTTCCCTCCATCCCCTGATATCCCAGGAGAAAGCCTTGTCAAATATCTAGTTCAGCTTCTTGTTCAGTTGGTAAGTCATGTCCGACTCTTTGCGACCCCATGGACTGCCACACGCCAGGCTTCCTTGTCTTTCACTATCTCTTGGAATTTGCTCAAATTCGTGTCCATTGAGTCGTTAATGCTATCTAACCATCTCATCCTCTGCCACCCTCTTCTTCTTCTCCTCTCAATCTTTCTCAGCATCAGGGTCTTTTCCAGTGAGTCAGCTCTTCTCACCAGATGGTCAAAATATTGGTGCTTCAGCTTTAGTCACCCTAGATCAGGTTAGAGCTGCCTTAAAATGTCTTTATTTCAGTTACAGAAAGTGGGCAACCATACAGTCTGACTTAAGAAGAATGTGGCCCAATGACATGAGTTCATCTTCCTCCAGTCAAAAGGATTAAGATGTTTCAGATTCTTTATTCGCTTATTAGACCATATGTAGGCCAGGGACAAGGAGATTTATGATGCTTGGTTTTCTTAATCTCCCCTGTTTAGTGAAATACTTAAAAAACACCTAGGCATTTAATCATCATCTATTGACTTTAGTCTCACCGTGTTCTTTGGAAAAGGCTTTAGTTCAAAAATTCTGCCTTAAGCACAGGTCTAGACTGAGTAACATGTTTGGCTGAGAAAATCAGGTTTGCAGGTGGCAATCCTTACCTCTGACATTCAAAGGCCTACTTCGATCTCCGCTCGAAAGTTTTCCAAGCTGTACTGAACAAGCAATAGATAACATGCGTGTTTCAATGCATCAGGTGTTTTTGAAATTGTCAGCCACAAATCGGCAGTTGTGGTGAGTGCTTGCCATCTACCTCTACGAGGATTAAATCACGTGTCCCTGCAGCTGCTTACCTTCAACACCCCTGGAAGGAATTCAAGATACAGAGCAAAAATGAGGTGTTCTGTGCTCTGAGAAAACTGGCAGCACAGGTCTTCATATATTAGTCAGATATTCTTAGGAGATGATATTATGAGCCCAATTCTTATATCTCCTCATATCTAGAAAAGCACTAAAATCTATCATGTTGACAACTGTTTCTCATGACCAGCAGAAGCTTCTTGAGACTAATAGATACCTTTTGGAAAAAATACGTGCTTGATTGCACGTGCTCCCCCCTTTACCAAAATCACATGTATGCAGACGTTCTTCCCCTGCCTCTTTGGAGCCGTCTTTTAGAGCTGTCTGATTTTGCCCCAAATAAAACTTAACTCACAACTCTCATGTTAGGCCCTATTTTTAAGTCAACAAAATGTAATTCAACTCCACAAAAGCCTTTTAATCTGATGTTTTATTATTAAATATCATTTCAGAAGTGTCAGGGGAGTGTAATTTCCTCGATTCTGTCTCATCACAACAAAAATTTGAAGTGATGGACATTAAGCCCCTCAGCATGTCACAGCTCTCGGACAGGCCGTGTTATAGCTCTCCGACAGATCAGCGTTACAGCTCTGTGTTACAGCTCAGTTTTATTTAGAAAACAAAAGGAAAACACATCTTTGAGGCGTGAGGGTATGCCCACCCAAAAGACATGAAGAGAAGAAAGAGAGAGAAAGAGAGATAGAGTGTGTGTGTGCATGGGGGAGAGAGACCCCAAGCGCTTTGGCTCCTCTTTTTATGTTTTGGCCTCCCCTTGGGCCTGCCCCATGTAAATCGGGCCAGCCAGGAGTGCTGTTTTTTCTACCTGAGGTCCTCACTCGGGTCCTCGGACCTTCCTTTGTTCTATTTTCGCGGGCTTTTCCCTTCCGTGACTCTTAGCCACCGCCATTCTGGACTCCTTTTTCCTATTCTACCTACCTAACAAAAAGGATATAGGAAAATTCTGAAAATGTTGTAAAACCTGAAGTGAATTATTTTGTCCCGTAAGAGTCTGTCTTTACTTTTTGTAGATTACTTGTTCATAGAGGTTTTAAAAAATAATAATGTAAACGGGGACTTCCGTGGCAGTCCAATGTTAGGACTCCATGCTCCCAGTGCAGGGGGCAAGGGTTCAATCCCTGGTTGGGGGATTAAGATCCTGCCTGCTAAGCAGCACAGCCAAAAAAAAAAAAAAGTAAACAAGCATGGAAATGCTTTGCACACCCTGGCAATGTGTTCTGTGTCAGTAACAGTACAGTGGCATGACTCTGAAGGTTTGGTAATGAAAACAGATGGAGGAGAAATGTGGCACTTAGTATGTGCTTGCCCAGGGCCTGAAGGACGTCTTTGTTGCCTAAACTCTGTGAGCCCTGGGACAAGGTCCTCAGCTTCCGAATCTTGGTTTCTCCTTCCCGACCCTTTGTTGCAGCAACGATTAGAGGGTACAGTAGATATGAGTCACTTAGCTCAACGTTTGACACACAGTAGGAGAACAATTCTCTGCATCATTCTTTCTCTCTTGCCTGAGCCACTGCTCTACCTTTTATTTCATTTTTTTCAAAAGGCTAAACTTAAGAGTCTTGTTATATATGTGTGCTAGTCACTCAGTCCTGTCCCACTCTTTGTGACCCTGCCAGGCTCTTCTTGTCCATGGGATTTTCCAGGCAAGAATACTGGAGTGGGTCACCATTTCCTTCTCCAGGCGGATCTTCCTTACCCAGCAATCGAACCTGGGTCTCCTGCATTGGCAGGCAGGCTCTTTACCATTGGAGCCACCTCCTGCTACCTAGGATTTAATTACTGTTGGTGTATAACGCCCTAAGCAAATACCCATACTTCTCCTGAATCTGTTTCTGCAGAAGAATTGAGATCAGGATATCAAAAAGATTTAAATACCACCGTGTTCACTGAAGTGCTTTTCACAATAGCTTAGATGTGGGAACCATCTATGTATCCATCCACGGAAGACTGGATAAAGAGACCCAGTGTTCGCGTACAGTGGAATATTATTTAAGCTTAAAAAAGGAAGGGAATCCTGGAATAAGTGACAACATAGATGAAAGTTGAGGACTTGATGCTCAGTGAAGGCAGCCAGTGGCGGGGGAGCACATGCTGCATGATTATACTTGTGTGAAGTCCCAGATGATACTAGTTGTAAAGAGCCCTCCTGCCAATACAGGAGACACAAGAGACCCAGGCTCGATCCCCGGGTCGGGAAGATCCCATGGAGGAGGGAATGGCAACCCACTCCAGTATTCTCACCTGGGAAATCCCATGGACAGAGGAGCCTGGTGGGCTACAATCCATGGGGCCACAAAGAGTGAGACAGGACTGAGGGACTGAGCACAAGTACTCAAATGGAAACATCTCAGTATTTTGTTAAAATGACTTTGTACATAAGTGCAAAATTTTTTTAAAAACTACAAAGGCTCAAAAGTACTTATTTCTTAAAAGTTTCATTTTCATAAGAATTGAGCATTATCTAACAAATTATCTAACTTTACACATGCAGCCATGAAATTAAAAGACGCTTACTCCTTGGAAGGAAAGTTATGACCAACCTAGATAGCATATTCAAAAGCAGAGACATTACTTTGCCAACAAAGGTCCGTCTAGTCAAGGCTATGGTTTTTCCAGTGGTCATATATGGATGCGAGAGTTGGACTGTGAAGAAAACTGAGCGCCGGAGAATTGATGTTTTTGAACTGTGGTGTTGGAGAAGATTCTTGAGAGTCCTGTGGACTGCAAGGAGATCCAACCAGTCCATTCTAAAGGAGATCAGCCCTAGGTGTTCTTTGGAAGGAATGATGCTGAAGCTGAAACTCCAGTACTTTGGCCACCTCATGGGAAGAGTTGACTCATTGGAAAAGACTCTGATGCTGGAAGGGATTGGGGGCAGGAGGAGAAGGGGACGACAGAGGATGAGATGGCTGCATGGTATCACTGACTTGATGGACGTGAGTCTGGGTGAACTCTGGGAGTTGGTGATGGACAGGGAGGCCTGGCGTGCTGCGATTCATGGGGTCGCAAAGAGTCAGACACGAATGAGCAACTGAATTGAACTGAACACATGAATAACTAGACTTCCAGAATTATTAGAGGCTTCCTGAAGGTCAGAGACTGGTGAGTGAGTCAGTAACAAGAAGAGGGTCTTTCCTTTCTGCCACCCAGCCAGAAAGATCCACATGAAAGGGAAAGACATTTGCAGGAGATCAAATTCAGCCTTCCCTCTACAGACAGGGTGGTTAGAATGACTGAAGATCAGATGTTTTCAGCCTGTTTTGGCACCTGTCCATTCTGAAATCAACTGAATACATAATGGGTTTTGCATAACTGGCTCACTTTCTTCTTGCTAATTTCTTCATCTATAGGCCAACAGAATACGACTTAGTATAAAACAGAAACTTCAAGAAGGTTTCTGAATTCAAACTGAAGTCCCAAGCCAGTCTATTTTTTTTTTTTTTTCAGACATAGGCTAATGTTTTCCTTGACCCATTTCCATGTTTACTAGGAGACAACAATGTTACATGTGGTTGCATCAGAAAATATGGGAAGAGTTCTAGAAACTGACCCTGCAACATGACTTCAGAAGACTCTGCTTTGTCACCAGGGAGTCTACAAGCACAAACAAGCTGCAGTGAAGCAGGAGTGGCTGAGAGCAACTGGGGAAAACTGAGCCATTTCCAAACTGGGATGGGGAGGCTCTGATTAGATTTCAGTGAGCGTGTATCTGAACGTATACACCAAGTGCAGCAGCATAGCCTCTTTCCTGTATTCCCACGGAAGGTCTTGCTTTCAGAATTGCTTGATCTAAGCAGAAGCAGCTCTCACTTCAGTTAGTGCCTCTGAGGCCCTTGGCAGGGAGGGCGGGGTTTGTCTTGGCACCCCCCACCCCCTCTTTCAATGCCTTTCCTTCCCCTCCCTGGGCATTTCAGTCCTCACTCCATCAGGTTTTAATCTAGCTCTCATTTTTCAAGTACTTCCCTTTAGGTGTTTGTGATAATGGCTTAAAGCATTCTTGCTCCCAGAGGTATTACTACAGAGGTTTTTAGCATTTTACTGTGGAGCTCAGAAACCTGGAAAACTTCCAGGAATTACTTGATGACCCTGGGACAGAGAGGTTTGAGGAAATCTGTGTACAGTAGACAGCCTTTGAAGGTTCTGGGTGTCCACCGGGTCAAAAAGTCCTGGTCTGCCTTCGACAGCTTCCCTTGTATAGTAGCCTCTGAAATACCTGGGGGCCTGAGAACTAGCCTTGCCCTTCTCCCAGAAAAGATTGCAGAAGACACTCCAGGGCAGAAATAAGCTAACAAGAGAAGAGTGTAAGTTATAGATTGCATAGTTCAGAAAACAAAATTAAAATACACAAAATCATTCCTTCACTCATAAGTATTAAGATATTCAGTTGAGTTCAGTCGCTCAGATGTGTCTGGCTCTTTGCAACCCCATGGACTGCAGAATGCCAGGCTTGTGTCAGGGTCAGTTTCTACAACTCTTCCCATGTTTTCTGATGCAATCACATACAGCATTAATACATACCTCTCTTCATATTTTCTTTCCTTTCTTAGTTTTTTCTTCCTTCCTTTCTTTTTTCAACTTTCCTTCCTTCCTTCATTTCTTCCCATCTTTTTTTTCTCTTTTTCTCCTAAATGATATAAGCTTGAACTCTTTTCTCTACTCTAAACATTTCCTGCAATTTTGAAGGAAAGCCATGAAGAAGACCTGCTTGAAGCAGATAATCATGCAAATGAATTAAGTAAAATACTGAGCCTTTGAGTCTGGGCTTTCAGTTCAGTTCAGTCGATAAGTCATGTCCAACTCTTTGCAACCCCGCCAGGCCTCCCTGTCCATCACCAACTCCCGGAGTTTACTCAAACTCATGTCCATCGAGTCGATGATGCCATCCAGTCATCTCATCCTCTGTTGTCCCCTTCTCCTCCTGCCCCCAATCCCTTCCAGCATCAGAGTCTTTTCCAGTGAGTCAACCCTTCACATGAGGTGGCCAAAGTATTGGAGTTTCAGCCTCAGCATCAGTCCTTCCAATGAACACCCAGGACTGGTCTCCTTTAGGATGGACTGGTTGGACCTCCTTGCAGTCCAAGGGACTCTCAAGAGTCTTCTCCAACACTGCAGTTCAAAAGCATCAAGTCTTTGGTGTTCAGCTTTCTTCACAGTCCAACTCTTACATCCATACATGACCACTGGAAAAACCATAGCCTTGACTAGATGGACCTTTGTTGGTAAAGTAATGTCTCTGCTTTTGAATATGTTATCTAGATTGGTCATAACTTTTCTTCCAAGGAGTAAGTGTCTTTTAATTTCATGGCTACAGTCACTATCTGCAGTGATTCTGGAGCCCCCCAAAATAAAATCTGACACTGTTTCCCCATCTATTCTAATGTGTTCTAATTAGCTGTAAGCTTGTAACTGTCAGCTATAAGCAGATTTCTATGGAACTTGCCATTCATCTTAACTTCTCATTTAAAATTGTATCTCATTTAGTGAAAAATACATATAACTGCATGCCTGTGTGCTCAGTTGCATCTGACTCTTCGTAACCCCATGGACTGTAGCCCACCAGGCTCCTCTGTCTGTGGGATTTCCCAAGGAAGAATATTGGAGTGGGTTGCCGTTTCCTTCTTCAGGGCATCTTCCCAACCCAGGGATTGAACCTGCATCTCTAGTGTCTCCTGCACTGGCAGGTGGATTCTTTACCACTAGTGCCACCTGTGTATAACTGAGTACCTACTAAATGTCAGGCCCTAATCTAGGTGCTGGGAATATGGCACCTAAGTGGCTGGAGAAGCCAGAAATGAAGTCTAAAGTCATGCTGAGAGACTTGTTGGTGATTTCTTAGAGATAGAGACTGGGTAGGTACTTAAAATTTGTTCAGGAGAAGTTCCTTCAAGATGACATTTTAGCTGAACGTGCAGAAGATGTTGTCAATATAAAGATTCTAGGAACAGCTGGGTCAGTCCTCCTAAAATAGAAAACCACGTGATGTGTTTGAGGCCCAGCTAGAAGGCTAGCATGCAGCAGTTTAGGGGCAACAGAAGGGCCCAGTGCAGAGTGAGATGCAGGCACAGCTCTGCTGCTGCTGCTGCTGCTAAGTCGCTTCAGTCGTGTCTGACTCTGTGCAACCCCATAGACAGCAGCCCACCAGGATCCCCCGTCCCTGGGATTCTCCAGGCAAGAACACTGGAGTGGGTTGCCATTTCCTTCTCCAATGCATGAAAGTGAAAGGTGAAAGTGAAGTCGCTCAGTCGTGTCCGACTCTTCACGACTCCATGGACTGCAGCCTACCAGGCTCCTCTGTCCATGGGATTTTCCAGGCAAGAGTACTGGAGTGGGGTGCCATCACCTTCTCTGGCACAGCTCTGCAGGGCTCTGCAAAGGCCAAGAAGTCCCTCTGGTCAATTCTTATTGTTGCAGGAGCACTGTAGAGCTTTAAGAGGAGGAGCGAGACAACCTGATTTGTGACCTGAGTGCCACTCCAATTTCTTGGGCAGGGTTCAGTTGCTGAAAAGCAGGAGAGACAGGAAGGAAACTATGTCAGAGACTATTTAGACTTCCAGATGAAAGCTGATGGTGACATTGGCCAGGGGTGTGGTAGTGAAGATGCAGAGAAAGATGTAAAGGCTTTGGTCTATCTTCTGAAGTCAGGAGATGGATTGGATGGAGAGTGAGGAAAAGAGATAAACCAACGGTGAGTTATAGATATTTGGCTTCAGCAATAGAATGAGTGGTGTTGTGGTTCATTCTGGTGCATGCTAAGTCACTTTAGTCGTGTCTGACTACCACCATATTGACTGCAGCCCAGCAGGCGCCTCTGTCCATGGGATTCTCCTGGCAAGAATACTGGAGTGGGTCACCATATCCTCCTCCAGGGGATCTTCCTGATCCAGGGATCAAACCCAATGTCTCCTGCATTGGCAGGTGTGTTCTTTACCACTAGCACCACCTGGGAAGCCCTTCTGGTAGGGAAAAAAAATCTGTGAGAGAATTGCAGGAGATGCAAGAGTTGACAGTTTGATCCCTGGGCTGAGAAGCTGCCCTGGGGGAGTAAAGGGCAACCCACTCCAATATTTGTGCCTGGAAAATTCCATGGGCAGAGGAGCCTGGCGGGCTACAGTCCATGGGGAGGCAAAGAGTTGGACATGACTGAGCAACACCAACAACAAGCCCAGACTGAAGTGCATTGTGCCAATAGGATACAGAGAAGAAGGATCCTAAGTCACCAGAGGACCATAGTTTGAGTAATAATTCCATGATCAACAGTTCAACGTCTATGATCATTGACTTTAAGGTCACTTGCCTATTAGTGATTCATGGTCTTTGGAATTCATAGACAATCAAAGCTTGCAGCCAGACTTGATGCAAAAATCAGAGTAGTATTTCCATCCATGAAAATCATGGTTACTAAGAGTTAGTGTGAGGTCTTGCAAGTATAAATTCTCACCTGAAGTAATTTTCCTTTCCTTTCTCCACCATTCCTCCTTCAAGACACATCTCCAACAGAAAAATGGTCTTGAGAGATCTTAAGAGAAGTAAGTCGATCTGCAGTTAGCCTGGCAAAGATGAAACTAAAAATAGACTGTGAGGAAATAATAGAAGAAAAGAACAGACTCTGGACAGAAGTCTTGGATTTTAATTTCCATTTCTAAATGGAAACATTTTTATGACTTATAAATCAGAGGAACAAATATGCTAAAGAAATAAACGTATGAATGCCGACAGTCTCAAATGAAGAAATAAAATAAAGTTATGGAGAGGAGATATTTGGGTTTGCTATATTCCATAAAAAATAATGGAAGTGGTCTTTAATGTTCCTTGAATTCTAAAACTTCTGAACCTTCTGAAAGAAGCCTGAGGGACAAGGAATACCTCAATTTCTGGTATTAATTGTATTATGGAACAGGACAGCTGCATTTTAAGTGATAATTACAAGCCTCTTTTATTGTTAATTCTAATTGTTGTTTTCAACCCCCCTGAGTTTCTTTACTACAAAGGCATAGAGAACGCTTTGTGCTTTTCACCTGGTATAGGGATGGTGGTTCTTCACTGAATTTTTTCTTATTTTAAAAAATATTTTGAAAGTTATTTTCCTTAAAATTCTCAAGGCTATAACTCAGTAACTGGCCGATAAAACATTTTATGCAATAACTCAGTTTCACCAAGCTTTAAACCCTCGTCACTTCTCACCATCCACCTGGTCTGGAAAATGGGGCAGCCTTGAATTTGAACAATGGAGTCAATGGTAAAGTAATATCCATTGGTTTGTTCCACCGTCAACAAGAAAGCCCTGGACATTTGTGGAGGTTTATTGTATCTTGGCCTCAAAATGAAGCGTTTCGTGGAATGTTCTGATGAGAAAGAGAAGTCACTTTAAGAGGGGAAACGTGGTCGATCATCCAGAGGATGTCTGTCCCCAGTTCCTGCAGAAGGAAGGTGCTCTTTACCTTCTAATTATCCCACTTTCTCTCTTTCTTCCTTTTTTATTGCTACAAGTCCCTTGATCCATTAAAAATTCATGAATGCTTTTACCTTTTCTGTAAATAGTAGTTGCAGAAAAGTACTTTCTAACAGAAGAGACATTACTCATTTTCTCAGGGGAAAAATAACAACCACTCATTAGACCATGACATCAGATCTCGGCGGACAGTGGGGTTATTAGAAGCTGTAGAGCGCTTCCTGGTGACTCTGACTTCTATTATTACTGCAATTATTTTTCATACACAACTGAACTATAATAGTGAAGTATGTTTGGAATCCTCCATGACCAAAAAATAAAAATAAAACCTTGATAGCAACAGTTTTAATGGTCTATGGGCCCTGATTTGAGCCAAGACAATATTTACTTAAATATTATCCTATTTAACTGTCTTCACCTTAATAACTATTCTAACATGGAAAATTGCCAAATAATTTGTTGAATAAAATTGCTCTCTCTATATAGTTCACCAGACCTACATTTTTATTCCATTAAAATGTAAAACGAAGTTACTTCATGTGATTTTTTTTTTTTTTTAATCTTTAGGACCCGTCTGACCTTTTAGCGTTGACTGCAAATTTTCTGTCTATGAGCTGTTTGTTGGACAATACATTCTAGAACTTTTCATAGGAGAGATGCTCTGATTCTAGAATACATTTAGCAGAAAGTATTCCAATCTCTCTCTTTGAAGTCAAGTTAACATTTCACTTATGTCTCCTGCTCTTTGTGACTCTAAAGATTTGTGACGGCGGCTTCAAGTTCAGTTCTTTGTGTGCTGTAGTTTATCTTGTTGCAGAAATGCTAGAGCTCATTTATGCACAGGATGACTCCGCTTCTACTTTTCTGCAAAACTGCTCTATTTGAGAAGCGCGGTGGACATGACGCTTGTGGACATGTAAAACGTTTCTGGAAAACAGTGTTCGAAACCAAAAGACTGCTTTCTGGAATGGAAGCAGGGGACAGAGAGTAACTATTACGATATCGGAAGATTTTAGATAATTTTATAGGATTTTAATATCATCAGCATATTTATAACATATACTCTCCAGTTCTGGCTTTTACGAAGCCTGATGATGTTCTCCCACGTTTCTGTAACGTTTTCTAGTTGTCCTCGATGGTATCTTGCTCCTCCTACTGATTTCATGATTTCTTTTTCTCTGTAACCTGTGAGAGTTACTGAGAGTAAGTCTGGGCTCCGAGTTACTGAGGCTGCTGAGCACTCTGCACTGATTCCTTTGGCTCCCACGTCGCCTGCCACTATCACGCTTGGTGACTGTGTGATAAGCGGTTTTTTCTCTGTCTGGGGCTCTTTTTGTCTGTGTGTCTCTTCAGTTATTGCTCATGACTCAGACTCTAAATCTGGATTCTACCCCTATTTTTCACAAAGCTTTTAAAATCGACTTTTCTGAAGTCTGCCTCACCCGTTCAGGTCTGCACTGCCTCTTGCAACTCCAGACCTTGTATTGTTTAACCCAGATGTCATCTCACTGGCCACAGCCCCGCTTCCAGCTGGTGACAGTCAAAAAATAGCAGTTTTTACTGAGAACAGAGCCTGGCAGCTAGGGAATCCCAGAGTAGCAATCCTCCTTGCTAAAAATGGTTCTGATATTCCATTTAAAGCATACAGTATATTTTTATTTAGAAAATATTTATTTAGCTGTCAGAAACACTTCAACTAATCACTACTCTTTAAAAGGGCTGGGATCTGGTTACACCCCCCAGACATCATCACGGCTCTGGTTTCTCATAAGCTGAGGATAATGAACTCCAGTTGAAGAACCCTTTACAGTCTCCCCCCGCGTGGGACTTTCTTGTCACCTACCATATACACAACACCAATAGCTCAATCCCTTGCATTCTCTAAAGCCCCATTCTGCCTTGTCTGCACCCCTTTATCTCGCGTGGTAAACAGAGACACGCCTTCAACAAGGGGAAGTGGAGAAGATCAAGGGGACTCAGTGACTCAGTTTAATCTCCTTATGTACCCAGACTGAGCGATTTCAGCAACTACAGAGTCAGACATCTCTTAATGGCGGAAATTAGAAAGCCCCGATAAGATAAGAGGAGGAGGTGGTAACTGATTAGCCGTAAGGGCCCCGGGAACAGACTGACCATGAGAAAATCAATGGCCATTTTCTGTTTTGTGTTGTGTTTTTTTCTTTTTTCCTTTCTGAAGCAAGTGGCATCCAAGAGAGAGTTCAGAATCAAAGGTAAATCAATAGTCTCAGAAGAGGAATCTAGGTTAAGGGGATCCATGATCGACTAAGCAAAGTCAAACTATGACCTAACCATAATCTTTCACTTTTTTCCTCTGCCTTCTCCCTTGCTCTCCTCAGTGATGACTTCATTTTTTTTTAAATGTGGATCTTTTTTAAAGTCTTTATTGAATTTATTACAATACTGTTTCTGTTTTATGTTTTGTTTTTTTTGGCGACGAGGCATGTGGGATCTTGGGGACTTCCCAGGTGTTCAGTCAGTCGCTCAGTCATCTCTGACTCTTTGCAACCTCATGGACTGCAGCACACCAGGCCTCCCTGTCCATCACCAACTCCAGGAGTCCACCCAAACCCATGTCCATTGAGTCGGTGATGCCATCCAACCATCTCATCCCATGTCATCCCCTTCTCCTCCCACCTTCAATCTTGCCCAGCATCAGGGTCTTTTCCAATGAGTCAGTTCTTTGCATCAGGTAGCCAAAGTACTGGAGCTTCAGCTTCAGCATCAGTCCTTCTAATGAATATTAAGGACTGATTTCCTTTAGGATTTCCCAGGTGGCTCACTGGTAAAATAATCTGCCTGCAATGCAGGAGACATGGGTTCGATCCTTGGGTCAGAATGATCCCCTGGAGAAGGGAATGACACTCCAGTATTCTTCCATGGAAAATCCCATGGACAGAGAACCTGGCGGGCTACACTCCACAGGGTCACAAAGAATCGGACACGACTGAGTACATAGACACATGGACGTGTGGGGTCTTAGGTCCTGACCAGAGATCAAATCTGTACCCCGCACTTGGGAAGGCAAAGTCTTAACCACTGGACTGCCGTTGACTTCATTTTAGAAATTACGTCTTCCAGAATATCTGTATTGAATGCTTGTACCTGGAATCACTACACATACCTACACAGACGGTAATACGTGTTAGTCTCTATGCTATTATACATTTTTTTTCCTCATCACTCTGGCTCTCGTGTACTGTGTGTTTGAGAGTTCATTTTGCTTGATGTCTTTCCATTGTTTCTAATTCATGTGTGTGCTGCAAGCAAGAAGTCCCCTTTCTTTTCTGCCATCCAGTGTTCCTTACGCAATTCTTTTTATGCTCTCTGCAAACCCTATGTTTTGACGATATGAGTGTTCATGTATGCTTACTTATACCACAGCCAATGCAAGATTCTTCAAGCATAATGTTTTTGAAACATTTATGACCCACTGGAATTCCTGAAAAGTATTGGGCAAATAAGAATAAAGATGAAAATGCTGGAGATATGCAGTCATCTGTATCCTGTGGGGAAAATCAGTCCATGTCCTTACCCGTGAGCTGCTTCAATACATCCCCTCATCCACTGCCTCACTCAGAAAATGTCTGCACATTTTACACTGAGATCAGAAGTAAAAGGAGCAGCTCGCTGGCTCAGCTGCAAAGAATCTGCCTGCCAACGCAGGAGACACAGTTTCGATCCCTGGGTCAGGAAGTTCCCATGGAGGAGGAAATGGCACCCACTCCAGTATTCTTGCCTGGAGGATCCCATGAACAGAGGAGCCTGGCGGGCTAAGGTCCATGGGGTCACACAGAGTCAGACAGGACTTAGTGACTAAAAAACAACAAACAACTTATATCTTTATATGAGAGTATGGAAATAAAATATGAATTTGGCTTTCATGGAAAGTAAAGAACCATAAAGGTTTAGGTCTAGGAAGAGCTTTGTTTATAGCTTAGCACATCTATTCTGACTTTCATTTTAGGTCAGTCAGATTACCATTTTGCACATGGACATTAATTTGCTGAATAATGCTGTCATTATTATTTTTAATTCCTCCCCCCAAATGTACATTTGCCCATTTCAGCAGAGAAATGTACATTAGTTGCATTTATCACTGCTGAAGATTTGTTAACATGATCTTGTGTGTTGGTGCAATGAGCCAGTCTGTGGAAAAGCTTCTAAAGAAGCCCTGTGGCATTTGCAGAACTTGTTTTCTGGGAGACCCCTAGTGATACACAAACTGAGCTGATTTTAAACTGGTTGAAATGAGCAAATGCCTTCTGGATCCTGTCTGAACTCAGCACTTCTCAGAGTAGGCCTAGCCTACTACAATGCCTGGAAAATATGTTTTTATTCTTCTGTTTCAGAGAAATACTAAATAAGTTGACTGAAGCTGTTGGTAATGAAACCAGTGACCCAGTTTATCTGGTGCATTCTCCCTGTATTGGCTACACTGAAGTTTCATATAAACTTTGGTGATCTGGAAAAGTGATACCAAGAGCAGTCTTGCCTAGCCTGTGTTAATGTTTGCTGGAAACGGTCACAAAAGCCAGGATTCCCTCTTTTGGCCACTTATTACTGGTATATTGTCCAAGTCTTTGTATAATTTGAGACAATATTCCTTGCCTGGAGAGCGCCTTGCTCATGTTAACGGGAGACCTCTGTTTGTCTTGATCTTGCTGGGGAGTTTTCTTTGGTTGCATTTGTAGGAGTAAGCCGTCTCATCCGTGTTACCCAATAGACACACTTGATTTGCCATTTCTCCCCTGTCCATGACGTGTGTCCACATACAGTCTCATAGGCGATTCTTCTGAGATGTAGTTATTTGTCTGCGTGTTCTCATACACTGACCATCTAAATCAGAAGGAGTGTCAGAAAGCAACCTTCCATTAGGAAAGGCCTTGCTGTTGCTCAGTCACTAAGTCACATCCACCTATTTGCAACCCCATGGACTGCAACATGCCAAGCTTCTCTGTCCTTTGCCATCTCCTGGAGTTTGCTCAGACTCACGTCCATTGAGTTGATGATGCCATTCAACTGTCTTATCCTCTGTTGGCCCCTTCTCCTCCTGCCTTCAATCTTTCCAGCATCAGGTCTTTTCCAGTGTGTCGGCTCTTCACAACAGGTGGCCAAAATATTGGAGCTTCAGCTTCAGCATCAGTTGTTCAATGAATATTCAGGGTTGATTTCCTTTAGGATGGACTGATTTGACCTCCTTGCAGTCCAAGGGATTCTCAAGGGTTTTCTCCAGCACCACAACTCTAAAGCATACTTCTTCAGTGCTCAACCATTTTTATGGTCCAACTCTCACATCTGTACATGACTACTGGAAAAACCATAGCTTTGACTATACAGACCTTTGTCACAAAGGGATGCCTCTGCTTTTTAATATGCTGTCACAGAATATCTAGGTTTACAGCTTCCTTCCAAGAAAAGGCCTAGGTGCTCCCAGAATTGAGCCCAGAATAGCCTACCACATCAACAACAAAAGTGCATCATTTTCTTTCATACAGGAAAGAAATGGACTACGTATATTCTGTTTCTCTAGACTTGATCTTTCCCGAGTTCAAGAGTTTCTTTGGGGTCTAGATGATAATGTGCTGTATTATCATGCCATCTGCTTATAGGATTATTATTTGCAACGCTGACAGCTTGGGCACGTTTCGCATTCCTGGACAACCCATAGCAGTGGGTCCAGGCAGTAACAGAGCCCTGTGAGTGACTAGAGCCTGGGCTATAGCGTCAGGCTCACCTGAGCTCAACTCCAAGCTTTGTAATGTATTGATGTATCTATTTGGGCAACTCTCCTCATCTCTGAATAGAAGATAGTGAAATAACTTGTCTCATATGAGAATTGAAAGTAATGTTATAGGTAAGGCACTTAAGGAAAGGACCTGACACAGAGACAATAGACTACACATGTTACAATTATCATTGTATAGTTCAAAAATCCACAGTGTGCCTCTGTGGATAACAGGATGGTGATTCCTCCAAAAGAAAAAAAGAAAGGAAACAGAACTATAGAATTATCAAATAATCTAGGAATTTCACCTCCAGATGTGTTTCAAAACAATTTCAAAAATGGTTGCTGGCAGAGACTCAGATAGTTGTACACCCATGTCTGTGGCAGCGTGTTTCACAATAACCAAAAAGTACAAGCAACCCAAATGTCCACCAACATCTGAGCAGATAAAATGTGGTCTATACATACAGGGTAATATTATTTAGCCTTAAAGGGGATGAAATTCTGGCCTATGCCATAATGCGAATGAATCTGAAGACCATTTGCTAAGTGAAATTTGTGCTCATGCTCAGTTGTGTCTGACTCTTTGGGACCCTATGGACCATAACCCACCAGGCTCCTCTGTCCATGGGATTCTCTGGGCAAGAATACTGGAGTGGGCTGCTATGCCCTCCTCCAGGGGATCTTTCTGACCCAGGGATTGAACTGCGTCTCTTACATGTCTTGCATTGACAGGTGGGTTACTACTAGTCACCTGTGAAGCCCCGTATATATATGTGTGTGTGTGTATCATTTTTTTTTCCTAAATAGTTAATTTTTGACTCATTTGTAGCAAAATGAAGCTTATTCTTCCAACCTAAGATAGGTCCTTAGGTATCCTAGCTCTTCATCATGATTGTGATGAAGAAATGGTTAACTATTAATTTCTTTTGATCTCTCTTTTGTAGAACTACAGAAATCTGTTGTTGGTTGCAGGGGTGGGGAGGGACAGTGTATTAGTTGGGTAGGTCTTCCATAACCAAATACCAACATCTGGGTGGTTTGAATACCAAAAGCTAATTTTCTCCCAGTTCTGAAGGTTGGCAGTATAAGGTCAAGGTCAGTGTCTTCTGAGGGCCATAGGGCAAGGTGATGTATCAGGCTTTTCTCTCTTTGGTGGCAGATGGCCCCTCCTGCTCTGTCTTCACATGCTTGACCCTCATGAGCACATAAGCCTGGCATGTTTTCCAGGTGCCCTAAGCTCTTTTCATAAGGACACCAGTCAGATCTGATCAGAACCCACTTTAATGACCTCATTTTTACTGAATCACCTCTTTAAGGGTTCTGTCTCCTGATAGAGTCACATACTTAAGTAGTGTGGTTTAAGGCTTCAGCTATGAATTTTGAGGCATGGGACACGGTTCAGCTAATAACAGGGGGGAAAGAAACAGACACAGTAGCCCACTCCAGTCTTCCTGCCTGGGAAACCCCACGGCCCGAGGAGCCTGGTGGGCCACAGTCCATAGGGTTGCGAAGAGTCGGACACGACTGAGTGACTTCACTTTCACTATAACGTGTGCTTGAGACATAAATCTAATTATTCACTTCTGTACATTGCCTCATTTAGTTTTTTAAAAAGAGTTATTGAGTGTGTCATGATGTCACAGATGTTCATCTAGTTGCTGGAACCACAGTGATGAACAAGGCAAGATCTGTGACTGCGTAGGAAGGCAGGAACATACAGTCGATAAACAGATCATGAATAAAAATATCATTCTATGTAGCGATAAGTGCCTGACGCCAGGGAGGGTTGTGCCTTGTAGTGGGCTGGTGGAAGGGTGGTAAAATAATCTAGGAAGATTGCTCCAAAGGAGTGACATTTCAGCAGACCTAAAAGAAAGGGGTCATTGGAAAAGACCCTGATATTGGGAAGGATTGGGGGCAGGAGGAGTAGGGGGCGGCAGAGGATAGGATGGGATGGTTAGATAGCATAACTGACTCAACGGACATAAATCTGAGAAAACTCAAGGAGACAGTGAAGGCCAGGAAAGCCTGGCTGTATCTCCCATGAGAAGGTGCTGCCTCCCTTACAGTCCAGCTGCTGCTGCTGCTAAGTTGCAGTTGTGTCCGACTCTGTGCAACCTCATAGACAGCAGCCCACCAGCAGGAAGAAGAAAACTAGCCTCTGCCTGGACCATAGCCCCACCAGTCAGAGACTGTAGCAGCCCAGCCAATGAGAAGCCTCCATACTTTGGACCCCAAGCCTCCTCCAATGGACTCTTTTGTTAGAACAATGGCTCCTAACTTTCCCGTTTTCCTTATAAGCAAGTTCCCCTTCCTTCTTCTCTGGATTTGCCAATGGTTATCTGTAGTCCTGGAGAAGGCAGTGGCACCCCACTCCAGTACTCTTGCCTGGAGAATCGCAGGGACGGGGGAGCCTGGTGGGCTGTCGTCTATGGGGTCACACAGAGTCGGACACGACTGAAGCGACTTAGCAGCAGCAGCAGCAGCAGCTGTTGTTCCCGTATCCTAAGTTATAGCTCCTCCAGCTATCCCGGAATAAACTGGCTTTTGCTGGTAAATTAGTTGGCTGTTACATTGTTAAGGTTTACCCTGCCAACAACCAAGCACTCTTGGTGGGCTCCTGAGCCCCCAGAAGTACATGCCCAGGTCCTTTCTGTCAGAAGAGCCCCGTCCTGCTGGCCGCTCTATTGGGCAGGAGGTGAAGGCATGGCTTTACCCAGAGCCTTCCTAAGTCCTCTTTCTGTCGGACTCTTTCTTGTTCAGAATAGAGGGGAGAGAGTCACCGTGCTTGGAACAAGTTGTCCTGGGTTTCTTTTGAAAAAACTTGCACACGAGGCTTTGTCCAACACCTGCTTTGACACCTAGTGTTAATGTTTTAGCAGAACTGGGGCAAGAGTCCGTTTCTTACATCAAGTCACATGACCCCAGCCACTGAGTGAAGAATGCCCTGTTTCAAAACAGGAGAGGAAGCAGTGGGTCCAGGTGGGCAACAGGAGCTGTCCAGGTGAGACACAGTGGCTCCTTGGAAGGAAGGCGTTGATAAGGAGAAGGATTAGGATGTTTTGAAGATAAAACTGCAAGAACTTAATATTGATTTGGCTGTTGCGGGTGGTGAGAAATGAAGGTAGACTTTGAACTTTTGGTTCAAGCCAGTGAACAGAGAGGGGTGCAGTTTTCTGAGAAGCATGAGGACGCAGACTATTGATGTGGATAGGAGGGTGTGAAAAGGAAAATTTATGAATGAATTGTTCTGTGTACTTTAAGTTTTAGAGTTGGATTTATGAGCCTGGAGTTCAGGGAGGGTTCAGGACTGAAGCTATAAATTGTGAACTCATCAGCAGATAGAAGATTTTAAATCCATGGGATTGGCTGCAGTTATTTAAGGGGGAAAAAGTGTCTGTAGTGCAGAGTAAATGTTGCCTGGCTGAGTCCTTTTGGTTCTTGAGTTTAGAGTTTGGTAGGAGTTGGAGTATGAAGGACACAGAAGGAGATGTGATCAATGGGATGAACAGGGTTTCAGAAAAGTGTGGCAGGTGGGAGCTGCCAGTCTAGGAGGAAGAAGCCACGTGATTAGTTACTAGACTTGGCAAAAAGTAGCTGATTGGTGATCTTGACCAGAGTAGTTTCATTGGAGTGGGAAGGGCAAAACAACAGTAGGCGTGGCCTAAAGAGATGGAGAGAGAGAAGGAGACAGAGGAGAGGAAGGGGAGCTAACAGTGTGCTCTCAGTTGATAGCAGGGTTTTCCCCCCTCTATTTTCATTTGTGCTCTTGATAAAATATATCAGTTCAGTTTAGTTCAGTTCAGTCGCTCAGTCGTGTCTGACTCTTTGCGACCCCATGAGTCGCAGCATGCCAGGCCTCCCTGTCCATCACCATCTCCCAGAGTTCACTCAAACTCAAGTCCATCGAGTTGGTGATGCCATCTAGCCATCTCATCCTCTGTCGTCCCCTTCTCCTCCTGCCCCCAATCCCTCCCAGCCATCAGTCTTTTCCAATGAGTCAACTCTTCCCATGAGGTGGCCAAAGTATTGGAGTTTCAGCTTTAGCATCATTCCTTCCAAAGAACACCCAGGACTGATCTCTTTTAGAATGGACTCGTTGGATCTCCTTGCAGTCCAAGGGACTCTCAAGAGTCTTCTCCAACACCACAGTTCAAAAACATCAATTCTTCAGTGCTCAGCTTTCTTCACAGTCCAACTCTCACCTCCATACATGACCACTGGAAAAACCATAGCCTTGACTAGACGGACCTTTGTTGGCAAAGTAATATCTCTGCTTTTAAATATGCTATCTAGGTTGGTCATAAATTTCCTTCCAAGGACTAAGTGTCTTTTAATATCATGGCTGCAGTCACCATCTGCAGTGATTTTGGATCCCAAAAAAATAAAGTCTGACACTGTTTCCACTGTTTGCCCATCTATTTCCCATGGAGTGATGGGACCAGATGCCATGATCTTCGTTTTCTGAATGTTGAGCTTTAAGCCAACTTTTTCACTCTCCTCTTTCACTTTCATCAAGAGGCTTTGTAGTTCCTCTTCACTTTCTGCCATAAGGGTGGTGTCATCTGCATATCTGAGGTTATTGATATTTCTCCCAGCAATCTTGATTCCAGCTTGTGCTTCTTCCAGCCCAATGTTTCTCATGATGTACTCTGCATATAAGTTAAATAAACAGGGTGACAGTATACAGCCTTGACAAACTCCTTTTCCTATTTGGAACCAGTCTGTTGTTCCATGTCCAGTTCTAACTGTTGCTTCCTGACCTGCATACAAATTTCTCAAGAGATAAGTCAGGTGGTCTGGTATTCCCATCTCTTTCAGAATTTCCCACAGTTTATTGTGATCCACACAGTTAAAGGCTTTGGCACAGTCAATAAAGCAGAAGTAGATGTTTTTCTGGAACTCTCTTGCTTTTTCCATGATCCAGCAGATGTTGGCAATTTGATCTCTGGTTCCTCTGTCTTTTCTAAAACCAGCTTGAACATCTGGAAGTTCACAGTTCACATACTGCTGAAGCCTGGCTTGGAGAATTTTGAGCATTACTTTACTAGCATGTGGAGAAGGCAATGGCACCCCACTCCAGTGTTCTTTCCTGGAGAATCCCATGGACGGAGAAGCCTGGTAGGCTGCAGTCCATGGGGTCGCACAGAGTCGGACATGACTGAAGCCACTTAGCAGCAGCAGCAGCGTGTGAGATGAGTGCAGTTGTGCAGTAGTTTGAGCATTCTTTGGCATTGCCTTTCTTTGGGATTGGAATGAAAACTGACCTTTTTGAGTCCTGTGGCCACTGCTGAGTTTTCCAAATTTGCTGGCATATTGAGTGCAGCACTTTCACAGCATCATCTTTCAGGATTTGAAAGAGCTCAACTGGAATTCCATCACCTCCACTAGCTTTGTTCATAGTGATGCTTTCTAAGGCCCACTTGACTTCACATTCCAGGATGGCTGGCTCTAGGTGAGTAATCACACCATCGTGATTATCTTGATCGTGAAGATCTATTTTGTACAGTTCTTCTTTGTATTCTTGCCACCTCTTCTTAATATCTTCTGCTTCTGTTAGGTCCATACCATTTCTGTCCTTTATCGAGCCCATCTTTGCATGAAATGTTCCTTTAGTATCTCTGATTTTCTTGAAGAGATCTCTAGTCTTTCCCATTCTGTTGTTTTCCTCTATTTCTTTGCATTGATCGCTGAAGGAGACTTTCTTATCTCTTCTTGCTATTCTTTGGAACTCTGCATTCAGATGCTAATATCTTTCCTTTTCTCCTTTGCTTTTTGTTTTTCTTCTTTTCACAGCTATTTGTAAGGCCTTCCCAGACAGCCATTTTGCTTTTTTGCATTTCTTTTCCATGGGGATGGTTTTGATCCCTGTCTCCTGTACAATGTCACGAACCTCATTCCATAGTTCATCAGGCACTCTATCTATCAGATCTAGTCCCTTAAATCTATTTCTTACTTCCACTGTATAATCATAAGGGATTGATGTTACATAAGAAAGTTCAATTTTGCTGTAGGCCTAAAACTTTTCTAAAAAAAAGTCTAATAAAAATAATTAGTAATATTTAAATAATAAGTGGTTTTAGCAGATATTCAGGTTTCTGAGATTTAATTCCATTCATGTTGCTGCTGCCAAATTTTATAGATGAATGGACCATATGCCCTATTCCAACAATTTTAATAGAATGATTCGTTTCTTTTTCCTTAAATGTAGTGGTTTGAGAATACCTTAAGCCCTGGTACAGAATCTTTTTCCCTTTTTTAAATAAGTTTCTCAATCACTCAACGTTGACACATAATTAGAATTGTCAAAATCAGTTCCTTAGAGGTGGAGTGTTGGCAGTCATTATGAAGATGGATGTAGATGATGATGTAGAATCTTTTGAAATGTAGAAAGTAACACTAAGTGAAAACAAAAACATAAAGGCATGGTTGTCATTGTAAAGATGGACAAAAGTGTATAATCGTTTGCAAAAAGTAAGTAAGTGAGCTTGGTATTGGAGTGGGAAGGAGTTTTTCCGAGAGAGCCTTGTTGTGTTGAACTTTTATAGTCAGTTTTTTTTTTTCAATGCAATGTCTTGTTCTACTGCACTCAGTTGGTTTTCTTTTCATTAGAAAGCAGTTCTAGTCATTTTATGGTTTACAAAAAATTCATTGCTATGAAAACTTTGAAATATCTGTAATGCCTGTGAGCATGCTCAGTCGTGTCTGACTCTTTGTGATCCCATGGACTGTAGCCCACCAGGCTCCTCTGTCCACGGGACTCTCCAGGCAAGAATCCTGGAGTGGGTTGCCATTCCCTTCTGCAGGCGATCTTCCCAGACCAGGGATCGAACCCGAGTCTCCTTCATTGGCAGGTGGGTTCTTTACCACTGAGTCACCAGGGAAAGTTGTTGTACTTTGCTTTCCTCAAACACCGCTCACTTCTCCTCAAGGCCTGGAGGCCTCTCCAGCCAGCCCTTGTATGACTAACGCTTGTTCAGTGTTCAGTCTTGGGGTAAAAATCAACATCTTAAAAAATTTCCCGCAGGCCCCACGATAGTCCATTAATTGTCTGCCATTTTTAATATGCACTTTTAGGTTTAAATTCTCGGCAGGTTGGTTTTCTGCTGTTTTATATAGCACTGCATTCTAAATGGCTTGCAAGATGCCTGGTATATTATAGAGGGTAAGGGATATTTCCTATATGACTAGACAGCACCAGGCACTCAGAGATGCTTCCTAGAGAAGCCGTGGTAGGAGAACTCATCTGCCCACCATTGTTTCCCATTATTTCTGCTCAGGAGTTTTGTAGCCGTGCTCAATCACGTGTGCGTTGACAATTAAAATAATTTTCTTAGCACTCTCTCTTTGAAATCAAGATGTCGACTTGCACTTTACTAAAGTTCCTCTTTGGAAAAGTCATTTTCCAGTAGACTTTCCTTCATGAATTGTCCATCACTGAACCTAATAAAAATAATTTATCTTTGTTGCAGTTCAGCTTATAATAGTTTCTGGAATCCAACAGATTTTAGCGATTTCTTGAATCCTACAGATGTCTTGCTTTGAAAAAAAAAAAATTACAACACCATATGTTGCCTGCTCCCATGAGTAGGTTTCAGGGAAGTTTTAACAGTTAAAGTAGGTTTTTTCTTTCTTTTGAAACCTAGCATGTGGATTTAGTGCTTATTAAAGGGAGGGACCAAGTGTAGTGGTTTGATTTAGGATTAGAAAAGGGAGCTGGACTAAAAGCTTAGTTGCACAGCTTTGCCAAGAGCCCTTCCCCAGCCGCTCTCACACTCACCACGACTGCTGAGTGAGCTCTCAGATGCACTGTTTTCCATCTTTTCCCATCGGTCACTTGGAGCTCAGATGGCCCATGAAACTCAGATCCCTCCAAGAAGGCTGCCATCAAATACTCTGCCAATAAGGGCCTGCTGAAAGGATGGGTATGTTCACTACTGGAATCCTCCATTCTCTCTTTCCGTGACACAAACCCTCTGAAACTACCAGCTGCAAACCTTTAATTTTTAAAAATTCGAACTGTGTGGCAGAGTCCACCCACCTATTAAACACATAAACCAAGTAGCCACAGACTGCTTCTTTGTCCTTCTGCAAAGAAACCTGTGTGTGACGTGTCACCCTGCCCAGCCACTCCGTGTAACCAGGACCACGTCCCCCTGAGAAATGACCCAGAGCTGTCTGCTTTGGAAAATTCTGCATTAGTCACTTTTTAATGACATCAGCAGTTATTAGCCACAGAGAAGATATTTTCCCACAGTTAAAAAAAAAAACAAAAACCGCATCCAGAGAGAGTGCTAGCAGTATTATTGATGTGTATTCTCCTGGCATTGTTGGGTGAAATTATCCAAGAATGCAATACCTAAACAGGACTTAGGAGAAGCCACAGATCTGGGGCTACAGTGAGGACCTGCTCCCTGGGGTCTCATCCTCCCTATCTTTGCGTGACTGTAAAGGGCCAATCAGAGATCCACAAAGAACCCACCCCTACATGATGTGGCTCATTAGTCCAAACAGGGGATGGCAAACTGGTGTGCCTGTGGGCAAAATCTGGCCCACTGCCCATGTTTATAAGTAAAATTTTATTAGAACACCACCACCCTCATCCATTCACGTGCTATCTGAGGCTGTTTTGCACTGCAATGCAAAGTTGAGTAGTTATAAGAGAAATTGCCTGCCCCTTAATGTCAAAAATATTTTTTACCTGGACCTTTAAAGAAAAAAAAAAAATCATTGATCTCTGTTCTAAACCAAGAGCAGGCAGTCTCTCAGACAGTGTTCTCAGGTCACTGAGTCATAGTTTCCTGGTTATGGGAGAGAAAAAAAAACTTAGAAGCTCACAGGCAGTAGAGTGAGGAAGCCTTTCAAAATTCACTAAAATGGGAAGGAGCGACTGGAGATGGTGGTGGTTACTCCAGGGGACTCCAAAGCTTGTGCTGCAGATGGTTTCTGTTGTGTATAGGGGTCAACTAAGAGGCTAAGATGGTTGGTGTGCAGCATATGAATTGTGAGAAAAGAGAAAAGGTGTTAAATAAATAGTGCTGGTGAGCTCACAGAGCTTCTGTCCACCCCTTTACCTCCTCTTTTGCTCCTGGACAGTGACTGGTCACCAAGCAATCAGGATTTGTCTTTGTTACCATAGAAATAAGTCGAGGCCTTTGCTTTTCAAAGTCATTCTAATTCTCAGCTGCCTGTATCACAGGCATTTAGTCTTTATAATTTCACCCCTTAGGGACTGCCTGAGATTTTACTCAATAGTCTAGGGCCCTTTCTGGCAGTGCACACGTGTGAGTATGTACGTATCTATGGTGGTTTAATCATTAAGTTGTGTCTGACTCTTGTGATCCCATGGGCTATAGTCCGCCAGGCTCCTCTGTCCATGGGATTCTCTGGGCAAGAATACTGGAATGCATTGCCATTCCCTTCTCCGGAGGATCTTCCTGACCCAGGAATCAAACCCAGATCTTTACCAGCTGAGCTACCAGGGAAGCCGTGTATGTATCCATAGAAAAAATATTTTTACTAGCAGTCTGCTTTTACTTTATTAATGTAGTTTAAGTATTCAATACCTCTTATATTAATCATCTGCATAATTTGTGTTTTTCCACAAAGTCTGCATGATTTCATAGGAAAATTGTGTAGATACTAGAGGTGCTCAGTTTTGTGCTTATACTCAAAAGAGATATTTAACTATGTATTTAGTGTTTTTTAAATGGGTAAACCAAAGTCTCTGAGCCAAAGTCTTATTATTCAATACTCATGAAGAATGATTAAAGATGGTGAAAATTAGACTGCCACTTACTGATTATAGGTAAATTATTTAGTCTTCATTAGTCTCTGTCTCTTCTTATGTAAAATGGGAATAATAATAGTAGTTAACTCAGCTTGGTGTAGCAAGTCCATGAGATAATTTAGGAACCATGCGTGGAACATGCTAAGTTAGCTATTTTTATCATAATTATCAGGTCACTTTCACACCTCCCTGAAGTTCAGCCCTATGACAAGAAAAGAACATCAGGATGTTTGCCACGTAACTGTGCGTCAGTCTAAATGGAACATTTCCCACCAAAAGTGAAAATAGCCCAGTCTGGCATTTCTTTGGGTTGAGAAGGAAAAAAACAATCATTTGTCAAAGAGACTATTTTATGAGGGCTTAACTGAGCACAAATTGAATCTGTGGCTTGGCCAAGGAGAGAAATATTTGCAAAACATCTCAGAAATGGCAGCGATATCCACATTGCCATTGGTAGCACTTTAAAAATGATAACGTTATGCTGCCACATATTTCTGAGAAAATGGTAAATATTCAAGGAACAATAAGCCCAATTTTTCCAGTACCTAAGTTTCTCTTTCTGAATGTTCTGAACCATGTTAACTGCTCAACAGTGCTGTAAGGGGAGCTTTTTTCTCTACAAAATTAAATGAGCACACATCAGCAAAACTGCAGTCTTTTTCTGCTTCAGGTTTGAAGTCGGAATAATCCTCTTAAACGCTTCATTCCAGTGTGATTTCTTGGTTGGATTTAAATAGAGTTATTTATTGTCCAAAGCAACATATTCGGTAAAATTCAAGAATTAAATTTTGTGAATCCTTTCTTTGATTTATTTCAGAAATTATATTGGTATCAGAAAAACATATACTGTTTTTAAAAAGAATATTTGTTGCTCTTTCTATTATTAGCGTAAAATTGAACAAAACCTTATAATCACTCTAGTCAAGTTCAAGTGAAGGTTGCTCATGGGAGTAACAGCTAAGGTAGGCCTTAATTTACTGGAACGGGTTTCCCCAGTCCTTTTGTTCTCATGATATTTAGTGTATCGTTAATGCCCAGTGATTCGACAACATAATATTTTGAAATCATCCATCACACTCGTGTGCACCAGGATATAATTGAAATGCATAGGGCACTTCCTAGAAAAAACAAAAGATGTTTTGTCCAGACCGCATCTGACTGCATGTCAATTTTTATATTCATCCAGCTAGACCCAACAACATTGCTTAATTCCTGTAAAATCTTGTTATTTTTTTCTTTTTTTTTAAAGAAGCGTAAAATAAAACTTTAGACATTTAAAAATATAAGTAATGTTGACTGTGATAGTTCTGCTTTATCTTAAAGGAGAAAGCATCTTATACTTTGAGAGAATTCTCGAAGGGGGCACTAGGAACTCAGGTCAACAATTACTGTAAAGCGAGCTTGCGATACTTCCCTTCATGAGTCTCTTGGAATTTCCCAGTTAGCTTTCAAAGTCAATCTATTTTTGTTCTATGCTATTTGTTCTTTGGTATTAGAATTCTTTATCATTATTAAATGGAAATAGATTCGATTTATGTGGGGTTTCTCCAAATCAGCTTAAAATTTGGTCTACAGTTATTGGACAGTAATGAAAAAATACTGGTTTGGCTGTTAATATTAAAGATATACACTTATATAAGTGTAGCAATAACAAATTTTAACTGTCTATCAAAATATTTTTCTTTGCTTTGTAAATATAGTGAAAAAGTCAAAAGTTTTGGAAGATTTGAAGGCTCCTGGAAAATTTTTTTAATTAAAAAATGACCTATTTGGAAAATAGTTTGTCAGTTTCTTAAAAAGTTAAATAGAAATTCAAAAATATACTGTATGATCAAATAGTTCCACACTTAGGTATATACTAAAGAGAAATGAAAACACATGTCTACATAAAGGCTTGTACACAGAAGTTCACAGTGCCAATATTCAAAATAGCCCCAAACTAGAAACAGTCTAAGTGTTCATCAGCTGCTGAAATAGCCATATGGTGGGATACTATTCAATAATAAGAAGGAACTTTTAATACAGTTAAAAAAAAAACTTTTTTAAAAAAGGAACAAGCTATTGATACATGCCAACAACATGGATGAACCTCAAAATCATTGTGTAAAATGTGAAAAACCTCTAAAATCAGGAATAAAATAAAGGTAGCTGCTCTTGCTGCCTTTTTTTATTTTTTAAATTTATTTATTTTTGGCTGTGCTGGGTCTTAGTTGCTGAGCTAACACTTTCTGTAGTGGTGGTGAGTGGGGCTCCTCTCTAGGTGTGAGTGGGCTCCTCTCTAGGTGTGAGTGGGCTCCTCTCTAGGTGTGAGTGGGGCTCCTCTCTAGGTGTGAGTGGGGCTCCTCTCTAGATGTGAGTGGTCTCCTGTCTAGGTGTGAGTGGGCTCCTCTCTAGGTGTGAGTGGGGCTCCTCTCTAGGTGTGAGTGGTCTCCTGTCTAGGTGTGAGGGGGGCTCCTCTCTAGGTGTGAGGGGGGCTCCTCTCTAGGTGTGAGTGGGCTTCTCTCTAGGTGTGAGTGGGCTCCTCTCTAGGTGTGAGTGGAGCTCCTCTCTAGGTGTGAGTGGGCTCCTCTCTAGGTGTGAGTGGTCTCCTGTCTAGGTGTGAGTGGGCTCCTCTCTAGGTGTGAGTGGGCTCCTCTCTAGGTGTGAGGGGGGCTCCTCTCTAGGTGTGAGTGGGCTCCTCTCTAGGTGTGAGTGGGCTCCTCTCTAGGTGTGAGTGGGGCTCCTCTCTAGGTGTGAGTGGGCTCCTCTCTAGGTGTGAGTGGGGCTCCTCTCTAGGTGTGAATGGGCTCCTCTCTAGGTGTGAGTGGGCTCCTCTCTAGGTGTGAGTGGTCTCCTGTCTAGGTGTGAGTGGGCTCCTCTCTAGGTGTGAGTGGGCTCCTCTCTAGGTGTGAGGGGGGCTCCTCTCTAGGTGTGAGTGGGCTCCTCTCTAGGTGTGAGTGGGCTCCTCTCTAGGTGTGAGTGGGGCTCCTCTCTAGGTGTGAGTGGGCTCCTCTCTAGGTGTGAGTGGGGCTCCTCTCTAGGTGTGAATGGGCTCCTCTCTAGGTGTGAGTGGGCTCCTCTCTAGGTGTGAGTGGTCTCCTGTCTAGGTGTGAGTGGGCTCCTCTCTAGGTGTGAGTGGGCTCCTCTCTAGGTGTGAGGGGGGCTCCTCTCTAGGTGTGAGTGGGCTCCTCTCTAGGTGTGAGTGGGCTCCTCTCTAGGTGTGAGTGGGCTCCTCTCTAGGTGTGAGTGGGCTCCTCTCTAGGTGTGAGTGGGGCTCCTCTCTAGGTGTGAGTGGAGCTCCTCTCTAGGTGTGAGTGGGCTCCTCTCTAGGTGTGAGTGGTCTCCTGTCTAGGTGTGAGTGGGCTCCTCTCTAGGTGTGAGTGGGCTCCTCTCTAGGTGTGAGGGGGGCTCCTCTCTAGGTGTGAGTGGGCTCCTCTCTAGGTGTGAGTGGGCTCCTCTCTAGGTGTGAGTGGGGCTCCTCTCTAGGTGTGAGTGGGCTCCTCTCTAGGTGTGAGTGGGGCTCCTCTCTAGGTGTGAATGGGCTCCTCTCTAGGTGTGAGTGGGCTCCTCTCTAGGTGTGAGTGGGCTCCTCTCTAGGTGTGAGTGGGGCTCCTCTCTAGGTGTGAGTGGGCTCCTCTCTAGGTGTGAGTGGGGCTCCTCTCTAGGTGTGAATGGGCTCCTCTCTAGGTGTGAGTGGGCTCCTCTCTAGGTGTGAGTGGGCTCCTCTCTAGGTGTGAGGGGGGCTCCTCTCTAGGTGTGAGTGGGCTCCTCTCTAGGTGTGAGTGGGCTCCTCTCTAGGTGTGAGTGGGGCTCCTCTCTAGGTGTGAGTGGGCTCCTCTCTAGGTGTGAGTGGGGCTCCTCTCTAGGTGTGAATGGGCTCCTCTCTAGGTGTGAGTGGGCTCCTCTCTAGGTGTGAGTGGTCTCCTGTCTAGGTGTGAGTGGGCTCCTCTCTAGGTGTGAGTGGGCTCCTCTCTAGGTGTGAGTGGGGCTCCTCTCTAGGTGTGAGTGGTCTCCTCTCTAGGTGTGAGTGGTCTCCTGTCTAGATGTGAGTGGTCTCCTGTCTAGGTGTGAGTGGGCTCCTCTCTAGATGTGAGTGGGGCTCCTCTCTAGGTGTGAGTGGTCTCCTGTCTAGGTGTGAGGGGGGCTCCTCTCTAGGTGTGAGGGGGGCTCCTCTCTAGGTGTGAGTGGGCTCCTCTCTAGGTGTGAGTGGGCTCCTCTCTAGGTGTGAGTGGGGCTCCTCTCTAGGTGTGAGTGGGCTCCTCTCTAGGTGTGAGTGGGCTCCTCTCTAGGTGTGAGTGGGGCTCCTCTCTAGGTGTGAGTGGGCTCCTCTCTAGGTGTGAGTGGGCTCCTCTCTAGGTGTGAGTGGGGCTCCTCTCTAGGTGTGAGTGGGCTCCTCTCTAGGTGTGAGTGGGGCTCCTCTCTAGGTGTGAATGGGCTCCTCTCTAGGTGTGAGTGGGCTCCTCTCTAGGTGTGAGTGGTCTCCTGTCTAGGTGTGAGTGGGCTCCTCTCTAGGTGTGAGTGGGCTCCTCTCTAGGTGTGAGGGGGGCTCCTCTCTAGGTGTGAGTGGGCTCCTCTCTAGGTGTGAGTGGGCTCCTCTCTAGGTGTGAGTGGGGCTCCTCTCTAGGTGTGAGTGGGCTCCTCTCTAGGTGTGAGTGGTCTCCTGTCTAGGTGTGAGTGGGCTCCTCTCTAGGTGTGAGTGGGCTCCTCTCTAGGTGTGAGGGGGGCTCCTCTCTAGGTGTGAGTGGGCTCCTCTCTAGGTGTGAGTGGGCTCCTCTCTAGGTGTGAGTGGGGCTCCTCTCTAGGTGTGAGTGGGGCTCCTCTCTAGGTGTGAGTGGGCTCCTCTCTAGGTGTGAGTGGGCTCCTCTCTAGGTGTGAGTGGACTCCTCTCTAGGTGTGAGTGGGGCTCCTCTCTAGGTGTGAGGGGGGCTCCCTGCTGGCTGTGAGTGGGACTCCCCGCTGGCTGTGGAGCACAGGGTTCCCACTGCAGTGGTCTCTTCTGCTGCAGAGCACAGGCTCCGGGATGTGCCCTTCAGTAGCTGTGGTCATGGGCCTGGTTGCACCATGGCTTGTGTAGTCTTCCTGGACTGAGGGTTAGCCCGTATTCCTTGCATTGGCAAACAGATTCTTAGCCACTTAACCCCCAGGGGAGTCCATGCTGCTTCTTTTAACACAGCCTGGAAAGTCTTAGCCTGAGTAATGAGATAACCAAGCGATTGTGAAAACCTCGAGGTGGGGATTATCAGGGACTGTCTCAAGAGTCGCCCATCGTGCACATGCCTAACAAAGAAGTTGTATCCAAAGTGTCAATGAACTCTTGCAACTCAATAATAATAATAAAGATATATGGGGAAAAGACTTGGGTAGGCCCTTCTCGAAAGAAGGTATCTGCTAGCCAGTACGTATTTGAAAAAGGGCTCCTCCTTATTAGTCACCTGAAAATTCAAATTAAAATTACAAAGAGATTCTAGCACACACCCATCTGAAAGGCTGTGTTTAAGCAGCTGACAGTCCCAACTATTGTCAAGGATGTTCGCGTGAATGAAAGCCTCCTTATTGCTTGTGGGAGTGTAAAACGGTCCAACCACACTGAAAAACACTCTGGCAATTTCTAATAAAGTTAAACATACACCTACCCATGACCCAGCAGTTCCACTCCTCGACACTTCTTTCTCAGAGAAATGAATGCGTGTATCCTCGTGCATATATACACACAAGCACACAGCACGCTTTATTCATAAAAGCCCCAAACTAGGAAATACCAAATATCCATCAACAGAAGAATGCAATTAAAACCATAGTATATTTAGATGAATCACTACACAGCAGTTTTTTAAAAAATATAAGCCACCTGATACATACAACAATATAAGTGAATTTCAGAAATATTATTGGACCAAAAGAAGTCAGAAACAAACATAAATTAGCAAGTCATCATGAATTATTCATACTGAATAATTCCAATTTTATGAAATTCAAGAAGAAGCTAAATTAACATATGATGATAGATGTCAGGAAAGTTGTTATTTCTAGGAGAGGGTAGAGAGAGTTTTTGACTCAGGAAAAATGTGGAAAATTTCTGGGTATGATAGAAATGTTCTAGACATTCATCTGGGCATGTGTAAATAGTCACTTAAGATGTATGCGCCTTCCTGTGTGTTCATCTTAGCTCAATAAATTAAAACAGGGTGAGAAAGACACTTTGATGTGCATTCAGATTACTTAGGGGATCTTGTTAAAATGCAGGTTCTGTTTTAGTGGCAAGAAATAGGCTGGAGTTTCCACATTATTAACTAACTCCGGATGATGCTGGCATAGCCAGTCCTGGTACTTCAGTTTAAGTGGCAGGGCCCTAAAACCTTCTCCTCTCTGTTTCAGTGCTGCTGCTGCTAAGTTGCTTCAGTCGTGTCCGACTCTGTGCGACCCCATAGATGGCAGCCCACCAGGCTCCCCCGTCCCTGGGATTCTCCAGGCAAGAACACTGGAGTGGGTTGCCATTTCCTTCTCCAGTGCATGAAAGTGAAAAGTGAAAGTGAAGTCACTCAGTCGTGTCCGACTCTTTGCGACCCCATGGACTGACTGCAGCCTACCAGGCTCCTCCATCCACGGGATTTTCCAGGCAAGAGTACTGGAGTTGGGTGCCATTGCCTTCTCCGGCTGTTCCAATGACTGTCGCTCTAAAACAAAAGCCCCCAGGCTTAGTGGTATAAAATAGCCATTTTATCAACTAGATGATTATGCAGGTCACCAATTTGAACAGGACACGGCGGGAATGGCGTGTCTTTTTTTTTCCCTGAAGATCTGTGGCACCTAAGGCTTCAGCTGGGAAGCGTCTGAGAGTAGGATTGGAAGGTTAGGGCTGCAATGCCTGGATGCTCCTTCATGCACAGAGCTGACTCTCCAGCTAGGAGTTCAACAGAGTTAGGATGGCCCCCTGGAACATGGGGAACATCTGCAGGGGACTTCTGTGTGGCTCCAGACTCTTCTAGAGACTCAGCAGTTCCATTTCCTCCAGAATGAATCTCTTGTCTCCTGTGTCTGTCTGCCTGTGTGTAGCAGTGTGAGTCAAAATTGGGCAGGCCGATGATCCATGGTTTGAAGGGGCTGAGAGAACAACCTCCCAATCCAGAGGCGGTTGAGGGGGTCAGAAAAATATCTGTCTGAGTGAGAGCCCTGGGAAGGTCATCTCTGCCTTGCCCAGGAGGGCCAAATGCACATCTGTTAAACACACTGAACACTAACCGAGTCCAGAGAGCGAGGTGACTGGTTCATGCAGTTCTGTGTCATGAACCCAGACCTGAACTTGCCCAGAGAGAGTCACACCTCTATATATCTTTTCTAAACCTGGGGGTCTGTTTCAGGGTGGCAAGTCAGCTTGGGTACCAGTGGCATTTACAGCTTCTGTTGTGGGCTACGAAGAGTGGCCCAGAAAGCATAGGAAACCTTGAAAACATGGCTAGTTTATCCTTGCAAGGTTTACTACTCAGTTCCTTCTTTGAGCTGTAGAACTCTGATTTTCTGCAATAGTTTATTTTCCTAATACTTTGGGCTTCTTCCTTTATGAATCAGCCTCTTTTCACCATGTCTGAAAATTCTGCTAGTTGGTATCATCATTCCTCAATATAAATGAACAAAATTTGTTTATTTGACAAAAGTTACCATGCTTGAATTTTAAAAAATAACAAGATGTTCACTAGATAAATGGGCACTATTAGTACAGAAGTTTGCTATGCTAAAACACGTCAAGACTTGAATTAGAGTTACCAGCTATAAACACTGGACAAATATCTATAAAATGGAACTAATATCTACCTTTCAAAATATTGTTAAATAAGGCACTATATGTAAAGCATGAATTACAGCGCATTCCATTTGAAAGTGTTGAAGTTTCAATTCCTTGCTCCCCACTCACCCCTAACTTTATCCAAAGCACTAATCCTATCACAATTCCCTGCTATAAGGTCCCCTTATGAAAAAGTTCCCTGGTAGCTCAGTCAGTAAAGAATCCGCCAGCAATGCAAGAGACCACCTACAATCCAGAAGACCTGGGTTTGATCCCTGGGTCGGGAAGATCCCCTGGAGAAGAAAACGGCAACCCACTCCAGTATTCTTCCCTGGGAAATCCCATGGACATAGGAGCCTGGTGGCCTATAGTCCAAGGGATTGCACGAGTTGGACACGACTTACTAACTAAACCACCACCACCATGAAAAGTACTATACAAAGTATTAAAGTATCTTGTAATTCTATGAGATATTAAGTATTAAATATTAAGTAATATTCACAAACTTCCATTTTAACTGGCAACTTCAGAAAAATTGGGGGTAAGTGAACTGAATCTCAGAGAAGGCAATGGCACCCCACTCCAGTACTCTTGCCTGGCAAATCCCATGGACGGAGGAGCCTGGTAGGCTGCAGTCCTTGGGGTCACTAGGAGTCGGACACGACTGAGCGACTTCACTTTCATTTTTCACTTTCATGCATTGGAGAAGGAAATGGCAACCCACTCCAGTGTTCTTGCCTGGAGAATCCCAGGGACGGGGAAGCCTGGTGGGCTGCCGTCTCTAGGGTCGCACAGAGTTGAACACAACTGAAGCGACTTAGCAGCAGCAGCAGCAGAACTGAATCTGGAGCAATGGACTGGTTCAAAATTGGGAAAGGAGTACATCAATGCTGTATATCATCACCCTGCCTATTTAACTTATATGCAGAGTACATTATGTGAAATGCCAGGCTGGATGAATCACAAGCTGGAATCAAGATTGCTGGGAAAAATATCAGTCTGTCAGGTCAGTCACTCAGTCATGTCTGACTCTTTGTGACCCCATGGACTGCAACATGCCAGGCTTCCCTGTCCATCACCAACTCCTTGAGCCTACACAAACTCATGTCCATCACATCAGTGATGTCATCCAACTATCTCATCCTCTGTTGTCCCCTTCTCCTCCTGCCTTCAATCTTTCCCAGCATCAGGGTCTTTTCCAATGAACTGGTTCTTCAAATCAGATGGCTGAAGTATTGGAGTTTCAGCTTCAGCATCAGTCCTTCCAATGAATATTCAGGACTGATTTCCTTTAGGATGGACTGGTTGGATCTCCTTGCAGTCCAAGGGACTCTCAAGAGTCTTCTCCAACACCACAATTCAAAAGCATCAATTCTTCAGTGCTCAGCTTTCTTTATAGTCCAACTCTCACATTCATACATGACTACTGGAAAAACCATAGCTTTGACTAGATGGACCTTTGTTGGCCAAGTAATGTCTCTGCTTTTGAATATGCTATCTAGGTTGGTCATAGCTTTTCTTCTAAGGAGCAAGTGTCTTAATTTCATGGTTATAGTCACCATCTACAGTGATTGTGGAGCCCCAAAAAATAAAGTCTCTCACTGTTTCCATTGTTTCCCCATCTATTTGCCATGAAGTGATGGGACCAGATGCCATGATCTTAGTTTTCTGAATGTTGAGTTTTAAACCGACTTTTCCACTCTCCTCTTTCACTTTTATCAAGAGGCTCTTTAGTTCCTTTTTGCTTTTTGCCATAAGGGTGGTGCTATTTGCATATCTGAGGTTGTTGATATTTCTCTCGGCAGTCTTGATTCCAGGTTGTGTTTCATCCAGCCCAGCATTTCTCATGATGTACTCTGCATATAAGTTAAATAAGTAGGGTGACACTATAAAGTCTTGGCGTACTCCTTTCCCCAACTGGAACCAGTCTGTTTTTCCATGACCAGTTCTAACTGTTGTTGTTTGACCTGCACACAGATTGCTCAGGAGGCAGGTCAGGTGGTCTGGAGAAGTATCAATAACCTCAAATATGCAGATGACAACACCCTTATGGCAGAAAGCAAAGGGAAACAAAAAAAAAAACCTCTTGATCAAAGTGAAAGAGGGGAGCGAAAAAATTGGCTTAAAACTCAATATTTTAAAATGAGGATCATGGCATCTGATTCCATCACTTCATGACAAATAGATGGGGAAACAATAGAAGCAGTGAGAGACTTTATTTTGGGGGGCTCCAAAATCACTGCAGATGGTGACTGCAGCCATGAAATTAAAACACACTTGCTCCTTGGAAGAAAAGCTATGATCAACCTAGACAGCATATTAAAAAGCAGAGACATTACTTTACCAGCAAAGGTCTGTCTAGTCAAAGCTATGGTTTTTCCAGTAGTCAGGTATGGATGTGAGAGTTGGAGCATAAAGAAAGCTGAGTGGTGAAGAATTGATGCTTTTGAACTGTGGTATTGGAGAAGACTCTTGAGAGTCCCTTGGCCTGCAAGGAGATCCAACCAATCAATCCTAAAGGAAATCAGTCCTGGGTGTTCATTGTGACACAGAAGGGTTAGGGGATTACTGTCCTCATACAGAGAGCTGGTCAAACCAAGAGAGGGCTCATTTGGGGATTAGAGTGTCTGAGAATAAAACTGCTGGCTGGCTGAAAGTGTCCCTACTTTTTTCAAGATAATAAGGTTTTTCTCACTGGCAAATGTATTAAAGGTTTTATTGTAAAATTTGGGACAATGCAATAACTACAGTACACAGCAGTCATCACTGCCTAAAGTATTTCATGCATTTTTGTCCTTGTATTGAATATTAACCAAGGGTCCTGGTAGGAATCACAAGGCACAGAGACTCAGGTTCGATCCCTGGTTTGGGAAGATCCCCTGGGGGAGGAAATGGCAGCCCACTCTAATGTTCCTTCCTGGAAAGTCCCATGGACAGAGGAGCCTCGTGGCTACAGTCCACGGGGTTACAAAGAATCGTGCACGACTGAAGCAACTTAGCAGGTACACATGGGGTTTACTTACAAAGGAACTAATTCTGATGCTGTGACTGCAAGGAGGGGACCCCCAAGACAAACCCCCAGGGCCAGCAGTGGAAGACCACTGCCAAAGGGGACGAGGGGAGATGTTACTGGGGCAGAAGAGAGGCAGCTGTGAGGGACAAGATGCTTCGTGGGGATGCGTCCTCCAGCCTTCAGGAGCACGGCCATCCTAAGAGATGCTCTATGGGGAGAGAAGCAGGATTAGAAACACCTCACATCGCTTCTCTATCTTCCTCATCGTTTGTGTGCCCTTTCCCGTGACCACACCTAGCAGTGTGCCAGAGGAAACAGCCCTTTAAGGTCACCTCTGAGTTTGGGAAAAAGAACCAAGGGTGGTCTCAGATCCGGTCTCTCACAAGAATGCTTTAGTTGAGACCATGTGGACTGAACACAGGACTGAACCCAGTTAAGGGCTTTATGTGCTGTTCACTCAGTTGGATCTGACTCTGTGTGATCCTATGGACTGTATCCTCCCAGGCTCCTCTGTCCACGGGGATTGTCCAGGCAAGAATAACTGAGTGGGTTGCCACACCCTCCTCCAGGGGATCTTCCCAACCTAGGGATCAAACCCAGGCCTCCCACATTGCAGGCAGATTCTTTACCATCTGAGCTACCAGGGAAGCCCAAGAATAACTGGGATGGGTAGCCTACCCCTTCTCCAGGGGAACTTCCTGACCCAGGAATCAAACCGGGGTCTCCTGCATTACATGCAGATTCTTTACCAGCTGAGCTACCAGGGAAGCATAAGAGTTTTAAAAAACCTTTTAAGATTTGGCAGATGGGTGTGGAGATCTCCTGTCTTGCTTTTATTACAGACTAGCCTCATCTTAAGCTCCTTTGCTTCTTAAACCTGCCACCAGCCTCTCTGTAGTGACCTGCCTCTTTCTTTGATCTCCTTGCCTTCTGTGTACACAGTTAGTTTCAGATTTCACTGGGGAACTCCTAACTTTGGCAACCAACAAAGGAAAATGCATCACTGGAGAGAGCAGATATACGTCCCATGATGTCACCAAGTCGAACAGTTGTTGATAAGTAGTGACTGGAGATTAATCATTAAACTTCTTAAAAGCAAATGGACAGGTCCCTCAAGACTGAAAGATTCATTAGGAGGTAATTTTGTATGCCACTGAATGTGGGGAAGAAAACTCCAGACCTTAGCTAGTCTGTCAACCTCTGGGTTGTTTCTTTTGTTGAATCCTTACTAATTTTATAAATCTGACTGCTTACATGAAAATGCAGTTACTATTGCCCTCAGAATTAAGAAAACTTGCCTCCTCTAATAAATCAAAGATCTTCAGTTAAAGCAACCTGTGGGATTCCAGTACAGTATCAAAAAAGGAGGAGGGGGCACTTGTCTGGTTCGCAGGGTGTTTTGACAAAACCTGTTTGAAATTTTTGAATTTGGATGTTGTATTACGCTTTAAATGTTTAAAATGGTCTTTTCTTTTCAAGGATACTATCATATAACCTCAATTTTAAACAGCCCCTCAAAATGGCCTGGCAAGAGACCCATTGTGACAGTATGATTTGAATCTTAATTTACAACAGTTTTATCTAAAAAGTAAACAAAAGACAGAATGGACCCCAAAGCACTATATTCTGTTTCCTGAAGCCAACTCAAATAGCCATTTGATATTTATGTTTATATTTTATTTTGTAGTCGTACTTTAGTGTAATATGTGAGATACTTTTATTAGCAGATTTTTAAATTTGTATTAGAAGAGTTGCTTTTATTTGGCTTTTGCCTATTTTTTTTTTGGCTTGTAGTTTATTTTTTTGTTTTCTTGCTTTTGTGGGTGCTTGCATGCTGGTGAGGGTGTGTGAGTACATGTGTGCGTTTAAAGAACTCTTCTCCAGAGACTTGGAAAGCAATAATTAGAGGATGGCGAGTTATGGAATTAGTCCAGTTAGCAGGAGAAAACGTGAAAATAGTTTTGGTCTTTACCAGGAATAACAGCTGCATATTTTTTTTTAACTGACATTTGAATTTTACCTTCTTGAGACAGATATTTTAAGCGTTTAACAACATTCATTCCATATTAAAAAATAGATCTCCATCTTAAAAAAAAAAAAAAATGAACTGAATTCTCCAGGAGAAAATACTGGAGTGGGTTGTGCCTCTCTTCTCCAGGAGATCTTCCTGATCCAGCAAGGATCGAACCCAGGTCTTCTGCATTGCAGGTAGATTCTTAATCATTTGAGTCACCAGGGAAACCCCTTAATTTACTAAAACAAAGCATTTTGATGTTTCATTGCATGTGTGCTGAGTCACTTCACTGATGTCTGACTCTTTTGTGGCCCCACAGACTGTAGCCTGCCTAGCTCCTCTGTCCATGGGATTCTCCAGGCAAGAATACTGGAGTGGGTTGCCATGCCCTCCTTTAGGGGCTTGTCCTGACCCAGGGATGGAACCTGTGTCTCTTAAAGTCACGTGCATTGGGAGGCAAGTTCTTTATCACGAGCACCAGCTGGGAAGCTGTAAGAACAGAGAGCAAGAGAAAGCAGAACATTTAGGCTTCGTTTCTAGTCATTTTTAATTGTACATGATTTCTAGTTTGGTACTTATTTCTTCTTACATCTCTTTACCAACTTGCTGCTGATGCTGATGTGACTCTGGACAAGTCCCTTAAAGTCTTTGCACCTCAATTTCATCTTCCTTAAACATGAAATAAGTAGCCTGTTGGAAAAACTCCCCTGAGATCTCCAGGTCACACATCTCCAATCTGCTAGTCCTATGCTTCTGAAACTCTGTGTCCTGGGAGTCCTCAAGATGCAAGGTTAAACCCTAGCTTCCATCAGAGAGTCCGGTTCTGTCTGTCTGCCTCGTGGAGGTCAGAAAATCTGCATTTTTAACAGGGTGATGAGAATGTGGTCTGTGGACCACACTGTGAACCACTCTGTGTTGGATCTCTTCTCTGCTCATCGGGACCATGAAGAACCCCCACCCTTCTGCTTGTGCCCTGGTGTCCTGGGCATCCAGAGGGAACGTGTAAGGCAGACGTGCTGTGTGTAGGAGAACCCTAGAAACTTTGATCACTCTTCTTGTGTAATAAACCTGCAACACTGCAGAACTTCCCTATCTATCCCAAGTCACTTTAAAAAATGATTGATGATTGATTTATCTTTGGCTCTGGCGAGTCTCCGTCGCTATGAGTGGGCTTTCTCTAGCTGCGGCAGGGCTCCTCTCTAGCTGCGTCGTGCACACGTCACACTGCAGTGGCTTCTCTTGCTGCAGAGCATGGGCTGTAGGGCGCGTGGGCTCGGTAGCTGTGGCTCCCAGGCTCTGCAGCACTGCTTCAATAGTTGTGGCGTTCGGCCTTGGTTGCTCTGTGGCATGTGGACTCGTCCCAGATCAGCGATCAAACCCATGTCCCCTGCATTGGCAGGCAGATTCTTAACCACTGGACCCCTGCGGAAGCCCCCCCTCCAAGTGCAGTTTTATTCAATCAGGATGAGTCTCTACCTCTAAGTAACGAGGCTTAAGCTTGCCTCGAAGCAAAATTTGTGAGCTGATGGATTTGTGCTCAGATGGCTCTCAGGGGCTTCTCAGTGGCACCCCGAAAGAGCATCTTCTTGCCATGGGATCTGAGGCTGGCCTCCTCCACATACACCGTCTCTTAGGATGCTCACAGCTTCCTTGTTTTTGAACAAGAGCCTCATGGTATTGTTTGAATCCGACTTCCTGGACACATTCTACTTCCTGTTGGGGAACAGAGAAACGAGATTAACCAACAAGCCACTGCTGTGGCGCCCAGGACACTTCCAATCTGAGGTTTCCAAGGAGTTACAGGGTTTTACTCTGATGAAAACCAGTCCATTGTGTTGAGCAGGTCAGGAGGAAGTAATGAAACCGACTCCACAAAAGCGGCCACTCAGACCCTTCGTAGCAGGCTCACAGTCGATAAAGGCAGATCGGAGAGGTTCTCCGTGAAAATGCTTTCAGCCCTTCTTGTTTCTCTTCCTTTTATTTGCCGTCTTCCCATCCACCTTCCATGCTCTCCATGTATCTCTCTTAGCCTTCCACCTTACTGCCTTCGTGGAATCAGGCCGTCCCTGTTTTCAGCTCGCCTTTCTATTCTGGCTTCCTTACAACCTGCTGTAAGCCTCTGGGCCTGCCTCTCTCCCCTCTGTGTCTCAGGCCCCCGCCCTCCTCAGAACTCCCTACCGGTTTTTATGAGTCCCCTGGTGGGTCTGCAGTTTATTGAAGGGTGAGGAAGGGCAAGTCCAGCCTCAGTTTGAGGAGGGGTGGCGGTTTCCTCCATGGGGTTCCCCCGTCATCACAGAAGGGGCAGACAGATTTCTGGCTCCCGGCTGTCGAATCCCCATCAGAAGGCCCTGTGCGGCTGTGGGTGTCTAAAAGCCACCTTTGGGCAAAAAGGATAATAAAAATGTTCAGTCAGACATTCAAGGCAGCGTTCCAAACTGCTAGCTGCCAATTCCCCAGTTAAGAGAGGCCTGGCTCGGAGCCTCTCAGATTAACCCCTTTGCCCCCAGATCTCCACGAGAGATTCCTACTGTGATCCTGAGAACTGAGAGAGAAAAAGAGAGAGGCGAGAGAGACGGAGATTGAGAAAGAGAGGGACCGTTTCATAATGAGAGAAGACTTCGAGCAGTATCCAGATTTCAAAGTTGCAAAAGGTTTATTCCGTGTAGACAGCCCGGGCTTCAATAAATAAGATGTTGTGAAGAGAGGGTGGTCAATGCGTTTGAAAGAAAAACAGAGAAGGGTGCGACTCAGCCCTCCTGGCGTTTTCACAGCCACAGACGGCTTGATGTTTTTGGCTGGGATGTACGTGTGTGTGTGTGTGTGTGTGTGTATTTTTTTTTTTTTTCTTATTTAAAAATATGAGGTATTAGGCTCTGTCCCAAGTGGGGCCGCCTCTAAGCCACACTCCTCTGTGAGGGCACTGTGTCCTGCAAGAAGGGGGAAAAAAAAAAGAGGAAGGAAGGAAGGAGGCTCCCTCCCGGTGACACAGTCACCTACATCCTGATGGCATCGCGGCCGCCCTCCTGTCCCGCTCACCTCCTAACTTGACCCACACAGGGCGCCCGTGTTTCCAACATTCACATCTTGGCCAGTGGCTTCAGTCCACGGCGAAACCTCAGACATCATGCAGTCAAAAGAGACAGAAGCGGGGACTGACAGACAGAGCTCACACAATGCTCCTCTGCTTTCTCAGCTCCTAGTGTTCTCAGTTTCAGCCTTCCCCCTGCATGATACCAGCCGCGCTGTTCATTTTCCACCTCTTCCCTGGTTCGTGCGTGCTCAGTCACTCAGTCATGTCCGACTCTTTGCAACCCTGTGGACTGTAGCCCGCCAGCCTCCTCTGTCCATGGGGTTCTCCAGGCAAGAATACTGGAGTGGGTTTCCATTTCTTCCTCCAGGGGATCCTCCTGACTCAGGGACCAAACCCTTGTCTCCTGTGTCTCCTGCATTGGCAGGCAGATTTTTTTTTCCCCGCTGAGCCATCCAGGAAGCCCTCTTCCTGGTTGAATGGGGATAATAATCAAACCAATTTTATAGTATTGTGGTGGAAACTAAATGAAGAAATACTTGCAAAATTCTCCAGAAGTACCTAAAGCAAATTTGTGCTGAAAATATCTGTTATCACCAGTAAACATTACTTATCATTGTGTGTGTGTTAGTCACTGAGTCATGTCTGACTCTTTGCAACCCCTGGACTGTAGTTCACCAGGCTCCTCTGTCCATGGAATTGTCCAGGCAAGAATATTGGAGTGGGTTGCTGTTTTCTTCTCCAGGGGATCTTCCCGACCCAGGGGTCAAACCTGCATCTCCTGTCCTGGCAGGCGGGTTCTTTACCACTGAGCCACCAAGGAAGACCCCCAGTGACTTATTACTGTTTCAAAAACCTCTCCAAAGGGGATGCAGAATGCCAGCAATTTTATAATGTTTGACGATTCTGGGAGTCAGGAATCTAGATGGAGCACAGTTGAGGAGTCTGTGTCAGCTCTCTGAGCCTCAGGACAGCTGAGACCTCAGCTGTGATGCTTCAATGGCTGAGCACTGGGATGACCTGGCAGATTCTTTCATCAAATGTCCAGTGCTCCAGGGCATGTGAAGGCCAGTCTCAGATGGCGCAGTCAACCGGAACACCCACACATGACTTCTCAGTGTGCCTGGACTTCTCACAGTCTGGGAGTTTGATTCTGGGGTTGGGGGCAGACATTCCAAGAAATCCAGGCAAAGCTGCGTGGTCTTTGCTTACCTATCTTTGGAATTCATGTGACATCCCTTCAGCCCCGTCCTGTTCTCACAGTACAGCTCAGGTTCAAGGCGAGAGATGACTTCTCTCCCATCTCTTTATCGGAGACTAGCAAGATCACGCTGCATTACAACACGTGGTAATGAGATCACAAGATGTGGTCGACCTTCTAAATTACAGCCTGCCACCAGGATGGGACAAAATGATGGTCTCCAGTAACCCTGCAGAGTCACTGTAACTGTCCTCGATTGACAACTCACAGGCTTTTATTTATTTATTTATTGGTGTATGTTAGAGAGAAATAAACTTTCATCCTGTCTAAAACATTGTTCTTTTGATTTTATGTAATATGCCATTCAACCCAATGGTAACTGATAGGGTGGTGGTCAGCGACCTCAGGTTTTACCACGCCAGTAGCTCATCTGTGAACAAGATCAGCTTAAACGTCTACGACGCAGGGAATTGGTGCAAGTTAGCAGGCAAAATTCAGCATCAAATCTACTGCCATCATTAGGCTAATAGCCTTCTCCTCTGCTCCATCGGTTCAGTTTCCTTTTTTACCCCCGCTGTTTATCTTAGCGGAAAGCAGTAACCTCTGTGCAGAAATGGCACGGTGTTTTTTCCCATCCAGCGGTGTTGCTGGTGTACCAGCACGTTCTGATCCCATTTCTGGAGCCGAAACAATCTAAACTTGTATAGAGAAAGCCTTCATGGGTTTTTGTTGGCATAGGAGAAGTCTAATTACACACATCCAAATACACAAGAGAGAAATGGGAGGTTTTTCCCCCTTGACTTGGAAACGCTGGTGGTTTTGACCTGCAGTACTTGAACGAGAGATCCAAGCTAATTATGGGATTGCATGTTTAAACGGTTATTTCTTTACAGAATACTCCTCGCACATTTGTAAGTTTAATTTTCTTGGGGAATCTGCGCTATTCGTGGACTTTCTGCACAGAATTCTCTCAATTTAAGAAGGTGCATTAGCTTTTATTTATCAAGAATAACCCCATTAATTATACGCCTGCGTTCTTAGGTTGAATTAAAAGGTTGTTCTGGGACTTACCTTTTATGATTATTTCTTAGTTTATTTTCTCTTGTTTATTCTCTGCTCCTAAAAATAATCCAGCTCTGTGTTTGAATGACTTCTATTACTACATCTTCTTTTTGGGTTCCATGAGATGGCATCTGCTTTGTTTAATTAACTATTATTTTTGTAGTATTTTTCATAGTAAGTGAAGATAACAGACACTCAATAGAATGAATGAATAACTGGATCTTGTTATTTTTATGACTGTCTTTATTTAAAATTATTGTTATAGCACATCTACTCCACCCTTTTGTTAAAGCACCTTATCTCAATTTTCACAGTAAGACCAATATCATTGACATACCCTGCCTATGGAGATCAAGGATGATTCTGATGTATTTGGAATGCTGATACCTTTGCCATTGGATATTGGAGATGAGAGGGAAACTCACTTCAACTATAACTGTAATTTTAGCACACCCCATAGGACAGAAAGGGACCAATACACACTGGAGCTGATAGAGGGCATATATGTTTTGCAAAATTACTGCATCAGAATCACTGGAGGTTTTAATTTAACTACTTTTTTTGTTTAACCTGGCAACTATCCCAGGAATCCTAAATCAATATGGAATGGGAGGGGACCTCAGTTTTTACTTTTTATCAAAAACGCATGTTGATTCTGATATAGTTTAATCTTTAAAGCTAGTCATCTAATAGTAGCACATGAAAGCAAAACTTAATATGAAGCAATTTTAGAATGAAAATGCCATACAGAGAATATATTTAATTTTCTGGGGATTCCACTCAAATATAAACTAACCTTTATATGTGGCTCATGTGGGAAACCAATACTTTCAGGATAGTATATATCTAGATTATTAAATGATTCATTATCCTGATTTTTTAATGGAAACGAGAACTATCCTACTTGGAAGCCACAAACTACTTAAAAAGCTACTTAAAAAAAAAAAAGCTACTTAAAAAGCCAAGATTCCTTAAGAATATTATTCCTTTAGAAAATATATTAAAATACTTGATACGAAGGATGATACATGAAGGTGAAAATTTCAGTGGACCTTAGCCAGGGACTTAATTATTTATAGTCTCTAGTATTCTGTTAATAATGTAAGATGATGAGACTATTAAGAGTAAAACTAAGTTTTTATCTCTACCATGAATATTTAAGGCTAGCAAAGCTGATTTTAATGAACTGATGTGCTCATATGCTCTGTCATTGACTCTTTGCAACCCCATAGGCTGTAGCCCACCAGGCTCCTCTGTCCATGGGATTCTCCAGGCAAGAGTACTAGAGTGGGTTGCCATTTCCTCCTCCAGGGGATCTTCCTGACCCAGGGATCAAACCCACATCTCTTCTGTCTCCTGCATTGGCAGGCAGATTCTTTACTACTAGCGCTCCCTGGGAAACACTGATGAACTGATACTGCTACTGCTAAGTCACTTCAGTCGTGTCCGACTCTTAGCGACCCCATGGACTGCAGCCCACCAGGCTCCTCCGTCCATGGGATTTTCCAGGCAGGAGTACTGGAATGGAGTGCCTTCTCCAATGAACTGATACTAGGGATCATTTATATTATGGTAAACTGTGGAGATCAGGGACTTCACCAGACTTGCAGACTGGTAAGTCAACTTGCCAGTTCCCTGAGTGCTGGTGGAAGACGGGAGGCTTCTGGTGGGAGATGCAGGACTCTTGTCTGCACTGGTTCCCTGAGCTCCAGTTCCCACAAGGCTGCACAAAGTAGGGGGGGGGGTCACATAATGCCCCCTACCACTCCCCCTGGACACAGTAGATTATATCACAGGTCAAGTGCTCTGAGCTTAGAAATCTGAATCTTCTATGATGGGCAAAAGCATGCCTGCCTTTGGCTACAGAGGGAGACATTATCTTTGTCACACTGCAGACTGTCACACCGCACAGAGGACAACGTGATCTTTGCATTCCAAGGCTGTTCTCTGTACAAACATCCCTGAGAGGATGGTTCAGAACCAAGAGCACTCAGTGCTCCTGCTTCCCAGACAGGAAGAACTATGAGAGCGGCTTCCCAATATGCACCAATAACATTGCTATCATTTTTTTAAGTGTTTATTTGCTGTGCATCGGCTTTCTCTAGTCGCAGCAAGAGGGTGCTCCTCTCTAGTTGAGTGCGGGCTTCTCCTGCTGTGGAGCGTGGCCTCCAGGGCACATGGCTCAGCTGCTGTGATGCACAGGCTTTAGCTGCATCTTGGCATGTGGGATCTTCCTGGACCCGGGATCAAACCCATCTCCCCTGCATTGGCAGGTGGATTCTTAACTCCTAGACCACAGGGGAAGTCCCAATAACATTGTTTTTGATAACTATATAACTTATTTGTCATTCCACAAAGTGATTATTTCAACAGACAAATAAGTATTCACAACAGCCTAAGAAATGCTGTCGTTCTTTCAAGTCCTATTAAAAGATATTTTAGCCAACGCGCATAAAGAGAAAAAGTTGCTGTACTTCCAAAGACAGTAGTTTTTTTGGGAGAGGCGGGAGATTTTATTGTTTCCATTAGTTATTTAGTTAAGGATTCTTTCCCCCCTTTTTTTCCCTTCCTACACAATAATGGAGCAGGAGCTGTGACTCTCACACATTAGACCAGAAAGAACTTGGCACACAAAAGTAGCTGAGGATAAGGGGAAAGCTGGGTTTTGGAATTAGACAAAACCGGACTTAAATTAAAACTCAGATTCTTACTCGATGCCAGTTAATTAATGCTTGCTAATCTTCAGGTTTATCATCCTTAATTTAAAGATGACATGACCCACTTTATAGGATTATATGACAATGTATGGAGAAGGTTTACTGAAACACGTGACATCTATTTATAATGCTCAGTAGATGATGTGCGTGCACAAGGAATCGACCTTCCTCCCTGAGCCCCGTTGTAGAAGGCAGACAAAGAAACAGAACCGTGGAGAAGGTCAGGGGATTGGGCCACACAGAGTTACAGTATGCATCTCTGCAACCACCTAGATCTGCTTGTGGGGGCTTCCCAGTTGCTGCCAGTGGTAAAGAATCTACCTGCTAATGCAGGAGACATAAGAGATGCAGATTCAATGCCTGAGTCAGGAAGATCCCCTGGAGGAAGGCCTGGCAACCCACTCAAGTATTTTTGCCTGGAGAAATCCCATGGACAGAGGAGCCTGGTGGGCTAGTCCATACGGTGGCAAAGAGTTGGACATGACTAAAGTGACTTAGCATGCATGTACCCCAGATCTGCTTGGATCGCATGAATACCTTATTTGACTCTTCCTTGAGAAATGATCTTTATAACAAGAACTGTTGTGTGGCTCTAAGTCCATACTCAGGACCCACACCGTTGTAGGTGAGCAGCTCAAAGAAACCAGTGGGGAACCTCTGAGCATGAGTCAGCACATCAGGATGCTGAATCAATCAAAGAGTTAATGGTAGTCACTTCTAATTAGCCGGATTTTAAAGACTCTGCCTTAAAAAAAAAAAAAAACAAAACCCCAAATCCTAAGAGTGACAGCTTGTAGTTGGCAATTAAAAGCTGTCCATGCCGAGGAGCCTGGTGGGCTACAGTCCACGGGGTCACAAAGAGTCGGACATGACTGAGCAACTTCACTTTCTCTCTTTCACTGTCTTTGTGGTTCAGCTGGTAAAGAATCCGCCTGCAGTGTGGGAGACCTGGGTTCGATTCCTGGGTTGGGAAGATCCCCTGAAGAAGGGAAAGGCTACCCACTCCAGCATTCTGGCCTGGAGAATTCCATGGACTGTATAGTCCATGGGATTGCAAAGAGTCAGACATGACTGAGCGACTTTCACTTTCACTTTCATTCATCCAAAGGAGTCCTACTCAGCAAGCAAAAGGAAAACTGCTGATCCCCACAACATAGCTAAGTCTCAAACACAGCATTCTGAGTAAAAAAAAAAAGCTAGATTCCCAAAGTTATAGACAATATGGCTCTGTTTTTATGACTTTCTGGACTAGTACAAGTTATAGGGGTACTGATCACTAGCTCCCAGGGACTGTGATAAGAGAATTTCAGAGGTGCTGGAACTTTTTCTCTGTCTTTGTTATGGTGGTGGCTGCATGACTGTATGTGTTTGTCCAAATTCACAGTATTATACACTAAAAGTGCATTTTGCTGCATGGAAATTCTTCCTCAAAAATAAACATCTCAAACTATAAAAAAAAAAAAAAAAAAAAAAAAAAAAAAAAAAAGCTGTCCATGACTGGGTTCCTCAAGGTAAGCTCTATTTTGACTTGTCTCAAAAAGTAAAAAATCAAAAATCTATTTTTTTCCCCCAAAACAGTTCCTGTTTTCTTTTCTCTGGTTTTCAATGAATTGCGTTTGTTTTATCTTAAGTTATGCTACAATGGATTGAGGCTGTGGGCAGCCCAACTTCATTTCTAGCAAGGTTTATCCCTGTTCCCCACACTGATATTTTTATAGTTATGGGTTTCAGCTTTTTCTTCATGTGTATATTATGGTATTAATAGTGGTGGTGGAGGAGGAGGAATGTGTGTGTGTGTGTGTGTGTGTGTGTGTTGTTAAGTGTCTGCCTCTTGCTCACTGAGACTTCGGTTACGTAGGGAACAGGGATTTTGGCGCCCTTTCCTCTAAAGAAAACACAGTCTGATCTGAGGAGTGCCCACCTCTTACAAGGCCTCGATTGTGTAAGAAGACCAGAAAAGAAACAAATGCAGTTTGATTGCGTCGGAAGCTTGGTGACTAGTTCACAAATCTTTTATTTGTTTTGAGCGCTGCAGTGGTAGTAAGTTTTGTGTGCGCTCAGGGAGAGGCAGACGTGACTTACAGTAGGGACTCAGAAGCCGACATAATTACCTGGGCTTCTGTCAAACTAATAAACTAATGGAGGCTTTAAATAAAATCAGGAAAGATCAAAGGTTTGAGAAACTTAGAGAGAAGGGGACTAGACCATGAGTCCTGTTATTTCTTTTTAAACGTGTGTATTTGAGAGGCCAATGGTTCCATGCGATATGAATTATACGTTTTGAATTTTAAAAATAATTTTAAAATCTCTATATAGGGGGATCTTGGGGGTTTAAGATCACTGCACTCCTCTTTGGTTTTCCTCCAGTTACACAGGCATCTCAAAGATTTCTTCTCTGACAAAGAAGGTCTCCTAGTATAATGTCCCTGTCCACTTAGAGATAACTATGGATACCAATGTCATTTATAATGTTGTCTGTCATCCAAGAAGCAACACAGAAATTGAAGAGAATTTAAAAGTTATGAATAGCTGTTGAAAAAAGGTCACTTGACAACTCAAGGAATTTACTTGGTAGACATTTTCACTGAACCAGGAAACTTGGGTACATTTCTCAGCCTTTTGCGTTTGGGATATACTTTGCGTTTCTAGTACAGTTAGAACGTACATTGTTCTCCCCAGAGTTCTTGAACTATAGATAGTGAGGAATAGCTTCAAGAAATTATGGTCCAGCCTGGAGGGAAGGCTGGGTGAATGATTTACTCTGTGAAGGTAAGCATTTCTCTGAATGAATCCAAACATTAATAACATCAGACTATTCTTCTGACTTGATAAGAGTCATTTGTTCTACATAGACTATAATGAGTACAGTTAGCAAGGGAGTCTTAAAGCCCCTTGTGGTGATGTAAACTGAGGTAAGACTGTTACGTACATTTGTCTTTCTTCATTTCCCTTCTCAATTAATAGCATCATTTACCCAGTGGCCCATTCATTCAATGATACTTAAGCGCTCAGTATCCCCAGACACTGTGCTGTGTCCTGGGAATAAAATTCAGACTCAGATGTAGTCGTTTCCCTCAAAAAGGCCAGTGGTTAGTCAGAGACTGTGAGATGCAAATGCAAACACAATGCAAACAATGATGCTGCTAAATACATGTTCAGTGTGTGATGTAAATCCAGAGGAATATTTCACTCAACCATGGAGGAAATGGAAAACCTCACAGTAGAGATGGCATTGAGTTGGGTCTTGAGTTACAAGTGAGAGTCTGCCAGAGGAGTGAAGGAGCTGAATATGTTACACACCCGGAAGAGGCAGCTTGCTTTGCTATAAAATGCTATAAACAGAATCACATGGATTCGATTTAAGCAACGTGCATTATGTAGTCATAATTTGAGAAGCGACTTCCTTTTTGGCATCCCCTTCACCACAGTGTACTCTTGAAGATGACCTGCTTATGGTTCTCGTGTCCTAGAGAGTTGCATGTGTGAATGTCCTTGAAAATGGGTCTATGCCTTATTTGATTTTGCATCCCTCAAACCTACTGCTGTGCACCCATTACAGCAGGTGCTAAGGAATAATCTGGTCAATGAAAGAACAAAAGAGTTGGTGTGATGGCTGTTAAAAACAGGGGCTTAGGAACAGCAAACCAACTGTAAATAAGGCTGGTTGGGGTGGGGGTGGGGGGCAGCAGTTGTCCTGAAACCTCTTGCTTAACAGGTTTACTGGTTTTCCGTAGACTGTAGCTTTGGGAGATTGGAAGAGGCAGGGCTCTGAGGTCCTTCTGTATCTGCACTTGGGCCTTGCCATTGGAATAATGGCAAGTTAATAAATGGGGCTTCTCAGTGCTTCAGCGGTGAAGAGCCCACTTGCAACGCAGGCATTACAGGAGATGCGGGTTTGATCCCTGAGTTGGGAAAATCCCCTGGAGATGACATGGCAGCCCATTCCTGTATTCTTGCCTGGAGAATGCCATGGACAGAGGAGCCTGGCAAGGTGCAGTCCATGGGATTGCAAAGAGCTGGACACGACTGAAGTGACTTAGCACTTAGCACAAAGTTAATAAATAGATGTGGGTTACTGTATAGACTCTAGAAACGGGCTCTCTTAAAGTATGAGGGGAATGAGAAATAATACAGAAGTTTTATTAATAGCCAACAAATAAGTGGAAAACTAATTCTCAAATGGCAAATCGTGAATACTATCTGTTAGCATTTACTGTAAAATGGTCTGAAGCTCTTTGGTTAATCCCCTCACTCCATGATTGTACCTGAGACAAGTCAAGTGTTCTTGTCACCTGGCTGGGCAGAGACAGGGTTGGAAACATCCAGCCAACTTAGCCAACATACAGTATTCTCAAAGTCTCTATTTTTGCCAAAGTTGTAAGTGAAAATATCCAGGATAAAAAGCATATATAGAAAAGGAGTGTTTCATCCACATTTCATGTAACACCATAGATCATGAAAGCAGAAAGAATTTTAAAATCTAATTTGCTTTACACAAGGGATTGGGCAGCATGGCAGGATTTTGGGTTCTTCATGTATCTTGAGTTATTTCTCAAATATTTTGGGTTCAATAAAATCCAAAATGCATTTCGCCCTGAGCACTTTCCTCCCTTAATTCTGAAACCCATGTGTAATCTAAAGGAAATGTAATCCATATGTTTCTGATTCATTTACACTTAACTCATCAAAATATTTTTCTAGGAGCTATTTGATGTTGAAGAAGCATTTTGAGACTTTTTAATAAGCTTTTTAAAGCCTCCCCACCCCCACCCCTTTAAAACAGAAGGCCATGTTTGCCGAGAAGGAGTAAGCCCTGATACCAAAATATGTGGGTTTGGTTCCAAACTCTGAACCACAGACTTTAAGATCGGGTCTCCATTTATCCAGCATATTCCTGTATCCCATTTTCTGAGTCTGGTTCAGCATGTAAAATTCAGTAGATCTGCCCAAGATGAAAACGAGACTCTTGTGACTTTACCACAGGATCAAGAGGGAGGCTTAAAGCTGCCAGCTAACAAGGTTGGTGATGTTATCCAAAAAAGAAAAAAAGAAAGAAAGAAATGTTACCGCATGGGGGCCAGAGCTTCAATCCCAAGGGGGATGAAGCATCAGGAGAGGTAACCGGTTCCACTTAGAATCATAGTCCAGACAACTAAACCATTGAATCTTGTTTCATTTTGTTTCGGAAGCCTGGCCCCACTGAAGTAAAAATCTCAATGACTTTTCTAAACTTTCCTCAACATAAACTAAAATTTCCTAACGGACTTATCTTTGCCACCTGCTGGTCCTGCTCCCCGAGTTCCCCATCACCATTCTTAGCTGTGCTGCTTAAAAACCCAGAGTGTCATTCATGGCTTCACAGCCGGTGCCGGGTGCTGTGCTTAGTCACTCAGTCGTGCCCGACTCTTTGCGACCCCATGGACCTGTCCATGGGGATTCTCCAGGCAAGAATGCCGGAGTGGGTTGCCATGTCCTCCTCCAGGGGATCTTCCCAGCCCAGGGATCGAACCCAGGGCTCCCTCAGTGCAGGTGGATTCTTTACCGTGAGCCGCCAGGGAAGCTCACGTTCAGTGCCCACCACAATTCCGGGCCCAAGGTGCCCTCTGCCTTACTGCCCATGCACTGGTCCCCATGACATAAACAGTGACCTCCGAGTAACTAAGACAGCTAATGCCTGACCTCCTTGATGGGTTTCAGGGAAGAAGCATTTATAGGCAAAAATGGGGGTGGGGGGTGGGCTGCAGTGTGCCTGGCCCTCCTCTGATTGGTTGGTGGTGAGGTAACGGGGTGGTATTCCAGGAATCTCAGCCTTCTGCTTCCAACCAGTCTGGGGTCCGCAGGCTTGTGCTCAGCCTGGAGTCACCAACCTCAACTGGCTGGTGGCCAGATCTTCACAACATCCCCAGGGAGGAGCCAGAGCCAGGCCACCTCTCAGCAGTGTTGCTTCCTTCTGCACTTCTTCACTCCACGAAGCACTAACTCAGCACCTTTGGAGCTCAGTGAAGGCACAGGGGCTGAAACGTTCTTCCTACCAGCAAGAAATGGGGGCCACACAAAGGCCTTTGTACCTGGGAGACCCCCCCTGGGCCCTGCACAGTTTCAGCATTTCTGCTTTAAGGGAAAGATAAGCATAAGATCTTATCCTTTGGGAAGTTAAAAATCTAAATGATCTGGAAAGATCTATGATTTTTGTAGCCATACTCAATCACATGGGCTTCCCAGGTGGTTCAGTGGTAAAGAACCCACCTGCCATGCTGGAGATGCAGGTTCGATCCCTGGGTCCAGAAGATCCCCTGGAAAAGGAAATGACACCCCACTCCAATATTCTTGCCTGGGAAATCCCATGGATAGAGGAGCTGGTCAGGCTACAGTCCATGGGGTCATTTAGTCATGACTGAGCAACTAAACAATAGCAATAAAACAATGACAATATGTAACTGAGAATTAAAGAGTAAGATAGATGCTATCAGTAAAGCTGACAGATTCAGCCATGTAGGATGCCCGGTTACATTTGGAATTCAGATAAAAAGCAAATACTTTTATTAGTATGACTCATGCAATATTAGGACAGTATTTATTATATTAAAATCACTCATTGTTTATCTGAAACTCAGGAAAAGCTTTCTTGGCTCAGGGGTAAAGAATCTGCCTGCAATACAGGAGACTTTGATTTGAGCCCTGGGTCAGGAAGACCCCCTGGAGAAGGCAATGGAAACTCACTCCAGTATTCTTGCTTGAAGAATTCCATGGACAGAGGAGCCTGGTGGGCTACAGCCCATGGGGTCGCAAAGAGTTGGACACGACTGAGCGACTAACACTACCCCTGCCACTAACTGAAACTCAGACATAACTGAGCAACTTGTATTTTATTTGACATCCCTGTCAATGTATTAAAAAAAGTAGAGACATCGCTTTGCCAACAAAGGTCCATATAGTCAAAGTTATGGTTTTTCCAGTAGTCATGTATGGATGTGAGCGGTGGACCCTAAAAAAGACTGAACACTGAAGCATTGCTTTCAAATCTTGGTGTTGGAGAAGACTCTTGAGAGTCCCTTGGACTGCAAGAGGCTCAAACCAGTCCATCCTAAAGAAAATCAACCCTGAATATTCACTGGAAGGACTGATGCTGAAGCTCACACTCTAATACTTTGGCCGTCTGATGGGAAGGGCTGGCTCATTCGAAAAGTCCCTGATGCTGGGGAAGATTGAGGGCAGGAGGAGAAGGGGGTGGCAGAGGCTGATACGGTTGGATGGCATCATCGACTCAATGGACATGAATTTGAGCAAACTCAGGGAGAGAGTGAAGGACAGGGAAGCCTGGCGTGCTGCAGTCCATGGAGTTGCAAACAGCTGGACATGACTGAACAACAGCAACAAACTATCAATATAGAAATTGTTCAAAAGTGACAGAAATAAGGACATCAAGATACAGAAACAGGAAAAGCCATGGTTTGCTTGTAGAAATTTGAGATGGGTCAGATTTTCAAGGAGGGTGTAACATGAATATGACTGATTATAGAGAATGAACCAGATAATTACAGGTGCCTGAAAGCCATGCAGATAGATGTACATTTGAAGGAGAAAAATACATGCCTCTACAGAAAAGCGCCTTTCCTCCCCTCCTGTTCCGACTGCCCGCTGTCTCCCTTGGGTTTTCTTCTTGTATGAACAGCCTCCCCATACCCTCCTAGGCCCGCATCTGCATCTGTACGTAATACTGGTAATATTTTGGCAGCTGTTCACTATCTGCCAACTTGCCTATTGTGATGATTAGTTCCGTCATTGCTGTTACTGCTTTGTCCACTTTCGAATTCCCTGCCCTTAGAAACTTTAAAAAAAAAAGTGAATTTTTACCTGCTTTGAAGTTTGTCGCCCTTCCTAACCTGCGGATACAACCTAGACATCCCAGCCTCCTCTGAAGACGTCGGTCAGTTTCGCTTGGCTTACCCATTGTGTGTTCTTACTGCGTTCCGACACCTCTCTTCTTCCGTGATCAGGCATGTCCTGGGAATTACCTGGCAGTCTGGCGGATCCTTCGATCCCTGATTGGAAAACGACAGCAGCAACAACAAGGGAATCAAATATGTGTTTATGCTCTCTGCCCACGGCCCTGACTCCTTTCCTCCGCGTTTTCTCCAGGTCAGGAGCTGCTTTCTATCTCTTCCCAGGAAGCCCAGATCCATCCTTAATTCAAGAATCAGTTCCTCCTTCCTTAAGAAATCAGTTTCACCTTCGCAAACCAAAGACTCTGTTGATCAGCCAGAACTACTCCAGCTCTGTTTTGAATTCTCTTAGAAACCCTGGTTTGAAGCAGTATTTCAACTGTTTGCTTATATTCTCTCTTAACATTTCTTCCTTGTTTCATGGGCATAATTTTTATCTTTCTAACTAAACTGTAATATTCTTAACCACAGAGAGAGCTTATAAAAATATTTTTCTATCTCCCATGGTGCCTGCCATGCTCCTGGGCATACAGCAAATGATCAAGAAATACTTTTTGGTTTTAATTGAATTAGCATCCAGGGAAAACAATTTAGAAAATAGTATATAATTCATATCAAATGTTTGAAACTTTCTTATGGAAATTTGTAAGAAACCTGTTTTGAAGGTTAACCCTTCTGACTTGGAGTTTTCTTACAACTCAAAAGGCTAAAAAAAAAAAAACTGAATATCTTTATGGGATATGGTATTTAAGGGTCATTGTTTGATTACTCTCAGTCTAAGCAACTAAAGTGATAATCATAACCAATCATTGTCTTGGGTATCAACTATATTCTGGACATTATGTCAAGCAGTTTTAAATTTATCATCTCATTTAATCCACATATGTGATATATACAGTAATTTCCCCCTTTTTCTTTTAAATAAGAAGATTGAGGATGAGAAAGGTAAGATAAAACATAATTGAGAAACAACTGCGCTAGGTTTTGTTTTTGTTTTTGTTTTTTTAAGACTTACTGATTTTCTTCTGGGTGTGCTGGGTCTTTGCTGTGTGCGGGCTTCCTCTAGCTGGGGTGGGTGGGGCTCCTCTCTTGCTGTGGGGCACGCGGGTGTCAGGAGTTGCGTCTCATGGGCTTCAGTTGCGCTGCAGCACGTGGGATGTTCCTGGACCGGGAATCGGACCCGTGTCTCCTGCCTTGGCAGGCCGATTCTTTACCACTGAGCTCCAGGGAAGCCCTGCACTGGGTTTAAACTGAGGTTGAATGGTAAGGCTTAAATGTGGATGAGCAAGGGAAAGCACAGTCACCCCCGACTCCTGTCTGCTCTTTTGTCAAAGGCCAGTAGCGGAGACCAAGACTGCCTGAGCTCAAGAGTTCTTCCGCAGGAGGTTTCTCACCGATCATTTTCTATCAATCAAGCCCGGACATGTCTTATTTATCTCTTGCTGTTTTTTTTGTTGTTGTTGTTTTCTTCTTGTTTCCACTTCTTCTTTTTTTTTTTTCAGATTTCTTTCTCTTGCTTAAACTATTATAGCAGCCCACTAACTGGTCTGACCATCTTCAATCTCTTCTTATTCAGTATACCAATATATTCTCTAAGAATTATCATATAGAAGATAATTCTTAACTTGATATATTATTGTTAAAAGGAAGAAAACTTCAGTGACTTCCAATGAAAAGTAGTGAAAAGCAGATATAATGGTATCAGATTTCTTTAGATTTCTGTATGTGCGATCTTCTAATAGGACATGTGTTTTTGGGGGGTGGTGTTCATATCTGATAACTTTTCATGTTTCATTTCCCAGAGAATTTAGTACCCTGCCTGCAGTTAGTAGATGCTCATAAATACGGACCAGAACAGCTCAGAACTCAGTAAGAGCTGACCAGAACAAGAGCGAAAATCTATGATGCATTTTGTGATTACGATGCTGCTACTTCCTCAGTACTAAACTGCAGCTCTTCAGATTGCTAGTCATAAAGCGGGTGGTCCTATTAGAAAAGAATGTTTTCATCAAAATTATTTATACACTCCCGATTGTTTTAAATGAACCTACTTGAGATTCATGAATATCCTCAGGCATTCAAGATAACTGATAATTCTTCTGAAAACCTGTTGAAAATGCCCGCTTAATACTTATTTACTGCATACTTCTCTTCACTTTCTTTCAGCCTCTACTTCTGATTTTCCCAGTAATGGCTGTGACCTCTAAATAAGGAAAAGAAAAGAACCCTGAAAAAGAAGGATATTGATCTTTTGGAAATTCCCAATTTTAAAAGAAAATCAAAGGGAAAATATATATATAAACGAAGGGCTTGGTAATTTCTCACCAGGAAGATAATTTCACTCGTATGCTTACTCATTCAGAGAATGAAGATATTCCATGGTGGAACCCAATTCTACCATGATTGTAAGCATCAACATTTGGTATTCCATTCAGCCCCAAAATAAAATTCAAATTTTGCAACACTTCATTTAGCAGAATATTAATCCCCTGAGCTTGGAAAGGGGAGCCAGTGTGAACAAAGTTTCACAGGGCCGATCAAGTGAAAAGCACACACACACCCATATACGTTCACACGCCTGTGCATGCACACGTGAAAGGAAATGGCTTTGAATGGCTACAGAAGTGCCCAGGTCTATGCTTAGAAGTTTGTCTGGTTTTTTGGCCCCTAATCAACTTTCTCAGAATAGACCAGGGCACAGGGCATGTTGGGATGAATAATTATTTAATCAAATAATTGCTCCATGCCTCCAACACCACTCCTTTAAGAACTGAGATGGAAAAAAAAAAAAAAAGACTAGCAAATATGTAAATTGGAACTGATTAGGGGATTAAGTTTCACTAAAAAAAAAAAATTAAAAATTGGAATAAAAACAGCTTGCAAATCCCTGTAAGCCAAGACCTGCCTCTGAATTGCAACACCAGCGCCTGTCGGCTGTGATAATTTCACTTCATTAAGTTCCAGATATAAATAGAGAGGCTTTTTTTTCCATCCACCAGTTTAAATAAGCATGGACTGAAAACACAGGGGTTATTTATCCACTCAGCTGTTTGTTATTGGGTCTTTGGTCTTGCTTCATTGTTGCATTAGAAATTTTCAAACACCTATATCCTGAAGCCAGGGACAATTCACCTCTGTAGAAACCATTTTAAAGCTATTGTTTCCATGGCCAAAAATACTAAAAGAGTAAAACTCATCAAGTATGCTACATCCTGAAATGCAAAACAGACGTGTGGACGCAGAATATAGAGAATGCAGAGAAATTAATAAGAAAACTTTAACACTAAAAGCCAGTGCTTTGGTACTAGTACCAGACTGCTTTATACAGAAGGATAATATAAGATACGTTATTTCTCCCATATGTTTAAAGGTTCATACTCAGAGCTTTTTGTTTGTTTTTTTCATAAGTCAATGGTTCTCATGGTATAGATTTTTTAGATTATGTATAATTCAGTTCCTTCAAATTAACTGCAATTTTTGTCACCTGAAACTTTTGAGGAATAAAATTGATTACATGTAATACCACTAATTCTAATCTTAAAAATAAAGCCTAGGACAAAATGCAAACCAATTGACTTAGAACAGCAAAAAAGCAAACTCTTTATAGTTTAAGGCCAGGATCAACAAATTTTTCTGTAACAGGAAAAATCAAGGGTGTTATATTGGTGCTTCTATAACCATTTACAATGTAACCCTTTTAAAAATGTAGAGGCTTTTCTTAGCATTACAGGCCTTATAAAAATGGGGGGGCATACTGGATTTGGGGAGAGGGCATGATTGGCCCACCTGGTTTAAGAGCCACAGAATATCGGTGCTTTATCATTGTCTATACCATTTATCATTTTTTCCTAGGTTCAAATCTAGCTGCTGATGAGTGTGGACATTAAATGAGTTTCAGTCAGGACAGTTTATCTCAGAAACTCAAGTTAAAAACATTTTGAGTCTTAAGCAAAAATGGCTTTACAAGGTCTTGAGCTAATGTCAGTGGGCATTTGTCCACATACTAAAATGGGCTGATGTCTCTTGGTACCAACCCATGACTGGTCAGGTGGGACCGGCCACAGTGCCAGGGTGAATGACACAGCCGGGCTGGGGGCAACACGGCCACGTAATGTCTGAGCCGGGCTGGAGGCATGGAGGTGGCCGGGGTCTGGCCTGACTTGTGCTTGAGTCAAGGCAGTTGCTTCTATAAACCCTTTATTTTATTAGCCGTGGTTTAGAAAACAGTTTCAAGAGACCAACCCCCAAGGAGAAGATTCAGGAAATTGTTTGGGAGATCCTCAACTTCACGAGTTTTGTTTCATTCTGGTCCATGGGTAATACTCCCCCAGCACTACATACGTTGAAAAGAAGGCAGACATCCCCCAGACTGGCTTCATGTCACTTTCCTATTATCACTAATGCCTCGATAGCTGAGGGAAAGAAAACTCGGAGCAGACTTAACTCCCAGCTCTGTCCAAGGTTTACTAGATGAAAGCGAGGATCAGCTTTGTTCCGAATCACCAGTGGTCAAGGGAATTGCAAGAAGGTTGCATCAAGGTCTGAAAACAGAGCTCACACAGGCGGCTGCAGAATATATCCTTTAAATGCCGAAGGGAAGAATGAGCCTCCCCTAGCAATATGGGGAGCTGGAAGCTACCAGTCTACATGACACCATCGTCAACTTCCTTCAAAACGCACCAATAGGGAATAAATATTGATTTATTTTAAATAAGCCATCCTTCCAGAACCTTTCTTGAGGATTTAAGCATGGTCATTGAGACAAAAATCCTTTGTATCTGGCTGTATCTTTGGTGCAGAGAAGGCAATGGCACCCCACTCCAGTACTCTTGCCTGGAAAATTCCATGGATGGAGGAGCCTGGTGGGCTGCAGTCCATGGGGTCGTTAAGAGTCGGACACGACTGAGCGACTTCACTTTCACTTTTCACTTTCCTGCGTTGGAGAAGGAAATGGCAACCCACTCCACTATTCTTGCCTGGAGAATCCCAGGGACCGCGGAGCCTGGTGGGCTGCTGTCTATGGGGTCGCACAGAGTCGGACACGACTAAAGTGGCTTAGCAGCAGCAGTATCTTTGGTGAAGTATATATTACATCCTGAATGTCTCGGTTCTCAATGTTTGATGAAGTTTTCTAATAATTTGTAAAGGGATTAACTAAACCTGAAAGCAGTTGTAATCAATAATTTCATACTTGTAGGAAGACGGTGCTTCCTGGTTATTTGCAGATACCATCCAGAGGGCATTATTGCTGAGTGACGTGATTGGAGGGTGGGAAGGAGAAACAGACGAGAAATAAAATATCAAATTCCACTCCCTCCTATTCTCTCTCCTATGACAATCACGCACCACATACTCATGATTTTAGCAGTTTCTCTCTCAATGCGCCAACCCTGAGAACTCTGCTAGACTTGCTTGAATTTGAGGTCCCTGAATTAAGAACACAACGTTCATTTAGGTGGCAGCAACTGGAAAGTGTGCACGTTTCCATAGAGACGGGTAAACCATTTCCTTTCCCACATTATGAGCACAGGCCTTTCCACCAACTCTGATTTCCGTCCCATCACCCAGGGGTTTGGTGAGATTGGGGAGTTTGAACCAAGGGTCTGGCAGGGCTCCAGGAAGAACAATAAAAAAAAAAGGCATAAATCACGGGGAGAAGAGGTTGACACCGGCAGGAGGAGAGAAGGCGGAGAGTTGAAATAAGGCCGCCTCTGCACGTCTGTGGAACACAGAGCATGCTTAAATTGGGAGACACACCTCACCGGGAGTGTGTGGACAGTAAGGATGTCAGTGGGGACGAGGCTGCTAAGTGGTCATAGCCCAGTCACACTGGGCTTTCATAGAAAACTCCTGATCCCCAGTTTTCCTATTCAAGACGTTACTGACTTGCTTACTCAGTGGCTGCTTTCGTTTTGGACGTGCTGGGTGTGCATTGCATCACATGGGCTTTTTCTACTTGCAGCAAATGGACTCTAGAGCACCGTCTCAGTGGTTGCCGCTGTGGGCTTCGTTGCCCCGAGGCATCTTAGTTCCCAAATACGAGACTGAACCCACTTTCCCTGCATTGGAAGGCAAACTCTCAACCTCTGGACCACCAGGGAATTCCTTCATTGGTTGCTTTATTCATCTGTTCTGTAACTATTACTACTGCTAAGTGCAAGGCATCATTTCAGATCATGGAGTTGGGGTAGGGAGGTGAGGGGCAGGCAGCATCCCTTTTAGACATAAATTCTACCATGAAAGAGAGAGGCAGGACGGCACGTGCCTGAAGACAATCAGGATGTGAGCAGATGCTAATGAAAGCCAGGAGCCTCCCAGTGAAGGGTTCTGAAAACAGGTGTGGGTTCATACTTTGCAATGGCGGGAACACGTGTGCTGTGTGGATTCCTCCAGAAAGGAGTGATTGGGCTGTGAATTAATGGGCGTCGGAAGTAGAGCCTCCAGGAGTGAGACTCCAGATGCTGAAAAGGGGCACCAGGCCAATTAGCTGGCAGTGGGGACATTCATCCTGCCTGACTCCACAGAGTCTGGAACCCCAGCTGTAGCTTCTTGTTCTGATTTCTGCTGTATTAATGCAAGAACAGGCTGTCACACACCTGCTTAGAATGAACACAAGCGGACTGCGCCAACTCAAAGGAAGGGAAGTGGAAAATCTTCCTGGTAAAGATACATATATATTCAAGATAGATAGGATATGTTACTTTTTGAATTATTTAGGATTTCAATAATCAGCAACTACTTTTTAAATGATCACCTCATTTAATAAAGAACTTCCTTTAGTTTTCTGGTTAAGATCTAGGCTCAGATTTCACACAAAAATATATTAAAATCTATGAAGAAGAATGAAGTAGGAAATGGCAACCTGCTCCAGTATTCTTGCCTGGAGAATCCCATGGATAGAGGAGCCTGGTGGGCTTCAGTCCATGGGGTCGCAAAGAGTCGGGCACGGCTGAGTGACTAAGCATATGAAGAAGAAATATAAAGCAAAAGCAATGTTCCTTCCCTTCTTTTCCTTTTCTTTCCTCCCTTTCTCCTTCCTCTCCCCTTGCCTTTGTTCATTCACGGCTTCCTCTTTTTCTTTCTTCCTTCCATCCATTCTCGCCTTCTTTTGAGACTATTGCTAATTTGGGGACTTGGAGAGTTTAAAGAAAGGAGGGATACAAATTAATCTGCGAGTGGGAAGAAAGTCTCATTATGCTCCTGAGTATCTCATCAAATGCTCTAAACTTCCATGAACATGACATCCAGAACTCTTGAGACAAGACGAATGCTGCCTGCATCGTCACTTGCGCTCTCTAACTAAAGCGGGTGTACCGCTCAGGGTTAGTACAGGAAAGTGTACAGGCCACTGATGCTGCAGGTGGGAACCATGAGGTTTTTAGAGCTGTTTAGGGAGCCTCTGGAAAGACTTTCCAACTAGAGCATAATCCTTTCATTCATATCTTTGCTTATCTTTATTATGCACGTGTGTGTACATGCTAAGTCGCTTGAGTCGTGTCTGACTCTTTGCGACCCCATGGACTGTCTTTATCTCCCATTGTTAAGAGTCGCCATTTGCTTTGCACACTTTGGTTCGCACGTGAGTTACACTGACAGATAAAGTTCACAGGCATCCATCAGTGCACAGAGAGGCCCTGGGGGAGAAGTTGAGGCCCCCTGAAGTAGGAATCAGGACAACTGCGAGCAACTGAGTTGAAATGCTGGGCTGACTAGCCATGAGGCTGAGCCTAAGTAATAGTTCAAAATCTGTATCTACCGCCATCTGTACAATGAAGGAACCAAGGACAGGGACCAAGCCTGGTTTATCTTGGCTATGGTTTTTCCAGTGGTCATGTATGGAGGTGAGAGTTGGACTGTGAAGAAAGCTGAGTGCCAAAGAATTGATGCTTTTGAACTATGGTGTTGGAGAAGACTCTTGAGAGTCCCTTGGACTGCAAGGAGATCCAACCAGTCCATTCTAAAGGAGATCAGTCCTGGGTATTCATTGGAAGGACTGATGCTGAAGCTGAAACTCTAATACTTTGGCCACCTCATGCGAAGAGTTGACTCATTGGAAAAGACTCTGATGCTGGGAAGGATTGAGGACAGGAGGAGAAGGGGACGACAGAGGATGAGATGGCTGGATGGCATCACGGACTTGATGGACGTGAGTTTGAGTAAGCTCTGGGAGTTGGTGATGGACAGGGAGGCCTGGCGTGCTGCGACTCATGGGGTCGAAAAGAGTCAAGACACGACTGAGTGACTGAACTGAACTGAACATGATCCTTGCCCAGTGACTTAATGCACATGAAGTGTTTAAAACACATTCATTCAATTGAGTTAAATCAACACTCTCAGAAACTGGGCAAGTGTTTGAGTTTGTTCTCATAGACTGTAGTTATGCATGCATGTTATTTGAATAAAATTTACCTCATTCATTATGCTGAAGCTGAAACTCCAATACTTTGGCCACCAGAAGCAAAGAGCTGACTCATTGGGAAAGACCCTGGTACTGGGAAAGATTGAAGGCGGGAGGAGAAGGGGATGCCAGAGGATGAGATGGTTGGATGGCATCACCCACTCAATGGGCATGGATTTGAGCAGACTCTGGGAGACAGTGGAGGACAGAGGAGCCTGGTGTGCTGCCTTGAATTGAACGGGGTCACAAAGACTTGGACACGACTTAGCGAGTCAACAGCAACAACAACAGCAGCAAACTCTGAGAGCAGAAAACTGGTAATAGTAAAGGGCTCCTGTTCTCACTCTTCAGACTAAAAAGAAAAGTCCTAAGAGAAATATATTTACTAAACTGGTCTATGCCACTGTGTCGTGTGGGGTTGATGTAAACTTTTACACGTCAAATGTCCTTGAGTGGAACCCTGACAATGCATGGGGTGACTGGCTAGTGGTTCGGTATCCGGACACGGCTTCCCCCTCCTGAGGTCAATGGGCAGAAACTATGCTCAGTTTCCAGAAAAGAAACTAGGCCCTAGGATCAGATCAGAAGTTTATGTGGGTTGTCAGATACATTTTGGTAGATTTTCCAAAGTGTGACCAGATTTGCTTTTGAAATATGAAATTACATTTCTTTCTTTTTTGCTGTAGTAGATTTGGATGAATAGAAATGGCAGTGTTTTTTTCTTTCTCCTCCCTTACGGATCCAGATGCTTAGCTTTATATTCCTGCTTGAGTAGCCTGACTCACTCAAGGGGATTTTTAACAATTGTGTGTGTGTGTGTGTGTGTGTGTATGTTTTAAGAAAAGTTAATAGGTACCTGGAGCACATCTTCAGGCTAGGGTTTTATCTAGTCTGGGATAAATGAGCTGGACCAGGGTGAGTTATGGGCTTCCCTGATAGCTCAGTTGGTAAAGAATCCGCCTGCAATGCTGGAGATCCTGGTTCAGTTCCTGGGTTCGGGAAGATCCGCTGGAGAAGGGATAGGCTACCCACTCCAGTATTCTTGGGCTTCCCTGGTGGCTCAGCTGGTAAAGAATCCTCCTGCAATGCAGGAGACCTGGGTTTGATCCCTGGGTTGGGAAGATCCCCGGGAGGAGGGAAAGGCTCCCACTCCTGTATTCTGCCTGGAGAATCCCATGGACTGTATAGTACATGGGGTCGCAAAGAGCTGGACATGACTGAGCAACTTTCACTTCACTTTCGTGTGAGTGCGTGACCGGGATAGCCAGCATGAGGCTGTGGCTGGCTGTGTCTGTACCTGAGAAGTGCACCTCTGGAGGCTGAAGGGCAGGACAGCTGACTGCAGGGGACAGGGACGTAGACGCCTCACACCTTCTCTGAAGCGTCTTGGGGGTGTTGAGAGTTCTGATGACATCATTCAAGGATGCAGGGGTCACTGAAGACCAAGAACCACAGGTTCCAGATTTTCCTTCTCTAAGATTCTCAACAAGGGCCCCAAACTGTCGGTCCTTTCCCACAGCTCTCTGTAGAACATCTGACTCTGTGGTTCTGCTGTTATTCTGGAATGGTAGCGGCATCCACGGATGGCGATGGATTCCATTTACTTTCTCCTGTCAAGAGGAGCTGTGGCTTAGACAGGAGAAATCACAAAAGCCATTTCTGGTTCTTCACTAGCATTGAGCCACGGGGTTCGTTTCCTTCCTGACTGTTTACCAAAGTTGTGTCTTTCTTCATCGTTTTATTAGGTGCTGCTTATTTATCATTTGTCCTCCTAAAATGACAGGAATCAGGAGTACCTTATCTCGCCGATTATTCCAAAAAGCAGGGAAAATAACCACTTCTTCCTCTTAACATCTACGAGTTGCCTCCCTGTAATAACTGCGCTTCTGAAATCTTTCTTATGATTGCCATCACCATTTTATTATTATTGCACCTAGAACAGTGCCTTACCAGGGGCATCGTCCCGATAGCTGTTATTAAGGGTAAAATGAATCTGCTTATGAAACTGATTAACATTGGCAAATGGAGACAGGTTTAAATATCTTCTGGAAACAAATCAACTTCTCCTGGCCGCCACTCTACTTACACGCACTTCCTGTTTTCCTTCTTTCTGCCTCATACAGGGTAGGTCCACAGAAATTGGAAGTTTGTTTAACCCCTACACATGGGTGTATGCTCTGTATTCCTAGTAAGAAATGGGACGGGGGAAGATGAAAGTAAAGGACAAACAGCAGCAAAAAAAAAAGATGATGGGCTGGAGAGGGAAGTGGGGAAGGCATCCAGGAGCTAGCTTCTTCTGTCCCAAGTGGAGTAATGGCAAAGCTAACGGTAATAGTAATATTTTATTGAGTGTGTATTGTGCGAAGAGCATACACGGTCCACTCACTTGGTCTAACAGCAGGCCTTTGAGGTCAGTGTTATGACTATCCCCATTTGACAGGTAAAGGAACTGAGCGAGAGGAGTCAGTGGCTTGTCCACGACAACATCGCTAGGAAGTTCTCAGGCTGCGGTGGATGAAGCCAGGCATCATGGGCCCACAGCCCGTGCTCAGTATCACTTATGGTGCCCCTCTACGAAGCAAACCCGTCGGTCATCAGACGCCCAGGCTGTCCGTCTCACTGTACCTATGCCTTTTTATTTAATCATCGTAACTATCTCATGAGGGGGTTTTGCAATGACTGTTTCAGTGACGGGGACATGGAGGCTCAGAAAAAGGGTGTGCGTCACCCGTGATTCTCCAGTTTCTAAGAAGCAAGTTAGAATTCAAACCCAGGCCTTCAGATCCAAAGCCTCTGTTCTCTCTCTGTGCCAAATGTCTTGTTATGGAAGCATGAAGCTTTCTACTGGAACATACGGAACAACTACAGAGGCCCACGGCAGCAAGCTCACAGCCTGCAACCTCCCAGTGGGGGACTCGTTTTAATTTGGGGGGATTTCACTTTCCATTTGCCTTCCAGTTTTAGATTTTTGAGAAGTAGCTTATTTATCTCCTTCTCATTGACTGGATCAGGCATCTGTATCCACAAGTATCTGGAACCCACGCAATCTTTTAGTTTATTTCCAGCATGAGAGGTCAGAATGAATCATTGATCATATGTAATCATTTAAATTACAGTCATGCATTAAAAACAATTAAATAGAATGCTCCTTTAGACTGATATTCAGAAGACAGGACTCTTGAGTAAAATATCAAGTTTAGACAAAATATTTTTAATTTCAAATGTAATTTCAAATGTAACTGTATATTCCCATATTTATATATTGCTATTGTGCTATAAAAGTTCTCCTCCTTAAAAACAAATGTGATAAATGGTTTCGTTATTATTTCAGTTTGGAAGTAGGCAGCTACAGGAATAACATTTTAATATATTCCAGATTAGACTCCATGCTATATTTGTAATAAGGACTTGTTTCCAGCATTAGTTGGCAGATCGCTCACATGAACAATTATCCAAATAGCTATTAGGATATGATTGCGCTCATTTCCAGGCAAAGCAGGGTTGCCAGGGCTCAGCCTGGCTGCTGGTTCGATTTAGGTTTGACTTTTGGAGAAAGCCGCAAGAATTTGTCAGTCGTCCTGGCCGTGAGGGAGTCTCCCTGTCTTGAGGCTAGTCTCCTTCCTACTTGAAAACAGAGGCAAGCGTGTTTTTCTTTTGTTTTATTTTTACAGTTTTACATGATCTAGGGGGAAGAAAAGGGAAGGAGAGGGAGGGGGGAGGAAAAAACGTGACGGGGCAGCGCTGCACAGGAAAGAAAAACGAAACACGAGGAAAGCGAAGGAGTCAAAGGCTTAACCTCGTGGCAAAGCACGGACGCAGAGGACACTTCAAGAGCCACGCGTGGAGCGTCCGGTGGACACACTCCACAGTTAGGTCTCAGCAGAGAGGCTCACACTCAGTGTGATTTATAGGTGTGGATGCCAGAAAGAAAGGCTGTTTATAGAAGTAGAGAATCAAGCTTTTTCCTGTTGCCCATTCATTATGCCTCTGCATAGTTTGGCACCTGGGGATCCTGCTGGTTAATCTGGTCCAACACTCCAACCCAAGAACAGTGACTCCCTTAGACGAGGTGAAGAAAAGCTCCCTTTGTGCTCAGGCCTCAGGCTGGTGGAAAGATTATTTAGAAAGCCCGTGCTCTTCTTGGGAGTGGGGCGATGCCTCCCACGGCTGCCTGACCAGGGAGTCTTACGACAAGTCTCAGATTCCACCCGTCAACCACCAAAACCACCATCCGCGCCGCAGCTGGAAAGGTCTCTGTTCTTCTTCAGCTTGTGGGGTGGGAAGGCCTGAAGGGGCAAAGCAAAGGCATTTTTTTTTCCCAATCTAGTTATTGACATCCATCTTGCTGAAGACCTTTCTGGTGTTATCTGAAGGAATTCTCTTTAATGAAAGAAAGTACCATGGATTGAGGAAGGCATTTCTTCTCTAATGACAGTAGAGTGCAGACAGTCTTACTTTGCACAGAATCTCAGGGTCTTGCGTAGTCATTGAGTCGAGGTCTTGCTTCCCTTGGTTACTATCACAACCAAATTTGGTAAATGGCTGATGGTCAATAGTGGACTTTGTGTTCTATTCTGAATGATTTCCTCTAATGCATTCCTCTCCTGACACTGGAATTCAGAGCATTAGTGGAAGGAAGTCAAGACTCAGCCTTATAACTCTCCTAAACCACTCTTGGTGCAAGCGTGTAATTATTTTTCATCAAATATTTATTGAACTCTTAGCATGTGGCCAAACGCTAAGTTCTTACAAAGGCTCGATCCCTTCTGATGCTCATGATGACGCTCTTTGGGAAGTCTGATTGTCACCTCGATTTTATAGAAATAGGTGAAAGTTATCAGAGAGTGACAGCGACTCGTCCGAGGGTGTGAAGAGCCTGAGTGATCTCGGATGCAGACCTAGACACTCTGACACCTAGTTCAGCACCATCCAGTTTCCCATGACTAGGAGTTGTGTCTGCTCTGTGCTCGGTTGCTTTAGTGGTGTCCAGCTCTTTTCGAGCCTATGGACTGTAGCCCGCCAGGCTCCTCCGCCCATGGGATTCCCCAGGCATGAATACTGGAGTGAGTTGCCATGCCCTCCTCCCGGGGATCATCCCAGCCCGGTAATCAAACCCGTGTCTCTTTTACCTTCCGCATTGCCCAGCAGGTTCTTTACCACTAGCACTGCCAGTTGTGTAAAGACCTATATTTTGAGGAAGATTTTCATGTGCCTCATCTCACTAGAATCTCACGGTCATTGTCTCAGTACAGAAGGAAGCAGCACCGCGTCTGAATATAGACTTCTTGCCTCTGAAAGTCAACCGCCAAGCCCTTGTCGCTCTTTTGGAAGTTACAGCCGTCTTCCCTCATGCACACTGTCGAAGAACGGATGAAACAATTCCAGACTGCTGTGGAACAGGACAGCAGTCCCCACAAGCTTTGGCTCTTTTTTCGTAGAAACAGTTAAGAATGGGATGAGGGATGCTGATAGAGAAAATAACTGGGCAAGATGTCAGGGGGAAAAGGGGTGAGATGGATGTAGTATGATTGAGGGAAAGGGAGATCCTTCTGCTTTTCTTCTTGTCCTGTGCTTCCTAAACATGCTCGTATTTTCAGCTTTCCTATTTTCTTAGAAAAACGTAAGATACAACTAATGAAATATGTTTAAGTAAGCGATATTGAATCAGTTACATAAAATTTGTAAAAATTAGATTTTCTTCTAAATCTTTATCTTAAAAAAAAAAAAAAACTACCAGGAAAAAAAAAAAAAGAAAAGAAAAAAGAGCTCCACTGTTGCAATAAAAGTTTCTTTCAAAGAGAAGTCACTTTCCATGCTGGTAGGCTGTGTTAGAAAGCATTTAATCACCTCTGTTTCAATTAAAAAGAAATCTCAATTTTTGTTTTGCTCAAAGGTGATCTATTTGAAATGCATTGATATATGAAATAAGCATACAGAGATGTTAAAAAAAATAAGGCATGATTAATTCTTAACCCTATTTTATGGAATCATGCCAAATATCATCAAAATTGGACACAAAACATTCTCTGGAATCTTTTTTTATTTTCTTTCCAAAAATTCCAGGCTTGGCTTGGCACCATCTAAATTTGTATTGTCAATTAGAAGGAAGGCTCTTAATTCTGCTCACCACAGTCTCCATTCTTCACTGACTTCTGAAACATATCAGGGTTGCAGGAAGCTCATATGATTCCCAAGGTCAAGGGCATAATAAACTGGGGAGAGGACACACCCTCCTGCTTTATATAAACTCTTATTAAAATCTGCAGTTGCCTGGGCTGTAATGATATTCTGCATGTCTTTCCTTTCTTTTTCATAACTACTGCTGAAATTAAAGTTGGAAAAGAGAGGGAAAAGATTGATATTGTCGGTCGTTGGGGTTTGCATTTGGCATTCCTCAAATAATGGGATGTAATACGGTTATGCAGAAAACAGATTGATTTTTCACAATTTTCCCACAGAGGTAATGGGGAACAGACCGGAGGAAATTCCAGGGTTTCACTGGGGGAACTATTTGCTACACAACTGAAGAGGAAAACAAACTCAAACCATCCTTTTTTTGCAATTTTCCCTTCAATATTTTTAAGTGGGAAATTTGCTAACCAATTTGTTTTCATTCCTGTGAGTTTCAGGAATTTGGGGATATTTTCAGTTTTACAGAAAGATTTCAGAACGTTTACCAATTGGGTGAATCGCAGGTGATAACAGTTAAAATGATGGTGTTAGAAATGGAATTTACCTAATATATTCTTCTAAAAATGTAAGGTGTCTGTTTTAAGATCCCTTCCTTTTTCTCCCTCCACTCTTCTCTGCCTCTCTACATCTCAGGAGACACTAAAAAGTTCTATCAGCGTATTGCTGGTGCTGAAGCAGAACCAGAGGTGTTGGGACGTGGGCCCGGTGTCACACGGTCGGTAGAGGAAATGCTGGAATCCCTCATTCCAGCGTGCACAGACTTTTATTAACGCTGAAGAAAGGAATGTACCCGTGAATTTAATTTCCTTCTTCTTTGCAGGAAGCCAGTCAACTCAGTTGGTTAAAGCACCACCGTGCTAATGAGGCCAAGGTCACTGGCTTGACCTCTCAGTGGTATCTTTAGCATCGCATTTACAAAGTCTCATTCTTTGTTTCCAGCCCCAGACAATGGACTTGCAAAGAATAAACTTTTGCTCAGTTCCCTTTATAATCAGAGTATGGATGATTCATAGAAAACCCACTCTGATCACTAAGAAAGTAATTCAAAGCCTTTATTCTAAAATCCACGTCTCCCAAATAACAATGTCACTACAACCAGTGAAAATTAGTCAACTTCCATCTTTGGTTAATAAAACTTTATCCCTTTTCTTTGTCCACTCAGTACATCTTCCTGCATCTCTTACCCTAGTATAGGGAGAAGACTGTTCCTCACTGCTCAGAAAAGAAGCAGCTGTAAACACAAGTCTATTCAGCAGTTGTTTGGGGCTACTCCTGGTGCCTCAGATGGTAAAGAATCTCCCTGCAATGCGGGAGGCCTGGGTTCAATCTCTGGTTAGGAAGATCCCCTGGAGAAGGGAATGGTGACCCACTCCAGTATTCTTGCCTGGAAAATCCCATGGGCAGAGGAGCCTGGCGGGCTACAGTCCATAGGATTGTAGAGTCAGATATGACTGAGTGACTAATACAAACACACACACACACACACTGTTTTTAGACCTAGCCCCAGCAGTCCTCACTGTCAAGACTGATCCCTGTTAAGACTGAGCACTGAAGCTTCAAGAGAAAAAAAAAAAAAAAGCACCATATAGGTCTCTGGGTCCCACGTGCCCCGTACTCTCTTATAAGCCTTATTTAGTTCGCATCCTGTAAGTCTCCTCTTTTCCAAAGGCACGGAGTCTTCACATGGCTTGTGGCCCGCACAGAATTCCAGACATTTTTCAGATGCCCGGTCCTTCCAGGCATGTCCTGTGCTGTGGTCAAGAAATGCAACTGGGAGAGGGTGGGGTGGTCAAATCACACATTTACAGCCAGCCTGTGATGAAGGGTCAGGAGAGGAGGCCGTGCAAGCATCTGATAGAAAGATGACTGCCGAGGCCATGAGACATGAAGGGAGCAGAGCGAGATGCGTGGAGTTCCCCCACGAGCCGAAAGGCGGCCCTTTCTCCATCCGCTCCCTCTTCCAGCAGCTCCGGACATGGGCACCACGCAGGCTTCTCCAGTTAGAACCTTCACTTCTGCTTTGATGCATCTTGCTCTCCATCTTGGCAGCACTTCTAGGATCACAATTTCTCCCGGGGCCACATTCAGCCAGCTTTCATGTTGGAAGACAGTCTTGTCAAGTAATGGAACTGAAGGCCTAGTCACAGCGCTTCTCTCCTGCGTGTTGCTGTTCAAACTGAAGCTTCTAGAGAGAATGAAGGATTTCTCTCAGAGCAGCAAGTCATCAGGGGATGGGAATTTAGACCCTGAAACTGCTGACTTGGAGGAAATACACTGAAGGTGGGGAATCTTTCTCCTGCTTGGTCGCTCAGTCGTGTCTGACTCTTTGCGACCCCATGGACTGTAGCCCGCCAGGCTCCTCTGTTCCTGGGATTTCCCAGGCAAGAGTACTGGAGTGGCTTGCCATTTCCTTCTCCAGGGGATCTCCCTGACCCAGGGATCGAACCCACGTCTCCTCCACTGGCAGGTGGGCTCTTTACAGCTGAGCCCCTGGTGAAGCACAGTCTTCTTGGAGCCCTTAAATCTCACTAAGGAGCATTGACGTCTCGTCTCCCACCACTATTCATGAAGCAGATTCTACTCACAAGGATGTTTGCCTTCTTAATGTGGCTTCAGCAAAGTACTCGAGGGTGAGGCTTTGAGGGAAAATTGTTAATAACTTGGCTCTAAGCTCACTGGGTCTGACCCCTCTGTACCCCTCGGAGGTGGTTTCTGAAGGGCCACTAGACCCAGATGCCTTTGCTGCTTCGGAAACGCCCCCCGTATCTGATTCCCAAAGCAAGTGGGATTTCTGCAGTTTTTCTATTGCTGTGCCGGCAATCCAGCCAAGTGGAGTACATTATTTCATAGTAAAATAAACTTTCCCTTCTTTTTGTTCCGTGGGAAATTACTCAGTGTGGAGTCCAGACATGTCACCTTCACATTTCCACCGGATCTGCTTCCTTCACCATTGTGGATTCTGCTGCATTTAAGAGTGATCAAAAGTCACAGAAGCCTGGTTTCCATTCCTCCTCTTTTGTTACTTCCTAATCTCCAATTTCATTCACCTCCCTCTCCCGTCTCACCAATGTCCACTAACGGTAGCGACTTCAAGTCATACCCATCTAGTTACCCCACGAATGGGTTCAGTGGAAGAGAGGCTCTGTCCTACTGGGACTGCCTTTTTCATGAAACATATGAATGAGAATTAATGCATGTGGCTGTAGAAATACTCACAGCTGTTTGCATCCTTCGGAGAAACTGTTTGCCTTTTTTTGGTGTCGTCCCATCTTGAGGACCATGCCAACATTGTGAGTGGCCAGCAACACAGAGGATCAACTGTGGCGGACCTCAGCCTTGCATGACACTTTCCAGTCCCGCAGAGAGGAGACAGAGAGAAAATGAGTTCCTGAAGCACTGTCGTGGGTGTTTCTCATAGGTGATCCATAAGTAGCTTTTCTTACCGTGTGGTAGCTGAGAGAATGGTATTCTGCTATAGATGGCTGATCAGTTTCCACCTTTAGCAAAACTGGTCTGTGTTTAAGAACATAGGTACAAAATGTCTTATTTTAAAGCATGTGATATGTGTACCCCAGTGTTCATCACAGCACTGTTTACAATAGCCAGGGCATGGAAGCAACCTAGATGTCCATTGGCAGACAAATGGAAAAGAAAGCTGTGGTACATATACACAATGGAATATTACTCACCCATTAAAAAGAATACATTTGAATCAGTTCTAATAAGGTGGATGAAACTGGCCTATTATACAGAGTGAAGTAAGTCAGAAAAAAAAAAAACCCACCAATACAGTATACTAACACATATATATGGAATTTAGAAAGATGGTAACGATAACCCTGTATGCGAGACAGCAAAGGAGACACAGATGTATAGAACAGTGTTTCGGACTCTGTGGGAGAAGGCAAGGGTGGGATCATCTGAGAGAATAGCACTGAAACATGTATATTATCATCTGTGAAACAGATTGCCAGTCCAGGTTCGATGCATGAGACAGGGCGCTCAGGGCTGGTGCACTGGGATGACCCTGAGGGATGGGATGGGGAGGGAGGTGGGAGGCGGGCTCAGGATGGGGAACACATGTACACCCATGGCTGATTAATGTCAATGTATGGCAAAAACCACTACAATATTGTAAAGTAATTAGCCTCCAATTAAAATAAATAAATTTAAAAAAAGCGTGTGATAGAATAAGTTGACCACTCATTTTTAAAAGTCCAGACAAGAAAAAGCAAAAGTGTGCATGCTAAGTTGCTTCAGTCGTGTCCAACTCTTTGAAACCCCACGGACCATAGCCTGCCAGTGTCCTGTGTCTGTGGGATTCTCCAGGCAAGGATACTGGAGTGGGCTGTTATTTTCTTCTTCAGGGGATCTTCCCAACCCAGGGATCAAACCTGTGTCTCTTACATCTCCAGCATTGGCAGGCGGGTTCTTTACCTCTAGTGCCACTGATACCCCAGTGCCCAGTTTAGCTTAGGGAGTTAGAGCCATATACCAATGGCAACAAGTTCTTGGGTCAACCTTCCCATGAAGCAATTAATTGAATCTATTATATTGACCCAGTAAATGAGCGTTACCTTGAAAGCCCATCTTGCTAATGCCTGCTGTTCATCACAAGTGAGTAAGAAGTTTAGGTAAATACTGCCACCATTCCTCACTCTGCAGAATAAAAAGAATAATTCCAAGTATCTAACCTAATGATGATGAGTTCAAAACATCACTTCAGTACATACAAAATACGGCATATTGTCAGACAGGTGTCAGAATTTAAATATATGGTGTGTATAATTTCGAAATTCATTAACATTTCATTGTAAGCCTGGGAAAGAGCACTTCCAAAGCAGTGTCTTCCACTTGCGGCATAAAATTGTAATTACACTGGTTCATGGATATAAAATATTATTCCTGAATGGTGAGCATATGCACTTAGTTAACACAGCAGAGATTCACCAGTGCAGGGAGATGACCTGGCGTTTATGGAGCAGATTGCACTTTGTAGTATTCTCATACTGTTCATGGGATTCTCGAGGCAAGAATCCTGTAGCGGATTGCTATCCTCTCCTCCAGGGGATCACGATTGGTCGGAACTCTCCACTGGGAGCTGTCCATCTGGGGTGGCTCTGCACAGCTTAGCTTATAGCTTCATTGAGTTATGCAAGCCCCTTGGCCATGACAAGGCTGTGATCCAGGAAGGAGGATCATTTTATAGTAGCTTCCCTATGGCATCCCAGTCCACCTTGTAAGGTGAACAAGGTGAGCTTATCAAAATAAATGCAGTTAGGAAGAGTGGCTGGCTTGAGCTTCCTTCTGTGAAGACCTTTGGGTGATTGGAAAATGTGAGAGAGCTTCACCACCACCACAAGAACATCTCTTTGGAATGAGGAGGTGCTCAGATGAGCTGCTGTATCATCTCAACACCAGGAGTTTTAAAACTGCTTTTGTTTCTTATAAACAAAGGGCTCGTTTCCCCACTGTCTCTCCTCCACCCATCCCCTACAAAATGATGCCTTGCTTGGACCTGTAATACTTAAAGATAAACAGTGAGTCTCTCAGGCTGAGGTAAGAATGAGGGGGTGGTGTGTAGGGCAGCCTGGAGCAGGCGAACCCCCCATCCACTGCTGGAACCGGGGAGGGAAGGATGACAGTGACATGTTGATGCTGCAGAGCTGATGCCAGGGACGCTGTTCATGGACTCGTGAAGCTTGCGCTTCCTTGGCTGTGTGATGCCTGGGCTCTTCCTTTCCTTCCTTTTCACAACTCTGAGTTCTTGTGCTTAGGAAAAGGGAAATATGAAATCTCAGACATGTGGACCTAATATGTGCATAGAAACACCTTAGGCTGATGGAGTAGCTGAGTGAGGCAGGCAAGGGGCCTCCAGATCCAGACCGGGGCCAGCAGGGCAGGCAGAGCTTGAGTTCCCATCCCAGCCCTCTTGGTTGCTGGACGAATCCTAGCAAGTGATTAAATCTCCGTCTTTGTCATCTGTCAAGAGGAGAGGAATATGTGTTAATACCCACAGGACAGGGATTCTGTGGGGCCCAAAGAGACAGCACGAATGAAGCACACAGTGGCAAGCATAAATTAAGCATTCAATAAATGTAAATATTATTAACCAAGAATGTGAATGGAATAGAAATAAACAATAATCATGAACTGAAAATATAGCAACAACTCTAAAAGATTAAGCAAGAATTTATTCAGTGATGGCATACTCTATCTCTTAACTTCAGGCAATATTATTCACTTAAACAAGCAGTCAAGAATATTAAATGTCAAAATAAAAGATGATTTATGAAGCTTATCACTCCCTGGCAAGCTTCCACAGAGTAGCTAACAAGGACATGGTGGGTAATTCATGACCTCACTTGTTGAGTGGGAAATATTTACCATTGTAACTTTGCTAATTCTTTCATTGGCCTGGTGATTCTGCAAATTAATTAGCGCTGGCACTGGTTGTAACTTGCGTCCACCAGTTGAGTGAAGGCAAATCATTCATTTAAGGCGTGTGTGAGAGAATAGATGAGGACTTGATATGATACCCTCTTTGGCTTCGGAAGTTGAGTGTTGCGTTAATAGAGGGAATAAAAAAGCATGTAAGATCAACTTTCAAAATGTTCAGTTAATTAGAATAATATATCCCAAAGCTCAGCGTGGTTCTTGGCACAGTTTAAACACTCAACAAATAGGTTTCATCATCTTCACCATCAATACCATCTTTACTACCATCTTTATTCAAATGCATTCCTCCTAGCTTAAACAGGACTTTTGTCCCAACAAGACATCTCAAGCTACGTCCACATGCTGCTCACACGGCACCCAGGCAAAGAGAAAAACCACTCCCCTGCCCACTAGTAATGGACAAGACACGTGGGCCAAGGAGATGCAAACTGCTAGCGCACCAGACCCCAGAAAGCTGCTGCTACATTTTGCAGTCTAGTTGACTATCGAAACAGCCCATGGACTGAGGGTCCAGAGAAGAGCATGCTGCCTTCTTCATTGTGGGACCCGCCATTAAACACTTGGCATCATGTCTTCTCATCAGGTGGCCGAAGTATGACCACAGGATTCAAATGAGCTTCCTCCCTGGAGAAGACCCTGATGCTGGGAAAAGATTGAAGGCAAAAGGAGAAAGGAGCGGCAGGGGATGAGATGGTTGGATAGCATGACCACCCAATGGACATGAACTCGAGCAAATTCCAGGAGCGAGTGGAGGACAGGGAGGTCTGGTGTGCTGAATGCAGTCCATGGGGTCGCAGAGAGTCAGACAGGGCTGAGCGACTGAACACCACCACCACCAACATTAAATACTTAGTCTGATCTGCTTTCAACAAAAAGAGTAGTGATTGTTAATGGCTATCTGTATTCTCTGTGCACTGGAGAGTTTTAGAAACTGGGTGAGATTTCTTGGCCTGAGATTAGTGTCGTTTGTCCAAGTTCAGGCTTCATTTCCAGGGACTCGTGGTTTGGAGTCCCAGTCTGGAGCTGCCGTTCCAGTTCGCCCCCGGCCTGCCGCGGCTAGATTGAATTTGCTGTTTCTGGACTCGAGAGCTGAACAAGATCCTGGTGCCCCAGGTAGGGGATGCTTGACCGTAGAGGAAGAAACCTCTGCTGGCAGTCCCGTCTGCTCGGAGAATGGAATGGCGCGTTAATATGTGGTGGAAGTACAGTGCAGGCATTGAGCTCCTGCATGCAGCCTCTCCAAGCGCCCGTGTTTACTTTCTTCTATGGAAAAATAAAGTGTGTCTCCTCCCAGAAGATCGTCCAAACAGACTCAATGTAGCATACTGGCAGTGAGATCATAGAGTTCGCCCCTGGCACCTCGGGAGTTTACGCTCTTCACGGTTTCCAGTGGCTTTCTGAAAAACCTCCTTAGCTTTGGTCAGTTTTGCAGAAATTATAATAGAATCACTGAAACTGTAGATTAAGGACAGCACCACGATCTGTAAAGGGTAAACCTTTAAAATGTGTCTGATGCAGGACAGCCGTTTTCAAAATCCTGATCTGGACAGATTATAAAATGAGGGAAGAAATGCCATGCGGGGCACAGACTTGCATCACTTTAACTTTGGTTCAGGGTGAGCTCTTCCCAAAATGATTTGTGAAATTATAATTCTGAGACTCCCAGTTCCTTCCTCTTCCTAACTCCCTGCCACAACACCGCCGTCTTCCTCCTTTTGCCCAGTTTAAGTCAGTAAAACTCTAAAAAGTTTTCTTTTTCTTTTTTTACCATAAACATTGTTTTATTAATATTACCATTGTATCTGAGAATTTGCTAGTATTTTAAAGATAACTAATTTTTTCTAGTTTTTTTTTTTAATTGGAGGAAAATTATGGTTTAGAGTGTTGTGTTGGTTTCTGCCTTACAGCAATGCAAATCAGCCGTAATTGTACACATATTCTCTCCCTCTTGAGCCTCCCTCTCCTCCTTCCATCCCACCCCTCTGGGTCATCACAGGGCCCCAGCCTGGGCTCCCTGTGTGATAGAGCAGCTTAGAGTGAAGTAAGTCAGAAAGAGAAGGTATCGTATATTAACACATACGTATGGAATCTGGAAAGGCGCTCGAGATGAACCGGTTTGCAGGGGAGGAGTGGAGACGCAGATGAAGAGGAGGGCTTGTGGACACAGTGTCGGGGGAGAGGGTGGGGTGGATGGAGAGAGTGGTGTTGACGGCACACACCGCCGTGTGTGTAGTAGACATCCGCTAGGACGTGGCTGTGAAAGGTTTTCTTGAACTTATTCTCCACCCCACAACTTCCAAACATTGGGTCATTGCTGGAAATTCACCCACCAGTGTTTTACAAGGTTCGGTCTTTTGAGTTACTCCAAGGAAAAATTCAATTCTACCTCTCCCCAGGCCCTCCAGCCCCCCAGGTAAATTCTGTGTGAGGTTGTTTCATTTATTCTGCAGCTTGAATCTCACACACAGGAGCAGATTTTTGATGGTGTGGAGTCGAGGAAAGAGCCTATGGCAGGATGAGGAAACCCTGGATGGTGAACAGTGACCCAAATCCTGTGTTTGTTCAAGTGGTCATTCTGGACTCCATCTGGGGATTAAAAAAAAAAAAAAGAACTGAGGCTTTTCTTTCTGCCTGAGAGTAATGTCCTTCTTTTGTCCCCAGATGATCCTAAAAAAATATTTCTGTAAAAGACACGATCCCTTTAAATCACCCAGAGCATACATTTTTCACCAACTAGCAACTGCTGCTGCTGTTGCTAACTCGCTTCAGTCGTGTCTGACTCTGTGCGACCCCATAGATGGCAGCCCACCAGGCTGCCCCGTCCCTGGGATTCTCCAGGCAAGCACACTGGAGTGGATTGCCACCTCCTTCTCCAATGCATGAAAGTGAAAAGTGAAAGTGAAGTTACTCAGTCGTGCCCGACTCTTAGCGACCCCATGGACTGGAACCATCCATGGGATTTTCCAGGCAAGAGTACTGGAGTGGGGTGCCATCGCCTTCTCTGAACTAGCAACTGAGACGGGACTAATGTTAACATATAAGGAAAGCTCCGTTGGTTACTACTCTGAATCTTTGTTTTTGCTGAAACTATCTAGGAATGATGAGACAGTGGCCATTTAATTAGGCAGAATCACCCAAGCCATCCTTTAATGTAAAAAAGTAAAGTAGCCTTTCTTTCCTCTTTGAATGATCTTTCTTTTCTCTTTTAAAGGAGTTGGTCGTTGGTTGAGAAGGAAGAGTAGAAATCATGCATTTGGGTGGAAATGTTTAACAGTTGTTCCAAATAAATATATTTTAATTAGGTTCTCTTTCTGTTTTTTTTTTTGTTTGTTTGTTTTTTTTTTTTTTTTAAGGAGTACTATGGAAGTAAGTGTGAACTTACATACTTACATAAGTAAGTACTTCTGGAAGTAAGTGTGATTCTAAGTCGTATAGACTCACATGACATGGACACAGTGATGGAACACGTTCTTCTTAGCTCATTATTAAATACTATTGTAATAAAATTGACCTCACAGTATAGAATTTCGAGTCTTACATATAGAAGAACAGTCTGTCCAAAATTTCCTTAGCTCTGAGGTCCCCATGGCACTTCCTCTGTCATGCTGGAGTCTCTAGGTCAGAGATTTTGCCCATCATTGAGTTTCCAGCTATTATCTCTGCAGGGAAGATTCTTAAACTGCAAGCTCCAGCCTCAATTTCTCTTGAATTCTATTTGCAAATAATCTCTAGACATTTCTATTAAAAAGTCCTTTCAACTCAAGCAAACCCTCAAACAGCATTTTTAACCTGTTCTCTACAAGTGGTACTCCATTGTGGATTTTTGAAGTCAGCATTCTGCCAGCATGGACTCATCTACTATTTTCAATTGAACCCCCACATTTACTCAGCTGACATATTCTGTTATGAAAGTGAAGTCGCTCAGTCGTGTCCGACTCTTTGCGACCCCATGGACTGTAGCCCATCAGGCCCTCCGTCCATGGGATTCTCCAGGCAAGAATACTGGGGTGGGTTGCCGTTTCCTACTTCAGAGGATCTTCCCGACCCAGGGATCAAACCCATGTCTTCCTGCATCTCCTGTATTAGCTGGTGGATTCTTTACCACTGTACCACCTGAGGCACCCTTTTTATCCCCATCATAGCATCAAAGCCATGTTTACCTTTTATTAGTTCTTTTGCCAAAAACACTTTCTCATATTACCCATGGTTGTTTCTACTTTTTGGGTCACTTGGCAGTTTGTTACACACTGTCTTTCATGATGTCTCCTAAACTTAAAAAAAAAGAAGCATAATTGTATGATCGTAAAGCGTGGTTTTATGTCCCCTTCCATCAAACCGATGACCCAGTGTAGCTCAAAATGCAGTCCTTACATGCTGATCTCTGTTTCTGACTTTCAGGCTTGATGATTGAACCAAATGAGCTGTTTATTTACTCTCTGTAATCCTCCTGCTCACTAACATCACTAACTGAATACTAAGAGCAAATAGATTGCTGAGCAAAAAGTCGTATTGGATAATTTAAGAAATATGGAGGGGACGAGGATTCTACAAAGTCTAATAAAATACTATGAAAAAAAGATGCTTAGTTATTCTCTTTCTTCTTCAAGCAGCTGTTAGACAAGAACAGACACCTAGGATAGAAAGATTATATGTTAAAGTGTATCTTTTTATTCCTTAAAGTGCCAAGTAGAAACATTGTTGTTATCACATTTTCAACAAAGGTAAACACAAAGAATACCCGGGCAGAAGGCACAGGTAGGTACCTCAGGCGTCTGTCTCTCCAGAAAGCTTTGCAGTACTGTGAGTCACAGCTGGGAGGCTTATCTGCAGAAAAACAGAGCCAGTGGTTTTGGTTATTTTAATACACATGTCACCCCCACCTACAGCACTTGTTGAAGACTCCTAATCCCCACCTTACTCTACAATTATGTCGTGCAGACAGTTCCAAGACAGGCAGTACTGTCATTAAAATGCGCGCCGTGCTTTGGTCCTGCTGAAAACACCAAATGCTTGTGGGCAGTCCCGGTGACCACATGCTGAGGCCAGTTGCAGAAATTCCCATTCTGGTGACTGGGCTGGCAAAAGCCCGTTCATGAGACACGAGCATCATTGCGGGTTCCACGTGCTCCCCAGGCGGGGGGTACCCTTTTCCTCTAAGCTCTTTAAGGACTAACTTAGAAGTGTGAGATGCCACCTGCTGGAAACTGATAATATGGACTATCCTGCAACAAGGCTTGACCCGTGTCCAGCCACTGAATTATTAAATTGATGTTCTTTGCCCTTCATCCTTCCTTTTCTGCTCTACGTGACTGGTATATGCACTGATCTGAGGCATTAGTTAGGAAAACCTCTACTTCACTCTGTTCTAAACAAGCTTCCGTTGTTATTATTATTAATAAATAATTTATTGTTTATTATTTTAAATAATTTAATTTAGTGTCATTATTCTTAGTATTACTATTATTAATAAAATTAGTTATTATTATTATTTTTGATTGTGATGGATCTTTGTTGTTGCACACAGCTTTTTCTAGTTGTGGGAGCAGGGCCTCTGTGGTTGCGGAGCACAGGCTCTTGGAGCACAGGTTCAGCAGTTCTGGCACACGGGCTTAGTTGCCCCACAGTGTGTGGCATCCTCCCGAACCAGGGATTGAACCCATGTCCTCTGTGTCACCAAGAGGATTCTCAACTACTGGACCACCAGGGAAGTCTGCAAGCTTCCGTTTTAGGATGTAAATTTAATCTAATGATTACTTTGTAGGATTGGGGACACTCACAAGAGAGCAAACGAGCCGAAACCCGAGGCATAGTTTGCTACATCTCAACTTCAGGAATGTTAAAGTAGAAAATATTGAAAGAAAACTAGGTTATCGCAATGCTGCTGCTGCTGCTAAGTTGCCTCAGTCATGTCCGACTCTGTACAACCCCATAGACGGCAGCCCACCAGGCTCCCCCATCCCTGGGATTCTCCAGGCAAGAACACTGGAGTGGGTTGCCATTTCCTTCTCCAATGCATGAAAGTGAAAAGTGAAAGGGAAGTCGCTCAGTCGTGTCCGACTCTTCGAGACGCCATGGAGTGCAGCCTACCAGGCTCCTCCGTCCGTGGGATTTTCCAGGCAAGAGTACTGGCGTGGGGGGCCATCACCAGGTTATCGCAATGGTAGTGTTCAACTGGCATTGAGCACAGCTGAGACATTCAGAATAACATAATGTTTACGGTTTGGTTGATTAAGCAGGAATAAGGAATGACGGTGTTTGAGAATGTTTTGCCCTATACCGTGCTTGGGACTGTAACATAGAGATTTGCAGAACTTTAAGTGTGATCTGCATTATAGGCACCATGGGTCTTGGAATGAGTGAGCAAGTCTAAGAACATTTTGTTGCATGAGGATATAGACTGACAAATTCCACATATGCCTGACACATAGTAGGTGGTTACTAAATACTGACTGACATGTGGGCTCAAATTTAGTTTCAAGCTTATGGGTCTATAAGAACTCTTGTAGTTGACTCTTTGGGAGCCTTGGGCTATGTGTATTGATGGAGTTTTATTTTAACAAGGTTGTGCTTTGGAATATGCTTTAGAATAATGACTTATCAAATTCTTCTCTTCAGCTAATCTGAATTACTAGAAATTATTTTAATTCTTACAGTGTACAAAATGGCAGGTAATCTACCTGTGTGAGTGACCTTATTGATAGGCACACAATAGCAAGCATGGTATGACAATCCAGTGAATAGCTGTGCTTATATGAAGGTTTACCTGCAGATTGTGGAGTTATTTAGAGTTAGATATAATGATTCTATTCATATTAATAGCATAATTTAATGCAGTTATTTTAGTAATTTTTTTTTTCACCCAGGAAATATTTATACTGATAGCTGGGCCCATCCAAGATTGTAATTTTTCTTGTGTTGTGGTATGGGTATCCATCTATATAAATATTAATTTCACAGATATCTATTTATCTATATATTAATTTCTAATGACTCAGTTTGCAGGCAAGTTTGAGAATCATTGCTCAAAACAGTGAGCTGAGAAAGAACCTCGGAAAAATGTTGTTTTCCTATTTTTCACCTTAAATGATTTTTTATTTTTCACCTTAAATGATTTTTTTCAGTGCTTTTGATGGGACAGTCTTTTCTTCAGTAAGCCAATCTCTGGAAAAAAACAGAAGGCAGAGGTGAAAGGTGACTTGTGTGTATCTCACAGATACTTTTGTTTAGGCAGCATGAGCTCTGTATTTCCTCAGGTAACAGATTTCTGAGAAGACCAGGATAAAATGTTTAGTCATTTAAGTCATTTAAATGTATCCTTTCTGTGCTGTCAATCATCGAAGTCCCAAAATGCTGTTTGATTCTGGGTATTCAGTGCATCTTTTACTAGTTTGCATCATCCTGATCCACCAATCCACTTTCTAATTGTACTTGTATTACTTGTTACAAATAATGAATTTAGTACGCCTAATTTGACACAAAATTCCTACTAATTTTGTTCCTACTACTGTGAATGGAAGGTCGGTGACACCATTTGATTTCTGTGGTCTCTTTGGTAGAGGTGTTGAGAAAAATAGGAAAGAGAAAGTGTGAGTTGCTCAGTCATGTCCGACTCTTGTGATCCTATGGACGGTAGCCCACCAGGCTCCTCTGTCCGTGGGATTCTCCAGGCAAGAATACTGGAGTGGGCTGCCATTCCCTTCTCCAGGGGATCTTCCAGGCCTAGGGATCGAACCCAGATCTCCTGGATTGCAGATGGATTCTTTCCCATCTGAGCCACCTGGGAAGCCCTACGTGTGTGTACGGAACATTGGTGGTTCTATTTGATCTCTGTCTCTTCAGTAAAGGTGTTAGAGCCTATGATTTCCTTCTCAGCATCAGCCATAATAGACTGCTTGAACATTTAACATGAACCATGATGAATGTTCTCTTCTCTTGACTGTGCTCTGTCTGGTTCCCTAAACCGATGAACACGCTGGCTGCTTAAAACAAACCCCTCTGAGATGAAGAGGCTCTTTTAACAGAAGGCAAGGGAGAAGAAGAAGAAATTGTTTTTCCTATCCCTTGTAGTTGCTAGATAACTGAGAAGTAAACCTCACTCCATTTTTCAGAACCTTATTTTGTAATCTGCCTGGCTTGGCTAAGGCATGCCTGTATTCACCAAGGAAGCAACCCTTATATATGGTCAACTGATTCTCTCGCCTTTGTGATTATAAAATAGCACTTAATATTCCTTTATAACATCCCCACATTGCTTTTGGAGTTTGATAAATGGTACCACTTAGAAATTTGTCTTTCTTATTTTTCTGGTCTAGTAAGCTTAACCGCCTTGGGTCTCTAAACTAACTCTTGTAGGATGTTTTTCTTCAGCTTTACAATAGCTGGAAGAAGATGCCAGGTTTTTGTGTTCCTTTGCCTCTTCTGGGTTGTTTCTGTTCCTCAGACAGGCGTCCACTTGCTACCTTCACCAGGTGGGGTGCCCAGGGGAGAAAAACGTGTCTCTTCATGAGGTCCCCCCGGGCGCTGTCCGGACCCCACCTCTTAATCTGCACATGGCTGTGGGCTCACCGTTCCTGCCCCAGCTCCCAGGTCTCCGTATGAAGACAGCACCAGAGGTGGTACTGAGAGTCGCTCTCTCCCCGTGAGCTCGGCTGAAATCAAGACTAGAGACTGACAGCTCGTCACGCCGCCTGTGGTTCAGCACGAAACCACAAGGCCCAGAGGCACATGGTTTACATTCGCTGTCTTTCTCCAGCTAACACGGACCATTTGTTCAAGCAGCTTCGGTATCTGCCCGAGAATAAGAGATCTGCCTCGTCGATATTCCCCAGACAGTCAAATAAATTCTCTTGGCTTCAAGACAGATTCAGAAAATTCTGCCCAACAATGGCATGCGGTTCAGGTTTTTTTTTTTTTTTTTTTGGTTTATTTTTGCAATTTGTGAAGGGGACGATGGATAGATTCCTTGGAAAAAAAAATAAAAATAAAAAATGCCAGTCAAAGAAGCGGCCAATTAGAGGGCCGTTTATTATGGAAAGTTCCCATATTACATTTAGAGAAAATGGAAATAAAATGATATGTCAAACGGGAAATAGAATTAGAGGCCTGCCAGTAGCAGCATACCTGCCACCGTGGTGGTGTTTTTTTTTTTCTCCTTGAAATTCTCCCATTTAAGCTGCATTAGAAATAAATGCTCGTCCTGGATCTCGGGAGTCAAGTTGAAATCTGTCTGAGAAAAGATTATGCTTCATTCGTTTCAGGGATCTACTGCATTAATCCTGCTGATGTTTGAGTCCATCTAGTCTACTTAATTCAAGCCTCATAAACCCAATGTCTACGGTTCTTATGACGTTTCCTTGCCATTATTTGGAAGAGTAGAGCAAGAGGCCATGTGATATAGCTGTCGTGTGACGAACAAATTCACTTCTGCCGAGGTATGTTACATCCTTTTACCTGACTGCAGTTTTAAAAGTTAAAGTTTCTGATTGACCATCTTTGGGTTAAACACAATGCTAGTCTGTTGATGCTGTTTGCATCTCAGCATAAAGTCAACAACAGAGCAAAATAATAGGAAAATGCCCGGGATACGTCGGTGATGATGGCCTAGTATTTGTATCGGCAAGTGGGAGTTTGGCATCACCTACTGAAAGAGAAATTCTTGCTCCATGAAAATACTTATCCTTTTTAAATAAATTTATTTATTTGGCTGCAACCGGTCTTGGTCTTAGTTGCAGCACGAGGGATTTTTTTTTCTTTTTCAAGTTGTGGCTTGTGGGATTGAGTTCCCTGTTGTTGTGGTTGTTCAGTCGCTCAGTCGTGTCTGACTCTTTGTGACCCCATAGACCGCAGCAGGCCGGGCTTCCCTGTCCATCACCATCTCTTGGAGGCTACACAAATTCATGTCCATCGTGTCGGTGATCCTCTGTCGTCCCCTTCTCCTCTTGCCCTCAGTCTTTCCCAACATCAGGGTCTTTTCAAATGAGTCAGCTCTTCGCATCATGTGGCCAAAGTATTGGAGTTTCAGCTTCAAAATCTGTCCTTCCAATGAATATTTGGAATTGATTTTCTTTAGGATGGACTGGTTTGATCTCCCTATAGTCCAAGAGACTCTCAAGAGTCTTCTAGAGCACCACAGTTCAAAAGCATCAATTCGTCACCACTCAGCATTCTTTATGGTCCAACTCTCACATCCATACCTGACTACTGAAAAAACCATAGCTTTGACTATACGAACCTTTGTTGGCCAAGTAATGTTTCTGCTTTAATATGCTGTCTAGGTTTGTCAGAGCTTTTCTTCCAAGGAGAGAGTGTCTTAATTTCATGGCTGCAGTCACCCTCTGCAGTGATTTTGGAGCCCAAGAAAATAAAGTCTCTTATTGTTTCCACTGTTTTCCCATCTATTTGCCATGAAGTGATGGGACCAGATTCCATGATCTTAGTTTTTTGAATGTTGAGTTTTAAGCCAGGTTTTTCACTTTGTTCTTTCACTTTCATCAGGAGGCTCATTCGTTCCTCTTCGCTTTCTGCCTAAGGATGGTATCATCTGCATAACTGGGGCCCCCTGAATTGGGAGCCCAGAGTCTTGCTTCTGGACCACCAGGGCACTCCCGGTCTTGACCACCATTCCGTACAGTTATATTGTGCTTTGTGCTCCTTTCAGGTTGACTGTTTAACTTAATTCAGCAAGTGTCTATGGAACCTTTTCCTGGGAACTTTGTGCTAGACTCTGGTGCAGACAGAAAGATGGACCTGATTCTTGAGTTGCTTACTCTCTGGAGGCTGTGAACAGCATACATTCATTAATGACGGATCATGTTTGAAGGTCTCTGTTAAGCACTTCAATTATAACACAAAAGCAACTGCAGCCTTTTGCCTTCATGAGAGAGTGGGCTGGATGTAAAAGATCCAGTGAGATAGAAAAAGCAAATTAAAACACACACACACACAGAGAAACAAAAAGAAAACCTCATATTAAACATGAATGTGCGTTTTCTAAGAGCACATGGGTCATCTGAATGCCAGTGTTGGTACTAATCACTGCCATCCTCTCTTCTCAACCCACGCTCTGACACTTAGAATGACTACAAAGGCTATATCTCACTCATGTTCCAGAGGCTGGATATGCTTGGGATTTAGAAGGTGCAGTACAGGAGAAATCAGTTTAAATCAGGATCAGTGGTAGTATTCCCGGGGACTTCGTTGTGGCTCAGCTGGTAGAGAATCTGTCTGCAATGCAGGAGACCTGGGTTCAACCCCTGGGTCGGGAAGATCCCCTGGAGAAGGAAATGGTAACCCACTCCAGTGTTCTTGCCTGGAGAATCCCATGGACAGAGGAACCTGGCGGGCTACAGTCCATGGGGTCACAAACAGACACGACTGAGCAACTAACACTTTACATTGTTAGCATTAGAGATGCTCCAGGACAGTGGTATCTTCAGGGCTTTGATGCAGTAAATGTTAAATGATAAAGATAATAATGAACTTATATCCCTATCTATCTTTCCATCTGTCATCTATCCGCCTCTGCTAAGCTTCAGGAACTGCGGTCGTTTCTTCGCATGTACTGTTCCATGTAGTCCACATCAATGACAGCTCTATAGGAATTTCCTTCCATTTTACAGAGAGGAATTTGAGGCCCTGAGTTGTTAGATAATTTGTTCAAAACCATGCGTCAAATAATGATAAAGTCAGGAACTGCATCCAGGCTGATTGTCTTAACTGCTTCCCAGCCCTGCCTGAACTCCTTCGTTATGTATACATTAACCAGCATGTATTAATAGCACTATTGCTGTTAAATGCAATAGTTAATGCTGTTAAACACTGTTAAACTGTTAAACACGAAAAGAGGAGAAGATGTGAAGAGAGATCTGAATCTTATAAGCAAAGCTCCTTACCTTGGTCTTTTTGAGACCAGCTGCCTTTTGTCTGGTGGCGTTGATGCTGGACGAATCTCCATCACTTCTCTGGGACCAATAGTGCACCATTTCCATATTCTTCCCGGTGTATCACTTAGATTGATGGTGGCAACCTGGAGTTTTCAAATTAGACCATCAGATTACTCTAGTTGGCTAGCTTGTTGCTCTTGTTGAGTTGATAAGTCATGTCAGACTCTTTTGCGACCCCGTGGACAGTAACCCCCCAGGCTCCTCTGTCCATGCGATTCCCAGGCCAGAACACTGGAGTGGCTTGCCAGTTCCTCCTCCAGGGGATCTTCCCCATCCAGCAATTGAACCCTCATCTCCTGCATTGGCAGGTGAATTCTTTGCTGCTGAGCCACCAGGGGGTAAGTTTTAAATCCATCCTTACTGATATAGAGGTTTGCCGTTAAAAGAAAAAAATTCTTGATCTTCTAATAGTGCTACTTCTTAAATTTACCCCAATCACAAAGAGCAGAATATACTAAACTTAGTTTATATTTAAAGCAAATAACACTTTTCTGCTGTGTGTCTCTATCTCCTAGTTAGGAATAAGTGACCGTAAAACCCTTGAATGTGTGAAACCACAGTATATTTCCCCATTCTATCATTAAAGGCCACTTGCAACATCAGTGAGAATCAGAAGTGGAGGCCTGCGGGGGAGGGAGAGTAGCTCTGAGATTATATATAAGGAATCACTTCCCAGCGAGGATCAGTTCTGGGAATTTTGGTTCCTCCTTCTTTAACTGTTACAGGAGTCTTGAAGAGACTTCTAGTGTTACAGCCTCTTCAATTTCTGTATGATACGGTCTCATTTATTTCAGCAAAATGGAGTTCGTAAGATCAGAGGCTGATGTCACAAAGTTAATGAAGTGAGTCTGAAGCACCGGGAGGTGGATGTACTGGAGGTACCACATTGGGAAACGTCACTTGGCAACCTCGTAGCGGCGTGGAGGTACAGGTTCAGCTTTCGTGCCTGCTGTCTGAGCCTTTTGGCCAGGCCTCAAGGCCCGTGCTGCCTTCTCCTGACTTTTCAAAGTGTACTCACTGAGTCAGTCTGCCACAAACGTGAAGTCTTCAAGATCACAGGCTTGGCAGGAGAGACTTCCAGACAGTTCCGTGAACAAAGATGGTTCAGCTCTGGGCTGATTTTAGTGAGAAAAATAGGCGACTAGAGAAACACCTAATTGGGCATAATTTGATGTGTGTGAAATATGGAGAGGATGTGGGGACACGGGGTGTGTTTATGTACACAGCAAAGTTTGGAAAAAAGGAAAGCTTGTTGAATTCAAAGCTCTGTTTATTTTTGACAGAGCTCCTTCGCAATCGGTCATCAATCTCCTGTTTAGCTTAATTACAGTAGAATGGTTTTTAAAGAGATTTAAAACGTGGACGGAGTCATTAAAATGTTGGAATGTTAATGGGTTTGAATTAAAGGAAGCACTTTTACTCCCGTCAGTAATAACATATATAATCTAGGATACAGAGAGATACTCGTAAATAAGAAAGAAGACTTGAAAACATTCACTTGCATTAGCTCAGACTGCCCAGCATCGTGTCGTAATAAAGTCATTTTAAAATATAAGTTTAACCTCACCGAAAACAGGAATTTGGAGACTCATTAAGGAATACTTAATTTAGTATTGATTTCATTAGTTACTGATTTTACACTGGATTCCTCTTATTTATATGGGTGCATTTAGGTCATAAAATAAACTTGATATTTTAGCTCATGAAATTATATATAGCCTCACAAATGTCAAGAGACTTTGTGAGCTGGGATTTATGTTTAGAATAGAATGGTATACATAGTCCAAATTGAAACAATCCACTGGAGGGAAAGGGAAAATTATTGCTGGTAAGAAGCAAAGCTTCTTCTGAAGCTTTTTGGAAATTCATAGGTTGAGGATGCTTGCACAAGGGGGGACATTTGAAGGAGATTCAAAGCTAAGAAAAAGCACCGTGATCTAGTGAGAGAGTGATCTGGCGCTTTATTTGTAACAGCCCATAATAACTCACATTTACTGTGTGTTCCTCCTTGGGGCCGGCATTGCCCCAAGCATGTCACCTATTAACTCATTTTCTTCACTCTAATTCTATAGGGGGCTTCCCTGGTGGGTCAGTGGTAAAGAATCTGCCTGCCAATGCAAGAGACACGAGAAATGTGGGTTCAGTCCCTGGATTGGGAAGATCCCCTGGAGGAAACAGCAACCCACTCCAGTATTCTTGCAAAATCCCATGGACCGAGGAGCCTGCTGGGCTACAGTCCACGGGGTCACAAAGAGTCAGAAATGGCTTAGCAACTAAACAACAGCAACAAATCCTGAGGGCTTGGAGGTTATTTTGTCTCTTGGAGATGAGCTGACTGCAGTACAGAGAGCTTACATGCTCAGCTGAGTAACAGACGTCAGACCTGAAATCAAGACACACCATGTTACAGATGGAAGATTTCAAGTGCCCAACATCTGGAAAATGTCTGGTTTTGCTAAAAGCAGAACATCTGATATAGTCTTGATTTTCCTTGTAGATTATATTTTGCTTAAAATGAAGGAATCATGGGTGGGAGCTGTTGTACTTCATTTTTATCAGCAAGAGTTAAAAAAAAAATCTCATAGATGATGGAGCATCATGGAAGCTGAGAGAGAAACTCTGTGTGTGTGTGTGTGTGTGTGTGTGTGTGTGCGTGCGTGCGTGTGCGCGCGCGCGCACGTGCCTGTCACCCAGAGCCTAGATGATGAAGAAAGGTAACACTGGGTGTACTCAGGCAGGAACCCTAAACCGTAAGAAAGTGGGTCAAATACAAACAGTAAAATGTATGAGCGTTTCCATTTCCATTTTTTTAAAAGCAATCCAGCTCAGAAATTGACATGGTTAGTGCCTACAAAAGACTCCCTTCAGAGAAAGGCAAAGGGGAAAGGGAAGTGTAGGAAATGCTGTCTTTGCCCTTTATGCATAGCTTTGTTTGTTTTTAATTAGAATATAATTGCTTTACAACGTTCGTCAGTTCCCGCTCTACAGTAAAGACGTCCTCCAGGTGTGTACACGCATCCCCTGCCTCTGGAGCCTCCGTCCTCTCCCTGCTTCCAGCCCTCTGGGTCCTCACAGAGCTGAGCTCCCTGACTGCACGGCAGCTTCCCACTAGCTGTCCCTTTCACACACGTGCATGCTGCGTGCTAAGTTGCTTCAGTCATGTCCCACTCTTTGTGACCCCATCGACTGTAGCCCACGAGGCTCCTCTGTCCATGGGATTCTCCAGGCAAGGATACTGGAGTGAGTTGCCCTGCCCTCCTCCAGGGGATATTCCCAACCCAGGGATCAAAACCACATCTCTTAAGTCTCCTGCATTGGCAGGCGGGTTCTTTACCGCTAGCACCACCAGGGAAGCCCATTTTACACACAGTGGCACCCCACTCCGGCACTCTTGCCTGGAAAATCCCATGGATGGAGGAGCCTTGTGGGCTGCAGTCCATGGGGTCACTAAGAGTAGGACACGACTGAGTGACTTCACTTGCACTTTCCTGCATTGGAGAAGGAAATGGCAACCCACTCCAGTGATCTTGCCTGGAGAATCCCAGGGATGGCGGAGCCTGGTGGGATTAGGTGGCGGAGCCGTTTATGGGGTCGCACAGAGTCGGACACGACTGAAGCTACTTAGCAGCAGCAGCAGCGGTATATATGTCAGTACCACTCGCTCAAGTCTCCTAGAGGTTAAGTCTCTAATAATGACAAAAAGGGGGATACCATGTCCAGGGAAGCAAACATAATTTGTGGTACATCTAGACAAAAATGAGCCAGCATTCCTTAAGAGGAGATATTTATCAGTTTTATGTTTTTAAGGTTCAAAATCTAAACTGTGTCAGTAAGGCATTTTCCCACTAACCCAGATATATAAAGATCCTTTAACAGGGATTTATTAACTTGGGACTTGGCCAAAGAACATTCTGGAATGGAATGGCAACCATGTAAGTTCTGTGACAGAGTTACTTAGGTAGACACTGACAATAAACTCTAATATTCTCTGGGATTCTCCTATCAGTTCTCTATGAAGCCAGCCACAGTATTTAAGTTGCCCGGAAGAGTGGATAAATGTCTCTCTCAGGTCTGAGTTCTTTTTTCTGAGAGCCTTTTCCTCACTTTGCGTCCTTCTCTTCTCCTTTACTGTCAGCACTGGGGAGTCCTTTTCTTGGTCCAAAGCCTCTGTCACAATTTTATCAATGGAACACACTTCCTTTTTCGCTTGTACACTTGCTCAGATTCTGCTTTGCTAGTGTTCTGCACTTAACAAGGGGTTCACAAAGCTGGCTCGCGACTCACCACCTAGGAATACTGCGTGAAGTTGTAGAGCCTTCTTTCTCTCTCCAGAGCATTCTATTTAATGTTCTCTCTGTCTCTAGTGTTACATTTACTCCAGTGACAGCCAAGAATTAAACACCTTTTTGTTTAGAAGATGCTTAAAGAATCAAAAAAAAAAAAAAAAATCATTCCTGAAGCAGTTCTTCGAGCCTCTCTCCGTATCATGGCTGAGCAGTTCCCCCTGTGCAACTGATGCATATATTTTGGGAACAGGACAACTTTTCATCATTTTTAATATTAGCATATTTGGGTTTGTTGTTTTTTAAAGAAGAATGCCTGCCATTGCTTATTGCTGATGATCAGGGAATGAAATGAAACGAACTTCTTGTGTTCTGCTGATGGGCTGTCAATCAGAAAACAATCCTCTTGGAAAGTCATTTCGCGACATTCGTCAAGACTAAAAAACTACTATCTCCCTTGACCCTTTAATTTCACTTCTGGGAATGTATCCTAAGGAAATAATACTAAATACAGAAAAGCTTTGTGCAAATAGTAACACTATTTAACATAGCAGCCTCTATGAGGAAGCAAACAACAGAAATATTCAATAATATGAGAATGATTAAATATAGAAAAAATATTATTCTGCCACTAATATTATAATTTAGAAATTATATGCAGACAAGACAGAATTTTGATATAAAATTTGAGAGATGATTGCTGCTGCTGCTAAGTCACTTCAGTCGTCTCCGACTCTGTGCGACCTCGTAGACGGCAGCCCAGCAGGCTCCCCCGTCCCTGGGATTCTCCAGGCAAGAATACTGGAGTGGGTTGCCATTTCCTTCTCCAATGCAGGAAAGTGAAAAGTGAAAGTGAAGTCGCTCAGTCGTGCCTGACTCTTCGCGACCCCGTGGACCGCAGCCTACCAGGCTCCTCCATCCATGGGATTTTCCAGGCAAGAGTGCTGGAGTGGGTTCCAATTATAAATTCAGTATGATCATAAATATGTAAAATACAAACTAGAAGAAATACTAGAGCGAAAAACACCAATAGTTTAGTTTGGTTGCCTTGGTTGCCTTAGGGTGATGGAATTAGAGGTGATCTCTTCTATTTTGCAAATTTAGCCACACATCTATAGCAAGCACATTCTATTAATAGTTAAACAGGGAAAAGCAAAAAGCAAGTTCAACTTCCAGAAAAATTGTCCTAAGTAAAACTTAAGGTTAATGCACAGAATGATTTTTTTTGGGGGGGAGGTGAAGATTAGGGAAACAAACTGACTGAAGAATTTTTGAACAGGGGTGACTGAAGAGCAGCAGCTTGGTGAGGCAGCTTATAAAGACCGAGCCGACCTACAAGCCGTTGGGGAGGGATGACCTCGAGCCCCTCAGACAACATGAAACTCCAGGTCACAGCTCAGTGGGATCCGAGGTTTGATTGGCCATGCGCCAGTCTGCAGCCGCTCCAGCCACCCTAGTATTTTATAACATTGTAAAGACTGTATTGTTTCAAACATTTCAAGATTTTACACACAAACTGGCAGTCATCCAAAGCCATTTCCAATAGGCCAAAACTATCAGCAGCCACCCACCTCCCCGGCCATGGCTGCTGATTAATGACGCTCCACCACGGGGTCCTCCACTAGGATCATCTGTGCAGGCAGACCCCCGGACAAATGCGATCAAGGCTTGCAAAGTGTCTCTGCATTTTGCAGCTGATTTTTTTTTTTCTTTTTTAAACAGGGATGGAACCTTAGAAATTCGAGGTCCGGTGTGGTGTAACTTGGGTTGACTGAATGCAGCAGGCTCTGATTCACTAAACAGCAAAGGATACTGTTTGTCCAAGACACTGCTCTTCCTTCAGGGTATTTGTTATGCATGTGATTTTCCTAAGCTACTCAAGTTCCCCCTCCTCACTGCCTCCTCTTCTTTTAAATTGCTCCCTTTTTTGACTTACAGTTTATATACCCCATGGGCTTAGATCTGAAGTTTTTAAAAAACAAACATCTTTCATTGATACTTTTCCTTTTGAAATGAATAAGTTACACATGAGAAAGTGTATCAAGCCCTTCATATCACAGCCTTACCAACTTACTATGTGCCAGCTCTATACTAAGTAATTTACATACATTGACTCATTTGCTCTTTGCAAAAACCCTATGAAATAGTTCTTGTTATTGCCATTTTACACATTTGAAAGTGAATGCATGGGAAGGTGAACAATCTTGCTCAAAGGTATCCTCGGGGTTTATAATTGGTAGAGATAGACAGTGAGACAGACACAAGAGACATCTAGCGTTCACCACCTAAACCCACCCACCTCTGATGGTGACCTTGAGTCTCAAATTTTCTAACAGCTGGCGTCCGTGGTATTAGAATTTTCATATTGAAGGTGCACCAAGTATTTCTTTACTGCTGCATTAAGAGAAGGTAGAGATTGTTGAAGAGAGATTTTTCCAAACCTACAGTTCAAAGAACATCTGTAGCTTCTGATACTAGTTTTCTGGTCTCTTTAGGGAAAGCAATAGCTTGTACCCCTGTTTGCCTTTCTGACTTAGAATATAGTATATCTTTGTTTCTCAAATTATTTTTGCTCCAAATGATACAGTAACTGTTGGAAACACATTTACCCCTATCATTAATTACATGTGAGTTTGTTTCACTTCTCGGAATGTTATTTATGAGGCTGACCTTGTAGAAAGGAAGGGACTGTACAGAGAGCTGACTCACTCCCATCCTAGAATCTCGCACCGTCTACCGTCTATCTGACAAGCGGGAAATGAAAATAAGTAAGATTTTACTAGTGGCCACTCAGACATTCCAATCATTTCAGTCAATAGCTTTCATTCAATTACAAAAAACCCTGGCTGTGCATTTTTTAAACCAAATTACAGTATAAGATAAAACAAGAACCACAGGCTTCACAAAGAACGCTATCTAACGCCATAAAAGGCCCCAGCCGAGCCCTTTATTCAAACTCGGTTCCCTTGCATGATGAGATTCAGCGGAAAATCCACCCCTTGGTTTGGCTTTGCTTCTGTTTCCTTGACACAGAGGGTATTTATCTATTTAGTTTTTATTGGAGTGTAGTTGGTTTACAAGGCTATAGTAGTTTCTGCTCTACAACAAAGTGAATCGGTTATACACATACACATATCCACTCTTAAAAAAACTGCTTTCCCTTGTAGGTCACTCCAGAGTATGAGTGGAGTTCCCTATGCTATACAACAGGTCCTTCTTAGTTATCCATTTTATGGATAGTAGGTGGTTCCCTGGTGCCTCAGACGGTAAAGAATCTGTCTACAATGAGGGAGACCCAGGTTCAATCCCTGTGTCGGGAAGATCCCTGGGAGAAGGGAATGGCTACCCATGCCAGTTTTCTTGCCTTGAGAATTCCAAGGACCGAGGAGCCTGGAAGGCTATAGTCCAAGGGATTGTAAAGAGTCGGACACAGCTGAGCGACCAGCACATTTATGTATAGTATATAGTGTGTATATGCCAGTCCCTTTTCCCCGCTTTATCCCTCCCCCCTCTCCTTCCCCTATGATAACCACACAGAGTGTACTTTAAAGGATTTCCCATTTAGTAAATTTCTGCCCCATGATGTTCTCAGCAGAGTTGGATGTCTATGATCTTGTTTAGATGAACCTGGGGGACGTTATTCCAAGCGAAAGAAGCCAGTGACCAAAGGACAGGTATTGTAAGATCCCACATGCGTGAGGTCTCTCTATGAGCCATACTCACCACAGCAAAGGATAGAGGGGAGTTGACAGGTGCCGACCGGAAGAGGAAACAGGAAGCTGCTATTCGTGGGGTGTCACATGACCTGTCAATTGTGTGAGTTGAATGGATTCTAGGGACATGCCTACAACCTCGTGCCTGTGCAATACTAGATTGCACAGTTCAAATGCATTATAAGGGTTGATTGTCATGTTAGATGTGCTGATTATCATAAAGAAGAAAAAAACAAAAGCTGACTTGCCTCTAAATAATACCACAGAGAACAGTATCTTATATTAATGCCAATACTCCCCACCTTCTCTGAATGCACAGAGGAAAGAAATGCATGTTCAGTGCCACTCAAGTATGGCTTGACTTTGTCTGAAACTTACTAGAAGACTCTTGAGAGTCCTTTGGGCATCAAGGAGACCCAACTGGTCAATCCTAAAGGAAATCAACCCTGAATATTCACTGGAAGAACTGATGCTAAAGCTGAAGCTTGAATCCTTTGGCCACCTGATGTGAAGAGCTGACTCATTGGAAAAGATCCTGACGCTGGGAAAGACTGAAGGCAGGAGAAGGGGACAGCAGAGGATGAGATGGTTGGATGGCATCACCAACTCAACGGACATGAGTTTGAGCAAACTCTGGGAGATCGTGAAGGACAGGGAAGCCCAGCGTGCTGGAGTCCAAGGGGTCAAGAAGAGTCGGACAAGATTTACTGACTGAACAACAACAACAGCTTACTAGTGATTTGGGGATCAGAAAGTTCAAGTGATATGCAAAAACACATTTTCCTCACTTGTAAAGTGGTAGAATCATACTTACATTACAAGGTTTTCATTAGGATTAGAAATAATATTTCAGAATATGAAGTAGGATGTCTGGCATATAGAAGGTCTTCAGATAATGATATTTTATTTGTGTTATTTTCCTTTATCATCGACCCTATGAAGATGAGGGCACAGTGGGACCTTAACTGGCACCTGGCAATGTAAGAACATGCAGCATGTGCTGTGCTGTGCTAAGTCCCTTCAGTCTTGTCTAACCCTGTGCGACCCCATAGACAGTAGCCCGCCAGGCTCCTCTGTCCATTGACTTCTCCAGGCAAGAATACTGGAGTGCATTGCCATGCCCTCCTCCAGGGATCTTCCCAGCCAGGGATCAGATTTGTGTCTCTTATGTCTCCTGCATTGGGAGGCAGGTTCTTTACCGCTAGTACCATGTGGGAAGTCTACGTGCAGTATGGGTAGGACATTTTAGTATTACAGATGCTGTATTAATAGAAAAATTAGTAACAGTAGAGGTAGGAATATTACACATTACCTTGTATGTTTCTGTGAAAAGTCCAGATTTCACCTGGATAAAGGAAACCATGGTACTGTTTGAGGGGGAGAGGGGGGCTTGCAAGTATTATTTCATTCTGTTGAAAAGGCATTTTCTTGCCTGTGTTTTTTTCCAGTGTGTTCTTATCCAAGTAAACCATGTTTCTGATGGAGTTGAAACAAAGATGAAAGCCAGAACATCATGCCTGAAAAGACAAAGGTTCATATTCATTGAAATATAATATCATCTTCAAGATACTCTAAGTGTGGGAGGGATTAACCCCTCAAATACTGAAGGGTCACCCACTCTATAGGGATGGGCCAGCGTTGACGTTAAAGGGGCAGGCTTGAGATAGTAACTCGAAAACCGCTATTAACACCCTCTCATACTGTTTCAGGGCTTCATTCACAAGCCAGTTAGAAAACCAGACTTCTATTTCGGTGGCTCGTGTGATTTGTAAGTTGTTTTTCCATAGCGATTATTTTGTCAGGTTAAACCTTACTGCTCACAGATTGCTGCGCCGTGAGCCTGAATGCATCTCGATGTGTTTGCTTGTGCTAAATCAGGGATCACCACTCACCAAATGAAAATCTTTTTGTTGTAGATGGAGCTTGAACCAGAAACTCACCCACTTGCTTGGATAAAGAACTCTTTGAACCTTTGCTTATTACCGCCGTCTCAAAACATCAGGGTGGGAGTTAAGCCCACAATTTCGTTTTAAATTAAGTGCTCCTAAAACGTGCAAGACTAATAGCAGCGACTAAAGCCAGTTATTTTTCTGGCAAGCTGTATGTGAGTTTCCCCTCACTGCTAAGCCAGTGAAATTCAGCATTGCTGGGGCAATGTTCCTCCTGGTTGAGTTCTTGGACTGTGGTCTACACAGCCCCGAGACAGTGAGATGAAAAGTAAAACCTTCAGTGGGTCATTAAGATGCGGCCAAAGATGAGAACGTGGTGTATTCTAAGTCGTTAAGCTATTTCATTACGTTTTCTCCCCCTTTACTACATATTCGGCATTGTGTAGATGCCAACTTAAACTTCATCTATAAAGACATTTCATGAATTTGTCATATTCAGCATGGAACCAAAGAAGGAATATCAAATATCTTGTCAAAGAAGACATCTCAATCCAAGTCTGTACTTTTTCTATTTCTTTTATTTTAAACTACAATAAGCCCCTGTTCTGCCAAAACCATGCATCCTGGGTTTTTTAACTTTACCTACACTGTCTTCGAGCAGCCTATCAGGTAATGATGTATCCATATGAGATAGGGAGCTTTCAAAAGACAGACTATGTCCATCAATAAGAACGGTTGTTGAGTATTTAGTACATTTCAAGCACTGTGGAAGATAGTTGTGGTTTAATTGCTCAGTTGTATCCAACTCTTTGCAACCCTGTGGACTGTAGCTGGCCAGCCTCCTCTGTCCATGGGATTTCCCAGCTAAGAATACCGGAGTGGGTTGCCATTTTCTTTTCCTGGGGATCTTCCCAACTCAGGGATCAAACCCCCATCCTGCTTTGGCAGGCAGATTCTTTACCTCTGAGCAATAAGATGATTAAACATATGTGAAAATGAGATATGGTTCCTGCTTTCTAGGGGCAAATTTGACTGGCGAGACAGAAAATATGTACACATGTACATATACATCTGTGTGTGTATATATGTATGTGTGTTCATACATACATACATATATATGTAAACAACAGTTACATTTAAACTTTAATATGTGCTAAAATAATCAACAAGAATGGCTAATGAACATAAGGGAGCAGACGTTGTGGAGTGTGGCAGAGACTCCAGAGGCTTTGTGAAGCTTGAGTTGGGTCTTCCTGGAAACAAGAAACCTTGATAAGTTGATAAGAGAACAGGCACTTTCTAGCCAATGGACGGAGGAAAACGGTCTAGGCACTCAAGTGACCACTTCGTCCCCGTTTTCTTAGACCTTTCTCAGGTTTAGGACTAGAAGTCCTATGTTCTAGCAAATTCTGCCGTCCTAGGCAAACTGGGATGGTTGGTCACGCTACAAGGTGGTGCCAAACACAACCAGGTCACAAAATAATAACCATTTTCATTTTTTTTATAGAACAATATTTTTCAAAAATTGTCTTCATATTTAATCTTCTGTTAACCTCCTCTTGCATTCTTCTTCACAAATACATGTTGCTTTTAATTTCTAACGGCATCACATTAGCCAAGATCCCTAGTTTAACTACAGAACTATTTTTTCTTCATGTTCTGTCACCTTTAGATAAAATCTCTTTTATCACATATCAGCCTTCTTGGAGCCAAGTGATCCTTTAGTTCTCAGTTTACCCATCCCCCACCTCTGTGCCATGGCTTATGCAGCATAAAAAAGCATTATTTTTTATCTCAAATATTCGATAGTTATGCTTTTTTGAGAAACAGACCAAAGAAATTCTGAAGAGTCTTCCCTGGTCCCTTCTGCCATGGGCAAATGCTCCACATACTCACTTTGTCAGCGATTTCCCATCCCTTCTGTTTTGTAGGTGGCATAATAGCCCCTGCAGGGCTTCCTTGGTGGCTCAGATGATAAAGAATCTGCCTGCAATGCAGGAGACATGGGTTCAATCCTGGGGTTGGGAAGATCCCCTGGAGAAGGGCATGGCAACCCACTCCAGTATTCTGGCCTGGAGAATGCCATGGGCAGAGGAGTCTGGTGGGCTATAGTCCGTGGCATCTCTCCCATAACATCTCATTGAGATCAAAGCAAGCATTTTTTAATCTCTATTTTCTTCCTACAAGTCTCACCACAATGTCATACATGGTAGCTGTAAAGGTTGTGTTCGCTGCAAAGAATTGAAGGCAAAAGGAGAAGGGAGTGGTAGAGGATAAGATGGTTAGATAGCATAACTGACTCAGTGAATGCAAATTGCAGCAAAGTCCAAGAGATAGAAGGCTTCCCTATAGCTCAGACACTAAAGAATTTGCCTGCAATGAAGGAGACTTAGGTTTGATTACTGGATTGGGAAGATCTCCTGGAGAAGGGAATGGTTATCCACTCCAGTATTCTTGCCTGGGAAATCCCATGGACAGAGGGCCCTCGTAGGCTACAGTCAACGGGGTAACAAAGAAGTGGACATGTCTCAGCTATTAACAGGTGATAGTGAAGGACAGGGAAGCCTGACATGCTGCAGTCCAAGGGGTCACAAAGAGTCAGACAAGGCTTAGTGACTGAGCAACAACAGTAAAAACTTGTCAAAAACAAAAATGGCTTCAAGCTAAACCTATCTTGAGGTTTTGTTTGTTTCTTCATTGTCTGTCTCTCTGATCTCTCCTAAGTGATAATATTCAGCCCAAATGACTTACAAGTATAGGGAACTTTAAGATATTATCCAGTGGATAACGTGCCCTTGAGTTTAAATGTCTCCTAACCGGGCTGAGGAAGGCACTAGGGGAAATGTCTCTCCCTTCAAGGTAGAAAGGGCAACTGTGTTTCTGTTTGTGAAAGGTGTGAGTAGAGCAGAACGCCTCAGATGATGTCATCATTGACAGAGAGCATCACTGTCCAGCTCCGCGGCTTCCGAGTTGTCTCCAGGCAACCACAACACAGCCACGTTAATACATCAGTCCAAACATGGCATTTGAGCAGAGCACATGACCTCTAAAGAGAGTTACAGACAAGGCTTTTGCTCAACTCTGACTCATCTTAGGCTCGACTCTTTTTCCTGGATCCAGCCAGGGAACTCTGAGTAACTTTGCTTTGCCACGTCCTAAGGAAACCCAGGGTGACTCTCACTCAGCCCTTCGCTGTGAGCAGATACCATCAGGTTACCTAAGAAACAGCAGTTTGTGGGCTGGTGCCATACGCAATGATGACCTTGGCTTACAGAACCCAGATAGACTGTTCCCCGACTCATCAAGTCAGGGCAGTGTGGTAAACAGAGCCTGCGCCAACCGGACATCATCTCAACATCCTCTGGCGTGCTGACTGTGTTTGAGCAGGGGCACACACCTCATGAGCTGTGTTTATCTGTGGACAGTTGGTGGTGACTATATCACAGACCCATTAGCTTCCCAGAGGCGTCTTTTTTTTTTTTTTAATTTTATTTGTTTATTTTTGACTGCTCTGTCTTCACTGCCGTGTGTGGGCTTTCTCCAGTTGCAGTGTCCAGGCTTCTTGCTGTGGCGGCTTCTCTGGTGGTGGAGCATGGCCTCTAGGGTGCCCAGGGTCAGCAGTTGTGACACTTGGTTGCTCCGAGGCGTGTGGGATCTTCCCATACCGGGGATCAAACCCATGTTCCTCCAGATGGGCAGGTGGACTCCCATCCACGTACCACCAGGGAAGTCCAAGGCTTCTTAGAGCAGCTTCTGATGTTACTTTAAGTCAGCTACTTGTTAAAACTCCTGCAAAGTCACTGAAAGGAGTCACTTTGAAATGGAAACAATGGTCCAAACTGTCCGGAAGCAAAGCAGATACAGGTTGTTGGAGGAAGATGTGAAAACAAGCATTTTTTGTATTGTGGTGATGGTGGTGGGTTTCCAACACAGAGATTTTTCTACAGTCCTTTCCACTGCCGTCAAGTTGCCAAAGCATCTAGAGATATCCAGAATTGTCTTCTAGCTGTAATGATAAAATCTTGTGATATTGGGTGGTTATTAACATTTTTCAAATCTTGATTTATGCTCTGCCACTGAATATTGTTCTGTGCCAGTTGACATCAGTTGACCTTACAGTTCTACCTTAAAGTCTGGCTGAAGTGTCTTGGAGTTTCAAGAGTAAAGACAAGTTTCTTCCTTTAGACATCTCCTCAAAATTTCTTTCCATTGAACACATTCTAGATGGCATCCAATAATGAATGAAATGGATATATCCTGAAATGTGGCTCATGGATACAGCCCAGACACTTCAATGAAATGAGCATTTAGTCTGCCATCTTTTAAAACTGTTTGTAAATTCCATGCGTGAAACAGGGTACCCAAAGTTGGTGCTCTGGAACAACCCAGGGGATAGGGTGGGGAGGGAAGTGGGGGGAGGGTTCAGGATGGAGGGGACATATGTGTGCCTGTGGCCCCAGTTCAAGTTGATGCATGACCAACACCATCAGGATATTGTTAAGTAATTATCCTCCAATTGAAATTAATTACTTAAAACACTGTTTGCCATACTAATAATCTAATGCCTACATTTTGTAGAAAGCCTCTCAATGAGTATTAAGTGCTTCAAGAACATGTACAATTTAGTTTTTGAATACTTCATGTTTAGTACTGTGCCAGGCATATAAAATAATGCTCAGTAAATGCTTCTTTAAATGGATTTATCTTGACATGATGCCAGGCTTTCAATAAAACCAGGTGGTTGCAGGTTGCTAACTATTTTAGTTTGCAAAGTTGAGTATTACCTGGGTCTTTCTAATGTTTGAATAGATCAGATTTAATTGCTAACGACCTTCAGCAATTTCATATGCTTATATTCTTTTGTTGAAGAGTCGTAGCTAGGAGCAGGCATTTGCCGTTCAAAAATCAACCAGTTTAAAATAATGCAGTCTTCAAATATTGTTGTTTTGGAAAAGGCCGAGAGATGTGAAATGAAGAGCAGGTAAAGATAGAATTGGAGAAGGAAACAGCCACCCACCCAGTATTGTTGCCTGGGAAATGCCATGAACAGAGGAGCCTGGCGGGCTACAGTCCACGTGTGTGCAGTCAGACACGACTGAGCAACCAAACAATAGAGAGGTAAATGAGCAGCTTCACAGAATCACTGTCCTTCTCCTTCTCCGCACCAGGAGAAGAGCTGTGGTCGGACAGATGTCTCCATTCCGTCAGTACTATGGTTTGCACATCCTCCTGGCACGCTAATAGCTGTTTTTGACCAAAAGAGAGAGAGGGAAAAAAAAGTGGATTGTGGGTCTAAGCTTTTCACATAGTCTCATACAAGAAATATGGACTTGGAAACTCAGGCTGTGCACCTTGGTTCTTACTCTGCTTCTGATTCTCAATTCTTTGTCTTTGGGGCAGTTTTTTAAAGATGATATTACATCTCCAGGGCCTAATTCATGCAAACATTAGCTTGTGATGGATAAAACAAATGTGAGATCTTGTAATAAATAAATAGCACCATTTCATATGAACCAGAACACCAAGAGACCTGAGTATAAAAATACAGTGCTCAGAAATATGGGGACCATAACTGTGGAAAGAAAAGACGTGCCACAGTGAGTGGAGAAAGATGATTTAGCAAATGATCCAGACCAAAAAGCGTTTTAAAAAGAGAACTCTACTCAAGTCCAGCCGTTTCTAATGGGTGATCTGCATTTCTAAAGCACTCCACACTGAACTACACAAAGTAAACCTCCCAATTCAAGTGAGGGCATTTTTTTTATTGTGTTTTGCAAATGTATCATCATCTTAATATACAGAAATAATAAATAGTGTTTATATAATATTATAGTCTTTAGTGGATTTCTGTTTCAGAATAAGCAAACATTTTGAGATTATTGAAGATTTCAATTTTGAACCACTATCACTCACATTTACTACATGAGATTAAAACCCGCATTTAGGGGCTTCCCTGGCAGTCCAGTGGTTAAGAATCTGCCTTCCCATGCAGGGGGCATGGGTTCAGTCCCTGGTCAGGGAACTAGATCCAGGATGCCATGGGGCAGCTGAGCCCACACACCCCAAGGAGACCCTACGTGACACAAGGAATATCCCACATGCGCAGCTAAGACCCAGTGCAGAGAAATAAATGAAGGATAATAATTAAAAACAAGCAAATAATAAAAGCCTCACTTATCTGCAGTATCATGACAAAATGAAATGGAAATAATGAACTGCCTAAACAGGTGAAGCGTGGATAGCATTTTTAGCTTGACATATTTGAATCAAACCCTTAAGCTGTATTAAATCCTCCTCTGGTTTTTTAAGGCATGTGCTCTGGACTACATCTATGAGCTTCACCCTGGGATTAAGCGTGTTTATAACCATCAGGCCAGTGAGGAAAGGGAAACCATTGACTTTATGTCATGTTACAACACAGCATGTTGGTTTCATGTCACTTAGACTTGTCACTTTATCCATTGAAAAGATATTACATCGTGTATAATTGATTTTAATACCATGAAAAAAAACCTCTGCGTGCTTGTAAACCTTAGTGGTTTATTGTGAGGGTAATAAAACAATCCATATAAACATGCGTTGAACCTGGTATGCACTCAGTAAATATTAGCTAATATAACCTGGTATTTGTTACAGATTGTGCTCCCTGGGAAGGAAGTGCCCTCACAGGTGGACCTCAGTGTCCAGTGTGTGATTTACAATGTACCCTTGAGGTCAGCACCTGTGGAGGGAGGAATGGGCCGAGGGGAAGTCCAGTTATAACTGAGTCCCCCAGTCAACTCTGGCCGGAGTTCTGCAGCAAGAATGACCCTTTAGCATTGACCCAGATAAGCCTGGATGGCCAGGCTCCTTCCACATGGATCAGTTATTAGAAATGACCTTGGTGGGGCAGCCCTTCACAACTGAGGGCATCTCTAAAGGGCCAGAGTGTTAGAGCCAGGACTAGATTCAGTGGGTAAAGCAAAGATTAAAACATCCATGCAAAAATTAAAGCACTATCAAAAACCAAGTAGTCAAAACAACTAATATTTTAGTACATTTAAAGAATCAGAATTCATACAAGAGTCCACAAAAAACAAAATATCAGAAGTTAAATAACTGCAGGCTGTTGTTTTTGATTGCCCTGTGATGGAAGCTGTCCCTTTCAATCAGATGCAGGTTCTGAGGTCCTCAAAGCTAGTAGATCTTCACCAGGCAGGCTTATGACAGTTGACAATGGCATGGAAATAGAGTGGGCAGTGCCCACTATTTATAGTCATGGGTTTTCTTTGATGTGTGTACACAGTGGCACCTGAAGCCCTGTTTAATGAGATGTCAGAGGCTGAAGGGGAGATTTAAATGAATTCTGAAACATTTACTTGTGCTCTCAAAAATTCAGAGTGGGGCAAGGGGTGTAACGTGGGAAGAGAAACGAGGAGGTGAACAAAGCTGTTCAAATCCTGTTCAGTGTTTCACGTGGTGTGCACATTGTTCCCCAAAGGATTCTTTGTCAAGGAACATCTGTTCACACACACTTTGAGATAAACTGGCGTCATGGGTAAATAAATAGCATTTGAAGGAAGGACTTGGCGGCTCCATGTTGAGTAATGTGCGTGAAGTGCATTGTGCGGAGTCATTTTTGATCCCCATTTCTTGGACTTGCTTAGGGTCACTGAGGTGGCCCAATGGGATTAGCCTCAGGTTTTGTGATCCGTGTAGTATTTAGCTGTCAATTTTATTATACAAGCTAGAAAGTGAAAACCAAGGAAGTACCAGTGGGTGAGTAACGGCTCTTGTGTTACTTGTGTTATCTGTGCTTGGAGAACGGAATACCTATCGGCAGGAATGGCTGCCTTTAATTTCACTTGTCTCAAAGTGTCGATCTATAACCACGAGTGTGTTGGTTCCTCCCGTTCCAATTCCCTCATCTGAAGAAGAGGAAAAACGGTTCATTTCACGGTGGTTTTCAGGAGGAAGTCAATTCTTGAAGCGCAAAGAGTGATTGATGAACAGCGTGGAGTTTGTTTGTGGGAGAACTTGTCTGACCTGTTACCCTGGCTGTCTGAGTAGAAGACTTTGCAGACAAATAGAGAAGAAACACACACACACACACACACACACACGCACACACGAGGGTCAACCAATCAAATCGCATTTGGGAGTCACTGTTGAGACTTTGTAGCCGCATCAGATTCTATCTCGTGACTGTTCAGAGCTTGAAGTCACAGTGTGCAGCTTAATTGTTGGCCATTTCATTTTTCTTTAAACCCTCATCTCACATTTGTGCTGTTGCCAGTGATTCTAGACCCTTCGGAAGAGGTGAAAATAATTAACAGATGAAAACCTTTCTGTTTTATAAAATTCATTTGTTGTGGGGAATCTTAGCAAAATTAAATATATATCAATCCTTATATCAGTTGAGTACTCATCTCATAGGCTAAAGGACTTGGGTAGACATATATACAGACAGGGTTATGCTTGAATATAGCATTTTTTTTCCCTGTAAGGGGTAACTTTAAGCAGTGTGGTTTAAAAAAGCGAAAGCCTAAGCTAAAAATACCATACCATATTAATAGGAACCTACTGAGTATACTTAGGAATGTCCTAATGCCAAAATAGTTCACCAAAATGCCACAGCATGTTGCAAGAGAAAATAATAATTAGTACTTAGTGAGCCACATAAGTCCTACATTTAACTGGAAATATATATATTATTTAACATCACATATAAATATATATTTTTAGCATCTGAACGGCTTTCAAAAACCTGTTTATTAATTTATTGGTTTGCTTATTAGCAACATAAAATCAGAGTTTGAATGATACGTAGCGTTTGCATTTGTAAGTTGTAGAGGACAAATTATTAAGGGAGTGAACGGTGAAATGTCCATATGTGTCATATATATGCATGTGTGTGTGTGTAGGGAGCTTCCCAGGTGGCTTAGTGGTAAAGCATCTGACTGCCGGTGCAGGAGACGCAAGTTCAATCCCTACATTGAAAAGATCCCCTCTGGAGGAAATGGCAACCTGCTCCAGCATTCTTGCCTGGAAAATCCCATGGACAGAGGAGTCTGGTGGGCTACAGGCCATAAGGCTGCAGAGTCGGATGTGACTGAGCGACTGTGTGCACATGCGTGTGTATATACACAAACACACAAATACATATCTGATCATGGACCTTGATTTATCCAATATGGACTTTCAATAAAAATTAATGCAAGATCATATAACTTAAGTTATGCCATGATATTTAGTTCAAGTTGATTTTGAACTAGGTAAAAATAGATAAATTTACACAATTAATAAAGGCCCACCACTAACCCTCCTAGTATCTCCTTATTGTTCTTTTATTATATACTCAATGGATTGAAATAAAGCTTACTAACTTGAAAACATCATTCAAACCGTGTTCATGCACATTTCATTTATCTCTCATTTTGAATCCTTCCTATTCAGAAAAAGAAAAAAAAACCCTCTACTGAACAGGATCACTTTGCTAGCCTGTTCTTTATCATTTTGGAAGTCCGTCTCTGTAGAGTGATCCTGTCAGCATCTTAGACACATGTAAGGTCCTGGACTCATAGTTCTGAGAGCCATTAGCAAGACAGAAACCCAGCCTGAATGTCCAGCCCTCTCCCGAATGCCCCAGGGCCCTCTCCAAATCCAGTCTAGGGCATCTGAGAAAAGTCTCACAGCACCCGGCTCCGCTGACGGGGGCAGTTCCATTGGGCGGGACTGACTGAGGAAAGGAGTGCTTCCTGGAGACAAGAGAGAGCGGTTCTCTGGAGAGACCCTTCACATGCGCCTAAGGACCAGCTGAGCATCGTCAGCAAGGGGGCAACTCTGTGCACAAGTAGCTCAGCCTTGCTTCCTCTCTCTCCAGTCTCTTGCCAGGGCCTCCCATTGGTTGACCCCAAATGGAAGCAAAAAGGCAAAGGTGTTCCTTTTGAGACGCTCATGGGTCAGCCTCTCAGGGCGCTAAGCAGAGTGGACCCAATGGAGCTTGTTTCAGGAGGGACGAGCCCTTCTCTGGAGTAACCTATTAACTGAAGTACATTTTACTAATCTGGGACCATCATTCAAATCTGGTTCATATAGACTTAATTTATACCTAATTCTGAGTAGTTCCATAGCCTCTCTCTAAAAAAGCACTTAAAATGTACTAGCTTCATCCAGACATGTGCTAAAACTCTTAGGGGTATAGAGAGATTAATCCTCATGAATCCAGTTTCCACTGAAGCCCTTTGTATAGTTATGCAAAGATTGTATAACAGACATGGCAGAGAAAATACCGTTAAAGTAAAAGTGTTAGTCACTCAGTCGTGTCCGACTCTTTGAGAGCGTATGGACTGTAGCCTGCCAGGCTCCTCTGTGCATTCTTGCCTGGAGAATGGAATTCTCACACTTCAATGGAATTCTCCAGGCAAGAAGGCTGGAGTGAGTAACCATTCCCTTCTCCAAGAGATCTTCCTGACTCGTCTGTTGCATTGCAGGCAGATTCCTTACCGTCTGAGCCACCAGGGAAGCCCTTTGAGACTTTTTTATGTTTCCAGTAAATATCATTAATATAAAATTTGGTTCTATCAGCTAAGAAACACAACCTGTTTACGAAGTGTTTCTGTGTGGTAGAGAATGGGGTCTGTGGTCTGCAGTCCAGATAAAGGTCTTCCCCTTTCTCTACTCACATGTCCCTTCACCTCTCAGACTAAAACGTTCCTTTACCCAAAAGAAAGAATTCCCATAGAAAGGGCTTTCATTTCTCCAGGGGCTTTGCAGGGAACCAAAGATGCCATACATGAAATAGTAAGTCACATGCGATGAAGTCCATTCAACTTCATAAAAGTTGGTTGACGCGTAATTGTTACTTGCAGAGTTCAAAGAAAAAGAAATATCTTTCTTCTTCAGATGGAGGAAGGATTGCTCTCCTCCATTTTTTCACTTTGATTTTTTTCCCCCTTTGGTGAAAGACCAATACATAAGTTAGAAACAAGTGAGGTGAAGACAGGGCTTCCTGCTGCTACACATTTTCCAAAGTCTCAATAGTAAAATATGATAATAAGTTATTAATCAATCTCTGTTTGTTTTAGTAGGGGAGCTATTCTCCATGGAGTTTGCTCAGACCGTGTAGGGAAAACCCGCCAGGGTCTCCCCTGTGAAGGTTGCACATGCAAATAATAGCGAGCATTTGTGGACTTTCCCTCCTGGCCTGCTAAAAACTCCCCCTGGCTTGGGAGCCCATGAAGTCTTTAGTGAGGATGTCAACGGTGATTTATTATAAGCTGAGTTAATTCTCTTCTCAATTTAAAGGCCTTGCATACGACAAAATCATTTTCTCTCCCCCTGCAAACCCCCAACAGAGCGAGCTGCTTATTCCTTGAGTCTCAATACAGCTTCATCCAGACACCAGCCACGGTAAGATTTCAATTGTTTTTCTTTGGAAATTTTTTGTTGCGGTGAATGGGGCACGGAGTATAGTCAGTCAAGGATGGTTCTCACCCAAGAAAGCTTCGATGTGAAAAAACCAAGATAGTGCGCGTGTGTGTCTCCTGTGAGTATGTTAATATAACTCTGTGGGCATCTCTATGAAGCTTTGGAGAGTTTTATGGCAACAGAGCAGGGAGAAGACTTTTGCTGTGTTGGGTTTATTGAGCTTTTCTTCCTTTTGGTCTTGCAAACTGAACAGAAGTGATGAAGTCTGGAGAAGGCTCTGAGACGAACCCAGGTAACTTCAACTTTGGGAAGTAAAGTCTAAAAGCCGTATTTAGAGAGTAGTGGATATGCAGAGATGTCAATTAACTGGAGATTGTGATCGCATCCTTCTGGTGTGTGTCAGAGCATGTTTAACCACGTGAACTTCTCAGAGGCCGGTAGTCTGGTCATTTCCAGTTTTTCTAGAGGCACAGAATAAAAGTGGAGTCTTTAAGCCATCAGAGAAGGCAATGGCACCCCACTCCAGTCCTCTTGCCTGGAAAATCCTATGGACGGAGGAGCCTGGTGGGCTGCAGTCCATGGGGTCGCTGAGGGTCAGACACGACTGAGCGACTTCACTTTCACTTTTCACTTCATGCATAGGAGAAGGAAATGGCAACCCACTCCAGTGTTCTTGCCTGGAGAATCCCAGGGACCGCGGAGCCTGGTGGGCTGCTGTCTATAGGGTCGCACAGAGTCGGACACAGCTGAAGCGACTTAGCAGCAGCAGCAGCAGCTTTAAGCCATAGTGGTCATGGCTTGGTTGTTGCTGTTGGTTAATGAGTATGCCTATAACTTTAACACAGAGAGAGTCAGCTAACTGCGGATTGTGATAGCATTGTTTTTGTATGTATATGCGTGACAGTATTTTAATCACGTGAACTTCTCAGACACAGGCAATCTGGTCATCTCCAGTTTTTCTGGACACACGGAATGAAAGTGGAGCGTTAAAGCCATAGTGGTCATGGCTCGATGGCTGATATTGGGTAACGCCTGGCCCTCTCAGTGCTGTTTGGGATTGTGATCCTTGTGCTGTGAAACCTCTGCATGACTTGACTGTCAGAAGGCAAAAATAATGACTTCTCCCAATCCCTGTTCTACACCACCTGGAACACTGTCTAATACACCTGCTTCCACCCGGGTCTTCAGAGGGAGGGGGGCTTATCTGACTATTTATTTAAATATATTGATGAAAAAAAGCATAAAGATAATGATGTTTAGAAATAAAAGACATATTCTCCTCCATATGTTTTAGTAGCATCAGTTACAGGGGATATTTCTGTCTTCTTTCTAAAAACATTTTGATTTATATGGACACTGGTTTTTCAGCATCTTCTGACCATTTCATCTTAGAAGAAAACAAAAAACAACTAACATTTCTGATATTGGTAAAACAACATCAACAAAAAAGAAACCCTTTATAACCATTTAAGGCACATTCAACAAACAAAGAGAAAACCATGTTTCTATATGTTAAGAAGCATGTAGAAAGTTGAAGAAAAACCTATGGTCCTTAAGACCATAGTGTTACCATTGATACTGGGATATGCAAACAGGGACATCATGAGTGTCATTTTCAAATTGAGAGAGCGACTAAGGCAGGATTTCACAGCCTCAGCATCTTTGAACTTGGGGGCCGGATCACTCTGTGTTGTTGGGGGATATTGATATGCTATGAAGCAGCAACTGTGGGCTCTCAGCATTTGGTGGCAATAGCCCACCCCATCGCACTCCCCTCCCACTCCGTCTGCTCTCCCCTGCCTCCAGACCGGAGCAGCTGCAGCTCTTCCTGGACGTGGCCAGATGGCCCTCACGGGGAGGTGCTGCTCTCAGCCGTCCCCAGGGGAGCACTGAGCTCTCTGAGTCTGTGACTGTGATAAGAGGGGACCCTGGGGCTCAAGGTCATGACAGGAATTTTGCCTTGAAACCCTTGCATCAGCATAGTATTTGGTCGGCAATATGAGGAATGCCAGATAATTTGGATTTGGGGAAAGTGGGATTTTCCTCAGAGAGTTAAACCCTGATATGAGTGCGTAGACATGCAGTCATCCAGTTGTTCAACTTCCATCTTTCCAAGCAGTTCTCTGTCCCTGGAGAATGATCTGTGTGATGTCATCCCATGATTTTATGCCCTCTGGGTTCCAGTTGGATTCAGCCAATGGATGGTGTTGGTAGGAGACCAGATATGAGGGGGGTGAGATTGGGGTGTTTGGCACCCTTTGTACATACACCTCACCTGACTACATCTCTCAACCAAAGGCTATGTCTTCCTGCAATGGGCAGACCCATGCGAGGAGTTAGTGGAATCTCTCATGTCCAGTTCAAGTGATGACTCTCTCTCCCTACCTTCGTTAAGCCTAGGAGTGTTATCAAGTCCTGTTAATTAAATCCTCCTCAGATTATCTGCATTTGCGTGTGGTGTCTGTTTCTTTCTTAATGGATGTGATCTCTGCATCTCTCTGATGTGTCTACTGTCTATCTCTGTGGTCACCTCTCTGTCTCCCTTCTCTCCCCTCCACCTCACATGGGAGAGAGTATCCCTCATTCCTCTGTATCTTCGCAGTTCAGTGCCAACAGAACTCAGCTCCAAGAGCGGTAATTAGTGTTATGTAGCATAGTTCACGCTTTTTTCTAAACTTAAAATATTTTCTCTCATCTAACCCCAACAGCAACCCATCAGTTCTATTATCATGAAATTTTACAGATTAGGACATCCAGACATGGAAACTGAATAACTTGTCCTCTTAAATAGAGCAAGAACTGGATTTCTAACCGAAGCAGACACATTTCAGAAAATCCATCCTTAAATACCACTTTTGATAGTTTGATTGTTGGTCTGGACCATTTAAGGTTGAAAGTTCAGCAATTCTCACCGATGCAGTGGTGGTGAGCGGAAGGGATGCCATGCTTTGCTCTCCAGGGAGTCTGACCCTGGGGGGAGAAACCTCTGCATCTGGTGCCAGCGAGCACAGTGGCACCAGCCTAATCATGTTAACCACGTGTGTTGTAATCTCTCAAAAAAATTCCCAAAGATGCTTACAAAATATTGAAGCTATTCAAATTTTCTTGCTGTTGGTAGGCTACTTTCCTTGCATGCTCTAATTCCTCTAGACTTCACTTAATGCAGGCTCTGAGGAGAATCTGCCTTCTTAGAATAAAATCAAAAGATTAAACCTTTATCCACCTTCCCCTTAAAGTGGAGATTTGAATGATGTCTTGAAACTACATAGTATATTTTCTCCAGAGACTTGAGGTCTGAGCTTCTTTATCAAATTCTACAATAGAAGCACCTAAGCTGGTGGGACAGCTGCCCTATCATGGCCAGTGAGTGATACTTTCTGCTACACGTGACTGAGAAATGAGGCTGATATTAAAATCACAGCGTTTCATCATCCAGTGTTGCCAATGTATACTTTTATACTCAGATACTCTATAAGTCATGCTATCAGATGTTATTTTTGATCCAAGTTGTTTAAATCTCATTCTGATTATTTATTATAATACCATCATGAGGAGCAGAATGTGATAAATGGATTCTGGCTCCTCAAAGAGTATAATCTTAAATGATATACAAAGAGTATGTCCTAAGACTTTCTTTTATATATATATATATAAATATCTTTGTAGCTTTGTATTGGAGAAGGCAATGGCACCCCACTCCATACTCTTGCCTGGAAAATCCCATGGATGGAGGAGCCTGGTAGGCTGCAGTCCATGGGGTCGCTGAGGGTCAGACACGACTGAGCGACTTCACTTTCACTTTTCACTTTCATACATTAGAGAAGGAAATGGCAACCCACTTCAGTGTTCTTGCCTGGAGAATCCCAGGGATGTTGGAGCCTGATGGGCTGCCATCTATGGGGTTGCACAGAGTTGGACACAACTGAAGCGACTTAGCAGCAGCAGCTTTGTATAGCTTTAATTGAGTACGTGGTTTTACTGCTATAGAAGAGAAAAAAAAAATATATTCTGTAAGGGTGGCATAATCTTACAGTTGTACTTCAGAGTGGCTTTTGGAAGCAATGGAAACTAAAAATCACCATAAGAAAGAAAAACTCAAAACCATGTCTTTCTTTAACAAAATACACACACATCAAAAAATTATCCAATTTTTTTCTCCTGACTGTTATTTTCATATGTAATCAGCATGATACCGTCTTTACTGTTCTCTCCTGGGGAGCTTGCCCATGAGCTTTTGAGAATATGTTTATTTATCATTGTATTTTTTTGCACCGGGTGTGGTACTTCACACGAAATAGATGAACAGTAATGTTTGTTGTATGAGTAAATGAAATGTAAAGGCAAATATGATATTTCTCAAATGTGCATATCTTAGTGCTTTTGCCTTAGTGATGCTTATACTATGAAAGTTATATCACAGAACGTAAAGATATTTCACTCATTTATGCACATCAAGTAAAATCTGAAGCCCAGTAAAGATTGAGATGATGTTCAGTTGGGGGTTTGGGACGCTGAAAATACAAAATTCTTGTTTGAATGAGACCTGAAAGTCATGAATGGTGCACGATAACTCCATTGTAAAAAGGTGGAGTTTCCCAAAGCGGACGAAAGTGTGCAGACTCACCCCCCCCAGCTCCTCAGACGATGCTGTATCGGTTTATAATGAGATGAAAATTAGACTCCCTGCAACAGTGTTTATGATAGTAAGGATGCTACTAAACTTTTAGCCACCAGCAGTTACCTGAATATAGATAGGACCCGGGGAGTAGTCTAGAAAGGTCCCCACAGTGATGGGTGAGACAGCTGAGGTAGGGAGGATTAACTACTGCACAAAATGTAGCTCATTGGTGCTGCTGGGACCTTGGCTAGACCAGTGGCCCACGCCAAGTTCTTTAAGAGGGCCACATGGCAGCTGAGTGAACTCTGACGTTTCGCTTAGTTGTCTCAGACATGTTTACTTTAGTAGAGGGTTATGGAAAGGTTGAATCAATAAACACTTTCTTTTCAGTCAGCAGACTTGCCATGGACATCAATAGTCATGCTTAAAGTGAAACTGGTCTTTCTCTATGAATGGAAGCATTTCTTGTTTCCTTAGAGAAAATGAGATCCCATAGATGCTGAGTGCTAATAATCGGGGGCCCGACCAGACACTCTGATACTTTTCACTTTATTCTGGACAAGATTTTGAGTAACTGGTAAATGAACATTCAAATAGTAAACTTGCTTTTTAAATCTTTATTATCAATTTGAATAAGAAGTGATAAGTAAACTGTGTAACGATTTTATGATTTCCATCCTATAATCTGCTTGGAGTAAAATAAATCATGATGGTCACGGTAATCTTATGACCCAAGGTCACATACAGATTTTAGGTCTTCCATCCCAGTTTTGCTTTAATATTTCCATACATGAACCCTTTATTTAAAAGAAAACAAATTTAATTCTCTGATAAAGCACTGTCTTGCCATGTGTCTCTAGTAAAAAAAAATAATAATAACAAAGAAAGCAATGAATTTAGTTCAGTTCGGTTCAGTCGCTCAGAAAATTATAAACACGAGGTGAAAAGTGTAGACTTGTTTTTCTGAAAATGCAGCTATCTTAAGATGAAGAAAAACAACCAACTGAAGCATGCTTTCAAACCTTCCACTCTTCTAGTGTCTCAGCGTTACCTGTTCTGCTATGCTGGGTGAATAAAAAAGTCACGTGTGCAAGCTTAATTCCGGAAGTCGTGTATAAACACGAGATGAGCTTAGCAGATTCCCATCTTCCGTTGGATGTCCGCGGTCATGTACACGCCTAACAAAGCCACCACACAGGGAAGTCGAAAACAATATGATTTTATGGTGTTTGCAGTTTGTTTTTAAAGGGCTTCATTTCTCATTATGCCTTTGACATCCAGTCACTGTTATCAGCCCCGAGAGTTCAGTTTTCTGCAGACAAAAGCTTTTAGACATCTTCTGGGACCGCATCCAGATTGACTACAATAAGGTGTTTATTTCTTCTCCTGTTTGGCCTGTTGGGTGCCCACAACACGGAGGTGCGCATCAAGCGCTCTAGTTCTCCCTTGTTCTTGAAATGGAAGAAAGTGATGAGGAAGTGCTTAGTGGATCAGGGGAGGACCGGAAGCCGGTGGGGAAACCGAGCCACAGCACCAGGATTACCACCTCGGTGAGACCACGCGGAGTGAACCGCGCTGTCTGTGCCCTGAGTCTAAGCGGGGAGGGCATGAAGGTGGGGGAGTCCTGTGCAGACCAAGTGAGACCTGGAGGCCGCTGATTCAGGCTGTACAGACCATCGCACGCCTCTGTTCTAACAACTGACGGAGAGGCCAACGTGAAGGAAGTGGCCCAGCCACCCAGGCTGAGGCCGTCCGCCGTAAGAAATAGTCCTGCAGGGACTGTTACAAAGCAGTGTGTTCGATGCCCTGAAACGGACACTGAGAACATTCGCACACATCATTCTTTGTTTACAAGTGGGGTTCTACGATCGTTTTATAGTTATCTTTATTTTCATGTTGTCGTTTTCATCTTCGTTTTCTTTGTTATCGGTGACAAGTAGTGATAAACAATCAAGGTTTTAGCCGGGCCTTCCATCTTTTGCACTGTCGTTTTCCCATGTTTTCTAACGAACAAAGGCTGGATTTTTGAAAGCCTTGGAAAGGTTGAATATCATAAGCTGGCTGAAGGGCAATATAAGAAAATAATCATGGATAGGTGGAAAGATGAATGGACAAAGATGTTTATGGCAGACAGTGAGAAACTGGAAATACTCTGAAGTTGAACTGCAGGAGATAGGTCGGATAAGTTATGATTCAGATAAACAGGCTAAGGCTGCCCCGTTTTAAAGCAATTAGATAGAACAATACATATTGATATTGGGGATATGTTTTCAGCGTTTTAATTTAGTGTGGTTTTGTGTGGCTTTGATAAAATTCAAACCAAAATGTCAGTAGCGTGCCACCCCCTGGCTGGCAGGATGATGACTGATTGCAGAAGTGGCCTTTAAGTCCCCACGTCCCCCACCCATGCTAACCCTCCCATCAGACAGTAGAGTCCATGACTCTGCCTCTGGACTCCAGGGATTGCCCATGTGAATTGCTTCATCAATAGCCATTGGCATATATAATACAGTTAGAGACTCAGAAGGAGCTTGTGCCTTGGGACCTCCCTGCTTGCTTCTCCTAGCAACCTTCCTACAGCTGCCATTAGAACAAGGTTGAACAACGTGACCGCTGATGCCCCGTCACCTCCGAACCATCCCCAGGAATGGAGCCACCTAACCTACTGACGGCAGGAGGACCTGAGTCTAGCCCAAATGGCTGACTCAGAGAAATGTAAACTAAATAGATGGCTATTATATTAAGCCATGAATTGGGGGATAGTTTGTTATGTAGCAAGAGCTGTGTGTGTGCAAGCTTGTTTCAGATGAATATAAAGCAAAATGTTAGGAGCGTTTTGTTCTGCCTTGGGATGTGGGATTATGGGTTAACGGCTTGGGGGAGAGGAGTGGTAAATAAGCAGTTGTTCAGAGGATCTTTTGGTTTAGTCGTTCAGCCGTGTCCGACTCTTTGTGACCCCATGAACAGCAGCACGCCAGGCCTCCCTGTCCATCACCAACTCCCAGAGCTTGCTCAAACTCATGTCCATCAAGTCAGTGATGCCATCCAATCATCTCATCCTCTGTCGTCCCCTTCTCCTCCTACCTTCAATCTTTCCCAGCATCAGGGGCTTTTCAAATGAGTCAGTTCTTTGCATCAGGTGGCCAAAGTATTGGAGCGTCAGCTTCAGCATCAGTCCTTCCAATGAATATTCAGGACTGATTTCCTTTAGGATGGACTGGTTGGATCTCCTTGCAGTCCAAGGGACTCTCAAGAGTCTTCTCCAACACCACAGTTCAAAAGCATCAATTCTTTGGTGCTCAGCTTCTTTATAGTCCAACTTTCATGTCGGTACGTGACTATAGGAAAAACCATAGCTTTGACTAGATGGATCTTTGTTGGCAAAGTAATGTCTCTGCTTTTTAATATGCTGTCTAGGTTGGTCATAGCTTTTCTTCCAAGGAGCAAGTGTCTTTTAATTTCATGGCTGCAGTCACCATCTGCAATGATTTTGGAGGCCAAGAAAATAAAGTCTCTATGGTTTCCATTGTTTCCCCATCTATAAAGAGGATCTTTAGGGCAGTGAAAATGCTCTGTATGATACCATAATGATGGGAACCAGTTTTCCAACTTTTGACCAGAAACAGAATATGCAAGACTAAGCATGAACCATGTTGTAAACTATGGGCTGTGAGTGATTATGATGTGTTAGTGTAGGGTCATCAGTTGTAACCCATGTCCCTCTCTGGTTGGAGATGTTGCTGGCAGGAGAGGCCATGGATATAGTGGGTAGGAACATATGGAACCTCTGAATCTTCCCTTTAATCCTGCAGTGGATATGAAACAGCTTTTCTGAAAGTCTTAGTTTTTTAAATGCCTCCAAAAAGCATGGGAAAGATGAATACAGAGCAGAGAGAGATTCCGTTTAAGTTCCTTGCTATGTCAGGTCTCTGCATTCTTTGGGCTTCCCTGGTGGCTTGGGGTAAAGAATCTGTGTGCCAATGCAGGAAACGCAGGAGATGCGGGTTGGATCCCTGGATGAGGAAAGATCCCCTGGACAAGGAAAAGGCAACCCACTCCAGTGTTCTTGCCCGGAAAATCCTATGGGGCCTGGCACGCCACAGTCCATGGGGTCGCAAATGAGTTGGACACAGTTTAGTGACTAAACAACAATAAAGCAACAACTGCCTTCTTTACATCAGTGAAAAGATTGGAAAATGAAAATGCTCTAACACCAATGGCATTTTTAAAGGCCCATGCTCGTATTGCTCGGACTTTAGTTTTATCAATCATTTATATAAACACAGAGGGAAAGTGAGAAGGTGTGAAAAGGAAAAATGCTTCATGGCACGATAGACTTGATACCAGAGTGGCAATACCATGCTTCAGAAAGACAGTGGAACACCAGGCATTGAGCTGAATGATGACTGGGACTTTCAGAAGCTGGAAGGCATTTGCCAGATAGGAACTGGGGAGACTTCCTATTGCACTGGGCCTCAAAAGCGTGTGCCTGTGAGCTTATTACACTCATCACCTTATTTTAAGGATGAGTGAGACTAAAGAAACCACATTTGAAACTCCAAGCAACCTTCCAGTGAACCACAAATACAGCATCTTCTGAGAGAATAAGAGCTCACCTTTATATGTTGTGGGCTTCCCTGGTGGCTCAGATGGTAAAGAAGCCACCTACAATGCAGGAGACCTAGGTTCCATCCTTGGGTTGAGAAGAACCCCTGGAGAAGGGAATGGCTAACCATCCCAGTATTCCTGCTTGGAGAATTCCATGGACAGAGGAGCCTGGTGGGCTACAGTCCATAGGATCACACAGTCTGACATGACTGAGCAATTACCACTTTCAGTTTATGCTTTGTATAATTACACAATTTTAAAAATCCCTGAAAGGTTTACCATCTCTTTCTTCTTACAAACTTTCTCTTTATCTCAAAAGTCCAATTGCTACTTTACGGCCTCAGTTATCAATGATTGAAGGAATGTTCCATTCATAAGATGATTTAGGACAGATTTCTCTACTTTTGTCTGAGCCCTGTCTTTGTAATATTCATGAGGTTTAATCTCTCAATACATATAAACTATTTAGATTTTTTTTTTCAGAGTTTAGGAATGCACCACTTACCAAATGCGGAAGACTGGGATATTGTAAAAGGGTTGAGTTTAACAGAGAATATTCAATTATTACTGTGTGAATGGAAGAGCAGGGGAAAAAATCCAGTCAGTGGAGTTGGTTTTTCAACAGCTTTACTAAAGTCTCAAAGTTTCCTTTTATTTGCTTCTCTTTTTTGGATACTGGGGCAGAATTTGGGGGCTGGGGAAGAGGTGGGTTGTGCCAGCTCCTGCATGCTGTTATGTTGGGAACATCTTGAAAACTTCACTGCATGCATCTGTTATGTCACAGTGTTTGCTTTTTCAAACAATTTGACATTTTGAGCCGTCAGCAGCCTGGAAAGTTTGCCTTCCAGATGCAACTGCTCTGACTGCCAGTTTCCACGTGGTCCATTTTTGCCCCCTTCAGCAACGGTGGGCCAAATTCACATACCTGGCTGACCGCACTGGCTGGCTGTGCCGTGCGGTCACCTATCAGGGCTTCTCCCCCACGGATGCCAAATCCTGTCTTCTGCAGACTCACCCAGCCAGCCAGGCTGGTGGTGTGTGAAAACTCGGCTCAGAGTAAAACGCTTATTTTCTTCCCCATACCAGGTTTCTTGTCCCTTCTTGCTTCTTATGCTGGAACGTAACTTTGGTTCTCTGCTGTTTTTGAACGTTGAAGATAGTAACTTATTGCAAGAAATGTCTCCCACACTGGAGATACTGATACTGTGTTTCTAGCAACCTCTATTCCTTTGGTGGTGGTGTTTACTAATGATTTTCAAAGACATCCTGTTTCTTATATGGTATACCAGTTGGGACAGTTTTATTCAGAACTAAAAAAGAGATACAATAAGATTTTCCTCAGAATTAAAACAAAGCTAAAATAGTACCTGCAGAAAATGTCTAGCAAAATAAAGTAGATTACTGGTTGCTTGGAGCTGAGCACAAAGGATTTTACTGAGATGAAGAAATGCTTTAACAGAGGTTGTGGCGATGGTTGCACGGCACAGGAAATTTGCTAAAAGTCATTGAATTTTACCTTATAATGTGTAAATAGTAAGGTACGCATATTATGCTTCAATAAGATTGTTTAGTCAAGGGGAGGGTTCAGTTCAGTTCAGTTGCTCAGTCGTGTCCCACTCTTTGCGACCCCATGAATCGCAGCACGCCAGGCCTCCCTGTCCATCACCAACTCCTGGAGTTCACTCAGACTCACGTCCATTGAGTCAGTGATGCCATCCAGCATCTCATCCTCTGTTGTCCCCTTTTCCTCCTGCCCCCAATCCCTCCCAGCATCAGAGTCTTTTCCAGTGAGTCAACTCTTCGCATGAGGTGGCCAAAGTACTGGAGTTTCAACTTTAGCATCATTCCAAGGTGAGGGTGGTGTCTGCTTAATAAGATTCTTTTGAAGACATTGGTTTTCTTCTACATTTCTTGGATTTAATACATACTCATTAATATCAGCCCAAATTGTTATAATTAACGTCCATGAAAGTCAGCTTAGTTCCGTTTCCTTTATCTCTCCAGCAGTTATTCATACACACAAGTGTGCGCGCGCATGCACACACACACACACAGACACACACCCCTTAACTTCTGTGTCTGTCAGGTGACACAATAGCAACTAAGATACTCTCCCCTAAGCCCCTTCAAGGCTTTTGCAGCTGTCTTTTTATTACCTGATTTCTTATCATACAGTATAGCTCTGCAAGTTGATCACTGACATCAAAAGCCTTAGAATTTCTTCCTTTAAGATGTGGAACGAATCTTACCTCTGAGAATCACACATTAGTGTTGCCAGGCTCGCTCTCCATTTTATCAACACAACACCGAATGAATCTTTCATTCTTGCAAATTCCACAAATACAAAACTGAGTTTCTCTCCAGGGTGCCTGCCCCTGTTTTATTAATATATTTTTTCTTCGATCTTGAAACCTCAGAATTATCTTTGACCTGTTTCTTGACGCCTAGCACATAGAAGTTTCCAGAGACCCACTCGGTTTGCACTGGAATGACTTGTATCCATGCCTCCCTCTTGATCTTGCATGAGGATTATGTCCAGGAACAAAGCAGACATTGAACCGATTTCCTTCATCTATCCCTTTGTTCCAGGATGTCCTAAGTCTCTTGCCAGATTAATACTCCCAAAGAGTCATTTTCCCTCCTCCTAGAGGCCTTAATTATTTAGTACCACACTTGATGCACATTGACAAAAATTTTAAAAACCTAAAAGTTTAAATTCTGGAAGCCCTTGATGTATAGACATGTGTATTTGTGGTGGGGCAAGTATACAGAATCTCATCCCTTTCCTGAATTTTACAGTGCATCATGGTGCAGTAAAGGAACTAATAAGTGTTGGAGCAAAGGAATCTTAATTGAGCTTAATCTGGAGTTTGTTAAGGTGTTTTGAACATAGACTACTTTAATAATGTACGTAGAATCAGCCTGTGCAGGACTGTTAAGCAAAGAATAGATTTGGTGGCTGAGATGGTAAAGAATCTGCCTGCAAAGCAGACCCGGGTTCGATCCCTGGACTTGGAAAGATCCCATGGAGCAGTGAATGGCTCCCCATTCCAGTATTCTTGTCTGGGAAATCCTCTGGACAGAGGAGCCTGGCAGGCTGTAGTCCATGGGATTGCAAAGAGTCAGACAGGACTGAGTGACTAACACTTTCAGATTGAGAAATATTGTATAAATACAAGCCTCAATAGGAGAAAAAGTTACATTTGTATTCTCTTTTTAAAATTTTATTCTTATTTTTTGGTTTTCATTTTATTATGTTTGCTTTTAAAATTTTACACTGTTGTTGTTGACACAGTCAGGGGAGGCAGAGAGTGGGAGAGATGGATAAAGTAGGATCAACACAGATTTAGTCTTTTCTAAATTCCAAAGTGGAAGAATTCGAGTCCAGCTCATTCTAACTTGTCCCGTACCTCATAAGCTTAAACCATTATCCTTGTTCAGCCTGGTTGCATCTTGTCAGGAGTTTTCTTTTCCTCCTTATCTTTTGTGTCCTTGGACCAGTTCAGGACCCTTCCTGCTGGAGGTGGCTTTCATGATGGAACTTACCAGGACTCAGGCACATCCAACAAGTATTTTTTAATTAAATCGTTGGAAGCCAAGCCTGTCCTCACTGCGCCCAAGTGTGGTAATACAGAGGTGGGAAACTTGATTCCTCACCAGAGGTCCACTCTCTTTTTCCGGGTTGGCCACAAATATTTGGACCTGCGTGGTGTCTGTTCTCTGCCCGCGGTATACGGTGAGGTTACATCCATCGTGCACATATAGTCAGTCAAGGGCGGACACGGGCCAGGTCGCTGACGGAAGAAAACAGTGTCTCACACTAAAAGCCAGCCGTCATTCCTACTTAATCTTTCTAGGAAAACAGTGTCACGCAAAAACATGCGAATCTATAATTGGCATCTTTAAAGATGCTTGCCATCTGGACCTCACTCAGTTTAATTAGTCATTGCAGGGTGGCGGTTCGCTTGTAAAAACCTTGCACTCCATTAACCTTGACTTTTCACACATTGCCATTTTGAGTCCCTTCTTTGCTTTCTTATGGTGGAGTGGACACGTTTCCATTTAATAGGAGTCCACCTCGGGGTTCATGAGCCAGACGCTCGTTATTTGGCAAGGCCACTGAACCCAAGTCTATAAACTGTGGCAGCAGGAAAGGTTGCAGGCGGCTAAAAATGGCAAGAGAGCAGGGGTTATGGGACTCACTCCACCCTTCCTCAGAGACTTCCAAACAGCACGGGGAGCGAGAGCTGGGAAGGGCAGCTGAGGGAAGCAGCACGTCGCCATGAACCTGAGCAAAACGCAAGGATGGGTTCAGGCACGAAGGCAGCGTTCCTCAGCAGCAGGCATCTACCCAAAGACGGATGATTTAGCAACTTCTGTAGCTAAACATTTTAGACAGCTCACCATTTGTGTCTTTTACCACTTAAGCGCAGTGCTGTCAAACGTGGGCATCAGAAAATAAGGCTTCTGGTGCTTCAGAGCAGTCCGTGACATTCAATATTGTCTTCCCTTACCACTTTCTCCTTTCTTACCACTTCCAATTCCGTTCATTACTGTTTATTTTCTGAGGGTAGGTTTCAAGAATGGGAGTGACTATGGTTGGTCAATAGAAGGTCTGTTTTACATAATTTGAGAGAATTTGAAGCTGTGCAGTGTAAATGGCCATAAGATGTGGCAAGAATGATGTCAGAGGGGTCATGGTTACAAGAGACAGTCTTGCTTCTTGGACCCAAGGAGAGCCCATTTTTTATATATTGTCAGGTTTCTCTTCAGGCTTGTTTAAAATAGAAAATACTGTGTCTTCCTTCTGAACTGTATTTTTAGCATTATTTCTGGGCTTTATTATTATAGTTATCATTATCTTAATTGTTAAAATACATCAAGCAATCTCTTCTCATGGAGCATTTGACCATCTCTTTCTATCTTTCTATAATTATTGTATTCTCTTAATAAACATTTAATGTGTGCCAAATTTCAGATAATAATGAAGGTCAGGAAACTTAAGTTCTAAATTGTTATTCAGTGGGTACCAGACATGGAATACGATCAAACAAGAGAGCTGACAAGTAGTGATAAGTTACAAATTACAGTCGCCAAAGTGTGGAAGTGCTGCGTTTTGAAGCAAGTCTCCAATGTGTGCAAGTCCCTCAGTCGTGTCTGACTCTTTATGTGTCTGACTCTCTACAGTCCATGGGATTCTCCAGGATAGAACACTGGAGTGGGTAGCCTTTCCCTTCTCCAGGAGATCTTCCCAACCCTGGGATCGAACCCAGGTCTCCCACATTGCAGGCGGTTTCTTTACCAGCTGAGCCACAAGGGAAGCCCAGGTCTCCAATACCCAAGCTTAAATATGTCAGCCTCTCTAGAAACAGACCCCATGCTGTGCATGGGCGGAGATCCAGGAATAAGATATGGAGGAACCAACTAAGTAGCTCTAGCTCTGGCAGAAAGTTGCCATGTTCTAAAATTCCCCCAAATGTGCCAATTGCATCTTCAAACTCTTCCCATATTTTTGAACTCTAGAGGTTCACCGCTGTGTTTTACCAACACAATATGAGAGAAGTACATGCTATTGAAATGGAAATTTCTCAAAGGGCGTTCGGCCTTTTTATTTTTGTGGGTGTATGTATGTGTGATTTTTTAAATTATTTTTATTATTTTAAAATTTTATTTATTCATTTATTTATTTCATAGAATGGCTTGGAGTATGAGATTCAGTAAGACTGCATTTCAAACCCTAACATGGCAGTTGGAGGAGATATTGACCCCAAAATCCTTTTTGCAGTTTTTTAATTAATTTTTTTTTTTATAGTCTATGTATTTTGATGGGGGTAGGAGGTAATAGAGGGCCTTTACTTCTTGGAAGGAAAGTTGTGACCAACCTAGATAGCATATTCAAAAGCAGAGACATTACTTTGCCAACAAAGGTCCATCTAGTCAAGGCTATGGTTTTCCCAATGGTCATGTATGGATGTGAGAGTTGGACTGTGAAGAAAGCTGAAAGCCGAAGAATTGAAGCTTTTGAACTGTGGTGTTGGAGAAGACTCTTGAGAGTCCCTTGGACTGCAAGGAGATCCGACCAGTCCAACCTAAAGGAAATTAGTCCCGGGTGTTCTTTGGAAGGAATGATGCTAAAGCTGAAACTCCAGTACTTTGGCCACCTCATGCAAAAAGTTGACTCATTGGAAAAGACCCTGATGCTGGGAGGGATTGGGGGCAGGAGGAAGAGGGGACGACAGAGGATGAGATGGCTGGATGGCATCACAGCCTCAATGGACATGAATTTGAGTGAACTCCGGGAGTTGGTGATGGACAGGGAGGCTTGGCGTGCTGCGATTCATGGGGTCGCAAAGAGTCGGACATGACTGAGCGACTGAACTGAACTTCCTGTTTTCTACTAGTTATTTCTGTTGTCACAATAATACTACATAACAAACCATGTCACAGATAGATTAAAACAGTAAGCATTTTAAGAATCATGACTCTAGGAGCTAGCTGCTGATTCAGACTGCGCTCAGCTGTGCAGTTCTTTGGTCTCAGGCGGGAGCGCTCGGCTCTCTGGAGCCTGATGATTGTGCTGGGACTGAGATGGCAGCGGAGCCTGCTTCTCACTCTCCAGCAGCCTAAGTGCTAGTGAGTTTCCAAGGCACAAGGAGACCGTCAGGACAGAGGAAGGGAAATGCACGTGATGTTCATGCCTGGCTGGGAGCTGGTGCATCTTCATTCCCGTTCTGCAGACCAAAGCACATCCCAGCATCAGAGGTTGAGGACCAGGACCCTACCTGTTTAGAGAAGAGAACTTCAAAATCATATGGCAAAGAATGTGATGAGAACAACCAGGGATGAAGACTTGGACTGTTAACACAACTAATCTACATGCATTTATTACTTAACAGAAAGATTTTGAACAGAAAATTTTAATTTCCTCAAGCTTATTAAATGTCAAGCTGTGTATAGACACAAATAGTATAGAATTAGAAAACAGGAAGTTATTAAAGATGTATCTATAGAATTGACCTTACTGGTGCGCCCACAGAAAGCAAGAATTGTGCCTTTTTCTTCAGTCAATAGAATAAATTATGTGCTATTTATAAAAACTATATCTGTCCATTTTGGAAATGCCAAAGCATTACATGGTACCATTTCTAAGAATATTGCAACTTTAGACTGTACGATATTTGGTGACCAAGTTCTGGTGTCTAACCCTATCTTCCTCTGCCAACCTCCAGTTTGCCTAAACAGCTACATTGTTTTCTTGAAAACCAGGTCCTGGTAGTGCTAGTAAAGGAATAATGAGCCAGTTAACAGGAATCTGGGCTGGTTTTCCCTTCACCATCAGCCGGTGCAGGTTTTCCTGTGAAAGAGCTACAATGTAAAACTTGACATGATGCAAGTTAACTGAATCTAGAGTCTTTCCTACCAAACCCACTGTTGCAGCTGTAGAAATAGATTTCAAATATGGATTGTTTGGAATCAACTGGAAACAAATAAGCCATTATCAGGAAATTATCTTACTTTTAATGTTTTTAGGTAAGGGTAAAATTATCCTCAGAGTAATTTACAAATAGGTTTTTGTTAAATATACTAAAGAACAATGAAAGTAAAATTAGTTACCATCACAAGCAGGTAACCACGTTTACCCAGACCTGAGGGGTTTCCGAGACACGGACTTTCAGGGCTCAAACTTGTAAGGCATCAGGAAGACTGTGTGGAGTCGGCCACCCTGCTCGTAACTGTGCCTTTTGTAAGGAGGGTTGATAATCTGGCGATGTTGTGTATGGTTCTAGCAAATTGGGTTAAACTGAATATTAAAGTATTTATATGGGCTTCCCCGGTAGCTCCGCTGGTAAGGAATCTGCTTGCAATGCAAGAGACCCCAGTTCAATTCCTGGGTCAGGCAGATCCCCTGGAAAAGAGATAGGCTACCCACTCCAGTAGTCTTGAGCTTCCCTGGTGGCTCAGCTGGTAAAGAATCTGCCTGCAGTGTGGGAGACCTGGGTTTGATCCCTGGGTGGGGAAGATGCCTAGAGAAGGGAATGGCTACCCACTTCGGTGTTCTGGCCTGGAGAATTCCATGCACTGCATTCCAATGGGGTTGCAAAGAGTCGGACATGACTGAGCGACTTTCACACAAAAGGTATTTAAATATGTTTTTCATGTATAGTAGTTTTATTTCATGTTATATGGCAAATTCTAAATTATTTAAGTTTCATTTGCTGCTCAAAGCCTCTAGTGAAAGAAAAAAAAAAAAAAGGTGAGATAGAGCTGCTTTCCTTATGTGAAATTGGCTAAAAGAATATAAATACTTTTGTGTGGTATAAGTATCAGGAATAAGATGTCATTATTTTAAATAATTATGCAAAAGCCTTAACCCATTTCTTCTTTTCTCTGTCAAATAAAGGAGTTGTCTGATGATTTCTAAGATCCTACCAGCTATGATGATAAACTATGATGTTCTAAAACTCTGTGCTTATCATAAAACATATTAGGAGACATTAGGAGAGAAAGTAGTTCAGAGTGCAGACTGACTTTTAAAGAGTTAAATAGCGCTGCAAAGTGCTGCTGTTTTAACAGAACATTTTAAACCGACCAAGTATACTAACCACTGTTATTGTTTATTTTCTTTCTAGTCTAGAGAAAAATCTTTTTTTCTTTTTAATCTGCCAGAAGGGACCTTAAGGATTTGAGCCTTAACATTGTTCTTAAGACTTGTATTTATTTTTTAATTAGAGTTAAAATAAAAATAAATGTTCACTTTCTAGAGCTAGGCAAGTTTGGGGAAGGGGAAAAAAAAAAAGAAATTTCCTCATCTGAAAAGATTTAATAGTAATCTATGCTGTAAAAGAGCATTTTGAAAAATATAAAACAAAGAGCTTTCAAAGTGGTCAGAGACTAATGTAAAGTGATATATTTCAGACCGGAGAGATGGTGCAACTTACTCCGGTCACTGCTGCCTGTTTATTGTGCTTGTCTGGTTGGCCTGGCAACCAGCTCATGCCATTCCACTCGTTTTATAACCTTCCTGTAAATGGTAGGTAGGCCTGGATTTATTAGACACTGTCAACACCCAGAATGGAACCCACTGCTTAACGTAGTCTATTTGGCTGGATTCCTCTGGCTTCTAAAAAAAAAAAAAAAATTGTGTGTGTGTGTGTGTGTGGTGTGCTAAAGAAAAAAAAAAAAAAATCCTGTAGTGCCTCCAGAAGAAATGTAGCCCAGGCATAATTGAAGTTGGGTGGCATGGGCTTCGTCAAAGGCCCGTCTGGGCTCAGCGCCCCTCGTGTTGGTAGGTGGGGACGTCTGACTCACGATATTTGTGCCTGGGATTTAGAGGGACAGAGGACCAGGAGCCATGTTTATGGCTGAATTTATCATCCCCAGTGAGACCAGATGGCCAATCACCGTTGTCCAGAAAGGCCTGTGAGCCGTCAGAGGATGAATCATACGCTTATTAGAAGTTGGACGGGTTTCTTTCCTTCTTAGTAACATGCTGGTTTCATCCGTCTGCTCGGTGACAAGGCAGTTTTGCCAGAGGCCCGGGAGGAGAGGATCTTGGGGAGGCCACCTTTTCGGATCACCTTGATAGAGCTTATGTATTCTATGGAGATGGCCAGAGCATTAGGGTGAAACCTACTCAGAGGCAAATCGGTTTAGAAATACGTAAAGGGGGAACGTGACGCTGTGGCCAGAACCAGTGGGGCAGACCCAGCCCGGCAGTAATGGAAATCGCAGGCAGGCACCCTGCTTCCTTCTCGGTCAGCCACACGGCGGATCCGTGTGCTGGTCACGGAAGGAATTCCAGGAGCAGGGGGTTGGCTCTTAGCTGGAGGGGACTTTTATTGACAGCTCTGTTCAATATCAATGAACAGATCATTAAATCCTATATTCTTTGGGTCAGCCAGTTCATCCTGTCCTGACCTCCATCACCCTGCTTTTTTAACACAGTGATTGGCTATCTAGGCTGAACGCTAAGGGTAGCAGACACCGGGACACCCTCTCACGAGGCTTTGCTTGAAGTCACATTCTTCCAACCTCCTTCCGAGTTGTGCATCTAATCATTATTGTACAATCTTAAAAAATGGAAAGATCTTTACAAGAAAAAAATGTAGCACTCAGGCATTTGAGAACCAAAGCTATTCTCGGTTTGTGTTTTGTGTTCTCGAAATTGTGCCTGTTTACTAGTTGAGTAGTTATTACACTTCCAGTTAGATGTACTTGGGGCTTACAGCTCACCTTTCAGAGGAGCATTCTTTTTTTTTTTTTTTTTTAATGTTTAATGGTTCATTTTATTTATTTATTTATTTATTTTTTAATTTTTTTTAATTTTATTTTATTTTTAAACTTTACATAATTGTATTAGTTTTGCCAAATATCAAAATGAATCCACCACAGGTATACATGTGTTCCCCATCCTGAACCCCCCTCCCTTCTCCCTCCCCATTCCATACCTCTGGGTCGTCCCAGTGCACCAGCCCCAAGCATCCAGAGGAGCATTCTTAAACAGAGCAGGTCCGTTGATTACATTGCATTTTATTCCATCCTCACAGGCAACTTGAGTATTTTATGGGCTAACTAAGGAAGGGACAGTTTTCTTAGAAAAGGACATTTTTCTCTCTATTCTCCAGCCTCCAAACCTAAGGAACATGTGGTTCTTCAACTTTCTGGAAAATTTTTTTTAAAGCTCTAAATACTACGTGAAACTTTCGACTCAAGACAAATAGATCTCAGAGAATTATCTTAAAAGAAAAAATATATATACATGTATATATAAAGTGTGTGTCATGTGTGTGCTATATATGCACACATATATTTATAGGTACACACACATATGTAATATGTGTGCATATATTGTATGCATATCTGTGTGTTTGTATATGTGGGTATATGCATTAGGCATATGTATATAGGGCATATATGTTTACACATGTGTTTGTATATGCATACATACATACACCACACACACACATATATACACACACAGACATACACATATGTATTTTGGGGCTTCCCTGGGGGTTCAGTGGTAACAGAGATTGCAGGTAATCTGCCTACAATGCAAGAGACCTGAGTTTGATCCCTGGGGCAGAAAGACCCCTGCAGAAGGAAATGGCAACCCACTCCAGTGTTCCTGCCTGGAGAACCCCGCAGACAGAGGAGCCTGGCGGGCTACAGTCCACGGGAGTCGCAAGGAGGTCGACATGACTGAGCAGCTAAACAACAACAACAGAAGGTGTGCATACATCTGTATGTATGCTTCCTTTTTTTTTTTTGTATTGTGTAGCAATACTAAGTTTAAACAAGACAAGATGACAGCTTTGGGATTTCTCTCGATGCAAATAGAATCACACAAGCGTCTCCAGGGGCTGTCTGTGTTAGGTAGACCTGTGGCGGGAGAACTCGGGCAGAGACCCCGTGATGGGGGAGCAGGCAGGCCCCCGCTGGGGCCGCTGCACTAGCTGGTCTGTGGATGCCTCAGGCTACCATGACCCGTTTGAAGGAGCAACAGTCTGGTTCATCTGCTTTCTGAATTAGGGCTTCCTGAACACCTCTGTAATACAGGAGTCCTTACTGTGAAGAAGACCTTAGGTCTCTAGTGGATCTGATGGATCCAGCAAAGCATTTGGAAAGCGATAACCATTAGTAGTTAATCAAACAGCACTGTTCAAGCAAAGTTTCAGAACAATAGCTGACTTGGGGTTGTTTTTCTCTCTCTGAATATGTTCCATGTCACTTCTATTTTTTCCTGTGCGGTGACCCATTGTTTGAATTCACCCTCTCTGGCCCCAGCGGGAGAGTTAGATCCTCAGCAGTGATGACTAGTGATCCTACCAGCGAGCTCGGATGGCCAGCCGGAAAGGACAGGAGGCTTTTGTGGATGAGTCGTTCCTTCTAGGAGGATCAGACATTTTAACTTTACTCCTCAGTGAAATACGTACATCTGTCTGCTTCCAGGTTTTCTGTTGGTCCAGTTTTTTCCTCTTCTTTGGTTATACCACATTTTTTAAAAATTTATTTCAATTGGAGGCTAATTACTTTACAATATTGTAGTGGGTTTTGCCATACACTGACATGAATCAGCCATGGGAGTATATGTGTTCCTCATCCTGAGCCCCCCTCCCACTTCCCTCCCCACCCGATCCCTCAGGGTCATCCCACTGCACGGGCCCTGAGTGCCCTGTCTCACGCATCCATCCTGGACTGGCGATCTGTTTCACATATGGTAATATACATGTTTCAATGCTATTCTCTCAAATCATCCCACCCTCGCCTTCTCCCACAGAGTCCAAAAAGCCTGTTCTTTACGTCTGTGTCTCTTTTGCTGTCTCTTATATAGGATCATCTTTACCATCTTTCTAAATTCCATATATATGCGTTAATATACTATATTGGTGTTTTTTTTCTGACTTACTTCACTCTGTATAATAATAGGCTCCAGTTTCATCCACCTCATTAGAATTGATTGAAATGTGTTCTTTTTAATAGCTGAGTAATACTCCATTGTGTATATGTACCACATCTTTCTTATCCATTCATCTGCTGATGGACATCTAGGTTATTTCCATGTCCTGGCTATTATAAACAGTGCTTCGATGAACATTGGGATACACGTGTCCCTTTCAATTCTGGTTTCCTCAGTGTGTATGCCCAGTAGTAGGATTGCTGGGTCATAAGGCAGTTCTATTTCCAGTTTTTTAAGGACTGTCCACACTGTTCTCCATAGTGGCTGTACTAGTTTGTATTCCCACCAACAGTGTAAGAGGGTTCCCATTTCTCCCCACCCTCTCCAGCATTTATTGTTTGTAGACTTTTTGACAGCAGCCATTCTGACTGGTGTGAGATGGTACCTTATTGTGGTTTTGATTTGCATTTCTCTGGTAATGAGTGATGTTAAGCATCTTTTCATGTGTTTGTTGGCCATCTGTATGTCTTCTTTGGAGAAATGTCACTTTAACTCTTTGGCCCATTTTCTAATTGGATCATTTATTTTTCTGGTATTGAGCTGCATGAGCTGCTTGTATAATTTTGAGATTAATTCTTTGTCAGCTGCTTCATTTGCTATTATTTTCTCCCATTCTGAAGGCTGTCTTTCCACCTTGCTTATAGTTTCCTTCATTGTGCAAAAGCTTTTAAGTTTAATTAGGTCCCATTTGGTTATTTTGCTTTTATTTCCATTACTCTGGGAGATGGGTACACCACATGTTTTTATTTTTGTAGCTTTTTTGCCCCATTTCCATTCTTTTGTTATCTGTACTCAAATTATTACCATTTCTCAATGAACTCCAGAACCATTTTACCCATTAAAACAATACCATATTGGATTTCAATCATACCTAACACATATTTATAAATTTACTTTTGGAAAATACACTGGGGAGTGTTCTCATTTAATAGTATGTCCTCATTTGACTCCTTGCTTAACTTCCCATAAATATTTGTAGTTTTTAGACTATAGATATCATATTTTAGAACTGATCATTCCTGCCATATATAAGATAATTACTTGGTGTCTGTGTGTGTTGGGGTGGAACGCTGCCTATACAACTCCCTTTTGATTTCTAATAATTATTCACTGCATTTGCATGTGTTTCTCTAGATATTGGATATTTTGGTTACAAATAGTGATAGGTAGTCTCCCTTTTTCAGTTAGTTGTCTTACTGCATTGACTGGAAATTCTGGAATAATTGATGTAATAATGGAATGATATTCCTCTTTTCTGACTACGGGAATTCTTCCATTTACAGTTAAGAATTTTATCATCTCTTGATTTTTTAAAATATATCATTAATTAATTTTTTTTGTCTGCATCAGGTCTCAGTTGTGGCAGGATGCTCAGTAGATTTGGCACTCAGGCTTAGCTGCCCTGTGGGATATTAGTTCCCCAAACAGGAATCAAACCCAAGTCCCCTGAGTTGCGAGGCAGATTCTTAAGCACTGGACCCCCAGGGAAGTTACAGTCATCCACTGATTTTTATCACATTTATTATACATTAAAAGTGGGTTTTAAAATTTCTGATTATTTTAGACATATAAGCAGAGATTTTCTCTTTTGACGTATTTATATAATTGTTATATACATAGAACTACTGCTGCTGCTAAGTCGCTTCAGTTGTGTCTGACTCTGTGTGACCCCATAGACAGCAGCCCACCAGGCTCCCCCATCCCTGGGATTCTCCAGGCAAGAACACTAGCGTGGATTGCCATTTCCTTCTCCAATGCATGAAAGTGAAAAGTGAAAGGGAAGTTGCTCAGTCGTGTCCGACTCTTCGTGACCCCATGGACTGCAGCCCACCAGGCTCCTCAGTCCATGGGATTTTCCAGGCAAGAGTACTGGAGTGGGCTGCCATTGCCTTCTCCAATAGAACTCCTAACATTCATATATATATATATATAAAAATTTGGGATACACTTGGCTCGGTTATGGTTACTGGTAAATTACATGCAAATACAAGTTATTTCCACTAATTCGTCTCATGCAGTAGCTCATAGTAGGTGAGCAATCAAAGTGTCAGTTCTTAAGTGGATACAATAGTGTCTCTTATAAAAAAGATTTATAATTCTTATAAAGAATGTCCACATGGGTTATATTTCAGCCACATAGATTTCCATTTTCAAATTCAAATGCTTTATTATTTTGGCCTCCCAGTTGTTTCTCTTAAATGTTTAGCCCTGGGACTTCCCTGGTGGTCTAGTGGCTAAGACTCCATGCTCCCAATGCAGGGGCCAGGGTTCAATCCCTGGTCAAGGAACCAGATCCCACATGCCACAGCTAAGATGTGGTGCAGCTGAATAAATGTTTTTTTTTTTTTTTTTTTTTTTAACGTTTAGCACCTGTCGCCAGCGGCCTCTGCCCACTCTCCATTCTGCCTGGAACACTCTCCTTCACAGCCGTGCACTTGTCCTCGTCACCGTCTGTGTGTGCTCAGTCACTCAGTTCCATCAGACTCTGCTGCCTCATGGACCGTGGCCCATCAGGCTCTTCTGTCCATGGAATTTTCCAGACAAGAATACGGGAGTGGGTTGTCGTTTCCTCTTCCAGGGGAATCCTCCGGACCTAGGGATCGAACCCAAGTCTCTTGTGTCTCCTGCATTGGCAAGCGGATTCTTTACCACTACTGCCACCTGTCTGAAAGTGAAGTGAAGTTGCTCAGTCGTGTCCGACTCTTTGCAACCCCATGGACTGTAGCCTACCAGGCTCCTCTGTCCATGGGATTCTCCAGGCAAGAGTACTGGAGTGGATTGCCATTTCCTTCTCCAGGGGATCATCCTGACCCAGGGATCGAACCCAGGTCTCCCACATTATAGACAGATGCTTTACCATCTGAGCCACCGTTTGCTTACTAGATTCTGTTTGCTCACTCTCTGACTTTGTGTTCTTGACATATTCCCCATAACCGATGTATAATAGGTACTTGATAAATATTTATTTAACAAATAATTTTTAAAAACTATATATTATAAACATTGATCGGCACATGTAAGTATAGTGAAAACAAAGATATGCCAATAGAAAACTAGTTTGAATCTTGGTTTCCATCATTTACTAACCATGTGCCTTTGGGGAAATTAGTTAAATATGATACACCTCATTTTGCTAATGAAAACAATGTAAGTAACTATTGTGGCCACACAGGACCCCCTAATACATCGAGTAAGTTAAGTGAATGTCAAACATCCGCTAGAATGTCTTGTTCTCAGTACACACAAAACAAATATTAATTACTTTTTATTCAATGTATAATCAAATTACATTTAATCGTTTAAGATGCATTCTTAAATGAAAATCGTAGCATAAAAATTAAATAAAAGTTGTCATAAATGAGAATGTAGTCCTGTAATGCACACATTATCATGCGGTAAGATCCCTTGAGGCAGGAGAGCAACAGAACAAAGTCTAAGACACCGCACATCACTCTTCAGACGTTTGAAGCCAACTCACTGTTTCCTCAACCCCAAACAATCACATTACTGTGAAGCTGTTCTCCATGTGATACAGCCTTCTGATTATGCACCATTCTCACTATCATATGCTTATAAGCATGTTTTACTAATGTTATATTCTTCTGAAAACCAGGGAGAGGCTTCCCAGCTGGTCGGTGGTAAGAACCAGCCTGCCAGTGCTGGAGCTGAGCGTTCAATCCCTAGGCTGAGAAGATGCCCTGGAGAAGGGAATGGCAACCCACTCCAGAATTCTTGCCTGTAGAATCCCATGGACAGAGGAGCCTGGCGGGCTGCAGTCCATGGGGTCACAAAAGAGTTTGACACGGCTGAGCAACGGAACAACAACCACCAAAGCCAGGGACCGTGAACTTCATTTAAATTTTCCTGAAAGTGCCAAAATCTAAGATCAAATGAACAAGTTATAACACCCTCCCCTTTCAAGACAGAGATAGAATTTCTTACAAGTTCTCATAATTACTACCCTACATTTTTTTTTGTCCAAACCACATCAGCTAGAAAAGCCTGATTTCTATCTGCTCTGGGAGATGATACTGGGGCATTAAAATCGCCACTTTAACCACTTTAAGAAAGAGTCTTGTCTCGTCGTATCTGCTGGTCCATTCCATGTTGGTGTCTGGTAGCTTCTTCCATAAATATGATGACTTTCTGCAACTCCGCATTAATGACCACCTACATAATGAGATCAAATCTTAATTCTTGGTGACAAACAGAGTAAATATATGGGTAGTTTATTTAGGCTGTATTTTGAAATGAGTAAGTAGCCTGTGAAAACAAAGTTTAACAGGCTCGTAAAGGTATGCTGTGTACATAACTAACGTGGACTTTGTTTTTATGCTGCCTGTTACAGACTGTAAACAGTAACAGTGAGGTCTATCTTTTATTCCACAGAGCTGTAAAATGTCCTGGCTGTGACAACATAGACTGAACACACTTTGTAAAGATGCTGCATTTGTTTTATATTTAAATGAAAGCAATAAACTGTTTTAAAAAAAAACAGCGCAAACTGAAGATAAACACGTTAGACTGGAAAGGTACTTAAAATTAAACAAAATACCGGGGAGCTGTCTCTTAATATAAACACTGTTATTACAGAGGAGAACGTTCCTGCGGCACAATATGCACGTTTCGAGTTGCTCTTTAATCAGTCTTACCCGGAGTTTCTGACAACACAGTGGCAGGGCCATGTCAGCGGAGTCATGACTGCCCCGTTTAATTATCTCACAATTTGCTCACTGGTTTTTGGTAATTGGAACAATTTGCTTGCAGAAACCTGTGAGGAATCAGATGTTAATTGACTTTGTCTTGCTTAATCAGCCCCTCAAGAAACAGGCTTCATTTTCCTGACTGTTTCCTAAGCTGTGTGCTGGCATCGTGGGATACAGTGGAAAGAAAACATACAGACAGTTGCCTTGGTATCGACCAGCCAGATCTGCTTATGACTCCAGCTCTGAGTGGAGAGATTCCAGGAATTAGCAGAGGGGCCTAGAGAAAATATTCAGAAATATGAAGTGACATTGAGAAGTGTTGCTATGATTTATATACAGCACAGTAAAAAAAAGCAATGCGCATTTAAACTCAGGGCTCAAAACTCTTTCTGATTCCATCACTCTGGTCTGAAACAATTCAGTTGTAATATACAGCTCAGTTTATTTGAGTGACTTGTTTGTTTCACCATTTTGGATCATTCCAGGTATCAAAATTTAGCATCCCTGATTCACCTTCTCACTTGGCAATAACTTCCCAGTTTGTTTTATCTGTCTGCCCTGTCCCTCTCAAAGCCTCATAATAAAGATGATTAAAAAGCATCTGAATTATCTAAACTGTAGATCGCTTAAAAAATATTCTATTTTTCCACACCCCTGATTCCACACACCCAAGAGGCTTGGTGAACAGTGGGGAGGAGTGAAGCACTGGACCAAACATAAAGTAGTTAAAAGAAGACGATTTTTTCCTCTCCGTAGATAATTTTCCATCAGTCGCTGCCCTGCATGTGCTTTATCTCATTTAATATGTCTTTTTTTTTTTTTTTTCACTTTCAGTACTCCTTTATTTTTTTTTTTATTTATTTTTTTATTATTATTTTTTTTTAATTTTATTTTATTTTTAAACTTTACATAACTGTATTAGATTTGCCAAATATGTCTTTTTTTTTTTAATGAGAGACAGTTACTGTTTAATTTTTCCCATGTAAGATTCAGTTCAGTGAACGGATGCAAGTTTCTACGCAGCTGCTTTGGTCTCTGTCTTAATTCTTTGCATAAGTCATGTGCAATGTGGTGAGTCTATGGATTTCAGATTGTTAAACAGCCCTTGCATTCCTGAATCAGATCAGTTTGCTCATAGTGAAATCCATTGTATACAGCACAGAATTCAGTTTAGCTTGATGGTATAGTCTTTGGAATTTTTGCATCCATGTTCATGAATAAATGAGCTTTTCCTTTTCTTCCCCCTTCTGCTCTTTTTATGTGCGTTTCATACCAAAATTATACTGGCTTCAGGGGATGAGTTGAGACATAGACTCTGCCATTCTCTGGAAATTTTGAATGAGATTGGAATAATCTTGCACTTAAAATTTTGGAAAAATTGTCTTATAAAACCTCAATGCCCTGATAGTTTCTTTGTGGGAGTATTTTAAATGCATGCATTTCTCTTTTCTAAACTAATAGGGATTTTCAGGATATTCTTTTTGAGTACTTACATCTGTAAAATTATCTATTCTAATTCTCAAATCAATTGATCAAAATTTCTTTAAATGACCTTTTAAAAAGTCTCTGTTGTACCTATATTAATGTGCCATCTCTATTCCTAGTCATTATTTTTGATCTTGAGAGAAGTTTATTTGCCAGTTTTTCCAAAGAATCAATTTTTGGCTTTGCTGATTTCCTTATTTAATTCTTATTTTTATTATGCTAATTTAAAGCTCTTAACTTTATTATTTCCTTTGTGTTATATTTCAAGGATTACATTATTATTATTTTTCTAACTTGTAATGATGGATGCTTAGTTCATAATTATCCCCTTTCTTTTTTCTAAAAGTGTAAATCTCCCATGAAGCTGCATTATCTTATACATCTCATAATTATTGATACATAGAATTTTTTTATTCAGTAATTATGTTTCAAATTTCCATTACATTTTCTTCAGTTCAGACACACAGTCATGCCCAGCTGTTTGTGACCCCATGGACTGCAGCACGCCAGGCCTCCCTGTCCATCACCAACTCCTGGAGCTTGCTCAAACTCATGTCCAGCGAGTCAGTGAAGCCATCCAACCATCTCATCCTCTGTCATCCCCTTCTCCTCCCACTTTCAATCTTTCCCAGCATCATGGTCTTTTCAAATGAGTCAGTTCTTCACATCAGGTAGCCAAAGTATTGGAGTTTCAGCTTCAGCATCAGTCCTTCCAATGAATATTCAGGACTGATTTGCTTTAGGATGGACTGGTTGGATCTCCTGGCAGTCCAAAGGACTCTCAAGAGTCCTCCCCAATACCATAGTTTGAAAGCATCAATTCCTCAGCGCTCAGACTTTATAGTCCAACTCTTGCATCCATGCATGACTACTAGAAAAACCATAGCTTTGACTAGATGGACATTTGTTGGCAAAGTAATGTCTCTGCTTTTTCATATCCTGTCTAGGTTGGTCATAGCTTTTCTTCCAAGGAGCAAGCATCTTTTCATTTCATGGCTGCAGTCTCCATCTGCAGTGATTTTGGAGCACCAACCCCCCCCCCACCCCCCCCAAAAAAATAAATAAAATACACTTTCTTAGAAGTTCATTTTTAAATACTAAATATGTAAATTTACTTTTTCTTGACTTTTTACATAATTTTGTATTTACCAAAAACATGGCCAGTATGGTACTTATTATATTTTGTGAAATTGACTGAGCCTTGAGTGATGGCCTGCTAGCATATACTTACACTTCCTAAAGTTTAGATGTACACTCAAGAAAAAGTTGCATTCGCCAATGGTTCAAGATATAATTCATGTATGTCCATTAAATCAAGTTTGTTAGTTGTGTTGGTAAATAATCCATAGATCTAATTTTTTTTCTATTTGTGACTTACCCATGAGATGTGTGTGTTGAACCTCCCATCGTGATGATGAATTTTGTCATTCCTTTTTGCAGCTCTATCTATCTTTTATTTATACATCCTAGGGCTAAGTTAGTAGATGAATACAAGTTTAATTTATTTTTCTCTTATTGATGAATTGAACTATTTATTATTCATTATATAGTAACTATTTTTGGTAATGTTTTTGCTTTCATTTATCTTTTGCATGATATTTACATTGAGATATCAGCTACCTTTTGGTTAGTATATCCTGAATATATTTTTTTTTTTACAATTCCTTTATATGTAAAAAAAAATTCAGTGTTTTATGCTACAGAAGAGCATCTTAGGAGCTGCATAAGGATTAGGATTGGTATACTCTAAATATATATCTATAAACTGGGGTTGTTTTCAAGTACAATTAGATAAGGTTTTTTAAATGGCAAGTTTATTCCATTTACACTGTCAATGCCATTGGGCTCGTGTATGGTTGTATACTTTATAATTTCTATCTATCCTTTTTGAAAATCTCCTTTCTTGTATTCTTTAGGATTGATTAAAGTTTTTTGAGTTGCTGAGGTTTATTTTTCTCCTTGTTTTTCCAGATTAAAAAAAAAAATCCACCATGTTTTTGTTTTTAATTGCAGGAAAACTGCCTTCCCATGTCGTGCTGTCCAACAGTGTGGATCAACCGTAATTATAAATCTGTCCCTGTGTCCTGGGGCTCCCTCGCCTCCCCCCATCCCACCCCTCTAAGTCATCACAGTGCCTAGAGGCCCTGGGTTTGAAAAAAACCTGTTTCTCCCCTCATCGAGGTTATTCTGGAAATTATATCATGAATATTTAAATAGGTCTAAAGTACAACATTAAAAAATTTTAAACCAGATTTAGAATTAAGCTGTATATTTGCAACTCTTTCAGAGATTACTCCTGAAATTTTATCATATGTGTTTGATTATTCAAGTACAAAGTTTGATTAATGCTGTCTTGAACCTATTTTTAACCACCTTCCTTCAATTTAGATGCTATCAATTTCCTGCATGGAAGTAGTGTCCTTTAAAAATCACTTATTTTGTTTTGTTTATTTGTTTTATTGAAGTACAGTCGGTTTCCCATATTATATTTCAGGCTTATGACATAGTGACTGAATATCTTCGTAGATTATACTCCGTTAAAGTTGTTACGAAACAAGGCCACGTTTCCCCGGCTGCGCAATGCGTCCCTGTAGCTCATTTATTTTACACCTGGGAGTTTGTCTGTTAATTCCGTGGCCCTTTCCCCTCTTCACTCTTCCTGCTAGTTTGTTCTCTGAATCTCTGAGCCTGTTTCTGTTGTGTAATATCCATTCATTTGTTTTACTCTTTTAGATTTTACATAGAAGAATCACTTTTTTTGTTCATACGGTGTTAAACATTATTGCTTGTTTCAACTTAATATATATTCACCACTTTTCCCCTTACTGATTGCTTTTACATATTGAATTTCCTCCTAGACATATTTTCTTCTCCTTGAAGTTTATTTTCAAATTTGGTGTATTAGTGGAACCTTGGTTTTTTTATAAAAATTTTTGTTTCATCCTTACTTTTTGAAAATCAATTGGCTTAGTACATTATTCTAATTTGACAGTTTTCAAAGCACTATTATCTGAACATTTCACTGATTTCTGACTTTTGTTGTGACTTTTGAGAAATCTGTTTTTAGTCTGATTCTTATTTCTCTGTCAGTGAGAATTCCTTTTCCTATCATGCTACAAATTTTTAAATTAAAAATTCGACTGATTTACAGATGTTTACCCTGTTAAGGATGTATTCTACTGTCCTTCTCTACTTGTAGGAAATATGCCATTATAGAAACAGAAAAAATAGCCCCAAAAGTTAAACCAGGGTAAAAAAAGGACAACTATTACATGCTTCATTTAATTTTATTTAATTAGATATCTAATACATATTTAGTATAGTATATATGTGTTATACACACACAAACACACATTTATATATACAAGTATATACCTTACATATTTTTATTATGTCATATTTACTTAAGCAAATAAATAGTAGAAAGCATAAATTACTCTTAAATATCTGGTGCTGTGTGGATGTACTGATTTGGGGGTTTCTGTAGTTTAATATTACACCCAGAAGAATTTTTAAAAAATCATCACCCCCATGTAATGCTTTATGAACAGGCCATTAAAACACATCTGACCCACAGCCAAGTTTTGCACTACAGGGTTGGGAGATTCTGAATAAGTACTTGTGAGTTGGGTTCTTAACTGAATCCGACCTTACCACGTTGCGCTGTTGCCTGTGACATTCCTCCGCTGTGCACACAGCCCAGGAACCAGCTGCGGAAGTGACAAGGCCAGAAGGACATGAGACTTTGGAGGGGGTTCAGAGAAGCAGAACGATGCTGCAAGTCTCAGAAAATCAGAGCTTTGAAAGAAGAACAGAACTGGGTTTTGGCAGTCTGAAGAATAAGTAGCTGAAGAGTTATTTAATAATAGTTTTCAACCCGATGAGGAACTCTTAACAGGTGGTGGTGACCCAGGGTCTTGTCTGATGAAGCACAGCTGGGATAGAAGGTAACCTTTGCATTCAATATGGGAATAGAGATTAACCACAGTTCATTGTCTAAAGGTTTCAGTTCTACTGAGAAGCTCAGAGCCCATCTTTCTCTCTCTCTAGCTTTATATGAGCCCCCATCCCCAATTCCCAACTCAAATCAACCAGATTTTTACAATACTTTGCAGGCCACTGACACAGCACCTTCACGAAAGGCATCACGTAATTAACTTCCTAACACTGGTGTCTGGCAACAAGGTGGTGCTTCATAATAGACTTTGGCTAAGTCCACGTCCAAGGAGCGGTGGCTGCATGGGCACAGGAGGGCTGAGAGGAGCTACTCCACGTTCAAGGTCAGGAGGGGTGGTGGTGAGGAGATACCCCTCGTCCAAGGTAAGGAGGAGTGGCTGCACTTTGCTGGAGCAGCCGTGAAAAGATACCCTATGTCCAAGGCAAGAGAAACCCAAGTAAGATGGTAGGTATTGTGAGAGGGCATCAGAAAGCAGACACACTGAAACAATAATCACAGAAAACTAGTCAGTCTAATCACACAGACCACAGCCTTGTCTAACTCAGTGAAACTAAGCTATGCCCTGTGGGGCCACCCAAGATGGGTGAGTCATGGTGGAGAGGTCTGACAGAATGTGGTCCACTGGAGAAGGGAATGGCAAACCACTTCAGTATTCTTGCCTTGAGAACCCCATGAACAGTATGAAAAGGCAAAATGATAGGATACTGAAAGAGGAACTCCCCAAGTCGGCAAGTGCCCAATATGTTACTGGAGATCAGTGGAGAAATAACTCCAGAAAGAATCAAGGGATGGAGCCAAAGCAAAAACAATACCCAGTTGTGGGTGTGACAAGGCTTTACAAGGCTGTAAAGAGCAACATTGCATAGGAACATGGAATGTTAGGTCCATGAATCAAGACAAATTGAAAGTGGTGAAACAGGAGATGGCAAGAGTGAACATTGACATTCTAGGAATCAGCAAACTAAGATGGACTGGAATGGGTGAATTTAACTCAGATGACCATTATATCTACTACTGTGGGCAGGAATCGCTTAGAAGAAATGGAGTGGCCATCATGGTCAACAAAAGAGTCCAAAATGCAGTACTTGGATGCAATCTCAAAAACAACAGAATGATCTCTGTTCGTTTCCAAGACAAACCATTCAATATCACAGTAATCCAAGTCTATGCCCCAACCAGTAACGCTGAAGAAGCTGATGTTAAACAGTTCTATGGAAACCTACAAGACCTTTTAGAACTAACACCCAAAAAAGATGTCCTTTTCATTATAGGGGACTGGAATGCAAAAGTAGGAAGTCAAGAAACACCTGGAGTAACAGTCAAATTTGGCCTTGGAATACGGAATAAAGCAGGGCAAAGGCTAATAGAGTTTTGCCAAGAGAACACACTGGTCATAGCATACACCTTCTTCCAACAACACAAGAGAAGACTCTATACATGGACATCACCAGATGGTCAACACCAAAATCAGTTTAATTATATTCTTTGCAGCCAAAGATGGAGAAGCTCTATAGTGTCAGCAAAAACAAGACCGGGAGCTGACTGTGGCTCAGATCATGAACTCCTTATTGCCAAATTCAGATTAAATTGAAGAAAGTAGGGAAAACCACTAGACCATTCAGGTATGACCTAAATCAAATCCTTTATGATTATATGGTAGAAGTGAGAAATAGATTTAAGGGACTACATCTGATAGATAGAGTGCCTGATGAACTATGGACTGAGGTTTGTGACATTGTACAGGAGACAGGGATCAAGACCATTCCCATGGAAAAGAAGTTCAAAAAAGCAAATTGGCTGTCTGGGGAGGCCTTACAAATAGCTGTGAAAAGAAGAGAAGCAAAAAGCAAAGGAGAAAAAGAAAGATACACCCATCTGAATGAAGAGTTCCAAAGAATAGCAAGGAGAGATAAGAAAGCCTTCTTCAGTGATCAATGCAAAGAAATAGAGGAAAACAACCGAATGGGAAAGACGAGAGATCTCTTCAAGAAAATTAGAGATACCAAGGGAACGTTTCATGCAAAGATGGGTTCAATAAAGGACAGAAATGGACCTAATAGAAGCAGAAGATATTAAGAAGAGGTGGCAAGAATACACAGAACTGTACAAAAAAGATCTTGATGACCAAGATAATCACGATGGTGTCATCACTCACCTAGAGCCAGATATCCTGGAATGTGAAGTCAAGTAGGCCTTAGAAAACATCACTATGAACAAAGCTAGTGGAGGTGATGGAATTCCAGTTGAGCTATTTCAAATCCTGAAAGATGATGCTGTGAAAGTGCTGCACTCAATATGCCAGCAAATTTGGAAAACTCAGCAGTGGCCACAGGACTGGAAAAGGTCAGTTTTCATTCCAATCCCAAAGAAAGACAATGCCAAAGAATGCTCAAACAACCACACAATTGCACTCATCTCACACGCTAGTAAAGTAATGCTCAAAATTCTCCAAGCCAGGCTTCAGCAATACGTGAACCGTGAACTCCCAGATGTTCAAGCTGGTTTTAGAAAAGGCAGAGGAACCAGAGATCAAATTGCCAACATCTTCTGGATCATGGAAAAAGGAAGAGTTCCAGAAAAACATCTACTTCTGCTTTATGGTGTCAGAAATGCTAACGCAGCTCCTGACACGTTAGGCATTACTGACATTATTGACTATGCCAAAGCCTTTGACTGTGTGGATCACAATAAACTATAGAAAATTCTGAAAGAGATGGGAATACCAGACCACCTGACCTGCCTCTTGAGAAATCTGTATTCAGGTCAGGAAGCAACAGTTAGAACTGGACATGGAACAACACACTGTTTCAAATAGGAAAAGGAGTACATCAAGGCTGTATATTGTCACCCTGCTTATTTAACTTCTATGCAGAGTACATCATGAGAAACGCTGGGTTGGAAGAAGCACGAGCTGGAACCAAGCTTGCCGGGAGAAATATCAATAACCTCAGATATGCAGATGACACCACCCTTATGGCAGAAAGTGAAGAGGAACTAAAAAGCCTCTTGATGAAAGTGAAAGAAGAGAGTGAAAAAGTTGGCTTAAAGCTCATCATTCAGAAAACTAAGATCATGGCATCTGGTCCAACACTTCATGGGAAATAGATGGGGAAACAGTGGAAATAGTGTCAGACTTTATTTTTTTGGGCTCCAAAATCACTGCAGATGGTGACTGCAGCCATGAAATTAAAAGACGCTTACTCCCTGGAAGGAAAGTTATGACCAACCTAGACAGCATATTCAAAAGCAGAGACATTACTTTGCCAACAAAGGTCCGTCTAGTCAAGGCTATGGTTTTTCCAGTAGTCATGTATGGTTGAGAGTTGGACTGTGAAGAAAGCTGAGCGCTAAAGAATTGATGCTTTTGATCTGTGGGGTTGGAGAAGACTCTTGAGAGTCCCTTGGGCTGCAAGGAGATCCAACCAGTCCATTCTAAAGGAGATCAGTCCTGGGTGTTCTTTGGAAGGAATGATGCTGAAGCTGAAACTCCAGTACTTTGGCCACGTCATGCAAAGAGTTGACTCATTGGAAAAGACTCTGATGCTGGGAGGGATTGGGGGCAGGAGGAGAAGGGGACGACAGAGGATGAGATGGCTGGATGGCATCACCAACTCCATAGACCTGAGTTTGAGTGAACTCCGGGAGTTGGTGATGGACAGGGAGGCCTGGCGTGCTGCAATTCATGGGGTTGCAAAATGTCAGACATAACTGAGTAACTGAACTGAACTGAACTTGAGTTGAGTGGATTGGGAATCTATGACTGTTACTAGTACTGGGTCTCATATATCAAGGAATACTGATCTAAAGTCTTCATAAAAGAGGTGGTATTGAATTGGATCTTGAGGAATACAAGACTAGACATAAAGGAGTTTGGGAAGAAATAAGTCAAACTGAGTGCTGAAGAATTGATGCTTTCTAACTGTGGTGATGGAGAAGACTCTTGAGAGTCCCTTGGTCTGTAGGGCAATCAAACTAGTCAATCCTAAAGGAAATCAACTCTGAATATTTACTGGAATAGGTGATGCTAAAGCTGAAGCTCCAATATCTTGGCCACCTGATACAAAGATCCGACTCACTGGAAAATACTCTGATACTGGAAAAGATAGAAGGCAAAAGGAGAAGAGGGTGACAGAGGATGAGATGGTTAGAGGGCATCACCAACTCAGTGGACATGAATTTGAACAAACTCTAGGAGACAGTGAAGGACAGGGAAGCCTGGTGTGCTGCCGTACATGGGGTCTCAAAGAGTCGGACATGACTTAGTGGCTGACTAACAACAATTACAATGAGGAGTTAAATCAGATGTTTCCTAGAGTATGTTATTTAAAATATTCAATCTCAGAAACGTTCGTAATTTTTACCTGCATGGAAAAAAAAATGTTTCCTTGTTCAATTAAATTTGAAAATGTGGAATACTAAATAAAATAAGCCAAGTTTTCCATTGAGCGATTCCTTCAAGTCATTGATCTGCTAAGGAATATTGTAAGTTTACTACGGAGGACACCACAGGCAGTCCTCCTTGGATGGATTTAATCACCTGACCATTTGTCACCAAACAAATGAGCAGCTGTGCGACACAGATAAACACAAGATAGAGACATGGAGAAGGAGAGGAGGGCGGCAGAGGACGAAAGGGTTAGATAACACCACTGACTCAACAGACATGAGTTTGGACAAATTCCAAGAGGTAGTGAAGGACAGGGAAGCCTGGTGTGCTGCAGTCCATGAGGTTTCAAAGAGTCAGACACAACTTAGCAACTAAACAATAAACAGCATGAGGCACTGAAGGTGAATAACGTGATCAAACTGATGATTAAAGAAGATTAATCTAGTGCCGGGCTAGTTGGATGAGAAAAGGGTCCAATACCAAGAGTGCCACAATTGAACAGGTGTGAAACAATTGGAATTTGAATTAAAGCCTTGCAATGGGACAAGCAAGGTAGACACGGAGAGGAGAGAGACATAAAAGAACTGAATAAATCTGGTAAGTGACTGGGTTCGGGGGAGAAAGCCAACAGAATGAAAGCTAAATCCACAATCTCAAGCCTGGGTGGCTGTAAGAATGGTGGCGCCATTGACAGAAAAAGGGCAGGGAGCCAGGAAACACGCTGAGTTCTGCGTGTGACGTGAGAGCACGGCGTGAACGGCTATGTTTCCCAGACTCACACGACTGTGGAAGGTCTCACGGGGCTTCAAGTTCACGTTCCTGTCGGCTACTCAGCCTACAGCTTACCTATCTCGGATGATGAAGAAGCATTTCATAGAATGCTGTAAGGAAGGGGATTATAAAATGTTTATCAGGGTAAGACTCTGCTCTGTCCTCCAGACTAACATCATTCTCTCCAGTTAGTCGAGAGCTTCTATTTGCTGCTTGCAGTCACCCCCACCTTATTCCAGGTACAGAATCAGGTGTTGCGTTTCACATGCAAACTTTTGTCTGAAACTGAAGGCGTCCCTGGTGACTCAGTGGTAAAGAATCAACCTGCAATGCAGGAGCCACAGGAGACGTGGGTTCGATCCCTGGGTCAGGAAGATCCCCTGGAGAAGGAAATGGCTACCCACTCCAGTATTCTTGCCTGGAGAATCCCATGAACAGAGGAGCATGCAGGGCTACAGTCTATGGGGTTGCAGAGTCAGCCGTGACTGACGTGACTTAGCACACACTTATGCAGGTCATTATAGACTAATTTTTCAATCTTCTCCCTCTCTATGAAATCATGGAATTTCTTAAATCTTTTATAAGTTGACATTTATAGTTGTAGTGATTAAAAACGTAGTCATATGTAGGTCATATTTATTGGATAATATACTAAATACATTAATAAATGGAAATCTGTGGAAAAAGAACACTGCTCATGAGAGCATTCTTGGTTTGAGAAATTCATCCCGTTTCTTTAGAGTTTTACAAACTATGATCCCGACTCTTTGTCAGTAGGGATCTAGACTCTGAAGGATTCTGGACCTAGAATAGTAGCATGTACATTCTTTATAAGATATAGTAACCACAGAGATTGAATATACTTGATAATATAATCTTCTGGGCTCACATAAAATAATGCCTGCAAAAGTGATTATAGTCAATTCATTTAAAAAAACAGTCTATGTGTTATTAAGTAGTAACCACGTGATATACGAATGATGTTAAGAATAAAGTATTTGCCTAAATCTCCTATGTATACTTCTAAGGTTATGCTGTGGTAATGAATGACCTTGAATAATATGTTTTCCAAACTGGACCATTCACAAATCTGAGCTGATACCAGTCACTGCCTCTGCATCATCAAAGGTGACACGTCAATCAAGCAGCAAAGACAGGACAACATTTCTTAACTACTCGGGTATATTCAGACTTTCAAATAAATCAACTACATGAAATATACATAGAATTCTGAGTAATCTGAAAAAATTAACATGCCCTTTTTATTGAAGGGGGAGGAGGCTGTCTTTCTAGTTTCCTTGATGATAGGGTATTTAAATGCAGATGCGTCAATCAAAACAAAATCCGATGATGATGTGTTCTTCTACACACTCTTTTCCACCCTGCCGTCTCCTCCCCTTTCCCAGGTCTTCAGGTCTGCATTCTTCCAACATTTACAGGTTGGAGACCTTGCATGTTGTATCTTCTGGACTCTCTCTCCCTTCCCTCTTCCCCACTGCAACAAGAACACTCAGCTCAAAGTAGTGGCTCAGTTTTGTATAAAACCACAAAAGAGAGCCCAGCTAGATGCAGCTGGAGGACTGGCATCTATCCGATAGGTCTGCAAGGACCAGAGCCCTCGGAGTCCAAGCAAGCATCAAGCTTCAACTCTAGCATTTCTCCACACAGAGGGGCTTCCCTGCTTAACTAGGCTTTTAACCTGGTGTCTGATGTTTCCTCCACTCCTCCTTTGGCCTGAGGCTTAGACCTGAAGTCCCTGAATTCATCATCTGAGGCTCCAGACTTCTGTCCAATGCCCCCACAACCTCTTTTCTTTCAAGGTAAATCTACATCCTCTAGCCCTTTTAAAAACTCACATGGATTTAAAGTTTTCACATCTCTGAATTAAAAATACCAATCTGTTCTAGAAGTTGCTGTGCTAAAACCTACCACATCCACTCAGATGGGCCATGTTCTTTATTTCAGTTAACCTGCGTTTCTATACATCCAAGATGGTGGAGTAGAAGGACACGCCATCAGGAAGCTTCCATAAGTTGCTTACCCTTCTCCATCAGAGGACAGACAGAATGAAAACCGCAATCACAGAAAACCAACCAATCTGACCACATGGGCCACAGCCTTGTCTAACTCAATGAAACTATGAGCCATGCCATGAAGGGCCACCCAAGATGGACAGGTCATGGTGGAGAGGTCTGACAAAATGTGGTCCACTAGAGAAGGGAATGGCAAACTACTTCAGTATTCTTGCCTTGAAAACCCCATGAACAATATGAAAAGGCAAAAAGATAGGACACTGAAAGATGAACTCCCCAGGTCAGTAGGTGCTCAATATGCTACTGAAGATCAGTGGAGAAATAACTCCAGAAAAAATCAAGGGATGGAGCCAAAGCAAAAACAACACCTGTTGTGGATGTGACTGGTGATAGAAGCAAGGTCTGATGCTGTAAAGAGCAATATTGCATAGGAACCTGGAATGTTAGGTCCATGAATCAAGGCAAATTGGAAGTGGTCAAACAAGAGATGGCAAGAGTGAATGTCAACATTCTAGGAATCAGTGAACTGAAATGGACTGGAATGGGTGAATTTAACTCAGATGACCATTATATCTACTACTGTGGGCAGGAATCCCTCAGAAGAAATGGAGTGGCCATCATGGTCAACAAAAGAGTCCGAAATGCAGTACTTGGATGCAATCTCAAAAATTACAGAATGATCTCTGTTTGTCTCCAAGGCAAACCAGTCAATATCACAGTAATCCAACTCTTTGCCCCAACCAGTAATGCTGAAGAAGCTGAAGTTTAATGGTGCTATGAAGACCTACATGACCTTCTAGAGCTAATACCCCAAAAAGATGTCCTTTTCATTATAGGGGACTGGAATGCAAAAGTAGGAAGTCAAAAGATACCTGGAGTAATAGGCAAATTTGGCCTTGGAGTACAAAATGAATCAGATCAAAGGCTAACAGAGTTTTGCCAAGAGAATGCACTGGTCATAGCAAATACCCTCTTCCAACAACACAAGAGAAGACTCTACACATGGACATCACCAGATGGTCAACACCGAAATCAGATTGATTATATTCTTTGCAGCCAAAGATGGAGAAGCTCTATATAGTCACCAAAAACAAGACTGGGAGCTGACTGTGACTCAGATCGTGAACTCCTTATTGCCAAATTTATACTTAAATTGAAGAAAATAGGGGAAACCACATTCAGGTATGACCTAGATCATATCCCTTATGATTATACAGTGCAAGTGACAAATAGATTAAAGGGATTAGATCTGATAGACAGAGTGCCTGTGAACTATGAACGGAGGTTCATGACATTGTACAGGAGGCAGGGATCAAGACCATCCCCAAGAAAAAGAAATGCAAAAAAGCAAAATGGCTGTCTGAAGAGGTCTTACAAGTAGCTGAGAAAAGAAGAGACACAAAAGACAATAGAGATAAGGCAGATATAAGCATCTGAATGCAGAGTTCCAAAGAATAGCAAGAGAGATAAGAAAGCCTTCCTCACTGATCAGTGCAAAGAAATAGAGGAAAACAACAGAATGGGAAAGACTAGAGATATCTTCAAGAAAATTATAGATACCAAGGGAACATTTCACGCAAAGATGGGCTCAATAAAGGACAGAAATTGTATGAACCTAGCAGAAGCAGAAGATATTAAGAAGAGATGGCAAGAATACACAGAAGAACTGTACAATAAAGATCTTCATGACCCAGATAATCACGATGGTGTGACCACTCACCTACAGCCAGACATGCTGGAATGTGAAGTCAAGTGGACCTTAGGAAGCATCACTACAAAGAAAGGTAATGGAGGCGATGGAATCCCAATTGAGCTATTTCAAATCCTGAAAGATGATGCTGTGAAAGAGCTGCACTCAATATGCCAGCAAATTTGGAAAACTCAGCAGTGGCCACAGGACTGGAGAAGGTCAGCTTTCATCCCAACCCCAAAGAAAGGCAGTGCCAAAGAATGCTCAAAGTACCGCACAATTGCACTCATCTCACATGCTAGCAAAGTAATGCTCAAAATTCTCCAAGCCAGGCCTCAACAGTATGCAAACCGTGAACTTCCAGATGTTCAAACTGGATTTACAAAAGGCAGAGGAACCAGAGATCAAATTGCCAACATCCATTGGATCATTAAAAAAGCAAGAGAGTTCCAGAAAGACATCTACTTCTGCTTTATTGACTACAATAAACGGATCACAATAAACTGTGGAAAATTCTGAAAGAGATGGGAATACCAGACCACCTGACCTGCCTCCTGAGAAATCTTTATGCAGGTCAAGAAGCAACAGTTAGAACTGGACATGGAAAATCAGACTGGTTCCAAATTGGGAAAGGAGTACGTCAAGGCTGTATATTGTCACCCTGCCTATTTAACTTATATGCAGAGTACATCATGTGAAACACTGGGCTGGAGGAAGCACAAGCTGGAATCAAGATTGCCGGGAGAAATATCAATAACCTCAAATATGCAGATGACACCACCCTTATGGCAGAAAGCAAAGAAGAACTAAAGAGCCTCTTGATGAAAGTGTAAGAGGAGAGTGAAAAAGTTGGCTTAAAGCTCAACATTCAGAAAACTAAGATCATGGCATCTGGTCCCATCACTTCGTGGCAAGTAGATGGGGAAACCGTGAAAGATTTTATTTTTGGGCTCCAAAATCACTGCAGATGGTGATTGCAGCCATAAAATTAAAAGATGCTTGCTCCTTGGAAGAAAAGCTATGACAAACCTAGACAGCATATTAAAAAGCAGAGACACTACTTTGCCAACAAAGGTCTATCGAGTCAAAGCTATGGTTTTTCCAGTAGTCTTGCATGGATGTGAGAGTTGGACAATAAGAAGGCTGAACACTGAAGAATTGATGCTTTTGAACTGTGATGTTGGAGAAGACTCTTGAGAGTCCCTTGGACTGCAAGGAGATCCAGCCAGTCCATCCTAAGGGAAATCAGTCCTGAATATTCATTGGAAAGACTGATGCTAAAGCTGAAGCTCCAATACTTTGGCCACCTGCTGTGAAGAACTGACTCATTAGAAAAGACCCTGATGCTGGGAAAGATTGAGGGCAGGAGGAGAATGGGATGACAGAGGATGAGATGGCATCACCAACTCAATGGACATGAGTGTGAGTAAATTCCGGGAGTTGGTGATGAACAGGGAGGCCTGGCATGCTGCAGTCCATGTGGTTGCACAGAGTCGGACATAACTGAGCGACTGAACTGAACTGAACTGAACCTATGTTACTGAGGTCCCACCATGAGCCCAGTCAAGTTCAGAATTAAGCTACCTGGATCTGTCTGTGTATATCTTAGCTCTTCCCCTATCAAAGAAAAGGCAGCACCTGAAGGCTGAATTCCACTATAATCCTCCACAGTGGTACTTCTATTTTAAGGAACAATGTACATTCATGGCAAAGAAAATATCAGTAGGAAAAAGCACCCTCAAACTCTGGTTCTCTGCAGTGTTCAGACTTGCGACTTTGTTCCCAAGGTTTTGATTTTCCAATCAGACCTTCCTTTATAGTCTGGGTACCAGGCAAAGGCATTCTGGAGAATGGCAGGAAAGTGAGCAAAGCCAGAATAAGTCACTTCAAAAGGTCTGCAGGGGTAAATGACAGGGAAAGCTGAAAGCTGCAGAGTGCATGCAATCACCGGGAGAGTGTCTGGCAGATTGCCATCCTGGTGGGAGAGCGAGAAATGGCCCCCTGGCAGGTCTGCCCTGCAAAGTCTAGGTGGGCCACCTCGGCTCTGGGTCCAGATGATAATGTACTTCCTTTGAAAGTCGACTGGACAAAGCCCATGCCTTTTGTTCAGTGCAGAATGATCTTTAGCCCAGCAGTTCCCTACAGTATAAAAGTCACATGTTTACGGGCACACACATGCGCCTGTACTCACACACACACTGTGAATTATAGGGTGATGTTGCACATAAATCCTGTCTGATTAAGTACAGAAAATGCTGTGATTAAGACACAGAAAATCTACTAAGCTGAGCTCAGATGAGGAGCAAAACCTTTAAGAACTCTGATGCGTTTTTTTTTTTCCCCTTTAACTTGTTCTGTATCCCTACCCTCTCCATTTTTCTCCGTATTCCTGCAGTTTAAATGAGAAGCTTGCTCCCTCTCTTTCTTTCTCTCTCTCTCTCTCTCTCTCTCTCTCTGTATAAATAAGAAAAAGGCAGTTTGCTGTCAAGAACCATCAAGATTTGTATAATCCCTAGGCCAGTCTCTGCATAACCTTATTCTTGTGCCCAGAAACGTATAAAAGAACAGAAACTTCTGAGAGAGTGCAGTCTGCGGGGAATAAATGAAGCAGAGCTCCCTGGGGTTTAGCAGAGAGGTGGCAAGAAGGGATGAGAGTAGGTTTGCTTCCGAGAGTATACCAGGAGAGAGTGGATGGAGTTTTGAGTTCTGGGAAAATGTGAAGAAAGCCTGTGTTTCCCCTACGCCATCTTCCTCTCTTATTTGTCTTTTCCCATTGCATTGGGTTGGGGGGAAACAAAGTAACTAATGCTGTGGATGCTATCTTCTGGAAAGTTGTTGCTCAGAAAATATATTTTTATGACATTTATCCAGGAAAAAGGACAACGGTCACCACACAGTCGAAGCTGAAACTGAAATAGGTGGTTAATTTTTTTAGCTGAAAAAATCAGGTTAATTCATCTTGTAAAAACATACTTGTATTTTTAAGCGTCAAGGATGGTCTTTGTTTTTAACTTTGAGTGATAGGTAAATTGTAGACGATAATGTGTTACTGGAAAATAGTATAGAAAACTAACATTTTTTTTTTTTACAAAGTAAATCCTATTTCTCCATTAGCTCACATAATTATTTATGACCTGGTTTATATTTAGTGGGTTTTATCATTATTTATGAGCTTCCCAGGTGGTACAGTGGTAAAGAATCGGCCTGTCAAGGGAAGAGATGCAGGTTCGATCCCTGGGTTAGGAAGATTCTGTGGAGAAGGAAGTGACAGCCCACTCCAGAATTCTTGCCTGGGAAATCTCATGGACAGAGCGGCCTGATGGGCTACAGTCCACAGGGTCAGAGTCAGACATGGCTGGGCAACTAAGAGCACAAATTATCATTTGTCTCTATTCAGAGCATTGGCCACTGACAACCTCATAGTAAAACATCTCTTTCGACACATTCCATCCCAAGTCAATCTAGAAACCAACCTTACATATACTTAAAAAAAAAAAAGACCCACACACACTTGGAATTCAGCAAAATGTTTGGCTGAAAAAGACACTTTGAGGTGGAAAAGTATTTGGTTAACATGCTTGCAATTTAGAGTTTAGCATGCTCTCACTTACATACTTGAGCATGTCCTCTAAAATACCTACCTGAAGGTTTTATGTTAAAATCTGATGAGCATTTCTTTGAGCTTGACTCTCCATCTTCCAAACCCAGGACTGAAGCAATAGCAAGGAAAGGGCTTCTGGATCACAAAAAGGAGTTTTGCTCTAGTATTTTAAAAAGTTTCTTTTCTTTTTCTTTTATCTGTTCTTTCAGCTTGGACTTCTTTGTTAAATTTTGTTTGTTTTAGATCATGAATTCTGTGTGTGTATATGTGTCTGTATATATATGCGTGCATGTGTGTGTGCGTGTGTGTGTATATTTATCGTCATCATCATCGCCAATGTCTGAGGAGCTGTTTGGAGTGGATCTGTAACTGAGACACGCTTTTTAGCAGATACGTGCCCTGGTGGTCTTGTTTTGGTATTCATAAATATTACAGCCAGACTTTTAATGGAGGTTCTAAACGAAAATAGAACTCAACTGCTAAAATTTAATTTTCTGTGTAAAATAAAAGAAGTAGCAAGAGACTGAAACACAGGCTGGGCTTGGGGTTGTTTGGGGAGCTCCCACGGGCTGTATATCACCCTGTGTGGCTTTCATTTTCTTGGTGCAAATTGATTTAATGGGCAACATTATTAGATTAATCAAGTCCCAATGGAGATGTGATCTTGCCAGAGAGATTTTGCTTAACTCTGCTCCTCTCCTCCTCTCTGACCTAAGGAGTCATTTTTTGATCATTAAGAGGAAAACAGGGGAAAAGCGACGGTATCTCCAGCAACAACCCCTGTTCTTAGGAATGAAGCATTTTCATCCTCCCTGGCCCACAAAAAAATGAAAACTTTGAAAAACCATGCCTCATGAGCTCAAGTAAGAATTCATTGCTTCCTTTTGTTTTCTCAATTGGATTTGATTTCTATAATAATACAGTTTGGAAATCTTGCCTGCTTTCACGCTCAGTAACTTTAACAATCAATTCCTCTTAAAGTTTTGGCCTAGGAAGCATCTGTATATCCAGACAAGTGTGTGTGTGTGTGTGTGTGTGTGTGTGTGTTTATAGTGGGCTTCCCAGGTGGCACTAGTGGTAAAGAACCCGCCCAACAACCCACAGGAGACACAGGAAACACAGGTTCGATCCCTGGGTTAGAAAGATCTCTTGGAGAAGGGAATGGCAACCTGTTCCGGTATCCTTGCCTGGAAAAGTCCGTGGACAGCAGAGCCTGGCAGACTACACTTTCCACGGGGTCACAAAGAGTCAGATTATGACTGAGCAACTGTGCACTTAAAAGAACATCCCACACACTGTAAGATTATTGTTATCACCAAATTTTATTTTGTTGATTTTTTTCAGGGTCTCTCCTTTTTTTTCTAATGCGTATTTAAATATATTTTCATATTGTAGGCTGTCTTAAACTTATTCTGCATGCAGATTACCTGCATTATTTCAACAAATAACAAGTATTCATCTACTCTAACAATACAATGGCAAGGTATATTTAGGAGATAAAATTTGGAATTATGGAAAATCATACAAAAGACATTAAAGAAAATGAAGTCTCTCAGTCATGTCCAACTCTTTGCAACCTCATGAACTGTAGCCTATCAGGCTCCTCTGTCCATGCGATTTTTCAGGCAAGAGTACCAGAGTGGGTTGCCATTTCCTTCTCCAGGGGATCTTCCCGACCCAGGGATTTAACCCTGGTCTTCTGCACTGCAGGCAGACGGTTTACCCTCTGAGCCACCAGGGAAGCCCTTAAAAGACATTAAAGGTCACGTATAATTCTCTTGCTCAGTAACAGATATTTGAAGGTCAGAATGTAGCACAGTGCTGAAAAACTGAAGACCCTGAACCTTCCCTCTGTCTCTTACCCAGAAAGAAGCTATTTCTCACTCCTTTATTCTTCAGAGTACAGGCTCATCATTTTGAGTGCTCACTCAGCGGACCGGGTCCACGTTTCCCAGTGATCTTTTGAAAGAGCTACCAAAGTGGCTTTGGACAGGAGGAACAAGGACATTTCTCTTCTGGATATCTCTGGCTTCTTATCCTCATCCTTACTAGGTAGATACAGATTTAGTAGCCCATTTCCTGGACTCCAAACATCAACATGCATTTTAGTGCTGTGCTGTAAAATGTTGGTAGAACAGCATCATCCCGATGTGCTTACTAAAGGAAGAGGTATCAGACAACCATCTGTGATCAGGGCTCTGATAGAGCGCAGACAACAGGCAGAGAAGTGCATGGGAGATGCCTTCAGACGTCAAAGGCTGCTTCACAGACATGGGCGATGCTTAGGTCGCTTGTTGACGGGTGCTGTATTAACATTATCCAGGGGCATGCAGTGTGGTAACCAATGCTGCAAACGTGCAAGGCCAACCTATTAGAAGCTTATTTGTCGTTCCTGCCAAGTCTAGCATGATGGTCTTGATTGGGTGGCCCTCCTGGATAGGTTTTTCTCCAGGCAGCCCAAACCCCTCCATGGTGAGAGAGGCCATCTTCTTGGAGTGTGAGGGCTTCTGCCGGGTCTTCTGTATCTAATAGTCACCTATAGTGATCATGGAGGATGATAAGAGAGGTTTAGTAGGGCCAGTCTTGAAAGTAGTGTTCTTCTGTTCTGCGGATCTGGCTTAGCTGGGGACCCATCAAACAAAGGCAGTGAGGTGCTATACATTAGCAGAATCTCCGCCGTAGAGGTGGACTTTTCTCCATAAGCAAAGACCATGTAGAATTATATCTTTCAATCTAATTTTCTATTTAAGGAGTAAAAACCTAGGATCGAGATGGAAACAGAGATGGGGATGCCTCTATAGTGAATTGATGCATACTTGACATTTTTATGGTTTGGGTTTGGTTTTTTCTTCATATATTTATCTGTCTGGAATTCTTTTTTTTTTTTTTTCTTCAATGATTTTCCTTTCTGGAAAAGAGTTTGAGGTCACATTCTCAGAACCAAATATGAGTGTGCCTTTTCTATTTGATCCCATGTTTGTGGATACTCTGAAATGTATACTGAGAGTCTAAAATAGATACTGAAATATAATATTAAAATATTCATATTGAAAGATATATTTGTATTAGGTAGAATATAAAGTTGGTTTTCTCTAATAAGCAAAGGATTAACCAACCTATTGATTATGTTTCTAGGAAAGCATAGAGTAATGGAAATGAAAGAAAGACAAAAAAAATAATAATGTTACATCTGTGAATAATTTCTGGGCGTTTAAAGAAGCATTAGAATCTGTCCACCCATTAACAGGCTTTTATTTCCGATGATCCTCTTTTATTCCAAATTTCAATGAACTCAATAAAGACTTTGGGATGGCATTAAGGTTTGCAGTTATCAAGAGTTCACATGTGAAGCCTGCTTCTCACTTTCAAATGTGATTACTACTACCACTACTGAGTGGCTTCAGTCGTGTCCGACTCTGTGTGACCCCATAGACGGCAGCCCACCAGGCTCCCCCGTCCCTGGGATTCTCCAGGCAAGAACACTGGAGTGGGTTGCCATTGCCTTCTCCAGTGCATGAAAGTGAAAAGTGAGAGTGAAGTCGCTCAGTCGTGTCCAACTCTTCACGACCCCATGGACTGCAGCCCACCAGGCTCCTACGTCTATGGGATTTTCCAGGCAAGAGAACTGGAGTGGGGTGCCATTGCCTTCTCCATCAAATGTGATTATTCCTTGCAAATATTGCAAAAGAGGCATATTTAATAGAAGTCTGTATAATATCTTTTTTTTTTTTTCTTTTTCCTGGGTGATAGAGCCTGTAATCCATGATCTCAGGAACAAGTGAAAAATCTAGCTGTCTGTTTTCTGGCCTTTTGGGTTAAAATCAAGGTCTCTAACACTGCTTTCACGAAGGGTGGTGTTATGTTATTTTTTTTTTGAGGTGAGGCTGGGGAAGAGGTGGCGGCCAGTTAATATTTCAGAAAGGTAGCAATTACCTGATAACAGAAAGCGGTATGGACTGTGTGTCGTTCCCGCTCATTTCAGAGATGCCAGATCAGCTGCGGACACCACCGTCATTACGGCTTCAATCGGCCGAGGTCACCTTGGTTCACGTGCTTTATACATTGGTAGCCTTCTCCTTATTACTTGCCAAACAAACCTTTTTATTTTTGCACACGTTTATGTTGATTTTGTGGTTTCTGAAATTGGATTCTGGCTCCTGGAGACCCGAGTTTCCACAGCAACTGGAGGCCTTATCGGCTACTGCTTCTTGGCAGGCAGACAACTAGGTCTTTCAGTTTACTTTGGGTCTTTTTTTTTTTTTTTTCTTTAAAAAAAACTTTTTCTTCTCCCCTCTTTTTCCTACACCCTGTCATTTAGGCATCACATAATTAATTGCGTACATCCTGTGCCACATGCAATTGCCCCAGCTTTGAAGTCCCAATAGATCATTTTATAGGGCAATGGGTGCCATTTTAAAAGAGAGAAATTAATGAAGACTTGGCGCCAGGGCAGAGCTGGGGCAATTTTAGCAGATCCTTCTCCAGGTATGATAAAGAAACCCGGGCACCTTGTGCTTCTTTTTCCGCATTTCCTTTCCAAACTGGCTGTTTCAATATATAGGAAAGACCTCAAGACTGAGTTTGTTATTTTTCTCTCTGGAGCTAATTCCTTTTACAAAACCAGCAAGAATTGCCTCATTTGGTGCTGAGATGAAGGTTGTTTTGTTTTGTTTTTTTTCCTTTCAAATTGGAAAAAAATAAAGAAGTCTGATTTAGCATCGTGTCATTTGGAGGCTGCCCCTGGTCCAACAGGAGCGGAAAAAACAACAAACAAGAAAAAAATATACTGACCTCTTATTTAGACGCCATTGAAGTTGAGCAACAATAAATGAGCTCATTGCCTTCTTGATGTTTAAAAAAATAATAAATGGAATCATTTACTTCAGCTAAAAGACCAAATTTGTTGGAATAAGAACCCAGAGTCTTTATAAAAAGAATACACTCACTTTGGAAAGCAGAAATATGTAGATAATAGACAAGGTTTTACAGAGTTTAATTAGTTTTCACCTTGATTTATAGAGAGAAAGTATATGAACAGATGGGGCTTCCCAGTGGTGCTAGTGATAGAGTCTGCCTGCCTATACAGGACACGAATTGGATCCCTGGGTCGGGACGATCCCCTGGAGGAGGGCATGGCCACCCCCTCCAGTATTCTTGCCTGGAGAACGCCATGGACAGAGGAGCCTGGTGGGCTACAGTCTATGGGGTCGCAGAGAGTCAGGCACGACTGAAGTTACTGAGCATGAACCCACATATGAATACACATCTTGGGCAGTTTTGGTCTCCTCTGTGAGAAGACACAGCCAGGGATTTCTCTTGGAACAAAGTGAGTCCCGTTTTCTTCACAAAATAAACGTTGCGTGACTCTTTTGTGTTATAGATAAAAGTCAGTGTTGGTAGAACCGGCTCTTCGGTATTTTTATGTCTTTATTTCCATCTGCTTCTCTTGGCATCTTTGAATTTTTTCGCTTTTGCTATTTCATGGGGCGTCCCATGTCCTCACATCCTCCCACAAGAGTGAGTCTATAGGAGGAATATCTCCATTACCTGACATTTTCCTCTTTCAGACCTATTGCCTAAGGTCAGGTTGCCTTAGGGCAGTTATACTTCCTGCCAGAGCAAATAGGAGAAATACATTCTCACTTTATTAGAGTTTGGCTTTAGATCTTATGACTTAGACTTGAGCTCACACCTTAAAAAAAAAAAAAAAGACCTTTGTGGCTGATTTACCTAAAGAACCACACTTTCAATCCACCCCTCCACTCCCCATCTATTCATATAACCTGCTTTATTATGTTTATATCATTTTAGTATTTTATTTATGTACTTATATAATTATTTTTTAATTGGATAGCTGATTTTTTCTTTAGTACTTCTGTGAAATAGAGGGTAATTCATTGATTAAATTATTTAAGGAATATTCAGAGTCTTAATTGTATATCTGGCAATGCAAGAGGTCCCTGGAATGTGGTGATGAATAAAGTGACTGTAACCTCTTACCATCAAATTGTCCATTTTTGAAGATGGAAAACTCTGGAAGAGTTTGTGAAGGTAATCCAGAATGTGATTGAGGCAATGGTAATATGGTTTAGTAAGTGCTGGGGCTTAGGCACTTCCCAGGTGGTGCAGTGGTAAAGAATCTCCCTGCCAATGGAGGAGATGCAAGAGACAGGGGTTCGATCCCTGGATTTGGAAGATCCCCTGGGGTAGGAAATGGCAACGCATACCAGCATTCTTGCCTGGAAAATCCCATGGACAGAGGAGCCTGGCTGGCTACAGTCCATGGGGTCACAGAGAGTTGGACACGGCTGAGCACACACACACACGTAAGAGCCCAGTGTCTGCAAAATGTTAAGGGGTCCTGCAGTCCTTGAGGATCAGTAAAAGCTTAAAGGAGAATCTGATATCTAAGCAGAAACATGAAACTCAAATAACATTTCCTCAGATAGGATTTGGGGAAGGACTCTCAGATAGAGGGAATAGCGTTTCTAAAGCCTCAGACCTAAACAGGGTCTCCTGGGACCTGTTCAGTCAGTTTCGAATGGCTGTCACAGAGCGTAGGAAAGAATGATAATAAATTTGACAATGAGCCAAGTAGTGGAATGTCCTTTGATGCCAAGCTAAGGGGACCAGACCCAGTGGATCTGTTAAGTAGGGGAAAGACATGATCAGATTTTATCAGATTTTTCTTTTGTAGATTAACCAACAAAGACTGATTTGAAGGAAGAAGAGTCTAGCAGCATGAGAAACAGAGGGGTTTTTAAGAAACCCATCCAGGAGAGCCTAGACGATGGTAACAATCAGCTAACGGAGTGGATGTGGGGAAGGAAGGAAGTGTCCACATGTAGGAATGATGAGGAGGCCCTTGTTAGATAAGATGTCATGGTCCTAGTTAGATGGGAGAGAACAGGGAGTCTTCTGGCTTAGAGACCTGGTGAGATGGTGTCCACTCTCTTTCCAGTAAGAGGTTCTTTGAAGAATCATATGAGATGACATGTAATAAAATTGTTTTAAATCACACACACTACTAAAACACAAGGGGGAAAGTTACAGGACTTTTTATACAGTGAGACTGTCATGCGGTGAATGACAGAAAAATATTCTGATGATGAAGAGCTGGCTGGGAAGCAAATGCCACATTTGAAAAGAGCGTTTTATATGAAAACATGTACACACGGCCTTTCTCAATCGAATACAGATACTTGGTTCCTACGTAATGTGCAAAGCAGTTGATTGCATCTGAATCTTCAGCCTTATTCTATCGCTCAGCAGAGGGAGAACCAGGGACAGTGTAACATTTTAGTGTCAGATTATAGCCTAATGGATAATGTACTTATAGAACGAAGGACATGGATTAGAATTTGGGTCACTAAGTAATTGACTATTCAAACTGAACCCTTGAAAGTGAGAAGGCCCACTAGTTAATAATATTACCAGACACGTTGTGGTACATAATGCCCCTAGTGGGAGTTCTTCACAGCGTCACCACTGAAATATCATTGCTAAGTTGCTTAATGTGTGTGATGGTTAACTTCACATGCCTAGATATTTGGTTAGACATTGTCCCTGGGTGTCTGTTTGTAAGGGTGTTTCCTGATGAGATGAATACATGAGTCCTGTTGTGGGTGGGGCTCGTCCAATCCATGCAGTTCTTTTGTTGTCCTTGTTCACTTCTTACTTGTGTCCAACTCTTTGTGACCCATGGACTGTGGCATGCCAGGCTTCCCTGTCCTTCACCATCTCTAGGAGTTTGTTCAAACCCATGTCCATTGGGTCAGTGATGATCCAACCATCTCATCCTCTGTTGCCCCCTTCTCCTGCCCTCAACCTTTCCCAGCATCAGAGTCTTTTCCAACGAGTCAGCTCTCCACTCAGGTGGCCAAAGTATTTGAAACTTCCACTTTAGCATCAGTCCTTCCAATGAGTGTTCAGGGTTGATTTTCTTTATGATTGACTGGTTTGGTCTCCTTGCAATCTCCTTGCCATCCAAGAGACTCTCTTGAGTCTTCTGCAGCATCACAATTCAAAAGCCTCAGCCTTCTTTGTGGTTCAATTCTCACATCATACATGACTACCGTAAAAACTACAGCTTTGACTACATGTACCTTTGTTGTTATGTTATAGATAGAATAAAAGGTTAAGTAAGAAAGAATCCTCTCTCTCTGCCTGACTGACTTTAAACTGGAATTCTGATCTTCATCTGCCTTTGGACTTGACTTGAACCTAGACAGGAACTTACACCATCCGTTTACCTGTTTCTCAGGACTAGGGACCCAAATAGGAACCATACACTTGGATCTCCTGGACTATAGGTCTCAGTCTCCATAGTCACTCATTCCTCATAATCAATCTTCTTCTCTATTCTCTGTTTTTCTGAAACACCTTGACTAATATAGCATCCTACCTGGTACCTACTAAGTACTCAATAGAGGCCTCCCTGGTGGCTCAGTGGTAAAGAATCTGCCTATAATGTTAGAGATGCAGGAGAAGCAGATTTGATCCCTGAGTGGGGAAGGTCCCCTGGAGAAGGACAAGGCAACCCACTCCAGTGTTCTTGCCTGGAGAGAATCCCATGGACAGAGGAGCCTGGCGGGCTACAGTCCATGGGGACACAGAGAGTTGGACACGACTGAAGCAACTGAGCATGAGCACACAAGTACTCAGTAAGTGTTATGTGAATCAAAATAACTGCCATAGAATATTGGCATCTCTGTTAGATATCATCCTAAGAGTGGAATTACTGGGTCCTGGTAAGTGTATATTGAAGAAAGTAAGGAAAACACTAGGTCTTTTAGGTATGACCTAAATCAAATCCCTTACAATTATACAGTGGTAGTGACAAATAGATTCAAGGGATTAGATCTGATAGACAGAGGGCATGAGGAACTATGGACGGAGGTTCGTGACACTATACAGGAAGCAGTGATCAAGACCATCCTCAAGAAAAAGATGTACATAAAGGGCAAAGTGGTTGTCTGAGGAAGGCTTACAAGTAGCTGAGAAAAGAAGAGAAGCTAAAGGCAAAGGAGAAAAAAGGAAAGATATACCCATTTGAATGTAGAGTTCCAAAGAATAGCAAGGAGAGATAAGAAAGCCTTCCTCAACAATCAATACAAAGAAATAAAGAAAAACAATAGAATGGGAAAGACTAGAGACCTCATCAAGGGAACATTTCATGCAAAGATGGGCTCAATAAAGGACAGAAATGGTATGGACCTAACAGAAGCAGAAGATATTAAGAAGAGGTGGCAAGAATACACAGAAGAACTGTACAACAAAGATCTTCATGACCCAGATAATCACGATGGTGTGACCACTCACCTAGAGCCAGACATCCTGGAATGTGAAGTCAAGTGGACCTTAGGAAGCATCACTACAAAGAAAGGTAATGGAGGCGATGGAATCCCAATTGAGCTATTTCAAATCTTGAAAGATGATGCTGTGAAAGAGCTTCACTCAATATGCCAGCAAATTTGGAAAACTCTGCAGTGGCCACAGGACTGGAGAAGGTCAGCTTTCATTCCAATCCCAAAGAAAAGCAATGCCAAAGAATGTTCCAACTACCACACAATTGCTCTCATTTCACATGATAGCAAAGTAATGCTCAAAATTATATTAATAACCTCAGATATGCAGATGATACCACTTTTATGGCAGAAAGCAAAGAAAAACTAAAGAACCTCTTGATGAAAGTGAAAGAGGAGAGTGAAAAAGCTGGCTTAAAACTCAACATTCAGAAAACTAAGATCATGGCACCTAGTCCCATCACTTCATGGCAAATAGATGGGGAAACAGTGGAAACAGTGAGAGGATTTATTTTGGGGGGCTTCAAAATCACTGCATATGGTGACTGCAGCCATGAAATTAAAAGATGCTTGCTCCTTGGAAGAAAAGTTATGACCAACCTAGATAGCATATTAAAAAGCAGAGACATTACTTTGCCAACAAAGGTCCATCTAGTCAAGGCTATGGTTTTTCCAGTAATCATGTATGGATGTGAGTTGGCTATAAAGAAAGCTGAGCACTGAAGAATTGATGCTTTTGAACTGTGGTGCTGGAGAAGACTCTTGAGAGTCCCCTGGACTACAAGGAGATCCAACCAGGCCATCCTAAAGGAAATCAATACTGAATATCCATTGGAAAGACTGATTCTGAAGCTGAAACTGCAATACTCTGGCCACCTGATGAGAAGAACTGACTCATTTGAAAAGACCCCGATGCTGGGAAAGATTGAAGGTGGGAGGAGAAGGGGACGCCAGAGGATGAGATGGTTGGATGGCATCACGGACTCAATGCACATGAGTTTGGTTAAACTCCGTGATTTGGTGATGGACAAGGAGGCCTGGAGTGCTACAGTCCATGTGGTCACAGAGTCGGACACGACTGAGCGACTGAACTGATCTGATGGCACTAAACAGGAAGCCCATGTAGATAATTTCTGGGGAAGATGCAAGATGCTCTCTACTTGGGTTTTCCAGCTATTGCAGTGGTGAAATAAATCTGCCTGCCAATTCAGGAGATGCAAGAGAGGCAGGTTTGATCCCTGGGTTGGGAAGATCCCCTGGAGAAGAGCGTGGCAGCCCAGTCCAGTATTCTCACCTGGAGAATCCAAGGGACAGAGAAGCCTGGCAGGCTACAGTCCATAGCAGTCCATAGGATCACAAAGAGCCGGACATAACTGCAGTGACTTTGCACGCACACACACCAGATCCATCAGTGCATCTGTGTGTGTGTGTGTACGTGTGCATTTATGAACTTTCTAACCACTGAGTAAGATCAATAGTACCAGGCATATCATGGAATTTGCTTTTATTAACTATGGCATGTGGATGTGTAGCACGTGGCCATATGTTTCTCACCAAATGTAACTTATAATCTGAGCATTATAACTAAACAACACACATCATTGCAATAATTTCTTCCCAGCCACAGTTCGTATCCCATTTCTTTCTCAGAGGGTCTGCTTTTATTCCTGTTTTCACCCAAGGATCCCTTGTCTCTGGCAACACCTCTTTTTTTTTTTTTAATGAAACCTGGAAATAAGGGGTGTTATCCTGAGGCTGAAATATTCCATATTTTCTTCCATGAAACTCTGATTGGCAACAGCCTGTGACTATCTCTCCTTTTTAACTACAACCTTGAGCCAGGATTGAAATATTCATGAATAATTTGCAAATAATTAAATCCTTCAGGTTTTGTTCTTATTCACGGGAGCAGAGTCATTTTGGTCTCCTTATGGATTAGATTATCCATAAAGGTTATGATTTAAGCAGTCTCTTTCTCAAATGTGATCCCTTTGACTGTGTGGGCCGATAGGACTCTGAGCAGCACGGGGTCTGTGTTTTCTCTGTAAATAAAAGCCTACAAAATTTCAACAAGTCAGCCCTTGTTTGCCACACGGAGAGATTGATGACAAACCACGTTATTTTCCCCCTTAATGTAACAGTTCACAATCACACATGTGCTTTCTCAAAACATTGATTTACTTCTGCAAAGCTTATGACACAGTAGATGAGTCAGTGATCTCTTTAAAGGGTAAAACTTGCACACAGGAAAGCTCACAGTGTAAAATATTGCTATTTTTGAAATCTTACAGTAGGGAGAATGTTTTCAAAATAAAAATTCAATACAGTACTATTTTGTTTCAGTAAAAGCAAAGATAGCATAGATGGTCACCTATGGATATCCACCTGAATATATACCATTCTATCCATAAACCTTTGTGCCTCTTCAAAGTCACACACAGAGAAAAACAAAAGCAAGGACAGAGAGTTTAAAAGATAAGGGCAAATATGTAGACAGTTATATTCAAAAGAATACACAATCATAAAGTTCAGAATATCAAGTTTGAAAGGGACCTCCGTCTCCTCTCCTTTAACAAGGTTTGAATTTGTGTTGTGAGACATAAACAGCTATGGATAACACACTCGGCCTTGACAGCCACTCCTGTGTTTATGGAAATGACATGCATTTTTATCAGATCACTAAACCTTAACCCAGCCTGCATATTCACAGACTCAACCAATACTTTCACTGATGGACAAAAACACAAACAAAGTACAGTTTTAACTCTGCGGTCTAGGATCCCTTTGTCTTTTATTTTCTGTGTTTCTGAAATTAAATGATCAGTCTTGGAAAGTTAGGGAACCAGGGTTCTGGTGATAGATCTCTGTTAAGAGTCACCTTTGGGGAACTTCCCTGGTGGTTAGGTGCTTTAGACTCTGTGCTTCCACTACAAGGGACTTGGATTTGACCCCTGGTTGGGGGACTAGGATCCTACATGCCGTGGGGCACAGTCTAAAAGTAAAAAAAAAAAATATATATATATATATATATATATATATATATATAAAATAAAAAGAACTCAATCAAAAGTTTAAAAAAGTAAAAAAAAAAAAAAGTGTTCCCTTTGGAGCCGAATATAGACTTCAAGGTATGTCCTACCCAAAATATATCCTCCTCCTCTCATCCTGCAAAAGTTCCCCAAATTTGTTTCTTTTGCACTGTCTTTTTGAGTTAAGGCTTTGTCACACAAAGCTGAAGAGGAATAGTTGATAAAATCCCTGGTTGGATAGCTTATTCTGATTAGTTAAATTGAAGGAAAAAAGAACACTTCTGTAATATAAAAACTGAGCCCTGGAGAAAGAAACTCTGATGAGGGAACTGATGATTGTGCAGTTGGATAAAGCCTCAAAGTCCAGTAGCTAACGGGGCTAGGATTCAGACATAGAGCCAGTCCTCCGAATCCATAGATGTGGAACATACTCCAGGGATGCGGAGGCTGACTCTTACTCTGCCACTTTGTTTTGGGGACTTGACACATCCTCAGGTTGGGAGTCCTCAGGCAATGCTGGACCAGTGCCCTGCAGATCCCAAGGGATGAATGCAGATACAGACGTAGATACAGGTATAGAGATGGAGCGTGGGGAAGAAGGGGCGGAGGCAGGTGAGTACTGGGCAGCGATGAGAAAACGGTGGAGATTGACAGTTTTAGCAATTTCTTTCCAGTAAGGACTCCATAAGGGATCTAGAAATTTTAAAAATACATTTATATACTTTGTTCATCCGCCCAGTCTGTTGGGTAGATAAAGGGTAGACCTTTAGTATAAAACACATCACATTGTTATCGTTATCAATCACGTGTCAATGTTGCTTCCAGTGTGTGGACAACTGCCCACACACATGGGTCCAAAAGACCTCACTGGGGTGAATGGATGTCAAGCCCTTTAAGAATTACTGTAGCACCCAACACGCAGTAGCCGCATGAGTTTTGGCAAAAAGGCACACTCAGGTTTTACTTCTAAGTTGAGGACTTCCGCAGAAAGACATCACCTATGCTGCAGTATCCTGCTTTTACCAGGAAGGTTGACCCACACAAAAGTGATGTCAACCTCAGCGTGTATACCCATTCTAAATCAGAGGTTCTCAGTCAAGTTCGCTCTTGCTCCCTGTCACCCCCACCCCCGCCGCCTGTCCTGAGCGCCTTCCAGGGTATGTAGCATTGTCTGAGGATGTTTCAAGGTTGATGCAGCTGTTGAGGGTAGGGCAGAGACGCTACTAGTATCTGTGGGTAGAAGCCACGCAATCCACTAAGCATTATTTATGTATTTGTTTTTGGCTGTGCGGGGTCTTTGTTGCTGCACGTGGGCTTTCTCCAGCTGCAGCGAGCAGGGTCTGCTCTCTAGCTGCGGTGCACGGGCTTCTCATCACAGAGCCTTCTCTTGTTGCCAGGCACCGGCTTTAGGGTGCTCAGGCTTCAGTAGCTGCAGTCCCTAGACTCGAGAGCACAGGCTCAGTAGTTGGGGTGCAGGGGCTTAGCTGCTCTGTGGCACGCGGGATCGTCCCAGACCGGGGATCGAACCCTGTCTCCTGCATCGGCAGGCCGATTCTTTACCACTGAGTCACCGGGGAAGCCCTCCCCTGAACATTTTTAAGTGTCCACGACATCTCCACAGCAAGGAATGATCAGACCCAAAATGTGAGCAGTTCTTAGCTGAGAAACTTGGTCTGTGAATGTAAATTCCCCGGCACTAATAAACGGTCTTCAGGAAGGCGTACTATGAATACAGCCTCATCACGTGTTGTTGGATGGCTGTCATCCTTGTGTGTGCATGCCCAGTCGCTCCAGTCGTGTCCAACTCTTTGTGACCCCCATGGACTACAGCCCGCCAGGCTCCTCTGTCCATGGGATTCTCCAGGCAAGAATACTGGAGTGGCTTGCCATTTCCTCCTCCAGGGGATCTTCCCAATTCAGGGATCCAACCTGGGTCTCTTGCATCTCCCACACTGCAGGCGGATTCTTTCCTGCTGAGCCACCGGGGAAGCCCTTGTCACCTTCACTTACTTTCATTCACAGTAAGCTGTGAATAGCAAGTTGCCAGCTAGACGGTCAATCATGCTTGACTACTTATGACCTTCAGAAACAGCTTTTCTTTTGAATCCTTTCTTAAAGTTATTTTGTCCAGTCGATTGAGAATTTAAGGAATGGATTAACACTGTGTATTCCCAGAGTGTGTATCAGGCCAACAACTCATGTTTGTTATTTTTCCTGAAATGGTTTTGTGACCAATGTTCTCAGATGTTTGAGGCCAATGTTGTAAGCTGAGCCCATGGACCTTTAAAAAGAAGTGTGCGTATAATTGAACAGTTTTCAAAACTGAAGTCCTTGATTGCCCATTGAGGCTTAGTCTGGGATCCCACCTACAAACCGTCTTGTTTTTATGTGAGAGGCTTATACAAAAGATGGGACAGAGTTCCTTCTAAAACTTTCTGAGGAGCTGAAGAAAGGGAAGGTTTGTGCTGCGCTGCTGCTTCTTTTTTTTCTTTTCTTTCCCTTCTCGTTGTTTCCCTGAAATGAAGGGAGACTAAAAAGCAATAAAGCCAAAGGCATTTCCTACAGGTAGCCTTAAATCATTCAGCACGGAGGTCTTCAGGGAGCCACCCGGTTCCTCTTTCCTTTCCAGAATGAGCTTTCTGGCTAAACGCTCCTCATCCAGCCCACAGTGTCTTCACCTGGCTCTCCAAGGGCAGCTCTGCAGGCCTGTCCCAGCACAACGGCATTCCCACTTCTTCAGAAATGGGTCTTGACCCATGCATCACATCCAAAGACTTTTTCAATTGCTCCCCAGTGGCGGAGGCCGAGGGCTCTGTTTTGCTTGTGATAATGTGCTAATCTCCAGGACCCGACATAAATTCTCTTCTTGCATTGTCATTTGTCAAAGTCGCAATATGGGACTTGGAAAAAAAAAAAAAGAAGAAGAAGAGGGAGGGGGTGGGGGAGTAATGACAGAAAGAAAACTTGGCCTTGGGTTTGTTTTCCCTCGTGCAAAACTTTCCTCCACTTTCTCCTTAATCTGTAAAACATCTGACGGAGAGGGCCCTGCAAACACAAATAAATAAATACTTCTCCACAACTCTGCCCTTAAGGTTTTCTTGTTGGGTCAACATTTTAGACAGACAGTTAAGGCTAAGAAGTAATGGTAATTTACACACAAGTCCCAAGGTTGAGGCCTGAAGCTTTGTGAACCTGTCTTCTCCACATTTCCACCACTTGTTTCAATACCAGCAAGCTGAGAGCTATGTAGTCATGCGTGGAGACTTCACCAGCCGCCTGTCCACCGGTCTCACGTCTCGGACAAGGCTCTAACTACTGGTGCTTTTCTTACGATGACCTTTTCAAACTGCCCTGGGTTTGCTACAGCAAAGGTGTTCACGACAAGAGTAGGAATCAAGGTTCTGAGAAGTGCAAATGTGCAGTTTGTGTTGTTGCAAGAGCTTAAGGAAATGGCAACCCACTCCCGTGTTCTTGCCTGGAGAATCCCAGGGATGGGGGAGCCTGATGGGCTGCCGTCTATGGGGTTGCACAGAGTCGGACACGACTGAAGCAACTTAGCAGCAGCAGCAGCAGCAGCAGAGCTTTAGTGGGCTTCCCTGGTGGCTCAGTGGTAAAAAAATCCTCCTACCAATACCAGAGATGCCAGTTCAACTCCTGGATTGGGAAGAGCCCCTGGAGAAGGAAATGGCAACCCATTCAGTATTCTTGCCTGGAAAGTCCTATGGACAGAGGGGCCTGGCGGGCTACAGTCCAGGGTGTCGCAGAGAGTCAGACACTGAGCTACTAAACAAAAAGAGCTTTAGTAAGGCATAATCACATACCATGAAATTCACTCTTTGTAAGGGTAAAATTCAGTGGTTTTTAGTACATTTACCAAGGGGCGGAAGCATCACTACGATCCGATTTGAGAACTTCTGTTATTTGCTTACAATCCCTGGTGCCTGTCTGAAATCATGCCCCCTCCCCAAGGCCAGTCGCCAACAACTACTCATCTATCTCCTTTCTGTAGAGTTGTGTTTCTGGATATTTCACAGAAAAGGAGTCATACCCTCTATGGTCTTTTGCACTGACTCCTTGGACTCAGCCTAACGATTTGGGGGTCAGCCTCTGCAGTGGGGACCAGTACTCCATTCCTTTTTTATTAATAGAGAGCACTGTGTTGTCATACCGCATTTGGCTTATCTGTTCATCAGTGGATGGGCATTTGGGATAAAATTGTTTTGGAAAATCAGCAATGGCAGCCGGTCAACATGATATTAAATTAAAGAGCTTGTTTAAAGAAGAGCATGTTAAGCTGCTGAAGCAAAAATTGTTCACCACAGTGGCCAGCAAACCTTACCCCAGATTTTGTCTATGGGTGGAGGCTTCTCAGAATATACACTTCCAAGAAACCGAAAATGCTTATTATAGTCCAGCGCATAGTGAAAACTAAAGAAGTTGCCAGTCTTAGCTCGTGGCAAAGTATCATTGGTACTGCCAACGTCTGGAAATTTCACGTGACTCATTTTCTCGTACAGCCTATTCAAGACTCTTCTGAGAGTTCTAGGGGCACTGAAGAAATAGAAGAACTGGGTTTGAGACTCTGAATCCAGTTTGAAGCCAACCTTATAGAACTTAGTAGTAAATGCTATACTTGCCCTTCCCTGGTGGCTCAGACGATAAAGAATCCACCTGCAGTGTGGGAGACCTTGGTTCGATCCCCAGGTTGGGAAAATCCCCTGGAGGAGAGCATGGCAGCCCACTCCAGGATTCTTGCCTGGAGAATCCCCATGGACAGAGGAGCCTGCTGAGCTATGGTCCATGGGGTCACAAAGAGTCGGGCGTGACTGAGCGACTAAGCACAGCACAAGGGCTGCACTTAAGACATAATTTTTAGCAAACTTACCGAGTTAGTTCAGTATGTGAGTGATAAAACCAGATGGCCAGTTTGTAGGTTATTCTGACAGCAAGAATTGCAGTGATAAAAGCAATTTACCAAGATCCTCAAGACAGAACCTCCAGTAGGCTAAAAGTGATTATTGTAGATACTGACATTCTTGTTATTAGTTCTGCTTCTGTTAATGTGCCAAGGACTCTGCTGGGTGGTTTACATGCATTTTCATGCTTCCCATCAAATTACCTTGGTTTATGGATGAGAAAACAAAACAAGGTTCAGACAGGAGATACTGTGTCAGTTCCCTACCTGACATGATGAGTAAGAGGAGGAACTGAAGTTTAAATATGTATCTGTTGCTCCAAAGATGTGTTACTTTTCTTCTGCCCCAGAAAGATGAAAAGACTGAAGGAAGACACATCTAACATTACAAAACATGCAACACTGAAAAACAGTATTTCTTCCAAACTTTGCAAACCGAATAGTTAACATTATGGGCTGATGTGGTGCAAGAATATCTATTTATTAGGACGATGATAAGTCTGTGTCTACCAGAAGCTGCTTGTGTGTTTCACTTTTTAAACTTACAGAACCAATGGGCTAGCAATCACATCCTTTTCCAGTCTTACTCGATGGCAAGACTTTGAATGTCAAAGTGACATTTCCTGATTCTTTTTCTTCCATTTTTATCTGTACTTTTATGGTCGAGCAGGGGTGGGAGTCCAAGGGAAAAGAATCAAGCGCAGTTGGACTATATGCTGAAAAGACAGGAGTGTAAATCCCCCTGAGGTCACGGCCCTTGGAATCAGGCTTGCTTCAGATGCCCCACGTTCTCGCTAACATGTTTGTGAATTCCCGCCTCAAGAAATACTGAGAACATGGGCCTTGATACCTAGAAGTTGCCACTGCAAAGGGAGATTTTCCAGAATTATCTCTGTTGTCATCTGATATGGAGTTTTGTAAAGGGTGAAAAAGTAAAAGGAAGTATATCTAATTTGGTCTTTATAAGCTCCATGCATCCTCACCAGGGGTGAATACAGTGCTTTATTAAGAAATAGTTGTTTTTTTTACAATTCAGAAATTTGCTCCAGTCTGGTTAAAAATCATTTTTTAATCACTGATCACACTCTATCACCTGAGTGTAAAGCGTCACTCTGTTTTGCTGAGGAAACGTGGGAGAATGCTCTGTAAATCTGTCCCTATGTCCTCTCCTTAAGCACTGTGGGATGCATCACATTACCACATAGAGAACCCAGTCTGTACAACGTAATTTCATTGAAACCATTAAACGGACGGTTTTGTAACTCACGCTGGCAACACCGGAGCCTCTGCTAATGAACAAAAGTCAGCACAAAACTTCGAGCTCAGCTAAACTAGGCAATAACCATCTCTCCAGCAGGATCCGTTGTCACATTCTGTCATTCGATCTGTGGCTGTTTCACACAAAAATGTGACATTTAATGTTGGTTAGTTCCTCTCTGTTGAGGAAACACAGTTCTATTTTCAAACGCTTAACAACCACAGGCGCTTTATCATCAGAGCCGAGACCGTGGTACCTTAAATCTCAGCGTGAAATCGAGCCACCTCTTGCTGTGGGTCAGCTCGCCGGCTCCCACTCTTGCCTGTGACATCGCTTTTCGGTGGCCAGTGTCCCAATTAGACTTCACCTCAGGTAACTCTTCAAAAGAAAAAGCCTAATCATTTTAATGAGATGGGTGACATCTTAGGGGGAAGAAAATAACAAAATTAAAGTTGATTTTAACCTGCAATGAAAAACAAGCCATGGGCTGTTTCCATGTACAGTTTTGGACGTGGTACAATGGATGGAGGGAAAACAAGCTGAACCAGGAGAGGGGAAGGGGAGGAGGGCAGCAGGGAAGTCTGCCTGAGCTGTGTTCAGCCAAAGTCGCTTCTAAGTCAAGGCTCATGGAATGAGTTTAGAATTTCATAATACTGTTGACAATTAGCTACACTCGGTGTCGGGCACCAAGAAGTAAAGCTTTAGAAAGAATTCTTGCTTTCTTTCCTTAGCCTGTCTCAAAGGTCAAGTCTTCACGTTGACAATATTTGAAAGAAAAAGGCACTTCCCATTTCTTTTTTTTCTGTCCTAGTAAATAAATAAATCATTTTCTCTGTGGCAAGGAGCCTAAGGAGAGAGACAGAACTCCAGTGTTCAGGTCTGCGATTTTATTTTAGTGGTGATTCAAAAAAAAAACAAAACAAAACTTTTCCTTCAAAAGAAAGAAATTAAAACAAAGACAGGGTTGGGGAAGGAGGAGGAAAAGGAAGGAAGGAAGAAAGAAAGAGGGAAAGAGAGAGGGAGAAGAAAGAAATAAAAGAGAGAGAGGAAGAAAGCGCGAAAAGAGCCAATGAACCAAATGTGGACAAGGAAGCAGCAGCAGTCCTCTTTCTAAATTCATCATTTTTTCTTTGTGTGTTTGTTGTTGTTTTCCCCTTTCACTCTGATGCTCTGTGAGGTACAAGGACAAGTCTGAAAAAGCATTCTTCTTTCCTTCACGCAGAACAAGCCATCTCTGTCAAAGTGACTAGTTAGTAAAATACAGAAGAAAAGAATACAGTCCAAACAGCACTGACTGAGCTAGCTTTGTGTCAGTAAGTATTTTGGGTCTTTTGGGGTCTAACCAATAAAATTTGGGAGATGAAAGAAGAGGTTTTAATCTGCTTATGCTACCAGGGGAATTGCTCTTTCCTGATTTTTTTTTCTTCCATTTTTATCTGTACTTTTATGGTCGAGCTTTCTGCTGATGGATTAGCATGTCTTACAATGCTTGCTATGGAAAATGCTCGGTGGCAATTAAACCTGTTTGTCCCCAGGCCTCCCATAAACTACTCACAGAAGGAGGCTTCTTCTGCACTCGTTTCACAACTCAGAAACTTGGCAACAGGACCGGGAGCCTGTGCGTGCACGCGAGCTTTAACATTTCCTCACCCGCAATCTTGCACGTGCGTTTTAGGGGTATCTTTCCTCTGACTCTCATTTCTGGTTCTTCTCTGAAGTTGACTTTCAACTTTCATTTCCTGAACTTTTGGCCCCATGGTATAAAAATTGCATTCGCAACAAGGATTCTCCAAACCGACCCTTGGCGTGTATCACTGAAGGGCATGCCTAGCTCTTTCCCTGGGCACTGTGTTCTTTCGTGTGCAGAAGTAAGGGATGATTCTGAGTGTGTCTTTAGAATGCAGCCAGCATCGTCCATGAACGATCAGGAAGCCTTGTGCCATGGAGGCTGAAGTGATCGTGAATCTGCCGGGGTGCCTCTCCCTCGGTTTTCTTCTTTCTTGCCGTGATTAGCATGGAGACCTGTGCCCGAGCGGCCCATCTGTTCTTGCTGCTTACTCCTCACTGAAGTCAAGCCTAATGAAGGATGGCTCTCCGAAGGTTCATAAGTTTGATTTGCATAGCCATTCAAAGTTTGAATATCCATCAGAGTTTCTCTGGCCTGGAAATCAAGTTAGAGATGCCATGAGACTATGTCCTCATGGGAGATTTCTCTGAATCAATCTTTCTCTCTCTCTCTCTTTTCAGACCAGCTGGAAACAAACTACAAGAAAAATGCTCTCTTATTTCTCTTTTCTTTGTTTTATTGGAGCTTTCATTCTGTAGTGACCGTTGTTTAAAATTTTAACTTGATTATAAATGTGTTACAGGTCTCTAAATGCTGTCAGATATGGACCTTGACAATCATTTCAGGTCTGACTCTTTTTTTGGTCATTTGTGTATCGTGTAAGTCACAGGAAAAGAGATAATTGATGGAAACAGGCAAATCGCCTCGGAACTGAGCATGCACAGACTCTGACTTACATTTATCATAAACTCAAGACAACCAGCCCACGTTTACATTTACAGGAAAGACACATTATCATATTTCCAAAGTAAATCACGTCCCTAAGCTTCACCAATGCTTGAATTGCACTTACTGGCATGTTTCTTTGGGTTTTGTACTAAGGTGGTTCTTGCTCAGTCAGCTGTCCAAATCTCAATAATCTGCAACATTTCTTTACCAAAATGTATGTCTCCTTTGGGCCTTCCATTTATTATGTAGTTTTAAGAAATATGTTATTTATATGTATACAAATTTACATATACTGCATGATAAATATACTCAATATGCTGTTTATGCTACCCTAAGGGCTTCCCTTGGAGAAGGAAATGGCAACCCACTCCAGTATTCCTGCCTGGAGAATCCCAGGGATGGGGGAGCCTGGTGGGCTGCCGTCTATGAGGTCACACAGAGTCGGACATGACTGAAGCGACTTAGCAGCAGCAGCAGCAAGGGCTTCCTTGGTGGCTCAGCTGGTAAAGAATCCACCTGCAATACAGGAGACCTGGGTTCTGTTCCTGGATTGGGAAGATCCCCTGGAGAAGGGAAAGGCTACCCACTCCAGTATTCTGGCCTGGAGAATTCCACAGACTATATGGTCCATGGGGTCACAAAAGGTCGTACATGACTGAGCAACTTTCATTTTTGATGAAAAGTTGATATTATCAATAAAAATTAAAGTAAGTCGTTTTTAAACAGATATGCTTATATTCTAAAATATGACCAATAAGGTAGATTTGAAGTCAAAATATTTTATCATACTGCTTTACTTATTTAATTTTACTTAAATCTAGAATATGTAGAAATCTCACTTCTTTATTATTTACTATAGTACTAAAATGACATAATGTTTGGGAAATTATTTAGAAGTTATATTCAGTATGAAATTATACTGATATAAATGAAATTAAAGTTAGTTAAAATGTGATAGGAAAGTATTGGGCTTTACCTTTTTTTGAGATATAAATGCATACATTTAGGTTATCAACAAAGACCCTTATTCCCAAATAACCAGTACGCTTATGAAATGCACTCAGAAGGCCCAGTCGTGACTGCACTAAGTTTTCAAGACCTTGATTAAGTGTACCTTCTGCTCCAGCCCCCATCCCAAGAAGTCAGACCGAAATTACTGCAGGTGCTTTGATGACTGACCCATTAGTCCATAAGCATCAGGACTCATTTCCCCTGAGAATCCCAGCCAGCTATTATTTAGAACTGAGATGGGTCATTTGACTTATTTTTTGCTTTTGCTTTCTTATGTTTTAACTGATAACAAGAATCTGGTTGACGGTTGTTCAGAAAAACTCTCCACACTTGGTGTATTAAACTGAGTGATTCTTCCCCCCAGAGAAGAATCAAGACTACAGGAGCAAACAGAAATGCACCGTGGCTCCACAGAAGTGAAGCTTGAGCATTATCATGTTAAACGTTTAATACCGATACAGCTTCCAAAAGCAATCTCTAATATATATAGTTTGATTAAAAAACAGTGCTAAAATGTCAGTTCTGATATTCTGATTATAGTTAAAATAGATCTAGGAGATGAAAGAAAATCCATCAGAAAAACACCCTTTCAATATAGAGAAATAATTCAATTTCCCTAAACGAATAAACAAAGAAACAAACAAATGAAGTCTTACATTAAAAAGTCCATTCTTGTCTTGACTTTAGTTACTCACACCAGATATCACCCCGGCAGAATGATTTTCAGATCAACTCGTCTTCACATATTAAAACAAGGACCTGCCCTCTGCGCTTGACTGGGGTCCAGTCTTGAGGGATGAGTGAGCAAGTCTTAGGATTGCCTTCCTCTTCGTGCCTGAGATGAAAGAAAGGAAGTAGATCCACCAGGCAAGCACCTGAGGATGTCCTTGTCTGGTTCCAGACAAAAAGCACATATTCTATTTATTTTCTTAAGAGTAATTTGCTCAAACAAATTATATAAATGTACCGAATTACATGTTTACATAGTAAATTAAATAATAATAATACTCAAATTCCAAGTTAAGATGCTAATTGCAGCTTCCAAAATACACTTTAAAATAATTATTTTCTCTATCTAATAATTATTATCAAATTACCTGCTGCATACTCTAACTTATATAACAGGAAAAGTAAAACTTAGATATGATTAAGCAAAGCAAAAAAAAAAAAAAAGCTTATATCCAAATAGCCCTTCAAGTTTATAACACAAGAGCACTTTCATTCTGATAGTTGTCCCTTAAACTGATGCAAATTCAAATGTTGTTTTTATGAGCTCCAGTTTTATTTTTGAATCATCTCCAAGAAAATTATTAACTCTCTTTAAAGTCCTAATGTAATAGTTTGCATTTATAGTCATTGCAACTTGGTAAACACTAACTGTGATGTTGGAGAAGACTCTTGAGAGTCCCTTGGACTGCAAGGAGATCCAACCAGTCCATCCTAAAGGAAATCAATCCTGAATATTCATTAGAAGGACTGCTGCTGAAACTGAAGTTCCAATACTTTGGCTACCTGATGCGAAGAGCCGGCTCATTAGAAAAGCCCATGATGCTGGGAAAGATTGAAGGTAGGAGGAGAAGGGGACGACAGAGGATGAGATGGTTGGATGGCATCACTGACTCGATGGACATGAGTTTGAGCAGGCTCTGGGAGTTGGTGACGGACGGGGAGGCCTGGCCTGCTGCAGTCCGTGGGTCACAAACAGCTGGACATGACTGAGCGACTGAACAATAGGACTAAAGAAGTAAACCACAAACACTGAATTGAAGTAAGAAAATATTTGTATAAAAGCTAGATACAAGGACCTAATGTTTGTATTTAGGGTCCGAAATAACATTGTATCTGAAACAGTCTATCTGTTAAGACCACCCGTGTTCCTTTGAATATTGTGGTCCTATGGCATTCCTTCTTCTTGCCCTAAAAGACACAGCTCAGAGTTCCAGTGTGGCTTCATTGAATGAAAACTTTCTTTAGAAATAAATTTATACGATGCATCTGTCTGCGTGTTATTTACTTATAATCATTTTTAGTTACAACTCAAATCGAAGAGAACAATTACCTTTTTAATTTATAGTTTTATCAACATATTTCATTCTGAGTGGTAAATAAAAGATACATTTTGTTGACTACAAAAATAATCTCCATGTCCTCGCTGCATGTTTTTTCAGCTTTATGGACACACGTGTCCAGCATTGGTTTTTCGGGTTTTTTTTTTCACATGTCCAGCATTTGAATGGCAGCACTCCACAAACAAAATAACTAAATACCAATTTGCCTTTTTGTCTTGCGTGAAGCCTTGGAGCTTATTTGGTGTGAGAGATAACTGGGCAACTCTACCCCACATGGGAGGGGAAGCCTAGACACACTGTCAACGTTCTGACAGTGCCCTGGTGAACTGGGAATGGGCCCTAGGAAAAGAGTGAAGACAGAGAAATAGCTCCCCGTGGAACAAGTCAAGAATTTCTCTAATAACAGAATGAGTGAGCAAATCAAGAGAACCGCGGCTCTGCTACTGTTTAAAAGACCCCGGATAACAGCGCAAACATCTCAGGGAAAGAACCATTTACTTCCTCTATTATCCTAGTGGGTGAGTTGTATTAATAGTTTGGTGCCATGAACAACAGTTCTTTGACACAGCGCGATTTTTCCTTATATTTCAATTTTCTCCATCTATTCAAGGTATTTACTATATTTTTTTTCCAGAGAATAAAGTGAAGGAAGAAAGGCATCGTCAAATACTTTCTGGTAATGATCCTTAGAAAATTCCGACTCAAAAAGGGGAATATCTTCTTTCTTGGGAGTAAATTTTTGAAATGTCACTGACAAGAGGGTCAAAGAAGGGGATGTCCACATTACATGTTTGAAAGAAGAAGGAAGAGGTCTTTGATCTTTGAGTTCTGGATACCAGATTCAGTTTATAATTTTATTAAAACCAAGAAGCCATGGAAACCCTAAAGCAGTGATGTTGTCTTGGTTAATGGGTGGTCCCTAAATCAGGGAATTAGCAGACATTTATTAGAGTCCAGTTCAAGCACTAACAAGCTAAACATTTTTAATGAGTTGTTTAATCTATTTAAGCATCATTACTAACAACAGAATAAAAGTGACCTCTTTCAGAGATGGAGGGAAAATAATATAGCAGAATAAATAGCAAATAGAAATGTCTTTTGAAACATTAAAACTTTAATTGAACTCTCCAGTTAGTAATCCTTTCGTTACATGAGTATATAGTTTGCAAATAAAAAAAATGTTTGCATAATTGGGGAAAAATCCATAAAATTTTTTACTTCTTTCATTTTCTTCTAAAGTTGAGACAAAGCTTTTTCCAAAGTGGGTTAATTTTGCTACCACTAGCTGCAAGATGCCTAAATTCACACTCTCAATACTTGGTATATTGTACAATAAATTCTTAATGCAGAATATTAAAATAAAATCCATACAGTTATTCAAACATATTACCTAAAGGCTGCAATGCATTTATTGGTATAATGCTCAACATAAGAAAAAGAAACAGAGTTGTAATCCACTTATCCCACTGGCCCCATCTAGTCCAGCCAATGATTATAGCAGATGTGAATTAAATGTAGGTATATTTGCAATTAGACTAAAAGACAACACTGAGCATATCTGAGCACGGACCTGCCAGCTTTGCAAATGTTAATGCCATAAGAGTCTGGATTATGCAGTCACCGTTGCTATGATAGCATTCATTTGCTGTCAGCACTCCTATGTTAAAACAAATTAGCCAGATGATTAATGAGTATCAAAAACAGCGTGTGGATTCTCTGTGCTGAAGTCTCACCCAGTGTGAAAGCCACTGGCCTCCAAGTCAGTGAGATAATTTCTGGATCAAATCATGCTGCTGTGGACTTCAGAAGCATGCAGAAAAATGTTTCCAACCACTGAATTGCGTCTGATTGCAGGATAGTGTATGCTCCTCACTTCATAACAGATGGAAGCCAGAGTCGAGGGTATTTGTTTTTGTTCCTGTTATTTGTTTTTAGGACAAAACAGAAGGAGATTATTTCATTTTTTTTTAAATGAACCAATTTGACTCAGAGTAAAAAGTCGGAGGATCAAAGAGCTATAATCTGATAGACTGGTTTTCTAACAAATACTACTCTGGGTTTCAGTAAGAACTGGAGATCTACAAATACCCCTCCTTCCACTTGCTTAAAAGCAGAAACTCTCTAATTTTCTTCTTTGCGACCAATAAATGTCCAGAGGTAAAATACAAAAATGCAAATGAAATTAAATTTCATATGACTGTTAGGTCACACTTATTAAGATGAAAAGCAAAATCCAAATACACATATATAATAATTTGATATATTGATAACAATATTTATAATTTTTATATTTATAAAATTTGTGTATATACATATGCATATATCACATATATATTGCACTAGTTATATGAAAATATTATTTTATATATATATGTATGTGCATATGTACACAATTTGGAAGGCATTATCCATTATCACAGGAAATAGCAAAAACTTTAAATGTATTCACACTCAATAATTTTGCTACTTTAAACTGATTCTCAAAAAGGTATTTAACAGAAGTAATAAAATGCCACATTAAGATGTCCCTACCAAAGCTCATTCTAAAAGCAAAGACGGGAAGCAAGGCGGTATTTAACCTTAAAGGAAAGGTTGACTAAATTTTATTGAATCAATATGATTTGATGTGCCATTTCTATGGTAAAATCTTAAAGTGATATATTATGAAATTATACAGACATTATAAAGTGATTGAAGTATAATATATATATGAAGAAAGGAATGCAGAAAAATTACTTTAATGTCAACCATGTAAAACATAAACATAAATTTAAGTAGTATGTAAATTTATATAAATTGTAAAAATAAAAGTAGCTGAATAATTTTATCTCCTTTTTTGATTTATTTTCAGTAAATTATCTATTGTTATTATAATATGTTCTTGGTGTAGTGTGATGGCGTGTCTAATTTGTTGTCAAAGGGTTTATTACCAACTGACTGAGTACTGTTTACTGAGTAAGTGTGAAGTACTGATGAATGTGAATAGTTAGAGAAGTTATATTTTTAAAATATTATAATAATTTTTGGACAATTTCCTCTTAATTATGCTTCTTGTTCCAAATGGTCTAAATGTTTAGCTATTTTTATATTAACTTTGGCAACTTATCATTATCACTGAATAGAAACTTTATTAATTTACAAAATAACTTGTAAAGATTTCATCTTTTGTATACTGAGTTTTTCCATTGAGGAAAATAGTACTATCTTGTAATTCAGTATCTTTTTTCTGGTCTTTCATTGATGCTTTATTGAATTTTTAGTGTAGTGTTAATAAGTTTGTTAAGGTCACTCTTAGGAGAGTATGAGCTTTTCTCATGGAAACATATGTTTTTATATTTTCTGATTTTTGCAGATATATTAGAAACCTACTGAGTTTTGATTATTACATTACACCCTGTTTATTTTGAGCTCCATTACTGGATCAGTTCTTTTTTCCCTCCAGAAGGTAGTCACAAAAACATCAAATAATTATAAAGTATCCACACATTTGTGTTTTAGGGGTTATTGTATTGGTTAAAATTTCCACATTTTAAAAATGTCATTTATCCTGATTTGTGTTTGGTTATTCTGTTTTAACTTTGAAAAAGTTTGAAATAATTTAGAAAAAAATGTAAAAATAATTTCTCTCCAACGTCCCATACGCCCTTCGCTTAGCTTCCCCAGCTGTTATTTTACATACCCACAATATGATCAAAACCAGGAAAAGAAGTATGGTTCTACCAAGCCATCTACCAGCTTTCTTCAAATGCCTTCCCACCATTGTCCTCTTTTAGGGCCAAGTTGCAGTTTAAGGTCACATGTTGCATTTAACTGTTTCATTTCCCTAGTCCTTTCATTGGGGACAGTTTCTCAGTCTTTCTTTGCTTTTCATGACCTTGATGCTTTCGAAGCATAGTGGCTTCATCTGTGGTAGAATGTTTTTCTTTAGGTTCAGGTGATAATGTCGCATGATTACAATGAAATTATTGGAGAAGGCAATTGGAGAAGACAACCCACTCCAGTACTCTTGCCTGGAAAATCCCATGGACGGAGGGGCCTGGTGGGCTGCAGTCCATGGGGTCGCACAGAGTCGGACACGACCGAGTGACTTCACTTTCACTTTTCACTTTCATGCATTGGAAAAGGAAATGGCACCCCCCTCCAGTGTTCTTGCCTGGAGAATCCCAGGGATGGCAGAGCCTGGTGGGCTGCCGTCTCTGGGGTCACACAGAGTCGGACACGACTGAAGCAACTTAGCAGCAGCATGCATTTTTTGGCCAGAGTATCTCAGAAGTGATGTATCCTTCTTACTGTAGCATATGAGGACATACACAGTGTCTACATGTGCTATTACAGGGGATGCTCACTTTGATCATGTGGTTAAGACTGCGTGTCAGCCTTCTCCACTGTAATTACTATATTTCCTATTAAATCTAATAAGTATACTGTGGACAAATAATTTGAGACTGTCCAGATATCCTATTTTTCATTATACTTTTTGCCTACTAATTTTAGTATCCCTTGGTGACTTTTGCTTGTGACAATTGTTAGTCCATGTTGGCAGGAACAATTCCTGGTAGTTTTATACGTCTGCCATTCCTTCTATGCTTATTAATTGAAATTCTGTGTGATTCAAGAGCTTTTCCTTTTCCTTCATTTGTTTATGCTTTTAATCATTTACATTAACTGGGATATATCAACGTTGATTTCACAAGTTATAGCTCATCATTATTGCTCTTTATTTTATTGTTCAAATTGTTCCAGATGTGATCATTGGAAGCTTCTTCCTTTGACATACTCCCAACAATTTTTTAACACTTCTTTTCTTATGGGCAAAACAATCTTGTTTTCTCAGATTCATATTTTCCTTGCCCCCACGCCTTCCCCAAGGAATCTTGGTTTTCTAAGATTTTCAAATCTTATTTGAAAATGATATTTAAAAAACCAAGATCTGTGACCTTGGTGCGATTATTGCTAGTAGTTAAGTCGCTAAGTCGTGTCCGACTCTTGTGACCCCATGGACAGTAGCCCACCAGGCTCGTCTTTCCATGGGATTCTCCAGGCAAGCATACTGGAGTGGGTTGCCTTTTCCTTCTCCAGGGGATCTTCCTGACCCAGGAATCGAACCCGGGTCTCCTGCATTGCCGGCAGATTCTTTACCAACTGAGCTATGAGAGAAGCTTGTTTCAAGACACTCAAGGATCGAGCTAAGAAATATTTGTATGGGGTGCATAATTGACCGTCTGTCTGTGCTCATTAAACTAAGAGGGCGTCCACCTCTGATTTCAGTCTCACCCACAGGACTCACTCTAGCCTTCCCACTTTCCTTACTTGTAACTTCTATCTCCAGCAATGTGTATCCTGGCTCTCATTTCACATAGTATATTTTTACTTATTTGCTTCATCCCAGGATACACACAGGATGGCTTCAGTGTTGTAACCTATTTCCTAACTAAAGTGCCATATTTGTGTAGACTTCTTTAGGCTATAGCCATATAGTATAAGTATTTTACCTCCTAGGATAGACAAATACTGGTTACCTTTTTACTTAATATTTATCTTTCCCAGCCCATTCAGTTTGATTATGTTATTTATTAGTAATATGGTTGGGTATTATTAGTGTTTGTACTCCATTTGGGGTTCTTTCTTAAAAAGCTGGCTGATTTTGTTGATTTTTTGTCTATTATACAGACACAAAAAGCAAATTCAAAAACATCATTGTTTTCATTATATCTAATGAAAGCTGTCTTCTCAGTCCTCAGGTTCCCTACCCTGTTTGGAATCATCTTTTTTCAAATAATCAATACCGTTAGTTTCTGGCTTATTTGTTCTGGATTTCATCTTGTTAAATGAGAAAATGCATATGTATTTTCTTGTGTCCCATCTTTCTTTTATGAAGGACACTATAGAAAAATTTATTCATATTTTCAAGTAATAGTAAATCCCAGAAAGCACTCCATCTCAGTTAATAGTAAGAGCTCTCCCTTATCACTTTTTACAGTTGCATAGTATTCCACTGGAGAAGGCAATGGCACCCACTCCAGTACTCTTGCTTGGAAAATCCCATGGACGGAGGAGCCTGGTGGGCTGCAGTCCATGGGGTTGCAAAGAGTCGGATATGACTGGGCGACTTCACTTTCACTTTTCACTTTCATGCATTGGAGAAGGAAATGGCAACCCACTCCAGTGTTCTTGCCTGGAGAATCCCAGGGACGGGGGAGCCTGGTGGGCTGCCGTCTATGGGGTTGCACAGAGTCGGACATGACTGAAGCGACTCAGCAGCAGCAAGTATTCCAGCATGTGAGTGTGCCAGCATTGATGTGATTGCTTGCTGCGAGCCATTTCCTTGTTTTCAGTGCTTTGCAGTTATGAATAATGAATAATTTTATGCTCATGTATTTTTGTACAGATTTCTACAAGTGGGTTTGCTGGATCAAAAAAGGAAGTATATGGATAGTTTTGACAGGTATTGCTGAGTTTCCCTTGGGAAAATTTGTGGGAGATTATGTATGTGCAATCAAAGTATGAGAGAGTCTATTTTCCCTCATCCTCACTAAGTAGGATTTTTTACTTTTTAAAAATCTAAGAGAAAAATTATATCTTCGTGATTTTTTTATATGTATTGTATAAATCATTAAAGAGATTAAACATGTTTTGTATGTTATAGACCATTTTCAAATCTGTATATGTATACACTATAACTTTTAATAATAACGGTTGTACTTATCCCCAAATTTACTCTGCTGATTCTAGGGTAAGTGCTTCCATTGATTTTGATTTCTTAGTTTTGAGAAAGATGCTCTTTATCATAGTAAAGAAATATATATTTCTCATTCTGCATTTTTTAAAATAACAACTTAATATAAAATTTATCAAATGAGACATTTGATCATCTTATAAACATATTCATGGACATAATAAAATGTATTATGCTTATAATTTCCTTTTAAATAACTTCTTCATCTTAATTGCATTATATTATTTATCAATTAAAATTATATCCATTTAGTGACTTTAGATTTACTTTGTTTTGTTCTGTTTTGATTAGACTTTTCTTGGGAGGATTTGGGCCCACATTTAGTATGAGCAAAATGGCCATAGCAAAGCACTGAATGAACAATTATGTTTTGTTTTAATTCCTTCTTCCAAGTTATAGGAAACAAAAATGACTATATGAATACATTTGTATTTGTATGAGTGTGATGAATATGTACTTATGCACACATATTCACCCTTACTCCTTAACAAAGTGTATCCTATTGAATCTGAATCCACACTTTAATCTGTGTCAGCATTATGTAGCATTATTGTTAAACACAGCATATAGCTTGTTCCAGCAAACTAAGAGCAGGCAATGAATACTTTCATTTTTCACTTGGGCTTTGTCGATCTGTTACAAGAACGTGGGGATTTGATGGGTTAGAGGAAGACGTAGCTATATACATCTTTCATTTCTGGGTTGACTTTCTTTTCACTTCGCATTTATTCTTGTGAAAGCCGTGCCTGCTCCTCGTAGGAAATGAGACCATCCAAACGCCACTGTAACATCCCCTTCCTAGCTATGGCCCTGCTGACAACATCTTAGTGCCCACTACGTGGCTATGATATTTGGGCTGAAATCTCAGTGGTGTCATAAAAGCAAATAAAAGGACATGTGTATTTTCTCTGCTAATGAAATAACCTAAATACTTCGACCCTTTTCATCACAACATGTCACCACTAATAGACCGAAAATATGCATGTGTTCGGCTGTTCCTTCACATTTTCTCCTTTATTGTGTTTTACTTTTTAAACATCTACCTTTTATTACTTCCTAGATCACATACCTGAACGGAATCAGAGCAAAATCCAACCACAAGTCACTGGCGTCTGTAATCAAAATATACCTCTAGAGGTGTCATGTTTGTTTTTCTATCTGTACACATGTGGTCTATAGACTTGTGGTGTTTAAAAACATGTATGCGTGAAATACCCACCTCCGCATCTTTTGCGAAAACACCCCTTTATTCTACAGAACATGCTGAGTTGCACACATGGGTAAGTGTGGTAGCACAAATGACTTTGCCTTATCCACGTGCACATCTTGCAAAATAAAGTGAAACATACTTGAAACCTTCGAAAAGTCATCAACAAGAGGGAGCATCTTAGATAGGAGTCAGGTCTGGTTATTAACTGAGTCACAGAAAGTGAGTAAATCCCTCACTCCTAGTTCTCACTGTCAGGTCCTTCAGTTCAGTTCAGTTCAGTCGCTCAGTCGTGTCCAACTCTTTGCGACCCCATGAATCGCAGCACACCAGGCCTCCCTGTCCATCACCAACTCCCGGAGTTCACTCAGACTCACATCCATTGAGTTGGTGATTCCATCCAGCCATCTCATCCTCTGTCATCCCCTTCTCCTCCTGGCCCCAATCTTTCCCAGCATCAGGGTCTTTTCCAGTGAGTCAACTCTTCACATGAGGTGGCCAAAGTATTGGAGTTTCAGCTTTAGCATCAGTCCTTCCAATGAACATCCGGGACTGATCTCCTTTAGAATGGACTGGTTGGATCTCCTTGCAGGCCAAGGGACTCTCAAGAGTCTTTTCCAACACCACAGTTCAAAAGCATCAATTCTTCGGTGCTCAGCTTTCTTCACAGTCCAACTCACATCCATACATGACCACTGGAAAAACCATAGCCTTGACTAGACAGACCTTTGTTGGCAAAGTAATGTAGTATTTAGGAACAATAAACGTGCATTCTAACGAAGACAGCTGGTATTTCCCCCAGTCACAGCACACTATGACGGTTTGAGTAAGGTCCATAATGCCTCTATCTGAGGGAGAAAATAAGATGTAGGTCACTTGTTTAAAAAGTTAACATAATCGATATCCACATGTCTCTTCGGCTTAGGGGGAAAAATGTTCCCATGTAAGTCTGCTTTTAAAATGGGAAGAATGAAAAGAAAAATGTTCTCCCTAAGATGATAAAATCAATGCTATGTTTAGTAGGTTGTACTGTGTGTGAAATGCCCTATTCTCCCCTTCCCTGTTTATTTATTGATTTTGGCTGCATTAGGTCTTCGTTGCTGTGCGGGCTTTTCTCTAGCTGTGCAAGCGAGGGCTGCTCTCCAGCTGTGATGTGTGGGCTTTTCAGTGCCGTGGCTTCTCTTGTGGAGCACGGGCTCTAGAATACAGAGGTTCAGGAGTTGTGGTGCAGGGGCTTAATTGTTCCAGGCATGTGGGATCTTCCCAGACCAGGGATTGAACCCATGTCCTTGGCAGGCAGATTCTTTACCACTGCACCTCCAGGGAAGTCCCTAATTTTCTATTTTTATTCATCTAATACTGGTTAAAGCTAAACACTCACTTTTTGAAATACAAGCCCCTGGTTCCTTCTAAGTGATTATATGAGGGAAATAATCTCTTAGCCAAATGTCCATTATAGTAAAGCTTTCAATTTTGAGTCTACTGAAATCTTCATTGACATGTTTGGTAGATGTTAAGCCAGTTTTTTTTTTAATTTCTAATTTATTTGAAAGACTTCCCATCCAGGATTATGTATAGGAGCATCCTTTAACACACACACACACACACACACACACACACACTACTCTACCTCTCTGAGATGCTCCGGCAGCTCACATTCTTCATCCAGGAAGGCATCTGGTATTCACCTGAGACTCTGTATTCACTTTCTCAGCCCTGTCTCCAGCTCACTCATGATTCACACAAACAGACACAGACACACACACACTACTCTACCTGGGACTTTCTGTATTCTATTTCCTAGCCCTGTCTCCAGTTTATTCATGATTCACACACACATACACACACACACACACACACACACACACACACACATACACACAGACACTACTCTACTTGAGACTTCCTGTATTCTCTTTCCCAGCCCTCTCTCTCCAGCTTATTCATGATTTTCACACACACACACACACACACACACATTCACACACTCACACACTTACACACTACTCTACCTGAGACTTCCTGTATTCTCTTTCCCAGCCCTCTCTCCAGCTCACTCTTGATACACACACACACCCCGATCATGGGAGAATCATGTGTATGTATATGTTCAAGATTTCATGTGATTTTCCTAGCATTCTCATTTCACCAAACAGGAGACCTTTATTCTGACAAATAGTTACTATTATTCCCCAGTTTTAAGTCTGCCCAACTTCTTTACCATTCAAATTTGTGTCTTTGAAACTATTATTTGCTTTTATTTTCGTTTAGACAAGCAAAAATGATGCATGTTACCAAGAGCAGCATACCAAGGATGCGTAAAGAAAAGGTTCATGGCATTTCCCTCTTCCCTCCCTTTTCTCATGCCGTCTCTTCTAGGAGCCAATTGCCTCCCATAACTTTGTTTACACATATTTCCTTAGGAACTGGAGATTTAGAGTGACTTTTTGATTTTTTTAAAAATTACTTGTTTAACCCAGAAAATCTAAAGTAACCAAAGTAAAGGAGGATTAGAGAGGTTTTTATGCAAACTAAACTTAAAAATGCAAAACAAACCTTGAAGAGAGATTGAAAATATTGCTGAATTTCTATCGAGTAAGTATCCTATTGAAGCATTTGATAATATAAGTAGAAATCTGAAGGAATTTGGAATTAAGACACGAGCTAACCGAGCAGTTAGACGGAAGTCTGAGAATAGGATTTTTCCTTGTTACTCGAGTTTGTTACTTTGCCGGCAACTCTTTATAGCCATGTTACATGTTTACAATTTCTCTCTTGCCAAAATAGAGAATAAGACAAGATAAATATGCAGACTTTTCCAACACTAAGATTCTATGATACTGTAACTGATTTTCAGTCCATATATAATACTGTAAATACTGCTTAGCCATGTGACATAGTAAATGCTGATATAAATTGGTTTAATCTCTGGCTTTAGAAACACAATTAGCCCATCACAGCATATTAAACAACTAGATTTTTATAATGTTTGTGAATGTATCAGTATAACCTGGTTATGTTTGAAAGAAGGTGTTAGTCAAATCTCTTATACCATCAGTTGGGGGGAATTCCTACCCCAAAAGAAATGCTAAATCAAAAGGCAAAGCAGCTTTTTATTTGTACTATTGTATGTATTTTTATTTGCACTCTTCCCACATGGCACCTGGGAAACTCACTTTTATTCCATTCCGTTTCCTTGTACCTGACTCGTCTCTCCTAAGTTCAGAAACACCTGTAGTTTTATGTTGGCTCTGGAGAGTCTTGAGCAGAAACTTTTCCATTTATCACTTCCCTGTTGGTGACCCTATGTAGATGACACCCATCAGATGTGTTTTAAATGGAACATTTTCTTGTAGCATCTACTGTGCTTTTAAATGTCATTAGACTAGTATCACAGAGAAGGCAATGGCACCCCACTCCAGTACTCTTGCCTGGAAAATCCCATGGATGGAGAAGCCTGGTAGGCTGCAGTCCATGGGGTCGCTAAGAGTCGGACATGACTGACCAACTTCACTTTCACTTTTCACTTTCATGCATTGGAGAAGGAAATGGCAACCCACTCCAGTGTTCTTGCCTGGAGAATCCCAGGAATAGGGGAGCCTGGTGGGCTGCCGTCTATGGGGTCGCACAGAGTCGGACATGACTGAAGCGACTTAGCAGCAGCAGCAGCAGACTAGTATCATCATCTTCATCTTGAAATGAAGGTTCTCTGTCTCAGAAGGATTGTCGCCTTTGATGCAGGTCCTGCAGCCGTAAAGTTGGGTCCTCGACACCTCACTCCACAACCTTCAAGAATGCTGGGTCTGACAGCCCTCTCTGATAATTATGCATAGACTAAACGTTACACTCTTTCGCTGAAATTACCAGAACTTCAAGGTAGGACTCACTCAACACACATTCGGAACAGAAGCAAGTTTGATTGAATATCAGTCTTTCAGTCTGTCCAAAAGCGCTCAGCTGTAGCTAAAAGCGGTGTAACAATCAAAAGCCACTCGTGCTTCTTTCCAGTAATAGGTGCTTTTTTAATCAAATGTGTTTTTATTGAATTCTCTTTTGCGTGCATCGAATGGCCTTAGGGCAGGTTTTTCAATGCATTTGGCTCTTTGGTGTTAGAACAGCATGTTTTAAGGGACGACGATTGGGGAACTTTTATTAAAACAAAGTGGTACAAGACTGGAGAGTGAAGAGAAGCAGGTTGCAGTGTGGAGGCAGAAAGAGATCCCCAGGCTCCGTCATTTATTTTCATTTGTTTTAATCTTTGTCTCTCATCACAAAGCTTAGAATAATAGTGCTCCGAGGGCCGATGCTAAAGAAACAGAAGGAAATTGAGGTTCATTGTGTCCGGGGCACACACCACCAGCCTCACCAGGAAAGGAAGGGGAATCTGAGAAATCTCAGGACAATTACAATTTGATTTCCATATCCTTCACTGACAATGTGCTACTTACCTGCTGTGGGAATTCAGCTCCTTGCCATATCACAGTTCCTCCAGAAAGGGACTGGGGCGGATGTGAGCAACTGAATCCTAAGTTTACCTGGGTAACTGACTACTTGGCTCTTCATGGTTGGTGTTGTGACATTTTGAAGAATGAAAATCCGGCGTTATCGAGCAAGGTGAATAGAAGAGGTTGGATGCTCTAGGTAGTAAAAAGAAGCTGAATTTTTTCTTCTTGGCATTTATTGGGTTAATTGGTTCCCCCTGCCTCCTTTAACATACACTCAGTAGTTATAGAATATAAAAAGCTCTTTTTCATATCCCTTCAGCATGTACTGGGACTCCACATATAGAATACCCCCTCCCCCACAAAAAAAAATTCAGACGGTGCCAAAATCTACATTTTCATTTGGCGAACTAGTTAAATCTATTCATAATCTGGTGCCTGAATCAGATTTCAGAGCCGACTAGACTGCCTTGGCTCCTGGTTTTTGTTGCTCGACCTGTCGCCGACTGAATTTAGCTATGATGTTACATCTCTCGCTGTAGAAAATTTCTAATAAGGGTGGCCTGTTTTTCTTTGCCATTGAAGGCTTCATACACAAGATTCAGCATTTCCGACCAGGGGCCCTTCTGGAGCCACCATGGAACATTTTTTGGAAAGAAACTCCTTGTTTCTTTAACTCTCCACGCCCTCCTTCCCCCTTGAAATGTTGGCTTTAATGGCTCTAGCACCACATAAAACTCACGTACCCACCAGTGAGCAAACTGTGCAGAGAACGTTGTCAGGAATCAGGAGGCACGAAGATCTTAGGGATTAGTTGTAAAAACACGTGGGATTTCTCTATTTGCGGCGCAGGGAGACTGTTGGAAGAAAGGGCAGAGGGAGGCTGGGTGCCCAGTTACCTAGGGTGAGGGCTCCTTCCTTCTGGAGGGATATTCAGAGAGAGAAGAAAAGAAAATTCAGTAGAGAAAAAAGAGAAGATCAGAAAGCAGTTGCTAGAACACCGTGGAGCGGGAGACTCATCTGACATGAGAAAATAAGGATTGGGCTTGCCTGGGGGGTTCAGACGGTAAACAAGCTGCCTGCAGTCTTAGAGACTAGGTTGGATCCCTGGATTGGGAAGATCCCCTGGAGAAGGAAATGGCAACCTGTTCCAGTATTCTTGCCTGGAAAATCCCATAGATAGAGGAGCTTGGTGGGCTACAGTTCCTGGGGCTGCAAAAAGTTGGGCATGACTGAGTGACTAACACATTCACATTAACAAACATTCAATAGTGATTGGATTGTTAAACATTAGGAGGTGAACGTGGAATTCAGTTTAGTATGGATGGCCCAGGTATCATTACTGTTGTCCTAAATGGTTTATAATTCAGATGATAAATCACAGGTTTACCCTATACATTATTTTATTCAGGAAGCCCATGATAAGTAACTGCTTTAATGAATGCGTTTTTAATTAAATTATAGGAAATATAAGCCCAATCTTTTCTTTTCTCAAACATCAGGAAGTTCTGTTATTCCATGAAGAGATTAAAGGTATCAGTTCAGTTCAGTTGCTCAGTCATGCCCAACTCTTTGTGACTCCATGGACTGTAGCATGCCAGGATTCCCTGTCCATCACCAACTCCTGGAGCTTGTTCAAACTCACATCCATTGAATTGCTGATGCCATCCAACCATCTCATCCTCTGTCGTCCCCTTCTCCTCCTGCCTTCAATCTTTCCAGCATCAGGGTCTTTTCCAATGAGTCAGTTCTTCATATCAGGTGGCCAAAGTATTGGAGCTTCAGCATCAGTCCTTCCAATGAATGTTCAGGACTGATTTCCTTTAGGATGGACTGGTTGGATCTCCTTGCAGTCCAAGGGACTCTCAAGAGTCTTCTCCAACCCACAGTTCAAAAGTATCGATTCTTCAGCTCTCAGCTTTCTTTATAGTCCAACTCTCACATCCATACATGACTACTGGAGCGCCATAGCTTTGACTAGAAGGACCTTAAAAGTATGCCACACCCTTATTTACTTAACTACAACTGTAGGGTTTTATTTACATCCATATTAGAACAGTTATTGGAAATCAACAGGATGATCAGGAGCTGGCAAGATGGTAAATGTTTTGGTGTCTGTGGGTCAGTCTCTGTTACAGTTTTATGAACTCTGCCAACATAGTACACGAAAGCAGCCATAGACCGTACATAAACGGAGATGGAGGTGGGCTTCCCAGGTGGTGCTGGTGGTAAAGAATTCATTTGCAAAGCAGGAGAGGCAAGGGAAGCAGGACTGACTCTTGGGTCTGGAAGATTCTCCGGAGAAGGAAATGACACCCGGATATTCTTGCCTGGGAAATCCCATGGACAGAGGAGGCTGGTGGGCAATAGTCTGTGGAGTTGCAAAGAGTCTGGCATGACTAAGCAACTAAACAGACACATGGTCATGCTGCAATAGAGCCTTCTTTACAGTAAAGATGACAGGCTGCATCTACCGGTGAAACAGAGACTGCACGTCTAATGTGGAACATTTACAGCCATGAGGCTGGGCTAGGATTACTCTGACAAATAAAAAGGCAGGCTACAATACAACGATCATATTGTACTAAATGACACACATCGGTCTAATATGTTAAGAGATGTCTGGGTTGTAAAATCACTAGTCATTTAGGTGGTGTCCATGCACACCCCTATGATTTTCCCAGCTCTTCTGGGGGTTTCGCACGGAATGTTATTTCACTCTTCTACTAAGGAAAAAGGGGGAGGGGGGAAGCCCGGTATCCCAGGTCATGAGATCACTGCCAAGTGTGTATGGATGTATTTCTATGGCACGCTGTTCTGCCTCAGTGCACCGAGTAAAACTGCCCGGGCTGGGATGTGGGTCCAGCGTTAAGCAGCTGGGTACTGGGACCACATTATTTAAGTGTTTCTTATCTTAGTTTCTTCTTCTGGCTACAGAGACCGTCAGGAGGAATTACCTCATGAGGTTCCTGAAGCTTGGGCTCCTCTAGAGAAAGTTCTTAGAACAAGATCTTGCACATATTCAATACTACAGTTCTTTTTTGGGTTCTTTTTAGCCATACTCAATGATTCTCTCACTGAAGATGTTAAAGGTTCCCTGAGAAAATAAGGTAAAGATTTTTATTTTATTTATAGTTTATGAGTATGCTAGGTCAAGAAGAACAAGAAAATAGCAGGATCTGTTTTAGAAATCTTCAGTTCAGTTCAGTCGCTCAGTCATGTCCGACTCTTTGGGACCCCATGAATCGCAGCATGCCAGGCCTCCCTGTCCATCACCAGCTCCCAGAGTTTATCCAAACTCATGTCCATTGAGTCGATGATGCCATCCAACCATCTCATCCTCTGTCATCCCCTTCTCCTCCTGGCCCCAATCTTTCCCAGCATCAGGGTCTTTTCCAATGAGTCAGCACTTCACATCAGGTGGCCAAAGTACTGGAGTTTCAGCTTCAACATCAGTCCTTCTAATGAACACCCAGGATTGATCTCCTTTAGGATGGACTGGTTGGATCTTCCTGCAGTCCAAGGGACTCTCAAGAGTCTTCTCCAATACCACAGTTCAAAAGCATCATTTCTTTGGCCTTCAGTCTTCTTTATGGTCCAACTCTCACATCTGTACATGACTACTGGAAAAACCATAGCTTTGACTAGACCGACCTTTGTCGGCAAAGTAATGTCTCTGCTTTTTAATATGCCGCCTGGGTTAGAGACCACTTTTCCCACCTGAAGATGTCAGCTACACTACCCCATGAGCGGAGTCTCCTCGGCTTTTTGTCCTTCTGGAGTTGATACAGCACAGCTCCAATCTAGAAGACAGAAAAGGTGCAGACTCCAACCCCACTTTTTACTAATTTGAGCACATTTAACCCAGAGGGAAAGCCAGGCGGCTGGGTTGACTGGGGTCATTTCTCCTGCCAAGTTTGGGTGGGTTTGCACTAGTTGAGCATTTAGTGCCAGCCCTGATCATTATGGGCTGGCACAGAAAATTAAGCTACCACACCTTTAATGAACTTAATTCCCTTATTTTGACAGAGTTCCCACTTCCAGTGATTCACAGTTTACATTTAGACATTTCTCCTATAGGCGTTTGCCAAAGGACTTAACTGGCCCGCTGAGCCCTGGATTCGTTAGCAACTAGAATGAAAACCATCCAAATCACCTTTACAGGTTCTGTAAGCCAGATTTGGACTCGAGATATCCTGTGTCAAGACACTCAGGGTCACCTCCGAACACATGCCCAACGTCCTCTCCACTTTTCCTTAACACTGAATTTTGAAGAGTAGGGACCCAGGCCTTTGGTGGGGGCTGTGAGGAGACCTGGATGCCCACAGGCACATGAAACACATTTTATTTGCTTTTTACCATCATCAGAGGGCTTCCCTGGTGGCTCAGTGGTAAAGAATCTGCCTGCCAGACAGGAGACACGGGTTGCATCCCTGGCTCGGGAAGATCCCCTGGAGAAGGAAATGGCAGCCCACTCCAGTGTTCTTGCCTGGAGAATCCCATGGACGGAGGGGCCTGGTGGGCTACAGACCATGGGGTCACAAAGAGTCAGACACGACTGAGAGACGAAACAACAACAATGCCATTATAAGCGTGTGCTGAAAAAAAGAAAGAAGCAGAGAGGGGTTACTGGAGAAAAGAGCCACACAAGAATAAAGCGGACATAATTTGCTTCATCTTTCTAATGACAAAGGAGTTAGGTTTTGGTGTTTAGGGGCTGGTGGGGGTCGATGAAATAGTCTCAACTTCTCATTTACTTAGTGAGGGAAAGATGGTGATGGGAACATAATGTCTATGTACCAGCAGAGAGCGAAGCATTTTCAGAACTTGCTTTAATCCTTAAAATTTGTTCAGAGTCCAGCAGCTATTAAGGATTAGAACTGGGACTGAGATTTATCTGGTTCCAAAACTCATGCTTTTAAACACTGCTCTGGGATCAGCAGACTTTACTGTAAGGAGCCAAATAGTATTTTAGGGCTGGCCAGTTAGAACATCTCTGTCGAAAAGACTTACATCTGCTGTTATAAGGTGTGGAAGCAGCTAGAGACGATATGCAAATGAGCAAGAGTGGCGTTTGGACAAAACTTTGTTTGCAAAACCAAGTCAGAGGCCAGACGTGGGCTGGGCACCACGGTTTGCTGACCCTTGTCATGCTCTGTACTCTAAACTTGATTTTTTTTTTTAATGTTTCCTTTCATGCTTTCAACAACTTCTGGAGGACTGAGTACTAAGAGCATTTTATAGCGTCTCTGTTTACCCTCCTTCCATCCATTTATCTAACGTAAAGTATTGATGACTGGCACAGAGATGTTTGCTTCCCTGGTGGCTCTGCAGTAAAGAATTCACCTGCAAAGCAGGAGATACAGGAGGTGTGGTTTGATCCCTGGGCTGGGAAGATCCCCTGGAGTGGGGAATGGCAAACCCCTCCAGTGTTCTTGCCTGGAGAATCCCATGGACTGAGGAGCCTGGCAGGCTGCAGTCCACAGGGTCTCAAAGTGTTGGACATGACTGAAGCGATGGAGCACACACGCATACATAGAGATGTTAATCAGTCCGTAATCTTTCCCTTCCTCCTTCATTCTGTGTTCTTTCTTATTTCAGCCATCCTTTCGTTCTTGAGACTATCTCAGAAATTCTATTATTTTGCCAAGTACTCCTCAAATTCCAGATTATGAAAAATTTTTCCCCTTCTTTCTGGATGAATTCACTTTAGCTCTAGACATTAGGTGTGACCTTCTTTTGACCTAAAGCACTCTGTCACCCACCCTTAGAATTCTGCTCAGGTCGTGTGTAATCAGCAGTTTGGGAATCTGTAATGGATTTTCCAGGAGGCACCTCTGATGAAAATGTCAACTTTCTAAACAAAGACAGTTGTCAGAATATCCTTTCAGAAATCCAGATTATTCACAGTTCTCATCATGCTGAGGTTTCAGTTCTTCAATAGTAAGGGGGCATTGCCACCTGGTGGAAAAAATATTGAGGGGGTTAGATGGTCACCTGGGGAGGACACAGATACGCACGTTTACACATCAGCTGCTAAACGTTGCCGTAGTAACGTCACCACGATGCCTAGTGCTCTGAGAACTGACCCGTTTCCTTGCTCAGAACCTAAAACGAGTAAATGCAAGTAAAAACTATTAACCTTATGTTTGAATAGATTCGGGTGATCTATTTTTAGAATAAAATGGCTTGAAATGCCATATTCTTCCTAATTGTTTAAGCTCCATCGGACTCATTTCTTCCCCGTTTGTAGACTCGTCCTCTCTTTCTATAATTTTCCATTCCTATGCATGGATTTGTTTCTTTGTCTGTTTCTATTTTCCAGTAATACTTAGGTCTTCTATGGCCTCTTCACTTTACCCGAATACATCTTCGAGCACCTTTCAATGTTGATTCTTCATCAGCCTGTGTCTGCTGCCCCTGAACTTTATCTCCCTGTTGACCATCATGCCCTCTGAAATCTGCTCCATCTCCCATCACACTCCTAGCTCTGCAATCAAGTATGTTACGTTTGGCTCACTCAAATTGTTCTCCCCGCCCTTATGCTTGGGGGCGTCCCTGTGACTTCAGCTTCGCCCTCGAAGTTCTTCGTTCTTGGTTTCCAGCCTTGCGGCTTCGGCTTGCCCTCTCTGCTCTCGTTCTGCCATCATCCTTGTTTCGGTCTTTGCCTAAGATCGCTGCCCTTTCAGTCTTTCTTTCAGTCCTTTTCCCCTTCTTTTCTTCTTCTCTCCTTTCTTTCCTTCTTCCCTTCTTCTCCTTGCTTCTTCTCTGTGAGTGTGAAAGCTAACAATGTTATAATCAGTCTCCTTTTCACAGCTTCACTTTCTAGATCTGTCCCTCCACTTGTGCGGCTTCAGCTTGTCTTCAAAGCATCTGCCTCCCCAGGCCTGGACCCGACACGTGCCCTTTTCTCACTTTCCTGCTTTTTCAGATTATCCTAAGTCCAACATCTCCTTATATCAGCTGAAACCCACTCTGGACAAAATTGAAAGGACCGTATTTCTTAACATAATCATCACGTTTCTCATTTCCCCCCTTTAAAGGAAAGCACACTTTCTCTAATATTCAGTATTAGACATAATGCTGCTGCTGCTGCTAAGTCGCTTCAGTCGTGTCCGACCCTGTGCGACCCCACAGACGGCAACCCACCAGGCTCTCCTGTCCCTGGGATTCTCCAAACAAGAACACTGGAGTGGGTTGCCATTTCCTTCTCCAATGCAGGAAAGTGAAAAGTGAAAGTGAAGTTGCTCAGTCGTGTCCGACTCTTAGCGACCCCATGGACTGCAGCCCACCAAGCTCCTCCATCTATGGGATTTTCCAGGCAAGAGTACTGGAGTGGGGTGCCATTGCCTTCTCCGATTAGACATAATAGAACAATTCAAAACTGGTTACTCTGTTTTATTGTTCTCATCCAGTGCATCATCACAGGCTCTCTTTGTCTCTTCTGAAATGTTTGTCTTGAGGATAAACTTCATGAGTAGAAAAGCTTTGCTTCTGCTCATTGTCTCCCTGCTGCTACAGGGCTTAGCATATCATACACGTCTAATAAATACTTGTCTGTAAATAAATGGAATGATGTTCACAAATCTTTCTTTTTTCCATTCCAAGTGCCAAGATCCATGCCATATCCTTTTTACTTTATGACAGGACTCCAGAAGCCTCATATTTTAGCACTCCAATTTGACTATGCTTCGCTGATCACGCAGCATCAGCAGGTAAAGAATCTGCCTGCAATGCAGGAGACACAGGAGACAAATTGTAACAAATTCTGTTTTAGCCGGATCCCATTTTATACCCAATTCCTCTCTTAGTCTTTCCTCCTCATTACTTTCATTTTTTCAAACAAATTAGATGCACGTCAGGAGCAGAACTGAGAGATCAGATTTTTGCTTCCCATCTTTATTTTCTGTCTCCCTACTCTATTAAACCATATACAGATCATGGGGTTCCCATGAGGATCAAATTGGACACTTTTAAAAAACTTCACTTGTAAATGAAAACACTTGGTTTGTGTCAATTAGATTCTTGTTTTGGTATTCTGTTTCTACTATAATTACAGTAATAGTAGGAAATGGCAACCCACTCCAGTGTTCTTGCCTGGAGAATCCCAGGGACAGGGGAGCCTGGTGGGCTGCTGTCTATGGAGTTGCACAGGGTCGGACACGACTGAAGTGACTTAGCAGCAGCAGAAGTCACAAACTGGGCTTCCCTGGTAGCTCAACTGGTACAGAACCCAACTGCCAATGCAGGAGATGCAAGAGATGTGGATTTGATCCCTGGGTCTGGAAGATCCCCTGGAGAAAGGAACAGCAGTCCTCTCCAGTATTCTTGCCTGGAGAATCCCTTGGACAGAGGAGCCTGGCGGGCTACAGTTCACTGGGTCACAAAGAGTCGGACATGACACACACACAGCCACAAACTAGTCGATCTATTTTTGTCTGGAAAATCCAATGGACAGAGAAGCCTGGCGGACTGTAGTTCATAAGGTCTCAAAGAGTTGAACACAACTGAAGCGACTTAGGCAGTCAGGACCAAATCCTTACAAAATTATAAATTTAGTGGAATGCTTCTCTGAAACAGTAGATAGGATATGCTGTTTCTAAAACATTAATTAGATTATAAGTTCTTTATGGGAAAGAACTATCACATGTAGACTTTATCTGTGTTTGGAAATTTATTTCTTGCCTTTAAAAGAATAAATGTGCCAGTTTAGACTTAAGAGAAAAGAAGCAAATGTAAGTTTGTGTAAATAAAAAGTTGATTTCTCACTCAGGAGGAAACTTATTGCTCCAGAACAGTAGATGCTCTTCCCTGTATAAAGTAAGTCTTAGAACATGGACATTACACACTATCTTCTCAGATGTGAATTAGGCTGCTGTATTTCAAAACCCATAGAGACCACCTGGCTTTTTCACCACTGTCTTCCCAAAGCAGGGCATACAGCAGAAGTTCGATAAACATTTTTTTTTAATTTTATTTTATTTTTAAACTTTACAAAATTGTATTAGTTTTGCCAAATATCAAAATGAATCCGCCACAGGTATACATATGTTCCCCATCCTGAACCCTCCTCCCTCCCCATACCATCCCTCTGGGTCGTCCCAGTGCACTAGCCCCAAGCATCCAGCATCGTGCATTGAACCTGGACTGGCAACTCGTTTCATACATGATATTTTACATGTTTCAATGCCATTCTCCCAAATCTTCCCACCCTCTCCCTCTCCCACAGAGTCCATAAGACTGTTCTATACATCAGTGTCTCTTTTGCTGTCTCGTACACAGGGTTATTGTTACCCTCTTTCTAAATTCCATATATATGCGTTAGTATACTGTATTGGTGTTTTTCTTTCTGGCTTACTTCACTCTATATAATAGGCTCCAGTTTCATCCACCTCATTAGAACTGATTCAAATGTATTCTTTTTAATGGCTGAGTAATAAACATTTATTAGTTAAGAAACCCAGTCTTCTGTTATAGCATCGATGCTTTTGAACTGTGGTCTTAGAGAAGACTCTTGATAGTCCCTTGGACTGCAAGGAGATACAACCAGTCCACCCTAAAGCAAATCAGTCCTGAATATTCATTGGAAGGACTCATGTTGAAGCTGAAGCTCCAATACTTTGACCACCTGATGTGAAGAGCTGACTCATTGGAAAAGACCCTGATGCTGGGAAATATTATTGGCGGGAGGAGAATGGGACAACAGAGGATGAGACGGTTGGATGGCATCACCGACTCAATGGACATGAGTTTCGGTAAAGTCCGGGAGTTGGTGATGGACAGGGAAGCCTGGCGTGCTGCGGTCCATGGGGTCGCAAAGAGTCGGACACAACTGAGCGACTGAACTGAACTGGACTGAACTGAATCATATGAAATATTCTTTTTGACTATCTTGTTTTCCATCCTGGTTCTTCTCCAGGGTTAGCTCTTCCGTTTTTTCCTTGATCACATGATCTTGTTGCCAAGTAACACTTTGGAGTTACAAAGCGGTCAGCTAATAATAATGAACTTAGGTGGGCCATGCAGACTCACCTGGAGTCTATGTTTGGATTTATTTTTTTTTCCCCCAAGTCTCCTAGTGGTTGGAGGTTGTCATGTGACCTGATGTTCACCAAAGCTGTTTTTAAGCAGCTGGAGTTGTGGCTGGCACAAACTGGTGTTCAAATATTTGTTGAATGAATAAAAAAAAAAAAATGAATGGAAAGGGAGGGAAAGTGACATGTACAACTCCCACCTCTCCTAAAAGACCACTGACTTGTACCCTCCCTGGCACAAGGGTGAGCTTGTGCCCCAGCCCTGAGGGTGCCCATGACCAGAGCACTCTAGGGCAGGGCTTGCCAGCATCGTCTCTAAAGGATCAGATAGCAAATCTTTCACACTTCGTAGCCCTGAAGTCTTTGCAGTTCCCATCTCTGTGCTTGCAGCCTCAAAGCAGCCCTAGATAACACGGATACACTGGGGTGTGGTTGTGTCCCAGGGAGCTTCTGTGCGCAGACTCGGGCATCAGGCTGGGCTAGAACTGCAGTTCCTCTGCCCCAGGTGGTCCTGGGGGAGCCCGACAGGAGAGACATGGGTGTCCTGCAGCTGAATGACCTCATCACCCTGGATCGCTCAACTCAGGGCAGGAATATGGGAGAGAAATAAACACCCTTCTCCTTTAAGCCATTACATTTTGAGTTCTTTATTACAGCAAAGCTAATTAGCTGGTGCAGACACTATATAATGAATTGCTAACTGGTTTTACTGTTATTGTTGTTCTATTGTTATAATTATCTTTATTTTTATTATATTAAGTCTCTATTGACCCTGGCATAAATTGGCTATACGATTAAACACCAGAAGTGGGGCTTCCTCAGTGACTCAGTGGTAAAGAATCCACCTACGATGCAAGAGATGCAGGTTCAATCCTTGGGTCGGGAAGATCCCCCAGGGGAGAGAAACGACAACCCACTTCAGTATTCTTGCTGGGAAGTTCATTGACAAGAGGAGCCTGGTGGGCTACAGTCCATGGGGTCCCAAAAGAGTTGGACAAGACTTAGAGACTAGACAACAACAAGAAACCACCAGAAATAGTCAAAGCAGGGGGGTGGGGGGGTGGGGGTGGTAATCACTATTATAATGTTTGGTAAACTTGCTTAATTTAATCATCAGGACACTCAGAGGAATGGAGTGTGTTAATACCTTCCAGGAAATTAGGAAACAAAGGATGATATTGATTCGGTGTGTCACTCAAGGTCACAGAAGAAAAATGGGGGGTCAGCTGCATCTGCTTCCATACCCTTTGCTCACCGTGCCCTCTGCTGGGGGAGTTCTGATAATAATCTTTTACCATCTAAGCCACCAGGGAACCCCTTGGGATTCGTGTCTTGACATCAACTTGCTAGAATTTTCACAAAAGAGGTGGGGCCCCTGAGTGATTATCCTGTTCTGCTCTGCCCAGTACGGTGGTCACAGGCCACATATATGGCTACTCAAGTTATATGAAATGAATTAAAAGAAAGATCCAGTTTCCCCCCAAAATTGCACAGTCAATGTGACTGTGCTCACCAGCCACGGGTGCTAATGGCCACTGGCTTTGCACAGTGGGTTACAGGACATTGCCTCATTGCAGAAACATCTGCGGGGCAGTTCACTCTCTCTCCTGCCTCTAGATTTGACTGCTTCGGTTTCTATGCAAATCCAGCTTCTCGGTACTTGACCTTTGGCATCCCCTTAGAGCTGTTCTCTTAGCATCTCCCAGAGGAAGCTGCCCCCCTCCAGATTCCTAGATTAAGTTCCCCTGCGGCCCTTTCCTCCTTTTTTTTTTTTTTTTCCTTTTTGCTCCCCACCCGGTGGCCCCTGCCACTCCTGTGCTGCTTGTCACGTCTTCAGCACTAATTGCTTCCCAGCAGGATGGAGCCAGTCTCTCCAAGTCCAAAGGAGGAGAAAAGAAGAGAGATAGTGTGTGGAATCTGCCCCGAGAGTGTGGAATCTGCAGGCTGACTGCATGTTCACGGTAACCGTCGGAGCAGCGCCCCGGGTTATTAGGCTGAAAGAATGTTTGCGTCTCCTCACTCTCCTGGAAAGAACCCAGAAGACAGGGGGACTGTGAGAAACCTCTGGGCGCCTCCGTCTTTAATAGGATGTGTTTGTGTACATGCTTGTCTGTGTAGGTGCGTGTTTTCCTGCCCCCCGTGCTGCTTGCTAAGTCACTTCAGTCATTCGCAATCTTTGCTGTTCTGTGGACTGTAGCCCACCAGGCTCCTCTGTCCATGGGATTCTCCAGGCAGCAATACTGGAGTGGGTTGCCATGCCCTCCTCTAGGGGATCTTCCCAACCCAGGGATTGAACCTGTGTCTCTTATGTCTCCTGCATTGGCACAAGGGTTCTTTACGACTAGCGCCACTGGGCTTATCTGTGCAGATGCGTATTTTCCTGCCCCATAGAGTGTGGGAGCCCCCTTCACAGCGAACACACACCTGCCACACCTGGCCACCCACCTATTGTCTGATAAGCTACAGTAGGTGAATCAGAAGGATATCTTTATCCAAGCTTTGGTTGAGGTTGAGTTCGCTTTCATTAAGGGAACGTTATCTCCAGAGTTTATGGAAGTGGAAGTGCTGCAGAAAGGGCTGTTGTCTGACATTTGGAAATGAATGGTCCGAGGAGACAGGCACTGACAAAGCCAGAGCCTTCACTGGGAAGGGCGCCCAGAAGCAGGCAGGAGGGAGAGGGAACCCAGGACGAGGCTCCCCGCGCGGCTCGCAGTCGCAGGGTTTGTGGTGATGGGTTTAGATTCCGGGTTGTCTTTACCCAATCGTTATGACTGAGAGTCCTTCCTGGGGGCGCACGCCTTGTGCAGCCGAGATGGATGCCATCGAGAAGGACTCTGGGAGGTGGCAGGATATGCGGTGTCCCCTTTTGACCCTTCTGCAGCTTTTCTGGTTGGTGGTGGCTTGTCAGTCCCGGGTTCCTTTCCAGGACCTCCTGTCATGAAATAACTCATGCAGATGGTTACGGTGGTGAATGCCCAGGGTGGGCGGTTTCTGGCAGTGTGGTTCCCCTAACAGAAGCTTGTGGGAAACTATCTACCTGTTCAGATGCCCTGAACAACGCTGGTGGGTCTGGCAGAGCTCCTAGTCGTGCGCTACCCCTGAGCCTGCGCGTCTGTCTGCATCACGGTGTGAAGGATCGCGGGTGATGCGAATTGCTTGGCTCGGGTGGGAGATGGGAGTTGGTGCACGACTCTTCCCAGGGGTGTTTCATCAGGGATGCAGAGCGGACCAACCCCGGGCACAGTGCAAGGCCCCGGCTTCCCATCTCTCTCCATCAGGAGTAGATACTCCAGAAACACATGCAGAGATGGTACCGTTTCTTGTCACTGAATTTCATGAGCCCTGTATTAGAGAACTTCGGAGTTTCTAAGCGTTCATCACAAAAGGAAGGATTTGGGGCAGCCTGCACCCTCTTGTTTGGATCAAAGTCTGGTCCACGGGGCGCTTTGTGATCTGGACGTTTAATGAAATAATTGGTATTTGCCTTCCGGAGTGAGAATTGACTTTCTTTGACCTCCTTTGGAGTTCTTCGTTTTAAGATAAGCTCAAATATTGACAGAACTGGAACTGAGATTAAAGGACATATAAAGTGCATTAGTGTTCTAGGAAAGCAAGAAGAAAGACCCAGGGGCCTCTCCCACAGTAAATAAAAGCGACACAGATTCTTAAGAAAACACTGCTGAATTTCACTCGTGTGTATGATGAAATGGATTAAGTTTACAGTGGTCTGAAGAGCAGGATGGATTCTTCACCTTGACACCCCCAGGAACAAACCGCAGCCTCACCCAAGCTCCCTTTTTATTCATCTTGACCACTTTCTTTTTGGTGTGCATCGCAGTCTGACACATAATGAAAGCCAGCTGTCGGCCCCAGAGGCCACGAGGGAAGGGTCCGCAAACGTTCTCAAGGCCAGTCGCCCAGCCCAGGCTCTCACTTGATAAGTCACTTAAAGAAAGATGGCAGGAGGAGAGGGAAAAGATGACGGTCGATGCCCTCATTATCAGAGGATGAATTATCCACGTGCTTTGTGCATTATCTGGGGCTTCCAGTGTCCCAGTAGTTGATCTGTAGATTTATGCCAAGCTGGAGAAAGAAAGGAAGGAAGGAAGGAAAAGGGAGGAAGGAAAGAAGAAAAGTATGTCCTATTTGCAATATAAGCAGGACTTTGGATTCAAAATGATGACTGATTATTGATGGGGCAAATAGAGAATTACCTGGTTCCCAGTTAATATAAACAAATATGTTTAATGTGAGAGCAGGACAGAGCAACACGGAGTTCCCATTTCCCCTTGTAAAATATTTACTGTTCAGGTCCTCCTCAAATCGGTCAAATATTTACTGTCAAAGTTCAGGGGCAAGGTGATACACGTGGCCATACATGATGCTATGATCCATGCTGGCCAGACTGAAGTCAGAGACCCTAAGTTTTAGTCTTCATTCAACCACCCTGGCTCTCTGTGTTCCTGGAAGGAAAAAAAAAAATCACTGAAATATTTTCTGCCAACCAGTGAGTTATTAAACAGAAATTATATGGCTCAGATGGTAAAGAATCTGCCTGTAATGCAGGAGATGAGGGTTCGATCCTTGGGTCAGGAAGATCCCTTGGAGGAGGGCATGGCAACCCACTCCAGTATTCTTGGCCTGGAGAATCCCATGGACAGAGGAACTTGGAGGGCTACAGACCACAGGGTCGCAAAGATCTGAACACCACTGAGCGACTAAGACTTTCATGTTTCTTCTTCATGTGCTTTATGAAGGCTTGTGACAAACATCTGCATGTATTTTTGAGAGCTTTGAGATTCTGTGATGTTCATTTGAATGTACTTTTGCTACTTAGGTGAATCACACCGACGTTGTAAAACACATCCACTATCATTAACATCAGCTTGAAATTCAGCAAAGATAGACGATATATCCTTCAACATTGTTGATTTTTAGACCATATTAACCATTCTCAGTACAAAGGAAATGCTTGTGCTAGAGTTTAGGGTGCCCCTTTCTCCAAAAAGTGCATACGATTTGCCCTTTGAGTTTGGTTATGGTCCTGATGGGTTTCTCTGCAGGCTTGAATGATAAAGAATCCCCTATGAATGCAGGAGACACCGGTTGGATCCCTGGGTCGGGAAGATCCTCTGGAGGAGGAAATGGCAACCCACTCTAGTATTTTTGTCTGGGAAATCTCATGGACAGTGGAGCCTGGTGGGTGGGGCGGGTGGGTACAGTCCATGGGGTCACAAAGAATCGGACAGGACTGAGCAACTAAACAAGAGCAGCAGCATGGTCCTGACACATCCTGTTGATTCCTCCCAGCACAGTAGAGTGAGGCTTGGTGGGGGAGGCAGGGAGAGAGCAGGGAATTGGGTGAATAACAGAGGGGCAGGAAGAGGTGTTTGCCCTGTCCTGCACACAGCTTTTCATCCATTGTATTCAGCCTCCACTTTGATATTCAGTTCTCAGTTTTTCTCTCTGTATCTAGGAAGCCCCTGTATCTGTCCACATGAAGCAAGCACATTCTGTTGGTTGCAACAGGATCTACACGTCTGAAGTGACTCAGCTTTCAACACTGCCTAAAGATTTGTGAGTAGGACTCCTACCCTCTGTCCGGCTTCTGCAAGGAGTGCAAGCCTGAGTCAACTTCCTAATAAAACTGACCAAAACACCCAACGGGAGTCTATCTATTCTTCTGACAAGTATCAACAAAAGCTGTTGGAAAGACTCTGTTAGTTCTGCTACTTCTGCTAGGTCCATGAGAGTGTTTCCACTGGACCTTTCTCTTCTTTTATTTATTTATGGTTTTAATTCCTTTTTAAAATTTATTTTTAATTGAAGGATAATATCTTTACAATGCTGTGTTGGTCTCTGCCATACATCAACATGAATCAGCCACAGGGATCCTAATGTTCCCTCCCTCCTGAACCTCCCTCCCGCCATCTAGGTCATTGCAGAGCAGGGAACCACACTCCCTGTGGCACGGCAGCTCCCCACTCATCGTCTGGTTTTCACACGGGATGTGCGCGTTTCAGGGATACTCTCCCAGTCCCTCCCACCCTCTCCTTCCCCCACTGTGCCCTTAAGTCTGTTCTCCACTGGACATTTCTCTTCTGGTTTAATGTTTTCAGCTGCAGCTGTGTGCTAAACAGAGAAAATCCACTCTCAGGACTTTCTGGGCCTTGGGTCAAATGTCCCTCGGTTGTCATTCTAATCTTAAGGTCCTTCAAACAAAAGAGCTTTGTCTCAAAACATGGATCAGTTATTTCCTAAATTAGGTGAATAGCTTACCTAAGCTAAGACAGGAAGCCACTTTATTAATGGATTCAGGACAAATCCACAACATTAAAACATTTGATATTGCTCATAAATACAAAAGGGAAATAAATCTGGCTGAGAACAAGAAAAATGCCTGGGTCCAATCTCTCTTAAATCCCTTAAAGTTAGAAAAAAAAAAATGAAATCTTTCCTGATACCTCAAATTTTCACAATGTTGTCTTCAGCTTTTATCTGTCCCTCACCTAATTTTCATTAAAAAACCTACATCTTAAACGCTCCATGCGCTACTCATTTTTCATTTCTCTATAGGAGTTTGGAGGAATTCTTTTAAATCACTGGAAATCATGGACAAAATAATGGAAATCTTCCTCAGTAGGAGTTTCTTTAATTGCCGACACGCTTTGCTCCGGCGTGAATTTATCACCAATAAGGGTATTAGCCTGGTGAAACTTCAAAAATCTCCTTATTCCAAGAATGTTGGAAGCACTGAAAAAAAAAAAAAAGACAGTATTCCCTCACCATTATCAGAGCAATTCTGCACACTTACCTCCATGCTTTTCCCCAGATTCACAGCTGCTTCGACAAGAATGTCCAAAAGAATAAAAAATGGAGATTCGGTGGAAGGCAGTCTTTAGGTTTCTGATCAAGAGCTATTCCTATATGGAGCCCCTGAGTATTTCCCAGAGTGTATTTGACAATCACCTTGCATGGGAATCTTTTTTTTTTTTTTTTTTAATTTTACTTTGCTCAAGTCCTACTGCAGAACTCCTCAATCTTTAAGAAAGTGAGGTCAGGAAATCTGTACTTTTAAGTAATTCCCCAAATGAATGAATGCTGAAGTTTGACAACCATTAAAACTGCATGAAACTACACCAAACCTGGACTTCCCCAGTGGCTCAGCAGTGAAGAATCTGCCTGCAAGTCAGGAGCCTCAGTAGACACAGGTATGGGATTTTTGTATGACAGAAAAATGTACTTGAAAGAAATGAGCAAGACCTGTATGTGTCAGAATGAATAATTTTCAAAAGCTAAATTGAGTGAAAAAAATTAGACACAGAAGGGAATTAATGTTATTTTATTATTTTTGTAAAAGTTAAGGCACAGTATACGTGTGCACCTGCGCACACCAAGATATGATCAAATGCACCTGGATTAGTAACTCCCATGTGGATTGCAAGATTATGAACCGAATTCACCATAGCAATTGCTTCTAGAGAGGGAAAGAGAAATGAGACACAGGAGAAAAATTCAGATTGTTAACACCATTAATAGTTAATACTTACATTTCTTTATTTGCACTTGCTTTATGTTTAGTATCATATTTAATCTCCTAGCCATCATTTGCGGTACTGTTACTAATGTCCACTATTTTTAAATGTTATATTTCTAGTATTGATGCATGTATACATGCACATTTTAAATCTCAAGCCAATTCAGGGGGGAAAAAAAGAAACATTTTCTAAATCTGAGTAGTGAGATTTGGGTGCAAGTTAGTGGATCATATTATTTCTGTCATTCCTCTTTTTTGTTTTTGTTTTTCTTTAAAATATATACCTAAGATCACATTAGAATGCCCATGACACTTCTTCAATTTAAAAAAAAATCATGCTTTTCTTTTCTGCTTCCCTTCATCTATACTATTTCTGACCTATATACCCCACTCTCTTTCTCTCACACACACACACACACACACTATGCCACACACACGTTTGCGTGTATATGTATGTACATGTATATATGCCTGTATGTGTGAGTATGCATGTATGTATGAATCTGTGTATATGCGTCTGTTATATTATCATAACTTCCTAAGCTGCGTCCACACCAAAACTGCACCAAGATGTCTACAGTGGCTCTATTCATAATTGCCCAAACTTGGGAGCAACCAGAAGTCCCTCAGTAGGTAAAAGGGTGAATGAAGTATACCCAGACAGCAGAGCATCATCCAGGACTGAAAAGAAACGAGGAATCCAGCCACGAGAGACAAGGAGGAAACTTGGATGCATATTACCTAGAGAACGAAGCCAGTCTGAAAAGCCTCCATACGGTATGTTTCCAGCCTGAATGACGTCTGGGGAAGGCAGAATTGTGCAGACAAGAAGACTGGTGGTTACCAGGTGCTAGGGCGGGGGAGATGAATAGACCAAGCCCCGGGGCCTTTTAGTGCTGAGACCCGATTCTGTATGACTGTAGGGGTGAGTATATGTCGTGGTACTTGTCCTCATACCTATAGAATGTAACCACCAAGCGTGGACGCTAATGTAAGCTATGGGCCTTGGGTGATTATAGGGTGTCAATGCGGGTTCATCCTTGGTACAGAAGGCACCATTCTGATGAATGATGTTGATCGTGCGGGAGGCTGAGCGGGTGTGGGGCAGGGTGTGTGGGAAATCTCTGTACCGCCTTCTTAATTCTGTTGTAAACCCAACAGGGAAGAGAGCCCAGGCTCAAAAGTTTAAGTGACCTAACAGAGGTTGACAGAGGGAGAATTGAAACCGGGCTGGTTTGACACCATAACGTGTTTTTAACCCACACACTGGAAGCGTTGGTATTATTATCTGCTGTTGTTTAGTTGCTCAGTCATGTCTGACTCTTTGCGACCCAGCGGACTGTAGCCCGCCAGGCTCCTCTGTCCGTGGGGTTCTACAGGCAAGAAGACTGGCGTGGGCTGCGAGTTTCTCCTCCAGGGCATCTTCCCCGCACAGGGCTGGATCCCAGTCTCACGCCTCCTGCGTTAGCAGGTGGTCCCTCACCACCAGTGCCACCTTGGAAGCCCTCTGTTGGCACAGACGTGAATCCTGTAAGGCGTTGAGCCCTCAAAACGGCCTCACCTTTAAAGCATATGTAGCACTTGTGTCTGTCTTAAGGACTCACCAAGTGCTCTCTTCAGAAAACTCTTCCCCAGCCCCTCAAGCCCGCTCAGGAACAGTCATTCGTCCTTCTGATCCTTTCCTATTAGTTGTTCTTTGAGTTGAATCCGATCACTGAATCTAATTATGGAAATTACCGGCCACTTTGAATGTCTTAATCCCCAGGGGCTGGTCGATCCCTCCCAACGTCCAGCAGGAAGGAAAAAGGAACAAAGAAGAGAGAAATCTGAGCGCCTGCCTCTCTGTTTCCTCACCTCGCTCTGGAAAACTACAGATGTATCACTTTGCAGGCAAACCCCCAGGGCCCCAGGCCCCTCTCAGCTTTGCCAGTGCCATCTCCGTGGGTCAGGCACACTCACACCAGAGCTTAGCTAACAGAACCCAAGCCTGTGTTGTGCAGAAGGAAGGGTGGGCTTTTCAGTGGGGTGTGTGTGTGTGTGTGTGTGTGTGTGTGTGTGTACGCATTGCGCTTGGTTGCGCCCGACTCTTTACGACCCCATGGACTGTAGCCTGCCAGTCTCCTCTGTCCATGGAATTTTCCAGGCAAGAATACTGGAGTGGGTTTCCATTTCCTACTCCATGGGATCTTCCCAACCCAGGAACTGAACTCGCGTCTCCTGGGGCTTCTGCATTGGCAGGCAGATTCTTTACCACTGAAGCCATCTCGCTGATGCTGCTTCCCAGATATTTCTTGTTTCTGCTGTTAAAGACGATGCAGTCTCACCAGCTTTGCTACTTACTCTTCAGAAATTGGAAACAGTTATTAATATTTGAAGGAGATACTGCCTTCCTGTCACTGTGTCTTCAAAACTCAGGTCAAGTGTGTTAGGTTTACGTAGCGCCTGGAAGTTGCAGCAGATTGCTGCTAAGGTGATGAGAGACGGTCCAGGTTCCCCCAGGGGGTGAACCCGAATGGAGAATTAGGTTCACAGTTCAGCTTAAGGAGCCTCTGTTCACAGAAGTATCAGACTTGTGTGGTCCCTGCTCTTGTGTATTTATTTTTAACCCTGTGTGGGGGGTTGGCGGCTTCATCAGGCTTCCTAAAGCACAGGGTTTACTTGAAGGGCACACAGGCCTCAGAACTGCTTGGCCATCTCTTCTCACGGCTGGATGGCCCCTCTTTCTCGTATCTCAGTCCCTGTTGCTGGGCCTGTTCCCTTTTCTCCTTAATAACAACTGGCTGGTCACTTCCATTTCTTCCAGCCAAATCACAGAAGAGGTGAAGTTTCCTGCTCTCTCTGTTTAAGCCTGCTTCATTTGGTCAGTTCTCCTGCACAGCCAGGGTGTCTCCTAGGCCTTCCTGAGGCCAGATGGCTATTTTCCTGGTATGGCCAATCACCAGTCCTGTCCAGTTGAAAAAGACAAATTTAAAGATAAGGACCTGATACCATTTCTATAAAGCATACACGTTAAAAAAAAAAAAAATCAGGCACTGATCTAAATGTTTTATGTGCCTGATCATATTTTAAATCTCTCCCACTCTAACTGAACCTATTCGTCATCTCAGTGAAAGCGTCTCGGTATTTAACTTTATCCTCCTCCCCCTAGGCCTTCTGACCTCCCTGAGCTTCTTTTGGCTGTGCTCCCAGCCGCGAACCAGTGACAGTCCTTTCAAACACGCTATCACCAGAAGCCTCCGTTTGTTTTATCCCTCGCTTCCTCAATTCTCCGATTTCAACTTGCTAACAAAAGAGAATCCCTCCGTTATAAGATCTTTCTGTATTTCACCTCTCCATCTCAGAATTTCTTTCCTATTAGTTTCCACAGTCTTGTCCCTTTTGCTTTATATTTCATCTCTAGACTTCTTCTGCTCAGTATACACACATGTTCTCATCTAGTCAAATCCTGACAAGGAAAAGCAAAAGAATCCTGATCCAATCTTGCTTCTTCCTCAAACTACAGTCTCGTGCTCTTCCCTCCTTCCACTGCTGAAAGTCTAAGAAGTGTAGCCCACACTCACTGTTTCTGCTGTTTTCACAAGTTATCCTTGACCTTAGCCTGCTCTTACCTGTTGTGACCACTTTGGAAAAAGTGTTCTCCAAGCCGACACAAAGACATCCAGTGTGCGAAGATCTCAGTGCTCTCTCGTCAGTTTCCAAGCACTCCGAATATTCTACAGCAGTAACATTTAACACACTGCAGGCCGTTCTATATTCAAATCCACTGCTGCATTTAATTCTCACGTTGGTATTGCTTCCATTTTATAAGGGCTTCCCTTATGGCTCTTGGTGAAGAAGCCGCCTGCAATGTGGGAAACTCAGGTTTGATCCCTGGCTCGGGAAGATCCCCTAGAGAAGGAAATGGCAAGCCACTCCAGTATTCTTCCCTGGAGAAGCCCATGGACAGAGGAGCCTGGCAGGCTACAGTCCATGGACTCTCAAAAAGTCAGACATGACTTAGCAACTAAACCACCAACAACCACCACTTGTGGCTCAGCTGGTAAAGAACCTGCCTGCGATGCGGGAGACCTGGGTTCACCTGCCTGCGACGCGGGAGACCTGGGTTCACCTGCCTGCGACGCGGGAGACCTGGGTTCACCTGCCTGCGACGCGGGAGACCTGGGTTCACCTGCCTGCGATGCGGGAGACCTGGGTTCACCTGCCTGCGATGCGGGAGACCTGGGTTCACCTGCCTGCGATGTGGGAGACCTGGGTTCAGTCCCCGAGTTGGGAAGATCCCCTGGAGCAGGGAAAGGCTACCCACTCCATTGTTCTGGCCTGGACAGTTCCCTCATGTCAAATCCAGCTCTTTTGCCCCCATGGACGTTTAAAGCAATGGGAAATTGTCCTTGCGTTTTCTTGGGCACCATACTTCTGGTTCATCTTCTGTAGGTCACTGTCTGTAACTGTTTCATTAATCGGCTCCTCCTTCACTTCACCTTTCTACTCAGGTTTCTGCTGAAGTTTCAGTACCTGCTTCTTTTTCCTCTTCCCTTCACATCTGCTTCCTGGGGGAACATATCTATCCTTATTGCCTGTGCCTCTCTCCCAAATTACATTCTGAGCCCGCTTGTTTCCACTAAGGTCCAGGTTTTGTATTTCAGCCTCCACCTAAGCATGTCTCTATGGATGATTTTTGCTGGCACCATAAATTCAATATATCTGTGATTGAATGCATGATCTCACCTACAAACAAAGGAAACTAACAGAGTGTTCCCTGAGGCTCCTTTTCCTTGGTTACCGCTCTCATTTAGTCACTCAGTCCACCCAGCTAGTTCTCGTTCTTCAGTCCCTAAGTCGTGTCCAAGTGGCGACCCCACAGACTTCAGCGCCAGGCTTCCTTGTCCTCCACTATCTCCCGGAATTTGCTCAAGCTCATGTCCCTTGAGTCAGTGATGCCATTCAACCGTCTCATCCTCTTTCATCCCCTTCTCCTGCCTTCCATCTTTCCCAGCATCAGTGTCTTTCCCAATGAGTTGGTTCTTCACACCAGGTGGCCAAAGTATTGGAGCTTCAGCTTCAGCATCACCATCCAAATAAAAGTCCAAATAATTTTGAATTTTCCTTTTCTCTCAGAAACCTATGATTTCCAATTCTGAACTTTTTCTAGAAAGTCTTGTTTCCACTCATATGTCCACCATCCTAGTGCAGATACATGTTATTTCTCATACAGATTATTCAGGTCCTCACTGAAAATGGCTTTGCATTCATCCCTTTTCATCCCAGAGGGATCTAGCACATGACCCGGTCATGTCACCCCTCTGTGTAAAGACCTCAGACACTATCTATGATTTATATACACAAGGTCACATTCCTTTCCTAACCTGTGGTTCCAAGCCACCCACTATCTGACCCCAACATAACTTTTTAAAATCATGTCCCACTAGATCTCACTGTGTGAGTGCACTTTCACCAAACTGGACAAATCACATGCTAAACAAACAATCTGCTTTCTCCCTTCTGGAACTCTGCTGATGCTTCAGCTGGGGATCCTCTCATCTCCACTTATAACCACCCCCCCACCCACTAAGCTGTTGTTGTTCAGTCACTCAGTTGCCTCTGACTCTTTGTGAGCCTGTGGACTGCAACACACCCTGCTGCCCTGTCTTCTACCATCTCCCAGAATTTGCTCAAACTCACGTCCATTGAGTCAGTGATGCCATCCAACCATCTCATCCACCCACTAAGTACTGGTTTCTGTACTAGTTCTAATGTCTATGCTGCTAAAAATAACCAGGAAACTGAGGGCTGCCTGGCCCTTCTCTCATAGATATAAAATGTATTCTAGAAATATCAATGTGCCTCAGGACCATTGCAGTTTTGAAATCAGCACATATAACCTGTTTGAGGGTAGAAAGGACAAGAATGTCCATTCAGAAGACTGGGGCACTTACTCACCCAAAAGCAATCTTCTCCTCTTTGCCAGGTTCTGTGAAATGACCATTTCTCAGTCTTCACATAAAGGATTCATGATTGTCAATAGACTTCCCGATTCCCCAGGCCTCTGGCGAGAACTTTCATCTCTTTGATTCCAAACAACTGTCAGTTCTTGCATCTCTGATCCCCTTCACCTAGGTTTTATAGAATTCTGGGAATTACCCCAAACAGGGATGTTTTGGTCCTTAAACAGCTGTTTCAGAAACTTGACCCAGTGGGGGTCTTCCCTGGGGGTCCAGTCTCTTCCCTGGTGGTCCAGTCTCTTCCCTGGGGGTCCAGTCTCTTCCCTGGGGGTCCAGAAGCTCCACCTCTCAAGGCAGGAGGTGCAGGTTCCATCCCTGGTCAGAAAACTAAGATCCTACATGCCACAAAGACTTAAAAACCACTTGACCCAATGGACTGGGGTGAACAGCCTTGTCTCTCAAAACTCAGGCCCACCTGCAACTGTAGAACGGGGTCCTTCATGAACATAAGCTTTGTGATGTGATTACTTAAGATGAGGCCACACTGGATTAAGGCCGGTCCAGAGATGGGAACACCAGACCACCTGATCTGCCTCTTGAGAAATTTGTATGCAGGTCAGGAAGCAACAGTTAGAACTGGACATGGAACAACAGACTCGTTCCAAATAGGAAAAGGAGTACATCAAGGCTGTATATTGTCACCCTGTTTATTTAACTTATATGCAGAGTACATCATGAGAAACGCTGGGATGGAGGAAGCACAAGCTGAAATCAAGATTGACGGGAGAAATATCAATAACCTCAGATATGCAGATGACACCTCCTTTATGGCAGAAAGTGAAGAGGAACTAAAAAGCCTCTTGAAGAAAGTGAAAGAGGAGAGTGAAAAAGTTGGCTTAAACCTCAACATTCAGAAAATGAAGATCATGGCATCCGGTCCCATCACTTCATAGGAAATAGATGAGGAAACAGTGGGAACAGTGTCAGACTTTATTTTTCTGGGCTCCAAAATCACTGCAGATGGTGACTGCAGCCATGAAATTAAAAGATGCTTACTCCTTGGAAGGAAAGTTATGTCCAACCTAGATAGCATATTCAAAAGCAGAGACATTACTTTGCCAACAAAGGTTCGTCTAGTCAAGGCTATGGTTTCTCCTGTGGTCATGCATGGATGTGAGAGTTGGACTGTGAAGAAGGCTAAGCACTGAAGAACTGATACTTTTGAACTGTGGTGTTGGAGAAGACTCTTGAGAGTCCCTTGGACTGCAAGGAGATCCAACCAGTCCATTCTGAAGGAGATCAGCCCTGGGATTTCTTTGGCAGGAATGATGCTAAAGCTGAAATTCCAGTACTTTGGCCACCTCATGCGAAGAACTGACTCATTGGAAAAGACTCTGATGCTGGGAGGGATTGGGGGCAAGAGGAGAAGGGGACGACAGAGGATGAGATGGCTGGATGGCATCACTGACTCGATGGACATGAGTCTGAGTGAACTCCAGGAGTTGGTGATGGACAGGGAGGCCTGGCATGCTGCGATTCATGGGGTCACAAAGAGTCGGACACGACTGAGTGACTGATCTGGTCTGATCTGATCTAAGTCCAGTGGCTGGCATCCTCAGGAGAAGGCCCCATGGGCCACAGACACACATGGAGGCAGAGATTCGAGTGAGAAGTCTAGAAGCCAAGGAATGTTGAGAGCTGACAAGAGGAAGCCAGGGGAGAGGTGTGGAATAGCTTCTTCCTGCTGACCACTTGATGTCAGACCTCTAGCCATCAGAACTCCGGGGAATCAGTTCTTACTGTCTTTAGGCATTCCCTTCCCAGTTTGCAGTATTCTGTTCCAGCAGCCCCGGGTGGCCAGTCGGTTCGGTCAACCCTGGACTCAGAAAAATGCCACCCAGCTTAGGTCACATCACATCTCCTGCACTTTCGGGGGGGTTACCTTTTTTAAAAAATAGTCCCTGACACATCCCAGAAAGTCACATCTGCATCTTTTTTGGTGAGGGGACAGACTTTTGGAAGTTTTCCTGAGAGTCTGCTTTCCCACCCGGCCTGCCACCAGCGCCCCCCTCTCCACCCCACCCCGCACAGGACTTCTCTCTCCTCTACCAGCATCATCCCTAAGCTCGTCCAGGGGAACTGTATCTGCAGCTTCTGTGAGAGTCGGTCAGGACATCAGACGCCAACTCCTTGGTCATCCAGTGCCTCTGGTCAGAACACACATTTCTGCCTATTGCAACTTTATTGCCTCCTCTGCCTGGTGGCTCAGATGGTAAAGAAACTGCCTGCAATGCAAGAGACCCAGGTTCGATCCCTGGCTCAGGAAGATCCCCTGGAGAAGGACATGGCCACCCACTCCACTATTCTTTCCTGGAGAATCCCCACGGACAGAGGAGCCTGGCAGACTGCAGTCCTTCAGGTCACAGAGTCAGACATGACTGAGCGACTAACACGCTGCCCGTGACACTTATCACATTCTGACTTCGTTGAAGCTGGTTGCACACAATTCTTGCCTTCCGCCCACAACTGATTAAAACTCTTAAAGACAGGCTGCAGATTTCATTCACATCCGTGTACAAACCAGCACCTTTGGTAATACATGCATTCAATACCCATCTATTTCCAGCCCACAATATAGCAAGTAGGTCTCAAGGTAATTAGTCGGTGTTTGGTCAACAAGCCTTGGATCAAAATGTGATATCTGAAGCTTTCCTTTGCCTCCTTCTAGCCTGCTGAAAAATAAGCCTAGACCTTTCTTTGCTTCAGCTTCCCTACCCTTCTGGTTAAATTATTTGCTATCAGACACCACTGACACCCCTCCTTTTTCTTTGAGGCAGGAAACAGCCCCCAGCATACATTAATCTGAACCCATTCCACTTCTAAATCTCAAAGACCAGAGAGCAGAGGAAGCTGGAGAGAGGCCAGAGGGACCAACTTTATTCCTCCTCCTGTGTTGTGTCCCCCATGTCTAATCTTCCCCACCCTACCAGGTGATTTAAGAATTTCATCCTTTCTTTGGATTGGAAGAGGAAGCAGGGGCTGGAATTAGGTGTACATAAACTGCTGAAACGGCTTTCAATGGACTCTGAAGGCTGAGCCAGACTATTGTGTGGATCGAGCCGCCCAAGCCTCTCATTTGAGAACGAAGGTCCGCACACTTTCTCTGGCACAATGCCTATCAGCAGAATCACTGAAGCCAAGGCTCAGAAATAAATAACTGCTCTCTCCAAGCAGGAGGCTGGTAAACAATGCAGACACTGAGCTCTGCCAAGAGGAAGAAGCACATAAAGCAGGCAACTGCTGAATCCGATGCCAAAAGGGGGAGACTTCCACTCTAATCACTAAAGCTTTCAGAAAGCTAAATCAGCCCCGAGAGCCGTCAAGCTCCGGCAGAATGACGGCGGCAGGGAGATCAGTGGTTCCAATGTTCCCGTTCACATGAGATTCCTTCAAGGACCTTCTAGATTTGTCAGATCATCAGACCCTGTCTCAGATGCTTTATCACAGCTTCTGATGCCGCACCGCAGATTTGTGACTTAATTTAACTGCCCCAGATGATCTGATGCATGCCCACAGTGGGAAAAAAACACTTAGTGGTCCTTTCTGGCTCATATGCCTTTTCCAGTTACTAAATGGTGACCTTCAACTAATCTCTTCTTATTACTGGAGTGTAATTGCTTTGCAGTGTTGTGTTAGTTTCTGCTGTTCAATGAAGTGGATCAGCTTTATGTGGACATGTATCCCCTCCCTATGGGACCTCCCACCCCCGACCCCACCATCACACCCTCAGCTGAACCCCCTGTGTCTTATAACAGGTTCCCACTAGCTAGCTAATTTATGCATGAGAGTGTGATTGTGTGTGTGTGTGCTCAGTCATGTCTGACTCTGCGACCCCATGGACTGTAGCCCACCAGGTTCCTCTGCACATGGGATTCTCCAGGCACGAATACTGGAGTGGGTTGCCATTCCCTTCTCCAGGGGATCTTCCTGACCCAAGACTGAGCCCTCATCTCTCACGTCTCCTGCATCGGCAGGCGAGTTCTCTGTTCCTGTGCCATCTGGGAAGCGCAGTAGTGTGTATATGTCACTTCTAATCTCTTAAGCCGTGAAGCCAGTTCTCTCAACACTAAAAAAAGAGATGATAATAGTACTTTATCATAGATCTATATGAGGATTGAATAAAATAGTGCATATAAAGGGCCAAGCAACATGATTGTTACACAGTCATTGCTGAATAAACTCCTGCCAGAGAGGCTAATTTCCTATTAGTTGGAGCTACCAAATGCATGTCCACACTTCCATCAGAAATTCTATGTTATTAATTCTCATCGTAAAACGTGGTTGCTGTATCAGCCATTTCCTGAAGGAGATAAAATATAACTCTATAATGAATATTACTTTTATTTGTTGAAATACTTGTAGAGTGTTTGATCCCCAGGAAGTTATCATCATCAATGGTTTTACGAGTGTACAGAGAGTCATTTTTAGGTGTGGAGCAAGAGAAAAGTAAATATGAATGCTTCTCCACTGTTCAAAGACGAAGGTCCTGAGATCAAAGAGCCGGAGTGACGTGACCACATCCCTGGAGACAGTGCCAGAGGCCACCTTGCTGATAAGGCAGCCGCAGGTGCCTCGCACCTGAGTTCCCCTCTGAACGTCTGCTCCAGCGCTCTGCAGACAAGAAACACTGCCGAGTGTCCGAGAATTATTTTATGACCCCAATAGTCATTGTTTCTTTAGTGACTGAAGTCTACACCTGTCATGCTCGCGGTTTTGTTTTTTTTTTTCCTCTTTTTCAATCTGGAAACTTTCCTTTCCTTAGAGACTCCTAAATAAGAAATTAGAATAATATAAATGGAGAATTTTTTTTTTTAAAAGGTGTGGTTACCTCCTTGTTGAACTCCGGGCCACCTCAGCTGTTAAAACAGAGAGCCTGCGGGGCTCCTTGGAGTGGGAAATCCCCGACTATCTTGGGGAGCTTACTCAGTGACCAAAGGGGATTCTACAACTTCTCTGCACACACACACACACACACACACACACATGCAACCTAGCCTTTACCCACCTCCTCTGTCTGCCCAGATCTTTTATCAGCCTGTTGGCTAGGCTTTGGCAATGGGACCGTAGAAAGCTCAACCACGTAAAAGCACCTAATACGTCTGCTCATAATTTCTAAAGTTTCACACCAGCTACAAGACGGTGGAGCACTTTGCTTTCTGTAAGAGCTTTAACAAAGCAACTTACTGCCATCCTTTGATAAGAGTATATTTTATAGATCATATGACTTTGTCAGTTTTTTAAATAGTCAAGCTGTGCAATATTCTCCCACCCCCAAGTGTTTTGTGGTTTCCTAGTAACTATTTTGTTCTGTTTTATTTTTCTAGACCATCAATTTGGTTAAAGTTGCATTCCATGGTAAACATATGAGAGTTCAAAACAAGAAGAGGCTTATTCAGTGTGTTTCTTTGGATATCATCACCCATGTCCCAAGGACAGTATGGGAATTTCAGTGTAACCCTTGTGTTCATATGGTCCTACATAACTTTACCTTTATCATAAGTTATTTTGTCAAGAAAACCAAATCGTTGTCTGACCACTGTGTAGGGACATATGCTGTTATTTATTTAAATACCTAACACAATAATAATTTTATTGGGGAAAATTTTGTAAGACTATATGGGCTTCCCTGGTGGCTCAGATGGTAAAGGATCCACCTGCAGTGCTGGAGACCTGGGTTTGATCCCTGGGTGGGGAAGATCCCCTGGAGGAGGGCGTGGCAACCCACTCCAGTATTCTTGCCTGGAGAATCCTGTGGACAGAGGAGCCTGGTGGGCTGCAGTCCATGGGGTCGCAAAGAGCTGGACGTGACTGAGCGACTAAGCACACACATATGAAAGTATGGGAGTATCTCAGAGGGAAATGAACGAAAAGTGATCAGCTGACGTTTCTAGAAAGTACTCAAAGCGGTGCTGGGTGACAGACACAGGTGTGAGCCACATGTGTGATGTTTAAGGGGTCCAGTAGCCATACTTCAAAAGAAGTAAAAAGAAACAGGCAAGATTATTTAACCCAGTGTATACAAAAGTTTATTTAAATACGTAATCAACATAAAAATTATTACTGAACAATATTATTATACTTTCTTTTTTATTATGTCTTAAAAATCTGGAGTGTATTTTGTAGAATGTCTCATTTTCGACTCACCACATGTCAGGTGCCCACTGGCCAAGCTTGGCTGGTGGGTACTATATTGGGTAGTGATAATCTAAATACATTTTTAAAGGAAAAAATAAGAAATCCAGGAGAAAAGTCAAATGATGGTAAGACTTAAATAACGTAGATAGAGAGGGATGGATATAAGGCACATTTATGACCTTATTTTTAAGTCTAACAGGACAAGACACAGAGTGAACACATTTATGTTATTACAACACTAACCTATGAAATACAACTTCGCTTAAATTGGAGAAAAGGCAACTTTTCTATGATTTACTGTTTTTTAAAAGAATTATCTCCCCTGCCACCATTAACGTGGGTTTGTAGATCTAAACAGAAGAGCAGTGTAGACACATGGCAGGTATTTCATGAGAATGTGCTTTAACTTCCGCAGTTTGTTCAGAGTTGTAAGAAATTCAAAACCATTAGACTTCTTTGCTGGGCAGTAAGTATGGTGTATTGGAATGAGCCAATTAGGCCTGGATATCAGTTTGCACGGTCAGTGAATTCCTGGTCTGAACCTCACTGATTTCTGTGAAATAGGCAGTGACCCCAGCCTCACAGGGTGTGGTGATCTGATGAGACCAGGTCCCTCGTTGTTGTTCAGTCACTCAGTTGTGTGCGACTCTTTGCCACCCCATGGACTGCAGCACGCCAGGCTTCCCTGTCCTTCACCATCTCCCAGAGCTCATTCAAACTCATGTCCATTGAGATAATGATGCCATGCAACCACCTCATGCTCTGTCACCCACTTCTCCTCCTGCCCACAGTCTTCCGCAGCATCAGAGTCTTTTTCCAATAAGTCAGCTCTTCGCATCAAGTAGCTAAATATTAGAACTTCAGCTTCAGCATCAGTCCCTCTAATGAATATTCAGGGTTGATTTTCTTTAGGATTGACTGGTTTGATCTCCTTGCAGTCCAAGGGACTCTCAAGAGTCTTCTCTAGCACCACAGTTCAAAAGCATCAATTCTTCAGTGCTCAGCCTTCTTTATGGTCCAACTCTGACATCCATAATGCGATGTCTAATTCACAGCAGCAACTCAGAGAAGAACTCTTTTTTACCTCCTTGACTCTATTCCATAGTGAGTTGTGGTCTGCTTGGTGAAAGATAGAGAATGTGTCCAAAAGAATCCTCAAGCAAGGCAAGACAGACTTTAAAGCTAGTGTGAAGCACAATTTAAGAGCCCTAGAAAGTAGGAGAATGAGGACTGAAGACAGCCTGAAGGAGATGGGATTTGACTTGCTTTCACCGTCATGAGCCTCACTCTGGACATGGGAAGGACACTGCTGGTGGGAGGATGGGGCACCGGTGCTCAGGCGTGCCTGTGGTGGGGTGAGCAACCGAGCCCATTTGCTTGGAACTGAGGTGGGCCCCAGCAGGCAGGACATTCCAGGCTAAAACTGGCGCAAACTGGGCTGGGACTCTCGCAGAGGATAAAGAGGAGTCTTGAAGACACACTTCTTTGAGTTACAGCTTTGCTAAATGAGACTTCAAGTGAATTTTCAGTGTTTCTTTCAAAAAACGGGTTTTCACACCCAAAAAAGTAGGAAGAGGGAAAGAACAGCCAATAGAGGGAAAATGAGGGTGAAAGCTACAGACACACTCTCTACAGCCAAATATAATAACTCAGCCTTTTATCTTGTCTGAATTCATTTCCTCCCTATGTATGAATTAACTCTGAGACTTGCAGCCAGTATCTCCCACGTAAGAAGCTTATCTATTAGCTCCCTAGGTTTCCTTGGTAGAAACACTACTCTAAACTTATAACCAGTAAACTTGTAATGCTAGGCATGATGGAATAAAAGCATTGTTATAAATGTTCACGGGAGGAACTAAAAAAAAGAAAAGGGCTGTGGAAACTCAGTGACTATGAGTCTCCATGCACAAGAATATGGATCATATTCTATCTGTTTAAGGGAAAAGGAAGAAACACCTTAATTACGCTAATGGCTTACATTTTCTTTTCATGTAATTACAAGTCTAAAGTTTTTCTTTGCTGCTAATTTTGTATGAAACATATTCTTGCTAAATATTCCCTTACCATACACCTAGAGATGTTTATTTACACAGATGCAGGGTATTGGAATTTAAGGGGAGGGGGTCATTGAAGCCAGAACCCAAGGCCAACCCCTCTCCCAACAGTAATTTGTGGTTTTTCCTACATTTAGTGGTTACAAAGGAGCCTTAGACTCTTTGGTGAAGACCAATACTGCACCATTATTTTATGTGAAATTTTAGGGAAAAATATCCTTACTCTCATAACCCAATAAATATTTTAGCTCACTTTGGGTGAGTCTAGTGGTGGTTAGGAAGGGGTGGACAGAATCTGGTGTCACATACGTGAAACCCAGTTCCCACAAAAGCGAGCTGCTTGTCCAGTTTCTTATCTCAGTCGTGAAAACAAACTGTGTGTGTCTGGGTGTAAAATAAGGTGGTAATAAAATAAATCAGGCAACGAGCCAAGTTTAGAATCGATTTCCTTTTTGTTTTATTTCATGAAAACTACTACGTGAAAATATTTAAACAAGAACAAAATACCCACTTATCTACACAATGTATAATTTATATAACAAAATATATGGAAGTATCTATGAACAGAAGCGTTCATGCAGATGCTGTTCACGTTGAGAATCATAAAAAGAGGGAAATATTTGTTGAAAATAATAAGGGACTGGCCTGGGAAATGTAGAATTTCAGGATGTTTGAAAGTATGATTTAAGTCATAGCCTTGTGATTGGAACCTCTGGACATCATTTTCACTCTCCTTCACCGCTAGCAGAACATTGTAAGCAAATAAAGAAGAACAAAAAAGTCATAAAGGAAATGATACATTGCATTCTGACTGAAAAGGAACAAGGGAAAAATGATGAAAAAATAGATCCAGCTAGGCAAAACAACAACAACAACTCTTGCCTGTAATGTGGAGAAAGAAAAATGCCATTTCATGGTCATGGTCACTGGATCAAGGACTTGATTTGGTCTTCAAATTTGTTGTTTCTCTCCTAAAAGTTTAGCTCTAGAGTGTAGTTTTCAATGAATGTTTGGGTAGAAAAGCAATCACAAATTTAATCTCATGTACAATGGGAAATATCTATGATTTTTTAAAAAAGTGTTTTCTATGGAATATCAGTGGAGAAAACAGCAGCTTTGGGAGTTTCTAGCATGGACATGACAGTGACTTATCAAAATTTTGTTTTGAGGTTGATACAATCAGTACAATGTTTTACGCTCCTTTCAAGAAATTATGTATTTTGTTTGTATGTATATATGAAGCACACAATTGCTTGGTGGGAAAGGGGGTATGCTTTTTGATCGTTAAAAATGACATGGATAAAATATTTAAACGTTGATAAGGTAAAAGGTAAAATCGTTGGTGAAAACGTTGGTAAGGTAAAATAAAAAAGGAAAAGCATGTCTTGATTCCACCTTAGCAACATGCAAATGAGCCTGTAATCTCATGTCTGTTTGGCCATCTTCTTCTTGCTTCATACAATGATACTGTTTTGAAGCCTTTTGCAATCCTGTATGATGTGGAAGCTTCCCTTATTTTACTTGCTCCCTGGGAAGGCTCTGGGAACACCTTGCCTGCCGCCTTGTGGTTGCCAGTTAAAGACCAGGTTTGCCTGTACAGGTGAATGCTGTCAACGCTATAATCGTGCTGCTTGGTTTACAGGTAACTCGGTTCCAGCTTTCCCATAAGTCTTTGCTCCTTAGTACACACTGACATATGTTCCAGAAGTGAAGCAAGCAGAGCACAGAAACGTGCCCACCATATCCGGGATCCTGATCTGCGACCAGGTGACCTGGGCAATTACTGGGAGAAGGAGGAATTAACGATAAAAGGCACTAAGCAATTGGTTTGCCATTGGGAAATAATGAAACTATATCCCTATTTTACACAGCATGTAAAAAGGAATTGCAGAAGGATTAATGATCTCAATGTAGACTTCAAATTTCTGGTAACAATAGGCTGAGTTGTTGAGTCCAAAGCTCTTGTGGAGAGCAGACGCAGAATAAATTGGTTTTATGCTTGTAACACATTCTAGGTTAAAGGGAATCACTTGATAGCCATAAAAATTTCGGTTTACCAGAAAAATCTAACAGTTCCAAATGTGTATGAACTGGGACTCCCCTTGTGGTCCAGTGGCTTAGACTCTGTCCTCCCAATCCAGGGGGCCCAGGTTCCATCCCTGATCAGGGAGCTAGATCCCACATGCCACAACTAGGAAGAAATATCAGCTAAAGACCCTGCATGCTGCAGCTGAAAAGAACCTGCGTGGTGCAGTGAGCATCGAGATCTTGTGGGCTGCAACCAGGACCTGCAACAGGCCTTAGGTATTGGATAGTATATTAAATATGTGTTTATTTAATATGTGATAATAAATGATATATATTTAATGCATATGCCATTAATATATATTTAATATATAATGGTATATAAAATATATTATATATTTAATAATATATGAATTTTAAAAAATAAATAATTGTATGTGCATTAAATGACATGGTGCTAAGATACACTAAGCCAAAATAAAACTAACTGAAAGAGAAATGGACAAAGTCATAGTTATAATGGGAGCTTATTGTTTAGCTCTTCTGGTAGTTGCTACCCCATGAAGACAGTAATATCAGAAAAAATAGATTAGATACCACCCTATGGCAGAAAGTGAAGAGGAACTAAAAAGCCTCTTGATGAAGGTGAAAGTGGAGAGTGAAAAAGTTGGCTTAAAGCTCAACATTCAGAAAATGAAGATCATGGCATCCGGTCCCATCACTTCATGGCAAATAGATGGGGAAACAGTGGAAATAGTGTCAGACTTTATTTTGGGGGGCTCCAAAATCACTGCAGATGGTGACTGCAGCCATGAAATTAAAAGATGCTTACTCCTTGGAAGGAAAGTTCTGACCAACCTAGACAGCATATTCAAAAGCAGAGACATTACTTTGCCAACAAAGGTTCGTCTACTCAAGGCTATGGTTTTTCCTGTGGTCACGTATGGATGTGAGAGTTGGACTGTGAAGAAGGCTGAGTGCTGAAGAATTGATGCTTTTGAACTGTGGTGTTGGAGAAGACTCTTGAGGGTCCCTTGGACTGCAAGGAGATCCAACCAGTCCATTCTGAAGGAGATCAGCCCTGGGATTTCTTTGGCAGGAATGATGCTGAAGCTGAAACTCCAGTACTTTGGCCACCTCATGCGAAGAGTTGACTCATTGGGAAAGACTCTGATGCTGGGAGGAATTGGGGGCAGGAGGAGAAGGGGACGACAGAGGATGAGATGGCTGGATGGCATCACTGACTTGATGGATGTGAGTCTCAGTGAACTCCGGGAGTTGGTGATGGACAGGGGGGCCTGGCGTGCTGCGATTCATGGGGTCGCAAAGAGTCGGGCACGACTGAGCGACTGAACTGAAGTGAACTGAACTGAACAATTTAATATACAAATCTGACTTGCTAAACACATGTAGACCGCTTCAGTAATTAACTGGAGAATTCATGTGATTTTTGAGCACTGAAGAATCAAGCATAAGTACTGACTAAAAGATATTACCTTGAAGTTGGTAGGACTATATTAAAATAATTTCTCTTCAGCAGATAACACTGTTGGAATGGTGACGCTCTTTGTCAGGTGGTGACTGGCAGAAAGAGGGAAACTACTAGAGAATGAATAATGTTCTTGTTTTTTGAGTCCCAGTCTCCTCTGTTTATTTAGTTTGTGCAGACGCATCATGATAAGCATTTAGGTTTATTTTTCTGAGTGTATGTTATAGTATATACATAAATGCGTACATTTAAGTCTTCCTTAGTAACTCAGATGGTAGAGAATCCACCTGCCATGCAGGAGACGCGGGCTTGATCCCTGGGTTGGTAAGCTCCCCTGGAGAAGGAGATGGAAACGCACTCTAGTATTCTTGCCTAGGAAACTCCATGGACAGAGGAGCCTGGCGTGCAGCAGTCCATGGGGTTGCAAAGAGTAGGACACGACTGAGCAACTAACACTCTCACTTTCATACATTTAATGCATACATTATTAAAAGATGGCTTACAGTTGCCTCAAAATTGGAAATACTAAGGAACAAATCTAAAAAAGGGGACAATATCTCTGAGGAAAAAATACAAAATGTTACAGAGAAATTTTCAGAAAACTTAGACATGGTGATAGATAATATTCATGGATTGAAATCTTAATATTGTAAAGACTTCAACTCTTCAATCTAGTCTCTGCATGTAAAGTAATCCCAATAACAGTCCAAAGTTTTTCCTTTTGATAGACCATGACAAACAGATTCTAGAATTCACATGAACGTGCACAAATCATAAATAGACAAGAATTCTAATAAAAGACAATGTGGGAGAAATTCCTCTTCCTGATACCAGGCCTTATTGCAAAGCTATAGTAATTTAGTAATCAATCAATGTGAAATTTACACACAGATAAACATAGATAAATGCAAAAGTATTCGATAGCTCAACAAAAGACTATATATGTGTGTGTGTGTGTGTGTGTGTCACACACACATGAGCGAGGTGCTTGCCTGCTCAGCCCCTCAGTCGCGTCTGACGCTCTGTGACCCCATAGGCTGCAGCACCCTAGTCTCGTCTGTCCATGGAGTTTCCCAGGCAAGAAACTGCAGTGCGTTGCCACTCTCTTCTCCAGGAGACTGTAATACAGCACAATTAGGATAGAAGGTGCACATTTAAGGTAGTCTGCATTTTATTAATTATGTTATTATTCTTTACTTGTCATTTTTATTTTTAGCTCCAGAAATACTGACCTATTAAGTATGTTGCCAAGTAGCCTTCACCCAGGTTCTGTAAGTGTTAACGCTTTCAGCATGGACACACACAACACACACAGATACACACATCAGGATGACACCATGACCATTCATATCCAGCCCCAGACAGATGAAACTGCATTCTGTCACTTAAAGATACATATATAGGTGGTAAACCAACAATGAAAGAAAAGGAAATGATTGTTAATGCAAGCGAGGATAGCCGTTACCTTGGTATGATGCTCGGATGAAGAACGTGACACCCATGAGTTGAAGATGATGTTCTTTTTCTTCATTAAAGTTGCAAGAAACATTATTCGTATTTAATTAGGTGTGGTGTATGTTACTGCACAGACATTTTATTCATTTTTCCACATGTAACACATTTCCCAATAAAATTTAAAAACATTTAAACCAAGAATAGTAGAACTTTTTTAAAAAATCAATTTTCAGTTTTAGCAATCATTTCTAGCCTAACAGCCTCTTCGGTCCATAGGGTTCTCAAGCAATAATACTGGAGTGGGTTGCCATGCCCTCCTGCAGGGGATCTTCCCGACCCAGGGATGGAACCCGAATCTCTTACATTTAACCTGCATATGCAGGCAGGTTCTTTACCTCTAGTGCCACCTGGGAAGCCTGTAACATACACTGTGAGTATGTGTGTTAGCATTCAGTCATGTCCGACCCTTTGAGAGTCCATGGACTGTAGCCTGCCAGCCTCCTCTTCCATGGAATTCTCTAGGCAAGAATACCAGAGTAGGTTGCCATTCCCTTCTCCAGAGGATCTTCCCAACCTAGAGATTGAACCCAGGTCTCCCCCGTTGCAGGCAGATTCTTTAGTGTCTGAGCCACAAGACTGCAGAAGATAACACACACTATTAATTACTTATTCAATTTCAACTTTTTATACTTGAAGAAAAGTATCTCTTTTGTTTACTAACATTTTGCCAGTTCTGAGAAGAATGTTCTACATATAGCAGATGTTGATAATTTATTTGTTCAATGAATTAATTGTACTTCTTTGTATAAACTGTAAATGTTTTAAGAGTTTGGAGAAGAGAAGGGCAAGTATTTCTCAGAGGAGTTAGAAGTTTGAACATACACAATTCCTGCTTGTATTTCTTGTGCCATTTGTGGTTGAGATCAAGCAGAAAGAAAAACACCCACATTGGATAGAGGTATGGAAAATAGGGTTTAGAAGAGAGACTTTCTTCCTTCAGAATAAAAGTCATGGTTTCTAGATGGTCCCCCATCATCCATTTGGAGTATAAAATAAAGATCTTTCCTTCTCTTTTTTTTGGGAGATGGTTTATGGTTCCCATTTCCCACCATACTTTCCTTGAAGGATTATTTTCCTTCCTAAGCTCCTTCTCCTACAATGTCAAAGACAGTGGAGTGATTAGCTTCATAGACTTCTGATTATCTATTCATACTCGATTTTTTCCCTTCTACAATAATTGTTGTTCAGTCGCTAAGTCTTTTCCGACTCTGTGACCCCAAGAACTGCAGCACACCAGGCTTCCCTGTGCTCACTGTCTCTAGGAGTCTGCTCAAGCTCATGTCCATTGAGTTGGTGATGTCATCCAACCATCTCATACTCTGTTGCCCCCTTCTTCTCCTGCCCTCAGTCTTTCCCAACATCAAGGTCTTTTCCAATGAGTCAGCTCTTTGAATCAAGTGGCCAAAGCATGATGCTATTAGGTGCTGAGATTTGGGTGCAAGTAACCTTCTGTGTCCTGAATTCAGCCATACTTGAACCAAGGTGCTATCTGTGGACTTTTCATTATTATAGGAGAATACTTTCCAGCTTTCCTCTTCAGCAAGGTTGGGTTGATTTTTTGTTTATTTGTTTTTCATCTATAAGTAAAAGACCCCTATCTGATACAATGAGCTGGAATTGCAATCTGCAGATGTATCAGAAAAAAACATTCTAGACAACAGAATGGGCAGTGACACAGAAATGTGGGCATTCGTTCTGAAAAAGGGAATTAATCTTGTATAATAATCTGAGAATTATTAGACCTCCTTGAAAGGTTGGATGAGTGTTTCATCACCTACACTCGTTCATGTATTCATTCTGAGGGGTTACAGGTGAAGGGTCCAGAAAACCAGAACGTTGCGTTTCAGATCAGTAGCCATCACTTAATTCCACCTAACCTCAATTTTCCAGTCTTTTGAAAAAGAAACAACAGTAGGAGCAAACTCTTCAGCGTTTTATGATGGTTACGTGAGTGATACCTTCAGGGAAGTTAAAATAGTCCACAGAATATTGTTTAAACACTCAGTATACGAAGCAATTATAATCCTTTTACTGATTGGACCAAGTGAAGGACCCTGTACTTAGAAGGGTACCCTGCTGAGTTTAAAGTTCTGCTGTGGCCATCTTGAAATTCATAATAATTTCTGAGCAAGAGGGCTACATTTTCCTTTTTCAGGGGCCCCGCAATTTAGGCAGCATGTCCCTGGAAGGATGTTCCTTTGCATCGCAGGGAGTCATGGTTGAGGGGTGAAATCAGGGACTTGTGGGGCTGGAATCACAGGTCTAAACTTAGGCAGCTCTAATAAAAAATCCATGACCTCCCATAAATCATTCAGCCTGCTCTTCTCTTATCCATTTTGACTTCATAATAGCTCTACTGTCTGTTTCTTTCCACTTATTTAATTCACAGATTCACCATCAGCTCTGGAGTGAAAATTTTCAGTAGTCTTTTCATTTATCTTGCTGTCTCAAATTTTTCCTGACTCAATTTGCCTTTTCAAACTGCTACGTGTGTCCAACACTCATTGGAAGAAAACAGATCCACATCAAGGTGACTCATAATAAAATTTTAGGACACACACACACACACAAAACGAAGGCATCTTTAAAAAGTTTTAGGAAAAAAAAATAACAGAGATAAAGCACAATAAAAACAGAATGAATGGGATTACTGGGAACAAGAATACAGAAGAAACATGTCTTCAAAATTCTGGAAAAAAAAAAATCCAAAACAATATGATCTTAGCCAAGCCATCAGGAAGTGTAATAGTGGAATCAATATATTTCAGAACCTCCCAACTCACAAAAAATAAATTACCTGCCACACATCTTTTGTTTGTTTGTTTTCAGGAAGCTCCTGGCATCATTCTTTGAGGCAGTATTCCGTAAGAGGAATTTGTAGGATTTATTAAATAAGAAAGAAGGGAGGACAACTCCCAGGATGAAGGGAAAGAGAAGTCTTAGGAAGACAGCTGGTGTCTCAGACATAAGCAGCACCTCACACAGACTGAGGCAGAAGGGAAACGATGACACGAATACACAAACACACAAGCATACACACATGTGGAACTGATCAACTATCTAATACGAGAACCATATACAGAGAGAAGCTGTACTGTTATTTCTGTTTCTGGAAATCTCTGAAGTCAAGTAAGTTAAAGTTCCATGAGACAAAGTGCAAAGAAAAACACAACGGAGACAACTATCATGAGAAGTCTTGAGAGTCCCTTGGACAGCAAGGAGATCCAACCAGTACATCCTGAAGGAAATCAACCCTGGATAGTCATTGGAAGGACTCATGCTGAAGCTGAAATTCCAATACTTTGGCCACCTGATGCGAAGAACTGACTCATTGGAAAAGACCCTGATGCTGGGAAAGATTGAGGGCAGGAGGAGAAGGGGACGACAGAGGATGAGATGGTTGGATGACATTACCGATTCAATGGACATGTGTTTGAGCAAACTCCAGGACATAGTGAAGGAGACATGAGTTTGAGTTAACTCTGGGAGTTGGTGATGGACAGGGAGGCCTGGCATGCTGCAGTCCATGGGGTCGCAAAGAGTGGGACAAGACTGAGTGACTGAACAACAGCAATCGTGAAAACATAAAAATGCACAGAACAGAATGACAGGCAGTCTTAAAGTGCTGTGTGGCTCAGCTATAATATAAACAAAATATGCTTAGTCACAGAAAGATGTGCACTGAATATTAATTTAACCAAAAACTTGGGGGAGTAGAAAGGAGGGTGGAGGGGGTCCACCCATCTCCCATGTGTTGAGTGATAAGTACCTGAGTTAATTCTCCATCATCTGTAGAGAAAAATGAAAAAAAAAATGGGCAAGATTTTTAAAAATATTCATTATAGATATATAAGCATCTGCCTGAGACATATGAAGATCAATACCATCAGAAACAGCTGCTGCTGCTGCTGCTGCTAAGTCGCTCAGTCATGTCTGACTCTGTGCGACCCCATAGATGGCAGCCCACTAGGCTCCTCTGTCCCTGGGATTCTCCAGGCAAGAACACTGGAGTGGGTTGCCATTTCCTTCTCCAATGCATGAAAGTGAAAAGTGAAAGTGAAGTCGTTCAGTCGTTCCCGACTCTTAACGACCCCATGCACTGCAGCCTACCAAGCTCCTCCGTCCATAGGATTTTCCAAGCAAGAGTACTGGAGTGGGGTGCCATTGCCTTCTCCATCAGAAACAGCTAGAGTGGCTTTAACTGTTGAGCCAGGAGTTAAAGATGAAGACCAGTGGAGTAACAGACAGCTGTTTTTCATTATGAAGTCATCTAGTACCATTCAAGTTTTTAAAACTTTTCTTTTTTTATTGTGAGTTATAATATACATACAGAAAACTGCATAAAACATACTTGGAGATTTTAACAATATAATACAACAAACATCTGTGTAACCACCACCTAGGTAAAAAATTAGAACATCGCCAGTTCCTAGGACTTTGGCCACCTGATGTGAAGAGCGGACTCATTAGAAAGGACTTGGATGCTGGGAAAGATTGAAGGCAAAGGGAGAGGGTTGGTGACAGACGATGAGCGATGGTTGGATGGCATCACAGACTCAATGCACATGAACTGGAGCAAAGTCAGGGAGAGAGTGGAGGATGGAGGAGCCTGGCGCGCTGCAGTCCTCGGGGTCACAGAGATTCAGACACGACTGAGCCACTGAACAATAATAGGACCCCCGCTGCCTGTGTGCTCTCTCTGAGCAAAATTCACTCCCGATCCACCCTGACAGGCAACGCCGTCCTGACTTTTGTGATCATATATTTTGCATTGATTTACATTTTTTTTCACTTACGTTCACATCCCTCCACAGAATAGATTCTCATGATTTTGACTCTCTGAGCCACCAGGGAAGCCCATAATCTACTTAAATCAAATTTAAATTTTGAAATGCAATATTTTGCCCATACAAGTATAAAAATTGGATTAATGCACCTTCCACTATAAAGAATTATTGAGCCCATCGGCTTCCCCACGTTGATATTTTCATAAGAAAAAAATGTATTATTACTCATTTCTCCCAGATGCTTGTAAATATACCTTTACCTTGAAACTCCATGGAATGCCCACAGAATCTGTACAAGGAGTACTTATATCACTACACAATTAATTACCAAAGTCTGTTTTTAATATCATGTGCTAAAAAGCATACTAAAATATGATTCTGACAGTAATTTCCACGAGCCCTACGAGACTAACAGGAAAAGAAGATTCTAAGACCTGAAGGAAAAAAGATGACAAGAACAAGTCACTTGTAAGGAAGAATGAATATTTACTACTTCAGCCTCTACCACAAATTTGGCATTTTCAAACAGTGGTTTCCCTCCAGGGTGAGTATCAGGGTTGATTTTGGGGATTTCAAATAAACCCAGTAAAAAGCATCCTCTTCACCAGAGAGGGTAAATTAGTCTTGGAGATGGGGAGATGGTAGCGAGCGTGTATATTTTTACAAACAAACAAATGAGCGTCCATGACAACGTCAACAGGCTCTTCAGACCATCTGGAACTTAATCTATTCGCTGTCCGTCCTGGTTTACTATCCCTGAGCAGAAGGGGTTTATGAAGGCCGAGAGAGACACTCCCAGCCTCTCGCTTGACCCTTGGGATCCGGTCTTCTTTTCTTGGCTGTGTGAAGAGCGGCCCCCACTTCTAACTCCTTGGAATCCCTGACTCCGTTCCCAGCTCTGGCCCTGCTACGTGCTCTAGACGGCCGGACGCAGTATTCTAAGGCAGACCACTGCTACCCCTTCTCCACCTTGCCCAGAATTATTCATCAGCGCTCATTCTAGGCTGTGGAACTAAAACACGAAAGGACAGAGTCCTGTATTAGTGGAGGCCAGGGACGCAGAGAGAGTGCCAGTTTGGAGCGGGTGAGTCTTGCCTCTGTTGCTAGGGAGGAGCTTCACCCCGTGGTCAGCGGGAGCTGGGAGCGCTGACTCATCGAACCTTCCTGACTCCTCTCTGACTCACCTCACGGCCTGGGACGAGTGCCTCTACCGCTCCGGGCCTCACTGTCCCCTCCTCCCCTACCTGGTCCTTCCAGGTCTCCCTGAGATTTCAAGCATTTGCCTTTTTAAAGTGATTAAACCCTCCAGGAGAAGCATTTCAGAAGAAATGCTGGTTGTGGAATTCAGGGGAATTATCTGAGTCAGGCTTTGCAAACAGAGGCACTGAAGTCAGTCTCTTTTTGTGTATGTGGTAGTGGATTTTTTTTTTTTTTACTTTATTTTTTAACTGGAGGAAAGTTGTTTTACAATGCTGTGTTCGTTTCTGCCTTACAACAATTCGAATCAGCCATAATTATACACACATCCCCTCTCTCCCCTCCCATCACCCCAGCCCTCTAGGTCATCACAGAGCTCGGAGCTAAGCTCGCTGTGTTATATAGCAGCTTCCCATCAGCTATCTATTTTACACATGATCGTGGACAGAGGAGCCTGGCAGGCTACAGTCCATGGGGTCACAGAGAGTCGGACACAGCTGAGTTACTAACACAGGCAGTGTATGTACCTGGGTGCTGCTTTCTCCATTTGTCCCACTCTTTCCTTCCCCCACTGTGCCCACAAGTCCATTCTCTATATCTGAATCTCCATTCCTTCCCTGCAAATAGGTTCATCAGTACCATTTTTCTGGATTCCATGTATATGCGTTAACATATGATATTTGTTTTTCTCTTTCTGACTTGCTTCACTGTCTATAACAGGCTCTAGGTTCATCCATCTGAATAGAACTAACTCAAATTCGTTCTTTTTTATGGTGAGTAATATTCCTTTGTACCACATCTTCTTTATCCATTCGTCTGTGGAGAGCCGTCCAAGTTGCTTCCATGTCCTAGCTATTGTAAATGATGCTGCGGTGAGCACTGGGGTATGCCTGCCTTTTTCAGTTAACCTGCGTTTGTTGGTTTTTCTTTTTCCGTCGCGAGTTCTCCTGCTTTTCTTTCCTCTTTCAGTGCTGCTTATGGCCAGGTGCTCTCTTTTCCTTAAGGCACCTTGTGATCAGGTTACATCCCAGATGTGCTCAGAAACCTCTCGGACAACCTGTTTGTCAGGCTGGGATTTAAGCCCTCCCATCATCAGATCCCAGCCCACCTTCCCATCCTGTGTTCTCTGTTCCCATTCACATATACTGTGACATAGATGAACTGGTTGCCCAGCTGTTTCTCAAGTAAGTACCATCTCCTCAGGACAAAAGAAAATGAAAGTGAAGTCACTCAGTCGTGTCCGACTCTGTGATCCCATGAACTGTAGCCTACCAGGCTCCTCTGTCCATGACAAAGATCTTGTCTTACTTGATCTTGTGGCCTGGGATCAAGCTCAAGTCCTCCTCTATCATCATTGCGTAGTACCTGTTAGATGAAAGAGTAAATAAATGAATGGATGAGTAAGTGGATGGGCTCTCTTTTCTCCTCTCAAAATGTCTTTAAAATGTGAATTCGCCCTGTGTTTTATGACCCATCTCAAATGACATCCTCTGCAGAAGCTTCCTGGACTCTTGCCATGGGAAGTGGCATTTACTGCTTTCGACCTTGTTTGTTCTCATGACATAACTCTGTGTATTGAATATACATGCATATATCAGCAGTGGTTAAGAATCCACCTGCATTGCAGGAGACACAGGAGATATAGGTTCAATCCCTGAGTCGGGAAGATTCCCCTGAAGTAGGAAATGGCAACCCTTTCCAGTATGCTTGCCTAGAAAATCCCATGGACAGAGGAGCCTGGAGGGCTACAGTCCATGGGGTCACAAAGAGCTGGACATGACTGAGTATGCGTGCATGTATATATCATGGCCCTCATATCAAAGTCCCTTGAAGGGAAAGGGTATAAATACTTTTCAGCTTTGTACTTTTCTCCAGAAGCATTTTGATAATTACTGTTTGCATACAGTCTGTGTGTGAACACACATGCTTTAAAAGCACTATAACCCCATTTTTACAATTATTCTTCACTTCTCAGTATCTCCTGTTGTGTGGGAGCTCTGAAATTTAGCCAGCGTCTTCCTCTTCTGTGAAATAAAGAAGTAGGGCCAAACGATCCATTTGCAGCTTGAGATTCTGTGACCTAGGCACAGAGTTCATTAGGTAAAGACTGCTGGAATGAAGACATTTAATTTAAATGCATTACTAAAAACATAATGAAGTTTTGTTGTCTTCTACTGCCTGATATTTTGGTTTTCTTATAAGTCATTAAGAAAGTTAAATTTTTCATAGGTTTTCTTATTTGGCATTTTCTGTTTGCTAATTTTCAGGAATGAAGTGTTTCCAAACTACATTAAATAATAAAAACCACAGACTCAGAAAAAGACCTTAGAAGTTATATACTCTGATCTTTTCACATAACAGAGGAGGATATTGAGGTTCTAGAATAGAAATGGGTTTGCTCCAAACAACATAAAGCTGAATAAGAAATCCCAACGAAGGATCTCATTCTTCTGGATAAGCAAGCAAAACAAACCACAAGAATTATTCATTTCCTTCTTCCTGATGACAAGTCCAAGCTCTTTTTTTGTTGTTGCTGTTGTTTTCTCCATGTCCTTTTTAAACACTTGGGGGAACTAAAATTTAGCCTTTTGGTTTCAGCAGCAGCCCTATGGTGTCTAAAGCATATGGGCCAAGTTCTACTCATACTCAGTACACATCCATTGTCAAATGGAGGCAGGGACCATATTCCAGCTCCAGCTGAAAAACTGGGCAATAAATGAGAAAAGCAACCGTGTGAGTTTTGACATTCTTGGAAAGCTCACCGTATCTCAGGCCAGATTTGCGTCCTCTGTAACTCCACAAGGGAATTCCCAGAAGACATATATTTTCTTTCCTTGACAAATGTCTCAAATTAAAGAGCAACAAAGGAAAATGGTTGAAGCACCAAGGGTGTGATATTTTAAGAGATTTAACTCTGTCTTTGGCTCTTGCGAGCCGAATCGTTCACGGTTCTCTACAGGGAGAACATATGTCGATCAATTTGTATCACATTAGGGCTCCAAGGGCGCCGCTAGCAAGGTCATCTATTTATTTGAGGTTTAGTAATGAAGTAGATGGATTTTCTCCCCACCCCTACCCATTTTTCTAAAAGCCCCAGCTATCTTTTATTGTTCCCCATGGTAGGTGATCCTCTTAAGGGAAGCTCAGTAGAGAAAGCAGAGTCCCTGGTGCTGATGCATGCTGACATCAATCATATCCAGCCAAGAGAAAGAGACTTGTAGGCGATTCATAAAGCAGATTGAAGACAATCAAAAGCCCTTACTAACCCTTAAGGGCTTCCCAGGTGGCGTTAGTGGTAAAGAACCCATCTGCTAAAGCAGGAGATGTAAGAGACATGGGTTCAATCCCTTGGTTGGGAAGATCCCCTGGAGGAGGGCATGGCAGCCCATTCTAGTGCTCTTGCCTGGAGAATCCCATGGACGGAGGAGCCTCGTGGGTTACAGTCCATGGGGTTGCAAAGAGTCAGACGTAACTGAAGCAACTTAGCACACACTAGCCCTTAAGACTTAGCATTGACAAAGATGTCCCCCCACCACCATGGTAAGGAGCACTGATGTTTTAAATCATGGCTATAATGGACTCTTGTATGAACTGAGGTTACTACCTCTGAAACACTAAAGTTATTACAAAGCACTTTCTGCAAAGGGTCCTTCTGTCTACATTAGCAAGAACTGTAATGCATTTCATTCAAGCTCACTTTCTGTGTTCCTTTCTCTTTTTTTGCATGTGTTGAAAGGATGCTGAATCTGAATGCAAAGAAGTTTCCTGAATGTAAATTATAACAAACTTAGAGAGGTGTTGAGAGCAACAGTGCAGATACTTAACATATGATGCGTGGTAAGTACTGATCTGATACCGGGGATTATTTAAACCCTAAGACGTTTCTTTGGGTTGAGACCTATTTTTAATTTCTAGGAGGCTTCACTCATTCACCTTCACATTCAGCCTGTGTCATGAGAAGGGCTCACTACCTTCTTGGTAGGGTTTGGATTGGATTTTTATTTCTCACCCCCAGTTCCACATGTCTACCAAGTTAAGATAATCTAATTAAAATGAGGCTGCCGTTGACCTTTTCATCTTATTTTATTATTTATTTATTTTTGGCTGTGCTGGGTCTTTGCTGATGCACGTGGGCTCTCTCTAGTTCTGGTGCGTGTGTGTGCTAAGTCACTTCAGTTGTGTTCTGCTCTGTGCGACCCCATGAACTGTAGCCTCCAGGCTCCTCTGTCCATGGGGATTCTCCAGGTAAAGATAATGGAGTGGGTTACTGCCCTCCTCCAGGGGATCTTCCCCACCCAGGCATCAAACCCTCGTCTCTCATGTCTCCTGCACTGGCAGGCGTGTTCTTTACCACCAGAGCCACCGGAAACCCTAGTTGTGGTAAGCAGGGGCCTGCTCTCTAGTTGCGGTGGTTTTTCATTGCGGTGGCCTCTCTTGTTGCAGAACACGGGCTCTAGGGCACGAACTTCAGTACTGGGGCACATGGGCTTAGTTGCTTTGCAACTTGTAGGATCTTCCCAGACCGGGGATTGAACCCATGTCCCCTGCATTGGCAGGTGGATTCTTAGCCACTGGACAGCAGGGAAGCCCTGACCTTTTTTATTTTAGATACTGCTCAGCTAGTAAACACCACTGTCTCAGTTTCCTGCCTCCTACACCCCCTTTTCCGCTCCTGCCCACAGTGAAATGAATTAGCCAATATCTAAATATAATAATGGCGACTTTTACAACATTATAGGCCAGACACAGATCGAAGAATTTACTGTCTTGAATTCCGATAATCCTTGCATTTCTACGGTCTCACTCTGTTGTGAATGGCTGATAAAGATGAGAGAAGTCAAGGTAATTTGATACAGATGATGAGATGTGAACTGTGCAATAGGTTGGCCGAAGTCAAAGAGATAATAAGTAGGAGGCCAGCAACTTGAATCCTACTTCAAGGAGGATTCACGACCCCTGGTCTCCACCATCTGTGATCCTAACATTACATTCTGCCTCCCTCCTGGTGATAACAGAGTTCAGATGTTTTGTTATCCTTTTCTGAGTATGTTAAAGATAATCACCACTGCATTCTTGTGAGAAATTGACAGGTATTAGGCTGTTTAGACTAGACTCAAAAGTGTATTTAAGTTTAGTTTTGATAGCACATTTCAGTCAGTACTTGATTGGAAAATGCTATATCAAGTTTAAAAAAGCCTAATCATGGGGAGATTACAAGCTTGAAAAAGAGAAGTTCAATAGAATATGAACAAAATAGAAAATGGTAAACACGCATAGTACATACTAACGGTATTCCCTAATAGCTGTACATGTATTATTATTGTTTTCCACAAAACTAAAATTTCTGATATCTTCTTTAATAACTGCAAGTTGAATTATTATTTTTTCCTCAACAAATGTTATGTCTATAATGTATGCTTTCTAAGAATGTAGTCCATGCTACTTTTAGCAAAAGAGAAATTAAAAAAAAAAAAAAACACAGTAGTTTGGACCAAATCCTATGGTACCTTCTATATAGTGAAAGGTTCAAATAGTCTACTATTTTAAATGATAATAAATCAACTCAGATTGAGATGAATATTTATTATATTTGGAATTAACAATAATAAAAACCAAAAATTGCCTTCTGTAACATTCAGAGTGGAATTTAATGGAAATAAAATGATCCTGTGAAGTTTGATTTTCTACTTAATACATTGTCATATTTTTGGAACCAAGGTCTCCCTGAGATTACATTACTTGAAAAGTTGGAATAACTGCATCCAAGTGTAAATCAGACTATTTTTCCTGGAGCCAGTATCCCTGCTGTGGCCTGCTCTCACCTCTGTAGCCGTTTTAAAAACGCACTTAGGAACAGTCTGCTTAAATTTAAGAAAGAAGAGAGGAATTTCTTCTTTCTGCCTCAATCTGAAAACAAACTCACTTGCAATAAGCAAGTCAGGGCTTCTGCACGTTGGAAATTTCCATCATTTTTACATCAACTGCATTGTTCACTTTCACAGAGTCATACAAAAAGAAAGAAAGAGCAGTGAACTGCCACAGAAATGCTACCAAATAAATAGCTCTATAATAGTCACCGTGTACCTTAAAAAAAAAAAGTATTTATTTCCCCACTTCAGCGTTTCATGGGAGCTTTTAAAAAGCAAACGCACGGATCATCACTGCTGAAGGAGAGCTTAACTCCCTCTGGCGTCTGACAGCCTCCACGAGACACTTAAAGATTTTGTAATTTACCGAGACACTGCGCTCTGCAAAGCTGGACCAAAAGACAGGCCTCAAACTGAAGTAGCTGCTCAGCTCCTGAAACAGCATACCTGGGCTAAATTTGCAAGAGTCGGTGTAGACAAAACCCCGAGCGCTTGGGGGTGGAGGGGCGTGTAGGAGGAGAGCTGGGGCATCGTCTGGTTTCACTGTCCACCGCGGTCACGTGACCCGAGTAATTGCCCATTACTTCCTGTGCAGCCTAAGCTCCAGGCCAGTGGATCTGCTTTCAAAGTGGAGTGAAGAATCCAGGATACGGCAGCGTCCTGATGAATTTTCCCCTCTTCCATCTTGGTTCCAACATTTTTTTTTTTTTTAAACTTCCCAAATTGAGGTGCTCTTCATGAGAGCTAGGCCTTAAACTGAATTTCTCTACTTCATCTGTGATGTGATTCTGAGCAGCCCTGCACCCTTTGAGCAGAGGGTTATAAAGGATGCTCTGCCAGTGTGTGCATGTGTGTGGGTGTGTGTGTGCGTGCGCGCGCATGGATGCCTGGCCGAGGGGAAGCAGTGGAGGAGTCAGGCACCTGTAAAAGCATGCATGACGATAGCATTGGGTTTGGAGTGAAAGAAATCATGTTAATGTATTTCATGTCAGATAAATGCCATAGATTACTATTGTTGTCGTTTGTTGCATAGTCACTAAGTCGTGTCTTACTTTGCAATCCCATGGGCTGTAGCCCGCCAGGCTCCTGTGTCCATGGGGTTCTTCAGGCAAGAGTACTGGAGTGGGTGTCCGTGCCTTTCTCCAGGGATCTTCCCCACCCAGGGATTGAACCTGCATCTCTTACATCTCCTGCATTGGCAGGCGGGTTCTTTACCACTAGCGCCACCTGGGAAGCTCCACATAATACGTGTGTGTGTGTATATATATATACTCGACTGAGCTACAAGGGAAGCCCCAATATATATATTATATATGTGTGTGTATATATATATATATATATATATATCGGACTTTACTCTCAGCACCAGACACAGCTGCAATTGCGCGTTGCTTCCACTCTGGCCCCCTGCTTCCTTCTTTCTGGAGCCAGCAGTAAGTACCCTCTGCTCTTCCCAGTATCATACTGGACACCTTCCGACCTGGGGGGCTCATCTTCCGGTGTCAAGTCTCTTTGCCTTTTCATCCTGTTCGTGGGGTTCTCGAGGCAAGAACACCGGAGTGGGTTGCCCTGCCCTCCTCCAGTGGACCTCATGTTGTCTGAACTCTCCACTGTGACCCGTCCTTCTTGGGTGGCCCTGCCCGGCAAGGCTCCTGGCGTCACTGAGTTACAGCAGCCCCTTTGGCATGACAAGGCTCTGATCCGTGAAGGGGTACATGCGTATCTACATCTACACATATATACATAAAATCTCACACAGGAATCTTTCCAAAGGGCAGCCATTTCCCAGGACCCAGCACGAACACCCCCAGAGATGGTAACCCGTCTGAAAAGGCACTGCACACATGTCTGTGAAGAAGCCCCGCTGGCCCTTTCCCACTTGGCAGATACACCTCCAGCTCAAGGAACACCTCGCGTCAGACATCCCTGCAGGGACCCCCTCAAGTTTACTTTTGCTCTAGGCTAAAAACAATATGTTTGAAGAAAAACAATAACCTGACTTCCATCCTTGAAATGTTCATTTGATGAAATTTTATAGTTTCCAGACTGTTTCTGAATGACTGCAATAGTTGCTAAAGAAAGACGTGTTTTTATATAACAGTTTTGGAGATTTCAACGGATTCTACAGTTGCAGAGGGCTGTAGATGTTGGGCTGAGAGCAGAATGGAAGCGAACTTTCACAGCAGGACGAACAATTATCAAATTCATGAGTCAGTTCAACTGCAGTTGAAATACACGTCTCTTAAGACTGTCCTTTCCAGAAAGAAATTGTTATGATTCTGATTCTAATTGACTCTTGAAGGCTGATCATTTATTATTTTAAGTAAGACCTTATGCCTCGAAGGTAGTCTAGGACATAAAAATGCTGACTTAGTACCATTCCCTGCTGTGAAAAGCAAAATATGTGAAATCCAAACGGCAGGTCACCATTTTATCCGAAGCACAATAACTTGGATGTAAGCAAACATATAAAATTAACCTTGGCAGCATAATAATAAATAAGACCTTGTTAGCGAATCAGCTTGCTTTCTCCAGCTGCTGACTTGAACCTCAGAATAATAACCTGTGATTCTGACACATTCTGTACTTCTTATCTGGGATTACAGTAGTCTGGTTTAGTCAGTAAATATACACAGACCATCTGCTTGATGCCAGACTCTCCTCCGCTAAGTGTTTAACTTGCAGATGTGAAAACTGTAGGCAAGGACTTGGAGGATTTCACCTTTTAGTGGAAAAGGCAAAGGATTAATCCAGTCGTTGAAATGCAGTGTTGTAAGTGATAGCGAGGCAAAAAATGGTAAGAAAAAAGCAGAAAGGAAGAATCGAATTCAGCATGGGAGTCCCAGGGAGGCATTCTGGAGAAGATGCTTCTCCAGTAAATTTGTAGAAATGAAGCAGAAAAAACAGCAGGAGCTTTCAGAAAGAGGCATTGCAGGCACAAAATGCTGAGTGAAGTGAAAGTGTTAGTCGCTCAGTGGGGTCTGACCCTTTGCGGCTCCTTGGATAGTTGTCCCCCAGGCTCCTCTGTCCATGGGATTTCCCAGACAAGAATGCTGGAGTGGGTTCTATTTCCTTCTCCAGGGGATCTTCCCGGCCCAGGGATTGAACCCAGTTCTCCTGTATTGAAGGCAGATTCTTTACCGTCTGAGCCACCAGAGAATACCTTAATAAAATTTAAATTAGAGACAGGGGACGATTTCCTTATTTGGGGGAAGAAATAGTGAAGACCTGAAATAAAATACTGATGCAGAGAAGGAAGTAGATATGAGAGCCATGGGCTTACGTGATGGCAAGGCGGGTAAAGAATCCAGCTGCAGTGCAGGAGACATAGGAGACAAGGGTTTGATCACTGGGTTGCGAAGATCCCCTGGAGGAAGAAATGGCAACCCACTCCAATGTTCTTGCCTGAAAAAGCCCATGAACAGAGGAGCCTGGCAGGCTACAGTGCAAAGGGGTACAAAGAACGGGACACTGTTAGAAGCCGCAGATCTTCAAACCTAATGATTTTGGCGCACAGGTTTAGTTGCTTCTCTGCATGTGGGGTCTTCCCGGGTCGGGGAGCAAACCCATGTCTCCTGCACTGGCAGGCGGATTCTTTACCACTGAGCCATCAGGGGAGTCCCCAACAGACATTGTTAATATCAAATAAGCAACAGGTTGTGAACACTGAGATGTAAGGGTTGGCCTTTGTCATCCGTTGTCCTTTGGAACGCCTGGTACAGCACTAATCAGAATCTCAAGATTAAATTGATATCCCAAACACTTCTCTCTACTCTCCAGAACCTGCCAAAGGGTGGTCTAATACACTAAGACTCCTTTCAGGGTCTCATCTTCCATCCAAACCTAACACATGTTTTAACTTGAGTGTCGCACTGACTTTTTTTAATCCTCCATTAACTCCCCTGCAAGTATGCATAAATTATGTTGGCCATTCATATCCACTCTGCTTCTCAATGCAAACTGGACACCTTGTAGCCTTGTAGGGGCAGAGTACAGAGATCCAGAAGATTCAGGGCTGGAGTTAACTGACCATGTAGATGCACTGAGACTTCCAGAAACTGAAGGGATAAGCCTGTGCTTTCCAACAAGAAAACATTGAGAAATAATGGATAAGAAAGTTGGAGATGCATCAAAGGAAAAGTATTCATTCTGTATTTCACCATTGACGTAAGAATGATGAAACCTGGCTTCAAGATACGCCTCTAACTATTTATATGTCACTGAGTCTTTGGCTTCCTAGGGTCCCATTTTCTCTGTCACTAAAAGAAATTGCATGAATTTACCTCTGGTTATCTTTACTCTCTATTATTTAAACCTCAGACATCTTTAAATATAAGTTCCAGCAGTTTTTTTTTTTTTATGTTAGTGAAATTGGGTCTAGTGATAAGTATGAAAGTTACACACTAAATATTATTGAGTAGTTATCTGCTGTCTTTATTTTGCAATCATTCTAAGTTAAGCAGGGGTGAAGAAACTTTTTTTGTCTATTGATGATCAGTGGTACACAGGAAAACAATCAGTAGCCCAAGGAATTTGAAAAATAGCCATTTAGATAGTGCTGATTTTAAGTTAAACGAAAAGGTAAGAGTTTAAGTCAATACATAAAGAGGATGGCTTTTCTTGCTCTACATTCAGTATTCTTTTCATTTTATTATTTCCAGTATTTTAGTAATATGCATTATATTGGAATCTCTGTTGGAAACTGCATCCAATTCATTAGTTATTAAATCGATAGGTTAGAACATTGATCTCAGGCTGATGTGGCAAGCTACCTTATGTAAAATCTTCTCCAATTCTTCTTAGTAAATTATTGATAATTAATTAGTTAATTTTTAAATATCCTAAAGGGCCGGATATATACCTTCCCAAATAGAATATATCACTTGTATCGCAAGTATTTAAAATCTGTCTCTTCCATCAACCCTGAATAAACCTTGAAGATAAACGCTGCTGCTGCTGCTGCTAAGTCGCTTCAGTCGTGTCCGACTCTGTGCGACCCCATAGATGGCAGCCCACCAGGCTTCCCTATTCCTGGGATTCTCTAGGCAAGAACACTGGAGTGCATTGCCATTTCCTTCTCCAGAAGATAAGCGCTAGACACATGCATAACATGTAAATTCTTCATATGAAAAAAAAATATATATATATATGTATATGCTAAGTCACTTCAGTTGTGTCCAACTTTGTGAAATCCTATGGACTGTAGCCCACCAGATTCCTCTGTCCATGGGATTTCCCAGGCAAGAACACTCGAGTGGATTGCCATTTCCTCCTCCAAGGGATCTTCCCCACCCAGGGACCGCTGTCTCTTGCATCTGCTGCATTGATAGACACGTCCTTTACCTCTAGTGCCACTTGAGAAGCATATATATATGGGTAGCCTATCCCTTCTCCAGTGGATCTTCCCAACCCAAGAATTGAACTGGGGTGTCCTGCACTGCTGGCCTATTCTTTACCAACTGAGCTATCAGAAAAGCCTATATATATATATATATATATATATATATATATATATATATATATCTCACAATGATTTTAGCTAATACTATTAAGCTTGGGCTTCCCAGGTGGCTCAGTGAAAAAGAATCTGTCTGCCAATGCAGAAGATGCAAGAGATTACGGTTCGATCCCTGGGTCAGGAAGATTCCCCTGGAGTAGCAAATAGCAACCCACTCCAGTATTCTTGCCTGGAAAATCCCACGGACAGAGGAGCTTGGAGGGCCACACTCCACGGGGTCATGAAGCGTCGAGGACGACCGAGCACCCCCCCCCCACTCCCCAGTTGGGCCTGGAGTGTTTTCTAGGAACCATCTTGAATGTTTTCACTCGTGTCATTTTTATCGCGGTCCCTTCCAGCCTCTCCTTTCTCCTGCTCTGTGTCCTGGAGTTTGGGCCTTCGCAGAAAGTATCAGCATTCCCTTTGTCGGTTGGACTCTGTTGATGTCAACCAACGGCAGGCATCTAGCATGGATTCGGGGTGAAAGAAAAGATCAGAGACGTCTCTGTTTTCTTCCTGTGTGGATGTCCAGTCTCCAGCAGGGGCTGTGTGCCTTCATGACCAGTGACGCCCCCCGGGTGTTCCTCTTCACTCGGGTATTCCCCTTCCCATGGTCCCAGTACTTGCAGATCATTCCCGCCTCTGATACCACTCTTTTCTTCCTCTGTCCCTTGGGTGACCATGGCTTCCCACAGTTACTAAGCCTCTTCACACTTTACTATCCCCTCATGTGTCCTGATTGTTGTTGTTTAGATACTAGGGCATGTCAGACTCTTTTGTGACCCCATGGACTGTTGCCCGCCAGGCTCCTCTGTCCATGGGATTTCCCAGGCAAGAATATTGGGATGGGTTGCCATTTCCTCCTGCAGGGGCTCTTCCTGACCCAGGGATCTAACCCGAGTTTCCTGCATTGGCTGGCGGATTCTTTACCACCAAGCCACCTGGAAAGCCCTTATGGGTCCTTAACTCACCTTTATCTAGGGAACACTTTCTTTAAAGTGTCTGTATCTGAATCATATGGAAATTCCCTTTCCTGTCAGGGCCTTGATGGATTAAAGCATAAACAATAAATAAACAGTATAAAACAGATAATAATAAAATAATATTAAATATAATATATAAGTGTATGCAAGGTATGTATATATGTATTTAACCCTATAAAGAATGTGTTTTTAGACCCAGCATTCTAGGGTCAAGGAAAATGATACATAGAAATGTTAAATAGCTTTGTGAAAGTCACACAACACTATATTTGGAAAAGTCAGCCACCTGTGTTACAACCTAATTATTTTTTCTCACTCCAAAGGCTCTTGGGACCTCCTTCCTTATGAGAGAAACCTGTGATCCCCAACTGATTGTACTCATAATTTTTGACTGCTTCTACACCATCTCCTGGAGAAGGCAATGGCACCCCACTCCAGCACTCTTGCCTGGAAAATCCCATGGATGGAGGAGCCTGGTAGGCTGCAGTCCATGGGGTCGCTAAGAGTCGGACACAACTGAGTGGCTTCCTTTCACTTTTCACTTTCATGCATTGGAGAAGGAAATGGCAACCCACTCCAGTGTTCTTGCCTGGAGAATCCCAGGGACGGGGGAGCCTGGTGGGCTGCCGTCTCTGGGGTCGCACAGAGTCGGACACGACTGAAGCGACTTAGTAGTAGTAGTAGTACATCATCTAAATCTGATCTGAGAGTTATAATCTCATTTGTACAATTTATCCTATATATCACATGTTCAACATCATCTATGTTTTGGTATCAATGGTATATTTTTCTAAGAACTTTTCAGATGTTCTGGGCTTAGTAAACTGGACTATCATTAACTAGTTTTTAGGTTGCCTACTATCAGTGGTAATGAACTATTAATGGTTAAAAATAACAATAATATAAAGGCTTGGTAAACTGAATCTTTGCCAATCGCCCAGCCAAGCACGACTGGCTATAGACCTGGATTTTTTTTTTTTTTTTTTTATCTGCTCCTCTTTACTCAGCGCACATGGGCTTGGCATTTATTTTTCCTCTCAGTGGGAAAGCTCAGAGCTGTGGGTGGCCTCTCTCGAAACCTCCTGTTAAAAATGAAGTTGAGGAGGAAGCATGGCCTCTCTCAACAAAAAAGGAACATCTGTTCTTTTCCACAGAGAATAAAAATGCAGTGAGATTGGACCCAGGGTGAGTCCATCTGCCCCTGCTCCCTCCTTGACTCGCCAAGCCTATTTTTTTCCCCAACTAATGGCCCCAAAGCAGACGGGGAGGCAGGCCCCCTGTCCTAAATCATATGCTCTTCCTGCCAGATGCAGGCACTTTGACATGGCACCATCAATTACTGGCCGGCAAAGTTGTCTCTTAGCTGTTCGGGATTTCCAGAGGGAAGCAGGAACGGTCTCCGTCAGTTATCTCTCTTTCCATCCATCCTCCTTCTCCAGGAAAGACGAGTCCCTCTTCTGCTTGAATCCAATTCTTCTTCCCGGGTTCTGTGACATTTCTCTCCTCAGACCGTTCTCCGATGTTTCTTCCATGTTTTGAAACCACAGTGCTCATTCCCCAGACAATTTCCTTCCTCTAGACCAGAAAACAATCTAAATATCCCATTAAGAGTCTTTTCTTTTTTTTCAATGTTTTGTGTTTTTTGTTTTTTAATTTTACAGGGGTGTGTTGGTTTCTGCCACACACACCGAGAATCAGCCATAATTATCTTATCTACATGCTCCCCAGTGAGGCTCCCTCCCTTCTACCTATCCCACCCTTCTGGCCTGGGCTTCCTGTGTTAGACAGCAACTTTTCACCAACTGTCTATAAAATTCTGGTTTTTTTTTTTTGGCCTTACCGCGTGGCTTGCAGGATCTTGGTTCCCAGACCAGGGGTTGAACCTGGGCCCCTGGCACTGAGAGCACAGTCCTAACCACCAGATCACCAGGGAATTCCCTGAAATTCTTTTTTAAAATGAAGGAAATTGTTTGCAACTACTTCCTCCTACCACCTTGAAGTGAAAGTCAAAGTCGCTTAATTGCATCTGACTCTTTGCGACCCCATGGACTACACAGTCCATGGAATTCTCCAGGGCAGAATACTGGAGTGGGTAGCCGTTCCCTTCTCTAGGGGATCTTCCCAACCCAGGGATCAAACCCAGTTTCTCACATTGTGGGTGGATTCTTTACCAACTGACCCACCAGGGAAGCAGTTGAACACTAGAGAGATAAGCCTACCACCTTATTTCTCAAAAATCTTTCTGAATGATGCTTCTTCATTGTCTACATTGATTCTCCTACCAACCCACTCACTCCACACCCAGCCATCCAGCCTCATTCCGGAACCTCCATGAAATGGCTCTTGCCAAATTCTAGAGTGTGCTTTTTGACTTGATCTTCTTACAGTCCAAGGGATTCTTCAGAGTCTTCTCCATCACAGTTTGAAAGCAGAGTAATCTTCAGTCTATACTCATCTAGTTCCCCTACCCCACTGTTAATTCTTTTAGCTCTGTGTCTATCAAATATTTTATCTGTAGCACCAAGTTCTGACAATGACTCATAGTATATGTTTCCAAATGCTGGTGAAGGAAATAAACTGTTCAATGAATTATGTCGGGACTGGTTTGTCTAGTCAAATAGGAATAAGATCTGGGAAGAATTTACAACCCAAAGTAAGGAGCACTTTCGTCATTCACCCTGGTAAGTGCTGTGAGCTCCTCCCAGAAGAAATAAGGTTTTTGTGGATTTCAAGAAAGAGATGTATTTGTGTTTTACACCAGATGCTCAGAATTTTTAAAGAATGGTTAACCACTCTACAAAAAAATCTAACAAAGTGCAGGCTTTAATTTTACCACTTAAAAAACTAGATTAACCCTAATTTTGTGTCTTCCTTAAGTGAACATTTCACTCTAAAAGACACATTCATTTACTCACTGAAACTGTGACAATAGAATTTAGTACATCTTTAATTCTGTTGCTCAGAGGTACATACAGTGAAACACTATACATTCAAATATCAGAATGCGTGATAAATCCAGCATAGGTGAGACTGAAGTTTATCATTGCTTTTCTTTTAAAAGTAAATGGAATCATATAATTTGTGGTCTTTTGTGACTGGCTTATTTTGCTTAGCATAGGGCTTTTGATATTTATATATGTTACAGTATATGTAGGTTCTTCATAGGTTTATATTGCCAAATAATATCCCATGGCATCAATGTGTTGCCTTTTATTTATTCACTCATCAGTTGATGGATTATTTGAGTTGCTTTCACTTTCTAGCTATTATAAATACAGCTGCTATAAAAATTTGTGTACAAGTTTTTATGTGGGCATAAGGTTTCATTTCTCCAGAGTGTGTATCTAGTAATGGAATTTCTGGGTCATATGGTAACTCTATATTCACAGTTTGGAGAATCTGTCAAATGTTTTACAAAGTGACATTACCATTTTGCATTCTCTCTAGCAGTGTGTAAGAATTCTGATTTTTCCACATTTTCAGAAGCACTGGTTTTTGTTATTGTTGTTGTTTTCATTATAACCATCCTGATGTGTATAAATTTTATTAAATTGTGATATATAATTGTGGTTTTGATTTGCATTTTACTAATGGTTAATGAGTCCCTTGGACTGCAAGGAGATCCAACCAGTCCATTCTGAAGGACACCAGTCCTGGGTGTTCATTGGAAGGACTGATGCTGAGGCTGAAACTCCAGTACTTTGGCCACCTCATGCGAAGAGTTGACTCATTGGAAAAGACCCTGATGCTGGGAGGGATTGGGGGCAGGAGGAGAAGGGGATGACAGAGGATGAGATGGCTGAATGGCATCACTGACTCGATGGATATGAGTTTGAGTGAACTCCAGGAGTTGGTGATGGACAGGGAGGCCTGGCATACTGCGATTCATGGGGTTGCAAAGAGTTGGACATGACTGAGCAACTGAACTGAACTGAACTGAATGACACTGAGAATCTTTCCATGTGATTATTTTCCATTTGCATACCTTGCATATCTTAGAATAGGGAATGGCAACCCACTTCAGTATTCTTGCCTGGAAAATTCCATGGACAGAGGTACCTGGCAGGCCACAGTCCATGGGGTCTCAAGAGTCTGACACAACTGAGTGACTTTCACATATCTTAGGGTAATGTCTGTCCACATCTGTTATCTACAATGATATTGAGCATCTTTTAATGTGCTTCCTGGTGGCTCAGACAGTAAAGAATCTGCCTGCAATGCAGGAAACCCAGGTTCAATCCCTGTATTGGGAAGATCCCCTGGATAATGGAATGGTTACCCACTCCAGTATTCTTGACTGAAGAATCCCATGGACAGAGGAGCCTGGTGGGCTACAGTCCATGGGATCACGAAGAGTTGGACACGACTGAGCAACTAACACTTTCATGTGCTTATTGGACTTATATATGTGTGTGTGTGTGTGTGTGTGTGTGTGTGTGTGTGTGACTGAAAGTTGCTCAATCGTGTCTGACTCTTTGCGACCCCATGAACTAAAGAGTCCATGGAATGCTCTAGGCCAGAAGTGGGTAGCCTTTCCTTTCTCCAAGGGATCTTCCCAACCCAGGGATCGAACCCAGGTCTCCTGCATTGCAGGCAGATTCTTTACCATCTGAGCTACAAGGGAAACTTGAGATACCAAGGTATTAGAGACACCAAGGGAGCATTTCATGCAAAGATGGGCACAATAAAGAGCAGAAACTGTACAGAACTAACAGAAGCAGAAGATATTAAGAAGAGGTGGCAAGAATACACAGAAGAACTATACAAAAAAGATCTTCATGACCCAGATAACCACGATAGTGTGATCACTCACCCAGAGCCAGACATCTTGGAATGCAAAGCCAAGTGGGCCTTAGGAAGCATCACTACAAACAAAGCTAGTGGAGGTGATAAAATTCCACTAGTGCTCTTTCAAATCCTAAAAGTTAATGCTGTGAAAGTGTTGCACTCAATATGCCTGCAAATTTGGAAAACTCAGCAGTCAGCACAAGCCTGGAAAAGGTCAGTTTTCATTTCAATCCAAAAGAAAGACAATGCAAAAGAAGATTCAAACTACTGCACAATGGTACTCATTTCACACGCTAGCAAAGTAATGCTCAAAATTTTCCAAGCCAGGCTTCAACAGTACGTGAACTGAGGACTTCCAGATGTTCAAGCTGGATTTAGAAAAGGCAGAGGAACCAGAGATCAAATTGCCAACATCTGCTGGATCATCGAAAAAGCATGAGAGTTCCAGGAAAACATCTACTTCTGCTTTACTAACTACTCCAAAGCTTTTGACTGTGTGGATCACCACAAACTGTGGAAAATTCTTCAAGAGATGGGAATACCAGACCACCTGACCTGCCTCCTGAGAAATCTGTATGCAAGTCAGGAAGCAACAGTTAGAACTGGACATGGAGCAAGAGTCTGGTTCCAAATTTGGAAAGGAGTATGTCAAGGCTGTATATTGTCACCCTATTTATTTAACTTATATGCAGAGTACATCATGCAAAATACTGGGCTGGATGAAGCACAAGCTGGAATCAAGATTGATGGGAGAAATATCTTTAACCTCAGATATGCAGATGAGACCACACTTATGGCAGAATGTAAGAACTAAAGAGCCTCTTGATGAAAGTGAGAGAGTGAAAAAGCTAGCTTAAAACTCAAAATTCAAAAAACTAAGATCATGGCATCCGGTCCCATCACTTCTTGGCAAATAGATGGGAAAACCATGGAAACATCGAGAGACTTTATTTTCTTGGGCTCCAAAATCACTTCAGATGGTGATTGCAGCCATAAAATTAGAAGACATTTGCTCCTTGGAAGAAAAGCTATGACAAACCTAGACAGCATATTAAAAATCAGAGACATTACTTTGCCGACAAAGTTCTATCGAGTCAAAGCTATGGTTTTTCCAGTGGTCATGTATGGATGTGAGAGTTGGACTATAAAGAAAGCTGAGCACCGAAGGATTGATGCTTTTGAACTGTGGTGTTGGAGAAGACTCTTGAGAGTCCCTTGGACTGCAAGGAGATAAACCGGTCCATCCTAAAGGAAATCAGTCCTGAATATTCATTGGAAGGACTGATGCTAAAGCTGAATCTCCTATACTTTGGCCACCTGATGTGAAGAACTGACTCATTGGACTAGACCCTGATGCTGGGAAAGATTGAAGGTGGGAGGAGAAGGGAATGACAGAGGATGAGATGGTTGGATGGCATCACAGACTGGATGGACATGAATTTGAGCATGTTCCAGGTGTTGGTGATGGACAGGGAAGCCTCGCATGCTTAGTCCATGGGGTCACAAGGAGTCGGAACAGCTGAATGAATGAACCGAAGTGAATTTTTTTTTTATTGTTGGGTTGTAAGAATTTTTATATGTCTAGACTTTTTGTATTATGTTTTAAAAATTGGAGGAAGATTGCTTTACAATATTGTGTTGGCTTCTAGATTTAATTACCTTTTCAGAGATACGGTTTGCAAGTGTAATTCTATGAATTGTCTTTTAATGTCTCAATTATATCCTTTGGGAACATTATTGTTGTTCAATCTAAGTTGTGTCCAACTCTGCAACCCCATGGACTGCAGCATGCCAGGCTTCCCTGTCCTTCAGTATCTCTTGGAGTTTGCTCAGATTCTTGTCCATCGAGTCATTGATGCAATGTAGCTGTCTCATCCTCTGCCACTTTCTTCTCCTTTTGCCTTCAGTCTTTCCCAGCATCAGGGAATATACAAGTTTCATTTTTGATGAAGTGCAATTTACTTTTTTTTTCCCTTTCATCACTGTGGTTTTGTAATCATATCTGAGAAAGCTTTGTGAAACCCAAAGTCATAAAGATTTACTCCTGTGCTTTCTAATAAGACTTTTATAGTTTTAGCTCTTACATTTAAGTTTAAATGATTCCAGTAGTTAATTTATGTGTAAGTGAGGAAAGTGTTCAATTTCAGTTTTTCATGAGACTACCTAATTGTCCCAGCACTCTTTGTTGCAAAGACTATTCTTTCCATATTGGGTTGTCTTGGCACCCTTGTTAAAAATCAAGGGACTGTAAGTGTGAGAGCATCGCTGGGCCCTTCATGCTCTTGCACTGATCTTTGTGTCCGTCCCGGAGAAAGCACCGCACAGTCTTCATTACTCTAGCTCTGCATTAAGTTTAGGCATGAGTCTAAACGTGAATCCACCAACTGTGTTTTTTTTCCTAGTTGTTTTTTGGCTATCGTTGAATTTCCATATGAAATGGCTTATCGTTTTTGGCCAAAAAAAAAAAAAAAAAAAACTTTCTGGGATTTTGATAAGGATTGTATTGAACCTGTTGAACACTGTGGAACACATTTTCATTTTAACAAAATAAGCATAATAAGTGTTCTGATTCATTAATTTGGGTTGTTTCCCTTTTATTTAGATTTTCTTTAATTTCTTTCAGCAATTTTTTTTTTTTAGTTTTCACAGTATAAGTTTTTTTTTTTTTTTTCAGTTTTAACTTTTTTGCTAAATTTATCCCTGTGTATTTTATTCTTTTGGATGCTTTTGTAAATGGAATTTTTAAAATTTAATTTCAGACTTTTATTGCTAGTGTATAAAAATAAAATTGATTTTTATATATTGACCTGTATATATTGCAACTTACTGAGCTCTTTTATTAGTGTTAGGAATATTTCCACTTATTCTTTTGGGTTTTCTATATCCAAGCTCACATTATCTGTAAATAGAGGAAGTTTTGCTTCTTTCTTTCCGATCTGAATGGTCTTTATTTCAATTACTTGCCTAATTACCCTGGCTAGAAATTCCAGTATAATGTTGAATAGAAGTGCTGAGAGCAAATGTCCTCAGCTTATTCCTGATCTTACGAGAAAGGGTTTCGTTCTTTCACCATTAAATACCATGCTGGCTGTGATCATTTTACAGGTTATTGGTTTGAAAGTTTCCTCAAAAAACTTGGTGTTTGTAGCATACTTTTCTCATTAAAGGATGAGGATTTAGTCAATTATTCTCTGTGTATTTATTAAGGTGTCATTTGTTCTTTTTCCTTTATTCTATTAGTATGGTGTCTTTAATTGATTGACAGTCTTATGTTGACCCAACCTTACATTCCTGGGTAAGTCTGTCAAGTTCACAGTATATATAGGTTTTTGTTTTGTTTTGTGTTTAATACAGTACTAGTTTCAATTTGCTAGCACTTTGTTGAGGATTTTCATATTTGAATTCATGAAAGGTATTGGTCTGTAGTTTTCTTATCGGGCTTTGTCTGGTTTTGGTGTGAGGGTAGAATCAGCCTGGTGTAGCGAGGTTAGAATTGTTCTCTTTGTCCTTCTTTTTTTAGGAGGGTTTGTGCAGTATGGGTGTGGATTCTTCTTTCCATGTTTGGTAGAACTCACCTGCGAAGCTCTCTGGACCTGCGCATTTCACTGAGGGAAGACTTTTGATTAGTAATTAAATCTCTTTACTTTGTAGGTATTTTCACATTCTCTTATTCAATCAGTTAAATAGTTTGTGTTCTCAAAGAAATTGTCCATTTCATCTAATTTACCTACTTAATTAATTTATCTTAGAGTTTATAATTAGACCTGAGGTGTGGGAAATCATGAACTTACGAAAGTGTTATTTAAGATTAAATTATTTCTAATCATCTTTGATCAGGCATATGTAGCACCATCTGATTAAAATTGATAGTTATATATATATATAAAATAATATATATAGTTATATATATAATTATATAATAATATAGTTATATAATAATAATATAGTTATAATAATATATAACAATATAGTTTATATACATTCATATATATTATATATAATCATATAATATATTTATATATATTTTATATAACTATATATTATAACTATATATATATATATAGCTTCCCATTTGGCACAGTGGTATAGAATCTGCCTGCAATGCAGGAGGCACAAGAGATACTGATTTGATCCCTGGGTCAGGAAGATCGCCTAAATTAGGAAATGGCAACCCACTCCAGTATTTTTTGCCTGGAAAATTCCATGGACAGAGCAGCCTGGCAGGATGCAATCCATGGGGCTGCAAAGAGTCAGACACCACTGAGCAACTGAGCACACATTATATATATAACTAGCAATATGGATTTAAAAAGAGATACTAAATTATTTTCAGCCAGAAAAATATGTGTTCCATTGAAGTAGTACAGAACAGCAGCCTGGTTGTTCAAAGAGTATATGTAGTTATCTCAAGTTCCTTCTAAATCTAGAAGAGGGATATGTCAATAAATGTCCATCCAAGTCTTCGTTCACCAGCTATGTTACAACATCGATCTCTTTTTTGCACTGTGACTGAACCTTTGGTAACCAGTAGTCAAGTATTTCGGAGAAGGCAATGGCACCCCACTCCAGTACTCTTGCCTGGAAAATCCCATGGACAGAGGAGCTTGGTAGGCTGCAGTCCAAGGGGTAGCTGAGGGTCGGACATGACTGAGCGACTTTTCTTTCACTTTTCACTTTCATGCATTGGAGAAGGAAATGGCAACCCACTCCAGTGTTCTTGCCTGGAGAATCCCAGGGACGGGGAGCCTGATGGGCTGCCTGCCGTCTGTGGGGTCACACAGAGTCGGACACGACTGAAGCAACTTAGCAGCAACAGCGCTCAAGTATTTACTGAACACTTGAAAACAAAATGCTCCTTAGTTTCCTTGTTGACTAAATAAGCATGGTAATCAAAGGGAGCTTAAAAAACCAGGTATCTTTGTTTGCAAATGCAATGCAAATAACTCTTGCTCTCGGCCCCTTCTTTAACGTGATTTAGTCCTCAACATAGCCTTTCAGTCTATGAACACACAAATGAATGTGGGGGAGAAAAGTTTCAAAGAATGGTTGTTCTTAGAGGATGAAGTTGTTTCTAGAAAGAAGAGCTATGCAGGTTATTTTAAGTATCTCTAAAAACGAGTGATGGGAGACTTCCCTGGCAGTCCAGTGGTTGAGACTTTGTCTTCCAGGGCAGGGGGTGCAGGTTTGATCCTTGGTCTGGGTGCTAAGATCCCATGTGCCTTGTGGCCGAAAAACTGAAACATAACACAGAAGCAATATTATAACCAATTTAGTAAAGATGGCAAATGATCCACATTCAAAGAAAACCTTTTAAAAAATGAGTGATGGAAGAAAGTCTAGAAGAAAAATCTTTGAACTTGAACGTTTGTATCTAGAGAGAATTCAGTTTCCATATAAAGATTGTCCTTAAAAAATTGAGACATAATTGAAATTTAGTTTATCACTGTGTTAGCTTAAGGTGTACAAATAGGTTTGACATATATATATATATTGCAATATGACTACCACCATAGCATTACCTAATACCTCTGTCTAGTCACCCAATTATTATTTCTCTTTTACGGTGACAACATTTAAGATCTAGTCTGTTAGCGTATTTAAAATACATGATGCAGTATTGCTGACTATAAACATAATGCTTTCACCTTCTAACTGAACGTTCCATTTGGCCAAGACTCCCAAATTCTCCCATCCACCAGGTGGTAACAACCCACTCTCTGTTTTATGAATTTGGCTTATTTAGTTCCATGCTAAGTGATATTATTCTGGCCTAGAGAATCCCATGGACTGTCCATGGGGCTTGCAAAGAGTCAGACACGACTGAGCAACTGTTACTTTTACTCTCGTAACTGATAAGCGCGCTTACGTTCGTCTTTGTATGACTTCTCTCACTTAGTATAATGCCCTGACTCATGCTGTTGTAAATGGCAGGATTTCCTTCTTTTATGGAACTGAATAAGATTGCACTATTTATTCCACATCTTTTTCATCCAGTCATCCATTGATGATGGATAAGAAGTGTTCCAGGGCCATAATGACAGACCTGGTCATGAACAGATTAGAGTTCATTTCCTTAGAAGATCTGTATTACAAGCCATTCACTTTTTATTAATACCAATGGCAACTTACTTAGAAGCAGTTGGGTAAGTGTGGTATGTAAATAGCTTATTCTCCTAAGAACCTCATGAAAAGGCGTGATTACCCCTGTTTTACAGACGGTAGCGTTGAATCTCAGCCAAGCTAGTAAGTGTGGCAGCTTCTGTGTGTCTTGTGTGAATTCTCAACAGCTCAGTCGTGTCTGACTATTGCGACCCCATGGACTGTGGCCCGCCAGGCTCCTCTGTCCATGGGATTTCCCAGGCAGGAATACTGGAGTGGGCTGCCATTCCCTTCTCCAGGGGATCTTCCTGACCCAGGGAATGAATGAGTCTCCTGCTTTGGTAGGCAGATTCTTCACCACTGAGCCACCTGGAAAGCCCTGTCTGTGTTTAGAGTTCCTTAAATGAAATCAACAGATAAAACAAGATAGAAAAAGTTGATTACCAAAACCGAACATTGGTCTTATCATCTGGAATCAGGGCTTTCGAATACAGCCTATGGAGGAGGTCTAGTGAAATTAAATTAATTAAATTTAAAAAGGAGTTTATTTTACGTATCTATAAAAAGTAATGCAGGGAAACACTTTTTAGACATGTTTAAGTAGAACTTTTTAAGATTAGTTAAGTCATATATTTCCATGATAAATCCTTCACAAACTTCTTTATTACTCATAACAGTTTACTTTCAACACATCCTTTGAGCGATTAAAACAGATCAGGGACGTGGCAGTTGAGAAGCAATAAATCACAATAATTCAAGCTTTAAAATCCTTCTCTATCGCTCTTCTCTTTATCTTTCCTCTTTTAGTTCAGCTGAAGTCCTAAAAAATCCAATTAACTGCTTTAACTCATCATGTGACATGTACAGATAAAATCATTGCATACAAATAAAATGCAATATCAGTTATGTGGGCTTCCCTGGTGGCTCAGACAGTAAAGAGTCTGCCTGTGGGAGACCTGGGTTCGATCCCTGGGTTGGGAAGATCCCCTGGAGAAGGAAATGGCAACCCACTCCAGTATTCTTGCCTGCAAAATCCCATGGACAGAAGAGCCTGGCAGGCTACCGTCAATGGGGTCACAAAGAGTGGGACACGACTGAGAGACTTCATTTTCACTTTTCACTTTCTCAGCTATGCCCAGGTTTTCCCATGCTAATGGCAGGGGTTAAATTCTGCACTGTACTCCAATATTCCCATCGCTCATCTTAGACCAAACATTACCTCAGATTTTAACACTATCTCCTTGGGATATGAAAACTTGCCACATTTACCAAACTATTTTCATGGAGATTTGTTTTGTATATTTGGTGCACAGACTTGGCACTCTGAATAACCTAAACCCAAATACTCATGGCAATAAAACAATTTTAAAGGAATAGCCACATTTTATTAAATGCTTCCAGAGTACTGTGTTCTGAGTAAAGACGTTGTTGTTGTTGTTCAGTCACTAAGTCCTGTCCAACTCTTTGCGACCCCATGAACTGTAGCAGGCCAGGCTTCCCTGTCCTTCCGTGTCTCCCAGACGCTGCCCACATTCATGTCCATTGAGTCAGTTATGCTGTCTAATCATCTCATCCTCTGCCACCCTCTTCTCCTTCTTCCAGTATTTCTTACAATATTTTATTTCCAGTGCTCTAAAGGCAAAAACACACACATACTCAAAACCTACCACAAAAAGCCAAACTCTAAGACCAGAGTTTATATAAATTGCTCTAAGGTACACAAGTATTAAGGGGAAGCCTTAAATTTAAGATCAGCTGTCCTCAAATATAAAACCACTGCCATTCTTGTATGTTAAAGAAGTTGAAATGATGAAACAATATTCATTCTTTTATTCAACAAAACACTTGCTGAGTGCTAACCATGTGGTAAGAGTCTGGTGTTAGGAGTCAGGACTTAAAAACTAAGACCCTGGCCTTCAAGCTGCATATGGTCAAGTAGAGGAAGTTGATGAGAGAAGAAGAATTAATGTATTGTAACAGGTATATGGTTTTCCCTGGTGGCTCAGTGGTTAGGAATCCACTTGCCAATGCAGGAGATGCAGGTTTGATCCCTGGGTCAGGAAGATCCTCTGGAGAAGAAAATGGCAACATACTCCAGTATTCTTGCCCTGAAAATGCCATGGACTGAGGAGCCTGGTGGGCTACAGTCCATGGAGTTGCAAAAAGTCAGAAGCAACTGAGCACCCATGCACAACAGTGGTATATATATGAGAAGTGACAGAAGTGAGCAGAAGCTTTGAAATCTTTTCTTTCAAATAGTCATGTTCTTAAGCAAGCTTCAAAGTTGTCACGTCTCCCAAGCAGGCCACTCTCAGAAAAGTTTGCAGTTGTTCAGTCCCGCAGGTGTGTCCAACTCTTTCTGTGATCCTATGGATGGTATAACCTGCCAGGCTGCTCTGTCCATGGACTCTTCCAGACAAGAAGACTGGGTTGGATTGCCATTTCCTCCTCCAGGGCATCTTCCCAGCCCAGGAATTGAACCTGCATCTCCTGTATCTCCTGCACTTGTAGGCGGTTTCCAAAGCTTGTAGGTGCAGATGACATTTACAGAGCAACTCACTGACTCTCCAGAACTGGTGGCCCTGCCTAGAACCAGTGTGGGGTGCAGTTTTCCATTTTGCAGGAAAAGATTAATGAATATGCAGGAGATGAAGATGAGTTTTCTCTAGGAAGATATTATACTTTCCTTTCTCATTTTTCCAGAGTAAGTTTCCATGAGGTGGGTGTGTTTGGGTTTAGCAGGGAAGAACGCCACAGTGGTGTGTTGTTTTAGTGGTTGTGGGATGACCTAAAGTAAAAACCATAAGTTCAAAGTGTCTGGCTGTTTATGGGACACCCACCTCCAGAGAACTGGCATTTGAGTGTGAGATTACTCATCCGTATTGACTCCTTGGATAAACACTCTCTTGTTAAGTGTAACACGGACTATACATTTCCTGACAAAATGGTCCTCAAGCTTAAACAGAATATCTGCACCAGAGTTTATTTTTTAAGATATATTTAGAAAGAGACAAGTCACTTCGATACATTATTTTCTGAAGCTGCCCATGGTTTGGGGGCAAAGTGATGGACCAGAGACTTGATACTGCATCTTCAATGAGAGGAGGGCTCACAAAGATTGCAGGTATTTTCCATGGTATTACTTCGTCCATGTCTTTGTAGTGCCAATCAGCCAGCTGTTTCTGGGTCAGTTTGTTAAACTGTGCATCTTAATACCAACCCAGGCTATCCCCTGATTCCAGTTTATCTGTGACACATGTATCCACTTCATTGTCAGGGGCAAATGAGTAAGTGACAAAGGAAGGTATGATTCTAAGAATAAATCCAGAGGAAAAAGCCATGCAAAGCACACATACACATAAACTCTAATAAACTCAACAGATGACTAGAGGAAGAGTTTGGAGGACTAATCCTAATACATCTAATGCTTCCCTGGTGGCTTGGTGGTAAAAAATTCACCTGCCAATGCAGGGGACTTGGGTTCTACCCCTGGGTCAGGAAGATCCCCTGGAGAAGGAAATGGCAACCCACTCCATTATTCTTGCCTGTGAAATCCCATGGACAGAGGAGCCTGGTGGGCTACAGTCCATGGAGGTGCAAAGAGTCCAACACGACTGACCCGCTGTTCCTCATGAACCCTTTTATCCCATGACCTAGTATGGAACTCTCCACTGCAGGGTTCAACTTTATACTGCAACTATCTCATTAAAACCAAAAAAAAACAATAAGAAGCAAGCAAACAAAAACCGTGAAATTTACTCCTGTTACACCCTTTGCCTCTGGGATATACTTTCTCAAGCAAGATAGTCACCCTTTAACGAAGAAGAGACTCTGAAGAGGGGTCAAGATACAAAGAAGACCACTGTGCCTTGGGCTAACCCTCCTGAAGCTGCCAGACCAGCGCAGAGCATCTCTGGAGCAGGAAGTGCTTCCTGCGATCTCTGGTGCCCCGGAAGTGCTTCTGAGCCGCGGGCAGCCGCGGGGAGCCGCCCCGGGGTGGGCGGCAGCAGAGGGAGGAGTAGCTGCTCAGGTGGGGCCGCTGGGCTGCCAGCATCACACAGACCAACCACAATCTCCAGGCAGTCCTTCATAACATTTATTACTTTGTGTACTCTCTATGGGATTATTCATATTTGCCCAGAAACTGAAAAGCCAGAAATGACTAAAAGGTGGCGCATGAATCCTCTATTTCAAAAAGCTATGAGCCGGTTTGTTCCACAAGCATTTCATCGACTTCACTTTTCCTCCCGTGTGTTCCTGACACAGAATCAACAGCACGGTCCTGGATGAGGCAGCCTAGCCTCCGGCGTGCCCTGCTTCCCAATGTGGAGAAGCTTATAAACCTTCCTGTTAGCCCTGGGTCCCTAATTCTGGGTTTCTAGCTGAATTCACAAGTCCTAGTAAAATTCAGTGTTCTAGAATTTTCCAAAGTCCTTGCTCCTCACTCCAACGAACTGAAATCTGAATATTCCACTTCTGTTTATTTTCACAGCTTTTCCTCTGCTGATGGATTGCTCCCATTGCTTTAATTTGTGAAAGGACTTCTGTCAGTTTGGGGTATTAATATCTGTTTCCTTATTAACATTTTTGGGGAAAAGCAGTCTAATTATCCTGTTGGTTAGAAGTTTAAAGATTGGGCTTGGTGAAGTTTTGGAGTAGCAGGGGCGTTTGGGGATAAGGAGGAAACATGAACTCTTAGATGATATTTGATTACACTGAATCCGTGGATCTCTGTTCCACTGAAATCCGTGTCTCTCCCTTCCCTCTCTTTCTTTCTGTCTCCGCTTCTCAACGTAACTTCTAAAGTCAATAATTTATTTTTATAGCCATACTTTCGAATCTACAGAGTCCAGCACTTCCATATTGTAGAATGTTCTCCAGTGAACTTTATTGATTGTGTAATTTAAAATAATAATTTTAAAATTAATACTATATGTAGAAGAAGTAGCCCAATAATCATAAATGTATCTTCATTAGCTATTTTCTCATGTGTGTGTGTGCGTGTGTGTGGTGTACACACTCAGTTGTGTTTGACTCTTTGTGACCCAGTGATCTATAGCCCACCAGAATCCTCTGTCCCTGAGATTTTCCAGGCAAGAATACTGGGAAGCCCACTAGGGAAGCCCATTTTTTTTTAGTTTAGTTTATTTAAGCACGTAACACCGATCAACAAGCAAGTTTCTTTCGTGGCAATATACCTGTACACACAAAGAACATACAGTCAATTTTATTTCCAGGCGACTAAGATAACCTAATTGTGGCTCCTAGAAATAAATAGATAGATAGAGACATGACATAAGCAAAGCTTATATGAATTGCCACTTCACCGCACCTGGGCATTTCTCAGTCTAGATCTGCTCCTGTGACATGTATCATAGCTGCTGCTGCTAAGTTGCTTCAGTCGTGTCCGACTCTGTGAGACCCCATAAACGGCAGCCCACCAGGCTCCCCCGTCCCTGGGATTCTCCAGGCAAGAACATTGGAGTGGGTTGCCATTTCCTTCTCCAATGCGTGAAAGTGAAGTCGCTCAGTTATGTCCGACTCCTAGCGACCCCATGGACTGCAGCCCACCAGGCTCCTCCATCCATGGGATTTTCCAGGCAAGAGTACTGGAGTGGGTTGCCATTGCCTTCTCCGCATTTATCATAGAGAAAACATAAATGAAATAATATGCATATATATGTATATCAGATCAGATCAGTCGCTCAGTCGTGTCCGACTCCTTGCAACCCCATGAATTGCAGCACGCCAGGCCTCCCTGTCCATCACCAACCCCCAGAGTTCAATGAGACTCACGTCATCGAGTCAATGATGCCATCCAGCCATCTCATCCTCTGTCGTCCCCTTCTCCTCCTGCCCCCAATCCCTCCCAGCATCAGGGTCTTTTCCAATGAATCAACTCTTTGCATGAGGTGGCCAAAGTACTGGAGTTTCAGCCTTAGCATCATTCCTGCCAAAGAAATCCCAGGGCTGATCTCCTTCAGAATGGACTGGTTGGATCTCCTTGCAGGCCAAGGGACTCTCAAGAGTCTTCTCCAACACCACAGTTCAAAAGCATCAATTCTTCAGCGCTCAGCCTTCTTCACAGTCCAACTCTCACATCCATACATGAACTGAGAGATGGGCTTCTTATTCCTTCTAGATTTTTTTTAAATTCAGTTATCTCTAGAACCTATAGGATTATTTTACATCCAAGAATACTGTTGTTATTCTAACCGTATAGCACATAATACTGCTACTGCTGCTGCTAAGTTGCTCAGTCGTGTCCAACTCTGTGCGACCCCATAGACGGCAGCCCACCAGGCTCCCCCATCCCTGGGATTCTCCAGGCAAGAACACTGGAGTGGGTTGCCATTTCCTTCTCCAATGCATGAAAGTGAAAGGTGAAAGTGAAGTCGCTCAGTCGTGTCCGACTCTTAGCGACCCCATGGACTGCAGCCCACCAGGCTCCTATGTCCATGGGATTTTCCAGGCAAGAGTACTGGAGTGGGGTGCCATTGCCTTCTCCGAGAACATAATACAAGTAGAACTCAAATTACAACATTTTATTTATCCTAACCTTGTTATTGTTAGTAATGATTATTGTTTACTGTTATTTGGAAATTCAGTTTGACTCTGAGTATATTTGCATTGCTTTACACCAAATGTTTCCCCTTTGCCATCAAAAGGCAAGTTTTGATCACTTACTCTCTAAATTTAGATGTGTAAAATAGTTCGGAAGAAAATATCTTTTAAAGCTTCAGAGAAACCACTTCGTATCTATAATCACAGATTTTTCCCTGAGTTTGAAATGAAACAGTACGGATCTAAATGTATACCTGAAAATGCAAAACTTATTACTAGAAAAACCTATTATATATCTCTCTCTTAGTATAGCAGTTGGCTAAAAATAAATATTTCTTTATTCAGTAATTTATTTTAAATCTGCTAAAAAAAGGAACTTGGGTTTAGAGCAAGCTTTTGGTTTATTAAACAAACTCACACCTGGCCACAAAGTTCTTTGTATCTAGTTAAGTATATTCCCCCAAAAAAGATGAAAAGTAAGTTTTGCTTTTGTAAGTCCACTGAGGGAAACCTTAATACAACCTAAACGAAATGTTAAATTTTCAATGGTGAAAAAGTATATACTTTTCTATGACAGACCCATTGTTTTAGTTTTGGTTAGTGGAGATGTGAGGACACCGTTCAGGGAAGGGTCAACGCTGGCATTTTGTTGCTCATTCTGCCAGTGAAACGTCACATTCCTGCCTGGCAACACAGAGTCGCAGCCCTGGACATGCATAGAGGTTCTAAAACCTGTGAGAGAACGCAGTCTTTATGCTGAAATACTGAAGGTTTGTGGACTGATGGATTTGAGGGAGCAAGAGGGAAGAACAAAGAGGAGGAAGAGAAGAGAGGGAAGGGAGAGGAAGAGAGAGAAAGAGAAATGTTCATGGAGAAGAATGGAGGCAAGAGGGAGGGACAGAGCAGGGAAAGAAGGAAAAGGGCCTCAGTTCTTCTGAATCATTTAAAAACACAATGTCTGCTGTAGGCACAGGAGAAGTGGTTTGCAAAATTTAAATGATAATATAGTTTGTTTCTCTTCCAAAGAGGTGGATTTGGCCACAGACCTGGGGCTGACCCCTGAGGAAGAAAAACATTACCTTTATGTGGAGCTTTCTTGCAGAACAGTGCTTCTCAAGCTGTAAGACCCAAATGGGTTGCTTGAAAACCTTAAGTTGCAGGTTTTTCTTTAGTAAGAAGAGACCTAAGACTGTGCATTTTGGAAAAGCTCCCAGAGGGTCCTGGTCCCACTGGCCCATGGATCACACTTTGGTAGCAAGGCATAGGAAACCAAAAATACGTCCTATAGAGGACGTAGAGGGGCTTCCCAACTGGCACAGCAGTAAAGAACCTGCCTGCCAATGCAGGAGACACAAGAGATGAGGGTTCAGTTCCTGAATCTGGAAGATCCCTGGAATAGGAAATGACTGTCCATTCCAATATTCTTGCCTGGAAAATCCTACAGACAGAGGAGCTTGGCGGGCTACAGTCCATGGGGTCGCGAAGAGTCAGACACTACTGAGCTGGAGCACGATAGAGGATGTATGGAAACACTGATCTTCACTAAAAAGCAGATTTCCTCTCCCCTCGTGGTGGATTTCTGCCTAGTCAAGTAGTTACCCATGTCTGCTCTTCACTGACAGACTTTTCCTGACAACCACTCGTATCCTAAGAAACAAGATTGAGAAACCCACACCTCAAACCCTAAGATGTGGATCTCGTCACAGTGACCCATCTCTCAGCTCAGACAGCCTTCATCTCCACATTCTTCTAGAATCTGGCTTAAAAAGTGAGTGCAGACTCAATGTCAATTTATCCACACACAGCATCAGAAGAGCCAGAGTAGATCCATGCTTTTTCATGGCTATGGGTTTAACCTACTCAGTTAAACACTGCATACACTTTTTTTTCCCAATTATATTTAAAATACATGCTTATTCCCAGGCTGCCAATGCAGGAGACTCAAGAGATGCTGGTTCGATCCCTGAGTCAGGAAGACCCTGGAGAAGGAAATGGCACTCCAGTGCAATATTCTTGCCTGAAAAATTCTATGGACAAGAGGAGCCTGGTGGGCTATAGTCCATGGGGTTGCAAAAGAGTGTGACTTGATGAGCAAATGAACATGTTTATAGACAATACAATTTTAATAAGACAAACTGCCACACGGGGTCATCAGTCAGTGGCAAGAGCGATTTCTCTATAAAACACATCATGTGTGCCTGCTCAGGCATGTTTGACCCTTTGTGACCTGATGGGCTGTAGCCCACCAGCCTCCTCTTGTTTGTGGAGCTTTTCAGGCAAGAATACTGGAGTGGGTTGCCATTTCCCTCTCCAGGGGAGCTTCCAGACCCAGGGGTCAAAGACACATCTCCTGTGTCTCCTGTATTGGGAGGTGGATTCTTGACCACTGAGCCACTTGGGAAGCCAAACCTACACTTAAATCTACATGCTGAAATTTTGACTTCAGAAAAGTAGACACTTGTCTCAATTTGCCCAGGAGAAGATGATAATTCTGGAGAGGAAGATGATAATTCTGGAGAGGAAGATGATAATTCTGGAGAGGGTAACTAAAGAGGACCCACCCTTCCCTCCTGTTTCTCCCGCTCTCTAAAGGGTCTATATACTGCCCCTCCAATCTGCGTTGCATTAAGCCTAGGCATTTATTCCTATTATGGGTTAGAAAGCCGGATAAGGACATAGTATCACCAAAGGCACCTTCTCCATAAATGATCAAAGTCCTTAGCTGTCTCCTCCCCATTTTGTCATGACTCTCCTCCTCTCTGAACTGCAGCAGTCTCCAGGTCAAGGTTTTCAGTCTTGCTCTGAAGCACACCACTGCCCTCCATAGCAGTACTGAATCACCCTGGCGGCCGACTCTCTCCCCATGCCCAACAACAGCTACACATGGTCTGCACGGTGTCTGCCTCTCGCTGCCCTGGCACCGGAGAAATCTGATGGAATTCTGTGGGAAGGTAGTGGAGGGAGTAGAAAGGCTGATTAAGCCATCGCTTAGGTTGATTTAGTAGCCAGCAGCTTAAACTGATGCTTTATCAACTCTCAAGTTCAAACCCTGGCTGGAAACTGAGTTATTCATCAAGAAGGATTAGAAAATGCAGCGGGTCCATAAATTTCTCAGACTGATTCTTGTTATCTCCAGAGATTTTTCCTGTCACTTAAAAATGATGTCTGGGGTACAATTTGCATCTAAAATGGCCTTGGAAAGAGGCATAAGGCCAGCATTTCAGACTAATGAATCCTCAGGTTACAGAGAAATGCTCCCAGCCAAATAAAGCAAACCACATTCCGCCATATTGCCATCGGACCTGACCCAGATTAGTGGCAACCTTGCTGGTGGACTTCAGCTCCTTTATTCTGGGAGAAATGCTTACACTTCATTGTAAGCGATGAGCCAGTGTTCATCGCGTTGCTGTATTTTCATGGATTGAATTACCAAGTGGTCTAGTTCATCCAAACATGTTAGAGATACTCATTCTCCAGCAAGAAGTGTGCAATGTCTATTCTTGTGGAGAAGAAGTGTTTTTCCTCCGTATTTTCTGTCTTACGTAGCGTGTAATGCTTTTTAATCATTTCGGACAAAGGTCTGACAATGCAGAGTTCAATGAGCTCAGCCAGTTTGACATCTCAGGGTCCCGAATCTCCCCTTTGTTGTTGTCCAGCCACTATGTCATGTCTGGCTCTTTGGGACCCCATGGGCTGCAGCATTCCAGGCTTCCCTGTCCTTCGCTGTCTCCCGGAGTTTGCTCAAATTCATATTCTTTCAGTCGGCGATGCCATCCAACCATCTCATTCCCCGCCAACCCCTTCTCCTTTTGCCTTCAATCTGTCTTGTATCAGAGTCTTTTCCAGTGAGTCAGCTGCAAGTGACTGACCAAGGAATCATAATGAGTTCTAGCCATGACTGAAGTTTTATACGTGCATTATTCGGCAGGTCTGTGGTTTGAAGGTGGTCTGGCTTTGGGACTCTTACTAAAATCTTCTCAGTCCAGGTGGCCAAACTACTGGAGTTTCAGCATCAGTCCTTCCATTGAGTATTCAGGGTTTAAAATATAGTATGAGTGTAATAAAGCAGAATTCTTGAGCATGAGGGAAGTTTCTAGTTGATGCAGCCTGAAGCCATTGGTCTAAAGAGAAGCTTGACAATTTTAGGGCTCAAGGCTGTGCTCAAAGGTCAGAAAAGGTTAATCTGAGAAAGCAGACTGTGATATTAGGACCCACCCAGAGGAAGCTTCAAAGTCATTCTGAACTGTTGTAGGAACATGCCTGACAACATTTTCACTTTTATTGGAAGAAAGAATTCTAGTGATGAAAGTGTAGGCCAGATAAGAAAGGAGAGTTAAAATGTCAGCGTTTCCTTAAATTTCAGTGTAAACAGGTCCACTTGGGTCACCTGCCTTCCTGTTATTCTCAGATAAGACGAAGCTTTAGAGTGAAGAGGTAGCCACAGTGTAGGACCGAAAATGTAAGATTCTGAAACTGTTCTCTTGCCATTTAGTTTATTCTAATTCCTTCGGAAACAAAGGCCTTTTCCTGATCTGTAAAATCTATCCTTCCCATGTTTTGTTTTTTTTAATATAAATTTATTTATTTTAATTGGAGGCTAATTACTTTACAATATTGTATTGGGTTTTAGTACCTGCATTTTAAAAGAGCAGATGCTCAAAGCTCCTCCCAAATTCCAACTTTCCCCGCTCTGACCCTGCCCTCACCAAAGCACATTTGGCTGAAATCTCACACCTTCTAGGTTTTCTTACTTCACCTCAATTAGACAGAGCTGCGAAGCCTCTCTTCCATGGCCCCCCAACACTGTGCACACATTTCTATTATATTTTTTTAATCCCTTTGTACCGCAGATATTTGTTTTACGTCTGTGCTTCCCATGGGAACCATATTAGGCGTCTTTCAGTCCGTAAGTTCTTTGTTCATTTACCAGGGACTTTTTTCAGGCCTTTTACACCTTAGGTCTGGGAAATCAAGGTAACGAAAATATGATAAGGGCTTCCCTGGTGGCTCACCAAGTGAAGAATCCGCATGCAATGCAGGAGAAACAAGTTTAATCCCTGAGTCAGGAAGACTCCCTAGAGAGGGAAATGGCTACCCACTCCAGTATTCCTGCCTGGAGAATCCCATGGACAGAGGAGCCTGATGGTCTACAGTCAATGTGGTTGAGAAGTGTCGAACATGGGCTGAGTGATGAACACTTGCAAAATATTATCAACGAAGTACAACCATGCCTGCTAAATTATGACCGTTTATTAATGGTTTCTTGAATGAATAAAGGAAGGAAAAATGAGTGAATGCGTCACTAGCCCCAAGAGCTGTGTGGAGAGCTGTGTGGAGAGCTGGGGCAGTAGAACCCATCATAAGAATTACAAATGCTTCTGAAATGATACTGCATACATGAATAATACATTACTAAGGGGCCTCTACGTCCGAGTCATAGTCTTATCCTTCACTACTTTCTTTCTTGCTTCTTTTTTCTTTTTCATTGTCCCCATCACCTGTCACATTTGTGTTGGCCCCTTGCTAATACCGGCCTCGTGTTATCAACAAACATTCACAGAGGACTACCTATTTGTTCAGTTAGGGTTTTTCAAATCCACTGTATTGATGTCATTGTCCCTCTTCTACTCTGATATGGAAAGGAAGTGTCTGGTTACCGCTGTAAATTCCGTTGGGTATTTGATCACTAACACACACCCCTGCACATTTTCTCTCTGACCATTTCTCTGCTCTAAAGCAGATCATTAAATTGCTCCCAGGCAGAAAGACCACGGACCAAAACAGCAGGGCACTTTTGTAATAAGACCTTGTAAATTGAAAGCCCTGGCTATCTCTCCCACTGTGAGAACCTGCTGAGACTGGTTCCTTTTAACATGGCATTAATAAGCGCTGCAGACCCAGTTAATTAAAGACAGTATATCTAGGCAGATAGGCATGGCAACTCTTAAGAACCAGTCCTTATTTTTCAGATGATTTTATTCTATGGAAGCTGACTTTGGTTAAGTTGCCCAGTTCTTCCAAAACTCCATTTTCATGTTATGCGTGGAACCATGGACCTGAGACGGTCCACATTCCTGATTCCAGCCTGTGCTGGAATTTGTAACATGTTTTGCGCCACAAAGTCAGATGCCAGGGCCATCTAGCTGTGATTAACCAAGTCCATTTGTTAAATCCCTGCTGGTTAAAGGAAAGGCTTATAATTGCAATATCATGGCCCTACAGTTACAAACCGGGGGCCTGCTGGGAAGCCCAGACCCCAATGCGGAGGTGTCATTAAAGCCTCTGAGTCCGTGGAGGTAGTTAATCACTCAATTAGACTCTCATTATCATCTGCCCGCATCAAAAAGACTTCCCGCAGTCCAGGAGGGGTTGTAACCCGTCCCTGACAGGTGACCCCTCCTCAGACACAATGGCTACAATGGGCCTCGAAGGACACACCAGCACGACAGGGCCCGTATCTGAGCCCAAGCAGACGCCCAGGGGGCTCAGACAGGAGATCAAAGGCCGGGAAACAGCTGATCCCAGACTGGCTGGTGTCAGCCTGGTGTTTCCTCTGTCAAAGGCAGACGGAGAGCCAGCTTATTGATTGCCGGCCTCCCTCTGTATTGGGCCAGGAATAAAAGGCCTGGCCTGCAGGCGGGGTGGGGGGAAGTTCAGGAGGAATGTTCGGCTTGGGAGCCCACAGCATCCCAGAGGTGAGAAGCCTGCTAGCCCTTCTTCCTTCGGAAAAGGCCTGCTTGAGGAAATGGAGGCTGAATTTTCATCTTTTCTACCACATGGTACTAGCACCAGCAGTGGGCAGTTTCAGGCAGCGTTGTTTAAATATTTTTCAAGTTCAGAGCTGGTCTTCTTGGGGTGACACTGTCCCCTGGGGACCCAGAAACCATCTGAGGATTCCATGGGCCAAGCAACAAAACACACAAATTTGTATCATTGTTTTTTTAATTCCCCATATAAGCAATATCATATATTTTTCTTTCTCTGTCTGACTTACTTATTAGCTCAGTGTCTTTTTAGCTTTGTCATTTCTAGAACATCATATAAATGGAAATATAGTGTGTAACCTTTACAGACTGGGTTTCTTCATGTAGAAATTGGCATTTAAAAGTCATTTCTGTCTTTCCGTGGTTTGATAACGCCTTCTTTTTCTTTACTGAATAGTGTTCCCTTATATGGATATGGCTCAGATGGTAAGGAATCTATGAGGGAGGCCCAGGTTCAACCTGGATGGGGAAGATCCCCTGGAGGAGGGCATGGCTACCCACTCCAGTATTCTTGCCTGGAGAGTTCCGTGGACAGAGGAGCCTGGTGGGCTACAGTCTATGGGGTCACAAAGAGTCGGACACAACTTAGCAACTAACATTTTCCTTACACTACACTGTATGGAGGTACCGCTCAATGCAGACGTCTACTGTACCCATGCTCGCTTTCTATAGATACAAGCTTTAAGTCAGTTGGGCAATTACATAGGCATGTGATTCCTGCACCATAGGTTAAGATTTTATTTAGTTTTATAAGAAATTGCCAAATTGTATTCCCAAGTGGCTGTATCGTTTTGTATCTCAATGAGCATGAGAGCTTCTATTGTTCTTTATCCTTGCCAGCATTATCAGAATGTGGTTGTTGTTGTTGAATTCTAACCACTCTCATTGGTGTGTATTGGGCCCAGGGGGCTCAGATGGTAAAGAATCCGCCTGCTAATACAAGAGACTCAGGTTCAAGCCCTGGGTTTGAAAGATCCCCTGGAGAGAGAAATGGCAACCCACTCCACTATTCTTGCCTAGGAAATCCCATAGACAGAGGAGCCTGGTGGGCTACAGTCTATGGGGTTGCAAAACAGTTGGACATGATTTAGCAACAATAACAATATGAGTGCAGTGTATCTTATATTTTAATTTGCATTTCTGTTATGACAGATGATGCTGAGTATATTTTCATAGCCCTTTTCTAACTGTGTATCTCTTCAGTAAGGTGTCTGTTCAGATCTTTGGCCCATTTTTAAAACTGGATTGTTTTCTTATTGTTGAGGTTAAGAGTTCTTTACACATTTTGCATACACATTTTTATTTTTATTTTATTTTATTTTTAAACTTTACAGTATTGTATTGGTTTTGCCAAATATTGAAATGAATCCACCACAGGTATACATGTGTTCCCCATCCTGAACCCTCCAGGTCGTCCCAGTGCACCAGCCCCAAGCATCCAGTATTGTGCATCGAACCTGGACTGGCGACTCATTCCGTATATGATATTATACATATTTCAATGCCATTCTCCCAAATCATCCCACCCTCTCCCTCTCCCACAGAGTCCAAAAGACTGTTCTATACATCAGTGTCTCTTTTGCTGTCTTGTATACAGGGGTATTGTTACCATCTTTCTAAATTCCATATATATGAGTTAGTATACTGTATTGGTGTTTTTCTTTCTGGCTTACTTCACTCTGTATAATAGGCTCCAGTTTCATCCACCTCATTAGAACTGATTCAAATGTATTCTTTTTAATGGCTAAGTAATACTCCATTGTGTATATGTACCACAGCTTTCTTATCCATTCATCTGCTGATGGACATCTAGGTTGCTTCCATGTCCTGGCTATTATAAACAGTGCTGCGATGAACATTGGGGTACACGTGTCTCTTTCCCTTCTGGTTTCCTCAGTGTGTATGCCCAGCAGGGGATTGCTGGATCCTAAGGCAATTCTATTTCCAGTTTTTTAAGGAATCTCCACACTGTTCTCCATAGTGGCTGTACTAGTTTGCATTCCCACCAATAGGGTAAGAGGGTTCCCTTTTCTCCACACCCTCTCCAGCATTTATTGCTTGTAGACTTTTGGATCGCAGCCATTCTGACTGGCGTGAAATGGTACCTCATAGTGGTTTAGATTTGCATTTCTCTGATAATGAGTGATGTTGAGCATCTTTTCATGTGTTTGTTAGCCATCTGTATGTCTTCTTTGGAGAAATGTCTATTTAGTTCTTTGGCCCATTTTTTGATTGGGTCATTTATTTTTCTGGAATTGAGCTGCAGGAGTTGCTTGTATATTTTTGAGATTAGTTGTTTGTCAGTTGCTTCATTTGCTATTATTTTCTCCCATTCTGAAGGCTGTCTTTTCACCTTGTTTGTAGTTTCTTTTGTTGTGCAGAAGCTTTTAAGTTTAATTAGGTCCCATTTGTTTATTTTTGCTTTTATTTCTAATATTCTGGGAGGTGGGTCATAGAGGATCCTGCTGTGATGTATGTCAGAGAGTGTTTTGCCTATGTTCTCCTCTAGGAGTTTTATAGTTTCTGGTCTTACGTTTAGATCTTTAATCCATTTTGAGTTTATTTTTGTGTATGGTGTTAGAAAGTGCTCTAGTTTCATTCTTTTACAAGTGGTTGACCAGTTTTCCCAGCACCACTTGTTAAAGAGATTGTCTTTAATCCATTGTATATTCTTGCCTCCTTTGTCAAAGATAAGGTGTCCATATGTGTGTGGATTTATCTCTGGGCTTTCTATTTTGTTCCATTGATCTATATTTCTGTCTTTGTGCCAGTACCATACTGTCTTGATGACTGTAGCTTTGTAGTAGAGCCTGAAGTCAGGCAGGTTGATTCCTCCAGTTCCATTCTTCTTTCTCAAGATAGCTTTGGCTATTCGAGGTTTTTTGTATTTCCATACAAATTGTGAAATTATTTGTTCTAGCTCTGTGAAGAATACCGTTGGTAGCTTGATAGGGATTGCATTGAATCTATAAATTGCTTTGGGTAGTATACTCATTTTCGCTATATTGATTCTTCCAATCCATGAACATGGTATATTTCTCCATCTATTAGTGTCCTCTTTGATTTCTTTCACCAGTGTTTTATAGTTTTCTATATATAGGTCTTTAGTTTCTTTAGGTAGATATATTCCTAAGTATTTTATTCTTTCCATTGCAATGGTGAATGGAATTGTTTCCTTAATTTCTCTTTCTGTTTTCTCAGTATTAGTGTATAGGAATGCAAGGGATTTCTGTGTGTTGATTTTATATCCTGCAACTTTACTATATTCATTGATTAGTTCTAGTAATTTTCTGGTGGAGTCTTTAGGGTTTTCTATGTAGAGGATCATCAACTATGTACTTTACAAATATAAGCCTGTCTTTAGTTTATCTTCATTCTCTTCACAGTATAATTCACAAACCAGAAGTTTTTAATTTTGGGGAAGTACAAAACACCACTTTTTTATTCCTTGAACAGACCTGTTTTAATTGGATGCTAAGAATTATAAAGAATATGACTCTGTGAAGGGATTTTTTTCTCCCATAAAACTTCAATTTTCAGTGGGAACAAAAAAAATTAGACATATGCTATAGATTCTGTTTTAGTGACATCTGAATTGATTGTAACTAAGTTGATTTATTTTAATTGTGGCATTTCAACTATTCTACAGAAATTATTTTCAGTCACTCATTCACTTTTTCAGTTTATAGCTGTCCCTGATCTGGTCTTCCCTGTTTATCCCCCTTTCAAAGGCCTCCTTTGAAAAAATCTTTAAAAGCTTTTAATGTACCTTTCTACCCATTTAGTCAAAACCAAAAAGAAATACACTATATTGCAAGGCGGGGAGATCTATATGCTACAAGCAATGCACCGAACACATACCCCAGAAGCTAACAAGCAGCTGTTAAATGGTGTCATCGTCAACGACAGTAGCTCTTTGCTGCTGTTCAGTTGCTCAGTCATGTCAGATTCTGCGACCCCATGGGCTACAGCACGCCAGGCTTCCCTGTCCTTCACTATCTCCCAGTTTGCTCAAACTCGTGTCCATTGAGTCCGTGATGCCGTCCAACCATCTCATCCTCTGTTGCCCCCTTCTCCTCTTGCCCTCAATCTTTACCAGCATCAGGGTCTTACTAACAAGCAAATTATAACAATGGAGTAAACTTCCTGACTGTGTCGATGTATTTCTTTGGTCCTAGAAGCTGGCAGTCCAAATAACCTCTATGAAGGACCACTAGTATCTTATGTGAAAGTATAACAGCAGGACAGAGTGGCTGAGAGCGAAGGTTTCAGATCTAGGCTTGGCCCATGTCCTGTCTCCTCTGTGGAGCTGGGTGACGGTGGGCAAATTCATCTTAGTGCACCACATCTTCCTTATCTGTAAAATGAGTGATAATGGCACTATCCCCCTTTAAAGTCCTTTAAAGGACTGTCAGAGATTAAATTGGTTAACACCTGTGCAATCCTTCAGAGAACGGGTATCTGAATGAATAGTACAAAGTTCTTTTTCTTTAATGTATTCTTTAATTGGAGGAAAATTGCTTTACAATGTTGTGTTGGTGGACGCAGTGGGGGAAGGAGAGAGTCGCACAAATGGAGAAAGTAGCATCAACGTATATGAACACTGTGTGCGTGCTAAGTCGCTTAAGTCCTGTCTGAGTCTTTGCGACCCCATGGACTGTAGCCCGTCAGACTCCTCTGTCTGTGGGAATCTCCAGGCAAGAACACTGGGTAGGTTGTCATGCCCTCTTCCAGGGGATCTTCCTGACCCAGGGATCAAACCCATGTCTCTTGTTATTCTTGCATTGCCGGGCGGGTTTTGGATCACTGTGCCACCTGGGAAGCCTAACCCTTTCCTACAATTCCTGCCTGGCTGTGGCATTCTAAAAGCACACAGAGCACCTTCGTCTTCTGCCAGCAGCTTGTGGCATCAGAAGAGATGGAGCCTTTACCTGCAGAAGTCTTCAGATGCTCCTGCACTCGAGTCTGCTACTAACATCTCTTTCCTCCCTCCCCCCAACTGTAAGACATAGGTGGTGAATGTGGTGATCGTGGGAGTGCAGTGGGAACTCAGGGTGTGTTTGGAGCCAGGACTCGCCGCCCGAGTGGACAGGCGAGCCAGGTGGGGCAGCTGCGGGGCCCTGACATCTGACGGATGGTCTCTTGCTGCCATGCGTCACCAGGGCCCAGCTGCCCTGGTGGCACGTCGCAGCCGTGCATCATCAGAGCGGTGCCCGGCTGGAGCTGCAGCCTGGAAACCAGCTGCCCCATAAATTTTCATACGGCCAAGGAAGAGAGATGTCATTTTCTTTTCTTCTGAATTAAAGATGGACCCTCGGGAGAGGAGGGACAGAGGAGCCTTTCATATGACCCAGTGGCTTTCCAAGGACCCTGGAGGCACTGAGGCCCCACAAACAAGCCCTACCGCCACCAACACTGCCCAGGGAGGGACGGAAACCCAGGGACCTCAGCTGGACTTGACCAGACTGTCCCAGTGTCTGACCCGGCACAGTCTGCCCTCTGCGGTAGAGATGTCCTGCACTAATCTATGGAAAACGGTCTGAAGCAGTGGCCTGTTTGGATATTCATCATTCAGCTGTCATCAGCTGAGCGTGCATTGACATTTGCTGGAATTTGTTAAGCGTGCTTGGCAGTTTGTATCTCAGTGGATGTGGGTGTTGCTAGTCCAGTGAACAAATTTAACAAGTTTTTTTTTTTTTTTTAAAGTTAAAATAATTTCCATACTAGATTTCAGGATGCCACAGTGAACAAAGCATTCTAATAGCGCACATTCTAGTTGGTTTTAAGGGGAAGTACTAAAAATGAACACAAAATGAGTAAGATAACTCCCATGTTGATATGTACTATTAAGAAGAAGGCGGAGTGAAAAATCAGGATGGTGAGATACAGATACTGCTGCTAAGTCGCTTCAGTCATGTCTGACTGTGCAACCCCACAGACGGCAGCCCACCAGGCTCCCCCATCCCTGGGATTCTCCAGGCAAGAATACTGGAGTGGGTTGCCATTTCCTTCTCCAATGCATGAAAGTGAAAAGTGAAAGTGAAGTCGCTCAGTCGTGTCCGACTCTTAGCGACCCCATGGGCTGCAGCCAACCAGGCTCCTCCGTCCATGGGATTTTCCAGGCAAGAGTACTGGAGTGAGATACAGATAAGACATCCATTTATCTGAGGTGTCAGGAAGGGCATCACCCAGGAGGTTTCTTAGGATCTGAGAGCTCAAAGATGAAAAGTCCAGGAAATCTCAGAGAATAGAATGCCCTGAGCAGAGAAATAGTGACCGGAAGTCCTGAGACAGTAATAAGTATGTCCACATTGAGACAGAAGGAAAGTGGGGTAACATATGCTACAATGGGAGTATGGGAAGAATTGAGATCACAGAGGTCAGGTTGGTAGGCAAATTTCAGATCATCCAGGGACTTGTAATCTATGCTGAGATGTTTGGACAATCTTGTTGCCAACAATTAGAAAGTTCCAAGCTGGGGAGGGGTGATAAAGCTCTCAGTTTAGAAAGAATCCATCATTCTCCCTCACCGCAGAAAGGATGGTGATCACTGCATAGGAGACAAGACCAGGTAACAGGAGGGATCAGTGAGAAAGTTACCAGGGTCGTTCAGGCTGCTTTGACCTCGAAATTTTAGCGCTGTGATGGTAAGGAGTGTTTGGATGTATAAAGTACTTTGAAGGCAGAGTTGACATGCCTTCCTAGAGGAGGAGATAGTGGCACAAAGAAGAATGCAGAACCAGGAAAATTCTTAGGTCCTATTTCTAAATGACATAGTATAAGTGACATTGTTTTCTGAAAAGTATAAAACTTTGGAATAAGAGCATGTGGAGAAATCAAAACTGTTGTTCCTTGGCCATGTTTTTTGGATATAACAGTTCGGTATTCCGGTGTAGCTCTCAAGTAGGCAATCTGAAAAAATACTTCTTGAGCTCAGGAGGTAGGTGTAGCAATGAAAATTGGATACTCTTTAGAGTTCAGGCCATAGGGATTGATAATCCACTCCAGTATTCTTGCCTGGAAAATCCCTTGGACAGAGGAGCCTTGTGGGCTACAGTCCATGGGGTAGCAAAGAGTTGGACACAACTTAGCAGTTAACAACAACAAGTATTTAAAACCAGGATAGTAGTGGAATCTCCTAAGAAATAGGTAAAGCTGAAAAAGAAGGGAAATTTGAGGACAAGGTTGTTGGGCTTTCTGATATTTTGAGGTCAGAAAGTGAAAGTCCTCAGTCATGTCTGACTCTGTGACCCCATGGACTGTTGCCTGCCAGGCTCCTCTGTCTATGGAATTCTCCAGGCAAGAATACTGGAGTGGGTAGCCATGCCCTCCTCTGGGGATCTTCCCAACCCAGGGATCAAACCCTGTCTTCTGCATTGCGGGTGGATTCCTTACCATCTGAGCCACCAGGGAAGCTCAAGAACACTAGAGTGGGTAGCCTATCCCTTCTCCAGGGGATCTTCCTGACCCAGGAATCAAACTGGGATCTCCTGCATTGCAGTCAGATTCTTTACCAGCTGAGCTACCAGGGAAGCCCAAATAAGAAAGAAGGAACAAGTAGAAAGAGGAAGAAAACGTGATAAGAAAAAGTTGAAAATAAAACTAGGTGAGTGCTGCATTTTGAAGAAATCTAGAGAACAAGAATTTCAGGAAAGAGAGTGGGTTTGCTGTGTCCACTGATGCTGAAAGGTGGTTTAAAATGAAAACCAAGAATTTAGGCATCATCCTTCAGAGGACTTATGTTGTTATAACATTAGTATGAGAAACACTTGTTCAGTGATGGGGATGGAGGTTCCAGGTGGAATGATCTAAGATAGAATAGTAGCTGAGAAAGTAGGGATGCAGATGGTAGATGGAGAAATGAAACAGTAACTACAGGTGAGATTAAGGTACATTTGAGCACTAATGGGAATGAATCATTAAACTGATTAAGAGAGAAAGGAAGAAATTTCAGGAGTCGCAGGAGAACTGTTGTTGTTTAGTCACTAAGTCATATCCAACTCTTTTTCAACTCCATGGACTATAGGCCACCAGGATCCTCTGTCCATGGGATTTCCCAGACAGGAATACTGAAGTGGGTACCATTTCCATCTCCGGGGGATCTTCCCAACCCAAGGATCAAACCCGAGTCTCCTGCATCAGCAGGTGGGTTCTTTACCACTTAGACACCAGGGAAGCCCCAGGGGAGAATAGACTCAGAGTATATAAATGGCCTTAAAAAAAGAATAAGGACAATTTGTATATTTTAAAGGGACATGAATCACATGTGGTGTGGATGGCGGTAGACTGGCAGATGTGGTTGTAGTTGTTAATGGATGATCAAAGAGAGCAGCATTGGAAATTAACATGTTACAAATGGTGCAGTTCCTGATAATGACAAAGACTTTGGTCTGCCTTGGAAACAATCCCTTAAGTCAGAGGAGTGAAGAGACACTGTAGAATCTATTGAGGTAGAAGAACCGATAGACTGTTGGTTATCCATCTGTATGGATAGCAACGTTGTGAAAAATGATAATAGGTGCAAAAATCAATAAAAGTGATTTCTGGGAATTCTTGGTTGTCCAGTGGTTAGCACTCATTCTCATTGCCGAGGGCACAGGTTCAATCCCTGGTCGGGGAACTAAGATCGCATGAGCTACATGGAACAGTCAAAAAAGAAAAAGATAGTGATCCAGATACAAACACCCATTTGGCTGTTCTCCTAGATTCATTGTGACCCACACCCAAACCCCTGCATGACTCCTTAGGGGTTTCTGGTCAACCCCACACCTGACTAGGAGCTAGAAAATACCTCAAAGTGGGAAGCAGGAACAGGGTATCTGATGGTCCTTCACCTGGTATATCATAGCTGGATGCTGCTTACAAGCTATTCCGAAGGGTGGAGACCCCGAAGCCCAGAACCAGAGTAGTACTCCAGTATATAAAGTCAGATCACAGTATAGTGTTACGAGTGTTATTTCTTTTGCCATTCATTTTTATGAAAATGGTACTGTACATGATTTTTTTTTAATTTTTAAAATACAATTACTTGAATGCTTTTGATTTGCGTTTGTTTTTCTCCTGACCAGTTGAACTAAAAATATCTGAGAAACAATTCTTTCTTGCTAAGGAACATCTGCTTGTTTTTCCTTCTGAGGAGGGTAAATATCTGTATTTCTAATATATAGTTTATGCCCTTTCCCTGCATAATCGCTTCTATTAAATGATGTTGTTGTTGAGTTACTAAGTCATGTCTGACTCTTTGTGACCCCATGGACTATAGCATTCTAAGCTCCTCTGTCCTCCACTATCTCCTGGAGTTTTTTCAAATTCATGTCCAATAAGTCAGTGGTGCTGTCCAACCATCTCATCCTCTGCCACCCCCTTCTCCTTTTGCCTTCAATCTTTCTCAGCATCAGGGTCTTTTTCAATGAGCCGGGTCTTTTTCAATGAGCCCGCTCTTTGCATCAGGTGGCCAAAGTATAATCTATGTAAAAAATTCATAATAACAATAGACTCAGAGTTGTTAAATAATTTATTTAAATGACATGATACAGGACTAAGATAAAAGCTCTAGGATCCTGAAATATGGGTGAGTCTGTTGCCTGCTTTAAAGGAATGTCTCGCTTCCATGGGGGTATAGGAGACATTGATTTAAAAGAGGGAGAGACAGAGAAGGAGAAAGACAGACAAAGAGAAATACAGAAAGAGACGAAGAGTGAAATCGGGATGCAATCTCAGACAAATATGTCCACGTATTGGAAGAAATCCCTATGCTTTTCCAGACATTTCTTGGCTAATATGAAAAATGTGGATACAGCCAGCTAACTGACTGGAAAATACTCTCTGGGGCTGTAAAGTTGGCTTTTTTTTCCCCCCCTGAGGCTGTACCTGTGTGGTTTCATTGAAGAGTTTCTTGAGCAGACGTTGTCGGAAACTCAGGGAAAGGGCGCCAAGAGTTTCTTAGAAATGTATTTCATGGTACAGTATCAGGGGACAGCGTTTATTCTGGATGTACTTCCACGGGAGTACTGAGGTGCTGTGGGGTAATCTTGCTTTTTTCCCCCAACATATAACGTTAGTGATCCTAAATTAATTACAAACCGAAAATTAACATGCTCCCTCACGGAAATATCTTAGTGTTTCTCTTCTCCTTTTCAAAATTCTGGGGGACTTGGCTCTGAACAAATTGCACTCCCACATATCAAAGGATCCAGTGTGTGTTAATTCTGTTACTCACTCAAAGCACAATTTTTTTTCTCTTTCCTTTCTCTGTTTGATCTCTCCTAAAGCAACACCGCACATAGAAAATGCACCAGATTCAATAATCTACAAAATGAATTACTCTGCAAGTAATGCACCAGCATTCAGAGAACCAAGCTAGTATCTGAGGGGTCAAGACCCCACTTCCAAGAAGACAACTGAAGTGTCAGAGTTGTGTTCCCTGGGGGAGGGTCCCTCCACCGCAGAATGGGAAGTAGGAATGTCTCATCTTCTTTGCCCTTTGAATGCACTCGTGTACGCTCTGAGGGGAGGGACAGTCTTGAACTAGCCCCCACTTGACCATTCACGAGCAGTCAACAGTGATTCACACTAATGGGTTATAAATAGGAGAGGGCAGAAGATGCTGGAGTGAATCTAGACAGAGGACCCTCCTCGGACTGTTTCCATTTCGTCTCTGGAGGGTCTTTTTTAACATGGCAACAGTGATAGCATAGGTAGAATGTCTCAGATCTTCATTTATAATTCATACCATGAAGCTTTTTTTTTTAAATATAACTTTTTTATTTGGCTGCATTGGGGCTTTGTTGCAGCATGTGGGATCTAGTTCCCCGACTACAAACCCTGGGCCTCCTGTGTTGGGAGTGCGAGTCTAAGTCGCTGGACCATAAGGAATGCCCTGTACCGTGAAGTTTAATGAGGAGAAGCCATCTTTCTCATTTCACCTTCGTGCTTAACTCTCATCTCTCCTTATTTCCATGGAAGGAATTATTTATGTCACTTTCAAAACTGAGTGTTCCAAAACACCAACCTGAAGAAAAGAGCTCTTTTGCAAACCTGGCTCCTTCACGATTTCCCTACAAGAGGTACTTACTTTGGCTTTTGAAGATTTTGTACGTGCGAGTCTGGCCTTAAGTGAATATCCTGTTTGTTTTCCACAAAGTGCATAATTAGCTGAATGAATGAAAATGTAACTGTGAATTTAAAAACAAAATGCTCATGAATAATCTTTAATTCCAGTAGTTTAGTTCCGGATCATTCGTAATTCCTTCCAAATGCTTAATTAAGGAGCGGGTCACCCGCCTTGTACTGATACGTAGTACTCATTGTGCTCAGTCGTGTCTGACTCTTTGCGACCCCATGGGCTGCAGCATAGCAGGCTTCCCTAACCACCACCAACTCCCGGAGTTTACCCAAACTCACGTCCACTGAGTCGGTGATGCCATCCAACCATCTCATCCTCTGTCATCCCCTTCTCCCACCTTCAATCATTCCAGCATCAGGGTCTTTTCCAATGAGTCAGTTCTTCACATCAGGTGGCCAAAGTATTGGAGTTTCAGTTTCAACATCAGTCCTTCCAATGAATATTCAAGACTGATTTCCCTTAGGATGGACTGGTTAGATCTCCTTGCAGTCCAAGTCTAGTGGGTAATGTTTAAGTATTCATCAAAGGTCTTATAGATGCTCACTTGATTCTGCAATCCACATTCTAGATTATATCTTTCTAGAACATAACAATAGCAATGCATGCAGTCATGTTCAGAAAACCTACACATGATGCTAAACAAAAGGATACCTGGTAAACTAAAATAATATTCATAGTAAAATCTATGTTACAGAAAAAACATTATGATATGCTGAAATGCTCAGAATATATAATTAATTTGAAAGATATTTTGAAACAGATGATATAGTTTGACCTGTTTTTAAGGAACACTGAGTCTGCAATTCACCATGAGATTCATTTGTGTTTAGCACTGATATTTGAAAATACTATTTTTAAGCAATTTCCCCGAAATTATAGGCCCAGTGATAAAGAATCTGCTTACCAATTTGGGAGATGCAGGAGATGTGTGTTTGATCTCTGGGTTGGGAAGATCCCCTATAGAAGGAAATGGCAACCCACTCCAATATTCTTGCCTGGAGAACCCCCTGGACAGAGGAGCCTGGTAGGGTAGAGTCCATAAATTGCAAACAATTGGACCTGACTTACAGACTAAGCATGCATGCAAATACTCTTTAATAAAAAAAAAAAAAAAAATGCAGGTTCTATTGGGGGAATTCTCTAGTGGTCCAGTGGTTTAGATTCCATGCTTCCAATGCAAGGGGCACAAGTTCAAATCCTGCTCAGGGAACTAAGATCCCACATGCCACACAGCATAGTCAAAAATTTTAAAATAAATAAAAATTAAAATTTAAAAAATGCTCTATAGGGAGTGGTGGTAGTATTTGGTGATTCCCTTTGTAGAAATGAGAATCAAGTCAGGGCAATAGAAAGTCATAAGGAGAAATTCAGGTGACTTATCTTAGACTTGGGTGTTTGCACTTATGTCATCACAGATACCTGATAAAGTTCCAAAGCCTGGTGGCCTTCAGAATTCTGAGCTCTAGTTTAAACTCTGCGGCTTTGGCCCCAGGAAACTCCTCTGATTGGCTTTTTTTCCCTAATACGTTCCTGCAGTCCCAAGAGGTCAGTGCTCTATGGCGTCCTTGTGGGGACCTCCCTTTCAAACTCGACACACACCCCAGTGTAGCTCAGATGACACCTGGACCACCTGTCCCACACGCTGGCTTCTCCCCCGACAATAAGCCATTCCTGCATTCTGGAGTCCAGAGAATATAATAAATCCTTCTTGTGAAATTATCTAACCTCAGAAAATGCGTTTCTGCACCTGGGTATTGTCGCCTCCTCTCCTGGGAGAACACGCGGTCCCTGGTCACGACAGTACCCTCCCCATGTGTTACGATTTCCTGTTTTCTGAATTTCAGCTGTAAAGTGAATAATCACACAGCACCATCATATTACCTAAAGTACTCAAAATATATGGCTGGAAAACAGAGGATAGAGTCAGAAAAACAGCTTATTTTTTCCTTTTTACACAGGTTCATGTTTGACTTTTTAGTTCTCTTCCTTTAGCCAGAAAGTACAGCTCATAGTGTGACAATAAAAATCCAGTAACACCCCAGTCAGGTACATGTCGTGCTCATGGAGGTTTGTCCCGAGGGTTTTTAGGGCAATGAAAACCCCATATATATACACAGCAGCCCGCAATGCGGCTTAAGCGACAGGACTGCTGCTGACTGGCAGCTTTTCCTGTATTTACGTGTCCTTGTAAGATGCAGAAACAAAAATAAATAGAAAAATTAAAAATGTACCTTCCATTCCACCACATTTGGCCATTCCTAACTCAGCCCTCAGGCTTCTCCTGCAGTGGGAGGGTCCAGTAAATATAATAAATAAATACACGGAGGGAAGTGCCTGCTCATGTCCCCTCTGCTACTCAGCTTACACCCCGCAGCAAAGGACTGGGTTTCCCTTTCATCATTATTGTAGCTGGCAGTCGTTTAGGTAATTATCCAGTGCTTGTTAAGAAGCTTAATTAAATTATTTATGACACTGACCTCCCGCAACAGTTAATTCCTTAAAATTCCCTTACGTAAGGATGGGATACTATTTTATCTTGTGAAGGAAACAGGGGACAGATGAGCTGAGCAGTTTTCTGATTAGGTTATAAATGGACTGAAGAAGCCCATGCTCCTGGTTCTGCTTTTGCTTCAACTGGGTTTGGAACACAAAGAAATTCAGATGAATCACGCTGTCATTGACAAGGATTACTCTTGCCTTCCCATGAAGATGTCAGCAGGCATTTGTCTTTCCAGATTGACCTGCCTATGTCAGCATCAAAGGGAGAAGTGACCGAGGGTTATTCTCTTTCCATGAGACTGAAGTTCTTCCATTTTTCTAAGGTTTAAAAAGAAAACACATCTTATTAGAAACCTGGGCCTTCCCAAAAATGTTATGAAGGCAAATGGCATGGCAAAACCATTTTGAAGTGTTGTCTTATTTTTTTAGTGGTCGCAGTGACAGTAATTTAAAACTGTGAAAAAAAGGTCTTCTCTCGTTTTCTGCTCCGCAGGAACTAGCTGAATGAGGGCATAGAGTTATTTGGCCTGTGTTCTCTGCATTAATAAGCCTAAGACTGGAATTAACTACATGGTCCTGTCTTGTCCATCTCACTCTTTCCTACTGTGGTTGTTTGAGAACTTATATTCTAGATAAAAGGTTATTCTTCTGATCCCGTCCTGCTAAGATTGAATTTTTACCCGTCACCTAACAACAAGCAGAGTAATTTCAGAGAGATGCTGTGCTGAATTCTATTTGGTGCCTGATTTATTGTTCTTGACATTCTCTGGTGACACAAATTTGCAGGCAAATTCTGCGAACATCCAGAGCTATAGAAACTTAACACATCTACAGATGGTACTGGGGGGAAAATATGCCTCTCATTTAAAACATTAGCTTTTGAATAATGGGAGCTAATCAAATAGAGCTGTTTATCTGTTCCAAGACGATATTGAAATGCTACTCATTTCTTATCTTGTCTTCATCTTCTTGGTAGTTTGTCTGTCACCATCCGTGATCAACAAGGCTCCACTGTATGGCCTGTAGGCAGTTTGCTTTTAGAACTCAAAATTTTCATAACTGATAAAGAGAAGGCAGCCGGATCAGTGATTCTAAGTATGTCCCATAGCGGTTTCTCTTTGTCTGCTGACACACAGCATTTTCTAAGTAGCAATTCTGGGCAAAATAAAGAGGTAAATGCATTAAATATACAAAGGCATGCAGTTTCCCAGGTGGCTCAGTGATAGAGATTCTGCCTGCCAATGCAGAAGACACAGGTTCAATCCCTGGGTCAGGAAGATCCTCTGGAGGAGGAAATGGCAACCCACTCCAGTATTCTGGCCTGGAGAATCCCTCGGACAGAGGAGTCTGGCGGGCTACAGTTCATGGGGTCACAAAGAGTCGGACGTGACTGAGCACTCACACACACATACAAAGACATATTTAAAGGCAGTACGCATCAAATGTCTGCAGAACTAATTATTTCACCTTTTCTTTCCTCACCCCTCCCTGATCTTCCTGAGAGATTCAGTTTAGGGCCACAGTTGTAAATTAGGAAACGTCAGGAGACCGAATGAGATATTTACAAGAAGACTCAGTTTTCCAACATGCTGATTTTTCAGACTTGCAGAGTTGGAGATAAACCCCGTTGCTGTGTATAAGTTTATAAGACAGATTTCGCAGCGCGTCCCCAACACATCACGAACGATGCCTGCTGTAAATGATGACATGTGAAAATAGACGTCAGCCCGCGTGCTCCCAGCAGCAGCTGCCTCTTCCCCGGTCTCCCTGACTCCAGCCTCTTCCTGTTCCAGCCTGGCCCACATTTTCCTGCCAGAATAAACTTCCTGGGGTAGTGGAGAACCCAGTTTGAGCCTAAACCCTGTCTGGGCTGGGCGTTCAAACTGATGGACAGTTAAGACAAGATGTTTATCTGTACGAGGGCTTGGGAAGCCTTTGGGAGAAAGTCGTCTTGAAGGGGAAAAAGAGAATTGAGAAGGAAAGCTCCATCGGGTACTAAATCCTGAGTTTTCAGAGGGGAGGGATGGTTCTGAGTTCACCTGGGAACCTATGAATATTCTTCTGGCTTTCGAGTTTTCATCCAGAAGAAAGCTGTTGGGCTAACGTGAGGAGAAACTTTATACGGAAGTTCCTGTCTGTCTTCAGAGCCAAACAAGCATCGATTGATATGCTGCAAACTGTGGGGAGCCCAACAGGGTAAAGGTTACTTGCCCCCAATCCTCTGCAGCCCACAGGATTCAGAGGGTGGTTTCTGCCCTTAGAACTCAGAGTGTGCTGCAGGGTAGATTTTCTCTAAAGAAAGTGCTGTCAGAGATCAGGAGACATCTTGCTCTGTGATGGCAGTTAGTGAGACACACAGAGGCTGGGGAAGGACCTGGGGCCCTGCTGTAGGGCTGGCTCCATACAAGGGATGCACCCGCGTTTATTTGTGGCCAAGAGTGACCTGCTCCCCAAGACTGTGAGAAATACTTGACTCAGCTTTAGAAGGAGCTGAAGGTTTTTTTTTTAAGATTTATTTATTTTGGGGGCTCTGCTGGGTCTCCGTTGCAGTGCTTAGTTGCCCCGTGGCATGTGGGATCTTCCTGAACTGGGGATTGAACCGGTGTCCCCTGCATTGCAAGGTGGGCTCTTAACCACAGGACCACCAGGGAAGCCTGGAGCTGAAGGATTGAGTGCATGTGTGGAGGGAAAGAGATAGGGGAACTGGCCCTTTAAAAATTGTGAAATATTTAAATCCTGTGGAAAATTCAGAAAATGCTGACATCTAAACATCTCTGACCCAGATAAAAGATATGTTAATACTTTGCCATATTTGCTTGAGGTCCCCATTTTACACTTTTTCTATTTTAAAAATAAAACGTGATAAATCATTATATAACATAGTACATCTCTGCTCCTCTTATTTCCCTGTAAGGAATTATCTGGAGAAGGCAATGGCACCCCACTCCAGTACTCTTGCCTGGAAAATCCCATGGATGGAAGAGCCTAGTGGGCTGCAGTCCATGGGGTCGCTAAGAGTTGGACACGATTGAGCGACTTCACTTTCACTTTTCACTTTCATGCACTGGAGAAGGAAATGGCAACCCACTCCAGTGTTCCTGCCTGGAGAATCCCAGGGATAGAGGAGCCTGGTGGGCTGCTGTCTATGGGGTCGCACAGAGGTGTTCCTGCCTGGAGAATCCCAGGGACGGGGGAGCCTGGTGGGCTGCTGTCTATGGGGTCGCACAGAGTCGGACTTAGCAGCAGCAGCAGCAGGGAATTATCATCAAGAAGTTGACATATGTGAATCCATTCATGCTTTTGTTTTAGTCTTTGAATTTTAATAATAGTATGTTACACACAAATTTAAAAATTTTTCAAAACATTTACATTTAAAAACTTCTCGATCTAGGTCTTTTGTTTATAACATTGTACAATGTGCCATCACGGAGTGAACTGTAATTAATTGATGCATTTGAGACCCTGAGGTGTATGCTATTGTTGTTTAGAGCACATTTTCTACACACGAGTTCATGGTACACTTCCCATGTTCAGAATATTCCAGAAAGTTCTATGGCTCTATGTGGAATAAGCCATTCCTTATGGTTTAGTCCTGAACCATATGGATATGGCCACTTCTAAACCATGTCCAGGCTGTCATTTGGGTTTGGGCACTTTCAGACATGATTTCTCCTTCCTCTCTTCCCCAAAGCAGAGCAGCCCCTGCCTGTGCCATTCAAATGGACATTTCACAAAGTTTTCTGCTTCTGTTTATTCTAAAATCCTTTCTCCTATCTGGGGTACCTGCCTCAGGCCAACACCACCATCCATTCAGAGAATCACAAGTTGGTTTTGAAGCCCAGATTTTCACTTAGTTTTCAATCCACAGTTGAGTTACTCTTTTGTCTCTGGGTTTTCATGTTTCATCTTGATGTAGGGTTGTTATACCTGGCCTTCCTCTTCTGTTATGACACCTGTGTGCTTTCCCAGACTTGATCTCTGGACCATCCTTGGGTCCTTTTACAGTCTAAAAATAATTGAATTAATAAATGAAAATAGAGAAGAAAAAAAAAAAAACCCAGCATTTGGAAATGCTTAAGTTGACTGGAGGTGATCACAATGAATCTGAAGTTAGTCTCTGTGCTCCTTAAGCCAAAGCCAATGACTTTACTATTGATGACATCAACTGTCCTCCCCAGGATTGCCATAGGATGCCAAGTACGTGTGTATGTGTTCAGTCATGTCTGACTCTTTGAAACTCCATGGACTGTATGTAGCCTGCCAGGCTCCTCTGTCCATGGGATTCTCCAGGCAACAATACTGGCGTGGGTTCCCATTTCCTACTGGATCCTAACAGATCCAGTCACCAGCATCCCAGGACACTGCTGGCAGTCAGCAGCAAGGTGCGTAAGAAAACGCATTTTCTGTTAGTGATCTCAGAGCTTGTGTGTGTGTTCGTGTGTGCATACGCTCCTTGGTCACATACTTCACTGCGATTAAGAGCAATTCAGACAGTAGTATAGAGGCAGTTCTAGATGGAGCTGGCTTAAGTCAGAGAAAACCCTTTTTGCCAGGAGGGAAATCCTGGATTGACAGGTAGAGACTCAGGCTGGCATCCTCGTCCTTGGTCCAGATCTCAGGCATCTCTGCTGAGAACTGAAGCCTACTGCTCCATTAGAAAGAAAATCACTTGGCTCCCCTAGCCTTTTGCGTCCAATTTATGTCCAATTTGCAGACTTTCAACATTGCAATCTCACAGTTCATAAAATCAAGCTCAGCCTGGGCTAAGTCTCCAGGTAATGGATTTAGGATCACGGGAGGTGTTAGCTGCAGTTCGTGATGGGTAACTTTCTTGTTAACTAAAGTCTCTTTAGCTAAATGAGTTCCAGGTTTAAGTCTCCCTTCTTTCTTTTTTTTGGCAGAGGTCTGGGGGATGGGGGTGGGGTGGGCACAGAACTTTATTAGGCTGCGCGTGGAGAGCTTTTCATTGCAAAGGCAACAGAAAAAAAAAAAAATTGGGATAAGCCAGTCTTTGTATAAACTGAAGGTGGTGAAAGGAGAGCTATGTATGGGGGCTGGAGGATCAACCCTCCGGCTCCACTCCGCTAGGCAGGGGCTCCGGGAGGCGGCCCGGTGCTCACGGCGGAGCCAGGCCATTTCCGCAGGTAACTGGGCGCTGCGGGGAGACAGAAACCGCAGGTGGAGGGGGGCCGGAGGCAGGCGGTGTGGACACTGGGCGTCTCTCCCCCACTCCCGTGCCCTCGTGCTCCACAACCAACTCACTTTCACCCACCACCCTCAGGGACTTCTAATCAGTACCCCATTGTTGAAGGCGGGGCAGTTGAATATTCTAGGTGTGTGTCTGAGCATGTGTGTGTGTGGTGTGTGTGCACACCACACCGAAACACGGGTGTGTGCTCACAGGACCCGCGGAGGATCCGTTCCAGGATCCTGGAGGGAAGTGGCCCTTCTAAGAGTCGTGGTTCCTTGACTGTCAGTCTCAGGAGTCAGGTTAATTGGACGTCTGTGTTTTTAAAACAAGTCATTTATTGAGTCACTCCACTTAAAAAGCTAATGAAATGCTCTTTAATTTGGGCTGTTATTCTTTAAACCGAGACGAGCCGCTTCTATATTTAATTTCTTTGAAACATCGTTTCCCCTGTAAAAGCCGCATGGCTGCCTCTGCGTCGGGGCTCACCCGTGTATTCACTCTCTTAGACTCTTCGTGGAGTTTCTAGCTCCCCGCGCCCGTTGCTTTTCCCCCTTGTATTCCTGGTTCGTCCTGAAGCTTTTCTTGTCTTTTCTGATCTCTCAGAGAGTGCCGTCCGACAGCCTGTTTTCAGAGAAACATGTACTGTTCCCGGTCTCGGAACTTTCAGTCCAAGAGCTGAGTGGTTTCCTTGGTGTCTTTTTGGAGCATGTGATGAAAATGCTCTGTTGTCACACGCGTGTGTTTACACATCACAGTTTCTCCTGTCTTAGGGAGAGTGCCATCCCCTGGGCCAGTATGGACATTGTATGCATTGTTTCTTTCAAGACTGATAAGTCAGAGGCTGCTATGGTATTAGGGTTTTATATATTTAGGAAAAAAGTTCTATATATATAAAAAGTAGAAGCAGCTTGTCTTAATTTAAAGAATAACAGCTCAAATTAAAGAGCATTTCATTAGCTTTTTAATAAGAATGATAAGAATATTCTTCACGTATATATATATAAAACCCTAAATACCATAATAGGCTGTATCTCATATATATATATATACACACACACACATATACACACCCACACATATGCTGTCTCATATATATACACATATAAGTGTATGTATATATGTGTGTATATATACACACACACATACACATATATATGTATATAGGAGAAGGAAATGGAAACCCACTCCAATATTCTTGCCTGGAAAACCCTATAGACTGAGGAGCCTGGCGAGCTACAGTTCCTGGAGTCTCAAAGAGCCACACATGACTTAGTGACTGAACAACAACAAATATATATATATGTATATGTATATGTATATATACACACATACATATAAAATATATTCCTAATATTTACAGCAATCCATTAACCTGATAAGAAATGTATCCGTCTTACTTACAGATGTGGACGTGGACAAAATGGAAGCACAGTAAGGTACATATATAACAATAACCATAACTATATGTGTATATATATATATATATATAATGCCTTAATATGTATCTCCTATATGTGAACAGATGCTCAGTACATAGTGGGAATTATTTTTCTTAATTGGAAGAGGTTTACATAATACTCTCCCTGTCCTGTGTCTTTCAACAACGTTTAATGAGAAAAAAAAAAGTCTTGTTTTAAAAACTCTGCATAAACTCATTTCAGCTTCTTGCTCTTGTAGAAACACTCACTATACAGGCTTGAGAAAGGTCTTTAAGGAAATACACTAGAATACTGTGGAAATGAGTGACAGAGACTCTGGATCTCAGTCTAATTAATCAGCATACACGCACATGGTCATTGGGGAAACCACTTAATCAGACAGCCATAGCATGCCCTTGATGGGCTGCTGGAATCACCTCTGGCCGATTCCGTTTCTTTCTCCCATCTGACTGGCCTCTGAGGACAGAGCTGCTCCTTCCTGATGCGTGCGGGCTCTGTCCCCCTCTTCCCAGCTCCTAGGAGGCAAAGTGATGACTACCCAAGGGCTGGCCCGTTGGCTCAGGGCCCCGGGTCTTATGAATCACCAAGTCTTATTCAAAGGAGTTACCACCGTGCAGAGACTTGATTTCAGTGCCCCAGTCTGTGAACTTGAAGGGGAAAGAAGCTGAAATACAAATGGGAAAATTTAAGTCACTTTTAGTCCTGTGCCCCTGGAGACAAACTTTTCACTCAGAACCTGGCCTCCAGGCTTCTGAGTCTTTTGGTTTGTGTGAGGCATCTGGAGGGAAGCCCTGAGGGAAACGTGGTGTCCTGGGTGAGAAAGGTGGTTAGCCTGAACCCCAAACACCTCCCACCGCTGCACGCTCCTGAGCAGACCAGCGCTCGCCCTTACAAGCCAAACGTCAGAATGCGTCTATCCAGTGAGGCTGGGACACTTAAGCAGGGGTAGCGGTATCCTATTTTTAAAGGAAAAGATGGGGGATTCCTAGGCCTTGAGGGTTTGGCAAACAAATTTAGCAAAATATTTTTGATTTGGAAATGTAGAGGACAGCCTGTCCCCAGGACATTTGTCTTTTATTTCTGTTAACATAAAATGAGTTTAAAAACAACTGCTTTTAATGCATCAAAGTTCTATTCGTTCAAAAGGGACATCAGCAAGACAAATATTAGGAAAGTAAAAGCGGGTTTATCACTAGCTGGAATCAATACAGTTGTGTATAAAAGAAAGCAAGAGAACCCACAAAAATAATTAGAAGTAATGGGTGTATGTTTTTGGCAGCTAGCTATAAAATTAATACAGAGAGATCAGTTGCTTTCCTAAAAATCAAATCTGGCCTCAAATTAAATTTGAGATTAGTCACTTACTAGCTGAGTGAATATGTTCAACCCTTCAGTGTCTTTTTATTTATCTCTAAAATGCAACCAGTAATAGGTCCCGTTTCAAGTAATTATTTTAAGAATAACTGAATAGTATCTCTAAAACATTCAGCATCAAGCCTCCTATAGACTTGACTAATAAATATAACCTGTTAGTTTTAATAGGTTAAACATGAAATTAAAGTGATTTCATCCAAAATTGCCATTAAAATGTCAAAAAATTCTTAGAACAATTTCAGGGAAAAAAAATGTAGGACCGATAAGAAAACTACTAGACTTTGCCATGGGATAGCAGATGGACTTTGACTAATGAAATGTGCTACCTTCATAAATTAGGAGGCTTAATAATATTGTGATATCAGCTTCGACGCGATCCATTGATTGACTAGGGTTTCCTGTGTCTGCTGCTCTATAATGCTTAGTGTGTGTCTGTATCTCAACTACATTTATATCAACTCAGTGAAGAAAGAATTATATTGCTTAGTTTATAAAAGATTTTGCATCTTAAAGAAGGAAAAAGCACAAATCTGTACAGCTGATAATTGGAGGACTATGAAATTCAATACAAGTGTACAATTTATTTCTAATTTGAAAAATTAACAGGATCTTATGAAAGTGTTAGTCACTCAGTTGTGTCTGACTCTTTACAACCCAACAGACTGTAGCCCACCAGGCACCTCCATCCATGGGATTCTCCAGGCAAGAATACTGGAGTGGGGTGCCATTCCTTTCTCCAGGGGATCTTCACAAGCCAGGGATCGAACCCGGGTCTCCCACACTGCAGGCAGATTCTTAACCACTGAGCCACCAGGGAAGTCCCAATAGGACTTTGAAACTGCCTAGATGGTTCAAAGTTAACCTGGAAAAGATAAATCCATGAGAACAGTCAAGGGTACTTTTCAAGCAAAGAACAGCTTATGTACAATCATCTCTCCAGGTATTAAAATATAATAACATGAAAAGCAGATTAATGGTACAGAGTGCCTTCAAGAAATAGGATCAAGAATAAATGATGATCATCTTAGCTTGTTGCTTTAAAACCAGAATCTGAGATGCATGTCTTGATCCAGATAGCTTGTTGTGTTCAGGGAATGGTTCTGCTCCTACCCGCAGACCACCTTCCCAGTGGTCTGGGAAGGCTGAAAGCAGGGGAGGGGCGAGCAGGTCGAGAGATGCACTATCCAGGTAACACCACAGGTAGGAGCCTGGGGCTCGGTCCCACTGGGGACACTCCAAGGAGCCAGGCAGAATACAGAGTCTTCATGGAGGGACAGAAGAGCTGTGTGTTTATAGTCTCCCACCCCAGGCACTGGTCAGGGGTTACCCTCGGTCGAGGGTGCTGCTCAGTTGACGGTCCAGGTCTGTGCTGTGTTGCCGTGGCTGAGTGGTTTCCCCGAGCATCCTGTGCAACTGTGGCTGAGAAAGTCCCGGGGCTGAGAGGGAGAGGGCTGTTTCCAGAGGAAGCATGCTACAGTCCGATCCCCGTCCGCCGGTGGCTGCAGCAGTGAGCAGAGTATAAACGGGCTGAAAAGATGTACTGATGCAAGAGAGGCATTAGACACAGTGAAGTGGTCTGTAGGAAAAGTGGCACTTCAAAAACACCGAGGAAATAGCGTTTTATTTGATTATCGAGTTAGGAAAACTGCTTAAAAGATGAATAAAACTGAAGTTTCCTAAGGTGAAGTTCCAGGTATAATAAGGTAAATGGTAGAAAATAAAAATACTAAAGGATTAGAAGAAAATTCAGGTGAGTCGTTTTTCTTTGTTTGTTTTAGTTCTTGTTTTCTAACCATCTTAGGGATGGAGCCATAATATTTAAGGCTGAAAACCATGGATGAAAATATTACAACTAATTTTTTATAGTTGTTTTTTAAAGTTAAGCCAAAATAGGTTTTGCTTTTCAAAAGTTGGCTTTTTTTCCCCCTCCAACTAAACAGTTTTATTAAATTAAATAAACGTATCTGAATTTTGACTATTTAGTTGCCAAGTACTCAAACCCACTCTCTGTACTAACATACTGCATGTAACATTCTGTGTTCAGCACTTAGTCACTGAAAAACTTTTGATCAAAGACAGAATCTGAACTATCTTTAAATTTATAGCTTAGATCTAGACACATTTTTTAGGATCAAAGTCCCATTTATACTCCTAATCTACGAGGGATGTAGATGCAAAGATTTCCTGTCTTAATTTCATTGCTATTTATATTTTTTAATATGGAAATTTGAGAGGTATCTTTTTTTGGTCAGAGTTGGAGAAACTGTGGTTTAGTGTGCTAGCCACATATGCAGAAATTATTTTATTTTTGGAGAATTATAAAGTGAAGAAAGTAGACAATTAGTTGAATAATTTTTATCATCACCACCCTCTATCCCACATGCCTAAGCATGTGCCTTCAAAACCTTTTTTCTCTAAGTTATAACTATATTTATTTCTCTAGTTAGCCTTGATGGTGATACAATTTATATGTTCAGAAAGTGGGTTAACAGAGGGTAGCTTAAATATGGGGCTTCCCAGAGATGGCAAAAACTCTGCTCAAAATGTGGGAGACCCAAGTTCTACCCCTGGGTCGGGAAGATCCCCTGGAGGAGAAAACGGCAACCCTCGCGAGTATTCTTGCCTGGGGAATCCCATGGTCCGAGGAGCCGGAGGTTGGGGGCGGGGCGGCGGCTACGGTCCATGGGGTTGCGAAGAGTCGGACGTAACTAACATGCTCATGTTAGTAACCGCTTTCATCGCTGGGTGCTTTGCAAGATGCTCTCAAATGTGCAATGAGTTAGAACTTTTTTTTCCCTAATTCAAATAATTTTTCAAACTCTTCCTTATAACAGTCTTATTTTTATAGTCAATGTAAATCAGAGTAAAAACAGTTTCTAGCCTAAAGTCCTCTAGGAGACACGTTAACTTATAGGACCAAAGCTAAATAGAAAACAAAAACAAAAACAAAAACAGCAACAACAAAAGTAACCTTTTAGCTGTGTGATTTTCAAGAGAGTGCTGTATAGAAATGGTCCTAGTCATGAACCTTAGATTAAGGAATTAGTCCAAATAATACGTATGCAGCAGCCTGTGTTTCTCTGAAATGGATTTCAGATCCAGTGGGATCAAAGATTTCCATTTGTGTTTCGTAACTGACTTGCTTTTAATCTGCTCTGAGGACTTAGTAAACACAGGTGATGGATAAGTAAAACAAGTGGGCAATTAAGAAAAAAAAATCAGCCATAAATTGATTATCTAGTGTGCATTAAACCCAAAGAAACTCTTTCTTTTTTTTTTTTTTTAATTTTCCAGGTTTGGGGATCGTAGGGAAGTATGATTTGGGGCAGAATTTGTGATGCTTTTCTCCATGGGCCTTGATGGAGAACCTCTTCGGGAAATAATCTACAGCTAGAATTTGTTCTGGTTTGTACTTCTTTTTCCTCTCAGCCTGTCATGTTCTTTATAATTTAATTTTTTTAGTTTAATAGTATGCAAAGACTTGAATGTACAAGGCTGTCATACTTTCCACTGGGCTTCAAAGAAAGAAAGCAGAATGAAGCTTGTTGTAAACTTTAATTTCCATTTTCTGCTTTATGTAACCTTATTTTAGTAGCTCCAGTAAAATGTAACCACATTAACCAACACTTAATTTGGACTCCATGACGAAAGAAGGCCAAAAATAGCTCAGAAACAAACAAATTTGGAAGTGTGTGTCTGCGGCCACATCAGATGTTGTCAAGTCACAACTTCTCATTTGTAGGTTAAAAAAAAAGAGAGAGAGAGAGAAAGGAGGATGACTGGAACCAGTTGCTGATAGTGTTTGGGCAATCAAGCTTCATTTTTCTTTTCTCCTGTTTGGTGCTCTAGTTGCTAAGCAAAATTGTATAATGAAATGAAATGAAATGACATTATGAATTGGAAGGTGATGCTTTACTGAATTCAAATTGTCAACAGTATTACTAGTCAATGGCATTTTTGTATGAAGTTTCTTACGTGTTCAACTTACTAAAATCAGGGTCTCTAGCAGATTAGTGAAACTATAGTAGACTCTATCCTACCGGAATGTACTATGTGAGTTCGATACTAAAGACAATAGTGGGATAAATTCAGCGTTCCTTAAAGGTGTAGTTAACATCCGTATTTTCTTTGGTTATCAGTAGACAGCTACATTGCTTGTGAGCCACCGCAAAAATACCTTATAATTGTTTAATGTTTTACAGCATGCAAAATAATTTTATAGCAGTTTTTCTTTTTTTGTCCTAACCGTTGTCCATGTGATGTTTCAAAACACTATTGATCTTGGATATTCTGATTCCAGATTCAGAGCACTTCTAGAATATCCGAGTACAATATACACACGCTATGTAAAAGCGTTAGGGGACTTCCCTGGAGGTCCATGGGCTGAGATTCCACGCTTCCACTGCAGGGGCATGGGTTCAGTCCCTAGTGGGGCAACTAGGATCCCACAGCCAAATTTTTTTTTTTTTTTAAACAAGCATCTCAAATAAATGACTTCAGCTTAAAAAAAAAAATCCTGTTGCACTTTGCCTATTTAAATGCAGATAGTTGAGAGCTGTATTTTAGCAAATTAATATAAAAACTAATGTGTATTCAGGACCTACTTATACCAGGATGCATATTTCTGTTCCAATTATATATTGCCATACAGCGTTCTTGCCTGGAGAATCCCAGGGACGGGGGAGCCTGGTGGGCTGCCGTCTATCGGGTCGCACAGAGTCCGACACGACTGAAGTGACTTAGCAGTAGCAGCATACAGTCTTATTTAAGGATTCCCTCGTAGCTCAGTCAGTAAAGTATCTGCCTGCAATGCAGGAGACCCCTGGAGAAGGAAATGGCCACCCACGCCACTATTCTTGCCTGGAGAATCCCAGGGACAGAGGAGCCTGGCGGGCTGCCATGCATGGGGCCACGGCCACCACAACCACACATAGTCTTGGAAGGACAAACTTACTGAAAACTTACCAGCTTAAAACAATAGCCATTTTCTTTATATGATGATGATTCTGCCATTTGGCCAACACTTTGCAAGCACAGCTCATCGGCTTCAATGGTATCACTGAGGTTTATGTGCTGAAGAATTGATGCTTTTGAACTGTGGTGTTGGAGAAGACTCTTGAGAGTCCCTTGGACTTCGAGGCGATCCAACCAGTCCATTCTAAAGGAGATCAGTCCTGGGTGTTCTTTGGAAGGACTGGTGCTAAAGCTGAAAGTCCCATACTTTGGCCACCTGATGAAAAGAGCTGACTCATTGGAAAAGACTCTGATACTTGGAGGGATTGGGGGCAGGAGAAGGGGACGACAGAGGATGAGATGGCTGGATGGCATCACTGACTTGATGGACATGAGTTTGAGTGAACTCCGGGAGCTGGTGATGGACAGGGAGGCCTGGCGTGCTGCGATTCATGGGGTCGAAAAGAGTCGGACACGACTGAGCGACTGAACTGAACTGAGGTTTATGCATGCACTTCCAAGCCGGCTCACTCACATGGTGGGCAGGCTGATGATTGTTGGAACTCTGATATTAATATATCTGTGTCAGCCAGCCAGTTGGTTCACTTCTGAATCAATTTCTTGGTTCTTCTCCCGTAAACCTCTCTGTGTGACTAGCTTGGGTCTCCTTGTAGCACTGGGTTCTCAGGCTCTTCCAGAGCAGATGCTTCCTAAAGGTTAGGCTCAGGACTAAGCATGTCGCTTCTGCCGCTTCGTACTGGTCGCTGTGATCCTCAGAGCCCACCCACGTTTAAGGGGAGGGACTAATAAGGGTGTGAATCTCAGGAGGTGTGCTTCATGGGAGATAGCAGTGTATCACTCAGAAACTCGTCCACAAACGTCCCGTTTTACTCCTAGTGACCCTACCCTGGAGATTACCCAGATGTTTGTCGGTGGGTAAATGGCTAAACAAACCATAGTGCATCTATACTAGTGAATACTATTCAACAACAACAAGGACGAAGTGCAAGCCCTTGGCTTAATAACCTCAAGGAAGTAATGCTTAGTGAAAATCGCTCATCTTAAAAGCATACACGCTACATAATTCCATTTATATAACACCCGCAAAATAATGTTTACAGAGATGAAGGATGGATTAGCTGTTAATGGGGTTGGGGAAGGTAGGTGTGGATATCATGAATCATTGAAGGGAGCCTCATGTGATGCTGTATTTAAGGATCTTGATCGTGGTGGTGCTTAGAGAAGCTGCTGAGGCTGCTGCTAAGTCGCTTCAGTCGTGTCCGACTCTGTGCAACCCCATGGACGGCAGCCCACAGGCTCCCCCGTCCCTGGGATTCTCCAGGCAAGAACGCTGGAGTAGGTTGCCATTTCCTTCTCCAACAGAGAAACTGCAGATGTGATAAAATTGAACAGAGCTACACACACACACACACAATTAAAAATATAAACAGTTAAGTCTATGGTTCTGTAGGTTGTATCAATGTCGATTTCCTACTTGTGATACTTAATTCTAGTTTTAGGAGGCACAGATATTGGAAGAGGCTGGGAGAAAGTTGTTTGAGACTTCCCTGTACATTTTCTTTGTAATCTCCTATGAAGATTTTAGTGTTTTAAAATTAAAAGTAAAGGGGAAGAAAATGCCCCTTGGATTCAAAAGAGGGATCGGGGAAATTCATGCAACCAGAGGACTTTGGGTCCACCCTGGATACCCGTCTTGTAACATTCCGAGGATTTGGTCTGTATTCAGCTGTGGTGAGTCCAACACATAGAAGGTTGCTGCTGCAAAGATAGTTTGTTACCCACAGCACCCAAGAGGAGGGAGCAGATGCCATGGTTCGCAGGACCACGTGGGAAAGCAAAGAGGTCCATCGGGAGGCGGGTAGAGTTTGGGGAAAGCTTGGACCAGAGCCTTTATTGTCACTCTAGCAGAAAGGGGTGAGGCAGGTAAGCAGCTGAGCAGATTTAGAATTAGATCCTTTGAAAAATGTTTGCAGGCTCGGGGCAAAGGGGCTGGCGCCAAGTCGTCCGGTAGCTGGCCTTTTTGTTGTTGTTTTCTAGTCGCTAAGTCATGCCCGAGTTTTTATGGTCCATGTACTGCAGCCCGCTAAGCTCCTTTGTCCATGGGATTCTCCAGACAAGAATACTGGAGGGGGTTGCCATTTCCTCCTCCAGGGCATCTTCCCAACCCAGGGACTGAACCTGAGTCTCCTGCACTGTCAGGCAGATTCTTTACCTCTGAGTCATCAGGAAAGCCCAGAGTACCCCTCATCACTTTATAAATTAAAAATAATCCATAAATACCAACTTTCTCCAAATTAGATGGGAGAACAGTGTTTCAGGAGTTGTAGAGATGGGAAGATGGGCAGTTCCCTCCAAAATGAAAGAGGCCGTGTGGGAGAGCTCGTAAGGATTGCTTAGTTTTAGTCAACATCACACGTTGAAAACAGGCTTGATAAAACCCCAAACTAAATACATTTTCTCAGAAAATCGAGATACAAGTGATCCACTTTAATAATAGTCTGAAGTCAGAAGACTTTACGATTGTCCTCTATTTTTTGCAATATGATATGCAATTAATTCTTCCTTAACGAAACACATTGATTAAAATTTCATTATGTCAACATCTCATAAGAAAGCCGGGTCCAGGGAACCCCTTTCTTTTCACTTATTTAAGTCTTTATAATTAATTCTGGATTTATGTCATTTGCTGCTCAATGTTACAATCACCTTACTAACTACTTAAGCAATTTGAGAGCTGTCGGAGCTCACAGGAACCCCTGAAGCCATGGGTGCTAACCCACACTTCTAATCTAATCCTTATTTTTGCGAAGTTTCATTTTCCCATGCTGTGGCATTTTCTTTTAGCCAACTAATTAAAAGTTAATGTTTTCATTTTATGCACAACAGTAATTCTGAGTTTAGATTTCAGCTGGACAGATGGGGTGGCATAATTCCATTCAGTACAAAGCCTGGCAACACTTTTTTTTTTTCCCTTTAATTATTTTTTTTTCTATTTCAGTCCCCCAAACAATTTTGTTTTGGGTAATTGAGAAACCCAAAAGTATTAGGTAATTGTTGTTTTTTAGTCACTAAGTCATGTCCAATCCTTTTGGGATCACACGGACTGTATCCTGACAGGCTTCCCTGTCCTTCACTGTCTCCCACAGTTTGCTCAAATTCATGTCCACTGAGTGGGTGATGCCATCCAACCATCTCATCCTCTGTTGCTCCCTTCTCCACCTGCCCTCAATCTTTCCCAGCATCAGGGGTTTTTTTTCCAATGAGTCAGCTCTTCACATCAGGTGGCCAAATTGTCTGTAGAGTCAAAGCTATGGTGTTGCACCATATATGAACATGCAGAATTTTCACTGAATTTTAAAAACATGTTCATGTTCATCAAATGCTTCAAAAATGACTCCTTTCAGGGCAGATCTTAAATGTCCTCACCACAGAAAGAAGTGGGGATTTTGTGAGACATGGTGGTGTCAGCTCACCACAAGGTTGTCATTGTTTTGCAGTAAGTGTATCAAGGCAACATGCACACAGCTTGTACATACAGATGTGTCAATGATAACAAAACTGGGGAGGAAAAACAGTAGCATGAGCTATCTAAACGTATTTTCCATTGTTCTCCACATCTCAAAATAGTTTGGGAATGAGACCTGGGGTCAAATTCTGGGGTTTTTCCTTTGTCTAGAAGTGCCATCTTAAGCTCCATCTTTGGGAAGGTCACTCAGTTCAGTTTAGTCTCTCAATCATGTCTGACTCTTTAGGACTCCATGAACTGCAGCACGCCAGGCTTCCCTGTCCATCACCAGCTCCTGGAGTTTACCCAAGCTCATGCCCATCGAGTCGGTGATGCCTTCCAACCATCTCATCCTCTGTCGTCCCCTGCTCCTCCTGCCCTCAATCTTTCCCAGCATCAGGGTCTTTTCCAATGAGTCAGCTCTCTGCATCAGGTGGCCAAAGTACTGGAGTTTCAGCTTCAATATCAGTCCTTCCAATGAACATCCAGGACTGATCTCCTTTAGGATGGACTGGTTGGATCTCCTTGCAGTCCAAGGGACTCTCAAGAGCCTTCTCTAACACCACAGTTCAAAATCATCAATTCTTTGGGGCTCAGCATTCTTCACTGTCCAACTCTCACATCCATACGTGACCACTGGAAAAACCATAGCCTTGACTGGACGGACTTTTGTTGACAAAGTAATGTCTCTGCTTTTTAATATGCTGTCTAGGTTGGTCATAACTTTCCTTCCAAGGAGTAAGCATCTTTTAATTTCATGGCTGCAATCACCATCTGCAGTGATTTTGGAGCCCCCGCAAAAAAGCTGAAACAACACCCAGTTGTGGATGTGACTGATGGTAGAAGCAAGGGAAGGTCACTGTCAGTCTCTAAACGTGCCTCCCACGTGAGATCTCTGGGAAGATTCAGTGGAGGGGGGAATTTATCTTTCTTCAACATGCATTAACCTTGTCTTAAACTTTTTGTTGAAGCTGAGCACTTTGAGAGAAAAATGCAAACACCAACAATAGCAGTGTGTCTCCTCCATTCTTGGTGTTTACAAAGCTCCAGCTCCTTCCTCATCAAACTACAGGACTTGTTCTCCTGTCTCCTGCAGTAGCCAGACTCAAACAGGTGTGCTTATTCCTTTCCTTCTGGAAATCTTATCTTAGGAGGATTCCTTTTCTGGACTTCTCCCCAATTCCTGTCTGCCAACACAAGATCCATCCTACCACTAAGGCTCAGGTCAGTCCTCTAGAGTTATCAGGTCCCGGGTAGAGATGTTTCCTTTCTCTGAAGAGTATTTAATATTATTGCCCCTGAAGCTGATGCTACATTCTCTTATTATTTTCGATTTATTCTGCACCAGGCCTTGGTTTCGGCACCAGGGACCTTCCGTCTTTCCTGCGGCAGGCGGGGTCTTTAGTCGCAGCACGTCAACTCTTAGTTGCCGCACCTGGGATCTAGTTCCCTGACCAGGGATTTCTCCCGAGTCCCCTGCATTGCATCTTAGCCTCTGGACCACCAGGAAAGTCCCTGATGTTACATTTCTAGTTAGAGATGCTCTTCCATGTTGGATTATCAGTTCATATCACTTGATCCTGAAACAAGTTTAAAGTGCTTCCAGGGTGAGAGCCAGGATTTTTTCTTTTCTTTTTTTTCTTTAGTCTTTTAATCTATGTCAATTGTATAGGCTAGGAATTCATGATACAACCAGAGGAAACTATTTTCCCTTCATTATTTATTCTTATCTCACATTTTTCTGAAAAGGTGTTTTTTTCTTTTAATTTACATATGTTTCTTTCCTTTTTCTCTTTCTTTCTTTTCTTTCACCTTTGACAAAAAAAAAGGTTTTAAGGTAGCTTCCAAGGCAGTGCATCTGAACCTGAGTAATATATTATTTTGTACGCGTGGCTTTGCACTGCCCACCTCCAAATGCTGGATGCCATTTTTGTTCTGTTTAACCTCCTGCCGGTCCTGTGTGTTAAGAGGCTGTATGTCACTGCTCCATAGGTTACAGGAAAACAGACCCTGCTCTGAAGTGGTTAGTTTTCTTTCCTGCACTTTCTCCCCAGGATGCCTCTCATCACTTGGAAAGAATTCTTTTCTGTTCCCCGAGTCATGCTTTAATCATACATCTTTGAGACCTTGATCCCCAATTTAGTGGATACACTGAATCTGATTATTTTGGAGGGCAGTCACAGGTCAATATCTGAGAAAGGTGGATAGATCCCATGTTTTATCAAATGTTAATGTGTGTATATGTGCGTGTATGTGTGTGCGCACTCAGTCACATCCGACTCTCTGCGGCCACATGAACTGTAGCCCACCAGGCTCCTCTGTCCATGGGACTCTCCAGGCAAGGCTACTGGAGTGGGTTGCCATGCCCTTCTCCAAGGGATCTTCCGGAGCCAGGGGTTGAACCGCCATGTCTTTCGTCTCTTGCATTGTCAGGCAGATTCTTTACCACTAGCGCCACCTCTGTAGAATTCTCCATGAATTCCATTTGGAATTACCTATGGATCCAGCTGAGATGATATTCGTAATGGGGAAGCAAATAGAAAATGAATTTCCACAAGGAATGGTCAAATAGTTTACATAGGAACTAATGCCTGTCTGTTCTGAGATTGTACTTGGAATTCAACAGGTTGACGGCAAAAAAGAAAATAGCTTCCAAGTCCCTAGAAAGAGCTATAAGGCAAAAGTAGATCTCTCCAACACGGGACCGTGGAGAGGATTTATTAAATAGCTTAACTTTTATTTGCGTTGATAAACGAGCCTTTCTGAAAAGGGATTTTCTCTTCTTGCACTGGGCTCCTGAGCGCACCAGCTGCAGATGCCCCAGGGGGTTTGCAGCGTCCCTGTGAGAACGCGGCCGGGGGAGGCTTCTCGCCGGGTCCCCCCCGCCCCATCCAGGTGTGGAGTCTTCAGGATGTGCGGCTGCCCCCCTCAGCTGCACAGGATGGACCCTCACCCACACTGTCAGCACCTCGAGGACCAGAGAAGGCCCTCTTTGTGCCCTTCCTCAAGGCACCTCAGTGTTGCCATCTCTTTCTGTTTCAAATTAACATGGGCGGTGATTTCCGCTGGTTATCCTGTGTCAAAGGAACTCTATAGCCTTCAACTGTTCTCCGCTTGCAGGCCACTCTGGGAGGCTGTTCAGATATGCAAATCGCGTTGTCTCAGCGTGCTCTCATGGGGAATTTGTTTTTCTCCCCCTTCCTCTTAGCAAATCTAAAAGAGAATGTTCAAGTTTGGCTGTTAACACTAGAGGGAAAAGGAACAGTGATTCAGGTTCTCCCGCTCAACCTCCTCTCCAGGACAGATCTTTGCAATGAGGTTGAAAGTTAACACTTTGAAAATATTGTGGGAACCAGTGAAAACAGGGTACGACCACTAAACAGGAATCTTTACATATATTGGGAAACTGACTTCACCATTTATGTGTTTGCCAAGTATTTTGCTAGAAAATGAGATTTTGCCACAAACGGAATCCTGCTCATCTGATCTTTAAGCGGCTATGATAAATGATCAAGTCTTGACCTAATGGTGTAAGAATACAGAGTGGGTCAGGCTGGCCCAAGTTCAGATTTTTACATCCGTTGACGATGTGATCTAAGTTACTTAACATCTCTTAAGTTTCAGTTTCCTCATCTCTGAAATCAATATTATCAGACCTAGGTCACAGTCTTGTTGCCAGCCTAGCATGGGATAATATTCCTGCCACATGGTCATCATTCTTTCTAAGAAGATAATTGCCATTGCTATTTTATTGCTTTGGAAAAATAAGTAGTTAATTGAATATTGCACATCCTGAGTCGTATTGGCGAATTTTTAGTGACACATTTTCTGCATCAAGTATCTGACCAGGGCTTCCCTGGTGGCTCAGCTGGTAAAGAATCCACCTGCAGTGCCAGAGATCTGGGTTTGATCCCTGAGTTGGGAAGATCCTTTGGAGGTTGGCATGGCAACCCACTCCAGTTCTTGCCTGGAGGTTCTCCATGGACAGAGGAGTCTGGTGGGCTACAGTCCATGGGGTCACAAACAGTCAGACATGACTGAGGGACTAACCCTTTCACCCCCAAAGTAGCCACCAACACTCCTGACACTCATCTCAGATACCATAAGAAGGTTCAGTGCAGAATCAGAATAGATTAACAAAGGCCCAGCTGCCCTAGGAGCGCTCAGCCTAGGGGAGACACAGAAATACTGCAGGTGAGAGAGGCTGTAGACCCGGGATCATCAAACAAAGGTCCAGACGCAGATCCAGCTGGCCTCTGTCTTTTGTACGGCCTGTGAGTCTAGACTGGTTTTTACATTTTTAAATGGTTGGGGGAAACATAAAAAGAAGACTCCTCTTTTGTGACACATGGCTAATAACGCAAAATTCAAAATTCAGTATTTATGAATAAGGTTTTATTAGGACACAACCACATTAGTTTTTTAAAGTATTAATTATGTATTTATTTGGCTGCTACAGGTCTTGGCTGTAGCCCATGGGGTCTTTGCTGCACCATGCAGAATCTGTGGTTGTAGCATGGAGCATCTAGTTCCCTGACCAGGGATCGAACCCCAGGCCCCCTGCCTTGGGAACACAGAGTCTTAGCCACTGGACCACCAGTTCAGTTCAGTTCAGTCGATCAGTCGTGTCTGACTCTTTGTGACCCCATGAACCACAGCACACCAGGCCTCCCTGTCCATCATCAACTGCCGGAGTCCACCCAAACCCATGTCCATTGAGTTGGTGATGCCATCCAACCATCTCATCCTCTGTCGTCCCCTTCTCCTCCTGCACTCAATCTTTCCCATCATCAAGGTCTTTTCAAATGAGTCAGCTCTTCGCATTAGGTGGCCAAAGTGTTGGAGTTCCAGCTTCAACATCAGTCCAGCCCCCCAAACTATATCTATTTGTTTGTAGGTGAGTGAAAGTCATGTCTGACTCTTTGCAACCCCATGGACTGTAGCCAACCAGGCTCCGCTGTCCATGGGATTTCCCCAGGCCAAGAACACTGGAGTGGGTTGCCATTTCCTCCTCCAGGGGATCTTCTTAACCCAGGGATTGAACCCAGGCCTCCTGCACGGCACGTGGATCTTTACTGTCTGAGCCAGCAGGGAATCACACCTGTCTATAGGTAGTCAGGCCACTTCGGCCCTATAATGTCGAAGCTGCATAGTCAGGAAGGAAACCAGAGGGCCCAATACAGAGCATACCGATAAAGTGGCCCCTGATGGAGAAAGCCACGTGGCTCCTGTTGTGGGCCAGTGAGATCATGCATAGTCATTAGAGTCCTCTTTACAAACTCGGTTGTCATTTGCTCTAACACAGAGTTAAGGAAATAAAAACACCACAAGAAATTATATCCAGTCTAATATTGATTATGTAAAAGCACAGTGAGTCAATTACTAATAAAGAAATATGTGTCAATGTTAACAGCACTTGACTTTAGATTAAAATTGCACAATTCTGTCTGCTTGTTTCCCCCCACCCCCTACTTCTCCATGTTTGAGGGGATAACTATAAGCTAGAAAATCAAAAGAAAGGAATGAAAACTCTCTTAAATGAAATTGATTTGTGTGACAATTTGTTAGCTTGTTTCTACACTTTGGTACTGGTATATTAGTTAAACAGGAACTTACATTTTTATCATCTGTAAATATTGGCTCCAAAAACCATATCAAGTTAACTCTGTCTCTAAAAATTCATATAACACATATTTTTGTGAAAATAACATCATTAAGCTGCATTTAATAAAAATCAAAGTACAGTCTAATTCAAGCATATCTGTATCTCATGGGTAAAGTGAATGTTGACAACTCACAGTTATTTTGCTAAACCGGGAGAGCCAACACCAATGAATTAGCTACAAACTGTAAGTTAAAAATTTGGAATGCTGTTTTTGGAGTTGAAGAACGCATCTGAGGTTTCAAATGATTTATTTAACTCTTTAGTTATCTATGGAGAAAATCCATTTATAGAAATACTAAGTTTATGGTAAGAATTTTCTAATTTTACTGTTTTGTTTTTTTTAATGGAATAGGATAGAAAAAAAATGAAAGTTAAGCCCCTTGCTATAAGCTATTTAGCTTAATTTAAGCCATTTCCTTGCTATAATTCAAGCAAACTCAGAACGCTATAGTTCCAACATATGTTTAGCTATATGACAATGAAATACAGAGGTGTGCCCAAGATGGACAAAGATGTACACACACGTGCACATACTCAAGGCCAAGGAACTCTGCAGATTTATGTATGATTAATTCAAGTTAAAAGAATTGTACCTTACAGATTTTTCTTTTTTTGGTCGGATCAAGATTTGTGTTGTCAGTAATTTTGTAAATGGCTATCCAGAGAGGACATTTGTTATTGGCTAGGTTGATGGATTAGGCCATTTTGGTCATTCTTCATTTACAAAGCATTTGTTTGCCTTGAAGCAAATAGAAACAGGCTTTCAAATCATTAGAAAGCCAGGTATGTTTGCAGCGAAATACACGACAAACAGAACTTTGGAGAGCCAACTAAGAATAGATGGCCCTAACGAAAGATGATCCTTCTTCCAAAATACACTCACTCCTACCAATTATCATGCTTTAAGTCTCCTTTACAATTTCTCAATTCTGTTTTGTGAAATTGAAAAGCACAGTGTTTTGCTTGGGAGAAAAATATGTCAAGAAATGGAACAAGTTATAGTCTGAATAGTCTTTGCAAATAACAGATAAACCCTGTGAATGAAAGATATTAAGTTACACTCAGCTGTGCAGCTATGTTGTAAGGGAGATCACTAGTCTGCAAAATTAACTCATTAATATGCTGATTTTGTTGTTTCTTTATCTTATTAGGCCAGGGATGAAAATGCTTGATACATAGGACAGTACGTCCTCTCTACATTTGGGAATCTCTTTTTCACTGAACTTGAATAAAAACTAGAATTCTCAACAATCAGCCCAAAGAGCTACTACCTTCCACTGAAGTTAGCACCCAGAACAGAAGGGAAGCCTGCGTTTCCCGCCAGCTCCCCCAGGGCAGGGCTTCCCCCATCAACCATCTGCCCCTGGATGGGTTCCTATTAGCAAGAGCTAACGCTAAGGGCGTTCTTACCATCCACCAAGATATTTTCTGAAAGCTGTCATGAATTAACTGTGGGAATTTCACAGATGAAAGCACAGGTCCTGTAAGTGTAGTTACTGTGCCCAAGGCACATCGCTGGGCGGTCAGAACCAGAACTCAAACCTGAATTCCAGCCTGGCTTCCGCAGCTGGGCAACTCTCCCCTGGCTTGCATAGCTCCCCACCCCCCCAGCATCTGGCAATTGATTCTTCAGTGTTGAAAGACAGACAAGAGCTCTGAAGATGCTTTTCTAGTGGTGGAAGGACGCACTGAGCATTGGCAGGTGGGCTCTTTGCCTCTAGTGCCACCTGGGAAGCCCTATAGTAAGTTTGGTGGCACTAATAGACATATAAGTATGTTTATATCTACACACTAGTGTGAGTGCTTAGTTGCTCAGTCGTTTCCAAGTCTTTGGGACCCTGTGGACTGTAGCCCACCAGGCTCCTCTGTCCATGGGATTCTCCAGGCAAGAACGCTGGAGTGGGTTGTCGTGCCCTCCTCCAGGGGATCTTCTCGGCCCAGGGAAGGGAACCCATGTCTCCTGCGTTTCCTGTGTCTCCTGCATTTCAGGGAGATTCTTTACCCGCTGAGCCACCCAGGAGGCCTCACTCATGTGTCAAATAGACAGCTAATGGGAAGCAGCTGTATAACACAGGGAGCTCAGCTCTGTGCTCTGTGATGACCTAGAGGGGTGGGAAGGGGGATACAAGAGAGGCTTAAGAGGGAGGGAATATGTACACTTATAGCTGATTCATGTTGTTGTACAGCAGAGACTACACAACATGTAAAGCAATTATATGTGTGTGTGTGTGACTCTTGCGACCCCATGGACTGTAGTCTGGAAGCCTCCTTTGTCCATGGAATTTTCCAGGCAAGAATACTGGAGTGGGTTGCCATTCCCTTCTCTGTAAAGCAATTCTATTCTAATTAAATTTTATTAAGTTTAATCTTAATAACCACATGCTTCTAATAGCTCCTCATTGTCCAACCCATGCCAACCTCCGTTTAATGCCTTTCTAGCCATCACTCTTGTTCTCTGGAAGCAACAGCATCAATTGCACATTAATTACCATTAATCATAATTAATTAATTTCCATTGGTTATCTAACCTTTTGAAATGTTTTCTGTTTAAAGGATCAGTTACATTTTAAACTGAGATGTACGCACATGTGCATATATTCAAGGCCAAGGAACTCTACAGATTTATGTATGATTATGTTAAAAGAATTGTACCTTACAGATTTGGGGGGGGTGTGGAATTGATTACTATCAGGAATTGATTACTAATGACAGGAAAGAATGTTGGAGGGCCAAGACACCTTCTAAAAGTTCTCACCAAAAGGCAGTTCCTACTTCATGGGACCCATGACTTATGAGGGGAGAAGAGCCAAGATACCAGGACCTGGAGCAATTTTAGGAGCTCACAAAAGTGTTTTAAATGGTTACGAAATCAGAAAGAACAAAGCTATATTTCTAGTTCAAAACTGGGAGTGGCAGCTGCTACCCGTGGCTGGCATCTCTAGAGACAGTTGATGGCACATCCCTAAGCTGGGAAAAGACCGCCGTTCAATACGAAACATATCGTTTCTGAATGCACATCATTTTTGCAACATGGTGTAAACTCAGACTTTTTTCTTATAAGATGATCACCATGGTTTTGTAGAGAGAATGGATAAGGATTCTCATGTTTTTATGGTTTGTTATTTCACAAGAAACCCAGAGATTTGGATGGTTTATTTCTCTGTGTCTCAGTTATACTATTAAATAACTAAATTGAGATAACAGTAACAACAGAAGAACAATTTATTTGTCTGTTGCAAAATATAACTTTCTGATTTTGTTCAGAGGAAAAGATTTTATCTGTCTAGCTTTCATGGGATTATCTGAAGCAGCTTTCTTTATTAAAATAAGAACTGCTTTGATAAGTTTCCATAATTTGCTAAAGTACAACATTTTTAATGCAACCACAAAAGATAGAGCTACTAACTTTTGAGCTGCTAAATCTTTAGCCTTCCAGAAATTATCATAAATTGCACATCAGAAGTAAAGGCTTTGGGTTATTACAGACCAGGACTTGTAGAAGGATGCTATCCAGAACAATAGCCACTAGTCACAGAGAGCTGTTTCTGTTAAATTTTAAATTAATCAAATTTAAACAAGATTAGAGAGTCTGCTCCTCAGTCACACTATCAGATTTCAGGTTCTAAGTCATCTCATGTAGAATGTAGCTACCATTTTGGAAACAGCAGTTATAAGACTTTTCCATCATCTACTAGACTCGTATCAGAGGTTAATACATAAAAATTTAGGCTCTGTAGCCCATGTTGTGTTTGCTGCAATTACTCAACTCTGCCATCACAGGGGGAAAGTGTCTGTAAGCATATGGAATCAAATGGGCATGACTGTGTCCCAATAAAACTTTGTATACAAAAACGGACAGTCAGCTGGGGCTGGCTGCAAAATATAGTTTGCCAAACTCTGCACCAGATTTTCCATGCAGGTCACCTAGCACTGTGTTGTATCCATAGTAAGCATTCAACATATACTTGTCTATTTCAAGTACTTAAAAATCAGAACAAGAACTATTAGACTGGAAATAAGTTAAAAGTTCAACAGTTTTTGCATCTACAATTTGGTGTGTTCCAGAAACGTAGCAGTTGTAATTTCTTTTAACAAGATGCTGTGAAAAGAGAGAGAGAGAGATTTGAAAAATATTTACTGGAAAGGTGGTCTTGAGCCATCTTTGTCTTTTAGCAAACTATGTACAGGATCTGTCCAGTGTTTTCTTTAAAAAAAGACAAAATCATACATGAATAGTCTCATATTTCTGGGTAGTGACTTATGGAAGTCTTAATTTTATTATCTTTGCTTCTCTATGTTTTGCCACATTTTTCTACCTATTCTTGCATTTATTTTGATAATCGGAAGAAAGAACTTGCTAAACTAGTTGAAGTTACTGGAGTTGGTTTTCCCCAACACGTTCCTGATCTTGGGGCGGGAAATGCACAGGACACATACTGTTCTCATTGAAGCACAGCGCTGCCCACTTCTATTTAGTCTGTCTCTACTTACGTATTTTATAAACGCCATTGGTCTGAGACAAAATAATAATAGTGTGAAGGTGGCCGAGCATGTGAATCTCGAATAATTTAGGGATACGGTTTAATGGACTACTGGATTGTTTATAGCTTCAAGATCATTGTTTGGAACTTAGGGAAATTTTCATAAACAACCCCCGCGCCTTTACTCCCCAACTCTGTCTTCTCATTCACCTAAGCACAAAAGCAAAAGTCTTTCTCTCTATGGACCATGGTGCGTCTTCATCAGCAATGAGCATGCACAGATTATACTGAGACATGTGCCATCCAAAATCAGTGAAGCGAGCCGGCTCCATATTCCCTGAGAATTTATAGCACAGGAAAATATCTACAGCATGCTATTAGGTATAAAAATGGATCCACACACCATTTGGATTTGGGTTATAACACAGACAAAACATACAAATGTCAAACTAAATTTTTAAATTTACATTCCAGAGTTTTACTCTTTTAAAAACAGATAAATACTCATGTTATGTATATTTGTGTACACGCACAGGCACACACACACATACACGGTGAAGATAAACAGAACGCTTTGAATGTGTATTAAGTAAACGCACAGAGTGAATTTGAAATGTACCTTAAAGATAAACAATTCTGTATAAATATTTAGTCCAGTGGGAAATACAGCATTATCACAATTTCTGGCAATATTTTATTAGAAATAGAATGCAACTCCTTCTCTTTTTTTCTTCCATTTTTCTGTGTTTGAAGCAGCTGCATTCCACATAGATTTTAGAATGACTAAAAATTTTCTTCTACTGAAACTATTCCGTTTTGTTAATTTTGGTGGCCTAATTCCTTTACTTTGAATTGTTATGAAGTTGATCACAATGACAGCAACTTCAAGTAGCTAAGCATGTCTATATTTTTATCTTCTTGATGGGCAAAGATTCTGTTGTAGTATGTTCAGATACTCAGTCATGCCTGACTCTTTGCAACCCCATGGACCATAGCCTGCCAGACTCCTCTGAAAATGGAATTTTTCAAGCAAGAATACTGGAGTAGGTTTCCATTTCCTACTACAAGAGAGAGATCTTCCTGACGCAGGGATCGAACTTGCGTCTCGTCTCTTCTGAATCCTGCACTGACGGGCTGCTTCTTTACCACTGGATGTGCCTGAGAAGCCCCTTTGTAGTACACGTTCATATCCATAAGAAAGGGAAGGGTGCTCCCGTTGCAGTTGAGAAAGTTTCATTCGGGTAATGGTGTGATTTTTCCATATGAGGTGGTCACACTGGCGGTAGCCAAGACGCCTTATAGGAAAGATGGAGATGTTAAGTTTTACCTCAAGATCCATTTACAAGTCCTGTTTGGCAGCATTTTCTCTGAGAACAAGCTATGCTATATATTTCAGAGAAATTGAAACCATATGTTGACACCTAAAAATCTTGAGAAATACCACCAGAGTTTGCAAGAAAACACATAAATATAATCAAATCGTTGAGAATATGTCTACTCAGGAGTAACTATAATACTTCGCTTGTTTTTCAAGGAGCTGTATTAGTGATCTTAATGCCATTAACTGTAATGCACAGCAACCTAATTGAAGCTGACTGATTGAGTTAATATTAAACTCTTCATCTTGTATTTCCACATTGAAATGAAAAGATTTCATAGTGCCTGCTTCAGTTTTAGTAGTAATTATGTTTCCTCATTGATGCTTGGTACAGAGAGCTTCTCTGTCGACAGACTGGGGTCTTAGAATGAGATTGAAGCCAAAATGAAGCCTCAGGAAGAAAAAAAAAAAACTATTTGGAGCATATTTAGGCTGGCAGGTATTTGATGAGCTACTGAACAGCCATTGCAATTTCTCTAGCATTCCAACTAGTTACTTTTGGCCATAAGTATTGCAAACAACTCTCCCAAAGGGCTAACTTCAATCTTAATTTAAAGATGGACACCCAACACAAGGGACTTGTCAGAATGGAATCTGAATTTAAAGTTCAACAAAAGACAATTCTTCTGGGTCCTCAGAAATGTACCTACTTAGAGATAATTAGGCTTCCCTAGTGGTTCAGACTGTAAAGAGCCTGCCTGCAATGTGGGAGAACAGATTTGATCCCTGGGTCAGGAAGATCCCCTGGAGGAGGAAATGGCAACCCACTCCAGCATTCTTGCCTGGAAAATCCCATGGACAGAGGAGCCTGGCTACAGTCCATGGGATCACAAAGAGTCAGACACAACTGAATGACTTAACATAACACACACACACACACACACACACACACACACAGATAATTATGGGCTCCCCAGGTGGCTCAGTGGTAAAGAATCCACCTGCCAATGCAGAAGACACAGGTTGGATCCCTGTGTTGCGAAGATCCTCTGGAGAAGGAAATGGCAACCCACTCCAGTATTCTTGCCTGGGAAATCCCACGGATACAGGAGCATGGGGAGGCTATAGTCCATGGGGTTGCAAAGAGTAGGACACAGCTGAGCGATTGAGCACACAGAGACAATTACGGTAATAGAACATGGAGTGGTTTTTGCCTGTAGATGCCTCCCTTTGAGTACAGGCACCCATGACATCACTGTTATGGTGTGACTTTAGAATGCTGTCCATATGGAAAGCACACAAGTAAAACATGGTGATAATTTTCCTGCCTTCATCAATTTGAGTTGGAAATCCCATGATGGGGTTCCCACAGAGGGCAAGCCCTGTGATCATCTGCTCATGGCTGTGTCCACCAGGAAGCACCATCCCGTGATGGAGCCCCCACAGAGGGCAAGCCCTGAGATCATCTGCTCATGGCTGTGTCCACCAGGAAGCACCATCCCGTGATGGAGCCCCCACAGAGGGCAAGCCCTGAGATCATCTGCTCATGGCTGCGTCCACCAGGAAGCGCCATCCCGTGATGGAGCCCCCACAGAGGGCAAGCCCTGTGATCAGCTGCTCATGGCTGTGTCCACCAGGAAGCACCATCCCGTGATGGAGCCCCCCCAGAGGGCAAGCCCTGTGATCAGCTTCTCATGGCTGCATCCACCAGGAAGCGCCATCCCATGATGGAGCCCCCACAGAGGGCAAGCCCTGAGATCATCTGCTCATGGCTGCATCCACCAGGAAGCGCCATCCCGTGATGGAGCCCCCACAGAGGGCAAGCCCTGAGATCATCTGCTCATGGCTGCGTCCACCAGGAAGCGCCATCCCATGATGGAGCCCCCACAGAGGGCAAGCCCTGTGATCAGCTGCTCATGGCTGCGTCCACCAGGAAGCGCCCTGACCTCCCGTCGGTGTGCAGTGACCGTCGCAGCTGCATGCTTTCAGCCCCTTGGTCTCTGTGCATCTTTTCTATCGCTATGTTTGTTGTTAGCTTAATGGATCATTTGACATTGAAAATAAGGCAGTTTCGCTCACACACTTTCTCAAACATTCCTTTCACACACTTTTTCTTTTCTTTAACTTTTCATTTTTCAACAAACGCACGTGTACTGGCATGTCTGGGCCAACTCGCCCGTTAGGACGCCCTCTTAGTTGTGCAGACTCCTCGGTCTGTTTTTTGTTTTGGCTGGTGGTAGTGGACTACGTGTATTGAACAAAGAGGGTGTTTCTACCTCAATTATTTGCAGAGAGGGAACATGCCCTCACCCGTAGACCTACCACCACCACCATCGTCTCTTCCCAAGGGGTGGTCAAATGTCTCAGGGATTCTCTAGTGCAGATTTGCAAGAAGATTGTATTTGATGGAATTGTAAATAATTATTTTTAATATCCTCATGAGGAGAATAGACTTCCCAATGGGCATGCACACACACACACACACTGACGCTGAAGTTTGGACTCTATGTATTGAGTACCTAGGACGTAGCAAGGAAATTTGCTCAGTATCAGATTTATAGCATACAGACTTAACTGAAACCCATGAGGAACTTAATCCTCCCTTTATAAACAAGGAGACTGAGAGTTGGACATTTAAATTGGCCCACATTCCTGCATCTGGAAGATGAGTTCGATGGGTTTGGATGATGAAGCCTAGACTCTAACTGTATTACGTACTGACCGATGTTTGTTGCTGCTGCTGTTTAGTCGCTAAGTCCCGTCCGACTCCTTTGTGCCTCCATAGACTATAGCCCAACAGGCTGCTCGGTCCACGGGGTTTCCCAGGCAGCAATACTGGAATGGGTTGCCAGTTTCTCCTTCGGGAATCTTCCTGACCCAGGGATCAAACCCATCTCCTGCACTGGGATGTGTTTTTTTTGTTTTTTTGTTTTTTACCACTGAGCCACCTGGGAAGCCCTTTTACCAATTTTTACTTCTTCTCATAAGCCATGATGGCCTTGAAGCTATAAAAGGCAGTTATACTGCTAGAAACAAAATCAACAAAAAATACAAAATTATTTGAGAAGCCGGGTGTGTTAGTTCACTTTACTGGGTCAACTTGACTGGGTCAGGGGATGCTGACCAGGGATAGCTGGTTAATCATTATTTCTGGGTGTGCCTGACAGGGTGTTTCCGGATAAGATTAGCATTTGGATCAGTGGACTTGGTAAAGCAGGTGGCCCTCCCCGGTGTGGGTGGGTGTCAGTCAGTCCACTGGGGACCTGAATGGCGTCAAAGGTGGAGAGAGGAGGGATTCACCTCTACTTCTCTGTGCCTGCCTCCTTAAGGCGAGATGCCTGTCTCCTGCCTTCTGACTAGGACTTGAACCCTTGGGCTTTTGGACTCAGACAGGAGCCACACCACTGGTTTCTCTGAGTATTCAGCTTGCAGACACCAGATTACCGGGCTTCTCATCTCGTCCTTAATAAATAGATTAGTCAATCAATTTCCTATTGGTTTGGTTTCCCTGGAGAATCCAGACTAATACAGAGTGATCATTTGCAAGAAAGGAAAGAGCCAAATAGAGATTTTAAATGGGCCTATTGCCAGGATTCTTCTTGAATATCTCAAATCAATGAAAGAGAATTGTGTAAAAAGTGTGTTTGTGAATGCCTTTTCTGGGGAGATGGTCAGTAACTTTCGTCGGATTCTCTGGGTGGTTCATGATATTTGTTTGTTTGTTTCTGTGCTGGGCCTCTGTTGCTGCGTGCAGGCCTCTCATCGCAGTGGCTTCCCTTGAGGAGTGTGGGCTCTAGAGTGCAGGTTCAGTAGTTGTGACGCATAAACTTAGTTGCTTCATGGCATGTGGAATTTTCTCCTATCAGGGATCGAACTCATGCCCCTCTCACTGGCAAGTGGATTCTGACCACTGGACCACCAGGGAAGTCCATGATAGCTTTATTACTATGTATTACTGTGAACAAAAAGCACCAATTACTTTTCATATAGAATATATATAATGATGTCTTTGATGCTTTCTGTTCATTAAAGATATATATCTTTAAACATATATATATATATATATATATATTCTTTATACTTAAATGTCTAGATGTTGCACAGATACTCAGATTTTCATCCTCAAGTTTTAGACTTACACTTTTTCTAGAAAGAGGAGGACTCTTGTTTCTTGGAGTAACTGCACCTTACTCTCTTTTTATAAAGCCTGAATGCTCCTCTGGTCACAGATCATAGTGACATTTCAAGATACATGTCATGTCCCTGGAGGTTTACAGACGTGAACGGGACTCTTTAATTTGGATCTAGTTTTCTTTTTCCTCAACTTGGGCATCAAATTTTACAGCATTGAAAGAAGATTTTAATCATTGTCTTTATTCTTCTTGGAGACCTGGAAACTCTCTGCCCTCAGAATCTGACAGTCACACTTGACCTAATAAGATATTCATTAATTAATGATTTAGTATCTTTCAGCCTTGGAATAAGAGCTTCCCAGGTGACGCTAGTGGTAAATAGCTCGCCTACCACTGCAGGAGACGCAGGAGATGTGGCTTCTATCCCTGGGTTGGGAAGATCCCCTGGAGGAGAAACAGTCACCCCACTCCAGGATTCTTGCCTGGAGAATCCCATGGATAGAGGAGCTTGGCAAGCTCCAGTGCATGGGGTCACAAGAGTCAGACATGACTGACGCTACTTAGCACACACACAACTTTGGAATAAACTTGACTTCCATAGCTATGCCTCCCATTTGGCACAAGCCCCTGATTTCTTTATCAGTCCCGAATGTTTGCTGGTGAACATCTTTCACTGAAATCAGTGTACATGGGTTGCCTCTGACGTTCAAAGCTTAATGCTCAGTGTCTTGCTCCCTGTGTGGCTGCCCAATGAGTTAATTTTCTTAATAATAAACAAGTATGGCCTCAGATAATCTGCAGGCCAGAAATTCCTAAAATATCCTAGGACTAGTAATTAAAGTTATAGTAAACCCCCCAAAAAGCTTTACCTAATCATCTCCTAGACAGGTCAGCCCCGGGGTGATATTTTTACAGGATTGTGGCATTATAATTTTGAAACCTACATAATTTTATCATCCTTTGAATAGTAGGTGAAATTTCCACTGAGTCTCAAATAGTTCATTCATCCACCACTCACCAATAATGATCTTGAACTCTGTGATTTGATTTATCAAATACCAAGCAAAGTATCTTATGTTATTGGGCTTTAAGAAAAAAAAACTGTCTAAGGTAAAGTCTTACATATTCTCTTTTCTAAACATAGTAAGGTCCTTTACTTATGCAGTAGCAACATGCCCACTCCTCTTGTTTATATTGCTAGTAAACAAGGTCAGTATTGAGTTGATTTTGAAAGTAGATTCCCTGGAGTCATGGGCTTCCCTGATAGCTCAGTTGGTTAAGAATCTGCCTGGAATGCAGGAGACTCCAGTTCAATTTCTGGGTCAGGAAGATCCTCTGGAGAAGGGGTAAGCTACCTACTCCAGTCTTCTGGCCTGGAGAATTCCATGGGCTCTATAGTCCATGGGGTTGCAAAGAGTCAGACACGACTGAGCAACTTTCACTTACTTCCCTGGAGTCAGGCTGTGTTGACAATCAGGATACTTTCTTATAGACCTGGGATCCAGTTTTCTGAAGCTCATTTTCCTAACATGTGAACTGAGAATAGTAATAATGATGGGTCACGCACCACAGAGTAGCTGTGGTTTACAATGAGAAAACACATGCCACACCCTTAAGACAATGCCTCTCATGTCATAAATGAATTTGGCATATTGAGTGTTTATATAATTGCTTCTTGTTAAACAAAAGTTGAAAACTTGAGTTACAGAAATATGCAAACAACCATGCAAAACCTGTTGCACCTAAAATAATGCAATTTGGGTAACAAAGAGTGGAAAACCAGCCAAACAAAAACCAGAGATTGGCTTGGATGCCCTGTCAGCAATAACCCAATGGGCTAATAAGAAATGGTACCTGTATCTACATATACACATAGGTAATAAATATAAGGATATACATTTGGAGAAACAAAAATATACAAATAAAGTTTTGAATCACTTCTTTTTAGCCCAGGGCTTCCCTGATGGTTCAGCAGGTAATGAATTCACCTGCAGTTCTGGAGTTACAGGAGGCTGAGGTTCGATCCCTGGGTTAGGAAGATCCCCTGGAGGAGGATATGACAACCCACTCCAGTGTTCTTGCTGGGAAAATCCCATGGACAGAGGAGCCTGGGGGGCTATAATCCACAGGGTTGCAAAGAGTTGGACACAGCTGAAGTGATGGAGCACACACACAGATACATACATGCTGATCCATCTGTATATCCCTTCGAGCAAAACTGAGGCGTTTCTTACAGTTTTTCATTGTCACCCCAACTTATTCCTGATTAGAATCCTAAACCAAACTCCCGACTTTAAAAACATGAAGGAACATCACAGAACTGAGTGTTAAGGCTGTTGACCCTAGAGTATCATTTTCTGGTTCAAATAAAGAAATGAAGGAATGAATGCCATAAAAATGTATTCCCTCCTTAGGGCTTGGAGATTCAATACTCCTTTCCTCCCCATCCTCCAGGCAGATAAACCGTTTGAGCTTGTGATGGTTTCCAATGTCATAGCCTAGCCCACTGGCCAACTTTCCCTAAGGAAGTCAAGTAATTTAGGGTCGGCCCCTGAGGTAGTAATTAACATGTTCTAGAATCTGTAAGCTGTATGCTCTGTTATCATATGATTTGTTTTCTGAGTGGCAGTATCCATATTCAATAAAATGAGCTACTGTGCAGCCCCTTTGAAGAAACTCATAAAACAGTGGGTTTAATTTGTCTGGGAAATGGGGACTAAAATAATGGTTCAGGTCCCCGATGGAAAATGCGGCTGCGTCCTGCAGCCTTCGCACCAACGCTCTTGGAAAATGGGCAGTGTTAACGTAGTTCTCTGGAGTAGGGCCAGAAAGAAACAGTGGATGTTCTCTTGTAAAAACCCTGAAAGCAGCAAGCAACCCATAAACAGTACGCAGACCGAGTCTGAAAATGGACCGTTTTATGTCCCCTAATGGAAGGATAGCTTATTTGTTCATGGATTTATAGCAACAATGTGATGTCATCAAGTGATTTATGGCCAGAGCTCAGCAAGTGTCAATACACGGTGGTGGGTGGGAGCATCCCATCCTCAAACCAAGGAGCTGACTCCCACCCCCCAACTCCCACCAGGAGGCTGTCTTTGCCAGAGGGTGGGGCAAGTTTAGGAAAACCCAACTTGTTAGTGTTACTGGAAATGGGATGACAAAGAAGGCAAAGAATTATTGGAGTCATCCATTTTAGGGAAGGATTTGAGGAACATAAAATCTGTTTAGAACATAAAAGGATGATTGCAAACCAGCCATCTCTCTAATGCTTGACTCATTGGGTGACTAGTATCTGATGCTCCGCAGGAAAAGGGGAGTGTTAACTACAAAATCCAGCCGCCCATGGAGGGAGCGTTCATTTTTAATGAGAAAAGGAGAGGAGACTGGCAGTATCATGTGATAATAAAGAAGCATGGTGTTATTTTATTTTTAAATTTATATGCAGTAAAATTCACTGCCTTGGTTATACAGTTGTACAACATTTGACAAAAGTAAAGACCCATCAGTTCAGTTCAGTTCAGTTGCTCAGTCGTGTCTGACTCTTTGCAACCCCATGAATCACAGCATGCCAGGCCTCCCTGTCCATCACCAACTCCCGGAGTTCACTCAGACTCACGTCCATCAAGTCAGTGATGCCATCCAGCCATCTCATCCTCTGTCGCCCCCTTCTCCTCCTGCCCCCAATCCCTCCCAGCATCACAGTCTTTTCCAATGAGTCAACTCTTCACATGAGATGGCCAAAGTACTGGAGTTTCAGCTTCAGCATCATTCCTTCCAAAGAACACCCAGGACTGATTTCCTTTAGAATGGACTGGTTGGATCTCCTTGCAGTCCAAGGGACTCTCAAGAGTCTTTTCCAACACCACAGTTCAAAAGCATCAATTCTTCGGTGCTCAGCCTTCTTCACAGTCCAACTCTCACATTCATACATGACCACAGGAAAAACCATAGCCTTGACTAGACGAACCTTTGTTGGCAAAGTAATGTCTCTGCTTTTGAATATGCTATCTAGGTTGGTCATAACTTTCCTTCCAAGGAGTAAGTGTCTTTTAATTTCATGGCTGCAGTCACCATCTGCAGTGATTTTGGAACCCAGAAAAATAAAGTCTGACACTGTTTCCACTGTTTCCCCATCTATTTCCCATGAAGTGATGGGACTGGATGCCATGATCTTCGTTTTCTGAATGTTGAGGTTTAAGCCAACTTTTTCACTCTCCACTTTCACTTTCATCAAGAGGAAAGTGAAAGTGAAAATCGCTCAGTCATGTCTGACCCTTTGTGACCCCGTGGACTGTGTCCATGGAATTCTCCAGGCCAGAATACTGGAGTGGGCAACCTTTCCCTTCTCCAAAAGACCCATATAACTATCATCAAAAATAAATGAATAAAAACAGTAGGTACAGTGCTTCCACGGTGTAAACATCTCCTTTGCTCTGTACTTTTGTACTCATTTCCTCACCCTCAATTATTGCAATCATTGATACTGTCCCTATTTATTATAGTTTTGCTTTTTCCAGAATATCATTCAGATTAATCGTGTGGTACGTAGCCTTTATACCACATACTATATGCATTTGAGTTTCAGCCTCATCATTGCATCTATCAATAGTCCGTTCTTTTTTGATGACTGAGTAATAGTCCATTCTGCGGTTATGTCACATTTTGTTAATAGGGATGCATATGTGGAGCTCCGATGAAACTCTTCTGATGAAAATGCAGAGGTGGCTTCATCGTGCATTTCTCAAAGCCCACAGGACTAGAAAACAGAGTGAACCTTCACACACACCATGGGCTTCAGTAAATAACAGTAACAATGTCTGTTCATTAACTGTAATGGAAATGACATAAGGGGACAGATTTTTAAAAATAAAGGAAACTGCATGATGGGGTTGGAGGGTAAAGTAGGTAGGTGGAACTCTTTGTCTTAATTGCTCAATTATTTTATAAATCTATATTCTGTAGATACAGCCTATTCATTATTTTTAAAACTTAAAAGTAGGCACTTAAGAATAAAAATAAAGAGAGTACATTCAAGAGAATTAGGGGAGTAAAATGGGCTTACTTGCAAAAGCCAAGAAAGAGAAAAAACAAAAAGAGAGAAGCAAAACAATTATGGTAAATAGAAAATGCATAGTATGAGGATTTAAGTATCTTCAAGCATATCGGCAAACATTTTACCTACAAACAAAATGCACTCTTTGGCAAAAGAGCTGATTTTACACTGGAGTAATCAAATGACCTCCTCATTATGCACTCTCTGAGAGGCAGGCACCAAGCATCCTGTCACAGGAAGATAGAAAACACAGGATAGAAAATGAAGACGCAGGTTTAAATATAACTGGAAATTAACAACCAAAAGAAAGCTGGTATGTCACCTTCAATAAGCAGAATTTGGGGTAAAAAGAGAGTCATGATTTAATGATAACAGAGCAATTTACCATAAAGTTAAAGAAATATTAACTCTATGCATGTGTAAAAATATAGGCTCAAATGTTTAAAGCAGTTGCTGAAGGAAGACCCAGGAGAAACTTGACGTGCACACAGGTATGCCTTTGTGCAGCAATAACAGATCATTCGAAAGGCAGACGATAGAGAGTTCATCACTATAAAGGACTGATGCAATTGCTTGTAGCACAAGACACAAAGCATTTATGAAATGCAAATGCTTTATAAATGGGGCATTTGTAAAGCTGGACTGCGTACTGTGTCCCGGGCATCTCTATGTCAGTCTCAATCAGATAGATATTTAATCAAGATGTCGGTCCATTAGAAAGAGAGTGTTAGGTTTGACAACAGGTTTTAGAAACTAGAAGATGTGTTTCTAAGTCATTCATGGTTCAGATAAAAATATACGCTGGTAAAATAAATACACTGGAGAAAATTGAAGAAATTAACAGTTGGGAAGGATATTTCTTAGGGTGCTGAATAAAACTTCTCACACTGCTGATTAGGTTTGGCCAAACCTCTTTGTAGGCAATATGTAATAAAGGTGAAGATAGACTCAAACTCTAAGCTAACAATACTACATTTAGGTTCACACACACAGAAAATTTCATCCATGTTTATGAAGACACTCTCACAAAGATAGATTTTAAGTATTGTTCCTAATAGTAAAAATATAAAACAATGGGGTTTAATTTATAAATTAATATGTAAATTGTAGTGTACTTATAAAATGAAAAAAATAGTAATTGTCAAAAGTAATGAATTCGCTAAATCAAGTTTACGCTTTTGAACTCTGCAAGCCATGGTCTAAGTTGAGAATATTATGTCATATTTATATAGCAAGGGAAAATAGACATTTCCACATGTTCTTTATTGATGAAATTCAAAACATAGTAATAAAAATTGAGTGTATTTTTTTTTTGTAACATAGGTATATTAACAAGAAGAATAGGATTCCCTTTATGGGGATAAAATTTCACCTAACTGAAACTTGAAAGTTAATGTTGTATATCATCAAATTGATTACAAATGGTCACAGGTGGAAAAAGAAAAAAAACCCTTAAATTGTGAGTTGCTCAGTCGTATCTGACTCTCTGCAACCCCATGAACTGCAGCCCACCAGGCTCCTCTGTCCATAAGATTTCCCAGGCACGAATACTGGAGTGGGTTGCCATTCCCTTCTCTAGGGGATCTTCCTGACCCAGAGATCAAACCCGGCTCTCCAGCTTAGCAGGCAGATTCTGTACTGTCTGAGCCACCAGGGTTGCACAAAATGGGAATGGACTACATTTGGGTCCCTTGAGCCATGGTTTGCCAAATCTGAGTTTGATCAATACGTCAGCATGGTATCAAGAATAAACAAGCATCTTTTAAAGAAAGTATTCACATACATGGTGCCATTTATGTAAACTTTTTAAAAAATCAAAACCTTACTATTATTCTTTATGGATATAGGTGTGCAGGGAAATATGAAACATGGACAGGAAAGACATATACCAACTTTCCGGATGGATCTGAGTGCAATCTTTTGGATTAAACTAATGAACCCAACGTTTCTATACTGGAACTCTCTCTGGGGCCTTAGACGTACCCTCCAAAAACAGAGTGCTGGTTATAAAACGACTGGACTCGGCCACAGGAATCCTGAATTGCATGGATCCAAAACAAATGAGTCATTTCCCTCTTCCCTACCTCTTCCACAGCTTCCTGTCAAAGTATTCTCTTTCTTGATAGTATTTATCCTAAGAAATATACCTCCATCATCTAAAGTCTTTTTTAATCCACCCTTTCCTTTCCAAATATGATTTATTTTCCGAATTCTGGTCCTTCTCATCACCATTTTCTCTCTCTGACTCCCTTTTCTGTTTTCTCTCCCCTCTCCTCTATTACCATAAAAACCTCAAAACTTATCTCCGGGAGAGAAATGCTGTCAAAACCCAAATGGGTTCCTATCAGCCATTTCTTCAAAACCTCCACTGTCTCCCCATTCTGGATGAAATTAAATATAAAGTCTCTAGTATGTCTTAAAAGACATTTGAACTGGTTTCCTTTACTTTCAAAAGCTAAATTCTTTGCTTTTAATTTTTTTTTAATTGAACTTCACACACCACCTCCCCTTCTTCCCCACACAATTTATTTTCTATATTTGTGATCTCCATACCCCAGTGATGTACCTCTGTCAATAATACATTTTAGGATTATTTTCAATACGTTTTTGTTTGTTGTTGTTGTTTGCTGACTAATTCTTGTTCAACTCTTTGCAACCCCATGGACTGTAGCCCACCAGGCTCCTCTGTCTATGGGATTCTCCAGGCAAGAACACTGGAGCGGGTTGCCATTTCCTGCTCCAGGGGATCTTCCCGACCCAGGGACTGAACCCATGTCTTCTGCATTGACAGGCGGATTCGTTACAACTGAGTCACCAGGGAAGCCCACATTTTTGTTAATTAAAATATAAACATATCTGTATTTTTTTGCTTCAGTTGTGTCCGGCTCTTTGCAACCCTGTGGACTGTAGCCCGCCAGGTTCCTCTGTCCATGGGATTCTCCAGGCAAGAGTACTGGAGTATTCCTCCTCCAGGGCATCTTCCCCCCCCCAGGGATCAAACCCGAGTCTCTTCTGTCTCCTGCACAGACAGGCAGGTACTTTACCACTAGTGCCGCCTGGGAAGTCCCATTTATTTGCAAAGACCATATTAAATACACTCAAAATGAAAAAAAATTTATATATAAACAGAATATGAGAGAAATCTCTAAAAAGTTTATACTTTTAGTATTAACAGCTCACACATAAAAATCTTCTTGTTCTCTAGTATATTAATAACAGCTAGACTACAAATAATGTGTTTAATGAGAGCAAAGTGATGGTGTCTATGGCCACCTGTGAAAAGTTCTCTGCATCTGAACACAGATGCTCTGCCAGGGTCCTGCTAGTAAGACGAGGACTCAGTGCATCTCTGAATGGGCAGGTCCTCTCAGTCTCTTCGTGACAGAGCAGACCATCACCCAGTCAGACGTCGTACGTGACCGTTTCTCTCCAGGTGTTCCTCATTTTATCACGCCTTACTTTATTGCAGCTTTTTGCAAACTGAAAGTTTGTGGTGACCTTGCTCGGTCAGATGACGGTTAGCAGTTTTGAGTAATACTTTCCTTTAAAAAAGAAGTATGTACACATTTATTGTTGGCCGCACTGAGCGTTCAGTGCTTCGTGCAGGCCTCCTCTAGTTGCAGTAAGTGGGGGCCACTCTCCAGTTGAGGGGACGGGCTTCTCACTGCAGCGGCTTCTCCGCTTGTGGAGCACGGGCTCTGGGGCCCCCGGGCTTCAGGATTGCAGTTCTCAGGCTTAGTCGCCTCACGGCAGGTGGGATCCTTCTGGACAAGGGATCAAACCAGTGTCCCTGACATTGGCAGGCAGATTCTTAACCACTGGGCCACCAGGGACTCCCTAAAGTACTTTTTAATTAAGATAGGTACACTGTATTTTTAGACATAAGGTGTTGCAGACTTAACAGACTTTAGACATAATTTTCTATGCACGAAGAAACCAGAAAAGTTCCTGTGACTCACCGTTTTGCAGTATTCTCTTCATGGAGATTGGAACGACACATGAGGGTCTCTGAGGGGTGCCTTGATTGATCGCATCCGTGCTCATGGCTTTCCATCCACACACTGACGACTTAAACATTTCCATCGCAAGCCTAGTTCCCTCAGATAATTCTAGATAAACACTGGCTTGACACCCCGCCTCTTTGTCTCTTAGGCACCGCCTGTTGCCCTGGCTCCTCCCTCACCTGTGACCGTATCTCTAAAAGCAACTGTAACCGTCCCTTTGTTCTGAAATCCATGGAGACTGTTTCTTCTTTTTTTAATTTCACAAGCCACATCCTATCCACCAATACATCTTTTATTTTACTCAACCTTCAAGACATCTTATGTCTACAATCTGAGCAATTCCCTCACCATCACAGGAGTCTCTCTGGCCCTCCTCCCTGTCAGCCCTATTGTCTTACGGCAATAGCCAGCTGGGCAGTCAGTCTCCTCGCTGTCCCCCTAGAGTCTGCTGGTCACACCATATTAAGAGTTACTTGCACTTATAAGGCAGATCAGGTCTCTTCTCAGCTCAAAACCCCCCTCGCACACCCTTGACCATACAGAGAACATATGTTCGTTGCCCCATTCCTTTCTAGGGGTGCTACATCCCATTTTGTCTACACAGGTCATACTTAAATTTTGCACAGGGCTCTATTGACCGTCCACATCTTCCTTTCCACAGCATTCCTTATTCACATATTCGGCATGTCGTCACTGGCCAACTAGTGTTTGCACATGTATGCAAGTGTCTTTTAAGTCATTTGTCTACTGCAGAACAGATCTCTCATGTCCCTGGGACTCTGTCCACTTTGCCGTGTCCTCAGAACAGAAAGTGGCTGGCTCTTGCCTTAGGACGTGTCTTGCACAGGACCTGTGATCGTCTGCTCTACCTTCATGTTGCTGCTGTTTAGCGCTCAGTCATGTCCAACTCTTTTTGACCCCATGGACTGTAGCCCGCCAGGCTCCTCTGTCCATGGGATTCTCCAGGCAAGAACACTGGAGTGGGTTGCCATTCCCTCCTCCAAGGGATCTTCCTGACCCAACTATCCTGTACTGCAGGCAGATTTCTTACCACTGAGCCACCAGGAAAGCCACCTGCCCTCATGCCAATCTATATATTCTAAGCAACAGTGACACGTGATATGGGAAGACATTCGTATTCTGTCGTGTATTAAATATGAACAAACATTCACTTCAGTTCAGTTCAGTCGCTCAGTCATGTCCGACTCTTTGCAACCCCATGAATTGCAGCATGCCAGGCCTCCCTATCCATCACCAACTCCCGGAGTTCACCCAGACTCACGTCCATCAAGTCAGTGATGCCATCCAGCCATCTCATCCTCTGTCGTCCCCTTCTCCTTCTGCCCCCAATTCCTCCCAGCATCAGAGTCTTTTCCAATGAGTTAACTCTTCGCATGAGGTGGCCAAAATACTGGAGTTTCAGCTTCAGCATCATTCCTTCCAAAGAAATCCCAGGGCTGATCTCCTTCAGAATGGACTGGTTGGATCTCCTTGCAGTCCAAAGGACTCTCAAGAGTCTTCTCCAACACCACAGTTCAAAAGCATCAATTCTTCGGCACTCAGCCTTCTTCACAGTCCAACTCTCACATCCTACGTGACCACAGGGAAAACCATAGCCCTGACTAGACGGACCTTTGTTGGCAAAGTAATGTCTCTGCTTTTGAATATGCTATCTAGGTTGGTCATAACTTTCCTTCCAAGGAGTAAGCGTCTTTTAATTTCATGGCTGCAGTCACCATCTGCAGTAATTTTGGAGCCCCCCAAAATAAAGTCTGACACTGTTTCCACTGTTTCCCCATCTATTTCCCATGAAGTGATGGGACCGGATGCCATGATCTTCATTTTCTGAACGTTGAGCTTTAAGCCAACTTTTTCACTCTCCACTTTCACTTTCATCAAGAGGCTTTTTAGTTCCTCTTCACTTTCTGCCATAAGGGTGGTGTCATCTGCATATCTGGGGTTATTGATATTTCTCCCGGCAATCTTGATTCCAGTTTGTGTTTCTTCCAGTCCAGCGTTTCTCATGATGTACTCTGCATAGAAGTTAAATAAGCAGGGTGACAATATACAGCCTTGATGTACTCCTTTTCCTATTTGGAACCAGTCTGTTGTTCCATGTCCAGTTCGAACTGTTGCTTCCTGACCTGCATACAATTTTCTCAAGAGGCAGATCAGGTGGTCTGGTATTCCCATCTCTTTCAGAATTTTCCACAGTTTATTGTGATCCACACAGTTAAAGGCTTTGGCATAGTCAATAAAGCAGAAATAGATGTTTTTCTGGAACTCTCTTGCTTTTTCCATGATCCAGCGGATGTTGGCCATTTAATCTCTGGTTCCTCTGCCTTTTCTAAAACCAGCTTGAACATCAGGAAGTTCACAGTTCACGTATTGCTGAAGCCTGGCTTGGAGAATTTTGAGCATTACTTTACTAGCGTGTGAGATGAGTGCAATTGTGCGGTAGTTTGAGCATTCTTTGGCATTGCCTTTCTTTGGGATTGGAATGAAAACTGACCTTTTCCAGCCCTGTGGCCACTGCCGAGTTTTCCAAATTTGCTGGCATATTGAGTGCAGCACGTTCACAGCATCATCTTTCAGGATTTGGAATAGCTCAACTGGAATTCCATCACCTCCACTAGCTTTGTTCATAGTGATGCTTTCTAAGGCCCACTTGACTTCACATTCCAGGATGTCTGGCTCTAGGTGAGTGATCACACCATCATGATTATCTGGGTTGTGAAGATCTTTTTTGTACAGTTCTTCTGTGTATTCTTGCCACCTCTTCTTAATCTCTTCTGCTTCTGTTAGGTCCATACCATTTCTGTCCTTTATCGAGCCCATCTTTGCATGAAATGTTCCCGTGGTATCTCTAATTTTCTTGAAGAGATCTCTAGTCTTTCCCATTCTATTGTTTTCCTCTATTTCTTTGCATTGATTGCTGAAGAAGGCTTTCTTATCTCTTCTTGCTATTCTTTGGAACTCTGCATTCAGATGCTTATATCTTTCCTTTTCTCCTTTGCTTTTTGCTTCTCTTCTTTTCACAGCTATTTGTAAGGCCTCCCCAGACAGCCATTTTGCTTTTTTGCATTTCTTTTACATTCACTTATTCATTTATAAATGAGAGGAGCCTGAGCATGCATTCTGTCTTCTTCCTGTTCTCCTGAGCATCGGGGTGCTCACTGCTGTTCTCCACTTTGGAGACCCCCCCCTCCTTTGACACACAAGTCCCCTCAGAGATGCCAAGTTTCTCTCTCAAACCTGTGTTTCTACAAATGCTCTGCCCCCTCCACCCCCGCAGGTAGCTCCCTTGCTTCCTAACCTTGCAGACTGGCTTTGAAAGATAGAACAAAGTGTGAAAATTAGAACGGCAGGATTCAGTTCAACAGACTAATTTGAAACAGTGAACAAAATGTGAAACAATTACAGCTGTATAGATTGCTGTTGCTGTATGTGTGTATGCACCATGGCCCTCTCCTGGATACACAATTTCTGAGCTGCCATAATAGCATAATAATTTTGAGCTACAATCATAGTAAATGATTGTAGCTCAAAAGAAAATTCACAGACTTCTAGGGAAGGAGGAGCACTCCATGGTGCAACATCTATTTATTCTTTATACACTCCTCACAAAAACACATAAACTTGGAATCAGAATTGGATTTGGGACTGGGGCTGTAACACTTGCTTCTCAAGCTCTTAAGGTTATGGTAGGAAAGTAATTGGCACAGTGGGTTATTTTTCACTGTGTAGTTCACCCAATAAAATAGAATAAATATTGGGTTGCTTTCTAAACATGTTAATAAACCTGTTTAAATTACTTTTTAAGTCATTTTAAAGATCATCCTCAAATTAGAAACTTTGAAAAAGGGCCAGCAGAGTCTTTGGTCATGTTAGCATCATAGTATGGAGAAGGCAATGGCAACCCACTCCAGTACTCTTGCCTGGAAAATCCCATGGATGGAGGAGCCTGGTAGGCTGCAGTCCATGAGGTCACAAAGAGTCAGACACGACTGAGCGACTTCACTTTCCCTTTTCACTTTGATGCATTGGAGAAGGAAATGGCAACCCACTCCACTGTTCTTGCCTGGAGAATCCCAGGGATGGGGGAGCCTGGTGGGCTGCCGTCTATGGGGTCGCACAGAGTCGGACACGACTGAAGCGACTTAGCAGCAGCAGCAGCATCATAGTAATGACTAGGGCTTCCAGGGTGGCTCAGATGTTAAAGAGTCCACCCGCAATGCAAGAGACTTGGGTTCAATCCGTGTGGAGAAGATCCCCTAGAGAAGGGAATAGCAACTCTCTCCAGTATTCTTGCCTGGAGAATTCCATGGACAAAGGAACTTGGTGGGCTACAGTCTGTAGAGTTGCAGAGTCAGACATGACTGAGCTACTCAGCCTGCACAAATGAGTTGGTTTGAACTATGAACTGTTTTCTTTTTTGGCCCCAAGCATTACGCATAAAATGATAATGACTCTTAAAACCTAAACTGCTAGTAGGAATGTATTGTCTTCTTCACAGAACTAAACGCGACAAAGAAAATGCTAACAAGAGAGGTGTATGACAAGGCAAATATATTGCCAGTGCTCAAACATTAAAATGAAAGCAGTCCTATTTTTCTTTCTTACAATCACAACACTGTTTGACACCTATTACCGTAACCATTTGTTAAAACTGCATGACCAGAGTGGACTCACATTTCTCACACCTTTATCTGCTCCCCAGCAGGTGTGAGGAAAGGGTTAGAAGACAAGTGTGTGGCTAAAACCAAACTCATTTTGAATGTCAATTTTGAGAAGGAAAAAGCATGTAAAAATGAAGCTTATTCATTAAATTGAAACCACCTTTCCCCCATCCAATTAAAAACATCTTCTACCCTCAATCTCTTCCAAAAGTGACGGGTTACAGCAGAGAGGTGGCGGTTGTACTTGTAGAGAAAAACAACACAGTATAAAGCATTAGAGCAAGAACATCACTGATGGAAAAGGAACTGTAATGCTCTGTTGTAGGAAAGTAGAAGACACTCAGAAAGATGCCAGAAAGGTTGCTAAGGTTAACAGCTTCCCTTTTCTCCCCATGCCCTTAAAGAAAGAGTCTTGGAAAAGGCAACCCACTCCAGTGTTCTTGCCTGGGAAATCCCATGGACAGAGGAGCCTGGCAGGCTACAGTCCGTGGGATTGCAAAGAGTCGGACATGACGCGGCAACCAAACAACAATGAAAGCTGGAGTCTGCCTGTAAATTAACTAAGCTCACTTCATTTTCAGATTTCATGGAATCAGTGCAAGAATGCATATCAGCATGATGCACGTGACACTGTGTATTTAAATCGTGTCCTTAAAGAAATACACTATTTTCCTCCAACATTTCTATCATGTAGACTAAGTTACAGATAAACTAAATGCTGAAAAGAAATCACCCGAAGCCAACACTGCATAAATATTACCCTCAAAATATATTTTTAAAATTGGGTCTATTTTTATTGTGGAATAGTTATTGCTGGAATTATAATGTGGGAGTTCTTCTTGAAATGTACTCTAAAATTTGCTGATTTTAGATTTTCTTTTCCATATGACCTAGGTCTTAAAACGTTTTTAAGGACTTCTTTGATGTCCAAGAATCATACGTATCATTCTTGAGTTATCACACATCAGTGCATTTGGGCTATAAGGAGGCTCTGGGGTACATCACACTTGAGGTAGAAGTTTCCGCATATGGTACCAAGAGGACAGGTACAAAATTAACATAACTGGTCATCTGGTTGTCTGAATATGTCTAAATTTTAATACACTGTCCGGGACTTGAAATGATTACATCGTTTCAAAATGCTGGCATGTGGACACAATCACACTTAATAACTGCATATCCACTGTGCATCTCAGTTATTTTCTCCCAGTATCCAAAGCAAGGTAGCCGTGGGGGGGGGGTGGGGGGCGGTGTTCAGTCTTCATTAGAGAATGGAGGAACTCTGTGAACAAGTTGAAAAGAACTCAAAGAAGGACAGTGACAGCAAAGGATTAAAAATGTACTCATGACAGAAATAAGAGGGGTGCAATTATTTAGACAAAGAGAAAGACCATTATTTTAGAGTTATTCAAAGAAGAATAATTATTTTCCTATTGTTTACAACTTCAAAAATAAGTTATGCTACTATACTACACCCACGTTGATATAGACTTATTGCCAGGGTAAACCATGAGTGTATTTATCTGTGTGTGTGTGTGTGAAGAATGCAATATTTGATCATCGTGTATAGAATTCTCCTTCAAATCATGGATATGTTCCAATTTACCATTAAAACCTTCTCTCTTATCCTCATGGTCCAGAGAAGGTGTGACATGGAAATTTCTAGAAAATTTCCTCTGGTAGAAGTCTGAGTGTAAACATAGAGCTTGGCTGTAAATAACCTTCTTGGCCTAGTACTCATGTTGGAATTTTAAGAGAGAGCCAGTACCCTCTCTTGGAACCAAGAAGAACCAAAATCACATAAAAATATCAAGTTCTATGTTGCCATTGAATGTAAGATGAAGCTTGTAAAACCTTATAAAAATCTATGTATTTTTTCCCCTAAGCATCAGTAGTTTGTTGCAGAAGGCGATCTTGAGTATATTCCAATGCATTTTGAAAACTGCAAATCAGGGTGGATCCCTGAAACGCTGGTCCACTCAACCCAGGTTTGCTGTAGTGCTTAGTCATCGTTGCTAAAGAAGACAGAAGTCTCAGCCTTTTAATTATTTTGTGTCTTTCACTTCTAGTCCCTGAGCAGGAGATATACTGATGCAGAAGGCAGCTAGTCCAGTGATTCAGTTTTTGCTCATTTCACTGGGGCCAAAGGAAATGCAAAAGATTAAGTGTTGAAAAGTAGCTGCTAGGTAATTCAGAAGGTGAATTCCGCTTTTCTGTCAGTTGGCTGATACCAAGCTACTGATAATAAGACCTCTTTGGAGGAACATAAATGTCAGTTTTGCGTCAGCTTGTGACCTGAGGAATGTGTGAAAAGGCAGCCCACAGGCCCGGCCCCTCCCTCAGTTTAAACTTGCTGAAGGGCCTTTTGATTAACTCCCCAGCTTTGTGGTTTCGGGATCTATTAGTGAGACCATTGAATGTTGCTTTGTGGGTGTTCAGGCCACAAGGGAGCTTATCTGCAGACTCACATCTCCACCCCGTGGCTCTGGTCGACCCACCAGGCTGAGGCAGAAAGGGCTTCTTCTCCATGCCATTCAGCCTCTCTCAGCACGGGTGCCTGAATGCACCGTGTTCACATCCTACCCGAAGAGGAGCTTTCTTATTTAATTTAAATTCTGTAAAGAAAAATCGCGTTCCTTTCTCAACTTGATCATTCATCTAAATGATTCTTGACCCACCCTGGAAACATGAAATATGTAGTCCTAACCTAAACTTTAAAGCCTCAGGAATGTGTGTCCAAAGGTAAATATAGGTTGAAATGAGAAATAATCCAGATTTAATTTTCAATTATTAACTTTTGCTTTTTCAATTATGGGAACTGATGAAATAAAAAAGACGGAAACTAAGCTAGTAACTGAAGATAGATAGCAATAATAAATAAAATAAGTAAAATTTAAAAATAAGATAGTGAAGTGTGGGAAGGAGTATGATTGGTAGAAAATTGCTGTGAACCTCAAATTCAAGTTTGGTTTCTCTTTATCATCATCATTATGGCGGTGGGGCATGTGGGATCTTAGTTCTCCGACCAGGGATCAACCCTGTGCCCCCACAGTGGAAGTAGAGAGTCTTAACCAAGGGACCATCAGGGAAGCCCCTGGTTGTTCACTTCCAGATAGTTACGTCTTAACCTACGACTCATGTTTTCATTATGGGAATTCAAACTGATGAACTCTATTTTAGTTTGATGTTCTGTGACCTTTCATTGGGAAGTCTTGTGAGAGGTTAACAAATTTTCAGATCTAAATGGTTTAACTCATCCCTTCAGTTACCATTTATTTAGTCTACATATTCAACTCAACTGTAGCGCTTCATTGTTTCTTGTAGGACCTAGACATTTTCCTCCATTGTCCAGTTTGTTCTGGAAGTCAAGAGCTTTGTGGCATATTTTCCAATGAAATCTTAATTCCTAAAATGATACCCTCTTCCACAAATTGCCACGTCTCCAACCATCAACCACTAAGATCCTTGTCTAATAATAAACACAAGCAAGGCAATGTTAGTAAAAAATAATATTGCAAGGGACAGGCTGGAAGATAAGTGGATAGAGATTCAGTAAGAATTCTTTATACATTGCACAGTATTAGCAACCTTCTTTTATTATTTATTTTTTCCACTGTCTCTTTAAAATGTTATTTTAAATCTTTACAAATATAAGCAAAATGTAAATCCCAAGTAAGGAATAGGACACAGAGTATTTGATTTCTGCTCCCTCTCTTGTCCTCCTTACATCTGTTGCTTCCATTTCTCTAACTCGTTAGCACCTTTGACTGAAGCCTTACCCAGGGCAAGGGGTCAGAGAATGAAGTCAACTCAGCTATTTCTGCTCCTGCTAAGGCAGTATGGAGGGCAGGGTGCTGGTGGGGAAATTTCCAATAAGTACATACACGTGTGATTTGCGTTGTTGTTCAGCCGCTGAGTCGTGTCCAACTCTCTGTGGCCCCATAGACTGCAGCACGCCAGGCTTCCCTGGAATCAATAGGAAGACTTGCTTGTTTGTTGATAATATGTGGTCTATGGGAGAAGTACTCTAGCACTTATTGAACGCATATATGGAATTTCCATAAGTGTCTCCAAATTTGGATAAATCTCCCATTTTGTTACCATAATCATCACTGCGATTCTCTGACAGAGAAATTGCCACCGTCCTCCGGAGGTCTTTTTCTGAGTTACAAGCCTTAAACTTTGCCAGTCGTCTTGGATACCCCTCCCTTCCCTTGTCCCTACCCTGCTGAATAGAAACCATAATCAATGCCTACTGGTTTTTGCCTTCTAAATATCTCTTATAGGAACCCACTTCTTCCCCGATCCCTCATTGTTATCCTAGACTATGCTACAATCCTGTCTTCTGAATGAGCAAAAAGCCTCCTATCACCTGCCCATCACCTGGACTCTCAGATCTGTGAGAAGAGAGACCAAGGTTGGTTTGCTCTGCAGCACCCAGTATAAAACCCAGCACTTAGTAAGAAAAATGAAAGTAGCAGCAGGTATGCAATACATTAAAAAATCGTAAGTAGAGCAGATAAATATACTTCTAGCATTTTATTATCTACTAACACCACACACACACACACACACACACACACACACACACTGCCCATGAGCACTTATTCTTGACCAGGGGTCCCCAGCCTCTGAAATCTGATGCCTGATGATCTGAGGTGGAGCTGATATAATAAGGATAGGAACAAAGTGCCCAATAAATGAAATGTGCTTGAATCATTCCAGAATCTTCCCCCCGCCCCCACCGCAACCCTGGTCCATGGAAAAATTGTCTACCATGAAACCGGTCCCTGATGCCAAAACACTTGTAGACCCCTGTTCTGGACTATGCAGCTAAGGACCACAGTGGACAGGTCCTGAGCCCCCCAGTTCCAGATCCTACCTCACTTCAGGTCCAATAGAAAAGAGGTCCCTCCATCTTTTGAGTTTTGTTTGAAACGCTTAAACTGACATAAAGTGAATGAAACAAGAAGGTCTTATTCCAGCAGGATGTTCCTATACCAGGTGGTGGGTGCTGAGGACCCAGTGTTTGGGACCAGCCAGCACTGGGGTCAGATATAACTTCACTATTTCTCAGGAACACAATTATAGAGAAGTCACTTCAGCTCTCTGAGATTCCCTTCTTTCACTGATAAACTGAGGATAAAATGCATAACTTCCAAGGACTTTATGAGGGTTTGAGACGAGATTTATAAGTTGCCAAGCACGGTGCCCAGCATAGAAGAGATATCCAATGTGTTTTAATTTGAATTTTCAAATGACAATTTTGTAAGCTATAAAATAATTTGTGCTGAGCTTCCTGGCAAAAAGAAGTTCTGTGATTATAGATCATTTTTAATGCTCCCAAAGGTTATTTGCAGCTAGTCAAGAATCTGCTTCAGTATAACAAGGACATTGGCGGGACACCTATTATTACTTGCATTTTTTTTTTTTAAACAAAGAACTAAAGACCCAGAGAGTTGTATGACTTGTAGAATGGGTTCATAATTAAAACTCATAGAATGGATTCATAATTAAAATTGGAAGAGGGCCTAGACTTTGGGAATTCTCCTCTGTTTTTATTCCCACCCCTTGAAACAGTAAGGATTTAATTCATTCCAAAGAAGCTTGGATCATTGACATGAATTCTTCAATGTACCAAGGCTTTGGGAACTGTCAGCAACAAGAATATTTCAAAACATGAAAATATTCTACAATTTTGCTGCTTAATTTGTCCAGCCTTTCTATTTGGGGCAGTATTTTGTTCCACATGTGTTTCTGCATCAAAATCAGAATCAAGACAATGTGTAAAGGATGATAAGCATGTGAAAGTCGCTCAGTCATGTCCAACTCTTTGAGACCCTATGGACTATAGAGTTCATGGAATTCTCTAGGCCAGAACACTGGAGTGGGTAGCCTTTCCCTTCTCCAGGGGATCTTCCCAGCCCAGGGATTGAACCCAGGTCTCCCGCATTGCAGGCGGATTCTTTACCAGCTGAGCCACAAGGGAAGCCCATGATGAGAAGATGCAGAGGGAAATGTGCTATGCCGTCCAAGGCTCTGTTTCCATATGTCCTAGCCAGGAATGAATCAGCTAAAATGTCCAGAAACCTCCTGAGGGAAAGACCACCTATAGAGGTATACCCTTCAAGTGGAATCATATGATGATGTATCTGCCTCCTAGAGATGACATGATGGGCTTTCCTGGTGGCTCAGATGGTAAAGAATCTGCCTGTGATGCAGGAGACCTGGGTTCAATCCCTGGGTTGAGAAGATCCCCTGGAGGAGGGCATGGCAACCCACTCCAGTATTCTTGCCTGGAGAATCCCTATGGACCAAGGAGCCTGGTGGGCTACAGTCCATGGGTTTGCAAAGAGTCAGACACGACGGAGTGACTAAGCACAGCACAGAGGTCTACCTAAGGATGCTACGGAAGAAGCCTTTTATCTTAGAACAATGGCAAAACCAGCAGGAGATTACCAAAGGGAGAGAATCTTAACCAAAAAATAGAAAGAAAGAAAGAAAGAAAAAGGCGAAAAAAGCTGGATAGAAATGAGATCCAGAAAATATTTCTGGGTGGTAGCATGCTGAGGTCCAGATGGAAATTTAGCATTAATTTGGCTAACACTATTTCAGTCACAGCACATTTTCAACTATTTATTTTTGTACCGAGCCTCTCCTAGTAAGGTGGGTATCAAATGGAAAGATTTTTTTTCTTTTTTTCCTAAGGTGGCATTTCAAATAATAATAATAATAATAAAATCCTGGACCAGTAACAATTTTTCCATTAGATGCATAAGGAAACACAGCAGGGATCTTGCATGAGCCTATATTTTTTTGCTAATTTAATCTGTGCATATAAATGACATCTTTCCATTTCTTCTCTAAAGGAGGCTTGTTTTTCCATCCTCTTCACCGATTGGCTCCAACTCTGGGGTGCTTGTTTCTTTAGAGTTGATACCCAAACGCAAATGCAGTCCTTCTAACTTATACCACGGGGAAAAGAGAACTGGAGTAAGAGAGGCGGACTCTATCCACGCCACGGTTCCATACATAGAAAATTGATTTTCTCACCGTACCGAATGATAAAGTCCATCTTTGATATATTCCTGTCTCACTGCTTTCCAGGTCTTAAGGCATCTGATCCCGGGTCAGCTCCCCTTGGAGTTTAATGCAGAACACAGTCCCTTCCCTTCAGAGAACCCATGCCACGGGGCATGGGTGTGTTTTCTTTGGCTGGGACAGCCCTTATGAAAGAAATTATTCTGCCGCCTAACTGACAGAGTTGGGCATAGGCTACTGAGAAACGGGGCCTCTCCCAGTGGCCCTTTGCCTGGAATTTGTCCTAAAAGCATGAAACTGAGCAGCATTTGTAGCAGACAGATGTGGATAATATATGCACCACCTTTCCATTCTGGTGTCTGTTTGCATGCGAATGAGAAACTGCAGGATTTTTAAATGTGGCCCTAGGCGATGGTGAAGCTGTGAGCTCTTGGTGAGACCTGGTCCCAGGCTTGATTGGAAAGTTGATTGTGGATGGATCCCCTTGGCCAAATCAAGAAACAAACTCCCATGTTGCCGTGTCTGCTGGTGCAAATGTTCTGAAGATAATAACCTAAAGATTTTTAGCAGTTGTTGAACAATGCCTATGATATAAACAGAAAGAGCAGTCAAATCCAGCTACTAGTCAACACTGGCTTGTCCTAAAGCTTTACCTGGAACCTGGGGGTGCTCAGTGTACCCTATGCATTTATTCACATAGCTCTTTTTGTTGTTTTTCAGTCACTAAATTGTGTCTGACTCTTTGCGACCCCATGGACTGTAGCACACCAGGCTCCTCTGTCCTCCACTATCTCCCAGAGTTTGCTCAGATTGCATTGAGTTGGTGATGTCATCCAACCATCTCATCCTCTGTCGCCCCCTTCTCCCCCTGCCCTCCCTCTTTCCCAGCATCAGGGTCTTTTCCAATGAGTTGGGTTGCATCAGGTGGCCAAAGTATTGGACCTTCAGCATCAGTCCTTCCAATGAATATTCAGGACTGACTTCTTTAGGATTGACTTTGATCTCCTTGCAGTCCAAGGGACTCTCAAGAGTCTTCTCCAACACCTCAGTTCAAAAGCATCAATCACATAGCACTATTGTCGTGTATTACTAACACAAGGGAGCACTAACGCGGTCATGAATCGTAAACGAGAATTATTGAAGAGTCCCAGCGCCTGTTTATTTGGTTCTGTTTTGGTTTTGGATGAACTTTTAGGAACAATTATAGTAAAACCATGATTTTAGTGAAAAGAGCCCCTTCTTGGGTCTTATGAGTTCTAATTTGGCTCTGCGCTCATTTTGAGCAAATTATTCTACTCAGGGGAGTAGCAGCCGGCCTGTATATGAAACGAGAGAGTGAGGATTTAAGTGACTTCCGGCTTACCTTTCCCTCTAAAGCAGCATAGCGTCAGTGCTGCCAGAGCCGGCTGTTAACAGTGAGGTGAGTGGAAAGCAGTGGAAAGCCAGCAGTTTGCACTCTTACTGTCCCAGGACGAGTGGTTCAAAAGAAATACACATTATTGAATACGTTTTTAAAACATCTATTTATTTTTTTCTCCCTGGAACTCAAATTAGTGAGACTTGGGGTTGGAGTGACCTCTTTCCTAATGTATCTCTGACTGCTAGTCCCCTTCCTCTAAGCCAAGACTCTGCCTTCTCACCTGGAGAACGGTGGCGAGGTTGGGTCTCTGCTTACAGCAGAAGTCAGCAAACTGGTCCGCAGGAGAAACCTCTGCAGACTCTTAGCAAAGCTAAGAATGCCTTCCTTTATGCTTTTATTTTTTTAATATTTTTGATGCTTTGGTATTAATTTTTATATTTTAATTGAAGTATAGTTAATTCACGGTAGTATATTAGTATTAGGTGTTCAGCATAGTGACTCAACATTTTTATAGATTAAATGCCATTTAAAGTTACTACAAAACAACAGCTATATTTGCCTGTGTTGTACAATATATCCTTTTTGCTCCTTTGTTTATTTTATTTTATTTTTTTCTAGTCAGGTGAAGCAGTGGGAATGGAGAAGGAACAAAGAAATCTGTAACTGGCTGTGATCAATTAATTGCAAACACCACTGCACTCGGACCAGCTGCTCCTTTGTTTATAAATACTCTAGTTTTCATCTCTTAATCCCATGCCATTCCTCTATGTTTTTAAATGGTTGAAAATACACTGAAAGAACAAGATTCTATAACATGAAATGTACGTGAAATTAAATTTTCAGTGTCCAGATATAGTTTTATTGGAACAAGCACACCTTTGTTTGTTTTTTTTTCCCACTATTATCTCTAGCTGCTTTCATGCAGTAATGGCAGAATTGAGTGCTTACAACAGAGACTATCGCTTTCAAAGGTCAGAATACTTACTTTCTAACTTATTACAGAAAAATTTACCAACCTCTAGCTTTAAGGAAAAAGTATGAATAGTCAGAGACAGAGTAATAAAGTGTTAAAAAAACAAAAAGGAAAACCAAGACAAGGGACATAGAAAGGAAAATGATAATGACCACAGGATTGTAGTTTCGATAATTACAGTAATGTTAGCAGTATCGCTCAAGGTCCAATACTACTTTTCAAAATACAGTTTTGAATGCATGTTTCTTAAGTCGCGTCAGTCCTGTCTGACTCCTTATGACCCCATGGACTGCACCCCAACAGGATCCTCTGTCCATAGAGTTCTCTAGGCCACAGCACTGGAGCGAGTTGCCATGTTCTCCTCCAGGGGATCCTCCCAACCCAGGGATGGAACCAAAATACAGCACATACATAATTTTATTTACTCAAGCTAAAAAAAAAAAAAAGTAAGGAAGTAAGACAACTATGATATTTGCCATTTTATTGAAACATAGACCCACAAAGATTCAATGTCTTACCCAGTCACATGGCTAGTTAGTCATATGGTGAGGATTAAAGTCTAGGTTCCTTAAAATTTATCCCAGCACCCCAGCTTGTACTATAGACAACCAAAGAAAAAGCTAGTTGAAGGGAAGGATCATTTGGGAAAAGTTAAATCGAAGTTCTCCTTAAAGACAAATTGTAATTCCCCACCTGAATCCATGTAAGAGACTGCTGGTAGGTCATATTATCTTGTGTGTTGCTCTGTTAAAAGTGGCACAGACCCACAGAGAGACAAACACCCATAAATATGCATGAAATATTCATTGACTTTAGAAGATTTACCATCCTCCAAAAACGTTTACACAAACTATTTAAACAATACTGTTTCCATTTTAACCTAACTACTCAGTAACCTCATTATTAAAATAGTATATTCTATATATATACATTTTATAAGAGTATATTATATATATCAAATACATTTTTTGGTTAAAATCAAGTCTGATACTGTAAAGAACAATATTGCAGCATAGAAAACGGAAATGTTAAGCCCATGAATCAAGGTAAATTAGAAGAGGTCAAACAGGAGATGACAAAAGTGAATATCAACATTTTAGGAATCAGTGAACTAAAATGGACAGGAATGGGCAAATTTAATTTAAATCTACTACCATGAGCAAGAAATAGAGTAGCCCTCACAGTCAACAAGAGTCCAAAATTAAGTACTTGAGTACAATCTCAAAAACAACAGAATGATCTCTGTTTCTAAGGCAAACCATCCAATATCACAGTAATCCAAATCCATGTCTCAACCACTAATGCCAAAAAAGCTGAAGTTAAATGGTTCTATGAAGATCTATAAGACCTTCTAGAACTAACATCAAAAAAAAAAAAAAGAGTCCTTTTCATCATAGGGAACTGGAATGCAAAATCAAGAATTCAAGAGATACCTGGATTAACAGGCAAGTTTGGCCTTGGAGTACAAAATAAAGCAGGGCAAAGGCTAACAGAATTTTGCCAAGAGAACACACTCATCATATCAAACACCCTCTTCCTACAACATAAGATACAACTCTCCACATGGTTATCACCAGATGGTCAACGCCAAAATCAGATTGATTATATTCTTTGCAGCCAAAGATGGAGAAGCTCTATACAGTCAACAAAAACAAGACCTGGAGCTGACTGTGGCTCAGATCATGAACTCCTTATTGCCAAATTCAGACTTATATTGAAGAAAGTAGGGAAAACCACTAGACCATTCAGGTATGACCTAAATCAAATCCCTTACAATTATACAGTGGAAGTGAGAAATAGATTTAAGGGACTAGATCTGATAGAGTGCCTGATTAACTATGGATGGAGGTTCGTGACATTGTACAGGAGACAGGGATCAAGACCATCCCCCTGGAAAAGAAATGCAAAAAAGCAAAATGACTATCTGAGGAGGCCTTACAAATAGCTGAGAAAAGAAGAGAAGCTAAAGGCAAAGGAGAAAAGGAAAGATATAAGCATCTGAATGCAGAGTTCCAAAGAATGGCAAGGAGAGATAAGAAAGCCTTCCTCGGTGATCAGTGCAAAGAAATAGAGGAAAACAACAGAATGGGAAAGATAAGAGATCTCTTCAGGAAAATTTGAGATACCAAGGGAACACTTTATGCAAAAATGGGCAGAATAAAAGACAGAAACGGTATGGACCTAACAGAAGCAGAGGATATTAAGAAGAGGTGGCAAGAATACACAGAAGAACTGTACAAAAAAGATCTTAATGAACCCAAATAATCATGATGGTGAGATCATTCACCTAGAGCTAGACGTCCTGGAATGAGAAGTCAAGTGGGCCTTGGGAAGCATCACTACGAACAAAGCTAGTGGAGGTGATGGAATTCCAGTTGAGCTATTTCAAATCCTAAAATATGATGCTGTGAAAGTGCTGCACTAAATATGCCTGCAACTTTAGACAACTCATCAGTGGACATGGGACTGGAAAAGGTCAATTTTCATTCCAATCCCTAAGAAAGGCAATGCCAAAGAATGCTCAAACTAATGCACAATTGCACCCATCTCACACACTAGCAAAGTAATGCTCCAAATTCTCCAAACTAGGCTTCTAGAGTATGTGAACTGAGAAGTTCCAAATGTTCAAGCTGGATTTAGAAAAGGAAGAGGAACCAGAGATCAAAGCAATATCCATTGGATCATACAAAAATAAGAGAATTCCAGAAAAAAACATCTACTTCTTCGTTGATGACACTAAAGCCTTTGACTGTGAGGATCACCACAAACTGTAGAAAATTCTTCAAGAGATGGGAATAGACCAGCTGACCTGCCTCCTGAGAAATCTGTATGCAGGTCTAGAAGCACAGTTAGAACTGGACATGAAACAATGGAGTGGTTCCAAATTGGGAAAGGAGTATGTTAAGGCTATATATTGTCACCCTGCTTATTTAACTTATATGCAGAGTATATCATGAGAAAAGCTAGGCTGGAGGAACCACAAGCTGGAATCAAGATTGCCAGGAGAAATATCAATAACCTCAGATGTGCAGATGACACCACCCTTAGGGCAGAAAGTGAAGAGGAACTAAAGAGCTTCTTGATGAAGGTGAAAGAGGAGAGGGAAAAAGCTGGCTTAAAAGTTAGCATTCAATAAACTAAAATCATGGCATTCAGTTCCATTACTTCATAGCAAATCGATGGGGAAACAATGGAAACAGTGACAGACTTTATTTTGGGGGGGCTCAGAAATCATTGCAGATGGTGACTGCAGCCATGAAATTAAAAGACGCTTGATTCTTGGAAGAAAAGCTATGACAAACCTGGATAGTGTATAAAAAAGCAGAGACCTTACTTTGCCAACAAAGGTCCATCTAGTCAAAGCTAAGGTTTTTCCAGTAGTCATGTATGGATGTGAGAGTTGGACCATAGAGAAAGCTGAGCGCCGAAGAATTGATGCTTTTGAACTGTGATATTGGAGAAGACTCTTGAGAGTCCCTTGGACTGCAAGGAGATCAAATAAGTCAAGCCTAAAGGAAATCAGTCCTGAATATTCATTGGAAGCACTAATGCTGAAGCTGAAGCTCCAATACTTTGGCCATTGATGTGCAGAACTGACTCATTGGAAAAGACCCTGATGCTGGGAAAGAATGAAAGCAGAAGGGGACAACGGTTACATGGTAGCACTGTCTCAATCGACATGAGTTTGAGCAAGCTTCGGGAGGTGGTGAAGGGCAGGAAATCTTGGTATACCGCAGTCCATGGGGTCACAGAGAGTCCGATATGAGTGAGCAACTGAACAACAACATACATAATATAGTAATTTCATTATTAAAATAGTATATAAATATATATTACATATTATATTATAGAAATATTTATTGTATAATGTATAGATATTATTTTATATATTAATATAACACCTATTATATATTATTCATTATATATAATGTATACATATTTTATATATAATTTGTATTATCTAAATATAGTATTATATATACCATTATGAGTGTGTTAGTCGCTTAGTCATGTCTGACTCTTTGTGACCCCATGGGCTGGGGCCTGCCAGGCTCCTCTGTCCATGGGATTTTCCAGGCAAGAATAGTGAAGTGGGTTGCCATTCTCTTCTCCAGGGGATCTTCCTGAACCAGGGATCAAACCCAGGTGTGCATTGTGGGCAGACTCTGCCATCTGAGCCACTTCAGTTCAGTTCAGTTCAGTCGCTCAGTCGTGTCCCACTCTGCTATCCCATGAACCGCAGCACGCCAGGCCTCCCTGTCCATCACCAACTCCTGGAGTTCACCCAAACCCATGTCCACTGAGTCAGTGATGCCACCCAGCCATCTCATCCTCTGTCGTCCCCTTCTCTTCCTGCCCTCAATCTTTCCCAGCATCAGGGTCTTTTCAAATGAGTCAGCTCTTCGCATCAGGTGGCCAAAGTATCAGGATTTCAGCTTCAACATCAGTCCTTCCAATGAGCCACTGTTGCTGCTAATACCATTATACCCTGTATATATAATATATTTATATATAAGTGTTTATATATAATTTATATTTTTACATATGCTGCTGCTGCTGCTAAATCACTTCAGTCATGTCTGACTCTATGCGACCTCATAGACGGCAGCCCACCAGGCTCCCCCGTCCCTGGGATTCTCCAGGCAAGAACACTGGAGTGGGTTGCCATTTCCTCCTCCAATGCATGAAAGTGAAAAGTGAAAGTGAAGTCACTCAGTCGTGTCCAACTCTTAGCGACCCCATGGACTGCAGCCTACCAGGCTCCTCCATCCATGGGATTTTCCAGGCAAGAGTACTGGGGTGGGTTGCCATTGCCTTCTCTGAATATATATGTATAAATTTATACATATATATTTATACATAAAAATTAACATAAAATTTAATGTGTATAAATTTATACATAAAAATATATATGTATATATTTTTACATATAGTACAAATGATATGATAAATCTAGGTCTCAATAGTTTTTTCCTGGAACAGCTGACTAAAGACCAAATTAAAAAAAGAAAAACTACTGAGATAACTTCTATAGCTAGTAAACTCTGCTAATGCCCCAAACTGTGGCCCTGATCCCCACATTTTGTGACAAAGTCGCCAACAAATGAAGCCGCTCTCCCCCACCAGACCCAAACCCAGAGCAGCTGAGCCGATTTAGTGGAGCAGGAAGGGACAACACATGTGCAAGCGGATTCTGAGACTCAGTTGGATTACACAGTGGAGACTTTTGTGATAAAGGGGACTTAGTTTTACAGCTTAGCTGGGCGGGGGTGGGGAGAAAAACCAAAGGAGAAAAAATCACCCTGGGTCTCCCTGGTTAAGTTATTTTGCAGATTTATTGAAACGTGCGCGTGGTAGAAAATGACTTCCAGACCAGAAGTCAGGATTCTGGCTAAGCTGTCAGGCTGCGGCCGCCGGCTGGCTGTCCTGTGCAAACAAGTCCCCGAGCTCGGAGGTGAGGTGAGGTAACTGTTTACAGGCGGGAACGCTTGACAGTGTTAATTGCAGGATGCCTCAGGCCCCAGCTGGCATGGGTCCCTGGATCCTCCACTCTGATTAGAAATTTGTGAACTCTAACACATCCTGCCAGGTACAGTCACAATCGGGTCAAGCCATTTCTACCAACTTTACTTGCTAGAAATATAATGGAAACACACACACACACCCAAAGTAGCTTCCAGTAACCAATACTGAGTCTACACATGCCTATCTGATTAGTGTTTTTATTTATTTATTTATTTTAACAGATCAGGACATTCAAAATGATCAAGCCCTTCTTCCTGGGAGATACAGCAGTTAGTGGTATTTGCTCCTGGCTCTTCATCAGATATGCTTTCCCTGTGGTTAGTGTTTGCCATGGAACACAAAATCTTGCCTACTGAGAGCTGGGACTGTTTTGTTCAATGTTGATGTGCTGATGAGATTAAACAGTTTTGTTAAATCCTTGGCTTCCTAATATGTAGCCCCAAAGCCATCCAATAGCTACTAGCAGCCAAGCCTGCCTGCAAGAATCCCCCCCAAAAGCCCATGAATTTTGTTTAATTCACTTCACCAGTTTGATTGAATTCATAGGTGGTTTAGTGGGGCTGGGTGGAGACAGCCACAAGTTGAATTCATGATGAAACACCATAAACGTCCATTTAACAGAGCCAGTGGAGAAAATCTAGTGGTGAGTGCTGTTTTCTGAAAGGCGGCTCAACGGGGCAGTAACTATACAGATTTGTGATGCCTTTTTAGCTTCCCCAGACCCGGGAGCAATGTCTTTCTCCACTGGAATCTCCCAGCCTTTCCGATAATACTGTTTGGTGAGTCAGCTGTTACCCATGTATAAGTACTTTGGGTTATTTTGCTTTCCCTATTAATTTATAATTTTTTGGAAGTAAGGGACTGTGATGCATTCTTGTATTACATTCAGCAAAATGTCATCCACAGACCTGCTCCTCTAGAAATACGTAACAAATGAATTTTAAAAATCAGTAACTGAGGGGCCATGCATCTCAATTTCTCTGGGCTCCACTGTTGCTATTCATTCATTTCACATGTACTCAGAATAGATACATCCTGTGTTTCAGGCATGGTCTCTGTCACTGAGGGGACACAAATGCAGTAAGACATACTCCCTGCCCCCAAGTAGTGTAGGGGAAGCCTACTGTGAGAACAAGTATTTTAATACAATACAGAATATACAGAATACAGTATTAATGTATCCTGTTGAGTTCAGTTCAGTCGCTCAATCGTGTCCGACTCTTTGCAACCCCATGAACTGCAGCACGCCAGGCCTCCCTGTCCATCACCAACTCCCAGAGTTCACTCAGACTCACGTCCATCGAGTCGGTGATGCCATCCAGCCATCTCATCCTCTGTCGTCCCCTTCTCCTCCTGCCCCTAATCCCTCCCAGCATCAGGGTCTTTTCCAATGAGTCAACTCTTCGCATGAGGTGGCCAAAGTACTGGAGTTTCAGCTTCAGCATCATTCCTTCCAAAGAAATCCCAGGGCTGATCTCCTTCAGAATGGCCTGGTTGGATCTCCTTGCAGTCCAAGGGACTCTCAAGAGTCTTCTCCAACACCACAGTTCAAAAGCATCAATTCTTTGGCGCTCAGCTTTCTTCACAGTCCAACTCTCACATCCATACATGACCACAGGAAAAACCATAGCCTTGACTAGACGGACCTTTGTTGGCAAAGCAATGTCTCTGCTTTTCAATATGCTATCTAGGTTGGTCATAACTTTCCTTCCAAGGAGTAAGCGTCTTTTAATTTCATGGCTGCAGTCACCATCTGCAGTGATTTTGGAGCCCAAAAAAATAAAGTCTGACACTGTTTCCACTGTTTCCCCATCTATTTCCCATGAAGTGATGGGATCGGATGCCATGATCTTCGTTTTCTGAATGTTGAGCTTTAAGCCAACTTTTTCACTCTCCACTTTGACTTTCATCAGGAGGCTTTTTCGTTCCTCTTCACTTTCTGCCATAAGGGTGGTGTCATCTGCATATCTGAGGTTATTGATATTTCTCCCGGCAATCTTGATTCCAGCTTGTGCTTCTTCCAGCCCAGTGTTTCTCATGATGTACTCTGCATAGAAGTTAAATAAGCAGGGTGACAATACACAGCCTTGACGTACTCCTTTTCCTATTTGGAACCAGTCTGTTGTTCAATGTCCAGTTCTGTTGTTTCCTGACCTGCATATAGGTTTCTCAAGAGGCAGGTCAGGTGGTCTGGTATTCCCATCTCTTTCAGAATTTTCCACAGTTTATTGTGATCCTCACAGTCAAAGGCTTTGGCATAGTCAGTAAAGCAGAAATAGATGTTTTTCTGGAACTCTCTTGCTTTTTCAATTAGAGAGGTCCAAACAAAAGCTATGATGGACTCAAAGGAGAGACTTTGTTATTTTGTCTATTAATTTACTCTACATGTCTTTTTGAACAAATAAGTTTATTTATTTATCTTCTGAGTTGTGCTGGGTCTTCCTTGCTGCTCAACGGCTTTCTCTGGTTTTGGCACGTGGGGGCTCCTCTCTAGCTGCAGTGCGTGGGCTCCTCACTGCAGTGGTCTCTGTGTTGCAGAGCACGGGCTCTAAGCACACGGGCATCTGTAGTTACAGCCCATGGGCTTGGTAATTGCCACTCACGGGCCCTAGAGCCCTTGCTCCACAGCATGTGGGATCTTCTCTGACCAGGGACCAAACCCGTGTCCCCTGCACTGGCAGGTGGATCCCTATCCACTTATGTCTTATGTACATAATGCATTCAGGCAGGCACAGAGGAAGCATCCAGGAGTGATGCTACCAGTGATCACCTCTGCAGGTCCCAGTACACAGGTGATCGCTAGGGTTACAACTGTTACTGTCCGCACATCACAAATAGTTCATTAAGCCCTCACACAAAACGAGGAGGCACATATTACTACCACCCCTATTTGCCACAGGAGAAAGTGGAGGAAAAGAGAAGCTCAGAAGCTTACTGGCTCTGCATAGGAAACACAGAGACACACTCATCAGATAATTTCCTTTTTTGTGGCTTAATCCCAAGGTAAGGCGAACGCCTACAGACAGTTGTACGTGGACCGGTGTGGTGTGAGCTTAGATGGACATTTTAGGTACAACTTTGAAATCAACGCAAATGAAATGTGTTCTAAACTGGGCGGTTCTGTCAGGTCAGGGAAGTGAATACATAATCAAGGATTTGTAAACGTGACCGTAAAATAGTAGAACCCAGCTCCTCTTATTTAAAAGAACTTATTATTAGAGAAGAATTCAATATAAGACAACTTATGTTGGTGTAACACAAATCCATCCCATCTATAACTACAGTAAAACTTAATTGTTAGTATAATGTCAACTATACTTATGAAACGGGCTTCCCTGATGGCTCAGGTGGCAAAGAATCTGCCTTTAGTGCAGAAAACCTGGGTCAGTTGCTTGGTTGGGAAGAGCCCCCAGAGAAAGAAATGGCAACCCACCCCAGTATGGTTGCCTGGAGAGTTCCATGGACAGAGGAGCCTGGTGAGCTGCAGTCCACAGGGATGCTAAGAGTCTGACATGACTGAGCGATTAACACACACATTTATACAATAAGACATGGAAGGAAAGGCTTCATAATTTAGGGATACAAGGTAAATTCTGTAACACTAGGGACTTCCCTCATGGCCCAGTGACTTAGACTCTGCCCTCCCAAAGCAGGCGGCCTGGCTTCGGTTCGTGGTCAGGAAACTAGATCCCACATGTGGTAACTCAGACCCGGTGCCGTCAAAATAAAATAGATTAAAAAAAAATCTGTAACATATATAATTTTCTCAGAAAATATTTTATCAGTATTTCATCTGGGACTGAAGCATGATGTTTGCAAATGCATTTATTTAGTTCAGGAGAAGAATAATTTCCTTCCTCAGTAGCTTTTTAGCTATTCTGTGCTAAGTCCTAGATGAAATGACAGTAAAATATTTTCTGAGAAACCTATTTATACCACAGAATTTTTATTCTTTCCTATTGGGCTTCCCAGGTGGCAGTAGTGGTAAAGAACCTGCCTGCCGATGCCGCAGACATAAGAAGATGCGGGTTCGATCCCTGAGTTGGGACAATCGGCAACCCACTCCAGTACTCTTGCCTGGGGAATCCCATGGACAGAGGAGCGTGGGCGGGCTACAGTCCAGGAGCTGAGAGTCAGACACGCCTGACACAGTGTAGCACAAACACAACATGAAGAATTGCAACACGCAGATACGTTGGAATCAACTTCAAGACTCTCACAAAAATATATCTCTGCTATGAAGTGGAATAAAATAACCAAGCTGAATTAATTTTATTTGTAATACACACTTTCAGCATGGTGCATATTCCACAAAGTAGAAACTTGAGACAAACTCTTGTTGAGTATATGTTTTGAGTCCAGTGTAATAAATACAAAGAAAATTGCCACGATTTGTGAAAGTCATTTTCCTCATTTCAACCAGGGGATTTGTTCTTTACAATGATAATATGGTGTTAAAAGCTTGATTGCAAAACGACCTTGCTCTGGGAGCAGCTCCTGGGCTGCCTTTGCGGTTTCTGCTGATATAAATTTGATATTTTACAAATGCAGAATATGAAATATATTCCCAACATGTGTTTCATACACTTATAATACAACCAAATGAAAACCAGCGTAGGCTCGGAAGGTTTCTTCGCTGTGCGTTTAATGCACTAGATCTAGAACACGTTAAATGTTATTATGCAAATAATTGAGAAACATTTCACACAGTTTCATGCCCTGAATTTCACATGTTGAACTCCTGCTTATTTCTTTAGCTATAGAGGACTTTATGGACTGACACACACACGTTTCCCTTAGAACTGGGAGGATATGATACAGTGTTTCTATTTAGAAACCAATCTTAGGTAAACTTTGGCATTATTTCAGACCTAATTTTGCCTACAGCCTATCACTGAATAGATGAAGGGAGCTTTTTCTAAAAGTGAAGTATTGGGAAAACATAGATAAGATTTCTTCTTTCACAATTTAAAATGACATCTTTTGTTCAACTTTGTCTCTCTTCCTCCCTTCCGTTTCCTTGGTGAATAGGTACTTTGCTTGCCTTGAATCACATCAGTATTTTCTCACTGATAAGCTGTAAATATTTAATTATTCAAATCGAACTCCTTGAATATTGTATGCTGAGTGTGGTAGGTTTTTAATGAGATCCCCTGTTTCAGTTTAAACAAGTTGGAAGCTTCTCAATTCCTACGGAATTACCCAGGAATGAATAGCCCTGAGGGTTAGTTCTTCTCTCCCTGTTTAACTCCAAAAGTGCCTGGTAGATAAAGATTTAGAAAGTCTGAAGCTATTCAACAGTTGTTTAAAAATCATTTTTCAATGTTAATCTTTTAGTTTGTGAGCTGAATATAACAATTATTAATAGATCGTTTAGAAACTACTTAATATGGTTTATTCATTGATCTGACAACACGTACCATTATTATTTGAATAGGAACTGCCATCATCAAAGTACAGCACAGACCTACGTATATTTCAGTAATACCATTTCCTCTGCTGCAGTGATTCGCAAGGTGGGGTCCCTCGACCAGCACCAGAAGCAGCTCTTGGAAACTTGTCAGAAATGCAAACGCACAGGTGCTTCTCCAGACCTGATGAAATGAAACCCGAGAGCCCACTGGTCTGTGCCTTAGCAAGCTTTCGAGATGATTCTGAAGCATGTCAAGTTTGAGAACTACTGTTCTAAAAGGATCCATACATTGCGTTGGCTACTGGCATGATGATATATATTGACCCATGCACACGTGCATATAAACACACACTTCCTAGAAACCAAATAAAGATGACAATCTTTTCACTTTCATTTCAGTAAAGATATGACCACTTATTTTCCACTTATCTTCAACAAAGAGAATCAAGTACCTCAAGAGTAGAAAGTTCATTTTCCAGCCAACTCATAAATACTACCTGAGCCTCTTAAAATGTTAGAGAGAAATTCAGGAAAAGGTAGGGGCTGCTAATTATTTTGTCACCATGGTTAAGATCAAAAAGTAGGAAAAAAAAAAAAAAAAACTCATTTTCTCAAATGTAAAATTGGTCAATTTAGTACACACAAATAATCTGGGTATAGATATATATAGTTTGACTTATGGAAAAAATAACTTGATTTTATTTCTAAAGGTCCTATAGGATAAAGCACTGCCCAAGTCTACTTAAATTTTCCCATGCATTTATCTGATAGTCGTCAAAGGCAGTGTAATGAAGTACGGCATTTAGTTTAAGTGATGAGGTTATGAATCTGACTTTTACTGGTCGTCAGTCTTGTGACTTGTAGCAAGTAACACAAACTGCTTGTTTTTTGTTTTCTCAACTGTAAAATGGAAAAAATAATGTGATCTATCCAGTAGTACTGTTTGGAAAAAATTAAGCAAAAAGTGAATCTCTAATGCCTGACATGTAGCACTTATTCAGTACATGTTAGGTATTCTTCAGCTGGATTTTCATCACATGTCTTTAGATCACATCCTCACCCTTGTTTTATTTTCTTGATTAATGACATTACTTTTGGAAACATACAGTGTAAAGTTTCCTTTGCACTGAATTTTCAATAAATTGTGAGCTTTCAAAGTAATGATATGCATTTACCTTGGTCCCCCCTCCCTTAAGAAAACTCCCTCAACATTTATATTAATGAGTCTTTTCAGTAGTTATGAGTCTGGACTACGCTCTTCCAAAGAAGTTTCCTCATAAATTAGCGTTAATTGATGTCCAGTTTTTTTGGAAAATGTTAGCACACATTATTTACGGCACGTTCTGTTCGTGTGGCGCCGCTTAACGTGAAAAAAAAAAAAAAGAGGCTTCAAAGGAGGTTCAAACTCTGTTTCCTTCGCTTGAAAACAGTGAAAGCAGCAGCGTTTTGTGCATTTGGCAAACTCTCGGCAGTATTTCTCTGTTGAAGGGCACGGTTGAAGGGCACGCCGGTGATCTGAGGTCAAGGGTAAACTCATGGTGGCCCTTGGTACCACGGTCCTTGCCATGTTCACCTGGAGCCTGCACGCGCTGCGGGCTGCATGCAAGCCAGCGACGCCATCCTCCAGCATCAGGAACAGTGCCCTGCCGCCAAAGTGAAGCCGCATTTCACAGAGAGGTTGCGTGACTCCTACCGACCCTAGGTTGTGAGCAAAATGCTGAACGCGTAAATGTAAAAAAAAAGTGTCCACTTATACTGTTTGTTATGCATCTACGTGTGTGTGCACTTGTGACGTTTGTACTCCCGCAAGTATCTATATCGACCAGAGAAAGGCAAGATTCCATAAAAATAAGGTTAGAGTTTGGATGCTTTTTTTTTTTTTAAACTCTGTAGGGAGAACATGACATAAGGCTATAAGCCAAAATGTTCCTGAAAGTTGGGAAGTTTTTTCGTCATGTTAAACATCTTGAACTAATGTGTGCTGACTTAAGGTTTGCACAGACGTGTTAGAAAGACACTCTTTAGAGATACGTGCTGTGAGTGGTTGAGATCTAGCACATAATAAATCCTCAATAAATTGTGTCTATTATTTTTGCCAGTGTTAAATAGTAATTTTTGTTTTTGTTCTTTTTCAGTTTTACTGTGTGTTTGCTGATTTGGGGTAACAAAAGACTTAAAGAAGACTCTCCCACTTACAGATAAAATCTGGTTTTTGCTAGAAGAAAATCTGGAATTAGTCAATTCCTTTCATTTAGCCAGCTATGTAAATATAAATCTATATTCGATACTGTTTAGGAGAAAAGCAGGCAGTTGATGGTAGTTCCATAAAAATTGAGAGCGACATAATAAACCTATGAGGTTATTTGCATCAAATATAAGCTCCCACAAATACATAAGACAAGGAAAAGAAATAATTTTTAAGTTCCACTGTAAACCCAATTTTTGAATAATGTATTTACAGATATAACCCTTTCTCTAAAGAATTTATTCTTTTATTGAGATCATAGGGGAACTGAGAGAGAGAGAAACAATGAACAGAATCTGTAATTCGTGGATCAGCTGTATTCCTAACTACAGAGATACAGAGGCCCTCCCTCCCACCTCCCACCACACCCCACCCCTCCCGGTGGTCACAGAGCGCCGGGCTGAGCTCCCTGGGTCCACAGCAAATCCCCAGCTGCTGTCTATTTGACATGTGGTGAGGCATATGTCTCCATGCTAGTCTCTCGATTCATCCCACCCTCTCCTTCCTGCACTATGTCCACAAGTCTGGTCTTTATTTCTGTATCTCCATTGCTGCCTTGCAAATAAATAGGTTCATCGGTACCATCTTTCTAGATTCCATATATACTCGTTAATACACCATATTTGTTTTTCTTTCTGACTTAACTTCACTCGGAGGGGATGTGTGTATACCTATGGCTGATTCACACTGACCTATGGCAGAAGCCAATTTAAAATTGTAAGGCAATTATCCTCCAATTAAAAATAAATCAAATTTTAAATAATCCAAAAGGAAATGGACAAAAATATATGGACAGGCAGTTCTCAGAGAAAAGATAATCAAATGACACATAAACAAATGAAAAGCTGTATAATTTCACTCCTAATAATAGAAATGTAAATTGAAATGCATTGAAAAAGCAGAAAAAGGGCAGAAATGCAGGGGAAAGAACAGTAGTTTCTGCAGTCTCCAGTTCCTCAAGATCTGAATCAAGAGAAGGGCTGGTCCAGGAAACACGGCCTTCTCAGAGAGAGTACTCACGAAAGATGGTCTCAAAGTCAAGGAGAGAAAAAAAAAAAAAAAAAACAACTGTTAACGGAGAGCAAATGAAGTATGACTGTCGTGGAGAGGGAAGATGATGCTTGAGCTGAAAACGAAATGATGCTAGAAGCAGATACGCCCAGCCAGCAAGGCGGATGGCGGGGAAGGCGGGGCTGAGGAGCGGACTAAGACAGATGGAGGCAGAGGCGCCTCACGAAGCGTTCAGAACTTAATTAAGAAGGATCTTTAGCGTATCTAAGCGCTTCCCAGCTGTCTCAGCGGTGAAGAATCCCGGATCCTTGGGAAGATCCCCTGGAAGAGAGCATGCCAAATGGAGTGGTCCAGTATCCGTGCCTGGAGAATCCATGGAGAGGATAAGGACAGGCTTTAAGGCACCGTGCAAACGGAGAGAAACAGTTTAGTTGGTGAAAAAGACACTGTCCGTAGGTCAGATTGTATCAGACCATCAGATCGCATCAGAGCATGGGGTAAAACAGAGACTTTGCAGCATGAAGATCTCCATGGAATACTGCCTTTGTTATCTGCTAATATTTTCCCCAGGAATTTGGAAGCCATGTAACATTCTTGACCTTCTCTTTTTCAGCTGTGGGATAGGATTACTGCCACAAACTTTTGTGAAATACTTCTGAGGTGTACCAATGACAGTAGTATTTGTTCTTATTAAACAATGCCTATTCCAGAGGAGCCTGGTGGCTGCAGTCCACGGGTCACAAAGAATAGGACGCTGCTGAGTAACTAACACTTTCACTTTCATTGCTATTATTTAGTCCAGTTTTTTATTCCGTGCTTGAATGCTCCAGGCAGCATACACACATTTGCCTGGAGAATTTACATTGTATTAATAATTAATGCTTCAATAGTAATTGGAATATTCATTGATAGCAATTAGAATTGAATAGTAACAGACATTGTTTTTACCACTAGAAGAGCCCAATCTACCTATTAAAAATTTTTCTGCTAAATTAAAATACCTTCATCCAATAACTTTTCCACATTGGTTTTGTTTAGTCATTAATAAATAATACTTTAAAAAAATCTAAAGTTTTCCATAAGAGCATGTCCATATTGGTTTACACTCTCAAGGTTTTGCTGCTCTTTCTTATCCAAGTTAAATATCAATTTTCTCATTACTTATAGGGAACTCAGTGGTGTCTCTCTTTCTCTCTGAGAGTATTTTTCCATGTGAGGGAGGGAGTTGTGAAACAAACTTGGTGTGATTAGACCAATATAGAATAAATCTCAAGGGTTATCTCTCTAGCCCCTAGATATTATCCTTCTACTATAAGGAAAGCTGAGTGCTAAAGAATTGATGCCTTTGAACTGTGGTGTTGGAGAAGACTCTTGAGAGTCCCTTGGACTGAAAGGAGATCCAACCAGTCCATCCTAAAGGAGATCAGTCCTGGTTGTTCACTGGAAGGACTGATATTGAAGTTGAAACTCCAAAACTCTGGCCACCTGATGTGAAGAGCTGAGCTGACTCATTGGAAAAGACCCTGATGCTGGGAAGGATTGGGGGCTAGAGGAGAAGGGGATGAGAGAGGATGAGGTGGCTGGATGGCATCACCGACTCAATGGACATGGGTTTGGGTGGACTCCGGGAGTTGGTGATGGATAGGGAGGCCTGGCGTGCTGTGATTCATGGGGTCGGACATGACTGAGCGACTGAACTGAACTGAACTGAAAGGATAGTCTAAGTCGCATTAGCTTTTTTGTTTTGTTTTGGTCACATTAGCTTTTGAAATGGCTTCCCCAATAGCTGAGCGGACAAAGATCCACCTGCCATGCCAGAGACACAGGAGATGCAGGTTCTATCCCTGGGTCAGGAAGATCCCCTGGAGGAGGGCATGACAACCCACTCCAGTATTCTTGCCTGGAGAATCCCATGGACAGAGGGGCCTGGCGGGCTACAGTCCGTGGGGTCGCAATGAGTCAGATGCAAATGAGCACACAGATAACAGAGAAGAGGGCAGTTGTGACCAGAGGGATAGGGTGAGGGTCAGGCAAAGTGGGTCAAGTGGATTTAATCTGTGGTGGCAGATAGGAACTAAACTTTTGGTGGTGAGCCTGCTGTAGGGCTTCTCTTGTGGCTCATCTGGTGAAGAATCTACCTGCAATGCAGGAGACCTGCGTTCAATCCCTAGTTTGAGAAGAAGATCCCCTGGAGAAGGGATAGGCTACCCACTCCAATATTCTTGGGCTTCCCTGGTGGCTCAGCTGGTAAAGAATCTGCCTGCAATGGTGGGGGACCTGGGTTCAATCCCTGGTTTGGAAAGATCCCCTGAAGGTGGGAAAGACAACCCACTCCAGTATTCTGGCCTGGAGAATTCCATGGACTGTGTAATCCTTGGGGTCTCAAAGAGTTGGACACGACTGAAAGACTCTCACTGCTGTAGGGCAACACAGAAGTAGAAACATAATGTTGTACGCAGGAAACTTACAGAATGTTACAAACCAGTGTACCTCTATAAAAATAAATTCTAAGCACTGTTGTTTATATACTTTTGGTTTTTTAATTTATTTTCTCCATGTTTCTGCTGCCTTTTCATTCCTGTCTCTATTTTCCCTTTCAGCTTTGTGACTAGCCACGTAAAAGAAATTTAGCAATTTCACATTTTAGTAAACTGTGTTTCAACAGTAAACAAGCAGAAGTGACCACATGGGTGTCATGTTCCCAACAAATATTAGAGTCTGACGTAGGTTGGTTTCTTTCCTTTTTTTTTTTCCTGATTGCTTTGGGAACTGTGAGACTCTAGCCATCAGTCTAAACTAGATTCTTTGACTTATTCATGAAATGCTCTGCACTCAACTCTGACCAGGAGGCTTGTACTTATTATTAAATAGCATTGCTACAGCGTGAAGCAGAGATCTGTGTCACTCACCATGCCTGAAGGCAGTGAGGAAGTCCGTTCCAATTAACTGTATTCTCCATTTTTAAAAAGGGTGAAGGATGCTGATAAAGTTGAATGTGCATGCTAAGACACTTCATTTGTGTCCAGTTCTTTGCTGGTCTATGGACTGGAGCCCACCAGGCTCCTCTGTCCATGGGATTCTCCAGGCAAGAATACTGCAGTGGGTTACCATGCCCTCCTCCAGGGGATCTTCCTGACCCAGGAATCAAAGCCACGATTCTTATGTCTCCTGCATCCAGTTCTTTACCCCTAGTGCCACCTAGGAAGACTGATAAAATAGAATATATACAGTCAATTCCTCAGAAATTGTTACCCTGCTTAAAGATAAAGGTACTTTGAAAAAAATATAGATCTGGATCTACCTCAAAGAATTTCAGAAAAGATTCATATTAAAGAGGCATTGATCTGCTAATAATAGCGTTTATGTGTTTTGTAATTGCGATTGCTCTACCAAAAGCCAAAAGCAAATCACAGAAGATGAACAGTTACGTCACCAAAGAGACACTACAGGTGCAGGTCAGGTGCATCTGAAGCGAAGCAGGACCCCGTGGTCCCTGCACCCACCCCATGTCCCCCACCCGCCTCTTGTCCGTGGCCTCTTGTCCGTGGAAAAGCTTCAGCCGAAGAGTAAGTTTAATCAGAGAAGTGAGAACATGCAGAAACAAAGGGACCCAGTCCAAGGAGACCAGATAATGATAGTTAGTCATTAAGTAAAGTCAAGGACCTTTAGTCCCTCCTCAAGGGCTGTAGATAATATTCTGAGCCATATCCTGCGAGCTGTTTTGAATTATTGGAAACCACACCAGGTGGAAGAAGTTAACTACATGATGACCAGACTGTAGCCATGACATCAGCTGCCACAGTTCCGAGAACTGGCCTCAAGGAAGTGGGAACAAACTGATCCTGGAACTGAAAATTAACCATTCTTGAAACAATCAAAATGATGCTGGTCACACCACCCATGGCCAGTTTCAAGATGACCATCAGACCTGAGTGAACTGATGCTGCATTCAGCCCCATCCCTGGGTTTATAGCAGCTACTGCCCACTGATTGTCAGTTTGTGTGTGTGGGGGGGGGGGGGAACTGGCCTTTGGACAGGAGTCCAATACCCACCCACCCCCAGTTGCACGCATCCAAAATAAAGCAGACTTTCCTCTCCACCAACCTGGTCTCCTTACTGGCTTTTTAGTGGCAAGCAGTCAGACCCTACTTTTGGTCACAAATTTATAATTTGAATTCATGGTCCATGTAATCCATTACAGTTTTTCCAGACCCAAATTTCTGACACCCCCCTCTTTTCAAGAGATCTATTTCCCATGCCATTTAATAGCCCAATTGCTTGGAATCATACTCAAGCCACAATGTCTAATCTAGCAAAAATGCAGAAGAAAAACTGACATTTTCCAAGTGTTCAGAGAAGACAGACTCCAACAAAATTTCACTGATATTTATGATTACTCATCCGTCGGTGTTCCCTAAATAGCCTGCTTCTAAAACTTCGGAAAGGAGTTTCCCTTGGATTCAATTGTTTTTTCAAAAGAGAACTGAACTACAGATCAGATGGAACTCTGAAAATAAACTAGGTAAAAAAAAAAATCCACATAATTACAGGGAAATTAAAGAGGGAGAAGTGGAAATTTCAGTCATAAATCATATTTTCAAGTGGATGTTGTATTACTTTTAGGAATATACAGTTTCAGGAACAGATGTCTAGTCATTTACCCCCCTACTCCCCGAGCAGCAGTACCACCAGATATGCTTAAAGAGATAAAACATCCTTTTAAATAAACTAGAACATATCAGATATACACGAGAAAATTATTTTTAAAGAATGCTTGAGTTTTCCTTTTGAATTATCTAAACTTTTTATCCCATAAACATATCTGGTTTTAGGATGACCCCAAACCCAATCCAATCCATTTGAATAATACTGAATTCCACACGAGTTAAAATCATTAGTAAAATTTCACCATACTTATATTTTTGTTCAAAAAAAAAAAGAGCAATATTACTATGAGCAGTATTCAGTGGGCACACACATTTATGTGAATAAAGCAAGTACCATTCAGGGATCTAATAGGAGGAGGAGAAGAAGCACTCAACTGACCCTTGGGCTATGGACACGTAAGATGTAATTTTCATGATTCCTCTCTCCTTGCCTGGTGTTTTTCCCCACTGCAGGTGTTAATTGCCAGCGAGGTAAAGCTTCCTGCAGGGTCTTTACTCGTGTTTAATAGTCCTGCTTGTTTATAACTGAGAAGGTGATGGCACCCCACTCTTGCCTGGAAAAGCCCATGGATGGAGGAGCCTGGTGGGCTGCAATCCATGAGGTCGCTAAGAGTCGGACACGACTGAGCGACTTCACTTTCACTTTTCACTTTCATGCATTGGAGGAGGAAATGGCAACCCAATCCAGCGTTCTTGCCTGGAGAATCCAGGGACGGGGGAGCCTGGTGGGCTGCCGTCTATGGGGTTGAACAGAGTCGGACACGACTGAAGCGACTTAGCAGCAGCAGCTTGTTTATAAATGGGAGATAGTAATAGTACATTTTTTCATAGTTCTGCAGATCAAATGAGATCATGCCATTAAAGTACTTAGAACAATGTATGCGTGCTTGCTCGTTTCAGTCATGTCCAACTCTCTGCAACCCTATGGACTGCAGCCCACCAGGCTCCTTTGTCCATGGGATTCTCCAGGCAAGAATACTGGAGAGGGTTGCCATGCCCTCCTCCAGGGGATCTTCCCAACCTAGGGATCAAACCAGTATCTCTTTTGTCTCCTGTATTGGCAGGCGGGTTCTTTATCACTAGATGCACCTACCACAACTTAAGTCCTTAAGGACTTAATTATTGTTTTTCCCAAGGCAAATAATCTAGAGCAAATGCGGTAATATTTATTGTAATATTTGTTTCATTCATCTGACAGTCATACTTGGCAAACTACTACACTCTGAAGTATGAGCTTCAAATTTTATACAACAAAAAGTTTTATCCAGTTTTATATAATATATATTTTATGGTGGTTTTCCATTTAGCAGAGGAGAAAAAATTTCTGTAAACATGTATAGGAAGTAACTGTGGACTCTGATTGGACCTGCCAATCACAGTTCCAGCCAAAAGTTCTGGTGCCACATTTATATCATTTAAAGACATGTTTAAAGGTCATGGGTTTCGCTGGGCACAACACAGGTGTTCACAGACCCCCTGCATTGGCCAGGCAGCCTGCCTGGTGCTGGAGATACAGTGTGAATTAGAAGGAGTCGGCTCTTGCTCACACCGAGGAAAGCAGACAGATCAATAAGCAAAGAATTACACCACACTGACAGACAGACTGAATCAGGATGTGTTCCAGGGAGCATGGAGTGATTTCATCCTGCGAGGAGGGAATGGGGTCAGATTTCAGAGCTGAAGTGATGTGAGCTGGTCTGGAGGAGGGTGGTGACGGCAGAGACCGGCATCCCAGCAGATGACCCTGGCACATGAGGGCAGGTAAAGAAGTCACCAGTTCATAACCCTGCTGGCAGAAAAGATGGAGAGGGGTGCAGGAGACAGCCATCCAAACTGATGACTTGAAATTCATATTCCAACTTTCCGCAGGTATGCAGAATTGATGACGCATGCCTGATAGAGTAGTGATGCCCAGAGTCCAACGGGACCAAAGCCTTCACCTGACTAGACACTCAGCAGGCACGGTCATTTCCATTTGTCTTCTCTGATCTGATTCAATCCCTTAGAAAACTTGCTTGAAAATAGCAATTGTTATAAACAAAATTGTTCGAAATTTACTCGCTTTTCAAAGGAAGAGCCCTACGTACCTTCCTTTTAAGCCACTTTATTTTTGGCAAGAATTCTAGAAAAGCTCTCCTTTAAGAAGAGTTTTCCTTCCTAGAGGCACAATATTCAGACATGAGGAAATATCAGTCAAGAAGACAAAATAAACATGTAATTCATAGGAGCTGGAGCCAACTGGATTGAAGACTGTCATGAGTCTTTGGGTGTGTGTGTGTGTGTGTGTGTGTGTTAGAGAGAGACAGAGGAGGAAAGGGGGAGGTGCAGAAATGGAAAGATAGGCCCAAAGGGAAGGGGAAGGAGGAAAGAAAATCTGCAAGACTTCCGGTCTGGGGTGTGGAATCATCAGGAAAGCTAAGCCCGTCTCTTAAGGAATTGAGGGTTGGCAAATGACCATCGCTCTAGGTTTTTCTCTGTGGTCTGTCTCAGATCGAACCTCTCCTACCCACGTACCTCTCGTTGTGATAGAGCCCACTGCTCCTGCTGTTTCCACACGGGCAGGTGGCACCGGAAGGGCTGAGATGGGGTTAGAAACTGAATAAGCCGCCCAGCCCATTCTCAGGCCGAGCAGCTCCAAGTTCAGCACAACTGTTTGAATGCGGTACGCTTGATTTCGGTCCTTTTTTAAAATTTTTAAAGACAATGCTTATTCTCGGCTGTGCTGGGTCTCTGGTGCTATGCACAGGCCTTCTCTGGCTGTGGTGAGCCGTTGGCTCTCTAGTCCTGGAGCTCGGGCTCTCATTGCAGTGACTTCTCTTATCTCAGAGCACGGGCTCGAGGGCCCTAAGGCTTCAGGGGCTGCAGCTCCAGAGCTTATTTGCCCTGCAGCATGTGGGATCTTCCCAGACCAGGGCTCGAAGCTGTGTCTTCTGCACTAGCAGGTGATTCTTTATCACTGGGCCACCAGGGAAGTCCTGTCTCAGTCTTACTGGTAAGGTAACTAAGTGCTTTGAAAGAAGTTTTGGGAGACACTTGGCATAATGTCAGTGACAAAAACTCCTAAAAGCTATGAGGATAAAGCTCCACTTTTCACCTCTTTGGAGAGAATTCTCTTTCCTCACAGAAAAGAATCCATTCCAGGACACAGAGAGGCACCTTGAACCTGGGCAGACCATTCTCCTGGGTCATAAGAGGGAGGAAGACAGTGGCAATGAAGATTGTGCTTAACTGGGCAGGTTAATGACACTAATTTCTGTTTCATGAGAAGAGTCCTTCAAAAACAAGCCACGTAGGAAGCAGCATGGCTTAGTCGAGAGAGTGTTTGGCATCCATGAAACCCAGGTTTATTCTTCAGCTCTGTCATCCAGAGCAGTCACCTCACCACAATGACATATTTTAAAGATCAGATAAAATTCATGGCCTCTGAATGTACCTGGCACACGGCAGGTCAAAATCCTAAGTATTTTTCACACAGACAATAAAGAATTCATAATGCACCGTGAACTGAAGTTCAATGCAAAGTTGCTGTTCGGTGGTGGAAGGTCAAGGATAGATGCAGGCGAAGCAGAGAGAGTGGTTGTTAGTGCGAAAAGCTGTTGCTGCTTAGTCAGTCATGATGCTCAGTGCTCAGAAGGCCAGGCAAAAGGAGCTCAGCCTTCCTGATGGTCCAGCTCTCACATCCACACCTGATGACTGGAAAACCAGAGCATTGACGATAGGGACCTTTGTTGGCAAAGCGATGTCTCGCTTTTTAATACATTGTCCAAGCTTGTCAAGTCCTATTTCCCTTTTATCTATACACCCATAGGCAACGCTTGCTGGTTTTAAGATGCCCCTCCTGTCCTTATATGCCCATCGTATGCACGAATGCAAGAATATATCATCTGTTATGTGACCCAGACTTGACAGGGGGGCAAATAAAAAACATTCCCATTTGCTTAGTTTAAAAGATTTAGGCTTTTTTCTTTTATTTATTTTATTTCGAGAGGAAAGCAGCAAATTCAGGCAGACAGTAGCTGTGTCTTTTGGCAGGAGAGACAATCTAATAAAAGCATCACCTTTCAAAAGGGGCGGTGAGGGGGAGGGGAGGAAGGAGAACCCATCTGAGACAGAAACGTCATTTCAGCCCCAAATAGATTTCACTCTGCGTCTGTGTGTTTTGGACTCACGCGGCTTACAATGGTTTTTATCCCCAGTTCATGCCACCGGAGTTGGAATTCATAACACACATGTCAAGACCAGGCGGTGACTGACAGTTCTGACTCTGTTAATACCCCGTAGTAGGTCTTCTACCACGGTCAGAAGTTAAGATTTATTTTGACAAGCTTTCTGCTGGTTTTGTAGACGAGAAGTTTTATAATGGGGTTATCCCAGGACTATATATGTATATCTGGCATAGATTATCAGAATCCATAGCAAAATGGTAGACAGCCTTCTCCCTTGCACACTGGACCCCACAGAGCGTAGAACTTGGTTTTAATTAAGTTGTTACTATCTTTAATGGGTAGGATCTGGATCATGTTTTTGAGACAAAACCAGCCAAGAAGTGATCACGAAGGTTAACTTCACAATTAAGGAAGTTCTTTGATTAAAAAAAAAACAAAAAACTTTACATTTTCCTGAAGTGAAGTGATAGTCACTTAGTCGTGTCCAACTCTTTGCAACCCCATGGACTGTAGCCTGCCAGGCTCCTCTGTCTATGGAATTCTCCAGGGGATCTTCCTGACCCTCGAATAGAATCCAGGTCTCTTGCATGGCAGGCAGGTTCTTTACCATCTGAGCAACCAGGCAAACCAGGTGCCTGTCACTTCCTTACCTCCAAAAGAGGCTTTTGGCATCCTTTTCAAAAGGAGAATTTACATAGCCTTTTGGATTAAGGCCTGTGAGATTTTTCAACAATAAGTAAAGGAGGGTGATATTTCTCCAAGTGATGATGTAAAGAGGCTTCCCTAGTAGAATATATGGGATTTTATAATTTTTATCAGTAGGATTCCATGTTGAGAATTGGGATCAGGAGCCATGTCAGCCACAATGAGTGAAGAAATACCATTTCATCTTTGAGGAGTATGTTTCCGTTTTTAAAAAAATCGAGGAGAGGGCTTTTGATTTCAATTCAGTTACGCCTGTAACGTTAGGTTGTGTAATCCTCAGGTGACAGATGTGATTTGTATCAGAGGCAAAGAGAACACTGGCATTAAGAGTGCTCTAGAAAAGAGGGGTGGGTGGGGGGAGGAGGACGCAAGAGGGAGGGGATATATGTACCCTTGTGGCTGATTTGCATTGTTGTCTGGCAAAAACCAACACAACATTGCAAAGCAATTTTCCTCCAATTAAAAAAAAAAAAGTGCTCTAGGAAGACTGAAAAAATAACGCTCAGTGCTCAGAATGTGAAGACGTGCTGTTGTAAAGTCAAAATCCTTAGATTATTCCGTTTACTCGTCTATTATTGCAGTTGTTTTATTGCTGTCGTTTAGTCACTAAGTCCTGTCCAACCCTTTGCAACCCCATGGACTGTAGCCCACCGGGCTTCTTTGTCCATGCGATTTTCCAGGCAAGAATTCTGGCATAGGTTGCCATTTCCTCCTCCAGGGGATCTTCCCGACCCAGGGATCGAACCTGTGTCTCCTGCACTGACAGGCAGACTCTTTATCACTGAGCCACCAGGGATGCCTGGAATCTATTGTATAAATCCTAAGCCATCATTCTCATTCACTGAGCGATTTCCCACCATTTTACCAGGCGAATTAGACTTCACCTCTTGCCACCAGGATTGCAGGTACAATTTGTCCATTATATTTCAAGCTCAATATAATTTGTCCATTGTCCCCTCTGTCTTATATTACTTGAAAATAAACAGTGTAATTTCATCTGATCATAACCAGCTAACTACTGACTAACAAGTTCTCCTTTGTTGCTGCTGCTGCTGCTGCTGCTAAGTCGCTTCAGTCATGTCCGACTCTGTGCGGCCCCGCAGACGGCAGCCCACCAGGCTCCCCTGTCCCTGGGATTCTCCAGGCAAGAACACTGGAGTGGGTTGCCATTTCCTTCTCCAATGCATCAAAGTGAAAAGTGAAAGTGAAGTCGCTCAGTCGTGTCGGACTCCTAGCGATCCCATGGACTGCAGCCGACCAGGCTCCTCCGTCCATGGGATTTTCCAGGCAAGAGTACTGGAGTGGGGTGCCATTGCCTTCTCCGTCTCCTTTGTTATCCCTATATAATAATATACTTGGACATTAGTTAAAGTGTGAGTAGCCGATAGTCAATACAAAATTGTGGTTCTCCAAGGGATAACTGAAGCTTGATTGCTTACATGACCAAACTCAAATAGACATTATGATTTTAATCTATTTTTCCGTTGTCTCAGGCTTGAGGGTTCACATATGCTAAGGTTTCTATAACAAGGCTTCCATTACATAAGAACTGAAATATGCCTGGTATTCTTTTCTTCTTTGCCTTTGTCAACCACAGTCAGATTTTCCTATCAATTCCTAAAGCATCTGAATTCAGATAAATTACAATTCATTTCCTTAAAAGGAGCTTCCACTTTATTAAGCTATGATGCAGTCCTCGAGTTGTCTTTCAGACTAATGAGAAATTTAGAGTTTCTATCAACTCATTGGAAAGACACATACATGTAACATCTTTTTTTTTTTTTTTTTTTTTTAAAAAAAGTGTTGCCTGAGTGCTCAGTTACTAAGTCGTGTCTGACTGTTTGTGACCTCATGGACTGTAGGCTGCCAGGCTCCTCTGTCCATGAGATTTCTCAGGAAAGAATACTGGAGTGGGTTGTCATTTCTTCCTCCAGGGGATCTTCCCTACCCAGGGATCAAACCTGCACCTCCTGCCACTCTTGTTTTGGCAGACAGATTCTTTACCACTTGAGCCACCTGGGAAGCCCAAAGGGTATTGAAGCTGTACAATATTTTTAAGATACTCTTTGTAGCATACACAGGAAAAAGACAGTAATAACCAAATGTGGTAATGCATGGAAAGCACCCGGCAGAGTTACTGACATTTGGGCAGGGCTCAACAAACTAAATCTGTTAGGATAAATCGTAACTGGACTGGATCCTCTTCTTGGATTCTGAAGCCTCAGGAGCATATATATAAAGGTGAACCTTTATCTTCCCCAGATCACACTGCAATTCTTTGAGGATTTAAGGATATACAGGAAAGGTCCCATGCGGACAAATCTGTCATTAACCACTTTGAATTTCTCGTCACAAAATGTAGCTTTGGAGACCAACTAAGTGGGAAAAAAAACACAAAACAGTCATGTGAAACCTTCCAACATAGCTTTTAGCCATAGATTATCGTGTAGAATGGAGAACTGTGGTAAAGTGACATCCATTTGGCCTTCCAGGTGGCACTATTGGTAAGGAACCCGCCTGCCACTGCCGGAGATGTAAGAGATGCGGGTTCAATCTCTGGGTCAGGAAGATCCCTTGGAGGAGAGCATGGCAGCCCACTCCAGTGTTCTTGCCTGGAGAATCCTGTGAGCAGAGGAACCTGGCAGGTGACAGTCCACAGGGTCGCAAAGAGTCAGACCCGACTGAAGCAACTTAGCAGGCACGCATGCAACATACATTTACCATATTAGCCATTTAAACATGCACAGCTCAGTGGCACTAAGTTCATCCACAATGCTGCTCAACCATCACCACCATCCATCCCCGGATCTCTTGTCATCTTGCAAAACTGAAACCTGGTTCCCACCTGACCCTAGCTCCCCACTTCCTTCACTCCATCTGCTCACAACACCACTCTCACTCTCTTTCTCTACGAATTTGACTGCTAAGTACATCGTATGGCTGGACAACTATAGGAGTCATCCTGTGCGGACTGATTTATTAATTCCACTTAGCGTTACGTCCTCCGGGTTTATTTATGTTGTATGTAGTATGTCTGAATTCACTTCCTCTTTAAGGCTGAACGGTACTCCATTGTACGCATAGATCACATTTTGTTTGTATGTTTATTCATTGATGGAGATGAGTTGTTTTCATCTTTCAGCTATTGTCAATAATGCTGCTAAAGAAAAAGGGTGTACAAATAGCTAGTCAAGATCCTGCTTTCAATTTTAATTCTTTTGTGTATATATCCAGAAGTGGAATGGCTGGATCATAGGGTAATTCTGTTTTAATTTGCAGATGAATTTTCACTGCTATTTTCTATAGCAGCTGCACTATACACACACACACAGAAACACACACACACACACAGAAACACACACACATATCTCATGCATACCACATATACCATATATTTTTTGATCGAACACTTACGTCTTTGATTCATTTTGACTTTTATACGTGGTTTAAGGTCAGAACTTTTAAATCATGAATTTAAATTGACATCTGAAATCACTTAATTCACCACTGGATTTAAATATCATTTGGTGTAATATTTGAACTAATCATTAAATTCCTTTTAAAACAATCATAGAATATTTTTTCAGGCTGGCCTATCTCCCACGTTTCCTTCAAAATTCCACTGAAGTGTTCCACTCTGGAAGAATTCCAAGACGCCTTCCTCCTCAACATATACTTATCTCAAGTGGTCTTAAATGACTCATTTCTGAGCGTTTCTGCTGTAGTCACCATAATTGATGATACTTTTTATTCACTTTGCCTCCAAGAAACTGTTAATCCTTCAAGCACAAATTGTATCCTGGTATTCGCACATTCCTGGGTTTTCCTGATGGCTGAGTTGATAAAGAATCCGCCTGCAATGCAGGAGACCCAAGTTCCATCCCTGGGTCGGGAAGATCCCCGGGGGAAGGAAATGGCAACAGAAATGCCATAGACAGAGGGCCTGTAGCCTGGTGGGCTACAGTCCATGGAGTTGCAAATAGAGCAACTAAGAATACTGGAGTGAGTTGCCCTGCCCTTCTGCAGGGGATCTTCCCAACCCAGGGATCGAACCCATGTATCTTATGTCTCCTGCATTGGCAGGCAGGTTCAAAGGGCAGGGCAACCCACTCCAGTGTTCTTGCCTGGAGAATCCCATGGACAGAGGAGCCTGGTGGGCTGCAGTCCACTAGGTTGCAAAGAGTCAGACAGGACTGAGCAACGACTCACAGCACAGCACAGGGCCACCCGGGAAGCCCCCCCAGATTCTTAACCACCCTTTTCATTCAAAGATGAATTTGCATATTGAAAACTTGGGGGTTGGGGCAGTGAGAAGTCATTTCCTTCAGAGTTTTTGATGGAAAAAATAGAGGAACACACGTAACGTTCCCTGAAAATCACACAGACTATTTGGAATCATGACTTTGGGAAATTATCCTGAATCAGGATCACAAGAAACTATACATGGAAGACACATACACAGTTATTCTAAGTTTGAAAATATATCCAATTAATATTTTGCAGTTTGCAAAATTTTCTCTATACACAAAATGAAAGTGTCCAACTCTTTGTGACCCCATGGACTGTAGACTGCCAGTCTCCTCTGTCCATGGGATTCTCCAGGCAAAAATACTGGAGTGGGTTGCCATTTCCTCCTCCAGGGGATCTTCCTGACCCAGGGATCAAACCCAGGTCTCTGGCATTGCAGGTGAGCTCTTTACCATCTGAACCCCCAGGGAAGCCCTCTCTATAGAGAGCAATTCCTCACCTTGTCCATCTTCTCTCAAGCCAGTCACCTTCTGTATACATGCAAGCTTCTTTAGAACCATCTGCTGCTCTTTCTAAGGAGCCGGCTCATTTGCTTAATACAAATTGATAAGATTTTTGAAAACACAGATACGAAGTCTCCCTAGCCTTCTAGACTGTTGAAACCTAAAGTGTATCATAATACCCCATTCTTCATTTTGTATTTTATCTCTTTTAGTAGTCTTTCTGTGATGTGTGTATATGTGTGTGTGTGTGTGTGTGTGTGTATATATATATATATATATATTTTTTTTACCCACTCTGTCTTTGCTTTTTGTAAATAAGATGTACAAGTTAAAAAACTCCAATTGGACTGAATCCAGCAGTCATATTTCATCCAGAGTTTTGTATCCGACTACTTTGGGAGGAAAAAAAATGTCAACAAGCTCTAAGTTCGCAATGACAAATGTGGACTTCATCTCGAAATCATGTATGGGTGACATTTGCATGCGGATTTCTCTGCTACCCTAATGGTTAAATTTCAAAGCACATCTTTCCTTTTATCTTCAGCTGAATGAGACATCAAAATAAGGGCCAGATAAAGGCGGAAGTCCTTTGTCTGAAACTGCCCAGGCCTGGCCAGCTGTGATGAAAACTGTCTGAAGTTTCACAGGCTTCTTGTCTGGCCTGAAAGCTGGCGTTTGCCTCTTTTATTTTGGAAGTTTTAAAGGAATAGTGCATCTTAGCACACAATGTCCTGCGGGACAATGGGAGGCCTGTTCCTGGCGGCGTCTGAACGTAGAAGTTAGATTAAATCATTTATTAGATAATAAGCCACTGATTGCACAGGGGATACGTGCTGTCTTTCATTGTAATCGTGTTGATTTCTAAGGTCAGCCTGGTGTTTGGTGAAATCACAAGGGGAAGACTCAGTGAGACTGCGCGCCCGCTCACTGGGGACTCTAACCCTTTACGTGCATTTGGTTTCCTAATGTCTCAGTTGAAGTGAGGCGATCAAGCGTTTTGCTCTAGTTTGTTTATTTTTGAATACATACTTTGTCGGTAGAGGATCGTATCTGATGATAGGAGTGAGGGCCAAACAGACCAAACTCGGTGCATCCAATTACATTTGGTCAATTTCAATTAGGAAATCAGGGCGCTTCACTCTGAGCAGCAAGCAGATTTCGCCGTTGCTACCGTTTAGTCCCTCAGTCATGTCCGACTCTTTGCAGACCCATGCACCACAGCCCACGAGGCTCCTCTGTCCATGAGATTTCCCAGGCAAGAATGCTGAAGTAGGTTGCAATTTCCTCCTGCACAGGATCTTCCCAACCCAGGGATCGAACCCATGACGTCTCCTGCATTGGCAAGTGGATTCTTTAACACTGAGCCATCAGGGAAGCCCAACTCAATTAAAGAAAAATCAGACAGTTATGGCAGAGAATTGTATTGATATCATTAACATTACAGAGCATTTCCTTAGTTTTTCTATTTTTTTCACTTCATGTAAAGAACTCCTTAATTTGGGAGAGAGAATAAATATGCACAAATGTAAAAACATCCTGTAGTTCTCTGAGCCTGTAGCATTATTTATATTGTTTAGTTATGACCAACCTAGACAGCATATTAAAGAGCAGTCATTACTTTGCCAACAAAGGTCCATCTAGTCAAAGCTGTGGTTTTGCCAGTAGTCATGTATGGATGTGAGAGTTGGACTATAAAGAAAGCTGAGCACCAAAGAATTGATGGTTTTGAATTGTGGTGTTGGAGAAGACTCTTGAAAGCCCATTGGACTGCAAGGAGGTCCAACCAGTCAATCCTAAAGAAAATCAGTCCTGAATATTCATTGAAAGGACTGATGCAAAAGCTGAAACTCCAATATTTTGGCCACCTGGTGCGAAGAACTTACTCACTGGAAAAGACCCTGATGCTGGGAAAGATTGAGGGCAGGAGGAGAAGGGGACGACAGAGGATGAGATGGTTGGATGCATCACTGACTCAATGGACATGCATTTGGACAGGGAAGCCTCGCGTGCTGCAGTCCATGGGGTCACAAAGAGTTGGACACGACTGAGCAACTAAACAGAACTGAACTGTTCTTTTATAGAACAACAAATGCTTTTTTCAGAATATCTTGTTTTATGAAATGGTATAAGCAGAGTACATATAACATCAAAAGTTTCTTAAATCCAAAAGCAGTCAGGGACACTTGATAATTATACGTACAAGCTTCAGAACTCTTGGGGGATCTAGCCCCATAAGGGTTGTTGATAAAATCTGGTTGACTCATCTCCTCGGGCTCTCTAACTTTTGCTTCCTGCCTGGAAGTCTGATCTGCTGGCCTGGCCTCCAGGCCTGGCCTGCTGCCTCCAGCCCCGGGTCTGGCTCCTTGGAGTCTGCCTCTGCTCCTGCACGTCACACACCTGTCACACTCACCCGCTCACCCTTCCAGAACCTCTGCTGTGCTTTTTCACCTCCGCGCCGTCACTCAGGATGGGCCACAGCCGCAGCGGTCATCAGCTCCCCCTTCCATCTGCGGCCGTCCCGCCTGTTCTTCGAGTCCAACTCAATCGCCTGGTCTTCTGTGAAATTTTCCACAACGCCTCTGTCCTCTCTTGTGGTTCTTCCACAGCAGTGACTTAATGCTGCCCTCCAGCTAGATCTGGACAGTATGTGTCTTAACTGTGAAAGTGAACGTGCTCCTCACTCAGTCGTGTCTGACTCTTTGCCCCTCTGTCCGTGGAATTCTCCAGGCAGGAATACTGGAGTAGGGAGCTGTTCCCTTTTCCAAGGAATTTTCCCGACACAGGGATGGAACCTGTGTCTCCTGCGTCAGCAGGCAGATTCTTCAGCACTGCACCATCTGGAAAGCACTTAACACCTTATACCACTGCGGAAAATATCCATGCAAAGAATATTAGGAAATAACATGAATTCCATTTCCATGTCCATTCTGTGGTTCCCTGCATGACGACTTTAACTCTATTGAAGAGGAAGACATCCCTGGGTTGAAACGGTAGCTTCATCACTTACCACTGTATGCGGGCGTGTGTACTAAGTCACTTCTGTCCTGTCCAACACTTTGTGACTCTATGGACTGTAGCCCTCCAGGCTCCTCTGTCCTTGGGATTTCCCAGGCAAAAATACTGGAATGGGTTGCCATTTCCTCCTCCAGGGGATCTTCCCCACCCAGGGATCAAACCTGCCTCTCCTGTGTTGGCAGACAAGTTCTTTACCACTGAGCCACCTGGGAAGCCTACCACTGTATAACTTTGGGCAACTTAATTTCAGCCAGAAGTCTCTTTGCCTCGGTTGTGTCATCAGAGAAATAGGGATAATCATTTAAACCACCTCCTAGGGATTTTTGAGGATTGAATGATTAAAATTTTCTAAGCTCAGTAAGTGTATAGCAACCACTATTGTGCCTAGCATCAGCGTTCCTTTTCTTAATCAAACAGTGAACAAGAATGTGTTGAGAAGCAATGTTCAGAGAGCAGCGTTCAATGGTCGGATATAAGACCTTTCACTCCTCGTTTGTTTGCTGAGCAAAACTTGTCCTCAGTTCTGCAGCCAAAGTGCTGAGGGACAGACAGAGCTCCTAACATGTTGTTATGGACAATTGCAGTCCGCCGTGGGCTGTGTTTTATTTGTGGCTCTACGTGGCCAAGGCCTCAGCGTTGCACTGCCGGCCCCTGCTTCTCTTGCTCTGCTGTCTCTTATTATGCACCTGGTTTTGGAGCTTCAGTTTCCAGAAGAACATACAGAATGAATGGGCTGAGGAGGGAGAGAAGAGAGAAAGCCAGAGCAATCGAAAGAGACTCTGGGTCAGTGTAGACACCGCTTCTCCGCCTGAGGCTGGGGGAGCGGGGCGTAAACCCCGTTTGCATTTCCCATCGCCTCTCCTTCTGTCCCACAGTCTGTCTCCTCAGATGAAACAACTGGCCAATGCTCAGGTCCATCTGACTCCCACTTACTGAAAATTCCTTCCAGGCTCAGGCCTCAGGTTGTCCGTCAGTCTCAGTTTATGAGGTCAGGCATTTCCATCTTTCCTGTCTTTACTCCGTTCCTTTTAGTGGGGGGTTGGGAGAAGCTTCGTCCAGGCCTTCCAGACAGAGGCCATTTTTAAACCAGAGACTTTGTTCACCGAATCGCCAGCTTTGTTTGGCTCCTGCTTTCATTCAACCTAAAAATTTGGATGTGAACATTCTCCAGGAATAACTCCTCCTTAAGTAAATATGGTGTGTTATTGCATAAGAAGCCCATAGAATTTTAAACTAAGAATTCTAAGGTTTCCAGAACCCGGTTACCCTCTCATAGAGTTTTCTTTTTTGGGGGGTAAGTGATTTGTGACCACCCCCCAAGTGAAAACAAACTCTAAGATGTCAAAGGTGATAGTTGGGTACTAATTTTGTTTAAGAATTTTGAATGTTATAGCTAGATGACCCTTGTAGCACCAGGGATACTATTAAATATTTGCACATCTATGATTATATATTTTTTCTTTCCTTTTTTTTTTTTTTTTTTTTTTGAGGAAGGGAGTGGGTCTCTAGAGACAGAAAGATATATCTCCCTGACTGAATCATAAAAAACTCCAAAATATTCTGAACTTGTGCAATTTTTAGTTTCTGAATCTGTCACTAGTCAGGGACTCATTTTTGTGTGTGGCTGGCTGTTGTGTATGAAGAAGTTATATTTTGTGACATTTTGACTTTGCTGAGTGTTATTTGACAGGTTTCTTTGGAATGCTGTTTATATTGACCCTCTACTTATCAAGCTACCCAGGCAGCTTAGAGAGAAAAAAAGCACACATTTGTGAAAAACACTCATAAATCAGTTAACCCTTAAAGAAAAGCAGACCCCCAGAAAATTACAATGTGCATGCGTGCTAAGCTGCTTCAGTTGTGTCCGACTCTTTGCAACCCTATGGACTGAAACCCGCCAGGCTCCTTTTTTCCACGGTTTCTCCAGGCAAGAATACTGGAGTGCGTGGCCATGCCCACCTCCAGAGGATCTTATTGACCCAGCAATCGAACCCGAGTCTCTTGTGTCTCCTGCATTGGCAGGCGGGTTCTTTACCACTACTGCCGCCTGGGAAGCCCGATGATTCCAACATCTGCCATTGAAATAAATGGTAGCATGTAGATTCCTGTCTCTTGAGCAGACTGCTCAGGGGTTCTAGCTGCCAGTATTTCCCCAGCTGCAGACTGATAAACCTGAGAAAATAGATTTATTATTTGTTAAATCTGACGCTCGGAACCTCAGCCATTTTCAGGTAGACAAACAAATGCTGATGGATTTGTGAGTCCAACCAAATGCAGAGAGTGATTTAGATGTATTTATGAAAAACAGCTGGGGATTTCCTTGCAGTCCAGTGGTTAGGACTCCGTACTTCCACTGTCTGGGGCCTTGGTTCAATCCTGGGTCCAGGAACTACAATCCTGCAAGCCTCATGGCCCACCCCCCCAAAAAAAATCAACCACATATAAAGTTGACTGAAATCATCATCAATGGGCTTCCCTGGTGGCTCAGACAGTAAAGAATATGCCTGCATTTCAGGAGACTTGGGATCAGTCCCTGGGTTGGGGAGATCCCTTGGAGAAGGAAATGGCAGCCCACTCTAGTATTCTTGCTTGGAGGATCCCATGGACAGAGGAGCCTGGTGGGCTACAGTCCATGGGATCTCAAAGAGTCGGACACAATCGAGCACACACAGACACAAATACCTTGACTAAATTATTCAAATTCTTATTCCTTGATATTATCATATCTTCTTGGACTTATCCTAATTTCCATGTGATAAGGCACAGCTTTGTAAATATCTTTAGATGATATTCTGGCCTGCAAGCTTTTTTTGTGTGTGGGGGGTGGAGAGTTGGGGAACAATGGTCATATTTTCCAAACTAAAAAAAAAAAAGGGTATATACAGTTGACATATTTGTCAACTGTATTTTTGGGAACAATAGGAAGGATTCTGAAACTGGAATTTGTTGTGAAGTCTATACCATGTACTGACCATAATTACAGGGTTGGTCAAAGAGACCAGAGACCAGAGCAATGAACTGACTGACAGACTCCTTAACTATCATATTATTTGCATTGGTTTCTGCTTAGAATCTGACGATCAAACGTATAGCTCCTGGAAGAACTATTGTTTAAGGTGGATTCAATGTTAGAACAAAAATCAATTTTTTAAACAATTTTTGAGCTGTAGAAATACCTAAAACTCTTGCTCTTTCTTTTTTAAATAACACATCTCATGAGATACTTACCGTGTCTCTACCGTGTTTTACATAATTAGCCAAGTACTAGAAGTTTGGTGGTGGATAAAACAGACACCATTCTTTACCTAAAGAACACAGATCAAAATTCAAAATTCGAAATCTGGTTTCTACTGAATGCGTGTTGCTTTACCATCATTATAATGTCAGAAAATTGTAAGTCAAGCCAGTCTAAGCTGGGGACCACCTATACATAACAACACAATGGAACAGTGATTTTTATCCTATCTTGATCCAAAAAGTGAAATCGTTTCTCTTATAAAATGGTAGGGGGAGGGGAATGGAAATTGTATGTGGTCCATAATAGTCTAGCAATGTCAATGTTATTCTATAGGAAACCAATACTCACTAGATAAGTTAGTGCAGCGATTACATCTGAGTCTCTCGCTGCTTTCATTTGTGTTTCTAGGATCGAGATGGCTCTGTCTGGTACTTCTGTCATGGACATTAAGGGATAATTGGTTTTTTTTTTTTTCCCACGTGCCTCTTCTATAAGCCTGGGGAGGAGAATATTTCACCTAAGTGAGGACTAAAGTTCAAGTAGGGCAAAGTATTAATCACAAAATATGCAGTGACTTAATTGATGAGTGAGGTAGTCTTTTCTAGTTCTATGTCAGAATAAGCTCTGAATATTAAATCCTGTATAACAATATTTTAACAGCTCCATCTCATAATAATAAAGCCAGGCCAAGAACGATGATGTGAGAGAGTGTTCATCTCATATTTTATCATGAATATTTTAATTTCTATTAGAGCTTATCATGCAGAGGGCATAGTTAATTGAAAAGTGCAGATTATCAATGGAGCTCATTGAAGTTAATGATTTTCATTTACTTTCTGCGATGCTTGAATCAAAGTTGTTAATTACGAGTTAGGTTGGCCAAATTGTTTCCCCTCTTTTTCTTTCCCCCATTTTCTGCTCTCTAGAATAAAAATAATCATGAATTAGGCAACAGATCAAGAAGGAAAATACAGAAAGGACTTGGATATTTCAGAAAATATTGTCCAAGATTTTGAATAGCAAACAAATTATCATTGTCATTCTTCTTTTTCTCTTCTTAATTCTTGAATAAGTAGTAAATGTATCGTAAGCAGAAGCCCTCTTAAAATAGAAACCATAAAATTAGAGATAAAAATCAATAGAGCTTAGCTGTAATTTTTCAGGACTTTATTTCCATCACTTTTTATGTTCCATGTCTATGCCATATTAGATGCTCTTATTTTAGGGTAAATGTATTTTTGTAATTTCCCACATAACCTGTTCCAAATAGTTATGATGTTTAGGTCTGGGTATCTTACTGCCTTCCTTAATTCCCTTTCAGATTTTCAAACAATGTTTATAATTCATCACATTTTTTTTCTGTTCCTTGTTTGCTCTGCTCCTTCGCTTTTAATGCCCCTTCCTTAGATGTCTCAGCCAAGAACTGCATCTTATTGACAGGGACGTAACTCTCATGAATCTACGCTGGTTTTCCAGCCCATTAGTACCCTCCACCAGGCAAGTGTTGGAGCGCTGGAAATGAGGAAGCAGAGCTTTGGTTTACATATGCTGACGTGAACAACTCAGTTGCACCCGTTGTGAGAGCAACCACTCGGCTCCTGATGAGTGAACAGGTCATCTGGGAAGAAATAGAAACACAGAGAATTGGGCTCTCCGTGGGAGCAGGGCAGCAAGGTGCTGACAGCTTAATGAATGACTTGTCTGTGTCAGGAGGACACCTTCCAATGCCAAGAGCAAATATTTGGAAGAATATGCAATGCAGGAAATGTAGGTATGCTCTATATATCAGACACTTAGACTGCCTGTATCACTAACATATGGGCAGAGCTTGAGAAATTGTATTTTATAATGTGCAACATCACCGTTGTCAGATACGCTTTGAGATCCGGGGATTAATGGAGCCTGACACTCAGGGTAAAATGGGAATTCTACTGGATGTCCTGCGGCCGTGGGGACCTCGGGGAGAGGAGTTCAACGTGGAATATTACCCCTATTTTTTATAGTTCTGACTCTAAGCTCACTTCTAATTTAATCTATATAGCTCCAGGCATCATGTCAGATGCAACGGGTAACTAGATAATTTTGTGAAATGCCTTCAGGTTAAAATTAAGTAGAGAAACCATGACTGAGGAGCCAAACAATCAAACCAACAAGAGTTTCACCTCCTCTTTCTGAGCTGAGAAATTGTCTACAGCATCATTGAAGGCCATAAAATGGATGAAGTTTGTAAAAAAAAAAAAAAAAAAGATATGCATGGACTGACTTCAGAGTTATAACTCAGACAAGTAAAACAAATATTTGTTTATTATTCAGCAGTCACTCACCTTGGTTGTGTTGGGTCTCAGTTGCAGCATGCGGACCTTTCCTTGTGGTGTGCAGGCTTCTCTCCAGTAGTGGCTCATGGGCTCAGTAGTTGTGGCTCATGGGCTTAGCTGACCTGAGGCATGTAGGATCTTAACTTCCCGACCAGGGATCGAACCCACGTCCTGTGCATTCCAAGGCAGACTCTTAACCACTGGACTTCCAAAATAAATCATCATAGATAGATGACTGTCTGATACATAGGTTTTCAAATAGATTCCAACACACTCATTCACTGTCGCACTCTTGCTGGTGGAGAGGTTTGTTCCCACAAAACACAAAACATGGATACAGAGAATTATACTCATCCATTGCAGAGACCACTCCAGGATTCTGGCCGGGAGAATTCCATGGGGCTGCAAAGAGTTGGACAGGACTGAGTGACTTTCACTTTTTTTTTTTTCCACTTTCACTGCAGATACTGATGGCCATTTGAGAATCTAATAAGTTGAAAGTGTATACACAGGCGGTTAGACCTTGTGATGTGTGTCTGTGTCTATTCACTCAGTCGTGTGTGGCTCTGCAACCCTGTGGACTGCATAGCCCACCAGGCTCCTCTGTCCACGGAATTCTCCAGGCAAGAGTACTGGAGTGGGTTGCCATTTCCTCCTCCAGGGGGTCTTCTCAACCCAGGGATTGAACCCTGGTCTCCTGCATTGCAGGCGGATTTACCCACTAAACCATCAGGGAAGCCCCAGCCCCTGTGACATTTCCTATTAAAATAGTGAATTAGGGGCTGGGCAACCTGTATGCCCATAAAACCTCGAGGTTTCCATCCTGGAAATTTCATGAATGCTGACTCGTTAGCCAGATCACACCATGCAGATGTCTCCCTCTCTTCTCCTCACATGTTCATTCCCACTGGTTACTCACTGGGTTCCCAGGTCAAGGCTCAGCTCTAGGTGACTTGCTGCGTGTTCTAGCTCATGGCATACTACCCTCAGAAATACGCTGGCCCAAATCCTAAAAGGCAGAGTCTCCAGACTGCTGTTCTTGCGTTTGCATTCCTTCTCTGGCAACTCTCCCAACAACAAGGGCTTCGCAGAGACTTGCTAAGCCACAGAACAATTCTGTAGAAATAAAGGGTCCAAGCCAGTGACAACTCCGAGAAGTTGGCACCACGGAAGGCTCCCCCAGCTCTGAGCTCCGCCTTCGCTGCCCTGCCGGCTCTCCACATCTGGTGCAAACAACTTGGCCGAGGCGGCCGGTCGGTATCTGACTTTCAGGTCATCAAAGCAGCATCACTCAGCCTCCTGAACTGATCCAATTAGATCAGGGTTCGAAACACTATTCAAACACGGCTACTTTGGCTTGTGGCGGAATAATGCGTCCCTGTAGTTCTGGCCAAGTGGTCTCCTAAAAGGTTTATTTTCCTTAGTCAGTGTTTTAATATGTGACTTAAGGAACGTGTGTGTAAAAGTGAGCACATAATTAAACATAAAGGGGATTTTATGTGAAGCATTTGTTCCTGCCTCTCTCACTGTGACCCTCATCTTTCTACAAGACAGAGCCCTGCCCTGCAGTGCGAGGCGCCGCCAGGTTGGCGCCCCCGGGGACTCCTCCACCCTCTATTGCCTGTGCCTCACCTGCCCACCCCTGAACACGGACAGTTATTTATAAACGGTTGTTGTTTCGTCGTGTCCCGCTTTGTGACCTCATGGACTGTAGCCTGCCAGGCTCCCTGTCCTCCACCATCTCCCAGTTTTCTCAAACTCATGCCCGTTGAGTTGATGATGCTATCTAACCATCTTATCCTCTGCCACCCGCTTCTGCTTTTGCCCGTTTATAAATACTGTCCCCTTAAATGAATTCCTTCATTTCTATCCCGTCTGCTTTCATCCCAGGTCACATGTTCATAATTAGTGATGTGTCCCATATTGTATATGGTGCTTCAACTAAGTGTAGAAAAATGTGTTGCTTGGAGAAAAACATGCTGAAAGTCTCTGTTCTTTTGCAGTTAAGTTGGATGAGGACTTAAGCAACAGATACGTGTATATGCTCATATATGTGTGTGTGTGTGTGTATGTGTGTACACACACAGATCCTATGTCAGATGAGTGTGTAAGAGGATGGATCTCCCATAACCGAAATGTGCTGGCTTTAAAAATATGGCATCCGCTTGGACTTAGAATGGACTTGTAACGTGAGACACCCTAAAGCAGATCCCCTACAATGTTCCCATCTGGTAACAGCTGTAAATTACTCTCTATGTTGTTCCTGCTTTGGTTTGTCTTTGAACATTCTGGAAAGACTTGTTAAAAGAATATTTATGTGTGTGTGCACGTGCTAAGTCACTTTAGTCATGTCTAGCTCGTCAGGCCCGTCTGTCCATGGGATTCTCCAGGCAAGAACACTGGAGTGGGGTGCCCTGCCCTCCTCGAGGGGATCTTCCCCACCCAGGGATTGAATCCCTATCTCTTGTGTCTCCTGCATTGGCAGGTGGGTTCTTTACTGCTGGGGCCACCTGGGAAGCCCCATTTAATAATATGTGTGTGTATATATACATATATATATATATATTTAATTGATAGAAACTTAAACTAGAGGAGACAATTTGTTTTCATGGTGGGAGTTTCTGAGCTTGATATATTCTACCTCATCTTTGAAAACCCTGGTGGTAAACAGGCTTTGTTTTTTTGTTTTTGTATTGATTTTGATTTTTTTTTCCTTCCCCCAGCTTTTTTCCTTTTCAGAAAGATTATTTGGCCACTGATCAGTTTCTCCTGTTCTATCAGTCTCTGCTTTGATGCAGTGAGCCTTATACTATGGTTTCATTATAAAAAGGGGGGCCGACATCCACACACATCCCTGCCCATCACAGGGGCGGACACCCCAGATGGCTAGCAGGAGTCCACTAAACTCATCGCCCCTTTGCTAGGACACGGACTCCTACCTGGTATAAAACCACAGGTGACTTGGCAGGATGCACTCTCTCAACCGTAGAACCTGACCTTCTACCACAGAAAGCAGTTAGGCCTCCTCTCTTCTTCCACTTCCTTTCGTTTCAAAGCTGGTTTGTGCCAAACGCACGTGGCAGAATCTCCAGCACGATCAGTGTTCAGCCAGGAGACTTGTATGGTTCCTATCATGAGTCATGAGCCTTCAGTTACCTCTTCCCTCCTGTATTCACGTCCCTATTTTGATGCACATGACTCCGTCTATCCCTATCAGGTTCCTTTCAATGCCACCACTCACCACCTCACATCCTACCCCCACACCACACAGCTCGGAACCCACGATCCGTCCATCCCCTTTGCCCTGGATATTCAAGCTTTTGGAGAGAGAGACTCTAGTTTTTCTTAAATAGAAGCCTGGCAAAGCTTCTCTTTTAGGCTCACCTTTCTTTCGGGCCTCGCGGGCCGTGGTGCTGAGAAGGTCTGTGGCCAGTGTCTCAGTCCTCGCTGGTCACCAGGCTGCCTGTGCTCCTGCAGGCACCCCTGCCCCTGCGTCCCAGCTCCCCTAAGCCTTCCCGGCTTCCACAAGCCGGCTCTGGCCCCCGTCTCATTAGGTGTCCTGGCACTGGCTCGGGAACTTCCGCTTCCTGCCCTGATGCCCACAGAGTGAACAGCACCCGTGTCCCTTCTCCAAGCCCTTGAAGGGGGAGCCCTCCTGCCACATCAGACAGCTGCCCCCATCCTTACTCTTCAGCCCCCTTCCTCCTGAGTTGCAGACCTCAGGGGCCCGGCTCCATCCATGGAATGCCCCACTCCCCAGCAGTCTCTCCTCTCCCTTGGCCCTTCTGCTTCTCTTGGCTTCTAAATGAATCAAACAACAAAGCACATGGTGAAACAAAATTTCTCTGACTCTCTGGTCTGCAATAATCTGATCCAGAAATCTAGCATTCTTACTCCATTCCTCTGTTCTTTTAATCCATACCTTCAATTAATTATCCAGTTGTACAAACCAGTACTTCTCAAAGTGGTTACGACCCAACAGGGGACTGTGCTCAGAAGCAGAAACCCTTCTGTGGTCGGAGGTGTGGACGGTCTGTCTGCCCTTCTAAGGGGCCCCCACTGCTGCGCGTGGACCACCCTTCCTGCGGCAGGACTACAGGGGTCTCCAAAGTCCTCCATGAGATCTCAAAAGCAAATTAAAAAACAAAAAAGATTGTTTTTCATTCAGCTCAGTTCAGTTCAGTTCAATCGCTCAGTCATGTCCAACTCTTTGCAACCCCATGGACTGCAATACGCCAGGCCTCCCTGTCCATCACCAACTCCCAGAGTTTACTCAGACTCACGTCCACTGAGTCGGTGATGCATCCAACCATCTCATCTTCTGTCGTCCCCTTCTCCTCTCGCCTTCAATCTTTCCCAGCATCAGGGTCTTTTCAAGTGAGTCAGTTCTTCCCATCAGGTGGCCAAGGGATTGGAGTTTCAGCTTCAGCATCAGTCCTTCCAATCAATATTCGGGACTGATTTCCTTTAGGACGGGCTGGTTGGTGGAGAAGGCAATGGAACCCCATTCCAGTACTCTTGCCTGGAAAATCCCATGGATGGAGGAGCCTGCTAGGCTACAGTCCATGAGGTTGCTAAGAGTCGGACACGACTGAATGACTTCACTTTGACTTTTCACCTTCATGCATTGGAGAAGGAAATGGCAACCCACTCCAGTGTTCTTGCCTGGAGAATTCCAGGGATGGGGGAGCCTGGTGGGCTGCCGTCTCTGGGGTTGCACAGAGTCAGACACAACTGAAGCGACTTAGCAGAAGCAGCAGGACTGGCTGGATCTCCTTGCAGTCCAAGGGACTCTCAAGAGTCTTTTCCAACACCACAGTTCAAAAGCATCATGTCTTCAGCACTCAGCTTTGTTCACAGTCCAACTCTCACATCCATACATGACTACTGGAAAAACCATAGTTTTGACTAGATGGACCTTTGCTGGCAAAATCATGTCTCTGCTTTTTAATATGCTGTCTAGGTTAGTCATAACTTTCCTTCCAAGGAGTAAGCATCTTTTAATTTCATGGCTGCAGTCACCATCTGCAGTGATTTTGGAGCCCCCAAAAATACAGTCTGTCACTGTTTCCACTGTTTCCCCATCTATTTGCCATGAAGTGATGGGACTGGTTGCCATGATCTTAGTTTTCTGAATGTTGAGTTTTAAGCTAGCTTTTTCACTCTCCTCTTTCACCTTCATCAAGAGGCTCTTTAGTTCTTCATAGTTTATATCCAATCAATTTGTTTGTTTATCATAGTTTATAGCCAATCAATTTCATCTGATTTGAGAGGACAATCTAATCCTAACATTAATAATTCAGTTACTGTCTTGGATTGATCACCAATCAGGCTCTATATTAGACTTATATACTTATCTTATGACAGCCTTCCCTGGTGGCTCAGATGGTAAAAAACTGCCTGTAATGCAGGACACCAGGATTCAATCTCTGGGTCAAGAAGATCCCCTGGAGGAGGAAATGGCAACCCCTCCAGTATTCTCTCCTGGGAAATCCCTGGACAGAGGAGCCTAGCAGGCTACAGTCCACGGGGTCACAAAGAGTCGGACACAACTGAGCGGCTAACACTCACTTTTTCACTTCACCTACCTTATGGCATCGACCCTTACAATTCTTATGAAAGTGGAGATGAGCAAACTGGAGTTTACAAAGATTAAAATAATAAAATAAAGGGGTTAAATAACTTGCTGTGGGCCAAACTGAGAAAAATGAAAAAATGGTTTTGAATGTAATTATTATAATAACAGTCCCTGCTTCTTAACATATTTTAAATTTATTCTCCAACTATCTGTTTATTTTCTATACTATTTTATGTGACAAAATAACTCCATTGTCTTTATACAGAGAAAAATATTTTTAATTTATTGATAGAATAGGAATGAGGAAGCACAACATTTAATTAAGTCAGTGGGCTTATAAATGAAAATGAAATTTGGTTCTGAGGTCACGCTGGTCAGGTTTGAATCATGGCTTTGCCTTCTAACATGTGACCAAGTTTCTTAATCTTTCAATTTTCTCATAAAAGACAGGGAAATAGTAAAATTTTTCTCTTTTGTAGTAAAGATAAAGAGAGATAAAACTTCTAAAATGCTTATAAAATAAACTAACACATGGCAAGTGATTAATGCAAGTCAGTGGTTATTATTATTATTATTTTGGAAAAAAATTGTTCCTGGAATAGTGACTTTGATTACCCTACTGAGACTGAAATACATGATTCAGCCAAATGATGTATCAATTTGGTTTGTTAGTTCTGTCCACAGACCAAGTCTGCAAAATCCCCTGGTACTTGAAATTCTACAGACCAACTTCTCCCCCATCTTTAATCCCTTCCAAGAAGATAGAGCAGCTAATGAATTAGCTTGATCTATCTCCTTAAGCTTTACTGTCATCAGCAAATTACCCCTAAGAATATTATAAATGGACTTTACAAATTAGAAATCATGTCCTTAAATTACTTCCTTCCTCTCTCTATTCTCTTATTTCAGAAACTAGCAAATCTACAATCAATCAACTTAGCTCTGTCAGAGAAAATTTAATCCGGCATTTCTTATCCAGAACTGTGTACAAAAAACTCCTTCAGTGAGACGTGTAGTTTTGTTTGCTAGGATTAGCCAATGGCCGCAACTACAACAGTTATTTAAAGAAAAGTAAAAACTTGGTCATTCTACCATCAGAGGAATTGCAAGGTTAGGATTAGTGAGATTTTAAATTCCTGTGATACTTGTTGATTTCGTTTGGAGACCTGCCTGAATTGATACAACTGACTAACATTTCTTTTTCTACCTCACTGTGTAAAGAAGATATGTATATGCACAAAAACATTTTTAAATACTTAGACATGAAACTTGGCAATAATTCTATCAACCAAAGCAGAAAGATGATTTTTTTTTTATACTGACACACTGCAACAAGCTCATGTTTTCTTTCGACAAACGACGGATTTGCAAAGCTGGGGGTTGTCACTGAAGATATGAAATAAGAAAGTTTAATCATTTTCATTAAGGGTCTCTCCCACTATTATGGAGGGGGCAGTTAGTGCGGAAACAGTAAACCTGTGTTTCTTTATAGGAACACCATTTCTGAATGGATGCCAGAATTTAATTCTACTTCATTTTAGCTATCATCTACAATATGGGATAAAAATCAACATAGCAAAGGAATGTATAATTACCATTGTCATTTTATTGTAATGAAAATGTGGTTTGCATTACTGTTTTGGCAGCATGCATTTTGTTTATAGATTTCTTCACTTAAGGCTGCCTACAGCAATATCTGCATAAGAAAGAGAGCTCTTACGGCTCTGCCATGGCCTCTGTCTGCTCCCTGGTTCAGATTGCAAATGTTTCTGCCCCTGTAAGTTTCCTCTGCATGAAAACCGTTACAAGTGGAGGCTAAATCTGCTTAAATATGGAGGGAAGGATGCATACATACACTATATTCCTTTCCATAAGATCCTATAAAATAATTTAAGGGACTAGAGTAGAAAAAACTCAAATCTCACAAAAATAAGCAGAATGTGTCCTGAGAGAACAGTGTTACAATGTCAGGGTATAAAAATAAGATAGGGTCGTGATAACTGACTTAGCAAGATCAAAAAAGCTGAATTCTAATTAGATATTGGAAAATCTATGAAGCAACCTCATGTGTAGTACAGAAATCCCCCTGCCAGACCTGGAACTGGAGCAGAAGGAGTTCTTCTGATGAGAGCAGAAGCTCACTAAGTCGTGTCTGAACCTCTTGTGACCCCATGGACTGTGCCACGCTCCTCTGTCCATGGGATTCTCCAGGCAGTACTGAAGCAGATTGCCATTTCCTACTCCAGGGCATCTTCCTGACTCAGGGATCAAACCCACATCTCTTGTGCTTTCTGCAATGGCAGGTGGGTGGGTTCGTTACCACGGTGACACTTGGGAAGCCCCCCCGCCCCCCCCGCCAAATATGCTATGGGCCAGATGTGGTCCAGTGTCGGACTGTAGTTTGCCAGCTGGTGGTATGGAAGATCACGAATGACATTTACCTACCACTACAACCAGTCCTTCAAAGTTAAAAACAGCAGATGTCTTCTGCCTATAAACTACAGAGAAGAGAACTGCAGGCATCTATCTGTAAATGTACAGAATCATAAAGAAACAGTCTCAAAGAGAGCTCCCATCCTAGATGAGAGAGAGAGAGAGAGAGAGAAGTCACTCAGTGGTGTCTGACTCTTTGTGATCCCGTGGACTGCAGCCTACCAGGGTCCTCCGCCCATGGGATTTTCCAGGCAAGCGTACTGGAGTGGGGTGCCATTTCCTCCTCCATCCTAGGTGAGCAGTTATCAAAAGTTGCTTCCTTCCTAGGGCTGCTGTCCATGACTAGGTGCATGCTGGTAGAGGACTGTGTTTGCCAGAGGCAGAGGTCCCTACTAGAGTAAGGAGAAGCCAAAAGCCATTTCAGCAGTCAGGCAGGCTGCTGCTGCTGCTAAGTCACTTCAGTCATGTCCGACTGTGTGTGACCTCATAGACGGCAGCCGCCAGGCTCCCCCGTCCCAGGGATTCTCCAGGCAAGAACACAGGGGTGGGTTGCCACTTTCTTCTCCAATGCATGAAAGTGAAAAGTGAAAGTGAAGTGGCTAAATCATGTCTGACTCTTCGCGACCTCATGGACTGCAGCCTACCAGGCTCCTCCATCCATGGGATTTTCCAGGCAAGAGTACTGGAGTGGGGTACCATTGCCTTCTCCGTCAGGCAGGCTAGCTCAGAATAAAGTTCACAGTAAAGTTTCCCTGATGATCGCCAACCCCACTAGGCAATTCATCGTCCTATTTACATACTAAATGAAGAGAGCCGAGCAAACCTGTTGACCGTTTTGTATTCAGATTGACCTCATGCATCTCAAACATCCAGGCTGTTTAGGTAACCCTGCGTAGAGTCAACCAGGTTGTTGCCTCTTTATCACAGCACAGGACACATGTAAACCTGGCTTCCATCTCGACAGTGTTTTTAGTAATTACAAACTACCATTCCCGGCATGGGCGGCTGTGAGACAGCTGAATGTTGGCCATTGTGTAAATTCTCCAGATCTCCGCGTGTCCCTCCTGGGAGGAGCAGCTCAATGAGAGGCAGGAGAGGGAGGGGCCGGGGAGTGAGACCCCTGTACTTTTGAGCTCCAGAGGCAACTCGGGAGAACGGTTGCTAGAGTCACTTCTTATTTCACTCCGGTGGCTTTTCTGGGAGGAGAGGCAGTGCTGTGGTCTCCTGCAGGAGAAGGCAAACGGCTGGACTTGATCTTTCCCAGTTTAGGAAAGAAATGCTGTCAGTAGCTGGCAGGCACTCATGAGAGTGTAACAGAGGATGAGCTTCACCTCTCAAGTTTGCGCAAAGGTTTGTTTTTTGTATACACACACATATGTTCACATCCACATACATACACTAATACACACGTACACGCATACATACATACATATATATATATATGAAGATGGCTATAAAGAGTTCTGTGTGTGTGTTAGACACTCAATCGTGTCTCTTTGCAATCCAGTGGACACTAGCCCATCAGACTCCTCTGTCCATGGGATTCTCCAGGCAAGAATACTGGAGTGAGTTGCCAGTCCATTCTCCAGGGGATCTTCCCAACCCAGGGATCCAACCCACGTCTCCTGCATTACAGGCAGATTCTTTATTGTCTGAGCCACCAGGGAAGCCCATATAGAGGTCTAGATAGAAATACAGATAGCCTTTTTATTAAATATATATTTCTTTAGCTTGGTAAGTAGAAAAAGTTGTTTAGCCATAGAGACATACTGACGACAAATCCATACTTCTGGGCCGATAGCCATTTGCAATATTGAGATTATCCCTTACTGTGCCTTTGTCCCACAGAGATCCAGTGATTGAAATTGTCCCTTGCCAGGACGAAAGTGCAATGGCGCCCCACTCCAGTACTCTTGCCTGGAAAATCCCATGGACGGAGGAGCCTGGTGGGCTGCAGTCCATGGGGTCACTGAGAGTCGGACACAACTGAGTGACTTCACTTTCACTTTTCAGTTCCATGCATTGGAGAAGGAAATGGCAGCCCACTCCAGTGTTCTTGCCTGGAGAATCCCAGGGACGGGGGAGCCTGGTGGGCTGCTGTCTATGGGGTCGCGCAGAGTTGGACACGACTGAAGCGACTTAGCAGCCCCAGCAGCAGCAGGACGAAAGTGCAGATGTCCCAGGTGGCTCAACGGTAAAGAATCCTCCTGCCAATTCAGGAGACACAGGTTTGATCCCTGGATAGGGAAGGTCCCCTGGAGGAGGAAATGGCAACCCACTCCACTATTCTTGCCTGGTGAATCCAGTGGACAGAGGAGCCTGGCAGGCTACATACAGTCCATGGGGTTTCAAAGAGTCTAACAGGACTTAAAGACTAAACAACAACAACAACAAGGATAAAAATGCTTGTTAGGCTTCTTCTCTTTTAATTAAAAAAAAATTTTATAGTAGGTCCTTGTTGGTTATCAGTGTTAAATATGTATGTCAATCCCAAGATCTCAGTATCTCCTTTACCCCCTTCTCCCTTCCCTGAAGATGTTTCTCCCTGATGAGAGCTTGTTGACTCGTAGATGCACTGGCGTGGTGTTTGCTACAGTTTGTAGGAATGGAATATGGTTTATAAGGAATCATAGGCCAGAAGCTGTTCCCTACTCGTTTATGAAAGAGCAGCTAGTTTTGACCTAGATATTGCTTCCCAAGGATGCCCACACCTGCTCCCCAGGGGAGAAGGCTGCTCTATCCGGGTGATGCTCAGCTGCAAGCTGATCTTATCTTCACACCCACCATCCAGAGCCTGCAAGACGAGGACCATCGACAGTGCCGGGCACTGGGAAAGCCAGCTTCCCCTTCCCGCTGATAACAGGGAGACGCATGACTCGGCCTTCTCAACCACCCGCACGGTGTCCAGCCAGGGCTTATCTTCAGCCTTAAGGAAGGAAAAGCTGAAGTTGGCTGAAAGCATCGCTTTCTTCTCTCCCCTCTTGATATCCTACAAGTCACCAGGGGAGCCGAATATTGTGAAATCCTGTCATGAAACTGCAGGCTGATAAACTGAAAAATAAAAACAGATGTGGCACCGGGAAGGCTTTGGGACATTTGTTTCTTGCTTTGGACCAGTTCAAGGCTGGGACTCTAACCCTACTCCCACTCGGAAAAATCTAATATATCCTCTGCTTCTGACAATCACAATCCTTGGATAGCTCACATCTTTGGATAATCACTTCTCCCACACTGAAGTCAAAATAAAGTGATGAGAAAATTCAAAATAAAAATAATAAGTGACATGTATTGCGTGTGTCTGTGCCAAACACTCTGCAGGCAATATTTCATTTAAACGGAGAAGGGGCAGAAAACAAGCACTGCAGAGCCAGGAGACGTGGAGTCAGTCAGAGCCTAGCTCTTGCTCTTGCTGGCTGAGAAGACTGAAGCAGGTTCCTCTACTCAGCTTTTTCTGTGTTTTCATCTATGCAGTGGGGGGTGAAATGTACACTTCCCTCTTTAGGAGTTGGCGTTGGTAAACCTCTTGGAACAGTGTCTGCACCAACCTCCATAAATGTAAACTATTAATCTTATTATTAACCAGTTTGCAGACAAAGGTCTGTATAGTCAAAGCTATGATTTTTCCAGTAGTCATGTACTGATGTGAGAGCTGGATCATAAAGAAGGCCGAGTGTCCAAGAATTGAAGCTTTTGAATTGTGGTGCTATAGAAGACTCTTGAAAGTCCCTTGAACGGGAAGGAAATCAAACCAGTCAATCCTAAAGGAAATCAACCCTGCATATTCATTGGAAGGGTTGATGCTGAAGCTGAAGCTCCAGTACTTTGGCCACCTGATGCAAAAAGCTGACTCACTGGAAAAGACCCTGATACTAGGAGAGATTGAGGGTAGGAGAAGTGGGTGACAGAGGATGAGATGGTTGGGATGAGATGGTTGGGTGGTATCACCAGATCAAGGGACATGAGTTTGAGCAAACTCAGAGATAGTGAAGGACAAGGAAGCCCAGCCTGTTGCAGTCCATGCAGTCAGAAAGACCTGGACACGACTTAGCAACTTTAACAACAATCTTATTATAATGCAACAAAGTAGGTAGTCTCATTAATCAATCCTCATGTTTCACAAGAAAAGCTGAATCACGGTGAGATTAAGCCATACGTGAACCACTACTCAGAACTGAAGTCCCTGTCTGCAGAACTCCAATCACTGAGAATGACACCATACAGAACTTTCAGGGCAAAGTCAGGGGGAGACCCCGCCAACCCAGGAGCATCACAGTGATTTCTATGTATGTCTGGGTGAAGTAGATAAGCCAGACCGCAATCTCTGAATTTGCAGACCTGGACCTGATTCTACAGATTTTTCTCCACCTTCTACTGGCTCACGAAGGACCAGCTGCTGTTGTCATCTCATGATATGAGGAAGAAATGGGCCAGCTTTCCTGCTCTAGGTACCCTGAGAGTAAAAGAAAAGCTCATCTCATGGACAGACTAACTCTGCTTCACCAGAGACTCATCACACAGGAGTCTACTGGCTACAAGTTATCGAAGACCCAGCTCACAGTGGATGAGCTATAAAGGGCTTGTTATCTCAAGTGACAAGAATTCCCAAGAGAGGTTGTGTCCTCTGGCTGGGTAGCTCCGTGGCTCAAGGATTTCCATGCTTTTGCTCTACTCCTCTTAGCATGATGCTGTTGTTTAGTTATGAAGTCATGTCTGACTCTTTACCATCCCACCACGGATTGTACCCTCCAGGCTCCTCCTTCCATGAGATTTCTCAAGGCAAGAATACTGGAGTGGGTTGCTATTTCTTTCTCCAGGGCATCTTCCTGACACAGGATCAAACCCATGTTTGATTGATCCTGCATTGGCAGGTGGATTCTCTACCACTGAGGCCTGGGGTGTCCCTTCTTAGCATACTTGCCATTAATCCCAGCCTTGTCTTCTCCATACCGTGTTATGATGGCGGGAGCATCAGACTGATTTTTTTTTTTTAATTGGAGTATAACTGCTTTACAATGTTGTGTTAGTTTCTGCTGCACAACGAAATGAATCAGCTGTAAGTGTACATACATCCCTTCCCTCTCAGGCCTCCCTCCTACCCCCAGCCCACCCGCTCCGTCATCGCAGAGCACCCAGGGGAGCTGAGCTCCCTGTGCTCCTCAGCATCTTCCCACTAGCTGTTTTACACGTGGTAATGCATGCCTGTCAATCACGACCCCCCTCACAGACAGCTTAGACTCGCCACTCATTTCTGATCAAGGATAGAAGACAGTGACCTACGCAGCTTTCAGAGGGGACCTCTCTTTCTGTTTTCCTCCATCTTTGCACTCATTAATAACAGCAGAGTGGAAATCTGGGAGCAGCCTGGGTCCCATATGCAAGGGTATACCACTTTGACACTAAATTGTGTGCTATTACATAAAAGAAAATGAGATTTTTTTTTAATCTCATTTAAGCAACCTCTCCTTTCATTCTCTTCTACTTGCATTGCAGTCAATATTGTAATGACCAGCTCCCTGCCAGTTTCCCAGTAACCGACATAGGACACTGCAGCTGGCGTGACGGTCCGAGGGTCACCAGCGTGTTCTCCTGCCAAGGCAGCAACAGCTTTCATTGCACTGATGCATCTTCTAGCCCCTGCCTACATTCCATCCGTGTCACACTCTGCTATCCTGTACTTACCCCATCCCAGAAATCCTGAACTTCTTTCTGTTTCCCAAAGGGAGAAACAAAGCAACCATCAAAATCCTGTCCTAACTTTAGGACTCGAAGCTTCCTATTTTTTGTCCAGTTACCTTTTGGACCCTCAGATTGCGCTCGTGCTCAGATGCTCAGTCATGTCTCTTTGCAACACCATGGACTATAGCCTGCCATGCTCCAGAATCCACGGGATTCACCAGAAAAGAATACTGGAGTGGGGTGCCAGGCCCTCCTCCAGGGGATCTTCCCAACCTAGATGGAACCCACGTCTCTTATGTCTCTTGCATCGGGAGGAAGATTCTTTACCGCTAGCACCACCTGGGAAGTCCCAGGACCTTCAGCTACCAGCTCCCAAGTGAGGTCTTTCCTGACCCTCCTTTCTAAAGGACACTTCATCACCTCTCTTTGCCTTGTTTTATTGGCTCAAGACTCTTAACAGTATCTGAAATTTTTTCTAGTTATTTGATTACTTATTTATTTTATGCTTTCCATCATTAGACTAGAAGCGCCAGAAAAGTCAAGACTTTAAACACTTAGACTAGGTTTGCGAAAGCACAGCTTAATGTAGTTTGTATATTCTCCAGCTTTTAGCTTAATTTTCTGGATCTATTTTCATGCTATTCCATAAGCATTCAGATTGCTTGAGGCTGTGTGTTCATTGGACTCTTATTACATAAATGATTTTGTGTTCCTCTTTTTTGCGTTTGAAGGTTTCCAATAGACCATGCCTAAGTGACTGTAGTAATCAGAAACTAAGGGAATTTTAAAATAAAATCATAAAGAAACTTAGAAGGATTAGGGGGGGAAAAGCAGCTAATTGGGAGAATAAACATCCAAAATGATGTCTAATTTGGTTGAAAATAACCAGGATCTACTGCCTGACGCTGGTAAAAGATTACTGAAGTTCTTGACTCCTGGCTTAATTTGCAGTCTGACCTGAGGGAGACTGTTAAAGTTCTCATAAGTCGGGTGGACACTTTCTAATAAATGCCTTGCAGATCTCAAGGTACAACAGTTTCAAGCCTCCAACCCTGGAGAACTCTTCGGAATGTTTTCAGTTACCTTTCAAAATTAAAAACAACTCTGCCTGTGCTGCACTTGTTTTGTTCGAGTGTGGAAGCTGTCTCAGCAAGAGCTCGCGTGAAGGCAAGATAATACTTTGGGAAGTGCAAATGAAAAATCAGTTTTGTGCTTATCCGCATAATGATACTCTATTAACTGTGCTGATTTTTTTAAAATCTGTCTTTTCAAATGTATTTAAAATGCCATTTTAAGCATGTTTCCCTTCTTCATTCACTCAGTCGACAACTGCTTTGTGTCCACATGCTGCGTGATCGGCAACACAGGAGTTAAAGCTTCAGTATTTGGATGATGAACGGACAAAGGGATGTTCAAAATAGAACCAGAAAAGTAGTTCCTTGGAAATTTTGCATGCCCGCATTAAGTCACATCATTCTACAGATGCAGCTTTCTAGTGTTTCAAGCCTGTTTTCACTCTTTTTTTCCTCTAAGCAGATTTAACCTTGGAGACCAAATAATGATATCCTTCCTAAAAGGAAAAAAAAAATGTTTCCTCAAATTACTTCAGCGGACTTCCGCTGATGTTTTATTTTCAATAAACCTGGAGGCACACAGCCACTTCTGAACTCTGCACTTTGCCCTGTGAGTTTCACAACCTGGCGGAAGGTCAACCCCAGAGTCATAGTGTCAGCAAAAATGGAAATGATATGCACAAATTGTTATTTATACAAGTCCCTGATTTTGTTTACTGAGTTTAACATAAACTTTGTCTTTTGATTAAAAGCAAATGTTCAAGTTCTCTGTAGGGACCTGGTGTTCGAGGTGATTAAGTCCTAAAAAAAAAAAAAAAAAAAAGCTGCCAAGGGCAAGAATTAACTGAGAAAGGCAGATCCCTTGCACGAATTCCTTTGGTATTAAATAGCAGAAGATAATGACCAGGCTCTGTGAATATGTGGGACACAAAAGGGATGAGATCACGAAAGACATGCTTTACTTATTAAGTTCTTCAGAAAAAGGTATCATTCAAAACAATTGGTATAATATACCCAAATTAATAAAAATGATCATCCTTTTGAGTTATTCTACTTCTTGAAATTTACCAAGTGAAATAATCAAAAAAGTAAATACAGATAATGTCTTTTCTGATGACACTCTATTCCTTACTGAAATAGCAGTATTAAAAGTAAAAATATATATATAATTGGAAACTAAATGAATAATGATCATATTAATTTATTATAGAAAATAACCCACTTAAAGTATTTTATAGGATATTTCATTAACTGAGAAAATTGCCAATAAATTTCATGTATGTGAACAGAGCAAGCTGCTAAAACTATATATCCAATGTGACTGACCATTTATAAAATCTACAAATTACATGTAAATGAATATATATGAATTAATTGGCCTATTTATCTGGTGTTGCATGTACAGATAATTTTCATTTTTCTTGCTATAAGTTTTTATTTTAACTTTTTCTCAAAGAATGTATGTTGCTTTTATAATGAAGCTGCTGCTGCTGCTGCTAAGTCACTTCAGTCATGTCCGACTCTGTGTGACCCAATAGACGGCAGCCCACCAGGCTCCTCTGTCCCTGGGATTCTCCTGGCAAGAACACTGGAGTGGGTTGCCATTTCCTTCTCCAATGCAAGAAAGTGAAAAGTGAAAGTGAAGTCACTCAGTGGTGTCCGACTCTTCGCGACCCCATGGACTGCAGTCTACCAGGATCCTCCATCCTTGGGATTTTCCAGGCAAGAGTACTGGAGTGGGGTACCATTGCTTTCTTCGTATAATGAAACAATGGTTGTTAAAAGTGGAGCTTAGCTGTTTATATTTTTTTCCAGACACAAAAGGAACACCTGTTGAATTTATCAAGATCTTCCACATTTTATTATGTCTAAAGAAGCACACAGCAATGGATTCCTTCCTCTTTTGTTTCTTTTTTTTGGAATTTCTCACTACTGAGAGAGAAAACTTTAACTGCTAAATTAAAAACTATTAATAAATACCTATGATATATTCAGCTTTGACTGTAGATATGACTAGGAAATTTTAGAAGTGAATAATTCTTGTCCTCGAGGAGTTTACTATCTTGCTGGGGAAAAACAGACTTAACTATTTGAAGTATTTACAGAATAATTAATGGACAATTTGTGTGGTCCCAATCAACTGTGTGGTCAATTTCCTGAATTTTTCCTCTTCTCAGATGAAGTTAAAGCTTAAGAGAGGGGCAGGGATCTTGTGGAATTAATAACAAGAACATATACAGTGAAGCCACAATTAAGTTTATTACTTTGTATTGAGTGCAGCTCAAATTAAGTTCTTTAAGACATGCATGTGAAATCTGTGCATCCTTTATTTGGTTTTAAATGTTAGGGAATTAAAAACATCCGATTACATCATTTAACACAAATTTATGAATTCCAATGAGGATAAAATACTAAATTAAATAAGAATCCAATCTCATACTAGAGCCAATTTAAGCACAACCCACTGTCAAATGTTTGGCGATTCATTTGTATCCATGATAGGAATATAAGGAATATTGACTCAGTGCAAAGAATGTCCTTTCTAAGTGACTCTTCTGTGTTATGCCCTTGGGTCCTAGGATTGTATATTGTCTTCATGCAAGTTCTAACTTAAAAATGAAATGAGACAAAAATAAAAACAAAAAACCTGAAAAATGGAAAAAATAGAGACAAAATAAAAATCAGTGACAAAAGCCTCAATATCTGTAAGTAATTAAATATCACGTTGTTTCCTTGGAATTTAGCAGGCAAGAGATCATGTTTCACTCCATTAACTTGTTCTTTTTACTGCCCACCATTGGAAACAAAGAATGAAAACCAGTTCCCAGATTCACATCTTGATAGACTCATGGCATCCTTACCAGTAAGCTATTCTAACATCATCAATTTTTTTTTTTTTTTTTTTGGATCAAAGATCGCATCATCCCTGGTAATAACAGGGAAAGAATGTCTCAAAAATACAATGATGTTAAAATGTAACTTGTAGTTCACATAGAAACAACTGTGGGTTGACCAGTTCTACAACTGGAGTATAGTAGAGAGTCACTATCTTATGACAATTTCAAAGACATCACACTGTTATTTTGCATCAGATTTCAAAGGGAATGATAATACTCATACTCAGCCATCTGCTGTAACTAGATCAGTGTCTTTATGACCTTAGTTGTCAGATTTTGCTTTCAGTTTACGCTTATGTAGGGAAGTTTCACTACCCCAGTCTTAATGACAAGAAGAAAAGGGAAGGGTTTGGTTTTATGTTTCTATTTTTCTGTGCAGTTAAAACCCTGCACTGGAGGCAGTCACTTCTCATGCCCTTGACGTCACCTCTGCTTACACAGAGGTCACTTCCTATATGAAACCATAAGTCAGTTGCGATATTAAAATTCATTTCATTTGTTCTAAATGAAATGGGCAACTAGATACACCCTCAAGCGACATTGGTGAGCCACTTAAGCATTAGGTGGCCAGGCTGCCCAGAGAAAAACTTTTCATCTTCCTTTCTGAAGGCCTCATTTTTATAAACCAGAATCCAACATGCCTTACCTTCTAGAAACTGGCCCCAAAGATCTCCCACTGTCTAAAAAGCGTCCATATTTTATTTTTATTCCACTTATCATTTCTCCAGTGCCAGAATGAGTTTTAGAGTAAGACAAAAAAAAAAAAAAAGAAGCAGAGCACTGGAAACAAATCATACAAGCAAGCTCAAGGAGAGTGCCGGGTAGTATGTATGTATCGCAAGGTCCCAACAAGTACTGTTTTCCAGCATCGCCTGCTTCTCCATTACCAGTAAAGAGAGTTGCTTATAAAATAAACCACACACACAGACGGAACTCACAATTGGAACATTTAAATGATTATTTGCTTCTCTTTCTACCAGCTTGTAAAACATTATTTTCTTATTCTTCCTTAAATGGCCTGTGCTAATTACACACCATGACCTCTGCCCTCCAAGTGCCTTCATTTATGGCTGCGCATTCCTTTCCAGGGCAGCTCAGGGTCTGGTTTACAGGATGCTGCTACCAGGCCCTCCCCTCCCGACTTCTGCTCCCCCAGGTCAGGAGCCCAACTCACCAACACAGCCCAGCAAAAGCATTCGTTTTTCAACAGAAATACATAATTCACTGGAATCCCAAGGAATAAATATGAAATTATATAACTGACACCTCCCTTTGAAATATCAAGCATATTCAGAAATACATTCATCTTGTGTTTCTTTCCTGAAAGAGAGTGAGGAGAAAGAAGCATTTTAACCTAGGAATAAAGAGCTAAATTACCATTGTGGAGTCATTTCTTGAGGGATCATGTACATGACTTTGAGTTGACTTTTTTCCCAAGCAGTTGGAAGTTGGAAGTTTATAAATGGTTTTGAAACTTCCAGTCTCAGTCTTGCGTGATTAGAAACTGGTGAGGAGGAATCAGAAGATAGACGTAAGATCCCCTGTCAATCTAAATTTATCCTAGGAAACGTTTTTAAGATGAGGTTGCACTTGCCCTTCATTTTATTCAGGTCTAATACAAAGCTGGAACTCAGTTATCATGCATTTCGCCAATCAATGAACTCATCACCACCTGATTTATATAAGTATCTGAACAGTAGGATCGATTTACACAAATTGACCTAACAAGTAAAAATCACTGGGGGCTTCCCAGGTGGCACTAGGGTTAAAAAATCCTCCTGCCAGTTCAGGCGATGCAAGAGAGGCACGCCAGACCCCTGTGTCGGGAAGATTCCCCTGAAGAAGTAAGTGGTAACCCACTGTAATATTCTTGTCTGGGAAATCCCATGGACAGAGGAACCTGGCAGACTACAGTCCATGGGGTCATAAAGAGTCAGGCATGACTGAGCACCCATTCAAACAGAACTAACTCTACAACTGAATCATTTAAGAGCAAACGCAACATTTCCATGTACAGGGACATATACTTTAAACGATTATTATTGTTACTGAAAGTTCTGGTAACTTTACCCCAATTCTTTATTTATCTCGAATGAAAGTATTTAAGAAAGTTGAACTTGTTGGTTAATTACTTATGACCTTTAATCCATATCCAGTAGCTGGATATGTCTATAATGACCCTATAGAAGTAAAAATTTCAGTTGGTTGCTAAATGAGTAACATTTTTCTTTTCCACTGCAAATATGCCCGAGAAAGAAGCAAATTCAAAAGAAGAGAGAATGGGATCCTTCTGTGCTCGTGTGTGACGGAGGTGGTAGAGGTTCAGTCTCTCAGTCGTGTCTGAGTCTTTGTGACCCCATGGACTGTAGCCCACCAGGCTCCTCTGTCCATAGGATTTCTCAGGCAAGAATACTGGAGTGGTTATCCATTCCCTTCTCCAGGGATCTTCCTGACCCAGGGATCAAACCTAGGTATCTTGGATTACAGGCAGATGTTAACATGTAAAACTAAGTAATGTCTGTCTTTTTAATAAAATCTCTATTACAGCCAATACGTCTGTTAAGAACACTAGAATGCAATAACTTACTCGAAGTCAAATTTGATTAATCAAACTGCTTTTTAGAAGAAAGAATACAATTCAAATTAAATCAATTTCAATTAAGAATGTCAAAATCTAGATTTACACAAATGATAAAAAAAAGAACTAAATAATTCATTTATGAAAGAGTCACTGGTTATTTCATTAAATCGTAAATACTTAATATATTTAAATATGCATATATGTGTGTATTCATATAAATAACTTACAATAATTTGATTTATAAGTAATTCTTCCACAGAGAGCATTATAAACTTATCCAATATCTTCCCTGTGGTATTTGCCTTTATGTTCGATGATTTTTTTTTTCCTGGCTGCACTGCACAGCTTCTGGGGTTTTAGTTCCCCAATTAGGAATTGAACCTGGGCCCTCGGGAGTGAAAAACACCACGTCCTAACCACTGGACCACTAGGGAATTCCCACGTTAAATGCTTTTTCCGCAGATAACATTTCAACGTATGATGACTTCTCTCTACAGATGGAGGAATCTTTATTCCTCATCCCCTTGCATACGGTAAGGATGACAAGCACTAAAATTCTGGGGTACTGTTCTTCTTGGGATTGCTTGGGCTCTTTCTTCCCACCCGTGGACCAGCAATATGGACTCTCGGAAAAGAGGCCATTTACTTGCCCAGTTGTCAGCGCATCTGGAAGCCTTGTCAAAACAATATAATTTTACTTTGTAACTTTTTGACATTGGTATTTATTGCACCTGTCTGTGGGCATGATTTATGACCTGTCTGGTGACTATTTCTCCTCCAGTTGGAGTTTACAGTATGAGATAAGTGAAGCATTTAAAGGTCCGCGTGTGCCTTGGGATGGGAAAGGGATTTTGTATGCCTCCCTCCCTAACTCTCTGCTTCCCCCGACGTCATCATCACCCCCAAAACGGCCACCGTGCTACCCCATCCACTCAGGTCTTCAGAGAAAGAGGAGGCTGATGGCAGAAGACTACATTTCCCACAATGCCCTTTGCCGGGGAATAGTGGCAAGAAAGCTCAGGGTCCGGGAGACATCCAGTTGAAAACATGTGCTTGCTGAAAGGAGAGCCCAGTTATCTTGTGTCTTTGTCATGGTGTCCTGGCTGGGACTCATCAGAGTTTCTATCGGTCACCAGAAAACACACTTCCCATTGGCAAAATTGCACTTATTTTAAGAGCAGCCGCTCTAATTAAGTGGGCTGCAATCAAGAAAACTTTCTTGAGTGTCCCCTCTGGGTCTTGGTATTAGTTTACAATTGTTTAGCAATTCCCCTTAGTCTCATAAAGTGTACCCTCCAGATATGTTTTTGTTCTATGGTTTCATAATAAAATGTAAGCCCTTCAATCTTTAATCTCCAAAGTTTATATGAATGTGATTTATTTGGGGAAAATTCTATAATTACTAATAAAATTTAACATTTTCTCCCCAAATGTTTGAAATGAGGGGATAGCATCTATTTCTTTGTCTGCTCAGATCTGCAGATTCTTTCTCTTCCCTGGATTCTAGTGGAAAGCGATATTGTCTTAAAAGAACATTATATGTAATTTATGTAATTGTGCAAGTGTGAACTTTTTATACTTAAAAATTAAGGGAAAATTTAAATTAAAAATATTTACATGATGCTTTAAAAAAATATATACAATGCCATAGGTAATTCTAAGTTAGTAATGTTTTGTGCAGGCTTCACAGGTGGTAAAGAATCTGCCTGGGGCTGAAGGAGATGCAAGACAGGAGGGTTCAATCCCTGGACCGGGAAGATCCCCTGGAGGAGGAAATGGCAACCCACTCCAGTATTCTTGCCTGGAGAATCCCGTGGGCAGAGGAGCCTGGCGGGCTGCAGTCCATGGGGCCGCCTAGAGTTAGACACACCTGAGCACACACACACAATGCTTTTATGCACTTCTGAGCTTTACCTAAGGACTCACAATTGAGTGCAGATGAATGATCACCTTATGGTTCATGCATATATATACGAACTGGGGGTTAGCTGGGATTCCCTGGTGACTCAGATGGTAAAGAATCTGCCTGCAATGAGGGAAACCTGGGTTCCATCCCTGGGTCGGGAAGATCCCCTGGAGAAGGAAATGGCTATCTACTCCAGTATTCTTGCCTGGGAAATCCCATGAAAAGAGGAGCATGGTGGGCTACATACAGTCCATGGGGTCACAAAGAGTCAGACGACTGTGCAAGTAACACAAAGATCAAATAGGGTTAGTTAAATACATATAACTTGCAGTTTACACATTGTTAATCTATCTCACAAGCTCATTCAGTTCGATTCCCAGGCTTTCTTCTGGAAACTTGCTCCAAGACTACTTATCATCTTCTTTCTGTGCAGTTGTATTTAATTCCCATGAAAATTTAGGCAACATCTTCCTTTTTAGAAGATCAGAGACTTTGTTTCTTGACAAATGCATATAAGACAGGGGCACAATCACGAACTCTAATACACGTGTCACTACGATGGAGTTTATTCGAGTCATCCACTGTCAGCTCTTACAATTTCTTGCCAGTCCAGCCCCAATTCAGGGAAAACTGAGAAGTCCCTTTCCCTTCAGTGATATAGTTTCCTCCTTGCACCTACTCATCCCTAACAAATTGGAGTCTGCCAGCTTGTTACCAAGTCAGTGACGTCACCACTGGCAGGACATGAAATCGAGATTAGTAATGGCCCCATGACATCACCCTCTTGTTCCTATCGAACAGATGGTTTCTGTATATTGTGCAATTTTAGATCATTATTCATGGCTTGGGTCAGGATAATTCAGGAAGCCAAAAAACTGCCAAGAAAAATTGACCTGGAACCAGTTCAAAGACTCAAAATTATTTTATTGATTAGATACCCGAGTTTACATCTTTCAGAAGGACACCGTGGACCATCAATACGTGCTAATACCTGAGTCGTTTTAGCATGCCCCATGTTTTGGACTTCAAAACAAGATCGTCTTTGAAGGGTTAACTGGAAAGACATGTGATAATAAAATGTCTCAGGAACTCGGTTGGGTACAGCTGAACGGGGGCCAGAGACTATGGACTGAGCAAGTGGTTTGTTTGAGCTGGATGGTTATTTATTTTCACCTTATACTTGCTGACTTCACATCCGCCCTTCAGCTCAGCTCAGAGACAGTGAAGAGGTATGTTTTAAACAAGCCAGACAGGAAGTTATTTTGAGAGGCCTGGCCCAAGCATTATACCAGAACAAGAAGATAAAGCACAGATTTGGCTGGCTGGCTGAGAACATCAGGAAGAAAGTCATGTTTAAAACAAAAATCAAATCTAAATGTGTCCAGAGAAAGAGACCACAAACTCATATATTCTTTCTCTAAGAAACTGGAGGAATTTTATCCCAAACTCTCAGCTATTTTTGGAAGATAAGCCCTGTTATATTATCACGGCCACAGAGCAAATCTCTTGCATGGGTCATTGCAACTTTGTTCCTTTAAAAAAAAAAAGAAAAATTAGTGCTATTCACAAACCTCTATAGACTCGTGCCAACCATGCTTCCTGTCTGTGTACTGTGCCAGTCTCTGATCATGTTACTATCATGCTCAAAATTATTGACTCTTGTTGCCACCCACAGGAGTACAAATTTCATACTAAGAAAACACGATCTTGTATTTTAAATCTCATTTCCGGGTCCTATTAGATGACGATTGTGGCGGCATTAGAAACGCGTGGAAAAAAAACATGCAATTTCCTGTAGTAATGGTGAAAATATACCTCCTCTACTTACGTGAAGGAAGCCTCAATCATAGATAATAATGGGCTCAGAAATGTCCAAGTTTTACTACAGCATGACACTTCACCTTGTATAACCATAATGGACTCCAGCCTAACATCTGCCCACCTGCTTTTGTCAAATAATCAAGCAGTTTAATCATTTTGGTAGTTCATCGCCTACCCACCTGTGTCCCCCACACACAGGCATATACGCGGCCATGTAAGTGATAGCGGTGTTACACTGAATTGACTTCAGTTCCACAGTGAAGTCTGAAAGAGAAGCACATTTTTTACACAGTGGTGGTGACTGGGGAGGGGGAGTGTAGACATTCTAGCAGCTTCTTCTGGTGCTTTTTTTTCTTTTCAAAGGCTGACCCAGCTTCCAGGGGAATTGAGCATATGCTTATAATCCAGTGTTCTTTTTTTTTTTTTTTTTTTCAATTACGGGAGAAAGAACACCTACTGAGCTGGTTTCATCCTCAGCAGGGTCCCTCTCCAAAACACGACTATCTCATTTACCACCAGAAGCAATCCCAAGGTATGTATTTCCTGGGATATTCTGTTCATCACTCTGGAACGCAGGTTTTGTGTGTTTGTAGCTGCCCTTCTTACATTTTAAAACATCATTTTCTGGAAGGGGAAGATTGTTCCTTCTGCGTGATTCCATACAGACTGGGCCCTTGCCATGCATGTCTGCTCTGCAATCATTTGTAAACTCATGCAACCTGATGGCTCAGTCGTAAAGAACTGACCTGCCAATGCAGAGACAAAGGAGACGCGGATTTGATCCCTGGGTCAGGAAGATCCCCTGGAGAAGGAAATGGCAACCCCCTCCAGTGTTCTTGCCTGGGAAATCCCATGGGCAGAGGAGCCTGGCGGGCTACAGTGCGTGGGGTCGCAAAACATTTGGATACAACTGAGCACATATGTGCTCACAGTGTGATAAATGCTGTTTTCTAACATCCTGATTTCCCACTCACATCAATACCAATTTTGGCCTTCAAAATGCAATGAGTACTGCATGGATCCTGATTTTTCTCCCATGCTCCTGCAGAAAGTATATCATGTAGGGTGCTGGAGACGCACTGGAGAAATGAAACATACCCTTTAAGTGGTAACTTGGTTTGGCAAAAAAACAGACAAGAACGAAAGAGAAGTGTATCAAAGAAATCGGTGTGGGAATGACTTCTTCAGGATCCTTTGTTCAAGATGCTCTACAAAGGTAAAACTCTATGCCTTTGAGTGAACAGATAGCTGTGTTTACATATAATGTTCACCAAGTACCAACTGATAAAGACTTCTAGTTCCTGCTTGCTGTTAAAAGTCTCATTTTGAAGCTTCAAAAAAGAAAAGGCTAAATGGAGACGTGTTTTATGTCACTGAATAAATAAATACAAACTGTAATACTTGCCTTCCAGGAGCCAAAGAAAGCTCCTTGCATTTTGAAAAAAGCCTTGTTAGAAGCACTCACTCAAATGATCAAAGTCGACAAAAATTTTATTGCAGAAGGAGTCTTCTCAGAGATGTTCTACTTTTTCTTAGCATTTGACCCAGGTTAACTTTATAAAGAGATCAGGAAACAAACAAGCAAAAAATAAAACCTAAATCCCCCCAAAAGCCACCCCCGCCCCGCCCCCATTCCTACCAAATGCAGCCCAAACACTTCTGCAGCCCCCAGGAGCCTCCATACAATAAGGGCTCCTGAGATGTGCCAGACCCTCTCCCTCCTTCCCAGATGGTGGAGTTTGCTACCCTCACATTTGGCTTTTAATGGACAAGCAAGGAAGCCTGCCAATAAAGCCTTGGAGCAAGCTAGGAAAACAAACAAACAAAAGCCATCACGCCCTGGACATGGAGGCCAATGACAGGTATGATTGATCAGGTGTCCAGCTGGAAGCTGTCATCACCAGGCTGAGGGAAACAGGCAGAGTCTGGCAGGTTTCACGGGCCAAAGATTATCACGGGGTATTAGGCAGGTAGTGTTCTTAGCAAACAAAGACAGGGAGAGGACCGGAGTTGGCTTTGCCTGGCAGGGAGCCTACCACGTGACTCGCCTCGCGTCCTTGAAACTGAGTGTGTTCTATCTCCTCTTGGAAAGTTTTGCTGGAGAACTGTACTGCAGGCCACCCTGTCCTTTTGTCTGTATGCTCTTGTCCTAAGACAGACTGAATGCGTTTTTGTCGCTAAAAGAAGTGTACATGTTGGCATATAATAACTTCAGCAGCAAAACAGTCCACGGGGCGGTAAACATTAACAAATTCTATTTATGGAGAGCTTTCCTTGTTGCTTAGATGAGGAGAACAGAAATCCCGTCAACGCTCTACGGGCTTCCCTGGTGCATTGTCTTCAGAATCAGCTGAGGACTTCCCTGGTGGCTTGTGGTTGAGAATTCGCCTGCCAGTGCAGGGGACGGGGGTTGGATCCCTGGTCCAGGAAGATCCCATGCACCAAGGGGCGACTAAGCCGTGTGCCAGAACTACTGAACCTGTGCTCTAGAGTCTGTGCTCCACCGCAAGAGAGCCCCCACAAGGAGAGAAGCCTGTGCCCTGCAGCAGAGAGCAGCCCCCACTCACCACCGCTCATAAAGAGCAGCCCCCACTCACCACCGCTGGAGAATACCCATGCACAGCAACAAAGACCCAGCTCAGGCAAAAATAAAATGCATTTCAAAATTTGGAAAAGAAAGGTCAACTGAAATCATACCCTACTTACGTGTGTGTGTGAGTTAGTCACTCAGTCATGTTTGACTCTTTGCAACCCCATGGACTGTTGCCTACCAGGCTCCTCTGTCCATAGGATTTTCCAGGCAAGAATACTGGAGTAGGTTGCCATTTCCTTGTCCAGGGGATCTTCATGACCGAGGGATCGAACCCAGGTCTCCTGCATTGCAGGCAGATTCTTTACCATTTGAGCCACCAGGGAAGTCCTTCATACCCTACTTACTTGACTTTAACATGCCATGGATTATAATAAGGCATGTAGAAAGTTTTTCAATAAAAAGCATCCTTTTGCACACTAAGTAAGCATACTGATTTTGAGATTAATCCTATTATTTGAGAAATCTTAAGATGTGAATAAAATTGCAATCAAAGAAATAGTGTAGATATGAAAACATTTTATAAACCACCAAGTGCTGGAAACATCCACTAAATTGGATTCTAATTAAAATATGTTATGATATGGAATTAATACCCTGCCTGTTATAAAGGCAATAACTTTGAATTAACATAAAGTCTTCAACTACACAGATGGAACTTGAATTCACATATACTAAAAATTAAATTAATGGAATAGAAATTCCCTGCCAAATTGTATTTCATTTGCACACAAGAAAACATCAGTTTGACAAATAAGTCCTGAAAACTTCAATCTGATTCCATTTCATTCCAATAAACACATATATTTTGTGAATAAATTATAAAATTTGTGCTGTAATATTTGATTCCTGTTACTGGTAAGCACACAATTTATATTTACAAATATAGCATTTGTTTCCAAATATTCAGTATCAAGATGAGATATCAAATGACACAGCATGATTGGCAGAAATGTTGATTTTTATTTTGAAAAGAATTGTAGAGTTTTAGCCATTTAGCTGTAGATAAAATGAATTGTTTCCCCATATTTGTATGACCCAAGATTCACATAAATGTTGTAAATTCCTTAACAGATTTTATTGAGAGTTATTAAAATTTTCTATTATTAGTAAATTTACCAGGAATCAAAGCATGACATTTATACTGGCCGATCATTCATTTTCACTGTTATGACAAAACTTGATAAAATGTTTTCCTTATCGGTAGCTTGAGAATCAGCTCAAGCTCCTGTAGTACTTATCACACCCTACCGAGAAGACACGTGGGTTTGGACAGGGAACCCTAGGTAAGTACTTCCTTAACTGCCTCTGCCAGGTATGTATGCAGAAGTGCTGAAAGATGCTTGCTTTAAGTTTTGTGTCTGTCATCTTAAGGTATATACAGAAATTATGTTGGAGAAGGCTTTTGAGAATCCCTTGGACAGCAAGGAGATCAAACCAGTCAATCCTAAAGGAAATCAACCCTGAATACTCATTGGAAGGGCTGATGCAGAAGTTCCAGAACTTGGGCTACCTAATGCAAAGAGCCAATTCACTGGAAAAGACCCTGATGCTGGGAAAGACTGAAGGCGGGAGGAGAAGGGGACAGCAGAGGATGAGATGGTTGGATGGCATCACCGACTCCATGGACATGAGTTTGAGCAAACTCCGGGAGATGGTGAAGGACAGGGAAACCTGGAGTGCTGCAGTTAACGGGGTTGCAAAGCATCAGACACGACTGAGCGACTGAACAACAGCAGAAATTATTGAAAGTGTAAGATGAAGAAACAGATCATCAATATCTACTTCATGTGGCCAGATTCTGGTTCTTGCTGGAATATTTTGGTAAAATATTGGTAAATGGCAGGCCATGAGAATATAGTACAGGCTTTTCCATAGATTGCTGCTACTTCTGCTAAGTCGCTTCAGTTGTGTCTAACTCTGTGCGACCCCATAGACGGCAGCCCGCCAGGCTCCCCCATCCCTGGGATTCTCCAGGCAAGAACACTGAGTGGTGTCCAAATTTGCACCTCCTCAGATTCACCTGAGGCAAATGAAACACACTCAGAGTTGCTAGTACACCCTTGGAGATCCTGAAATTCAGGAGAGAGTCCCAGGGGAATGTGTTTTGAAAGCATCTCAGGTGATTCTAATCAGAGCTGGACACCACCACCATACCATTCAAACAAAATTTCTAGACTCATTAATCATGTAATAGTGCTGAAAAATGTTATTTTCTTAGCAGGAGAATTTTTTTTTTCCCTCCTTTAGGTTGGAAGAATATTTGATAAACCAGTGGGCAAGGTCAGGAAATGTTCAAGGGAGCATTGTCTAAGGTACAAAAGATGGCCTTTAGCTTTATTTCAAGCTTTCGTCTTACCGGATGGGGTACGTAGACTCAGGGTAGGAGATGAATTATTACACACGAAAGAGGAGAATTTCTGAAAGGTGGAAGATCCCCTGGAGGAGGGCATGGCAACCCCCTCCAGTATTCTTGCCTAGAGAATGCCATGGACATAGGAGCCTGGCAGGCTACAGTCTACCGGGTCACAAAGAGTCGGACACGACTGAAGCGAATAAGCACGCATGCATCTGCAAATGGAAAGAAAACAAGAGCAAAGGCAGAGGGTTCTCGGGTCACCTAGTTCAGAACCTGCTGCCTAAATCTTTACTACTTGTGTTTATTAATTATATCCATCATCATCTCTGATACCACACAGATAACCGAAGGCTGTCACATGATAATAATATATCATTAATATTATATGTCATAATAATAATATGTCATATATAATGTATATTAGAGTCTAAAGATCTAGTTTGGAAGTCATCCTCAGAGGTTTCATTAATATCAACTCTCTGCCTCTGAGCAACTAAGCGGGAGCACCACAGCTGTGCTCCGGGGCCGGGAGCGGCACGTGCTGACCCCACGTGTGGCAACCATTGCAGCCCGGGGGCCTGGAGCCCAAGCTCTGCAACAGGAGAGGCCGGGGCACCGCAGCTCCAGGGCAGCTCCCGCTCAGTGCAACTAGAGAAAGTCGACGCAGCAACGAAGACCCCGCACAGCCAAGAATAAACAAATAAAAATTACTTTTAAAAAATCAGCTCTCTTCTTTAAAACTAGAGTCCTCAGGGGATCAAATCTAATGACTAGCAAGGCCCAGGGATCCTCAGACTTGGTGACCACTGACCACGGCCATGTGCAGCCAAGACAGAATAAAACAGAAGCCTTCCCCCGAGATCATTTGTTGGAGCGGTCACATGCCGTTTTCAATTTCACGTTGAATCGCAACTCTCCAACATACGCCCAGACGATGATGCATTTTTGGAAATGCCAGAAGACATTCCACAAGGAATGATTTCATACTTGATTGTCTTCAGGAAGCTAGAGTTAATGGTTGTTTAATAAGGATTATTTAAATGATACAACTGACCCCCTTCTCCTATTGCTAATTTCCTTCCTTTCCCCTCCCCCCACCAGCGGTGACTAGTACCGCGTTTTTAACCATTTAATTGTACTTGGAAAATAAGTTCAAAACATAATTTTCAAGCTTTCAATTCACACACTGCTAACTGGATTTTAGATTCTAAAAACGATAAACTAGTTTATTGAAAGCATAATCCGTATGGCGTGAAGAATAATAAAGGCTTTCATGCTTTTGCTGACCAGCAACCAGGACTGAGAGGCTCTTTAAGGGGAAGGGATGTTGCTGAAATGGACTGTGCCCCTGAATCTTGTCATCCACACACTCTACTGGAAAACCAATGCTGGTGTCAGGCAGCACATGAGTGAACAAGATCCTTGTTTTTAAGACAAGGCATGGAGCAAAATATTGTCAAAATAGGCTTTTCCGAGGTGTATTTATTTTTATTTTTAATGGAACAAAATTATTCCCAGCTGTGCAACATTCTCACCGTGCCCATTACTTTTTAATGAATCTTACAATAAGATGATTAATTCTGCACACTTGGAGGCCCTGGGCTGGATGTTGTTGATCAAGCAATTACACTAATCCACTTCTGCTTATTTTTTTGGAAGCCCGACGGTGAAGGTAAAATTTCCCCCTTTTGGAATAATCTCTCTATAATTATTAGGCACGTGTGAAAGGAGTTTTACACACATTTCTATGGACTCCCATTGTTATTAATAACCAATGTTAAGCTGCAAACAACAATCAACCTGTCTTATTCCAGCTGATAAAGTTCATGACGTCTCTTGGTTTCTTTGCTCAGCTTAGCCTTTGACATCATTGCATTGGCATTAAGACATGATCACGATGTTTTCTATTGTATAAATGAAATAAAAACACTACAGAAAACAAGCCACTATTTGGCTTAGATAGCCAAGCATGCGCAGCTCCTGTTAAAATGATGAAAGGAAAGAAATAAGAAAAATAAAGGTTCCAGAGTATGCAGTGGAAAATGTTACAAGGAGTATGGGTTAGAGCAGGGAGGTCTGTGTAGGTTGTTGGTGATGAATGTGGGTCTCAGAACCATGAATTGATTGATTTTTTTTTTTTTTTTAATTTTTATTTTGTATGGAAATATAGTTGTTTCAGGCTTCCTTGGTTCTCAGAGAGTAAAGAACCCAGCTGCCAATGCAGGAAACATAGGAGACGGGGCTTCAGGCCCTGGGTCGGGAAGATCCCCTGGAGAAGGAAATGGCACCCCACTCTAGTGGGAGAAGCCCTTGGACAGAGGAGCCTGGCGGGCTACAGTCCGTGGGATCACGAAGAGTCAGCCACGACTGAGCGACTAACACTTTCACTTTCTTAGTTGTTTTACAGTGCGTATAGCAAAGTGATTCATACATGTATATTCTTTTTCAGATTCTTTTCCCATATAGGTTATTACAGAGTATTGGGCAAGGTTTTGATGAGATTTCTTGATTAGGACAGGCAACAAACGTGGCCTCAACCTCATGTGGAGAGTCTCTGGGTCATAAGAAATGATCTCACAGTGGAGATGAATAGTGCCAGCATTTCACGCTGCACAAGCAAAGGGTGAGAATCACAGACCAGTGGACTAAGACAACTGAATTCTATGATGGTGCTTTTAGCCTGTGTTTTTCTTTTCTTTCTGTAGACGACCAAAGGTGTGCAGAGTCTCTCACTCTTTCATGGACCTCACTGCGTCAGGCTGAGCTGTAGGGACGATCCAATAGTCAGTCATTTTTGACTAATGAAAATGGCAATCTGTATGGTTTGAAATAAGAAGTATACCAAGTAAGTCTGTAACATGAGTTTCTTTCTTCCTTACTTCATTCTTTTTGTTGTTCTCGGTTAATGTTATAGGATAAAATATATTAATTTTTTAAAAGGAATTGGCATATAGTTGCTTTGCAATGTTGTGTTAGTTTCTGTGTACAAGGAAGGGAATGCGCCGTATGTACACATACACCCCCTCCCTCTGGGACCTCCCTCCCCCGCATCCCACCCCCTAGGTCATCACGGAGCCCTGGGCCAAGCTCCCTGTGTCTTACAGCAGCTTCCCGCTAGCCATCTATCTTACACGTGGTGGTGAATACACCTCCATATATTCGCTGCTCTCTCCATCCTCCCAGGCTCTCCTCCCCACTTCATGTCCGTGAGTCCATTCTCTATGTCTGCATCTCTGTTCCTACCCTGCAAATAGGTCCATCTGTACCTCTTCCCTATATTCAACATACAGGCTTTAGTACACGTTTTTCTCTTTATGATGTCCTTCTCTCTGTATGACAGTCTCCAGGTTCAGGAGGGTCCCTGAGTGGACTTTTACCCCCTTCTGAGGACAGAGCACACTGTCCTGAACCACTCTTTCCTCTAGAGAAGATTCAGGACTGCTTTGGAGGGAAGTAGGGGAAGATGAAAACAGAGAGCCCTGCGGGTGTGATGGCTGGAGGTCTCATTTCAGTGGAGTGGAAAAGTGGACTGACAGCTGTACTGGGAAAGGGAAGTGCGTTATTGAAGCAGAAGTACTCTTGATGGTAGGTCATTTTTCCGAGGATTATCTGTTCATTCCATTCCCTTAAAAACCAGCAGTGAAGGATTTGAATTTTACTAGCTTCAAAGAACACACTTATCAAATTTGAAGGGAATTAAACTGCATAGGCATGAAATTATTTTCTGCTGTCTCTCTTGTATAATTTTAAATAATGTAAAATCAAATTTTACCTTGTATTATTTATATTATACACATATGTCACTGCATGAATTAAACATTCAACAATACGTATTACAACATAGGACTTAAAATCATGCATGGTCCTAATTATTGGTGATTTACAGGTTATTATGTAAAATTTATATATTTTGAAATTGCTTTTGGTGGCTTGGACTGAGCCCTTGTGACACAGCTTTGAGACCAAGCTCCATGGAGCACGCACGGCTTTACAAGCTTTCTATTTTCCTTACAAGAAAATGTCAAGCTTATTTAGTCATTATGCTCCTCACATAAATACCTTCTTAACCGACTTACAGCTCTGCTGCTGCTGCTGCTAAGTCGCTTCAGTCGTGTCCGGCTCTGTGCGACCCCATAGACGGCAGCCCGCCAGGCTCCCCCCGTCCCTGGGATTCTCCAGGCAAGAACACTGGAGTGGGTTGCCATTTCCTTCTCCAATGCGTGAAAGTGAAAAGTGAAAGCGAAGTCGCTCAGTCATGTCCGCTCTTTGCGCCCTCATGGACTGCAGCCCATCCGGCTCCTCCGTCCATGGGATTTTCCAGGCAAGAGTACTGGAGTGGGGCGCCATCGCCTTCTCTGCTTACAGCTATGAGAGCTTTAAAATCTGTCTTGTATAAGTGTGGCCCATATTGGAAAATTTCTTATGTAGCCAGAATGATTTCTTTTGATATTATTGGTGTGTCCTTTCTTTATTCTTCAATATGTTTTTCAAATTTGCATTTATCTATTTACTGATTTATTTTTACTTATGAAATTATGATGCTGTTTGTACACAATAATGTCATGTCTGTATATGAAAATGAAAATGACGCTAATTTTAACTTGAAACTTTGTAGACTAAACCGGACTATAAAACCAGGCACAGGCCATGAAGCTTCTGTACCTTTCGCTGATTCCCTTAATAACAGACTATTATTATATTCAAACTTTTTTTACACACACTTGTGCAGCCAAACCCAAAGCAAAACATCTAAGAATTCAAATCTGTCTTACGTTGCCTCATCCGTAGATCATATAAGGATATGAGAGAGAGTGTGTGTGTGTGACATAAATAAAAATACCAGAAAAATTACCCTTCTTAAAGACTTTGGATTTTATATTTCACATCTAACACTCAAGCTTGTTTGGCAGTTGAAAGCGTAATAGTTTTCTTTTTAAAAATAATTGTTATGCATTTGTTTATCTTTGGCTGTGCTGGGTCTTTGTTGCTGCGGGCTCTTCTCTAGCTGCATGAAGCGAGGGCTGCTCTCCAGCTGTGATGCGCGGGCTTCCCATTGCGGAGGCGTCTATTGATGCGGAGCATGCGCTCTAGACACACGGGCTCAGCACAGGCTTAGCTGCCTGTGGGATCTTAGCTCGCCGATCGGGGATCAGAGCCCACGTCCCCTGTACCGGCAGGCAGGTCCTTAACCCCTGGACCACATGGGAAGCCCCGTCAGCGTGTGTTCTTTCCTCTCCCACCACAGTTCACTTCGGGCTCTATCTGGTTTTCCACACTCCGGAGGTTCCCCTGCACCGGCTGGGGTCTTGCATTTGGATTCAGTTCTGATGCTGTCTCCCTGGACTTAGTGTCAGAACCCATCAGCTAAGCCCTCGGCCTGCCAAGCCACCCCCACTTCAGACTGCTGTCAGAATCCGAATCATTTTCACCTATTATTTTTGGTGTCCTCCGCGTTTCTGCGGTTGGGCAGCAAACGCTTTTCACTCTGGACTGGCTGTTGACCTGATGGCCTACTTCTGTTTTATGGCTACGAAATCAGACTTCGAAAATATTGGCATTTTAACTCCATGGAGATTATTTTATTGAATTCACTGGAAGCAGTATTTTGGCTTTTTTTTTTTTTCGGTCTGTATTTTCAGGAAGGAAAGGTGAATTCCTAGGAGAATTAGGAAGAGAATAGTATTCCCTTCCTGAATGCAATTCAAAGAGCTTGCCGAATCATTGCCGTCATGTTAGAACCTGTGAAACCCCCACCAGCCATGGGAAGGTGTTGAAGGGCTCGGAAAGGGGTGATGGACTTGAAAGGGTCCTCCCCATCTGGCAATTCCCCCAATGACCAATCTGAAAGCAGGCCGGGAAGGCAGAAGGCTCGAGTGATACTTGGCGAGTAGTATTTTCCACCCACGTTCAGGAAATGGGTGAGACAGAAGCCACAGGGCGGCAGCCGCTGGGCCAGGAGGCTGGAAAACACGCTCCTTCCTCCGTTACTGCCTCATAACACCCGAGCACATCTCTTTGTTTTTGTAAGGAAATAATTAAAGATACAGACTTTTTTAAAAAACCATTGACCTGTCTCTTTTTACACATTAAAAAAAAAAAACTTTCTTATGATACAGTTATTTCAATTATTTATTTTATTGCATTAGACAAAAATATCAATCTGGACAATAATGAGGAGATTGGTGTACCTTCCCGCAGGGGGAGTTTTGAAGGCAGTTTCTGCCAGCCTCATGGCGTGATTAGGAGATTTTTATTCCTGTGGTTAAGAGGTCCAAGGCTACTTTACACCAGACTACATTTCTGAGGCCAATCTTAAGCTATATATACACGTGGGAAAAAAACAAACAAAAAAAAACACATGAATTCTATAGTTCCCTTATCTCTGACCACTGCCCCTCCCGCTTCTGTTCACTTTCAACACAGAAAATGCTGAGAATATTGAAAGGCCATATAATCTGTATCATAAATTTTTTATTAGGCATTTTGTTCTTTCTGTTGTTTAGTCAGTCTCTGCAAACAGTAGCTGCTTGTTGATTAGAAACTATTATGGGATACTATGCTATATGGTTATATAGCAAAGTGTTCCTCCTCAACAGTCTCCAATTTTGACATAAACGGTGGGCATTGAGAACGTTAGTACGCATAACGCTGGTCCATGCGGTTTTAGAGGAAAAAAAATAAAAGTCTACAGATTTCACAAAGAGATTAAATTTTACCTTAATTAGGAAAGAAAAAAAAAAAACACAAGTTTTACATTTTCTATGTTCATTTCCTTATAACCACTGATCTCAAAGAATACTAAAAATATGATCTTTTGGTTATATTTCCTATCACAGAGGGGACTTTTGTTTGCTTTGTTTTTCCCAAAATATACTTGCATTATAGTACTATATATCAAGCCATCATTTTAGGAAACATGAATAAAATACAGTTTCCCTTGTTTTATTTTTCTCATGAGAAACCTACAGTCTTTCAAATGGTTATTTCCCTAAACGTAATTTTTCTTTTCATTTTCCCCTCTCTGGCTTCTGTCAAAATTTTTAGTAATTTTTATCAGTTTGATTATGATGTGTCTGTGTCAGGGTGTGGACTTTTTTTTTTTTTAGTTAATTCTGTTTGAGATTTCCTGAGCCTCTTGATTCTGAAAATTTACATCTTTTTCAAAATTTGCAGAGTATTCAGCCATTGTTTCTTCATTTTTCTGTGCCACATTCTTTCTAGAACGCTGACGTCATGACTCAGACTTTTGGAATTATCCCCCAGATATCTGAGGCTCTGTTCATTTTTTTTCCAATTTTTTTCTCTATTGTTCAGAATGGATAATTTCTATTGATATATATTCACGTGATCTTTCCACTGTTATTTCCATTTTGCTATAGATTAAAAATTTTTTTTAATTACTCTTAGATTCTAATTTTTTATGTGGCTCTTTTTAATATCGTCTGTATCCCTGCTGAGACTTTTCATTCATTTCAAGGGCATTTTATCTTACTTCCTAGAGCCTTTATTATGCTAGTTGTTATGAACTGTCTGATAATTCCAACATTAGCATCATCTGTCTATTCCCCTGCAAGTCATTGATATCTTCCTGGTTCTTCACAGTGATTGTGGATTGCATCTTTAACTTTTTAAATATTACAGTATGAGCTTCTGGAACTTCTAGAAACCCTATGGATTGTTTTCACAGACAATCAGTTCAGTTAATAACATAAGTAATGACATATCTTTCAATATCCATTCAGTTTTGTAAACCATATAGTACGATTCTAATGTTTTCCATATGTGTACTCACCAAAGAGAAATATGAATATTTCTGATATTGTCCTGCAGGTCTCTTGTTATTTAGTTGTTCAGTTGCTAAGTCGTGTCCTATTCTTTATGACCCCATGGACTGTAGCCGCCAGGCTCCTCTGTCCATGGGATGTTCAGGCAAGAATACTGGAGCGGGTTGCCGTTTCCTCCTCCAGGGGATCTTTCTGACCCACAGATCAAACCTGTGTCTCCTGTGTCTCCTTCATTAGCAGGCAGATTCTTTACTACTGAGCCACCAGGGAAGCCCCCTACAGGTCCCTAAGCCTCTGTTAACGCTTTTCTTTGTTGATAATTTTTCTCTTTTTTCATATTGAATAATAATTATTAACCGATCTTAGGTTCATTTACTCTTTAGTCTGTTATCCCCATCCTGCCATCGAGCCCATATAGCGAATATTTTATTTTGATTATGTTCATTTGATGTGCAGCATCAAATCATTCAGATGCAGAACCCTGCTGCTGACTAGCCCACCGCTCATCCTCATCCGCAAGACAGAGCAAAAAGTGGAAGGAGTAACAGTGAGTATTGTCAGACCCTCAGGAACGACATGGCTATAAAAAAAAGCCTGGGGAGAATTTTCCCTGGTGTTCCGGTGGTTAAGAATCCTCCTGCCCATGCAGGGGACAGGCGTTCGATCCCTGGTCCAGGAAGATTCACGTGTCATGGAGCAACTAGGCCCAGGGCACCACAACGACTGAGCCACAGTGCAGCAAGTACTGAAGGCCCCCCACCACGAGCCCACGCTCCACAAGAGAAGTCACTGCAGCAAGGAGCCTGCCCACCACGGCTGGACAACACCTCCCACTGGCTGTAGCTGGAGAAAGCCCGCTCAGCAGTGAAGGCCCAGCGCAGCCGAGAGCAAACACAAGTGTCTGGAAAGAGTGAGACTCAGTGATGCTTTGTATCTAATAGCTTTGCCAAGCAAAGATACATGCCTCCCATTGTAAAGTACGCTGTGCTGAATTTCAGCCAGAAAGTGTTCCCAGTCCGTCCTGAGTCCAGCTTTATTTTGTGGGTATACAGGTGAACAGCACAAGCAAGACCATGGCCCTCCTGGGGAAGACCAACAGCAGGCAAGTGACAAGTGGTCACAGTTGTTTTCTAAAGTCAGAAATGAAAGGAAGAACCTGAGATGATGATAAAATCAGAAGTGGCTGAAAGAGGTCAAGTGAAGAGATTCAGAGAGATCCTTTTGAGAAAGTGACTCCTGAGCAGAAATGCGAAGCATGAAGACAAGCTATATTCTGTATCATTGCGTAAAAGCATCAAACTGATTCTTCATACTGAATCTCAATCTATGAGTTTTTCTGGGATGAGGCATCAGAAAGAATCAGAGTGATCATTAAATCTCTGTCTTTTTAAGAAACCCATGGATTAAAAAAGTAGGTGATTGATTTGCTCAGATCTTAACTACTAACCATTGTGGGGGTCTGTGTTCACAGTGGTTGGGGGCAGGGAAGTTATGGGACTTGAAGTCTATTAGTAAATAGTCACATAAATAGGGCTTCCCTGGTGGCTCAGACAGTAAAGAATCCACCTGCAATGCAGGAGACCTGGATTCGACCCCTGGGTCGGGAGGAGGGCATGGCTACCCACTCCAGTATTCTTGCCTGGAGAATCTCATGGACAGAGGAGCCCGGCAGGGTCCATGGGGTCACAAAGTGTCAGACGTGATTGAATGACTAACACTTTCACAGTAAGTACCAGCTCACACCCCAAGGCTGTTCCTTTCTTTTTCTCCTTCTGCTGCTCTGAAATCTGAAAACAAATGAACTATTTCTCACTGTTTGGAAAGGACTTATTTGTTGGCGTTTTATTCCCAGTAATCTGTATATTCTTATGAAACAGTATATTGTATATTTATTCATGTGATGTGTATGTAAGAATTCATGTTATAATTCTCCTCTAGGAAAAAGAAAGCATGGACTGTACTAAAATATCTACACATAATTATACACGCACAGAGACATACCTATTATTGCTAAGATCGAGTCAGTTCTTAGGTAAATCTATATTTAACTTTTCCAGCAGGCCTCTGCTATAATAAAATCGTCAAGCCATTTTTCCTTAACAATGACTGACTACAGCTATAAATCCCTAAACTGGTCAATAACCTATAACCCAGCGCCTCTCGAAATGGAATGTGGGATGTTTTATGCTCCCCCTGAGAACAGCTTGTATATAAAGTCCCCAGGAGCATGCACACCAGCCAGGACACCTTTCTGGAGCAGGACCAGGGCACAATGGTGCAGGCTTCTTCCTTCTGTCCTCCCCTCCCCCACCTGCAGTGTCAGAGACTGCGCTCCTTGGAAGGCTTGAATCACACCCAACTTAACATATTAGGTGCTAGCTTAGCACACGCAGCACTAAACCACACCACAGCTCATTAACCTTTAGACTATAAAAAAGCAAAAAAAAAAAACCCTTGCAAAAATGTCAGCTTAACTTTCCATTTCAAGAACAGGGGTCCAGGGTTAACAAAGAAGCAAAATATATAACATGCGATCGATCATGTGGTCATTGTGAAGAATCATTTACTTCATAATTATTTGTTTAAGGCCATAAGGTAAAACAGACTAAAAAATTAGCTTCTAATTATATATTCCATTTCAAATGCATTAGACTATGTTTTTCATAAATATTCTAGATTGACATATTCAGGGTAAAGTTAAATATAAGATTCTTTTACAATATACTGAAACTTTTCCCCAAAGAAACTAAGTGCTGAAAACACCCTTTTCCACTCTTGTTCTTGTTTAGTTGCTAGGTCATGTTCAACTTTCGTAACCCCATGGACTGTGGCCCTCCGGGCTTCTCTATCCATGGAATTTTCCAGGCCAGAAGACTGGAGTGGGTTGCCATGCCCTCCTCCTGGGGATCTTCCAGGCCCAGGAATCGAACCCGTCTTCCTGTGTCTCCTGCACTGCAGGTGGATACTTTACTGGCCAAGCCACTGGGGAAGCCCAACCCCTCTAAAATGAAAAAAGAAGCTTTGTATGTGAGCAGCCACAATGTATATATATTGTCCTGGAAATGCAAAGATCGACGGGTAAGGTTCAAACATCCAGACGCTTTTTCCTTATCACTCGTGGTCTGTGCCAGCTGGATGTGCAGACCATGGACAGGAGACAGGTCCTCCAGCCGAATAAAGTGCAGCTCGGCGGCTCTGACCGGCATTGCCCCAAATGCCTTAACCATGAGCAGAATGCAAAAGCCTCAGGACAGGATGGTTCTGGGGGCTCTGATTTGCCAGGAATTTTCAGACATCTGGAAATATGAAAGCTGCCAGAAAGTCAGGGCTAGTCACACTGGCTTAGACTTTCTGTGTGTGTACAGTATATATGTGATAATGTAATGCTACATTATATTGTATTATTAACACATTACCTACAATGTATACAATGTATATACAATGTAATAATGGAATAAACATCATATTTTATTAATACATTATATATAGTATAATACATTATCTTATTAATATATGATATATAATGTAATAATATGTTATATTTTATTATAATGTAATAATACATTATATTTTAGTATTAATGCATTATATATAATGTAATAGTATAATTTATTACGGGGGGGGGGTGGTCGGCAGTTACTACCCATGCATCAGGCATGGTGTTTATTCTTAAGGTTACAAAGAAAAAGATTTGCCACCAAAGGAAAAAGTTTGCCTCAACTAATTCTCAATATAGTTGGGACAGTGATTGTTAGAAGGATAGGCTTCTGCATGTATTATTATGATAGCCTTAGATGCATGGTTAGGTACGAGAAGTCTTCTCAGAAACTAAGGCACTTGGTGTGAATGTTTTGAAAAGATCCAGTTGGTCAGATTCTTTCCCCTCCTTAGCACCCGCCATGAGTCAGACTCTAGGCTGGATGTGGGGGTTCAGTGATAGAGACGATCCATATAGTTCCTGCTCAGAGGACCCTAATGTCTCCTGAGGATGTGACATGCTGTCAATCAGAGAAAATCTTGAACTGCGGACAGCGAGATGAACCAAAGGACGACTTCAGCATAGGGAAGGGCTCGCCTGGGAAGGCTGGGCAGACTGAATAGTTTGGGGTTGATGGTAACCCAAGGCAGGAAATGGAGAGATACCCTGCATTCTTGAGAATTATTCTGTTCCATGAGCAAGTAGATCAGACCAAGGGTCAGGAGATCTTGGTTCTGTGTCAGGGGAGGGGTCTTGGGAAAGTCCCTGAAGCCTTAGGAGTTCAGGCATTAAAGGAGGGTATTGAAAGGGATTCATGGCTTTCAAATCAAAGGCCCATGCTTGGAAAGCTATCCTCTCCCCAACTCAAGTTCACAGGTTTGGATAATTCCAAGAATTCATGCTGATCGTCATAATACTCTCATTCTTGTTTCACTGCAAGAGTTTAGGAGTGGGCAGGTGGCCAAGGAGACATCAGGTTTTTAGGGGGATTTTTTAGGAGACTTCTGAGATAGGATTCCTTAACTTGAAGGGGACACCTGTAGAGAAGATCTATGTATTGGAGAAGGTATGTAGCCAGGCTAGCTGATTGTGAAAGACCTCGCAAAAGATCATCACTTAGGACTTCCCAGGTGGCTCAATAGGTAAAGAATCGGCCTGCCAATGCAGGAGACACAGGTTCAGTTCCTGAGTTGGGAAGATCCCACGTGCTGCGGAGCAGCTCAGCTGTGCATCGCAGCTCCTGAGCCTGTGCTCTGGAGCCCAGGAGCTGCAGCTACTGAAGCCTGCACACGCTAGACCTCATGTACCACAAGACAAACCACTGCAATGAGAAACTCACACATCAGAATAAGTATCTCCATTCACGGCAACTAGAGAAAAGCTCGCTCAGCAACAAAGACCCAGCACATTCAAAAATACACATTAAAAAATAAAATAAAAACAGTCCTTGGGGCAACTGAATCGTGGACAGATTTTTCTATAAAAGTATAAAAATCTGACCACTGTTGTTGAATTACTATTATAGAAGTAATCCAGCTCATTAAAAAAAAATGAAACCAGGAAATCAAATCAGTCCCTTGTTACCGCCTTCAATAATGTTGAGGTCTACAGATAGAGTAAAGTGCTTTTTCTTGCAAGAAACAAAACCTGTGCTGGCTTTCTTAAGCACAGAGGGTAGAAGATTAGAGGTTGAGCAATTGATGGGAAGTTAGAGAAACAGGCTTGGAAGACAGACCAGAAGGACACCACATCAGGCATTCAGGAAGCAGGAAGCCATCCAGCGATCTTTTAGGAGAGACATTCTGGCAGGAATCCTGTTGCTACAGGACACCAACCCCGATATTTCTGCATGTGAATTTTAACCTTTTACTCTACTTTGTCTTCTTTGCTCAAGATTTAGATCCTGGACAAGAGAGTCGGATTGATTAAACCTTGAGATCCAGGGTTCACATGCTGCTCCCAGGGAGGCAGTTAAGCAGAGGGAGGCTCTGGTCCCTACTGATACTGTAAAATGGGGAAGATGATGCCTGGTGTACCGAAAAGTTAGTGTGTGTGTTTACCACTCAGTTCAGTAATGAAATATCTAGATGGTATTAGATGGTAATAGATGGTACAGAACCTACTTGCACTGTGGGAGACCTGGGTTCAATCCCTGAGTCAGGAGGATTGATCCCCTGGAGGAGGAAATAGCAGCCCACTCCAGTATTCTTGGCTGGCAAATCTCCATGGACAGAGGAGCCTGGTGGGCTGCAGTCCATGGGGTTGCAAAGAATGGGAAATGACTGAGCAACTAACACTTTAAACACACTGTCAGTTAAGTTCAGTCTCTCAGTCGTGTCCAAGTCTTTTTGACCCCATGAATCGCAGCATGCCAGGCCTCCCTGTCCATCACCAACTCCCGGAGTTCACTCAGACTCATGTCCATCAGGTCAGTGATGCCATCCAGCCATCTCATCCTCTGTCGTCCCCTTCTCCTCCTGCCCCCAATCCCTCCCAGCATCAGAGTCTTTTCCAATGAGTCAACCCTTCGCATGAGGTGGCCAAAGTACTGGAGTTTCAGCTTTAGCATCATTCCTTCCAAAGAAATCCCAGGGCTGATCTCCTTCAGAATGGACTGGTTGGATCTCCTTGCAGTCCAAGGGACTCTCAAGAGTCTTCTCCAACACCACAGTTCAAAAGCATCAATTCTTTGGTGCTCAGCTTATATGTAATGATGATATACTTTATATATTTGTAAATCAAAAGGCAGTAAATGATATAATTGAGACAACAGGAGAAATAGAAGGAAACGTATACCTACTGTGGCCAAAGTCTGCTACACGTCTTATCATTTAAACTTAAATCTCAAAAATCTCCATGGAAGACACTCTTCTTATCTTTCAGATAACTCACAATTCAGGGGAATAAGTGCAGTCATTCATTTGAAATTAGTCAGGGTAGTGCTTGAAGTCTGTCTTAATGGTCACTAAACTCAGCTACCATGAGAACCCAGGAGGAAGAGATTAAGTGCCATCAACAGGCTGGCTTGGGGGATGATCTTTGCTTTAGACCTTGAGAGTTGGGTAACTTCTGATCTTCACTATTAGGGATAGAGAATCCCAGAAAGAAGAAAGAGCAGGAGCAAGACTAGAGAGGGGTGTCCAATTTGGCTGCATTGGGATAGGAAATTGGGAAGGTAGGTCAAATTCAAATCTTGGGATGCTGTGAAGGTCAACCTAAGAAAGAAATCTGGTCTTGAGTCTGACCATACTTGGGACTCATCAGATATTTTTGACCAGGGTGAGGAATAGTGTCAGAACTCGGTGCTTCAGGAGCATTAATTCTATAGCATTTTATTAAGTTATGTGTCAGTATATGCTTTTCTTATTAAAAGAATGTGGCCATGCTTTTCATTCTTTACAAAGGACACAAAACAGTGTCCTTCTTTATCCTGGGTATTCAAATAACCCTTCAGTGAAACTATTCCTGTCCATATAGATGGCCACCTTTAAACTTATATTGAGATAAAAACATTACACATCTAGCAATAGTTGCTTTTTTTGAATAGACAATATTTTATTTAAATTCACATTGGTACTAGAACACATAAAAAATCGCAAAGGGTGCTCTGAGTTCAAGGTGCATCCCAGTATTTCATGAAGAGTATCAGAAATGAAACCAAGGAACAGCAAATGACTTAACAATATCAAATTATAAATGTATGTCAAAGCCAATAAAAGTCAAATTTAGCTCTCCAGACTCCTGAGTCCCAGCTCAGCCTTCCACATTCCACTGCACAATTGCTGTCTTCCCTCCTGCTGCTGTGGAACAAAAACAGACTCAAAGAAACTTCTGTGAGTGGTGAGCATCCAGTGAGTAAGGAATTGTAATTTAAGAAGAATCCTTCTGATTTATCTGGCACTTAATGCACCCAACTTTGATAAAAGTTGACAAGGCCACATCATCTTATAAACATCCAAGTTGAGCTGTCTCCAAACGCCAGATCTTGAAGCCTGACTTCTCGAATGTAACATGGTCAGAAGATCACCATTTAGAGATCTAATCCCAACGACAGATGAAAATCATATGAAATTAGATGATTTAAATCTTCCTATATAGAAAGGGCAAAAGAAGATTTATTTTTGAACCATCCAGTTTCTCTCTAAAAAACATTCAGAGTAAGTGCCGAGAGAGCATATTAGGGTTTCCTTTGGAAATTACCTAGAAAATCAGTCATCATTATTTATAACACTTACTCAACTTTGATTTTTCTTTAACAACCAACGGAGAAATCTAATCTTGCTTATTTTTTCTTTGCTTTAGCTAAATACATCGAATAGCCTTTTGGAAAGGGTTAAATAATTTCCTCCTCTTCAGGACATTTTTTTTTTCTTTTTGTGTGTGAGGTTCCCCACTACCCACAGCTCTGTCCAAAAGGAAATTAAAATGAAATACATCAGGCATGCTGGGACTTCACACTTCAGAGACTTACAAAGCAACATGGCCTGTTTAAATTGATTGTCACTTTAACTGCCCACAGCTACTCTTCAGGAAGGGGGCTTACAGTTTTACTGTTCTTAACGGGACCATATCCCTTTTCCAACGGCTTAATTTAGGTTGTGCTGAAATTCCTATTAAAATCAAGAGTCATTAATATTTCATTAAAAATACCCATGATGTCAGAAGCGGCCATTGCAGGCCTGCCAAGTTACAAAGAAAACTCTCCTTTCCCCCTGGGGTTGTACTAACATCCTGATACCCAAACCTACATTTACATTTTTCCATCAACCTGAACAAAAAACAAAAATGAGAGAAGAAATATATCAGGTGACTGCTGGCGTCCGGTGCCTCCACTGTTTTGATGTCTTCATATTGTGCCCTGAACTCCGGATGGTCAGATCATAAAACCTGACATCAAGGATGTAAAATTATCAACAAATCAGCAGGCTGACCATTTAGATATCTTACTTTTGCACCAAAATTAAAGCATTTGACAAATAGATATGGGGTCTTTGTGTGTCAAAAGCACTGAGAAGATTTTCGTTAAGAGTCCTAAAGTCAGACTGCCTTGGAATCACAGACCTGCCGAATGAAGGCACGTATAAAGCTTCAATCATGGCTAAAACTCATTATTATACATCAGTCAATTACTTGTAGCCGACTCACTGGAAAAGACCCTGATCCTGGGAAAGACTGAAGGCAAAAAGAGAAGGAGGTGGCAGCGGATGAAATGGTTAGATAACACCACCAACTCAATGGACATGAGTTTGAGCAAACTCCAGGAGATGTGAAGGACAGGGAAGCCTGGTGTGCTGCAGTCCGTGGGGTCACAGAGTCAGACACGACTTCACAAACTGAACAACAACAACAGCCAATCAGTCTGTTTGCAGACTCTGTTCTCTTTCTTTCATCTCACTTTCCCAGAGCTAGTGGCAAAATAATTGGCTTAATGTAGTTTTATAATATATTGAGTCTGAAATCTATTTTAAAAAATTTATAGTGTTCGTTCTTGCTTCTAAAAAAAATAAGTAAGTGATACAGGTAATAGAAGTAGTATTAGTTACTCAGTAGTGTCCTTACTAGTCTTTGTGACCCCATGGACTCTAGCCCTCGGGGCCCCTCTGTCCATGGAGTTCTCCAGGCAAGAATACTGGAGTGGGTTGCCATTTCCTTCTCCAGGGGATCTTCCCAGCCCAGGGATAGAACCCAGGTCGACTTCATTGCAGGCAGATTCTTTAACATCTGACCCACCAGGGAAGCCCTGTTCTTTTCTAATAAGAAAATTTTATTTATATTGTTTACTTGATACATTTGGATTCCTTTTCCATCTTTTAGGGTTGGGTGGCACATATTGGTCTATTTCAATTAATTTTTTCCAGTAAATTACACTTACACATCTTCAGACTCAGGTCTTTCACTCCGGGAGTGTATCTTATTCCCTATTTGATCATTGCTGCTAGATTTCTCTTCCTCTAGGACTCAGATCACCTCTCATTCTATTTCCCCTCTCTCCTATCTATGACGCTTACTTAATGCAGCGCATTTAAACCATTCTTACGTGGATTTTCTTCTAAGGCAGCCAAACCGCGTAGGAATGGATGGAGTAGATGTACATTGTCAATACCACTTCAGCAACAGAAAGTGTATGACAGGTTAGCGTTTCCAGCAGCGGCGTTTATCTGTGTGCGCTTGGGGAAGCTGCCTCGCCGGGAACAGCTATCAGTCGGCCGCGTTCTGCTCTGCTCGCCTTCACTCCCCACACAACGTGTCCACGGCTGATACCCTCTCCCGAGCCGCTGCCTGAAATATCACTGACAAGCTCTGCCTGACGGAGAAGCGGCTCCATTGTCCACTGGATGCTCTGCCTGCTGTATCTCGTTCACAGATTCTCCCAAGTGTTTCTGGTGTGGGCACAAAAGGAAACCTGGCTTGGAGCACTCGGTATCAATCCCGAGTCTTATCTTGGCCCGAAGTCTCAGATTCTTCCTCCCTGCCTTTTGTATGTTAGGATTTTTTTACCAAGATGTCTTCCATCTAATTTATCCTAAGTTATTTATTAGAAGGAAGCATTAGTGTCTGGCTTTAATCTCATCATGACTTTATTCAAAAAAAGAAAAAAAACGAGAAATTTTTAGCATGTGGATAGAATCTTATTTTCTATCTCTCATCATAAAGCAGGGTTTCTCTGCCTTAAAATCATTATTATAGTAAATAACAACAATAAAGCATGTTATTCCTGCTTTATTAATATTATACATGTAATGTATATATGCATATATATAATACTAATGTATATTAATATATTATGTGTATATATCTAATTTCATTGGATGTTTCAGTCTAAGATTTGTAACTGGCATCATTTAGACATTTTGCTCAAATTACTGACTTACTAAAAACTCTTGACCCTTGACAGTATGGAGTAATCATGTTTTTTTAAATTAAGATTGTGTCTCAAAGAAGAAGGGTTCAGATCAGATCAGTCGCTCAGTCGTGTCTGACTCTTTGTGACCCCATGAATCGCAGCACGCCAGGCCTCCCTGTCCATCACCAACTCCCGGAGTTCACTCAGACTCACATCCATCAAGTCAGTGATGCCATCCAGCCATCTCATCCTCTGTTGTCCCCTTCTCCTCCTGCCCCAAATCCCTCCCAGCATCAGAGTCTTTTCCAATGAGTCAACTCTTCGCATGAGGTGGCCAAAGTACTGGAGTTTCAGCTTTAGCATCATTCCTTCCAAAGAAATCCCAGGGCTGATCTCCTTCAGAATGGACTGGCTGGATCTCCTTGCAGTCCAAGGGACTCTCAAGAGTCTTCTCCAACACCACAGTTCGAAAGCATCAATTCTTTGGCACTCAGCCTTCTTCACAGTCCAACTCTCACATCCATGCATGACCACAGGAAAAACCATAGCCTTGACTAGACGAACCTTTGTTGGCAAAGTAATGTCTCTGCTTTTCAATATGCTATCTAGGTTGGTCATAACTTTCCTTCCAAGGAGTAAGCATCTTCTAATTTCATGGCTGCAGTCACCATCTGTAGTGATTTTGGAGCCCAGAAAAATAAAGTCTGACACTGTTTCCACTGTTTCCCCATCTGTTTCCCATGAAGTGGTGGGACCGGATGCCATGATCTTCGTTTTCTGAATGTTGAGCTTTAAGCCAACTTTTTCACTCTCCACTTTGACTTTCATCAAGAGGCTTTTGAGTTCCTCTTCACTTTCTGCCATAAGGGTGGTGTCATCTGCATATCTGAGGTTATTGATATTTCTCCCGGCAATCTTGATTCCAGTTTGTGTTTCTTCCAGTCCAGCGTTTCTCATGATGTACTCTGCATATAAGTTAAATAAACAGGGTGAGAAGAAGGGTTAGTTGGAAATAAATGCATGTTATTCAAAGGCCTTCCTACTGCATTTTCATTTTGAGCTTTTGTAACATTTTAACTTCTAGTTTAGATCTTCGGGTACATGGCTCGGACTCTCCCTCCAGAGGCAAACCTTGGGTGGCTGGGCTCCCTTACAGGCTGTTGACTGACAGCTGCGCCATCCCGCGCGTTGCTCCTGGCGCCTGCTCCCCTCAGGGCGGGGTGTGCTCCCGGGCAGCTAAGCCCACGCGCTCTAGAGCCTGTGCTCCACAGCAAGAGACGCCCCTGCAATGGAAGCCACGTATCACAGCTAGAGAGGGGGCCGCGCTTGACCGACTAGACAAAAGGCCATGCTGCAACGAAGACCCAGTGCAACCAAAAATAAATAAAATGGTTTAAAAGAATAATTAGCACATCTCAAGCAGAGAAGTAAAGAAAGGCTAAAAATGGCAGCTTGACTTAGGTGTAGAGGGCATTGGTGCGGACAAGAGAGAAGAGCGTGAAATGCCGATGGGGGAAGTGTCAGGGTGTGTGTGCTGAGGGCAGGGGGGTGTAATAGTATGGAGTTAGGATCTGTGCTTGAATGCTAAGAAAAACTAGTGACAGGTATCCAGCAGGTCTTTTGGAACACTGGCAAATAGAAATATTAATAGGTATGAAGAGATTGAAGCAGAGATAAAATTGTTAACTGTAGGAAATTAAAAACATTATATAAGTACTGAATTACATCTATAATATAATGCCATTTCTTTCTCCAGGGGATCTTCCCAACCCAGGGATTGAACCCAGGTCTCCCACATTGTAGACAGATGCTTTACCGTCTGAGCCACCAGGGAAGTCATCAGATCAGATCAGATCAGTCACTCAGTCGTGTCCGACTCTTTGTGACCCCATGAATCGCAGCACGCCAGGCCTCCCTGTCCATCACCAACTCCCGGAGTTCACTCAGACTCACATCCATCGAGTCAGTGATGCCATCCAGCCGTCTCATCCTCTGTTGTCCCCTTCTCCTCCTGCCCCAAATCCCTCCCAGCATCAGAGTCTTTTCCAATGAGTCAACTCTTCACATCAGGTGGCCAAAGTACTGGAGTTTCAGCTTTAGCATCATTCCTTCCAAAGAAATCCCAGGGCTGATCTCCTTCAGAATGGACTGGTTGGATCTCCTTGCAGTCCAAGGGACTCTCAAGAGTCTTCTCCAATGCCACAGTTCAAAAGCATCAGTTCTTCGGTGCTCAGCCTTCTTCACAGTCCAACTCTCACATGCATGCATGACCACAGGAAAAACCATAGCCTTGACTAGACGGACGTTTGTTGGCAAAGTAATGTCTCTGCTTTTGAATATGCTATCTAGGTTGGTCATAACTTCCCTTCCAAGGAGTAGGCGTCTTTTAATTTCATGGCTGCAGTCACTAAACAGATTAAACCTTTGAATTGTGGTAATATTATATTGATATGCTGTGAGAAGGAAAAACGTGGGTGAATATGCAACAAAGCCAGACTCTCATCGAGTTACAGGAGCTTGATAATGCCTCAAACTGATAAAATGGCAACCCACTCCAGTGTTCTTGCCTGGAAAATTCCTCGGACGGAGGAGCCGGGTGGGCTGCAGTCCATGGAGTCACAAAGAGTTGGACACAACTGAGCGACTCAGAATGCATGGAAGATTGATAGATATGTATTAACACCAATTTACATGAATGATAAAATAGTATTACAGATAGAGATATGTTAATAGGTAGGTGAAGGTAAACATCAAAAAATAGAAAATATTTGCCTCTTGGGATCAAGATTCTAGGGGGAAATGCTGAATTTTCTTATAAGCATTTGGTGCCATGTTAGCTCTATGTGATCAATTAGATTCTTGTCATTTATTCACCCCTTCATCACAACAATATCATCATATAACTGCTGAGCCTTCTTATGAAAGAGGAACTCTCCTCACCCGCTACCGGGGGGCCTGGACATGTGCCCCCGTGGCTTGCTTTTGCCAATGGAATGATAGCAAACTTGAAATGTACACCAAGGCTTAAAACACGTTTATGGTCTGGCCTGCCCATGTGTGCCTCTAAGATCCACCAAGAGTCGAAGGGGAACCTGCTGGTACAGGAGAATGGGCAGATCCATGGGTTCAACGTGAACCCATCTGGCCATACAGAGCCAAACCCTGCTGGCTCCCTGAGCATCCAGAGCCCACCTGTGAACAAGTCCTGACTGGTAGCTGTTATAAGCCACTGAGAGATGTGATTAGTGGGGTAAGCTGCTGAGACCTTTGAAGCTGATTGATTAATCAAACATTAATGAATACTCTACACTTATTAAAGTGTTAGTCTCTCAGTCGTGTCTAACTCTTTGCAACCCCATGGAATGTAGCCCACCAGGCTCCTCTGTCCATGGGATTTTCCAGTCAAGAATAGTGGAGTGAGTAGCCATTCCCTTCTCTAGTATCTTCCCAACCTAGGGATGGAATGCGGGTCTCCTGCATTGCAGGCAGATTCTTTACCATCTGAGCCACCACAGAAGCCGTTATGGTATGGTATTAATTTACAATGAGTAAATTATAAAAACAAATTCTAAACTAATTAAAATAATAGTAATAACAAAAAAGAACTCCATGGGAAAGTAAGGATTCCATACACTGCCATCTCTCCCTCTCTACTACCTGCTTACTCCAAGATGGCAAAACCAGCACGCATTTTTCTCTGCCCAGGAGTAAGCACAAGTGACTCAGCGTGAGCAGTCTGTTCATCACCACCTTCCAGAAGGCTGGAATCAAGTAAAGAATCTGCCTGCAATGTGGGAGACGCGGGTTCAATCCCTGGATCCAGAAGATCCCCTGGAGAAGGAAATGGCAACTCCACGTGCCTGGAAAATTCCATGGACAGTGGAGCCTGGCTGACTGTATAGTCCATGGGGTCACAGAGAGTCGGACACGACTGAGTAAATGACACACACAAATCAGCACCCCGTGCCTGACTCCATCTTCTCCTCCTTTTCAGAAAGCTACTGTTTTTCTGACCCCCTGACCTTCACCTTCAAGGCTTCCTCAATCCCTCAGCTCGGGAGCGCCTCAGTTTCTCTGTTCCTGAACCCTGTTATCTGCCTTCATCCTGTACTCCCTCCCAGTTCCGCTGTCAAAAGGCAAGTTGACGCGGTGAGCTCAGAGCAGCATGAGATCTCAGGGTTGAAGGGGTCAAGGGAAGATTCATGGGCACAAATCAGAGCGGGAATGAGTGGGCTTAGTGGGGAAGATCAGCCTTGGATCCATAAAGCAGAGGACACACGGGGTTTCCTTTCTAGCCTGTGAAATAGAAAATCACTTTTAAGACCCCCAAAGGGAAATCGGTGGCTTCCTCCCCCATGGAGAAACTTTCCTGTCTTCACAGGAACAACATAAATAACACTTCTATTATAAGAAAGGACCAGACTCTTATTAAGACCCATAAATCAACAGTTATTTTATTTTCACAAAGCGACCTCCAGATGTAATGTTAAAGTGAAAGCATATTTTAAATGACCTATGGGTGGATATAATTTATATTTCTGTGTGTAAATATGGCCCTCAGATATCTTCTTACGTTTGAATAATTATTGGCGGGAATACACTATTTTGCTATGGATAAAAAAACCAGCTATAATGGGTAAAATATGGGGCCTTAAATTACTATCAATTCATGTGAGTATTGTACTGGGGTGTTGAAAAGCGTGAGTCAGAGAGACCAGCATCAAAGTCTCCCCTGAAATTCATGTAAGTTGAATAATCATGTTTGTCTGTCTGTTTACGACTGTAAGGTGTGTGTCTCCACAGGTGCCGAGCACGTAGCTTGAGGTCACTGTTTGTTTAAAAAAATGAGTCAGTGAGCACCCTGGAGATAAGATCCCTGAAGTCCAGGAGGGAATGGCCTTCCCCAAGCTCAGACAATTTGTGGTACCCGAAGGGATAAGACCAGCGTGCCACCTCCCGACTGAACATTCTTTCCATCAGACTCAGCCATCAGTATGACTTTGTATGTTGGTGCCCAAGCAGTTGAAACCAAACTCAAGTTACTAAATAAAAGCTGGGAATTAAATCAATGGACCCTGCGATATTCCTCTTTAGGACACTTACACCCTGGGAAAGTGTCTCAGGAGCATCTGAGATCAGGGTTTGTGTGTTTCTAGACCCCTTTTGCTCCCTTGCTGCTAAGTCGCTTCAGTCGTGTCTGACTCTGTGCGACCCCAGAGACGGCAGCCCACCAGGCTCCCCTGTCCCGGGGACTCTCCAGGCAAGAACACTGGAGTGGGTTGCCATTTCCTTCTCCAATGCATGAAAGTGAAAAGTGAAAGTGAAGCCGCTCAGTCATGTCTGACTCTTAGCGACCCCATGGACTGCAGCCCACCAGGCTCCTCTGTCCATGGGATTTTCCAGGCAAGAGTACTGGAGTGGGGTGCCAGGCTGCTTTTCTCCTATGACAGCTTCATTCTTCCACCTGCAGAGGGATTACCTTTCTCCTTTTAGGGGAAATGATCACTTACATTACCTCATCTGATATGTGTCAACCTGCCTGGGCTGTGAGATGCTCAGATTTTTTAATTCATTTAATTGAAGTCTTCAGGTGTCCTTTTTTTCCCCCCCAGAACTTCTTTTGTTTTTTCATCTTCCTCCTTCCCTCTTTCTTTCTTTTTTATTGAGGTATAGGGCTTCCCTGGTGGCTCAGTGGTAAACAGCATGCCTGCCAGTGCAGGAGACGTGGGTTCAATCCCAGGGCCAGGCAGATCCCTTGGAGAAGGAAATGGCTACCCACTCCAGTATTCTTGTCTGGGAAATTCCATGGACAGAGGAGCCTGTTGGGCTCCTCATGAATAGCGACAAGACAACAACAAATAAGTACAAAGTTGTGTTAGTTTCAAGTTCAGATATTTGTTTAAACAGTATTTCTGAGTGTGTCTATGAGGATGGTTCTAGATGAAATTCACATTTGACTAGATAGACTGAAGAGAGTAGATAACCCTCCCCAACATGGATGGCCTCATCCAATCCTTCAACAGTCTGAACAGAACAAAAAAGGTTGAACAAAGGAAAATTCACTCTCTCTGCTTGACCGTCTTGGTGCTCGTACATCCGTCAGCTCCAGTCTCCAGACTTAGGTTCAGGTTGGAACTTTACCATTAGCTCCCGTGGGTCTGCATCTTCTTAATTGAAGATCTTGGGACTTCTCAGCCTCCACAGTCATGTGAGTCAACAACTCCTTCTAGTAATTCTCACTTTGTCCATCTGTCTGTCTATATAACTATCTATGCTAATGGCGCTGCTTTTCTGAACAATCAAGATCAGTACAATATCCTGTACTTTTGGAACTTTGTTCACCTGGAGGATTACTGTCTGATGACTATTTTCTGCTGACAAAGAAAGCATCCCATTGGCCAGGCTTGGGCTGCGTGACCACCCCAGGACCACCAGCTGCTGCTGAAAGGCAGGACCACAGGTATTCTCATGGAGGTGTCTGTGATAGTCATGGGGGACAGGAGGTGTCCGTTTCTAGAAAAGGGGATTAGAAGACTCAATTCTAAAGTGTTACTATAGTATGATGTTGCTTTTTGATCATCCATATTTTTTGGTGTGTATAGTGGTTCATACTCTCCAAGAGTTAACACTATCTATGGAATGCTCCTAGGAAAGATAGTCATTCCTGCTTCAGTTTTACTCAATATTTTAATTTTTTTCAAAAATAAAAAGACCTATTCGCTTACCATCTAAAGGGATAAAAATAATATAACATTTATTAACTGTAACAACAAATCTTCAATTAAATTATGCAAAACTAGCTACAGGACCAACTTGATATTTCATTAGATGGTTTGGCTGTTTTTTTTTTTTTCTTGTTTATTTCATATCCTTGCTCATCACTAACCTTGCAATTTCCAATTATGAGGAGAAGTTTTCATTGAAAAATACTCAAAAATCTACTTCAAAATGATTAAACTGTGGCTTTCGTATATTCACATTGTGTGTGCATGCTCAGGCATATCCGACTCTTTGCAGCCCTATGCCTCGGGCTCCTCTGCTCATGGAAGTTTCCACTGGAGTGTGTTGCCATTTCCTTCTCCAGGGATCAAACCCTTGTCTTTTGCCTCTCCTGCAGTGACTGACAGACTCTTTATCACTAGTGCCAGCTGGGAATCCCTGAGGCTTCCAGGCTTCCCTGATGGCTCAGATGGTAAAGAACCCACCTGCCACTGCAGAAAACCCAGGGTCAATCCCTGGGTCAGGAAGATCCCCTGGAGAAGGGAATGGCTACCCACTCCAGTATTCTTGCCTGGGATATCCCATGGACAGAGGAGCCTGGCAGGCTACAGTCCATGTGGTCTCAGAGTGTGGGACACGATTGAGCAACTTTCACTTCACATGTCTTCAAATCACTCAAGACCAATGCCTGAACACTTTCTCAGCCTCCACATCATTCCAGGAATTTCCCAGAATGACCATGTCTTTAAAAATGAAAATATCACATCTCTTCAGGGAAGAGAAAAATTGTTAAGTCAGTTATTTGTCATAATAAAAAGAAGAAACAAAAAGTGTTTGTTTAAAGACTATATTTGTTATCTGTTTATGTTTATATGATCTAAAATAATCTAAGTGCAACATTAAGAATATCTTCAAAAGGAAATATCGTAGACCTCTTTCCACACAAACAGGATAAGGTACATGCCTTATAACTGCAGATTCAGATACTTAATTACCACCTAATTCCTGTAGACTAAAATAATGGCAGTATGGCCCGCACAGTTACTGCTGCAAGATTTAGAACATATTTTACTTCATGAATACGGTTGGGAGTTGTAAAACAGCATCCACATAAATCAGTTTCTTTAGAAAGAAAGACTACATTTTATCCAGGCATTTTTAAGCCTCTGAATGCAAAGTGTTAGGGAAAAGTACATCCATTTATACCTACACTTACACATATTCCAGCAGGAAATATGCAGTGTGTGCAGAGTCAATCCTAGCCAATAAAGTTTATATTGATGTTCTGCCAGTCTGATCTTGTGTGGCAAAGTCAATTGAAGGGGGGAAGCTGTGTCTCCAGGGCTCATTAGCTTCCAGAAAATTCCCCATTCTCTCTTTCTCTGAATTTTCTCTAAGGAGCAGATCTTTCCTTGATCCAGCAAAAAATTAGGACATGAAGCATATTATGTTCCTCAGATGTGGGGTGAAGTGGTGTCAACGAGTCAGGGGTGTCAGACTCTTGTGACCCTGTGGATTGTAGCCCACCAGGCTACCCTGTCCGTGGGATTTCCCAGGCAAGAATACTGGAGTGGGTTGTCATTTCCTACTCCAGGGGATCTTCCTGACCCAGGGATCAAACCTGCATCTCTTGTGTCTCCTGCATTGGCAGTCCAACTCCCACTAGTGCCACCTGGGAAGTCCATAGGAGGTGATTCTTAACCCTAAACTCTGTGCCTGACGCCACCCTGTTTCTAAAGACTTGACAATTGGATGTTCCAAAGTCGCACCATGGTATCCAAAAAATTTATTATGTTTTCGCATCGGACCTTTCTCCTCTTATATCTGTAAAAAGCAGTTGTTCCAGTGTGTTCTTACACGACCTTTAATGCCACTAATATTTTACATCAACATGATAAGAATGCTCTTCCTCGGATCATTTTCACTGTCTTCTGGAATAACTCAGACGGTCCATTTACCTCTTTCTATATCCATCAAATTCTTAAATCTCTTAAGAGTTTGCCAACTGAGCTCAGAGGCCAGGCACACCGCCTCCTTGGCTGGGAGCACACAGGTTCCGTGCTACGGTGACACCGACAGTTATTCATTAGGCTTGGTGATAGCTCCAAGCTCTTTTTTACGTCTGCAGGACACCCAAACACACTTGCCAATGGAATTTTTAGAAAAAGTCTTCAACGTCCCCGTCAGCATGCAAATTTAACTCAACAACTATGTGAACTAGGCCATATGGACTTGCACAGAGGAAAATTTTCCAAAGCAAAATATTTCACCCTGAAGCCCCAGTCTGCCATCTCACAAATATGTAAACAGGTATAAGAAGAAACATGGGAAAGTGGGAAATGTGAACTGAAAGAAAGTCCATCTTTTCCCTAAACCCAAAGGAACGTTACCCTATTATTTACTTACTTCTTGTTTTGCTCACCAAAATGTATTTGAAACTGCTAATGGTGAGAATTAAGGTAATGAAAGCCATCTTTTATCATAACTGTTTCTCGGGCTATAATAAATCAGGTGTGTTCATAATAAGTGGGCTTTTACTTTACTCCAAAATAATAACCAACAGACTGGTGATATTTAATTCATTAAAAGAAAGAACCTTGACAATGAATAACATCAACAAACATGTAACCAGGAACTGCATGGAAGTACAGGTAGAAAGAATAGGCATAAAATAACTGTGTACACACACACACACACACACACATGCACACACACACGCACACTTTTCAAAATACATGAAGCAAAACTGATAGGAGAAAGAGAGAGAGCTACGATTATAACTGGAGACTTAACCATTCCTCTCTCAGGATTTAATAATAAACAGATCACCTAAAAGGACATCGAAGACCTGAACAGCGTCATCATCCAACTTGACCTTAGTTGGCATCTAGACACCATTCTACCTGGTACACAGAATACACATGCAAATGCACAAGCATGATTCACCATGATAGGCTACAGTTTTCACCAATAAACAAACTCAGTGGTTTAAAAGGGATACACACTACTATACATAAAATAGATAATGCACAAGGTCTACCATACAGCACAGGGAGTCCTACTCAATACTCTGTAATAACTTACATGAGAGAAGAATCTGAAATAGAATGGATATATGTATATGCAGATCAGCCCAAGAGGTGAAGTAAAGAATCCGCCTGTCGATGCAATAGAAGCAAGAGACGTGGGTTTGAGCCCATGGTCGGGAAGATCCCCTGGAGAAGAGCATGGCAACCCACTCCAGTATATTGCCTGGAGAACCCCATGGACAGAGGAGTCTGGAGGGCTACAGTCCATAGTTTTGGAGAGTCGCACACGACTGAACATGCACACATCACCTCATGTATATGCATAACTGAAATACTTTGCTGTACGCCTGAAACTAACACAGCATTGTAAATCAACTATATCCTGATATAAAATAATTTTTTTAAAGTGTTGAAATCATACAAAGCATGATTTCTCCCCATAACACAATCCAAGTAAAAATCAGTAAGCGGAAAGATATCTGGGAAATCCCAAAACAGGGAGTTAAATAACACACCTAAAGAACGGATAGGTCAAAGGAAAATCAAAAGGCCGCTGAATCTTCAACTGAAAACGAAAGGGAGCACAGGCCATCCGTGGGAGGCAGTGGTAACAGGGCTGGACCTGCTTCTGTGGTTCCAACATTGAGCCCGGCATCACCTTAGCTCGGCTGCCCTGTATGATTTTCCCTTTCTGCCCTTTGATTTTTTGGCAACTGCTCTGAAATTCTTACACAAAATCTTAAAGGTGCAAGGAACCTGAGACCCCAGAAGGAAACTCATAAATATTGGAGGCCACAAATACCAGACTCCGACCCACAGGAAATAATGCCAAAGCTAATTGTACCCATTTCTTCAGAGGGTACCTAGGCAGGGTGCATACACTGTTGCCTGCAAATGGCAAGATCAGTAACATATTTTAGAAACAGTGAGTCAGACAAAGACAAATATCATATGATATCACTTACATGTAGAATCTAAAAAAATAAAATAATATACAAATTATTTACAAAACAGAGACTCAGAGAATGAACTTATGGTTGCCAGAAGGATGGGAGTGGGGATAGATGGGGAGTTTGGGATTGACATGCACACACTTCTTTATTTAAAATAAAATGTCTTAGATGAATTGAGAGATGGGCACTGATGTATATACACTATTGATACTATGTATAAAACAGAAAACTATTGAGACTCTACTGAATAGCACAGGAAACTCAGTTCTCTGTGCTGATCTAAATTGGAAGGAAATCCAAAAAGAGGGGAGGTATGTGTAAGTATGGCTGATTCGCTTCGCTGTACAGTAGAAGCTAACAGCATTGTAAAGCAACTATATTCCAGTAAATTAAAAAAAAAAAATAGTAAATTTGATGGAGTACAAAAATAAAATGCCTTTCCATTTTAAAAAAATGCACTAATTTTGAGGAAAGATGAAAACGAAGATTTGGTTTTGTCTTGCCCCCCCAAAAGAAATAATCTGTCTCCTTTTCTTTTTTAAATCTTTTCCGTGTTTCTGATCCCATTGATTGAGCTCAGTTCCACAAATAAATCTGCAGGCAAGCCACCTCCTCAGGCTGTGTTCTTTGGTAGAACTCAGGATAAGCAAAGGTTGTGAATGTTTTCCTTTGGATAATCCTCTCACATATTGTTACTCTTTGCCATTACAAGTATACCGTGGTGGACATCATCACACATATGTCTTTGCCACACATCTATGTGGGACTGGATTACTGAAACTAGTATATGGGGGCTCACATGTCTTAAATATGGATCAATAATGCATATATTCCTTTCAACAGTTGTAGCTGTATTCTCATCAAAGTTCCAGAGGTCGCTTGTTATTTATTGTGAATGATCTTTCCTTCCAATGCTTGTGTAGATTCCTGGGCCACAAAGCAAAGTTCACGGTGTCATAACCCCAATATTAGCTTGGTAGCCATTGGAAATACATTCATAAATTCAGTGGCTGTGCAGAAATAAATGCTGTTTCTGCAAAGGGAGCAGGAAGTATGCAAAATCCAAGTGGTCTAACCTTTTAGAATTCCATCAGAACATGCAGGCTGGTGAGTGAATGTGCACAGTTCAGGTAGTCGGCCAAAGTATCGGGAAACTTTTTAAGTTTCCAATATTCATATAATTGGAACAGTCATTCAGCAATTCTGAACATAGCAAGTAATATAGAAAACAAGTAAAAATAGTTTTGGCATTCTGTACTTTCTTAGGAGGTAGTCTCATTGTTCATCATCTGAATATTTATTTTAAGAATTTATATGGGAACATAGTAATACCGTAGTAGTATTTTCACAATATACTTGATGGGTGGGTAATTCCATAAGAAAAATAAAGGCCATGAATATTGAAATTTATGAAGGCTCAATTGCTCCAAACTTTTCTATTGCAGAAAAGTAGTTAAAATCTTAGTTGCTGACTTTCCCCCGGGATAAAATTTTTACTGGAAAGGTGGTTGGACTATGGAAACATTTCACAGCTGCAGGTATAATACTGTGTCTGTTGTCAGACTCACCATTTCATTGGTTTATTTCTGGAGGATTATTTAGATGGCTGTGGTCTTATATCCAAGCCCCAATGAAAGAAAGGAGAGGAAAAAAAAGAAAGAAGAAGAAGGCTATGAAGTGTGCCTTCTCACAGCAGAATAGTGATTTGTTATGCGTTTGTCTGAGTTAAATATAGCAGCTAGTCATCTTGCACAAGCCTATATTATATTCTGCTTGCTCAAAAAAGAAACACTTGTTTGGATAGTCAAAGTGGTCTCAATAAAAATCACAGCTCCCTTCTCCATGCCGACATTTATTTAAGGTAGATTTGCAGTGGTTTTGATGCACATTTCTCTAATTAATCAATAGGAATTGAAAGTTGTTTGACTCTTTAAGGTCATCATCATTTACTCAGGTTTGTTACGATTTAACGATGCTGACTTTGCACGTGACATTCCCACCTGGGGAGCAATTATTTGGAAGGAGAAGGAGGCTGACTGTCCACTCCCCTGGGTTATTCATCAATTGGTGGGCTGAGGGCAAAAATTAATTAGGTATTATAAAAGCACTCCTTCATTATATTAAATGGCTCACTGAAAGCAAACAACATTACCTGTATTAACTCTGAGACTTCACCGATTAAGTAAATTGAATTGAATTCATTGCAAGTGAGTTTCAGGTCCCAAGCTGAGACCGCTATAATGTTCAAGGGAGATCAAGGAAGCCTAGGACTTCAATTTATGTTGCCATTTCTAGTTGGTCCAAAAATCTGCTACATCCCAAGGTCTTTTATGATTTGACTGAAAAGAACATGCTGTCATCCATTTGCAACTGCCGTATGTGTGAGGTTAAAGTTAAGAGAATCAGGTCTTTTTTTTTTTTTTTTTTTCCTTCTGAACAGAGAAAAGTTTATTGCTGGGCCAAGCAAGGGGAACAGGTGACTCATGCTAAAAAATACCCTGGGGTCTCTGAGAATCAGATATCAGCGTATATTGATTGTTGCAAAATATTTGGTGATTTAAATCTTTGGTGGCAGAATCCAAAAGGCTTATTGAGTTCAGTAACAAGGATTCAGTGCAAGGTTATGGTTTATTCCTGCACTTGAGTATTTACTATATGTTTCAGGAGAAAGATAAAGGATGTCATGGACTGAATTGTCATACTTCTCCTTAGATACTGTATATTGCTTTGGCCTCACAAATTAAAAACAGCATGCAATGTATTTATGTCTAACACCATATCTGTACTATTAATAAGAAAAATGATCACTTTTTCTAGTGTAAATTTGTGGAAGATTCAATAAAACTTTTAGTCAGCTACCCCGTTTTCTGTTTTTTTTAAGTAAATGGTTATTCATTTTGTTTATTATTATAGAAGACATTTATAAAACAGACTATCATCTTCATTATAAAAAATGCAAAATCATGAAGTAAACTTAAATCATTTATGACCCTACCATTTGAAGACCACTGCTGTGTACAAGACTCTATACACTCACACACACACACACACGCAGACTTAGCTTTTGCAAAATTTCATGTTTATTTAAATGTTGATTTCACGTGATATAAAAAGATATTAGTTTGTTTCTCTTATGAGTATGTCATTACTCAAATAGTTTCAAAAATTATTTCATAATTAACTTAATTTCAAAATCTTCCTTTCTACATACTTCTGTTTTTACATTCCTAAAGTCTAATGAGCCTGCTAAGATGATAGATTTTGGTGCTATTCAGACACAAGCAAATGTTTATTTACTCTGTGACCATCTTCAAGTTATAAATCTGTTAAGTCTTCTAGCCTCAGTTTTACACTTGCAGAATGGGGATCTCTCCTCCCTAAAAATGCCATCAGGAATCCTGTTAACATTGTACATATGCATTTGACATTTTATCTGGAATGTGGTAATAAAGTAAGCTGCTATTAATTTTATCTGTAATTTGCAAAAGAAGTCATCCACATGATTTCCAAGGTGTCAGCATTCAATGCTAATAAGCTTCAAGGTCACAAAAAGCTTCCCGCACCATTTCTTGCAGGTATGGAAATCTATAGAGGAGTAGGGGCAAATCACAACTGGACCACGCCGATGAACACACTTTAATTTTTATGTCTTTATAAACTCCCCCATGCCTGAAGGAGGGAATGGCAACCCACTCCAGTATTCTTCCCTGGAGAAGCCCGTGGACAGAGGAGCCTGGTGAGCTACAGTCCATAGCGTTGCAGAGAGTCAGACACGACTGAAGCGACTTAGCACGCACACATGCAAATCCCCCCACCCCGTAAATATTTTCCTTTAATAAAAGTTTCATCTCTCTTTAAGCAGCCCTGATTTTTGTTGGTAATTCCTGGATTATCCACCTTTCCCAGTCTGATATATTCACCACTGAGAGCTGTCTCTACCCATAGCAAAATATAGTACTCCTGGTTCATAGAGATGAAATTACATTATAATGCCATACATTATTTATGTTATTTTATTTTATATTGGAGTCTTGTTGATTTACCATGCTGTATCAGTTTCAGGAGGTCAGCAAAGTGATTCAGTTATGTGTGTGTATATGTGTATATATATATATATATATACACATATATATATATCCTTTCTTTTCTAGACTATTTTTCCATATAAGTTATTGCAGATTATTGAGCAGAGTTCCCTGTGCTACACAGTAGGTCCTTGTGGATTACCTATTTTATATATAGCAGTGTGTATATGTTAATCCCAAACTTCTAATTTATCTTTCTGCCACCTTTCCCCTTTGATAACCATAAATTTGTTTTCTCAGCCATGCCATACATTTTAAATAAAGGCTTCTTAAAGACCTACAACCTAAATATGCTTAATTACCATCTCTTTAAATAAACTGTAGCTGTTCTGTTCCAAAAGTAATGCGTCTGGCTATGAGATTTCTATCTCCAAAGAAGTGATGGGGAAAATTGTTTTAAAACTAATGTAGCAGCCCCAAACATTATATTTCTATTATTACCTGTGCTTTATTTTAAGGCAGTTGAAGCCACCAACTGGAAAGGTAAGTATTTTAAAAATATTCAGCCATTCTTTGTCCTACTTATTTCACTTCCTGGAAATAATCATGAATATGTACAGATAGATACTACCCGCTAGAATGCGTAACACACAAATTTTTATGTAATCGAAGATTCAGGCAACCTACGTCTTCAATGTTAGTCGTTCAAAAGCGTCCAACTCTTTGTGACCCCATGGACTGTAGCCCACCAGGCTCCTCTGTCCAGGAGTTTCCCTGGGCAAGAATACTGGAGTGGGTTGCCATTCCCTTCTCCAGGGGATCTTCCTGACCCAGGAATCTGACCCGTGTCTCTTATGTTTCCTGCATCAACAGGTGGGCTCTTTATCAGTAGCACCACCTGTATAGGGGTTGTTTTCTTTAATGCACAAGGGTTTGTAAATTCAACTTACAATTGCCAAATAAGCTTGGTTTTCTTCATAAGCACATTGTATAGACCGTGTCATTGTCGATGGTAATATTTATGGATGCCTTGGAATCTGTCTCTCTATCATTTGCAAATGTGACAAGGACCGTAGGAGTTCCACATTCTTTTGCTACGTGGATAAAGGACAGTCTCGTTCCATGGTGAAATCATCCCTCCTTTGTATGATGAGCAGAATAATGACTCCCCCAAAATGCTTATGTGGACTCCCAGAACCTGTGGGTATGTGCCTGACGTGGCAAAGGGACTTCACATGTGTGATTAAGTTCAAGGCGTTGAGACGAGGAGATTCTCTTGGATTAAGTGGGCAGAGTGTAGTCACCATGGTCCTTACAGGTTAAGAGGGAGTCAGGAGAGAGTATAAGGAGATTTGTCGATGGAAACAGAAGTCAGATCAACTGAGAGACGCCACGGACCCTGGACAGTAAGGGGCGTCTTAGAGAATACAAGGAGCCTTCAGAAGGAACACAGCCTCACCAGCGCCCTGAATTTTGAGCTTCTGACCTCCAGAACATGCAGAGAATAAATTAGTGTGGTTTTTAAGACACCAAGTTTGCGGCGCTTTGTTACAGCAGCGATTAAAAAAAATATATATATATGCTCCAGAAGACAGAATTTGCTTCTGAATTCCTTGGCCATTCCAGCGTAGACCCGGGTCACACATTCAAAGACCTGTCTGATTTCTTTCTCTTTAACTCTCCAGTGATGGTTTCAAGACAGTGCCCGAAACATGGGCATTCATCATCTCAGTGATTTTTTAAAAAGTCAAATATTGAATATTCTAACAAAGAAGCCATAGATATTTCCATCTGCAAACCAGACTGAGAGACCCTAGGATTTCCCTGGTGGTCCGGTGGTTAAGAATCCGCCTACCAGTGCAGGGGACATGGGTTCCCTCACTGGTCAGGGACGTAAGATCCTACACGCCGGGAGCAACTAAGCCCATCCACCACAGTGGCTGAAGCCCTCATGCCCCAGAGCCTGTGCTCCGCAGGAAGAGAAACCGCTGCAATGGGAAGCTCAACACTGCAACTAGAGAAGGGCCATACTCAGCCACAAGACCCAGCGCAGTCAAAAATAAGTAAATAAATTTTAAAAGAGAGGCTCTTGACTTCCAGAAGGAACGTGAGCAAGAAAGTACCCCCTGAATCTGGGCCCATGGCCTCATCCCTTTCAGCCAGGGGCTCCCCGAGTCTTAGCCAGCTGTGTACCAGTGGTTAAAAACACCTACGGTCAGAGCAGGTGAAAATGTGGTTATAAGCTGTGTGATGACAGGTTCCACACACTGTGAAGAGAACAGGCCACTCACGCGTATCTGCTGCACACGGGGTGATGTTTGCTTTGTCTGTTACTTCCCCAGAACTTGGCACAATTTCTAAATGGTGCTCGATATGTCCTAGGATAACTCTCGTTTTCTCTTTAAACATAGTTCTAATGACCAGTTGAAAGCATGTTCAGGGAAGAAATATTGGGGAAAAAAACTAAAAGTCTTGTGGCAGAAACAAATAGCCTGTAATACTGTTAAAAGTCTGCATTCTTTCTCTGTCTCCTCTGTCTCTTTTCTTTCTTTTCCAACTTATGCATATGGTTTTTCCAGTAGTCATGTACAGATGTGAGAGTAGGACCATAAAGAAGGCTGAAAGTCGAAGAATTGATGCTTTCAAACTGTGGTGCTGGGGAAGACCCTTGAGAGTCCCTTGGACAGCAAGGAGATCAAACCAGTCAATCCTAAAGGAAATCAGTCCCGGGTGTTCACTGGAAGGACTGATGCTGAAGCTCCAATACTCTGGTCACCTGATGTGAAGAGCCAGCTCTTTTGAAAAAGACCCTGATGCTGGGAAAGATTGAGGGCAGGAGGAGAAGAGGGTGACAGAGGATGCGATGGTTGATCACATCACTGATTCAATGGACATGAATCTGAGCAAACTCCAGGAGATAGTAGAGGACAGAGGAGCCTGGAATGCTGCAGTCCTTGGACTCACAAATAGTCTGACATGAATGAGTGACTGAGCAACAGCAAAAATGCTCACATAAAGCAAAAAATGAAATATCTCTCTGCTATGGGGGCACACTGTGCTCCAGATTATCCTGAATTCTATGATTATTATTTCATCACTAAATATGATCTGCTGAGTCTCTGGTTCTCCAACTCTGGCTTGGATCAGAATCACCTGAAAACCTTGTTAAAATACACATTACTGAACCCCAAACCTAAAGTTTCCAATTCGATAGGTCTGGGAAAAGGCACCTAGAATCTGCACATTAACAAATTCCCAAGTGATGTGGTTATTGTTGATCCAGAGACCACATTTTGAAAATCCCGACTTTTCTATAGAAGAATATTAGCTGACGTTGGGAGATGTTTTATATGTAGGTTCTGCCCTCCATGTTCAATTATTACTTATTTACTTGTTTTGAAATTTTGTCTCCTCAGTACATTTGGAGGATTATAGGATTATATACAATGTTTAGTAGGAATGGAAGACTGGATCTTCTTCCAAAAAATTAAGGATGTACCATTTTTGCCCCAACTTTATGGCTATATCTGGTTTTGGTGACATATAAATAATTGAGATAATTTTGGTCAGAGTCCCAATGAACTTTGCCTCTTTAAACTGAAATTCTATATATGGTAGTGATTGTTTTTCAAAATTTTTTTTTAAGATGTATTTGTTTAAAACTTTATTGGAGTATAGTTGATTTACAATGTTGTACTAGTTTTAGATGTACAGCAAAATGATTCAGTTATATATATATATATATATATATATATATATATTTCTTCTTCTTTGTATCCAATACACCTATACACATATTTCTTCTTTTTCAGATTCTTTTCCCATATAGATTATTCCAAAATATTGAGTAGAGTTCCCTATTCTATACAGTAGGTCCTTTTCAAAATATTCTTTTAAATAAAAAGTTTTCAATGACATGTGTTTCCCAGGTAGTTCTTCAAACAGTTCTTATTGTTGTTGTTAATTGAACATTTTCAAAAAATAGGTTAACTGAAAGGACTGGCTGGCAGCCTTGGAATGCAGGAATCTAAGCTGTGCTGTTTATGCCACCCACGTGCAAACAGGCTTTCTTGTCACGTGTTGGCATAGTGTTTGGGGCACCGACTTATTTCACTTTATTGACATTTCTCTCGTGAAAAATGCATGAGACAGCTTTTCTTCTTCCAGAACCTGGTGCACTTATCTCTCTGGGTGCAGTGAGGATTTGTGTGTGAGCATATAGAAAGCCTTCTTACAGCCCGAGTCAAGTACAGAACAAAAACTATCCTGACTGCCCAAAGGAAAGAAACTTAACACAGGTATGCTTGGCACCAGCATCCGGCTTCACCCTCTGCTCTTCCCACAGCATTCCTGCACCCCTGTGCCCCACCTCGTGTGATGGGAGCTGTTCTGTCAGCTGAAACCCAGACAGGAGAAACTGAAGCTTTTTACGGTCCTCGTCCCCAGTGGCTCAGACGGTAAAGAATCTGCCTGCAATGCAGAAGACCTGGGTTCCATCCTGGGTTTGGAAGAGTCCCTAGAGAAGGTAATGGCTACCCACTCTAGTATTCTTGCCTGGAGAATCCCTTGAAAGAGGAGGCTGGCAGGCTACAGTCCATGGCAGACACAACTCAGCAATTTAACACCAACACCATCCATAAACTCGTCTATGCATTGTGAATTTATCAATAGGCTATATCTTAGAACATCATGAATATTAAATCAAGTTGGGTGAGCTGCTTAAAAATGCTCACCTTTACTGGGTGAAATAATTATATGAAACGAAATCAAATTCATGAGATCCACAGCATAGAGAATACTCTGATGGCAGGTGGTACTTCTGAAACTTGGCAACTATAGCAAATTGGTTGAAGGCAGTGAAAATGTGCAGCATGATTCTAGGGCCTCAATACAGAGGAAAACATGATGTGCCAACCAAAATGCCAAATATATAGATTGTTGCTTAGTTGCTGAATCATGTCCTTCTGCTTTGTGACCCATATTCCCCCAGGCTCCTCTGCCCATGGGATTTCCCAGGCAAGAATACTGGAGTGGGTTGCCATCTCCTTCTCCAGGGATCAAACTCTCATCTCCTGCTTGGCATAAGATTTACCAAGATAACAATGACAGAATTATTACTGCTTGACCTATTTTAGAGCAAACTCGAAATCAAGCACAATATCAAGGATAATATCAGTCAGGGAGATACTAGGTAAATAAAATTCCAGAGAAATGGCTGACTCGACTGTTATGAAACTAGGAAGACCTTATTTTTGAGTGTTCAATGGAAATTTAGCTCACCTAATTTCCAGTCAATTTGGCAAAATGAAGACCCATTAAACTGAGAGGAGGTCCTGGAGATTTTATGTATATAGCAGAATTCTCGATATTTAACCCCAAGTCTCTTGTCTCTTGTTAGTCAACCAAACAATAACCCAGGTTAGTTACTACTGTGCAGAAATGTGCAAGTGTAACTAAAGATAATAGCAGTTGATCTTAAAAAAGAGTGATAATCTTAGAGTACAGTAAGTCCCCCAGATACGAATGAGTTCTATTCCAAGAGCAAGTTCCTAAGTCCAGTTCGCTCATAAGTCCAGCAAAGTTAGCCTAGGTACTCAACTAATACCTTTGGCTCTATAGTACTGCATTGTAATAGATTTATCATAGTTTTCACACAAATAATACATAAAAAACACAAAATAATACAACATTTTTAATCTTGCGGTCCAGTACCTTGAAAAGCACTCATAGAGCATAACAGCTAACACAGAGCGGCTGGCATCATCAAGTGAACAGGCAAGAAGAGCCACTGGCGGGAGCAGGGAGAGGAGGTGGGAGATGGGAGAGCTGAAGGACTGTCAGCAATGGGAGGTGGAGGGCAGGCTGCAATTTCACCCATGCCTGATGGTGGGACGCATGTTCGAATGTTTGAGAGCTTGCAACTTGGAGGTCCGTTTGTAGGGGGCTTACTGTCTCTGATTGTTCAGTCGCTAGGTCATGTCCAACTCTTTTTGACCCCATGGACTTTAGCGCTCGGTACACCAGGCTTCCCTGTCCTTGTAATCAGATGAGCCCTTTCAGCCAAAGAGGATGGCAGAAGAGCCAAGCAGAGAAATATGGCAGAAGGGGGAGCAGAGTGATTGAAAGTAGGCAGGAATTGACCAAGGCTGGAGGGGAGCTGTCTCCAGGAGCAAATACCAGCCCTCGCTGAAAGCCAGTAATGGGATGGAAACCTCAGACCATCACCTGCCAGGAACCCGAGTGAGCTCCGAGCAAGAATCTTCCAACAGCAGCCCTCTAAGAGCTGAGACAACTGACACCCTGATTTTGGACTTCAGAAACCTGAAACAGAGGAGCCAGAAGAGTCAGTCTGGACTTCTGAAGGATGGAAGATGAGAAGATCAATGTTTTAGGAGCCAGAGTTTGTGGTGATCTGTTACAGCAGAAACAGTGATTTTTCCTTTTCTCATGGAAAAGAGATGCTCAGATAAAGGTAGCAACTCATCCCACCCATCATGTCCACCACTTCCAACCCAAACACTTCCATGTCCAACACTGTCTCCACTCCACCATCACTTCTAACATCAAAGGCTCTTCCATCATCTCTGATACACCGTTAACACCTTCATCTCCCATAATTATATCACCCTACGACCACCTGACCTGCTTCTTGAGAAATCTGTATGCAGGTCAGGAAGCAACAGTTAGAACTGGACATGGAACAACAGACTGGTTCCAAATAGGAAAAGGACTACATCAAGGATGTATACTGTCACCCTGCTTATTTAACTTCTATGCAGAGTACATTATGAGAAACGCTGGACTGGAAGAAACACAAGCTGGAATCAAGATTGCCAGGAGAAATATCAATAACCTCAGATATGCAGATGACACCACTCTTTTGGTAGAAAGTGAAGAGGAACTAAAAAGCCTCTTGATGAAAGTGAAAGCAGAGAGTGAAAAAGTTGGCTTAAAGCTCAACACTCAGAAAACGAAGATCATGGCATCAGGTCCCATCACTTCATGAAAAATAGATGGGGAAACAATGGAAACAGTGTCAAACTTTATTTTTTGGGGCTCCAAAATCATTGCAGATGGTGACTGCAGCCATGAAATTAAAAGATGCTTACTCCTTGGAAGGAAAGTTATGTCCAACCTAGATAGCATATTCAAAAGCAGAAACATTACTTTGCCAACAAAGGTCCGTCTAGTCAAGGCTATCGTTTTTCCTGTGGTCATGTATGGATGTGAGAGTTGGACTATGAAGAAGGCTGAGCAATGGCAACCCACTCCAGTACTCCTGCCTGGAAAATCCTGTGGACAGAGGAGCCTGGTAGGCTGCAGTCCATGGGGTCGAGAAAAGTCGGACACGACTGAGCGACTTCACTTTCACTTTTCACTTTCATGCATTGTAAAAGGAAATGGCAACCCACTCCAGTGTTCTTGCCTGGAGAATTCCAGGGACGGTGGAGCCTGGTGGGCTGCCGTCTATGGGGTCGCACAGAGTCGGACACGACTGAAGCGACTTAGTAGTAGTAGTAGTAGTAGAGCACTGAAGAATTGATGCTTTTGAACTGTGGTGTTAGAGAAGACTCTTGAGAGTCCCTTGGACCACAAGGAGATCCAACCAGTCCATTCTGAAGGAGATCAGCCCTGGGATTTCTTGGAAGGACTGATGCTGAAGCTTAGGCGCCAGTACTTTGGCCACCTGATGCGAAGAGTTGACTCATTGGAAAAGACTCTGACGCTGGGAGGGATTGGGGGCAGGAGGAGAAGGGGATGACAGAGGATGAGATGGCTGGATGGCATCACTGACTCAATGCACGTGAGTCTGAGTGAACTCCAGGAGTTGGTGATGGACAGGGAGGCCTGGCATGCTGCAATTCATGGGGTAGCAAAAAGTCGGACATGACTGAGCCCCCAAACTGAACTGAACTGAACTGAACCTCTTCACTACCATCTACACCAGCACCACTCCGCCCAGCATCTATGCCTCTGATTTGCTGCCGGGACTTGCACCACCCTCCCTCACATCCTCATCTCCACTGCACCTCCACCACCCATCCCAGCACCAAAACCACCATTATTTTCATTTCTAATCATGGCAACAACTCCATCTCCACCACCTCCATCACCACCATTTTTCAGCAAAGAAACTACCAGGGACTGCTGTGGTCCTCAACACAGGTTTGCCTCTGCATGGGCTCTGAAAATGATGCCAGGGCTTGCAAGTTGCTCTTTTACTATTTGATCGAAGTCTACTCAAAGCTGTGGGATAAAAAGACTCCGCTGACACGGTCGGCATGATTATATTTGCATAATCTACATTTTAAAATTTATTTTTAATTGGAGGATATTTGCTTTGCAATGTTGTGTTGGTTTCTGGCATACTGGAAACCAACCAATATCGGCAAGCTTCTCCTCTGACCCTTTATCTTATGATGTAAATATCAGGGAAATATCAGGGAAATTGAGGAGAGGGTATACCCCTGTGAGTCATGTTGTGTCATTTCTGAAAATCATCACGAGTGTGAGGAGTTTGACTTGAAAAATTGGATCCTCCTACACACCCTGATTCAGCCGACATTAACGAGAACACAGATAACGGACTCGTGGACTCGGCAGAGGAAGGGGCGGGCAGGAGGAATGGAGACGCAGCACTGACACATACTCACTCTCGCGTGCGAAATAGAGAGCTAGTGGGAAGGCGCTGTGTGACACGGAGCTCAGCTCGGTACCGTGATGACCTAGGGTTAGTGGGATGGGGGGCTCTAGAAGGAGGGGATATATATCCTTAAAGCTGATTCACGTTGTTGTATAACCAATCGATTCCGATCAGTTATATACAAGAAACCAATACAACATTGCAAAGCAAACATCCTCCAATTAAAAAAAATTTTTTAAATGTAGATTATGCAAATATAATCATGCCGACCGTGTCAGCGGAGTCTTTTTATCCCACAGCCTTGAGTAGACTTGTACTGAGCGGCTTCTTGCCCAACTGTCCTGGTAACCAAATGTGAGTATTTCTGATATTGTTGGCAAGGCTAAGTGGTTCAGTAGGTGGTCATGGAAATAAATGATGTTCGCTGGACGAGGCTGGGATTAAGTCCATGATCTTATTCTCATAAACACAATGCACTAACCAACTGTTGCTCATTCAAAGCCTCGTCCAGATTTCCCTTGCCCACCACGACGGACTTGGCTGCAGACCTGTTTTCACGCTTGGTTAAGTTGGTGAAAGTTGGCCAAGTCAATGTCTCACCACTGACCTTAGCATTATGGCTTTTCCCTGCCCAAGGCCGTCATCCCCAGTAAAAATATTCAGAGACTCTTTTGTCATTTTCACACTGTTGGTCTACCCCTTATGAGGTAGTGTCTCCAAGGTCAGAATTAAACACACATTAAACTGAAAAGTACATCAGGTGGAATCCGCACTGTGAAATCATCCTCTCGGTTAATAAATGTCTCTGGAAGATTAATTCTGCTTTCTTTAGAGGCAAGACAGAAATAGATACTTTGTCTCTGCCACTGGTCTTTATACTATTTTAAAAGGTATAAACTCCTGCTCTGACTCTTTCAGTTATTAAATACTTAATATAAACACATCAAAAGTTACATATGTAAATATAACATATATTTTTTCCTTCCGCTCCAGGCATAGCTTATAGACTTCCAACCACATGAACTACCAGTCTTTGGTTTTTTAAAAAAATACATTACTGTGAATGCAAATATTTGGGATGTTAAATGTGAGTTGCAATTAGTTTCACTTTGAATGGTTCTACACCCGAGAAGAAGCTTGTACTTGCCAGAAAATAACCTTCAAAAAAAATGTCCATGTCTCTAAGGGAAATGGGGCCATCTGTCCATAAATACACCTATTATCCCTGTTTAAAAATAAATACCCTAAATACTGCTTTGCCGCAACTCAAATCCTATCATTAGCAAGCAATCCTTGTAAAGAGGCATTTCATTAAATTAATACATGTGAGAAGGCATTAGGCATGTACTATACTTTAGGGAGGAAAAAAATACGTAAATAAATGAGTGGGGAGGGATATTTTGCATCACATGTTGCATATTCCAACGTTTTTCCCAATATGAAAATAACTTTTACCACTTGGGTGATGAAAAACTGGACCTAAGTATACATGGCCAGACCCTAAACACTTGTGCTCAGCACACGGGTGGCAAAACCAGAAACAAAACAAACAGTGGCTGCTTGAGTTTAAAGAAAGGCGGCACCTGGACTAAATCAGGAAAATGATTTAAAACAAGGCAAACATATAAATAATAATTAGGCCTAATTGTGTAAGGAAATAGATAATTGGCTATAAATAGGCTTCCCATTTTGAAAAAAAATAAAATAAAAATATGATCAGGTATCAACGAGCCCTTTACCTTAATTTCCATTTGAAAGTATTTGTAGGTCACATTGACTTTTTAGTGTATCTTTCCCCTTATTTTTTACCTGTCAGTGGATGGTTACTTTCAATACAAAATTTCAAGTTTTGTCATGGTAACTATTTTTGTTGTTGTTGTTAAAAGATCTTTGATTATTTATTTCCCTAAAATTGCTTTTTATTTCCTTCCTGAGGCTGAATTAGCTAGACTAAAGACCTCACGTACCAACTAACTTTCATATCTTCCTCTGTGATTGCTGATCATTTAAAAAGTTTCTACTCTCTGACCCGTGCCTCTAAGTGATCTTTTCATTCTATTTATTTTCAAGAAGTGTGATTCATGTTTATTTGCAAAAACTATTTTTCTCTTTCTTATTTCTTCCATCCTGTTCTGATTCAATACATTATATCCTCTTGTAAATTTAACTTTATAAATTGTGTATTTTTAAAGTTTTAATCTAATCCCTGAATTGTATCCATTTCCACTGAGTTATTCTTCACCTCTGTTTTTTTTAATCTCTGTGTTTTAGGTGTTTAGGCTTTCTTCCAGTGTCTGATGAAAAGTACTTTTCATTTATAGTAAAGGATAAAACACTGAAAAGCTGAGTGGAAGCTCAGTGTTTGTGACGGGACTCTATCAACTGGTGGGTTTCACTTTAAGATGACCGGTGGGCTCTGATGTATTGTGGTGCTCTGTCTCTCAGTCGTGTCTGACTCTTGCGACCCTGTAGACTGTAGCCCGCCAGGTTCCTCTGTCCATGGGATTCTCCAGGCTAGAATACTGGAGTGGGTTGCCATGCCCTCCTCCATGGGATCTTTCCGACTCAGGGATCCAACCTAGTCCCCGGTATTGCAGGCGAATTCTTTACAACTGACCCACCAGGGGAGCCCCTCTGCTGTTTTCTTGGGGACCTTCGAACAGTAGATTTGATCCCTTTCTCTCTCTCTCTTCTCTTCTCTCTCCCTTCTTCTCTCCCCTCTCTTTCTATCTCTCTCTCTCTTCTTCTCTCTGAGTGTGTGGGTAGGGGGTGTGGTGGGTGGGGAGCAGTTCCTTGGAAAGAATCTAAAACTTCCCCTTCTGTGTTAGCAGGTACACAGCCTTCTATCACATGTGCTGGAGTTAAGAGTCAGAAAGCAGCAACAGTCTGATTGTCTGATGCATGAACTTTCCCTTCACCTTCCTGTTTCAGGTTCATCACCCCGAACCAACCTTCCACTGTGGCTGTCCCCACGATCTGCAGGTCTCTAATAAAGCTTCTCTCTCTCATCTAGGTAGCTGGCTGTTTCTTATACATGTGCATAAGTGCTAAGTCAATTCAGTCATGTCTGACTCTTTGCACCTCTATAGACTGTAGCCCGCCAGGCTCCCCTGTCCACATGGGATTCTCCAGGGAAGAAAATGTGTGGGTTGCCATGCCCTCCTTCAAGGGATCTTCCAGACCCAGGGATGGAACTGGTGTCTCATGTCTTTGGGATTGGCAGATGGGTTCTTTACCACTGAGCCACCTGGGAAGCCTGTTTGTTATACATACCCGTATGTAATTCTCCTATTTTTACCCTCTTGCTCTATCTTCTTTGATATAGTGTGACTCCAATTTCAGAGTCTTTCTGCAGTGCTCTGACATGAATTAAATTGACCCTCATTCATAACTTCTTCTGCAAACATCTCTAATTAGCACCTGCGTTTCTGTTATTTTCCCTATCTACTGTCTGTGGAAAGCCCTCCTGATTTCTTTTTCATTGTAGATGTATTAGTTATCTATTGCTGTGTAACAAAGGACCTTAAACTTAGCTGATGAAACATCATATCTCACAGGTTCTGAGGCTCACGAATCTGGGAGAGGCTTGGGTGGGTGGTGCTAGCTTAGGATCTCCCATGAGAGTGCTGTCAAGCTTTCATCGGGGGCTACTGCAATCTAAAGACTCAAACAGGTTGAAAATCCATTCCAAGAGCACTCATGTAGCTGGTGGCTGCACTCACTATTGGTCAGAAGGTTACAGAAGTCTCTCTGTTGGATTGTTCATCAGAATGAGAGATGAGAGAGGAAGTGCTAGGAGATGGGGAAAAGGATGGAGAGTCAGAGAGGAAAGCAATGTTCTTTTATAAGCTAATATCACAGGTGACCTACCTGGACAGCATATTAAAAAGCAGAGACATGACTTTGCCAACAAAGGTCCGTCTAGTCAAAGCTATGGTTTTTCCAGTAGTCATGCATGGATGTGAGAGTTGGACCATAAAAAATGTTGAGCACTGAATAATTGATGCTTTTGAACTATGGTGTTGGAGAACAGTCTTGAGAGTCCTTGGACTGTGAGGAGATCCAACCAGTCCATCCTAAAGGAGATCAGTCTTGGGTGTTCATTGGAAAGACTGATGCTGAAGCTGAAACTCCAGGCCACCTGATGTGAAGAACTGACTCATTGGAAAAGACCCTGATGCTGGAAAAGATTGAAAGCAGGATGAGAAGGGGACGACAGAGGATGAGATGGTTGGATGGCATCACCGAGTCAATGGACATGAGTTTGAGCAAGCTCTGGGAGTTGCTAATGGACAGGAAAGCCTGGCTTGCTGCAGTTCAAGGATCACAAAGAGTCGGACACGACTGAGCAACTCAACTGAACTGATCACAGGTCATACACTTCACTTTTGCCATAAAGAAGGCTGAACCATGAAGAACTGATGCTTTCAAACTGTGGTGCTGAAGAAGACGCTTGAGAGTCCTTGGATTGCAAGGAGATCCAACCAGTAAATCCTAAAGGAAATAAGTCCTGAATATTCATTGGAAGGACTGATGCTGAAACTGAAACTCCAATACTTTGGCCACCTGATGTGAAGAACTGACTCATTGGAAAAGACCCTGATGCTAGAAAAGATTGAAGGCAGGAGGAAAAGGGGACGACAGAGGATGAGATGGTTGGATGGCATCACTGACTCAATGGACATGAGTTTGAGCAAGCTCTGGTAGTTGGTGATGGACAGGGAAGCCTGGTGTGCTTCAGTCGATGGGTCACAAAGAGCTGGACTTGACTGAGCGACTGAACTGAACTGGTCACAGGTCATAGACTTCACTTTTGCCATAAAGAAGGCTGAACACCAAAGAATTGATGCTTTCAAATTGTGGTGCTGAAGAAGACTTTTGAGAGTTTCTTGGACAGCAAGGGGTTCAAAACAGTCAATCCTAAAGGAAATCAACCCTGAACATTCATCGGAAAGACAAATGCTGAAGCTCCAATATTTTGGCAACCTGATGCAAAAAGCCCAGTCATTGGAAAAGACCTAGATGCTGGGAAGGATTGAAGGCAAAAGGAGAAGGGGGTGGCAGAGAATGAGATGGTTAGATAGCATCACTAACTCAATGGATATGAATCTGAGCAAACTCCAGGAGACAGTGGAGGACAGAGGAGCCGGGCGTGCTGCAGTCCACAGGGGTCACAAAGAGTCAGACAGGACTGAGCAATGGAACAAGAACAACAAATTGGTCACAGAGACCATCCTTGGAGCAACGTGGGAAGACTGTCCGTGTTGTGAGTACAGGAAGCAGCCATAATTGTAGGAAACTATGTTGTTGCCTGAACTCCACAACTGATGTCCTTTTTATTCCTTTACTCTTATTTGTGCAGTTTTGTGAGTAAGAAATTATAAATACGTGGGTTCAACTCATCATATGTAACCAAAAATAAACTAGTTTTTCAAAGTGGGAGATATTATTAAGATTATAATTGAGGGAGATATGGAGGATGAGCCATTAGTGGGTAAAATTGCCACACTGCCTTGTTTTATATTTGGGTTCATCTCTGCAGAGGGTTAGACAAGACTTAGCGACTAACCCTCCATCACCGCCACCACCGCCACAATGGAAAAAAAAAGTTTTAAAAACCTTGAAATACCAAGCAGTCAAAAATATAACCGAATTTATTCCATGCCAATTGAATTACTCATAGAAATCTGACAGTTAGGGCTACAGCCTACCTGCTACCCTGAAACCCTGACTAACATAGATGAAACCCTACCTGCAATTTCTATTAAAGGAATGCTGGGCATTCAAACCGAATTTTCTGGGACTCACTGTTTTCTGCATTTTTTACTTTTCATGTTGTTAAGAAGAAAGCTTTGGCCAGAGGCAATGGTCTGGCATGAGAACCTGATCTACAGATGCTTTTCTCAATGGTATGGAGAGAATATGTTCTTAATAATGCAAACATTGCAAATTGATTGGGTAAGTCAGCCTTTTTTAAGGTTGGGACGAAGAATAATCGGAGGTATAATATTTGATGAAACCCATTTGTAACCATTTTGCTTTTAGCAGTGGATGGGTGACTAATGTAATAAATGGAAAATCTCTGTTTGGTTTTTATACAGTCTTACCACAAGGACAACCGCTCTGCTATCAAACCATCAACCTTCCTCTCTCAGTTGTCATGCATCACATTTCCATTGATTTTCAAGGAGAATTACATTCAGTGTGGGTTTCTGAAAGGCAGAATATCTACAATGGTGTTTTACAGTGAGTAGCTTTTACTATTTTATGCTGCAGTTGGAGAGAGACATTTAGGGAGAAAGTAACAGATCAACCTAGTTATTAGTGAAACTGATCTATGTGGTTGTCATGGGAGACTTTGTATTTATTTATAATATTGACATCTATCACTGCATGATTATCCCTGCATAAAAGGTAAAAAGACAGATGGATTTGGTCCACTTCCACTCAACTTTATTATTATACTTTGTTGTCGTTTAGTCGTTAAGTCGTGTCTGACTCTTTGCAATCCCACAGACTGTAGCCCACCAGGCTCCTCTGTCCATGGGACTCTCCAAAGCAAGAACACTGGAGTGGGCTGCCATGCCCTCTTCGAAGGGAATCTTCTCAACCCAGGGATCAAACCCACATATGCTGCATTGGCAAGCAAATTCTAAACCACTGAGCCACCAGGGAAGCCCCATTATTATTATTATACCACTGTTCTTAATAAAATAGCATTATTTATAGCATTCCATAGCTATATACTATTTTATAGATAGAGAGCATGCTTTTATACACAGGGATGTTATATCAATATAAACATTGACCTACATGAACTAGATGGCCTTCCCAAGGCGGTCATGGTAAAGAGCCTGCCTGCCAATGCAAGAGATGCAGATTTGATCCCTGGGTCAAGAAGATCCCTTGAAGAAAGAGATGGCTACCCTCTCCAATATTCCTACCTGGAGAATCCCATGGACAGAGGAACCTGGTGAACTACAGTCCATGGGTTCACGAGGAGTTGGAAACGACTGACGTCTGAGTATATGTGACATGGATACGGACAGCTCACTCGCTTATCTAGGCATAAAGAAGTTATCTAGGCTTATAATGAATGCATTTCTTCCAGGTAATTCCTAATTGTCCGCAGTTGCTCATGGCTTGCTAATATGACGACCTAAATAGTTTCAAGAAAAAGAAAAATATATCCTAGAATAAAGAAATTGGTTTTCAGCTTTAAATTTCAAAATACAGTTTTAGCAGTGTCAGTCAGCTGAAAATGCTGATGATTTGCAAGAAAATGAATCTTGAAAGAGCAAAGTGTCTTTCAGTTATTCTACACACATCAAGGGCCAAAGATAGTATTGTCCTTGTGGTTATGTTACTAACTTTTATGACCTTTAAATAGACTTATTAGAAACTGCCGGAGAAGCCAATGGGGACCCACTCCAGTACTCTTGCCTGGAAAATCCCATGGATGGAGGAGCCTGGTAGGCTGCAGTCCTTGGGGTCTCGAAGAGTCGGACACGACTGAGCAACTTCACTTTCACTTTCATGCATTGGAGAAGGAAATGGCAACCCACTCCAGTGTTCTTGCCTGGAGAATCCCAGGGATGGGGGAGTCTGGTAGGCTGCCGTCTATGGGGTCGTACAGTCGGACACGACTGAGGCAAGTTAGCAGCAGCAGCATTAGAAACTGAGGTCAAATCTTTGGCAGAAGACTCCAAAATATACTGAGAGACAGGACCTGGACTCTTGGCCATCCCTAATTAACACCATAAAAGTAGCTCCACCAGCACCCTGAAGAGTTTCCATTTTAACTAAATTCCTGTAAGAATTAACCTATCATATTTCTTCTCTTTATTTTTCTATTGTCTATTCAATCTTCACCGATAAATTGTTAAAAGCAAATTAGCTTTGTAGATAATCTGCAGCAGCATATTGTCAGAGGGGCATACCTGTTTCAGACACGTCCTCACTTTAAGAGAAGATCTGTGCAAAGGATTTGGAGAGGAAGGGTTATTGTCAGGTTACAGGGCAGTTCTATTTTTAAATTTCTTGAGGACTCTCCTTACTGTTTTCCACAGTGGCTGTGCAACTCTATATTCACGTCCATTGTTCATGAAGGTCCCTTTTCTTCATGCCCTTGTTAACACTACCATCTGACCCCGGGATTCCCACTTCTGGGTGAGACAATGAAAGAAATGACATCCGTGCCTCAAAGAGACACTGGCAGCCCATGCCTCATTTTTCACACCAGCCAAGATACAGAAACAATCTGTGTTCATCAGTGAGTGATGCATAAAGAAAGTGGGCTGTATGTAAAGTGGGCTGTCTTATCCATATATACACGTAAGAAAGTGGGATATTATTCAGTCATTAAAAACAAGGAAATCATGCCACCTCCAAAAATATGATTAGCTTGGAAGACAGACAAAGAAAGACAAAGACAAATACTACATGATCTCATTTACATGTAGAATCTAAAAACATCAAAGTTTTTAGATGTGTGGACAATGATTGCCAGGGGCTTGGAGGTGGAGTGAAGGAAATAGGGAAAATGTTGGTCAAAGGTCCAAACTTTCAGTTATAAAATGCGTAAGTTCTGGGACTTTCCTGATCGTCCAGTCCTTAAGACGTCATCTTTCAATGCAGTGGATGTGGGTTCAATCCCTAGTCCAGGAGCTAAGTTCCTGCATGCTTCATGGCCAAAACACCAAAACAAAAAACAGAAGCAATATTGCCACAAATTCAATAAAGAGTCTTCAAATGGTCCACACTTAAAAAAATGTACAAGTTCTAGAGATCCAATATGCACCATGGTGACTATAGCTATTAATACTGTATTATATACTTGAAATTTGCTAAGAGGGTAGATCTTATATGTTTTCGCCACACAGAAATGGGTTTATATTTGAGATGATAAATGTGTTAATTACCTCAGTTGTGGTAATCATTTCACAACATACACATACATCAAACTGTCATGCTGTACACCTTTGTTGTTATTTAGTCACTGAGTTGTGTCCAACTCTTTTGTGACCCCATGGACTGTAGCCTGCCAGGCTCCTCTGTCCAAGGGATTTTCCAGGCAAGAGTACTGGAGTGGGTTGCCATTTCCTTCTCCAGGGGATCTTCCTGATCCAGGGATCTAACCCATGTCTCCTGCATTGGCAGGTGGATTCTTTACCATCTGAGCTGCCTGGGAAGCCTGCTCTATACCTTAGATATATACAATTTTCTTTTGTCCATTATACCTCAATAAAGCTGGATATAAAAGGGAGCATCTATTTACAGATGGGGTGGGAAGAGGGACAGGGACCATTGAGGGGTGCTGAAACATTTATGGGTGAGTGATACTATTCAGGGGTTCCCACCTCCAAGCTTGAAAGGGCAAAGCAAGAGCAAGGCATTGCCTGTAACCTGGCAGGCACAGTAGCCCCAGCAGAGGGGCCATCCCGAAGGAGCTGTGGCCATAGATAAGGGACACAGATATGTATCACCAATATTGCAGCCCAGCTGAGAGCAATCAGAGAAATAAACACGCCTGTCTCTCTCTTTACACTCTTCTTCTCCTGTCAGTGCTGCCTGGTGACCCAACCCAACCCGAAGCTAAAGACCCAAGGAACTCAGGTAAAGCCACGCTGTGAGGTTGGATCCAGGTGGAGAAAGAGAGATAAGGGCAGAGCGTGGAGTCAAGTCGCAGAGAGAATCCCCAGCAGAGCAACTGGATCCTGGGTGTGGAAAATTCCTTCCTATTTTAAGAGTAAGAGCAGCTGAGAATTGCTCATTCACAAAGCCAGAAATAGATGACTCATTGAGTAATTTCTAGGGCACGGCAGCACCCACTCGGACCAGGATGCATTACTTGGCATTTTGTGTTGTGGCCTTTTAATGGATGGGTGTACCTCAGAAGGCTCGCATAAATTGCCTTTGGTCTGGGTGGCCAATGAAATGTCTAACCAGAGGCTGGCAAAACTCAGCATACTAGTTTCTGGAAAATGGACAAATTTTTAAATCATGCTCATTCAAAGTTTCAAAGGTTGTTGCTTAATTTGTCGGTGTGTCTTCAAAGATGCAAAGACGTTGACAGACTCTCTACATTATCTTTTCCCTTCCAATTATTGAACCAGTATTTACAAGTAAAGGGAAGCATCATATTTGAATACAAGCATTTATCAGAATGTGTATTTTTGTTTATTCACCTTTGTGCTTCAATAGTCTTATGGGAGGTAATTTTAATATCATCAGAAAATAAAAGAATGCAACCTCATGTTAGTACAACTTACATTTAAAGAATAAAATTACATGTATTTGTGTGTCTCACTGATGATTAGGGTAGTTTTATGCCTAAATAGGTGAATGAAAGATTAATAGTTCAAAAAGAAAGACTAAAAGTAATTTAATTTTCTGCTTGGTTTCCTGAATGATAGTGATGTACCCACTATCTTTTACAATGGTTCTTTTGTTTAAAAAAAAAAAAAAAAAACTTGGGGTCCCCAAGTTACATAAAATAGTGGTTAGATAGCAGAAAGCAATTATAGGTTAAGTATGCCAATCCATTATTTCACACATACCTTACAGGTTCTGCTTTAACTTCTTTTAGGGACATGTCCTTGTTGTTGCTTAGTCATTCAGTCGTGTCTGACTCATTCTGCAACCCCACGGACAGTAGTATGCCAAACTTCTCTGACCACGGGATTCTCCAGGCAAGAATACTGAAGTGAGTTGCCATTTCTTTCTCCAGGGAATCTTCCAGACCCAAGGACTGAACCAAGGTCTCCTGCATTGCAGGTGGATTCTTTACCACTGAGCCACCTGGGAAGCCCAGAAACATGTATAACATCTTACTAATAGACCAAGCCACGTTATAGCGAATGTTTGTCTTGCTGATACTTAAAAGCATATATGATTTGAGCCATACAAAGTTTTGATATATGTAGTAACAAAATTTGACAAATAACTACAGACCAGTGTAATTTTATCATTCCCCAGGAATTTCCCTGAGCTGATAGGTAGCTAAACTATCAGAATGTTGAGTTGTCTCGTGGCATTCAGCAGTAAGAGGCTGTGAAGTTCTGGATCATCCTTGTCATTCTTGTTTCAAAGTTCCCCAGCCAGTCTTAAGGTCTAGAACGCTAATGTGTATCCACAGCTAAACATAAAGGCTCTCCAATCCTCACATTATTCAACTTTTCTGTGCCACAGTTTAAACAGTAAGAGCTGATGCCTACCCTACACAAGTCACACATTTTGTATGTGTCTACTGGTGATTTCTCCCCGTGATTTCAATCATTTTAACATCTTTTCTGTGAAAGAGCTAACTCAACACTGATTCTGTACTAAAATATAATATCTATGACCATTTTGAAAAAAATATTTGAATGCCATGGAGATTTGTTTAAAATCCTATAAAAATAATTGCCTCTTATTAAAAACATTGAAGGAGTTTGACTGGGTAGAGATGAAGTAAAGGAGCTGAAATCCTGTAACAGGGTGAGGAGTCAATAAAATGTTATCTCAGACTAACAGAGTCTGGCAACTTCTGTTTTCTTTTTGCAAATTCTGTCTGTGGCGTTACTGCAGTTAGGCCAAATGGATGTCCTCTGCAATAATGTCATGATGGTACCGTGACAGATGGCATGCCACTGGGGCCAGTGTCTGGGAAGGAGCATGAAATTTCAACTCTGTCTCCCTGTATCTACTAAGGCTAAGGGCTCAATAGTCTTTATTTCCTTTCTTCTTTCTTTTTTTTCTTTTTTTTAAACATATGCCGCAATCATCCAGGTCAGGGGTTGGCAAAACTTTTCTGTAAAGCGTCAGACTGTAAATATTCTTGGCTTTGCAGCCAGATGGTCCCTTTAGGACCAGCCCAAAGCAGATGCTTTGCTCTGCTGTTGCAGTGAAAGCCGCCATAGGCAATCCATAAATAAATAAGCCTAGAGCAGTTTTTCAATAAAACTTTATTTAAAAAATCAGGAAAAGGATCAAAATTACCTGGAGACTGTAGTTTGCTAGTTGTTGGTACCTCATCACTCTTCTCCAAAATGTTGAGAATACAGAGAACTAGCTTTTTCATGGAGTTAAAAATTGCTCTTAACTGTCTTTGAAAACTAAAGTAAGTAGAATATGACTATGTGCTTGTGCTAAGTCATTTCAGTTATATCCGACTCTTTGTGACCCCATGGACTGCAGCCTCCCAGGCTCCTCTGTCCATGGGATTCCCCAGGCAAGAATACTGGAGTGGGTTGCTATGCCCTCCTTTGTAATAGAGTGAGGAGTCAATAAAATATTATCTCAAACTAACAGAGTCTGGCAACTTCTGTTCTCTTTTTGCAAATTCTGTCTTCCCAAAGACCCTTCTCAGAGGACCTTCCCAACCTAGGGGTTGAACTCACCTCACCTATGTCTCTTGCATTGGCAGGTGGGTTCTTTACCACTGGCCTGGGAAGCCCCAGATTATGACTGTACAGATGCACATGAGCTCTTAGGAAGAGGTCTACAAAGTGCTTCATTAGCACCTGCCCAGAGGAAGAAATTCTAGCAAAGCTTTTCAGCTGTATCCATGTGGGCTCCTGCTAAGCTTCACCAATATCCTTACACATTTTAAACATCTGATAGTTTCTGGGTGTCTTACATCTTAATAATCTCCCCCTATATATATATTATTTTTTTTCGGAGAAGGCAATGGCACCCCACTCCAGTACTCTTGCCTGGAAAATCCCATGGATGGAGGAGCCTGGTAGGCTGCAGTCCATGGGGTCGCTAAGAGTCGGACACGACTGAGCAACTTCACTTTCAGTTTTCACTTTCATGCATTGGAGAAGGAAATGGCAACCCACTCCAGTGTTCTTGCCTGGAGAATCCCAGGAACGGGGGAGCCTGGTGGGCTGCTGTCTCTGGGGTCGCACAGAGTCGGACATGACTGAAGTGACTTAGCGTAGCATAGCATATAATTTTTTATCCTGTCCCAAATACCCATCCTGCTTGCATCATAGCAAAATAAGATGTTTTAATTTAGGAAATACTTATGGTTTTATACTTGGCCTTCATGATGTGTTTCCAACAGTGATGCTTATGGTGATTAATATGAGAAATAATTAACTCTTATGCTAGTTTTACTCTTTTCTGACAGGTCTATTTTTCATGTATTTGAAGAGACTGGAAATGAAAAATCCCAATTCAGCTAACAACAACTTTTATCATCTTGTGCTATCTGCTGAGTGTGTCTGAAATGTGATGCTTTCATTTGTGAGATGGGAATAATAAATTATTATTTTTCTGAAATGTAAGTGAATTTTCATGTAAAGAGCTTAGAAAAGTTATTTGTATGCAGTAGGTTAAATAAATGGGGCTTCCCTGGTGACTCAAATGGTAAAGAATCCACCTGCCAATGCAGCAAACAGGGGTTCAATCCCTGGGACAGGCAGGTTCCCTGGAGAAGGAAATGGCAACCCATTCCAGTATTCTTGCCTGGAAAATCTCATGGACAAAGGAGCCTGGGTTGGACATGCCTTAGTGACTAAACCACCACCACACTACCAACATATTTAATTAGCTAAATAAAGATGCACATATCATCTGACGACATCACCACATGACATCATTTCATTCCATATTTAGAAAAATATAAAGGCAGAAATATATGGCATCAAGCCCCTAGAGAATCAAATTCAATAGAAGTCACGTCACGAAGAATCATGAGCAAAATTAGGGAGACAAATCAGTGGTAAGACTTTTGATTATGAGCAGGTAGCTGGCTCCTGATAGAACATTCTATGGGGAAAGGTGTTATGAGTCTTTCTTTGACTAACATGTCTGTTAACTCAGAAACACCTAAAACGAAGACTTTCCATGTCACAAATGTTCTCACAGTAAACCATTATTCACGTATAGGAACACCTTCATCGGCTCGTTTGAGAACTCCGCCCCGTTACCACCCGCAGAAATAAACAGAGGCAGGTGACTCAGGGCTTTCTCAGCATCGTGTGTGAATCACTACCTTCTGTACTGCGGAGGGCAAGTCACAGCACGTTTGGACGAAAGTTCGAGCAGTGGCCGTCTGTACCACAGCGTGTCCCATTCACAATTTTGACAAGGAATTTCCTCTGGGGTTACTGGATTGTTTTGTCCTAATGCATTGCAGTTTACTCTCTCTCTCTTTTTTTGGCATTTACGTTTTGTAGGTAATTTTGAGCTGGAGCGTCTTGAAACCATTTGATGGTGGAAGAAAATTGCTTGGAGCACTACGAAAATATCATTGAGACCATGTGGTTTTTTTAAACCGTTTTGCACTGTACCTCTGCTTCCCAATCATTCCCAGCTGTGTCTAGCCACTAAGCGTACCTTCACAGCCTGACTTTTGAGAATAAAAGAGTTGTGAAGTGCCATTATTCGTTTATTTGTTTGAGCGAATGGCCAATGTCAGATTCAGATAGGGTGCATTCAGTTCTACGTAGAGGTATCACCACTCCGTCTCAGGCAACTGCATGCCTCCTTGTTTTTCCTGACTTAATATTTCTGACAAGAGTAGGAAATGAAGCTAGGAATAAGTCTTCATTCTTATCCCATTCATGGGCTCTTTGCAAGTATAGATGAGGATTAAAAAAAAAAAAAAGGATGCTTTGTAAAAATGAAAATCCATAGTTAAATAAAGTATATTAACTCCCTGTGGGTGTCCTTGCTTTTCCAAGCCATTAATAGCATCCAGTTGCCAAGGAGCTACGTGATGAATGGATGGCCTACCTGACTGACGACGTGCATGTGTTCCTCGGTCACTTGTGTTGTCTGCCACTCCATCGACTTTCTTTTAAAGGATTCTACAATTAGAGTATCTAACCTATTCCATAGTGCATTGCACCCTTCTTCCCTCCATACCGGAACTGGCCAAACATAACCTTCATTCAATCAACTTCTGATAAAGGGAAGCTTGTTCAGGACACAGACGAAACGTCCAAGTATCAAGAGCACAGAATGGCTACCTGCGCCCAGGACTGGGGTTGAGAGTATTTAAGAGCTGGTAGAGCAAGGGCAACAGCCAATCAGAAACAGACGCTCTGTCCAATCAGAATGGGCACCAGCCGCTCTAGCCAATCAGAATGGGCACCAGCCGCAGCACCAGCCCAACAGCTGCTTCACAGCTGCCAGGCAGCCTTGCTGGTTCCCACAGGAGGTCTGCAGCTGCTCCCAGTTCAATGAGATTAGCAATAACAGAGAATGTGTAATCGTGTCCCTTCTCTGGGACTTGTTTTTGTCAACATCCCCTTGTATTTCATTTAGTTGTATTTTACCTAAAGATATGAAGGCATTCCCGTAAAACCAAGATCTTTTAATGTCTTAATTCTAAGAAGAATCTGAGTCATAAATGGATGCTGTGTAATATTCCGAGGGGAGAAGATGTTCCCTATGCTCAACGTGCAACAGGCTCAGGTATTTAGAGGAAGAATCGTGCGGGGAGAGGGGGGGAATCTTTAAAATGATCAGCCTCACTTGGAATTCGGTCTTCAAAGCAACTTCATCACTTTGTCTCAAGTTGGTTTCAAAAGCAACGCCTGTGTGCTCTGTCGCTTCGGTCCTGTCCGACTCTTTGCAGCCCCATGGACCGTTGCCTACCAGGCTCCTTTGTCCATTGAGCTCTCCAGGCAAGAATACTGGAGTGGGCTGCCATTTCTTTCTCCAGGGGATCTTCCTGACCCAGGGAGAAGACGCGCTTCTCTTGCACTGGCAGGCGAATTCTTTACCACATGAGCCACCTGGGAAGCCCCTTCAAAAGCAACACAAATCTATAAGATGTAAAGGTTAAAACTGCATTCTGAAGAGAACCATAGATCATTTTAAAATTATCAACACTTCTGCCCAGCTCCAGTAGTGAAAATAATAGAGGTTGATCCACATTAAAAAAAAAAAAAAAAGACTCCCATTAAGTACGTGACTACATGCATGCTGGTATTTATTTTTATCACATATAAGTGAAGCCTACACATAATTCTGTATGTTATTTCTCTAAATTTAGTTTCAGTTTTAACAGAAAATTCTATATGATGCAGAAAATAGCATCCATCCCTGATGATAAATTTAGTAACCAGAAGTTGGCAGAATATTAATAGATGCTAGAAGTCCTTGCTCTCTGGCAACCACTAAAAACATGTTCTCCGTTATAAACATTTGAACAAGGTTTAAATTTGGTAGATTATTTATAAAATGAGAGCTTTCCAGACATTCCTCCCTGACAGCCTTGGAGAATGGTCATCTCTTCCATCTTCTGGATCCTTCAAGATGTATGATGTGCTATAAGCATGCCTCTTAGATGCCAGAAATGCTAGGAAAGCATAAGCACATCTTCTTTCTGGTCGGGCATGCCACAAATCACAATCAAACGACCCCTTCATTCACCTTTCTGCCTGTGCATCTCACAAATTTTATTCAGCATCTGCACCGAGTCAGAGAATCTTGATGCTACTTCGATAAAGACAAACTCGCCCTGTCTTCCAGAAACATGTACTCTAGTGTGTGTGATGCTTAGTTGTGTCCGACTTTTTGGGAACCCCTGGCCTGTAGCTGGCCAGGCTCCTCTGTTCATGGGATTTTTCCAGGCAAGAGTACTGGAGTGGGTTGCCATTTCCTTGGAAATGTCATGGATTGTGTCTTTGATTTACATGCCTTCTATTATCCCTTCCTAACTTCTCAAGTCTGCGTCTCTTTGCCACTCTCATCTTAGTCTTGATTTAAAGATGCAAATTACATCTATACAATTTTTTTATTTTATATTTAATTCACATGAAAATATACTTCAGGGAAAGCTTTCACATTTACCATTCCAATATCTTCATAAGGATTTGATGATATGGGGACATATTTCTAATCCTGGAATTCTAGCTGCTAAGAGCTTGGCTGTTAAGGCAGGAGGTGTGATCATGAATTGTTATGATGGTTTATACATGATATGTGTATGTGTTCTCAGTCATGTCTGACTCTCTGTGACCCCAAGGACTGTAGTAGACCAGGCTTCTCTGTCCATGGGATTCTCCCAGCAAGAATACTGGAGTGGGTTGCCATTTCCTTCTCCAGAGGATCTTCCTGACCCAGGGATTGAACCCACGTCCCTTGCATCTCCTGCACTGGCAGGCAGATTCTTTAGCACAGTGCCACCTGTGTATATACAATAAGTGTATATGTTTATACTCACACACATAAACCACTCTGTTATATAATATGTATACATCGTATACATCACACCCATATATATGACTGACTACAATACAAAGTTGCTGTTTTCGCATTACAACTCAGAACTTACATCATGCAAAAGGATTTGAAAGCAATCACGTTTTCCACATAGAATAAGCCCATTTATTCCATTTCATTTCAGAGCCCCCAACTGTTTAAAATAAAATTAAACACAGCAAAAATTGCTGTCAGATCCTCCAGAGAGGCCCCTGATTCTTTTCTTTTGGGTTACGCCGCACAGTTTCAACAAGTGCTTTTCAAAAAAATGGGCAGTATGGAAACTTTTAACTTGGTGGAAGACAGACACAGAATATCTCGAGCACTCTAATTGTTTTTCTGGGAAATTTAGTAATTACAGAGAAGTTCTGCTTATTTTAGTGACTTCTTATCACCACATGCAACTCACTTAATGATCACATTTTCTCCAGGGACCTCTATGACATCACCAAGTAGCCCCAGTGCTTCCTGATACTTTAAATTTCTGTCCCAGTCCATTTTCAGCACTGCTGAGGACTGTGGGTTCCTGGGAAAGTCTAACAAAACTCCCTTATCTACATACATGTAGATATACGTTCTATAGACACACAATATACAGCATTAAAAACATGTCATATAGAGTAGAGCATAAAGCATGTATTTTCTATGTTGTTGTTGTTGTTCAGTCGCTCAGTCATTTCTGACTCTTTGTGACCCCATGGACTGTAACCTGCCAAGCTCCAAAGGCTGTGGGATTTTTCTGGGCAAGAATATTGGAGTGGGTTGCCATTTCCTCCTCTGGGGGATCTTCCCAACCCAGGGATCAAACCCAAGTCTCCTGCATTGCAGGCAGACTCTTTACCACTGAGCCACCAGGGAAGCCTGGGTTTTCTATATATAGTTATGATTTGCAATGCAGTAGTGCAGTGGGGTGAATTTCGGTCTTGTTTGAAATCACTGTAGGGTCTGGAAAGCCTGAGAGATTGCTTCTCCAGAATGGTTGATGGGAATGGTGAGCATGCGCCCTAAAAATGACATCAAGCCGTCGACATTGCACTGTGCTTGGCAAAAGTCTGGCATGAAACAAGGCAACCATGATTTGAGAAGATACATCACAGAAGCACTGTTGACAGTATCCAAGTGATGGAAACCACCCAGATGTCCATACAGAGGAGCGGACACAAAAGAGGTGGTACATAAACCGCAAAGGAAGACTCCTCAGCCCCAAAGAGGAACCGAACTGTGCCATGGCAGCAACGTGGGTGAACCTGCAAGTTATCACGCTAGTGACATTAGTCAGACAGAGAAAGACAAATAGGCGATATGGCTCATATGGGGAATCTAAAAAAATCATACAGATACAAACTTACACAGCAGGAACAGACCCACAGGCTTTGAAAATAAACTTTAAGGTTACCAACAGTGGGGGCGAAGGATAAGCTAGGAGTTTGGGATGAACAGCTACACACTATTATATATAAAATAAATCATCAACAAGGACCTACTGTATAGCACGGGGAACTCTGCTCAATAATCTGTAATAGCCCACATGGAAAAAGAAAAAGAATGGATATACAGAAATGTATAACTGATCACTTTGCTGTATACCTGAAACCAACGCAACATTGTAAATCAACTCTAATATAAAATTAAAAATTAATGGCAGCATAATTCTCCTAAGTGGCCGCAGAATTCTCCTAAAAGAAAACAGAGGAATGAGAGAGTCAGTTCCTAGGCAGGTTGATAAGAAGTCTGGGTCCCCGAGGAGGAGAGAGGGGTCTGGAATTCTCAAGGAGGAGGAAAGGACAGATGTCTTTTTTTTTTTCCTACATTCCTTAGTCTTAGTCACATAAAATGTTTGTTTTTTTTTCTTTAAGCCCAGAACTGATGATTACAGAACAAACAACTCAGTTTAAACTCTGTACTAAGGATTAGATAACAACAATGTATCCTGCTTGAGGACAGTTTCTCCTTTCTGAAAACATTCTGGCTAACCCTGTTATCTTAAAATGTAAATTATGGGAGTGGGTCTAGTAAGATCTTTACAACCTTGAGACATTCTTTAGCTCCCTTGCTTAGACAAGCAAGCGGGGCGCTCTCCATCCCTCTTCTGATGTCTGTGTCAGAAGCTTTCTCTGCCCCTTTTCACTGTAATAAAACTCCCTAGTGAATGAATGAATGGGAAAGGAAAGACTGAGTAAGGTCACTGAATCCGTGAATGAGTGCCTGTCTGAGTCCATGCTGATTTATCAGATGATCCGAGCCGGAAAGATACCCAACTGCTGAATCTTAGGAAGCATCCCCTTGTCAGAATGTTTCTAAATAATGATCTGTCATCTTTCTCTGGAGGCATTTTCACCAGCTATTCCTGCTGTTCAGAATCCAACAGAATGGTATCTGTTACAATCAACTCTTGGCCCAAGGCACGATGGATGAAGAGAGGTTTGGAGGCACCGGGAATGGAGAAACATTTTAACTACATTTAAATCACAGGACACATTTGAGCACTTATTCCTTGACTTTGAAAGGATACCCGTAGATTCCCTTTAAGTTCCTTGACTTTGAAAGAATACCCGTAGATTCCCTTTAAGTAGATGAAAACTGCTCTGTGAAAAGCAGGCATCAATTTCCTATTCACCTATCTAGGGATCTGCACTTCCCAGGGGCTCTTCCCAGGCTTTTACCTCCCTACCTGCCTGCCTGGGTATATTTTCCCTCATATGATGAGACGATGGACCCAGGACCCCATCCAGAAGCAACCTGGGGTGAGAGGTCCTTTGAGGTGGCAACTGAGGAACTTTGACCCTGGGGCACCATGTCCCCCTACGCCCAGCGTTAGTGATTTTTCTCATTTCCACTGAAAGCGCTGGCTCGCTTGCGACGGGAATATCAAGTGTTACCACGGCTGCCGCAGCTGCGATCCATTATTTCCAGTGGCAGTGGAAATCCATTGAGAGATCTCCCGGGAGATTGTGCAAAATGCGGTGGTGGGTTGGATATTAACCCTTGCCACCACTGGAGCTAAGACTTCCGGCAAAGCCCGAATTTTACTGGTCAGCTGCTGCCAAGTTTGAGAAAAAAAACAGACTTCATCCCCGGCAAGCTCCATTCTGAGACGGAGAGCCAGGGCCTCCTAATGCAAGGCCAGGCCCCTTGGAAGCCCTTTGTCTGCCTTTGACAGTTTCACACCCCACCGAGTCTGTTTCTTAGGAGTCTAGAAAGCTTTCTAGGAGGGGAAACCTCTGATGAGGAATGCAGCACAGTTCTGACCAACCGAATGCCTTTTTCTTTTACAGTTCAATACGTACATTAAAAAAAAGGCTATATTACATTACCAGGCACACTTACATTTTATTCAATATTTCTACAGCTTTTTCCCCCCTTCCCTTAATTTGAAATGTCTATTATTTTGTTTTATTTATTTTTAGGGAAATTGGTATCCTAGACTCCTATTCACAGTATGCTCTGTGAATGATAAAAGTCTTGAAATGCGCACAGAAATAACAAATGCAAAAATGACTCTGCTCAGACTATTTTTGTTCAGTCGCTAAGTCATGTCCAACTCTCTGTGACCCCAAGCTTCCCTATCCTTCACCATCTCCCAGAGTTTGCTCAAACTCATGTCCATTGAATCAGTGATGCCATCCAGCCATCTCATCCTCTGTTGTCCCCTTCTCCTCCTGCCCTCAATGTTTCCCAGCATCAGGGTCTTTCCCATTGAATCAGCTCTTTGCATCAGCTTCAGCAACAGTTCTTCCAATGAATATTCAGGGTTGATTTCCTGTAGGACTGTCTGGTTTGGTCTCCTTGCTCAGACTATTCACAAGGTTAAATAATTTCAGGCTTGTGATGCTCACATTATAATTCTATGAATTTATATGTCAGGTCATCCTGTTGGTTGAAGTTAGATAATTCCATTTTGACATAATTTCTGCACTATAATTACCAGACATTGTCATATGATCTGAAAAGTGGGCTCAAAGGAAGGGATCTCAGCTTTGGCACTGTGATTGGGGCTGGATAATTCTTTGTTGTTGACTATGAGGGCTATGCCATTTCTTCTAAGGGATTCTTGCCCACAGGAGTAGATATAATGGTCATTTGAATTAAATTCACCCATTCTTATCCATTTTAGTTCACTGATTCCTAAGATGTCAGTGTTCACTCTTGCCATCTCCTGCTTGACCACGTCCAGTTTGCCTTGATTCATGGACCTAACATTCCAGGTTCCTATGCAATATTGCTCTTTACAGCATCAGACTTTACTCTCAGCACCAGACACAGCCACACCTGAGCGTCGGTTCCACTCTGGCCCCGCTGCTTCGTTCTTCTGGAGCTGGCAGTGATTACCCTCCGCTCTTCCCCAGGATCATACTGGACACCTTCTGACCTGGGGGGCTCATCTTCCGGTGTCATAACTCTTTGCCTCTTCGTACTGCTCATGGATTTCTCAAGGCAAGAACACTGCCGTGGGTTGCCTTCCCTCCTCCAGTGGACCTCGTTTTGTCAGAACCCTTCACTGTGGCCCACATGATTGGGTGGCCCTGCACGGCATGGCTCATAGCTTCACTGAGTTATGAAAGCCCTTTTCTCACAACAAGGCTGGGATCCCTGAAGAGGGTCGTGCTGTTCACTGTAGGAGGCTTTGCAGCATCCTTGTCCTCCACCCACTGGAGGCCTGAGTGACCCCTTCCCCCAGCTGACAATCAAACATGTCTCCAGACGTTGCCAACTGCCACTTGGGAGCTGGTTTAGAAGAAATGGTTTGAAGGAAAGAGTATAACACACTTCTTTTAAAAATCTAGAAACAATATCCTTAGAGCCTAAGATATTCTGCTAAGTCGCTTCAGTCGTGTCCGACTCTGTGTGACCCCATAGACGGCGGCCCACCAGGCTCCCCCGTCCCTGGGATTCTCCAGGCAAGAACACTGGAGTGGGTTGCCATTTCCTTCTCCAATGCACAAAAGTGAAATGGTGAAAGCGAAGTCGCTAAGTCGTGTCCGACTCTTAGTGACCCCATGGACTGCAGCCTACCAGGCTCCTCCGTCCATGGGATTTGCCAGGCAAGAGTACTGGAGTGGGGTGCCAACGCCTTCTCCGAAGATATTCTACTCTCAGGATCTATTAAGTGATCCCTGATGACAAATCCTAAACTGTTCTGGTTTCTGCCCAGTCTTCACTCTGCCCTTGTTTTCCCCTTTGGTGGACTTCAAAGAGAAACAGCCTTAACCCCTTTCTTTGCCTATAGACTATTCAAGTCTTCAGGAAAACTAGCGGTAAAGAATCTGCCAGCCAATGCAGGAGACATAAGAGATGTGGGTTCAATCACTGGGTTGGGAAGATTCCCTGGAGGAGGGCATGCCAACCCACTCCAGTGTTCTTGCCTGGAGAATCCCATGGACAGAGGAGCCTGGAGGGCTACCATCCAAGGGATTGCAAAAAGTCAGATGCAAATGAAGCAACTTAGCACAGCACAGCATGCTCCATCTTAGGTCCCAGCTGAGGGCTAACTCCGTCTCAGACTCAGGCTCTCTCTTGTGCTCTGTTGTCCAGGGAAGAAGCACCAGGTGGGAGCAGGTAGAGAATATGGATTACCCAGGAATCGCCCATAAATTGCTACACTTTCCTCACAGGATGGAAGCAGAACAAAGCCATATCAGGCATCTGGTCTACCCCGCAGTTTACAGCAGGAGAGCCAGTCCCTATTCTGGTCAATCAGAAAAGCATTCTCACACACTGACCTTTTATTTTTTTAACATGTTTGTCACCAGTTTTATTTACAAAGTATTAGGAGAACAAAAATTTCATATTAAATCACAGTTAACTGCTTCTCTGAAAAGTAGTATAAATTTCTCCCTTTGGAGAGAGGCTTTCATCTGAGATGCTTAATGCATGTAATGGATTGTAAGATATAAAAACTCTCTTATCATGATAAGATGATAAGAGATGATACTAAAGGACAACTATGATCTCCCTTTTGAGGAGGGAAGAACGGAGACTGACAATTCCTATCTGAGGGAAAACTCATCTTGGTTCCATCCCACCATCTGGCTCTGCACGTCTCTTGCCCTTCAAGCTGAAGTCACTCTTACCAGCTAGCACTGTTTCTACCCAATTTTAGATTTAGCTTGCTCTCAGACTAGAGGCCCTGAAACTGCTTTCTCAAAGATCCTGTATTCCCACAAGAACAGAACATTGTTAAACAGCAATTTCAGCTGAAAGTTAACAAGGTTTTAAGGTAGTTAAAAAACTGTGAAAGCCTGACTCCCAGTGTGAAATACAAAACCTGTGAAATTCAAATATGCAGGAACGCTTTCATTTACTCAGGGCTGTGATTAAGGCTGAAAATGTTTTCTTTGTTTAAAAAAGAAATCCATAGGCCAGAGTGTAAAGAAATGCAAGATTCTGCAAGTTGTTATTTATTTTTCTCAGGCTAATTATGAGATGAAAATAGTCCAGTGTATATATAGTTGGGTGTTTTCACTTGTATACCCTCTCTATATACTCTTTGTATTTCCCTGTGTGTATGTATATATGTATATATATGCTTATATACACGTGTATACATATGCATGTATATTATACTTATATAGGATATATTTATATATTAAGTATAGTTTAGGCAGTCTCTTAGAAACACATATGAAAAGACTTCAGTAGGTTAAACACTCATCGCCCGGTGGTGGAGTGGGCAATGTGTACATCAAAAAACAAGTTTCAGTCCTCCTCTGGCTGTGGGAACGTGGTCTAGTAACTTTATCAATGTTGTGATAAGTATTTATCAATATTTCAGCCACTTCTAAGTTTTCTCATATATAATGTTAGAATGTGAATGCCCTTATAATTTCTACTTACTCCCCAGATTATAAGAAAAATCCTTTTAAAACTGCGAGGTATGTAAAATACATAGAAATAGATATTTATAGAGGTATATAGCTAACTTTTTCCCTCCAAAAGAAGACTCTTCCTTAACATTAATGTTTCATATTCTAGCCAGGTACAATTTTTGTTTGATGTTGTTGTTTAGTTGCTAAGTCATGTCCAGCCATCACGTCTCCTGCATTGGCAGGCGGATTCTTTACCACTGCCCCAGCTGGGAAGCCCAAGCTTTGTGTAACTAGCATTTAAAATTAGTTGCTAAAGGTATAAGTCTGAACGATCTAATGAAGTATCCGTCTGAACCACCAGGGAAGATAGTACACATACATACTATATATGTACTATATGTAAAATATAGATATTGATATGTGTCAAAGATGTATATTGACATATATGAAATGTATATGCAGTTCACGTGCACACATGTGGGAAAAAATGAGCACTCAGCGTATATGTGGGAGGCAGAATTATGGGTCATTTTAAAATTATTTTATATTGGTATTTATATTTTCTGAATGGCCTGCAATCAATGGTTATTATTTTATAGTTGGAAAATAAATTGATGTTTTTTAAAAAATGCTATAATCTTAAAAATTATGAAGAAAAATATTTAATTAGAACATAAAAATATCGAGATTTGAGGTGCTAATTCTAGAACAGATTGAAGTATGAAAGTAATATATATATATATATTTCCACCTCCAAATGTGTTTTGAAATGTTTAAGTGAAAACTCAAGTTGGGAACAAAGAAGGACATGCACGCACACAAGTAGGACATGGCAAATGAAGGGAGTGAAGCGGAAAAATCCTAAAATCTTTCTCAAAATCAGAAGCTTCGGGATATGATGTTTTCCCCAAAAGCTTAATTTCTTTTATAGGTATCCAAGCCATGACCAAAAGGTTTCATTTTCTACTTTAATAGATACGTTTTATTCAAAAATTGAGAACTTTAAGGTATACGGAGACTCACACATGTAAAATTATGATTTCTCGATCCATTTAGGGGAGGTAAAATATTTGCATTTTTACCTTCACTTCATTGGCAAAAATAAGTAAATCTTTTCTGCTTTGAAAAATGTGTAAATATGACATAAAAACATACAGCTGTCACTGGAAAATATTGATAAAAAAACAATCCAATGACGTTTCTTTGAATTCTAGAGATAATAAACACAAATTGTCTCATTTGAAAGACTTTTATTTGCCATCTAGCTTTTTGTTTAAGGGTAATCTTTATAGGCTTAATGTTTAGGGGTTAAATTGCAGACTCTATGGGAATATTGCCCTTACTGGTCTCTGATTTTTTTTTTTTTTAATCACTAATGAATCTAAAAAGTAGAGGTGGGTGGAGGGGCCACATATGGTGTCAATACACTTTAATTAAGTGCAATAATTCCTCTTTTCCTGAGGTAGCTGTGCTAAGACACATTTCTCTTCGGAGATTTACATTCCGGGGAATCTAGTTTTCAGGAGCGCCATCATGTTGAACTGTGGAATTCCACTGCCCTCTGTCGGATTACTGTGAAAGTTCAGCTGGACTGCCTTTTAGATCAGAAATTTGGGGTTCAGTCTCTTAGTTTTTGGAATTCCCAACTTTTAATATAAATCTTCTGACCATACGATATTTTGAAAAAATGTGGAGTTAAAGACTGATGAACTTCCTAATAGGCAGCTTCACTCAAAAACATATCTTGGAAAGCAGCATAGATTTTTATCTTTTTACGAGTAAATAGTACTTATAAAAGCTTTTGCCTACTAGGAATGAAACACTTTTCAAAATTGTCTTTGAAATCAGGCAAAAGGAAAATATAATAATTTAGGAAAACTAATACCACAGTATTTTTTTTTTTATTTTTAGCAATCATAGAGACTGAATTCTTTGAAAAATTACAATTTATTAAAATCTGCAATTCATTTTTGAGTAACTTCCAATGATAAATTTCCCAACATTGACCCTTATTCCAGGGAGGAACTTTGGAGATGAACGCCTCTGATCTGCACAGCAGATGCTGTTCTGCACGCTTCTAGCGCAAATCCTCCACAAATATACAACAAGAAGTGACCTGGAACAGTCACCTCAGAGAGGAGGGAAGAAGTGGCCAGAGGTGGACGTGAAAGGGCGCAGAGCTATCTGGCTGGAAGTATTGTTACTGATTGGATGTCAGCTTTTAATTCGTTGGATGGTGCTTTTCAGCCAAAATCTGAAAATCTCCCCTCCCTTTTCAACATCTGGTTTAGCCATTCCTGGAGAGACAAAACAGCCCTTTCTCTCTCATCCCATCTATTAAAATGTACCTAGGTCCTGAGACAGAAATGAATGACCGTGTCAGTACTGAATAGTTCCACTCCAGTATTCTGCTAGAAATAAGTCTAATGTCCTAAAGCCAAAATATTGCAGCAGGACGCTCTTCAACAGTGCAATTGATGGAAAATTAACTTGGTTTCCTGCTTTGTCCCGTGAACTCATTTGTCACATCAAAATACATGAAATATTGTCATCAGTTCAATTTATTTATTTAAAGAACAAAATAATAATTGAAGCCCCATATTTGATCCCATCATGGCTGTTAAATATTTTAATTTATAATAAATTATTTTTAACCATTTTTCTGTAAAGGATTTTCAAACAGTACTTATCATATTAAATACATAAGGGGACCTGAGTTTGAATTTATTTATAGTGCTTAAATATTGCAATATAAGTTTAATCATTTATGATGACACATATTTTAATAATAAAGACTTCTTTAAAAGTCATTATATGCCTCTTTGTGTAAAATTTCCTAAAATATTTAAAATTCTTTCAAAAATATGAAATCTTGGTCTGAAAAACTAGTTTCACATCTAGTGGAACTATTTTATTCCCCCATTTAACTGAAATACAACAAAGAAGAAAAGAGTGAGAATATATTTAGCAAAAATGTATTTACCTCTGTAAGTTGTTAGTACTTGAAGCTATACAAGAATATAATTGACATATCATATACAAGTATTGTCATTGTTACAGGAAAAAGATACTGATGTATTTAGTTTTAAAGAAAAAGCTAACTCCTAAGTTGTGAGTGATAATATAGACTATTCTGTGTCCCCTACAAGCATATGCCTTTCATATATATGGTTAATGAGGTCGATATGTAAATTGAGACATTGTCAATAATATTATATAAGTGTAAAAATGTCTAACCTCATGTGTAATTTTAAATATTTATTATGACATAAGGATTGATAGCTACTACAAAGCTGATCAAACTGATTTAAATATAAAAATATTATTGTTCAAAAATGCATGAAATCTGAATTCATGAATATTCTAAAAATACTTTTACTGAAATTTACCTAAATCACTTTTGTTTAAAAATCCAACTTGCTGTCAAATGGGAAAGCATTTTATTTGGTGTCTGTTATAAAACAGAATAAGAGAAAATCCACTGATTAAAGGTTTCCAAGATCTCTAATAATTATTAAAGAAAGAAGATAAATAAATCATATCTTTTTTCTATGATTAACCTAGAAGTTGTCTTTGGGTAAGTGTTTTTTTTTTTTTCCCCCTACACCTAACTTAGCAATCTATGAACTATAATGATAGATTCTAACTATATAGTCAAGACTTCACAGCCTGGGGAGGAGAAGAAACTCCAGCATGTCTAACTTCTCACCACCCTGTAGAACACGGCTTCATGTAACAGTGACTTTCTAAGAAATTTTGATCAAGCTGTGATTCAGAAGAGCTAAATTAGAATGTAAGAGTTTTTAGTTTCTCCTCCTACTTTGTCGTTCTCCTGTTCTAGAAATATATCTAAATATAATCCTAAACTTCACCTTATGTGCTGATGGTACTTGATAATAACTCATTGTCTACCATATTGCTGATCCATTCCTTTTAGGAGTTCTAGGATATAAAAGTAGAGTGCAACCAATTCCTGTAAAAACTGGGGAATTTCTATGCTGGGCTGTCCCTAAAGCTGACACAAGTCATTTTCTTTCTTGCCTTATTTGTCCATCTTGGTCTTGTGAACGCATGGATTCTCCATGTCAAAACTACATTAGTGCTATCTAGGTCCATGCTGTTTCCAATTAAAATTGAACCCAAACAGATAATGAGAAGGGCTTCCCTGGTAGCTCCGCAGTAAAGAATTTGCCTACAATGCAGGAGACACAGGTTCAAGCCCTGGGTTGGGAAGAGCCCCTGAAGAAGGAAATGGCAACCCACTCCAGTATTCTTGCCTGGGAAATCCCATGGACAGAGGAGCCTGGCAGCCTACAGTCTATGGAGTTGCAAGAATCAGACATGGCTTAGTGACTAAGCCACCACCAGATAATGAGAACATAATACTAAAAATGCTCTTCCTTCATTTCAGTCAAGAGAGATGATGAATTTTCTAGAGGAACTTTCTGAAACCAATTCTTTCAAGCCAGACACTGCATTTGGCCCTTGATAAGCATCATCTCATATGATCTTGTTAATAGTTCAGCAAGTCATTCTCATTAGTTCCATTTCACAATGAAGAAACTGAGGTTCCAACAGAGGAGGTGACTTGCCAAGGAAAATACAGCAGATTTGAGACACAGCCTTTTCCCACCACAACCTCTTCACTGCCCTTATCTTCCTCTATTTTCCCCATTTTCTCATCAAAATCTCTTCTCCCCTCCCCATCAAAAAGCCTCAACCAATTGTTTTACTGAGGGTATTTTAGACCTTTCGATAATGCTTATACCCCTTATATAGAGAGGAAATACAAATTTAGTAGGAAAAGAGTGTATTCTTAGAAGTAGGATTCCAAGAACAAATTTGTTAGGCCGGATTAAACATGGGTGCCTTCCAAATTTATGTCTTCATTCAGCCCTGTGTATTGGCATCAAAGTCTCTGGATTATAACGAAGTTATCACGCATCTTGTCATCTTTCTTAACTCATGACAAGTCTACTGTTCAAAAAAAAAACCTCCTTATGAGCACCATATTCACCTACATTGCTCTGGCATCCTTAGAAATCTTAGCATCACCCTGAATCATTTCTGGATACTGAGTGTAAGTGAGTTAGTTTGACCACCCCACATTTTATTTGCGCTATGCATAACCACTAGTGAAATCATACACTTTTACCAGTTTTTCTTAGATCCCCAGGTGTGGTGAAGTTGTGGACATAGAAATCTGATGGAAAGCATTTTCTTGTGGGCTATGCTAATGACTCAACAGGTAAAGAATCTGCCTGCAATACAGGAGACATGGGTTCAATCCCTGAGTCGGGAAGATCCCCTGGAGAAGGAAATGGCAACCCACTCCAGTATTCCTGTCTGGAAAATCCCATGGACAGAGGAGCCTGGTGGGCTGCAGTCCATGGGGTCCCAAAGAGTCGGCCACAGCTGAGCACATGTTCTTGTACACGGTGATCTGGAGTCAGTGCTTCAGCTTCCTTTCTGGGACACCATCTTTTGCTCTTTGGTGCTCCCTGATCAGTTTGCGATGACCGGGGGTTACTAAGTGATCCAGTGCTTGCGTTTCAGCCCCAAAGACGCCCCCCAGGCCTCTGATAGATTCCCCTGAGGCAGAGCTGGAGGGCAATGCTCTTCCACCCTCAAAACACATACCATTTAAATAGTTAAATCTACATATCATGGCAGACTATCATTATGCCAACTTTAATTTTTAAATTGGCCATTACTTGAAAGGGCAGGTAATTTTGTTTGTTGGGGGTAGGGGGTGGGCATGGGGTGATGTCAAACAGCAAACTCAAATTTACACGAGTGGGTAGAGCTCATCATCCTAATGTCTCACCGCCTGTTTTACACAAGATATATTGAAAACCATTAACAGAATTTTTTAACCTAAAAAAGTTTTTTTATTATAAAATATCTTCTTGTTGGTGTATGGCCAAAAAACACCATAATACTGTAATTATCCTCCAATTAAAATAATTTTTTAAAAAAGAAGATCATAGCAGTATTTATATATATATCTTCCTGGGACTTCCCTGGAGGTCCAGTGGTTGAGAATTGTCTTTCAATAGAGGGTGCAAATTCGATCCCTGGTCAGGGAGCCCCAGAGGCCTTGTAGCCAAAAACCAAAACACAAAACAGAAGCAATGCTGTAACAATTCAATAAAGACTTTAAAAATGGTCAACAACAACAAGAAAATCTTTTTAAAAAATAAAATATCTTCTTATTGGATAATATCTCAAAAGTACTTAGAATTTAACAATATGTTGGGCAATTTATAAAACCATAATTATTTAGGATTCATTTGCTCTGTTTCACTCTTTACAATACCAGGCACTCAAAGTTGCCATTTCTAACATGCCCTATTTTATTGTACTATTGCTTCTAAATTATCTTTCTCTATAAAGAAATGATAAAATTGAAGTTAAAATATTGTTTTCAGGCTCATAATCCAAAAAAAAAATCTTAATCTAATTATAAAAAAGAGCTTAATCTAATTTTACTATCAATATCACTGAAACACATGGCTGCTAGTACACTTTTTGGGCAAATATATCTTGTGCCTAATCTTACTTTCTGTCTAGTTCCAATGCTGACAGACTCAATCATTTGCTTGGGAGATTTCTTACGAACTTATATCATTGCTTATAAGTAGGACATGGAAATAAGAACAAAGAGCAGAATAATCTATCAATCTTTACAAACAGAAGAGATGATTACTTTCAGAAAAGCTCTCCGATGGTATTGACAGCTTATATCACATGTTCTACCACTAGTAGCTTAGAGGCAGCGTATGTGAACACGACATAGTAAATTACATTACAGACAAAAACTGTGAGATGCTTCTGTGAACTCTCAGGGAGATTAGCAAGACCCTGTCTGCTCCAAGGAACACTACGCTTCATCAGAACCAGCTAACTTATTTCCCCAAGATTGCTAAGCACACTTCACTATTTGTAAAGAAAGATTCTCAGACAAGGGAACCTCCTTTTCTAAATGGTTGCCATGGTTTTATTGTGTTTGTTTTCTGTTTTCCTGGCACATGGATTAAATTATCAGAGCGAAGAGGAAATGGAGATGGTAACAATCCAATAATGCTCTTCGGTGAAGAGCGTTTAACATTCAGAAACCATCGACATTTAATTTCTGCCTCATTAGAACCAGAAGAGCAGGGAGCTGATTTAGGAATGCTGCAGCTTGTTCTGAAACATCAGGGTGTTTTTCTTGAAACAGAAGGTAGTAATCAATGAGCAGTATTCAGTGTGGTTCAGTTCCTATAATACTTTCCTGGTGTTAGTCTAACCACTATTGCTTTGCACCTTTTTTTTTTTTTTAAACTCTTTAAGGTCACATCTGTTAGGGCACATAATGGTTTTTAATCACACTTTTCTAAATGACTAGAACACAAGTATGTGAGGGGAGCAGCACTTAAATCGAAGCCTGATCCCTGTTGTAGGATATTTGGGTCGTGATTTTCTGGAGGATTGAATGCAAAATGGCAGAGACCTCTGCCGAACTCATGCCAGTTGATATACAGCTGAACAATCAAATGCAGGCCCACCCCCTCCTCCAAGTAAGTCTCCTTTCCCAGAGGAGGATCACGAAGAACACACTCTCAATTTGGGGGAAGCAAGGAAGGCTAGAATCATATATTATCTTTACAGACCCTTCTGTTCAATTCCAAACGCCTCTAATGCACCTCAAATCCACTCCGGATCAGTTTCAACCAAATTATAATACGTATTCACAGGACGGTGCTTTTTTCCCCCAAATTTGAATTAGGTGCTAAAAACAAGTTCTTCTTCTTTTTCAACTTACATTTAACTGGAGTCACTGATGATGTGCTACTGATTTTTGCTGTAAAGCTTGGAGCAAAACCCTCTACTATATGGCCCACATATATCATCGACTATAGATATACTTATATTGAAGGAAACCACCTTTGCTTCCAGCAGTCCTTTATGTTCTAGGCACATGAACAAAAAGAAGAAGTGCTATCTATTTAGAGATCCATTTTATTCAACAAGTAACACTAGGCAGTAAGAAGATAGCAGTTACAATCAATAAGAACTCCATTCTCATAGAGCTTCTACTCTAAATATTCCGATGGACCAGAAAATGAAAACAAACTCGCTGATTTTGGATGCTGGTAAATGCCATAGAGTCAGACCATAAAGAAGGCTGAGTGCCGAAAAATTGATGCTCTCCAGTTGTGGCGACTCTTGAGAGTCCCCTTTAGCAAGGAGGTCAAACCAGTCAATTCTAAAGGTGATCAACTCTGAATATACATTGGAAGGACTGATGCTGAAGCTGAAGCTCAATACTTTGGCTACCTGATGTGAAGAGCCAACTCACTGGAAAAGACCACGATGCTGGGAAAGATTGAGGGCAGGAGGAAAAGGGGACTGCAGAGGATGAGATGATTAGATAGCATCACCAGATCAACGGACATGAGCAAACTCCAGGAGATAGTGAAGCACAGGGAAGCCTGGTGTGATGCAGTCCATGGGGGCCACAAAGTGTTGGACACTACTGAGCAACTGAATAGCAACAAAATTAATGTTTAAATTTTGAAAAATTGTCCCAAATAATTGGGTTCTGATTCAATGCTTTCTTTGATCATTTATTTATGACCTATTATTTGGAAGACATGTACTATTTGGGGCAATAGTGATTCTAAGATGAAAGTCATCCTCAAGAATTTAAAAGGGGAGAGAAAAGTCAGCTATCAGAAGATAGTGTTAGTTGCTCAGTCATGTCCGACTCTTTGCAACCCCATGGACTGTAGCCCGCCAGGCTCCTCTGTCCATGGGATTTCCCAGGCAAGAATACTGGAGTGGGCTGCCATCTCCTACTCCAGGGATGGATCAAACCCATGGATCCAACCTGGGTCTCCAAAGGCAGTGTTATAAATACTCTTAGTAAGGTAAGGGTGTGTGAGTCTCTGAGAAGCAGGTGGGGCTCCTGAAGTGAAGAGCGCAGAGAAGGCCCTCCTACCAGCCTGAGGGTCAGAAGTGGGAAGGACACAGGCAGGGGTCTCACTGGAGGAAACTGAGCTGACTTGGACGGAGAACACACAGTCACATGGACGGACTTGCTGCAAACAGAGTGAATGGGGAAGGAGAAGGGAAATGCAGGCAGAGGAAATGGCAGAAGCGAGGACGTAAAGGGGAGATGACAGAGCGCTTACGAACACACCGGCTTGGCCAAAAAATTCCTTCGGGTTTTTCCATAGCATCTTAAGGAAAACCCAGAAAGACTCTTCAACCAGTCCAATGTATACAGACATATACAGATATAATATGAGGCTTCCCTGGTGGCTCAGATGGAAAAGAACCTGCCAGCAAGGCAGGAGACCCAGGTTCAACCCCTGGATTGGGAAGATCCTCTGGAGATGGGAATGGCTACCCACTCCAGTATTCTAGGGAGAATCCCATGGACAGAGGAGCCTGGTGGGCTACAGTCCATGGGGTCACAGAGAGTCAGACACGACTGAGCAAGTAACACTACTAACAATTTCATTCATATATATATACATATGCTTATTAAAGAGATAAGTAGAACAATTTGTTTTCACATTCTCTTCAATCCACTGCACATATTCAAAACCAAAAGCCATTCTTTAGGATTATGTATTTTTACACTTGGATAAGCTTTTTTCCAAGACGTATGGCTTCAGCCAGATTGTCTTTCCATTATTTATTTCTGTGGCTATTTTCACACCTAGCAGAGATTAAGCAGGAGAAATAAAGAAAATGGAGCAGATCTTTTTCCTGATTCCTACTTAACCAATCGACATGGCAGGAATTTTGATCAGCAGTTTAAATCAGACTATAAAGTAACCTGATAGATATTCCAATCAACTAAAAGACAAAAGATCCTCAGCCATCCTTAAACAAAATGTTCTCTCAAGAGTAACTTTGTTCCTAAGAAATAGTAAGTAACCTAGCCAAAAAATCCAATAACTCATATTAACTACCACCAAACAACTCAAGTTTGAAGGGTTCACTCTTTGTAAAACTTCATACCTAGTTATATAGTTATATAAGAAGACTTCTTCGTCTTAAGGAAAACACCTACTTGTTTTGGTGTTACAACAATTAAATTGATCGGAAACATGTACACTGATTCTTATCATTTTCTTTAAATCCACTGCAGAATTCCTTGCTTTGGGTAGCATCTTCTGCAGCAGGCAGACACTATACTGGCTTTAGTTACTAACTCACGTCTACAATGGAGACTCTGCAATCTTTTTTTTTTTTTAACTTTGAAGATGAAAATCACTAATAACAGGAAGAAATGGATGGAAGCCATCAGCCAGTAAGTGGTTCTGCTTCTTAAAAGTTATGCAGCCTCTTTGACGTGACCCTATCTATCGCTTCATCAAAATAACTCAAAGTTTCAGCCGAAACAAAATAATCCTGCTTATCATCTGCCACGTGAAAACATCCACAAGCATCTGATTTATAAATACTGACAAAGGAAGAAATGGAATGAATTTATTTAAAACTACGAATTTGTTTTTGAGATGAAGCCACATTATGTGTATGAAGGAAGCAGACAGAAAAGCCACGGGGCTTCTTTAACAGGAAATCAGGCGTAGGTCCACGTGAATGGAGTTTCTTAAAGACAACTGACAGGTTAATGATACTAAGAATTGGGCCAGTAGCTGCATTTAATTCCAGAATCTTATGGGCGCATTTTCAACTGATATCCTTTAAATAACCTGTAATTTTTCAGTGTGAAAATCTCTATTATAACAGGGAAAATTGAGGAAGACACTTATTAAAGAGAAGCAGCAGCACATGTGGTATTATTTTTACAGCCTTTCCGTGTGTTGATATAAAGTAATACATTTGAGTCAAACATCATCTGGGTGAGTAGTTAAAGTGAAATCCGATAGGACTTTGCAATGCGGCCGGATGGGCTGTCCAATTAGCAAAATGATTAGCCAGGCTAATATCAACAGACCTATTGCCATGTCAATTTGACATTATATCTCTACACAGATTTCAGCCTTTGCTTAGGACTTCTGACCATGATCCCTATAACTTTTGAAGAAGTGCCATCCATTGGGTTTCTATTGGAGAGAAACAACTGCTTCTTCTATAACATAAAAATACTTCAACAGTTTTTCAAAATTTGGAAGATTTTGCTTTAATATATGTGTGTGTATATATATGTGTGTGTGTGTGTGTGTGTTAACTCTCTATATATAGTTATATTGTCAGGACTTCTCTGGTAGTCCAGTGGTTAAGATTCTACATTCCCAGTGCAGAGGGCCTGGGTTCAAACCCCTGGTCAGGGAACTAAATTCAGCATGCCACAACTAATTATATATATACATATGTGTGTGTATATATATATATATATATATATAATTATATGGAAGAATTGATGCTTTCAAGCTGTGGTGCTGGAGAAGACTCTTGAGAGTCCCTTGGACAGCAAGGAGATCAAATAAGTCAATCCTAAAGGAAATCAAACCTGAATATTTATTGGAAGAACTGATGCTAAAGCTGAAGCTCCAATACTTTGGCCCCCTGATGCGAAGAGCTGACTCATTGGAAAAGACCCTGATGCTGGGAAAGATTGAAGGCAGGAGGAGAAGCGGGAAACAGAGGATGAGATGGTTGGATGGCGTCACTGACTCAATGAACATAAGTTTGAACAAACTCCAGGAGATCGTGAAGGACAGGGAAGCCTGGCGTGCTGCAGTCCATGGGGTTTCAAGGAGTCAAACATGACTTAGCAGCTGAACAACAGCATCAATAGGCATGCTATCTAGAGACAAATACTTTTAAATGTGTACTGATACATACACATGTATATATACACATGTATTATTACATACCTATATAAATATGTGAATATAAAAATTTAGGAAATAAACAAATGTTTAATATACAAATTAATTGCTGTATCTAACTTCTGTCAAAAATATGTGTATGTAAGAGTTGCTTTTTATAATTAGTGGGAATTCTTGTAAAGAGTACAGACTCATTGAGATATTTCAAAATTATATTTTAATATATAACCCACTCTGACTTTTAAACATATTTTTAAATAATTATTTTATTAGGAATCTTTACTCAGTTATATCAGCAAAGCTGTTTTTCTGGATTTTAATGTTGTGGAGTGTATACAGTTGAACATGAGAATGCTTCAGTATTATTTTTTCTTACAATGGTTCTTCTTTGAGCTTAATAAATTAAATAGACTATCTTTAATAGAGATTTGTGCAAAATTATGTATAAAATGTCTTCTAAGAAGAGCTTATGTAATAAGAATTTGGCTATGTTGAGCAACTACTTTGGAAATTGACCAAGTTAAATGGGACTCATTATTAGGATCTCTCAAGCCTACTTGCAGTGTCCACATGAATATAATAGACTATATATTTTTTCTCCCTAAGATCTTCTCAGGATGGAGATATATTCAACCACTTTGGGAGCTGTACCAAATCCAAATCATTTTGCTTTTATTTCTATAATTGCTTTTATATCCCTGATTAGTATTTATCATTTTTCCATATAAATTTATTTATTTTAATTGGAGGCTAATTACAATATTGTATTGGAGTATTTATCATTTTTTAAATTAATTGACATCCCACAAGTAGATGCTGTAAAGTATTTTTGCCCTTTCAGTTAAAATATTACTTTTTCATGTTGCTTATGAAGAGCATGGTTTTTTGCACCATTTTTTCCTGATCCAAACTTAGTTAGTTCCTGATCCAAACAAACTTAGTTGTTCTCTGCTAGTAAATTTGCTCTCAAGTCCAATTAACCTCAAGTTAAATGAATAAGTTTCACAATTTTTAAGCAATAGAAAGAGTAACAGTTTTTATCTGTATTTATGGAAACCAATCTTGTGCAAATTCCACTTGAATCGGGTATATAAGTTGTTTGTTAGCTGATCTTTTTTAATTAAAGATCTGTTTGCAAATATGTAAAGTCACATAAAGCTACATATAAGTCCTTTTTAAATAATATTTCCCAAAAGTAGTTTTCATTTGGACTGTTCCAGCAAAGATGACTCCGTAAGTCATGGTCTGCTAAGACAGGGTTCAAAATGTACTCCTAGATAATGCACAGAAAAGAAAGGCCCTGAATTCATGCCCTGGGTCTTATTTAGAAGACAACATGATATATTTCATTGTTAGGTAACAAAAATCTATATTGTTTAAAATGCCTGTAATACAAGTTCTTTTTTTTTTTTTTGTCCCCGCTAAAGTGACATTGACTGAAATCTCTCCATAAAGAGAATTAGCCTGTTGCTTCTAGTTCAAATGCATACCCCCTCCATTTCCTCTAATTTTATACAATGTAAATAAATACTCTGTGCTGTTCAGAGGCTACTGGAAAACGCTGAATGCCTATCATGTGTTCTAAATAAGGCCCTCTTGAATAAAGAATTACCTCTGAGCTAAGAAAAGTCATAGTTGCTAAGCAGAAAGGTCAACAAGAGCAAGTGGGCTTTTTCCTGTATTTGTCTGTGAGAATAAACATATGGAAGAAAATGTCCTTCTATAAAAGAATTCAAACAAAGCAAAAGTCTTCAGAAAATAGATTGCCGTGGAAAGTTTATTTAAACTTAAGACTCCCGCATGGAATTAGCCATGTTAGACGGCATTGAATTGAATGAATAATTCCATTCCAATATGATCCACTTTCCTTTAATTTCTGTGAGTAATGTTTGGAATATTTGTGCCCAGTAGAATACGAGACATTTCAACATCAGCAAATTGAGCATGAGAAATCAGACCCCGAAGAAATGGACCCACAACTTCAGTGCTAATCAGACATGTACAGACTCAGATCAAAGAACAGGGGAAGGGTAATATCTGAAGTTGAAAAAAGAAAAAAGGATTTCAGATGTCTAGCATTCATTAGAATCTCATGATTTCTGTGATTCAAAATTTATATTTCAAATTTTGTTTTGATATAGGACATTTTATGATTTTCATAGTATTTCACAGGCACATGAAAAGCAAAATGAACAGCTAGATTATTAGCTTGAGAATATCTAAACTTGTAACTCTAAGAGATAGCAACCAATTTCTTTCCCAAGAGGACATACTTTATCTTTCTACTGATCTATTCTAAGCAATCTGTATTACTTTGTTCCTAACATATAATTCCTTGTGGGTTTTGACCAACCTTTGTAATAAACGATGTACCTAAATAAGGCTCTCTGGGTCAACTTTCTTCGTGTACCCATAACAAATTAATTATAGTTTAGACATATTGAAAACTTTCAGTAGTACTAAAAAAATTAAACCCCAAAGGTAACATAATGAACGCTAGAATCTAGAATGATACTAATTTGTTTAAAGAGCTGGCTTTTGTAAGCTGCTATATAGGAACTCCACCCCAGTCCTCTTGCCTGGAAAATCCCATGGACGGAGGAGCCTGGTGGGCTGCAGTCCATGGGGTCGCTGAGGGTCGGACACGACTGAGCAACTTCACTTTCACTTTTCACTTTCATGCATTGGAGAAGGAAATGGCAACCCACTGCAGTGTTCTTGCCTGGAGAATCCCAGGGACGGGGGAGCCTGGTGGGCTGCCGTCTATGGGGTCACACAGAGTCGGACACGACTGAAGCGACTTAGCAGCAGCAGCAGCATATAGACACTATATCTAATAAAGAACGTGGAAAAGGAAAAAAATAACTTTCTCTCCTTTTTCTCCAAGGTGCTCCTTTACTTAAGGATCTAGAAGAATCTAGACTAGCTACAAATTGTCAGAAAATCGGGTATCCTGTTTAGGACACACAGCAACACATCTAAAAGTTATAGCCACCACAGTTAAGAAGGATCCGTCCTAGGAGATATAACAACATATTACTAAACTATTGCTTATATTGTGTTTTAAATCTTTATTGAATCTGTTACAGTATGTTTTATGTTTTTGTTTTTGGCCCTGAGGCAAGTGGAATCTTAACTCCTTGATGGGGGATCAAACCTACACCTTATGCCCTAGAAGGTGAAATGTGAACCGCTAGATCACCAGAGAAGTCCCACTGAACTATATTGTTTTAAAACATGTGATACTCACACAAGAATACATGTATCAGTGAATCGTGTGAAAGGGATATCACACATGTCATCCATGTGGATATCAGAGTTTAGTTACTTTGTTAAGGGTGGAGTAAAAAAACCTGTAGAAAAATAAATGACTAGCCAATAATTGTACAGGATTTGGAACATTTTGAACAACATACTGTCTGAGCATCATGCATGTACCATAACCGAAATAAATAGAACTCAAACCTGGGTATGTGCTACTATAATTAAAAGACTGAAGCATGAACACATACAGTAATATTATAAAAGTACAGTTAAGGTATAGAGGTGGTCTAGAGGAGAAAGTAAAATAGAATGGGTCAGATAAAAAGTCTCATAAATCCATGGATGCCCCAGCTGTCCTACTTCTGAACAATAACTATTTTCAACCATACAAAGAAGACTGGTGATAGAAAGAGGGGAGGGGCGTCTTCCCGGCAGAAGGAAGAGTTATGAAGGCAGGAAGGTATAAATGAGCATGATGTCCTTAAGCCCCTACAAGTTGCATGGTTAAGAGATGATGGGTTTCCCTGGTGGCTCAGTGGTATAGAATCCGCCTGACAATGCAGGAGACACGTGTCCGATCCCTGATCAGGGAAGAGCCCACACGCCTTGGAGCAGCTCAGCCTGCAAGCCACAACCATTGAGACTGTGCTCTAGAGCCCACGAGCCACAACTCCTGAGGCCCACGTGCCTAGAGTCTGTGCTCCCCAGCAGGACAAGCCCCTGCATCAAGACTAGAGAGCCGCCCCGTTCTCTGCAACTAGACAAAAGTCCACTCAGGAGCGAAGACCCAGCACAGCCCAAAATAAACAGATGAAGAAAAGGAGATGATAGCGTGTCAGGGCACAGGAAAGGTTAATAGTAGAAGACAAAATTGGAAATCACCCAAGGCACTGTCTACAATACTCATGCTCGGGGGGGACTTTCTGCTTCAGCTGCCTTTCCGACCTGTTGAAGAGGTTTCAACTGACTACAGACGTGTTCATGTTTCAGTTGGTTCAAGATATTGATGGTGGACGCATGCACGAAGGTTTCTTCAGGGGTGCTACTGGAGGCTGGGGTGCCAGCCAGGACGTGGTCGTCTGTGAGAATGATGTCAACAACCTGAACTAAACGTGCAGATGAAGTGAAGGCAGTGGCCGTCTCCAGAGAATGGTAAGAGATGTGCTTATGAAATTTCCTGGTCCTTCATTTATATCCATCATGCGTTTTAGGACTTACATCTCCCTCAAGTGTGATTTTATACTATAAACCATTCAAGAATTTGACCACATCCTTAAGGTATTAAAATTTGCTCCAAGGCTCCTCTTGTTGAATGGAAAAGTCAATATCGTTTAACAACTTAAAAAAAAGAAAGTGAAAATGACATAAGCTTTTATAGAAAACATCTTAGTTTCCAGCTATTATATTTTCCTTTGATGGGGAAGGAATTCAGACTGCTGTTCCCTAGAAGAAAGGTTTCATCTTCTGAAGCATTTATCGGTTTTCAGTTGTAAATGTGAATATATTCGAAGTATCATTTATCATGGCTGTAATCTTGAAGAGATTTTTGCCCTGCTTCCTAAGGTAGATATAAATCTGCATGTTGGATTATTGCTCTTTTCCTACCTTAAGTGGTTTGGCGATTAGTGTAAAGCCAGGCTCAGTATTGGTTTCTTCACATCCTCCCTTAATTTTTTCATTGTGTTGGACACTGTACTGGGAAGATTTCCATTAGTCTGAGATATTTAAGGTTTACCGATATCCCACAGTGAAAATCAGCGTCTTCAATAAATACGTCATCTCTCAATTTGACTGGTATGTCATAGCACTCATCTCTTCAGCGAGAATGAAACATGAAAATAATGTTGGTAACACAGATACGGCCCAAGAGTATTTGTCATTTATCTAAACTAGACAGAATCTGTATGTAGCTGGCAGGGGCTATATTAGTAATCGCTTTTCTTTCTGTCTTGAAGCCTGGCCTAGGCAGAAGTCGAATGGCTGAAGTAGAAAAGAGGTTTAACTTTAGTTGATGGCTTTTGATGATGAGAAAGGAGCTTGGCTATTCCAAAACGTGGCACCCATTTCATTAGGCATGATCTCTATGCTAATCGAAGGAGCATGGAGAGTCAGTTTTGATAAAACACAGTTGTCTGACCTTCGGCCCAGAATGAGAAGTCAAACAAGATGGATGAGGCCTTCATCTGTAGAGTTCACTGATGCGTTTCTGAGTGTGAGCCTTCCCCCAGACGAATGGAACATTAAGAACTGTGGTTAACTCGGGATGAAAATTTGGAGTGGCTACTGCTTGGAATAAGATGACTTTCTTATGTCGTCATAGAATCGCTCAATGGGCTGTATCCCATGAGGTCATATCAAAGACCCACAACAGTTAAAACTAAATAGCCAATTGAAGTCTGTCTTTTTATCAAAAACATTATTTCTTAAAGCTCCATCAGCTCCCCTCTCTCTAGACTAACTTGTTAGCATAGGATATTTGGCTTTGGGTTTAAAACCAGAAATGGAAAGTTGTTTTGGTTTTCCTTAATAAAGTCTTCACAAATTTGATTTTAAACTTATGGAAGAGGGTTTTCCATGAAACCCCTTTTTCCATTTAAGAAGGGCAACAGATCTGGCTGCAGAGTCATCTGTAATTAAAAACAAAAATTCTCTAGTTTTTCCACTTGCTTATATATATATATATATATATATATATATATATATATAGGTTATGCTTGATGGTTGCATTTTAAAACTGTTCTTGATGAGCTGCACTTGGTATAATAAGTAAATCCGGGGGTCTTGGCATGAAGGTGAAGTGAGGACTTTGTTTATAAGTTGAAATTGTAGTGACCTCTATATGATAGGTTTCCCTAGTGGCTCAGACAGTAAAGAATCTGCCTGCAATACAGAAGACCCAGGTTCAGTCCCTGGGTTGGGAAGATCCCCTGCAGTATTCTTGCCTGGATAATCCCATGGACAGAGGAGCCTGGTGGGCTAGAGTCCACGGGGTCACAGAGAGTCGGACATGACGGAGCAACTAACACTCACTTTTCTGTGTGATGCCAGGTGCCTGCTGGTGTATATACTTACAGGAGATTTGAAGGAAACATCACATATTACATGATGCTTTCCTGTTGTTTTGTTTTTCTTCATTTTCATGGCAGATTTTAATAAGAGCCTGTGGTTTGGTAGAAAGCGCTGGTGGGCTCAGGAATGAGATGTTGCTGCTTCTGATGCCTTATTTGTGTTCATTTGCATTCTTTTCATACAAAGGTCTGTGAAATCAGAGCTATGGTTTTTCCAGTAGTCATGTACAAATGTGAAGTTTGGACCATAAAGAAGGCTGAGTGCCAAAGAACTGATACCTCCAAACTGTGGTGCTGGAGAAGACCCTGAGAGTCCCTTGGAAGCAAAGAGATCAAACCAGTCAATCCTAAAGGAAATCAACTCTTAATATTCATTGGAAGGACTGAAGCTGAAGCTCCAATACTTTGGCCACCTGATGTGAAGAACCGAGTCATTGACAAAGACCCTGATACTGGGAAAGACTGAGGGAAGGAGGAGAAGGGGACGACAGTCCATGGGGTCACAAAAAAGTCAGACACAACGTAAGGCAGTGATTGTTACTGAACTTCCTAGACAATCGTTGGAGGGACAATAAGTAAAGGTCCAATCTGACCAGAGAATCTGGGAAATAAAGTATCAGTGGGAAAAAAAAAAAAAAGATCCACCGCTTTCCACAATGTTAGTTGACTTACTGAAGTAAAAGGTGGCTTTCAGCATACAACATGGATAGTGTCAAGCTTGAAAAACGTACGAGGAGTCCAGAAATTCAAGCACTCAGCACTGTTCCATTCTGGAGAACAAAATTAGAAGTCCCCATTAATATACTCTTTGCAAGCTGGAGAATACATAAAAAATACACAGAGTAGAATTTCATAATGAATTTATGATGTTTTCCTTTGCTATCCATTTTGGCTCTCTCTAAAAGTCACAAATGTGAACAGAGGTTATTATGGAGCTTAGAAGATGAAGCAGAAAAAGAAACAGGAGGAGAAGAAGAAAAATGATACCTGCAAAATACTATACCAGCGTAAAGTAGATCATTTTAATGACCAAATGGGAAAAACGGAGTCCAGTAATAAACTATTACACATTTAGAAAATAACTAAGAAAAGTGGTGTCCACACAGCAAGAATGAGGGTTTTGTTGTGGTGGTTGTTGTTTTACTGTGGACCATTTTAAAGTTTTTATTGAATTTGTTACACCATTGCTTCTATTTTATGTTTTGGGATTTTGACTGTGAGGCATGTGGGATCTTCACTCCCTGACCAGGGATTGAACCCATATCCCCTGCACTGGAAGATGAAGTATTAACCACTGGACCACCAGGGAAGTCCCAGGAAGAAGTTTTTCCTAATTTTTATATCACATTACTGGAGGAAGGAGGACTCTGTATGTTCGTGTGTGTGTGTGTTAGTTGCTTCAGTCATGTCTGACTCTTTGTGACTCTGTAAACTTGGCCCACCAGGCTCCTCTGTCAGTGGAATTCTCCAGGCAAGAATACTGGAGTGGTTTGCCATTTCATTCTCCAGGGATCTTCCCAACCCAGGGATTTACAGATGGGTTCTTTACCACTGAGCTACCTGGGAATCCCCAATACATATGTATGTACATATATAATTCTTATTCATGTTTTATTTTAGAAAAGATCAACTTTCCAAATAATTGTATGCTGTTCCAGTCTATGATTTCTATTTGCTCTTCTGCCTTCATCAGATACTTGGGTTTCTTCCTTTCTGCACTAGATTCAATATTACTCTCAGGAGTGGGGAGTAAGACCAGATCTCTCATATCTCTGCCATTATTGGGGAATGAAATATATTCCTTTTTAGGCTTCCCCATTGGCTCAGCGGTAAAGAATCTGCCTGCAGTGCAGGAGATGCAAGTTTGATCCCTGGGTCAGAAAGGGCTCCTGGAGGAGGACATTGCAACCCCTCCAGTATTCTTGCCTGGGAAATCCCGGGGACAGAGGAGCCTGGCAGGCTACAGTCCATACAGTCGCAAAGAGTAGGATATGACTGAGCACTCACACAGATTCCTTTTTACAAGATTTTCAGTGAATACTTTCTTTAGTATTTTTACATACAGGTTGAAAGTTAAAGTGGTATGTGAAAATATATGTCATTTTACACCATCCTTTGAAATATAGAGAGGGAACTCTCATTCCCTCTTAGAATTGCCTTTTAGTCCATATTTTATGGGGCGAATCACTGGTGAGTCCCTTCAGACTGCTGCGTGCTGGATACTGAGTCCATATTGGGAGCCCAAGTGTTACACTAACCTGCCAAGGGAGACTGTGAATATTAACATATAGGTAGGAGAAAGAAAACACAAATTATAGATTGTAAAAGGCTCAAAATATCACAACCCCCCAAACATATTTAACATAAATATACATCTATAATATCTTTCGTGCTTAGTCACTCAGTTGTGTCCAACTCTTCTGCATTCTCATGGACTGTAGCCCACCAGATTCCTCTGCCCATGGGGTTTTTCAGGAAAGAATACTAGAGTGGGTTGCCATACCCTCCAACAGGGGATCTTCCCAACCCTAGGATCGAAGCTGCATCTCCTGAATTTCAGGCAGATTCTTTACCACTGAGCAACCAGGGAAGCTCTACGTATTCTTGGCTACCAATTTTTGATAGCTTATTCACAATATATCAAACTTTTAAAAAATAGTTTCTATAAGGTGAATTAAAATATAGTTCATTCATTCCTTTATTATGATTGATTTTTTTTCATATAGGTTATAGAAGTTTCTTTATGCCTCACAACTTATTGTTGACATCTTGTAATTATTTTTAAAGCTTTTATTGAGGTATAGTTGATTTACAATGTCATGTTAGTTACAGCTGTACAGCAAAGTGAATCAGTTATACATATAGGTTCCTGTAATTTTTAGCTAATTTGTCAACTTGTAGAAATCATCTGTCAAATTTTTTTTCACATGAGGGCCATGAAGTATGAGAGCATTTTCCATATATAGTCTCTGTGGAAAGTACAAGTATTTACCCTCATTACGGGAGATGCAAGAGATGCAGGTTCCATTCCTAAGAGAATTGGGATCAATCTCTGGGTTGGGAAAATCCCTTGGAGGAGGAAATGGCAACCCACTCTAGCATTCTTGCCTGGAGAATTCCATGAACAGAGGAGCTTGGCAGGCTACAGTTAGGGTCCTGAAGAATCAGACATGAGTGAGCACACACACACCAACATTCTCTCATTTCTGGGTACCACAGGGTTCATTCCTGTCTTCATCTGCCCTCTGGTCCCATGTCTTTGTTGTGATCCCTGATGAGTTACAATGTTTGGCAGACACTTTGCTGGGGCTGTTGTTATAGCCTGGCACCTGCTGCTGCTGCTGCTGCTAAGTCGCTTCAGTCGTGTCCAACTCTGTGCAACCCCATAGACGGCAGCCTACCAGGCTCCTCCATCCCTGGGATTCTCCAGGCAAGAACACTGGAGTGGGTTGCCATTTCCTTCTCCAACGCATGAAAGTGAAAGTGAAGTCGCTCAGTTGTGTCTCTTTGGGACCCCATGAACTGCAGCCCACCGGGCTCCTCCATGGGATTTTCCAGGCAAGAGTACTGCAGTGGGCTGCCATTGCCTTCTCTGAGCCTGGCACCTAGAACCTTGTAAATATACATGTGAGTGGCTGTGCACTCTACCAATACATCCAATAAGCTAAAATTAAGTGGGCATTCATCCCAGATTTCCCTTCTCCTTAGCCAGATCCACTAAATGCCCTTGATCATTCAGTGCCACACATCAGGGGAACAGAGTCTGTGGTAGAGTGGAAATTGGAGAAAGGAAAGATCAGTGTCATAAGCAAATGCAGTTAAAATAATTTATTTCTGAAAACTACCAAAGCATATGCCCACGCAAGTCTCTGTGTTAATGAGAGGCCCTGAACCCAAGCTTCTTCAGCTCTGAGATACAACCACCTCTGGCAAAGTTAACACTAAACAATGGTGGAAAAGGGAGCAGGAAAGAGTAAAGGAATAGGGCTGGAGGAACACTCGGGTGAATTCATGATAAGCCCGTACCACTGCAGAAAATGAGGATTTTATGCTCAGGACATCAGACAACAACTGAAAGGTGTTACTCTGAAAGGCAGAAAGACATGGAAGGACAGTTTATGGACCCAGTTACAGCGAAAAGGTAGTTGCTCAGTCATGTCCAGCTCTTTGTGACCCCATGGACTATAAGCCCACCGGGCTCTTCTGTCCATGAAATTCTCCAGGCAAGAATATTGAAGTGGGCGGTCATGCCCTTCTTCAGGGGCTGTCTTCCCGACCCAGAGATCAAACCCACATCTCCTGCACTGCAAGAAGATTCTTTACCATCTGAGCCACCAGGAGACAGATCAGCAAATAAAAGTTGGAACCCTGCTTTGGGTGGAGAAGACAAGGGGTTTGAAAAAAAAAAAAAAAAGGAATAGCTTAGTTTTAGAAATGCTATGCTTTGATTCTTCATGGGAACCAAGGACAGATGTTTGATACAATTAGAACAGGCAAGTCAAACACGAAGTATGGTTATAGATATGGAAGTCCTCCTGTAGATGAAATGGAAGAGAAACCCCAGAAAAGATAGTGGTGGGGGGAACAAACGAAGGTCAGAATCTAGAAGGAAATCAAAATCTGAAAGACGAACGATAGAGAAACGGCAGGCTTCATCACAGACATGTAATTGCAGACCTCTCAGATTTAATGTGCATCAGAAAGAGGCATATATTCTAAATGAGTGATATATAGGAGGAGCGTCAGCCGCACTTCAGTCTGTTTTCCCTTTTCCCAAATACACACACACACACACACATGGGAATTTTTCATGTTTAAAAGGAAGTAGAATATGTGGCTCAAGGCCATCTGTGACTAGAATTATTTCAGTGACATTTTTTTAGGCGACCCTAGGAAAGATTACTCCTATTTCTACAAGATTACTCCATTTCTACAAAATGACAGAAAAGGAAACCAACACAGCACTGTAAAACAATTATCCTCCAATTAAAAAATAAATTTAAAAACGTGCTAGGAATTAGGGAGGGATGTTAGGTGCAAAGGATTTCCATTTGGAGGTAGTTGGGTCTCAAGCCCTCAGGGGTGCGGATAGACCTGCATAAGTGAAAATACGGGCCAATTGGTTTTTAGTTGTTGGATCCTTAGCTGCAAACTCCACCCTGCTTCCCTGGGGTCTGCAAGTGGAAACCTTTCAACCTCTTAGGTCCCAGCTCTGTCTTGCCCTCCTTGGCTTCGTGAACAGTAGTAGCCTCCTCACTTTCTTCTCCTCCCCTCAACAGTCTTTGCTCCTTTTAAAATGATTCTCCATGGAGACATTAAGGTGAACCGACTAAAGTGACACTTTACCACCTAAAATGCATCAGTAGCTTCCCCTCAGATATGGTTTCCATAAAAAGAAAGAAAAACACTGGCTTCTCCCCAGCGCTCTAGTCTCAATCCCCGCCAGTCCCCACCTCAGATGTATCCTCCAGAAACATTGCTCTCTCTCTCTCTTTATACACAGTATGCAATTTCTCATGTCTGTGTTTTGATTTCTTTCCTGACTGTTTTTTTTTTTTTTTTTTTTTTTGCAGGAATGCCTTTGTCCTGTCGTCTGGCTAATTCCTACACTTTTTTCAAATAGTCCAAGAGACATCTCCCATAAGATCCTCCTGTTGCTTAGATTTTTTATCTAACTCCCTTTGTCCTTCCCCATGGTTTTTCTAATAGTTCATCCACATCTTCACATTCCACTTAACACATTTAGAATAATAATCCTTTTGAATCTTTGTCCTCCTCCGTGCTTTTTGTAAGAGCAAAATTAATGCGTTATTCTATGCTTTTTAGTTCCACATTGTCTAGTGAAATATATGACACATGATAAGCACTCCATAAATACTTGCTTTATGAACCAATAAAAAACCTTATCTAGTCAGGGAAAATGCATAATTCACATATTCACATTTATTATCTAATTTTTGAGGGGTTCACATTCACAGAATATCATTAGACAGGATCATTAGACATTTCTTGCTTTCATTTGAAATTGCATGACAGTTCCCAAACAGAAGCATTTTTTTAAAATACTAAAAACTACCTATTGTATTGGCCATCATCAATGACTTTAATTGCCTTTATGATTAGGAGGCCAATACTCTCAGCCTGTATTTTCAAGCATAAAGTGTATCACTGAGCTTTATAAAACTCCGATTTTGATAAGTGTATGCTAACCTCCTGAGAGCCCTCCAGGAGAACTTCCTGCTTTTCCATTGCCAATTCTAAGTAGATGAAAAATACATATGGAACATTCTTCAGACCACTGTTGGAGGGAGTCTTATTCTAATGAAGGAAGGAACTCCTCACGTCTGAATAAAGTGGGTTCAGTGGAATGAAATAGATTCCAAACGCTTCATGCCTGAGCATCAGGCACCTCCAACCTTTCACAGCCAGAAGAGAGCAGGAGTGACTTCCTGAAATTCACCAGCACTGTCTGGTGGAGGGCACAAGTCAGAAAACAAATTCTCAAAAGCATGGTTTCAGGAGAGCCAGCTTCCTTCAAGGAAGGACTCCGAGGAAAGAAACAAAATCGCGAGAAGGCCATGAAACTGACAGAAGATTTGGGAGTCCACTGGTGGGCTCTGCCACCCATGAACATAAACCTTAGTGGCTAAATTAGGAGGAAAAAGTGAGGGGTGCAACTTCAGTGACTTCAATCGCAATATCCCATATTGTGAGGAGGTACATATTCCTCACGAAATACAAGAGGCATTAGCAATTCCCTGGTGGCTCAGTCGTAAAGAATTTGCCTGCAGTGCAGGAGACTCAGGTTCAATCCCTGGGTCTGGAAGATCCCCCGGAAAAGGAAATAGCAACCCACTCCATTTTTGGTTGGCAAGTATTCTTGCCTGGAGAATCCCATGGACAGAAGGGATGGGTGGGCTACAGTCTATGGGGTCACAAAAAGACAGACACAACTTAGTGGCTAAACAACACCACCAAAATTGGAAGTATTAGAGACTGCTGTACCTCCCCCAGTAAAACGAAAATGAACATCTGTTATAGAATTAAAATGCGTTCCTGGAAGGAGGCCGTGACTTGCTTAATGGGAGAAGTAGAAAGGCCAGGTTTTGAACAAAGTATTCTCCTAGGATTTAAGTTCCCCAAAAGATACTTCGTTAGGTCCTTTTCCAACTTCTTCTTGTAGTTCTGTGTTTTACAGTTTTGCCTGAAGATTGAATCCAGTGAGTTTTAAGTAGTACAATAAATTGGAAAATAAGTGAAAGAAAGTTAATCCTGTATGTTTTCATGGAACATTCATGTATTAAAATCATGGGATTATATAACCGAAGCAATAACAGTGTACACAAAATGGTGAAATTCGCTTGAAAATCAATTCTGCACATTTCACTTCACACGCCATGCATATCTTAGCAAACATTTATGTAATGATGTTCAAAAGTTGATAGTCTCTAGTTTTCCAGATATAGTTCAGATGAGGTGTACATTCACAGATGAGAATGTGTTCAAGTGATAATTTAGAGAAAGTGAAATTGAAATTCTCAGACTTTCTCAGCTCACCTAAGACTTTCTAAGACTCTAAGAGACTTAGATCAGCAATGTATCCTGCATCTTTCCATTACATAAGGGGCCTGTCTTCAGTGTGTCTCTTATCCTCGATGTATCTTTCCACTGCATTTGTTAAAGAGGGCTAATAACTTTGTCCTCCTTTTATATTATTATTGTAAAGATCATATAGTTACGACTACAAGTATTATTATTTTCTACCAAGAACTTTCAGCACATTCAGTCCAAGAAAATGTAGGAAAGGAATCCAAAAGGGCTAAAGAGTATAACATTTCAAAAGCTCATATGCCATTTTAGGAAGACTCACATGATTCTGAATTCAGGTGATTTTAAATAGCTTTGTATTAACGTTCCTAAGCGATTATATAATGTATTGTTTCAACTGTACAGAGCTTACAGTAGTGTGTTTTGATGTAGTGCACTTACAAAGTGTATTTTTCAGTTGATTATAGTTTGGTTTCAAATGTGACCCACGGCTTCTCGGGGCACACTAGTGGTAAAGCAACCACTTGGTGATGCAGAGATGCCTGAAACAAGGGTTACCCCTGAGGAGGAAACAGCAGCCCACTCCAGTATTGTTTCCTGGAGAATCCCATGGACAGAGGAGCCTGGCAGGGTACAGTCCATAGGGTTGCAAAGAGTTGGACAAGACTGAAGCGATTTTATATATACGTTGGAGAAGACTCTTGAGAGTCTCTTTGACTGCGAGGAGATCCAACCAGTCCATCCTAAAGGAAATCATTCCTGAATATTCATTGGAAGGACTGATGCTGAAGCTGAAACTCCAATACTTTGGCCACCTGATGTGAAGAATTGACTCATTAGAAAAGACCCTGATGCTGGGGAAGATTGAAGTCAGGAGGAGAAGGGGACAACAGAGGATGAAATGGTTGGATGGCATCACCAATTCGATGGATATGAGTTTGAGTAAGCTCTGGGAGTTGGTGATGGACAGGGAAGCCTGGCATGCTATGGTCCATGGGGTCGCAAAGAGTCGGAAACGGCTGAGTGACTGAACTGAACTGATATATAGTTACTGTGTGTATATATATATGTGTGTGTATATATATATGTGTGCATGTATATATATGTATACATATATATACATGCACACATACACACACATATATATAGATAAGAGAGATAGCATTTCAGCATTTTATGAGTTGACTTTTAAACAGCAGGGAAAAGCTATCAGTTCATGCAAATACAACATAATTGTCATGTGCAGATATTTGGTTTCCAAAATATTTATCATAAAATCTGGAGAAATTTATGTTAAACTGCATAATAGGTGCACAGATCTTATTTTCCAAGAATACTTGGGATGACAAAAGCAACTAAGGTCTGGACCAAAATTATGCTCTTTTCTAACTTAAACTGTAGGATTCAATTTCTTTTCAGATATAATTTGGAAAGTTTAAATCCTAGTCCTTTCTTGACATGCCAATAAGCTATGAGGCAGAAACACATGCCTCTAACACTAAATTCATTGTATTTTATCACAGATTTTACACACAAATCTGACTAAACTTATCCTCTTTTTGGTTATTTGCAGACACCCGTCGCTAGTCGCTCTGTGATGTGTGCTAGGCATTCAGTACTTAGAATGACCAAGGTTTTAAAAAATTATTTTGAAGTACAACCCAAACTGGTATTTTAGAAACATTTTGCAAAATATCTTGATATGTATTCATGCTAATTTTATGGATTTCATTAAAAATTGAGGGAATATGACAAACAGCTACTGAGCGAATGTGCAGAATATTTATATTCCTTTAGTAGAGACCTCTGATTTTCTAAACGATTGTCTTGGTATTATTGTTTGTGTTTGTGCTAGTTGCTCAGTCGAGTCTGATGCTTTGCGGCCCCATGAACTGTGGCCCACCAGGTTCCTCTGTCCAAGGGGATTCTCCAGGCATGAATACTGGAGTGGGTTGCCGTGCTCTCTTTCTGGGGATCTTCCCAACCCAGGGATTGAAACCAGGTCTCCTGCAGTGCAGGAGGATTCTTTACCATCTGAGCCACCAGGGAAGCCCTTTGGTATTATATTTGTTGAATAAAAATATATATTTCACTATTTATTCTCCATCCATCCATAGATTCTCAGCTAGATTTACAAAACCCAAGGTTGCTTTGTCAAGTGTCACTTCATTTAACATAATTCAGCCTCATTTTAAACAGAAGCACGTTTTTAGATTTAAATTCTAAAGAAGGCATCATACTTGATAAAGTTATCCCTAGTCTCGTGTGTGCACGTGTTCAGTCGCTCAGTTGTGTCCAACTCCTTGCAACTTCATGGACTATAGCCCACCAGGATCCTCTGTCCCTGGGATTTTCCAGGATAGGATACAGGAGTGGGTTGCCATTTCCTTCTCCACTTCTAATGTTACCATATCTTAATACCCTCATGTATTTGTCAACCTAAAACATTAACACTGGTATATAACTATTTACTAAACACCAGACTTTATTTGAATGCCATCACTGTTTCTGTTTTTTTCTGTTTCAAGGTCCAATTCATGATACCACACTGCATTTAGTTGCCGTGCCTTCTTATTTTCTGATAGTTTCTCAGTCTTTTATTTATTTTTTTGCTTTCCATGACCTTGACATCTTTGAGAAAGACTGATAAGGAATTTTTTAGATTATCCAAGGACTTTGTTGGATAGTAGCTTCTATAATTTGTACCTACACCAGGAACTCTTGAACAATTTCCTACGTTGCCGAATTGCAGATTTTCCAGGTCTTGCTTCTGAAAGTGCTGAATGCAGACACAAGAGTAAAATGAATGCAATTGAAAATTGAAAGTGTATGACTTGAGGTTACATTGCTTGAAAACCTTCAGAAGCCTATGCATGCCAAGAAAAGAATGTGAAGCACCGCACTTCCATTTCTAAAGAGAAGTGAAGCCAATGCCTATAAGACATATGTCTTTATTTACTCAAACATAAATCAAATGGTCCAGGAACTTGTGCAAGTAAATCGGATTCCATTTGTATGTTTTTCCTGACACATAAATCTAGCTGCATGCAGAATGGCATGAATAATGCAGGAACTGAGCTCCCAGAGTGAATAATCTTTCATTGAAAACCTGGGGTTGATGGCTTACCTTACAGAAATGGTCTTCGGCACCACAGAGACCATGGTGTGTGTGTATCTGTTTTTCTCCTATTGGATTTCAGTGTTCTGATACACATGAAAGTTGTGTTATGCCAGTGGTCAATTTCCTCACTTAATGCTTTAAATGATAACAATAATCAGTCTTCAGTTCAGTTCAGTTCATTTCAGTCGCTCAGTCGTGTCCGACTCTTTGCCACCCCATGAATCACAGCACACCAGGCCTCCCTGTCCATCACCAACTCCTGGAGTTCACTCAAACTCATGTCCATCGAGTCGGTGATGCCATCCAGCCATCTCATCCTCTGTCATCCCCTTCTCCTCCTGCCCCCAATCCCTCCCAGCATCAGGGTCTTTTCCAATGAGTCAGCTCTTCACATCAGGTGGCCAAAGTATTGGAGTTTCAGCTTCGGCATCAGTCCTTCCAGTGAACACCCAGGACTGATCTCCTTTAGGATGGATTGGTTGGATCTCCTTGCAGTCCAAGGGACTCTCAAGAGTCTTCTCCAACACCACAGTTCAAAAGCATCAATTCTTTGGTGCTCAACTTTCTTCACAGTCCAACTCTCACATCCATACATGACCACTGGAAAAACCATAGCCTTGACTCAGACCCAGGCAAATTGTAGGTTTTCAATAGGCTTTGTCTGAGAAAAATATGTATACACACAGTCAAAAACAGCTTTGAGGCACTTAATATTCGTATTCTATTCCAGCTGATGGAGATTCAAGGGTCAATAAGACACACAGCCTTAAGCTTATAGAGTTTATATTTTGTCAAAGAAACCAGGTAGCAAACAAATGACTTGATTTCATATCATAGATACTAAAAAGGAGGCGTATAGAAAGCTAGCATATGAATATAATGTGCCTTTTACCCTCAAATGATTTACACTATAAACACAAAGATAAGATTTGGATACATATATAAAATACAATTTATAACATGGAAAGATACAATTAATTAAGTGTCTTGGAAATTCGGGAGTAGGTGATTTTTATTAATTAATTAATTTTTAAAAGTGTAGCTGGTCTCAATTTTTATTTATTTATTTATCTTAAATCTTTATTTTTTTATTGTTTGGCTGTACTGCTCGTGGAGAAGGCAATGGCACCCCACTCCAGTACTCTTGCCTGGAAAATCCATGGATGGAGGAGCCTGGTGGGCTGCAGTCCATGGGGTCCCTAAGAGTCAGACACGACTAGCGACTTCACTTTCACTTTTCACTTTCATGCCTTGGAGAAGGAAATGGCAACCCACTCCAGTGTTCTTGCCTGGAGAATCCCAGGGATGGGGGAGCCTGGTGGGCTGCCGTCTATGGGGTCGCACAGAGTCGGACACGACTGAAACGACTTAGCAGCAGTAGCAGCATACTGCTTGAACCGTAGGATCTTAGTTCTCTGATCAGGGATCGAACCGATGCCCAACTGGATGCATGGTGTCTTAGCCATTGGACTGCCAGGGAAGTCCATATTAATTTATTTTAGCATTCCTTATTCTTGAATGAAAATCATGTTATGAAGTCACAAAAAAGGCTTCAAATGATGCGGAGATTTCAAAAAAATACATTATCATCTACCTCTGTCTCTAGACTGGACATTAATTAAAAAATGCATGTTTTGTCTTATTGATCTTTTTGTTTGTTTATTTGTTTTAAGCTGGCATTGTCAATCATAATCTTGAGAAATCTTAATACTTCCAGTGCAAAAAGAGACAGAGACACAGCAGTCAGAAGAGCAGTAACAGAGATAGTTTCGCATCTTAGCTTAGGAAAGTGGGGCTCAGCAGAAGTCCCCCGGTGTCATCAGTCACTGGGAAATCCAGGGAGAGAAGAGCTCCCGCACTGGGGGCATTGGAATTGGCAACAAATGATGAGTTCAAAGGCCACAAGACTCACTACTCTTTCTGAGATTTTCTCCTTATCTTTTAATAACCATTGCCCAGATCTCTGCATGAATGACATGAATTCTCTGTAAATAATGTGAATTTGAGCAAACTCCAGGAGACAGTGGAGGACCGAGGAGCCTGACGTGCTGCAGTCCTTGGGGTTTCAAAGAGTCAGACACAATTTAGCAACTGGTTAAGGTAGCTAACTTCAGATAGTTAATAGCTACAAGCTTCTGGTTCATTTTCAGAGTTTGGTAAAAGTTTATCCTGACAACGGTTGCCGGTGTTCTTGCAGCTTTTATGAAGGAGGGAGTTTCTGAAGATGCTCACTCTTTTTTCACTGCCGCCTCTCCCATCTTCAGTTTTGAGATCTTGACCTATTTATCCATTTTAGGCTTCTGCATTTAATCTACCATCAATCTACAATCTGCAACTGTAATCATGTCATCTGCAATGGCTTTTGCATCAATCCCTCTCCCTGTCTTATTTATAGCTCTCATTACTTTTGTTATTTATTACTGAGCCCAGGGGTGACCAGGGAATGGTGTGCATACCCCAGGGGATGCTCAGAATCATCTCAGGGGCACAACAAGAAGCCTCGCTCTACAATTTATTTCATCTTTATATTTCTACATATATGTGTGTTTTACGGTTTACATCATATATTGAAGCAATTATATATATATGAATATATATATATATATATGCTCATGTCTATATCTGAATGTCTATGTACGTGTTAGGGGCTTCCCAGGTGACTCAGTGGTAAAGAATCTGCCTGCCAACACATGAGATGCAGAAGACCCAGTTTCGATCCCTCAGTTGGGAAGATCCCCTAGAAGAGGAAATGACAACCCACTTCATTATTCTTGTCTGGAAAGTCCTATGGATAGAAGAGCCTGGCGGGCTATAGTCCATGGGGTCACAAAGAGTCGGGCACAACTGAGTGCACACCCACATATATGTGTTTTGTGTGTGTATACACACACAGACACGAGCCACAAGGCAAATCCAATACAAGAAAGTAGACCTGTTTGGGGTGTGCGCTTGTGTCTTTAACTCTGGTCATGGGTACGACAGCAAACAAGGTTAGGGACAGAAGCTGGGACCATCAGCTCAGCCTCGGATATTCCGTCAAAGTTAGCCTCTCCCCTTTCTTCTATTCAATATCCCATATGAGTTATGTGTTAAAAGCACAAATCTGTGTTGTTTTGAGAGTATCGCTCATATTGGATTGGCCAAAACGTTTGTTTGGGGTTTTTGTACTATCTTATGGAAAAACCTGAAAGATGTTTTTGGCCCGCCCGATAGTACACGCTTCCTAAGCTGATGGGGAACTCAATCATGCAGCTCTCGTCTCTGGCCACTCTGGACCAGCCGTCACACCAAACCCCTTGCCACCTTTGTGAATCTGCTTTTCCACACCTGGAATGACTGAGTTCCCCATCCAGAGAACCAACCTCCCACCATGCTCAAAGCTCAAGTCAGAGGTCGTTCTCTCCCACAGACATTTCAGGCCAGAGCAGCCAGAATACGTGGCCCTACCCTTTCTAGTCCTGTGGTAATCAACGTTATTTTACAGGAAGCAGTAAAATTCTCACTTGATAGTTTTTGAATAATTTAAATATGATTCTTTTGTATTTATCCTCCATTACCAGCCCAGGGACGAGAAAATATTATTCAAGCATATAGTTGAATAATCAACTTTCTCTGTTCACTTTATTTATCTTTCAATCATTATTGAAAAAAATCAAAAGAGATTTTTATATGTTTAAAGAATCTACTTCAGTTATGTTTCTTGTAGTAATGTGTGTGTGTGTGTGTGTGTTATTTGCTCAGTCATGTCCAACTCTTTGCAACCCCATTGACTGTAGCCCTTCAGGCTCCTCTGTCCATGGGATTCTCCCAGCCAGAATACTGGGTTGCCATTACCTTCTCCAGGGGATCTTCCCAACCCAGGAATTGAACCTGGGTCTCCTGCATTGCAGGCAGATTTTTTACCATCTGAGACACCAGGGAAACCTGTGTGTGTGTGTGTGTGTGTGTGTGTGTGTGTGTGTGTGTGTATGTAAACCAATGAACATGGTTTGAACAATTAACTAATAGTAAGGAAAACCTTTGAGAATTCTGCTTTCACATATGGTAGGAATGGTGAAAACAAAAACCCTCAAAGTTGACACTTTTAAGTCTGCCATTTTGAAACTGGCCCACCTCAACTTCATTTTCAATCCATACTTAATCTCCAGGGAAAAATAGAGCACCATTTTCTGAAAAGTGGCATTGACCATATTGGGCTTTCCTGGGGGCTTAGTGTTAAAAGGATTCACCTGCCAATGAAAGAGACCTGGTTTCAGTCCCTAGGTGGGGAAGATCCCCTGGAGAAGGAAATAGCAGGCCCCTCCAGTGTTCTCGCCTGGAGAATCCCGTGGACAGAGGAGCCTGGCAGGCTACAGTCCATGGTGTTGCAAAGAGTCAGACATGACTGAGCGACTAAAGAACAACAACACTAAATGCATTGCACAACAGAAACGGGGTCTGTGGGATGACGTGGGTGTGTCAGGGTAAGACTGCTTTGGCCTTATGTCAATAACTTTAAAAATGATCTCTCATATGGTGTCTCTAACGTACCTTTTGCTCCCTCAGAATCTTTGTTATTATGCCAACCAGATGGTTACTTTGGGCATTCTTTGCAACATACCATAAAATAAAGACGGGATTAATAAATTCAAAACTGTGCAGGAAATTTTCAAGTGTTCTTTGGCCTTAACCTCTTTGTATGAGTAGAAATGTACAGAGATAACCCCATTTTAATGCTTCAACATCTGGTCGGTTATCCATGTAAACTAAGATAAATTAGTGCAGCACAGGAATAAAATCAGAGTGATTGCATGATGTCACACTCAACAGCCAATTCTCTTTATAGAGTTTAAAAGGTAATTAAAAGGTTATTTTTTTTTGAGGTTTAGTCACATTTAATCTAATGTGAAGTCAGCGTGCTCCAGGTCACAGGCAGGCCAGGCTCAAGTGAAGTCACAGAAAAAGAAAGTGAAGATGGAGTTGGAGATTAAGTTAATTAGGATTTCTTAAGATAATATTTAATTTCACGAAGGATTTTCAGGCTATGCAAGTGTTTCCTCACAATACAAGCTACATGAAACTCGCACATTTTCAGATTCCATCCCTGCACTTGGGCCAACAAGGTCTTATGAAAGTCACAACCTCAGAAAGACAGAATTAGTACCAGTTCTCCTAAGAGTCTACAGAGTATTAGTGGCATGCAAATGGATTTGATTAATAATGAAATGTCAGGTGGTATTTCTGTAAGCACACAATCCAATGTTTTTCAAAAGGTCCCTTTTCTTGATCTCATTTTGCTTGGAAATTGTGATTTGGTGCTGAACTGCATTTGATAAGAAACTACACCTAAAGAATAGAAGAAAAGACATGTGTGTCTTGGTGTGTGGGCATGTGAGAACTTGAGGAAGAAAAATAAAGATTAAGGAACCAGTCTCCAAAAGGCCACGAGTGCATGTAAAAGTAGAGCTTATTTCTAGCTTTGAAATCCTGAAAAAGAACAAGTCCTTGGAAGTGAAGGGTTGGAATGTCAGTAGCTTACGGCTGGTGATATGGGGATTTTCAACTTTGGCGGTTATACATTCTTTGAAAAGCAGTGTTATATTTTTAAAGGGCAAGGGTAAGTGATGATATTTCTAGCAAGAAAGGAATTAGAATTTTATGTTAAGAAGTCCTTTTTTTTTTTTTTTTCTTTACATGTCAAGCATTCCTGTAAAACTCTTAGCGTTTATTATTGCTCCATTTTTACAACTGTAAAACTGACACACATGTTGGGCTACCTGCTGGGAACAGAGCTAGGTGTGCCTGGCAGTAATAGAATTCAAACCCTGCGAATCAGTCTCCAGGCTTAGGCGCTGGACTACTTCCCCTCTGTCTTTGAGTTCAAGACTAGAGCCAGTATGGAGAACAGTAGGAAGGTTCCTTACAAAACTAAAAATAGAACTGCCGTGTGACCCAGCAGTCCACTCCTGGGCATATACCCTGAGAAAAACCTAATTCAAAAAGACACATGCACCTCAATATTCAATGCAGTACTATTCGCAACAGGACATGGAAGCCACCTAAATGCCCAGCAACAGAGGAATAGATAAAGAAGATATGGTACATATACACAATGAAATACTACTCAGTCATAAAAAGGAATGAAACTGGGTCATTTGTAGAGACGTGGATGGACCTAAAGTCTGTCATACAGAGTGAAGTCAGCCAGAAAAACAAATATCATATACTGACGCACACATGTGGAATACAGGAAATGGTATAGATGAGCCTGTTTGGAGGGCAGCAACAGACACACAGATATAGAAAATGGACATATGGACACTGGAGCAGGGGGGAGGGAGTGTGTGCTGAATTGAGAAAGTAGCATTGACGTATCCACACTGCTGCTGCTGCTGCTAAGTCGCTTCAGCCGTGTCTGACGCTGTGCGACCCCATAGACGGCAGCCCACCAGGCTCCTCTGTCCATGGGATTCTCCAGGCAAGAATACTGGAGTGGGTTGCCATTTCCTTCTCCAATGCATGCATGCATGCTAAGTCACTTCAGTCATGTCTGACTCTGTGTGGCCCCGTGGACAGCAGCCCACCAGGCTCCTCTGTCCATGGGATTCTCCAGGTAAGAATACTGGAGTGGCTTGCCATTTTCTCCTCCCACATACACACTATCATGTGTAAAATAGATGGCCAGTGGGAAGCTGCTGTAGAGATCATGGAGCCCAGCTCGGTGCTCTGTGATGACCTAGAGGTCATCACAGGGTCTGGGGGTGTGGGGGGAAGGGTCCTAGAGCAAGGGGCTATATGAGAGAGACAGAGAGAGACAGAAAAGAAAGATAGAAAGGAGGGAGAGAAGGAAGGAGGAAAGAAAGAGACAATGGAAAAGAAATCAAGAACAGTAACAGCAACAACTCAATGGCATCGTTTTGTGACATTAAGGCAGTTGGAATGCACTTTCAGGAGACAGGGTACCACTGAAAGACCTATGTGAGGAGGAATGGAAGGGTGACATCACCATATTTATGTTTTGGAGCAGTTACCTGGTTGGTGATCTGATGATGGTCTTAAAGATTATGTGACTATTTGCAAGGGGTGCATCTGAAATATTTTTACAGTATTTTACAAAAGAAAAACAGTCATCAAAGTGATAGAGAGAGGTATACAAATTTAAGAAATCATTAAAAGATCAATCAGTAGGTCTTGATAAGTGATCAGACTTAAGGTCTAAGGTTTGGCATCCTAGTAGGAGGCTGTGAACATTCCCTAATAGTACAACACTCTTAGAAGTCTCAGATCAAAGGTGAGGTATTCATTTACTCTTTTTATCTTAACTCTAATTAATAGCATACTTTGCCAATGTTGAAAGAGTAGACTTGGAATCTGAAACCTTTTCACCAAAGGAAAAGATATTTGTCTTTCCTTTTTTTGAGAAAAATATTCTCAACTATTGAGTCTGTCCTATGAAGGGCTTTCCAGCTGGCTCAGTGGTAAATAACTCGCATGCCAATGCACAAGACTTGGGTTTGATCCCTGGGTCAGGAAGATCCCCTAGAGGAGAAAATGGCAATGCACTCCTTATTCTTGCCTGGAGAATCCCATGGACAGAGGAGCCTGCGGGCTACAGTCCATGGGGTCGCAGAGAGTCAGACAGGACTGAGCACGCATGTGTGCATGCACTATGGAGAAAGATTCTCCTCACTGTAAATCCACAGCAAGTTTAGGGAATTTGTCATCAGTCTCTGTAGCCTTCAAAGAGACCAGGCTGGATTGACATTTAATAAGCCTGCAAAGAAAAGTTCTTCCTGAACCTTCTAATGCCTGGGTTGGGAGCCGGAAGGACCAAAGGTCTGCATATGAAAATCCTCCGTATTTTATTTTACTCACAAGTGATAGCAAACATCTTGAAAACAAATATCTTTCAAAGAAATCTTAAGGAACAAAATGTATTTTGTTTCAGATACATGGAATAAATCTTGTAAATTCTACGTGATTTCCTGTGTAAGAAGAATATACAAAATGTCAAAAAATGGGTTTTGTAGGCATTTCCTTCAAGAGCAGAATTTCAAATACTTGAAAAGATTTTTTTTTGTTTTAATTTTTAAAACTAGCACAAATATGTGTGGCAGAAATTTTTTTCATTAGAATCATGTTAAGGTATACTGAGAATGTACTATGTTAGCATTCTGGCTTATTCTGATATCTCTCTATAGATCTATAAATCCATAGATATGTAGGACTGTGAAGAAGGCTGAGCGCCAAAGAATTGATGCTTTTGAACTGTGGTGTTGGAGAAGACTCTTGAGAGTCCCTTGGACTGCAAGGAGATCCAACCAGGCCATTCTGAAGGAGATCAGCCCTGGGATTCCTTTGGAAGAAATGATGCTAAAGCTGAAACTCCAGTACTTTGGCCACCTCATGCAAAGAGTTGACTCATTGGAAAAGACTCTGATGCTGGGAGGGATTGGGGGCAGGAGGAGAAGGGGACGACAGAGGATGAGATGGCTGGATGACATCACTGACTCGATGGACGTGAGTCTGAGTGAACTCTGGGAGTTGATGATGGACAGGGAGGCCTGGCGTGCTGCGATTCATGGGGTCGCAAAGAGTTGGACATGACTCAGTGACTGAACTGAACTGAACTGAATGTATATAATATAGATATATCATCTAATAAAGATACATTCCCAAGCTGACAAGGTCAATAATAAGTAGGTGAACTCACAGATTCCACAAATTAAATTTTACAAATATTTCTTGGACTAGGGCATTTATAATCACATTCTATGTTTCTATATGTAATATATTGTAATGGTATTTTTTAAAGGTGATATACATCACTATATTTAAAATGAATGACTCAGAAGGACCTACTGTGTGACACGGGGAACTCTGCTTAGTGTTATGTGGCAGTCTGGATGGGAGGGGAATTTGGGAGAGACCTTTGGGAGATACCTGCATATGTAAGGCTGAGTCCCTTCACTTTTTACCTGAAACTATCGCGTTGTTAATCGACTATGAAGAAAGTGAATGCGTTAGTCGCTCAGTTGTGCCCAACTCTTTGTGACCCCGTGGACTGCGCCAGGCTCCTCTGTCCATGGGATTTTCCAGGTTATGCTGGAGTGGGTAACCACTCCCTTTTCCAGGGGATCTTCCCGACCTAGGGATCAAACCTGGGTCTCCAGCATTGCAGGCATATTCTTTACCATCTGAGCCATCAGTTAAGTCCATTAATCAACTATTCTCCAATACAAAATAAAAGATTTTAAAAAAAAGGTAAGAAGTGTGATGTAAGATATATGAAAATTAAACAGTATACCTCTAAACCTTTTCTAAGGCAAACAGGCATATAAGTCTAATTGAATATAATTAAATACACATCATAATTTCATCATCATATGAATTTATCATATGAGCATTGAGAATTCATTTTTATAATCAGGCATTTGAGGTGAAGAAGTGTGGGATATTTTTCAGTGTATTCCAGGACCTCTCAGCCTCAGCCCTATTCATTTTGGGGACCAGGAAATTCACTATTATAAGGTCCATCCTGTGCATTGTAGGATGTTCAGCAGCCTCTCTGAATTCTAAATACTACCATCCCTAGACATTGCCAGGCAGCCCCTCAGAGGCTAAGCCATCCTCACATGGGAACCCAGGATAACTCTTCATTTCTTTCTCCTGTGACAATCTGCAACAGATATCAAACTTTTCAACCCAAATCCAAAAAATGTCCCAAAACATGAGAATGAGAAGCTTCAGATCAGATCAGTCGCTCAGTCATGTCCGACTCTGCGACCCCATGAATCGCAGCACGCCAGGCCTCCCTGTCCATCACCAACTCCCGGAGTTCACTCAGACTCACGTCCATCGAGTCAGTGATGCCATCCAGCCATCTCATCCTCTGTCGTCCCCTTCTCCTCCTGCCCCCAATCCCTCCCAGCATCACAGTCTTTTCCAATGAGTCAACTCTTCAAATGAGGTGGCCAAAGTACTGGAGTTTTAGCTTTAGCATCTTTCCTTCCAAAGAAATCCCAGGACTGATCTCCTTCAGAATGGACTGGTTGGATCTCCTTGCAGTCCAAGGGACTCTCAAGAGTCTTCTGCAACACCACAGTTCAAAGGCATCAATTCTTCGGCGCTCAGCCTTCTTCACAGTCCAACTCTCAAATCCATACTTGACCACAGGAAAAATCATAGCCTTGACTAGACGAACCTTTGTTGGCAAAGTAATGTCTCTGCTTTTGAATATGCTGTCTAGGTTGGTCATAACTTTCCTTCCAAGGAGTAAGCGTCTTTTAATTTCATGGCTGCAGTCACCATCTGCAGTGATTTTGGAGCCCAGAAAAATAAAGTCTGACACTGTTTCCACTGTTTCCCCATCTATTTCCAATGAAGTGATGGGACCAGATGCCATGATCTTCGTTTTCTGAATGTTGAGCTTTAAGCCAACTTTTTCACTCTCCACTTTCACCTTCATCAAGAGGCTTTTTAGTTCCTCTTCACTTTCTGCCATAAAAGTGGTGTCATCTGCATATCTGAGGTTATTGATATTTCTCCTGGCAATCTTGATTCCAGTTTAGGTGTGAGAAAAAACATACATCATTTATTCCACATTCACTTTATACCAGGGGCTTTGCAAACATAGATTGCATTGTTCAATAATTAGACTTTTTCCACCCTACTTTTTTGTTTTCTTTTCTTATTTTTTTAAATTGAAGTATAGTTGATTTACAGTGTTGTTAATTCCTGTTGCACAGCAAAGTGATTTCATTATATATATATAAAAATATTCTTTTCCAGAATGTTTTATCATAGGATTTTTTTTTAATTGGAGTATGAAGTGAAAGTGAAAGTAAAGTCACTCAGTTGTGTCCGACTCTTTGCAACCCCATGGACTGTAGGCGGCCAGGCTCCTCCATCCATGGAATTTTCCAGGCAAGAATACTGGAGTGGGTTGCCATTTCCTTCTCCAGGAGATCTTCCCAACTCAGGGATTGAACCCGGGTCTCCCGCGTTGTAGGCAGACGCTTTACTGTTTGAGCCACCACTAGTTGGAGGACAGTTGCTTTACAATACTGTGTGGAAATTGTGGATCAGCCGTGCAGATGCACACACCCCCTCCCTCTTGAGCCCCACTGCTAACCGCCCCCATGCCACCCCTGGGTCCGCCAGAGCGCCGCACTGGGCTCCCTGTGTGCACAGCAGCTCCCACCAGCTCCGTCTGACACCTGGCAGTGTGTACCCGTCAATACTACTCTCTCAATTTGTCCCGCCCTCCACTTCCCCTGCTGTGGCCACAGATCCCTTCTGTCTGCACATCTTTTCCTGCCCTGGAAATAGGTTCATTGGTACCATCCGCTCCATTTTTCAAGAGACTAAGTGAAGTCTCTCAGCAAGGTCTGAGAACTAGCCCTGGGTCACACTGCTACTAAAATGATGTTTGAATTCGGTTGTTTCTGACTCTGAAATCTATGGTCTTCTAACTCTACTACCTGGAAGAATGGCAATTGTTTGGGTATGGATGCAGCTGTGTTTTTTTCCCCCTTTACTCCTTTCCAAGTCTGTCAATCTAAAATTAGATTAAGCTACCTCTGCTAGGTTCTTGAGGCAAAATTGACCAGCTGTAGTCCTTACCAGCTGTCTGAGCAGAGACACACCACTTAGATGAGATGACTTGCGAAGGCCCTATGAAGTCCCTTGAAGGGTCTTTCCAGGTATCGCTAGCAGTAAAGAACCTGCCTGCCAATGCAGGAGACGGAAGAGACACGATAGGGTTCGATTCCAGAGTTGGGAAGATTCTCTGGGAGGGCCTAGCAACCCACTCCAGTATTCTTGCCTGGAGAATCCCATGAACAGAGGAGCCTGGTGGGCCACACAGTCCATAGGGTCACAAAGAGTTGGACATGACTGAAGTGACTTACTGTCAGATGTATGATCTTGAAAGAAGTCAGAGACGTTATCTCTGCTATAAAACAAAAGGTTTATGGTGATCCTTGATACGCAAGTAAATATATATTTCGACATCCAACAGCATAGTTTAGTTTATGGAGAGTAAAAGACACTTTAAAAAACCCACATACATAAACAACATCCAATTCCATAACAAATATGGGTGGGAGATTTAATAATGATCATCAAATTATTCAAAAGGGCTATCCTTAATTTTGTAAAAATATTTGCAGCGTAAATTTTTGGTTAACTCAGGACTGTCTGAATTTTCCAGAAGCCAAAATATCATAACCATAGGAGTATTTTAAATGTCTATGATAACTCATCCAACCAGTCCATTCTGAAGGAGATCAGCCCTGGGATTTCTTTGGAAGGAATGATGCTAAAGCTGAAACTCCAGTACTTTGGCCACCTCATGCGAAGAGTTGACTCATTGGAAAAGACTCTGACGCTGGGAGGAATTGGGGGCAGGAGGAGAAGGGGACAACAGAGGATGAGATGCCTGGATGGCATCACTGACTCGATGGACATGAGTCTGGGTGAACTCCGGGAGATGATGATGGACAGGGAAGCCTGGTGTGCTGTGATTCATGGGGTTGCAAAGAGTTGGACACAACTGAGCAACTGAACTGAACTGAACACATTAGTGGCTTAGAAACTAAAACTTTATAATTAAAAGTTCCAAGGAAAGTGGTTTGTTCTAATTTTAATAAAAAGATACTGAAGTTGAGTAGCATGTGATTTTTCCCCAAATATCTACCATCCAGCTATCTGCAAAAAAAGAAAAAAAAGAAATTTAAATTAAAGCTCTTTATAATTTTTGTTTCATCCTAATATATTTTCTGTCTTTAAAATAATAACCATGCTACTGAGTTATAAAGTGGTGTGTTGTGGGAGGTGTAATAAAATAATTAATGTGCTACTTTGGAGGTATAAGAAAATAATTAATTTAATGTGCTACTTTAATTGATTTGTACAAAGACAAATCTATGCCATCTTTATGATTCAAATAATTTGGAAAATTTATATAAATCAGAATTGTCCGACTGAATTAGGACCCCTAGTCCCACCTTACTGGATAATGTTGAAATTTACATATCTAATTTGACCCAAGTATCACAGAAAAGAACCCTGCCTTCCTTGATAATTTCAGCTTTCATCTCATCTAACGATTCATCCTACAAATTTGTTATTGACTGAGCATGGATGAAAGACGTAGGTTTGAGGATAGATCAGGAAACTCATAATAAAATGAACAGACCAGAAAAGTGAGTCTGTTTACAGGTAAATGGCACTGATTTGGAATGAGATGTAGACAGTTCTGCAACTTTGCTCTAAAATTATTTTACTTACACTTGAAAACATAACCTGCGACCACCATAAAATGCCTACTGCGGAGCCAATTAAAAGTTAAAAACAGAACACCAGGCACTACATTCATTTATCAACACGTTAGGCAGAGGGCGAAAACGTCCTGACTTTTTTATAATTATCCACATGCTTCCACAAGCATGCCAGAATTTCCTTCCCACTCCTCAGAGTCAGTGGTGGATGTAATTTAGCTAGCACCCTTCTGGCTTTGCCGTAAAGACATTCATATAAGCCATGGGACGTGTTTGTTAGTTCTGAAAATAAATAAAAAAACACTAACTTGTTTGAAATTCTGTTTGTATCATCCAACCGGTACCGCTTAGAAACATGTTTGTCTTTGAAGGCAAAAAAAAAAAAAAAAAGAATTGATTATAAAAGATGGGTTTGGGGCCACATCATCAGGAATAAATGTGAGGAAGTCATCTGAGGGCTGTATATGAGCCTGTCAACAATGCGCCTGTGTATGGGCCTATGGTCCTTGTGTTTAAATAAAATAATAAACAGATGTTGGTAAAACATTCTGATCTTGGGTTGGCATCCAACGGAAAGATAAAAGGGGAGAAACAAACAACAGAAAAAAGGATATTAAGACCTGAACAGTACACTCTTTAGTCTCACATGAGGCCAGGCTAAAAAAAAACTTTTTGCAAACGATTCTAATTTCCCACTAAATACTTAGGAAAACAGTCAAACCAACAACAATAAAAAAAAGTAAATGAAAATGCTTATCTTTTAAAATTTAGACAGACAGCAGGACCATTATAAGGATCCATAAGGAATTTCCATGAAATTCAAATTCTGTGTGGCTACATGGAGAATTACAAATAAGTCTAACAAAATAGAGCAAATCCACAGGCTTGCAAGGAGGGAACAGATTCTGTCCTCCACACTCTTCTCCTTCTGATTTGTACTGTGCTGTGTTGTTCTTAGTCCCTCAGCTGTGTCTGACTCTTTGCGACCCCATGAACTGAAGCCCGCCAGGCTCCTCTGTCCATGGGATTCTCCAGGCAAGAACACTGGAGTGGGTTCAATTCCCTCCTCCAGGGGATCTTCCCAACCCAGGGATCAAACCCAGGCCTCCTGCATTGCAGGTGGATTCTTTACCATCTGAGCCACCAGGGAAGCCCTCTAAGTATCTCCAATTGATTACTGAATAATTAAACTTTTTTCATGAAGTTTTATGTAGAGATCATCAGTGCTAAAGATTCTATTCCAAGCAAAAAGAAAATGTTATAGAGGTGTTGTTTTTTTGTTTGTTTGTTTGTTTTAGATTTGTTGTTAACATTTAGAGTAGAAATCTAAATGCTTTGCAAGGATTTGTATGGTAGAGAAGAATATATATACATGTATATGTGTGTGAAATTGTTAGTCACTTAGTTGTATGCAACTCTTTCAGACCTCATGGACTGTAGCCCGCCAGGCTCCTCTGTCCATGGAATTCTCCAGGCAAGAATACTGGGGTGGGTAGCTATTCCCTTGTATACATATATTATATTTGTTGTTATTGTTGTTTGGTTGCTAAGTTGTAACCAACTCTCTTGCAGCTCCATGGACTGTAACCCACCAGGCTCCTCTGTCCATAGAATTCTCCAGGCAAGAATACTGGAGTGCGTTGCCATCTCCTCCTCCAGGAGATCTTCCTGACCAGGGATCAACCCATACATCCTGCATTGACAGGCAGGTTCTTTACCACTGAGCCACCAGGGAAGCCCCATATACATATATACATGTATATAAATAAATACAAATATATACATCCCTATGGTGGCTGGCTGCCAAGAATTTGCTGAATGTTTACAGAAAAATTTACCTAAGTCTACTCAGTAAGGCCCTCATTCTGCCAGAGCTCAGAGTGTTTAGTTACTAAGAAAAGATGGGGGATGAAAAACTCAACACGAATGGCCTATCACCATTGGAGGTAGTGAACTAGACCACCTCCAGTGCACGCTACGATGTATTAAATGACCTCTAGACAAGTTTCAAGACAATCTCATAAAACATTGTCTCCTATACCTGCCAGGTGAGCAGGAAAAGCATCAGTTGCAGGAAAACCAGAGCCAGCAGAGAACACCATTAGAAAGCTGAACACTCCCAACTTCTTCCCCTTTTCCCTCCACAAATTCAGGAAAAGGGGATTAACAGGAATGCGTACTTGGACTCGGGACTCAGCGTCCGAATGTTGATGGCATGTTGCCACTGCCTTCAAGATGTTCACTCATGACCCAATGCTGCCTTTCCTCTTCTCTTTTCTCCTCTCCTTCATTCAGCCTTTGCTCCAAAAAGAAACAAAACAAAACATCATCTTCAGATAAATCCCTTTGTCCTGCCTTCATATGTTGGTTTGGTTATCTCTCCATATGTTGTTGTTGTTTTTCAGTCACTGAGTCACGTCTAACTGTTTGCCACCCCTTGGACTACAGCACACCAGGCTCCCCTGCCCTTCACCGTCTCCTGGAGTTTGCTCAAACTCATGTCCATTGAGTCAGTGAAGCCACCCAACCATCTCATCCTCTGTTGCCCAATTCTCTTTTTGCTTTTAATCTTTCCCAGCATCAGGGTCTTTTCCAATGAGTTGGTGCTTCACATCAGGTGGCCAAAGTATTGGAGCTTCAACTTGACCATCACTCCTTCCAGTGAATATTCAGGGTTGATTTCCTTCAGGATTGATGTCTCCATAAAATCCCTCTATTCAGTCCTAAGATACTGAATGAGGTCCCCCTGGGTGCCAGGTTGTATTCTTGTTTGAGGAGGACTGGAATCCTGTTCCAGAGGGCTAACATCAACCCTCTGGGTGCCAGGTTGTATTCTTGTTTGAGGAGGACTGGAGTCCTGTTCCAGAGGGCTAACATCAACCCTTCTTTTAACTGAAATCCTCTTTGTTTCATTTTTATTCTTCGAAAGAAGAAAATATTTTTCTTCTTTCTCTTGTTTGGAAAGTGGGAGATGTTTGCTCACAACTTCAATGCTTACATATTCACAGAGAAAGTGAAAGCATAACCAATCAAAGAGCATAAACAAAGAGAGTCTATTTCAGCTTCGTTTGTGGATGTCTCAGGATAGATTTATTTTGCTTTGGACTGAATCAAGTGCTCATCGCTGGCCCAAACAACTCTGTGGATTTCTAAGGGCAGGACACATGTTTGCTGCAGCTGTGGAAGTCCCATAAAGTCTAGTAAGTTTGCAGTGGGTGATTATTTGGGAGAAGAACACATGAAAGAATAAATGCATGCATGCATGAACGAATGAACGGCTTCAGGGTACATGTAATCTAATAGGGGAGGAACATGGGAAATTCATCATACTAGGAAGCAAGGAAGAGTGAAATTTTTAAATCTTTCATTATTTTTGGAGTTCCATTTACAACAGGAAGTAGTGTGTAAGAAACTATGCACCCATCAAAACACCAGATTGACTAAAACTTATTCTTTACTTTTGGGGGCTTCCCAAGTGGTACTAGTGCCAAAGAACCCACCTGCCAATGCAGGAGACAAGAGACACAGGTTCGATCCCTGGGTCAGGAAGATCCCCTGGAGGAGGAAGTGGCAACCCATTCCAGTATCCTTGCATGGAGAATCCCATGGACAGAGGGGCCTGTAGTCCATGGGGTCGCAAAGCATTGGACACAACTTAGTGACTAAACAACAGCGTAAAAAGATGTAAAACACAGCTTAGAGAATATAGACATGAACACTGTGTTATAACAATTAAACTTGCTAAGAGACTAGCCCTCAATTATTCTCACCACATAAAAAAGAAATGATAATCACATGACTTGGGAGAGGTGATATCTGTGGCCACAATGACAACTGGATCACAATATTAAAATGCAACAGATAAACAGATTATACACCTTAAATGTTATATGTCAAACAAAGCTAAATTTAAAAAATACTATTCATCATAGTGTACTCAGGAGACTTTCTGAAAGGAAAGTTCTCGATCCAAGAGCATGGACAGTTTCAAAGCTTGGTAAACACACTGTGAATTTGTTTCCCACTCACGTTTCTCCTGCTTTTTAGAATTCCTGGGTTTCCTATGTGGGGGTTGAGGACAGGAAACGATAGCTTTGCGTGAGGGTGGTTTTCTTCACGATTTAATTGTTCCCAGGGTTGCCTGTCTCTTCACGGACATTTCCTCACCATCCTAACCCATCGTTACCCCAACATAACAAGCTTGTGTTTTGTTCTTGTCTTGTGTGTGTGCGCGTGTCTGCAAATCTCAAACCAAGTTCCTGTCACTTAGTTAGGGTGTTTTACGATTTATAAAATCATGTCCTGTGAGCCTTAACTCAAGCCTCCTAAGCGTGCTGTGCAAGATTTGTTGTTTAGTCGCTCACTCGTGTCCGACTCTTAGCGACCGCGTGGACTATAGCCGGACAGGCTCCTCTGTCCATGCGATCTCCCAGGCAAGAATAATGGAGTGGGTTGCCATTTCCTTCTCCAAGGGATCTTCCCAATCCTAGGATCAAACCCCTGTCTCCTAAATTGCAAGGTGTACTCTTTACTGTTGAGCCACCAGGGAAGCCATACTTTGCAAGAGTAGGTTGGTATTATTCTCATTTTCACAAGGGAAAGGGGAGAGATGTGTTCCATTTCTTGCATCTGGTTCTGAAACCAACACGTAACATAGTCAGAACTTGGACCCCTTCTCTTCCACCTCCCATTCTCGGGCTTCTCCTGCTACTCTGAGACCGAAAGATTAAGCAAGTCATGGGGAATCTTATTCTGTATCTTCTGTAATAAAACAGCAACACGGGTCCTCACTTTCAAAAGGAAGAATAATATCACATCAGATGTTAATTTCAATGCAGTAAAAATCAGTTGGCATGCAGGACAGTGGGGTTGGGGGTCACCTTTCTCAGCCTCTTTCTGTTTCTAAAAGCTAAACTACATCGGCTTTTTCTTAGCACTGTGTTTGTGATTCTTGAGGAAAACCTGAAATCAAAACCAATTTTTTTTCACCGAGTGCTCCTTTCTGGGGAGATTTTCTTTCGAATTATGAAAAGAAAATCTTTCTACCATACGTATAAACAAAACCTGCTTTTGTCACTAGCACCCTGTAGAAACCAGAGATGAAACATTAAATTACTCTGAACACATGGCCACTTGCCAGTAATTATTCAATATGAGGTTTAACCAAGTTTATCTAGACTACGAGGACCATGTATACACAGCTAAAGGGAAAGACATGGTTAAAGTAATTATCTGGCATATTCCCACCATGCAGACAGTCAGTCTGGCTCATTTGGACCAAGGAATAATAACCCAGCACATTCTTCTGGCCAAAAGGAGTTATTTGGCAAATCACCTCGATGTGCCCCAACAGATGAATGTTAAATCTGCAAGATGCCAAGAGAAAGAAAACACGACTGCCCTTGAGTATCAGAAAGCCCGCAGACAGGAGGGTGTAAGGGGAGGGTTGAGACCAAAGGAACGGGGTGGGTTTCAGGACACTGACGTTTAATTCTGAGACCCTTTCTGGGGCTTGCTAATTATGATTCTAGAATCTCTTCATCTGGTTTCTTTGAGTAACTCATTCATCCTTCCCATGAAACATCCCGTCTTTTCTTAGATGTTGATTTTTTGTTTGTTTGTTTCCTTTCTGGGGTGTGAAGAACAGACTTGCCTTTATCATCCGAGTGCTATGGTTTATCTGGTAGTCAATCCAGTGCATTAGGTAATCCCATCTTGAAATTTTCTTTTGTGATGAGTATAGGGATAGAAAGGAGACATGGACTGAGAAGCACCAGGCTTGTTTCCTTGTTAAGCACAATACAGGTCTTAAAATCCTGTGCAGATAACCCACGCCCTTCTGTGTTTCCCCCTTTGCCCAATTTTCCCGTAGGGGTTTCTTAAATGAAACAAACTGACCTACTATCACCCGGAGGCTCTCTCTATGGAGAATAGCATTATTCATTCTAAAAGTTAGATTTTTCATTTTTAATACCAAAGTAGAAATGATGACATAAACAAGATTTCTGAGCAATTCAATTAGATTTTCCCTTTGTTATTTATTCTGGCAGAGCAGATTGAGCAAGGCGACAGACACTGGAGGCAGTTCACTCAGGTTCAAATCGCGCCTTAACCACTTACTAGCTAAATGACCTTACTCATCTGTGTTGTCCTAACTTTTCTCATTTTCATGAATGATTATAGCAGTGTCTAACAAAAGGAACCTTATGAGAAATAGATTGATGTCTATACAGCTTGGCTTCACTGGCAGCTCAGATGGTAAACAATCAACCGGCAAAGCAGGAAACTTGGGTTCGATCCCTGGGTTGGGAATATCCACTGGAGAAGGGAATGTCTACCCACTCTAGTATTCTTGCCTGGAGAATTCCATGGACAGAGGAGTCTGGCAGGCTACCGTCCATAGCTTCGCAAAGAGTCAGACTTGACTGAGCGACTAACACTCTCACTTTGTCATAGAGAGCTTAGCATGAAAGTGTGTCAACATGTATTAACTATTAAAGACAGTAGCATCTAATGATCAAATATGTCCGGTATCCTCAGACCCACTGTAGGGTCTTAGGCAAATCTCTTACTTAATTAACCAGGATATAGTACTAACTTCGTATGTAGTTAGATGTTGTGCAGATTCAACGAGTGGATTTGTGTAAACTGTGATTAGAACATTGTGGCCTGGGACAACACCTCAGTAAAACCAACTCTTACAAATATTATTTATCCATGCATGATGAAACAATGTTCCAAGATCAATGAAAAACAAGAGGTAAAAAGCATGAAATGCTACATTAAAGGGGGCTTGTTTAATCGTGGATTATTTAGAAAGCAGTGGTACACTCAAATATATAGTCAAATAGAACATAAATCTAAGCATCTCAAGGAAGGAAAAATTGTCAGCAGACGCACTGTCCTCTCTGCTCTGGAGTGACATGTCAAAGACTACAGTACAGGTCAGCTACAATCTCCACGTTCCGCCTCCAGAAGCCAGTCATAGGTTGAGGATGTAGAAATGTACTTAGAAACACACCGAAGTCCATAGTAAGAAACGTGCCAATGCGCGTCCTGAGACACAGATGTTGTGTTTACATTAACCCGGATGAGGCGGGGGCACCCGAAATGGCTTAGCTCAAACCTAAACTAGAGCTAAGTCTGCTTTTCCCCTTCAAATTCGTTGTTCTCTGAATTTCCTTAACTGTCTATTCATCTTTGCTTAGTAACCAGAGATGTGGGAGTCAGGAATACCTACACTTTTTAAAATTTAAAATTAATTATTGAGACAACTCAAGCCATAATAAATTTATAGAGCAACATTTGTCCCATAGTAAATGCTTCATAGATGTTGAATAAAATAATAGGTGTAATTGGGCTTTTGACCGTTTTTGAAAAGTGGGGACATTTTACGGTTTCCTGAAATTGGGTGAATGGAATTAGTGGGCTGATATGCAAAATCTCTCATTTCTTTTATTGTTATAGACTGAGCCACAGAAGGAATAGCATGTTAGAATTTTGATTTCACAGAACAGCAGAGAAGGGCAAAAACCAGTTTCAGTGTCTGTGTAGAGGAAGAACAGGTAAATTAATTACAGTCACCGCACATCGTTGGGAATGAACATGTGCTGAGAATGGTGTACACACAGGAAGCAAACATATGCTAACAGACGCTACTTCTTTTGGGGTGATTTAAATGCGTATCCAAAGTATGTGTCTCCTCTTGGGTTCGAATGTTGTGTTTTTAGTGAGATATTGACTAAAAAGGGTTCCCTCCTTTTAATTTGTGTCTTAAGCATAAAGTTTATTTTGCAATAGTATGTGTGGGCCAGCATCTATCCAATTATTTGACACGTGAAATTAAAAGGCTAAATACACACGTTTAAGTCACAATAATGCTAAGAATATAAAACTGAAAAGTCTTCTCTATTTGAATTGTGGTGCTAGAGAAGATCTGGAGAGTCCTGTGGACTGCAAGATCAAACCAGTCCATCCTAAAGGAAATCAACCTGAATACTCACTGGAAGACTGATGCTGAAGCTCCAATCCTTTGGCCACCTGATGCGAAGAGCTGACTCATTGGAAAAGACCCTGATGCTGGGAAAAACTGAAGGCAAAAGGGGAAGAGGGCAGCAGGCAGTGAGATGGCAGATGGCATCACCAACTCACTGGATATTGATGTAACAATTTCCAGGAGATGGTGGAGGACAGAGGAGCCTGGCACATTGCAGTCCGTGGGGTCACAAACCCCAGATATGACTTAGTGACTGAACAACAAAAAGTCCTATCTATGTGCTTTAAAAAACTCCCTTAATCTTTTCAACAAACGTGAACTCCAGGCTCCGACTATGATGCCCAGCTTGCTCAACCACTCTTTTCAGAGGAAGAACAGAACTTAAGAACAGTACCTTCTGTTGCAGTACAGCTCAGCTCCTGAATTGGTTCTGCTTTTCCCTGTTTCCGGCTGGCACCTATGTCTTTACATCTCGATGACTAATCCTTACATTTGACTAAAGAAATATAGACTCCCTAAGGCAGGACTCTTTTACGCCTTGAAGGATACAAACCCACACAAATAAACTTGTTTTGTCAACGGGCACTTCACGGAACTGTTGAATTTTGTTTGGTTTGTTGTATTTTCACTATCTTCACCCACCAGCCATTTGCAAAGGAGCTGTGGACCAACAACCGTCGTAGTTTTAACCAGAAGGAAGGGAAGGAAATTCTAAAAGAGAAGCACGTAGACACTCCCTATCCCTCTATTTCTAAATTTTGCTTCAGCAGAGTTTTAAACTGGTTGGTCTAAAGCAAATATTTAAGTGTTAAAAAAAAATCCTGTAACCATTTTTAATGCAATTTACGTTTCTTATTAGCCCCTCTGATTTAAAACCTTTGTAATTGGCTCCTTAGAATCACCTTGGTACAATCTGAAGGCAACACTCAGCAGTTACAGAATAGAAAAGGAAAGAAAGAGGAATTGTAAAGAAGTGTATTTATAACCTTGGTCATCGGTATCCTAAGAACGTTTCTGTTTTAATAATTAATTCGCTTATCAGTTCAGAAATGTTGAAATGCCTTTTGGAATCCCAGGCTCTAAGGCTGTTGGCACCCTGCACGTTTCCTGACTGCAGTTTCCTTAACTTTCCATTTAATTTTTTTTTCTTTTCCCTGAAACTAAAATCATTTAATGAAATCTGACGCGTCAAGGCCACTGACTGATCTTCTGAACAGAAGGTATGCAAAGGTGGCCAATTCCTTTAAATTACTGCCCCTGTCCAGGTTGCAAGACATCATTTCCAGGCAGACAAAGTGCAAAGGAGTCAGAAATGCTGAGACATAACTAATAACAAGGGAAAAAAGAAGAATATGAAAACCCTGAAGGAAAAATAAGTTCAACACGCAGAAGAGACCATCAGGAGGTAGGGGGAGGAAAAAGCCCACGTGCAATTTTTTTCCCACTTACTCTGTTTCCTTTACGTTCCCTAGATCAGGGCCGCCGGTAGGAGATTGATACATTTATTAATTCTCCATGCAGAAAGACAAACAGTGGACTCAGTCCGGTGGGGTTGAAACGTCTGGCCTCAGGTTCCCTACGGAATCTTCCAACCTTGGCTAATGGTCTCTGACCACACAGATCCATTTAAAGAATACCGTATCCATTTTCGAAAATCTCATTTAGACTCATACATAAAATAAAATCATCCTGTCATAATGTCTTGGTTTTCTCTGGTTCTTCTTTTTATTTCTTTTGATTAATTTAAAATACAGAGCCAAGCAAAGACAAAGGGGAAAAAAAAGCAATTTAAAGAATGTTCAAATCATCTTTGTCATATGATTTTTCTTTTTAAATTGTGAGAACATAGTGAAATTAACAGTTTCTTTCTGCATAAAGTGGTATTTATGACCTCACCCTTAGAAACTATGTAAGTAAATATTCGTGGAGAAATATTTTCACCTATTTTACATGTTTATTAATTTAAGATCTGACTGTGAGGAAACTGTAAATTATGGAATGTGTTTCATTAGAGTAAATACTGGTGTTTTCGGGGGTTTTTTTAAGCAGAGTGAAAAGAATCCTTTTTTGTCCCCCTTTGGAGTGGAGCCTTGCCATTTTTCCCTTCGAGAACTCATCTTAGATGCTAAATGCTTAATGAGTCTCAATGAATTTCTACATATTAGATGAAGTGTTCATGTAGCATTTCTTTTTTCTATAGTTCCTTTTCTAAGTCTGACCAATAGCAACAGCTACGGGAGACAAAAAAATGATCTGAGGTTATTCCGACTTTAACTTTTGTTCTGAAAGTAGGTAAATTTAGCTCAAATGCTTGAGGCTCCTTTATTTAAATTTTTGAGATTTCCTCAGGACAAGATAAGATGAACTATTCCTTTGTATTACAGAGCCCCCAGATTTTGTGAAAAAAAAAAAAAAATTAAAATATTATTAGGAATGAAAAATCACTCTTTGAAAAATCAATTTGCATATAAACCTGAAAAATAAACAAGATTTAAGTTTGTGTTCTGGATAATGAATTGGCAAGGGTGTTATTTTACTAAAGTGTTCGGTTATGTCTGTTTATGTTATTAAGTGGGATGAGATAAAGTGCATATTCAACTCTTCTTTCAAAGGACAGAATATATCATTTTAACTAATTAGGTCCATTTATCTTACCTTTATATTTCTTCAGGTTGGTTCCTGAAATAGACCATGAAACCAACCTATTTATAAAATTTGTTAAAAAAAATCAAAATTTGTTGGACAGAATATCTAACATAAATTTTCAGTTGGCTACACTAAATGTAAAATCATAAAACTGAAATTTTACATGTAAATTTATTTTTGTAATATTATAAAAGTTTCTATTTTGCTAAAAAATACTTGTGTAAGGCAAATTAAAATATCTGGAAGACAGGTAAGATTATATTTACATATATGTACACAAGCCTAATATAAAATATAACTATGAGTACATATAGACATACATAAATATAATTTTATATATAGTTGTATAAACATATACATTTATATAGTTATTTGTATGATGTGAATGCATATTCATAAAAACACTTTGTGATGTTATCCACCTTAAAATATAAATCTGGGAGAATGCTGTCTTGATTGTGAGCCATTAGAATTTAAAAATAGCTATTTAAAAAGCAAATAAATATAGATTTTTTAATGTTTGAATTCCAGCATTGCTCTATGTACCAAAGAGCTGAAGGTATATACAAAGATTTTAGTGGAATAAAAAGCAAATATGGATGATGTTTTCAAATAAAATCTAACTGGTATGTGTGCATGTGTATAACTGAATCGCTTTACTGCACAGCAGAAATTAACACAACACTGTAAAGAAACTATAGTCCAATAAAATAAAAAAATTTTTTAAGTATTGAAGTCTTCAGAAAAGGGGGAGAATTCAAGCGGAAAAACTGAAGCATATAAGCAAGGCGGTAACATAGAAAAAAATTAATTCCAAGGGTTTTGAGAACAGATGGATTTCTGTCCACGCTCAGATCTGCCAGTTATTAGCCCTAACACAATTATATGTACAGGAGTTTTTCTGTCTCTGATCTTCATGTAATAATGTGTCAATGTTGAAACAGTACTTAACCCACAGGTTCTGCAAAGGGGGCGTAAGGTGGTGAATGAAAGGTACCTCGCTTAGCCTACCCCCAAGTAGTAGGAGTTGAACATATGTTGGTGTCCCACTGTTCCCCGCCTCCAGCTTCTGCTTTGCATGAAACAAGTAGAGAAGTTTTCTAAGTTGTGATATTACAGAGATAGTGGCAAAAAATGAAAGGAAGCAACCAGGTAAATTCCCAGTTCAGCCAAGATAGAGGGGCTCACTTTGGGGCATGACAACAATATGAACCTGATGAAATGAAAGGACACAGGTTTTTCAGATCAGGCTGATACCATTCTATAGGATGAGCAGTACAGTCTCGGCTTTCTTCAGCCTCATTATCTTGACTTGTAAAGATCCTGCTTCAAAGAGCAGTGATGAGTGATAAATACAACTGCAGAGCATTTGTATTGAAACATCTAAATCTAGGTATCTTCCCTGGTGGCTCAGATGGTAAAGCGTCTGCCTACAACGCAGGAGATCTGGGTTCAATCCCTGGGTCGGGAAGATCTCCTGGAGAGGGCAATGGCACCCCACTCCAGTACTCTTGCCTGGAAAATCCCATGGATGGAGGAGCCTGGTAGGCTACAGTCCATGGGGTTGCAAAGAGTTGGACACGACTGAGCAACTTCACTTTTACTTTCTTTCACTAGTTTCTGTCCTCTCTTATTATACAGGACATGTTATCAGGGGAGCAAGGCTTGGCATGGTTGCAGTCCATAAAGTTGGCATGGATTGGCTGACAGACCATAAAAATAAAAAAATTAAAATTAAAAAAAAACAACACATTTCTCTGTCAGGTAAGCAGTCTATAGTCAATCACAACTTCCTCATGCAAAGGAGGATCAAGATGGATCATGGGCTTATAAAACTGATAAGAAAGCTACTGCTGCTACTAAGTCACTTCAGTCGTGTCCGACTCTGTGTGACCCCATAGACGGCAGCCCACCAGGCTCCCCCGTCCCTGGGCTTCTCCAGGCAAGAACACTGGAGTGGGTTGCCATTTCCTTCTCCAATGCATGAAGGTGAAAAGTGGAAGTGAAGTCGGTCAGTCATGTCTGACTCTTAGTGACCCCATGGACTGCAGCCCACCAGGCTCCTCCATCCATGGGATTTTCCAGGCAAGAGTATTGGAGTGGGGTGCCATCGCCTTCTCCAAAGAAAGCTACTAGGTTCTGCCAACTGGGCAAAGCCTTTCTTCTTAATGGAAGACTTCTGTCTAGAGCTATTGAAAGAAAGGTAGACAAGATGACCTTGCATGTCGTGTGGAACTCAGTGTCCTGAAGAACTTTGGCCAGGTATGAGAAAACCAGGTTAATTGATTCAACAGCTATTGACTGACACCGGCTGTACAGGAGAGATGAGTTGGTACGTTGGCACTCTTGGCCAAGAGGAAGTGTTGCTACCGAATTAAGTGAAGACCCTGTTGTCTGCTTCCCTTTTTATATCGCTGAACTGAGATTTTATGTAGAGTCTTGACATTCTCCCATTCTCAGGGAAACCACCAGGGCTGTCTCTCTCTGGCATTTTATTCAAGCCTCACTGTTCTCCGGTAGGTATAGCCAACCAGCATAGCCCTTCTTGTGCCTCAGAATCTATATTCAAACTATTATGAGAATCTGCAAAAGTATTTCCTGTCTTCTTTGCCTCTTTGCATATATGGACTTGCTTGAAATGAATGCCGTGCATGTTTAGTAACCACCACTGAACTCAAGGCATCTTTCTATCCACATTGCTATAACAGCCCATGGATACCTTTGTGCCTTGAGGCCCCTTGCTCTGCTGAGTTGAACACAAGAGCCACCTGTACCATGTTCCTTGGTCTTGGAGTCGCATGACCTCTTCTGGGTCAGGGAATGTTGGTGTTCTTTCAGGCACAATCCCCCCATCATCCCTCACCCTGCTATGTTCGTTCTGCTGCCCCCCTGGTCCTGATGCTTGGAAATGATCTTCTCACAGGCTATTCATTCTAGTCTTTCCACAGCCTATTTCCTCTGACCAGACATTGCAGTTTTCCTGCTGAACATTCCTCAAGTCTGTGTGGTAAAGTTAAGTTCAGGGCAAGACCTTCATAACCACCTCATTGAATATTGCAAACCTGTTTCCCTTTTCCTTGTGTGTATCGCTCCATATCAATTACTCTGTGGTAACCTGCTCTGTAGTCTGTATAGTCAAAGCTATGGTTTTTCCACTAGTCATGTACAGATGTGAGAGCTGGACCATCAAAGAACCTGAGCGCCAAAAAATTGATGCTGTTGAACTTTGGTACTGAAGAAGACTCTTGAGACTCCCTTGGGTGGCAAGGAGATCAAACCAGTCGATTGTAAAGGAAATCAACCCTAAATATTCATTGGAAGGACTGATGCTGAAGCTCCAATCCTTTGGCCACCTGATGTGAAGGGTCAACTCATTGGAAAAGATCCTGATGCTGGGAAAGACTGAGGGCAGGAGGAGAAGGGGATGACAAAGGATGAGATGGTTGGATGGCATCACCAACTCAATGGACATGAGTTTGAGCAAGTTCTGGGAGGTGGTGATGGACAGGGAAGCCTGGCATGCTACAGTCCATGGGGTCGCAAAGAGTCAGACATGACTTAGCCTCTGAACAACAAAAACAACAAACCATAATCAGCCTCATCAATGAAACATCATTCCTTTAGATAGGCATGTTGGGTCCTATAGCCCTAATATGAGTTGATAAAATTGATGTGTTTTCACAGTAACAATCAAAATTATTACAACTTTCCACATTGAGTTTGTTTCAAGTTTTTGGCATCAGGATAAAATCTACATTTGAAAAGAATAAATAAATCCTGGAGATCACATTCTCTGAGATTGCTCATTGAAGTACAAGAAATAAAGGTGTTGCATGACTGCAAAATGTTCTGAATAGAAAAATAATTAAAGGAATACTCTATTGATATCCTCATATTTGAAGACGCAGCAATGGAATCAAAATATGATCTGAAAAGGCAGAAAATCACAGCCATTTTAAGTGTCCAAAAGTGTGGAGAAGCTGAAGTCAGTGAGGACTCCAACAACCCTTACCTGCGTGCCATCTCAAGCGTGCTCACCGAACTTGCCAGGGTTTAGAACTTGGCAGGAAAATCCTTATAAAAATAAAAGTGATCCACTTTAAATTCACTGCGACTGGAACCTCTATAAGTTATGTTCTTGTCTGGAGGCCAGATCAGGGTGGCAAGGAAAATATTTGGAGCTGGTCCTGGCACACAACTTTTGACATTTAGGTGAAACTCACTGAGAAGAGAGTCATGTTAGTTTATCCTGAATCTGAAGCCTCATTATGTTAGAGACATAAGTGCTCGTTTTTGCAGCCCTATGTTTGGTCTTTAAGCCAAATGTACGTGTGACTGTGGTCCCAGGGCAGAGCAGTAGGGTGCTCTGCAGAGAGAATAAGAGAGCTTATTCTTACCGCCGCACCTAGGGTGATGGTCACCTTTCATTCTTCTGAGGCCTTGAGTCAAAAAAAACACATGGATAAAATGGTTAAAACATACACCATATATATGCACAATAACACATTATATACTTACATATATTATATATATAAATACATGTATAAAATGGTTAAAACATACACCATATGTATACGCATATGTAACATATTATACATTTACATATATATATATATATATATATATATCTGATCTTTACATTTCTGAAACTATTTAAATGTTTTCACTACACCTAAGCAATAGTATTCCAATACTCTTGCCTGGAAAATCCCATGGGCGGAGGAGCCTGGTAGGCTGCAGTCCATGGGGTCGTGAAGAGTCGGGCACGACTGAGTGACTTCACTTTCACTTTTCACTTTCATGCACTGGAGAAGGAAATGGCAACCCACTCCAGTGTTCTTGCCTGGAGAATCCCAGGAATGGGGGAGCCTGGTGGGCGGCCATCTACGGGGTCACACAGAGTCGGACACGACTGAAGTGACTTAGCAGCAGCAGCAGCAAGCAATAGTATAACTGAATAGAAAATCACTGGACTTCTTTCTCTACTCCTTGAACATCTTTAAAATGCACCCCATTAACCACCCTTCTCCCCCCAAAATTTACCTCTGTAAAGAAATCTTTGGATTTATGTCCACTTCCTATTACATACATATATATATAATATGTATATTATATTATACATATAATTTATTGACTACACCAAAGCCTTTGACTGTGTGGATCACAAAAAAAATGTGGAAAATTCTTAAAGAGATGAGAATACCAGACCACCTTGCCTGCCTCCTGAGAAATCTGTGTGTAGGTCAAGAAGCAGCAGTTAGAACTGGACATGGAACAACAAACTGGTTCCAAATCCGGAAAGGAGCACGTCAAGGCTGTGTATTGTCACCCTGCTTATGTGACTTGTATGCAGAGTGCATTATGTGAAATGCTGGGCTGAAAGAAACACAAGCTGGACTCAAGATAGCCAGGAGAAATATCAATAACCTCAGATATTCAGATGACACCACCCTTATGGCAGAAAGTGAAGAAGAACTAAAGAGCCTCTTGATGAAAGTGAAAGAGGAGAGTGAAAAAGTTGGCTTAAGACTCAACATTCAAAAAACGAAGATCATGGCATCCAGTCCCATCACTTCATGGCAAATAGATGCAGAAACAAGGGAAACAGTGAGAGACTTTATTTTGGGGGGCTCCAAAATCACTGCAGATAGTGACTGCAGCCATGAAATTAAAAGACACTTGCTCTGTGGAAGAAAAGCTATGACCAACCCAGACAGCATATTAAAAAGCAAAGACATTACTTTACCAGCAAAGGTCTGTCTAGTCAAAGCTATGGTTTTTCCAGTAGTTATGTATGGTTGTGAGAGTTGGACTATAAAGAAAGCTGAGTGCCAAAGAATTGATGCTTTCAAACTGTGGTGTTGGAGAAGACTCTTAAGAGTCCCTTGGCCTGCAAGGAGATCCAACCAGTCCATCCTAAAGAAAATCAGTCTTGAATATTCATTGGAAGGACTGATGCTAAAGCTGAAAATCCAGTACTTTGGCCCCCTGATGCAAAGAGTTGACTCATTTGAAAAGACCCCGATGCTGGGAATGATTGAAGGCGGGAGGAGAAGGGAACGACAGAAGATGAGATGGTTGGATGGCATCACTGACTCAATGGACATGAGTCTGAGCAAGCTCCGTGAGCTGGTGATGGACAGGGAAGCTTGGTGCACTGCAGTCCATGAGGTCACAAAGAGTCGGACATGACTGAGAGACTGAACTGAACATATATATATATATACATATATATATATATATATACACACACACACACACATACATAAATGTGTGCGTTCTCAGTCACTTCAATTGTGTCTGACTGTTTGTGACCCCATGGGCTGTAGTCCACCAGGCTCCTGTGCCCATGGGATTTCCCAGGCAAGAATACTGGAGTGGGTTGCCTGCCCTCCTCCAGGAGATCTTCCAGACCCAGGGATCGAACACGTCTCTTTCGTCTCCTGCATTTATAGGTGGATTCTTTACCGCTAGTGCCACCTGGGAAGCCCCTAGTGCTGGGCTTTTCAGATTTCCTACCAGAGCTCGAATTCACAGTCCACTGAAAAATGGGAGGATGTCCATTTACACTTTTGTGTGTGTGCCTTTTCCTGGGGTGGACATTTGTCGTTTCATCCTTTACAAAGTACAGACATCCCAGTCACCAGGAGCTGGGGCCAAGAGAAGGATCTCCTTTAAGCTAAGAAGTGGGCAGAGGTCCTAGGTTTAGAGAGTCGGGAATTCCACTGGGAATCTTTGCACATTAGGTCACGCTTTCAGGGGCAGTTTCAAGAGGGCTTATTCCCATTGATGAAAGTGAAGTGAAGTCGCTCAGTCATGTCCGACTCTTTGCTACCCCGTGGAGTATAGCCCACCAGGCTCTTCTGTCCATGAGATTTTCCAAGCAAGAATACTGGAGTGGGTTGCCATTTCCTTCATCCATGGGATCTTCCCAACTCAGGGATCAAGCCCAGCTCTCCCGCATTGCAGGCAGATGCTTTAACCTCTGAGCTACCAGGGAAGCTACAGTGTACTTAAGACGCCTCCGTTGGTCAGGGCGTTAGAATCCCTGATTCCAACCAAGCCGGCAAGTTCTCCAGGACGCTGGTTCTTGTCACAGCATGTGAGACAGCCTCCCAGAGTGTGACACGCCTGCCTCTGCCTGAGCCCTGTCCTACAATCTCCCTGCCGTTCCTGACAGCTGACCAAAAGCCTTGCAATAAATTCCCCGTCCACTTAATCAGAGCTGGACTTTCTTGTTTGAAAGTGAACAGTCAGGTTAGTCCAATAGAGTATGAATGTCTCCTTCTCTGTGTTTAATGAGGATAGAACTGTTTTTATTCTGCTATGAAAAAAAATTGTATGAATTTTAATAAGCATTAATTTTCTTTTTCTTCCAGAAAACATCCTGATTTGGCATATTTTTTGATTACTTCTGTGCCCTCTTAGAGTGTCATAAGGACATTAACATTATATTTTAGTGGTTTCATTTTTCATCATTTCTCTATCATAAATTTCCCATCATTGGATTATTTGTTTCCTTCAAGAAAGGTAATTAGGTATTATATATTCTCTGAGCCTTTGTAATTCTGAAATGCATTTCTAAAATATTTAAGTGTTTACATTATACCTAAGCAATATTTAACTGAATAAAAAATTATCAGACTTCTTTATTTACTTCTTAAACATCTTTATAATGCATTTCATTAACCCCAAAAATTTAGTCCTGGGAAAAGAAATCTAATTTCAACTAGTTTTTTGTTTTCATTTATTGGTAATCTTTTGCTTGTCGAATATTTCCCCTTCTATATTTCAGTTTAAAATATTTATATACATTTATACATGTATTTTGCTGCTTTAACTTTTCATTATGTCTTCTTAGAATTTGCTGTAACCCTTTAACATGAAAAAGCACACTCATTTTCAGCTTGGAGATTCGTTTTCTGTTGCCGTTTGTGATTTCTTTCGTGGGCTTTTTGTCCATCTTGCTTTGTCTTTTCCTCTTGCTTTGCATGCTCTGCGCTTCTGTCATTGAGGTTCTTGCCTCTGTTCTCCTCATGGCTGTAGCTCCCCTTTATTTTCTAGTTTTCATTCCTTCATCCTTTTTTTTTCAAATTCTGAGAGAGTATCCTTTCAGCTATTCTTGGCTTCATTTCTCTGCAGAATCTCTTTTTTTATATTTTCACTGAGCTATTTGCTCCTTTTCCAGTATCCAGGAGGCTTTTTCCAGCTCAACGTATCTTTTCAAGGTCACCGTCTCTAGTATAAGAAATATAAAGGATTTTGTTTGTTTGTTTCTGTTTTTTTGTTTTTCTTTCTCCTATCGTAAGCCTGAATCTGTGAAAACGTTAGGAATCTGACAGTTTTAGAAATACCAGGGCTGCAACTTTAACGGAAAGTTACTAAGTTGTTAGTCTCCAAACATCAGATTCCAGCTATTTCGTTAAGAGTGACCTTTTCCCTGTCTCTTATCCTGAAACAAGGAATTAGTGAATTATTTATTTTGCATAGTCCTTGCAATTGCCCTCCATTGGTGTCACTGATCAAAAAATGACTTCCATAAATAAACATTTGCATATGTTCTTGCTTTTTAATATACTAAAGAGATTAAATGAATCCATTTTTTAAAAAAACCTGGTTCTAAGGTCAGCTACACAATTATTTATTTTACATTGAAATTCCAAGGCTATCCTATAGAATCATCTGAAACATTAAGCTGCTTTTATGTATTACATAACTTGTGAACACCAGTACAGATTACTCCACGAAACGAATTGGTGTCAAGAGCTTATTATCTTTACATATCTCAAAATTTTCATAATTAAAACTGATTGGTCATGAGTAGAAATAAGGATATCATTTCAGGAATGTTGAGTATTCTTCTCACTAGTCTGAAGCTCCTTACTGATGAGAGATTTTAGAGTGAAAGGTACTTATTCACCTGGTATTCCCTGGAAACTTGAGGTCATTATTAGCCATCCTAGAGATCAGATTAGATTCCAAGGACAACTCCTCCAGATGAGTTGATCTCTTTATTATTTTTTTTTTTTAGTTGGAGTATAATTGCTTTATAATGTTGTGTTAGTTTCTGTTGTACAACAAAGTGCATCAGCCATAGGTATACATACGCACCCTCCCTTTTTGTCTTCCCTCCCAACCTTCAGGTCACTGTAGAGCACCATGCTGAGCTCCCTGTGCCCTCCAGCGTCTTCCCACAAGCTGTTTTACGCGTGGCCGTGTGTGCACGTGAATGCTGCTCTCCCAATTAACTCCACTCTCCCCCTCCCCATGTGCACAAGTCCACTTTCTATATCTGCATCGCTATTCCTGCCCTGAAAATAGGTTCAACATCACTCATTACCAGAGAAACACAGATAAGAACTGCGATGAGGTATCACCTCACACCAGTCAGAACTGCCGTGGCCAAAAACATCTACTAACGTTAAATACTGGAGAGGATGTGAAGAAAAGGGAATGCTCCTGTACTCTTGGTGGGAATGTAAGTTGACACAGCCACTATGGAGAACAGTATGGAGGTTCCTTAAAAAACTAGAAACAGAACTAGCCTATGACCCAGCACTCCCACTGCTGGGCGCACACCCAGAGAAAAACGTGGTTCAAAAAGACACATGCGCCCCAGTACTCACTGAAGTACTATTTGCAATAGCAAGACAGGGAGGCGATCTAGAAGTCCATCAGCAGATGGATGGATAAGGACGGTGTGGCACATAATCACAATGGAATACTACTCAGCCATAAAAAGGGATGAGAATGGGTCATTTGTAGAGACGTGGATGGACCTAGAGTCTGTCTGAAATAAGTCAGAAATAGATGAATCGATCTTACGACACAAAGTCAGAGAATTAAACTGAAAACACTAACCAACTCGATTTTTTATTTAAATCTACTAGAGAAATACCAATAACCTCAGATATGCAGATGACACCACCCTTATGGCAGAAAGCGAAGAGGAACTAAAAAGCCTCTTGACAAAAGTGAAAGAAAAGAGTAAAATAGTTGGCTTAAAGCTCAATATTCAGAAAACTAAGATCATGGCATCTGGTCCCATCACTTCATGGGAAATAGATGGGGAAACAGTGGAAACAGTGTCAGACTTTATTTTTTTGGCTCCAAAATCACTGCTGCTGCTGCTGCTGCTAAGTCGCTTCAGTTGTGTCCGACTCTGTGTGACCCCATAGACTGCAGCCCACCAGGCTCCCCTGTCCCTGGGATTCTCCAGGCAAGAACACTGGAGTGGGTTGCCATTTCCTTCTCCAATGCATGAAAGTGAAGTCGCTCAGTCGTGTCCGACTCTAGCGACCCCTTGGACTGCAGCCTACCAGGCTCCTTCGTCCATGGGGTTTTCCAGGCAAAAGTACTGGAGTGGGGTGCCATTGCCTTCTCCAAAAATCACTGCAGATGGTGATTGCAGCCATGAAATTAAAAGATGCTAACTCCTTGGAAGGAATGTTATGACCAACCTAGATAGCATATTCAAAAGCAGAGACATCACTTTGCCAACAAAGGTCCATCTAATCAAGGCTATGGTTTTTCCAATGGTCATGTATGGATGTGAGTTGGACTGTGAAGAAAGCTGAGCGCTGAAGAATTGATGCTTTTGAACTGTGGTGTTGGAGAAAACTCTTGAGAGTCCCTTGGACCGCAAGGAGATCCAACCAGTCCATTCTAAGGGAGATCAGTCCTGGGTGTTCATTGGAAGGACTGATGCTAAAGATGAAACTCCAGTACTTTGGCCACCTCATGCGAAGAGTTGACACATTGGAAAAGGCTCTGATGCTGCAAGGGATTGGGGGCAGGAAGAGAAGGGGACAACAGAGGATGAGATGGTTGGATGGCATCACCAACTCGATGGACATGAGTTTGAGTGAACTCCCGGAGTTGGTGATGGACAGGGAGGCTTGGCATGCTGTGATTCATGGGGTTGCAAAGAGTCGGACATGACTGAGCGACTGAACTAAACTGACCCAAGTTATGTAATTGCTTGATTGAATGTTATTGTCCCATTAATATGCACTGCCTGATTCTGTCTGAAGTACTTGCATAGCCTTCTTGTCATCTGCTCCATCGTCCTGTCAGTATCGAAATGTTGGATTTTGCCTCTGTCGCTTGTCTTTGGCTTTATTAAGTCATTCCAATGACTTTTATTAAAGAGCCTCCTGAATCACCACCATGTTTTATTTCCCTTAAAACTATGGTCAGAGGAGACTGCTTTCAAAACACAGCTTAAAGAAGAATATCTGTAGAGATGGGCTATAGACGAATGACTAGCAAGAGAAGCCGAAAGCAATGGGCCCCAGTGTGCAGCTCACAGTCATTTAAATTCCTTTTAACCTAAGTTACTTGTATGGAAAGTGATGTTTTATCCAACCCCCAAACCACCAAACCACACATGTTTAAGTAAGTTATGAATTTCTATTATTTTTGTATTCATACAGAGTCTTCCCGATACTAGGAAAACACTAGGAAAAACATACACCGAGTCACCAGTATTTAGGTGGGACATTTTCGTGTTGGCAACTCTTTTTTTCACTTCTTCCCCATAGGACATAGAGACATAAAGTATGTTACATTGTTTCTGGGAATTCACATGCTAAATATTCTTCATCCCAGAAGTTCTGAACCACTCATTTCATGTTAAGCACATATTTATCTTTCTCTGGACCTTCCACCTGTGAACCCATCTGAACTATCCAAATTCTATGATGATGCAGCTCAGATATTCTCATTATTGTTCTGTTTCCCTATCACCCCTGGCCTGATTTGAGAAGTTTGCAGAAGGTCTTTTTTTTTTTTTCTTAATATCACTATTCTCAGAGCCATCAGATCATCAGTAGTTCGGGGTTCAAATTGGCAGTCAGACTCAGGGGATGTCGTAGGCTCCAGTCAGTGCTGAATGAATGAGAACATTCATATTTAGTTTCTGAGAACAGAGAGAGACCACAACCACAGAGCCTGCATGGTAACAGCACAACGGTGGTCATGCTTCCCACGTCCCAGTCCCCCTCGACCGAGGACGGGAAGAAAGCCATCCGCACCAGGCTTCTCCAGTTTCACACCTTTTCAGTCCTGCAGCTCCCTGGGCCTTGGGGGTACCTCACTAGTCCCTGCCTACAGCTCCATCCCATCAACATCTGTCCGCTGGTACTTGATGAACAACCTCGACAAGGAAGCAGAAGAGCTTCCTCTTCAAGGAACACAGTCACCTCGGCTCCTTCATCTTGGAAGCTGGAGTAAATACAGCAAGCATGGTTTATCACGGGTCAAATTCTCAGGGATCTAGCAATTAGCCCTTTTTTTCCAGAAACATCCCTTGACAGTCTCTTGATCCCGATCTCTTAAACACTGAGATCGCTTGTAGATTACCTTCTGCTCTCTCTCTCGGTTGTCCTTCTCCTCTTCGTCTCCGTAAGGGTCGTTGGTTCACACATTTGCCCCGTGGTTCTACTTCCTTTTAATGGCTTTGATGTCTTCTTTTTCAATCCTTTCTGCCAAGAAATGTAGTGTCAGTCACTCAGTCGTGTGTGACTCTTTGAGACCCCGTGGACTGTAGCCCACCAGGCCCCTCTGTCCATGGGCTTCTCCAGGAGAGAACACTGGAGCAGGCTGCCATTCTCTGTCCTTGACCTGCTCCCCCATCGTTCCAGACCTGACTCCCTTCCGGCCCCCTCAGCTCTGTGGTTCCCCTTCTAGGCAGCAGTGGGCCTGCAAGCGTCAATACTACGCCAATCCCAGCCAGGCCCAGGGAGTAGAAATTGGCTCCACCTGAAATTCCCCAGTGGGCCCACTGCCCAGGGATCTTGTTCATAGCGCGTGCATCTCCTCAGGTCTTCAGCAGTATGTGAACAGGACACTGACTCCCCGGAAACCCACTCCAGCACACGTGGTCAGGCTACTACCCCACGTCCCTGGGAATACCTCACACTCCCCAGATTGTCCTGGTGTTTCAGTGGTCCACATACATGAAAAGGAAGTGTTAGTCACTCAGTCATGTCCAACTCTTCGCAACCCCATGGACTGTGAAGCTCACCAGACTCCTCTGCCCATGGGCCTTTCCAGGCAAGAATACTGGAGTGGGTGGCCATTTCCTTCTCCAGGGGATCTTCCTGACTCAGGGATTGAACCCTCCTATCCTGTGTCTCCTGCATTGCAGGCAGATTTTTTACCTTCTGAGCCACCAAGGAAGGAGGATCCATGTACATAAATAAGTCCAATTTAAGAGAGGCCATGTGACCCACTGACAATGCTAAGGATGTTTCTCTCATCCCTGGGATACTTAAACCCTCTGGCTGCTTCCTGAAGGTTGTGGACCCAGGGTGGATGGCACCTTCCCCATCAAACAAACAGAAGAGCAAATATCCCAAACGCAAGGTAAAACTAAATGCAGAAATGTACAGGCCCCAGGCAAGCAGGGTGAGCCATCCGTTGTAGACCTTCCTCATTCCATGAGACATTTGTCTAGGACTGGGCGCATCTGGACTCACCATGGGTTGTTAGGTTGTGTGTGGACACTAAATCCCTGCCTCCTTGCCAGTGTCCAGGGGATGCGGGAAGGGACAAGGATCATCAGATAGATTTGGAAGAGGTCAACTTTGCATTTTCAGGGATGCTAACTTGAGAAACAGGAGGCTCTAGGGCTCCAGATGTCTGGGGAATTTGCAGATTAGCAGCCCTGCCGCTTTCTCTACAGAGCTAGCTCATGGCTGGGCTGCAGAGAGGGTCATTCAGGTCAACTTGCCATTACCCCCAGCTTCCTACTGTGGAAGCTGCGATACCCTCTCCACGCACCTGACCACCATCATAAACACCATCATCATTACCAGTCCTGGGCCCTGAGAAGTGCTGCCTGAAATTCATCCTGGCATTCTAACTGAATATGATTTAACCTCTACCTCTGAGACCAAGCAGTGGAGAAACCTCAGTAGCTTTCCAGAAACTTTATTAGTTGTTGAGCCATCGAGTATGTTAATGATTGTAGTTTCAGGATGATGGAAATTGGTGGCAAAATATTTTTGTATGCAGTAGGGATTTGGTCCTCACTCAAGTTATATCCCAAGATAGAAATCTGAAATATCATTGTAGCAACAGCCACTCAGAAATGCTATTTGCCAGCTAAAATTTGCAAAGAGCTGGACACGACTGAGCCACTGAGCACAGCACGTCTATCTTTGCACTGATTAACTCATATTCCACAAAACACTGGAAGAGACTTTGGTAATATTTTTCTGCTTGTTCTCAACTCACATGTACTTAATAAGTTAAGTTTGCACTAAGATTTATCAGTCTAATTCCTCTTATGCTTAGTCCATTGTAAATTTGTCAAATTTCTTGTATATAAATCGTATTTTTATGTCTTTCCAACTATCCTAAGGGTCAAAACAAAAGCCAATTACTGCTTCTGCTGTGCACATAAGAAAACCAATATTCTACAGTCACAGATCTGGGAGCTAGGGTCAAATAGTCATGTGACAGAATCAACGCACCCCCCCAGATTTCCACATTCTGTGCTTTTGGGCTATTTGCACATGGCAGCTGCTTCTTACTAAACAGAAAACTATGACAGACAAATGGCCATAATTTTGAATTTCTAAAGAGTAACACCAGTGATTTTAAAGAGCTCCAGCAAATACACATGGATGGCAAAAAAGGCCAGACCTGATTTCAGAAATGGGACGAAAGGGAGGAAATTCTGCAGGGCACTCAGGTTTAGTCTGTGCTGCACTTTAGTTCTGCCATTGTTTAATTTTCTTAGTCAAAGCCATTCATCTTCCACGGGGATCAAATGCGCTGGGTGGTAAAACAACGGATGTGTGATTCGTTGGGAGCAAGGGAGCGGCGTCGGGGTAAAGGGGGAAGAGTTTGGGAATGCAGGCTTGGGACCCTGACTGCCTCAACCTCACCACAGGGCTCAAGAGAGATGACTGTTTTTCATACAAAGTGAAAAAGAGAAACACAGGCTTCCTCTTAAGCAGCGTGTGTACTCGGGATTCCAAGAAAGGAAATTCATCTGCTTTCTTACCCTAAGACCCCTATCCATTTGAAAGCCAGATATTTGTCTTCTCCTCCCAAGATAACATGAATATGTGTTATCAATGCCTCTTTCTAGAAGCATGATTCACAGCCACTTCTGAAATAGCCAGTGATGAGAGAATTTAGGAGTAAAAAAATCACAAAATTGATTTTAATTTACCTATCCCCACCCCCACCATACACATTCACACATCATTGCATTATATTTTTTAAAGATGTTTTTTAATGTAGTTCACTTTTTAAAGTCTTTATTGAATTTGTTACAATATTGCTTGTTTTATGTTTTGGTTTTTTGGGGTGGGAGGCATCTGGGGTCTTAGGTCCCAGACCAGGAATCGAATCCACACCGCCTGTGGTGGAAGGTGAAGTCTGAACCACTGAATTGCCAGGGACTATCCCCTCTCCTGTGTGTTACTAAAATTACTGGAAAGTTCTGGGTTCTACCTAATGCTGATTTCCTATTTGAAGATGGCCTGCATGATGGTTGAGTATGAAAAACCTTTGCTTGCTTTCCTTTTCAAAAAGGAGGCAGGGTTTTCAAATAACTTAGGCTAGCTATTCCAAGTGCGTACTTCTTCCATGTCAGAAGGTTATGAAACAGCATTAGGCTTTCTTCTGGTACAATATTAACAGGGACCTTTCTCAGGTCTCCACAGGTCAATAAACTGATCTCTGGTCCCAGTAAGTACACCCAGACACAATTTGAAGACATTGGGAGATGGAATCTGAAATCTAATTTTTCCTTGCAGAGACAGAATTACCTGGGAAAGACAATTGTAAACCAGGTGAGACCAAGATACGATCAGTTAGCAAGTTAGGATCTACAGATCCTGTGTAGGATGAAAAATTTCATGGTCCAGACATCTTGCGGATGTTTTAAACAGCTCTGAGTAACTTTCTGGGGGAAAAAAAAAAAAATGTTGGCAAACAGGACAGGAACAGATGCTAGTTTTAAGGTGGGAAGAATCTTTGAATGGAGACTAATAGTTAGGTATCACAAAAAAATGTGAATTTACAACTGCACTATATGTGTATCATAATCCTTTGTTTCCTCACATAATTGTGCAAATTCTAGTAAAGAGCATTTGAGATGGAAATGTGCTGTGTTGGGCTGGAATAGAAAGTCCGTTTTTCTTTTTTTAACAAGCTTCCACCCAACTAAAACATATAAGTGTCCAAAACCATAGCCCTTGTTCAATTATTATTGATGTTGTTTATTCCACTCCTAAAAATGGAAATAGATGAAATTTCTTAAATTAGGATTCATTGGGTTGGATCACTTATGCAAGATTTTCTTTCAGCCAATGAGCTAAAAACCCTCTCAGCTACTGCCTGTTACATCTTTACCGCTCAGTCCAATTCTCAGACTGCCAAGATGTCGGTGGAAATCCTTGATATGTGAAATAAAAATATAAAAAACCAATAAGTATAAAAGGACTCTGTGTGTTCATGTTTATAGTAGGTTATGGATGTACTACAGGGCTTTTTGCAAATTGGTCTACTTAAATGAAATGTGTGCTTTCGTTTGTACAAATATAGTTGACTTACAAGATGAATTAAGTATGATTAAGAAACTTGTAGTGACTGTAAGGACCTTAAGGTTTCCTTTTTTTTTTTTTTTCCAGAGTATTTTCTCTACCCATGGAAACATTTTCTTCAGGATGTCACAGCTAAATATTTTTTTAAAGTGGCCAAAGAATTCCACCTACTGATACAATGAAGTATTTATACCAACACATCTAAACTTAAGTGAGATGCTGGAACATTACTCAGTTATAGATATATGATTTTAGAGGACCTTAGACCAGCTGATGATTTGCTTTTGTCAGGCTGAGGGAGAACTATCCATTTTAGAAATAAATTATACTTTGATGAAGCTGGTTAAATGAATGGATCACCGGAGGGACAGACACAGGATTTTAAACTGGTAGTAAGTGGACACTGGTGAAAATAGAAACCGCATTTATTGCTGAAGATTTAGGGCTATCTCACAACGCCAAGTGTATCCAAACTTCCTGACATCTGCTTAAGATTTTTCTATTATCTTAGTGAACTTACGGGGTTTTTTTGTTTCATGTTCTTTCTAATATTAAGTGAAGCCTCTTTTCCTATCTGTGCAATGAGGTCATAAACCAGCATCATTATCATTATTTGTGTTCCAGCACAAATTAGCTGTGCCTGCTATTCTCAAGAGACTCACTACCAAAATCTGTAGCTAGATTAAAAAGAAGAATTTCACCAGTGGTTGCCGAGGGGGAAAGGAAGTGGAGGAGGGAAGGACTGGAAGCTGGGGATAAGATGCAAACTCTTATCTGCAGGATGGATACATGACAAGGTCTACAGGGAACTGTGTTCAACATCTCGAGATAAACCATAATAGAAAAGAATAGGAAGAGGGATACGTGTGTGTGTGTGTGTATAACTGAATCACTTTGCTATAGAGCAAAGATTAACACAACATTGTAAATCAACTATACTTCAATAATTTTTTTAAAAGAACTTCAAAAAATTAAATACTTCTTTTTAAAATTATAAAAAAGTTCAAATGGCCCATACCTATGCTGATATCTGAAAATTATCTAACATAAGCTGTATTGAAATGAAACTACCAGTGTTTGAAAACTTGAATATAAATGTATATGTGCTGATATGCCTAAGGTTTTTATTGACACACACACAAAGTACAATCAGCCTATAGCATGCAAGCACTCACTAACTGTGTCTCGTCACATTTCCAGACCTGGGCGTAGAGTGGATTTCCATGTCTCTCTGATAAATAATCTGAACATGTTGATACACCTTCTGGCAACATAGTTCAAGAATCACTTTGTCTCTATAATCTGAATGTTTCCAGGAAAAGCCATTTTTCTTTATATAAAATGTCCAGATAATTGTCTCCATTTCCTATTGGTGAAATATACTTGGTTGAAGCAAAAGCGAGTGTCTGTTAACCGGAGTAGAGCGCACGAGAGAAGTTGAGTAGCTAACCTTTTTCACATGTGGTGACCACAATTACATTTCATACTGGAGCTTGTTTGCTTTCTTAGCCTGCTCCAAATGGATTCCACGGTAGCTGGGAACTTGCAAAAGTATTGCCAGTTATAACGAGAGGAAAAAATATATTGAGTTTAACTTTATTACAGCAACAGCAGTTGTATCAACAGGATCTGGCATAAAATGGGAAAGTTGCCGAAATTCATCAAGCAACTTCAGTGTTTAGAGTAAGTGGTGGCGACCCTTGCTGTTTCTGATTCCAGATCGTCTATGGATCCTGCTTCTCTGGTCTTCTGGGTCTGCAAGCTGTCAAGGTGGAGACTGAAGGCTAAGCAGGCGTGGGCCCCGGGGCGAGAAGAACCAGCAGAGCCAGGCTGCAGCAGGCCAGTCCCAGGACGTGGGAGCCGGCAGGAAGAAATAATAAGTCCAGGCGGACAGGCACAGCTCAGCATCAGAGAGGCTGATAAGGGAGAGCTAGTGAGCAGATCGAATCAGCCTACAATTCAGGAGACCTGGGTTCCATCCCTGAGCCGGGAAGATCCCCTGTAGGAGGGAGTGGCTATCCACTCCAGTATTCTTGCCTGGAAAATTCCATGGACAGAGGAGCCTGGAGGGCTACAGTCCACAAGGTCACCAAGAGTTGGACACTCTACTAACACATACCTACAGGGAACAGAACACAGCACCCATTCTAGTTCAGAACACTGAATTCATTCCTGTCTTTATTCCCCAAACCTTCATTCTATCTTGCAATTTATTTATTATTTGTTGTTGTCGTTGTTTATAAGTTGTGTCAGGCAGATTCTTTACTACTGAACTATCAGGGGAGCACATTTATTATTTATTCTCTTTTATTATGATTAAAACACTGAGCTAAGTATTGGTAAAGGCTGGAACAGAGCTTCTCAGACTTGGCATTATTGATATTTGGGGCCGGACAGCTCTTTGTTTGGGGGTGAGGAAGTGCTGTTAGTAATCCACCCTGAGATGTGTAGCAGCTTTCCTGGCCTCTGCACGCTAAAGTCATTAGCAACCTCAAGCCTCAAAAATGTCTCTGGATGTTTTATGTCCCCTGGGGGCAAAAAATCTCCCCCTCTGAGTCACTGGACCAGAGGAATTAAGAATATTCTCCCTGCTGCGGAGTCTTCACAGGCATGAGAACTTGACCTTTGGAACTCTTTCACATTGATGCTTGTTTGTAATTCTGGGCTCACATCATATCCAGAATGCTACCTGACACAAACCTGAGAATTCTTTTTCTCTGGGATCCTCAGTAGTTATTCCAAAAAATTTGATCAGATAAGCACGTACAACATTTATAAACTCTCCCTCTGTCCAGCTCAACTTGCGTTGGGAAATTGCTGGACTGGATGCTCTCAGCATATTGCCTGACCTGTGAGAGCAAAGTCACACACTTGAATAAGCAGAGGACATGGAAAGCTGAACTTCTGGGTGCTGACTCTGTAGGAAGCAGAGCTTCCAGAAAAGTGAGAAATGACATGAGTCATTCTAAAAGAAGAGTGTCGGAAGAGAATTTGACTCAAGAAGATCCATGTGACCAAAAACACTTTGGCAAGGAGAGAGAACTTGAGAAATTACACACACTGGTGGATAAGGAGAAATCGCCATAGAAATAGATGCTTTGTGGATCCCCAGAAAGTGAGTGTGCAAGGTCATCCAAAGACCTGCCCTGCACTTGATCTTGACTCAGAAACTCCCTGAAGGAAACAGAACTCCCGGAAGGAAAGACTGCATTCAGGACGCTGACTGCTTCCACTGAAGTCCAGCCGCCATGTCAGTCTCTAGACAGAATATGCAAGCAGTTTAGTTCAAACCACCATGATAGCGCTCGATCTGAAGTCAGGTCCATGGCAGAAGGGAAACCGGAGTCCGACGGTGCTGGCCTCCCTGCATCAGTCACACCAGAGGCCCCCCGTTCGAGGCTAACAATATCTGACGCATGAGGTAAATAGCCTGCAGTCTCTTGCGCCGAGCAAGGCTGCAAGCTGAGAAAGGCATCCATGGGCTGGAACCCTAGGAGCAGAGCGCTCGGTGCTGATGAACGGAAGAGCTGACCCACCGTGAGCGTGGTGCCTACCCAAAGAACCCAGCACGGAAAGCTGTAAAACACAACATTAACGGGAGCTCTGGGCCCCAGCAGACCTCCCCGGGGTGGGGGGTGGGGCTGGAGGCGACGTGGGTTCATTTGTTTTTATTTGCCGGTTTCACTCCAGAAGGCGATGTTTGGTTTTGCCTCCAGGACTGCTGCAGGGGAGGAGATATGGCCCATGAAGCGCCGGTGGACCTCACCAGGCAGAACCGCGAGGAGCCATTTGTCAGAGCTCCAGAGGTGGGCGAACACGTCCGCAGATGCCCTGAGTTTGTTGTTATTAAAAGCGGGTTTCAGGCTGATGAAAGCTCCCAGGTCGGTAGCCTCTGAAACCTGGAGCTGAACAGCAGGGAAGATACAGCAAGGACACACTCGAGTGCAAAGATAGCTCCCTTCCTTCCAGGCGCTGCCTCCAGCAGAGCCCGTCTCTGGCAATGGGGTGCCGATTGCCTGATTGGCTGATCCTAGGGCAAGAAAAAGGGATTCCAACCCCGGGACACATTTATGCCAGACCCTGATTCCTATAAAAAGACCACTGCTTTCCCATTACCCCAAGTGTGTCTAATGAGGAACAAGACACAGAGGAGCTGGACGGCTCATACCTGGGAAAATAAATACAATGGGAGTCGTGAGACCAAGTCGATGGTGAATGTAAATACAGTGTTTCCAGCAAGACAAAGGGGTCCTTCTTCACCATCAAAGCTGACCGCTTCCAATGGGACTCAGATGATCCAGCTGATCTTTTCTTACATAATCTTGTTAGCAGACTGTAGTTCTTTAGAAAGTAGTGACAGATGTCATCTGTTCTCAAAAATGGCTTATTGATAAGTGGTTTTTATTTCCAAGGCTTCTGAAAAATACCTTTAGATTCAGACAATAGCAAAGGCTTCATCTGCATGTCTTTGCTTCTCTCCAAGGCTTCCGAGGTAAAGAATCTTCTCTTTCCAGTGGTAGAGAATCCACCTGCCAATGCAGGAGATGCCAGAGGCATGGGTTCGAACCCTAGCTTGGGAAGATCTCCTGGAGTAGGCAAGGGCAACCCACACCAGTATTCTTGTCTGGGAAATCCCATGGGCAGAGGAGCCTGGTGGGCTACAGTAAATGGGGTTGCAAGAGTGGGACATGACTGAGCGACTGAGCACACACACACCCTCTTCTGCAAACTGGAAACTTGAGTCTCAATATCATTTCCTGGCTTTTAAAGCATCTTCTTTTTAGTATCTTTCTCCTTAAAGTGACTTTCCTTTAGATCTAATTTTCTGCGTAACAATTTTATGTGATGCTCATATTGCTTGACTTCTGGTGTGACACATATGAAACATCTCACAAATCCTGGTGGCTTTTCTAGGAGGCTGTGGTTTATACTGTTTATATGCCTTCTGTCAGAGCTCATTCATTGGATCATGAATGATGGACTGCATCCACAGAAGGATTGTGTGGGACCTGTACTCTGGAAGCTCCCCAAAGAGTAAAGATCCGTAGTGCATTTCACTGTCACTCTGTCCTTTCTGTCTGTCCTTTGTCCCGACCTTCTCATGCACAGACACTCCACTACCCCAACACACGGACGTAAAGTGAAGTGAGTGATTATTTCTGTAGTTGAAGTTTCCTTTGTCTCATTCCCCTTGTCGTGATGGGACCCGGAGCATGCTGGCTATGAGGACAAGGTTTGGTCTGCTGGTTTCAAGACACACAGAAAGGGAGACATTGTAGAAAAGGTGACCCCAATGGGGACAATGAAGGAATTAAAGAAGGACTTCATGGTGGTCCAGTAGCGAAGAGTCCACACTCCCAGTGCAGGGGGCCTGGGTCTGATCCCTGGTCAGGGAACTGGATAGCACAAGTCCCAGCTGAGAGTTCACAAGCCACCAACTGTAGATCCCATGTGCTGCAGTGAAGACCAAGGATCCCATGTGCTTCAGTGAAGACCAAGGATCCCACGTGCTGCAGTGGAGACCAAGGATCCCACTCGACACAACTAAGCCCCAGTCCTGCCAAATAAATAAGTACAAATATTTAAAATAAAGAAGCCACTTTGTAAGTGATGTCTACTTAAGCAATTCCTAGTAATTAGATTCTTAAAAAAATACTGTCTATTTCTGGAGCACCTATTGTTTTGCTTTTAATCTAGTTTTTTGGAAAACCTTGAAGACAGTCCAGTGTATAGACAAACATTTTAATTAGCCCAACACTTAAAAACTGTGATAGAATATTTCTAGAAGGAGCTTGTTATTTTGCTTTTAATCTATCTTTTTGCAAAGCCTTATATATTTGAGCCAGCACAACTTTTAAACACTGTCTTCTAGAAGGTATGACCAGACGTCCATGCTTTAATGAGAGTGAATTAAGTGGGTTCTCCCAATCGCAGATGAGATCAGTTGCATGTGGAAGATTGGAGTTTTTAATGAGAGAAATAGAGGTCAAGTTTCGGAAGGCAGCTAAGTCTAGATCCAAGGAGAAAGCGTGTCTGTGCTAAAGGGCTTGTGTGTGCCTGCGTGCAGCTCCAGCCACATCTAACTCTTTGCTGCACCATGGACCACAGCCCACCAGGCTCCGTTGTCCAGGGAATCCTCCAGGCAAGAACACTAGAGTGGGTTGCCAAGCCTTCCTCCAGGGGACCTTCCTGACCCAGGGATCTAACCTGTATCTCTTGTGGCTCCTGCATTGCAGGTGGGTTCTTGACTCGCTTAGTTGCCAGGCAAGCCCCTGTGCTCAAGGTCTCGGTCGCCAGCGAAGGCTTGTGCAACCAGCACACACTGTTCCTCTTGATCGCCCCAAATCCTAGTTTCTTACACACTCGGTCTCTTCTGGGCTTTAGTCTTTCAAGCACTGTCAGTGATTCACTCAGTCTGTGAAAGGCCATAGATGGGAAAAGAAATCAGAAAAAAAACAGGGAAACCTCTACTCAGAGAGAATTTCACTTACTAACCTTAGCAATCAGCTTCAGCTACTGTGTAAGTAAGGTGGATTTAATGGCCTTGGAAACATTAGTTTTCTAACATGTTCGAAATCCTGATAAGCTTAGCAAAGGTGAAATGTCAGCCAAGTTGACCTGCAAAGAGGTTGATACCTAGAGATTTTTTTTTTTCACTTTTATCTAGTTCTCAGCGTATTTAAAAGATATTCACACATTCACTTTGTTGAGAAAAGCAAGGTTAAATTACTTCTAGACATTTATCTGGATGATTCTCAGTATCAGAATATTGGTAGCCATTCCTTTCTTGCTAACACTGTTCCTATTCATCATAAGTAATCTTAAGAAAAACATGAAAGTTGACTTTTATGTTTTATCTAGATTATTTTACTTGTTCATTTATTTGGTTCATTCAGAAGTAGTTACTGACCATCAACTATGTACTTGTATTACACCATTCAGTCGAATACAGTAGTAACCAGACATGATGGCCATTTTAAAGGAACTTGCAATCTGATAGGAAGCTTATAATCTCTCAGTTCAGTTCAGTTCAGTCACTCAGTCATGTCCCACTCTGCGACCCCATGAATCACAGCACGCCAGGCCTCCCTGTCCATTACCAACTCCCGGAGTTTACTGAAATCCCATAGCCATTGAGTCGGTGATACCGTCCAGCCATCTCATCCTCTGTCGTCCCCTTCTCCTCCTGCCCTCAATCCCTCCCAGCATCAGAGTCTTTTCCAATGAGTCAACTCTTTGCATAATGTGGCCAAAGTACTGGAGTTTCAGCTTCAGCATCAGTCCTTCCAAAGAAATCCCAGGGCTGATCTCCTTCAGAATGGACTGGTTGGATCTCCTTGAAGTCCAAGGGACTCTCAAGAGTCTTCTCCAACACCACAGTTCAAAACCATCAATTCTTGGGTGGTCAACCTTTTTCACAGTCCAACTCTCACATCCATACATGACTACTGGAAAAACCATAGCCTTGACTAGACGGACCTTTGTTGGCAAAGCAATGTCTCTGCTTTTGAATATGCTATCTAGGTTGGTCATAACTTTCCTTCCAAGGAGTAAGCATCTTTTAATTTCATGGCTGCAATCACCATCCACAGTGATTTTGGAGCCCAAAAAATAAAGTCTGACACTGTTTCCACTGTTTCCCCATCTATTTCCCATGAAGTGATGGGACCGGATGCCATGATCTTCGTTTTCTGAATGTTGAGCTTTAAGCCAATTTTTTCACTCTGCACTTTCACTTTCATCAAGAGGCTTTTTAGTTCCTCTTCATTTTCTGCCATAAGGGTGGTGTCATCTGCATATCTGAGGTGATTGATATTTCTCCTGGCAATCTTGATTCCAGCTTGTGTTTCTTCCAGTCCAGCATTTCTCATGATATACTCTGCATATAAGTTAAATAAGCAGGGTGACAATATACAGCCTTGACCTACTCCTTTTCCTATTTGGAACCAGTCTGTTGTTCCATGTCCAGTTCTAACTGTTGCTTCCTGACCTGCATACAGATTTCTCAAGAGGCAGGTCAGGTGGTCTGGTATTCCCATCTCTTTCAGAATTTTCCACAGTCTGTGGTGATCCACACAGTCAAAGGCTTTGGCATAGTCAGTAAAGCAGAAATAGATGTTTTTCTGGAACTCTCTTGCTTTTTCGATGATCCAGCGGATGTTGGCTATTTGATCTCTGGTTCCCCTTTTCTTATCACCTATCATTTCATTTCTGGAACTCCATGCAGCAGTCTTTATAGATATTAACAAATGGTACTTTTCCTAAACATGTAAGATTTTGCATGTTATTGTTTTGAGTCAAAGAAAATGGAAATGACACTATACTATTTCTCTTGTTTGTACCACCGGCATCATACTTTGCAAATATTTGTAAAAATATTGTTTTTATTGCAATATAATGGCTCTACAATGTTATGTCAGTTTCTGCTCTATAACAGTGTGAATCAGCTCTATGTAGACATATATCCCCTCCCTCTTGGACCTCCCTCCCACCCTCCACCCACCCCTCTAGGTCATCACAGCACTGAGCTGAGCTCCCCGTGCTGCACAGCAGCTTCCCACTGGCTCTCTATTTACACATGCTAGTATATACGTCAATCAAAAAATATTATTTTGTATGAAAAAGATGTAATTTTTAAAAATTATACCACCTACCTCGAGCACTTACAACAAGACTAACTTCACAAAATAATAAATATTAACCCAAGAATCCACTGAGTGCTGAATATGTGATTCAAACAAAATGCTATACAGAAATGAAGAAGAAGGAGTAAACCACGGGTGAAAAATCAAGAAGAATCCTGTGAATAATATGGTTCTTAACATGGAGCCAGGGGATCTCCCAGGATGTAGCAAGTAGCTACACTGTAGCAGGGGTAGGGCATGGCAGGGTGGAGGTGGACTTGAGCAAGGACAAAGGTGAATACAGGGGATGAGATGCAAAGTAGGAAGTCAAGAGACACCTGGAGTAACAGGAAAATTCAGCCTTGGAGTACAGAAAGAAGCAGGGCAAAGGCTAACAGAGTTTTGCCAAGAGAATGCACCAGTCATAGCAAACACCCTCTTCCAACAACACAAGAGAAGACTCTACGCATGGACATCACCAGATGGTCAACACCAAAATCAGCTTGATTATATTCTTTGCAGCCAAAGATGGAGAAGCTCTATACAGTCAGCAAAAACAAGACTGGGAGCTGACTGCAGCTCACATCATGAACTCTTTATTGACAAATTCAGACTTAAATGAAGAAAGTAGGGAAAACCACTAGACCATTCAGATATCCCTTAAATCAAATCCCTTATGATTATACAGTGGAAGTGAGAAATAGATTTAAGGGATTAGATCTGATAGACAGAGTGCCCGAAGAACTATGGACAGAGGTTCATAACATTGTACAGGAGGCAGTGATCAAGACCATTCCAAAGAAAGAAATGGAAAAAGGCAAAATGGTTGTCTGAGGAAGCCTTACAAATATCTATGAAAAGAAGACAAGCAAAAGGCAAAGGAGAAAAGGAAAGATATACCCACCTGCATGCAGAGTTCCAAAGAATATCAAGGAGATAAAAGAAAGCCTTCCTCAGTGATCAGTGCAAAGAAATAGAGGAAAACAATAGAGTGGGAAAGACTAGAGATCTCTTCAAGAAAATTAGAGATACCGAGGGAACATTTCATGCAAAGATGAGCACAAAAAAGGACAGAAATGGTATGGACCTAACAGAAGCAGAAGATATTAAAAAGGGGTGGAAAGAATACACAGAAGAACTGTACCAAAAAGATATTCATGACCCAGATATTCATGATGGTGTGATCACTCACATAGAGCCAGACATCCTGGAATGTGAAGTCAAGTGGGCCTTAGAAAGCATCACTACGAACAAAGCTAGTGGAGGTGATGGAATCCCAGTTGAGCTATTTCAAATCCTAAAAGATGATGCTGTGAAAGTGCTGCACTCAATATGCCAGCAAATCTGGAAAAAGTCAGTTTTCATTCCAATGTCAAAGAAAGGCAATGCCAAAGAATGTTCAAACTACCGCACAATTGCATTCATCTCAGACACTAACAAAGTAATGCTCAAAATTCTCCAAGCCAGGCTCCCACAGTACATGAATGGTGAACTTCCAGATGTTCAAACTGGATTTAGGAAAGGCAGAAGAACCAGAAATCAAATTCTCAACATCCGTTGGATCATTGAAAAAGCAAGAGAGTTCCAGAAAAACATCTACTTCTGTTTTATTGACTATGCCAAAGCCTTTGACTGTGTGGATCACCACAGACTGTGGAAAATTCTGAAAGAGATGGGAATACCAGACCACCTGACCTGCCTCTTGAGAAATCTGTACGCAGGTCAGGAAGCAACAGTTAGAACTGGACATGGAACAACAAACTGGTTCCAAATCGGCAAAGGAGTATGTCAAGGATGTATATTGTTACCCTGCTTATTTAAATTATATTTAGAGTACATATTGTGAAATGCTGGACTGGATGAAGCACGAGCTGGAACTAAGATTGCTAGGAGAAATATCAATAACCTTAGATATGCAGATGACAACACCCTTATGGCAGAAATTGAAGAAGAACTAAAGAGCCTCTTGATGAAAGTGAAAGAGGAGAGTGAAAAAGTTGGCTTAAAACTCAACTTTCAGAAAACTAAGATCATGGCATCCGGTCCCATCACTTCATGGGAAATAGATGGGGAAACAGTGGAAACAGTGTCAGACTATTTTTTTGGGCTCCAAAATCACTGCAGTTGGTGATTGCAGCCATGAAATTAAAAGATGCTTACTCCTTGGAAGGAAAGTTATGACCAACCTAGATAGCATATTCAAAAGCAAAGACGTTACTTCACCAACAAAGGTCCCTCTAGTGAAAGCTATGGTTTTTCCAGTAGTCATGTATGGATGTGAGAGTTGGACTATAAAGAAAGCCGAGCACTGGAGAATTGATGCTTTTGAACTGTGGTGTTGGAGAAGACTCTTGAGAGTCCCTTGGACTGAAAGAAGATCCAACCATTCCATCCTAAAGGAAATCAGTCCTGAATTTTCATTGGAAGGACTGATGTTGAAGCTGAAACTCCAATACTCTGGCCACCTGATGTGAAGAACTGACTCATTGGAAAAGACCCTGATGCTAGGAAAGATTGAAGGCAGGAGGAGAAGGGGACGACAGAGAATGAGATGGTTGGATGGCATTACCGACTCATTGGCCATGAGTTTGAGTAAACCCCGCGAGTTGGTGATGGACAGGGAGGCCTGGCGTGCTGCAGTCCATGGGGTTGCAAAGAGATGGATATGAATGAGCGACTGAACTGAACTGAAATGTGAAAAAATACCACATTAATAGAGGAAAATGAATAGGTCAATTTAACTAAGGTAAGGCTTCTTTGGAAGGAATGATGCTAAAGCTGAAACTCCAGTACTTTGGCTACTTCATGCGAAGAGTTGACTCATTGGAAAAGACTCTGATGCTGGGAGGGATTGCGGGCAGGAGGAGAAGGGGACGACAGAGGATGAGATGGCTGGATGACATCACTGACTCGATGGACATGAATTTGAGTGAACTCCAGGAGTTGGTGATGGACAGGGAGGCCTGGTGTGCTGTGATTCATGGGGTCGCAAAGAGTCGGACACGACTGAGTGACTGAACTGAACTGAACTGAAGGCTTCTGAGTGAGGGAAATAACCATGATATAGATATAAATAGAGATATATAGACATATGCATTAAGTTCGTGTGATATTGATGGAGGAGAAGTCTGACACAGAGGATTTTGCCAGCAACATATAACTTCCGTACAGTTTAGAAGAAATATTTAGCTCTGCCAATGTACGTCAGTTGGGCAAAGCAATTGTTGGAAAAGAATAAACTAACACATAAATCTAAGAGACATAAATCTAAAATTGATCACAGTAATTAAAGAAGTCACCCATAGAAAATTTACCTCTTTCATTTAGTTAAATTAAAATTTCAGAGAAACACATGAGAATTAATGAAACTTTGAGTTCTCTCAGCTTTTTTTCCTGCTACTTCCTGCAATTAGACTCTACAAAAGGAAACGAGTTACACGCTAGTTAGGGAAATTCCCATTTGATTTATTTATGTTGATGAATGCTTTATTTTTATTTACATGTCTCTGATCTTAACAGGGTGGGTCTCACAGGTCAATGCTATGATAATAATCTTTCAGAAAGATAGAAGTCTCTTGAAGTTTAAACAAATCCGTGTGTGTCACTTTTGTGCTGAGTTTTCTCTTTTGAGTGAATTCCTTGACTCACAAGCATAAGAACATTCAGTTAGCAAGGAAGCAATCGGACAAAGAACCTCTCTTGCTATGAAATTTATTGACAAAGTCAAGGTTGTAAGGATCCCCAAACATGAGTTCTTGTAAAAATATTTAATGACCTTTCAATGTTATCAAGATGATGATGATGATTTATGGTATTAAGCATACATCTCTAATTCAAGAATCCTTAACCAGGATGGCATAAAGTCATACTTACAACAGAAGTGGAGAGTGAAGAATACTCACTATAGAGCTGGTATAATTTCATGTGCCCTGACCGCGAAGTAAGAGAAAGGGTGTAGAACGCGTTATTCAGCCAACAAAGTCTTCTGAGTGAACGGAGCTAGTTCCTCCTAACGGAATTAAATTCACAGTCTAAAAATGCAAGAGCTAAGAGCTGCACCTTACCCTAAAGGACCTACACCTCCTTAGAACAGGAGGAATAATGAAGTGACCAGCATGGGAGAAACGCAGTGAGAAGGGGTTGTTTAGGCCACTGGGTGAAGGAGGAATGAACTCATTTGCACAATGTAAACGTGAGGAAAGGGAATGCTGGATCTTGGTGGTCTGGGTGGGCTCCATGTATCTGGTATCCATTAAGACCCAAAATTTACTCGAACCTATGGATTAATTCTCCTGCAGGAACTGAGGAAGCCGAGAGCAGCTGAGAGTTAATCAGGCACTGATCTCGCCCAATCCCTCTAATCAAACCCAGCTGTGATTTCAAACCTTTGCACCGAGGTTCCCCGGGGCACTTCTGCTCAAGCCCTGGAGTGAGCACCCTCAACTCTGGAAGGGCAAGGGAGAAGTTAGTAAAATAAAACTTCAGGCCTTCAATCAAGGCAACTGAAGAACAGGACTGACGGGATGGTCCCCTTAATCATTTCTGTATTACTCTTCCCTCTTCCCAGCTGCCTGCCCCAGGAAGGCATAGGCGTTTCTTCCGAATGTTTGCTGGGAATCTTTCCTTCAAAAGAGGAATGCAATTGTGAACAGTTGGCTCTCTGTTCGTTGGGGAATCTCTACTTTGTCTCATGAAAAGTGACTAGGTGTAGTGGCTAACCACATTTTTAAAGAATTTTATTGATCTGACAATAGAATTTGAGTTTTTATAATAAAGAGCACCCAGAATAAGGTGAACATTATTAACCTAGGTGTAAAGAAGTCAAAACATATTTGGTGTAAACATACCCAAACCCAGTCAGTTAATAAAAGCCATATCTGTAATGATGCTTTCCACAAGGTTAGTGTTTGTTGATGTTATAAAGGACATGGATTTGAGCACACTTTGGGAGATGGTGGAAGGCAGAGGAGCCTGGCATGCTGGGGTCCATGGGTGGCAAAAGGTCGGACACGAGTTACTGGCTGAACAGCAACAAGCATAGGATAGTGTGACAGATAAGCTGATGTCACTTTCTAGCTCTCCTTCTTCTCGTCTACCACATCCATAAGGCCTGGTATCTGTATCTCCTCTTTCGCAATCGGTTCTCTTCCCAATAATTCAGCTCAGCAACTTGTCCCTTCCTCTCTATTGACTAATAGTGAAACTACCTGTATGTCTCCTTCTCCAAGTAATATAACATTTCTGGACTTCTCTCTCCTTTACAGTTAGCCTTGGGTTGGGAAGATCCCCTGGAGAAGGGAAAGGCTACCCACTCTAGTCTTCTGGCCTGGAGAATTCCATGGACTGCATAGTCCACGGGATCGCAAAGAGTCAGACACTTGACAGAGCGACTTTCAGTTTTGCTTTTCACTTTTGTCATTTGGGGCATACTTTAGAGTTGAGACTTTGGTGCAGACAGCAGAATCCGAACATCTCTTACTGGTTCTTACCTTCAGCAATGAGAAATTGTATTTTGCCTGTTAGACTAGACTTCCTTCTATCATTAAAATCTCTTAGAACTCACCAAAACATCATTCAGGCAGACACTGAATCCCCTCACCCTCCACTGCAATTTAGGATAAAACTATAAAACGAAGTCATGGTGGATAAAGCAATATCTGAGCTGATTATAAAAAAAGCTTATTGATCATGTGAATAGATCTGAACTTCTCTGTGAGGTGGTGATTTGGGCAGAAATGTTTAAGCTCCATCTTTAACTCAGCCTACAAGTGTAATAACTAAAGGAGGAGGCAAAGAATTGAGAAGGGAGCATCGGTGTCTAATTTAGAAGGAAGGTAAGACCGCCATCCATGTAGAGCAATTTCAAAGAATTACTTGATCATAGAAAAATAATAAAGGATAGATCGGTGAACCCATAATTCACTGACTGTAAGGCAGCTGATTAAATTGAAATTACATGAACGATAGGACTCTGGGGAAACCACATCAAAACCTCCTATCTCAGAGCTGCAAAGTTTGTGGGGGCAAAGGCAGGATGTGGGACCACTGGTCAGCCACAAACTCAGATCCTTGCCAATATGTTGGCAAGTTCTATAGCAAGAGAGAATTGGGAGGGAGGGGACGATCCCCCAGAAAACTGACTCCTGGTTTTCATTTGATGCCAGCAGAGCTGGTAGGTCAAGCACGGGGTTGGCTGCACCTGTTCTTAATCACAGATGCCTGGCCTGACAGATAATGAGGGCTGCCCCAAGAATCTTTGATCACTGCGAGGAAAAAAAAAAAAAGTATATAATTCCCCACTACTTTACAAGTAGAGACACATGGGGATGAGCAGAGCAAAAAGCAACCAAGTATGTGGGGGGGAAAGCAGTATGAAACACAACTTTTTAAGTCAGGATGACAGACTGAACACATTGTGTTTGTCTAATTTTCTTCCCCAAATCCTACAGAAATGACAATAAAGCTATTTAAAAATAGGGACCCCACAGTCGTAGTAAGAATGAAGGACATGGGTGCTGTCAGAATTTTCAGAAAATGAGAACTTTCTTCTTTATTAATCTTTATTGGAGCACAGTTGCTTCACAATGTTGTGTTAATTTATTCTGTCCAGAAAAGTGAATCAGCTCTGTGTACACACATATCCCCTCTTTTTTGGATTTTCTTCCCATTTTGGTCATCACAGATGGCTGTGTTAGAGTTCCTCGTGCTTTACAGTAGGTTCTCATTAGTTACCTATTTTATAGATATCGGATGGTGAGAAAGTTCGAGTTTTTCCGTAAGATGTTACAGAAAAACCCAAAGGAACCTTGTGGTCAACGACATGATGTTAATAGCATGTGGGTCAACCCCAGCCTTCCGACTCATCCCAGCCCCCCTTCCCCTGCCAGTCGCCATGCGTTCGCTCTCTCCCTCTGTGACTCTGTTTCTGCTTTGCCAGTAAGTTGATCTCTGCCCCTTTTCTAGATTCCACATATAAGGGATGTTACGTGGTATTTTGTTTTTCTCTTTCTGACACGGGGTGCAATTTAGATGCAAAGGCCACATCCAAAGTCGGGTTGATGGGCCTTTCTTCCTGGCACTGGGGAAGCTGGTTGCAAGGTGAGACCTGGGGAAGGCAGGGAACACGAGTGGGCTGCGCAGCAACAAGAGTCTGGGTTATCAGGGAGACAGCTACCTGGGCCAATGCCATCCTGGCCTCCAGGAAAGGGCAGCAGGCGGCTGCTGTGCTTGTTCCTGGCAGGAGCCCTGGAAGCTGCACTCTAGTTAAAGCAGAAGAATCTGGAGACACAGCTTATGGTACAGATTTGGACCCAGAAGAAGTTTGGAGCAGAGGCTGAGCTATTCTCTCTCACAACAGATCCACAGGAGCATGTCTCCATCCAGAGGCGAATTGCCCTGAAGAAGCCTAACGCAGAGTGCATTAGTGTCCAGTTGCAGCTGTAACAAATCACTGCGCAGGTCGTGGCTTAAAATAACACCAGTTCATTATCTCACAGTCCTGGGGGTCAGGTGTCTTCCACAGGACTCACTATTGTACAGTCGAAGTGGCAGCAGACTGTGTTCTCTTTGGAGTCTCTGTGGGAGGTTCTGTTTCTGGAGGCGGACTGCATGCTTGGGTTCCTGGCCCCTTCTTCCTCCCTCAAAGCCACCAGCAGAGCATCTTCAAGTCTGTCCCTCACTCTGACTTTCCAGCCTATCTCTGGTTTACAAAGACTCTGTGATTGTATTGAATCCTACCCAAGTCACTCCAGCGGAGAAGGCAATGGCACCCAACTCCAGTACTCTTGCCTGGAAAATCCCATGGATGGAGGAGCCTGGAAGGCTGCAGTCCATGGGGTCGCTGAGGGTCGGACACTACTGAGCGACTTCACTTTCACTTTTCACTTTCATGCATTGGAGAAGGAAATGGCAACCCACTCCAGTGTTCTTGCCTGGAGAATCCCAGGGACGGGGGAGCCTGGCGGGCTGCCGTCTATGGGGTCACACAGAGTCGAACACGACTGAAGTGACTTAGCAATAGCAAGTCACTCCAGAGAATCCACCCATCTCAAATCTTTCACCGAATCACATCGTCAGAGTCCACTTTGCCATGTTGTTGGTTGCTGTTGAGTCACTAAGTCATGTCCGATTCTTTGTGACCCCAAGGACTGCAGCGTGCCAGGCATCCCTGTCCTTTACTACCTCCTGGAGGGTGCTGCCATGTTAGGTAACATATTCTCAGGTTCCAAGGATTAGGACCCAGACACCTTTGTCAGGGGAGAGGCATTGTTCTGTGGTCCTTAATGGGGGTTTAGAAACCGCCTGAGTTCTCTTCTTCCATAGAGTGGAAATGGAAATCTGACTGTGGATAAGACTCACGATCTTTTGGATTAACATGATCTGCTGCTGCTGCTGCTAAGTCACTTCAGTCGTGTCCAACTCTGTGCAACCCCATAGATGGCAGCCCACCAGGCTCCCCTGTCCCTGGGATTCTCCAGGCAAGAACACTGGAGTGGGTTGCCATTTCTTTCTCCAATGCATGAAAGTGAAAAGTGAAAGTGAAGTCGCTCTGTTGTGCCTGACTCTTAGCAACCCCATGGACTGCAGCCTTCCAGGCTCCTCCATCCATGGGATTTTCCAGGCAAGAGTACTGGAGTGGGGTGCCATTGCCTTCTCCCCAGCTGCAAAAGAAGTTCAGCTGCACGGCCTATGCAGACATAGCTCGTCACTCACATATTACTGGTTAACAATTTCAGAGGAAAGAGCATTAACTGTGTGTTGTGAGTTGTGTTGTTGTGTGTGCTCAGTCGTGTCTGACTCTTTGCAACCCCGTGGACTGTAGCCCCCCCAGGCTCCTCTGTCCATGGGATTTCCCAGGCAAGAATATTGGAGTGGGTTGCCATTTCCTCCTCTAGGGGATCTTCCCCACCCAGGGATCGAACCCACGTCTCCAGTGTCTCCTGTATTGGCAGGCAGATTCTTTACCACTGTACCACCTGGGAAGCCCTATATGTTGTAAGGTTAATGGATGAATGTATTGAAGGCCTACTATAATCAGGAAGAGGGGATAAACTGGAGAAATGTAAATATCAGGTCTCAGTATCATGTAACTTACATTCTGTTGGGGTAGACGAAAGAAAATGATTTGTTTGTTTGTTCCTTCCAGGAACACTTATTGAACATCTTCCTTGTGCTTATAACTGTCCTGAATATAACAGGGAATGAGACAGAAAAGTTCCTGCCCTCATAGGATTACATCCTAGTATGGGGAGGCAGACATATGCTTTAATGTATAGAACTATATCTTATATAATATATTAAATATATATATGTGTGCATATATATATATGTATAGGCACAACAGCAACCCATTCCATATTCTTGCCTGGGAAATCCCGTGGACAGAGCAGCCTGGCAGGCTACAGTAAATGGGGTCATGAAGAGTCGGACATGACTTAGTGACTAAACAACAAATTGGTGATGGGAAGAAAAACGAAGCAGTATAATAGGGATTTTTCACCTTACCATACAATTTTTAGACCAATCTGGAAAATGTTGACCGCAATAGGAAATATTATTAGTCCTAATGTCATGATGAGAATAATCTGGGACTTCCTTGGTGGTCCAGTGGCTAAGACCCCCACCCTCCCAATGCCGAGGGCCACTAGATCCCACAGGCCACAACAAATCCCCACAAGCCACCCAGCACAGCCAGATTAAATGTTAAAGAAAAGTTTACTTTCAAAAAAACAAGAAGAAGAATCTGAGATTATCCCAGGCAAAATGGGAAGAACACTCACTCTAGATGTGTGTGTGTGTGTGCCTGTGTGGGTAGTAAGACAGCAGTGTGTTTCTAGATTTCACAGTTGGAGAAGGTCTCACTGACGCTCCGGCTGCTTTTCTATAGGACTGAAGGCTGCTTTACATTCAGGAAAAGCCTTCCCAAAGAGGGGACGTTTGTGTTGAATCTGAACGGCAGGAAGAGACCAGCCATGTGCACATCAAGAGAAACACTTCAATGAAGTTTTACGTCTAGTTGTGACTAGTAAGGGGCGCTTCCCTGGTGCGCCAGCAGTCAGGAAACCGCCTCCCAATGCAGAAAATGTGAGAGACACACACTCAGTCCCTGGGTCGAAGCTCCCTGGAGGAGGGCGTGGCCACCGGCTGCAGTCTGCTTGCCTGGAGAATCCCACAGACAAAGGAGTCTGGTGGGCTACAGTCCATACGGTTGCAAAAGAGACTGGCAATACTGAGCAAGTTAGCACACATGCACACGTAACTAAGCTTCTCTCTAGGACTAACTTCATATGGACAATGATAAATTCTAGATGAAATGCAAAAAATAATTACTAGGAGACACTGAAGAATGACCAAAACAAGACAAAGATGAGTGAGCGCTGACAAATAAATGGTATTAAAAGTTTCCCATATTCATTGCTTCTAGCTGAAAGCATGATCTTTCTGGGTCATATTGCAGTTGAGAGTGGGTGGTTAAAACTTCCTTAGAAAACCCGTAACAATTCTGGTTCGAAGATCCGAAGGACAGAGTTAGGGTGGTTTTATAAGAATACAGAATCCAAATGTAAATTAATGTGCCATGATTAAGAGCAACAGGTGGAATGCAAAAAATACATAATTAACTTGTTCTGACTCCCGGAATATTGCTCTTTCCTTCTTCTCTTAGAAGAATAGAAAGTTCTTGGGTGGACCTAGAGGCAGTCATAGAGAGTGAAGTCAGAAAGAGAAAACAAATATTGTACATTAACCCATGTATGTGCAATCTAGAAAAAAATTGGTATAGATGATCTTATTTGAAAAGCAGAAATAGACACATATACAGAGATCAAATATATGGATACCAAGAGGGAAAGGGGGTTGTGGGATGAACTGGGAGACAGGGATTAACATATATACACCATTGATACTATATGTAATACATAATTAATAAGAACCTACTGCATAGCACAAAGAACTCTACTCACACTCTGGTGATCTTAATGGGAAGGAAATCCAAAAAGGAGGGGATATGTAGGTATAGCTGATTCACTTTGTGATACGGTAGAAACTGATACCAGAGAAGGCAATGGCACCCCACTCCAGTGGTCTTGCCTGGAGAATCCCAGGGACGGGGGAGCCTGGTGGGCTGCCATCTCTGGGGTCGCACAGAGTCGGACACGACTGAAGCGACTTAGCAGCAGCAGCAGCAGCAGAAACTGATACAACATTGTAAAGCAACTGTACTTCAATAAAACTTAAAAAAAATGAATCTGATGAATTAAAAAAAAAAAAGAATAGAAAGTTCTGAGTGCCTGGATAAAGATCACAGTCCCCAGATCCCCTGCAATTACGCGTGGTCATGTTACTTATTTCTGATTAATGGGGTGCAAGTAGGCACAGTAATGACAATGTCAGAAAGTGTCCTTAAAAAGTAACAGCCATGGACCCCTCCAAGCCCCTGTCTCCTTACCGGATGAAAAATTAATAACACAACAGCCATACTTGAGAATGAACTGCTCCACCAACCTCTGGATATTTTTTCTTTAAGAGACATATGCTCCTGTTTGTTATCACGCTATTACTGAGAGATCTTCTGCTGTTCACGAATAAACTTCAGATGCGTTCATTTATTCTTAGATTATTTTCACGTGTGCTTTCGTTCACTGCATTGTAAATGTCAAGGAAAACATTAGCATTATTCTTGTGACAATTAATAAGATTCTTCTCCAAAGGACACCGTGGTTATGAAGATGCTGTGTTCAAGAGAACCATGACATTTTTACAGAAGATGCTTCAATGATTTTACAAACACATAAGTCAGCGTTTTTAAAATACGATTTACAAGCTAACCACCTTTAACACTGTGTCAAAAGCAGGTGTGTGATATACAAAATGTTTGCTCTTTGAAACATGATTATTTGTGCTGTAGATTGAATGCATCCTGGTAAAAATCCTCTAATAAAATATTTATTGTGTGATGTTTTCCTGAAGTTGCAGAGTAGTGATTTAAATCTGCAACCCTATATTATTTGGTTTAATAAACCAAGCTGCCCTGGATAGTGTAAAGCCAAATAAAAGCACAGGAGTAACAGCAGATTGGTATATAAGTATAATTGCCACTGCCATTTACAAGCCATGAGTTCAGAGATGTCCCAGTTAATCAAAGTGACCTCATAACTTCCACTGAATGATTCAATAATAATAAGTTATAAACATCAAATTTACTAAATAAATATATTAATAAAAGAAGTGGTTCATATATTAAGATTTCAAGTAATTATCTGTAATTATATTTTTTCCTGTGAAAAATCTGAAAATCATGGCAGCAACACAGGAAACTGTCTTAAGTAAATGTATTCATTTTTTGCTTGATAAAAAGAATTTTAATGTTGAACAGTAAAGATTAACTTTGTTTTTTAAGGGAAAAATCTTATCTTCAATGTTATAGTATTCATATGTTTCGTGTTATACAATGTTGTAAATCACCTATACTCTTATATAAAAGAAAAATTAAATTAAAAAATGTTTACATATTAAACATCAAAATTTAACTTCTTTTAAATGTACCTGAAATGAGTAGAAAAGTGGGCGTACATGTGAATGTAAGTATATTAAATCATGTTGATTATGCCAAATCTATAAAATATAGGGTAGTTATATTATATTACTTGTAACACGAATAAAAAGAGTAATTTGGATGATTTAGTTAACCTACTAAACATATAATATCTGTCTGCAAAGTTTTCTAAAAAGTTGCCAAAAGCTAGGTATGTCACTTATGGAATTCTATAATTATCTTCCAGATCTCCTTCCAAATAGCCTCTGGCTTCATGATTCATGACGACTGTTTCTATTTTCTACAAATGCTTATTAATAGTAGCCAAGTCATCTTTTCTCTCTACCCACCAAAATCTCAAAGAAATCAGAGTTATCAATAATGGACAGTCATCTCATTGAAATTTATGGACTTGCCTCTCAATGCTAACAAAGTCTTTTTTAAATTGTTGGCAACTAGCTGCACTTTTAGCTAAAGGGAGTTAAAGCCATTACCCTAAATTACTTCCTCTTGGAAAGGCAGCAGCCTTGCATTTTACATCATTTAAATCATGCCATGCAGCTGGAGAAGACTCCGGAGAGACCCTTGGACAGTAAGGAGATCAAACTAGTCAATCCTAAAGGAAATCAACCCTGAATATTCACTGGAAGGACTGATGCCGAAGCTGAAGCTTCAATACTTTGGCCACCTGATGCGAAGAGCCGACAAGATTGAGGGCAGGAGAAGTGGGTGACAGAGGATGAGAAGGTTGGATGGACTGACGTAATGGTTTGAGCAAGCTCCTGGAGATAGTGAAGGACAGGGAAGCCTGGCATGCTGCAGTCCATGGGGTTGCAAAAAGTCAGACACAACTCAGTGACTGAATAACAATATTTTTCTAGTTAAACATGGCCAGAGCACTTTGGATCAATAGTTCTGCCTCCAAGAATATTATCTTTAGTGATTTATGACAATTTAACCTCCCAATTCCGCTCATCAGAAAAGAAAAAATAATCTGTTTCTGTTCCTTTTAAGGCTCTTTCCTACTTGAGCATTCTTTTAGTACGTTAGAGAGCTACAGAATAACCAAAGTATAGAACTAATAATCAGTTGAAAGTGTTACATTTAGAAAGTATAAGGTTGCAAGAGCCCACTTGCAAGGAAAGTACAATGACCATTTTGAGTGACATACAGTCTAGTCTGAAAATTCCAGTCACTCTCAAGGTTGACAATTCTAGTTATGCATAAGAAGAAAACCGAGCAAAATCAATTATTACATCGATATTAAGTCCTAAATGTATGGGTCTTTTATTAGCAAAGAAGACAAATCCACATTTTATAACAGGACAATTCATAGCTGCTGCTGCTACTGCTGCTAAGTCACATCAGTTGTGTCTGACTCTGTGCGACCCCATAGATGGAAGCCCACCAGGCTCCCCCATCCCTGGGATTCTCCAGGCAAGAACACTGGAGTGGGTTGCCATTTCCTTCTCCAATGCATGAAAGTGAAAAGTGAAAGTGAAGTTGTTCAGTTATGTCCGACTCTTCACGACCCCATGGACTGTAGCCTACCAGGCTCCTCCGCCCATGGGATTTTCCAGGCAAGAGTACTGGAGTGGGTTGCCATTGCCTTCTCCGAATTCATAGCTACATGGGTTTATTCAGATCTGCTTTAATAATACTTTAATTGATTTGAGGCACTTTAGAGAAAAAAAAAATTAACAACCATCTTGTTTAGTTGAAGACATAGAAAATAAAATCCAAATTTTTAAAATGAAAATTTTCGGGTCCTCACGTTTTTTTAGGCTAATATATGAATTGGTCTGTAATGTCGAATGAGTTAACATAGTGTTTTACTGAAATGCATTGTTGCTCAGTCACTAAGTCATGTCCGACTCTTTGCCACACCATGGACTGCAGCACGCCAGGCTCCCCTGTCCTCCACTATCTCCAGGAGTTTGCTCAAATTCATGCCCATTGAGTTGGTGATGCCATCCAACCATCTCATGCTCTGCCGCCCCCTTCTCTGTTTGCCTTCTCTTATACAAGAATGCTTTGTTAGATTTTGAATTTTGTATGAATGGCCTTTAAATAATCAACTGAAATGTATGCAGTTTGGTTATTTAAAGGTCATTCATACAAAATTCAAGGGCTTTCCTGGTGGTTCAGATGGTAAAGGATTTGCCTGCAATGCAGGAGACCTGGGTTTGACCCCTGGGTTGGGAAGATTCCCCTGGAGGAGGAAATGGCAGCGTACTCCAGAGTTATTTCCTGGAAAATCCCACGGACCGAGGAGCCTGTTGGGCTACAGTACATGCGTGGGGTCACAAACTGTTGGGCACAGCTGAGTGACTAACTTTCCAGTATTCTTGCCTAGAAAATCCCATGGACACAGGAGCCTGGTCAGTTACAGTCCATGGGGTTGCAAAGAGTCAGACAGGACTGAGGGACTGATACACACAAAATTCAAATCAACAGAAATGTATATGGTTTGATTATTTAAAGACCATTCATAACAAAAGCCAAATCTGACAAAACACTCTTGTATCTCTAAGGGACATTGGCTAAATAGCTATGATCACAATACAAGAAAAACAATTTTAAAATGCTTCATGTAACTGTAACTGCATTCCATTTAGGCAATATAATGTGATTATTTCAAAGTGTTGGTGAGAAATGGGAAAACCTTGAAGGTAAATGGAAGCTGATTATGACTCTTCATCTTATAAACACATTGTATTTATTAAGTCCCCACGGTTCGCGTAAGCAGACCTAAGCAGGGTTAGAGTTATTTTTTTTCCATGCTACCCAAGTAATTTATTTTCTATACCAGAATGTAGTTACTTTGGGAGATGATCTCCGTTTGTGAATCAACAGAGTTTAAAAGCACTTCAGACCTGCCCAGAGGGCTGATAGAAGTAAATCTGTTCTTAAATGAAAGAATCATCCTACTTCTTGTATGAGATGAATGTTTTAAGTGAGTGATTTTTATTCCAACGTTGCAAAATACGCTTTTAACTTTTTTTTTTAATGTTTCCTTGAGAATGAAAAAGTCTGCTTTCATTTATTTCAAGCAACTGGAAGATAATGGAGCAGAAGTAAAGTTTAACGCTGGCCCTGTAGTGTCTTGGAGAGAATCGTTTTTCACCAAACACCACATGTAGCAGCGAAACATCCTCAAAATGTAAAACATCTTGATTTTTTTTTTTAATAACCCCTGGTGGTATGTTTTTACTTTAGCAATAATTGTATTTTCTTTTTTGCACATTTTATTTAACAACATTGCTGTGCCAGATAATCGGTTCCATGTGTTCAGCGCACTAGCAAAGTGCCTAACGGAGAAACAATTAACTTTATTGGGCTCCTGTATTGGCAGACGCAGTCTTGCACCCTTACTGGTTCATGGTTCTGAGCCACATAGGAGCTGCAAAGAATCTGGTGTCCTGAGTAATCACACAGCGACCTGAATTGAGAGCCAAGTTGTCATTAAAAAATGATGATCATGCACTGGAAACAGAAGTTAAAGTCCATGAAAAGACGAGAAGATAGAGTTCACTTCAGTTACCAAAAAGAAAAAAAAGAACTGCAGTGATCAGTCCAGGGCATGTAGCCAGTGGTTGATGAGCAAGTCTGGACTTTTGCAAAAGAGGAACTTGTAGCATTGTTTAAAGCCAAAAAGAGCTCGGTGACTATAGACAAGTCTAGCTCTTTGAGTTACAGGCATTGAGGCAACGATGAAATGCAGTTAAGCGCAAGGAGTAACAAAGTTACGTTTTATCAAACATTAACACTTGTACCGGAGAGTCCATAAAATTCTAATTGCCTTCTGCAGCAAGCAGCCCCGCAAGGTTCTCTATGTAGAAAGCAAAGCAGCTCTCATTCCACGAGGGCTATGAGAAAATAACCCTGCTGGCATAGCTGCTGCTGACTGGTCCCGAAACCGGGGCTCACGGCGTGCTCTTGACGGAGAACTCAGACAACCAGTAGGACAGCCATGCGGCCGTGACTCAGCCCAAAACTCTGCCCAGCTTTGGACAAACTGACTGAAGCAATGTCTCCCTTATGAGAAGTTGGACTGGGTGACAATACTCAGGAGGGGACATCCTTGGCTTCAGTTAATATTCTAAATAAATCTAAGCTCTGGGTCTTGTTCTCCATGAAGCACTTGACACATCTCAGGCTTGGAAGTGCTGGCAACCAGAGTATATGATACCCTGACATCTTGGGCACCCATGTCATAAGCTCTCATTCTAGGAGGTACGCTGGAGAGGTCTTTTCTTTTGGGTCTACCTAATATGGCAACACGGAGAAGGCAATGGTACCCCACTCCAGTATTCTTGCCTGGAAAATCCCATGGACAGAGGAGCCTGGTTGGCTGTAGTCCATGGGGTCGCTAAGAGTCAGACACGACTGAGCGACTTCACTTTCACTTTTCACTTTCATGCATTGGAGGAGGAAATGGCAACCCACTCCAGTGTTCTTGCCTGGAGAATCCCAGGGACAGGGGAGCCTGGTGGGCTGCCGTCTCTGGGGTTGCACAGAGTCGGACACGACTGAAGCGACTTAGCAGCAGCAGTAGCAGCAATATGGCAACATACTCTAGTATTTTTGCCTGGAGAACCCCAGGGAAAGTACAAAAAGACAAAAATATATGACCCTGGAAGATGGGCCCCCCAAGATCAGATGGTGTCTAATATTTCACTAGAGAAGTGTGGAGAAACAGCTCCAGAAAGAATGAAGTGGCGGGGCCAAAGTGGAAAGGATGCCGATTTGTGGATGTGTCTGGGGGTGAAAGTAAAGTCTGATGCTGTAAAAAACAATATTGCATAGGAACCTGGAATGTTATGTAGCTGACTCACTGGAGAAAACCCTAATGCTGGGAAAGACTGAAGGGAAAAGGAGAAGGGGCCCGCAGAGGATGAGATGGTTGGATGGCATCACTGACTCAATGGACGTGAGTTTGAGCAAACTCCGGGAGACAGTGGAGGACAGAGGAGCCTGGTGTGCTACAGTCCATGGGACCACAAAGAGTCAAATGTGACTTAGCAACTAACAACAATAAATACACCTTATGATTTCAACACATTCACCTGGGAGATGCGGAAGGAAAAGAGGCTCTTAATAAATGAAATGTAAGCTGGGACTGTAGAATCTGGTAGAGGAAAACATTTTGAGTGATTGGAAGCAGCAGAAAATAAAAAGCAACCCCAGAGAATTGGAGTTGAATGAAAAAATGTAGAATGTGAAAGAGGAATAAAGAGGGGGTGAAGACACATTTTTTTATACTTTTGTTCTGGATTACTCCCCAAAAGAACACAATCAGCCCAGGTACCATAATACATATCATTTTTTTTTTTAAATCATGAATTTAATTTTTTAAAGGATACTTGTAATCTATACTGGGCTTCCCCAGGGACTCAGTGGTAAAGAACCAGCCTTCCAATTCAGCAGATGCAGGTTTGATCCCTGGGTCAGAAAGATCCCCTGGAGGAGGAAATGGCAACTCGCTGCAACGTTCTTGCATGGGAAATCCCATGGCCAGAGAAGCCTGGCGGGCTACAGTCCACGGGGCTGCAAAGAGTTGCACGTGATTGAGCATGCACGAGACAACCTATACTAGCATTTATAAAAGTATGACCCCACTGAGCTCTGATCTGCTTCAAGATGATCCAGGGGTTCTTGCTGCTAAAGCGAAATTAACGTTCTTTCCCTGTGTTAAGAAAAACAAACCACCGATGGGTGAAATTGTTTTGATGTTTTCGATGTCAGATTTTTCAATGAATAAGTCTTGCACAGCGATGTGCTATCTTATCTGTTAGAACTGAATGTCTTGGAAGCACACTTGCTGTATGATTATGTCTGTAATTCTTCATCATGTTGACCACATCAGCATGCCATAATATTTCACCAAAGAGATTTCTAAGTATGTGTCAAACAAAGGAGTATAAGGCTCAGATTGTACCTCAAGAGAGAACCTACTCAGAATCATATGGGTGGGAAAAAAAGCAGATAGGTGGCTGGTAGTCTTGCCAACACAGCTTGGGAATGCAGGTCATGTTCCTTCCGGGTTTATCACAGTAAATGCCTCAATACAGCCCGGGTATCAGAGCTCAGACATCCCTGTTGAACACAGGACTCTCTTAGAGGTGGTCTTCCTTCTGGAGCGCCCTCCAGCCTGGCTGAGCCATTCTCCAAGATGCGGTGCAACCTGAGGTCTTCCTCCCTTCTCTCTTCTTTCATAGATGTCAGACCTGGGTTCGCTTACTCCTAGTCCTTCTCCACCTTATCCTTCAGAAGTATTTCTTTTAGTTTTCTTACTAATTCCATCTTGATGTCTGTTTCTTGGTGGTCTCAGTTGATACTCTGGTGCTCAGGTACTCTGTTTCACAGTTTTAAGAGTTATCCATCTGAATAATGAAGATGTGGTATATGTACAATGGAATATTCAGTTCAGTCGCTCAGTCATGTCAGACTCTTTGTGACCCAATGGACAGCAGTACGCTGGGCTTCCTTTTCGGTACCAACACCTAGAGTTTACTCAAACTCATGTCCATCGAGTTGGTGATGCCATCCAACCATCTCATCCTCTGTCATACCCTTCTCCTCCTGCCTTCAATCTTTCCCAGCATCAGGGTGTTTTCAAGTGAGTCAGTTCTTTACATCAGGTGGCCAAAGTATTGGAGTTTCAGCTTCAGCATCAGTCCTTCCAGTGAATATTCAAGACTGATTTCCTTTAGGATGCACTGGTTGGATCTCCTTGCAGTCCAAGGGACTCTCAAGAGTCTTCTCCAACACCACAGTTCAAAAGCATCAATTTTTCAGGGATCAGCTTTCTTTATAGTCCAACTCTCACATCCATACATGACTCCTGGAAAAACTATAGCTTTCACTGCTGCTGCTGCTAAGTTACTTCAGTCGTGTCTGACTCTGTGCAACCCCATAGACAGCCTCCTACCAGGCTCCTCTGTCCCTGGGATTCTCCAGACAAGAACACTGGAGTGGGTTGCCATTTCCTTCTCCAATGCATGAAAGTGAAAAGTGAAATAGCTTTCCCTAGAGGGACCTTTATCAGCAAAGTAATGGCTCTGCTTTTTAATATGCTGTGTAGGTTGGTCATAGCTTTTCCTCCAAGGAGCAAGCGTCTTTTAATTTCAAGGCTGCAGTCACCATCTGCAGTGATTTTGAAACCCCCAGTCTCTCACTGCTTCCATTGTTTCCCCATCTATTTGCCATGAAGTGATGGCAATGGAATATTACTCAGGCATTAAAAAGAATGAAATAATGCCATTTGCAGCAACATGGATGGACTGAGAAACAGACTTAGTGAAGTAAGACAGAGAAGGAGAAATACTGTATGACACCCCTTATATGTGGAATCTAAAAAAAAAAATTATACAAATGAACTTACTTACAAAACCGAAGGAGACTCATAGAGAGTGAACTTATGGGGAGAAGGATGGCAGGGAAGCGGTAGTTAGGGTATTTGGGATGGACATGTATACACTGCTCTATTTAAAATGGATAATCAACAAGGACATCCTGCATAGCACAGTGGGATGTGGCAGCCTTCATGGGAGCGGGGTTTGGGGGAGAATGGGTACATGTATGTGGCTGGGTCTCTTTGCTGTGCTCCTGAAACTATCACAACATTGTTAATCGGCTATGTGCCTGCTCAGTCACTCAGTCGTGTCTGACTCTTTGTGACCCCATGGACTGCAGCCCGCCAGGCTTCTCTGTCCATGGAGACTCTCCAGGCAAGAATACTGGAGTTGGGTTGCTATGTCCTCCTCCAGGGGATCTTCCCAACCCAGGGATCAAACCCAGGTCTCCCACACTGTAGGCAGATTCTTTACCATCTGAGCCACCAGGGAAGCCCAAGAATACTGGAGTGGGTAGCCTATCCCTTCTCCAGGGGATCTTCCCAACCCAGGGATCAAACCAGGGTCTCCTGTATTGCAGGCAGATTTTTTACCAGCTGAAATATGACTATACATCAATATAAAATAAAAAGTTAAAAATAAATATGTGTTGACTATATTTAAAACAGAATTATCCACTTGCAACACAACTAAAACAGATATTATCTATATTACTGAATAAACTGTCACATTAAAAAAACTGGAAAAAAAATCTAATGTCACAAGTAAGTATAAAGGGATGGTGCAAGCTAATTTACAACTTGTAAATAAAATTTCTTAGAAGAGATATAGAGGAATTTTTACTTGGAGGGTTGGACATACATTATAAGAACTAGAGTATATAATCAAAGTAAAATGCTCCCTATGATAAAGCAAAGTGAGACATAACTTTCAAACCTCAACAGTCTGCTAACAAGGAACTCTTCATTGTCCGTGTCATATATTCTTTTAATGAGAATAATGGGAATTTTTAATGCCATTTATGTTTTCCAACCTCACCAGAGTTATAGCTACATATATAGTTACATATGAACATGTATATATACACATGTTTATATATGTATATATATATATTGAATTCGTATTCACTTCATGTGAATATCAAGTATAGCCACATATTCAGAAGTAGCACGGTTTATAAACAATTAAATTCAGTTAAATGTGTTTATCACCCATCTCTGCTGTGAAGCAGAGTCACTCAAGTCTCACATCATTGTGTTCAGAAATTAAGTGCTTAGAGTTGGTCCTGCATCATAGAATTGGTCCTTTTCTTCAGCCACTAATATAATTTTTTTTGAAAGTGGATCTCATTAAGCATAACCCCTCTCTCAAACTACCTCACCCTATATCTGGAAAAATGATCTTACCCAGACTTCTGTGATCTTCTAAACAGATGAAACATGCACTAAATCTTTCTGCAAATGAAATGCCTGAACTAATTAAGCTAAAAAATATTATTAAATACTCCTGGTCTTCTCCTCCAGCCACCCAGAAGACGTTCAGATTTCTAGCAGCCCCAGGAAAACAAGAATCTTTTCTTATTTTCAGGGTTGTGTAAGAAGGGAAATTGACTTCATATTATATTTTGCACTTCATTGGTTTTGCCTCCCCTGTTGAGAGACCCTGTTAGGACTAAAGAAAAGACATCACTTTTATGAACTGCCTATAATTCTGCGTCTTTGTTGGGTTATGGAAAAGTCTGCCACTATAGAAAGCTTGTTTTCAGAGTACTCAGTGAGGCCTGCCCAGCAGAGGCCAGCTCAGTAAATCATATCTGACAGCCTTTTGTTAAGGCCTTTCTCAGCTCCTACTGTGTCCCTCTGTATTGGCCCTCGTACATAACGCCCACGCCATACCCATCACTATTGGACCTGGTATAGAGGTTTACACATGATGATTTTATGGTGCTGGCCAGAACTGACTTACTCTAATCCTGACTACCCTAGCTACAGACCCCACTTTTAAAAATAATTTACAGAATCTCAGAGATCATTAAAAAAAAAAAAGGGCTCTGAAGTGATGATATTATTGCAGTCATTGTTAGTGTCTTGCTGATTAGAGCTAAATGAAGGGAGATAAAATTTGAACAGTACTGCTTTCCAGATACTGTGTCCACTAACTACTGATGAAAATAAAATGCTGCAAAAAATGATGCACACATTAAAAAAAATTGGAGTATAATTGTTTTACAATGTAGTGTAAGTTTCGGCTGTACGACAACATGAATTAGATATGCAAACGCGTGCTAAGTTGCCTCCGTGGTGTCCGACTCTTTGTGAACCCATGGACAGTAACCCACCAGGCTCCTCCGTCCGCGGAGTTTCCAGGCAAGAATACTGGAGTGGGTGGCCGTGCCCTCCTCCAGGGGATCTTCCAGACCCGGGGAGGGCACTGTAATTATACATATATCCCGTCCCTCTTGGACACAGGGGTGTGTATATTTCAATCCAACTCTGACAATCACCCCGCCCTCCCCTTTCCCACTGGGTCCACAAGGCCATTCTCCGTGTCTGTGTCTCTATTCCCGCCCTGTAAATAGGTTTAGAGAGAGCCTCAGAGGTCCTTTAAAGAAAAAATATGTTCTGAAGTGACGATATTATTGTAAGCAGTTTTGGTATTTCATTGATTGTAGATAAATGAAGGGAGATGAAATTTGGATGGCACTACTTTCCAAGTACTATTTCCATTAACCTTTGAGGGAAATAAAATAATGCACTCCCTTTTAAGATAAGGAACCCATTTGCTCACTTTTATCAATCTCAATAGATGAGCAGACCAGTGACTCACATTAAGGAACTGACACATAATGTGCATTTTTTTTTATTTATTTTTAATTGGAGCATAATTGCTTTACACCGTTGTATTAGCCTCTCCAGCACATGAACCGGCCATCTGTATACACACATCCCTTTCCTCTTGAGCCTCTCTCCCACCTCAGCTGTTCTTAAATATGTTGAGAAATGAAATTGGCTTCCTTGAATAATATGACTGTTTTATGTCCAAGAGGGTAGCGATTTTGCCTTGATATTTACGGAAATACAAGATCTTACCCTTCATTCAGCCCCAGTCCTCACCCTGGACATTGGTGTGCAGAGGAAAACCGACTCCTATGTCGGTTAGATTGCCTTTTCAGTTTACACATCAGTGATGCCATCTCTGCGGTATGAGGAACTGTGTCCCCAGCTGCCTACCTTTTCCCATACAGGTCATTTTCACCTAACTTTAGAGTAATGAAGAGCTTTCATCTTAATATTTACATAGTTTTAGCATCACCAAAGCCTTTATAAATGGCCAACATTCTCAGATCTTATATATACATACAACTGTGAAATAGTTTAACTTGGTTTTCTCTAAAAGAGTCCTTAAAAAAAAAAAAAAGAATGGAAATTGTAAACCCTGTGATCTTAGACCAATGTGGTAAAGATATTCAGACAGTTTCTCCAAAACATTTTGCCCTTGTTGGAGAAAAACCATCAATACAGATGGTTATATTAGATGGTAATATTATAAGGTGATTAGTTCTTAGGCAGTCAAGAGGGCTATGGACATAATCCACAAATATGGTTTCCTTTGTCGATGGCTCAGTGTCTGTATCAAAAATCCTGATGCAGTAGTTTATCTCTTTTTTCAGCTTTTTATGTAACAAAAGTTATAACAGTTAAATTGTACAGAAGCCAAAGCATACATAACAGATTGCTCTAAAGCCAGCTGGCTAGGAGTGAATCATTTCAGACTCTTTTTGAAGTTTCAGAGTTTCACATAAAAGGCTATTAAGGTGTTGTCTCTGAGAGGAAGCCATGTGGCTCATGGAGGCAATTACGTCTACAATTCAGGCAAAGAAACACTGTTATTAAGGAAGACATCACTATTTGACGCTTGTTTCTATTTTTTTCTTGCATGATTCATTCTTGCTGCCTCCATTGATTTGATGATACAGAAAATATTTACTTTCTTTTTCACTGCTAACAGTAATTGCAAATCAGGAGCTGAATTAGGGCCACTTGTATGCAATCAAAATATCACCAAAAATCAGCTCCCCAAACGGCCTGCTGCTCCAAAGAAAAACTTTAGTACCCAAATGGAAGCTTTCAAAACCTGATTCTATGTTTTGCATTTCTGATATGGGGGGGCACTGAGCCTTTAAATGCTTTTTAAAAGTTCACTTATTCATTTTTTTGTTGGCTGTGCCGGGTCTTCAGTGCCGTGTGGGTTTTTTTCTAGTTGCGGTGAGCAGGGCTCCTCTCTGGTTGAGGTGTGGGGGCTTCTTATTGCAGTGGTCCCTCTTGTTGAGGAGCACAGCCTGTAGGCCGTGTAGACTCAGGGGTTGTGATTCCCGGGCTCTAGAGCACAGGCTCAATATTTGTGGTGCGTGGGCTTAGCTGCTCCTTGGCCTGTGGGATTATGCCAGATCAGGGATCGAACCTGTGTCCCCTGCGTTGGTAAGCAGATTCTTTACCACTGGACCACCAGGGAAGCCCCCTTTTCAAGCTTTATGGGCCTAAGACAGAGACCTGTCCTTTCTAAGTCAGGGGGTTGTTACGGGACTCAAATGAGTAAATGACACCGAAGCCTTGTCTTATACTCCACGTAAACATCACTTGCTATATCTGTATAAAATACACATTGGGTTGTTCGATATCATAAATAACCCCCAAACTCTTCTTTATAAACCACATTCACTCTCTATTTCTAGTAATACTTTATAATAGTCAGAAAGGGAATAAGAACTTAAATTAAAATGGTGCATAAAGTGTTACTTGCTTAGTCGTGTCTGACTCTGTGATCCCATGGACTGCATCCCACCAGGCTCCTCTGTTCATGGGATTCTCCAGGCAAGAACACTGGAGTGGGTTGCCATTTCCTTCTCCAGGGGATCTTCTCCACCCAGGGATCAAACCCAAGTTTCTTGCATTGCAGGCAGATTCTTTACTGTCTGAGCCACCAGGGCATACTCTGCTATAAATAAAATGCGTTGAATAATTGTTTAGGGCAGCCCAGGCACCAAATTCTCCCTGCTTCCTGTTTTTATCAATAGTTTCATTGGACCAGACCTATGCCTGTTCATTTACGTATTGTCTCTGCTTTCACACTCTAAGGGCAGAGTTGAATAGCTGCAACAGAGACCATATGGCTCGCAAAACCAAAAATACTTACTATCTAGCCCTTTACAGAAAACTGTGGCCAACACGGGAACAAAGCCCTTTCGTAGGAAACCCCCTTTGCATCTGTTCAATATTTTGGAGACGTCTTTTACAAATCTTGCTTAAGCTATCAGAACTTTGTAGGAAAGTGTACCACGTTACGGACACACACAAAATGTGTGTTTGCCTATAAACGTGCACCTTGTCTGCCTATACAAATTTGGTTACATTCAAAGGCTTAAGCATTCTGACACACAGCCAGCATGATTCCACGGTGACACCGCAAGCGGAGCCGCCTCCCACATGAAGCCAATTGCAGCTGTCTTCCACTGTCACTTCGACTTAATTATGAAAAGAAAGACAATTGGGTTTGAGGGCACAGAACATTGGAGATTTGAAGATAATTGTGATGAAATGATTCTGCCTAGAAAACTAGTAACAGTACATGATTTTTATTGTGTGCCTGTCAGTGGAAAAATCGGACTGTCAAGCCCACTTTAAACATGGATACACGTCCTAGGAAGTTTGCCTGTGGCTTCGAATTGGTAAACCAAAACAAAACACACACCTGCAGAGGCGTGGGCAGATAAATAACTTTGACGCAAAAGAAAGAAACTTTCTGGCAAAAAAGAAAGAGGGAGCTTTTATAGGGGTAGTATTCTGTATAGTTATGTCCACGTTGAGGAATATCATCCTTGGCTTTCTTTTCTCTGCACAGATGTTCATCTGCATCCCATCTTCTCCAAATATTCAGCATCCTTGGCACCCGCTCTTCATCTCAACTGTGTGTTCTTCCTCTGGGCCAAACTCCAGTGTCACAGATGTGCAAAGATACAGAAATGAGAGAGACTATAAAGGATGGAAAAGTCAGAGCTCAAATTTATCAACAGGTCCTTATGGGGACTGTTTATTTCCCTAAACTCCCACCTGTGCCATTATAAGTCTAATAGCCAGACAGATTTGGCAGCAAATCTCCATTCTGTGAAGGAAATTTTAGGAATTAATGCTTTACGGAAATAAGCCTTATAAAAGCTGATCGCAGGATAAACCACCCACAAGCACTCTATTTATTTACAGGGTTTGTGCGGACAAGGGAAATATAAATTCAAAATCCAACTTGCCCTGAAGTAAATTGGAAAAGCCAATAAAATCAATAGAACCATACTTTTTATATTAATGCCATCTCTTGAATCCAATCCTGGAGGGCATCAACGAACCATTAGCCATTCTCCCGTCTTGGTGGACGTGTAGACTCTGGTCAGTGGCCTTCTCACTAACATTCATACGTTTTCACTTTTTCAGTCTCTCAGTTTACCAGTGAAAAACTCCACATAGCTTTTATTTTTTTAAATTAAACCCTGGGTTTCCTCTTCGCATAAACGTGGGCTATATTATCTTGTACTTTGCCCATACTGTGTTTTATCATGGTCTCTGCTTTTCATTCTCTATGATAAGACTTGTTTTTTTTTTTTTCCTCTCAAGTGCCAGATAAGATCTCTGTCACAACTCAACTCTGTAATTCTAGCACAAAAGCGGCCATAGACAGTATGCAAATGAATAGGTGTGGCACTGGTCCAGTGAACCCCACACACACAGTCAGCAGGCTGCACTTGGCTCCCAGGCCGTCTTTTGATAATTCTCCTGCACCAGACTGTGAGTTTCGAAGCACAGTGCTATTTCCCATGTCATTGTTTTCATCCAGCCATATTTTTCTTCAGCCTGAAGAAATCCTTTCAACATCCTTAAAATGTTGATGACAATTAATTCTCTCTGCCTTTGTTTAGATGGAATCGTCTTTATTTCTTCATCAGTTTGGAAGGGGACTTTCAGTGGAAATAGAATTCTAGGTCAGCCTTTTTTACCCCATCATTTTAAAGATGTTATTTCATTGTCTTCTTGAACACTGATGAGAAATCAGTTGACTCCATACAATAAAACCAAATCCCCAAAGGAATTCTCTCTTTTGCTCTGGCAGATTCTAAAATTTCTCTTTGTCTTAGCTTTTGAGTACTATGATTTGGATATACTTAAATATAGTCTTTTCTGTATTTTTTTTCTACTCAGTATACATTAAACTCCTTGGATATACAATTTTTTTTTTTTTTACCCAAAAAGGTGGGAAATTTCTCTAAAAACATGTCCTGCCTCCTTCCTGTATTGGACTCCAATTATCTGTGTGTTGGAACCACTTTGTAATTTTACACAGGTCCCTGAGGCTCTGTACCATGTTGCTCACTAGACTTCCCCTGGTGGCTCAGAAGGTAAAGAATCTGCCTGCAATGCGAGAGACTTGGGTTTAATCCCTGGATGGGGAATATCCCCTGGAGGAAGACATAGCAACCCACTCCAGTGTTCTTGCCTGGAGAATCCCCTGGACAGAGGAGCCTGGTGGGCTACAGTCCATGGGGTCGCAAAGAGTTGGACATGACTGAAGGACTAAGCACAGCACAGGGAGGCTCTGTTAATTTTCTTTTCTGTAATTTTTTAAAATAGACATTTTCTGTTGATCAATATTTAGACCTACTAGCCCATTTGTAATCAGTCTCCCAACTACTCCTAATGACTCAGTGATTTTTTTTCATTGTAGATGTTGTATTTATTTTTAATGTTGCTCAAAATTCCACCATTTTCTTTTTTATTATAGTTTGAATTTCCGTCTTGAGATTTTTCATCTGTTCATTCATTAGTATTGCTTTTCCTTTAAGTTCTTGAGCTTAGAAAAGTTCTATCAATTCATTACTACACCTAGAATATTGTATAATCTATTAATATTAAGTATCCTTTAAAAGCCACATTTTCCTGCACTTGTCTAGTAGTTCTTATTACAATGGAAATGAATATTAAAAAGAATATATATATGTATATTTGAATCACTGCAGTACAGCAGAAATTAACACAACATTGTAAATCATCTATACTCCAATAAACTTAAAAAATAAGAATTTCCCTTAAAAATTCTTCATAGATACCTGCCTTTATCATGTCACACTCTTTAACTGATTTCTGTAATAAAGTAACTGGTGGAGGCCATCAATTCTTATTCATTTATTCAATAAGCATCTACTACGCTTGTCTGTATTTAATGGGAAACAAACAAAGAAAACAATAGATAAAAATATAATAATAGTAACATAAAGAGAACAATAAATTCTAGCAGAAAATTCTTACGAACCTAAAGTTAATAAATGTCCTTGAGAATTTGGGATGAGATGAACAGAGGAGGCAATGGATTTATCTATCAAATTGCAAAAATATCTGACAAGAAAAAAATAGGGGAGGTAAATACGCATTTTTGCATGTTTTTATTAGGCTTGTTTGTGATTCTGGAAATCAGCAACACAGAAGCCTATCATACAAAAATTTGGAAAGGAATTAGCAGACCTGTGTGGACAGAAAGAACAGTATTTTGTCACAAGATCAAAGGTGGGCTGTAAGGGACGATTTTCTGAAGATCAAATTGCAGCATGTGAGAAAAACACATGAATCTTGCAGCCTTATTTTGAAATCTAGCATGAAGCAAGTCTACTTCAGAGGAGATTTTAAAAGACATTTAGAGACTCGCTGGCAGTCTAGTGGTGGTTAAGACTCTGTGATTCCAATGCAGAGGGTGTGGGTTCAACCCCTGGTTGGGGAACTAAGATCCCACATGCCATGCTGTGCAGCCAAAAACAAATTTTAAATGAACAAAAAAAGAAAGGCATTTAGATGGTTGAAACAAAATAAAGTCAAGGAAAGCAAAAACTCGAAGTAAGTCCCAAGAGAGGAGAGAAAGCATTTAGACAACAAACAGACTGGGCCAAGAATAGACTAACACACTTTGTAGTCCAGAAAATATCAGAAAACGATATACATAAGCAGAAACCTACATATTCATATTCATACATATTCATACAGCAGAAACCTACACAACATTGCAAATCAGCTATACTTCAATAAAAATTTTTTTAATTAAATGGTTTTTTAAAAGAATCTCTTTTTGGAACTGAAAACATAAAAATAGCTAAATGTTAGATTCACAGGTCATTCTTACTAGGTCTATGACTTCAGTTAGCAGCATGCATGTGTGCGTATGTGTATGCGTGTGTTAAGTCACTTCAGTCATGTCCAATTCTTTCAACCCCATGGATTGTAGCCCGCCAGGCTCCCCTGTCCATGGGATTCTCCAGGCAAGAATACTGGAGTGGGTTGCCTCCTCCAGGGGACCTTCCAACCCAGAGGATCAAACTCACGTCTCTTATGTCTCCTGCATTGGCAGGCGGGTTCTTTACCACTAGCACCACCTGGGAAGCCCTATGCCCTCTTAATAATAATAATAACTGTGCTAATTATTAGATTTAATATGTAGATTGTACACGTAGCTGGAGTCTCGCGTTGAGCTAAGCTTTCCAAATGTGTATGGTCACTTGGTGTGCGTGTCTTTCGGTGTCCACAGCAATGGAAAGAAGCAAGTACTACTCTTGACAGTTTTAAGGGAAAGAAAGCCAAAGCAGAGAAACCATAAACTAGATTTCAAAGGAGGAAGTTAGCTGGGCTAAGGCTCAAATCAACTAATACATTAACATGTTATATATAACATCATAAGTTACCTTTCATCCTTACACATTAGGGACTTTATAGGACTGACCTTAGAAATAGACTCTCCAAGACACAGAGGTGGAGATGGTTTGCCAGTACAAAGAATTACATCATTCAACCTGGCACAGTCTAGTCAGGATGTTACAAGTCCTGTTGAGAAGCAAAATTTAAAGGAAAGAAGACTGTTTTCAGCCGGGGGTTGGTGGCTCGAGGTTCTGTTACGCATCATGCAAAAGACCAGTTACGTGCATCCTTACCTGGTTAAGCAGTGCCTGCACATGATATGCGCATGCATTTGTGTGTGGGTTGGAACAGGGCGAGGGTCTTTCTCCCCCCCTCCTTTCTTTTTATTTTCTGCAGGCAAGAGTTGGATGCCAAGCCTTTTTACAGAGTTCAGCTTTGGGGTCGTGAGAATGTTGCTGTATACAACTGACAGTCTCATGTTCCTGAAACTCACAAAGCTTTTATATGCTTCTTTCTGTCTTTTAGTGCCATATACCTTAACCTCTTCTTCTTGACCTGACCCAAGTACCACTGAGAATCAGAGAGGAGAGTCTGGACACAGACAGTTAGAAACTCAGCTTATTACCTGAGCTTTATGGCTGGAACACATTTGATAATATTTTGGTGAGCTTTGCTGCAATCGGATCTATTCAGGCAGTCCGATAATAGTCTTTCTTTCTTTTTGTTTTTTTTTTTAAGCTAGCTAGTTCTCTGGAGATCAATATAACAGGAGTTTTGGAGAGAGAGACAGCTATTCTGAGGTTTTGTTGCAATCCAACAAAAAAAAATCATAAGAATGATAATTTAATAATCTTAAATATGATTTCCCTGATTTCTGTCAGACACAGTTCAAACCTACATCAGTAAATTTGTGGTTTCGATTGACAACTTTAAAAGTAAATTAATAAAGAAATTCCCATAGGGAAAAGAAAAATACTCTATATGGGACAAAGATCTAGAAAAAGCCTTTCTTAACTAGAGGTCGAAAACAGTGCAGACCACAGTTTCCAGCATTGGGTGTATTGTATTTTCAGGCAATTAATGACTTCAGGGCAGCAACTAGTTTTCAGTAGTAAAAATGAGAAATATATATATATATATGTATATATAGATGGTCTTAAACGTACAAACAAGCTGTTTTGGATTTGTTTTCATGTCAGCTTTTTGAAACTTGGAATATGGTTTTCCCAATGGAAACGATGATATAAATTGTGGTTAGGTTCTTAAGACAGTCAACAAAGCATCTATTTAACTAATAGTGCATTTGAAATATAATATTAACAACATTAATCCTAGGTCCAGGTCTTGATGGCAAGGGGCTATGGGGAACCCTGTATGAAGACATATGGAAAAAGCAACTTGTTCCTCTTTAATGATGAAATAGTCAAAGCTATGATTTTTCCAGTAGTCATGTACAGATGTGAGAGTTGGACCATAAAGAAAGCTGAGCAAAAAGTGTTGGAAGTGTGGCTGAAGAAGACTCTTGAGAGTCCCTTGGGCTGCAAGGAAATCAAACCAGTCAATCCTAAAAGAAATCACCCCTGAATATTCATTGGAAGGACTGATGCTGAAGCTGAAGATCCAACACTTTGGCTACTTGATGGAAAAAGCCAACTCATAGGAAAAGACCCTGACGTTGGAAAAGAGTGATGGTAGGAAGAGAAGGGGTAACAGAGGAAGAGGTGGTTGGATGGCATCACTGACTCAGTGGACATGAGTTTGAGCAAATTCCAGGAGATAGTGAAGGACAGGGAAGCCTGGCGTGCTGCAGTCCATGGGGTCACAATGAGTTGGACACAACTCAGTGACCGAACAAAGATGAAATACTGAACCATCCTAGATATTGCGAAGTAGCATTTGTTAATGACTTTTAAAGATAGAACAATTTTTGTCTTTTGAAATTTTGAAAAATAAGAAAATTTAGCATCACAAAAAAAAACATAAACCAAAAATAATCATGGTTAGTATGTGGGTGAAAAAAATTCAAGACTGGTTGCAAACAAAATGCATGATACCAATTAGCTACCTATATATGAGAAACTTTGGGAAAATATACATACATTTTATATGCATATAAGTTATTTTCTGCAAAAATATCTATGATGGTTTTCCTAGGATAAATGCTTCAAACTGCACACACCAAGACAGAATATCTTCTTTTTTAATTAATTTTCATTAAAGAATAGTTGCTTTACAATATTACATTACTTTCTACTGTACAACAAAGTGAATCAGCTGTATGTATACATGTACCCCCTCTTTTTTAAATTTCTCTCCCATTTATGTCACTACAGAGCTCCAGGTAGAGTTCCCTGAGCTGTAGAGCTGGTTCTCATTAGTATGTGTACACAATGGGTTACTACTCAGTCATAAAAAGGAATGAAGTTGGGTCACAAAGAGTCAAACACAACTGAGCGACGGACCACGCACACACATATCTCGAGGAGTGAATGTTTGTTTACAGTATCCTTTACCCAAAATTTAAGGTACCCCAAAGGGCTTATTCAAAAGAACAATTAAAATAATGGATCACTATATATATGGTGACTGGAGATGAGGAATTAATGAGAAAAGCATTAACTGATAGATTTAAAATTGTCTTTTTAACTAAAATTAAAATTATTTTTAATTTTTTTTTTAATCAAAATTGTCTCTTTTGTGGTTGTTCAGTCACAAAGTCATGTACAACTCTTGCGACCCCATGGACTGTATAGCCCATCTGGCAAGAATAATGGAGTAGGTTGCTGTTTCTTTCTCCAAGGGGATCTTCTTGACCCAAGGCTTGAACCCACACCTCCTGCTTGGCAGGCAGATTCTTTACCGCTGAGCCACCTGGGAAGCTCTTAATTTATGTCTTGACTTAGCCCATTTCTAGGACTTAATCAGACATGTGATCAAAGATTTAGCCAAAATGGATTCATCCAGGGTTGTATGAAATGTAGAACAAAATTAGACACAAATGCCAGGCATAATAGATTCACATGAAGTAATAAACACTCCTAACATATCCCATATGAACGTCGCTAATGGCATACAGAACAGTGGTTAACACAGTTAAAGGAAGACAAAAGTCAGAATGCTCACATCCTCCTAAATGTGCTAGAATCAGCTTCTGAGAGAGATCCATCCATCAAACTGCAAGCACTAATCATTTGGGTATTGACTGTAGATGCCAGCTCAAATGTTCTGCTTTCGACTTTGCTTCATAACGAGTTTGCACATCTCTCAGAACCACAATACATTTTCATGATGAGATCTTACAGCCAGAAGGCAATAATAAACTCTGAGCCTGTATGTAGGAATTTTTGTCAGGAGAAAACAAGCTGCAGAAAAACAAAAATTCTAACAGCGTCCTTGATCCTTAGAAAAACCACAGTCCTGGATTTTGCCTCTGCCATTTCCCCGCCTTCAAGGCGCAGGTGCTCGGCTCTGTTTTCAGCTTTCTATCACACAGAATAAAAATAAATAAATAAAGACACACAGGCCCCTTGTCATTGCCATGCTCAGCAACAAGGCTTGCAACTGGGGTTTATGAGGTCATAAATTATTGTTCCTTGTCCTGGCAAGTAGCTTTTTTTTTTTGAAAGGCCACATCCGGTCTGTGGGGCACCAGCTTTTATTATGCATTTCATATTGAAACAAAGGTCAAATTAATTGACCTTATCTATGTGAAAAACCAGCTGGTTGCCTAGAGAAATAAAACCTTTTACAGAGACTTTGGGACAAGTAAACAACAGGAAAATTCAATCCAATGGCAGCTGGAACCTCCAATTAGAAAGAGAATTAATTTGGAGGAATTGAATTTTTTAAGCATCAGCTGAGAATCAATAACAATTGCATTTTTGCTCAAGGAGCAAATAGAGTCAAGGAGATTTCAAAAGTCATCTGCCTCTTCACACATATTTCTCATGTTTCTATACATATTACAGGTTTGTTTTTTGTGGGTTTTTTTTAGTATGGACCATTTTTTAAAAGTCTTTATTGAATTTGTTACAACACTGCTTCTGTTTTATGTTTTGGTTTTTGGCCTCCAGGCATGTGGGATCTGAGTTCCCTGACCAGGGTTTGAACCCACACCTGCTGCTTTGGAAGGGGAAGTCTCAACCACTGGACCGCCAGAGAAGTCCCCACATACTACACTTCTGAAGGAAGGAGGCAGAGAAGTTGCAAGCTGTCCATTTTTAAATGCAAAGGTCAAATGTGCACGAGTGCTCAGTCATGTCCAACTCTTTGCTACCCTCTGGACTGTATCCGGCCAGGCTCCTCCGTCCATGGGAGTCTCCAGGCAAGAATGCTGGAGTGGGCTGCCATTTCCTCCTCCAGGGGCTCTTCCCCACCCAGGGATCCAGCCCACATCTCCGCCATTGCAGGCAGATTCTTTACCACCAGCACCACCTGCGAAGCCCAAGGTCAAATGTAGCAACCCATAATCTAACTAAAGCATTAAGAGACTGAAAGAAATCATTTTCAACCTAAAAGAATCATGGTTAAAATAAGGTTTTATTTTCTCCAAAGAAACACAAAATAGATATTCTATGCCTTCTGAATTTCCTAGTAGTTTCTATATCAGCAGAAAGACCGAGAAGGACAATGTAGGGACCCAACAGCATAGAAGAGGAGGGTATTATTTTCCTGAAACACCGTGCCTCTGTTTGCTCATCCGGTGAATGGGATAATAATTGCCCTCATCATGTTTGTGAGAACCAACTGAGACAAGGGAGATGAATATCTTAGCACTTAGGATCTAGCAATAAGCACTACACATTAGCTTTAATATTATTTTTAAAAATAGGCAGAATAAGGATTACAAATCAGAATTACAAGATGCAGTTTGCCCTTACCTTTAATAGGCAAAAAAAAAAAAATGTAGCTTACGTCTCCAGTTTCTTAGTTTATTCTTCACTCCTTTCCAGCTTATTTCTGCAAGCATGGCCCTTGATGCAGTGCAGTGATTCAGAACACTGAAGATGTGTGCTAATCAAAAGGCATTTTGATTCCACTGACTGTTAGTGACTCTCACATGTGAATTTGGCTCATGTGAAGGCCGACTCATCGGACAAGACCCTGATGCTGGGAAAGACTGAAGGTAATAGCAGAAGGGGGCAGCAGAGGATGAGATGGTTCAATAGCATCACCCACTCAATGGACATGAATTTGAGCAAACTCTGGGAGATAGTGGAGGACAGAGGAGCCTGGTGTGCTGCAGTCCATGGGGCGGCAAAGAGTTGGACATGAACAAGCGACTAAGCAATGAAACAAGGAAGAAATATGGGGTGGAGGAATATGTATACTAAGACTTACTTGAAAGGATATTCCTGTGAATACATCATTCCAATCTTGCATGAGTGCTAAATTGTTCAGTGGTGTCCGAGTCTTTGCGACCCCATGGACTGTAGCCCACCAGGGTCTGCTGTCCATGGGATTTCTCAGGCAAGAATACTGGAGTGGGCTGCCATTTCCTTCTCCAGGGGATCTTCCTGATCCAGGGATCAAACCCAGGTCTCCTGCACCTCCTGCATTGCCGATGGATTCTTTGCTACTGAACTGCCAGCAATCTTGCTATCTCTTATTTTAATCTCTAAGCAAACTATAAGACTTTTCTGTGGGGGAAAAATTATTCTAAATTATCTCACAGGTAAACAAAATGAGCCAATGGGGTTCCATGGATGAGGTTTTCAGGCAGAAGCAAAGCCCACATCAGATGGAAGGAAGGCTGCTCAGCCATCCAGGATGGAAGAGATTAAGCCACAGACAGCACATGTTGCTTGGTGGGATGCGGAGAAAGTTAATGGCTGTGAAAAAGGGTTTGAACTTCGAGCGGAGGTCAGAAACAGGGTGATTTAGTGGCTTCAGTCAACAGACTCTCGGTGAGGGAAAACAAAATTTGGTTTCATTTTGACTGGGATGTAGAGAACATCAATAAAGTGTTCAGGGCTCGAAGGTAAGATCAGGGCCCAATTGGAAACTGAACTATGTGTAAAAGTCAGTTTGTTTTTATAGTCAATAATAATTATATTTTTGAATTTCATACAACCCGGGATGTACTTTTAGAAATAAGGACATAAAGGTGAAGTTATTCAGTCAAATTAAAACAGAAACAAAACGCAAAGGGGGACGTCCCTGGTGATCCAGTGAGTAAGAGTCCACGCTTCCAATCACCAAGTCACAGGTTTGATCCCTGGTCAGGAAACTAGGGTCCCACATGCCAAGTGGTTTGAGCAAAAAAACAAACAAACAAAAAAACCAAACTTGATTTTAGAGCTGGGTGGAGAAGAGGACAAGATCAAATTAGATGCTTTAGAAAACAAGAATTTTATTTCTATTTTTCTATAGAAGTAATAATAAAAATTCTCTCCACTAAGTAGAAAGAGTTGGTGCCACAATCTCTAGAACTCATTCAGGGATGAGGGCTTAGAAAGGATCTCATGGAAAATGTATGAATGGATCGTAGGCCACGAGGTGGAGCCAGCCGTTGACTTACCAGCTTCACTCTACTAATTTGGAGAAGGTAATAACTCATTGGAAAAGACTCTGATGCTGGGAGGGATTGGGGGCAGGAGGAGAAGGAGACGATAGAGGATGGGATGGCTGGATGGCATCACTGACTCAATGGATGTGAGTTTGAGTGAACTCTGGGAGTTGGTGATGGACAGGGAGGCCTGGCGTGCTGCGATTCATGGGGTCGCAAAGAGTCGGACATGACTGAGCGACTGAGCTGAACTGAACTGAATGGCAACCCACTCCAGTATTCTTGCCTGGAAAATGCCATGGACAGAGGAGCCTGGTGGGCTACAGTTCATGGGGTCAGAAAGAGTTGGACGCGACTGAACGACTTCACTTCACTTATACTAATTTTAGATTAAGTAACAGATGCTGATATGCAGGAGATACAGGTTCGACTCCTGGGTCAGAAAAATCCCCTGGAGGAGGTCATGGCAACCCACTCCAGTATCCTTGCCTGGGAAATCCCAAGGACAGAGGAGCCTGGTGGGCTACAGTTCACGGAGTCACAAAGAGTCGGACATGACTGAGCAGCTAAACAACAGACGGATGCTGTTGTGTATCAGAGATACTTGCGTTTTATTATGAGTCTTGGAGAAGAGAGAACCTGGCATCTTTTGTGACTTAAAGAGACCATTTTGGGGACCAGGGGCTCATCAGACTCCTTGGGTCTCCAGTCTCCATGTTTCCTGGTGAAAAGCAGGAACGCGCGTCGGTTGCTCTGACTCCAGGACCCCAGGAGCCGTCAGTGAACCGGGAAGCCCCCACATCTGGCTCCAGCCTGCCCCTGTTTGCTTTCGGTTCTGCACACAGACGACCACCCTGGCTGCCAGCTCGGGGACGGCCCGGGCTTCTGCAGGCCCGGCCAGGAGGCGCGGGTGCGGCAGGCTCACCTGGTCCAGGCCGAGGTCAACGCCTTTTCAACTGGCCTTTGTTTCTGTTAGTGTGAGCCCTTTGGAGAGAGTTTTCCGTGGCAACAAGCACGCATTCATCATCATTTCTCCTCTGCTTACTCCTTCTCCATCAGCTGTAAACTACGTCCCAGCAAAGGAACCTCTGTTCTCCATAGGGAGGCCTCCAAACACACACCCTTACAGAACAGACCCTCCTGGGGTGGATGGCTGCAGTAAGACTTCACTGCGCACAGAACTTGTTTAACTCGACGGCAGTTCAGACGGCTTCTCTTCTAAAAAATTATCTTCTCTCGAGAAGAAATTGGGTCAAGGAGCAAATGCTCAAACAATCTTAGACAATGATTAAGTACAACGAGTTGCACTTAAAACTCAGTAGGTGAGGACAAACGTACATTATAATGATCAGGTAGTTAATAGGTAAAATCACAAGCTACGTTAGTTTTTCAGAAACTCACTAATTTGGGGGGGGGCGGGGGGTTGTTCTTATTCTCATTCCAGAAATCCATTACTTTTGTTTTTTTTTTATTAGCATATATATAAAACTGAAAATAAGTCAGTCAAGAAATGTGCCTTAAATGGCGGATTCATTTTGATGTTTGGCAAAACTAATACAATTATGTAAAATTTAAAAATAAAATAAAATTAAAAAAAATAAACAAAGGCCATTTTCACCTTATTCCTTTTATTTTCTTCAAAAAAAAAAGTATTTCTTGGGGGGTGGGTGCGGGAGGACTGTGATTCCAGACACACAGCAACTAGTAAAAACTAGTAAAACACAAGAACTAGCAAAAAAGTGCAATTTTAATTTATTGGAGTATTTTGCCCATCTCCAAACTGGATGCATTTCTAAATATAAATGACAGAATGAAATGCTATTTTCCCATATACTTGTTACAAAAACCTTGAAATTGAAAGCAGCTACAATTTTTGCTGTAAAAAAAGAAGCAAAACAGAAGCAGAGCAGCAGCAAAGGCCATCAAGGGTTATGCTTTCTTCCTCTTACCTGTAAAATATGGAAAAGACAACGTCTGCAGGATGTTGCTGTCTGACCAAAGACAATTGTCCAACAACTGCCAACAGTTGTCCAACCACCAGCAAGGAAGTGTCTTGTAACAGTATTTATTGATTAATTATTATAGGGAAATTGGTGTGCTGTGCTCAGTTGCTCAGTTGTGTCTCTTTCTGACCTCATGGACTGTAGCCTGCCAGGCTCTGTGCGTGGGATTCTCCAGGCAAGAACACTGGAGTATGTTGCCATTTCCTCCTGCAAGGGATCTTCCCGACCCAGGGAGGCATGGAACCCGAACCCGCGGCTCAGGCGTTGCAGGAGATTCTTTACCTGCTGAGCCATCAGGGAAGCAATATTGCTGGTTCGGTTCGGTTCAGTTCAGTCGCTCCGTCGTGTCCGACTCTTAGCGACCCCATGGACTGCAGCCCACCAGGCTCCTCCATCGTTGGGATTTTCCAGGCAAGAGTACTGGAGTGGGGTGCCATTGCCTTCTCTGAGCATCTAAGGCAGATAGATATTTATAAATATTTACTTATAATCAATAAATAAGTCAATATCTGTCAAATGATAGCTGAATCGCTATATTATATTTGACTACATAATATTAAATTATTACATTATATTTGACTTTGTATCAGCCAAATATAGTCTTTCTGGAAAAATGCTATATTCCTCTTTTCTCTGGTTCAACCCTTATTTAGAGAGTTTATACAGAGAGCAGAGAACTTGATTGGCATGGTACCCAAAACATAACAAAGGCCTGATGATTCAACAAATGAAACTGATGAATTGGAGACCATAAAGCAAGCGGTTTTTTTAAACACAGAAATGCATTCTAATTCTTTCTCGGTTTTCAAATTTGCCTTCTTACATATTGTCCTGTCTGACACTAAAAAGCGCTTTTATGTCCTAAGTGACAGAACATGTAAAGAAGAAATAAATGCTGTTTAGTCCTTTAAGTGGCCGCCCCTAAGTTCTCCTGCACTTAGCCTGCCGTCCATATGGAAGCCCTAACAGCGTCATTCTGGCCCTTTGAGCCTTCCACGCCTTGGTGTTTCAGACGCTGCAGGCTGCACTGATGTCTGGGGAAAGATAGATGTCTGTTAATTTTCCAGATGTCCTATCTCTCCAACTGCACTTATACCCATGTCTGGAAATGTTTAAATTAATGGCTGCCTCTTTTCTTCCTACTCCTTTCTGTATATCTCCGAATCCTGGATTTCTGTCCACAGCCAGTTCATATCTTTCTTGATCTTCATCACAGTACTAGGAATTCTTCCTCCTACTATCTATCATAACATTTTTCAAATGTCATTTGTTTTCAAGAGGTAGTTTTTCCCCATGGATGAAGAATGAATTTTAACCAATGTACCAATAGTTCCACCTAGTGGCCAACGTGAAGAATACAAATTTTTCACCTCGAAAACTAAAAATACCAAGTTTGGGGGACAGATGGTTGGCTGGCATCACCAACTCAAGGGATATGAGTTTGAGCAAACTCTGGGAGATAGTGAAGGACAGGGGAGCCTGGTGTGCTGCAGTGCATGGGGTCTAAAAGAACCGGATACGACTTAGCCACTGGACAACAGCAATCATTCTGTGGCTTGGCAAATACTTCTTGAGTACTTTCAATGAGTTACACACAGTGAACTACACATCACAAATACGATAGTCTCACTTTAGAAGTATCAAGATTGTTACTTGAAAAACCACTCTAATATACTTACTGAAATATATGGCTATATATGTCATCTTTAATAAGTATTGTATTTTTGGAACAATTTTATATTTGTAAACACTTGGCAAAGTAATACAAGAGTTCCTGTATACACCTCACCCAGCTTCCTCTTAGGTGAGCATTTTACTATTGCTTGGCACATTTGTCAGAACTAAGAAATTAACTTTGGTATATCACTATTGTTGTTCAGTCACTCATTTTTCACCAAATCACGTCATCAGAGTCCACTCTGCCATGCTGTTTGCTGCTGTGGAGTCAGTAAGTCGTGTCCGATTCTTTGTGACCCCAAAGACTGCAGCACGCCAAGCTTCCCTGTCCTTTACTATCTCCTGGAGGGTGCTGCCATGTTAGGTAACATATGCTCAGGTTCCAAGGATTAGGACCCAGACACCTTTGTCAGGGGAGAGGCACTGTTCTGTGGTCCTTAATGGGGGTTTAGAAGCCACCTGAGTTCTCTTCATCCATACAGTGGAAATGGAAATCTGACTGTGGATAAGACTCACCATCTTTCGGATTAACATGATATACCCAGCTGCAAAAGAAACTCAGCTGAGTGGCCCATGCAGACATAGCTCGTCACTCACATATTACTGGTTAACAATTTCAGAAGCAAGAGCATTAACTCTGTGTTGTGAGTTGTGTTGTTGTCTGTGCTCAGTCGTGTCTGTCTCTTTGCAACCCCGTGGACTGTAGCCCGCCAGGCTCCTCTGTCCATGGGATTTCCCAGGAAAGAGTACTGGAGTGGGCTGCCATTTCCTCCACCAGGGGATCTTCCCCACCCAGGGATCCATCAAACCCAGGTCTCCCACATCACAGGGTGCTCTTTCCTGTCTGAGCCACCACGTGGGCATTAAGTCTCAGAACTGATAACCAACGGGTGACGCTTGTCCATTCTCCCACCTAAACATCTATTAAATGATGTCTCTGTTTTTTCAAAGCTACTCTCTACTCCAGTCATCTGTTAGTGACCATTGCAGCAACCTCTCTCCAGGTGTTCCTGGGTCCACTTGTGCTTCCATTCATCATTTCTCAAGAAAACCAGATGGTGTGATCTTTGCTTGTGCAAGGGGAAAAAAAATCCTTCCTGAACTACAGAAGAGCTCCCTCTTGACCATAAAGAGTAAAATCCTTATTATGGCTTCCGGGGCTTCCCTGGTCTACTCACCATCAACACGAGTGTATTTTCTAGACCAAATGACTACAAACAGTGATCTAAAACAGCAAAAATGGATTAGCTTATACTTCTTTAGACTTCCCTGGTGGCTCAGACGGTAAAGCATCTGCTACAATGTGGGAGACCCGGGTTCAATCCCTGGGTTGGGAAGATCTCCTGGAGAAGGAAATGGTAACCCACTCCAGTATTCTTGCCTGGAAAATCCCACGGACCGAGAAGCCTGGTAGGCTACAGGCCAGGGGGTCGCAAGGAGTCAGACAGGACTGAGCGACTTCACTTTCACTTTATACTTCTTTAACTCAGAAGTCCAGCACAGGTCTCACAGTGCTGCACATATACAGTGGAATACTAACCATAAAAAGGACCAAAAATGGATCATTTATCCAGACGCGGAAGGACCTAGAGTGGATCCCACAGAGTGAAGAAAGTCGGAGGGAGAGAAACAAATACCGGATATGAATGCATATATGTGGGATTTAGAGAAGCGGTACTGACGAGCCCATCTCCAAGAATAAAGACGCAGATGCAGAAGAAGGATGTGTGGACGTGGGGGTGGGCGGAACTGGGGTCGCGGTGGACGCACGTACATCACCGTATGTGAAGCCGCTGGGGGAGCTGCTTGCAGCCCTGGCAGCTCGGCTATGGGCTCCGTGATGACCTAGGGCGGTGGGGGCGTGAGGGAAGGGAGGCTTAAGGGGGAGGGGGCGTGTGTGCACATACAGGTGCACATCACACTTTATTGTGTAATGGAAAGGAACACGGCACTGTAGAGCGATTATACTCCTTTTTTTTTTTTTTTTAAAGGGCTACACTCCCTTCTGTGGGCTCTCTAGAAAATCCACTCCCTTGCCTTTCCTGGCCTCTGCGTGCTGCCGCCTGACCCTTGGCTCAGGGCCTGCATCATCCACCGCTTTCTGTGCTTCTCCTCCTTCCTCTGTCCTCTCTCTCCAACATTCTTCTTCCTCTTCTCCCATGTTTAAGAGTTCACACCGTCAGACTGGGATCATTTCCTTATTTTAACGTCAGTGGATCGGCAGTCTTCATTCCATCCATAACCGTGTCTCTTATCATCTAAGTTTTCACAGGTTTCCAGGATGAGAATGTGAGCATCTGGGTGAGTAGACATGACTTGGTCACAGCCAGCCCATTCCGTCACTATGGCACTCTTGGTTTGAAAAGGAAAGTGCTAATCACTCAGTCGTGTGTCTGACTCTCTGCGACCCTATGGACTGTAGCCTGCCAGGCTCTTCTGTCCACGGGATTTCTCAGGCAAAAGGGAGGGTGCCCAATGAAAGCGAAAGTCACCCAGTCCTCTCCCACCCTTTGTGAACCCATGGAGGAACTCTCCAGGCCAGAGTACTGGAGCGGGCAGCCTTTCCCTTCTCCAGGGGATCTTAGCAACCCAGGGATCGAATCCAGGTCTCCCACATTGCACGCGGATTCTTTACCAGCTGAGCCACCGGGGAAGCCCTGCCATAGAATAAAACTCATTACACTTGAGGAAATAATATTGCTGTCAAATTTCCTGCTGCCACAAGATGGCAGGGTGGTATTGTGCTTGCCACCTACCTAAGTATTGAAATTATTATTTATTATATATAGTTATATAATGATAATTATATTTATCTTATATAGTTAAAGTGTTAATTGCAATATTTAATATAAAGTATTAATTTATAATTATAAATTATATAAAATCTACATTATAGTTATAAAGTATGAAAATATTAATTAATATAATTAAAATATTCACTCATATAATTAAATATTGAATATATTTTAAAATATAATAAAGTATTATAATTATATTTATTTTATATATTATATAAAGGACCCCAGGTGGTTCTAGTGGTAAAAAACTTGCTTGCCAATGCAGGAGACATAAGAGACAAGAGTTTGAGCCTTGGTCAGGAAGATCCCCTGGAGGAGGGCATGGCAAACCACTCCAGTATTCTTGCCGGAAGAATCCCTTGGACAGAGGAGCCATGCGGGCTGTAGTCCATAGGGTTGCACAGAGTTGGACATGACTGAAATGACTTACCACGCAGGCACGCAAGCATCTATACAATATACCATCCTCTTTCTGAATAATTAACATCTATGATTGTAGAATAAATCAATGATGAGTAGACCCCATTCAAAATATATCATACAAAGAAAAGTTTTGGCTAAACACATATTCCTGTTATATTTGTTTTCCCCTCTTAGCAAATCAGTAGCTACAATTTGGTGTATGGCTGCTATGAACAAGGGGAAAGAATGTGGCTTAACTTGCTACGTGGAGAATATATTACATCACTGTACTTTTAGGGACTATGAGGGCAAATTGAACTGTTTTTATTCAAGTACAGTTGATTATAATGCTTCATTATATAATTCTTCAATATAATGCTGAAGAAGCTGAAGTTGAATGGTTCTATGAAGACGTACAAGACCTTCTAGAACTAACATCCAAAAAAGATGTCCTTTTCATTATAGGGGACTGGAATGCAAAAGTAGGAAGTCAAGAAACACCTGGAGTAACAGGCAAATTTGGCCTTGGAATACGGAATGAAGCAGATCAAACGCTAACAGGGTTTTGCCAAGAGAACGCAATGGTCATAGAAAGACCCTCTTCCAACAACACAAGAGAAGACTCTACACATGGACATATATACAGATGTATGGTCACCAGATGGTCAATAATCAGATTGATTATCAGATTGATTATATTCTTCGCAGCCAAAGACGGAGAAGCTCTATAGAGTCAGCAAAAACAAGACTGGGAGCTGACTATGGCTCAGATCATGAATTCCCTATTGCCAAAATCAGACTTAAATCAAAGAAAGTAGGGAAAACCCCTAGACCACTCAGGTATTACCTAAATCAAATCCCTTATGATTATACAGTGGAAGTGAGAAATAGATTCAAGGGATTAGATCTGAAAGACAGAGTGCCTGAAGAACTATGGACAGAGGTTCATAACATTGTACAGGAGGCAGTGATCAAGACCATCCCCAAGAAAAAGAAATGCAAAATGGTTGTTTGAGGAGACCTTACAAATAGCTGAGAAAAGAAGAGAAGCTAAAGGCAAAGGAGAAAAGGAAAGATGTACCCACCTGCATGCAGAGTTCCAAAGAATAGCAAGGAGAAATAAGAAAGCCTTCCTCAGTGATCAGTGCAAAGAAATAGAGGAAAACAATAGAATGGGAAAGACTAGCGATCTCTGCAAGAAAATTAGAGATACCAAGGGAACATTTCATGCAAAGATGGGCTTGATAAAGGACAGAAATAGTATGGACCTAACAGAAGATATTAAGAAGACGTGGCAAAAATACACAGAAGAACTGTACAAAAAAGATCTTCATGACCCAGATAATCACGATGGTGTGACCACTCACCTAGAGCCAGACATCCTGGAATGTGAAGTCAAATGGGCCTTAGCAAGCAACACGACGAACAAAGCTAGTGAAGGTGATAGAATCCCATTTGAGCTATTTCAAATCCTAAAAGATGATGCTGTGAAAGTGCTTCACTCATTATTCCAGCAAATTTCGAAAACTCAGCAGGACTGAGTTTGGCCACAGAACTGGAAAAGGTCAGTTTTCATTCCATTCACAAAGAAAGGCAATGCCAAAAAATGTTCCAACTACCACACAATTGCAATCAATTCACATGCTAGCAAAGTAATGCTCAAAATTCTCCAAGCCAGGCTTCACCAGTACATAAGCCGTGAAGTTCCACACGTTCAAGCTGGATTTAGGAAAGGCAGAGGAACCAGAGATAAAGTTGCCAACATCCATTGGATTATCAAAAAAGCACAAGAGTTCCAGAAAAACATCTACTTCTGGTTTATCAACTAAACCAAAGCTTTTGACTGTCTGGATCACAACAAACTATGGAAAATTTTTAAAGAGATGGGAATACCAGACCACCTGACCTGTCTCCTGAGAAATCTGTATGCAGGTCAGGAAGCAACAGTTAGAACTGGACGTGGACCAACAGACTGGTTCCAAATTGGGAAAGGAGTATGCCAAGGCTGTATATTGTCACCCTGCTTATTTAACTTATATGCAAAGTACATCATGAGAAATGCTGGGCTGGATGAAGCTCAAGCTGGAATCAAGACTGCTGGGAGAAATATCAATAACCTCAGATATGTAGATGATACCATCTTTATGGCAGAAAGTGAAGAAGAACTAAAGAGCCTCTTGATGAAAGTGAAAGTGGAGAGTGAAAAAGTTGGCTTAAAATTCAACATTCAGAAAAGTAAGATCATGGCATCTGATCCCATCACTTCATGGCAAATAGATGGGGAAATAATGGAAACATCGAGAGACTTTATTTTGGGGGGCTCCAAAATCCCTGCAGATGGTGACTGCAGCCATGAAATTAAAAGATGCTTGCTCCTTGGAAGAAAAGCTATGACCAACCTAGACAGCATATTAAAAAGCGGAGACATTATTTGGCCAACAAAGGTCCATCTAGTCAAATCTATGGTTTTTGCAATAGTCAAGTATGGATATGAAAGCTGGACTATAAAGGAAGCTTAGCATGGAAGAATTGATGCCTTTGAACTGTGGTGTTGGAGAAGACTCTTGAGAGTCCCTTGGACAGCAAGGAGATCCAACCAGTTCATCCTAAAGGAAATCAGTCCTGAATGTTCATTGGAAGAACTGATGCTGAAGTTGAAACGCCAATACTTTGGCCACCTGATGCGAAGAACTGACTCATTGGAAAAGACCCTGATGCTGGGAAAGATTGAAGGCAGGAGGAGAAGGGGATGACAGCAGATGAGATGGCTGCATGGCATCACCGACTCGATGGACGTGAGTTTGAGTGAACTCTGGGAGTTGGTGATAGACAGGGAGGCCTGGCGTGCTGCGGTTCATGAGGTCACAAAGAGTCGGACATGACTGAGCGACTGAACTGAACTGAACTGAGTTGATTTAAAGTGTGTGTTAGTTTCAGGTATACAGCAAAGTGATTCAGTTATACGTGTGTGTGTGTGTGTGTGTGTATGTGTGTACATACATATAGATACATGTACATACATTCTTTAGAGTGTTTTCTTAAGCATTGCATGCATGCTCAGTCAGTTCTTACTCTGCAACCCCAGGGACTATAGGTCACCAGGCCCCACTGTCCATGGATTTCTCAGGCAAGAATACTGGAATGGTTTGCCATTTCCTCCTCCGGGGGATCGTCCCGAGCCAGGGATCAAACCTATGTCTTTTGTCTCCTGCATTGGCAGGTAGTTTCTTTGCCTCTGCATCACCTGGGAAGCCCACCTTGCTCAATTATAATTAATCTCTTAGTAACCTCACTACGATGAATTCTGTAACTTATGTTTTTAAAGCAATGTTCTTAGACACCTATTAACATGTAAAAACACAAGTTTCCTTATTCAGCACATACATTTATCAGTGAAGATGGAGACCCCTCCTCCCTGAAAGTTCATTGAACACCCTCCAGGATCAGAAACTTGTTGACCCAGCGCAATGTGAGAAGTTTCCATGGGCGCAGTGTCCAAAGACACAGAGCAGGACTTGAAGATGTAACACGGTCATTTGAAAAAGTACAAACGGTGCTCTGATGCTAATGGTTTTCAAAAGCCAGGCTCCTCTGCCTTCATTATTCATTTTCCTGGCTTCTGTTGAGTTTTGCTGGCGAGGGGGCCTTTTTCCTTACATGAGAACTTTGCTGTATTGATGACTTAAACAATATAATTCTGGGGAAGAAGAAACATAATGAAGTGTTTTCTTCCAGATCATTAGCATCAGAGCAAATAAATAAAGGCAAAACAAAACCTAAAATATCCTCTGCTAATGCCTTTTTAAACTACCTTTTGTCTGGGCTTAAAAAAATAGCAACCCATTAATAGTCATGAAAACATGATTTCTGGGGAAACAGCACATCTTATTTGTAGACACAGAGGTGAATGTGATCGCTGGCCAAAGGAACTACTTGGGGAATTCCTCATCATGGTTAAGATAAGTGGTTTTGATAGCTTTCTTGTGAGGTAACGACAGAGGAGCTGCGATCAACCTGTTAAGATTTTAGGCAAAACTGGCCACTAACAACTTTTAGTTTTCCATTTTTAGTAGCCCTAAAAATGGTCTGGAAGGAGTTAAACTTTGGGCAAAGCCACATTCTTTAATCAAGTCCATTACACAGAGACACAATAGCTCCTGATGAGTTTACCCAATTTCACTACTACCCAGAACCCCATGCTCTAAATTCTACCTGAGTCTTCTTGCAGGAAAAATACCACCATTTAGCATTATTATCCCTGTTTGTGCTTAACACTGTTAGCCTCATGAAGCCAAGTTTCCAATAGTAGGAGAAAGAAAGAAAGAAGAAATCACCAAAGGACGACACAAACATCTCCTCTCACGCTGGGATATTTGTCCTGGTCATCCTCTCTTTTCCACTTGTAATTTCTGACTGATCCTAGAACATTCTTAACTGAATCATTATGCTTTTTGCATTTTGGAGTTTCTTGGGATTTATATTTTCCCTACCCCAGATGGCAATAACTCTGCTGAAGTCTTCAGAGGTACTTTAAAATAATTTTTTTTTAATTTTATTTATTTGGCTGCATTGGGTCTTAGGTGCAGCAGACAGGATCTTGGTTGCAGCGTGCAGACTCTCTGGAGTTCAGTGTTCTGGCTCCAGAGTGAGAGGGCTCAGTGGTTACAGCTTGTGGGCTTATCGGCTCTGTGGGGCATGGGATCTCAGCTCTCCTGAATAGGGATCGAATCCCTTGCAAAGTGGATTGCATTTCCTGCTTTGCAAGGTAGGTTCTTAACCACTGGACCACCAGGGAAGTCACTAATTTTTATTTGATCTTCAACATTTTCTAATCAAGGTAAAATCAGAAAACAATTGGGCTCCCTCCAAATTTTTTATCAGATAATCACAAATATAAAATTGTATATAATTTAATGGCTAGAGACCACAGTAAGATTCAAAACAAAACCCTCAACTCTCTCGTGTATTCTATATCACTAAAATGAATGGAGTTTAAAATAGCTCCCTATTTAAGAATTTTTTAAATATATTCTCTACATGATTAAAAGGTAAGAACCTTTTCTAAGAATCTGCAATTACTCTTTGAAGTCTGCAAAGGTTGGACTATCTCCAAGGTGCATGAGAAGACCTGTTCTCTGTATTAGCCTATCTTCCTGGTGGCTCTGATGGTAAAGAACTTGCCTGCAATGCCAGAGACCCGGGTTCCATCTGGGTTGGGAAGATCCTCTGGAGAAGGGAATGGCAACCCACTTCAGTATTCCTGCCTGGAGAATCCCACGGACAGAGGAGCCTGGTGGGCTACAGTCTGTGGGGTTGCAAAGAGTCAGACACGACTGAGCAGGCACACGCATACGCATACATGGAGGAGATGTGCACCACACACATGCTGTGGTTTCTCACTCACTGCCCCGTTTACCCACAACAAAAAACTCTAGTGGACTCTGGATGATGCATAGGAATCCAAGGTGAGTCAAGTGGACAAGGTAAGTGCATTTCATCTCCAAGTGGATACACTCTGACATCCCTTAGAGGCTATATTGCCCATTCGAATTAGAAGCTGTTTTTGTTTTTTTTTTTAACTTTTTATTTTGCATTGGAGTATAGCTGATTAATAATGCTGTGATAGTTTCGAGTGCACAGCAAAGTGTCTCAGCTGTACCTGTACAGGTATCCATCCTCCCCTCCCATCCAGGCAGCCACATGGATGGACTTAGAAATTATCATACTGAGTGAAATCTGAGAAAGAGAAATATCACATGAAATCATTTATGTGCAGAATCTAAAATGACCCAATTTCTTTCCTTTTTATGGCTGAGTAATATTCCATTGTTATATGCAATGCTGCTGCTGCTGATAAGTTGCTTCAGTCATGTCCGACTCTTTGCTAAACCATGGACTGCAGGACGCCAGGCCTCCCTGTCCATCACCAACTCCCGGAGTTTACTCAAACTTATCTCCATTGAGTCGGTGATGCCATCCAACCATCGCATCCTCTGTCGTCCCCTTCTCCTCTTGCCCTCCATCTTTCCCAGCATCAGGGTCTTTTCAAATGAGTCAGCCCTGTGCATCAGGTGGCCAAAGTATTGGAGTTTCAGCTTCAACATCAGTCCCTCCAATGAACATTCAGGACTGATTTCTTTTAGGATGGACTGGTTAGATCTCCTTGCAGCCCAAGGGACTCTCAAGAGACTTCTCCAACACCACAGTTCAAAAGTATCAATTCTTTCTTTATAGTCCAACTCTCATATCCATACATGACTTCTGGAAAAACCATAGCCTTGACTAGATGGAACTTTGTGGGCCAAATAATGTCTCTGCTTTTTAATATGCTGTCTAGGTTGGCCATAACTTTTTTTCCTAGGAGTAAGACTTTTTATTTCAAGGCTGCAGTCACCATCTGCAGTGATTTTGGAGCCCCCCCAAAATAAAGTCTGCCACTCACTGTTTGCATTGTTTCTCCATCTATTTGCCATGAAGTGATGGAAGCCAGATCTAGTCCCTTAAATCTATTTCTCTCTTCCACTGTATAATCGTTAGGGATTTGATTTAGGTCATACCTAAATGGTCTAGTGGTTTTCCCTACTTTCTTCAATTTAAGTCTGAATTTGGCAATAAAGAGTTCATGATCTGAGCCACATTCAGCTCCCAGTCTTGTTTTTGCTGACTGTATAGAGCTTCTCCATCTTTGGCTACAAAGAATATAATCAGTCTGACTGTGGTATTGCCCATCTGGTGATGTCCATATGCAGAGTCTTCTCCTGTGTTGTTGGAAGAGGGTGTTTGCTATGACCAGTGCATTCTCTTGGCAGAACTCTATTAGCCTTTGCCTTGCTTCATTCTGTACTCCAAGGCCAAATTTGCCTGTTATTCCAGGTGTTTCTTGACTTCCTACTTTTGCATTCCAGTCCCCTATAATGAAAAGGACATCTTTTTGGGGTGTTAGTTCCAGAAGGTCTTGTACGTCTTCATAGAACTGTTCAACTTCAGCTTCTTCGGCATTAATGGTCAGGTCATAGCCTTGGATTACTGTGATATTGAATGGCTTGCCTTGGAAATGAACAGAGATCATTCTGTCATTTTTGAGATTGCATCCAAGTACTGCATTTCAGACTCTTTTGCTGACTATGAGGGCTACTCCATTTCTTCTAAGGGATTCCTGCCCACAGTAGTAGATATAATGGTCATCTGAGTTAAATTTACCCATTCCAGTCCATTTTAGTTTACTGATACCTAGAATGTCGATGTTCACTCTTGCCATCTCTTGTTTGACTACTTCCAATTTACCTTGATTCATGGACCTAACGTTCCAGGTTCCTATGCGATATTGCTCTTTATAGCATCGGACCTTGCTTCCATCACCAGTCACATCCACAGCTGGGTGTTGTTTTTACTTTGGCTCCATCTCTTCATTCTTTCTGGAATTATTTCTCCACTGATCTCCAGTAGCATATTGGGCACCTACCAACCTGGGGAGTTCATCTTTCAGTGTCCTATCTTTTTGCGTTTTCATACTGTTCATGGGGTTCTCAAGGCAGGAATACTGAGGTGGTTTGCCACTCCCTTCACCAGTGGGCCACATTCTGTCAGAACTCTCCATCATGACCCGCCTGTCCTGCGTGGCCCTACATGGCATGGCTCATAGTTTCATTGAGTTAGACGAGGCTGTGGTCCATGTGATCATATTGGTTAGTTTTCTGTGATTGTCATGAATTTTAAGCTTCCATCTTCTCCCTTGGCTAGGTGCCTTTTACAGAACCAACTACACAGCATCATGCAGCGGTACTGATCCTATCTACTCCAGGGTCTTCCTCTCACCCTTTGAAAGTGTGAGTCTACCTTCTCATGTATGAACCCATAATTATGAATCATAATTCAAATAATGGCTGGTATTGAGTTTTTAAAAAAGACTATGATGTTGCTTCTTGCATTGATCTCTAGGTTTTGGCAATTCTGAACAAGTGGCAGTGGAGTGAAATGTTACAAACTTTTGAGGAAACAGAGGAACTGTGCAAACACATAACTCAGTTGGCTTTTATTCTTTACTGTGGGTGTTTATATTGGATTCTTTTGAAATAAATTTCATTCAACTTTGCAAATGTTGCTTCTTTGGTAGCATGTTCTGAAGAGATGGAGTCCTTAAATGATAGCATTAAATGTGTATCATTTGTAGCATTTAATATATATCATGTGTAACATTTAGCATGTATCATTTTTAACATTTAATGTGTATCTTTGTTCTTCATCAAGAACATGAAACCAAAGACTGGTTGTCTTGATTTCATTAAAAATGCATTGCCTTGTCCTTCCAAGCAGGTCTGTTGACTAATTAGATACTGACAGTCCTAAATGATGCTTTCCCGCCCGCTACCTTACCCTCGCAGGGTGGTTTATTATAAGCGCGTTGCTCTTCTCAGTTTTCCTCCCATACTGTTGTGAAGTGTTGCTATGAGGCAGCTGAACAGCTGCTCTGATTTCTCCAGAAGTGGCTGCATTCCAGGAGTGGGCAAAGCGAATTATGTAAATTTCTTTTTTTTTTTTTTTTTCAGGATTTCCTTGGAAACCAGAGATGCGGCTCCTGTTTGAATTGGACCTGGAGACAAGAACATGAAGTGGAACTCCGGTGGGGCTGGAGGCAGTGCGGGATTCTGGGGATGACATTCAAAGTAGTTGGCTTCATTTTTGTATTTCAGATACACGTATTCAGCTTAAAGGAGCTGCAAGAGCCCAAAGGAAGAACAGCAGCACCAATGGCAGCCCCCAAGCCCATCCTCACATCCACAGTGGCCTCACGTGATGGAGGCCACTAAAAATGAGGAGGTAGTAAAATTCAGACTGTCTCCCCTCATGAACTTGCAAAAGCTAAACTAAGTAGAAGTGACCACCAGTCTCTGGTTATTTCAATATTTAAAAAGCCAGACAGGGGTGATTCAGCCCTAATCTTCTTGTAAGGCACTCATTCTGGTCAACTGGGGGAGAGAGACCTTACTTTGTACTCAGTACCGTGTTAGATATCGAGAACACAGTGATGAAAATCAGCGTACTCCTTGCTAGAGCCCACGGGGTAGAATAGGAAACACTAGACACTGAAACCTTGCTGTAATAGAATAAGCAGTTTAGGAGCATATGAGGGCCAATGTGCAATCCTAAGGGAGCCCTGATTCTCCTGGATATTTCTGGAATGTCTACTATAGCATGACACTTGCTAAATACTGGAGAACAGTTATTTAGGGATGGTTCTAAAAATGACTACCCACATGATACCAAACAAAACATGTCAAATAACCAGTTGCTTTGCTACATTATGCCAAATAACTCACCATCCAAAATATATTGCAGATAGAATGACCCAGATGTCTTGGACACATGTGAACATGACTAGGAAGACAGTTCTGACCCTTGAATTGATCTAAGAATCCGTTTAGAACCTTTGATCTCAGAAATATCGATTTTAAAAAACAAAGTTCCAAAGATTACAGAAACACACAAAATTAAATTTTTACAAAGGTGTGAGAATTTTTGAATTTCTTATTAGTGTATGATATTATATTTGTGCTGTTTCTACTCTTTTTACAGTTTTTATTTTTAATTTAATTATTATTTTCTATGTATTTTTTCCAAAGTTAGATGATTTTTTATTGTTGTTTATACTTTTAGTTGCATGTTGCTCTCTGTTTTGGCTTCCCTGGAGGCTCAGATGGTTAAGAACCTGCCTGAAATGCAGGAGACACAGGTTCAATCCCTGGGTTGGGAAGATCCCCTGGAGAAGGGAATGGCAACCCACTCCAGTATTCTTGCCTGGAGAATTCCAAGGACAGAGGAACCTGCCTGGTTATAGTCCATGGGGTCACAGAGACTGGGGCACGACTGAGCGACTCACACACACACACACATAATTGCTTTACAATGTTGTGTTCCTCCTGGTGTTGAACCAGCGTCTGCTGCATTGCAGGTGGATTCTTTACCAACTGAGCTATTGGGGAAGCCCATAGTGTTCTTATATTTCAGTAATAAAAATATTTTGTTTTGTGGACCTCCAATAACTGACAAGTTGCTATTCTCTATAATTTACATGTGTTTTTTCCTACAGTATTTTAATCATTACAAAATAAGCCTTTAGTTCTAGGTAGATGGGGTTTCCATGGTGGCTCAGTGGTAAAGAATATGCCTGTCAGTGCAGGAGATGCTGGTTTTATCCCTGTGTTGGGAAGATCCCCTGGAGAAGGAAATGCCAGCCCACTCCAGTATTCTTGCCTGAAGAATCCTGTGGACAGAGGAGCCTGGTGCGCAAAGAGTCAGACATGACTGAGTGACCCAACAGGCACGCTAGGTAGATGGGACTTGTTAATTCTCACTTGAAAAATAAAGAAGCAGAAATTTCTTTCTAATGAAACTTGGAATATGATTTTAGGGTTTGATGGCTTTGACTGATAGACTTAGTAAATATATAGGTTTTTGTTTTTGTTTTTGTTTTCTCCCTATAATTCTATGTCTTAGTTTTTAGCCAAAAAAAAAAAAAATTAGTTACCAAGTCTCTCACATGACATTGTTGGGTGACTCATATCTCCTTTGTCATTTCTAAGAATCGGTCAGAGCCATTTGTTTTTCTCTCTTTCTTTTCCTCTTCCTGCTTACAAAGCTCTCAGCAATTCTTTGGGTATTGTCCGTATTCTCACAAAGAATACAGACACTCTAGCCAGAGATTGGGTAACTTTGTGAGGTCCTAACAAGGGCCTTCACATTTCTCTTCTCTATTATCTGTTTATTCTGGCCAGCACCCATGGCCCAAACCCAAGGCCTGAAGCCGCTGCACTTGAAAGATCGATTCTCATAAGTCATACTCTTTCCAAGCAGGTCAGGAGATCGGGGTGGCTTCTGGTTTGTAAATATGTACCATCATTCCTTCTTGTTTTGAAAAGTGTGAATCTGTTCCAACGTGACTGGTCGATTAAGGATCCATTTGAGGGTAACAAACTTTGTATCTATGAAGAAAACTGGGTGCCAAAGAATTGATGCTCTTGAATTGTGGTGCTGGAGAAGACTCTTGAGAGTCCTTGGACTGCAAGGAGATCCACCCAGTCCATCCTAAAGGAAATCAGTCCTGAATATTCATTGGAAGGACTGGTGCTGAAGCTGAAGCTCCAATACTTTGGTCACTTGATGAGAAGAACTGACTCATTGGAAAAGACCCTGATGCTTGGAAAGATTGAGGTCAGGAGGAGAAGGGGACGACAGAGGATGAGATGGCTGGATGGCATCACTGACTCAATGGACATGAGTCTGAGCAAGCTCTGGGACTTGGTGATGGACAGGGAGGCCTGGCCTGCTGCAGTTCATGGGGTCACAAAGAGTTGGACATGACTGAGTGACTGAACTGAAACTTTGCATTGCTTGGGTGAATGTGTTGCCAGTGTTCCTTTGTTGTGAATAAGGAACGCTAAGCAAACACAAAACTGCACTGGTATGAACCAAACCAGCTGGGACTACACAAAGTCCATCCATAAACACACTTCACAAGGGCCCTGAGCCACACCTAACCACATCTGCTGTTACAACTTCCCCATTGCAGAGAAACATTGTTCCCACCACTCTCCAGTAACTCACAGCTGCTGTGACCAGCCCACTTCCATGAGCAAATGTCAGGTGCCACATTAGCCAGAGGATTTAAGTATTTCTTAACCATTTAACATGTGCTACCATTTTGGTTGGGTTTCCCTGGTGGCTCAGTGGTAAAGAATCTGCTTGCCAATACAGGAGACGGGGGTTCGACCCCTGAGTTGGGAAGATCCCCTGGAGGAGGAAATGGCAACTCACTTTAGTATTCTTGCGTGGAGAATCCCATGGACCGAGGAGTCTGGCAGGGTTGCAAAAGAGTCAGCCACAACTTTGCTACTAAACAACAAAAATCACCATTTTGGTTGGGTGTCTATGCTTTCTTTAGTAATTTTTTTTAGCGAGTTCTGATTAAATTCAGGAACTGTATGTCCCAAGCTCAATGGATCCAAAGCCTCGTGGGTTTTACTGCAGGCTTTTGCATTCAGTGGTGATTTGGAGGAACACACACCAAATTGGGCTTCCCTGGTGGCTCAGTTGATAAAGAGACCACCTGCAATGTAGGAGACCCCGGTTCGATTTCTGAGTCAGGAAGATCCACTAGAGAAGGGATAGGCTACCCACTCCAGTATTCTTGGGCTTCCCTTGTGGCTCAGCTGATAAAGATTCCACCTGCAATGAGGGAGACCTAGGTTCTATCCCTGGGTGGGGAAGATCCCCTGGAGAAGGGAAAGGCTACCCACTCCCGTATTCTGACCTGGAGAACTCCATGCACTTGTAGTCCATGGGGTCACAAACAGCCGGACACGACTGAGTGATTTCTTTCACTTTTCATACACCAAATTATAGCAGAATCGACTGTGTATGCAAACCGAAAGATTAGGAGTAGGGCAGCGTGTGTGCCTTCAATGTGAGGAAGAAAGACATCAATGAACTTATCTACAAAGTGGAAACAGACTCACAGACACAGGGCCACCTTGTGGTTGCCAGTATGGAGGTGAGGTGGGAGAGGGATGAGCTGGGGTTTGGGACTAGCAGATACAAAGTATTAAAGAATGGATACACAAGGTCCTATTTACAACACAGAAAACTATACTCAATATTCTATGATAAACCATAATTGAACATAATATAAAAAAGAATGTGTGTGATGTGTATAACGGAATCTCTTCGTTGTGCAGCAGAAACGACCATAACATCATGAGTCGGCTATGAAAGTGAAAGCGTTAACCACTCAATCGTGTCTGACTCTTTGAGACCCCCCCATGGATTATAGCCCTCCAGACTCCTCTGTCTGTGGAATTCTCCAGGCAAGAATACTGGATGGGTTGCCATTTCTTTCTCCAGGGGATCTTCCTGACCCAGGGACTGAATCTGGGTCTCCTGCACTCTTCAAGTGTCTGAGTCACCAGGGAAGCCTATACTTCAATTTTTTTTTTAATTTAAACTTATTTATTTTAATTGGAGGCTAATTACTTTACAATATTGTATTGGTTTTGCCATACATCAACATGAATCCGCCATGGGTATACACGTGTTCCCCATCCTGAACCCCCCTCCCACCTCCCTCCCCATACCATCCCTCTGGGTCATCCCAGTGCACCAGCCCCAAGCATCCTGTATCCTGCATCGAAGCTGGACTGGCGATTCGTTTCTTATATGATATCATATATGTTTCAATGCCATTCTCCCAAATCATTCCACCCTCTCCCTCTCCCACAGAGTCCAAACGACTGTTTTTTTAAAAAAGGAATGTCATTAAGACACTCATCTAAAATTTGTTATAAACCATTTATAATGCTGGCATTAATTGTGGCCTGTAAGAACACTGCCCTAAGCCTTGTGTGTGTATTACCAAATCAATCCTCATGGCAAAGTTACTAAGGAAGCATTGCTGTGAAGGGAGAATTGCTCACTCTTGACTGTGCGTGAGGGCAAAGCTTCCACCTTCTCATCACCTGGGAGCTGGCCACCTCTGCTCTGACTTGAGCTCTGAGGAGCTCCTCCAGCTTCCGTCCACCCTTCCTTCCTTTCTTCCCCATCACCCCCGTCCGGTGTGCGTTATTGGATGCCGGACTGCTCTCATCACTTCTCCCATGGACCCACAGGTCGTCCAGGGGAGGCAGTCACACTTCATTTTTCCTGAAGCAGCTGGAAAGGCAGAGAAATCCCCATCGAACAGCATCTCCTCTCTCCCTTGTTGTTTAGTGGTTCAGTCACGTCCAGCTCTTTGCGACTCCATGGACTGTAGCCTGCCAGGCTCCTCTGTCTGTGGAATTCTCTGGCCAAGAACAGTGGAGCTGGTTGCCATGCCCTCCTCCAGGGGATCTTCCTGACCCAGGTCTCCTGCATTGGCAGGCAGATTCTTTATCACTGAGCCACCTGGGAAGCCTCTGTCTCTCTCACCACAGGGGCTACAGATCCCTCATTATGTAGGTTTCCCAGGTACAGGGCAGGGCCCAGTGTGCTCTTCTGATCAGCCCCTGGAATCACAGCACGTGCTCTCCAAACAGGCCTTTGGGAGGTTTGAGATGAGGTGGTCAGGCCAACCTCTCAGGACTAGGGAGGACCAGAATAAGATGGATGGATGCACTGTTTCACAAAACACATTCTTGAAAAATTTCCCTCCCTACTCTCTTGGTTCTTTTTTTTTTTTCAATTGGAGGATAATGGCTTTACAATTTTGTGTTGGTCTCTGCCATACATCAACATGAATCAGCCATAGGCATACACATGTCCCCTCTCTTCGGAACCCCCTCCCGTCTCCCCTCCCCACCCCACCCCTCTCGGTTGTCCCAGGGCACTGGGTTGAGCTCCCTGCATCAAACAGCTAATTCCCACCTGCTGTATTTCACAGATGGTAATATATATTTTTCCATGCTATTCTCTTAGATTGACCCACCCTCTCCCCCCAGGTCACTGCAGCACTTTTTACAATAAGTAGGACTTGGAAGCAACCTAGATGCCAATTGACAGATGCATGGATACAGAAACTTTGGGTACATGTATACAGTGGAATATTACTCCACTATAAAAAAGAACACACTTGAGTCAGTCCTAATGAGGTGGATGAACATAGAGCCTATTATAAGAGTGAAGTCAGAAAGAGAAAGACAAATACTGTATATTAACATATGCACATAAATCTAGAAAGATGGTGCTACAGACCTATTTGCAGGGAAGCAGTGGAGATGGAGACATAGGTTGTTGTTTTTTATTATAATTTTTATTGAGGTATAGTTGGCTCATCTGGTAAAGAATCCGCCTGCGATGCGGGAGACCTGGGCTCGGTCCCTGGGTTGGGAAGATGCCCTGGAGAAGGGAAAGGCTACCCACTCTAGTATTCTGGCCTGGAGAATTCCAAGGACTGTATAGCCCATGGGGTCGCAGAGAGTCCGACATGAGCAACTTTCACTTTCTCTTTTCATAGTTGATTTCTAGTGCTGTGTTAGTTTCGGGTGTACAGCAAAGTGATTCAATAATGCATACATATATATCTACTTTTTCAGATTCTTTTCCCTTATAGGTTACTATAAAATACTAAGTAGAATTCCCTGTGCTATACTGTAGGTCCTTTATGCTTATCTGTTTTATATATTGGAGTGTGTATCTTTTATGCCCAGCCTCCTAGCGTATCCCTTCCCACACACATTTCCCCTTTGGTAATCATGTTTTTTTCCTATGTCTGTGAGTCTGTTTCTGTTCTGTATATGGGTTCATTTGTACCTTTTATTTTTTTTTTAAGATTCCGCATAAAAGCCATATCACATGAGAGTTGTCTTTGTCTTGGTTCTCTTTGTTCTCAAAGGAGGCGAGGTGACTCAGCTGTGGTGCGACAGGTCTGACTTTTCCACTGAAAATCTGCACACGGTACGCGGGGACTTTCAATAGCTCCCATCTGGCAACCTTTTCAGACCAGGAAACTCGGGGAGAAGGGGAGTGCGAGTCCCCAGCTTCCTCAAAAACTGGAGCAGGGTTAATGAGAAGAAAGAGACAGAGAGAATTGCACAAGCTGAATGTTCCCACTAAGAGATATTTGATGTGGCTAAGAAACACGGTTTGGGGCTGTGGGCTTAGCGTGTGGCAAGAACTTTCTTAACTGGATGTTTTGTAAAGGCTTATATTATTAACCCCTGGTGGCTCAGACAGTAAAGCATCTGCCTACAACACGGGAAACCTGTGTTCAATCCCTGGGTTGGGAAGGTCTCCTGGAGAAGGAAATGGCAACCCACTTCTGTATTCTTGCCCGGAAAATCCCATGGACAGAGGAGCCTGGTAGACTACAGTCCATGGGTCACAAAGAGTCAGACACGACTGAGCAATTTCACTCGCTCATATTAACCCAGGGCTTCCCAGGTGGCGCTAGTGGTAAAGAAGCTGCTGGCCAATGCAGGAGACACAAATTCGATCCCTGAGTCAGGAGGATCTCCTGCAGGAGGAAATGGCAACACAGTCCCATATTCTTGCCTGGGAAATCCCATGGACGGAGGAGCCTGGCGGGCTTCCGTCCATGGGGTTGCAAAGAGTGGGACATGACTGAGTGACTGCGCATGCATGTTAACGCAAGCAGATTTGTGCCCTCATGGCTTCGGTTCATAACTGCCCTGGCAGGGCTGCAGACTTCTTAATCTGTGATGCTACGTGTGTGGTGCTTCCTGTGGTGATTCTGTCCACAGGGAAGTAACTGTTTCCATAGAAACAGGGATGCAGGCACAGATGGCCTCAAAGGGATGGTGCCCAGGCTCTACCTGCCGAATGGGAACAGCCTCCAGCTGTGGTCCTGGCCTTGAGCCATGGACCAAGAGGGTTTCTGAGGACAGCCAGGCCACTCAGACCCCAGGCGGGGCCTGCAAGCCACGTGGATGATGTCAGTAGGTTACTGCCGTCTCATCGGCGAGCTCGCCAGATGCTGGCCACACAGGTGGTCTCCAAGCAGAGATGCAGGTTCTGTGCGGGCCTCAGCTGAGTCATCAACTTGCCCCTAACAGGTGCAGGAAGCCTCAGCAGTGAGCTCCATACCTCCGAGTACGGCTTGTCCTCAGCAAAAGTCAGCCATAAGGGGAACACCCACGCTGCATACAAGTGCTTTGAGCCATTAGGAGTGCTCAGTCTCAAAGCCGTGCCTGACGCGTTGCGACCCCATAGATTGTAGCCCATCAGGCTCCTCTGCCCATGGGGTTTCCCAGGCAAGAATCCTGGAGTGCGTTGCCACGCCCTCCTCCAGGGGATCTTCCTGACCCAGGGATCGAACCTGTGTCTCTTGCATCTCCTACATTTGCAGGCGGTATGTGCGGAAGCCCATAATATTAGGCGGCTGAACCATAATTTTTGTGCCACACTGAGTTCTGGGTGCAGCAGCAAGACAAGTCTTTAAAGTATAGATGCTAGGTCTAAGTAGGCAGTTCTGAATCAACCAAAAGAGAGAGAGAGAGAGAGAAATCAGCCTTGCAATTCTGTCTCTTTTCCACTGGCTGCAAAATTACCTCCCAATACAGGTCCTTAAGTGGGGACTGAATTAGGGAAAAATTTAAAAGCAGAAATTGAGTCACTAAGTCATGTCCGATTCCTTGTGGTCTATACCCTACTAGGCTCCTCCATCCATGGAATTTCAGGCAAGAATACTGGAATGAGTTGCCATTTCCTAACTCCAGGGGATCTTCCTGAACCAGGGATCGAACCTGCATCTCTCCGGTGTTCCTGCATTGGCAAGAGGATTCTTTACCACTAGTGCCAACTGGGTAGCCCAAGGTACCTTGCACCCAAGCAACTCAAAAACAGGAAACAGTGGAAAGACCACTTTGAAACAGAGTTGAAAACTCAGGGCTGCACTCGGAAGACTGTGGAGGTAGATGCACACCCAGAGCTGTGGGACCATGAGCCTCAAGGGATAAGTGCAAATTAGCAGGCTGTGGATAGATGGATACGAAAGAAGATGCAAAGAGAGCTGAAAGCAAAGTTTTAATTTGGCAAGAAAGCAGTGATGTCTAAGAGACTAAAGAGTGAGTTTTTCCTCCCGGGTATAGCAGGTAAATCGTGCCAAAAATAACCATCTGTATCGCAAGGAGCTTACTCTCAGCTGAGCAAGTTTGCACATCACAGATTGTAGACAAGTGTTCTGAACTGAGAGCCATGCCAATGGCGATAAATCCAAGATGTTCTTTGTTTGCTCAGACAAAGCTGGGTGTCTTCTACAGTTTCTTTGCAATGCTAGGTTCTGAAACCATAATATTTCCTGGGATTAATCTCTAGTAGCTGAGGACAATCTTGTTTTCTAAATTTGTTGGTGATAAGGATGTGGGGTTATTTCTATTAGAGTCTTTCAAGAAAGGTCATGGCAATGGAGTCTTCACGTTGAAAGAATTTCATTTCCAGAATCCCAAAGAAGGTACCCGCATTCCTGAGCAAAACACCCCAGGACACAGCTGCTGAATGAATAGTAACTCTAGACTGGTATCAAGTGCACTTCAAGTCAAAGTGGAATAAGAAGCTAAATTGGATATTTTAGAATATATGACATTTTTGTTGGATCTTTGGTGTGCAAAGGGAAGAGAACTCGGTGCAGGGTTCATTCTTTTGGATGCTCCTATACTGTACATAAGACACAAACTTGAACTCACAAAAGGTACACTGTTTGAATCAATTCCCTCCCAGAATCTCTAGTTTGGAGATATTTTACTGCTGAATCATAAGATTGTCACTTAATCTTTTTGCAGTGCCCTGATATGCTACTTTGGGTCATATGGTTGGACACAGTTCAAAACGAGAAATAGAAGGGGGCCTGAATTTCCAGCTTTTATTTTATTTAGCATTTTGTTCTGACCCATTTCAGAGCATCCTGAGAGGACCACATGAACTGTTCACTTGTGGATCTAAGAGGAGACCCAGAGTGGGTGTGGCTGGTACCGGAGGGGCCCACGACATTGAAGACAAGACTGTCTTCAAAAATCAAGGCACTGGTTCTTCCCTGATGGACTTAATGTCTAAGCAACAATGGGTTATGACCTCAGAAACCTGGAGCAATCATTCTTTGCAGCTTCAGAAGTTCCCCCCAATAACATGTGTGATCCTTTCTAACCTTTAATCACTTCCACCAAAAGAGACGAAGTTGTTTATCAGGTCAGCAACTTCGAGGAGCATAATTTGGTCATGCTGACATCAGCTCTTCATTTCTTTCTTTTTTCCTCTTTCCTCGTCCCTAGGAAGTAAAGCTCCTCCCTCCCTCAGTCTGACCTTGGTGGTCTTTGCCTTGCACGTCCAGTCTGGCATGGACATGGGGTGCTTGTATGTTCCATTCAGAGAGTCACTAAACATGTCCATCTGGCTCTGACACTAAGCTCCATCCTCTTCAACAAATTTTATCATTAATCCAGGTGATAATTTGAACCCTACCAGCTTACTTTTGTGCAATATTTTCTCAATTTCCTCAGAACCTGAGTTTGGAAAAGGGGTGCTCTATATTAGGCCTGTCAAGTTCCCTATAACTAACATGGATCTCGATTTGCAGATAAGATGAATGGATTTTTGTGAGAGAGACAGGCTTAACAAGTTCACGGCATTAGCGAAGAAATGGAGCCAATATCTAGGCAAAGTCCGACTGGTTTTATGTGTGCTCAGTTGGGCCTGACTCTCTGAGACCCCATGAACTGTAGCCCACCAGGCTCCTCTGTCTGCGGGACTTCCCAGGCAAGAATACTGGAGTGGGTTGCCATTTCTTTCTTCAGGGGATCTTCCAACCCAGGGACTGAACCCAGACCTCCTGCACTGCAGGCAGATTCTTTACTGTCTGAGCCACCGGGGGAGCATTTATTTGGTGGCAAACAGAAATGGGATGAGTTAGGAGTCTCAGAACCCTTTGCCCCTTTGAGATAAGAGTAACTGAAAAAGAGGATGAGTAAAGGAGGGCGGAGAAGACAGAAGAGTGGGAGAAGCAGCCAGGGGTGAGGGGAGAGAACGTTTGCATGGGTGGCCTTCTCACTGATGTGGATCCACCTTCCTAAGACTCCACGGGGAAGAAGTGATCATGAAAAACGTGACAATCGTGACCCAGAGAATCCCATGGTAGAGGTGGGGAAAATAAGGTGCTTAGCTCAGTATATACATATGTTTATGTTTATTATTTTACTTATTTGTACCCATCAATTAAGAAAAAGCCTATGACATCTCTGGTACTGCTCTCCTTTTTAAAGAACTTTTTTTTTGTGGTACATATTTGATCTTATGCACTGAATGAGCTGTGCAAAAATGTTCAAACTCAGTGCAAGATTCAGTTCAGTTCAGTCGCTCGGTCATGTCTGACTCTTTGCGACCCCATGGACTGCAGCACACCAGGCCTCTCTGTCCATCACCAACTCCCGGAGTTTACTCAAACTCATATCTGCCGGGGTCCAGCCCCGGTGGATCCAGGGGTTTCAAAGGGGAGACGGCATCGGCGATCAGGAAACAACAGCTTATTTAAATGTTAATTAAAGATATAAAGAGTGGTTAAATAAGGATAGCTCAGTGAGAAAATTCAGTGGAGAAAAGAGGCTGAATAATTCAGCCAGAAGGTGAGAGAAAGAACGACATGGGGAGACCAAGCTTCGGTGAACAAGGCCTACACTTTATTTTCCAAAGTAGTTTTTATACCTTAAGTTATGCATAGAGGATAATGGGAGAAGGGGTAGAGTCATGCAGTAAGCCAGGCTTTCTTCCTGCAAACTTATCATATGCATAAGTTTAGGTGATTTGCATCATCTTCTGGCCCGGAGACCTGTTAACATTTTAAGAAACTTATTTTTCTCTAAAGATGATTATTCTAAAGTTAGGCACCACCCTCCAAAAGCAGTAGATAAAGTTGCATTCCTATAGGGCAAAGGTATGGTGGGCTATAACAAGAAAAAGTATTAACTCAAGGGTCCAAGGTTACAAACATTAAAGCTACTACTTACACCAATTATATTAATCAATACACTGCCAGGGACACAGCAGGTAAGGGATATGGAGACTTAGCAGCAAACATTGGCCCAACAAGTGAAAAACCCTTCACCAATACAATTTCGAATCAATCTTTTAACTGCTCAAAGGAATCTGTATTTAGACAGTTTAGAACATCTCATGCCTCTCACAGTTGGGAGGCTCTGAGCAATCACATGTGGCCAGAAAAACCTATTCAGGCAGGCTAGAGGATTTCCAAAGGAGTTTGTAGGTTGAAACACTATCACACCCAGGAACTTTATTAACTGGAGCTGTAAGTTAACTCTTTTTTCAGAGAGAGGTAGTGGGGGACAGCCCCCCCCCCCCCCCCCCGTAAAGTCAGAGGTGTAGGTGAGAGCACAAAGCAGAAAGTAAGCAGACTCTGGTTTTGGGGGTAGATGCTCAATAATTTCCAGGGGGACTCCTGAGGTTCGATCCTGCCTTTGCATATGCGGAGCCTCCTTCCTCATGACCTTTGTCATGGGCGGAGCTCCTGCTCCCAGCACATATCCAATTGAGTCAGTTGGTGATACTATCCAACCATCTCATCCTCTGTCATCCGCTTCTCCTCCTGCCTTCAATCGTTCCCAGCATCAGGGTCTTTTCCAATAAGTCAGTTCTTCGCATCAGGTGGCCAAACTATTGCAGTTTCAGCTTCAGCATCGGTCCTTCCAATGAATATTCAGGACTTAGTTCCTTTAGGATGGACTGGTTGGATCTCCTTGCAGTCCAAGGGACTCCCAAGAGTCTTCTCCAACACCACAGTTCAAAAGCATCAATTCTTTGGTGCTCAGCTTCCTTTATAGTCCAACTCTCACATCCATACATGATTACTGGTAAAAACCATAGCTTTAACTAAACAGATATTTGTGGCAAAGTAATGTTTCTGTTTTCTAATACACTGTCTAGTTTGGTCATAACTTTTCCTCCAAGGAGCAAGCATATTTTAATTTTGTGGCTGCAGTCAACATCTGCAGTGATTTTGGAGCCCAAAAAACTAAAGTCTCTCACTGTTTCCTTTGTTTCCCCATCTATTTGCCATGAAGTGATGGGACCAGATGCCATGATCTTAGTTTTCTGAATGTTGAGTTTTAATCCAACTTTTTCACTCTCCTCTTTCATTTTCATCAAAAGGCTCTTTAGTTCTTCTTTGCTTTCTGCCATAAGGGTGGTGTCATCTGCATATCTGAGGTTATTTTTATTCTCCCAGCAATCTTGATTCCAGCTTGTGCTTCATCTAGCCCAGCGTTTCTCATGATGTACTCTGCATAGAAGTTAAATAAGCAACGTGAGAATATACAGCCTTGACGTATTCCTTTTCCAATTTGGAACCAGTCTGTTGGTCCATGTCCAGTTCTAACTGTTGCTTCTTGACCTGCATAAAGATTTCTCAGGAGGCAGGTCAGGTGGTCTGGTATTCCCATCTCTTTCAGAATTTCCACAGTTTGTTGTGATCCATACAGTCAAAGGCTTTGGCATAGTCAATAAAGCAGAAATAGACGTTTTTATGGAACTCTCATGCTTTTTCAATGATCCAACAGATGTTGGCAATTTGATCTCTGGTTCCTCTGCCTTTTCTAAATCCAGCTTGAACATCTGGAATTTCATGGTTCACATACTGTTGAAGCCTGGCTTGGAGAATTTTGAGCAATATTTTGCTAGCATGTGAGATGAGTTCAATAGGGTGGTAGTTTGATCATTCTTCGACATTGCCTTTCTTTGGGATTGGAATGAAAACTGACCTTTTCCAGTCCTGTGGCCACTGCTGAGTTTTCCAAATTTGCTGGCATATTGAGTGCAACACTTTCACAGCATCATCTTTTAGGATTTGAAATAGCTCAACTGGAATTCCATCACCTCTACTAGCTTTGTTCATAGTGATACTTCCTAAGGCCCACTTGACTTCATATTGACTTCACAAGATTGACCTAAATCAAACAAAAAGAAAAAAAAAAAACAAATATTTTCAGCCTCATGGAGCTGTGGGAACCAGACACCTCATTATAAGTCAATTAACTAAAAACCACCAAGAATTGGATAAGGATTTGTCTTACTTTGGACACAGCAGTGATTCAACTGGAGAGAACGCCAAGAACCATCCTTTCAGGGTGATTAGCATAGCCATTTAAGCATTGGTTCGGATTAGGACTGACACTGAAGGGGAGAGAAGAGGCTGGAATCACAGCCCCCATGCAGGCAGTTAGAAAGGAGGTCTGTGGACGACAGAAAGGATGGAGTGAAATTGTCGGGTAAAGAGTCTAGTTCTTCAGGTGCATATTTAGTTTCTAAAATTCTGCGTCTCTCTGGTTTAAATATCGGGAGGTTTGGGTTTTTAAGGAACGTTAGAGAGAGTACAAGAGGGCTTCAGTGAGGCTCTATTTGAAAATTTCTTAACAGTTTTTGAACATCCACAGCCACTAAGTGATGAGTCAGTCCAAAAGAGCATAATAAATATAATCTAAGCAAGTAATAATATCCATCTATTGCTTCTGCCTACAATGTATTTATTGAAAAGTAGAGAGCATGGTCAAAAGTTTCTCAGAGTTCCTTTGGCTAAAATTTTGTAACATGGCTATATCCATCTATATGATACATATAGTCTATATAGAAATATATGAAATTATGTATTTCTAAAACAAATATTAAAATATATAGGTACTAGAGATAGACACTAAAAAAAAATCTTTGATATACAGAAAAACAAAAAAGTCACTGATTTTATTTTTAGTGTCTTTGTCTTAACTTCTAGAAAATGACCCAACTTCACCAGCAGCAAATCTTTGTGCAAAAAAATAATTCTGGTACTAATTATGTATCATTTGGATTATTTAAGCTTCTCCCAGGGAAAATGTGTTTCAAATATATTTCATATTTGTCTGCTGCTCCAGGGGCCCTTGTGCTGTGCTATGCACAGTCCTTTTTGACTCTTTTGTGAGCCCCTGGACTGCAGCCCGCCAGGCTCCTCTGTCCGTGGGATTCTCCAGGCAGGAAGACTGGAGTGGGTTGCCATGCCCTCCTCCAGGGGATCTTCCTGACCCAGGGATCCAATCCATGTCTCTTGTGCCTCCTTCATTGGCAGGCAGGTTCCTTACCACTAGCGCTACCTGGGAAGCCCTACTTAAATTGTAAGATTTGACCCCAAGAAAGGGAGCTCTCTGACAGCAAGCCATGCTCATCCTGCCATGTCTTCTTATGCTTACGGGGACGTTCCACTAAGGTTTAGAGGAAAAAGAAGTTCCTCAGATAAAAGTATTCCCATAGCCCTTTCCCTCCTAGCATTATTGATTCCATTGGCATGAATTTGAGCAAATTCCAGGAGACAGTGAAGGACGGAGGAGCTCGGCGTGCTGCAGTCCACGGGGTCTCAAAGAGGCGGACGTGACTTAGCAACTGAACAACGACCGCAAATCCTGTTTCGGAAGGAGAGGCTCTTGCTTAACACACAAACGCTTTTGTAAAAGGATAAGGTCTTCCAGGGAACTGGATTTAACCAGACTAGAACAACAGCGGTATTAGAAATAACAAAAATAACTTAATTCCTAAATGTGTGGGATCTAATTCCAGGCTGACCGGTTTCTAATCTCAGACTCTTTGTCATAATAGGCAGGCAACTCGGGTAAAGTCCTTTTAACCCGCCAGGGCTTGGTTTTCCCCATTCAAAGATCTTAATTACAGCATTACTTATTCATATGATTGGCACGACAATTAAATAAGGAATACATCCAAGGCAATTCAAAAAGAACTTAGACTAAATCAACATGCTCAGTGTTTGCTGCTTTTGGTTAAAATAAATAAATAAATAAATATTAACTTGCAATATTCTCTATACTATAGAGAAAACAAACATATGACTTTTTCAGTACAATCTGGACTTTGATGCTCTGACCCTTCGAAAGAATGGAGAAATTTTATTTCTTGGGGTTTTAAAGAAGGAGACAACAATTTGTTTTGGGTCAGTCTCCCTGTTTCTGTCTAGGCCAAGTGGTATGTTATAGTTCCAAACTTAGTCCTTAGGCAAGCCTGGTTCTTGCCCTGGCATCTAGTGCTAATCAAATCAGCTGATTGGGACACAAACAAATCCCAGTCACAGAGATAAAATAGATTTTGAAACAGTGTCTCACTGAGGTTCCCATTATCATCCATCTATTCATTACAAAACAGAATGCTTTCTATTCCCTTCAGAACAAAAAGAAATAGTACAATCAAGTATTGTTCTCGGTTGTTGGTTTCTTGTTCTTCTAATGAATTGTGAAAAACGTTCGGGCTCTCCTAGCAAAAGAAGAGTAAACATCTAAATTTATCATAATATTTTGCAGGCTCAGAAAGATTAAAATATACAATTAGGAAAACACATAAACTTGCTGACTGTGGGAGTTCAGGAAACAAAGAGTCTGAGTTTTGCTTTTTTTGTGGTTGTTGTATCTACACTGTTATTACAGAATGTCAGGTTAATATGTGCATTAATTAAGTCATCTCAGATGCACTATAGTATCTTATTATTTGTCATTGTAAACAATTTTGGTCCCATTTCTATGTTAAGCATCCTGCTTTACTTTGGGTTTAATTTTCGTGAACAATAAGTACCTCTGAACAGTAGGATTCAGCCTCTTTTTCCTATGCTACCAGTGATTCCAACAATAACAAAGCATTTGTTCAAAAGACAGCACAAGGCTCATGAGTGGAAACCAAACGCATTTCAGGTGCCCACTGGGAGGCCTTATGTCCATGCCTGACCAGGCTCCAATGGAACTGATTCCACGGAGTACTGGAGGGAGGGAGCTTTCAGAAACGCAGAGACAGCCCTTGTGTCCCAGAGGACCTCGTTTCCCTCCTCTGTAAAGAGAACAGAATATTTCAAGTTTGTTTGTTTGTTTTTCCTCTTGGCTGCACTGCACAGCATTTGAGATCTTAGTTCCCTGTTCAGTTCAGTTCAGTTCAGTCGCTCAGTCGTGTCTGACTCTTCGCAATCCCATGGGCTGCAGCACGCCAGGCTTCCCTGTCCATCACCAATTCCCGGAGTTTACTCAAAACTCATGTCCATTGAATCGGTGATGCCATCCAATCATCTAATCCTCTGTCATCCCATTCTCCTCCTGCCTTCAATCTTTCCCAGCATCAGGGTCTTTTCCAATAAGTCAATGCTTCACATCAGGTGGCCAAAGTATTGGAGTTTCAGCTTCAGCCTCAGTCCTTCCAATGAATATTCGGGACTAATCTCCTTTAGGATGGACTGGTTGGATCTCCTTGCAGTCCAAGGGACTCTCAAGAGTCTTCTCCAACACCACAGTTCAAAAGCATCAATTCTTTGGCATTCAGCTTTCTTCATAGTCCAACTCTCACATCCATACATGACTACTGGAAAAACCATAGCTTTGACTAGATGGACCTTTGTTGGCAAAGGAATGTCTCTGCTTTTTAATATGCTGTCTAGGTTGGTCATAGCTTTTCTTCCAAGGAGTAGGCATCTTTTAACTTCGTGGCTGCAGTCACAATCTGCTTGCCCCCCAAAATAAAGTCTGTTACTGTTTCCACGTTTTCCCCATCTATTTGCTACAAAGTGATAGAACCAGATGCCACAATCTTAGTTTTCTGAACCTTGAGTTTTAAGCCAACTTTTTCACTCTCCTCTTTCACTTTCATCAAGAGGCTTTTTAGTTCCTCTTTGCTTTCTGCCACAAGGGTGGTGTCATCTGTGTATCTGAGGTTATTGATATTTCTCCCAGCAACCTTGATTCCAGCTTGTGCTTCTTCCAGTCCAGTGTTTCTCGTGATGCAATCTGCATATTAGTTCCCTGGATATGGCTCCCAGGAGTCAAATCTGTTTCTTCTGCATTGGAAGCACAGAGTTTTAAGCACTGGAATGCCAGGGAAGTTCGCTCAAGGATTCTCTGAAGAACTATAATTCAGAAGAGACTAAAGTATACTTACAAATAAGGAGAAATTTGCACCCACTGAGACATAGGGCTTCCTTGGTGGCTCAGACAGTAAAGAGTCCGCCTGTAATGCAGGAGACGCAGGTTCGATCCCTGAGTCAGGAAGATCCCCTAGAGAAGGAAATGGCCACCCATTCCAGCATTCCTGCCTGGAGAATTGCATGGACAGAGAAGCCTGCTGGGTTACAGTCCACAGGGTCACAAAAAGTCCGACACGACTGAAGAAACTTAGCAGGCAAGACACATGATGGGGTAGAAGACAGCACTGTGACTAGAGAAAGATACATTTGAGTTCCTGTCCAAGCCAACCACTGATTGAGTGACCTCTCCAGGGTTTCTGCTCTCTGTAAAATGAAGATGTTGGTAGGTTTGGTTGTAAGACACATGGAGCTCCTAACAGAATGCTAATACACACCAACAGCACTGTAACCATGGTCTTCATCCTCTTCTCCCATTGTGGCATAAGGGGAAGGAAATAAATGTTACAGAGAAAGATGTGCTTAGTGGTAAAAGTTTCTGGAAGAGCTTATGTGTTTTCCCCGATCTTGGAAGAGAGGCGGCAAAGAATTCAAAGATGCAGAAAGAATGGCACTTGAGCCAGGATTTTAAAGACCGGAAAGAAACATCCTGTCATTGCAGTTAGTAGGGAAGCAGTTTCAAAAGCATCTGTCTACACAGCATCTCCAAGTCCTGCATCCTGACTGCCATGCAGGAAGGTTAGTCAGATTCAATGAGATGTAGCCTTTGTAAATGCTTCTGTAGGTAAATTGGAAAAAGATCTGTAATTAAGATATTAAATAGTCAGAAAAGAGGGCAGAAAATACAGTGTTCACTGAACTGTCACTCCATAACTTAAATTTTCTCTATAAACCTTTTTTTCCCCACAAATATTGCAAAAGTTAATTTCATATCTTCCTTTTAGCATGTTAGACAATTCAAAAATTGGACTTATTGCCTTGAAAGTAAATGAATCTTGGCATATTTAGTTTAAAATCAAGCTTTCTGGCACATGTATAAAAAATGCACTTGTCACTTGAAAATTTAAAATTTGTCCTTTTCTATCATGATTTGTCTCTCTCTCTCTTTTTTTTTTTTTTTTTTTTGCTGCAGTAAGAGGTTGTTTATGCTTTATTTTGGCTTGAGCTGAAAAAGTCAGCAACAGAGCATTTGTGCCTACAAAAAATACAAGATAGCTCAAAAAAAATATGTCTACTTTGAAGTTTCTTATTTAGATTGTAATGAATATTTAATAGTGTCTTTTTATCTTATTGGGATTTTATTTGCTCTTCATAGGATAAGAAATAATATTTTCACTTAAAGTATAAAATAAAGCATACATTTGGTAAATCTCTATATTATCACAAATTAATAAATTCTAATTAAAGATTTTCAAAAATGCTGATTTATAAAAGGCAAGAAATCCCCCAAGTGTTTTAATGGTTTCTAAAGCTATTAATAAATGTTTGATAAGGAAGAGTGTCCATGGCCCAATAACTTTGGGAAATACTTAAGATGAATAAATATATTTTTTATGCCACTTGCAGGAATTGATTCTTCCATTAAATAAACTATAGCACTCTGAATTGTCTATTTAGAGCTGTAGTTCCATCCAAGATTTATGCTAATTAAGTTTTCTTTTCTTATATCAAAAACAAGACTCAGACCAAAAGAAAAACATCACTCGGGGAAAAAAAACCTTTCAAAAAAACTTTTTTGTTTTCAAGACTTTTCAAGAAACTTCTAAGGACTTTTAAGAAACTTAAATCTGCTAATACACCTTGTGATTTTCTAAATGTCAGATACAGTGCGTGGTGTTTCCCAGACTTGATCATGGAGGTAGCTTAGACTGAGCAGCCATGGAGTTAGTGGTCTCCAGAAAACACTCAGGAAAAAAACTCTCAGCCTCCAATTCAAGCATCATCTAACACATCAAAAATATAACCTCTTCCTTGAGTTTATTATAAAGTATTAGAACATCACTTGCAATCGTCAGGGAATGATAGATTCAAATAAATCTCAGGACAGTAACATCAGATCTTTAAACTCACTTGTACCAGGCATTCCTCTAAGAAAAAAGAAGTCATGCCTTATCAGGATCAGAACCATCCAAGGACTTAGAAATTCATCAGAGTTATTTTCCATGTTAAAGTACAAAGAAAAATATATAAACATATGAATAAATGCAGAAAGAGCATTTGATAAAATTCAACCCTTACCAAAAAAAAAAAAAAAAACTTTCAGCAAAACAGAAACAGAGGGGAAATTTCATAAATAATTCATATTTGCTTAGTTAGATTAACTGAGTGGACCCAAGAACTCAGTTCAGCCGTTCAGTTGTGTCTGACTCTTTGCGACCTCATGGACTGCAGCATGCCAGGCTTCCCTGTCCATCACCAACTCTCGGAGCTTGCTCAAACTCATGTCCATCGAGTTGGTGATGCCATATAACCCAAGAACTGGTACCTATTATATTGTAGGTTAAAATGACTATATAATTTTATCAAATGAGAGACTGAAGTTGGGCATTAAATACAATTCATTTTTCTAAAATAAAATATTTTATAATAGGAATCTCATCATTTATAGTGAAAATATAAATAAAATAAATATTACCACAAATTGCACCATCTATTTGTTAATATTCTGCTTATATATGCATATATCTGATATAGTTATGAGCATATAGAAATTATGTAGAGTGTGTTTATATACATATATACACACATAAGCATGCTTACATACAATTATACATGCACACTTATGTATTAATACACATACACGTATTTATACATAATCATATATCAAAATTATGACCAACTTAGATAGCATATTGAAACAAAGGTCCGTCTAGTCAAGGCTATGGTTTTTCCTGTGGTCATGTATGGATGTGAGAGTTGGACTGTGAAGAAAGCTGAGTGCTGAAGAATTGATGCTTTTGACCTGTGGTGTTGGAGAAGACTCTTGAGAGTCCCTTGGACTGCAAGGAGATCCAACCAGTCCATTCTAGAGGAGATCAGTCCTGGGTGTTCACTGGAAGGACTGATGCTGGGGCTGAGACTCCAATACTTTGGCCACCTCATGCGAAGAGTTGACTCATTGGAAAAGACTCTGATGCTGGGAGGGATTAGGGGCAGGAGGAGAAGGGGACGACAGAGGATGAGATGGCTGAATGGCATCACTGACTTGATGGACGTAAGTCTGGGTGAACTCCAGGAGATGATGATGGACAGGGAGGCCTGGCGTGCTGGGATTCATGGGGTCACAAAGAGTCGGACACGACTGAGCAACTGAACTGAACTGAACTGATATATCAAAATATTTAAATAATATGTGTACACTTTGTGTTTATTTAGCTTAAAATACATTTTTGTAAGATTGAGAATATACATGCTTTTTGAAACCATGTGTGTTTACTGGTTACATAGAGCTCACCTCATAGATGCACGGAGAAGGCGATGGCACCCCACTCCAGTACTCTTGCCTGGAAAATCCCATGGACGGAGGAGCCTGGTAGGCTGCAGTCCATGGGGTTGCTAAGAGTCAGACACGACTGAGCGACCTCACTTTGACTTTTCACTTTCATGCATTGGAGAAGGAAATGGCAACCCACTCCAGTGTTCTTGCCTGGAGAATCCCAGGGACAGGGGAGCCTGGTGGGCTGCCGTCTATGGGGTCGCACAGTCAGACACGACTGAAGCGACTTAGCAGCAGCAGCTGCAGCAGCATAGATGCGCTATAGCGATAAGCATTGTGTGACATCTAGTTTGTTTCAAGGTTTTTATTATTACAAAAATGACAGAATTAAAGAATTAGTCCTTGATACATTTTGCAAATTGCCCTCCAGAAACTCAAATATCATATAGTTGCTTTAGTAATTCTTTTTTCTCAAAAACTTGATTCTGTAATATCTAACTTTAATCTGTAGTTGTGAAAACGTGAAAAATTAAGGACTGTTGTTACCTTAAGTTGAAGTTGAATTTTTACTGATTTTTTTGTTGTTTACTACTAGCTGGAAAGGCTTGGCTCTTCTTACTTGATAAATGAGTGAGTGAGTGAAAATCGTTCGGTTGTGTCTGAATCTTCGTGACCCCATGGACCATACAGCCCGTGGACTTCTCTAGGCTAGAATACTGGAGAGGGTAGCCTTTCCCTTCTCCAGGCAATCTTCCTGACCCAGGAACTGAACTGGGGTCTCCTGCATTGCAGGTGAACTCTTTACCAACTGAGCTATCAGAGAATAGCAAGGCAGTAACTTAAGCTCATAATAAGAAACCCAAATACGAGATTTCATTCTACTAGCCAATAATGTAACATTTTTTTCTAAGGGTCTAATCCAGGGGTGGGGGAAAAAAACACTATGCTTAAATTAGTTTTATTTTAAAAAAGACAAAAATAGTTTAACTCGTAGTAAAATAAAATATTTTCATAGTTCAGAATAATTAGAGAAATATAAATGAACAATTGCTGCTGCTTTTTAGTCACTGATTAGCTGTAGGATAACCTTGATGTAGAGAGATGGGATATACATGAGTTAGTATCTATATATAAGAATGTAATATATGTATTTATTTTCCTGGCTCCATCTGCTCAGAGGACCTAGAAGTCGCAATAAAACCAGAGAAGAAATGAACACAGCTAGAGCTAAGATATTGGTTTCTAAATTCCATTCTCCCCCAAAAGGAACCAGGTTCTTTTTAAGACTTCAGGGCTTAGACATGAGAAAGAAAAAAAAAATATATATATATATATATGAGCAACTATTTTGTGGAGCTGGAGAGTAAAGAAGTGCTGAGAAAATAATGAGAGCAGTCGAAGCGGCCCACAGGCAGAAGGAAAAGTCACGTCCTCCAAGAACTTTTCTTTCGTACATCCTGCTGCTGCTGCTGCTAAGTCGCTTTGGTCGTGTCCGACTCTGTGCGACCCAGTCACTTGGAAATGTTGATAGATGAGAAAGAAACATGGCTTTGACCGGTTCTATTTATTGTTGCTCTGTTTTCTGTTGAAGTGGGGGGTTTTCTAGGAAAAATCCTAAGTGCTCTGTTGGTGGAGAAATGTTACTAGAACTGTCCCTTTCGGCCAACTTAAAGAGTCTTTCTTCCCCAAGTATAATACAAGACAGAACTACGGACAATACACAAGTCAGAGGCTGAGCTGCTGGGTGTCCATCTAGAACCTCACCCACCTGGCTTCCATCCAGGTCTCTGGAGCGAGTGAGCCTTCAGCCTCTTGGGCCAGAAAGAGAGACTCAGACACAGAGGACAAGCGTATGGACCCTAAGGCAGGGGTTGGGGGGTGATGAGATGAGAGGCTGGGACTGACACATACACACTCTACACCGGGGCCTCCTGGGAAGCCCCCCCCCCAACACCGCTGTGCATGAACTGGTAGCTAATGCGAACACGCCGCAGAGCACAGGGGATGTTACCTAGCGCTCCACAGCGACCCAAATGAGAAGCAAGTCCAAAAAAAGAGGGGACGCATGAATACGTACAGCTGATTCGCTTTGCTTTACAGCAGAAACTAACACAACATTGTAAAGCAACTACACTCCAATTAAAAAGGAAAACTATGTGGGAAAAGAATCTGAGAAAGGAGGGACATACATATGTGTAGAACTGAATCACTTTGCTGTACACCTGAAACTAACACATTGTAAGTCAACTATACTCCAATATAAAATGAAAATTAAATGAACAATTTTATCTTTTTAAATTAATTTATTTAGTTGAAGGATAATTGCTTGACAGCATGTTGCTGTCTTCTGCCAATCCTCAGCACGAATCAGCCATAGGTGTACATATGTCCCCTCCCTCCTGAACCCCCCTCCCATCTCCCTTCCCATCCCACCCCTGCAAGTTGACAAAGAGCCCATGTTAGAGTTTCCTGAGCCAAACAGCAAATTCGCATCAGCCATCTATCTTAAAAACAGACTCCCCTGCTAGTCACAAGGTTGTGGCTAACAAGCTTGGCGAACCTTTTATGCAGACAAAGTTTGAGAACAGGAAAATGTGAGGAGGGAGCTAAGGAGAGGATTATTGGCTCAGAGAGAGACCTCATTTCCTTAATGGAATAATAATATGTGCTCTTTCCCCATGGGGATGATGGGAATGAGCACATTTATGATGATAAAACATCCTGCAGCTTGAGAGCATTTTGTGTGCAAAGTCTTACTGGCAAGTGCACAGCTTCAAGCTGAATCCACTGAGATCTTTTCTTTCTTCTCAAGGTGTGGGTGGGAGAAGGGGATCAAAGGCAGGCAGGAGACTTGCAAAAGAGAAGAGAGAGAAATTCTAAACTGGGACTCAATTTGCTTAAATACAAAAGTGCTTAAGCTGCTTCGAGGGGACGGAGATTAAGCTGGAGCGTCGTAGGCCGGCCTTGTCACCGTACCCTGGGTGCAGATGGTAAAGGGCGCAGGCTTGGATCAGGATGCAAATGGAATCTGCATGTAAATCCACTGAGATATGAAAACACACTTTTATCTAAGGCAGATCCCTGAACGGCTAAGGGAGAAACTCATACCCAACCACAGTAATACAAGACTTTAGAGAAGGAGCAGGTGGGACAGATTGAGAGAGGAGCATGGAAACGTACACACCACCTTGTGTGAAACAGACAGCCGGGGGAATCTGCTGTATGAGGCAGGGAGCTCAGCCCAGAGCTCCGTGACCACCTAGAGGGGTGGATGGGGAGGGGAGCAGGAGAAGGCTCAAGAGGGAGGGGACACATGCGTACTATGGCCGATTCATGTTGAGATACGGCTGAAACCAACACAGTGTTGTGAAGTAGGTATCCTTTAATCAAAACTAAATAAATTTTTAAAAATATATAAAGATCCTTCCCAAAAATGCTTTAGGACAAAAAAAATGGATTAATTTAGCGCTTTCAAAATTACTTTCAGGAATGACAATAGTTACTTCCACATTAGGATCTGTTAATTTTAAATGCATTGAAATTGTATATTGGAATTTTCTATGCTCATTTGAAAAGTTAAGAAAAGAGACATTTGGAAAATAAAATTGTCTTATTAGAAAGTAAACATATAGGATAAAAGCAAAATGACTAATGTTAGTGAGAGTAATAAAGTAGAATAAAAAAATAGGATGAGCTTAAGAAAATCAGCTTTAAGCTTCAGAAGTTATTAATAAAAAATACCAGAGGGAATGAAATGGACTACAAGCTCATCCAAAGACTTAAGGAATGAAGATGCTTTGATGTTCTGATGGGCATTTACTTCACTTCAGTTCTTTCTGTGGGGATTTTCAATTAACTTCCTGCAAGTTGAAGCTCGTTTTAGTGCTAAAGGAAGTGAAATTCCTTGAGAAATATTTTTTTATGCCTTTGCTTGTCAGGGACAATTGTTCTTAAATGCTGCATCAGAGTTCTTTTTTTTTTTTTTTTTTTTTTTTTTTGGCCCCAGAGTTCTTTATATTGTATGCATGGGTATTCTTCTAAACTAACTTTAAAAATCAGACGAAATTTTTACTCAGATCTGAATGATCTAAAGATAGAGCAGGCTTCGAGGTTGGATGGATCCAAAGTTTAGCAGGACTTGCAAATCTTCTTTGCTGTTCTCCCTTTGAAATCTGGCTTTTCTTTTAGCAAGAATTTGCTTAAAGCAAGAGGGAAAGAAAGAATACTCTCATTCCAGGGACAGTACAAAGTGTCCATGCATATTGTGTGTGAGTGTATGTGTGAATGCCGGGGTCCAGCCCCGGTGGAGTCAGGGGTTTCGAAGGGGAGCCGGTGTCGGAGATCAGGAAACAACAGCTTATTTAAATGTTAATTAAAGATATAAAGAGTGGTTAAATAAGGATAGCTCAGTGAGAAAATTCAGTGGAGAAAAGAGGCTGAAATAAGGATAGCTCAGTGAAGAAATTCAGTGGAGAAAAGAGGCTGAATAATTCAGCCAGAAGGTGAGAGAAAGAACGACATGGGGAGACCAAGCTTCGGTGAACAAGGCCTGCACTTTATTTTCCAAAGTAGTTTTTATACCTTAAGTTATGCATAGAGGATAATGGGGGAAGGGGTAAAGTCATGCAATAAGCCAGGCTTTCTTTCTGCAAACTTATATGCAAAAGTTTAGGTGATTTGCATCATCTTCTGGCCCGGAGGCCTGTTAACATTTTAAGACCCTTTCTTCAGAAAACTTATTTTTCTCTAAAGGTGATTAGTCAAGCGCCACCCTCCAAAAGCATTAGATAAAGTTGCATTCCTACAGAGCAAAGGTGTGATGGGCTATAACAAGACAAAGAATTAACTCAAGGGTCCAAGGTTACAAATACTGCCAGGGACACAGCAGGTAAGGGATATGGAGACTTAGCAGCAAACATTGGCCCAACAAGTGAAAAACCCTTCACCAATACAATTTCGAATCAATCTTTTAACTGCTCAAAGGAATCTGTATTTAGACAGTTTAGAACATCTCATGCCTCTCACAGTTGGGAGGCTCTGAGCAATCACATGTGGCCAGAAAAACCTATTCAGGCAGGCTAGAGGACTTCCAAAGGAGTTTGTAGGTTGAAACACTATCACACCCAGAAACTTCATTAACTGGAGCTGTAAGTTAACTCTTTTTTCAGAGAGAGGTAGTGGGTGACAGCACCCCCCCTCCCCCGTAAAGTCAGAGGTGTAGGTGAGAGCACAAAGCAGAAAGTAAGCAGACTCTGGTTTTGGGGGTAGATGCTCGAGAATTTCCAGGGGGACTCCTGAGGCTCGATCCCGCCTTTGCGTATGCGGAGCCTCCTTCCTCATGACCTTTGTCATGGGTGGAGCTCCTGTTCCCGACATGTGAGTGTGTGTGTGTGTGTGTGTGTGTGTGTGTTCAGTCCTGTCCAACTCTTTGTGACCCCATGGACGTAGCCCACCAGGTTCCCCTGTACATGCAGTTTTCCAGGCAAGAATACTGGAGTGGGTTGCCATTTCCTACTTCAGGGGATCTTCCCAACCCAGGGACTGAACCTGTGTCTCTTGCATCTCCTCCATTGCAGGTAGATCCTTTACCACTGAGCCACAAGGGAAGTTTTCGTCCATGCATATGTAGGAGAAGAAATGCCTTCTATTTGTGTGTGTGTGTGTCTGTGTGTGTGTGTGTGTGTGTGTTTCCAGACAGTGTCAAGGAGTGCTCTCCTTTCTTGCTTATAGTTTGTAGCGCAGCAAAAACGTCTCCAGCATTTAACCCATGAGACAAGTCTGTCACCACTCCTGTGTATGTGTGTGTGTGAGTCACTCAGTCCTGTCCAACTCATCACAGGAGATAATAAAAAGACTTTTTCACAAGAAGGATAGATTAGGACATGCATATTCAAGACTGGGAGGCCACATTCTCAAGAATTTGCAGACTGTTGAAGGTGATCCAGTTTTGCTGACTCACTGGTAAATACACCCTTATCAGAAGATCTCGGTAATGCATGGCACTGAAATTTTGGATGAGAAATGGAATACCATGAGACAGCATGCCCAATTCTATTTTTTTTAATTCTGTATTATTTTATAACTAAAGTAGTACATGCAACATATATGTGTGTTTTATGATAATAAAATATGATAACATAATATAGTGAACAAGGCAAATCTACCAGTCGATTGAATAACCAGAACTTTACTGATACCATCAATACCACTCAGTTTCTCCCTGTTGGATCTAATTTCTCTATTTCCATCCCATCTATGACTTTTCTGTCTTACTCTTACAGACACACACTGTAACTGCATAAACAATAATCTACAACTGCACCTGATTATTTTTGAACTTCATAACCAAAATGTCAGCAAAATATAGCAAGCTATCAACAAAAGTATACATTCTGTATGTGAAGTGAATGTGTCAATCGATTAGTCATGTCCAGCTCTTTGTCACCCCATGGACTGTAGCCTGCCAGGCTTCTCTGTCCATGGAATTCTACAGTCAAGAATACTGGAATGGGCAGCCATTCCCTTCTCTAGGGGATCTTCCCGACCCAGAGATCAAACCCAGACCTCCTGCACTGCAGGCAGACTCTTTACTGTCTGAGTCACCAGGGAAGCCTGTGTGCTGTGCTTAGTCGCTCAGTCATGTCTGACTCTTCACGACCCCATGGACTGTAGCCCACCAGGCTCCTGTGTCCATGGATATTCTCCAGGCAAGAATACTGGAGAGGTTTGCCCTCTTCCAGGGGATCTTCCCAACCTAGGAATCAAACCCAGGTCTCCTGCATTGCAGGCAGATTCTTTACTGTCTGAGCCACCAGGGAAACCCATACATACTGTATATTTCATACATGCTGTATATTATAAAACCCATACATACTGTATATTATATAAAGAAACAATCCTAATCTTTCCCACAAGCCCTATTTGTACAAAGCAACACCTACTGGGAAGGTCACAGTCTCTGCTGTCATTGAAGACTCCTTTCCTTTCCCACCCCTCCTACCCAGTTTGTCAGAAGACCTTGTGAGCCTCTCTTTCAAAGTATTTCTAGACTGTGACCTCTTTTAACCACCTCAAGGCTCCCACCTGGTCCAACCACCATGATTTGTTCCCCATCATTCCAAAGTCCCTTTATAGGGCCCCTCTATCTGCTCAGAAGCCCAATCTATTCTCAGTGATCTCTGTGGTCTTCTCAAAACATGAGCCAGATAACAATCCCAGCTGCATCTTCAAGATGAAAAAGGGTTGGATTCAATAACTCAAAAGGGAAGTTGTTACTGCTGTTGTTTAATGGCTCTGTCACGTCCGACTCTTTACGACCCTATGGACCGTAGCCTGCCAGGCTCCTCTGTCCATGGGATTCTCTGGGCAAGAATAGTACGGGCTTCCATGGGGTCACAATGAGTTGGACACTACTGAGCAACTTAGAGTGGGTTGACACGGCCTCCTCCAGGGGATCGTCCTGACCCAGGATTTGAACCTGTGTCTCCTGCATCGGCAGGCAGGTTCTTTACCATAGAGCCACTGGAGAAGCCCAAAAAGGGCAGTACGTAAAGCTTAGAGTTGACTTCCTGTTGGTTCCCAACCCCGAGAGCTTCTCAGGTGAAACCTGAAACTGGACCCAGAAGCAGAGGCCAAGGAGAGACAGGAAAAAGAGGCAGCCACTCCCGTCTAGCAGGTGGTTTGTTGAAGAAGCTGGGAACTTACAGAGGAGGCTTTTCTCAAGCACCACAAGACAGATCTTTGTGTCCTGGTTCCAGACCTCATATAGAAGCTTTAAATGGGGCTCAGTCTCCTCTTCAGTCCAGCTGATTAACACACTCATCACCTCCTATTTATAATCCCTACCCAATACTGGGCCACCAGATGGGAAGAGCCAACTCACTGGGAAAGACCCTGATGATGGGAAAAATTGAGGGCAAGAGGAGAAGAGGGGACAGAGAGTGAGACCGTTGGATGGCATCGCAGACTCAATGGACATGTGTTTGCGCAGACTCAGGGGGACAGTGAAGGACAGGGTATCCTGGTGTGCTGCAGTCTGTGGGATTGCAAAGAGTCAGACATGACTTAGTGACTGAACAACAACAAAATGAGTCAAGTCCGATCTCTAGAACGTACTCATCTGCAAGTGAAGCTGTGTGCACCTTTTGACAAGCACACCCTCGTGTCTCCACCCTCCAGCCCCAGATGACCACCCGTCAACAGGAGACAGACAACGGTTTTGTTCTCTGCTTCTGCAAGTTTAAATTTTTTAGATTTCACATGTAAGTGAGTTAATACAGTATTTCTATGTGGCTGGTTTATTTCATATAGTATAACATTCTCCAGGTTCATCCATGTTGTCCTAGATTAGGGAAAAAAAAAAAATCCTTTTTCATGGCCAAATAGTATTTCACAGTATATATCATATTGTCTTTGTTTATTAATCCATCAACGGACATTAAATTGTTTCTGTACAGTGGATATCCTCCTTCCAAATTTTAAGATCATATGGATAGTCTTTTTTTCTTCATTTGACCTGAATTTATCTTGCTGCTGCTGCTACTGCTGCTAAGTGGCTTCAGTCGTGTCCAACTCTGTGCGACCCCATAGACGGCAGCCCACCAGGCTCCTCTGTCCCTGGGATCCTCCAGGCAAGAACACTGGAGTGGGTTGCCATTTCCTCCTCCAATGCAGGAAAGTGAAAAGTGAAAGTGAAGTCGCTCAGTCGTGTCCGACTCTTAGCGACCCCATGGACTGCAGCCCACCAGGCTCCTCCGTCCATGGGATTTTCCGGGCAAGAGTACTGGAGTGGGGCGCCGTTGCTGGAGCACCATAATTTTCAAAAGATCTATGATCCTCTATTGCAGAGTATTAAATATTTTTTCCCATACATACTGGGAATGAGGGCTTTTCTTCAATTCTTATTTAATCATCACTCGACTTTGAATTAATTACCAAGTTCTGATTATTTTCTATGTATTATTTCTCAGAGCTTTTCCCCCTACTGTCATTGTTTGCTTCTTAATTTGTGTAATTATATTGTCAAGCAACAAGACTTCTGTTACAGCTTTCATGTGTCCCATTATACTGACATTTTGATCACATTAGAATTATTATGGACTTCTACAGTTATTGAAATTCCTCCTCATGTAGACAGAGCTCCTTATAACACAATGGAAATTATTTGATTGCTCTTCAATGGGGAATTATTTATTATGTACAGAATGTTCTGTCTGGATATAATGGTAACTCATATAAGATAATTACAACCTTGAATTTGGACATAAAAACTAAGACATGCTCCCTTAGCATGTAAATACAGATATCTGATGACTCACTTTGCCACTTAGGATTGGTGTTCACTGTTACAACAATAACCCTTCTGATGGTTCCATAAATGGTTAGGATCCAACATTTCATGGGAACAGTTTTAAAAGGCTGTTGCCAGGAATAGCATCAGGAAGAAGCCACGGATTTCTGGAGTTTGGTTAGACAAGTTTTGTCCGGTTATCTCCAGATTCCTCCTTTATAAATAATGCTAATTTTAAGTAGAAAGAAATAGGCTTCTTTATTGCTATGAAGAGCAATTACCTATGCATATATTGTGTGTGTGTATATATTTATATATGCATATATATATTGTATTCCCTCTTTTTAACTGTTAAAAATGAAAATCAAAGGGCTGTATTTAATGGTCTGGCATATAGCAGCACCAAGAAAGGGGACAGTTTCTTTTTTAATACCTTATTTAATATGAATAAATCTTGATTTTAGAAAATTAGTCCAAAAGAAATCCACGTGCCATCCAGTAGCTCAAACTAGTCTAGGTATCTGTCAATCAGCTCAATAAATCATGAACTCATATGCAAAATATATTTATTCCAGCTGTGTAAAATTACTATGCTTTAAATAGTATATAATACAGTGCATCAGAATATTATAGCAGAAATTAGTTTTCACCCACAGCAAAAGAAATGAAGTGAAAGTTGCTCCTTGGTGTCTGACTCTTTGTGACCCCATGGACTGTACAGTCCACGAAATTTGCAGGCCAGAATACTGGAGTGGGTAGCCAGCTCCCTTCTCCAGGGAATCTTCCCAACCCAGGGATCGAACCCAGGTCTCCTGCATTTCTTGCAGGCAGATTTTTTACCAACTGAGTCACAAGGGAAGCCCACAGCAAGCATACCAGCAAATTTGGCATTTTTGCAAAAATGTTCTTTTAATGTGGAATCCATAAAAAATGTCCATGTACATAGTGCATTTCCTGAATAACGATCAAAATTATTAGTAAGAATTCAGAGAAATGATAAACTCTGGATCCTGCATTGTTTTAGAAAAAGAGTTAATTTACCAGAATAAGGAATATGTACTGCTATGCCAAGCAGTGTTCTAAGTTAGGACAGCAAAGTTTTTCTTTAAAGGTCTAAATAGTAAATATATTTGGTTTTGTGGATTACACAGCCTCAGTTGCAATTACTCAACGATAGCTGCCTTTGTAGTAGGAAACTGGCCTTATTTAATATGTAAACAAATGGACGTGGCGGTAGTCCAGTAACCTGTATTTACCAAAATACACGGCAGGCTGGATTCGTCTCACAGGCTGTATTTACCGTTCCCTGTTCTTAGTGTTTTACTTTATAATTTTGTTTGATTTAATTGCCTCAACACCTGCCTAAGGTGAGAACTATTTACTTATTCAGAAATTAAAGTTTTGTGACTGAAAAAGCGACAATTGCTTATGGTAAAATATTTGAGAAACACAGAATGGTATAAACAAGGTGAAATTTAATTAGGTCAATGCCATTTGTTACTCTTGTGGGCTTCCCTGGTGGCTCAGAGGTTTAGGCGTCTGCCTGCAATGCAGGAGACCTGGGTTTGATCCCTGGGTCAGGAAGATCCCCTGGAGAAGGAAATGGCAACGCACTCCAGTACTTTTGCCTGGAGAATCCCATGGATGCAGGAGCCTGGTGGGCTACAGTCCACAGGGCTGCAAAGAGTTGGTATTTGTTACTTTTAGTTTACACATTAGGAAACAGATTCAGAGATTTACCCAAGTTGTATGGCTTGTCAAAGGGTAGAGCGCTAGAATTTGCGCTTTTTGACTTTGAAGTGACAGCTGACATCACAAAATCAGATAAAGGCATGGTAATCTGAGACTGTGACTGAACCCACAGACAGCATGAGAAATGAGGTGGGACTTTTGAGAGATGGACAGGATCAGGAAACTTGATAAGAGGGCGAATATCAAACAGAAGGAGAACAAAGCTGGAGATTTCAATAGCCAATGGATCATATGTAATAATGATTACTTAGCTCCGTTTAGATAAACCACAATGACCAGGAAACTGATTTCCAGTGTACCCTCTTGCTTATTTGAATGCCTAACTGCATACTCTACAGAGTAGAAAAGAAAATATTCACTCCCCCTTCCCCCCACTAATTAGGTCACTTGGGTAGGCAGATTCATTGACAATGGGTCCATGAAAAGAATGAGATGGGAAAATTAAAGAATTATCTGTTCTCAAGCCACCCTGGGCAGGCCTTTTAATCCCTTTTCAGACGTCATAAATGAAGTGAAAGAGCTTGGGCTGAATCATTCTTGAGATCCCATTCAGTTGAAAACTTTTCTGATTACAAATTTTTTTTTCCCAATTTATAAATTTTAAAGGCACAGAACTCAGAATTACCTCATCTTTAATAGAGTTATCGAGATGTTCCAGATAAGAGACTTTCTTACCTTACTGAACAATGCCGTCATTCCTAACTTCACACTATTTTGTTACTGAGCTTTAACAAACAATGTGAAATACTTCTACTACTACTACATTTTAGCCATTTTTTTTCCCTCAAACACTACTTATCTCTTCCTTATCTCCCTTATCTCATCCTGAGACTTCAGTTGCAAATAAGTAACACATTGTGAACATGTCCTACACTTAAGTGCATTTATGCTTTTTCCTTCCACTTTTTCTCTGTGCTTTAAGTTGTACATTTTATATTGACTGGCTCCCCAGTTCAGAAATTCTATCATCTTCTCTGCCCAATCCATTGCAAACCCATCAGTTAAGTTCTTAAATTCTTGTGTCCTAATTTTTGTTAGGAATGTTGCTCTATTTTCTGTTGAGTTTTTCTGTGTTTTCCTCTTTTCTCTATCCTCTTGAGTAGAGTAATCACTGTTGCTGCTTAGTCACTAACTGGTGCCTGACTGTCTGTGATGCCAGGGACTGTAGCCCACCAGGCTCCTCTTTCCATGGAATTCTCCAGGCCAGAATACTGGAGTGGGTTGCCATTCCCTTCTCCAAGGATCTTCCCAACCCAGGGATCAAACCCAGGTCTCTTGTGTTGCAGATACTTTACCATCTGAGCCACCAGGGAAGCCTTTGTTAATTAAAGCACAATATTAAAAGTAAACATGAAATCCACGGTACATTTCTATAGTGCATATCTAAGTATACAAGTAAGATAAGGGTATGTAATATATTGATTACACAGAAATACTTCTTTCAAATTATTTAAAAATAATAACTCAATTTTTTAGAAAAGGCAAAAATATTGAACAGGCACTTCACAAAAAGTGAATAGAACACAAAACAAGATGCCAATAAGTATAAGATGCACTCTATTAGTTATCAGAAAAATAGAAACTAAATAACTAGACTATAATTGTAAAAAGCTGAGAAGGTACAATGTTGCCAAGGTTGATGAACAACTATGATTTTTATCTACTTCTACTGGGAATATAAATTGGTACAGCCACTCCAAGAAAGTCCCTGACACTGGGAAAGATTGAGGGCAGAAGGAGAAGAGGGCATCAGAGGTTGGGATGGCTGGATGGCATCATGGATACAATGGACATGAACTTGTGCAAACTCCGGGAGACAGTGAGGGACACAGAGACCTGGTGAGCTGCAGTCCACGGGGTCACAGAGTCGGGCACGACTGGGCAACTGAATGCCAACAATCAGTTTGAACAAGTCCATGCTCTAAATGCCCAGTGATTCCTTTTTTATTTTTATAACACATAAATGTACATTAAAAATGTCTAAATATATTTGTAGCAACATTATTTATAAGAGCCCCAAACTATAAACACAATATCCATCTATTATAAGATGGATACATTGCAGTAGCATTCATACAATAGAAAGATGAGAATTATGAACAAATTCTCCTTCAAAAGTGAGAATTATAAACTATACACAGCAACATTTCAGAGACAGGCATGCTGATATAAAGAAGCCAGACACAGAAGTGTATACACTGTTAATATCCCATTTATACTCAATTCAAAAATAGAACAAACTGATAGCTAGTGACAGAAGTAAAAATAATGGTTACTTTCCTTTGGTGAGGGAGGGAGTCCCAGGGAATATTTTAAGTTGTCAATAATGAAAATGTACTTTGGGGTGTTGATAATGAAAATGATATTTTGACTGTAAACAGTTTGTTTACTTGGTAAAATTCATCAAGCTGTAACTTAAAATCTGTGCTTTCTATTTATGTATGTTATAATTCAGTAGCAAAGATTTACTACAAAATGAACCAGAAAGAGGGAGCTTTGTCCATATTTCACAAGAGGCAAGGTGTAATGAAATAGAATTCATCAGTTCAGCCCTCATTTTGACATTAGAAGAAGTGACTCAGCTTCACCTGACTAAAATCAACTCAGGAACAGATATACAAAAAAGGTATCACGGGAATCATCATACAAATGCTACCTGCCAGCAAGCAACGACATGATGACTTTCTTTGTGTTCTTCTCCCATAAATGTAACCTGGACACGTCAAATAAAAGTCTATTAACTTTTGAGTACATGAAATTAGTAGTCATTTAATAAATGGAGAGAATTAAGTGGATTAGGTAAAAATCGTAGAAAGGACTGAGTCATTTCTCAAACATACGAGTGAGTGAGTGTGTGTGTGTTAGAGAGCGAGAGAGAAAAAGGCAGAGAGAGACAGCATTCAACAGATTTTTTTCAGTGATGCATCCCCTGCAGAAGGGAAAGGCTACCCACTGCAGTATTCTGGCCTGAAGAATACCATGGGCGCATGGTCCATGAAGTCGGCAGAGAGTCGGATACGACAGAGTGACTTTCACACTATTCACAAACACACACACACACACACACACACACACTGAACAAAGTAAGTAAAAATAAGTACAAATATGTGAAAATGTGGTTTTGAATTATCTGCAATACAAATCTCTTTATTAAGCACAAGACTAAATGTTCTTAAGCTAATGCAGAAAAAAAAATGATGTTATGTGAGATTAGTAGGGCTCCTGATATTCATTGTTTTCCTACAAAATCAAGCAGTTGTGCAATTTCATCATCATTATATTAACTATATTAATAATAAATGTCCACTAGTTCCCAAATGCCAGTTAGTGATTTTCGTTCACTGTTATAATAAAAACGTTTTCTTCTTAGTCAAGACAAACATCAAAATTGATTTTACTATACTTTTCAACATCTGAAAATGTTGAGAAAATTAGAAAAAATATATTAGAAAATAACTGGCCTTAATGTGACGAATATAACATTCTGGGAGATGAAGTTTTTCTGGAACTGCCAGTTTCAAAATTCCATCTTAATTAAATAACAATGGAGTCTCATTCTCCCGTCTCTTTTTGCCTAATTAAAAGCCAAGTAATGGATTTAAAATGAGTCTAATTAGTTGCAAAGCTTCTACTGTTCTTGCAACATCCTTATCCCAATTGAGCTAACATACACGTTTAACAGTTTTCCACTTATCAGTAGGCAAAAAGTACATTTCTCATCTTCCAAAATGGTGTCTACCCTTCAAGGTTTTCAAATAACATTTATGGCCTCCATGGAGACCCTGCTGCTGCTGCTGCTAAGTCGTTTCAGTCGTGTCCGACTGTGTGTGACCCCATAGACGGCAGCCCACCAGGCTTTCCCGTCCCTGGGATTCTCCAGGCAAGAACACTGGAGTGGGTTGCCATTTCCTTCTCCAATGCATGAAAGTGAAAAGTGAAAGGGAAGTCTCTCAGTCGTGTCCGACTCTAGCGACCCCATGGACTGCAGCCTACCAGGCTCCTCCGTCCATGGGATTTTCTAGGCAAAAGTACTGGAGTGGGGTGCCACTGCCTTCTCCTCCATGGAGACCCAGTAAGACTCAAAAAGCAAATGTATCTGTTAACATGGAATCTTTCTTCCTCCAAGTCATATACCTAATCACTCTTGCTGTGGGTATGCTGTGTGAACTCTGTTCTATTAGAAACTTATGGGAATTCAGAAAAAAGAAAGAAAGAAAGTGAAGTCACTCAGTCATGTCCAGCTCTTTGTGACCCCATGGACTGTAGCCTACCATGCTCCTCTGTCCATGGAATTTTCCAGGCAAGAGTACTGGAGTGGGTTGCCATTTCCTTCTCCAGAGGATCTTACCAACCCAGGGATTGAAGCTGGGTCTCCCACATTGTACACAGACACCTCACCATCTGAGCCACTAAGGAAGTCCGTATGAAAAAGAGCTGCTTACAATTTTCTTGTTACAATAATAAGAGTTAATGTTTATATGCATGCTCAGTCATACTTGACTCTTTGTGACCAGATGGATTGTAGCCTGCCAGATTCCTCTGTCCATGGAATTTCCCAGGCAAGAATACTAGAATGGGCTGCCATTTCCTTCTCCTGAGGATTTTCCCAACCCAGGGCTTCTCCTGGATTGCAGGGGGATTTTTTATCACTAGTACCACCTGGGAAGCCCCAGTTAATGATTATTTAACCTTTACTTTGTGCTGGGCATGTTCTAAAGATTCTCCATATATTAACAGAGTTATTTCTCACAATAACCACATAAGGGAAGTACATTTCATAGGTGAAAAAAATGGACTCATAACTACATGATTTGTTTAAGATGATAGAGCAAATAAGGGGCAAAGTTTGGAATTTGAAACTATGACTGACTCCAGATCAGTATCAGTTATATGAGACCACATAAATGTAATATGCCAAAAAATGTAGCAAGCAATATAAGGGCACACGAAATATCAATATCTATGCTATTTTTATGAGTTCTGATAGGATAGAAAGGAAACATAATACCAAATACTCTGTTCCATTTAGCAATTTAAAGTTTTGGAATCTTCATTCGTATGTTTAATAAAAGCAGAGGACAGTATTTATTAACTATAAAAACCTATAAATATTTTTTCTGTGATCCTTGTGTTAATCAGAAAGCAAAAATCTATAGTAGAGACACAGACAATGAGAAAAGGAGGAGCAGATCATTATAGAAAATCATCAAATCACAAAGGAAGAACAAGAGAGGAACAAAGAAACTAGCAAGCAACCAGGAAACAGTAAAGGAAAGGAAGAGGAAGTGCATTTCTAGCAAGAATTCCTTTAGATGTAAATGGCCTATATTCTCCAGTCAAAAGACATAGCGTGGCTGAATGGGAAAAATGAACAAAACAAAACCACCTTTTGCGCTAAAAAGTGATTCACTTCAGCTTTAGGGACACACATGGACCTAAAGTTGCAAGAAAGAAAAAAATGTCCTTGATATTCCATGTACATCGAAATCCAAAGAGGACAGAAGCAGCTATACTCATATCAGACAAAACAGACTTCAAGACAGAGATGATACATATTTTAAAGCTATACATATAATTGTCCTTCTATTAGTTATGTTTCTTCTAAATTTAGAAGTTTAGAAAAAAGTTTCTACTCTCCCATCCCCAGTGTTTGAATCTGGCACTCCCCTCAATGTATTAGAAATCTGCAATTGTTTCATGATGTTGGATTGTTCACTAACCTTCCCTATTAACTGAGGCTCCCTGCCAAACACATACAAAATCTAGAAGAACTAGTGATTTATATGTGAGAAAATAAAAATCTGTACACCTTAAAAATATTTATTAACCATTTATATGGTTCAAGATGGTATCTTATAATAATCAGTTTTATGTAAACTTGGAAATGAGAGACAAAATGTATATCTCGTATTTTAGAAGTATTATTTAAAGACCAAATATTTACATTTGAGAGCAATACTTGTCACCTTGAGAAATTCTAAATTTTGATCTTTTTGAGATCTCAACATCTTATGCTGATAAAATGAATACTACATAATATTACAAAATCATCTAAAATGGAACAATTGGTACAGGAAACTGGGAAATACTTCCATCCCTAAAGTTTATGTCATTTTTCCAATGAAAGAGAAAGCTTGAATGTTACATTCTTCCAAAACCTGTTATCTGATAAAATTTTTCTGGAATGGAAAAAAAAAAGTATTCTGTAAGAACTTGCTAAATCCCTTCTGTGTGTTCAGCTTTGTTATCTGGAGACCCAAACTTTGATGATTCCTGGAGTTAGTGAGTATTCAGGACAGGGCGTGGCTCTGGGGGTTAGCAGCTGTTTATCTATCATCAGTGGCTCCTGGTGTTCATCACCACAGTGCAGGCAACAAATGCATTCCTCAGATCAGTGTTTATTTGGAGCGTCATCATGGCAATGCTAACTTCTTACCACAAGCAGCTGAAAGAGAGAGAGAGAGAAATCAGTGGTGGTGAGGCACAAGCGAGAGGGAGAAGGAAGGAAAGACAGGACGTGGCAGTTTGGTGAGGCTTATTGATTCTTCTCTGTCTGGATTTTGATTACATTCCTTCAGCCATATGCCAAATGGCATGCATGGCCAACCTCAGGGTCTCCAGTGAAGCTTTAAATTGAATAAGTGTTTATTCAGTCATTGCTTAGTTTAGAGCAATCACTCAGAGATGTGATTTTTATCCCAGAAATAATCCTCTGTCTCTTTACCATTCCCGAAGTAAGAAGAGGAACATCCACAGGTTGTGTTGAGCCGCTTGTGAACATTCTTACGTTAGGATTCTTGTGTTATACGTGAGCAAACAGAGACTTAAGGTCACAGATATGAACCGTGTATACACAGGAGAACCTGGCTTCTCTGCGCCCAAAGTCGTGCTCGTTTTACAAGACCAAGTGCCTCCCTCCTGCGATCTTTTCATCCTCGGAATCCTCATATACAACCTTGAACTCTTTTTAAGCTTTTATTTATTTACTTTGAGTTATTTGAAATTCATCTTGTTCCTCTTTCTTAGCTGCATATTTTGGAGGAAGGGGCCATATATGACTCATCTTTTCAAATTATTGCTCTGTTCAGCACATTTTCTTATAGTATTAGGTACTTGACATATACATATGAAATATTATAAATAAATAATCAAGATTTTTAAATAAATGCAAATGTCATCACCCTATGCTATAACCATCATAGTGAAAAAGATAAGTTTTAAAAACTGTCTGTGATGCTTCCCAGGTCGTGCTAGCAGTAAAAAAAAAAACAACAACAAAAAACACCTGCCAATGCAGGAGACATAAAAGACATGGGTTTGATCCCTGGGTCGATGCCCTAGAAGCAGGCATGGCAACCCACTCCAGTATCCTTGCCTGGAGAATGCCCATGGACAGAGGGACCTGGCCACCTACAGTCCACAGGGTCGCAAAGAGTTGGACACGACTGAAGCATCTTAGCACAGCACGCAGAACATTCATTAAAAAATCACTAATACTGGCTTCTCTGTTTTGAGGACACGGATTTGTCACGTGACATGGGCACTTCCGTGGTCAAAGCACCAGAATGCTAAAGAATAAATTTTCTATTTAAATGCATTCAATTCTTTATCCATTGCTTACATTCTAGATAAGAGAACAATTTTCTCTGGTCAAATTTATCACTGAGGTAATTATTGTCAGGTGTCTGGGGGAGATAATGTGAATTTACATCACGGCTGCTTATTCAAGTTTCAAAGACACAACTTCGCAGTCATTTCCCAATTCATTTCACATAAGAAAGTGCAGTGTTTATATAGTTTCTTATATAAGCCTAGCAACGAAAATGACTACCCTTGAATCTGTTGAAGGGTCTTGTTTACTTCTGATGATGGCTGGTCTCAGCACGTGGCCGGGTTTGAAAGCACTGGTCTGGGCACAGCTTAGAGCTGAGACTTGAAGCGTCTCTGAGCCCCTCCACCTTGGCTGGCACAGTGCTCAGGAATAACAAGGAGGAGATGAACGTGGGAACTTAAAGATCCCCCTTTTTGCAGCACTGTGAGTATCCCTGCTGGTCTTGCAAGGGGCCGCCCTGTGTGGAACAGCAGAGAGGGGTGACTTTACAGAGATCACTTTGGAAAGAGATCTCTTTTTTTGGCCTTGATTCGGTATTCGGAATTGGGAATGGTCTCTTTAAGAGAAAGCTTCAGGGTCCTTAGACAATTTGGGGTTTCAAAAACACCCCATTGAAAGGATGAGAGAGAAAGAAACACATATGCAGACGTCTATCTATAAACACCACCCTCTAACCCAGCAGTCCCCAACTTCCTTGGCCCCAGGGACTGGCTTCATGTTATTATTTCCTCAGCTCCACGTCAGCCCATCAGGCATTAGTTCCTGGAGGCTGGGGACCTCTGATCTAATCTTTGCAATAGGACAGCTATAAAGGGGCAAGTTGAAACTTTCTGCCAAATGGGGAGTTTGATTGAGTGATAAAAGAGATGACAATAATTGTACTTGAAGTTCACCAATGAGTTCCCCTCGGTTACCTAAAAGTTCCAGAGTGACAACCACTTGGCTGACCTCAGATCTACACAAGCTCCACAAGGAAACTCAGAAATGGAGCCACCGCTCTGTCTTCCCTATACACCTCCAGCTTGTTTTGAACTCACATCCCCTTTAAGGAACTGTATATGCTAGCTTTTTTACAAGGAAGCCACCGTAAACAACTCCAGTCTCCCCGCCTGTCTTTCCTGATATTTTAAACTTCAGCAACACAGAATTTCTCGCATTTCTTTGAAAGTCTTTGATGCATCCGGCCGCAATTTCTTGAATCATCCTGTATGCCAAGAGTGCCCGTGGCAGTCTCTCCTTGCCACGAGGCTGGACAGCTCCCAGTACATTCTGTGAAGCACTCGGTACAGACCCTCTGTTCAGGATTTCCTGAACAGACTGCCCCCTCGCACCGCAGCTAGGTTTGATGCCTTCGGTTACTTCCAAGTGCATCTCTCCCCCATGGCTTAGGATCGTTTTTATTTGTTTGCATCACCCCCTGCTGAGACAGCATCTTATACATAGAAAACACTTGCTTAACCTTGGCTGAATGAGCACATAGCTGAAGGGCTCCTAGCCTTAGCTTTTCTGCTTAAATAATTTCACTGTCTTTATGCATGTCACATAGCTTACTTACTGTTCAACTGGAAGAAACATGTAATTCAAAATATTGCCCACACTGTCTTTTTGAAATATTTCATATGTCATTACATTTGAATGAGACAAAAAGTAAAAACAAGTGAGTTTATGTTTAAACACCTCTCTGCTTATTTGACTATTAGAATATGTGAAATGAAACCACAGAGCTCATTTATTTCTTTGCTAAAAATATCCACTTTTTAATTCCCAGTCATTTTTTACTTGGAGAAATTCTACTTGACCATGACACTCAGCATGTCATTTTTCAAACTCCAGAATTACAGGGCCAGACACTAATTTGATAAATCCACTGTCACGTAATCGAGGTTGTCTGCACTTTGGTGATAATGGAAGCTATTAACTTCTCTAAAAATGCCAGAAAGAAAGCAAATGTACCTGCATCATCATTTTGTTTTTTTATGATTTTATTTTCTCACTCGTGCAAGCTCATGATAGGAAGAACCAAAACATTACCTACAGTATCCATATGCAACCAACAGACATGTGATTCCAAGGTTTAGCAGGTATTAGAGACCTGCTTAAGGACTTTGAAATAGTAGATGAATGTGTATAGTTCTCTGGCCAAAGTGACCTCAGCAACTGGGTTTTTCTAGACAATCCTCAGTTCAGTTCAGTCACTCAGCCGTGTCCGACTCTTTGCGACCCCATGAACTGCAGCACACCAGGCCTCCCTGACCATCACCAACTCCTGGAGTCCACCCAAACCCATGTCCGTTGAGTCGGTGATGCCATCCAATCATCTCATCCTCTATCGTCCCCTTCTCCTCCTGTCTTCAATCTTTCCCAGCATCAGGGTCTTCCAAATGAGTCAGCTCTTCGCATCAGGTGGCCAAAGTATTGGAGTTTCAGCTTCAACATCGGTCCTTGCAATGAACACCCAGGACTGATCTCCTTTAGGATGGACTGGTTGAATCTTTTTGCAGTCCAAGGGACTCTCAAGAGACTTCTCCAACACCACAGTTCAAAAGCATCAATTCTTCAGCACTCAGCTTTCTTTATAGTCCAACTCTCACATCCATACATGAAAAATCATAGCCTTGACTAGACGGACCTTTGTTGGCAAAGTAATGTCTCTGCTGTTGAATATGCTGTCTAGGTTGGTTATAACTTTCTTTCTGAGGAGTAAGCATATTTTAATTTCATGGTTGCAATCACCATCTGCAGTGATTTTGGAGCCCCCAGAAATAAAGTCAGCAACTGTTTCCACTGTTTCCCCACCTATTTGCCATGGAGTGATGGGACTGGATGCCATGATCTTAGTTTTCTGAATGTTGAGCTTTAAGCCAACTTTTTCACTGTCTTCTTTCACTTTCATCAAGAGGCCCTTTAGTTCTTCACTTTCTGCCATAAGGGTGGTGTCATCTGCATATCTGAGGTTATACAATCTTAGATTCAAATATACCTGTAACTATCATGGCAAATCTAAGCTTTGTTAAAAAATTACAAGAAAATAAAATCTAGGCAAGCTGAAATCAAGCTTGGGATATCTGTAGCTCTGAAAGCAGATTAAACCATAGTCATCTATAATCCTTAGATCTATAATCATCTATAATCTATCTATAATTAACAGGACCATTGTTATGGGGTGAGTGATCAATATGCTACAACCCTGAAGGAATAAAGTTTGCAGAGTGAGCTTAGTTTGGTTAGGGAAGGTGGAATGGAACCAGGAGGTCTCTTAAAAAAAAACAAAAAAAAGAGGGAGACATATTCCTTCATTCTCAGAATTTTTTAGGAGTTATGATTGTGTTCCTTTCAAAGAATACGCCTACTCAAACACTAGACAGAGGTTTCAGGAAAGTTCTCATGTGATTTATCTCAGTTAATATAAATATTTATATTTTTGAAGTTTGAAAATTATTTAAAAGGTTTAAAATAATTTTAAAATTATTTCTCAAAACACGAGCCGTGGAACCTCTGGTTCCTGGGTTAGATTGGCAGAGTTGATTAAAATGCAGAGTCACAGGACTTGCCCCGTATCTACTGAGGAGAAAGTCCATGAACATGAGATTCAGACTGTGGCCTTTCATAGAGTCCTTCTGCAGCACGAAGTTTAAGAAACTCTCTTAGAATCAGTGGAGAGAGAGCTCGTCGTCTTAACTCCCTTATTATCACCCCCAAGCACAAAAACCCATATGGCCACACTACACATGCCACACGTCATCTACGTTATGTTATTACGATGCTGTTCAAATAAATCATTTTGTAAATAAATCGAAATATCTGAATTTGAATTGCGGCTTTGCCACTGAAGAGCATCATCTGAGGTAATAGAAGCTGACATAGTGCGAGAACTTTTTTAGCGTCAAATAGACGGCGTTCACTTTCCCACATAACACATGTCACTGTAAGTAATGTTTTCCGGAAAAGACACCTTTCACAGTCAATAAGATTTGGCACAACTGTGATGCGCTCTCAAGGTCCGCCCCCCACCCCCCCACCCCGCAACTGACATGCCCCCTAGTTACAGGATCATGCCCTATTATTTTAATAATGTCAAGATAGCTTTTATTCCAGGAATAGGCCACGGAGTTTCAAGCTCCCCTTCCTCCTAAGACACCTGCCGATGTGATCTGAATCCCCACTGATGTCGGCTGATTCCTTCCACACTTCCCATTTTCTGAGGCTCTCCCTAGCACTCCTGTCAATTAGTCACATCCTATCCTTTTTTCAAGGCATTTTGCTTTTATATCTATAATATGACACACTACATTTTAATTGAGATTGTATTTGCTTCCAGTCTTCATGAAACTATGCATTCCTACAAGGCGGGAATAAAATATTCCTTGCATTTATTCAAATATACAGTTGGCCCTTGAACAGTATGGGTTTGAACTGAGTGGGGCCACTTACGCAAGGAGCTTTTCCAAGACTAAGTACTATGGAATTACACGATTCAAAGCTGGTAGAATCTGTGGATGGGAACTGCAGATGGGGAACTCTGGCTGCGGATAAGCCATATTCTCAAGGGCAGACTTGATCATACCTGGACCTCACCTGCACGGAGAGTTGATACCATGAATGCTGCCTTACTCAGGGGTGGACGGTTGTATAAATTCTATTAGAACACATTCTCACCCGCGAGATGCTAGGTTTTGCTTCAATATCAATGAACTTGAATTAGAAATCATTTTCACCAGCCAGGATAATTTCAAGATATTATTTTACAATAAATCTTTGAAAACAGGAGTCGAATGCTCTAATGAAATCTGTGTAAGACAGTACATTATACTTTCTATATTGTAAATCTAAGAAAGTACTGAAATGGTACTAAAAGAAAATATAGACTTCTTTGCCATTTTGCAAGTCTGAACTTATTTTTTTTTTCCTTTTTGTTTTAAGACTCTTAAGAATTTGCCTAAGCAGAAATGGTATCAAACAAAATTTGTAGATCCCAGAGACAGAGGTATAAATGTCTTCCTATTCACTCACATATAATCTTGCCTGCCAGTTACTTTTTAAATCTGGATCTTGAAAATAAAATATAATCTGTAAGACAGGAGATATTTACATAATCCTATAGTTGCCAACAATCATGCCCTGAATTAGAAACTTAATTCTTCAAATTGATTTTTGTGATATTCCTCTTGCTGCTGCTGCTGCTGCTAAGTCGCTTCAGTTGTGTCCAACTCTGTGTGGCCCCACAGACGGCAGCCCACCAGGCTCCCCCATCCCTGGGATTCTCCAGGTAAGAACAATGGAGGGGGTTGCCATTTCCTTCTCCAATGCATGAAAGTGAAAAGTCAAAGTGAAGTCACTCAGTCGGGTCCGACTCTTCGTGACCCCATGGACTGCAGCCTACCAGGCTCCTCCATCCATGGGATTTTCCAGGCAAGAGTACTGGAGTGGGGTGCCATCACTTTCTCCGGTGATTGTGATATAGAAAACCATATTAAGCATATGCTACATTACATAGACACTTGTATTAAAAGATGCTTGCTCCTTGGAAGAAAAGCTATGACCAACTTAGACAGCATATTAAAAAGCAGAGACGTCACTTTACCAACAAAGGTCCATCTAGTTAAAGCTATGGTTTTTGCAATAGTCATGTATGGACGTGAGTGTTGGACTATAAAGAAAGCTGAGAGCCGAAGAATTAATGCTTTTGAACTGTGGTGTTGGAGAAGACTCTTGAGAGTCCCTTGGACTGCAAGGAGATCCAACCAGTCCATCCTAAAGGAAATCAGTTCTGAATATTCATTAGAAGGACTGATGCTAAAGCTGAAACTCCAATACTTTGGCCACTTGATGCAGAGCTGACTCATTTGAAAAGACCCTGATGCTGGGAAAGATTGAAGGCAGGAGGAGAAGGGGATGACAGAGGATGAGATGGTTGGATGGCATCACCAACGAGATGGACTTGAGTTTGAGTAAACTCCGGGAGTTGGTGATGGTCAGGGAGGCCTGGCGTGCTGCAGTCCGTGGGGTTGCAAAGAGTCGGACACGACTGAGCGACTGAACTGAACTGAACATTACATAGTACTCTGTAATAATAATCACCTGGAAGATGACATTGTTCTTGACATTTTCTTTTGAGGACAGAGACATATGTTTATATAGTAGGAAAAGACAGAAGAAAAACAAAAAAATTTGTACACAAAATAATATAACATCTACAATGAACTTCAACAGTAACAGGCTCAATTCCATTCTTCAAAAGCCAAGGATAGTTGTCATGGCAAATACAGATTGACTATAAGCAAAAAAAAAAAAAAAAAAACTTTCAGAAGGGTGTATGCATGAGCATGTTTCACCAGTGGAAAAACTTCAATTTGGAAAAAAACACAGAGAAATATCTTCCTTCAAACAATTGGGTAGGGCACGAATAGTGATATAGATTCAATTTTTTCAAAGTATGAAAAGAAATGCCAGGTACCGTTCTCTTCTCAGACATACAGGGCAGCAGTTGGATTTTTATTAAGAGCCCAGCCTTTTGTAAATGTCTGTCCAAAATGGCATGAAATTTTTCGACATGTGTTTTCAAGACCAAGGACCACTACAGTTTTTTTTAAAAAAACGTGTTTTTCTCAATCATGTCTTCTATTGGAGACCTTAATATTCCATCATAGGAAGTGAATTGGAAAAGAATAGTAAAGCGTTCTTTTTTCCTTCTCGTGTGAACTCAGCCTGACGTGTTAACTGTGTTCAGCATCTTCTGAGCAGGGGCACATGCAGTGCTGAAATGGGCCCGGACCCTGTGGTCCTTGACCACCCCCCACCCTCCACGTCCTCTGCCTACCTTTTGTCTGTTAAAAACCTTTAGTCAAAGAGTAATTTTAATCAGAGAAGTGAGAACAGCAGAAACAAAGGAAAATAGTCAAAGGATACCAAACAACAATAATGCAGTCAGTAAACAAGGGCTAGAGATAATACTCTGAGCCACGTCCTGTGAACTGTCTACTGTGAAACCCCAGCCGGGCGGGGAAGTTAAGGACATGACAACTGACTGCAGCCCCCCATCAGCTGCCACAGTCCTGAGAATGATGACCGAGTGCAGCCCCCCATCAGCTGCCACAGTCCTGAGAACTGGCCTCAAAGAAACTGGGAACAAACTGACCCTGGAGCTGAAGACTAACTCTGCTTAAAAGAATCAAGACCACCGGATGACCAATTTCACTGTGATGGTCAGAACTGACCCTGCTGCTTCTGCATGTGGGCCCCTCCCTTTGCGTGTAAAACCTCTTGCCCACTGATCGCTGGGGGAGGGATTGAGCTGGCCTTTGAGCAGGCATCTATCCTCTCCCCCCACCTCAGCTGACAGCATCCAGAAGAAAGAAGACTTTCCTGCCCACCAACTTTTCCTATTTACTGGCTTTTGAGGGACGAGAAAGTGGACCCCACTTTCTGTGGCAGTATCAACTTGAGTCATGGAAAAGGCACAGGAGTGATTCAAAAACTTGATAAAACTAACCTAACATCAGGATATATGCATAAATCAGAAAACACTCACCCATATCAAATGGGAAAACTAATCTTTCCTTTAAAAAATGAATTCTTACCTTTCATATAAAGATTATCTTGAAAATGCTACATAGTAAATGCTATTAATCTGGTAGCATGAGTCTCTGTTTTTCCATGGATTAGATACACTCCCTGTCTGTAAATCAGTTTGCTTAAAATTATATTAACTGAAACACCATTTCCCAGAAGTTTTGTATTTAATCAAACGAAAATTCATTTAATTGGATGCACAGATAGGTTCAAGGAAAGCCATTCCATGGAAAAGAATGGTCTTCTGTTTCCTATCTTTTCATGGGCCGAGTCCACAGAATACAATGTATTCCTGCCCCCGTCCCCAGCCCACTCCTGTGTGAACCACGTGAGCCTGTCTGTTTAAACATAGAGAAGGGATGACTGAAATGTAGCAGTGGCCGAAGAAGTTACTCCAGCCTACAGTACCCAACCTGTCAACAGGCTTAGGGCAGTTAGTCAACTGCATTACAGTCTCTGATTTACGGTGTCTACTGCAGAGTCTACGTTGCTGCCCTGGAAAATATTTCCTCCATAAAGTATACCTAATAATATATGTCCATCTTTTTCATCTGGACCATTCAGTCTTGTACACTATACATAGACAAATACTTTTGGTAACAGTGAAAGATCTCTGAAAAAAATCTGTACACGACTTAGCCAGTTTCATTGGCTTTGTAGTGTCTTAACTCAGTGACCAGTGCATATTATTAAGCATAGATTATAAAGATGGGCTTAGGGGTGACTAATGACACAGGAATCACACATGCTTTTAGGGTTTCTTTTCATATCATTCCAAGTCCTTTAAATATGTTTTCTACTTGAATGAACTATCTTACCCACAGGAAGATATATGTACTTTCAAAATTCTTCTGATTCATTAACATGGGGGTATTCCCTAGTGGAAAGTTGAACTCAAAGAAGTCAGTTAGTATAATGTTTTTATACAGCTCACGTTAGCATCAACACACATATAGACACACTCACAAATGTAGAGTTATCCCAGCACTAAAAGTAACTTAATTATATTTAAAGATAGTTCACTAGTCTTTACCACTGAGTTTTTACCTAACACCCAGAACCTGTCTTTCAATGATTGTAAGTCAGTTATCTGAAGACATCTGAACAGCACACTAATTAGATGATATATTCTTACATCTTTATTTTTGAATGGAAAAAGTGAAACAGAAAACTGAAGTATCTTGTTCTTAGATAGTCAATAAAATATGGTCTTAAATCGAGATCTTATGAATGTCGCTGCTTATCCAATGCATCTCTCATCAAACAATTATTAGAATTCCTTTTTCAGAGTAGCCTTTGGAGTCATTTTAGAAGACAAACAAGACCCTCGTCTCACAGCTATCATTATTCCATAGGTTGTTTTGTTTTGCTTTGTTGTCATAATGATACTATTTAGTTGGCCAAAAAGTTTGTTTGGGTTTTTAAACTTGAACAACCTTTATGGCCAACCCAATACTTTATCCCCTACTTACTCATCAACCTTGGCTCTACTGTAACTTCCTCAGGGAAAAGTATATTATATCCCCGAAGTATTCAGGGTAATATCTGTTCCATTGTTGAACTGATTATATATTTATTGATAAAGTACACGCTTAAGATATGTGCTTTATGTGCATAGCCAAATACAGACTCTAAGACATTCTCAACCAAATTATTTTGAAGTTTTCTCTTGCCAAAACCTTGAAATTAAATCTATATAAATTTGACTTCAGGAGATCATGGCTATTACTGTTATTCATGGATCCATTTTGAGACTCTAAAAACAGCCAATGCTAATGGGATGTTAATCCAACCGACTGAACAATTAAAAGTGTTAATGACAGGATTAGAATCATTTTTTTTCTATTATTGTTGTTTCATGACAGAAATATTCAGTGCTTGGTTTTATGTTTCTATAAATGGCATTAGAAGAGTCTTTATAGCAGATCCTAAAATGACTGTGTGGATTTCAAAGAATGTTTTCCAATGGAAAGACAGTGTAAATCTTTTATGTCATTGAGTGCTAAAACAGCTTATTGATCAATGTCAACAGGTGTGGCCAAGACAAATGGTCCTAATCTGCGCCTTTATAAATACATTAAACACGAGGAGATAATTTTTCCAATGAATCAAGAAAATTAATATGAGTTTTTGTGTTCAACCCTTCAGAGTCCCAGCCTATAAGCTAGAAAATCTAAGGGGATCTTCTATGGTATATTTCTAAAGTCTAGGTTGTATGTTTTGCCTGGAATGACTTATAGAGAACAACATTTGCCATTTTTAGAAAATAGCTGCAGTTACTTGGGCCAGTGTCAAGGTAACACTTTCCAAAATACAAGGACCAGGAAGATTTGCACTTCTCAAAGATATCTGAAGTTGATGCAGTCTGTGGTTACTTCAGGATCAGCTGCTCTTATTGGATTAAGTAAGGGCCAGGTTGAAATCTGGGCACATGCATTGTGGATGTTCAGAATACACTTGCCTCCTTCCCGAGATATTCAATAGAGCATCCTGGGATGTCTGACCTCTCCCCACCCCAGTCCTTCTGTCCCCAGAAAGTCAGTTGCTTGTTCTTTTAAAACTGTCACCCACAAATGCGTATTTTTCTCTGGATGTGACATTATTACCCTCTGTTATTTAACTTGCCACATATACAACATATAGAGGTCAATTAAACAATATAATCAGTACAGTCTATACAATTAGTATAGACTATGTCAAGTCTTTTCTTAGAGGTCAAGAAGTGTTAGTCATTATTATCAACATTGTTGTATGCTTCCCATTGCCCTCGCTAGCCACTGAATCAACCTTATAGACATAAGGTTCTTTGTCAAATAAAACCTCTACTTTGAGCTTCTAGCTTTATTTTTATTTATTTTGTTGGCTTGTTGGTTGGTTGGTGTAAGGGGAGGATTATGTCTTCATGAACTACTCTGTTTATTATTTTTTTAAAAATCTATATTGCAGCCATTTATTTCTTGGACACAAAAGGCAGCATTCCTGATTGATCTTTCCTAACTTGAAAATATAGACCAATCACCCCAAAGGTTTCAAATTACTCACTATCCTGATTTTACAGAGTACCACATAAACTGTGCAGCATTGATTCTCATACTTTCTAAAGGAATAGGCATCGTGTGTGTGTGTTTTCTTAGGGAATCCTCCATAACCCTAAGCATAAGTCTAAGTTACATAGTATGCTTAAGAGCTTTTACGAGCAAGGAAATATTGAGTGGTCTACAGAAAGAGGCCTTGAAAAATGAACCAAGAGAGTTCCCTACTATGAAGCCATTCAGATAAATAACAGATTCTCAGAATCCTGCATAAAATATTCCCAAGTAGAGAACTTACTGTGTAAGAAATTGAGGTGGCCACATTTTGAAGACAGATTTTTTTTTTAAAGATGGAGGAAACATACATTTTTCAGTTCTATTAAAGTCAGAGTGAAAGCATTCAAGACATTGTCCTCTGTGATTTCCCTGTATGCCTTCAAATTGGTTTCTTTCTTCTTTCCTTTTACAGAATGTATTACTGAAGCCATTCTCTGAAGTAAACTGAAATACCCAGAGATTTTTCCCCCCTCTATATCATTAGAACAAATAGCAACACTGATCCTCACAATTAGAAACATGAACAAAACCCCAGTCACGGAGACCAGGACAACAGGTCTGCTGCTGCCCGTCGGAAACCACTTCCAGCTGATAGAGACTGGAAACTGACAAGGGCGCTCAAATAAATTGGGAGGTTATTTTCCTGTCGTAGGGCAAGCACACACTGCTGCTAAAGTCACAGGCTTCTAGTTTCTACTGCATCGTCTCTTGCCCTTTTCAACTGGTTTTTCAATCCTACAGACGGTAAGGGGAAAGGTGAAAAGTGGAAAGAAATCTTCAGCTAAGTCAGCCCCCAGACAGAGCATCCCAGAAGCCTTCATTCCAGGGACTTCTACTCTTATTTCATTGACTGAAGCTTCATCATGCAGATACCTCCACCCACAAGTAAAGCTGGGAAACGTAGTTTTTAAGGTACATCAGTATCACCTCCAACAGAATGAGGGAATGTTCATAAAAACACCAGGGGAAATGGGAGAGAAGATGTATCTCTTACATATTACCTTGCCTTTCTTCTCATATTAATATTAATAATATCCTTTCATTTTCCTAGAAACTGCAACAGAGATGACCCTTTTCTTGAGCGTGATAACAATTAAGGAATCTACTTTTCCAACCTATTTACCTCTATATCATCCTGCTGGTTGATCTGCTGCTGGATGTCGGTCTTCATGAGTCTTCAAACATTGTTTTTAAAAAACTTATACTCTAAAGCGGTCTCATTTCACAAACATTTAAGTCACAGAATAAAAGACACTCACATGCACTATAAGATTATTCCACAGTATACGGCTCTTTTTTTGCAATCTCTTTCCTTCTGCTCCTAGTCAGTCACTAACATGTGAACTCCAAGTAAATGTATTTTGTAATTGATAAGTATTGTAGAAGTTATAAAAACTAATAACCAGAAACCTCAGCTAAAATAGAGTTGAGACACAAGAAGAGGAGAACTCTCAGGCCCCAAGATGAAGCAGAAAGACTCCTCTTCTTGCCTCGCAAGAGCTCAACCAATGAGAAATGGTCAGTTAACAAAGGGCCACTACTTGAAACTCTGCATTCCTCCAATAAACTCTTTGTTTACTATAACCCTTCCAACGCCTTTTCCCCTCTTTAAAAGTGCTGTCCTTTCCTGGCTCTTGGCAGGAGAGATGCCAGACCCCAAATTACAATTCCTTGCTGATCCAGAATAAATTCCTGCTTTGGCTAGAGACACAACTGGCCGTCTATTTGTTGAAGGTCAACAGAGCAAATTAAGAAACAAACTTTCTCGATGACACACAGCTTCTTCTAGTCTTTCATGACCTGTTTTGTCCACGTAATACAAAGGTCCACTTTTATACACTTTTAGTACAGTGTGCTCCACACTGAAGAATCACAAAGACCACCTAGTCAAAACTTTCACCCAAAGTCCAGATCATTTAGAGCAGAGGTCCCCAACCTCTTTGGAACCAAGGACAGATTTTGTGGAAGAGCAGAGAGTAGCATCCTTTAAAGACCATCACCAGATGGTCAATATCAAAATCAAATCGATTATATTCTTTGCAGTCAAAGATGGAGAAACTCTATACAGTCAGTAGAAACAAGACCGGGAGCTGACTGTGGTTCAGATCATGAACTCCTTATTGCCAAATTCAGACTTAAATTGAAGAAAGTAGGGAAAACCACTAGACCATTCAGGTATGACCTAAATTAAATCCCTTATGATTATACAGTGGACGTGAGAAATAGATTTAAGGGATTAGATCCGATAGACAGAGTCCCTGAGGAACTATGGACGGAGGTTCCTGACATTGTACGGGAGGCAGGGACCAAAACCATCCCTAAGAAAAAGAAATGCAAAAAGGCAAAATTGTTGTCTGAGGAGGCCTTATAAATAGCTATGAAAAGAAGAGAAGTGAAAGGCAAAGGAGAAAAGGAAAGTTATACCTATTTGAATGCAGAGTTCCAAAGAATAGCAAGGAGAGATAAGAAAGCCTTCCTCAGTGATCAGTGCAAAGAAATAGAGGAAAACAATATAATGGGAAAGACTAGAGATCTCTTCAAGAAAATTAGAGATACCAAGGGAACATTTCATGCAAAGATGGGCACAATAAAGGACAGAAATGGTATGGACCTCACAGAAGCAGATGATATTAAGAAGAGGTGGCAAGAATACACAGAAGAAATATATAAAAAAAGATCATCATAACCCGGATAATCACGATGGTATGATCACTCACCTAGAACCAGACATCCTGGAATGTGAAGTCAAGTGGGCCTTAGGAAGCATCACTATGAACCAAGCTAGTGGAGGTGATGGAATCACAGTTGAGCTATTTCAAATCCTAAAAGATGATGCTGTGAAAGTGCTTCACTCATTATACCAGCAAATTTGGAAATCTCAGCAGTGGCCACAGGACTGGAAAAGGTCAGTTTTCATCCCAATCCCAAAGAAAGGCAATGCCAAAGAATGTTCAAACTACCGCACAGTTGCACTCGTCTCACATGGTAGTAAAGTAATGCTCAAAATTCTCCAAGCCAGGCCTCAACAGTACATGAACTGTGAAATTCCAAATGTTCAAGCTGGATTTAGAAAAGGAAAGGGAACCAGAGATCAAATTGCCAACATCCTCTGGATCATCAAAAAAGCAAGAGAGTTCCAAAAAAATGTCTATTTCTGCTTTACTGACTATGCCAAAGCTTTTGACCGAATGGGACACAACAAACTGTGGAAAATTCTGAAAGAGATGGGAATACCAGGCCAACTGACCTGCCTCCTGAGAAATCTGTATGCAGGTCAGGAAGCAACAGTTAGAACTGGACATGGAACAACAGACTGGTTCCAAATTGGGAAAGGAGTACATCAAGGCTGTATATTGTCACCCTGCTTATTTAATTCATATGCAGAGCACATCATGAGAAATGCTGGACTGGATGAAGCACAAGCTGGAATCAAGATTACTGGGAGAAATATCAATAACCTCAGATATGCAGATGACACCACTCTTATGGCAGAAAGCAAAGAACTAAAAAGCCTCTTGATGAGGTTGAAAGAGGAGAGTGAAAAAGTTGGCTTAAAACTCAACATTCAGAAAACTGAGATCATGGCATCTGGTCCCATCACTTTTAGGGAAATAATTGGGGAAGCAATGGAAACAGTGAATGACTTTTTTTTCTGGGCTCCAAAATCACTGCAGATGGTGACTGCAGCCATGAAATTAAAAGATTCTTACTCCTTGGAAGAAAAGTTACAACCAACCTAGACAGCATATTAAAAAGCGGAGACATTACATTGCAAAAAATGGTCCATTTAGTCAGAGCTATGGTTTTTTTACTTCCCTGGTGGCTCAGACAGTAAAGCATCTGCCTACAATGCGGGAGACCTGGGTTTGATCCCTGGGTTGGGAAGATCCCCTGGAGAAGGAAATCGCAACCCACTCCAGTATTCTTGCCTGGAAAATTTCATGGATGGAGGAGCCTGGTTGGCTATTGTCCATGGGGTCGCAAAGAGTTGGACATGACTGAGCAACTTCACTATCTATCTATCTATCATTTTTCCAGTAGTCATGTATGGATGTGAGAGTTGGACTATAAAGAAAGCTGAGAGCTGAAGAATTAATGCTTTTGAACTGTGGTGTTGGAGAAGAGTCTTGAGAGTTGCTTGGACTGCAAGGAGATCCAACCAGTCCATCCTAAAGGAGATCGGTCCTGAATATTCATTAGAAGGACTGATGTTGAAGCTGAAACTCCAATACTTTGGTCACCTGATGCGAAGAACTGACTCATCTGAACAGATCACAGTGCTGGGAAAGTTTGAAGGCAGGAGGAGAAGGGGATGACAGAGGATGAGATGGTTGGATGGCATCACCAACTCAATGGACATGAGTTTGAGTAACTCCAGGATTTGGTGATAGACAGGGAGGCCTGGCGTGCTGAGGTCCATGGGATCACAAAGGGTTGGACATGACTGAGAGCCTGAACTGGACTGCACTGATTCTCTCTTCCACTCGTCCACTGTAACCATCATTCTACTGTCTCTATAAAGGTGACTAATTTAGGAACTTCATATAAGAGGAATCATATATTTGTACTTTTGGTGCACAGTTTTACCTTGTCCTTTCTAACCTCATGTATTCCAGAAGTCTTTGTTCTTATGGCAAAGAGTGTTGAACCATCCTATTTGTAATATCTCAGGCCCAGAAATAGAGTAGAAAGTGAGAATTAAAATCTACATGAGTGTGTTTTCCCTTAATAAACTCTATTCATCTCTACTCTTTTTCTATTTTCATGCTTACCTACTTCATGACATTTATTATGCATAAATTTTCCCCTTTATCTAAACTTTTCAACTTAGGATGTCTACTTAACAATGGAAAATATGTCTCAAGAAAACAGAGAAATCAAACACTTTGGCTTTAGTCTACCACCATATCTCATCTGTATCAACAGTGTAACACAAGTCATAAATTTGAAGATAAGTGTGTCTCTGTATTACCTATGTATTTAGGAGAAAATCCTATTTTTTCCCCACAGATATTCAACAATACTAAGAAAAAAAGAAAAAAAATAGTTCTCCAGAGTCTCTGGATTATGTTTTTCTGTGACCCAGTGCTCTGACACATTCCCTGATAGAACCCTCCCACTTCTGCAATGAACTGCAGTCACTGAGGTCATCTGCTTAAAGACTGAATTCTTGAACAGATGGCCCAGGCAAATATGAAGTTCAGCTGCCCTTTCCGTAACAAATGTGCTGCTTTAGATGATTAGGAAAATTGTGGCAGCCAGGAAATGTTTATTGTTTTGGAAAGAGGGTGGGTCGGGATGGGATTTCACTTTCACTCTTTCCTAGAGGAAAATATTCATCCAGCAGATTTTATGTGACATATCAGAACCACGGTTTCCACTTGCCAACTGTCAAGACATCCGATGGTTAAGACAACTGGGAAAGGTAGCAAGAAATTAAACGGACTCCCAGCCAAGCAAATGCCAATTATACTTTAAGTGCACTGGGAAAGATGGCCAGAGGCCAGCAGCATGGGGGATGGACAGGGGTTGCTTAACAGGCACACAGCAGAGGCTACGGCCTGTGAAATTCCAAAGAGACGTGATTGGCATGGTGACACAGATCGAGGGGTCACCCACAATGGCTCAGAGATGACTTCCACTCTGTGCCAACCAAGCTGCTCTTTGATTTGTGGTTCAAAGCCTCTCTGGATAATGGGGATTATGGGACATGGAGAATGCTTTATTCAAGGTTTTAACATGATTTTAATCAGGAGAGTCACCATCAACTGACTTTACTTTGTCAGCGGGCAATCCAAACCACACATGCCGAAGGCTAGAAAAAAGAAAAGTTTTCTCCAGTGTGACCAATTTTCTGGATCAGAGTAAAATGAAGTTACTGCTTCCTTTAAATAGCATCCCGTATCTGGTTTCCTCCAAGTAGACTCAGGCAATCTCCATATATGAAGTAAGAAACAGTCAAAGGTTCTTACCTGAACATTCAAGACTTTTCTTCATCAAAGAGGACATGAGTTTGAGCAAGCTCCAGGAGTTGGTGATGGACAGGGAAGCCTGGCATGCTGCAGTCCATGGGGTCACAAAGAGTCGGACATGACTGAGTGACTGAACTGAATTGAAGGTATTTGGTTACACAGGGAAAGAAAATAATTTTCCCTCTACCCTCCTAATTTCTTCACTGATATCCTCCCATAATAAAAGATAAATAAGAGAAAAGCAAGCAAGTGATTAATAGTATGTACACCCAGGAAAATTGAGTAGTTCTCAGAAATGGCCCAAGTCATTACCTTAAATATCATCTCCAGCTAGAGACAAAGGAAGGAAGGGCTGGAGAAAACTCTTGAGAGTCCCTTGGACTGCAAGCAGATCAAACCAGTCATTCCTAAAGGAAATCAACCCTGAATATTCATTGGAAGGACTGATACTGAAGCTGAAGCTCCAATACTTTGGCCATGTGATGCGAAGAGCCAACTCTGGAAGAGACCCCATCCCTGGGAAAGACTGAAGGCAAAAGGAGAAGGGGTGGTGGAGGATGAGATGGTTAAATAGCATCACCAACTCAATGGACATGAATTTGAGCAAACTCCAGGAGACAGTGGAGGACAGGGGAGCCTGGCATGCTGCAGTCCATGGGGTCGCAAAGAGTCAGCCATGACTGAGCGACTGAACAACAACAGTAAACATAAGTAGCACTGTTTTGCAGATTTAAGTTGTTCCCTTATCTGTTGATAGGTGTTCCTATAGATTTAGCCATTCTCTTTCTGGAACATAGGGGATGATAGCCTTACAAATGGAGATTTCCCTTATAAATGTAAATAGACCTTCAGTTCAGTTCAGTTGCTCAGTCGTGTCTGACTCTTTGCGACCCCATGAATCGCAGCACGCCAGGCCTCCCTGTCCATCACCAACTCCCGGAGTTCACTCAAACTCACGTCCATCAAGTCGGTGATGCCATCCAACCATGTTGTCCTCTGTCGTCCCCTTCTCCTCCTGCCCCCAATCCCTCCCAGCATCAGAGTCTTTTCCAATGAGTCAACTCTTCGCATGAGGTGGCCAAAGCACTGGAGTTTCAGCCTTAGCATCAGTCCTTCCAAAGAACACCCAGGGCTGATCTCCTTTAGAATAGACTGGTTGGATCTCCTTGAAGTCCAAGGGACTCACAAGAGTCTTCTCCAACACCACAGTTCAAAAGCATCAATTCTTCGGCTCTCAGATTTCTTCACAGTCCAACTCTTGCATCCATACATGACCACTGGAAAAACCATAGCCTTGACTAGATGGACCTTTGTTGGCAAAGTAATGTCTCTGCTTTTGAATATGCTATCCAGGTTGGTCATAACTTTCCTCCCAAGGAGTAAGCATCTTTTAATTTCATGGCTGCAGTCACCATCTGCAGTGATTTTGGAGCCCAAAAAGATAAAGTCTGACACTGGTTCCACTGTTTCCCCATCTATTTCTCATGAAGTGATGGGACCAGATGCCATGATCTTAGTTTTCTGAATGTTGAGCTTTAAGCCAACCTTTTCACTCCCCTCTTTCACTTTCATCAAGAGGCTTTTTAGTTCCTCTTCACTTTCTGCCATAAGGGTCGTGTTATCTGCATATCTGAGGTTGTTGATATTTCTTCCGGCAATCTTGATTCCAGCTTGTGCTTCCTCCAGCCCAGTCTTTCTCATGATGTACTCTGCATGTAAGTTAAATAAGCAGGGTGATAATATACAGCCTTGACGTGCTCCTTTTCCTATTTGGAACCAGTCTGTTGTTCCATGTCCAGTTCTAACTGTTGCTTCCTGACCTGCATACAGGTTTCTTAGGAGGCAGGTCAGATGGTCTGGTATTCCCATCTCCTTCAGAATTTTCCACAGTTTATTGTGATCCACACAGCCAAAGGCTTTGGCATAGTCAATAAAGCAGAAATAGATGTTTTTCTGGAACTCTCTTGCTTTTTTCGATGATCCAGCGGATGTTGGCAATTTGATCTCTGGTTCCTCTGCCTTTTCTAAATCCAGCTTGAACATCTGGAAGTTCACTGTTCACACCTTACAAAAGTATAACTTGGTTTTCAGAGCTTTTTTGATTCTGCTGTTCTTTACAAATAATAAACCAAAGAGCCATATTTTGGGGTGACAAATTGTGTTCTTCTTCAGTTGTTTGCGGTGCTAAGTCACTTCAGTCATGTTTGACTCTTTGTGACCTTACTGTAGCCCACCAGGCTCCTCTGTCCATGGGATTCTCCAGGCAAGAATACTGGAGTGGGTTGCCATTTCCTTCTCCAGAGGAGCTTCCTGACCCAGGGATCAAACCCAAGTCTCTTATGTCTCCTGTATTGGCAGGCAGGTTCTTTACCACTAGAACCACCTGGGAAGCCCGACAAATTCTGTTCTTCTTCAGGTAGCATAGTGGGATTAGATGGTTTAAATGGACTTGTGTGTTCATCCAGAAGTATTCTGTCAAGTGATCATATTTCATTGAAAAATAAAATCCACTTACTTGTGAGTAGGCAGTTGTAATGTGGGTGTGACAGGTAGAGAATATTGCTCCTTGAATTATGAAATAGAAAAATTCTTTAGATTGCTTTTTGGGTAAATTATATGGCCAACGTAATCAAAATTTCAAACTGAAAGGTTAGCCTTAAAGTAGAAATCTAATCATGTGTACCAAAACATACTTTACTGAGTTCATATTATTAAGTTAATTCCAATGAAACATGCCAATAAGCTCTCCCCCAAAAAAGTGAATTTCACTTTCAGAAATACATGCATTTCTTAAATTTTATAAATTAAATAAATATAGAATAAGATGTGTGATGTTTCACAAGAAGATAAAGGCAAAAGATGATGACAAAGTACTTGAGAGAATTCTGCTTGCTCAAGGTATTTTTGAAGAAAATTTAAAAAAAAATCCCATTTAATCCTTTTCAATATTGTCAGAATGATGTGGATGTGAAGTCCATGGTCAGAGATGCAAGTCATGGGGTTCTCAGCTGTACTAAACGGGGCACAGAATAGATCAGGAGTTCTCATCAGTGGCCACTGATCACAGCCACCTGGGGAGGGTTAAAGCACGCAGAGATTCTGACTTCATTAGCCTTAGGTGTGTCCTGGGTGAGGTGCTTTTTGAAAGTTCTCCAGGTAATTCTGATGTGCAATCGCCAACGAGAATCACTGGTCTAAATGGATACAGTGATTCTTAAGCTAATCTGAGCAGAAGTCCCAAGATGCTTGTTACAAAGTATATCTAAAATGGATAACCAGCAAGGACCTCCTTTAGAGCACAGGGAACTCTGCTCTGTTAGGGCAGCCTGGATGGGAGGGGAGTTTGGGAGAGAATGGATACATGGAAATGTAAGGCTGATGCTATGCTATGCTAAGTCACTTCAGTCGTGTCCAACTCTGCGTGACCCCATAGACGGCAGCCACCAGGCTCCCCTGTCCCTGGGATTCTCCAGGCAAGAACACTGGAGTGGGTTGCCATTTCCTTCTCCAGTGCATGAAAGTGAAAAGTGAAAGCGAAGTCGCTCAGTCGTGTCTGACTCTGTGATCCCATGGACTGCATCCCACCAGGCTCCTCTGTCCATGGGATTTTCCAGGCAGGAGTACTGGAGTGGGGTGCCATTGCCTTCTCCAATGTAAGGCTGAATCCCGTTGCTATTCATTTGAGACTATCACAACATTGTTTGTGAGTTGGCTATATCCCAATACAAAACTTAAAAAAAAATTTTAAAGTGTGGCTAATTAGCTACCTAGATGATTTGCAATCAAGTCCTTGGACCACTTTCTGGGGGCAAAAAAAAAAGAAAAGCTTGTCTTGACTTAGCTTATTTGTTCAAGCCCTGGGCTTGTCACCTAGTGACACCAGCTTCAGCTATGTGAGAGTTCACTCAGAGTACATAATTCTTACTTTTGGCACTTCCTAATATTCATGGAAACAAAACCTTTCACAGAAGCTTCTACACGGTTGTGCTGCCACATGCATGGCCACGGGCGATTCCACATTCCCATAAGTCAGACCAGTCCCAAGCCAAGGGGAAAAACGGCTGGATGATGCTGCGGATCACACTCAGAAATACGTGAAAGCTCAAGGAATTCAAGGAGAGTCTCTTTTCCTGATTTGCGTTGTTGTTGTTTAAAGACAACATTTTATTTTAAATATTCATCAGGCCTGTGACCCAGCAACTGGTATTGATCCTAGAGAAGTAAAAATATGTATCACACAAAAGACTTGCACAAGAATGTTTTCACCCGTTGCATTCATAATAACCAAACATCAGAAATAGCTGAAACACCTATCAGCAGGTGAATGGGCAAATAAATGGTTTATGAACACAGAGGAAGACTGCTAAGCCAAAAAATGAAGATTCAAAATATACATGCAACTGAAGAATCTCAAAAACATGGTGCTAATGATGGAATTACGAGACAAAAGAGAACATATGCGGACCCATTTATGTAAAATTCTGGGACAGACAGAATTAATCTGTGGTGACAGAGGTCAGAGAAATGGTCCTTGGGGAAGGACCGACCAAAATACAGCAAGAGGAAACTGTTCTGTAAAAAACAGGAAAATTCTACCTCTGGCCCCCGGGACTGGTAACACATAGATACAGAGTCGTCATGGAAAAGTACTTAAAGAGCGACAAAGCAGTATGTTGCCCTTAAAAGTATACATTCACTTTCCAAAGACAGGTCTATTGATTTTTCAAACACTCTATTTTAGCTAATGCAGGAGTGGCAGTAGACATGGGTTCAGTCCCTGGGTCGGGAAATTCCCTGGAGGAGGGCATGGCAACCCACTCCAGTCTTCTTGCCTGGGAAATCCCACGGATAGAGGAGCCTGGCAGGCTACAATTCCATGAGGTCCCAAAGAGTCAGACCCGACTGAAGCAGCTTAGTACACACGCATGAATCAACTAGTCCAGTCCTCTTCCTTTAGAGATGGGGAAACTCAAGCCCACGGAAATTTTCCAAACAGCATCTTGGAAGTAACTGAGGTTGCTCTCTGTATCCAAGTCTCATGACAGTATATCTACCGCTCCTTCTAATGGAGAGATCTCATCTGGTTTATATGAATGATTAGGAATAGATATCTAGCTAATACCTTACACATATGCCTTATCAAATAATGAATATTCATGAAATAACTTCAGTGTGTCTTTAAAAATATCTCATCGTTTTTCTCCATTTGAGGATTAGTGGCTAGTTCACAAAGTTAAACTTACACTACAGCTGAGATATAAAGAGAGAGACTATCTCTTTATTGTGCATCTCACTAATCTTGCCTTTTCCCTTCATCCCATCTTATAGTAAGCAGGAGAAAAATGTATTCATGTACTTGAATCACTCAAAGAAAATCTTACAATGATTCTTAGTTTCTCTTTTTTAAAAAAATGCTTGATTTCTCACAAAACCTCATAAGGACAAAAAAAGAGAGAAGATAAGAAAAGTTTAAATATCTATATAAAGAATGCTATAAATTTTATGTACACACATATTGCAGGTCAGAAGACTATGCCAGTCTTTCCACGTGTATAGATTCTATATCTTGATTTCATCACACAAATAGATGTTCTAAGTGAACCAAAATTAAAAACCTTATGAATAGCAAGACAAAAGAGCAAAAAAAAAATCCCATTCATAATTTCAAAGCATCTTATCCATGATACAAACTAATTTAACTAGTTCTACAACAAACACACACCCAGAGCCTATTGTTTTCAAAGCATAAGACTTTACAGGGCAAATAAACGAGGTCTTTTCCTCAGCCTTTGGGTTCTGGTGGAAGATATATGAAAGTGGACAAGCATTTACAAAGCAGTGTGGTACCTCTGAACTGAAGGAAATGCTTGGTGCGTTGAGAGCAGCTAGAAAAGGCACTAACCCGGGTGGGGAGAGGGCTGACGTCCGAGGAGGAGACGGAGGGGAGAACTGAGTGAGAAATAAGGAACCCGTGGATGTGCGGAGCAATCAGACTCAGCTGAGTGCGCATGAGCACAGGCAAGCTGGGAACGGAAGGGAGGCAGGCAGGAGCTGAGAGCGGGGAAGAGGCGAGGGCAGAGGAATGAGAGGGGCTGCGCCAGGCTGGTTAGGGATGGTGAGGGTTAACAGGGACGGCATTTGGTTAGAAATGGGAAGCCTGAGCTTTTAGGAGAGAAGGCTGAGATACTGAGTTTTATGAGAATATTTGTGAAAGAGCACTCCATACGCCATTTTAAAAATATCTCAAAATCAAGAAGTTTCATGAACATCAAGGAACATTCCTCATGACCCCTAATAGTAGTTTCCTTCTCCCCTTTATAGCAAAGAGCAGCTTTGCATGATTTCTGCTTTGTATAAGGAGCAACGCACGGCATGTACATTCTCGGGCTTGACTTCTTTCAACAAATTATGTTTTGAGATTCATCTGTACTGTTCCACGTGTTTTTACATCACTCGGTTCCATTTATTCTAGGGTTTGTGAAGACCACAATTAATTCATCTGTTCTACTGTTAATGAATATTTGGGTGGTTTTCACCTCATAGTTGATTTTCAACACTATTCATTTAGGTTCTTTTAATTTAAAAAAGATCAACCCTGAATTTCATAATGTGTATAGATCCAAAAGTTCCCTAAATTTTCCATGTTAGATTCAGAACTAGTCAAGTGTATAATCCTGTTCCATTTGAATGAGATAGCATAATATTTCTGGTTTCAATTGAGCCATAAAACTTAATTAAAATTAATAAATTAACTTGAATATTATTGGCTCTTCATGTATAATAAAAGTGACATTGAAATACAACCCAGTTGCCTAGTAAAACAACCATTGTTAATATTACCATATCAAATAACCCATTCTTCAACATAATTAATGTATGACATGACATGGCATGCATGCAGGCTCAGTCGTGTCTGCCTCTTTGCAACTCCATGGACTGCAGCCTGCCAAGCTCCACCGTCCCTGGAATTTTCCAGGCAAGAATACTGGCGTGGTTGGCCATTTCCTACTCCGAGGGAGCTTCCCCACCCAGGGTTCAAACACATGTCTCTGGTGTCTCCTGCGCTGGCAGGCAGATTCTTTTCCATTGTGCCACCTGGGAAGCCCCTATATTTAATGTGGATGAAATCAATTGTAAATAAATAATGTAAATTCTACACAACATATCTGTAGGTACAGTGAGAGAGATTAACAGAAGGGGAGATATTATTGATAATTACTTTAGGAAATGAAACAAGTTGTGAAATTTAAGTGTTTTAAGTTTTCAGTATTTGACACAGACTTGGCCTGATAAGCGATGTTAGCTTGTCAATCAAATTTTGATGCTAAACAGACTAAGTCCAGTACATGAGGCTTTTACATTTTTATTTACTGGGCACATTTTTTTTCTGTACTGGAAGCAAGAGTTTAATTCAGAATCATTAGCTTTGAAACTGGTCTATTCAGCATCTCAGCTGGCTCAGTGTATGGACGTGTGCTGCGCGTGTTTGCTTTTCGACAATAATCTCTGAATCCGTGAGACCCTTCCTTCCTTCCGTTCTGTACTCTTTTCTCCTTTTTCTTTTTTTAACTCGAAAGGAAGATTGTTGCCCCAGTGAATGCATTTTGGGCTCCTGGGGCAAAGTTGCTAGGAAGACATCATTAGCATTTCTTAACCTAGAGGTTCTTTCTTGCCTTGAAATGGAATACAATGGCCAGCTTCATGAAACTATAACTTAAACCAAGTGTAAGGAACCCCCAGGGCACAATGGGTTTTCCTCATAAATGGGAAATCACAGGCAAGCCCCTTCCTACAAGAGAAATGGGAAGAATTTCCCAACAACACACAAAATTACACTCGTGTGAAAGATGTTGTGTCTTAGAGTTTGGCTTTAGTGTTTCCCCATTTTACACTGAAAAATGGCAGCACCCATTTTGCAGACATTTTAGAATATTAGAGCAGGTCTAGAAAAATTCCAATAGCTATTTTATGGGAGTTTTTTACCCATACAGTAACCATCAAAATGAATAGAACTCGTGAAATTTGCATAAGTTTTCTTATTAAAATCTTTTGAAATACTTTTTATAGGTTGCTCTGAATCTGAATGTGGTCCCTTCCAACAATATTTAAAAAACCAGGAATACTGTATAGCTTGTCAGAAGTTCTTGTTTTAAATTTCAGGCACACACTGTAAGACTTTCTTCCAAATTTCTCCTTCTTGAATTCATTCATAAATATGTATTAAACATACATTGTTTATACTGTATGGAAATACATAGCTTTCTATAAAAAAATGCTCCCAAAAAAACATACTCTTGAAACATGGTAGCTGGTTTTCTTGAAAAGATCCTTTATGCATTAAGGTTCAATATAAGAATTTTAATATCATTTGCCAAAGAGAAAGGAGAAGTTGAGGATTCTCTGCCATACCAGTCAATAGGATGTCACAATTGTTAAAGCAAATCCAGCCCTTCAGTGTGTGTTCCTGAGCTCAAAGGGCACTCAGGAAACAGAAGAATACCTGCCTTCTACCAGCCATCAGACTGCAGCCACTCCCTGTGGTGAGCCCCTGGGGGAGCTCAGGACGTGAAGAAACAGGATACTTGCCCAGAAAAGCTGAGATGCAAATGAAAGGAATGATTTCAGTGAGCCCAGACTCTTGGAACAGCACCCCACTCCAGTACTCTGGCCTGGAAAAATCCCATGGACGGAGGAGCCTGGTGGGCCGCAGTCCATGGGGTCGCTAAGAGTCAGGCATGACTGAGCGACTTCACTTTCACTTTTCACTTTCATGCATTGGAGAAGGAAATGGCAACCCACTCCAGTGTTTTTGCCTGGAGAATCCCAGGGACAGAGGAGCCTGGTGGGCTGCCATCTATAGGGTCGCACAGAGCTGGACACGACTGAAGCGACTTAGCAGCAGCAGCAGCAGACTCTTGCATCTTCCTCTACATAAAAAAGTGAAAAATTCCTCAACTTGGGATATCTGCTTTCTTTAATTAACAATAACCTTTTGATGTTCAGACTACCTACCCTTTGTTGCAAAACTTCTGTCTACCCTGGCTCTCCCCCTCACTTCCTCAGAACAGTTCTCTCAAGGTTACTGGTGCTGCCTCCCCCTGGCTTGAAGTCTGAAAAATTTCCACCAAATAAAATATAACTCTCGAATTTCAGGTTGTGAATATTTGTTAAGTCAGCGGAACTATATTAGCCAATGTTCTTATATTTTCCATAATGCACCTTTATTGGTTATATATAATATATACATGTGAGGGTTCTGATAAAATTATATATATACATATATATTTTTTTTTACATGCCTGGGGTCGCAAAGAGCTGGACATGACTGAGCAACTTGCACCCAGCATCATACATGTACAAATATATATATGGAATTTTCATTCAGTGGAATCTAGGTCCTTAAAACCTGTCACTAAAAGAACATCTAATCTTCATTAAAGTGTTTATTCCTGGACTCCCTTTCTTTGATTGTGAGCGTTAGTCCCAACTATTTGCACTTGACATAATTTAATGACAGTTTGTCATGATAATAGCCAGGCTCTTTTTCTGTCTCCCAAACACACCAAAGAGGGAAAGAGACAAGTTGGTTCAGTCCTAGCCAGGCATCATTCCATGTCTTACTGGGCTATCACACGCTCATCTTCTAAATTGTTCCTCAACAATGCTCCAACACAAAATAAAAATGTGTGCTCATTTCAGATATACAGCAAAGTGATATGCAGTCATACACGCATCTATTCCTTTTCAAATTATTTTCCAATTTTAAAGTCATCGTGTGGCTTAAAGTGTCTTTTAGAGATTTCCTTTCAAGTTCCAAGAGGTCTTGTCTATGAAAATAGAGAGAAGCAGCGGCGGCCAGCTCTTGTGAAGTCAGAGTTTAAGGAATCTCTGAAGTGTTCTCATGCAAAAAGTGTAGAGGAAAAGTTTCGGGGGAGTGGGAGAAAAAAAAAAATGGGTGAATATAGACTTCCTGGCAATTCGCAGAAGGATGGAGTGTTTTTCTTTCTTGTTTGCGGGCTAACACTTTAAGGGTCAGAGCCTCACGTATGCCGCTCAGTCAAGTACCTCTTGTGAGCTCAGTTACTCCTGTAGTCGGTGTTGTATGATTTCTTCATTCCATTTTCTTACTTAAAATTGGGGAAAAAAAAAAAGTAACCACCAGAGGGCGGAAGATATTACATTTCAAAGCGCTTAAAGTAAAGCACTTCCTTCAGGCAGGAAGGCCATCTCCCTAAGCAACCTTGCAAGGTGGAAATACAAGACTATGCAACGCAGACTTCTGGAGCTTCTCTATGTCCTTCCATGTGGAATCCAAGCCTTTTACAATATCTCTGCGCCTCCATCAGCTCTATTATGTCTGCTGCTTGCCAGATAAGTCCTTTGCCAAATAGATGATACCATTTTTTACCTTCTGCTTTCATCAAATTAAGCTCTTCCTTATTCCTTGCTTTGGGTCACCTAAAGTTCAAAGAAATAGTGAATGATTCTAAAGAGCTTTAGGCTGTATCCCTGCACCTCCAGGGCAATCCTATACTTAAAACACAGGAGCACGCATTTGAAAAGACATCTGCACAAGCTCAGAGCTATCTGAATTCCTCCCTGCCTCTGTTTCCTAGTTTCTTTATTTATGAACATTCTCATCTCAGTTTAAATGGCTTCACTATATTTTTTTTGCGTTAATTGACCCATCATAGTTGTATTAATTTTTTGGACTTAGTGACCTGTGTGTGTGTTCTCCGTTGCATCGACTCTTTGCGACCCCATGGACGGTAGCCCGCCAGGCTCCTCTGTCCATGGGATTCTCCAGGCAAGAATATTGGCATGGGTTTCCATTTCCTCCTCCAGGGGATCTTCCCGACCCAGGGATTGAACTTGTGTCTCCTGGTCTCCTGCTTTGGCAAGCAGATTCTTTACCACTGTGCTACCTGAAAAGACATCTGCAACAGCTCAGAGCTACCTGAATTCCTCCGTATCTCCGTTTCCTGGTTTCTTTATTTATGAACACCCTCATCTCAGTTTCTATGACTTTATTTGTTTTACTTTTATTGGCCCATCATTGTTGTATTATTTTTTTAGACTTAGTGACCTAGTTCATGGTTTACCAGCCCACGTGGTAACCAGCTCAGAAATCCTTGCCCTGCTGCTCCAAGCTGACTCACGACCCCAAAATCAAGTATCTCCACTAGAATCTTGAACACCTGTGTCTATGAATCCATACCTTATCTAATGTAGAATGCTCCCCTTACTAATTGCTGGGCTCCTTAAAAACTTAAATGTGGCATGCGTTGTTATTGGTGAAGTTAAAGTGTTAGTTGCTCAGTTGTGCCTGACTCTTTGTGACCCCATGGGCTGTCGTGCTCGGTCCATGGAATTCCCCAGGCAAGAATACTTCAGTGGATGACCAAAACCCATCTAATTGGAAACCCTTTGGGTCACGTAGTTATGGCGATTGCGTTTAACCAAATGGCAAGGCTGGGGGACCTGAGAAGCTTTTTCCAGCCTTTTTCGAGGGTACTCACCCTCTCTACATTTCTGATCTACGGTCATAGTAGATGGCATACTGTCATATCATGACAATATCCAGGTGGTGGTAGACACCGTTCTCTCCGACTCCTGTCATCATCACCAAGGCACACTGCTGGGCTCCCAGATGGTCCAGTGGCTAAGAATCTGCCCACCACGGCAGCGGACACAAGTTCAGTCCCTGATCTGGGAAGGCCCCACATGTTATGGGGACATCTGAGCCTGCTCTCTAAAGCCTGTGCTCCGCAGTGAGAGATGCCCCTGCAGTGAGAAGCCCCCTCACCCCAACTAGAGAACAGCGCTTGCAGCTCTGAAGACCCAGCGCAGTCCAGAATAAACAAGCATACAATGAAAACTTTGAAACATGACTCACCGCTCTCATACTCTGTTTGCAGAAGTGATGGCTTGTGTGTCTCACGCTTTTTTCTGCTCCCTAGCACATCAGGGCTCTGAAGGAGGGTGGTACACTGGGGGTCCACAGGCTGCTGCCTCATGACCCCTTACAGACGCCCTGCAGCCACAAAGAGTCTCTAACCTTATTTAAGCTTCGACTTTCTCTCTTGTAAAACTCAGATATTCCAGGTATTTATTCCCTGAGTTGGTAAGGATTATATAAGTTTAATAAATTGGCTGAACTCAACAGAATGTAATTAAGAAAGAGCCTTTAAACTACCCAGGGGATCATCCTTATTCTTTCTTTATATTTATCATCACATTTATTTCTAAGAAATCCCCATCCAGTGTAAAACAAAAGCAAACTAACAAGTGAACATATAAATACCTGCCCCCCACAAACACACACGTACATACTGATTCAGGCTGAATCTGGGATTTGTTGTTGTCGAGCAGACCTGTAACCATGCCAACCCTGTTTAACCCAGAGTTACTCCATTTTTAGCTGTTTTACATTCAAACTCCCAAGAAAAATGTTATTTCCATAAATGTTTCTGCAACTAGAAACATTTAGAATCTAGAGGATTATGTAGCATCACCATATAACACATCATCCAAGACAGATGCTTTTGAGAACACTAAGTAATAGAAAAATTACAATGAAACATAACCATAACCCAGGACTGCCCCAAGTGAACTGAGAATGTGGACCTCCCAGGTTAAAAGGGAAGTAGCAGAATAGTAAATTCAGCTTTGAATATTAAAAAACCCACCCAAAAGTGGCCTTTAAAAAACAGGAGGAAATTTCATCTGCTTTTCTTTATTAATTCATTTTTAAGTCCCCACCCTGAAATGCTGCTGTCTGATAATGTTGATACTTGATGGTAGGTGCCAGGCTCCTTCCTGGCCCAAAATGGTTGCTTGTGCTCCAGCCATTGGGTTTGTGTTGGAAAGAGTAAAGAAGATTTTGCCTTCTCCCTTTAAAGACATGTCACAGGAATTGCACAAAGCACTTCTGCTAGAACTAGTTACAATACCAGATCTAGATAAAGGAAGGGATTGCTTGGCTGTAAAAGAAAGACTGTATCAGTGGAAACTAACATTTTCCGCCATTGTGACATTTAGAATTATATACGTAAATAGACCAGATGTCTATTCAACATCACACAAAAGTGATCAGATAAGAAAGTTTAATTTGATTCTTTCACCACTACAGCATCTGCTCTGACATTTTTGTGTGTGTGCTATTTTCATCTAATTAACACTCAGTACCTGGTAACTACCACCGAGGAGGCGTCCTTTATTGTTGCAGAAGCTTGAAGTGCAATATTTGCAATGACCCGCGGGGTGGGATGGGGGGTAGGAGAAAGATCCAAGAGAGAGGATATACGTGTATCCAGGTGGTGCTACGGTAAAGAACCTGCCTGGCAATGCAGGAGCTTCGATCCCTGGGTCGGGAAGATCTTCTGGAGAAGGAAGTGACAACCCACTGCAGTATCTTGCCTGGGAAGTGCCATGGACAGAGGAGCCTGGCAGGCTTTAGTCCATGGGGTCACAAAGAGTAGAGGAGCCTGGCAGGCTTTAGTCCTCGGGGTCACAAAGAGTCGGATATGACCGAGCGACTGAGTATACACATACACATCGTTGATTCACTTCACTGTAAAGCAGAGACATAATGCTGTAAAGCAATTGCTAATATATTCCTGCTTAAAAAAGAAATGTACTGAGAGAAACTGAAACAGGGCAGTGTAGAAGCACGCACACATGCACACACTCACACACACACACTCACACTCACACTCACACACACGCGCGCCCAATGAGTACTGCACATATGATGTATCCTAGGCTCCAGGGAAGAAATAACAATGTATCCAGACAAGGAAGCTATTGGAAAGCCTTGGGCTTTATTTGGCACCTGCAGATGGTACATTGATACTTTGGTTACAGGAGAAGGAGGAGGCAGTCCATCCAAATGGGCCAATGACAAGAACAGAGGGGAAAAAATGGGAAAAAATAACCCACTCGGAGCACAGGGTGCTTGTTAAGGAGGAGTGGAGGTGGAGGTGAAAGAAATGCGTGGAGACAGCAAGACTTTGATCCTCCCACACATACCTGTTGGCAGAGCTTTTGCATACATCTACATAAATCATGCAAGCATTTGTGCTCATTCTGGGCACTGGGATGGAGAGAAATAATTTCTCAGCCATCTAAATGTCCCCAGAAGATTCCTCATGTTTTTAACCAACGGAACTCTGTACCTACTATTATACAAGTGACCTCGAGGACAGTCACCTCCTGTAAATTCTTTAAAGAAAACATTTCCATCTCCTGTTTGGGGCAACTTAAAACATCTTCAAAATCTTCCTTGGTGGCTCAGTGGTAAAGAATCTGCCTGCAAAGCAGAAGACTCAGGTTTAATCCCTGGGTCAGGAAGATCCCCTGGAGGAGGGAATGGAACCCACTCCAGTCTTCTTGCCTGGAGAATCCCATGGACAGAGGAGCCTGGTGGGCTACAGTCCATGGGGCCGCAAAGAGTCAGACACGACTGAGCGACTAACACAGCTAATGTCTTCAAAGAAGAGTTCTGAGGTGGAGGGAAAGGGTGACGGTGTTTTTCAGATCAGGCTCAGATTCTTCTGCGCCTTTGCCTAGCGGTTTGTCAAATCCCAGGCACATTTTGGAAAGGAGACTTTCTCAAGATGTGGTTGGAGCTCCTGGCTGTATAGAGAAGCAGACAGACAACACTCCCACATTGAATGGTAAGAATAGTTACTCCAGTCCTCTCACCCTCTTCTTGATCACCTTGCTAAAACCAGGCAGCTCCAAGAAACAAAAGCATTCAAAAAACACAAATAGAGGCTTTTTATTTGTCCTGCTTCTTTACACCTGAAGTGCAGTTTCATCGTGTCCTTTACCAAGTGGTTAAAGTGCTATAAATCGTGACTAAATCTAGTTTGATATTTCTGGTCACTAACATCAAAAATAGGAGAAATGAACCCAAGTGACTTACAAAGTTTGGAGTCATGTTTGTGTCCTCTATGTATACTTGTCGTATCCCTGGTTTTGGTTTTTTCAGTCCACAGAATTTACCACCAAGAAAGGCAAAAGTGAAATGTCAATCTCAAAGAATCACTAATAAGAGATTATAATTCTCTGCTGCCGATCAAGTAAAAATCGGTCATCGAGCTCAGTGCGTTCCGCCTGCCATTTTGATCAGCATGAATTATGGCCCATTCCTTTTCCTGGTTTAAGGAGAATTTTATGAAGAAATATTGCAATATTTTAATTCTTAGGTGCTTCTTTGTTATTCAAGAGGCAATGGTAAGAGTTTGCTTTATAAATGCAAAATCGGTAAAGGACGGAATAAGCATGTGATTGCTCAGTTTCAAAACAGAGACATTATTTCAACTCCTCTTTTCAAGGACAGTTATTTGCAAGTAAGGTGTCTAATGAGGAGAGATTTAGTAATAAAAATACTATGCACAGAAAGGCAATAAACCCGCAGTGTTTTCTTTTATGTGTTAGTTCAAGATACTGCACTTCCTCCTATTGAATGGTCACCTAAGCCAGCCAGTCATAGTTGTTTTTTTTGTTTTAGAAACAGAAAATACATGTGTTTTTATAAACGCATTTGGATTTTGTTTTGGGGACCTCCCTGGTGGCTCAGACGGTAAAGAATTTGCCTGCAATGCAGGAGAACAGGGTTCAATCCCTGGGTTGGGAAGATCCCCTCGAGAAGGGAAAGGCTACTCACTTCAGTATTCTTGCCTGGGGAATCCTGTGGACAGACAAGCCTGGCGGGCTACAGTCCACAGGGTCAAAAAGAGTAGTGCACGACTGAGCATGATTTCACTTTGCATACAAAGTTTTGAGATTTTTGCTTTAAATAACCAAAATGAAATGAAAATAATGAATGAATATTAGCCTGCTTTCGAACACAATGTATATGAAATACCATGATCGAATGACCTTTCTGAAAGAAATCAGCAAAATTCTCAAACTGCCCAGTTACGTGGCAGAGATTCCTGAAACGGCAATGCACACTAGCTTTGCGTAATATTTTAGATTTCCCTACAAATACACAAGGCAACTTCCACAATATCCTCTGGGTTAATTGAACTATGCACTATACATCTGACATTTTCAATAGATTTTAAAGTACCTGTATTTAGATTGAGAGATATAAAAAGTAGAGCTTGCAGAAGAAAGAAAAGTATAAGCATGAGAAGGAGACAGGAGCGGAGCTTGTGTCTTTGGTCTCTAGAAGGATATCCTTCATATTCCCTGAGAAGTTAGATTTGGAAGCAAGTGCTTTTAACAGAAGGGATGAGGGGGGTCAATGAGAACAATCTTAAGGATATTAACTAACTCTATCTGCATCAGTGACTACTATAATGAGGCTATGAATATTCCAGCTCATTCTAGACACCACAGTTCTGGCTTCTGTTTGGTACTATCTTCATGTCTTTCTGATTTGAATTGATTGTTGAGAAAGTAAGATGATTTACCTGAACTCGACTGTTGGGGCAATAAAGACCCTGATAAAGACAGACGTGGGAGAGATTCCTTGGTTTGGTGTCAACAGATGACATTGGCAGCCAGGTCCTTCAAAGGGGAACAGCTAGGCTTGGAGTGGCTTATTAACTTTACGTTTTTTCCTTGAGTGTAATTCCCAGCACACTTTCTTGACCATGGCAATTTGCCAGTTCAACAGCAATGTTTGCCATCGAGTTTCTTTTGAATTTACCATAATGGGTTCTGTCAGAGTGAATACGTAAGGTCACTTTCCCCCATTCTCTTTCATTTCACAGGAAACTACCATCAAATACAAATATACTTGCAGGATATTAAACATCACTTTCACTTAGCCCGAGATTTCAGAGTCTGAGAGAAACAGTGAAAGGTTGCCTGACTCACTGAGTCTAGTGGAGTCAGAGAACCCTCTGGGAAAGGCTTGACAAACACGATGCCTATTGAGGATTCTGTTTTTATTTTTCCTTTAGCTGAGAATGTATCAATCTGCTGAAGCATTTTAAGGATTTGAATTGCTCTGCCAATATTTATTCGGGATGCGACTAGAAGCTACAAAGTTGATTATAAAGCCAGGAAGAGTAGCACAGGAACATTTATTGAGCTAAATATGTTGGCAGCAACTCAACCCACAGGAGGCAGATAAAAATAAATGAAAATAAACAATTACTAATCTGTGTCATTTAGCTCACAGATGCAGTGCACGTTTTCTCAAGCTAAATATGAAACATTCTATATCTGACTATACACACATCAGCCTAGAAACACAATACCAGTTTCATCTTTGCATTTCTTAAAACTTTTTACTTTATATTGGAGTCCAGCTGGTTAATAATCTTCTGAAAGTTTCAGGTGTCCACCGAGGGACCCAGCCATACATATATATGTATCCATTCTCCCCAAAACTACCCTCCCCTCTAGGCTGCCACATAGCATTGAGGTGAGTTCCCTGTGCTGTACAATATCAGTTTTATAAAGCTTAATGTTATGCACACTAAATATATCAGTTCAGTTCAGTAGCTCAGTCACGTCCAACCCCATGGACTGCAGCACGCCAGGCCATTTGGTCCATCACCAATTCCCGGAGCATACTCAAACTCATGTCCATTGACTTGGTGATGCCATCCAACCATCTCATCCTCTGTGATCCCCTTCTTCTCCTGCCTTCAGTCTTTCCCAGCATCAGGATCTTTTCAAATGAGTCAGTTCTTCACATCAGGTAGCCAAAGTATTGGAGTTTCAGCTTCAACATCAGTCCTTCCAGTGAACACCCAGGACTGGTCTCCTTTAGGATGGACTGGTTGCATTGCAAAGGGACTTTCAAGAGTCTTCTCCAACACCACAGTTCAAAAGCATCAATTCTTCGGCACTCAGCTTTCTTCACAGTCCAACTCTCACATCCATACATGACCACTGGAAAAACCATAGCCTTGACTACATGGACCTTTGTTGACAAAGTAAAGTCTCTGCTTTTTAATATGCTGTCTAGATTGGTCATAACTTTCCTTCCAAGGAGTAAGCATCTTTGAATTTCATCATGGCAATCACCATCTGCAGTGATTTTGGAGCCCCCCAAGATAAAGTCTGCCACTGTTTCCACTGTTTCCCCATCTATTTGCCATGAAGTGATGGGACCAGATGCCATGATCTCAGTTTTCTGAATGTTGAGCTTTAAGCCAACTTTTTCACTCTCCCCTTTCACTTTCATCAAGAGGCTCTTTAGTTCTTTGTTTTTTGCCATAAGGGTGCTGTCATCTGCATATCTGAGGTTCCTGATATTTCTCTCGACAATCTTGATTCCAGCCTGTGCTTCATCCAGCCCGGTGTTTCTCATGATGTACTCTGCATATAAGTTAAATAAGCAAGGTGACAATATACAGCCTTGATGTACTCCTTTTCCTATTTGGAAACAGTCTGTTATTCCATGTCCAGTTCCAGCTGTTGCTTCCTGATCTGCAAACAGGTTTCTCAAGAGACAGGTCAGGTGATCTGGTATTCCCATCACTTTCAGAATTTTCCACAGTTTATTGTGACAGTCAAAGACTTTGGCATAGTCAATAAAGCAGAAATAGATGTTTTTCTGGAACTCTATTGCTTTTTCCATGATCCAACGGATGTTGGCAATTTGATCTCTGATTCCTCTGCCTTTTCTAAAACCAGCTTGAACATCAGGAAGTTCACGGTTCACGTGAACTTTGCTGAAGCCTTCATTGCTGAAGCCTGGCTTGGAGAATTTTGAGCATTACTTTACTAGCGTGTGAGATGAGTGCAATTGTGCAGTAGTTTGAGCATTCTTTGGCATTGCCTTTCTTTGGGATTGGAATGAAAACTGACCTTTTCCAGTCCTGTGGCCACTGATGAGTTTTCCAAATTTGCTAGCATATTGAGTGTAGAACTTTCACAGCATCATCTTTTAGCATGTGAAATAGCTTAACTGGAATTCCATCACCTCCACTAGCTTTGTTCATAGTGATGCTTTCTAAGGCCCACTTGACTTCACATTCCAGGATGTCTGGCTCTAGGAGAGTGATCACACCATTGTGATTATCTGGGTTGTGAAGATCTTTCTTGTACAGTTCTTCTGTGTATTCTTGCCACCTCTTCTTAATATCTTCTGCTTCTGTTAGGTCCATACCATTTCTGTCCTTTATCGAGCCCATCTTTGCATGAAATGTTTCCTTGGTATCTCTGATTTTCTTGAAGAGATCTCTAGTCTTTCCCATTATATTGTTTTCCTCTATTTCTTTGCAATGATCACTGAGGAAGGCTTTCTTATCTCTCCTTGCTAATCTTTGGAACTCTGTAATCAAATGGGTATATCTTTCCTCTTCTCCTTTGCTTTTCGCTTCTCTTCTTTTCACAGATATTTGTAAGGCCTCCCCAGACAGCCATTTTGCTTTTTTTTCATTTCTTTTTCTTGGGGATGGTCTTGATCTTTGTCTCCTGTACAATGTCCCGAACCTCTATCCATAGTTCATCAGGCACTCTGTCTATCAGATCTAGTCCCTTGAATCTATTTCTCACTTCCACTGTATAGTCATAAGGGATTTGACTTAGGTCATACCTGAATGATCTAGTGGTTTTCCCTACTTTCCTCAATTTAAGTCTGAATTTGGCAATAAGGAGTTCATGATCTGAGCCACAGTTAGCTCCTGATCTTGTTTTTGCTGACTGTATAGAGCTTCTCCATCTTTGGCCACAAAGAATACAATTAATCTGATTTCAGTGTTGACCATCTGGTGATGTCCATGTGTAGAGTGTTCTCTTGTGTTGTTGGAAGAGGGTGTTTGCTGTGACCAGTGCATTCTCTTTGCAAAATTCTAATAGCCTTTGCCCTGCTTCATTCTGTACTCCAAGGCCAAATTTGCCTGTTACTCCAGGTGTTTCTTGACTTCCTACTTTTGCATTCCCTCTTTTTGCAGTCCCCTATAATGAATTGGACATCTTTTTTGGGTGTTAGTTCTAAAAGGTCCTGTAGGTCTTCAAAGAACTGTTCAACTTCAGCTTCTTCAGCGTTAGTGGTTGGAGCATAGACTTGGATTACTGTGATATTGAAATGTTTGCCTTGAAAACAAACAAAGATCATTTTGTTGTGTTTGAGATTGCATCCAAGTACTGCATTTCAGACTCTTTTGTGACTATGAGGGCTACTCCATTTTTTCTAAGGGATTCCTGCCCACAGTAGTAGATATAATGGTCATCTGAGTTAAATTTACCCATTCCAGTGCTATATTACTATAATACAATAGCAGTGTAGGAGACACATGATATCTGGATCAGGAAGAACCCTGAAGAAGGAAATGGCAACTCGCTCCAGGTATTCTTGCCTGGAGAATTCCATGGACAGACGAGCCTGGCAGGCTACAGTCCATGGGGTCACAGAGTCGGACACGACTGAGCTACTAACACATTTCTGGCCTCAAAACCTGTGGGATCTTAGCTCATCAACCAGGGATCAAACCCACGTGCTGTGCGTTGGAAGGTGAAGTCTTCACCACTGGGCCTCCTGGGAAGTCCACGTGGTGCCTTTGCAGATAGAACACCAAAGATCCAATCCATGAAATAAGTAACGATAAGCTGACCTTTATTAAAACTTCTGCTCTGCAAAATACACTGTCAAGAGAATTAGAAGACATGCCACAAAGAAAATATTTGCAAAAGACACATCTGATAAAGGACTGTTATCCAAACTATACAAAGAACTCTTAAAACTCAACAATAAGGAAACAAACCAAAAAACTTGATTAAAAAAATGGGCAAAAGATCTGAAGAGACACCTCACCAAAGAAGATATACTACAGAGAGCAAGTAAACCTGTGAAAAGATGCTCCATCATTGGCTGTCCACTGGTGCCTCAAAAGGACCGAGAGGGCAGAATGTTCAATCACACAGAGGACCCTTTGAACAGCTTCAGTGTATGAAAGGTGAATCCCAAGCCCCATCTCAGTAGAGGCCAGGAATAAAGATGTGTTTATCCATAAGTGATTTGTGGAGAAACCTCTGGTCTAATGAAATGAATCTCCTAGACCCAAATGGGAGATCTACAGGAGTTTTGCAATTTCACATCATTTGAAACACCATGAGCTTGAACCGAAAGGGACAAAGAGAAGTTTAGGAAGGCGTATAGGGATTCCTTAAAAAACTAGGAATAAAACCACCATATGACCCAGCAATCCCATTCCAAGAAACCAAAATTGAAAAAGACCCATGTATCCCATTGTTCTTTGCAGCACTATGTACAATAGCTAGAACATGGAAGCAACCTAGACGTCCATCAACAAATGAACGGATAAAGAAGTTGTGGTACGCATACACAATGGAACATTACTCAGCCATAAACATGAACACATTTGAGTCAGTTCTCTTGAGGCAAATGAACCTAGAGCTGATTATACAGAGTGAGTCAGAAAGAAGATAAATATCATATACTAACACATATATACAGAATCTAGAAAAATGATAATGAAGAATTTATTTGCAGGGCAGCAATGGAGAAACAGACATAGAGAACAGACTTATGGACCTGGGGAGAGGGGAGGAGAGGGTGAGATGTATGGAGAGAGTAACGTGGAAACTTACATTACCGTATATAAAATAGATAGCCAACAGGAATTTGCCGTACATCTCAGGAAACTCAAAGAGGGGCTCTGTATCAACCTAGAGGGTGGGATTGGGGGGGAGATGGGAGGGATGTTCAAAAGGGATGGGATGTATGTATACCTATGGCTGATTCATGTTGAGGTTTGACAGAAACAACAAAATGCTGTAAAGCAATTATCATTCTGTTAAAAAATAAATTTAAAAAAGAGAAGTTTAAATGAAGAAAGGCTATCTGAACCCCTAAATTCTAAAAGGCAAGAAACAGTCTGCTGAAACCCCTTGGCCCCAAACATATGCTATCTTCCAAAATAAAGGAAGGATGCTGCTGAGGGCTGGGCCACAGGTCCAGAGGACGGGTGTCCAGCCACCAAAGACGTTTTACAAGACTCAAACCCTAATCAAGTTTGCCCAGCTGGATTTCTGAAATTGCTTGGGACTGGTGACTACATTTTTCCTTCCATTTTATCCCTTTGGATCAGGAACATCTGTAACCATGAACTGTTATCTAATGTGTGCTCCACCACTGTATTTTGGGAACAGATAACTTATTTTTCCAGTTTCACAGGCCCACAGATGGAGAGGGACTTCATCCCATGATGGATTATATCCAGAGGCTCAACCGTATCTAACTGAGATGGTGAAATTTGGGCCTTGTGAGTTGATAAGATTCAGATGAGACTTTGGATTTAACTGGATGCTGTAATGGATTGAGCCTTTGGGGGACACTGCAGGGAGACAAATATATTTTGTGTATGAGATGGATACAAATCTTTGGGGGCCAGAGTTCAAACTGTCATAAGCTGGATTATGGCTCCTTGGAGATATCAATACCCCAGTCCCTGGAATCATTGAATACGTTACCTTTCAAGGTAAAAGGGACTCAGTGGATGTGATTAAGTTAGGAACTTGAGATATAGAGGTTATCCTAGATTATCCAGTTGGTCCCAATGTAAGAGATAGGTTGTGGAGTCAATAAAAGGGTGAAGTCAAAAAAAGATGACAGAAGCAGAGGCTGGAATGACTTGCTTTGAATATGATCACAAGCCAGAGAGTGCAGGCGACCTTGAGCAGCTGGAATGGTTAAGGAAGCATATTCTGCCCTAGGGGCTTCCCTGGTGTCACTAGTGGTAAAGAACTCACTTGCCAGTGCAGGAGACATAAGAGATGTGGGTTCAGTCCCTGGGTTGGGAAGGTCCCCTGGAGGAGGGTCTGGCAACCCCCTCCAGTACTCTTGTCTGGAGAATCCCATGGACAGAGGAGACATAAGAGATGTGGGTATGATCCCTGGGTCAGGAAGATCCCCTGGAGAAGGAAATGGCCACCCACTCTGGTATTCTTGTCTGGAGAATCCCATGGAAGGAGGAGCCTGGCAGGCTATAGTCCATGGGGTCACAAAGAGTCACAAAGAGTTGGACATGACTGAAGCAGCTTGGCATGCACGCACATTCTCCCCTAAAGCCTCTAGAAAGAACATGGCTCCACAAATACCTTGGTTTTAGCCCATAAGACGCACTGAGACTTCCAACCTCCAGAAATATAAGATAATAAATTTGTGGAAGGTTATTATAGCAGTGGGGCTTCCCTGGTGGCTTAGCTGTAAAGAATCCGCCTGCCAATGCAGGAGAGTTGGGTTTGATCCCTGGGTCGGGAAGATCCCCTAGAGAAGGAAATGGCAACGCAATCCAGTATTCTTGCCTGGAGAATCCCATGGACAGAGGAGCCTTGTGGGCTACAGTCTATGGGGTCTCAAAGAGTCAGACATGACTTAGCAAACAACAACAACAGTTAAAACATTCCAACAGTAATAGGAGAGTAACACAATGTCATGATAACTGTCATTATTGTGCCCTTACTACTTACACTTGGCCATTCTGACTCTTCAATACAGTATTCCTATCATTTTTTTAAGCAGAAAATATTGAGAAGGAGGGGAGCATTTCTTCATGAAGAAGGGTCCTCATTTTTATTATTGTCTGATGTATTACATTACAATAAAACTAAATACACATGAAATGGCCTCAGATGGACTATTCTAAAGATTTAGTATTTGCTATTTATAAAAATTTCAAAAAATATTTTGATTGACATCAATTCAAAGTTCTAGATAATACCATTTGCCTCCAGCAATCCCTTTTACCCTTGTAATTTGCAACTTTAACCTACAGGGATTTGGGTTACTACAGTAGAAGTGTTGCTACCAATTTTTCTAAAATGGAAATCAAGTTTTACAAGTAGCTTTTTACTTGGCCTAAGAATATCGATAAAAATGTACTAAAAATGAATTTTTAAAAGAAATTTGTGTATGGCTGTTGGGGTTGGTCTCAACTTTGGAGCCATCTGGCTTAATACTTTAAGCATTCTTTTTAAACATTTTAGATTGAAGATTCTTATCACATATTTTAAGCACAACCTACAGTATGTAAATTTTTGTATTTATACACTTTATATAAACTCACTATATTATACATATGTCATATCATATACAAAAACAAGAGAAAGAGACACAAAAATTGAAATGAACTTCTTTTTCTTCTCACACCCCAATAGGTCATTTTATACACCTGCAGAGATGTGTCCAGCCCACCTGGCAGCTGCTGGTTGTATAGCTTGGATGAAAAAGACAAGAAGGCCCATTTGAGGACCAATTTTTTCTTTAGTAGTCACTGTGATCTCTGACAAACTGGATCACTTGATTGAGTGAATTAATTCACGTAAAGTACATCGCTTACTTAGCACTGTTATTGGAAATTAGAAAGAGTTTCACCAACATTAAAGGTGATGGTTTTGGTTATTACTATAGTGTGCTCTGCTAAGTTGATTTAGTCGTGTCTGACTCTCTTCACCCCCATGGACTGTCGCCCACCAGGGTCCTCTGCCCACGGGATTCTCCAGGCAAGAATACTGGAGTGGGTTGCCATACCCTTCTCCAGGGGATCTTTCTGACCCAGGGATCGAACCCGGGTCTCTGTGGCTCCTGCACTGCAGGTGGATTCTTTACCGCTGAGTCACCAGGGAAGTCCTATTACTATAACACTTGTCTTAAAAAACATATTAGAGTTCTTGCTTGTGTCTCTTCTGGGTTTTGGCCATGTTTGGGGGAAAAGTGACTTATGGGATACGAGGCATCACTCTTGGGAAATGAATGCATTTTTAACTTTCATAGTATCTCTCCACCCACTCTGCCAATCTGGTGGATCTGACCCCTCTGACCTGCGCTGTGTTGGTGATTTCCCTTTGAGTTTGCACGTGTAGGTTTGGTAATGCATGTTTTGTGTTTCCGGGTGTTTTTGCACGAGGAACTTGGGGAGAAGGAGAACTGAAAGACGTTTTCTATCCTTTACAAGTTTGGTCCTGTCCCTTCCATAAATTCAAACATAAAATGCTCTCTCTTTTTGCCATACTCATTTATTTGTGGCTACCCTAGGTCTCCATGGATGCAGGAGGGCTTTTCTCTCACTGCGCTGAGTAGGGGCACCTCTCTGGTGGCGGGCACAGGCTTCTACTGTGGTGGCATCTCTTGTCGCCGAGCACGACTCTAGGGCAGAGGCGTCAGCAGTCATGGCACACAGGCTGAGGGGCCCCATGGCTGGAGCAGTCTTCCTGGACCAGGGATCAAACCTGTGTCTCCTGCATTGGCAGGTGGATTCTTTACCACTGGACCACCAGGGAACTCTCCAAAATGCTTTCTTAATCAAATTCTCTATTATCAAGTGGAGAAGGCACTCGCAACCCACTCCAGTACTCTTGCCTGGAGGATCCCATGGCTGGAGGAGCCTGGTAGGCTGCAGTCCCTGGGGTCCCACAGAGTCAGACACGACTGAAGTGACTTAGCAGCAGCAGCAGCAGCAGCTATAATCAAGAGCATCCCCTAGGATAATAGCACACTGCTCATTCAGTGAAAGGTACAGCTTCTCACAAGAAACAAGGCTTTATGTGAAAAATTAAAAAAAAAAAAAGCACTCTTGTTTTTGTCTCCATCTCTCAAACCTTCTCGGTTCTTCCCACCAAACATAATCAATGCAACCTGTATTTCTTTATAAAAGTCATTCCCTTATTTTCATTGAACTCACACTCTTATTAATAGTATGCAGTGAATTGGGCTTCCCTGATAGCTCATCTTATCAAGAATCTGCCTGCAATGCAGAAGACCTGGGTTTGATCCCTGGGTCGGGAAGATCCCCTGGAGAAGGGAATGGCAACCCACTCCAGTATTCTTGCCTGGAGAACCCCATGGACAGAGGGGCCTGGTGGGCCACAGTTCATGGGGCTGCAAAGAGTCAGACACGACTGAGCAACTGAGCACAGCATAGAAGGCAGGGATTTAAGTGCTTCTCCATTTGTGAAGGCGGTTGTGTAAGCCTTCTCAGTCCGCAGAATGGTTTAGTGGGAAGGGAGCTCATGTTGGCTTCTTACACTTAAGTCTAGAAGATTTGTATTCCTCTGTGTTTTGAAACTATCACTTCCTTCTTTAACCTCCCACCCCTCATACACACATACCCACTCAGGGCAGTCAGGTGTAAAATTAGAAGGGAAAAAAGTAATACAAGCATGGAAAATATGAGATAACATTTCTAAAAATAAATTCTGGTGGGAGCAGCAGTCCACTTGGAAACCAATAAGAGGGTGTTAAGTCCTCTCTAGGGTGAATTTCTCAATTATTCTACATTGGCACTGCCTTTGGTAGCCGATGAGGACCTTACATTTCCCAATAACTTTTCTGGGTCACTCACCTACGAGCTTATAAGATTGCCCAACATGAGATGAAGTTTCTTTTTATATCCCAGAGCAGTACGTGCGCCCGCTACACTTCCTTCACTGCTTATTTCTTCCTCTTACGCCTCTGTTTACTTCTGTGCACGAGGCAGGACCAGTCCTTGGTTAAGTTGTGAAATTTATACAATGCTCTTTAGGCTTCTCCAAGTTCAAGCACCTTTCTACAGCAAGATGCCGAGAATCTTGGGAAAGAATTGTGAAGTCCGTTCTCTGCATCTCCTGGTAATTCAACCCAGGGCAGGTTGGAGAGAAGATATGGGAAAGGAGAATTTAGGTCAGAACCAGGAGAACTTGTTCCTAACAAAAGTTGTCCCCAAATAAGACTGACTTGGGGGGAAAAGGATGCAGGAATGTTTCTGGAGATGATTTATAATAAGGGTGGCTGGAGATGGTTTATGCGGCACAGGTGAGTTGATAACCAGGAAGTTAAGACATAAATGTAGATTTGTTTATACTTACTTAAAAAATAGAGAGAAATAATATATGGACACCAAGGAGGGAAAGGGGGGATGAATTGGGAGATTGGTATTGACATATATACACTACTTGGAGAAGACTCTTGAGAGTCCCTCGGACTTCAAGGAGATCCAACCAGTCCATTCTGAAGGAGATCAGCCCTGGGATTTCTTTGGAAGGAATGATGCTAAAGCTGAAACTCCAGTACTTTGGCCACCTCATGCGAAGAGTTGACTTATTGGAAAAGACTCTGATGCTGGGAGGGATTGGGGGCAAGAGGAGAAGGGGACGACAGAGGATGAGATGGCTGGATGGCATCACCTACTCAATGGACGTGAGTCTGAGTGAACTCCGGGAGTTGGTGATGGACAGGGAGGCCTGGCGTGCTGCGATTCATGGGGTCGCAAAGAGTCGGACACGACTGAGCGACTGAACTGAACTGGACTGATGTACAAAGCAGATTGCCAATAATAACCTCCTGTACAGCACAGTGGGGAAAAGAAGATACAGTCCGTAGGACATATATTAAGTTAACCTTGAAAAGGCATTCCAGTATACAGTAGGTATAGACAAATATTGTTTAATTCTACTTATACAAGGAAGCTAGAATAGTCAAATTCATACAGCCAGAAAGAATACTGGTAGATACTAAATACCCACTAAATATTGGGACTGGGGGAGGTGGATGAGAGCAGGGATGGGGACTCTGCGTTTCAGTTTAGGAAGGTGAAAAATTAGGGAGATGAATGGAAAGTTTCGGAACAACGTGAATGGAGTGCGTATCACTGAACTGTACAGTTAAACATGGTCAAAACAGTATGTTTTATAAAACACATGTGACTTTTATGTGACCTTTAACACAGTTTAAAAAACCATTAAAAAAGAATTATACAAAACAAAATAATGCATTCTCATTGTAATTACTAACTCAGTGGAGAAAGAAGGGGAAAAAACACACCCGTGTCCCTTTTCCAGTCCCCTGCAATCCCAGTGGAGATAATGTTGGGTGTTTTATCCTATCCTTTTCCTATGTCCTTTTTCTTAGCTCCTTGGAAATCGTTCATATAAATACATCTTATGATAGCAGTTAGAGGGAGCGTGCTGAATGCAGTTCACCACTCCGGCTTTTGCCATCTTCCAACGGGTCCCTACTTGACACGAGTTGCAGGCAAAGTCCAGGGACGCGGGCCACCCCACCCCCTCTGTGACCTCACCTCCTGTCTCTTCCTCTCCACTTTCTGCACCATCTTCTTCACACACACAAGGCTCCCTGCAGCCCTGAGGCTCGTGGACGTGTGTTTTCTCTGCTTGGATTGCTCTTCTCTCTGGTATTCAGGTGACTCACTGTTTCATCTTCTTCATGTCTTTACTCAGATATAATTTTCTAACTCTTCAGTTTTCCTACCCTGGTGCTCTGTCTGTTTAACACATAAAGATCCATTGCACATTAATGAATGTATGGGAGATGCCAAACCTGGACCACTGGTGTGGCATCTTTCCCAGAAACCCACTGCCTGTTTGCTTTTGATCCAACAAGTGGATGGAAGCTATGCTAGTGTGAGTCACACTTGCACGGTGCGTTGTTAGATATTCAGTCTCTTTGCTAACCCCGTGGACTGGAGCCCACCAGGCTCCTCTGTCCATGCGATTCCTCAGGCAAGAATACAGGAGCAGGTTGCTGGTTCCTTCTCCAGGGGATCATTCCAACCCAGGGATTGAACCCAGGGCTCCTGTGTTGCAGGCAGAGCACAGTATGCTCTTTTAAAACTCTTTTAGCCTAGAGTTTTATCACTGAATCTTGCACTTGGGCGATCTCTCCATCCTCCCTCCTCATGGCTGGGATTCTCAGGTTGTTGATTTTGCTGCCCAGAAGCCCTTAATGCCTGTCCTCCCGCAGGCTGGCTGTTTCTGGATTGTGTCTTCCTCTACTCTCTTTATCAAAATTTATTGGCTTTTGTGGGAACTTTTCCAAAAGACAGATTCATTGCGGGGGAGGGGAGCTGAAAAGCCCATCTATTTCCTCCTTAATCCAGAGGATTGTATTTTAAATGGTTAGGATGTAGACCCCAAAGTCAGCATTTTTCCTGCTTCCTGTAAGATGTTGTCTGTACCTTCAGTCCTGGAGAATATTTCTTCTTTTCCTGCAGTCTAGGGGGACTCCAAAGAACTTGAAATCTATCATGATCCCTCAAATAAGAATGTTATCACTTAAAGAACACGTTGCATCTAGATACAAAAGGTCAACAAGAAAGATGAGTTTCCAGCTATCCTGAGCTCTTTGGAGCACTTAACTTTTTCATCTATTCCCAGAAGCAAAAATCTTGAGGGCGGAAACACTGTGAGATGCAGAGGTAACTGCAATTTCACAGAAAGGAAAAGAATTGGTGTGCTAACCAGGACTCCCCTCAAGCTCTGACAATGAGGACTCAGCTCTAACTGCAGAGGGCCTGGGTTCAGTCTCTGGTCAGGAAACAAAGGTTCCACAAGCCTACAGCCAAAATAATACAATAAATAAAAGTTAAAAAAAAAAAGAATCGGTGCACTGATTGGAATTAAATGAGATAATCATGATATCGATGTTCCCTACTCAGAGTTACATACTGCTAAATTCATTTTCTGTTCTCTCTTACAGTTTCTAATTTAATTAACATTTTTCTTTGTCTTTGCCAGGTCAGAAATAGAGAGGACAAAGTTTTTTTGACTCCTAGTTTCTCTTCAGTGTTCTTTCTGAGAATGTTTATAGCTGTGTTGGCCTCCATCACCCAATGACAAATAGAGAAATAAAATAGAAATTTTCAGAGTAATCAACTGATATCTGGGGTGTTTTTGGAAGAGGCAGGATTATTCCTGGGTGGCTATAGATTATGGAATTTATAGATTTTTACAAAATTAATAAAAACATAAAGCTATTCCTCTGATTTCCTAATGTCAACTACCTTTAAAAGAATGCATCAATTGTCAAATAAGATGTCAATTTTTCCTGGTGTGTTTGTTGGAAGCGAATATACACATGTTTCATGGTCACGGGACTCGCTAAACTTCCTCTCAATATTTATTTCACTAACATAATACCTGCTGACGTCAATAATCTTTCCTGGCTTCCAATTTTGTTCACGCCATGATGGCTTCAGATCGTTTCCTGAATGAATGAGAGAGACTCATAAATATTTTATTGTGGCCCAATAGTGATGTCAAGTGCTTCCTGATCTTCTCTTTGAACTGTTTACTTTTTGTTTTTTAATAGGACGTGGTTTGCTCAGAATGTTTGCACATTTTTGGATGTTGACCTTAGCCTTGCTATTTGGAATATTTTACACATCAGTTTAATCATACTTTGTCCTACTCTTTTTCCTGCAAGTCTATCATTTCTAATATGTGGCAAATATTTACTTGTATCAAGAGTGGTGAATTTCATTTCCCCTCTGTATCTGCCTTAAGGTCTATTGAGTTGACGATGTATTAGTTTATAAGCACTGTGTGCAAAGTCTTGCGTTGCTTCCAGTTGCCTTATTCAGGCAAGGTATCTCATTGAAAGAAATTTCACATCCAATTTTTGGAGAAAAATATCTCCTGGTTCCTTGGAATCTTCTTAATCAACCTTTCAGTGCCATGAAGAATCTAGATTTACATTTTTTTAAAGTTGGTTTGCAATGATTTATGATAACTCAAAGAGAGACCATTTTACAAGTGAAGTATTAAATATTATTCAGCATTTGCCCAAAATCGATGCTACCATGAGACCCTAACATAAAAGACCATGCAGCCAAAGTGGATGAAAAATACTTGTAAAATATCCAGCATGATACAAATAGCAAATATCCCAAATATCCCACAACAGCAAAAGTCTCAAATTTACTTTGAAATGTCATTCTCAGTTTGAAATCGAATAAGCAAAATTGAGAGCTTTACTTGAAAGGTGATATTTATTTTTCTTTTCTTTTTTTGACCATGTGGCTTGCAGACTCTTAGCACCCTGATTAGGGATCAAGCCTGTGCCCTTAGCAGTGAAAGTGTGGAGTTCTAACCCCTGGTCTGCCAGGGAATTCTCAACACTCTTGAGATTGCAGTGTGATTTCTTTCAGTTACCTTGATTCAAACAATGATAATTGGATACATGTCCAAGAAGTAAGTTGGATTTCTGTAGATCATCTGGTTTTAACTTTGATATAAACTTCCAAATTTGATAATTAAGTTAATACAGCAGAAACTTCACTTGTTAGGAACTGTATCTAAATCAGTTGTGCTCTGTTTGACAGAAAATTGAGCATTTTACTGTTCAAAAGCAAAGCCTAAGGACTTAAAGGTTAAGCTCCCAGGCAGCCTGAGATATCATTTCTACAAGATAGCTAAGTCAACGTTCCAAGCTACAATCCACAAAGCCCCAAGGTCCCACAAAGCCACTTTAAAGGTCCTTTATTGAACAAGTGTTCAATCCTGCTTTCAGAATATGGCAAGAACTGCAGCTTGTGAGAGAGTGGAAACTCTGGTGTGCTTATCCATCAGCACCATTCTCTGCTCTTCCAGATTCATTCTCGGCCTTGTTTTCCACCCAAGGAGCTTAACTATAGGAACTGCAAAGCCCAGGGTCTCTCCTTTTGGCTCCAGGCTCTGCTGACTTAGTCAGAGTCGCCAGCCGAAGGACGGTCCTGCAGCTCCCTGCCACTTTCTTGCTGGGCTGTCACTCCTTAACCGTGGCTTTTGCAGGGCAACTCTCTTCAACATCCAAATCTCTCTGAGTTCTACATCAGAGCCTTCTCCTCCACCCTCTCCAGGCTTAGAGGGTTTATGGTGAGCTTCCTACTGTTATGAGCCCCTGGTCACTGGGCCATTGCTTTATGATTCTGTTAATCCTGCCCTTACATCAGCAAAACCCCCTTCTGTTTGAACTCTCTTCAACTAACCCCTTGAATTAATTCAACATTTTACCTACTCCCTGCCAGAACTCTGCCTGACACCATTGGTTTGGTCTTCCCCATTGCCACTGCCATATAAACTGTTCACTCTACTCAGGACCATTCCAGAGTTTTCAGGGACTTCCCTGGTGGTCTATGCATACCCTGAAGAGGGTGTGGGTTCAACCCCTGGTCTGCAAACTAAGATCCTGCACGCCACATAGTGCGGCCAAATTTTTTAATTAAAAAAAAAAAAAAAAGAGAGTTTTCATAAAAACCTGAGCATTTTAAAAGATCTAACCAGAATGATCCATTTGTTGGGTGAAAATAGGATATTTTAAACGGTGCCCTATGATACTCTAGGGGCTTCCCTAGTGACTTCGATGGTAAAGAATTGCCTGCAATGTGGGAAACCCAGTTTCGATCCCTAGGTCAGGAAGATCCCCTGGAGAAGGGAATAGCTACCCACTCCAATAAGCTTGCCTGGAGAATTATGTGGACGGAGGAGCCTGGAGGGCTACAGTCCATGGGATCACAAGAGTGGGACATGACTCAGCGACTAACCCTTTACAATACTCTAACGTAACTTTTAAAATTCATTTTTTCCTTTCAATTTTTAGTTATTGTCTATTTTTTCCTCCCACTAATTCATTTATTCTCTCCCTTTTCGGATTTTCCTCCTGTGAACTCCATCAGATGGTGGTTTCCGGAATCAGGACCGCGTTGCCCTTGAACTGTTCACCCATGACAACTCTCCTGGGGCAGAAGCACCTGGAAGATGCCTCCCAGCCCGAGTGAGTAACACTGTCCCCCACTGTGCTCCCTGCCTTTCATGCTCCCTTCTCTTCTCGGGAAACAATGTTTCTCATTCAATTTTCTAAGTCAACAGATTAGAAAGGAGTCGGACAAAAGCAGAACTGTATGATCGTGCGGTTCTAACTGAGCTTCTATGATGAAGCCTTTGTGCTCCTTGAATAAGACTTGTATTTTGAGTTTGGGAAAAAAAAGCTCCTGGACAAATACGATTTCTGTTTGATGTGAATAGGCATCATCCCCCTACTCCCCCCGCCACCCAAACAGTACTCCCTTTTAAAATAAATATTATGTGGAGTTAAGGATTTCTTTTTCTACTTTTATTATTAGAACAAAAAATGAAGAGCTGCCTAGATAGAGAACGGTGAGGCATCTATTCATACCAGTTAAACTGTCTCGTCAATCCCTTTGAAAGACAAATTCCAATGATGATTTTAAGACATGTTGTCAAATAAATAAAAATGCCGGAATGCTTGGAGTCGAGGAAGTGGAGTAAGAACGTAAACCAGAATAGTGGTCGTGAGACATCCTCACATTTAGCATCCTGCCTCCTGCCTTTCTACCCTCCTCTTTCCACAAATACGACACCCAAGGTGACTTTGGGTGGTTGCATAGACGTGCTCCTTCAAATTTAATAGTTAGAGGTTTATTTTCATGAATTTTAGAAAACATTAAAATAACACATTAAAGTTATTCCATTACATCAAAGTTGTGATGGATAACCATATGACAAAGAAGTACATTTCTGTTAGAGAAAAAGGGTCACTTTAGAGAAAAGGTCAGTATGGAGAGTGTTATTATAGAGGGAAAAGCAAACACAAGAATATGTATTTTTAAGCCAAAGAAAACTTACTCAACTAAGTAATCATATTAAGAGCCTCTCTTGGGCTTCCCAGGTGGCTCAGTGGCAAAGAATCCACCTGCCAGTGCAGGAGACACGGTTTTAATCCCCAGCCCAGGAAGATCCCACAGGCCTCGGAGCAACCAAGGCCGCTGCACCACAACTCTGGGGGCTGTGCTCTAGAGCCCGGGGACCACAACTATTGAGTCCATGTGCCCTGGAGCCCACGCTCCCCAGGAGAAAACACCTTAATGAGAAGCCTGCACTCCAGAAGAGGAGAGCAGCTCCACTTGCCTCAACTGCAGAGAAGTCAGTGCAGCAAAGACCCAGCACAGCAAAAATCACAAACATATAAAGAGTGTCTCTTCTGCTTGGAACTATCACATTGCTAATCAGCTATATTCAATATGAAACAAAAGGTTTTTAAAAAGAGAGAGACTGTCAAGAGAACACGTGCCATAAAGTCTCAAACGCATTGTTTTGATTTGCTGTTCATTTGTGCGCACACAGGGAATTGCAAGCAAAACGTGACTTTTTCTAAAAGAACATGGTGCTTTCTAAACAAAACAAAAAGCAAAACCAGCATACAAACCAAGGGAAATGAAATCAGTACCTTGAAGGTATGCCTTTATGCCTGTCTTCATCAGCATTATTGACAATATCCAAACTATGGGAAAAACCCAAGCGTCCATCAACATAAGAACACAAATTTATATAAATGTAAAATGTAGGCTTGATAAAGAGGTCATCTTGCCATCTGAGACAACATACAGCACAGATGAACCTGGAGGACATTATGCTAAGTGAAATCAGCCAGACGCAGAAAGACAGATACTGCATAATCTCACATATGCGTAGAATCAAATACAGTTAAATACAAAGAAGCAGAGAGTTGAACTGTGGTCACAAGGAGCAGGGAGAGAGGAGGAGGGATGTGGGTTCAAGAGTACAAAGTGGCAGTTATGTGGGATGAAGAGGTACAGAGATCTAAAACACAACATGAAAAAAAAAATAAAAAATAAAACACAGCATGTTGGCGATAGTTAATAACACAGAGTGTGCTCATGATTAGCTTGACCTCAGGAATCATTTCATCAAGCGAATCAAAGCACCATGTTGTTCATGAGAAATGGAATGTTTCTTCCATATGAGTGTATAAGGGATGTCACAGTGGTCAGCAATTACAGCCACCGTGGAGGGCGAGCTTGTGAGCCCTGAGGGAGCTCAGGAAGGAGCGAACACCTGCCATCCAGCAGCCATCAGACGGCAGAGACCACCTGCTGTCCAGCGGTCTTCAGAGAACACCTGCCATCCAGTGGCCCTCAGAGACCACTTGCCATCCAGAGGCCTTCAGAGAACACCTGCCGTCCAGCAGCCGTGAGACTGTAGAGACCACCTGCCGTCCAGCAGCCATCAGACGGCAGAGACCACCTGCTGTCCAGCGGCCTTTGGATGGCACCCACTCCCCACGGTGAGCCCCCAGGAAACTCAGGATGGGAAAACACAGGATTCTGGCCCCAGAAAGCTGAGATATAGATCAAAGGAATGATTTCAGTGAGCCTGGACCCTTGCACCTTTCCAAACAAAGAAAAGCACTGAATTTCTTACCTTGGGGTATCTGGTTTTAGCTTACAGTCCTCTTTTGACTCAGTGACTTTGTTGCAAAGCTTCTGTACAACTGCTCTCCCCTACCTGTCTCCTCAGAGCAGTTTTCTCAGGGTCATTGGAGATGCTGCCTCCAGGGCTTAAGTCCTAAAATGTCCCCCCGAATAAAACATAACTCTCAACTTTCAGAGTGTGCATATTTTTCAAGTCTACATACACCTTCAAGATATATATCTTAATTGAAAAAATCAGGCTATAGAAACATTTAATTATTTTCTTAAAGTCAGTATAGTTTCCTCAGTGGTAGCAAACATGCCACATTGGTGGGCTACCCTGACGATGAGAACACTTATGTGTCACCCCGCCCTGTCTATTGGGCTCTGAGCCTAAAACTGCTCTGGAAAAAAAAAAAAGCTTATTTAAAAAGTCCTTGATGGGATGCTATAATTCTGGTCTTTCCATTATGTGCAAATCATGCTCGACTTTGTGGAAACAGTCTGTGTATGTTGCAAAGATCCAACCTGGTTTACTTCAAAAGATCAGGCTTCATTTTGCACACCAAGTTCTGGCCTTTTTTTTTTTCCTATTTCACCAAAGTAACAGATTTCTTTTTTTTTTTTTTTTTTCACTTCAATAAAATGAAAATGAATGCAGAGAAAATGCCGACAGAGATCATCTGTAAGTTTTTCTTTCCCCATTCTTTGAAGAAATAAAGACGTTCTCTATTCATGCTTAGGGGTAAAAGGCTGGTGAAATTCCAGGACACCAGGTCACAGGGGATATGAGAGCTTTTTAGATGTTGATAGAATTTTGAGGGAAAGAAATCACTGGAGTGTTCCAGGTGGCTCAGTGGTAAAGAATCTGCCTGCCAGTGCAGAGATGCGGGTTTGATCCCTGTGTCAGGAAGCTCCCCCTAGAGAAGGACATGGCAACCCACTCCAGTGCTCTTGCCTGGTGAATCTCATGGACAGAGGAGCCTGGTGGCTGCAGTCCATGGGCCTCAGAGTTGGGCACGACTGAGCGCAAGTCCTTAATGAAGAGGAAAGAAAGGTGGATCCTCTGAATCCTCGTCTCAGACATTCCCAGGGCCTCCCCCTTCTCACTCCCCTACAGAAAAATGGGGGAACACAGGTCAATAGACTCTCACCTAAGCTTCTCTGAGCTGGAAACCTAGGGTGGAAGTCTGTGTACATGTTACTTTACGTTATTTCCTGTCTCTTCATTTACTGAAGACGCAAAACACTCAGCTAAATAGTCATTCCCTGAAATCTTAGAGCTTGGATCCTTGTCCTGGATGCAGAAAACATAAAAACTGATGAGAGTGAAAGAAGAAAAAGTGAAGAAATTTTAAACAAACTTTGATATCTGTGTCCTACCCAGATAATTTCATTTGCATCCACTCCATTCGAACTCCAAAGAATTCTAAAGGATTTTATATTACTTGTTGGCCTGAGGGGGAGTCTATTTTTCTTGTCTGTATTAGATGACATTCAGAACAGCCCTAAGAAATAAAATGTGTTTAAATTTACCTTTAAAATGTACACACACTTCCAGAATTATTTCCAAAATCATCAGGCTTCCTTCATTTTCAATTTGAGAAGACAGATCGATATTTTATACATTTTAATTTGCAGCCTGTTATTTTTCAGAGGCTTTTAAAAGCAAACCCAAGTCATGCCCTAGTTTTTATCAACATGTCATTTCAACAATCACTGATTTTTCTAACTTTAAAATTTCCCAACACATCCATAAAATATACTCTCTCTGGCAGGAGGCATGTTATTACTGTGAGTCAGGAAGTTTATTACAGAACCAGCTAAGGACACCCAGCTGAGAAAATGAACTGAGAGGCTAGTTTAAACAACAGGAGTTAGAAAAAGTGGTCGCAATAAATGTGTTTATCATAAGTAAACAGTAGTCTCAAAAAACACAGACGGTCAATATTTGAAGAGAGCCATTGTTCCGAGAACTACAAAGATAGGAAGAGAATGAATTTCCATCCCATCCATCCTTCAGACAATCCTTTTCCTAACTCCTCCAGAGAATTAGATTTTGAGGCCTGAGAGGAGACTGAATGCTTAATGGGAACCCGTCACTCTGCTCTGGGGAAGTGATCTTAGACTTTCTCTCACACTCGGTATGTACCTGTCCTGTGCCTTTAATAAAAAAGGACGTGTGACATTCAGCCATAGTGCTGAAAACACAAAGCCCCAGTGGAAGGGTCTCCCCTATATTCCCCTGCATATCTATCTACTCAACACTCCCATGTCTCAGTCTCTGAGACCTTTGTTTTCACTCCGGATATTTTTACACACGTCTCCATTTCCTGAATTCAATATCCAGTCTGGAACTGTGAGAGAGACTTAGTTGTTGTTTTTTTGATGTGGACCGTTTTGTTTGTTTATTTATTCTTGGCTGTGCCGGGTCTTGGTCGCAGCACACCGGCGTTTGTCCAGATGCTGCATGTGGGCTTTTCACTAGGGTGGCGTCTCCTGCTGTGAAGCGCAGCCGCGAGGGCGAAGGCTTCAGGATTTCTGCACACGGGCTTCGCTGCTGCATGGCCCAGGGGATCCTCCAGGACCAGGGATCAATCTCGTGTCCCCTGCTTCAGCATGTGGCTTCTTACCCACTGTGCCACCAGGGAAGTTTGATGTAGGCCCTGTGTAAACAGACCATGTTGCATTTATGATAACACTGCTTCTGTTTTTTGTTTTGGGTTTTTGGCTATGGGGCATGTGGGATCTTGGTTCCCTGACCAGGGATCAAACCCACATCCCCTTGCACTGGAAGGTGAAGTCTTACCCACTGGACCGCCAGCGAAGTCCCTAGACTGGGATTTAGCTACCATCTCTGTTGAATAAGCTTCCCAAGGTCCTCAAACTGACAGCCTTTGGGGGAGCAATGAATAAAAGAGGGGGTCCTATCAAGAGGGGGCATAGCAGCAGAGTGTGGTTTGATAACCACAGGACCAGAGATTTCTAGCTCAGCACCTATTTCAAAAGGGTAGGGGTGCTCCTGAAGGTGTCTTTGTAAATGATACCCCAAAGTGCAGGAGGAGCAGACTCTATGCCATCCTGAAGATTTCTGGGGACTGCAGAGCAGGAGAATCACCTGGTTTTCATTCTAAAAATACAACAAATGACCATGCCAAAAAAACAAAAGAATTACTCCATGGATCCTTTAAAGGTTATAGGGATTAAGCAAATATTTGACTGATTCCAATAACACTTTTCTGTTTGTTTCCACACTAGTTTTTGCTGGGTTCTCAACCTCTATTGGAGAAGGAAATAATAACCCACTCAAGTATTCTTGCCCAGGAAATCCCATGGACAGAGGAGCCTGGCTGGCTGCAGTCCATGGGGTCACAAAGAGTTGGACGTGACTGAGCAACTAAGCATAATACAGATGGATGCTGGGGAAGGTGCAACACTCAAAAAAAACACAACAACTAATAATGGACTTTCTCGGTGGTCTAGTGGTTTGGATTTCCTGCTTCTACTGCAGGAGGCAAGAGTTTGACCTCTGATCCAGGAGTCAAGATCCCACAAGCCTTGGGGTGCAGCCAAAACAAAACAGCAACAACAAAAAATAAAATGAAGACGAGGATCAATATTGACGATTTTTGTCTTATTTGTAATTTTCCTATTGGCTGGTCTCATTATTTTACATCCATTCCTTTGGTTTACATAGGGATGAAAGTGAATTTAAAGTTTAGCTAATTAAAACAGCAATACTAACCAGTCTATCACACCAGTCTCAGCAAATTATTCATTCATGACAAGAAATGGAACTACCAAATGATCAAGTAAGATGGAATATTCTCTAAAGCACATTTGGCAAATTATGTCCCAGCAGGTAATCCAATGGATCTTACAATGAGAAAACAGAGATTCAGAGACATGTGGTAACCGACCAAGGTCACAGAGCTCCGAGTAGCACAGATAAGAATTCAAACCTTGGTCATCCGATTCCTTCCGTATTCCCTTGACCTATTTAGCTGTGTCCCCCCTCCAAGGCCTATCTCTGGGGCACCTGAAATCTCAAGACAGGCACACAGTTTGGGAATTAGAACTGAATCGATGCAGTGTAAAGAAGTGCAGATAAAATCCTCTTTGTGAGTTTGTTCCTCTCTCCAAGATGAAGTCTTAGGTCAGAAATTAAAACTGGAGGGACCCTGGACACCAGCTAATCCCACCCAGCAGGTTTCAGATGAGGCAAGATAAGGAATCCACAGGAAGACTTCCTCTCCTGAAGGGATGCAGACACTTAACAGATGTAGCTGGGTCATTAAACTGTGGCCAAGTAATATACAGTGGAATTATAACTCACAACTTCCTGTGCCCAGTCACTCTGTCACGTCTGACTCTTTGCGACCCTGTGGACTGTATCCCGCCAGGCTCCTCTGTCCTTGGGATTCTCCAGGCAAGAATGCTGGAGTGGGCTGCCATCCCCTCCTCCAGGGGATCTTCTCAACCCAGGGATCAAATCCAGGTTTCCCGAAGTGCAGGCAGATTCTTTACTGTCTGAGCCACAAGGGAAGCCCCATGACTTTCTACTGATATGTAATTAAATGCTCTTCCCACTGGTCACTGTGATAAGTGAACAAAAAGGAAGACAGAGGTGGAGAGATTTGAATCCATATTCCAAGGGACACCAAAGTCAAAACCTTGGGTTCTTACAAAACACTTTTAGATTTTAAAATGCCTCAGTAGCATACTCTACTTGGGTTAAAAACTATCAACTGTTTTTAAAGTTTCTTGACGTTCATTTTGTTGTAAGCAACAGATACAAAACAGAAAGAACACACAAAAAAACAGACAAACACAAAACCCTTAATGCATCTGAAAAAAGCCTGACTTTATTTAGATCTTCCAGGCAGGGCTAAGCCTGACTTTCAGTGGGGCTCACACTTCTGTTGTTTTCTTTCTTCTTCTGTTTTTTCCCCCCATTTTACCTTTCATCTTCTGAAAAATTGTTGTTTTTTGGTTTTATATTTTTGGTGAGGAGGGGGAATTTTACCAGTCCTCCTTGCAAAAAAAATGTTTTTTGTTCATAAACACATGGAAATTCTTATTTTCACTAAGGTCCTTTTTCTTTCCATGGAAGACTCTTCGGAAACGTATCATCTCATTTGAAATGGCAGCAAGTGGTGAAAATCCATTTTTAGCAATTTGCCCATCACTTCTGCAAGGCCAGTATTCTACTCTGGAAAGATGGCATCAGCTGTGTCCTCGAAAAACAGTCCCTCTTCCTTAAAATAGTTCTAGGTCACCAATCTCAGGTTACTATTTGTTCCTATGAGATGGAAAGGGTTAACGATTTGCTTCTGTTTTCCTTGAGAGTCTTTCCAATTCAATTTCCAGGTGTTCAAATTGGCCCCTCACAAACAAAATACTGCAACCGCTACTATCTTCCATAACCTTTTTTTTTTTCTCTCTCTTTACTCTAATTTGGATTATAAATTCACTCAGAAAAACCTATGGCTAATTTCACTGGAAACAAATGGAAAATGGTCAAACAACACAGTTTTAAGTTCCTTGGTGCAAAAATTAGAACAAGGGTCAATTGATTGGAGTACTCTGACCTTTTCTCCTTAAAACGTATAGTAGAAAAAAAATAAGTTTGGATGACAGTCTGTGTTTAAAATATTCTGCATTAACAATTTAGACAACTTCTTTGGTAAAGAAAATGGAAAGTTGGCATGGAACAGCAACACACGCTGCAAGCCATGGCAAAATGTCCAGAGTCTATTTTACACATTGTCTACATATGGACATGCAGTATGTTACAGAGACAGCTCTATGAAATGCCCAACATTAAAGGAAATGTGTGTGTGTTTTTTCTAACATGACAAGTAATAAGTCATTCTTTGCATATATTATAGAAAAAGTTTTGCAAAGTGGAATGTTGTTTTTGTGGGTCTGTGTGTGTCAAAGCCTGTTTGATCTCTATACAAGTGCAGTAAATATTCAGAAAAATTTTAGTTAAAAAGTCACTTCCAAATGTACAAATCAAACCATAGAATTAAAAAATCCACTGGAAAATTCGAATGTGTAGCCTTTTAAACATAACATCTTTTCTTTTGAAGTATACTGCTTGGACTTGTTAAATAGATGTGTGTAGCATGCGTATGTGTGTGTGTGTGGTTTCACTAGTATCTTCATATTTTCAGAAGAGGTAGAGACTTACATTTGGTTTCAAAAGAGTGTGTTGAACAACAAATAAAATTAGACACTGTATTCTCTTAAATCAACGAGTTATATTTGCAGATGAACCGGTGTGTGTTCACGTGTTTGAAATTTAGTTTGTTGGCTTGTCAAATTCCTTAGTAATAGTCACTGTGTTTTAATTTCAGTCCACTTGTTATGAGTCAGATATTTTCCGAATAAGATAGCCATTTTTTGGATTTAATGTTCAGTTGAAGATATGATGAAGCATCTCCTTTTACAGACCAATTGTAGCCTCTTGGTATAATGATAACTTTTGCTAGATGGTGTGATAGAGAAAAACAAATAGCTGCAGTATCTCACTCATGTGGGCATATAATTTCATTCTCCAGTGAAGTAATAATAATGTTTTCATTATGTCCTTCAATGTGCCCCACTAGTACACAGGTAGCTATTTCTCCTAGTCTGAAATAAATAGTCTATTACACATCCTTAGGGCTTCTCTGGTGGCTCAGATAGTAAAGAATCTGCCTGAAATGCAGGAGACCTGGGTTCTGGGTCAGGAAGATCCCCTAGAGAAGGGAATGGCAACCCACTCCAGTATTCTTGCCTGAAGAACCCTATGGATAAAGGAGCCTGGTGGGCTTCAGTCCATGGGGTCACAAAGGGTTGGACAGGCTTGAGCAACTAACACATGTGTGCACACACGTGCACACACACATACACACATGCGTGCACACACACACACAATCCTGGATGAAGGACAAAGTACAAAAGAAACATGTGGCATAGAAACGGAGATTCAATAGAAACAGTTCCCTTTCTCTATGCTTTGAAGGATGCATGGCGATAAAAAAAGAACATGTCCCCACTTCTATAAACATTTTGGCAGAGTAAAAGCATTAATCTCAGAAGTGGCGTCCAGTGTATACAGAATTGGAATGGAGGTATAGACTGATTTTTTTTTTTAACTTTGTATTACCCCAAACTAAAATATCTATTAATTTCCCGAAAATTACCATCAATAAATCAGAAAAAAATCAAGCTATAAATTCTATCTTCTATTTGAACAGTATTTTATTTTCCAAGATGCTTTCACATACGTCAATTATTTGGGGCCAAACTTCTTAGATAAACATTAGAAGTATTATCAACATCCCAGATATGAGATACTACTATAAGTGGATAAAGCATAAAATAAACCAACGTGACTTTGGTTGCTGATCCTTCCATCAGCATTTATGGGGGAGGTATTATCTCTTGTGTTCAAAAAAAACTGAGCTGTGGGTAGAATCCGATTGCGTGATTGAATGGGACAAAGCTAGGTAGGAGTCATCTATGGGTCACTTAATTTCCATTCTCCCAGGGTTTACCCAAATCCCATTCCATATTTCTCTAAAAGTGCAGAATCTACCTCAACTAAAGAAAAGCAGGCTTTTTCCTCAGGATCTTTGAGATTCTCAATGTGCTTACAAATCTCTGAGAGAAATACTCTGCCTGAAATGTTTTCAGTTTTTGGATCCTGAAATCTTTCTTTCCTTCCTATTGTTATTGAAAGTGGGAAAAAAAAGTGCTAGTTACTCAGTATGCAACTCTTTGCGACCCCATGGACTGCAGCCCTCCAGGCTCCTCTGTCCATGGGATTTTTCAGGCAAGAACACTGCAGTGGATGGCCATGCCGTCCTCCAGGGGACCTTCCCCACCCAGGGACTGAACCCGCGCCTGTCGTGTTGCAGACTCTTTACCCTCTGAGCCACCAGGGAAGCCCTACTGCTGTTGTCCTCCGATTAAAATCTTCTGGACACACTGTTCAGCAAAGTATGATCTGGAAAACATTGCACTCCACCTTTGTCAGTAAAAATAGAAACAATTTTTCCTTTGGAGTATTCTGTTGAAGTTTTGGAAAAACAGCACCTGATGTGCTGAAATCAAGGAATGAAGCCTCAAGAGCACAGTTTCCACTCATTTCCTGGGAAGTACTGTTCTGAAAAGTCATGACGGTCCCTTGAAAATACCTGCAGCCTCTTATTAGGCCTAACTACAGTCCAGAGCAGCTCCTCTCTGTGGAGTTGATGATGACAGAGATGGTGAGGATGATGATTCCATTTCTGTATGAGTTTCCCGGGGAAGTCATAAAATAGCGCCGTAAACGTGGTGGCCAAGAACAGGACACATTTATTCGCTCATCATTTAGGTGCTGCAGATTCTGAAATCAAAGTGTCCACAGGCCCATGCTTCCTCTGAAGATTCTAAGGAAAGAATTTTTTTCTTGCATCTGCCTTGCTCCTGGTTGCTCTTGGGAAGGTAGTTCTTAGTCTAGATGAGACATTTTAAATATTGTGGTTGTTGTTTAGCTGCTCAGTGATATCCAACTTTTCTGCGACCCATGGACTATATAGCCCACCAGGGTCCTCTGTCCATGGGATTCTCCAGACAAGAATACTGGAGAGGGTTGCCATTTCCTGCTCCAGGGGATCTTTCCGACCCAGGGATCAAACCTACATCTCTTGCATTAGCAGGCAGATGCTTTATGGGTGAGTCACCAGGGAAGCTCATAGAAGCAATTCATATATATGGTTGTTGGTGGTTTAGTCACTCAGTCGTGTCCAACTCTTGTGCCCCCATGGATTGTAGCCCGCCAGGCTCCTCTGCGCATGGGATTCTCCAGGCAAGAATACTGGAGTGGGTTGCCATTTCCTTCTCCAAGGGATCTTCCCAACCTAGGAATCAAACCCAGGTCTCCTGCATTGCAGGCAGATTCTTTACCTACTGAGCTATGAGGGAAATATATATGGTTAAAAAACAGTAATTAGAAGTGAGGACTTGTAGCCAATGAACAAAGCCTTCCTCCTCATCCACCTCCTTGCTAATCACTGTTTCATTTTCCCATTTTCTCCACAATAGCAACCATCATTTTAGCTTCTTTTCCTGCTTTTTATTTTTTAAATCTCTTGATGGTTAGCCTACAACTTTAGCTGAGATAGCTTTATTGCATGGCTTTGTGGAATTTTAATGAGCCGGGGTTGGGTTAATTTACTAATCACTTCTGAATGGCAAGATAAAGAAAACCCAATTCCACTAGAGAAAAGCCACTAATTTCAAACAAAATAAACTATACATCGCCATTTCAAAGGAGATGACATTCTCTTTTGAAAGATACTTTTCTAGGGCAGAGAGAAACAAATCAACTCTATTTTTAACCACCCAAGCAGTTAAAAGTGAGGATAAGCTTTGAATTATACATTAAATATCGTTTATAAACTTTCTAGTGGTTCATATGAAGGAGAGGAAACAGACACAAGCTTTGTAAAAAGTTTGATATAAATGCCATTCTCAGACTGTTCGGCTTCTAGAACCCAGGTAACAATTATACTGTGGGAGAATACAAGAGCCATCAATCTCAAAATCTCAACTCTATTTCAAGTCGAAACTTTCAGCCAAACATGACACTGTATAAACATAATTGCTTTTTTCCTCCAAGCGTTAAACCTTATCTGGCTGAAATGAAAAAGAGGGGGAAACCACCTTTAATTTTGTTTTATATACACCAGGAGGGAAACAGAAATCTTTCATCTGAAAGCATTCTGACATTTGACAATGTATAAAGTGAGGGTCTCCAAACGCATGACGGGAGTCATTTCCAGTAACCAGGGGTGGACACATGTTGAAATGTCTGTGAGATTCAAGTTTCTACTGGATTTCCCTTGTATTGTGATGACAGAAGCAAAGCTTCCCACTGTGATCAGGGAATTTAGACAACTGAATTCCTCAAAATACCTAGATCTTCCTTTTTTCACTCCCACCCCAGTGGAAGCCGTTCAGAACCGTGCCAGATGCTCTAAGTGGACCTGCCTGGTGGAGAAGCTTCGCATCTTGAGAATGTCTAGTCCGAGTGGAGCTGGAAGATAAATATATATTACACACGCACACATACACACATACGCACACACACACGCACATATACACACACACACATATACACACACGTACACACATGCACACACACATGCACACATATACACATATACACATGCACACACACATGCACACATACACACATATACACACATGCACACACATATACACACATACACACATATACACACACATATGCACACACACACACATACACATATACACACAAGCACATACACACATGCGCACACACACACACACACACATGTGCACACTGCCATATTTAAAATGGATAACCAGCAAGTTCCTACTGTATAGCACAGGGAACTCTGTGAACACAGCATTTCTTGTCTTTCAGGGAAACAGCAGGTCGAAAGAAATTGTATTTGGAACCAGGGAAAATCTCCATTTCAAGTCTGCAGAGACAATGCAAAAGTACAAGAGTGCCTTCTTCAAGCACAGCTACACTTTTAAACACCATCACTATTTTTCTGGGTCTGCCAGGAGGATCAGAGCTCTGTGTTAGCAGGGTTACCGAGAGGGAGGCCGTGCCCTCCTTTTGACCACGGAGCTGGACTCTGTGGTGGAGGCTCCCCTCCCTCCCCAGCCTTGAAATGGACCTGCTGCCCGCCTTCCCCGAAGCAGGAGCCAGTGCAGGCCTGAGCAAGCAATATGTGACTTGCCTTTTGGACTGAAAACATGCCCGGATCCTGTTAAGGTTCCTAGGAAAGCTTTCAGATTCAGGTGGGCAGGTGCGGAGGTCTCCCCCACCTTGCACTCAGGACAAGCCTTGCAGGTAAGTCCCCTGCTTCTTAAACCTGCCATCTCCCAGTCTGGAGGGGCTGTCTTTTTCTTTCCATGTCTCCCTGCACTCTGGGTTCGGGGGCCAGTTTGGGAACCAAACTTTCCTCTTCCACCTTCTCCCTTCTCTGGGTTCAAGTCTGAGGAACTGGGGCAGAACCACTGAGAACTGAAGACCCAGCATCCTGCATCCATGGTCTGGCTCTCAGACTTCACAGCTGGTCGTCCTTAAAAGAGACGCTCAGCGGCTCCTGGCCGCAGGGTCCTCCTTCAGAAAAAGGGATGACAGAGATAGCATCATGCTTATACTGTCAGGATGATTTCATTGGCCGGTAAATGTAGGTGTGCTCTGGCTAGTAAGTACCTGGTGTCTGGAAGCAGAGGACTGGGAGCTGTGGCTTACCTCCTCCTGTTGCAGGGAGGAGCCAATTCTGACTCCACGTTGGAACTATTCCTTCGACTTGCTTTCCATTGCTCTTGTTATTTTAATCATACATAATGGCCTGCCTCAGAGAATCCTGCCCTTCTGCCCGACTGTTCTACTAAAGCGCCTTTGTTCAGATCCCTGTCCACCTGTAGACTGCATGAAGAAAGAGATTAATACATCCCCCCTGCCTAAGGCTTGTCATTCGAGGAGATATTTGCAAGAATTCAATGGTCTTTTTACTTTGTTTCCTCACCTCCCTCCATCTCTGATCCATGAAAGAATCTGGCATCCGGGCCCGGACAATATGCTTATTATGAGACATTAGTCTGCCATCTTCTTGGTCAGCTAGCTTGCTGAATAAAGTTGTATTCCTGGCCTCAAACACCTCGTCTTTTGGATTTATCAGCCTCTCGTGCAGCGAGTGGCCAATGCAAGAGACATAAGAGACGTGGGTTTGATCCCTAGGTCAGGAAGATCCCCTGGAGGACGGCATGGCAACCCCCTCCAATATTCTTGCTGGAGAATCCCATGGACAGAGGAGTCTGGCGGGCTACAGTCCTTGGGGCCACAGAGTCAGACACATGCAGACACAGTGAGCAGTGAGCTTGGACTCAGCAACGCTTCTATTAATAAGAGCAGACGGGAATGTGTTTTCTGTAAAGTATCTTCTCACAGTAAATCTCTGAGTATTTGACTCTAAGCAGTACTGTCCACCTGCATCAGGACCTTATTACTGCCTCCAGAATAAACCTTTGGAGGATTTTCTCATTATCCGTGGCTCTCCCTGAGTTATGTGTTGTGGCTTTTGTTCATTTCTTACTGGAGTATTTTTTGGCTTCCCAGGTTGTGCTAGGGTAAAGAACCTGCCTGCAATGCAGGATACTAATGAGACACAGGTTTGATCCCTGGGTCGGGAAGATCCCCTGGAGAAGGACATGGCAACCCACTCCAGAATTCTTGCCTGGAAAATTCCAGGAGGAGGAGCCTGGTGGGCTACAGTCCATGGGATCACAGAGTTGGACATGACTGAAGTGGTGTAGCAGAGCACGACAGTTGCTTTACAATCTCCTGTTCGTTTCTACTGCACGGCAAAGGGAATCACGTATATATATGTGTGTGTGTGTGTGTATATATATATATATATATGTATATCTCCCCTCCTTTTTGGATTTCCTTCCCATTCAGGTCACCGCAGGGCACCTAGTAGAGCTCCCTGTGTATACAGTATGTTCTCATCAGTGACCTAGTTTATACATAGCATCAATAATATTATATATATGTGTGTGTGTGTGTGTGTGTGTGTGTGTGTGTGTGTGTATAAATCCCAGTCTCTCAATTCATCCTACCCTCCTCCCCACTTGGTATCCACACATTTGTTCTCTACGTCTGTGTCTCTATTTCTGCTTTATAAATAAGATCGTCTATACAAATTTTTCTAGATTCCACATATACACATTAATATATATTTATTTTTCTCTTTCTGACGTCCCTCTGTATGACGGACTCAATTCCGTTCCCTTTTACGGCTTAGCAATCATCCATGCGATACAGGTACCACGTCCTCTTTCTCCATTCGTCTGTCGATGGAGACTTAGGTTGCTCCCATGTCCTGGCTGTTGTAAAGGGTTCTGCAATGAACACTGGGGTGCGTGTATCTTTTTAAATTATGGTTTGCTCTGAATGCATGCCCAGGAGTGGGATTGCCGGGTCACAGGGTAGCTCTGTTTTTAGGTTTTAAGGAACCTCCATACTGTTCTCCATAGCAGCTGTGTCACTTTAAATTCCCACCAACAGGGCAGGAGGGTTCCCTTCTCTCCACACCCTCTCCAACATTTATTATTTATACATCTTTTTGATGGTGGCCATTCTGACTAGGTGAGGTGATAGCTCATTGTAGTTTTGACTTGGCTTCAGTTCTTTAATTTGCATTTAAAATCAACTTAGTTTCAGGGACTTCCCTGGGGAGTCCAGTGGGTAAGAATCCCTGCTTCCACCGCAGGGAACAGGCTTTCAATCCCTGGTTAGAGAACTAAGATCTCAGTGTGCTATAGGGCACAGCCAGAAAAAAATACAATAAAATCCACATCGTTTCACTTACTTCCCCTCCCCCAGCTCTGACGTTCACTATCACCTCCTCTGCGACGTCTTTGCTGTTTTCTCCCCTTTCACTGTGCTCTCAGAAATGTTCCTGCTCTATTGAATGTGGTACATAGCTGCGGTAGTATAATTTTCCATTGTAGTCTCAAAAAGATCTTATACTGTTGTTCCCCTTGGGTAAGGACTTAGTGTGCGGGTCCTCTGTCTGTCTGGCCTTAGTAAAATATTGGGCATGTAGGACAACTCAATAAATGATTGCAGAAAGAATGTACAGAAGACAGAGTTGATACGTGAACTCCAATAAGATTTCTACTCGTTATTGCATTTGAAAATCCCACCCTTTCTTTGATGTCACGTTGGAGTCTCACCTAGTGATGAAGACCTCTTTGAGCATCAGAGACCTTAGGGATTCTCTTTCCTAAAACTCACTCTGGGACTAGAATCCAATTTCTTTCCCTCCACCTCCCCTCCCACTCCTTCTCTTCCTCCTCCTTTTTCTTTAATAATCATATTATTATTATTTGTCTTGACTTAATGATGTCTTGAGGGTGCCATTTCCTTCTCCAATGCATGAAAGTGAAAAGTGAAAGTGAAGTCTCTCAGTCGTGTCCGACCCTCAGCGACCCCATGGACTGCAGCCTTCCAGGCTCCTCCGTCCATGGGATCTTCCAGGCAAGAGCACTGGAGTGGGGTGCCATTGCCTTCTCCTCTTGAGAGTAAGGCTTCCCAGGTGGCACACTGGTAAAGAATACGCCTGCCAATGCACAAAACCCAAGAGGTGCGGGTTTGATCCCTGGGTCAGGAAGATCTTCCCTGGAGGAAGAAACCGCAGTCCGCTCCAGTGTTCTTGCCTGGAGAGTCCCACGGACAGAGGAGCCTGGTGGGCGACAGTCCACGGGGTCACCAAGCTTTGGACACAACTGAGCACTCACTCAGTTGCTCACATACTATTAGATTCATGTTAGATGCTGGGCAACTTCAAGCTCAGTGTAGGTTGTCACCTATCACATCAGATCATCAGGGGACAAGAAGCCTCCTTGAAATTCCGAAGGCAGGAATCAGAATCCTCCAAGGAGACTGCAGTGGAATTAACCTATTCTGGCTTCAGAGCAGGCAAATGAGTTGCTGATCTTTTCCCTTTGAGTTTCTAAGCTGTGTGCAATGATAACTATCAGCAACTCAATTCTTAGAAAAGACAGAGGAAAAAGGAACAGGGAAATGATGCAGAAGTAAGGGAAATCAGGGCCCATAGGCAGTGGGTGCAAAGCCAAACAGGAGACTCAGCGCATCAGAACTCTGCTAGACACAGGGGAATCTGCTCAATGTCATCTGGCAGCCTGGGTGGGAGGGGGGTTTGGGGGAGAATGGAAACGTGTGTGTGTGGCTGAGTCTCTTTGCTGTCCACCTGAAACTCCTGCAACTAAGCCCCAATATAAAATACAAAGTTTAAAAAAAGAGAAAAAAAGAAATAAAACAGATTACCAACAAGCGCCTATTATACAGCACAGGGAACTCTGCCCAGTGTTCTGTGGCAGCCTGGGCAGGAGGGGAGTCTGGGGGAGAATGGACACGTGTGTGTGTGGCTGAGTCCCTTTGCTGTCCTCCTGACACTATCACAACACTGTTAGTTGGCTAAACCTCAGTACAAAATAAAAAGGTAAAGAAAAGAATGCTACTAAGGGAGAGAAGGGCAGACGCAGACGGGAAGGAAACTTATCGAGTGAAAAAGAGAAAGTCATGCTTTGGCTATAGAAACATGTATTCTGCAAGAGTGTCACACTGTTGAAGTCGTTGGTTATTATTACTAAATACACTTAAATGGCATAAAAACAATGACACGCCAGGATGACGGCTGTGAAACGGCCTGGCAGCAGCTCCCCATTCTGGTTCCTCGGCCTCCTTTCCTTCCTTGGTTTTGATTGTTTTCCTTTCAACCAAGGGATGAAAAAGAATAACAGGCAAATTTTCCATTTTTTGGAAAATTGCAGGATACCACCGTTACTATTAATTGCAATACACCTTCTGTGTTTCTCTTTCAAGACAAGTGTTGGATTAGGAAAAGTACAGACTCATCAACCAAAGACAGAATGCTGGCTACCATGTGGACCTCACAGGATATTTTTGGGGAAAAATCCTGGAATGGTGAATGGAAAAAGGACCATCTAAGAGCAAGGCACACCATTGAAAAGCTGTGTGCAGGCACGTTTGGTTCTGAAATCCCATCTCAGGTCTCTAAACTTGGAAAAAAACATACTTTCTTTTTTTTCCTGTACTATGTCAATCATTTGTAAGACATCAGAAATTAACTACCCTTTTTATTTTCAGGTTTCTCTGAAATTATGAAAGGAGAACTGAGTGAAATAACAACAGTCCTGCTCTCTGGCAGAGGATAAAACATGACTTCAAAAAACACAAGATCCTCAAAAAATGCCAACATTCAAACCATGCTTAGCTTACGATGGAGCCACAGTTTCTCAGAGATAAACAGTTTCCTAGAGTTGACTGCCCCGCCATTCATCATTTGCTTGGGCTGTGCTCACAAAGTGACGATAAATATAAAACCATGTCAATTCAGGCACAAAAATATGATTTTTGAGAAATGTTAAAGATGAAGTGTTTTGACACTTTTTTGGCATGCATGACACCGTGCATGCTTTTGAGTTTTACCTCTTATTGCACATTTCAGTATATGTATCACTGACTACTCATTGGTTCTATTTTTGTTTAACCGAAGTAGACTTCTAGACATGTTTTCCATCCAACCACTGCAAGATTTCATATGCATCGGTGCCGGTTTCGAAGGCTTTAATTGTTTGGCATTGCATAGAAATGTCAAGTTTCAACATCACCACCATCATGATCATAAGTACTTTCGTTAACAACAGCATACCAAAATAAAAAGAACATTCATGAAATAACTGTAAGAAAGTTGGAGTTATTCCTCTGGGTCCCACTTAGGGCGTTTCTTCCATGAGATGCTGCCTCTAAAGGTGCATTGCTTGGTTATATTATTAATCTATTTCTCCTGTATCCACACTGATGCACCAGGAGGCTGAGAGCAGAAACCTCTTCACTCCTTTTTTTTTTTAAATATCAAAAATAATTTTTAATTATTTAGTTTTTAAATTGGAGTATACCTGCTTTATAATGTTGTATTAGTTTCTGCTGTACAACCAAGTGAATCGGCTACACATGTAAATATCTATCCCCTCCCTCCCACTTTCCCCAGCCCCCTCCTCTAGGTCACCCCCTCCTCTAGTGCCCGCTGGACAGGGCACTCTTCCCCCACTCTTAAAGAGTTCTTTCGGTTGCTTTCAAAGTGAAAAGCAGTAGCAATAATATAATGGGGAAAGGATGTGCAAGGTGGGCTCAGACAGACCTGGAAGGAAGCCCAGATCAGTCCCTTAACAACTGTGTACCCTCTCTGATCCCTAGTTTGGTCAACCATGAAACCGAGATATTAAGACCCACTCTGCCTGGGATGTTTTCAGGGTTTGAAATAGTGTAGGTAGATCTTTAGTAATTACTTTGCTGTTGTTTAATTGCTAAGTCATGTCTGACTCTCTATGACCCCATGGACTGTAACCCACCAGGCTCCTCTGTCCATGGGATTTTCCAGGCAAGAGTCCTGGAGTGGGTTGCCATTTCCTCCTCAAGGGGATCTTCCCCACCCAGGGGTTGAACTCATGTCTTCTTTATTGGCAGGCAGGTTCTTTACCACTAGGGCCACCTGGGAAGCGCTAGACCACATCAGGTTGAGTTTTATTAGGACTAATGCTTTTATTGTCTGTACAAAATAGAACAAAATGAAAACTCCCACTTCGAACCTGATTCTCTCTGCAGTCTTGGATTTAGTGTTAAGACTCTTTGGCTTATCTCCCTTGTTTTAAAATGGAAATGATCAAGCATCTACCAACCCAGGGATTATTCAAAGGGGAAAATATATATATACTTTTTAGTTCCCTAGATCAGGATCCCCACTGAGAAGGCAGCTCCCACCCCATTACTGCTTCGAAAGCTTGCTTGGTTTCATCCATTTTATCTTTTCTTCCTAATGTCAGGATATTCTTCTCATTTTTCCATACAGACGTTACTGTTATTATGATATCAGATTTTTTTTTTCCTCTTCTAAATCCTGTCCCAGATCTCTTATCCTATGAGATACAGATTACAATTGTTCTCCTTGACTGCTGAGGACATTTTCTTGGAGACATTTATAGCTACAAACGCTTCCCTCTAGATTGTCCATATAGATTGCATTCCACGATAATGCATTTCGGGCAATTGAATGGAAAGACTCGTCAATGTGATGTGGATGGCAGAAAGGAAGTTCTCCACGGATAGGAAAGGAAAGGAACCACCAGAGATGAGATAAATGTGTATAATAAATATAGCTCTATACCCCAGGGGATGACAGGCACAGCACCTAATGACTACTGACTATAGGAGAGCCATAAAAATGACATGAAATGGAAGGTTGTGCTATTCCCAGTAGGCACCCACCCTAATGTTGCCATAAACTCAGCAGCACCACAGAAACAGATAAACAGACAAGTTTCCATGATGGATGGACCACCAGTGAGGCTCAGAAAGATGCGATGTAATTGTACTTTTCTGGCTTATCTTTTCAAAGCAGTTTGTGTAGGAATGTGATTGTGAACAATGTAGAAACTGATCTCAATTTCCAAAAGCAACTTAAACTACACTTTCTTTATAAAGTCACTTATGGGGATATGTGGCTTCCCAGGTGGCACAGTGGTAAAGAATTCACCTGCCAATGCAGGAGGCACAAGAGACGCAGGTTTGATCCCTGGGTTGGGAAGATGCCCTGGAGGAGGAAATGGCAACCCACTCTAGTATTCTTGCCCAGAGAATTCCATGGACAGAGGAGCCTGGTGGGCTGCAAGTCCATAGGGTCACAAACAGTCAGACATGACTTAGCAACTGAGCATACACACAAAGAGGTATATACACTACGACTCACACCTAAATTGTCTATTATTAAGGAATTGTGACGCAATAATTAAGGGACAATAATATATCATTAAGGCTGTTAAGGAATAATGATCAAATTCATGAATCAGGGATAACTACCTCTTTTTTCTTAGAAATTATATAGTTTCCAAATATAATACATGTATATATATAAAATTTTTAAACTTTTAAAATGGTGAAATAAAAATAGCACATAAAGCGTCAAATAGTTTTCTATCGAGCTGAATGCATTGTAGTAAAAAGAACACCTGTATTGCAACTGAGTCAAGAATCAGAATATTCCTGAATTCCAGAAGATTCCTCATGTCTCTTCTCTGTCATAACTGCTCCGTCTTTCCCTAATGGCAACCACTTTCCCAATTTCTTAAGAGCCTTCTTGAGGCATAGTTGACCAAACATATTTAAGGTCTGGAATTTGATTCATTTTACCATATTCCAATGCTAATAAAACCATGATTGTAATCGGGACAGTGAACATACACATTCATCCCCAAAGTGTCCTTGTTCCCTGATGTCATTCCTCTTTCTACATCATCTAATTCCCATCCAGGCACCCAATCATCTCCTTCCTGTCTCTATATTTTAAGTTTGGATTTTACAGGGTCTTCCATAGCTGGAATCATATAGTTTTACTCTCTTTTTTTGGTCTCTCTACTTTGATTTGGCCCAACGGTTCTGGGATCCAACCCTGTGCTATCAATAGCCCACTGTTTCACATGGCTGAGGAGCAGTCTATTACATAACAGATAAACACGTTTTTATCCATTTACCTGTTGATGGACCCTGATGCTGGGAAGGACTGAAGGCAAAAGGAGAAGAGAGTGGCAGAGGATGAGACGGTGGGATGGCATTACCGACTCAAAGGACATGAACTTGAACACATTCTGGGAGACAGTGAGGGACCGGAAGGCCAGGGGGGCTCTAGTCTGTGGCATCATAAAGAGTCGGATGTGACTGAGCAGCTGAATAACAACAACCTGTTAATGGGCAAGTACCTTTGTCATCAGTTTGGGATAGTTGCCCAGGTACACCTGCTGAGGACATTCTGTACATGCTTTTATATGGACGCATGCTTTCCCTTAGATGAATACTAAGGAGTAGAACAGCTGGGTCACTCTGTAGATTTACACTTTAAAACAACTACCAAAGGTTTTCCAAGGGGCTGTGTTGTTTACGTTCCCACCAGCGGTGTGTGAGGTTTGCAGCTACTCTGCACCTTTGTCAAAATCTCACACGGTCTGTCTTTGAATTTCAGCAATTCTGTTAGCTATGGAATCATATCCCATTGTGTTTTTTAATTTCATTTTCCAAATGACTAATAATGTTAAGCAAATTTCCGTGTGCTTATTTATGTTCTTTGGCAAAGTGTCTATTAAAACTTTCCCCATCTTTTCTAAATGGATCATTTGCTTTTATTTTTGAGTTTTGAATATTCTTATGTAGTATGGCTATAGGTCCTTTGTCAAATTGGGTTAGACGGTAAAGCGTCTGCCTATAATGCAGGAGACCTGGGTTCAATCCCTGGGTCGGGAAGATCTCCTGGAGAAGGCAATGGCAACCCACTCCAGTACTCTTGCCTGGAGAATCCCATGGACGGAGAAGCCTGGTAGGTTACAGTCCACGGGGTCGTGAAGAGTCAGGCACGACTGAGCAACTTGACTTCACTACTTCTCTCAGTCTATGGTGATCTCATTTCCTTAACAATGTCTTATGAGAACAGAGATTTTAAATTTTGATAAAGGAGAGCTTATCAATCATTTTTTAATATTTCATGCTTTTGGTGTAAGAGTCTAATAAATTTTTATACAAATGAACAAAGATTTTCTCATAAGAATATTTTTTAAAATGTTATAATTTTACATTTGACATTTAGGTCTATGACCCGTTTTCTTTTACATTTTGCATATGGTATAAGCATGGATCACATCTTTCCCCACTCCCTCAACATGAGCATCCAGCTGTTCCAACACCTTTATAGAGAATTTCAAATATTCCTTTCTCAATAATTTCTAAAACAAGAAGAGAGGAAACCAGTAAATGTATAGAAGATATATAGATAATGTATTTTGAACCAAAATAAAACTTTGTAAAGGTGATAGAAAATTGTTGTGGTTTTTAACATTTTCAGAGTAAGAATGAGAATAGGAAATTTTATTCTTTGTTTCCTTTCCAACAGTAGGCCCAGTGGAAATCTGTTTTCCTCCCTGGTGTAACATCTAGGAAATCATTTGGTCCTGATATCCTGCCCAATTGCCTATTATCAGCAGATAAAGATTGTGGGCTCTTGGAAACAGTCAAATGTAATGTCTCATTATGGAACTAATTTCTGGTGGGAGTTTTCCACCAGCTGTTAACAATATTTCTCTTGAATGCATTCAGAATATTTGGGAAAAAAATATGAAAACTTTCTCCCAATCAATAAAAATAAGCATTCTCAAAATATTCAGAAAGAATGGCATGGATAGATTTTTATGACCAGTGTTTTACCCAGGAAACAAAGCAGTTTCAGACAAAATTCAGATTTCTGGGCTATTTGTGTTGATATAAAGTGTCAAATAGGAGAGTAGTACATTTCTTCTGAAAGAATAGCACCAGTAACTATGTTAAAACAGTACATGTATCAGGAGCTGGGATTTTATGTTTCAAATAATTTGGAAGGCAGTGAGGTTACTTGATGAAAGTGAAAGAGGAGAGTGAAAAAGTTGGCTTAAAGCTCAACATTCAGAAAACTAAGATCATGGCATCCGGTCCCATCACTTCATGGCAAATAGATGGGGAGACAGTGGAAACAGTGGCTGACTTTATTTTTCTGGGCTCCAAAATCACTGCAGATGGTGATTGCAGCCATGAAATTAAAAGACACTTAGTCCTTGGAAGGAAAATTATGACCAACCTAGACAGCATATTAAAAAGCAGACACATTACTTTGTCAACAAAGGTCCGTCTAGTCAAGGCTATGGTTTTTCCAGTGGCCATGTATGGAGATGAGAGCTGGACTCTAAAGAAAGCTGAGCACTGAAGTATTGATGCTTTTGAACTGTGGTGTTGGAGAAGACTTGAGAGTCCCTTGAACAGCAAGGAGATCCAACCAGTCCATCCTAAAGGAGATCAGTCCTGGGTGTTCACTGGAAGGACTGATGTTGAAGCTGAAGCTCCAATCCTTTGGCCACCTGATGCGAAGAGCTGACTCATTGGAAAAGCCCCTGATGCTGGGAAAGATTGAAGGCAGGAGGAGAAGGGGATGACAGAGGATGAGATGGTTGGATGGCATCACTGATTCAATGGACATGGGTTTGGGTTGACTCCGGGAGTTGGTGGTGGACCGGGAGGCCTGGCGTGCTGCAGTCCATGGGGTCACAAAGAGTCGGACACGACTGAGCGACTGAACTGAACTGAGGTTAAAAGTGAAGCCAGTGTGCAAGGTATAAGAGAAGTAGAAAGTGAGGCTATAATTAGACCTAAAATGCTCTAACCATGTTAAACTAGTAATTTTATTCAATATTTTCCCCAGTTTGAAGATTGCATGCTGTTATGTAACAGTAAACTACAGATTTATATTAATTTAGCATGGCTGAGAGATAAAAACTGAAGCCAGAATTGTCAAGCGCACACACACACACACTTTAAAAAAATCATTATAACACAGGCACTTTGAAAAGATAATCCCCTGAGCTACGTCTCATTCAACATGTATAAAATCTGGGAAATGTTTGCAAGACATTCACCTTGAAAATGCCAAGAATGTCAACTATCATCCAGGTGGGATACTCTTATCCAATATTAGTACTTGCTCCACAACTTCTCACCATGAAAACTTCATAGCTCATTCACAAGACAGATCCTTGAGACATCTTGATTTTAAGAGACATTGTTGGCTCTGGTGGAGTACAACCCAACACTTCCAACACCACTGCTTTAACCCTGTAACTGAGATAGACTCTGTTGTTTTTAGTTGCTAAGTCATGTCCGACTCTTTGAAACCCTGTGGACGGTAGCCCACCAGGCTCCTCTGTCCACGGGATTTCCCAGGTGAGGCTACTGGAGGGGGTTGCCATTACCTCCTCCAGGGGATCTTCCCGACCCAGGGACTGAACCCACAGGCGGATTCTTTACTGCCGAGCCACCACGGAAGCCAGCTCACATTTATACATCTTCTCTAATAAAGACACTCTAATTCCAGAAAGGGGATGCAAAAGCAAACAAAAGCCCTGTACAGACTTAGGTTTGATAAGCACCGCCCGCAGAAAGTCCCAGAAAGCCCGCCTCAGGCGTCCTGAACATCCTCCCACCCCAAATCAAATGACAGATATTGGACTTGAACTTCCGTAACTCACATTTATTGATGAACTTGTTCCACAATAAAGTACACCACCCCAAAATGAATGCACGTTGCCACTGCTTGGGACGGACATGGCTGCTGACAGGTTTAACACGGCTGTGTCCTATAGTTTCTAGTCTTAAAAGTTATCTGATACATTGAAGCCTCTTCCCATTCTTTGCCTTGTCTTACTCCAACAGATAATCATGTGGAGGTGTGCATGAGAGTATGTGAATGTGTGTGCAAGGAAATTTTTAATTGTTTTTAATTATGTTTTAGTCATTGATTGTGTGACTGACAACAGTTATCCACATTTCAGATGAAGATATGAAAGAACTCAAAAACATGCTTTGACTAAGTTGATTCTACTCTAAGGAGTTTTCACTCCATATTCCTGGTTGTCTTAACTAATCTTATGTCCAATAAGAGACGGAGCTACAAAGAACCCTCGCTTCTTTTGTAATTAACAGAGAGTCATGGAAACTGTGGGGCTTCCCTGGTGGCTCTATAGGAAAGAACCTGCCTGCCAAAGCAGGAGACAAGGGTTCAGTCCCTGGGTTGGAAAGATCCCCTGAAGGAGGAAATGGCAACCCACTCCAGTATTCTTGCCTGGAGAATCCCATGGACAGAGGGGTCTGGAGGCCTACAGTGCACAGGGTCGCAGAGTCAGACACGAATTAGCCACTAAACAACAACACAGAGTCCATACATTATTCTCTGAACACCTCAGTGAAAAAATGGTATCAGATGCTTCCAGCTGACCTCCATTCTACACCTGTGGCAAAAACCCAAACTGAAACGAGCAGTGCTGACTCTCTCTTCTCTTCTCTGTTAACTTCACAATGTTTTGTTCTGATTTGTTATAAAGTCACATGATCTCTAAATTCTATTAACTTTCAAAACATTCTGTAATCTGACCCTTCTCTGAATTTCCAGCTAATGTCTCAATGGCAATAATTATTAACATTTATATAGAGCTTATATTCGGAGAAGGCAATGGCACCCCACTCCAGTACTCTTGCCTGGAAAATCCCATGGATGGAGGAGCCTGGAAGGCTCTAGTCCATGGGGTCGCTGAGGGTCGGACACGACTGAGCGACTTCACTTTCACTTTTCACTTTCCTGCTTTGGAGAAGGAAATGGCAACCCACTCCAGTGTTCTTGCCTGGAGAATCCCAGGGACGGGGGAGCCTGGTGGGCTGCCATCTATGGGGTCACACAGAGTCGGACACGACTGAAGTGACTTAGCAGCAGCAGAGCTTATATTATATTATGGGCTTCCCTCATAGCTCAGTCAGTAAATCATCTGCCTGTAGTGCAGAAGACCCGGGTTCGATCTCTGGGTCTGGGAAGATCCCCTGGAGAAGGGAATGGCAACCCACTCCAGTATTCTCGCCTAGAGAATCCCACAGACAGAAGAGCCTGGCAGGCTACAGTCCATGGAGTCACAAGAGTCAGACATGACTTAGCGACTAACCTGCCACGACCAAAGTACATTTAGATGAACTTGAGCAAACTCTGGAAGATAGTGGAGGACAGGGAAGTGTAGCATGCTGCAGTCTACGGGTTCGCTAAGGGTTGGGCATGACTTAGCAACTGAACAACAGCATTTACATAACTTAGAAGGCACTTTTTAAAAAAATGTTCTTATTCAGCAACTTAGGAACCCTCAAATTATATTTTCCGATGGAAAGATATCAGCTTCATGAAGTGTGTGTTAATCTCAGTTTCGGAAAAAAAATGCAAATCTTAGCATTTCTTTAATCCATTATATCTTTCAAGGGTAAGTTATTGCAACTAACAGGGAAAAAAAGATTGCACCCAGAGATTATTGGAAAAAAGAAAGACCTCAAAAATTTGAACTTAGATTCAGGAAAGGAAATACATCATATATATTTTTTTTTCCTATGGGTGATGACAGGACTTAAAATTCAAAATGCTACGCTTGCCTGGAAAAGCTACCTATTTTTTAAAAAAATGAGACTTTAAATGATCTCCTGGGTACTACTATGTTACTCAGGACTGTCGACACAGAGAAATGAGGCATTCCAGTTACTGAAATGTTGAGAAATGGCCTAAACGATGCCAAGTGCACGTCCCCTGCCGTGAGCCATTTCTCCGTTCCCCGTACAGAAGGTTTCAGAGCAAAAATCATTCCTTTGCCAAATATGGAGAGTCAAGGTGCCAGGCCAGAAATGTCCCTTGACGTCCCACCCACCTCGTACCCATTCAAAGGAACCAGCATATAATCAGTCATTGTGATGAGATAATCCTTCACTCATTCGTACAAAAGCATCTAAAAACGTCTCAGATTTTCCAGCAGCATTTGGATAGTGATACGCAGTATACGGTTAGTGCCAAACTCAAGGGTACAAAGCCTTATTCTTGGCAGTGACTACAAACAATTTCCATTTTACTACGAAAACGAAAGGAACACACAAAGTTTCAGTCCTCTTCTCTGGGGCGTTTGCAATGGATAAACGCAATGTATTATCTAGGAGTAAATGTGTTCTTCCACTGAGGTTTTTTTTTTTTTTTTTTTTTTTAATATCAGAAGCACAAATAATGTAAAAGGACAATTCAACATATTTTAAAACATGAAATTCTCACAAAAGAGAATATTAAACTATTTACTTTGATCATAGTCATGTCGTGCGGGGAATTTAGAAGGTACAGAAAAATAAAGTCATAATAATGAGATGTTACCTGTAGTTCTCACATCCAGAATCAGGCAATGTCATCATTTTTGTGCATTTACTTCCACATATGTATGTGTGCACACAAATCCTTTGTGTCTTAGATTTGTGTGTTTCTTCACCATACATGTGTGCTCATATTGTGTAAATCGATATTTAGGTTTTGACTTACAATATTTTTAAGGTCAAAATTATGGTTTTTCCAGTAGTCATGTATGGATGTGAGAGCTGGACTATAAAGAAAGCTGAGTGCTGGAGAATTGAAGTTTTAGAACTGTGGTGTTGGAGAAGACTCTTGAGAGTCCCTTGGACTGCAAGGAGATCCAGCCAGTCCATCCTAAAGGAAATCAGTCCTGGGTGTTCTTTGGGAGGACTGATGCTGAAGCTAAAGCTCCAATGCTTTGGTCACCTGATGCGAAAAGCTGACTCATTGGAAAAGATCCGGATGCTGGGAGAGACCGAGGGCAGGAGGAGAGGAGGGCAACGGAGGACGAGGTGATTGGATAGAATCACTGACTCCAGGACATGAGTTGAGCAATTCCAGGAGACGGTGAAGGACAAGGAAGCCCAGCATGCTGCAGTGAGTGGGGCTGCAAAGAGCTGGACACGACTTAGCAACCGAACAACCACAGTAACGAAAATAAGGTGTCCACGATCATGTGTGTGGATGAGGTTTGCAGAATGCTTCGGTCACAGGCAGTGACTGATTATGAGCAGTGCCGTTATACAGTGACCCCTCTCAAATAGCTTCAGTTCAGTTCAGTCGCTCAGTTGTGTCTGACTATTCGCGACCCCATGAATCACAGCACGCCAGGCCTCCCTGTCCATCACCAACTCCCGGAGTTCACTCAGACTCACGTCCATCGAGTCAGTGATGCCATCCAGCCATCTCATCCTCTGTCGTCCCCTTCTCCTCCTGCCCCCAATCCCTCCCAGCATCAGGGTCTTTTCCAATGAGTCAACTCTTCTCATGAGGTGACCAAATAGCTTAAAAAAAGTTTTTATATCCTAAACAGTTTTCTCCAGAGGAGAAAAGTGGATTGAATCTCTAGAAATTTCAGCCTTCATTTACCCAATTTTGGAAGAAAAATCCAGTAGGTACGGACTATTCTACTTTTTGTTACCATGTAGTTGGTTTAAACTGGTTTCCATTCTGTGACTTGCCTTTCCTTTTGAAAGAATTGGGGAACCTATTTTTATTAAATTTTCCTTTGATTCACTTCAGATATTTTTTTGCCTCTTTTGTGTTCCCTGTTTCAAACTTTGTTACACAGGCTAAGTATTGGGAGTAAAAGAGCTCATATTGTCATTTGTTTATAATTTCCTATTGATTTTAGGGCTTTTGCGGGGAGAGGGGGGCGGGCATTATAAAGTAATTATTTTTTAAAAACTTTGTTGACGTGTGGTTAATCTGCAGCATTCTGCTGTTTTGTGCTGTGTAGCAAAGGGACTCAGTTGTCCGACTTTTTGCAACCCCATGGACGGTAGCCCACCAGACTAGCGTGGATTCTTTTCATATTCTGTCCCATCCTGGTTTATCACAGGAGATTGGATAAGGTTTCCTGGGCTGCACAGCAGGAAATTGTTTACCCATCCTGTATATCGCAGGTTTGTGTCTGCTAATCCCAAGCTCCCCTGGTATATGGAACACTTCAAAAAATTAATTTTAAGATGGTCAACTAGTCGGGTGTCACCTAAAGTATAGATTTATTTTTCCAATGCCTGGTCACCACCTTTTCTATGTTAAAAATGTAATCCTATCTGGGCCAGATAGATTCTACTAGTTTCTTCCGATTTATTCTGCCCGTTTCTTCCCTGGGCTCTGTGTCCTGGGAAGCTGGTCTCGGGGGGTTCAGACATTGGGAAGCCTCTCTCGGTAGGGGCTCAAGGTGGGAGGAAGGGGCAGCCAGGTTCCTCATGCCAAGGTCCCCTGCTATACGGCTCGCTCACTCTGCCTCTTCACTGCTCTCATGGTTCCTCATCTTCTTGACCCAAATCGCTGCCTCTGGTCTTGCAGGAATCTCACTCCGCTCCTTCCTTTTGGGGAGGAGGCTTAGCATTGCAAGATTAAACAGAAAAGAGAAAGCGGCGGGGGAGCATACTAACACCAAAACTTACACACTTACTTGCTATTTATCTGAACTACAGACTAACTGGGCACCTTACGTTTGATCTAGGGGTGACAGAATGGTTAGCTCTTCCCTCCTGGGTTCTTTCTGTGGTTTCCTACCACACCCACATGTTACAAGTGGATCCTCTGTAAATAAATCCTCCTCAAATTTTCTTTATTTGATGAAGCCTCTGGTTTCCTCACTGACACACAGTCTTGTCTCTCTTTTCAGCAACCAACTAAATTCAAAGTAAATTAACTTGTTGCTTTCTTGGTGTATCTTGATTTATACCTGCATTACAAAGAAAGCATGCCTGTACTATTTCAATGTAAAAACATACAGTCAGCAACTCTTTCAGGCTGCAGAATGCAATATATTGTGTCCAGAGTGACAGGAAAACCTGTACCTATAGGACCACGTGTCAGATGCCCCAGCTGTGTGCCCGTTTAGTCTGGAGAATGTGTGACCCAATGTCATCACTCACAGCACTTTCTTTCCATCCAGGTTATATCCTGTATTAATAGGGTAACCCTAAGGATCATGGGGAAAAACTAATCAAAGTTTACATTTTCTTCTTGGTCCCTTCATTGCATAGCTGTGTGTCCTTCAGCAAGGCGGCTGGTCTCCAAAACCTATGACTTCCATATTATAATAATGGGGTAAATGCCTTAGGTTTTTTTTTTTAAGTTTAGTATACATTTACTAAGACGATCTTTGGGGTTTACTTTTCTCATCATTAAAATGGAGATAGTAATAGGTAACTGATGCAAACCTGCTCTATAGCACAGGGAATCCTACTCCGTGCTCTGTGGTGACCTAAGTGTGAAGGAAATCCAAAAAAGAGGGGATATATGTATACAGATAGCTGATTCACTTTGCTGTACAGCAGAAACTAATACAACATTGTAACTATGCGTCAATAAAAATTAAAACTATCTAAACAATAAATAAAATAGAGATAGTAATAGTGCCTGTGAAATTTCATGACTTAAGCAGAGCACGTGGAGAAAGTATGAGGTGTTAGTAGCTACTATTCACATAAACTAAAGTATTGCTCTATTGCTAAATCTGAGTCTGTCTAGTCAAAGCTCTGGTTTTTCCAGTGGTCATGTATGGGTGTGAGAGTTGGATCATAAAGAAAGCTGAGCGCCGAAGAATTGATGCTTTTGAACTGTGGTGTTGGAGAAGACTCTTGAGAGCCCCTTGGACTTGCAAGAAGATCCAACCAGTCCATCCTAAAGGAAATCAGTCCTGAATATTCATTGGAAGGATGGATGCTGAAGCTGAAACTCCAATCCTTTGGCCACTTGATGCGAAGAACTGACTTATTGGAAAAGACCCTGATGCTGGGAAAGATTGAGGGCAGGAGGAGAAGGGAACGACAGAGGATGAGATGGTTGGATGGCATCACCAACTCGATGGACATGAGTTTGAGCAAGCTCCAGGAGCTGGTGATGGACAGGGAGGCCTGGGGTGCTGCGGTTCATGGGTCACAAAGAGCTGGACACGACTGAGCGACTGAACTGTAACTGGTTTGTATCTGCTAATCCCTAACTCCCGATTTATCGCTCCCTCTCTCCCCCTTCAGTCATAAGTTTGTTCTCTGTGTCTGTGAGTCTGCTTTCTGTTTTGTAAATAAGCTCATTTGTGTCATAAGTTAGATTCCACATGTGAGTGATATCATGTAGTGTCTGTCTTTCTCTTTCTGATTTACTTCACTTGCTAGGATAATCTCTAGGTCCATTTATGTTGCTGCAGTATTTCATTCTTTTTATGGCTGAGCAATATTCTATTGTGTATATATGCACCACATCTTCTTTATCCATTCCTCTGTCCATGGACATCTAGGTTGCTTCCAGGGCTTGGCTGTTGTAAATAATGCTGCAAAGAACACTGCAGTCCATGTGTCTTTTTGTGTAAGGGTTTTCCCTGGGTGCATGCCCAGGACTGGTATTGCTGGATCATATGGCAGCTCCATTTTCAGTTTTTTAAAGAACCTCCAAACTGTTTTCCACAATGCCTGCACAGTTTATCAGAGAAAGCGTTTTCATATTCAGTACCTATATTTCTCATCCAAAGAGTCTCCGTCCCTCCCTCCTACATCCCCCCACTCATACCCACACGTGCACCCAACACACTCTAAAATAGAAGCAGTACCTTCATGATATCAGGGGGAGAAGAGTGCTTGCCTGTTGTTCAGGAGTTTAACCCTTGGCCGTGCTCATACTTTGACCTGGTGATTCTTTGATGGGAGCCAGGGGCAGGCATTAGCAGACCTGAGCAAGGCAGGGAGTGAGCAGCGTCCCTGACCTCTCTCCACCCACTAGATGTCAGTGCAAGCCCCCTCCATCCACGCTGACGAAAACACTGTCCAGACCTTGCCAAGGTCAGGAGGGCCAAAATCACGTCTTTGGAGGTTCTTCTGTACAGGGTGTCACAGTGTAGAGCACTTTTTATTCTCCTGTTAGCTTAACAGTAAGCCTGAAATTGGTCTATTGGGTTCTTTCACAGCTTAAACCAGTTTTGCATCAGCCTTCTTATAGATTGATATTATACATTGACATTCTTTGCCTTAACGAGCTCACTGCTGCTGCTACGGCTGCTAAGTCGCTTCAGTCGTGTCCGACTCTGTGCAACCCCAGAGACGGCAGCCCACCTAAATATGATGTTGACGTGTACTGTGAGATGACAGGTAAAGCAAGAATGGTGGGTTATTTTATTATTTATTCTTATTTTTTTAAATTAAGGCAGGATGCAATGGACAGATTTACTACCTGTCTTCAAATTAATTAGGGAAAGTTTCCGAGGGGTGGAAGCTTGTTTTTTTGTTTTTTGTCTTTTGAAGCAATAGCATGCAATAAAACCATCACAGATTGTATTAAATTTTGATTTGTATGTGAACCAGCGAGTTGACTTGAAATGTCAAAGTCATTAAACCACTCTGGTTCTGCTTCCTCGGTGGAGGAGCCGTCAGACGCAATTTCCCCTGGACGAGCCCAGTGTGTACAAAGGGAACAGACCTCAGAGGAGGAGAGCAAAGCATCTGGAGAAGCAAGCCACTCACAGAGCCACCTGAACTTTGGGAGTAGAGGAAGCCCTCTTCCAGATCACGAATGAGCCACACAGCAGCATATATTTAGCAAATCCTTCAGAACACTGCTCGTGACTTCCTATCAGTCCAAATTAGAGATAGCCTTTCACTGCAATAAAGAAATGATTAGATTGTCAGTCTCCCCGAAATGCACGCATGCATCTGGGAAATATTCCCAGTTTCAGTTCCTCTCATTCATTCCTGTTTCTCCTCGGACTCCCTGAATCCAGATGATTTCGCCCCGAGAGGAAGCACGTCAGGACGACGATCACGCTCGTGCTCAATGACTAAGGCCTTCTGAGACACCTCACTGGAAAGCTGCCCTGTGGTTTGCTAACTGAACGAGCAGGGTGGTAGAGAAAAGGCCTTTACTGTTCTTTTTAGATGGCCTCACACATTTACCCTCAGCTCTTTGTAAAGAAGAATTTATTCATCTCACAACCTCCTCTGTTGCCATAGTACCCACCTGGATGTAGCTGGAGAGAATCGCCCATTGTTCTTGTTCAGTCTCTAAGTCATGTCATACTTTGCAACCCCATGGACCACAATACACCAGGCTCCCCTGTCCTTGACTATCTCCCAGACTTGGCTCAAATTCACATCCACTGAGTCGGTGATGCCATCCAACCATCTCATCCTCTGCCACCCCTTTTCTTTTTGCCTTCAATAATTATAAAAGCTTACACATATCAACCATACAGGAAGTATATGTTAATAAATGATCTGTCCTAATACTTACAAATGCAAAGCATAACTCTATCCTGGTAAATCAAGTCTGGGAAGACATAGCTGTTGGCTTGAAGTTTTGAGGAAGGTTTTGTGGAGCTTGCACAGATCTTAAAGGACTATACAGATTGCAAACAGTGGAGCAAAGGTGATAGGAAGTCTTGGAAAGTGGCAGACAAGAAGAGATTAAAATAGGGAAATTCATAGGAATTCTAGGAAAGCTCTGTTCTATTTAAGAAGATATTAAGCTAGAATTGGCTTATGTCATAACCTGTTCATGATAAGGGGAAATCTTTTTAAAATTAAATCCTCTAAGCATAGGCCTTGCAGATGTGGAAAAAATGTAACAGGAAGGTATTTTCAATTCCCTCTTGGCTAAACTTTCATATTTGTAGCCAATATTAAAAAAAGAAAAAGAATAAAGAAATCTTGTTTCCTTATGACTTAGGGTAAAAGATTTATCCCAGTGTTTTCTCTTCCAATAAATGGTGACCCAGGAGTATAAACAGGTACCTCCTGGTATAATATATTCTGCAGGACTTTGAAGCCTGCATAAAGTGAAAAAGGAAGTGTGTGGCTTAGTGATTAATGTTTGTACCAATCTAAATTTTATGACACCCACCTGAGTTACTGTTAAAATGACAACAGAACTCTACCTATATAAACATCTTTCCCTCAGTCTTCTGGAAGAGAAATTTGTCCCAGTTAAATCAACTTAACTTTGTTGTCTATTAAGACATAGCATCTTTGAATTAGATGTTATCATTAATAACTAAGCAACTGAATTCAAAGTCATATCACTTTTGAAGTAGAAAAAAGAAACAAGGAACTACATTAGTTTTCACCATGTAGTATCATCTACAAACAGTGGAAAATAGATTATGGACTTGAATTTAAATTAACTCTTTTTATTTGCAAGTAACTAGTCAAGAGAGACCAATATCAGAGAAGCCAGGACTTAAAACAAGGGAAATTGCTCTTCTGGAAAATTTAACACCTGGAAAATAGATTCTACTAAATAAAAGATGTTTTACAGTAGAAATAAAAGCCTACCCAACATTATGGTGGTTGCAGTTAGAGACAAGGATTATATGTTGTCTTTCTATAAACTCTGAGAGCAGGAAATTTCAGGGTGTATGGATTGAGAAGAAAAAGATTGCTTTAATGTGAAAGAACTCTTCACATTAATTAGGCATAAACCAGATTAATATTACAATAATATTTCCCCAAAGCAACTTCCAGTTTGACATGCCAATTAACTTTTTTCAAGATATCCTATGCAAATACAGTATTTTAAATTATTACTCTAAAGCAGGTTAATATGATTCTGGAATTATTCAGTAATCTCTAACTTGGTATACTCTGTAGAAATCATGTTCTCTTTAGGACTTTCATTCCTCAGAATTGCCATCACACCATTACATTTTCATTTATAAAATCAGATTTAGTTATATTAAGACAGTTATTATTTCCTGCTATCACCTGTGCTAGGCAGGGATGTGTGGGGATAAGTGCCCATACTGACTTTACTTCATTTAAGAGGAGGAATTTATTAAGAATGCAGTAGGGCTAGTATGTGGGCTTCCCTGGTGGCTCAGTGGTAGAGAATCCATCTTCCAATGCAGGAGATGCAGATTCAACCCCCAGGTTGGGAATATCCCCTAGAGAAGGAAACAGCAGCCCATTTCAGGGTTCTTGCTGGAAAACTCCGTGGACAGAGTAGCCTGGCAGACGATAGTCTGCAAAGAGTCGAACACAACAGAGCATACTTACACGTACAATATCCCAGTCTATCAATGGAAGAAACATCCAAGGTTATTGGAACTAAGATTAATGATCTGCCTGCTTTCCTTCATCCAAGGGACTGATGCTTTAATACTGTACAAATTGGCTTATGATGTCTGATGTCAGAAAGTTTCAGCTCCCCACCCCCCATTTTCTCACTTCTCTGTGTGTGTGTGTGTGTGTGTGTGTGTGTGTGTGTGTGTGTTATAGTTGCAGAGGTGGGATATGGCTTTACTGACAAAGATTTATCACTGAAATAACGTTAATCATGGAAGTATTAGCAGGCAACCAGTTAGGGAGTGTTCCTACTGCAGCTATGTAATTCAATTTGTTTTACATTTTAATACAAATGTGTACTCCTATCCTCAATAAGGTATTTTAAAACATAAGTTTGGGTACTTTGTTATGTCTTTAAAAAAGAATTAAAAAAAAAAAGACAACTCTTTGACAGCACCATTAGAATTTTCAAATCCCGTAGACTTAATCCTGAAGCTCTCTACTGATGACAAGGTTTTCAAAAGGATTTGAGAGTATTTAGTAAATCCTCTATGTTTTCTAAAATGAAGCACAATTCCATATTTCTTGCAGAAGTTCTGATTCTGTGCACACTGCGGTTTTATGAATGAAACATAAGAATGGAGAATGAGTACAGTTTTAAAATATCCATACTGTAAAAGATAATTGTGAAAAATCCTTCTGTGAATGAGTAAGTGCTTCTGAGATGACATCGCAGACAGGTGCTAATTCACTTGGAGAGTCATCCCCTCGCTCCTAACCCCTCAGGTCACAAGGTGTTTAAAATAATGTTGTGGAGAAAGTAGGGAACAGCTGCTGTAAGAGTGTGGCTTTTCTGTCTTTCACTCCTGGGTGTGTAGCTGCCAAAACGAAACCATTAATAAGAGACCCTACGTGAGGTTGCAATGTGCACACCTGACCGCCTCCTGGGCGTGAGAGCTATCACATACTATTTTTCTTTATAATCATTCCCAGAGAACAGTGAAGGTGAGTGAGTTAAGGATTCGAGTTTTTAGCTCAGCCCTTGAAAAGTGAAAATAGCTCATTTTCTCTTTGACCATCCTGCTCATCCGATGTATACTGAACACAAGCAGGACATTTTCAATCTCTTTAGGTAGGAGAGCACAGTAATTCAGTGCACTAAGAGGAGAAACTGTCCTAAAGAAAGCAATAGATCTCAAGATGTTCTAGGTTTTTTCTTTTATTTTTTGATGTGAACCATTTTTTAAGTTTTTATTGAATTTGTTACAATATTGCTCCTGTTTCATGTTTTGGTTTTTTTGGCCACCAAAAAACATATTAAGAAGAGGTGGCAAGAATACACAGAAGAACTGCACAAAAAAGATCTTCACGACCCAGATAATCACGATGGTCAGATCACTCACCTAGAGCCAGACATCCTGGAATGTGAAGCCAAGTGGGCCTTAGAAAGCATCACTACGAACAAAGCTAGTGGAGGTGATGGAATTCCAGTTGAGCTCTTTCAAATCCTGAAAGATGATGCTGTGAAAGTGCTGCACTCAATATGCCAGCAAATTTGGGAAAGTCAGCAGTGGCCACAGGACTGGAAAAGCTCAGTTTTCATTCCAATCCCAAAGAAAGGCAATGCCAAAGAATGCTCAAACTACCACACAATTGCCCTCATCTCATACGCTAGCAAAGTAATGCTCAAAATTCTCCAAGCCAGGCTTCAGCAATACGTGAACCATGAACTTCCAGATGTCCAAGCTAGTTTTAGAAAAGGCAGAGGAACCAGATATCAAATTGCCAACATCCACTGGATCATGGAAAAAGGAAGACAGTTCCAGAAAAACATCTATTTCTGCTTTATTGACTATGCCAAAGCCTTTGACTGTGTGGATCACAATAAATTGTGGAAAATTCTGAAAGAGATGGGAATACCAGACCACCTGATCTGTCTCTTGAGAAACCTATATACAGGTCAGGAAGCAACAGTTAGAACTGGACATGGAACAACAGACTGGTTCCAAATAGGAAAAGGAGCACGTCAAGGCTGTATATTGTCATCCTGCTTATTGAACTTATATGCAGAGTACATCATGAGAAATGCTGGGCTGGAAGAAGCACAAGCTGGAAACAAGATTGCTGGGAGAAATATCATTAACCTCAGATATGCGGATCATGCCACCCTTATGGCAGAAAGTGAAGAGGAACTAAAAAGCCTCTTAATGAAAGTGAAAGAGGAGAGTGAAAAAGTTGGCTTAAAGCTCAACATTCAGAAAACTAAGATCATGGCATCTGGTTCCATCACTTCATGGGAAATAGATGGGGAAACAGTGAAAACAGTGTCAGACTTTATTTTTGGGGGCTCCAATATCACTGCAGATGGTGATTGCAGCCATGAAATTAAAAGATGCTTACTCCTTGGAAGGAAATTTATGACCAACCTAGATAGCATATTGAAAAGCAGAGATATTACTTTGCCAACAAAGGTCTGTCTAGTCAAGGTTATGGTTTTTCCAGTGGTCATGTATGGATGTGAGAGTTGGACTGTGAAGAAAGCTGAGTGCCGAAGAATTGATGCTTTTGAACTGTGGTGTTGGAGAAGACTCTTGAGAGTCCCTTGGACTGCAAGGAGATCCAACCAGCCCATCCTAAAGGAGATCAGTCCTGTGTGTTCATTGGAAGGACTGATGCTGAAGCTGAAACTCCAATACTTTGGCCACCTCATGCAAAGAGTTGACTCATTGGAAAATACCCTGATGCTGGGAGGGATTGCGGGCAAGAGGAGAAGGGGATGACAGAGGATGAGATGGCTGGATGGCATCACTGACTCGATGCACATGAGTTTGAGTGAACTCCCAGAGTTGGTAATGGACAGGGAGGCCTGGCATGCTGTGATTCATGGGGTTGCAAAAAGTCAGACACAACTGAGCGACTGAACTGAGCTGAACTGAAACATGTGGAATCTTAGTTCCCGACCAGGGATCGAACCCCCACCCTCTGCAATAGAGGATAGTCTTAACCCCTGGACTGCCAAGGAAGACCCAAGATGCTCTAGGTTTAAGAACAGGATCAGGGCTTCACTGGTGACTCAGTGGTAAAGAATCTGCCTGGCAGTGCATGAGAGTAGGGTTTGATCCCTGGTCTGGGAGGATCTCACATGCCACAGAGCAACTAAGCCTGTGAACCACAACTAATGAGCCTGTGCTTTGGAGCCTGGGGCTTCACAGCTACCGAGCCTGCATGCCCTCCAGCCCATGTTCCCCAGCTAGAGAGTAGCCCCTACTTGGGTCAACTGCAGAAAAGCCCGCACAGCAATGAAGATCCAGCACGGCCAAAAATAAACAAAAAAACTTTAAAAGAATGGAATCAGAGCTAGAGTATATCTATCTTTGCACATGTGTGTGTACATAGAATGGATCATATGTGTGGATATACATCCATATATGTTTATATCTAGATAGATACTGGATCCATAAAGAAGTTCACACCACTCTAAAATGACTATTAATATGTGAGACTGTAGAAAAGTTAGGTCCCAATCTCAGTAACTGAGACAAGTTTAACTGCCTGGAAGCTTAAATCATATCTCTGAAAACAATACCCAACATCTAACGGGACAAATGCACCAGACAACTCTTGGTGTAAATAGGCAGATGGCCAAAAACAGCACTTAATTTATAAAGTATTTAGACAAGACATGAGAGAAATTCAGGCTGATGTAAGCTGACTGCACAGTCATAGCATTTTAGCAGCATTAGAAAATTAGGGATTCAACTTCTGCCTTGTCGAAAGCAAGGGAACCAAAATTCAGAGTTGATTTACTTAAGAGCCTACAGCTCTTGAAGAGCAAAGCAAAATTCATGTCCTGTTTCTACTCCGATTCCAACATTGTTTCACAAAAACCAGGATAATCTTTGATGTCTGTTATTTATAGGTATCAAGGAGAAATTAAATGGTATGTTTTGCTATTAAGATTTCATAGGCAAAGGGAAACCCTGATTCAGTTCTCAAACTTACAATGTATTTGGGCCTCCAAAGACATAGAAAGGTATATATAACACATATATTAGCAACATCCAGGAAACTGAACACCTTTCCTGAGTTACGTCATAACCTTTTAAGCATTGTCTTGTTTTGCATTTTGGCCCTGATCAGTACTTAGAAATGAAATACTAGTATAATGACTAGTTGTGGTCCTGTGCATTAATTCAAAGTAGAAATGGCAAGAGTACTGCAATGGTATCAATGCAGATAACTTGACCAAAAGAAAAATGGCGGGGGGGAGGGGTGGAATTTCTACTAGAATAAGTCGGTTTGGAATTTATCCCACAAAAACTAACATGCATTTTATCCTCTTCATTCTTTCTTCCTTGTTACTTTGAAAATAGTGCAAAAAATATATATACAATAATTATCTAAAGAAAGACACTGGGAATACAGCCTAAGAAAACTACCAAAAGTATATTTGCAAACATAAATCAGCATAAGGCTTGTAAAAACACAAGAGAGGGCTGCATTCTTGGGCACTAAACCAGAGGGGTGTTGGTTGCTTTAGAAATCATTTCTACGTTGTGTCCTTAAATTACTAAGAACCCCAGATGTGCCCTTTTAAAACACCAATAGCTACATGCACATTTTAAAGCAATTTTTAAACACCAAAAATCCAGCCAGTCAGTTGCACATAGTCCTTGCTTATGGAAAGCTCTAATGATGAGAACTCACATCCGTTAAGCACATAGTACAGTCCAGGCGTTTAGTCTTCACAAAATCTAGTTATGATTTCTATCTTAGAGAGGAAGCGCAAAGAGTTTGTTTGTTTGTTCCCCCTCAGAGTTCATATAGCAGGAGGTTGTAATGCCAATATCCAAACCCAAGTTCATTTGAGTCCAAACTACAAGGCTTTTCACTCTTGTGCAGTTATAGACGTTCTGGATCCCACGTAGCTCAATCAGTCAAGCTCTCTCTCTCTCTCTCATCTTGCCTTGCAGGCTTGGAATGTTGAGGGAATTGGTTGAAAAAGAGCTATTTTATGCACTCTAGATACATTTGTAGTTAATAAGATTTCTATCCCAGGATGGTGGGGTTGGGTAGCCAGCTAATCCTCTCTCTGACAAAGTGCAGCCATAAAACTGGGTAAAACTGTCAAAACCAATCCTTTCAGGTTGCCAAACCGTCCAGAACTTCACCAATGCTGAACATCAAGGTGAGCAGGATTTACATGATGCTACTAAACTCTGGGTAAGGGCAGTGTGAGTCTGCTCCCATGACCACACTCGTTCTGTTCAAGATAGTTCAACCCAGGAGGGTCAAGCTCTGAACACCAGAGCTTTGCGGTCACTGCCAGAGAGCATACAGGACTCTGAACATCGTCCGTCAAGTGGTGATGGTTAACGTTAGGCGTCCCATGACTAGGTCACACGTGCCTGGAAAACATGTTAAACTGTATTTTGGAGTGTGTCTGTGAAGATGCTTCAGGAAGATATTAGCATTAGAATCTTTATACTGGGGAAAGCAGTCTCCCCTCCCCAGTGCGGCTTCCCTGGTAGCTGGTTGGAAAAAAAAAAAAATCTGCCTGCCAACGCAGAAGACGCGGGTTCGAACCCTGGGTTGGGAAGATCCCCTAGAGGAGGAAATGGCAACTCACTCCAGTATTCTTGTGTCTGACTCTTTTTGTGATTCCATGAACTGTAGCCCGCAAGGCTACTCTGTCTATTCCTCTAGGGAATGGCTACCCACTCCAGGATTCTTGCCTGGAGAATTCCATGGACAGAGGAGCCTGGCGGGCTACAGTCCCCTGGGGTCGCAAAGAGTTGGACACGACTCAGGGACTAACACGCACGCAAAAGCGTCCTTGTGCAAGTTTTTCTGTGCACATGGGTTTTCAGCTCTTTGCGTAAACGCTAAGTAGTGAGATTGCTGGTTTGGTGTGCTGAGTTTGTAATAAACTGCTATATTGTTCTCCAAAGTGGCTGGACCCTTTTCATCCTCACCAGCAATGAATGGGAATTGTGGCTGTCTCCTTTCTTTGCCAGCATTTGGTGTTGTCAGCGTTCTGGACTGTGGCCATCCGCGGGCAGAGTGGCATCTCGCTGTTCGAGTCTGCATTTCTCTAAGGACACGTGGCACAGAGCATCTTTTCATATGCTTATTTGCCATCTGCACATCTTTTTGAGTGAGGTGTCTGTTCAGATCTTTTGCCCATTTTAAAAAATTGAGTTGTTCATTTTCCTTTTGTTGAGATTTAAGAATTCCTTTTTTTAAAATATGTTTTATGTGGATCACTTTTACAGTCTTCCTTGAATTTGTGACAATATTGCTTCTATTTTTGGTTTTTTGCCTGCAAGGCACGTGAGATCTTAGCTCCTGACCAGGGATCAAACACACACCCCTTGCACTGGAAGACCACGTCTTAACCACTGCACCGCCGGGGAAGTCCCGAGAATTCTTTATCTATTTTGAAGTGAAACTTCTTGAGGTCGTGGTCAAGAGTGTGCCCTGTAGATGAAGGAGAGGCGGAAGCGTGATGATGGTTTTGGTGGCGGGACTTCCCCAATCACATCAGCCATTCATTCCTTCCACCCTATGGCGCCACCCTTATGGCAGAAAGGGAAGAGGAACTAAAGAGCCTCTTGATGAAAGTGAAAGAGGAGAGTGAAAAAGGTGGCTTAAAGTTCAACATTCATAAAACTAAGATCATGGCATCCGGTCCCATCACTTCATGGGAAATAGATGGGGAAACAGTGGCTGACTTTATTCTCTTTGACTCCAAAATCACTGTAGATGGTGACTGTAGCCATAAAATTAAAAGACGCTTACGCCTTGGAAGAAAAGCTATGACCAAACTAGGCAGCATATTAAAAAGCAGAGATATTACTTTGCCAGCAAATGTCCATCTAGTCAAAGTTATGGTTTTTCCAGTAGTCACGTATGGATGTGAGAGTTGGTCTATAAAGAAAGCTGAGCACCGAAGAACTGATGCTTTTGAACTGTGGTTTTAGAGAAGACTCTTGAGAGTCCCTTGGACTGCAAGGAGATCCAACCAGTCCATTCTAAAGGAGATCAGTCTTGGGTGTTCATTGGAAGGATTGATGTTGAAGCTGAAACTCCAATATTTTGGCCACCTCATGTGAAGAGCTGACTTACTGGAAAAGCCTCTGATGCTGGGAAAGATTGAAGGCGAGAGGAGAAGGGGACAGTAGAGGATGAAATGGTTGGATGGCATCACTGACTCAATGGAAATGAGTCTGAGTGAACTCCAGGAATTGGTGATGGACAGGGAGGCCTGGTGTGCTGCAGTCCATGGGGTTGCAGAGTTGGACACGGCTGAGTGACTGAACTTCATGCCTAGCATGGGGGAAATCCCCACTGCTATCTTAATGACATTTGCTTTTCCAAATGAAATCATTCTGGAGTAAGGTGGGAAATGATCCTTGCTTAGGTTTGACCAGACATGAAGTACCAAACTCTGGGAGATGGTGATGGACAGGGAGGCCTGGCATGCTGCGATTCATGGGGTTGCAAAGAGTCAGACACGACTGAGCGACTGAACTGAACTGAAGTACCAAAAATGAATCCTAAAAGCTGCCAAACTCTGCCTCTTTTCTACTTATAAAAAAAAAAAAAATTTTTTTTTCTTAAAAATTTTTTTTCCCTTAGTAGAGTGCATGTTGAATTATAGAATCACCCTGTTCTCATTCCCGGGGCACATATTTACAGAGAATGAATAGATGATCGCAGATCAGTAGACACAACACTGCACAGGACACATTTCTTCTCCTCTCAGGTTCCGAAACCCAGGTTACATCGGCTTGGCTCTCTGGGATTGGAAACCAGTTTGCTTTGCATCCTTGGTGAGAGTTGACTTAAAACCTTCAAATGCTAAACTGTTTTACATGAAGAACAGCAGCTTCAACCTAACAGAAACTACTTCCATAAACTGTTTTTAATGATGAGCGTAAGAACGGCTGTGCTGACTCAGTCTGGGGCTCACTAAACGTCTTAGGCTCTTGTTTTCCTGATCATAAATTACTCCTCCATCCTGGAGAAAAGTAACATAAAATCAACACCAATTTCAAACAAAAAAGGAGAATGATATAGAAAAATATGTTCAGGTTTTTTTCCCCAAAAAAATGTATATGCTTGAAAATACACTACAAAGCCATCAGAAAGCACCATTAGGGAAATTTTCCATCCAGGTTATACACACCCATATTTTGATCACTTCCCGCAGAAAGATCTTGGTCATGTGTTGAGGGGGTCCTTTTATACGTATCAAAAGAACATGCAAGAACTGTGCAAATAGAAATTACTTCTGTTATTAGAATTATATCAGCTATGAGTATAATATACATATAGAATAGAATATAGATCTCCTAGCCTCGAAATGATGTTAATCGACCCTACAAATCACGTCCCTGAGAATTACATCAACATTTCTCACTCCAAATATACAAAGAATTCTTAAAATTCATCAGCAACAAAAGACAAAATACCTAATTTTAAAATGGGCAAAAGACCTGAACAGACACCTCACTAAAGAAGATAACTAAATTTAGGTGTAAATTTAGTGAAATCAGTGCATATATTTCAGGAATAGTGTAAATTAATAAAGCCCCTGAAAAAAAAGCAATTTAAAAATACATTTGTTTGGCCACAAAAAATAAATATTGGTGGTGGGGGGGGGGGGGAGTCTATAACATCATTCTTGTTTTCTACCAGAAGTTTCTGATTTGAAAACTAGAGAGGAAGTTAAAATTTGCAAGTTTTCCCTCTAGTTATTATAGTTTTGACACAATCTGCTGTCTGTTCTGTACTTTGCATAAATGACTTAGGTTAGCAGGGAAGTGTACTTCCTGCCAGTGACTTTCCCTGTCAGCCAGGTAAGTTATGCTCGTTTACTGTTTGGATGATAGTGTTAATTTGAATAAGAAGAAAGAGGCTTTCTCTAGGCATAGCTGAGACACGGAAAGAAGCGTGTAGCTGCCCAATGACACAGAAAATTCTATTTATTGAGCCTTAAAAGTTAAAAAGAAAAAATCCTATAGCACAAGATTTTGACAAGTTTAGAATAATGTCCTAAGATTTGCATGCCTGAGCTGGAAATATTGCTTCCTCAATCTCTTACTCGTATTACCTTATGTTCTGCCTTGGATGAGGGGTTCGCAGAGAGTGGAGGAGGTGAGGTAAGTCATTTCACCTAAATTTCAGTTTTGTTTATCACAAAACAGAGAAAATAAAACTCAACCTGCACAAACTTGTTGGTAGGGGCAATAAATTCATAGCTGTGAACTCTGTGCCAATAATGTCTATTCCAAGAAAAAATGCTCTTTTTATTACTCATCACTCTGTGCAAATGGAAAATGTGAAAGGGGAATGAACCATCTGTGCCTCTCAGCCATGCCCCTCTTGCAGGTTACATCAAAGGGCACAAGGGGCTGCCCTGAGGCACAGCAGGCTTTCTCCTGGTGTTTACCATCTTCTAGTGTTTAACTGGAGAAGGCAATGGCACCCCACTCCAGTACTCTTGCCTGGAAAATCCCATGGACGGAGAAGCCTGGTGGGCTGCAGTCCATGGGGTCCCAAAGAGTCAGACACGACTGAGCGACTTCCCTTTCACTTTTCACTTTCATGCCTTGGAGAAGGAAATGGCAACCCACTCCAGTGTTCTTGCTTGGAGAATCCCATGGACGGAGAAGCCTGGTAGGCTGCAGTCCATGGGGTCGCACAGAGTTGGACACGACTGAAGCGACTTAGCAGCAGCAGCAGCAGTGTTTAACTGCTACTAACGCACGTGGTACTGGAGAAGACTCTTGAGAGTCCCTTGGACTGCAAGGAGATCCAACCAGTCCATCCTAAAGGAGATCAGTCCTGGGTGTTCACTGGAGGGACTGATGCTGAACCTGAAACTCCAATACTTTGGCCACCTGATGCAAAGAACTGACTCATTGGAAAAGACCCTGATGCTGGGAAAGATTGAAGGCAGGAGGAAAAGGGGACAACAGAGGATAACATAGTTGATGGCATCATCGACTCTATAGCCACGAGTTTGAATAAGCTTGGGGAGCTGGTGATGGTCAGGGAGGCCTGGCGTGCTGCAGTCCATGGGGTCACAAAGAGTTGGACACGACTGAGCGATTGAACTGAACAACACAAGCTGAAGGGACAGCTTTGGTACTTTCTGCATCTTTTCAAATCTCCTTCTGTCTGCTGACCATGACATTCATTTGTCCAGCTTTCTGCTCATTTCAGAGATTCATTTGTACTTAGAGTCCTCAGAAGACATTCTTTAAATTTGAAAGTCATAGGAAGCCTTGTCTTTCCTCTTTCGCAAAGTTCATTATCCTATATATAATGCATGAAAGTAAAAAGTGAAAGTGAAGTCGCTCAGTCGTGTCCGACTCTTAGTGACCCCATCGACTGTAGCCCACCAGGCTCCTCCATCCATGGGATTTTCTAGGCAAGAGTACTGGAGTGGGGTGCCATTGCCTTCTCCGATATACATACATTTTTTTTTTTAATTGTTTCTGGCTGTGCTGGGTCTTCTCTGATGCACGTGGGCTTTCTCCAGTCGTGGCCAGTGGGGGCTGCTCTGCAGCTGCGCTGTGCGGGCTCCTCAGTGGGGCGTCTTCTCTGGTTGCGGAGCGTGGCCGCTGGGGCGTGCGGGCTTCCGTAGCTGCAGCCCCTGGGCCCCAGAGCACAGGCTCAGCGGTTTCGGCACCTGAGGCCGGTTGCCCCTCGCTGTGTGGGATCTTCAGGACCGGGATCCATCCCGTGTCCCCTGCGCTGGCAGGCGGATTACTTGCCACTGAGCCGCAAGGGACGCCCTATCCTGCTTTTTTTAAATGTTGAACCTGCTCTGTTGTCTCCTCAGTCAGAGAGGATGATTTCTACTTTCCTTCAAAATGTATTTCTAATTGCCCTGGATACTATTTGTAAGAACGTCTGCAAAATGTTTTATTTTTCATAATTTCCTCTTAAAAAATATAACCTGACTAGAGGGAGGGGACATATGTATGCTTATGGCTGGTTGATGCTGTTGTATGGCAGAAACCAACACAACATTGCAAAGCAATTATCCACCAATGAAAAGTAAAATTAAAAAAAATGTTTCTGGGTAACCATTCAAAATTAACAGAAAAACAATTTTAAATACATGTAAATGGATATCATCTTTTTCAAAGTGTAGGAAAAAAATATAGAAAACCGCTTCATTTCAATGTCCATAGATGATAAGTATAATTGATCTGATTTTTGGCCCATCTGGTTAGCTGATTTTTTTTCGTCAACTATCAACAGCTTTCCTTTTGGGGGTGGGAGAAAGAAACGAGTCGTTCTAATTATTTAGTAGTTACTGGGGTTCAGAGTTCAGTTTTATGCTATAGGAGGCCAAGCACTCATATATATATATATATATATATAATACTGATATTCTTTAAATATTTTTCAAATATGTAGATTGCTTGCATTTGGTAGATATTTGATTGATATTTTTATCTCTGACAGACCTTCTTGCTCATGGAAAATGCTGGTGACTCTGGCTAAGACAGGAGGGAAGCGGCTTGGAGAGTGACCATGTTTCATCCGCTGCATTTGCATCAAGCCTGGAGAGACTTCCTTGACTCCCTGGACTGTTTAAGAGAATCTTTCTCCAGTTTTATTCTGACAGAGGGCGGTAGCCCTGAAAACGATTAAGGCAGAATTTCACATCCCCTCCTCAAGGTAAGGTTTAATTTTATTTAGATTCTTCTTTTGATCACGTGTGATAGTGGGGAATTTCAACTTGGTCTGGATAGGTGTGAAGGAATTGCAAAGCATCCTTAGGTAACAGCATCTCAGTCCAAGTCACAAGCTATCAGTGACTGAATTGGAAAAATCACGTGCAGAAATATCCCTGCCTCTTAGACGGCAATCCTGATTTCAGGAATACCGGTAGATGCCGATGAAAGCAAGACTGAAAGAATGATGTAAAGTGTTTTGAAATCTCCAGACAGATCTGTAGTGGCCTGCACACAGATCAGGACAAAACTAAAGTGAAAGCAAGTTTGATAGAAGTTGCTGAAAGGAGGAATGGCTCTGATATCCCCATCAATTGTTATTTTATGTACACAGTAATAAACATGCAAAATACCTCAATCTAAAGGGTGATATGTGTATGTATCCACTTGTGTAAATAGCATCACTGGCTCGACCGACATGCACTTGAGTAGACCCTGGGAGATAGTGAAGGACAGGGAAGCCTGGTGTGCTACAGTCCTTGGGGTCGCAAAGAGTCGGACATGACTTAGTGACTGAACAACAACAGCAGCAGCGTGTATATGTACCAGCTAACATCAGCCTTGGGGGCTTAGTCAGCACTTGAAGAACATGAATCATAATAGTCACTGAGTGATATAAGTGATTTTCCAGGAAATTTTTTGATATTTTCTTTCACTTCACATAATATTTTAGTATTTATCTGTAACATATATAAAAAGCAAATGCACTCTATTTTCATATTCTACAACTATATGGTGCATTTTAATACATCTGCATCAAAAATAGCAAGCATTACATACAATCTATTTCATGTGATCTATACTTGCAACATGATTTTGTTGCCAACTTTTGAACATTTATTTACATATCAGGCTTCCCTAGTGACTCAGATGGTAAAGAATCTGCCTGTAATGCAAGAGACCCAGATTCGATCCCTGGGTTGGGAAGGTCCCCTGGAGAAGGGAATGGCAACCCACTCCAGTGTTCCTGCCTGGGGATTCCATGGACAGAGGAACCTGATGGGTTCTAGTCCATGGGGTCACAAAAGAGTCGGACACGACTGAGCGACTAACACTTTCACTTTAACTGTAGGTTATACTCTTGAACACCTTATATCATATAGTTTTCTCAGAAATACCATAGACGTATATGATGAGTTTCTTTACTGGATAATCCAGAATTAATAGTCCCAAGAAAAAAGTCCTAAAAAGTGCTAGAACGACTTAAAATGTGTTTAGCAAAGACAAGTTGAGTGGTAATTATATAATTATTTGAAATATCTCTTCCTAAGAACCTAAAAACCTTGAGAAACTTGGAATTCCAAACTCTTCAGTAGATTTCAGATATGAAGAGCCTGTTGCGTGCACGTGTGCTCAGGTGTGCCCAACTCTTTGCGGCCCCATGGACTGTAGCCCACCAGGCTCCTCTGTCCATGAGATTCCCCAGGCAAGAATACCAGAGTGGGTCGCCATTTCCTTCTCCAGGGGATCTTCCCAAACCCAAGTCTCTTACATCTCCTTCACTGGCAAGCAGGTTCTTTACCACTGGAAAGCCCATGAAGAGCCTGTTACATGCACAAAAAAGTCCAGGGTCACAAAGGTTAGTTGGGTGCAAATGAGGATGATGAGTCAGCATGTGACATAAAAGTCTCCATGCCCAGGATAATTCCAGAGGCAGAGCCACTTACCGAGCAGCCTCTAGAACCTGACTGTACTGATTATCCTTTAGAAAGTGAGTATTCTGATGGTTCCTAAGTAAGCCAATCTGAGATTTTTGAGATTATCCTGTGCTTATAAATAGTGAGGAAAATCAATCTGGACATTCAGTGCTCTGAGATTGCATTCTTGATCATCAAAATTTAGTCTTGGTGCAGAATTCAAAATACAGTAGTTTTAAGTCTTTAATTCATCTTGCTGGGATACTGAAAAATAACTTAAGTGGCATGAAGAGGTACTATCAAGACACAAATTCTTTTAAGCAATTTCCTGCTTCCTCCTTTTCTGTTCTTCAATCTTTTTGAAAAGCCTTTGCCCAAGAAAACCCTCCTCACCTCTGCAGTCCCTCGGACAGTGACATGGAGAGTCAGCCACGAGGAGTATGATGGGGCTGTCTTTTGTTGTCTGGAGCAACCATGCTCATTTCTGTGACATCTGGGAGTAGGTTTGCACAGAGCTCACAGGACATCTTGTTCTTCCTGAAAAGATACCAGTTCAACATCGGGGATGTAAAAGCAATCAGCCAGGTCCCTTCACTGTGGAAGATTTGATGGCTGTCAGAAGGGGCCGGCTGTTCACTGGAACTTACCGCTGTGCTTGAAAAATTAGAATTTTCAGGGTCCTAAGGATTTATTTAATACAAGGCCGCTCCCATGCATCTGTCTTAAAATGACAACCTCAAATTTTCCAATATTTCCAAGGAGTTGCTGCCCATTGTCTTAATAAAGGGAAGCGATTAAGTTCAATAAATTCAACACAGGCTCTGAGACACAAGCCTGTCTACTGTAACGTTGAGAGGTAGACAGAATGAATTTTGGAATTAAGTATAGCTGATTTTAATACGGACCCTGCTAGGCTGCCCACCGTCCTGGTTTATCAGAGGTTAAGTGTCCCAGGAAAGAGCTCTGCAAACCAGGATTTTAGTCACTCTATCTCTGTCATTGTCTTGCGCAGATTATCTCGCCTGTGAGTAGCAACTACTGTCCTATTTATTACATGAAGATACAGTATACTGTTTCTCCCCCAGGATGATTTTGAAGATTTTATGAGATCGAATATTATTTATAAAGTGCTATAAGTCAGATCCTGAGCTAAGTATTTTATGTACTTGATTTTATTGAATCCTGAGAGTTTAATAAAGTGGTTAAGAGCTCTATTCTCTCTGTCTGAGTTTGAATTCTGACTGTGCTATTCACTGGCTCTAGGCCTCTGGGCTTATCTTTAGCCTCTGAAACATTTTCTCAACTGTAAAATGGTAAAGAATTTCAACTCCAAGAGTTACTGTTAGAACCGTGTCTGAACTAGAATGAGCAGGCATGGCTTCTGCTTTTATGATTCGCTTTCTCAAGTGGAGACTAAACCAAAAACATGAAAGCTACATAGATGATTTTGGAATGGACAAGTACCTTAACATATCATCTCAGTGATAGAAGGCTACTTCTAAAGATGAGGTTGGGGGCTACTTTATACAGAAATAACGCAAAGAGTATCAGTCTGAAGAAATCTTATTTGGGCTGGCCTTGAAGATGAGAAAAGAACGAAACCAGGGGAAGGGCAAGCAGATCAATCCTGCAGAGGAGATGGCAAGTGTGAAAGGCCCGGGACAAGAGCAAGTTTCCTGGAGCAGAGGAACGGGAAGGGAGTCGGCAAGGTGAGCGTGTCGACCAAGGAGAGCTTCCACGGGAGCTGGAAGGGGTAGGTATGATCTGGCAGCCGACAGAAGCATCACCGTGTAATGATCCAAGGCAAGGCATGAGCAATGTGTAAGGTCTGGTTGTACGCAACGCAATACCTGTAAGCAACGCAAGGTCTGGTTTCCTCTTGATCTCTCCCAGACATTAAATCTATGTGGCCACATGTCAGAAAAATCTACTAGAAAAAGCCCCAGAAGATAGCTGGAGTAGAGGTGACTTAGAAAATGTACACATGCCGTGTCATCCATGCATCTGGGGGGGAGTGGGTGGAGCTGTGAGAACGCCCTCCTCTGGCTCACTTACACAGGTCAGCTTTTTGTTTTGTTTTGTTTTTTACTATACAGAATAAGCAGTGATTACTTTTGATGGAACAAAATAAATGGATTTTTTGTCATGCTTTCTTAGAAATATTTCTGCTTTCATGAACTGTAAACTTAATGTTCCGGAATTCACTTTTCCTAAAGAAAATGCCATTCTATTGCTGTTAAGTTTTACTAGTGGGGAAGGGGGAAGGTTTTCGGTGAAAAGAGCAACAGAAGCCTTTTTTTTATTATGTGTAAATGTGTTCTTGAGGTTGATTCCAAGATTAACCCCTCCTCCCAATAATCTACATTAACCAAATATTACAGCAACCTGGTGTTCTGTGATTCACAATTGCCAAATACTGGATTCTCCATGGAAATGTACATAATCTGCTGTGTGTACATGTGCTCAGTCATGTCTGACCCTTTGAAACCCCATGAAGTGTAGCCCTCCAGACTCCTCTGTCCGTGGGTTTCTCCAGGCAAGAAGACTCGAGTGGGTCACCATTTCTTACTCCAGTGGATCTTCCCGACTCAGCGACTGAATTCACGCCTCCTGCGTCTCCTGCATTGCAGGCACGTTCTTTACATTCAGCCACCACGGCAGTCCTAGCATCTTATATAGCATGTTAAAATGATCAAGTAAGTAACTAGCATCAATCAGTACAGTATTATTAAATCAACCACAGTGTTTATTTGAATTTTACCACTTCTTCATATGCCCTGTTTGTATTCCAACATCTAACTGAGGACCCCAGGTCATAGTTAGTTTTTGTGTCTCCTTGGTTGACTCAAATCTGTAACAATGTCTTAGTCCTTGTTTTTCAGACTTTGATATTTTTGATGACATCAGGTCAGTTATTCTGTATAAAGTCTCTCAACTGTGGTTGTCTGAAGGCTTTTTCTTCATTCATGCTTAGAAAGAGGTTACGTATCTTTGGCAAAGACAGCACAGAAGTAAAATTGTGTCCTTCTCAAGCATTCCATGAAGTTGTGAGTTAGTCTCATAATTTCAGCTTGATCTCTAGATTACGATGGCAAGTGCTGCTTATCCGCTGTACAATTATTATTTTCCTCTTTGTATCCTGGGGAAGATCATAGCTATTCCAGGGAAGATACATTGAGTCTATGCTGATATGCTGTTCTCCTACAAAATACGCCCGTTCATTTTAGTGTTCATTGTAGATCTTATCTGCAACCGAAATTATTGTGGTGCTTGCCCAATGGGGATATTCCATTTCCTTCTTTTTATATGTATTCATAGAATTCTTCTATAACAAAGAACTATGCATTCTATGACACTTATTTGTCTATTCAATTTGTATATTTTTCTTACTTTAGGGTGATTCCCCAGAAAGGGGTTATTAAAGTACAGTTCAAAATGCATTTCTTAAATGGCTAAATCAATTTACAGTGTTAGCAGAATTAAATAACTTTGACGGCTTTATTATACCCTTTTTTAGCATTGATCAGAGGCAAATTTTAAATGTGGTTAATTTGAAGAGGGCAAATTAATTTTAAAGTTACTTAAGTTTAATTTTGAATAGTTTTGATATCTCAAATGCTTATCGTATTTATAGATTTTACTTGTTGTAGTTTGAATTACCAACTCTGTCTTTTTATAAATGTTTTATTGTGCTCGGTATAATTTTGAAAGACTAGCAACTGTGTTCAATTTACCTAATATTTTTGTGTTAAAAATCTGATATTTCCCCTAGCTATAAAAGCAGTACCTTCATTTAAAACATGTGCTCTGAGATGTATCATTTACTTTATATTTAAAATATATGATTCTAGTTTCATACTGAAATACAGTCTCCATCCTTAGCCCTTGTTGATTACAAATGTCCATCCATGTTTTCAGGTTTACTGCTTTCCAATTCCTACAGGATTCTCTTGTGCTTAAAAGGACCTGGAGAATTTGCTAACGTGAATTATTTCAGTGTATTGTGAAGGTGGGTTCCTTCGTCAGCTAGCCGTCAATGAGAGAGAAACACTGCTCAGTTTATCAGACTGAATGAAATTTAAACCATAGCTCCAGTGTAAAATCCCTGAATAAATGCTCTTTATTACACACCTGACCACTTAATATGATCAAGGTCAGTTTTGAAATAACCTTCATTCTACCGCTGGGCATATCACACTAAGGGCTTCCCTTGTGGCTCAGACAGTAAAGAATCTCCCTGCAATACAGGAGACCTGTGTTCAATCCCTGGGTCAGGAAGATACTCTAGAGAGGGGAATGGCCACCCACTCCAGTATTCTTGTCTGGAAAATTCCACGGACGCAGGAACCTGGTGGGCTACAGTCCATGGGATCACAAAGAGCTGGACGCAGCTGAAGGACTAACTTCCTTCACGTCACACTAACCGTTTGCCACTTTGTCCACTTTTAATCCAGTTCTCAAATCTATCAACATAAGCTGAATATCTTTAAAAAGAGTGACTGTGGTTTTATCTCTGTCTCTGAACTAAACTTTGCCTAAATACTCGTATCAGGAGAAATGTGTTTTTGGAGATCATGGTATTTCTGAACTGAACCGTATGTACATTTTATCCCAAAGGACTGAAAATGTCATCTTCCGAAACTGACATTTTTCAATCAACCACATTGTTCAGCCCAGATTTTTCTGTCTTCCACCCAGATGCGGATACCGGGTTCTGCTCAGTTGATGTGTATTTGTTGGAACATGTGTAAGTGTGAGTGAGACAGAGAGAGAGGGTGCTCGCAGGAAAACATTCTTCAATTCACACAGAAGAAACAATAGTCGGAAACGCTCATACACACAATAACTGGTGCAGTAGCCAACCAATGTCCTACAAGTGCACTTTTCCCAGGCATTTTCCCAGTGAAGGCTGAGAATCTTAAACTCTGTGCCAAATAAATACGCACGAGTGTCAGAACTCCTCCCTGAGAACGTGTCACTGGATTCTACGCATTGTCGCTAAGGAGTCAGCAGATGGCTCGCACGGTTAATGTCTCACTGTCCAGGTGTATAGATCATCCCAGTGTAGTAACAAGTTCCACAAAATAGACTTTACTTCATCTTAAGAAAACTACCCAGTCCCTCTATAAACCTGACCATCTATTTCAGGGAAAATTATCTGTTCATTCATGCATTTATATATTCACGAAAGCATGTGTCCATTTCATCCTGACAAAATTCATGTGTCCATTCTTTGGTTAATCCATTTATTTGTTTATATTATTTTGACTTGTCTATGATTAACAATTAGCTGGAAATTTGGATTATTTGGACCGACATCACTTAAGCTTTAATGTGCATATAAATAACCTGGGGAGCTTTATTTGTTAAAAGTTTTTTTACATTTTTTACTGAATTTGTTACAATGCTGTTTCTGGTTTTGGTTTTTCGTCCATGAGGCATGTGGGATCCTAGCTCCCCGACCAGGGATCTAACCTGCACCCCCTGCGTTGGAAGGCAAAGTTTTAACCACTGGACTGCCAGGGAAGTCCCCACCTGGTGGATGGTAACTAAAGATGATGCTCCGGTAGCTCCAGATGGGACCCGGATTTGGCATTTCTAACAAGCAGATGCTCCAGCGTTACTGGCCCACTAGCTCACTCTGAGTAGCAAGGCCAAGGTGGCCTTCTCTCTACTTGAGGAGACTTGGGTGAGGAGATTCAACACGTATTGGACACTGAGCAGTCAGAGGAGCTTCCCAGACTCATTTATGTCTGAGGGTGGGACGTGGGGACGGTTGACTGCACTCACACGGGGCCCGCGCCCTTTCTCACCTAAAGGCGCCGCGCCACCCGGCTCACCTCCAGCTTGTGTTTAGTCGCCCAGCCGCGTCCAGCTGTTTGCAACCCCACAGGCTACAGCCCGCCAGGCTCCTCCGTCCATGGGATTCTCCAGGCAAGAGTACTGGACTGGGTTGCCATTCTCCAGGGGGTCTTCCTGACCCAGGGCTCAAACCCGTGTCTCCTGCACCGCAGGCAGCTTCTTTAACACCGAGCCAGCGTCAAATCTAACCTGCCACCTACCTGTGTAACACAGACACACCTGTTGATGTAAGGATGCTCTGAGGCCGCATTCACACACAGTGGCAGAGTTGAGTTGTTCCTGCAGTGGTCATATGGTCTGAAAAGCTGAGAACATTTACTCTCTGGCCTCTACAGGAAACGGTTGCTGCCCAGGTGAAGATGATGGCAAGACTCTAGATCAACACCCTCCCTTACAAGATTCCATGTGATCAGGGACAGTTATCACCTGGCTTTGTGATCTGTTTACTATTAATGATATATGTACCTGTGCGTACATACCAGGGGGAGAGAGATGTCCATTCATTCCTAGTGAATAAGAATCTGTGGATCTTGTTGTATAAACAACAGATTTACTTTCAAGGAATCATCCAAAAACCATGAAAGATGGGATGTTGGCATAGAGAAGGAAGTCCTTCTATGATAAAAAGAGGAAACGAGTTATCATGATAAAAGCAGTATAGCCTAAGTACTGGGAGAACATGCGTGGTTGTTCAGTTGCTAAGGCACATCTCCGCGACCCCGTGGACTGCAGCAGGTGAGGCTCCTCTCTCCTTCACTGTCTCCCAGAGTTTGCTCAAACTCATGTCCATCGAGTCTGTGATGCTATCTAACCATCTTATCCTCTGTCACATTGGGGTGCAAACATTAAATGCTTGAAGAACAGACGCAGCAGATGCGAAGCATACGCCCTGGGATAAAATTTAAGTTTAATAAATTTGACACCAGAAATAAGGCAAAACTACTTCGCCTGCCCTCTTGCCAACTCTCCCTCCCCTCTCCCACCTTTCCAACACCTAAAAAAAGTAATTTTGACTCATGTTTTTAAGGTGTCTGGGAACAAATACAGGAAGTAATAACAACAAACCACAGGAGAACAAGAAACACGACCGAGGTGCATTTAACCTAATGGGAACTCAAGTGAGGATTGTGTCCTTTGCTGTTATGTGATTGTTTTTGTCCTTCAGAATATCCTGAAAACATAACCAGGGAAAATCCATGCCAAAGAAGGCAGAGGATCCCATGGGCTAAGGAAAAAAATAGATATATAAATAACAACACTGCTTTGCAGAGTTTGAGAAATAAAGCATGACCGAGAAAACAGGAACAAAGTCTGATCAAGAATTAAGAACTTCAGGGCTTTCCTGGTGGTTCGGTGGCCAAGAGTCCGCCTGCCAATGCGGGAAACATGGTTCTATTCCTGGTCCAGGAAGATCCCACGTGCCTGAGCGAGTAACACTTTCACTTCTTAAATCTTGGCCAAAATGATAAACTCTTTCCATCTGGGGTTCAGCTTTGTGCAATTTCAAAGTCGCAGCAAAAAATACATACAAAGTCTCAGAAAAAACAAACAAAAAATCCCACCAAATCTCAGAACACCAGCTGCATGGAACCAGTCACTCAAGGGACTTAACGAGTCTACTTGGCCTCTACCTACCCACAGTCCATCTGATTGTGACCAGTCCCTGCAAGCCCACAAGCTTCTGCACCCCCAACTCACTGGCTGATGCCATGAGATGAATCTCCTCCCTGGTTTTGTTGAAACTGTCTGGATCACTGTAGACTCTAAAGCAGTGCCTCCATCTCACGCTTACCTGCCACTTCCTCCAAGTAGCTGGACTCTTCTTGTGCTCCTAAATGAAGCGTCCCTTCTGCAAACTACGCAGTTATCAAGGAGATCTGCACCTCAGGTGATCTTTCTCCTCCAGCTTCCTGGTGCAATTTGTCCTAAATTCACCTCTTTAGCTAGTAAGATCGGTCCAGTTCAGTTTTGGTTCTTTCGTTGTCTCGAAACCCCCATGTCAAACCTCTTCTCTCACCTCCATAAAGGGTCATCCTTATCGTTTTCTCTTAGCTCCTACTTGGCCAGTGAAACCATCTCATCATTCTGACAGCTTGTTTTGTGTTCCTAGCACCCCACTCCAGTACTCTTGCCTGGAAAATCCCATGGATGGAGGAGCCTGGAAGGCTGCAGTCCATGGGGTCGCTGAGAGTCAGACACGACTGAGTGACTTCACTTTCACTTTTCACTTTCATGCATTGGAGAAGGAAATGGCAACCCACTCCAGTGTTCTTGCCTGGAGAATCCCAGGGACGGGGGATCCTGGTGGGCTGCCGTCTGTGGGGTCGCACAGAGTCGGACACAACTGAAGTGACTTAGCATAGCATAGCATAGCATAGAATCCCCTAATTTATAAGTCAGGTGGTATTACAGATCAAAAGACATGGGAAATGCTTTTTTTTTTTTTAAGAAATTAAGGCTAAGAATCTTCATTGATATAGATTCTTTTGGGTTGTTGTTGTTCTGTCACTAGGTCACAAAGGGTCAGACATGACTTAGCATGTGAACAGTAACAACCCAAAATAATATTTATCAGTGAAGATTCTTAGTTACGTGCCGCAGAATCTGACTATGGCTAACTTAAGAAGAAAGGGGATGGATTGCAGGAATACAGGGTATCTCACAGCCTGGGAAATCTGGTACAGAAATAGTTCATAACCAGTATAAGGAAGAAAAATGAGTATTACTCAAGGTGGAAAGAAGCAGAGGCAAGATCACCCTGAAAGAGCATCCTCCTTCGGTGACTTACTGGGGCCACACCTGAGGTTCAGCCACCAAAACTCAGCTCCATCAACCCTGAGAGTTTCTGGTGCTGCCTCATTCACCGCACCGCCAGCAATTCTGGCTGCCCCTGCTCTCGTTGCCACATGAGTGATATGTAATGATCCCTGTAAAAGTGAAACAATCCAGTGAGATGCAAAGTCTAGGGTCGGTCCATCTAAACTGGCCTGTGTTCTAGCTGACGGGGATGGGAGATGGTGTTTCCCTTGTGCAAGTCAGCATCCTGTCTTTTACCCAGATTCAGATAACAGAGCATCATTGACTCAAAGGACATGAGTTTGAGCAAACTCTGAGAGTTAGTGAGGGCAGGAAAGCCTGGCGTGCTGCAGTGCATGGGGCTGCAAAGAGTCAGATACGACTGAGCGACTGAACAATATCACCAAGATAATGGGGACTTCCTTAAAACAAAAAGACAAGAATGGTTTTTGGATGGGTAGCTCCACTCACTGTCCCCCACCACCACAAATAAATACCATACTTCACGGTGTGGTAGGCAGAGTATGACTCCCAGAGATACTACATCCTGATTCCTGGAATCCACGGATATATGGACTATGTTACGTTACACGGCAAAGGGAAATTAAAGTTGTTAATAGAATGACGATTGCTAATCAGTTGACCTTAAAATAGGGAGATTATCCTGGATTCTCTGGGTCAGCAGATCCTGCAATCACATGGGTCCTTAAAAGTGGAAGAGGGAGGCAGAGGAGAAGGTCAGAATGATGCTATCAGAGAAGGACTTGACCGGTGGGCTTTGAAGATGCAAGAAGGGGCCCCTGAGTCAAGCACGCAGGCAGCCTCTAGAAACTGAAAAAGGCAAAGAAACCAAGCCTACAGCTGGAAACGTGGGCTGCCTGATGCCTTGATTGTAGCCCAAGAGACCCGCATCAGACTTCTGACTTACAGAGCTAAGATAATACATTCTGTACTGCTTGAAGCCACTGTATTTGTGGCAATTTGTTATGGCAACAACGGAAAACTCATGCAGGAATCTTTGATTTTATGTTCTTTTGGAGCCAATTAAAATTTCTACCCCAGATGACATTTTGCCCCCGAAACACCATTAACCTACATTTAATTAACAGGCAAGGACTTTGGCTATTTTTCTGCTGAGGACTTTTTTTCCTCATAATTATGGGAAGAGTTTTCATTTTTAACATCCTCTCAAAAATATGTTCCTTAAAATAATATTTTATGATTTAATGTATAGAAAGAGCTCAACATCTTCCAAACACAAAGAAAAAAGATTCAGACAATAGTGAGCCTGATTGGCAGTCCAAAGATTATTCCAGGGCCTTCCCTGGTGGTTCAGAAGCTAAGACTCTGAGCTCCTAATGCAGGCGGCCAGGGTTTGTCTCTGCTCAGGGAGCCAGATCCCAGAAGCTGCCCTTGAAGGTTCTTCTGGCCAAACTGAAAGAGCACACGCACCGCAAGGAGGATCAGAGGTCCCGCATGCTGCAACCGAGACTCGGTGCCACCAAATGAACCAATAGGCATTAAAAGAGAGTATCCCAAATACTCGTTATGGAGAAGCCTGTCTAGTTCTCAGGTCACATGCTTTTAAGAAGAGAGTTGTGTACTGACACATACGCACCATCGTGTAAGGTGGTAGCTAGTGGGGAGCGGCTGCGTGGCACAGGGGGCCCCGGGTTGGCAAGAGTGTGGAGACAGAGGCCCAGAGCTCTGCTGGTAGGAGAGTATGCTGGTGCAGCCCCTCTGGAACAGAGCACAGAGGTTCCTCAAGAAATTAAAAGTAGAAGTCCCTTCAGTTCAGTTCATTCACTCAGTCGTGTCCAACTCTTTGCGACCCCATGAATCGCGGCACACCAGGGCTCCCTGTCCATCACCAACTCCCGGATTTCACCCAAACTCATGTGCATCAAGTCGGTGATGCCATCCAGCCATCTCATCCTCTGTCCCCTTCTCCTCCTGCCCCCGATCCCTCCCAGCATCAGGGTCTTTTCCAATGAGTCAACTCTTGGCATGAGGTGGCTAAAGTATCGAACTCCCTTATGATCCAGCAATTCCACTTCTAGGTACATGTCCAAAGGAAACAAGCCCATCATCTTGGAGAGAGAGCTGTGGTGGAGCCACTGCTCTGCGTTGCTAATGCCAGTTACAACGTTCTTCAGAGTAGCCAAGGTATGAAAACGGAAAAACCTGACCGCCTCTCCAGCAGATGAATGGATAAAGAGAACGTGATGCGCGCGCGCGCACACACACACACACACACACACACACACACACACTCACTCACTGGTATATTATTCAGCTTTAAAATAGAAGGAAATCCTGTCATTTGCAACAACATGGATGAACCTGGAGGGCATTATGCTTAGTGAAATAAATCAGGAAGACAAACACAGCATGGTATTACTTATAGTAGAATCTTAAAAAAAAAAAAAAGTCACACATAGAAACAGAGTAGAAAACTTGTTGCCAGGGGCTAAGTGTGGGGGAAATAGGGAGAAATAAGGTAAAAGACACAAACTTTCAGTTGTAACATAAATAGGGTCTCATGAGGAAAGCATCTTAAGTATCAGGTGGTGACCATAGTTGATAACACCGCATCATATAATTGAAATTTGCTAAAACAGTAGCACTTAAAAGTTCTCACAAAAAAAGCAAACGAGGTGAAAAAAAAAAAAAAAGAGGAAAGGTAGTGAGATGGTTTGAATTCAAGAATGGGTTTTTCTTTCCACTAATTTTTCATCACTGTTTCTTCTGAGGAGCAAACATTCTGTTCTTTTATTTATGGAAAAGAATCCTTGGATTTGAAATGTTGAGACCTGACTTTAAGACCAATTTTGTGTGATGACAGGTTTTCTCTCTAGTTGTTCAGTATCTGGGAAAACGTGAGCAGGCCTCGTGTTTCCGGACTTTTAACTTTGTTCCTGGGTTTATGTGACTGTGTCCGTCTCATTTCTGAAGGTGTGAGAGAACTGCCATCAGAGTTCCTGTTGAAAAGCTTCCTTTGTCTTCTTACCCCCAAGGAAGACAAGATTTGTGTGTAAAAAGTAGCCAGTGCCTGACTTCCAGCTGAGAAACACACAGAGTTTTGAAAAAGTTCAAGGAGGTTCATAGTTCTCTTCCTTCTAAACTCGGTTGTGTCATCTTTTCCCTTCTCTTTCCCATTGGCTGAATTCAGAACAATCAAGATTCACTGCATCTCTCTTTATGGAGAGAAACAGCCAATATTGATGCTTAACCCCATCCCTAGAACTCCTGAGTTAACTGGTTACAGCCTAGACGTCAATTTTTAAGGTTTCCCATGTGGTTCTGATCTGCATCCAGGGTTGAGAACACTTCCTTAAGAAATGGTTGCTAACCCTGGATGTACCATCAGAAACATTACCTGGAGAGAAAGATACAGGTACAGAGAGAAAAGATACAGATTCTTAGATGTGCTTGTAGTATCTACTGGTTCAGAATTTTTGAGGTTGATGTCAGACATGTTTAAAGGACCTACAAGGAGATGTGATGATGTACTATGTTCGAAAACCACTGTTCTAAAAGAAATGTAGGGCTTCCCTGGTGGCTCGCTGGTAAAGAATCTGCCTGCCTACGCAGGAGATATGCGTTTGATTCCTGGTCCGGGAAGATCCCATACAACGCAGAGCAACTAAGCCCATGTGCAAGTCCTGAGCCTGTGCTCTAGAACTCAGGAGCCACAGCTACTGAGCCCACATGCCTCAGAAGCCATGCTCTGCAACAAGAGAGGCCACTGCAATGCAAAGCCCTCACACAGCAACTCGAGAACAGTCCCCACTGGCCGCAACTAGAGAAAACCCCATGCGGCAATGAAGAGCCAGCACAGGCAAGAAATAAAATTAGATAAAGAAATAAAGGAAATGGAGTCGATACCATTCTGCTTTGCCCTTTCTATATATCTTGGCATTAAACAATAATTTGCTTCAAGCCTTGGTGGATAAAATTAACACAGGTCAGAGAGGTTGGCTTAAGACTGTTAAAATCTCAAGTTTCTCTTACCTGAGTTTTGAAGGAACGTCAGGTGCTTACTTGGGAAGACTAAATTATTTCCATGAAGCAAAGGACAAGGGTGAACCCGTCTTTATTTTGAAGTCACATTCAGGAGGATTATAAGACACTATTGAGGACTACACATGGGCAGAAAAGAGGATTAGAAGGATTGCCCAGTTCTATCTGCCAGGAAAAGGCTAAAGGCAAAAATTATCATGCTGTGTAAACTGTCTTAAAACATACTGGTCTTTCACTGTATTAGCAGCAAACCTGGTATGGTGGGTGCCTCTCATATTTTTAAAAAATCAGTCATAGGGCTTTATTCTATTTGCAAAATGATATGACAGAAAAAGGAGAAGGCAAGAGACTTTCCATTCAGTTTTCTTTGCTTTTCACCAACTTCCCAACAGAGAGCAAAGCAACTTGGAATAAGCACTGCTTTTTGCATTTGTTAATACCAAGAACCAGGTCTTTTTCATTTGTGAATGCCAAATATCTCGAGAAGTGCCTGTAACATAGTGGGCATGCTAAAAGATTACTGAATGAATGAATATGGGCAGGAAGAATTCCATGTAAACGACAAGACACATTTTCGGAATGCCAGAATTCCGGAAGCACTTAGGGACTGTGTCCTGAGTACTCCTCCGTTCAAAGGTACAGATTTCCAAACGAGTTTCAGACATGCATTCCTGCAATCTAAAGTCAGATCATATAGATATAGCAAGGCCGTCTTCCTTGCTTGTATTCCCTGGAGATCCCACATAAATAATCTCCATGCTGTCCTGCCTGTATCTTCAGAGAGAGAAATAGCAACCCAAGACTTAGTGTGAAGAATTTGGCGGAGCAGTTGATGGACTAATGCAGAGTTTTGAAGTCTTTGTTTTATTAGATTTAAAAATGGGGAGTTCAAGCTCTCTTACCCTCAGGCTGGAATAGTGGCTCATCCCTCTCTGGGTCTTGAATGGTAATGAAGAAACTGGGCTACTTTCAGGATCTCAGTGCCCGAGTTATTTATGGCTGCCCATAAACCCATTCCTCTACCACCTCCCTGGACACCAATCACGAGGCTCGGATGCCAAACTGGGAAGCATAATGTATTTTTCCAGGGGCAGCTGGCCTCTTGGCGAGCCCTTCTGGCAGTGGTGTGGTCCCCTTTGAAGTCGTCTGCTGCCCTGACTTGTGGTTTTAAGATGCGTGATGAGCTGTTTGGGCTGCTGGGCCGTTGTACACGCTATTTTCCTTTTGACTCACCTTTTAAATTACGAGAAATTTATATCCACCTAAACCATGGAAAAGAAGCTACTGAGTACAACTTCCAAAAAAAAAAAAAAAAGCCCATATATGGAATTTCCACCCAGTCAAGTCTTCATGCTGGAAGTGATATGACAACACCTAGTCTAACTTCCTCCCCAGTGCAGAAAGTTCCTTCATTATGAGTCTAAGCAGAAATTGGTCAACATCGGCTTGACAGTTTTGGGTGACAAGGTGATTGCCTGCTAAGTTGCTTCAGTCAACTCTTTGCAATCCTATAGACTGTAGCCTGCCAGACTCCTCTAAGCATAGGATTCTTCAGGCAAAAACACTGGAGCGGGTTGCCATGCCATTCTTGGACAGACTGATTACTACTTCTTAAACCAAGCCACTCTATCACTGGATGGCTCTGTTGCTTAAAAGTCCTTCCTGATAGAGAAAACCGGCCTTCCCAGAGATTTTTATACCAGTCACAGCCCTGCCTTTGGAACAGCACAGAATTAAGGGGCCAGGAGGGAAAGATGGGAAGGAAGAGACAGTTAGTGAGTTTGAAATCAACATGTATACACTGTTGTATTTTAAATGGATAACCAAAAAGGACCTGCTCTACAGCACAGGGAGCTCTGCTCCATGTTGTGCGGCAGCCTGGACGGGAGGGGAGTTTGGGGGAGAGTGCGTACATGTATCTGTATGGCTGAGTCCCTTCACTGTTCACCTGAAACTCCCACAACATTGTTAATGGGCTATACTCCAATATAAAATAAAAAATTTAAAAGAAAATAAGGCTAGAGGATTTTATTCAGGGCAGTTTGACTACACTGCAGCCCTCCTCCCCGACCTTGCTGCTGTGAGTCTCTGCACGTTCTGCAGTCCTTATCCTCCCCGCTTCTCTTCTCTGGGCTGCCCCTGCCCTCGATCCTCTCACCTTGATCTTTAACCTTGACCTTCAGTTTTGGCTTTCCTATCTCCCTAAAATAAGTTTCAGCAGTAGCAGAGAAAGCTATGGTTGTATATAACATATTATTTTTTACATATAGGGACATATGTATACATGCCACTGATTCATTTTGTTGTGCAACAAAAACTAAGGCAACACTGCATGGCAACTATACCCCAATTAAAAAAAAATAACTCTTCCATTTTCGATGTTAATACCTTCAACTGTGTCAACCATTCCAATCCTCTCATCAGAAATGTCAGTCAGTCTACATCTTAAAAGAAGTCATCTTCCTTGGGAATAATCCATGGGGTTCACTACAGCTCATGACTGGAACATGACAATTCTATCGATGTAGACCCTTATCTTATCAATTAGACTTTTTAAACAGCTTACCACACTGTTGGCTCCAAGTTAATCAGGAAGCTTGTTAACCCCACTATATATATTCCTGATGTCTCTCTTTCAGTGCCCTCAGGACAGGTATTATTATGTGTATGTATGGCACAGTTCCCTTTCTGTCATCCCGAGACTATCACAACATTGTTAATCAGCCATGCTCCCATACAAAGTAAAAAGCTTTTAAAAAGTGACCAAAAGGTGGGAAATTCTATTGCCTGCTTCTTGAACTTACAGCCTGATGCTGACTTAGCTCTGATGCTTTCTCCATCATCTTAGATATGCTGTCTGACATCTCAGTACTCGAGTTCCCTTACGGATAAGCTGGGAAAGTACTTGCAAATCCTACCTCATGAGGTTGCAGTGAGAATTGAAAGCACTTAGATTAAAAGCTTTTAGCACATAGTAAAGCACTTAAAACGATGCTGGGCAAATACCAAGGCCAACGTGATTGTGTTATGACTCTCAGAGTTATTATTTGATGCATAGGAAATTATTTCAATTGAATCTGACCACCCACGACATCCTCCTTTCAAATTCCTCTCTGTATCTCCCATTTTCTTCATTTTTTCCTTTGCTAAACGTGCCCCAAATGAAATCCAGCTTCTGGTACTCCTGTCTTCCTCTGTCCATTGTGATGTTGGCACCGACTCCTTCCAACAGTTGGCATCTTCCTACTTTGTTCTTATTCTAGTCAATGCATTTAAGGTCCTATTACTCTCCTGAAGAACCTTTTTGGATCTTTTTGAACTTTTCTCTAACTGGATTTCACCTCTACCCTTTTAAATTCCCCGTTTTTCACGCATGGGATCAGTCTGTGCTTGGCATACTTTCTGAAAAGTTATTTAGCTTTTATCTAGCTGCTGTGATGACTAATCCTTCTGCCCCTAATTCTTTCTCATTGGAATTATTTGTGACTTCAAAATCAGGATTATGTCTTTTTTTTTTTAAGAATATGACATGGGATCATACTTATTTTTTCTCTATGAATAGTTTGAAATCTGCTTTCCCAAAGCCAAGGTCACATTCAAATCTGCCCAGAAAATAGAATTATAATGATTATAGGAAAAGCAGATGTCTGAGAAAAAAATTTTTTAAAGTTTCAGGGACCTACTCATTTGCCCAATAAGTGGGTAAGGAAGGAATATGCCTCCCGATTTAATACTTTTGGCATGTAAAAGTGAGACGATAAGTATCCATCCACTGACCTAACTGGGCTTCCCAGGTGGCTCAGTGGTAAAGGATCTGCCTGCCAGTGCAGGAGACATGGGTTCATTCTCTGGGTTGGGAAGATCCCCTGGAGGAGGAAATGGCAACACACTCTAGTATTGTAGCTTGGGAAACCCTATGGACAGAGGAGCCTGGTGGGCTACAGTCCATGGGGTCACAAGAGTTGGACATGACTTAGGGACTAAACAACAAGGCTGACCTAACTGGCTTTTAAAAGAATCTTGATTTCTTTCACCAGTGTTTTATAGTTTTCTATATATAGGTCTTTAGTTTCTTTAGGTAGATATATTCCTAAGTATTTTATTCTTTCCGTTGCAATGGTGAATGGAATTGTTTCCTTAATTTCTCTTTCTGTTTTCTCATTATTAGTGTATAGGAATGCAAGGGATTTCTGTGTGTTGATTTTATATCCTGCAACTTTACTATAATCATTGATTAGTCTAGTAATTTTCTGGTGGAGTCTTTAGGGTTTTCTATGTAGAGGATCATTTCATCTGCAAATAGTGAGAGTTTTACTTCTTCTTTTCCAATTTGGATTCCTTTTATTTCTTTTTCTGCTCTGATTGCTGTGGCCAAAACTTCCAAAACTATGTTGAATAGTAATGATGAAAGTGGGCACCCTTGTCTCGTTCCTGACTTTAGAGGAAATGCTTTCAATTTTTCACCATTGAGGATAATGTTTGCTGTGGGTTTGTCATATATAGCTTTTATTATGTTGAGGTATGTTCCTTCTATTCCTGCTTTCTGGAGAGTTTTTATCATAAATGGATGTTGAATTTTGTCAAAGGCTTTCTCTGCATCTATTGAGATAATCATCTGGTTTTTATTTTTCAATTTGTTAATGTGGTGTATTACATTGATTGATTTGCGGATATTGAAGAATCCTTGCATCCCTGGGATAAAGCCCACTTGGTCATGGTCATGGTGTATGATCTTTTTAATGTGTTGTTGGATTCTGATTGCTAGAATTTTGTTAAGGATTTTTGCATCTATGTTCATCAGTGATTTGGCCTGTAGTTTTCTTTTTTGTGGGATCTTTGTCAGGTTTTGGTATTAGGGTGATGGTGGCCTCATAGAATGAGTTTGGAAGTTTACCTTCCTCTGCAATTTTCTGGAAGAGTTTGAGCAGGATAGGTGTTAGCTCTTCTCTAAATTTTTGGTAGAATTCAGCTGTGAAGCCGTCTGGACCTGGGCTTTTGTTTGCTGGAAGATTTTTGATTATAATTTCAATTTCCTTGCTTGTGATGGGTCTGTTAAGATTTTCTATTTCTTCCTGGTCCAGTTTTGGAAAGTTGTACTTTTCTAAGAATTTGTCCATTTCTTCCACGTTGTCCATTTTATTGGCATATAATTGTTGATAGTAGTCTCTTATGATCCTTGGTATTTCTGTGTTGTCTGTTGTGATCTCTCCTTTTTCATTTCTGATTTTATTGATTTGATTTTTCTCCCTTTGTTTCTTGATGAGTCTGGCTAATGGTTTGTCAATTTTATTTATCGTTTCAAAGAACCAGCTTTTGGCTTTGTTGATTTTTGCTATGGTCTCTTTTGTTTCTTTTGCATTTATTTCTGCTCTAATTTTTAAGATTTCTTTCCTTCTACTAACCCTGGGGTTCTTCATTTCTTCCTTTTCTAGTTGCTTTAGGTGTAGAGTTAGGTTATTTATTTGACTTTTTTCTTGTTTCTTGAGGTATGCCTGTATTGCTATGAACTTTCCCCTTAGGACTGCTTTTACAGTGTCCCACAGGTTTGGGGTTGTTGTGTTTTCATTTTCATTCGTTTCTATGCAAATTTTGATTTCTTTTTTGATTTCTTCTGTGATTTGTTGGTTATTCAGCAGTGTGTTGTTCAGCCTCCACATGTTGGAATTTTTAATAGTTTTTCTCCTGTAATTGAGATCTAATCTTACTGCATTGTGGTCAGAAAAGATGCTTGGAATGATTTCTATTTTTTTGAATTTACCAAGGCTAGATTTATGGCCCAAGATGTGATCTATCCTGGAGAAGGTTCCATGTGCACTTGAGAAAAAGGTGAAATTCATTGTTTTGGGATGAAATGTCCTATAGATATCAATTAGGTCTAACTGGTCTATTGTATTGTTTAAAGTTTGTGTTTCCTTGTTAATTTTCTGTTTAGTTGATCTATCCATAGGTGTGACTGGGGTATTAAAGTCTCCCACTATTATTGTGTTATTGTTAATTTCTCCTTTCATACTCGTTAGCATTTGTCTTACATATTGCGATGAAGAAATCAAAGAGGACACTAATAGATGGAGAAATATACCATGTTCATGGATTGGAAGAATCAATATAGTGAAAATGAGTATACTACCCAAAGCAATTTATAGATTCAATGCAATCCCTATCAAGCTACCAACGGTATTCTTCACAGAGCTAGAACAACTAATTTCACAATTTGTATGGAACTACAAAAAAGATAGCCAAAGCGATCTTGAGAAAGAAGAATGGAACTGGAGGAATCAACCTACCTGACTTCAGGCTCTACTACAAAGCCACAGTTATCAAGACAGTATGGTACTGGCACAAAGACAGAAATGTAGATCAATGGAACAAAATAGAAAGCCCAGAGATAAATCCACGCACATATGGACACCTTATCTTTGACAAAGGAGGCAAGAATATACAATGGATTAAAGACAATCTCTTTAACAAGTGGTGCTGGGAAATCTGGTCAACCACTTGTAAAAGAATGAAACTAGAACACTTTCTAACACCATACACAAAAATAAACTCAAAATGGATTAAAGATCTAAACATAAGACCAGAAACTATAAAACTCCTAGAGGAGAACATAGGCAAAACACTCTCTGACATACATCACAGCAGGATCCTCTATGACCCACCTCCCAGAATACTGGAAATAAAAGCAAAAATAAACAAATGGGACCTAATTAACCTTAAAAGCTTCTGCACATCAAAGGAAACTATTAGCAAGGTGAAAAGACAGCCTTCAGAATGAGAGAAAATAATAGCAAATGAAGCAACTGACAAACAACTAATCTCAAAAATATACAAGCAACTCCTACAGCTCAATTCCAGAAAAATAAATGACCCAATCAAAAAATGGGCCAAAGAACTAAATAGACATTTCTCCAAAGAAGACATACAGATGGCTAACAAACACATGAAAAGATGCTCAACATCACTCATTATCAGAGAAATGCAAATCAAAACCACTATGAGGTACCATTTCACGCCAGTCAGAATGGCTGCGATCCAAAAGTCTACAAACAATAAATGCTGGAGAGGGTGTGGAGAAAAGGGAACCCTCTTACACTGTTGGTGGGAATGCAAACTAGTACAGCCACTATGGAGAACAGTGTGGAGATTCCTTAAAAAACTGGAAATAGAACTGCCTTATGATCCAGCAATCCCACTGCTGGGCATACACACTGAGGCAACCAGAAGGGAAAGAGACACGTGTACCCCAATGTTCATCACAGCACTGTTTATAATAGCCAGGACATGGAAGCAACCTAGATGTCCATCAGCAGATGAATGGATAAGAAAGCAGTGGTACATATACACAATGGAGTATTACTCAGCCATTAAAAAGAATACATTTGAATCAGTTCTAATGAGGTGGATGAAACTGGAGCCTATTATACAGAGTGAAGTAAGCCAGAAAGAAAAACACCAATACAGTATACTAACGCATATATATGGAATTTAGAAAGATGGCAACAATAACCCTGTGTACGAGACAGCAAAAGAGACACTGATGTATAGAACAGTCTTATGGACTCTGTTGGAGAGGGAGAGGGTGGGAAGATTTGGGAGAATGGCACTGAAACATGTATAATATCATGTATGAAATGAAAAAAAATAAAAAATAAAAGAATCTTGAATGCCTGAGACCCTATTTGTTGTACAAACTCCTTCAGCAACCAAAGTTAGGAGGTCTGCTGCAATAGGAATGGCAGGGTTCTCTCTATTCAATAGAATATTCTATTCTATTCTCTCTATTCTGCAAAGAATTTGCATTATTTGTTGAGTCCTCATGGTACTAAACCCTTTACATCAATAACGCATTCAGACCACTTTACAGGTGAGAACTGGGGGTTAAATGCATGTGGCGGGTAAGTCTGGAGTTCTGGGATGTGAACTCATGCCTGCTTAATCCAACATCTCAGCTCTTTGCTTGCATGTGTCCTATAAAATGCTCACCACAGGCTCCCTTTCAAAATAAAATTATTTCTGGAATTGATGGAAAGGAATTTGTACATCCTATGATGTCAAATTTTCAACTGATGTTTCTGACACCGAGTTTTAATCTTCCAGCATGGCTCAGTGCAGTTGTGATCCCCTGCTTGCAACATTCCCCATGGAATACATTCATGTACACAAAATGCAATCTCTCCAGCCCACCCCCACCAATTACAATTTTTAATATTTCCATTCATATCTCTGGATTTCCTGATTTTGGAATTATGTTTGTTTTGTTTTCCCTGAATATCTTTGGAGTCAACTGATTTAATCAGGCACATCATTTACTTTATCCTTCTGACTGCAAAGGGAATCATCTAGCTATTAATATCACAGAATGGCTATGTGTATGTTTTCATTTTCTAAGGGCTATACAACAAGACAAGTTGTCTTGTTGCAAGTTGTCTAAGTGCAAAGAACAAGATACAGTGTCATAAAACAAACCACACACCTTTGAAAAACTGTGTGTGTGTTAGTCACTCAGTCATGTCCAACTCTCTGTGACCCCATGGACTGTAGCCTGGCAGGCTCCTCTGTCCATGGGATTTTCCAGGCAAGAATACTGGAGTGGGTTGCCATGCTCTCCTCCAGGGGATCTTCCCCAGCCAGGGATCAAACCCAGGTCTCCTGCACTGCAGGCAGATGACTTTATCTGAGCCACCAGGGAAGTCCCTGTAATTTGTAATTACTGTAAATTACAGTAATGAAAATTATTTGAAATATTCTTGCATTTTGATCATGGTGTATGTCAACATATCCTCATGCCCAAGTATATGTAATCATTTTAAATTAATGTAAGGGGAAAAAACAGTCTTAACAAACTTTTCAAAATAAACACACACTTCTGTTCATTTTCTACCTTGGCCATCCAGAGCCAGAAAAGTAAATCTCACTAAAATTGCTGTTACTTGTTCAGCGTTTGATGTCTACTGCGATGTGGAAGTAACAGAGGTGTCAGCATCCGGGCGATAGATTGGCTCTTCTTATATAAAGAACAAAGGTTTATTTTTCCTGTATCTAGACTTACTATATATACCAGAGTATAATTACAAAAATCCAAACCATCACTGTGTAGCAAACTGTACCCTAGCTGGGATATATATGTGCACGTGTGCCAAAGACACAAAGGAACAGATGGGCCGAAAATGAATATAACATAGCCAGCTTTGACATGGTGACAGTGTGCTTTGGACAGAACAAAGATTAATTTTTAACATTTCCATTCATATCTCTTGATTTCCTGACTTTGGAATCGTGTTTTGTTTTGTTTTCTTTCCCCTGAGTACCTTCAGAGTAAATTGATTTTATCTGGGCATGTTATTTGCTTGAGCTTCCCCGGTGGCTCAGATGGTAAAGAATCTGCCTGCAGTGCAGGAGACCTGGGTTGGATCCCTGGGTCTTGAAGATCCCCTGGAGAAGGGGTTGGCAACCCACTCCTATCCTTGCCTGGAAAATCCCACGGACAGAGGAGCCTGGTGGGCTAGAGTCCATGGGATCGCAAAGAGGCAGACACGACTGAGCGACTAACTCTTTCACTTTCCCGCCTGCAAAGGGAATCATCAAACTACCACAGAGTAGTCATCTGTATGTTTTCATTTTCTTTATGATGTTCATTATCTTTATACTTCTACTCATCCTGAAAACTGCTTTTTTAAAGACGTCATCTGTTTGGCCATGTGGGGCCTTAGGGGCGGTACACAGGACTTCCACTGCACGTGCATGCTTCTCTCCAGCTGTGGCTCGCAGCCCCAGAGCACGCAGCCTCAGTTTCCCACTGGCATCCTGGTTCCCCAACCAGGGATTGAACCCACATCCCCTCCATTGGAAAGCTGATTCTTAACCACTGGACCCCCAAGGAAGACTCCTGAAATTTGTTTTTAATGGAATGGCGTTCTCTCTGCTAGACAATTTATTCAAGTATTTCTAATTCTGTTTCCTCTGAATACTACAGACACTCACAAATAACTGATATACTGCCCCATCCTTGGAGTGCTCACAGGATTTATCACTTAAAGTGAGACACTTTGGAGTATACAAGGGGGCTCTATTAGTAACTAGATCAGGGCGCAGCTTCAACAGACAGAGTTGGAAAATCAAGCACATGTCGGTCCGTCCTGCTCATTTCACATTTTTGTTTGCTTACAGCGCTTTTGGCAGCATACAAGTAAAAGAGTATCTCATCTTCTTTCTCATCTTTGCCCATATACATAGGCTATGGTGTCTGACTAGGGGTGGAATGTCTTTTAATATGTTTATCATGAACCCATGTGATACATCCACAGCATATAAAAATAGATTGATGGCCACATATAAATACAATGCATAGGTAATTTTTTCCGAAACCTCAATTTAGCCAGTGGGCTGGAAAATGCCGGCATGCAGGGGGTTAAAAAAGACAGCTGATGCCTCATGGAAACTTTGTAAAACATTCTATTTATAAACAATTCTATTTGGATAGCGCATTTTCTATAATGCTATTGGCTTGTTTTATTTTTATACCTTAGAAAGTTTCCAGGAAAGGGTTTGGGCTCAGCAATAACTTTAAAAGTTTGTACTTATTTCTGCTTGTTGGGGTCTGAACTCAGTTTTATCTGATTTCATTGATCTAAAGATTTAAATGTGAATTTCATAAGGGACTAACAAATTCGTAAAGAGGAATCCCTGTGCTCATCTTCAATTCATGTGCGTGTGTCATGCCTTTGACCAAGGTATCTCACATCAAGGACATTTGAAATCTCTGAAATAGGATATCAGATATGCACCCATGGTGGCTTCTAATTAAACTTCACATAAGTATTATATTTCTTAGTCTTTGCGAAAAAGTCAGACATCAGAACACAGCAATATCCAATGTAGTCTACAGGTTGGAGAAAGAATACTGAGGTCTCAGAGACATGCTAAAGCCCTAATTTTCTTTGCAAAGTGGATAAATACTGTGATCTGTAAGAAACAACTGTTCTCAGCACTCCTGAAAAGGGCCTTTTAATGTTCGGCACCCTGTGATCTGGGCTTCCCAGGTGGCGCTAGTGGTAAAGAGCCCTCCTGCCGACGCAGGAGGTGTAAGAGATGTGGGTTTGATCGCTGGGTGGGGGAGATCCTCTGGAGTAGTAAATGGCAAGCTATTCCGGTGTTCTTTCCTGGAGAATCCCGTGGACAGAGGAGCCTGGCAGGCTACAGTCCATGGGGTCGCAAAGAGTTGGACATGACTGAAGTGACTTAGCACCCTGTGACTTGAAGGCCACCCCTGCAGTATTACCACAATCCAGTTCCTAAACAGACTCTAGATTGCAGTTGTGTATATAGGGAAGCCTGTATTTTGTTGTTTTGAGGAATTGGGAGGGTAGAATCACCTGACTTTTGATCAGTGGGACCCCTCTTCATTTCTTTCCCAGATAAAGACCACCAGCAGAGTCTATTTTAAGTTTGGATCTGTGACCTTATTTTCCATCACATCTTGTATTTAAGATGTATATTACATGATCTTCATAGTCTTGGCCCAAATTGTTCTCATCTTGTTTCTCTTCTCTTTATATACCTAAAATTAGGGGTAAAATTGTTGTTATTGTTTAGCTGCTAAGTCATGTTCAACTCTTTTGCAACCCTATGGACTGTAGCCCACCAGGTTCCTCTGTCCATGGGATTTTCCAGGTAAGAATACTGGAGTGGGTTGCCATTTTCTTCTCCAGGAATTCTTCCTGATCCAGGGATCAAGCTTGCAGGTCCTGTATTGACAGACAAGTTCTTTACCTCTGAGCCACCAGGGGAGGACCACAGGGAATAGATACCAAAACGCTAAAAGAAAAACAAAAACCCTCTCCCTCTCTCACAGAGTCCATAAGACTGTTCTATACATCAGTGTCTCTTTTGCTGTCTCGTACGCAGGGTTATTGTTACCATCTTTCTAAATTCCATATATATGCGTTAGTATACTGTATTGGTGTTTTTCTTTCTGGCTTACTTCACTCTGTATAATAGGCTCCAGTTTCATCCACCTCATTAGAACTGATTCAAATGTATTCTTTTTAATGGCTGAATAATACTCCATTGTGTATATGTACCACTGCTTTCTTATCCATTCATCTGCTGATGGACATCTAGGTTGCTTCCATGTCCTGGCTATTATAAACAGTGCTGCGATGAACATTGGGGTACTCGTGTCTCTTTCCCTTCTGGTTGCCTCAGTGTGTATGCCCAGCAGTGGGATTGCTGGATCATAAGGCAGGTCTATTTCCAGTTTTTTAAGGAATCTCCACACTGTTCTCCATAGTGGCTGTACTAGTTTGCATTCCCACCAACAGTGTAAGAGGGTTCCCTTTTCTCCACACCCTCTCCAGCATTTATTACTTGTAGACTTTTGGATCGCAGCCATTCTGACTGGTGTGAAATGGTACCTCATAGTGGTTTTGATTTGCATTTCTCTGATAATGAGTGATGTTGAGCATCTTTTCATGTGTTTGTTAGCCATCTGTATGTCTTCTTTGGAGAAATGTCTATTTAGTTCTTTGGCCCATTTGATTGGGTCATTTATTTTTCTGGAGTTGAGCTGTAGGAGTTGCTTGTATATTCTCAAGATTAGTTGTTTGTCAGTTGCTTCATTTGCTATTATCTTCTCCCATTCTGAAGGCTGTCTTTTCACCTTGCTAATAGTTTCCTTTGATGTGCAGAAGCAAAATATCATGTATGAAACGAGTTGCCAGTCCAGGTTCGATGCACGATACTGGATGCTTGGGGCTGGTGCACTGGGACGACCCAGAGGGATGGAATGGGGAGGGAGGAGGGAGGAGGGTTCAGGATGGGGAACACATGTATACCTGTGGCGGATTCATTTTGATATTTGGCAAAACTAATACAGTTATGTAAAGTTTAAAAATAAAATAAAATTAAAAAATAAATAAATAAAAAAAAAAAAAAAAAGAAAAACAAAAACCAAAAGCTATATGCAGGATGTGGCTTGGGGAATTTAAAACTTTTGCATGTCTGTATTTGGTAATTTTTCACTCCTCCTGGTTTTATTCGCAGAGAAAATTAAAAAGCTGCTTCCAGTCTTCTGGGTAGTCAGTCAACATTTACTGTGAGATACTTCATCCAAAGTCTGATTTTCCATTTAGCGCTGCTCTTTGTCAAAGCTTCTAAAATTCAAATAAAGGTCTCAAGACTGCTTTTCATTGTTTGTATGTGTCACATGTTTGGAAGGAAATCCTCTGGCCCCAGTTCTGACCCCTTTCCTGGAAAGTGTTAGATGTTAGCAGGTTTTCTGTGATTCCTTTGACACAGGCTAGTTTACATCCTTCAGAAGAAGTAACTCTTTGGCTATAGATTCTGTGTGTTAGCTGCTCAGTCATGTCCGACTCTTTGCCACCCCCTGGACTGTAGCGCGCCAGGCTCCTCTGTCCACGGGATTCTCCAGGTAAGAATAGTGCAGTGGGTTGCCATTTCCTCCTCCAGGGGATCTTCCAGACCCAGGGATCAAACCCACATCTGGCAGGTGGGTTCTTTACTGCTGAGTCACCATGGTACTAGGCGACTTTTCCTGCTGCTCTCGTTCTTTATTTTGTATGACTGTGATTTTTCTCCCTTGAGAGAGGCATTGTTAGAAACATTGCTCTTTTGGTGTTAGGTCAATTTCCCTTTGCTGATCCCAAGGGCTTAATTTACAGTTTATAGGAATTGAATGAAAATTATTTGCCAGATAAGTAAAATACATAGAAAATGCGTGTGTTACTTCTTTTCAATAAAAACTGTAGATACCTTCCTCTACTCTCAGAATTTATGTTTATTCATCAAAGATCATTTACTGTAAACAACTGAATTATGGTCTGAGGTTTTATTTCTGATGCAAGAAACATGATCTGCCTTTGCCCAAGGCAAGCTGGAAGTTCCCTAAAGCAGCTGATAAGCAGACAATTGGCTGACTAGCTCCAGTTCCTTGCTACAGCTAGGTGACCTGGAAGGCAGATTCCCTGTGGTTATGGTTGATCAGTGTTCCCAGCAAGATTGAATCTACTTGTCCAAAATGGGAAGAGGCTTAATAACATGGTTGACCGTCTTTTTTTCCAGTTCTCTCTTTTCCATATGTGCTCCTGGGGATACCCAGCAATAGAAAACCTTTGTCTTGGAAAGATTCTTGGAAAACAAACCTAAGACAAACTGGAGAAGAGAATGGCAAACCACATCGGTATTCTTGCCTTGAGAACCCGATGAACAGTATGAAAAGGCAAAAGATAGGACACTGAAAGAGGAGCTCCCTAATAGAGTAGGTGCCCAATATGCTACTGGAGATGAGTGGAGAAATAACTCCAGAAAGAATGAAGATGGAGCCAAAGCAAAAACAACACCCAGTTGAGAATGTAACTGGTGATGGAAGCAAGGTCCAATGCTGTAAAGAGCAATATTGCATAGGAACCTGGAATGTCAGGTCCATGAATCAAGGCAAATTGGAAGTGATCAAACAGGAGATCAGAGAAGGCAATGGCAACCCACTCCAGTACTCTTGCCTGAAAATCCCATGGACGGAGGAGCCTGGTAGGCTGCTGTCTATGGGGTCACACAGAGTCAGACATGACTGAAGTGACTTAGCAGCAGCAGCAAACAGGAGATGACAAGAGTAAATGTCAACATTGTAGGAATCAGCGAGCTAAAACAGACTGGAATGGGTGAATTTAACTCAGATGACCATTATATCTACTACTGTAGGCAAGAATCTTTTAGAAGAAATGGAGTAGCCATCATAGCCAACAAAAGAGTCCAAAATGCAGTACGTGGATACAATCTAAAAACGACAGAATGATCTCTTCATTTCCAAGGCAAACCATTCAATATCACGGTAATCCAAGTCTATGCCCCAACCAGTAATGCTGAAGAAGCTGAAGCTGAACGGTTCTATGAAGACCTACAAGACCTTCTAGAACTAACACCCAAAAAAGATGTCCTTTTCATTATAGGGGACTGGAATGTAAAAGTGAGAAGTCAAGAAATACCTGGAGTAACAGGCAAATTTAGCCTTGGAGAACAGAATGAAGCAGGACAAAGGCTATTAGAGTTTTGCCAAAAGAATGCACTGGTCATAGCAAACACCCTCTTCCAACAACACAAGAGAAGACTCTACATATGGACATCACCAGATGGTCAACACTGAAATCAGATTGATTATATTCTTTGCAGCCAAAGTTGGAGAAGCTCTATACAGTCAGCAAAAACAAGACTTGGAGCTCACTGCAGTTCAGATCACGAACTCCTTATTGCCAAATTCAGACTTAAATTGAAGAAATTAGGGAAAACCACTAGATCATCCAAGTATGACCTAAACCAGATCCCTTACGATTATACAGTAGAAGTGAGAAATAGATTCAAGGGACTAGATCTGATAGACAGAGTGCCTGAAGAACTGTGGATGGAAGTTCGTGACAGTGTACAGGAGACAGGGATCAAGACCATCTCCAAGAAAAAGAAATGCAAAAAAGAAAAATGGCTGTCTGAGGAGGCCTTACAAATAGCTGTGAAAAGCAAAGGAGAAAGGGAACGATATACCCATTTGAATGCAGAGTTCCAAAGAATAGAAGGGAGAGATAAGAAAGCCTTCCTCAGTGATCTATGCAAAGAAATCGAGGAAAACAACAGAATGGGAAAGACTAGAGATCTCTTCAAGAAAATTAGAAATACCAAGGGAATATTTCATGCAAAGATGGGCTCGATAAAGGACAGAAATGGTATGGACCTAACAGAAGCAGAAGATATTAAGAAGAGGTGGCAAAAATACACACAAGAACTGTACAAGAAATATCTTCATGATCAAGATAATCACGATAGTGTGATCACTCACCTAGAGCCAGACATCCTGGAATGTGAAGTCAAGTGGGCCTTAGGAAGCAGCACTATGAACAACGCTAGGGGAGGTGATGGAATTCCAGTGGAGCTATTTCAAATCCTAAGAGATGATGCTGTGGAAGTGCTGTAGTCAATATACCAGCAAATTTGGAAAACTCAGCAGTGGCCACAAGACTGGAAAAGGTCAGTTTTCATTCCAATCCCAAAGAAAGGCAATGCCAAAGAATGCTCAAACTACCGCAGAACTGCACTCATCTCACACGCTAGTAAAGCTCAAAATTCTCCAAGCCAGGCTTCAGCAATATGTGAACCGTTGCCGGGAGCCGGCAAGAGACATTCCACTCGTGACAAAGGTCATGAGGAAGGAGGCTCGGCATACGCAAAGGCGGGATCGAGCCTCGGGAGTGCCCCCGGATATTCTCGAGCATCTACCCCCAAAAAACCAGAGTCTGCCTACTTTATTGCTTTGTGCTCTCACCTCTGACTTTACTGGGGGCTGTCCCCCACCACCATCTCACTCTCTCTGTCAAAGAGCTAACTTACAGCTCCAATTAATAAAGTTCCTGGGCAATTAGGAGTGTTTAAATCCAAACCCCTCAGATGGCTCTCTAACTCGCCTGACAAGTTTACCCGGACACCTACAGCTATGCATACGATTGTTTACAGTCTCCCAGCCTCGAGAGGCACGGGAAGCTTAAGATATTCAAATAGCTTAGAGCCTCTCAGAGAGTTAGAAACTGTCAGAATAAAACTAGTAAAAGATTTCATTGATGAGCCAATGTTTGTTGCCAAGTTTCCACATCCCCTGAATTGTATCCTTGAATGTGTATTAATTAATATAGTTGGTATGTAGAAAAAAAATAAGTAGTGGCCTTGGTGTTAGTAACTTTAGACCCTTAAGGTAATAAATTCTTTCCTTTGTAAACCCATTACACATCCACCCTATAGGAATGCAATTTTATCTTCGGAAGATGGCGCCAAACCTTAAAATAATTACTCTTAGAGAAAATAAGTCTTTGTTGATAAGTCCTTGTCAAGAGTCATAAAATGTTAATAGGCCTCTGGCCAGAAGATTATGTAAATCACCTAAACCATTTGTATACGATAAACTTGCAGGAAAGAAACCCTGGTTTTTGATAAGCATCAAAGACTGCTGACTTCGCATCCCCTATTATCCTCTATGTGTAACTTAGGGTATAAAAGCCCCTGTTGAAAATAAAGCTATGGGCCTTGCTCACCAACGCTTGGTCTCCCCATGTCATTCTTCCCTTTAACTTCCAGCTGAGTGTCCATCTGGAGCGCGGATATCCTCTGCGACCATTTATTTGCCTGGGCTTCTAAGACCCACTCGAGAAGGTGTCTAAGGTGGGGCACCTTCCACTATTCGAGAGGGCACCTGCGGCCTCCGTGGTCAGAGCTAACCTGGTGTCACGGGTTATATTGATTTTCCGCGTAAACCAAGCCACTCAGCTTCTTTTCTCCGCTGAATTTTCCTACTGAGCTATCCTCTTTCTATTACTCTTTATTATCTCTAATTAACATTTGAATAGGTCGCCTAGCCGACCTATTTGAAGGTCGTCTCTCCTTCAAATACCCTGGATCAGCCGGGGCTGGACCTTGGCAAACTGTAAACTTCCAGATGTCCAAGCTGGTTTTAGAAAAGGCAGAGGAACCAGAGATCAAATTGCCAACATCTGCTGGATCATCGAAAAAGCAAGAGAGCTCCGGAAAAACATCTATTTCTGCTTTATTGACTATGCCAAAGCCTTTGTGTGGATCGCAAAAAACTGGAAAATTCATAAAGGGACGGGAATACCAGACCACCTGACCTGCCTCCTGAGAAATCTGTATGCAGGTCAGGAAGCAACAGTTAGAACTGAACATGGAACAACAGACTGGTTCCAAATAGGAAAAGGAGTATGTCAAGGCTGTATAATGTCACCCTGCTTATTTAACTTATATGCAGAGTACATCATGAGAAACTCTGGGCTGGATGAAGCACAAGCTGGAATCAAGATTGCTAGGAGAAATATCAATAACCTCAGATAAACAGATGACACCACCCTTATGGCAGAAAGTGAAGAGGAACTGAAGAGCTTCTTGATGAAAGTGAAAGAGGAGAGTGAAAAATTTGGCTTAAAGCTCAACATTCAGAAATGCAGATCATGGCATCCGGTCCCATCACTTCACAGCAAATAGATGGGGAAACAATGGAAACAGTGAGAGACTTTACTTTGGGGGGGCTCCAAAATCACTCAGATGGTGACTGCCTCCATGAAATTAAAAGACACTTACTCCTTGGAAGGAAAGTTATGACCAACCTAGACAGCATATTAAAAAGCCAAGACATTACTTTGCCAACAAAGGTCCATGTAGTCAAACCTATGGTATTTCCAGTAGTCATGCATGGATGTGAGAGTTGGACTATAAGAAAGCTGAGCACCAAAGAATTGATGCTTTTGGACTGTGGTGTTGCAGAAAACTCTTGAGAGTCCCTTGGACTGCAAGGAGTTCCAAGCAGTCCTTCCTAAAAGAAATCAGTCCTGAATAGTCATTGGAATATTCTGATGTTGACTGATGCTGAAACTCCAATACTTTGGCCACCTGATGTGAAGGGCTGACTCATTTGAAAAGACCCTGATTCTGGGACAGATTGAAGGCGGGAGGAGAAGGGGATGACAGAGGATGAGATGGTTGGATGGCATCACCGACTCAATGGACATGAGTTTGGGTGAGCTCCAGGAGATGGTGATGGACAGGGAAGCCTGGAGATTCCCATGGACAGAGGAGCCTCCGGGCTATAGTCCATGGAGTCTCATAGAGTCAGACATGACTGAGCGACTGAACGGAACTATTTTGGTAGTATTTAATCATGGCACCATGATACCGTCAATACTGATAGTTTCACATTATGGAAAACTTTCACTTAATCCATATAAATCTGTAGGATGAGAACTATGATTATCTCATATTTTACAGATGAGGGGGTTGAGGCTCCAAAATATTAAGTGACTCACCAAAGATCAGAGGCTGTAACACTGTGTATATGCATTTTTTACCTGCACCTTAAAGAAGTTAAATCACCTAACGGGACAAGTAATTTGTAAAATGGAGAACTGCCATTCAAACTTTGGGCTGGGTTTTTAAACTTCAGTTGAGCCCACTTCCTGACTATTCACTATAATTTGCAGACAGATCTCTTTTCTAGATTTTTCAACTAGGTTTCAGAATCAGTTTCTTATAGCCACTTTAAAAATGTTTTCACTTTAAACTACAAGGCTATAGTCAATTAGGGGCTGATAATAGACAAGCAGGAGGTGTAAGTAAGAATACTTTGCTTAAATTGGTGTTTTCCAGGATGAAGAATGGAAAAGAGGGATTAGTTCATTGAATAAAGTGTGCCCGATTGTGATGGCGGTGGCTTAGTCGCTCAGTCCTGTCCGACCCTTGCGACCCCATGGACTGTAGCCCGGAGGCTCCTCTGTCCATGGGAATCTCCAGTCTTGTAGGTGATCTTTATGTTACATTCAGTGTTATAAGGAAATCTTCAACTGGAAATATCCACCAGGTCATACATATGGCTTTTTCTTTTTCTGTGTTCTCTTTCACTGACGGCTTCAATTCACTTAAAATAAGCCTGGGAAAGGTTAGTTGTTGTTGGTGTTGTTATTTTTTAATACTAAAAAAAACTCCTATCAATCATAGTGTTAACCTTAGAGGTTAAAACGGAGTATTTTGAAATGATTTTTTTTTCCCCTAACCAGGCAAAGGCCACTGGAGCCAGTAAGGCTCGGATTTGCAACAGTATAAATAAAATCCAACATTATCTCAATATCAAGTGTCCATAAATCCTTCCTAGAGTCATACTAGCACATCTCCTTTACTCTTCCAATTTTTTCCCATTTCCTCTTAAAACAGTGTCTATAACTTGCCCAGGTACTGACGTAGGATTTTCTTTGTATGAAGAAAAAAATCAACATGTATGTTTTCTCTATGTCTATGAGTTATTTCCTTATCATGCTTTCCCCCTTCTGACATCTATAAGTACTCTTTAGATTTGAATCTCACCATCCTTCCTCCTCTGATGGATCACAGAAAAAGCTAGAGAATTCCCGAAAAACATCTGCTTCATCGATTACACTGAAACCTTTGACGGTGTAGATCACAACAACCTGTGGAAAATTCTTTAAGAGATGGGAATGCCAGACCTGATTACCTGCCTCCGGTGAAGCCTTATGCAGGTTGGGAAGCAACAGTGAGAACTGGACATGGAACAACAGACTGGGTCCAAATTGGTAAAGGAGTACGTCAAGGCTGTATATTGTCACCCTGCTTATTTAACTTATATGCAGAGTACATCATGCGAAATGCCAGGCTGGAAGACTCACAAGCCAGAATCAAGATTGCTGGGAAAAATATCAATAACTTAGATATGCAGATGACACCACCCTTATGGCAGAAAGTGAAGAGGAACTAAAGAGCCTCTTGATCAAAGTGAAAGAGGAGAGTGAAAAATTGGCTTAAAAGTCAACATTCAGAAAACTAAGATCATGGCATCTGGTCCCATCACTTCATGGCAAATAGATGGGGAAACAATGGAAACAGTGAGAGACTTTATTTTCTTGGGCTCCAAAATCACTGCAGATGGTGACTGCAGACATGAAATTAAAAGACACTTACTCCTTGAAATAAAAGCTATGACAAACCTAGACAGTGTATTAAAAAGCTATATTACTTTGCCTACAAATGTCCTTATAGTTAAAGTTATGGTTTTTCCAGTAGTCATGCATGGATATGAGAGCTGGACCATGAAGAAGGCTGAGCGCCAAAAATTGATGCTTTTGAACTATGGTGCTAGAGAAGACTCCTGAGAGACCCTTGGACTGCAACGAGATCCAATCAGTCCATTCTAAAGGAAATCAACCCTGAATATTGATTGGAAGGGCTGAAGCTGAGGTTCCAAGACTTTGGCTCTGTGATGCGAAGAGCCAACTCATTGGAAAAGACTGATGCTGGGACAGATTGAAGGCAGGAGTAGAAGGGGATGACAGGATGAGATGGCTGGATGGCATCACTGACTCAATGGACATGAGTTTGAGCAAACTCCAGGAGATCGTGAAGGACTGGGAAGCCTGGTGTGCTGTGGTCCATGGGGTCAGAGTCAGACAGGACTGAACAACAACATCCTTCCTCCACTGTGATCTCATGCATTACCTCAGACTCACCTGGGGAGGTGGCTAGAGAAAGAACCGGCTCTAGACTTTCAGTGCTTTTTTCTTTTTTAAGTGTTTGGTTTTTTTTTTTTTTTTTCTTCTATTTGTAAAATCTTTATTGAATTTGTTACACTATTGCTTCTTGTTTTGGGGTTTGTTTTTTGGCCTTGAGGCATGTGGGATTTTAACTCCCTGAACAGGGATCAAACCTGCATCCTTTGTATTGGGAAGGTGATCTCTAACCCACTGGACCACCAGGGAATTCCTCAGACTTTCAACATTAACGTCAGTTTCCAAAGCTTTATTCAGATGCTGCCTTAGAAGTTAATATGATGTTCCTCACTGTTATATTTAAAATGGATAACCAACAAGGACCTTCTGTACAGCACAGGGAAGCCTGCTCAGTGTTACGTGGCAGCCTGGACGGGAGGGGAGTGTGGGGGAGAGTGGGCACGTGTGTGTGTGTGGCTGGGTCTCTTCATCATCAACCTGAAACTGCCACAACACTGTTAACCAGCTAGTCCCCCAAACCACATAAAAAGTTCAAAATAAACAAAATGCTCATTAAAAAGTTAATGTGATGTACTAAAACTCTAGAAACCTCACTTAGGTTATTTAACCCTTTACAGTGTTAAAAACTCTCATCTCTAGGGGTCCAGAGGTATCTACCCAGGGATCAAATCCAGGTCTCTGCATCTCCTGCATTGCAGGTGGATTCTTTACCACTGAGCCACTGGGGAAGCTCATAAAACCAAGTATTTGCTTATAAAAATTAGTTGCATCCATGGAGAAAAAATTCACATTTTATAAACTTGATGTAAAATGTTACTAGTTAGTTCTTATTTGAGAGAAGCAGACCAAACCAAAAAGGTCTCATTCTCATAATACCCCCTCACATAACAAATTATCCGATAGAACTATTAGTAAATAGATAAATGCACCACTCAAAATGTTATATACTTTATAAAACAAAGGTCAGTGGTGAGTAGGTGAGTAACTGAGGTGAGCAGACCAGTAAGATCGCCCAAAACAAAAACAGAGAAAAATTTCTCCAGCCCTGCCAGTGGAATGGCACTAGCCTTAATATAGCACAAAGTCCTCCAAATCCTAAAAGGTAATCCAAAATAAACAAAAAATAGTATCAGTGAGTCATTTTCATGAATTGGCTCTCTGGATTGTATGCTTTCCAGAAATGTCACGATCTCATTTATACTTTCACTCACCCATCACAGGATGAACAGGGTTTCCAACAAGCCTTTGCTTTAGAGATCCTGAATTTTAAAAATGAAGCCATCTGGGAGTTTAATGTACATGTATTTTTTACTAATAATACCCTAAAATGGACAGCGTCCAAATTCTGATGATTATAGAAGTGTATCTCAAATAATCATTTTATAACCTTTATATCCAGTTTGGCTCAGTTCTAAGGGGAACAGTTCAGATGACGTTAAGCAGATTAGATAGTATGTATCTATTCACCCTTCTTTGAATAATTTAGGAAAATGCCGAGAGAAGCTCATTTCTGTGAAGGTAGTAACCAAGTTGTTGTGACCTCTGTCCTTCCCCTGTCACTCTAGGGAACAATCTTCATTATCCCAAATTCTTCATCACCTTTCTCTGGATTCAACACCACCATTAAAACTCCGTTCTGAGCCTCCAAACTTTCAAGCGGCTGTTTTTTCTATAGCTACATGGATGTCTATTTATCTGTAGTGAGGCTGGATTTCCAAAGCACTGACCTTCCTTCTGATTTGCAGTTCTCTATGCCCATCTATCGAAGAAGGCAATGGCACCCCACTCCAGTACTCTTGCCTGGAAAATCCCATGGGTGGAGGAGCCTGGTAGGCTGCAGTCCATGGGGTCGCTAGAAGTCGGACACGACTAAGCGACTTCACTTTCACTTCTCACTTTCATGCATTGGAGAAGGAAATGGCAACCCACTCCAGTGTTCTTGCCTGGAGAATCCCAGGGACAGGGAAGCCTGGTGGGCTGCCGTCTATGGGTTGCACAGAGTCGGACATGACTGAAGTGACCTAGCAGCATGCCCATCTATTGCATGCAACATCAGCTGTCCTTGCATCATTTTAAAGACTATCCACAATGGGAACTCCCTCCTCTTTCTCTGGTTTTGTACGGCCTGAGTTTTTTTGGCCTTTCGTAAAGATCATTCTGTAAACCTCATAGAACGTCAGGTAATAGTCAAGTGCATAGACGAGCAATCAGATTTAGCAATCAGTACAACACAGTGATCAGAAAATGAGATGGGCGTGTTTGAGTGCAGGTCTGGTTCTGCATCTTCCTAGCTGTGTGACCTCAAGCCTGCTATTTCTTCTGTCTAGAATTTAGCTTCTCCATGGCTAAAGCAAGGTTAACTATAGTGACCATTCTCAAGATTAACGGTGAGAGAGAGAAAACCCGTGCAAAGAATTTAGCATAGTTCCAGCCCATAATATACCCTTATTGTTTTTAGTAATTATGTAGTATTTAGAAGTCAGAAATACTGTCCTTGTTCAGTCGTTCAGTCATGTCTGACTCTTTGAGACCCCACGGACAGCAGCATGCCAGGCTTCCCTATCCTTCACTATCTCCCAGAGTTTACTCAAACTCATGTCCATTGAGAAATACTGGGAAATGGTAACTTTTATCGTCATCAGCAACTTCAACTTAAAATCTATTAAGCATCTCTATATACCAATCATGTGTAATGTATAAAGAAAATATGTAGATCTGGCCCATGTGTTTGCAATAGTAGACTTTTCCTGCAACCAAAGATAAATAATCCAAGGTTTCTTTTCTGTGTCACATGTACCTAAAGCTGCTAAAAGTCAGAGCAATTTTGTTTTTGAATATTCAGTTGATTCACTAACAAGAAATTCATGAGCTGACCTTCTCAGGGATTGTGGAAATTCAACAAGCACAACTGGGAAAAGAACAAGTTTGGCATTTACAAAGTGTTTATGCTTGCTAATTTTCAGCAATATTTTTGAAGAACATTGTATCTATAGCATCACTTTCAGTAACCAAATCCAACCAAGAGAGGTGTTTAGGTTTTTTAAATGAGAGGCAAACCACTGCCAACGTGTAATGTTTGAGTTGGAAAAGGTTTGTTACTATTTGTTCTACTTTGGGTGAAACAGAAAGAATATCCTGCTAAGGAGCCTTGAAGTCCATTATTAGGGATACAATTAGTAATGCAGCATAAATACTATTGATATTTAAATGGCTATTTTAAAGTATAATCAATAATCATTAATAGTAGTGCTGATTCAGGCTTTCCTTTGCATCAGTAGTATATATTCTTGTTAATACTTCCCCAATAAAAACATATTCTCCAAAAAGTATCTAGATATGCTATGGTCTAAAAGAAAAAAATTTTGAAAAGTAATGATAACATTTCTCCCAGTTAAATCAGAGTTGCTTTAATGTTTTAGGTGGTAAACAATGGGAGTTGGTGCTGTTAAACTTGAACTAGTCTGCATTAAGACAAGAACTGACACATTTGAAAAGACCCTGATGCTGGGAAAGACTGAAGGCAGGAGGAGAAGGGGACGACAGAGGACCAGGTGGTTGGATGGCATCACTGACTCAATGGACATGAGTTTGAGTAAGCTCCAGGAGTTGGTGATGGACAGGGAGGCCTGGCGTGCTGCAGTCCAAGGGGTCAGACACGACTGAGCAGCTGAACTGAACTGAGTCTGCATTAAACAATGGAAAAAGCTTTTCTGTTCTCTAGAATCACCTTGGAATTTCTGTTATTCATGGAGACATTTATACACATAAACATTTTCAAAAAACTGTGACGTGATATTAATTTATACATGGCTACTGCTTTCTTCATCTCTCCATACACCCAACTAAGCACCCATTCATTTATTCCTTTTGGCTGTTCCAAGTCTCCATTGTGCCGCATGGACCAGCTGGGCAGTGTGGGTTCGGTAGCTGTGGTGTGCCGGCTTAGTCACCTCACAGCACATGGGATCGTGTTCCCTGACTAGGGATTGAATCTGCATCCCCCACATTGGAAGGCGGATTCTTAGCCACTGGACCACCAGGGAAGTCCCTGTTCATCCTTTTAAAAGGTGCCATGCTTTTATAACTTGTTACCTGGGTCCACATCCATCTTTATGTAATGGGATCTTGGCTATGCCATTGCGTGTCAGTTTCTTACCCAAGTTTACTTAAGGTATTTACCGAATTATAATTCCCAACTATTAGCTGCCCATTTCTCAACACTGTTGACATCAGGTTATTAACATTTCTGAAAAGTGTCTCTATTTGTCAAGTTAATAATATGAAAACAGAATAATGACTGTCGTCTTTAAGGTAGAAAAAATATAAGTCTTTTCCCCTTGGTCACATATGAATTTCCGATCACCCCAATGTCCTTTCCCAGATATAACCAGTGCCTCCTGCTAATTGAGGAGGCCCTGAGTGGTGACCATGAGGTCACAGCCTGGTTGCTTCCTGTTTGTAAATACACAGAATGGTCTCTAATTGGACTCAAGGGGAAATATTGCCCAGGGAGTGTATTTGGAACCCATGGAGGTGCTTTGGCAATTCAAGGCTATGCAGAGATAGAGGCTGGCATGGTTGTGTGTGTGGTAAGTCTCTCTCTTTCCCTCCAAAGCTTTATGAAATAAATGAAACTCCAATAAAAAATACAGATGACAGGGTGATTTCAATTACACGACTCAGGTATAAACGAGATGAATTACGCTGGGGCACCTGTTTCATTATGCCTAAGACAAAAACTACTGAGCGCTATTAAAGTGTATTTGCTTTCATTGTCACGGAGTGAACATGATCAGTTTGGTACCGGCCTTTGTATAAAACTTTCCGCTTGTCATGCTGCTTGATCATTTTGGTATATCACATTTCAAGGGACATTCAGCTACCATGCTGGAACAATGACAACCGTCCCTAAGCAAAGACCAGAAAATATTCTCCAAACTACTTTTTTCACTCTGCTAATTAAAGAGAATTATAATTATCTTCTGCTATCATGCGTACAACCAACCAAAGTTAAGAGCATTAAACCTCTCCTGTAATTATATGGACTTCAAAGACCAACGCCTCTCTGGTAATAAGTGGTTTTGTGACTCCAAGATGCATGCTCCAAAGGAATGAAAACATTTCATTACATATTAAACTTTTAACTTATGGATAAAAAAAAAGAATGTTGCTGTAAATGGCCATCAAATTTCATTATGTAGATGCAATAAGGAATCCTTTAACAATTCCTGCCTGCCCACCACCTATAAAGCATACAGCTTTATCACATATCACAGATGATGCAGAGCAGCACCAAAAACCACACAAATATTAAGTCTCCCTAGAACTCATTAAACCTCAATATATACGTGCTTCTCCAGATACCTAAGACTGTTGAATTTTATAATTTGTCTGATGTATTTTGATTTCCCCAAAGCATTAGTAGCAAAATTACAAATTAAGTCTCATTTATTTGGATCTTACTAATTAATAAATTATGAAAATTCAGAAAGACGAGGTTAATATTTACCTTTGTACTCTATGTGGAGGGAATGTTTTCATTTTTTTATATATTTATTTATTATTTATTTAGTTTGGGGCTGTGTTGGGTCTCAGTTGTGGCACATGGGCTTGGTTGCTCTGTGGCATGTGGGATCTTAGTCCCCCTATGAGGGCTAGAACCCACATCCTCTGCATTGGAAGGCAAAATCTTAACTGCTGGAACACCAGGGAGTTCCAGGGGAACATTTTCCGATGGAAGTTAGGACACAGATGGCAGGATATTTAATCTCTACCAATAAGTCTTCTTAGCTTTTAAAGTCTGTGTTAATAATACCTATTGACATACCAGAAAGAACATTATATTAAAATTATCAAGTATGCATTTACTGTTTGAGCCACCTGGGAAGCTCATCCCTGGGTGGGGAAGATGCCTTGGAGGAGGGCATGGCAACCCACTCAAGTGTTATTGCCTGGAGAATCCCCATGGACAGAGAGGAGCCTGGTGGGTCACAGAGTTGGACATAACTGAGCAGTTAAGCACAGCAAAGTATGCCTAGCAGATAAAAAAACTTTTAGTGATTACTCTATTTAATATAGTAAAGTTAAAATGACTGCATGTTTTTTTAAATAACAGTATAAAAACACACATAATTTAAAACATACCTGTGTCAGCAATTCAAGCAGGAATTTTATTCCAACTGTTAAATTAACTAGAAATATACTTTAATTCTGTGCTTCTGCCTAATCTGTTTATCCAGGAAAATGTAAGGATTAGGAGCAAGGGTTCCAGACAAAATCAGATAGCATGGGTTCAAATTCAAGCTCGGACACTGGCTAGCAATCAAACATTAAGAAGATTACTTTGTCGGGACCTATCCTTCCAATCTGTTGAGTCCTATATGAACAGCCTCAGAACAATGCCTGAAACATAGTAAATAAAGTGTTGCTACTGTTAATAACTACTAGCAGTAAGTATTAGGTTGGCCAAAGAGTTCATTCTAGTTTTCTTTAACATCATGGGAAAAAGAGAAAATGAGAGCTAAGAGAAAAGGAAGAAAGAAGGAAGCGCCCTCACTCTGGATCATGATATTAGCAAAACCTCAGAGGAACACACGAACACGTGCTGGCGCCGGAATTGACCTATTTTGCTGGAATCAGTCTCCGTTTTCCATTTTATTTTGTTTTTAACGAATATGTCCAGGTTTCCATAAGGTGTGTTACATGTTCGAGGATGGCAAGTTTAAAGGATTGGCTGAATTCTATTTTTAAGGGAGCGTGGTGATTAAATCAAAGCAATGGTACACAACGCATACTAATCGGGCCGTCATACACGGATGGATGTAACTCTGATCAGCCGTCAGATGATACACCTAATTTAAGGGGAGCACGTGTGTCTGTCTCTGTGTGTTGCCTCATCTACATTCACTGGAACCCTCCAAGGGAACAGAAGAGCTGCATCTGAGAGGCGTCCAGCTGGGGTGAGAGAGCAAAATTTGGAGCAAATATGTGGATTGAACCTGCAACCTAATGCTCCATGTATGTTCTCCTATTCCCCCGAGACAGTAATCTGACTTGCCATAATTTATATCTCTGTTATTCAACTACATCAGTAAATGTACGATTTAACAATAGCTAATCTTCAAGATAGGAAGTTGAATCTGTAATAATACCCCTGACTTATTATTCATCTTCCCAACAGAGTTTAGACCACATAGCAAGCGTGTAGTAAATAAGGTATCAGTGAAGTGATGAAAGCCAATGTTTAGTGCATGAGTACTCACAGCTCCTATGAATGGCAGCAGAGAGGCGGACGTCCAGAAACTCTGAATGGAAAAAGCCTGAGCACACCTGTGACTTGCTGTTCTGCTCATTTTACACAGAGATTATGTGCAGGGGTAGAAGCTTAAATCCTAAAGCCTCCAGATAAAAATGTGAGTAGGCCTTTCTTTAGTCTTAATACATATAAATAAATTTCCAAGGGACTAGAATATTCTTATATTCTCTACCAACAGTTTAAACCAGAAAATACTTAAAAGGAAAATTAATAAGGCAGTATATTAAAAGAAAAAAATTAATGAATGGAGATTGTCCCTCTTCCTTTATTCAAATGTTTTCTTTCTACTGCCTTTTATGTATATGTATAAATATATCTCTTTATATGTATTTCAATTATTTACTTTCTATGTGGCTAAATGACCCTAAGATACTACAGCATATATAACTCTATGTACTATCTAGTGGATAACTAAATCATATTAATATTATGCATCTAATACATGGCTTTTTCTTATTATCCTTCATCCAAGTATAGGAAACACATGGGCAATTATGCTGAATCTTTCTTGAAACTTCTGAGGCATTCAGCTGTATAAGAAGAAAACCTGTGATACCCACCAGTGTTTCTTATAACACCAGGATGTTCATAATCTAATTTGCATCATGGAAAAACAAGTAGGTGAACAAAACCCCCCAGCCTTACCCCTTCCAGGTTATTTTTATTTTTCTTCTATTTTTCTTCTCAGTGTCTAGTCAGTAAGGATTAATATTTTGGAGTGTGAATACGTGGTTTAAAACGCTGCTGTCCAAGAATGGATGCTTCTGTGCCTGTAAGTGTGCCTTTACACTAGGCTTATTTAAGTTTCTTTGGGCTTCTTTCCTCATTAAACTTTTTTTTTTTAATGGATCTTAAATTCTATGACAGATTTTTGGTCGTTTTTATGCAAAAGTACTGATTTTAAAAATTAATAAAACTGTCACAGATAAAGTGTCCACAAAACATTCTCCTTTCTTTCTAAAGTTTTTACCATACATTGGCATCATTAACCAGTCTTTTAAAGTTAAATGGCCAATTGAGATAAACAGTTCTGGGCCACGGCCTCCATCCCTAGGAGACTGGGGTGGCAGGTGTTGGCGATGATAGTCATCTGTAGGTTTAACTAAGTTTCTAATGATACAAATAGCGTCACAGAGAAAACAGGCAAAGGCAATGCTCCATTCTGATTGTAGAGATTAGAAAAATTATAATCATCCTTTATCTGATCTCTGCAAACCTCCATATCTGAGAGAATTTAATGGGCAAAAAAAACCAGTCACTTGGCCAAGAAGTCAAATTACGGTTTCCTTAGCATTAAATAATAATCAACTGCATAAAATCTGATGCCTGGAGAAGCTCCTCGGCTGGATGTGAGATTCATTACAGCCTAAATATTCTGTAAACTTCACGGAACCGTAATAGAGCTATGTAGATATCAATTAGGTCTTAATTACATTTTTCAGCAGGTTCTTTTTCCAATAATTTTTATTCTTGGAGGAAATAAGAGAGTATAAAAATTGATTTTAAAAAGAGTGGCATGGAAGTCAAGAAGAGTTTGGACAGCTAGAAAGGAGAAGAATTCTCAGTACCAAGGATTCTCAGCCTTCTCGGAAAATACATGGCGTGGTTGTCAAGGAGCGTCAGTGACGCACCCACGCCGCTGGGAGGGGGTTAGGCAGCTGATTTCGGTGCTGTGGGCTGCTGCTAGAACATCCCGGTTTCTTACCACTCCAGATTACCTCTGTGCTGTTATCATCAACTCTCTAAAGAATGAACAACAGCTCTTTATTTAATGCTGTCCCACTGGGGTAATGAAGAGCTTAGCTCCAACCCATGGATCATGCCAGATAATGGTTTTCTTGGATATCAAGCTACATTTTGCATAATTGGGTAACAAGCTACTTCGGGCATTAAATCAACTCGTTCTCTGTTTTCCTCGGAGCCTGAGTCACCATTTGCCCTATTGACTCATCCTCCGCCAAGGGTTCTGCTTTAAGAAATGGCTGGTGTCCAGAAGAATGTATTTCCTGGAAAAGGATGGTATGGGGGTGGTGTGCAAAGGCTTGGGACAGATCACATGACTCTGGTTTAATCATTCTTGACTTCAGAGCAAAATGCTGGGATTTTTTTTTTTTTTTTCCCAAAGCAGATTTTTAAAGGATTGGGTTGAATTTTGGATTTTAACCTTTGGGCCCTGAGTAAATAAGAGCACTGTCTTGCAGTTACCCAGGGCTTACCATGAATCAACAAGGCTTCCTCAAGAAGCCAGCACTTAGAGGTCTGTAAGGCTGTTATATCACCCCTGGGAACATCTGCCATAAGTAAATAGATGGTCATGCAAACCATGGAACTGGGGAAGAAAACCCAGCTAATGAGGACGGTTTTCTGTGTTTGTGGTAGGGCATTTTAGCTCCTGATTTTAGAACAGGTTGGTGGGGAGTTGTATTCACTGCAGCAGCTTGTCCATCCAAGTGATGTGGAATTAATACAATGTTAAGCAACCTTGTCCGCACATCAGCGCACCTGGAAAACCTAAGGCCTGAGTCCCACCCCCCAGAGATGCTGATACAAGCGGTCCATATGCCATATCCAGTGGGCATATGGATTTTTAAAACATCCCCCAGGTGATTCTCTGATGTAGCCAAAAAAAGAGAACTCAAACTAAAGGCAGGTGGGAGTAGATATAACACGGAAAGTAGGGAGAAGAGAAGGTTGTAGCACTCGTAGATTTAAGGGAAAAAAAACTGTAACAGCAAAAGCAGAACAATCCAGAAACAAGTCTTAGGTCCTCTGACAGCAAGTGGACCAATCACCGTATCTCTGGTGTTATAGTCACACAACACCTTGTTACTCAGTGGTGAAAAAATGGGCTCCAACAATGCAAGTCAACATCAGCAAGTGCGACAAACGTAACGCTGATTGGAGAAAAGCTACAGGAGAAAATATTTAATACAGTGTCATTTAAGTACAATTCAAATATGCAAAACCCCTCTGGTAGGGCCATGCAGATTTATTTTCAAGGTATAAAGAAAAAGGACAGGCAGATGAACACGAAATTCAGGATAGCAGCCCCCTTTCAGAGAAGGGTGTTTGGGAGTTTCACAACTCTTGGTAATGTTCCATTTACTCCTCTGAGTGATAGGTGCAATTTTTTTTAAAGATATTCATCTATAAGACACACTGTAATTCCTTGATGATCACTTTTATTTCACTTTAAGAGCCTTGTAACTTGCTGAAAGTACAAGTTAACTCAGCGCGAAGGTGTGTTAATACAGTTTGAAGGTGTGACAATAAACAAGAGGAAGAACGTCAAGATGTTATAATATATACAGAGAGGAAACAGAAATTTAAAAGCAGTTCTCAGCAATTCTTAGAGCACTTTCCTCTTATATATATGATCAGGAGGGAGAGAGAGACATGAAGGGTGGGATAGGAGGGGAGAGAGAGGGGAGGAAAGACTGACTTTTCCCTCATTCAAGTTTAAAATGAAGTAACATATGTCAGCTCTAGAGTCGAGGAATATAGCTGCTGGGCTCTGTAGGTAAGAGTTAGAAAGTGAAGTGGAAGTCGCTCAGTCATGTCCGACTCTCTGCGACTACAGTCCATGGGATTCTCCAGGCCAGAATACTGGAGCGGGTAGCCTTTCCCTTCTCCAGGGGATCTTCCCTACCCAGCCTGACTGTAAAACCATGGAGGATTTTCCATTGCATACTTCAGAGCAACACTGTAACGCTGTATGTAGCACTGATTGGAAAAAAGATGCAGGAGAAAATAGTTAACACATAGCGTCAACAATGTTAGTGACCTCTGTCGCCCAGCGGTGCCTTGGCAATCATTCTGTTACGACGGGCATCACCCAAGTAATTCTGACTCAGTATTTTCTAGTACGCAGAACAGGTTCTCTGTTACACAGGACGGCAACTCCCTTTCAACTGTCTATCCCAAACTGCACAGAGACAGCGAGATCAATGCTTTCTGCAAAGTGATTATCTGGTGACCATAAGCGTCATCAGGACCTTTTTAGAAACTAAGGTTCCGGGGTTGGGGACAGCCATACTGAGTCAGAACGTGCATGCGTGCTGTGACCAGCGCCCACGTGCTTCCTCTACACTGTGAGGTCTGAGAAGCAAGGCTCTGTGTGCGGAATAGGGTGGCCACACAGACAGAGGAAGGATCATTGCTCTCCTTTGAATATTTCTCTGATGTTTTTTGCTTTGTTTTAGTATGCAATTGCAGTCTTGCTCACAGCTCTAGACAACTTACCAAAACACCATTCCAAACAAATATTTTTCCCAGGAGTTCTGAAAAATTGTTTTCCGTCTGATATTTAGCATTACCATCCAATAAGCCTGCTGTAGACCCTTGAAAGGGAAATAGTCGCTCAGTTATGTCCAACTCTTGTGACCCCATGGACTGTACCCGACCAGGCTCCTCTGTTCATGGGATTCTCCAGGCAACAATACTGGAGCAGGTTGCCATTCCCTTCTCCAGGGGATCTTCCTGACCCAGGGATCACACCTGTGTCTCCTACATTGCAGACAGATTCTTTACCATCTGAGCCACCAGGGAAGCCCAATACTGAATAAAGGAAGAACTACTGGTCATTCATTTTTCTTCTGAGTCTTACTCATTTCGACCCAGAGTTATGATCCTAGCAAAGCAAGGGAGACATATTATAGATTTAGAAGCAGTCCAGAGGAGTGAGTTTATCTTGTTCTGCTGATTAAAGCTATGGAGCGTCTTGGCTTGATGACCCTAAGTTTGAGCTGTGCCAAGTATAAATATATTAGTGGTAGATGAAGAACGTGACAATGGTTATTTCTGATATCCCTAGGGTAGAGAATCTTGTTGAGAATCTTAAGTCCATTCTTATTCAGTTTTTCAAGAAGAAATGATGATTTTGGATATTCTAAGTCAAAGTAGATATCATAATATATCTGATGGCATTATCTCTGATGAAACTTACCCTTTTACTGGTAGATCTCCCCATGGTTTTAGCAATAAATATTGTGTCTCTAACAAAGGCCCAGTAAGCCATTTGTCACTGTGCTTCCTCAGATAGTCAGTGAGAAATTTTTAAGTTGATTGAAGATAATCATAACAGCTACTTCACTTGTATTAAAAAAAAAAAAGATATCTACATTTCTCTATGGTACCTAAGTTAATGAGATATATTTTTCCTTTCATTGATCCTGAAAATTATAGGGCAGAAGATTTTTCTCAGATAGACTTGACTTCTTTAAGTATGTTCCTGTTCTTTTTGTGGCCTGTTTTGATTTTGTTCTGATTAACCCTAACTGCATCAGGCTTGAAGTGGTTTCTATGTATGGAATTTTGAAGCCTGGTTATTCTTCAGTGACTTCCTCTTTTTGAAGAGACCATCCAACGTGCTGCTCCATCACTTTTTGCATTCAAAGCAGCACTATCCCAAAGCCCCAGCATATTGTCTTACTCTTGCAAAATGGCTTGGCTCTTTCTTCCTAGTCATACAAAATAGAGGGTTTGTCCCTTGTTTTTTATTTATTTATTCTGAAGCACAGAAGCTGACTGAACGTCTACTGTGGATGTGGCTGTGTGTTGCCTGCAAAGGTGAACTTTGGCACCTTTCTGATCCAGTCTGATGCATCTCAGGCTGATGCTTCTCATGGAGGAGGAGAGAGGCCATGTGTGACTTGAAGATTTTCACCTTGTGCTACTGCTGCTGCTAAGTCGCTTCAGTCGTGTCCAACTCTGTGCGACCCCATAGACGGCAGCCCACCAGGCTCCCCCGTCCCTGGGATTCTCCAGGCAAGAACACTGGAGTGGGTTGCCATTTCCTTCTCCAATGCATGAAAGTGAAAAGTGAAAGTGAAGGCGCTCAGTAGTGTCCGACTCCTAGCGACCCCATGGACTGCAGCCCACCAGGCTCCTCCATCCATGGGATTTTCCAGGCAGAGTACTGGAGTGGGGTGCCATCGCCTTCTCTGTCAACTTGCACTAGAGCTATTTGAATCTCTGGCTGTTATTTTTCCACTGAGCAACATGGTGATGGGCTGGTGGAAGATGAGTGAGGAAGGGGCTGGGTGTGTTGGCAGTTTGCAAAGCCCTTGGTATCCGGGGTCTTAATATCTCCTAAAAAAAAGTGGGCTTTCAGCTCAAGCCTTATTTAAAAAAAAAAAAAAAAAAGGTTTCCTCTGTAGATAAAACAAATGCCAAATGGAAACTACTCTGCTGAGTCCCTCCAAACAGGCCTGCAGCTGTTACCTCTTCCATAACTTTTTCCAGTGAAATTTTTAGGCTTCACCTGTTAGATGACGTATGGGGTTTTTCTTCCCTGCCCCACCTCCGCCTCATTCCCTCCCCAACTTCCCCTTAAAAGGAGAGCAGCCTGAACTGTTAGAAAGCACAGCTCAGGGTGACATCCTCATTGTACACGTTGTGGGTGGAAAGCAAGACCCTGCCCGGGGAGCTGGCAAATTGAAGTTATAATATTTTCAGCTCCTGGTCCACTGGGCTCAATTCTCAGGTGGTCAAGGTGACTGGCCTGCCCACTGGGTGTTTCTCTGTGTTGTTCTTTAAAAACTTTTTTCAGGTAGTTATCAATTTCCCATGGGGCCAGAGAAGTAGGAATCAATAGGGGTGACAAGGAGATTGACTCTTTCCCCCTAAACCTGTTAAAATATTTGGATTTTATTATTCCATAAAACAGAGTTTACATATAAGAAGTGTTTTGCATACAACAATGTAGTAAAGATAATCTTGGTGAGTTATGCTATGATTTCTCATTGAAAAGTCACTATATAATGAGTGATGTTGAGCATCTTTTCATGTGTTTGTTAGCCATCTGTATGTCTTCTTTGGAGAAATGTCTATTTAGTTATGGTACATATACACAATGGAGTATTACTCAGCCATTAAAAAGAATACATTTGAATCAGTTCTAATGAGGTGGATGAAACTGGAGCCTATTATACAGAGTGAAGTAAGCCAGAAAGAAAAACACCAATACAGTATATTAATGCATATACATGGAATTTAGAAAGATGGTAACAATAACCCTGTGTACAAGACAGCAAAAGAGACACTGATGTATAGAACAGTCTTATGGACTCTGTGGGAGAGGGAGAGGGTGGGAAGATTTGGGAGAATGGCATTGAAACATGTAAAATATCATGTATGAAACGAGTTGCCAGTCCAGGTTCGATGCACGATACTGGATGCTTGGGGCTGGTGCACTGGGACGACCCAGAGGGCTGGTATGGGGAGGGAGGAGGGAGGAGGGTTCAGGATGGAGAACACATGTATACCTGTGGCGGATTCATGTTGATATTTGGCAAAACTAATACAATTATGTAAAGTTTAAAAATAAAATAAAATTAAAAAAAAAGAAAAGTCACTATATATAATTCAGTATGAAGTAATTATGACTGAAATAAGAATTTAGCAACCACAAATGGCTTTATAATCTGCACATATGCTATGAAATAGTCAAATAGGTAATATTAAACCATATCTTCTCACCTGCCAATGTAATTCACTAAGGGACTTCTGATAATAAATTAATATTGACTTTCAGATTTAAAACAAAATCAAAAAGCCCTGTTTTTCAGAACTTAGCTAAAGCTTGCCCAGGAGCTGAGTAATAGCCACTAATTAGGTATAGATGGGGCTCCTCAAGTTAAAACCAGAGGCCCACAAACTAATGGATCAGTTCTCAGCTATACAGGGCTGACTCTCTTCAACTGAAATGAACTTTGAGAAAGAACGGAAAGGGAAAGATTTTCTGCAAAAGCAAAGAATACTTTCTCACTGCCCTAGACTGATGGCTTTAGCCACGGCATAATCCGCTCTGGGTATGCTGCCTTTTTTCCAAGATAATTAGTTCTATTGACCCACAGAATTTAATATTCCAGAATGATCTCCTAATAGATCCCCAGCTTCTGCTATCAAAGAAACACAAGACAGCATAAAAAGATGAAGAACTGATAGATAATTCATTGAAAACTGGTGATAAAGTTAATTAAAACTCAATCCAATAGCGAGTACAAGTTACATAATAGTCCGCATGCTCTGCATGCATATTTGAATATTTTCATGATCTATTCCAATTGGGTTTCTCAGGTTAACTCAGTCTCTGGGGCTGAAATGGATTTTTTTTGTTAAACTTTGTGATACTTTCCAATTCTGCCAGCCCTGCTCTCTTTCCTATATGAACGATTTCACTTGTTGCTTTACAGACAGAGCAGAAGCCCTAAGGTGGCAAACCTCTTGTCTCTCCTCCATCTGCTACATGAATCCACACACAACGTGAACTGGCCCTGGAGCTCCCTCATCCCCTTCTCCACTTCTGACAAGTAGAAGAGCTGAGTTCACTTTTCTCTGCCACCCTCAACTCTCACTTCTGTTGCTGTTTAGTCACTAAGTTGTGTCCAAGTCTGTATGACCCCATGGACTGTAGCCCGCTAGGTTCCTCTGTCCGTGGGATTTCCCAGGCAAGAATACTAGAGTGGGTTGCAATTTTCTCCTCCAGGGGACCTTTCTGACCCAGGGCTCGAACCTATGTCTCTTACATCTCCTGCGTCTGCAGGGGATTCCTCATCCCTGAGCCACGAGGGAAGCCCCTCATCTTCTTAGGAACTTTATTTTACCGGTTTTCTCTTCTCTTGGTTGTGTGACCAACCTTCCTCTGCCCACTGATTCACTTTCATTTGCTCTTATTCTCGTTTTTCTAGTATTAAAAGAAAAACCTTGAACTTAGCAACACCTTGCAGCTACCCACCCTGCTTCCTTTTGGCATTTGGAATCAGGCATCTTAACCAATATCTCTCTCTATAAATACAAATACACATTGTAAACAAAAAAAAATACAGTTTTTGTGGTTTTTTTTTTTTACAAGAGGCATTTATGTTAAATATTTTGGGCCACTCTCTACTTCTTGAGAGCTCCCCAAGAGAGAAAAAAAAATTATTTAAAGAAGAAAACTGCCTAGTTTGGCTCATGACTAAACAGAAAAGAACATAAAAAACCACCACTGAGAAAGACTAGCAGGGAGATACGCTTTCCAGGCCCAGAATGTTCAGAAAGGTGAGGCCAGCCAGTGGTTTATAATGCACATATACCAGAAACACCAGGCTCTCGAAAGGCTGTCCGGATGGGAGCTGCTGCCTGAATTCAGGTACCCACCTACGCAGGTTTCTCTAGTCGAACAGACTATGGCGATGAGAGAAAGCTTTTGCTTCAAGAATGTTTCATGGGCTCAAAGATACACAGAAAACAGGGGTCCTGAATACAGTGGAATGGGTCTAAAAACAACACCTGCTCCAAGGAAAAAAACAAGGGCCGTGTTCCTAGAGAAACAAAGACCCCTGCACCGGCCTCAGGAAGGTGGCTGAGAGGCCGAGTGGAGATAGGCAGCCTCAGTTAAAACGGCCAGAACTGCCAACCAGCTTTGTAGACTTGGGTGAATATCTGAACCAATCTACCCTGCTGTTTCCATATTCATAAAACAGGGTTGGTAAGAATAGTCCCCTGTGGTGATTTCAATGGGATGGGACCAAAGGGTGCCCAGATCACGGATAAAACATGACTTCCCAGTGTGTGAGGGAGACTATTTCCAGAAGAGATATTGCTACCTATGTTCTTCCACTCAGTAAGTGTCTGAGAGATCACTGTGGCTCATAGTTCTAGCTCTGGGGTTAAGGCCTAGTGATATAATAGTGAAAAACAAATTTGCAAACACACACACACACACACACACATATACACACACACACAGAGTCTGCTTTCAAAAAATATGCCAGCATGTGAGCATTGCCAAGTAGTGAATGGACACACACATTACCACACAGCACGAGCTATTCCAGGAGCAGATCTGGTGCTCTGAAAATGCATTCAAGGCAGCACTTTCATACACAGCTCGTAATGCACAGAACACACAGGCTCCGTGCGGGCTGCAGAAGAACAGAGGCTTCCAGCAGTGGGCCATAAGACGAAATCGGAAAGCAACAGCTAACTCAGGACAGTGTGAGATTAACTGTGAAAAGAGTGCTCAGACCCTTTCGATGTAATAGGTGTTGATAGAAAGGAAAGTCCGCTTATGGGGGAAATTTTAAAGAGACGGTTGTTTTTAAGAAACTGGGGACTGACCCGGTGGGCCACAGATGAGGGCAGGAAGGCCCATGACTGTGTACTGATTTGTGAGGGCTCAGGTTCTGGTCGTTGGGACAGGATGAGTTGTTTTTATTTATAATTACTTCCATTTCCTGCTTTTAAAACTACAACCGTCGCTACTGGCTTGACGAACCTAATAGGAGCCGTGGTGTTGGTATCAGTTAATGGGCACACTATTTGCCATGACAGAATCCCCATAAGGTTCTGTCCCCACAAATTATCCGAAATGTATCCCTTGGACAGCAAGGAGATCAAACCAGTCAATCCTAAAGGAAGTCAACCCTGAATATTCATTGGAAAGACTGATGCTGAAGCTCCAATACTTTGGCCACCTGATGTGAAGAAACAACTCATTGGAAAAGACCCTGATGCTGAAGATTGAGGGCAGAAGGGGTGACAGAGGAGAAGATGATTGGATGGCATCTCTGACTCAATGGACATGACTTTGAACAAACTCTGGGAGATGGTGAAGGACAGAATCCTGGCGTGCTGCAGTCCATGGGGTCGCAAAGAATCGGATACAACTTAGCGACTGAAAAACAGCAACAATAGTTTATCCGAACTACCGAGATGGCATGCCATGTGTACATAATAGCCTTAATTTGTTTAGGGAAATATTATTGGATTAAAGACCAGACATTTTTAATTTAATAGAGCTACATAGAAAGAGTCACAAATGACTCACCCAATTGCCTCTTCATGGCTCAGTGTTCATTTGACACCAATAGAAAAATAGTAAAAATATCATATATAGAATTTAACCTAAGTGCTGTACGGATGAATACCAGGACCAGTTTTTTAATATAACATGGGGAGGCATCCACTGAAAGATGATATAAATTTTGGAGAAAATCAGAGTAGAACAAGAGAAAGGAATTACGATTTAAATGCAAGCAATTAAACAGCGTAGTGCCCAGTTGGGCATATGGGCTTAAGTATGCTACAGGTTCCTCTCCATCTGGGTTTTAATACGCTTTGAGTTATTGCCAATAAAAAACCAAGGAGGCCTCTTCCGGAATTCAGGAGCAGCTGCCCACATGGTGCAGACGGACAGCTCATAGACTGGGGTTGTTGATGCGGGCATGATTAAGGAGGAGGCCAGCACCTAGTGAGCCAAGGTTTCACAGGCGACATCGCCCAGACTCGAAACGCCACTGAAACTATTTGCTCAACTATCAATTTAAGTAATTTTTAAAGAACTATGTGGAGTAGGAAACGGCAACCCCCTCCAGTTGGCTTGCCTGGAAAATCCCATGGACAGAGGAGCTACAGTGAGCTGGTGGGCTACAGTCTGCGGGGTTGCAAAGAGCCAGACATGACTGAGCACACGCATGCAAAGCACTATGAATCCTCAGTCATATTTTAGGTAGACATGTTTATATGTGTAAATTTTCATCTGAAGTTTTAGCAGTGGGATAGACTGTACTTTTAGTGCATTGTAAATGCCATTGTTTCAATTTCATCTACAGAATCTCAACTCCAAAGGTTTTTGGTCAGCATTGTTATCTACTCAAGAAACATACACCAGTGTTTCACTGCCCAGAAATATGATAGGTCTTTTTCTCTTTCTAGTCATATTTCCATTCTTCCACAGGGGAATTTTATCTAAACTTCTCATTTTTTTTTTTTCATTTTAGACATTCTGGAAGGTATGCACAGTGGAATCACATGGTGATATTAATCTGGATTTCCATAATGAATCAGTTCCATTATGTTTAAAATGTATTTGGTGATTTATTAATATTTTAATTTTTAATGTTATCTTGACATACTTTATATGTCACAGACATGGCACAGTGATAAAACACTTTTTCTGTCGACTCTATTTTTGACATCCTACTTCAGGACCTTTACCATTTACGCTTCATGTATGATGAACAGTTAACACCAACACAAATTGATAGTTGTGCACGCCATCTCCAATTTCTACTCCATCTCTCGTTTCTGATATTTAAGAATAACTCCAGGGTGAATATTAGACACTGAATGAAGATACCGATTTCAAACATTATTTGTTAACAGAAGAAAATCTAAATCATGTTGCGGGTAACATGGAAAAGATACGAAACTTTAGAAAGTCCAACATCAAATAGCATGTTTTGTCATAATGTGCTTAGAAATCTATGAAAAACAGACATTATATTGGAATATATAGTATTACATGTGGTTTGGTCTTTTGAATTAAACAATGATCCAAATTCAGTAGGCATCCGTTTTGATTCTGGCCTTGTCACTAATGAACTGGTTGGAGTTCAGGTTTGTTCATCTGTAGAATGAAATGCGGAGGGTGCTGAAATTTCTGATCGTCAGTGTCATCAGGTCTGCTCACCTATCATGAAGCCCAAGGTCACAGGTACGAAGTTTAGCCTGTGCTGAGGCTCCTTCTAATTAACATCCAGTACTTTCATCAATTAAACCACACCTGGAATACTTTACTAATAAGATGTATGTTCCATTGCATCTTACAAATACAGTATTTATCTGTGTGTGCTCAGCCGCTCTGTCATGTCCAGCTCTTTGTGACCCCATGGACTGTAGCCCACCAGGCTCCTCTGTCCATGGGATCCTCCAGGCAAGAATACTGGAGTGGGTTGCCATTTCCTTCTCCAGGGGTTCTTCACAATTCAAGGATGGAACCTGCATCTCTTTAAGGTTCCTGCACTGGTGGAGGATTCTTTACCACTAGCGCTAAATTTCCTTCTAATCAATATCCAACACTCTTATCAATCAAACCACACCCGGAATATTTTATTAACATGGTGTTTGTTCTATCACATTTTACAAATATAGTATTTATGATAACACCTAATATTTGCCAAGACAAATTTTTTTTGGGGGGGGCGATCCATGTATAAAGTTTCTGGAATCAACAATATATATACTAAAATGGTTCTAAAGGAGACCAGTTGGACCAGAAATTACCACACAGAGAAAAATGTAAAAAACTAGCAAGGACTTCAAGAAAAGGTGAAGTAGAAGAGATGTGATCTGCAAATATTTGATGAGTTAACGTGTATTGGGTTGGCCAAGAATGTTCGTTCAACCCAATACAAGGAGCAGGAAGTGAGCTTCAAGGCAAAAGCTGTTGGGACCTTCAAAGCCTGTGGTATAAGCACAACCTAAACATGTTCTACGTAAGACTTAGAATATATACAGTGCAGTGTATTTAGGAGCAAAACTGGAAATGCCTCAGAGTCAGTCTTCTGGGCCCAATTCTCTCCTGTTTTATCCACACAGCCTGTAATAAGTCTGTTATCACAGTAGTGATGCAGCTCAACCTTCGGTATAAACCCAGGATCCAATGAGTCCAACACAAACGATACAGGATTATTATAGAGATGAAGTAAAATAATAACCATGAACAGTAGAAAAATAGGGCATAAATGGAACAAGAAGAGGGCTCTATCAGTTCAGTTCAGTTGCTCAGTCGTGTCAGACTCTTTGCGACCCCATGAATTGTAGCACTCCAGGCCTCCCTGTCCATCACCAACTCCCGGAGTTCACTCAAACTCACGTCCATCGAGTCAGTGATGCCATCCAGCCATCTCATCCTCTGTCGTCCCCTTCTCCTCTTGCCTCCAATCCCTCCCAGCATCAGAGTCTTTTCCAATGAGTCAATTCTTAGCATGAGGAGGCCAAAGTATTGGAGTTTCAGCTTTAGCATCATTCCTTCCAAAGAAATCCCAGGGCTGATCTCCTTCAGAATGGACTGGTTGGATCTCCTTGCAGTCCAAGGGACACTCAAGTGTCTTCTCCAACACCACAGTTCAAAAGCATCAATTCTTCGGTGTTCAGCTTTCTTCACAGTCCAACTCTCACATCCATACATGACCACTGGAAAAACCACAGCCTTGATTAGACTCTATAAAAATAACCAATTTAAAAATATAAAAATAAAAACTGTAGTCATTAAACAAAAGATTCATTGGATGCCATACTCTGAAACATATTTTCAAAAAGAAAAGTCAAAGAATTGAAGGATGGCCCAGATAATTTCACCCACAATGCACAACAGGTAAAAAGTATTTTTTTAAACAGAAACAGAGTTACCCTATGACCCAGCAATCCAACTCCTGGGAAAACTAACTGGAAAAGATACATGCATCCCAGTGTTCGTTGAAGCACTATTTACATTCCTATACACTAACAAAGAAAAACCAGGAAAAGAAATTAAGGAAACGAAGAACAGAATACCTAGGAATAAATATGCAATAAACCAAGACATGGAAGCAACCTGTCCATTGACAGAGGGATGGGTAAAGATGTGATGAAAAGTGAAAGTGGAGTTTCTCAGTTGTGTCCGACTCTTTGCAATCCCATGGACTGTAGCCTACCAGGCTCCTCTGTCCATGGGATTTTCCAGGCAAGACTACTGGAGTGGGCTGCCATTGCCTTCTCCAGGGGATGTTCCCAACCCAGGGATCGAATCCAGGTCTCCTGCACTGCAGACAGGCGCTTAACCATCTGAGCCACCAGGGAAGCTCTAAAGATGTGGTACATATATATAATGGATAATTACTCTGCCATAGAAAGGAATGAAATACCATTTGCAGCAACACAGATGAATGGGGAGATTATCATGCTAAGTGAAGTAAGCCAGAGAAAGACAAATATCATATGATACCACTTATGTATGGAATCTAAAATATGACACAAGTGAACTTGTGCACAAAACAGAAATAGACTCACAGACACAGAAAAATGTATGGTTAGCAATGGGGAAGAGGGAGGGATAACTTAGGAGTTTGGGATTAACATGTATACATTACCCTGGAGGACCAACAAGGACCAACTGTATAGCGCAGGGAAGCTTACTCAATATTTTAGAATGAAATATAAGGGAAATAAATCTGAAAACATTGTGTGTGTGTGTGTGTGTGTGTGTGTGTATATAAAGTCACCGAATCACTTTGCCATGCACCTGAAACTCACACATTTTAAATCAACTATATTTCAATACATTTTTTAAACAATAAATCAATTAACCCTTAAAAGGGGATTAAAATAGTGCCATTCAAAACACGAAAGAGAAGCATAGATAATACATTTCATAAAAACAGAATAGAGGAAGAAACTCAATTCAAAAAAACAAATACTAGAAATAACCAATAAGAATGCTATCATAAAATAATAACTGCAGCACTATCTAAAGGAATTTGAATTCACTTTTTTTTAAAGCTGAATAACAACCGAACAAAATTGGAATACTGGACAAATTTGGCCAGTAGATTACCAGTTTTCAAAACTTAGAGCAAATACCACTTGTGAAGGATTAACATGGAAAAGAAACCATACAAACCCTACACACAAACGAAAAACCTATCACAATCAGCAGAATGGTAATTCTTAAATTCAAACTTGATTCTCTCTAAATGTCAGTGTCCGTTGGAACCACACATATGAGGAGCCTGGTTGGTCACTGTCAGCGCCACGGGGTGCATCCTGGAACCCTGCCATCTGTTTTCAGCATCAGGTGTCCGTGCCTCTAGCAGCAGCGTTCTCTACCTGTTAAATGCCTGGGAGTTAGGACAGCTGATTGTCAGTAAGGAAGCCCGCAGGAAGACTTCTTTCTCTCCTATCTGTCCCACATCCATTACATAATCCAGGGCCGTGAGCAGCTCTTGGTCATGAACTCTGTGCAATAAAACTACTCTGAACTTTTGTTCCCGCTGTCTCCATTCGTGAGTGTGATTCATGCTCCGTGCCAGCACTACCAGAAAGGCTGAGATTTATAGATTGCAATTCACATCAGTTCCGTTCTGTTTTCCTTTAGCTTAATTTTTCTCATAAAAAAAGGAGCAAAAGCAGAGAAAGGGGACAGTTTTAATGGGAAATTTGGGTCAACCCCAAATCCCTAAATGACCTTCTAAACCAAATATACATATATTTTTAACTACTCATATGTGGGATTCCAGATTAAGCAAATTCCTCCCCATAACTAAGGATCTGATTATTTTATGTATACATAAAATTGTTGTTTAATGGAATATCTTGTATTTCCTTAAAGAAGTAATTAGCCTGTGTTCGTTTCTGTAGTTGATAGAAAAAGATGAAAGACTATAGTTTTATTTCAAGTTCAGGAAATTACCAATTTTTTTTAAAGTGTTGGATGCTTACTAAAACTAAAGTGTTTGTATTTATAACCTGTAATTTAAAAAAATTGAAATATATAAAGTATCTATTCCTCACAAGTGATTAGACTTCATTTTCTTCTTTTTCATGTTTTCCAATTCATGATCCTGGAAATAAGTCATAATGTCATAAAGCTGAATACCTTTGAACCTCTAAACATCTACATCTCGTATGCAGTTATGCAATTAGATTTTTTACTTTATCAAGTAGACACTGAATGCTAAATTCCTAATTAGGATTATAAACAAATTTAACATGATTAAATTTTTGAAATATAAACTTGAATTTTATCTTTGAACTATTCTGATTTAAGTAGTGATATTTGCCATAGTCTATTTAATTTTAATAGATACTTTTGGATATTTTAGAAGAAAAATTACTTGGACATTGTAAGAAAATTAACTCTAAAATATGTTTTGATTATGTTATATAAAGTTATCATTACTAAAATGGTTGTTAGTTATGTATATATCTATAATGTTATATACTTTCAATACATCTATATTTACTTTTAAAACTTTAAAGCATATCAGTCAACAGTATACCAATTAGGTGAAAATAATGATTATGTAATAACTGATTCTACTAGGATGAAGACAATAAAAGTGAATGTTATTAAAATGTAGAATCAGTTATGAATTGTGTATATCTTTATTTCATTACTCATTTGAAAGTTACTGGCATATGAGAGCCCCAGGCATACACAGTAATAAGTGAATATACTCATTTTTGGTATTTTGCCAACTTTCGATCATATAAAAACTAAACCCTTAAACATATCTTTCAATTTTAAAATTATGAAGATATATTTGGCAAGAATAGGACAGATTATATTTAACAGTTTGTTACCTTGATATGTAAGAAAGCCTCCTCTGTGATCAATGCAAAGAAATAGAGGAAAACAACAGAATGGGAAAGACGAGAGATCTCTTCAAGAAAATTAGAGATACCAATGAACATCTCATGAAAAGATAGGCTTGATAAAGGACAGAAACGGTATGGACCTAACAGAAGCAGAAGATATTAAGAAGAGGTGGCAAGAATACACAGAAGACCTGTAAAAAAAGATCTTCATGACCCAGATAATCACGATGGTGTGATCACTCATCTAGAGCCAGACATCCTGGAATGTGAAGTCAAGCCGGCCTTAGAAAGCATCACTATGAACAAAGCCAGTGGAGGTGATGGAATTCCAGTTGAGCTGTTCCAGATCCTGAAAGATGGATGATGCTGTGAAAGTGCTGCACTCAATATGCCAGCAAATTTGGAAAAGTCAGCAATGGCCACAGGACTGGAAAAGGTCAGTTTTCATTCCAATCCCAAAGAAAGGCAATGCCAAAGAATGCTCAAACTACCGCACAATTGCACTCATCTCACATGCTAGAAAAGTAATGCTCAAAATTCTCCAAGCCAGGCTTCAGCAATACGTGAACCGTTAACTTCCAGATGTCCAAGCTAGTTTTAGAAAAGGCAGAGGAACCAGAGATCAAATTGCCAACATCTGCTGGATCATGGAAAAAGGAAGTGAGTTCCAGAAAAACATCTATTTCTGCTTTATTGACTATGCCAAAGCCTTTGACTGTGTGGATCACAATAAACTGTGGAAAATTCTGAAAGAGATGGGAATACCAGACCACCTGACGTGCCTCCTGAGAAACCTATATGCAGGTCAGGAGGCAACAGTTAGAACTGGACATGGAACAACAGACTGGTTCCAAATAGGAAAAGGAGTGCATCAAGGCTGTATATTGTCATCCTGCTTATTTAACTTCTATGCAGAGTACATCATGAGAAACGCTGGGCTGGAAGAAGCACAAGCTGGAATCAAGATTGCCAGGAGAAATATCAATAACCTCAGATATGTAGATGACACCACCCTTATGGCAGAAAGTGAAGAGGAACTCAAAAGCCTCTTGATGAAAGTGCAAGAGGAGAGTGAAAAAGTTGGCTTAAAGCTCAACATTCAGAAAACTAACATCATGGCATCTGGTCCCATCACTTCATGGGAAATAGATGGGAAAACAGTGGAAACAGTGTCAGACTTTATCTTTTTGGGCTCCAAAATCACTGCAGATGGTGACTGCAGCCATGAAATTAAAAGATGCTTACTCCTTGGAAGGAAAGTTATGACCAACCTAGATAGCATATTCAAAAGCAGAGACATTACTTTGCCAACAAAGGTCCATCTAGTCAAGGCTATGGTTTTTCCAGTGGTCATCTATGGATGTGAGAATTGGACTGTGAAGAAAGCTGAACGCCAAAGAATTGATGCTTTTGAACTGTGGTGTTGGAGGAGAAGACTCTTGAGAGTCCCTTGGACTGCCAGGAGATCCAAACAGCCCATTCTAAAGGAGATCAGTCCTGGGTGTTCTTTGGAAGGACTGATGCTAAAGCTGAAACTCCAATACTTTGGCCACCTCATGCAAAGAGTTGACTCATTGGAAAAGACTCTGATGCTGGGAGGGATAGCAGGCAGGAGGAGAAGGGGATGACAGAGGATGAGATGGCTGGATGGCATCACCGACTCAATGGACAAGAGTTTGGGTGAAGTCTGGGAGTTGGTGATGGACAGGGAGGCCTGGTGTGCTGCGATTCATAGGGTCACAAAGAGTCGGAAACTACTGAGCAACTGAACTGAACTGAACCTCGATATGTAACTTTAACATTTGACATAGCGAATGCAGGTCTCAGGTTTCACTTTTGCCCCAGACCTTGCAAGTGTCAGAAACGAGCTTAGTGTCAAAGACATTAGTAGTTGTTTAGTCGCTAAGTCGGGTCCTTATCTTTTTGCAACTCCCTGGACTATAGCTGACCAGGTTCCTCTGTCCATGTGATTTCCCAGATAAAAATACTAGAGTAGCTCACCATTTCCTTCTCCAGGGGATCTTCCTGGAACAGGGATCAAACCTGTGTCTCCTGCATTGGCAGGTGGATTCTTTAACACTGAGCCACCAGGGAAGCTCATCAAAGACATACTCTACAGCTTATGTCTAAGGACCAATACTTAGAAACATATAAGCCAGTTCTTTATATCCCTTGGCCAAGCAATGGAGGGCATAACAGTCTTTAAAGGAATAATTCAATATTAACTATGTTATATAACTTATTTTAGGCTAATTTAGCTTTTGTTGAAGTAGAAAGATTCCGTAGTATTTTAATATACTAGTAATGGCTGGTTCCACATTTTGGGGAAAAAATTCCAGTAATTCTGTTTTGGACAGACTGTTGCAGTAGATCTATTCTCTACCTCTTTGTCCAACTTGCTGTACACCCTGGGAGGCAGACCCAGGTGGGCTGCCCACTGCCATCTGGCTTCTGGGGGGTTTGATGTTGCTGGAGGTAAGAGTGGGAGGGAGTGGGGTCCGTCGCTTTCTGCCTCGCCTGTTCCTACAGGGGGCTGCATCCACAGCTTCGTTCAGGAGCCTCACCTTGCTCCTCTGGACTCTTGTTCTGGTTCTCACTCCCTCCTCTGACCCTTTATCGTTGAGGGACTGGAAAGGACCCTGATGCTGCGAAAGACTGAAGGCAAAAGGAGGAGGGGGCAGCAGAGGATGAGATGGTTGGATGGCATCACCGACTTAATGCACATGAGTTTGAGCAAATACTGGGAGACAGTTAAGGGCAGAGGAGTCTGGCGTGCTACAGTGCATGGGATCCCACACAATCGGACGTGGCACAGGGACTGAACAACAGACCCCTGATGCCCTCTGAGGACGTCAGCATCCCTAGCTCCTTCTTCTAAGCTCAACTCACATCTTTGCAAACGGCTCCTTCTGCCATGGTAAACTCTCCCAGTGACCTCAACTGCATGTACTAACAGGAGACCGTGATTCTTGTTATTATTACATACTTTCTACTGCCATTAGTATGACCTTGACTGTTACCATTCAGTTTTCGAGCCTACAACCCCACATCCTAAATCACAGCACATAAGGGTTCTGCAGAAACTTAGTTTGAGAATAGAGAATTGGGACTTCCCTGGTGGTCCAGTGGCTAAGACTCTGCGTGCCCAAAGCAGGGAGCCCAGGTTCAATCCCTTGTCAGGGAACTAGATCCCACATGCAGCAATGAAAGATCCCGTGTGCTGCAATTAAGACCCGGCATGGTCAGATAAATAAATATCAAAAAAACAAAAAACAAAAACAACAGAGAATCAACTCTTTATTGGAAGAATTATATGCAGTGTAAAGACTGTTCCAGTTAGTTCTCTTTGGAGATTACCCATCTCTAGCGCTGAAAACAGGGTCTGTTCATTATAGACACTTCAGTAGTTATTCAGTGAATGAATGTTGACTCAATACTAAAGGCCAAGATATGACTTTTCAGAGTCAAGGGTAAAAATCTTGCTTTCTTTCCTGAGTTGGTTTCCTTCACATATCTGAGTGCTGCCGTGTCACCTCCTGTTTTATCTGGGCATGGGTGGTAATGGTATCTGGGAGGGGAAAAAAACTAGTGAACAGAGATAAAAATTAGTTGAAAGGGATTTTAGCCATCTTTCAAATGTCAACATATCCGTGAAGACCTCTGTCTTTGAGAGGTCAGGACTTGATTATTGTCTGATTTCCTAAGCACAGAATTTTTAAATAATATAGAAGCCATACAGTCCCTGGTCTAAATACAACTTCATTATCAGTTAAACTGAGGCTAATTCCTTCAGAGGAAAATAGATCTGGTATCTGCTGCTCTTCCTTCTGTTGATTTTTTTTCCCTGTTGTTTTATTTTATTTTCTGTGTTTAATATAATTTCGTATTTTTAATGAGACAGTTGTGTAATTTATATAACACATTTTTCTGGGCATTAATCCTGTGCAACCACATTTTCCAATGAAGTTACTCATTGTTCCTCATGCTTTTTATGCATTTCACCATCGTCCTTGTTCCTAAAATTTTATAAATTTTTTGTACTAAAAGTAGGGGGAAAAGGATTTCCTTACCAAGTCCACTTTTTGTATTACCTAAACCATGAATTTCTGGTTTTATATTTATGGGTTTCTTTCTACACTGCTCACATTATTTTCATCCTGGTGTTTACATGTTTACAGACGAACGCCTAATGATTTGTTCACTTTGTGATACTGTGAGTCTGAACCTTGGCTGAAGCCCACGGTACTCTAACTGCTGCTAATCACTAAACAGACTGCAATTGGAGCTTTAATTCTCTCAGTGATCTGACAGTTATCTACAAGTACTTTCTCACTTCCAAAAATTGAGGGCAAAGTTGTAACCAGTTTATTAATTTCTAGGTGTTTTACATTTAGAGAATATGGATTCTATGTTTAATAGAAGGTATTGACATTTCTTTGGGCCTTTAATGTGTTCAGTTGATAAAATCTTATGGACATGATATATCTTACACACACACACACACACACACACATATATATATATAATTAAGGTTTAAAAATATGCCATGGAGGACTTCCCTAGTGGTCAAGTGGTTAAGACTCTGTGCTCCCAACGCAGGGGGCATAGGCTTAATTCCCAGTCAGGAAAGATGCCACGTGGCACAGCCAAAAAATAAATGTATGTTAATGACATTCATTTCTTTCTTCCTCCTCCCTGAAACATGCACACATATGCATACATGTGCATAGATATGCATATCATATATACATACATACATACATGTGCATGTATACCATCTATTTACCCAGCTGGCATGTGCCGGCTCTCTCCTATTTGCTAATGGCAGATCATAGACTTCATCTGTTTCTTGTGCTTTTAGGATGAACATTCCATTTTCTTTTTTTAATTTTTTGGAGTATTACTGATCTACGTGTTGTGTCAGTTTCTGTTCACAACAAAGTGAATCAGCCATACATGTCCATGTGGTGGAGGTGTGGTCGCCAGGTCGTGTCTGACTCTTGCAACCCCGTGGACTGTAGCCTGCCAGGCTCCTCTTTCCATGGGATTCATGTACATACATCCCCTCTTTTTAAGATCCTTTCCCCTGTAAACTGAAATGTGCTCGGCTGTATGCTCTACCAGTGAACAAGCCTTTTCCAAACACAAGTTTCTGAGCCCAGGTGAGACACAGCCAGCTATTTTGAAGTCATCAGCTACTTCCTCCCCAGTTAAGTGCTGAGGAGCTGGGGGAGGTGGGAGGCAGCTCAGCCACATCCACCATCTCTTAAGGTAAGGAAGGGATTAGCACGTGAACAATAAAGAAAGGGGGCTGGCCCCAGATAGCTAGATGGGTAGGGAAGAAATGATTCCAGCAAGCCCGGATGCTCGCATCTTCCCATACGTAGAAGACCACTAAATCTCTTCATATGAGAGGTTTAGTTTTCTCTTGTCAACAGGAATCTCATTATTCAGATTTCCTGCCCCTTGCTGCAGGCTTGTATAAAGCCTGGCTCCTGCCCGCCTCCTCAGAGTCCGCTCTCCCAGGGTAGCCTGAAATGCTGTCTCCCAAGCTCGAGTCCTAACATTTCCATAGAATAAATCCTAACTCCCAACTTTCAAGTTGCACAATCAACACTCCATATAATCCATCACACAGTATCCCTCAGAGCGGGGTGGGGGGTGGGGGGAGGGATAAATTGGTTTTCTTGATGGCTGTCAACTCAGGACCACTCCCAGATTCTAGAAATGACTACAGTCCTTGACATATGGACCCTCCCTCCACTGTCAAAGCCCATCAACATGGACAGGTCAAGTCCAATCAAGTCTAGTCCTTCCCGTGACCCCTCTCTGACCTTCTTCCATCACCACGTCTCTACGACAAGGCTCTCCACCTTGAAGACTTGGGGTGAAACTGGGCTCATGTGGATAAACCAGATAATCTCTTTGTCTAAAGATTTTTAGTGTTAATCATATATGCAAAGTCTCTCTTTTGGGGTGCACGCATCTTTGCGGAGCCACAAAGATGGGGAGCCACCCTGTCTCCCACAAGTAGCTTGATGTGACTTACAATTTGAGAGTAACGCCTTGAATTATACCGTAACTAATGGATTCATGTAAATTATCCAAATGCCCAAAGGAGTCCTTTAGTAGCACAAATAAAATATATTTGCTAAAACTGTATCCAAACTGCTGAGATTTTTTGTCGGAGATTTGCCAGTACACAAAAATTGGTCCCAGAACTGTCAGCAAGGCAGAAACTTTTTATGCACATAGAGCAATGTTGTTCCCATCTTTATCCTGTTTAAGTCACACTTAGAAAGCTCAGCCCCCAATTTCCTCCCTTCAAAAGGAATTGTTGTTGTTGTTTCAGTTTTTAGCTGATTTCCTTTATTTATACTGCTTTTGTCATGCGTCGATAATGTTGACCAACTTCAGATATTTACAGATTCGAAACAGCTGCAAACATATAATTAGATCTTATCACCTTTGGCCATATGTTTGTGAACAAAACTCTCTTCCCCTTTGCCACCAAAGAGCTAAAAACACTTAGGAATTTGGCAAGTTTACAAACTTCCATTTTCTTACTCTTCCGACTAGGATCCTAGATCTTAACGAGCTTCCTTGACCTAATCTATGTGAACTGCAAGTCTGTGTGTGACCTATCTTTCTAGAACCACGTTGCCCAATGAGGTGAAGGTTTACTTGTCCTTCTGGTGGTTTTTCATGTATTAAACACTCTGCCTAGTATCACTATGTTCATGACAATGAGTGGCCTAGTATTAATTTATAACAAAATCAGCCATAGTCACCCATGACTCACTTCATAGGAAAAAGTCTCCTTTTTCTGAAAACAGAATATCCCCAGATTTTTCCTCTTTAGTCTTTTTAGGCATTTGAGATTTAACTTTGATTTTCTTCAGTTGGAATATCACTGGGCACTGTCCCTTTAATATTGTGAATGCAGAGAGCATATTTCAGGAGAATAGATTCCATAAGACTCAGCTACTTAATACCTTCTATTTCATTAGGGCAACTGGCATCTTTGTGCCTACACCTCCTACCAGGAGGTAACAAGTCTGACTTTAATCAGCTCACTGCTGGGTAAAAGTTGGTACTAACTCGTGTGAGTCACTACCTTGTTGAGCTTTTATTCCTTTTTTCCTACTTAATCATTCCTTTAGCAAAACTGAGTCAGTGATGAGCTGCATTTGGAAGCAGGGGAGAGACTTTTGATCCTTGGTTACTCTATATAATCAGAAGCAAATGAATACCAAAGGGGAAATGGGGGTGGGGAGAATTGGAAGATATTGCTTCATGTACACTATTGATACTATGTATAAAGTAGATAAGTAATAAGAACCTACTATAATAAAGAAAAGAAATGAAACAAATAAAATTAAGAAAGAAATGGTAGCTAATGAACCCATAGAGGTGATGGAAATCAAGAGAAAGATGACTTTAAAAAGTACAAGGAAGCAATTTCAGAAACAAAGTGTTCAATCTAAATTCAAATTAATCAAAAATGTTCTAGGTCAAAAATCTGCAATGAAATAGCTCAGGCTAAATGCATGGAGCTATTTCATCTGAAATTGCTATTTTCCTTTAAAAAATGGCATGTGACTTTGAACTGCATCATAAATCTTGCAGGGAGATGACATGTTAAATTTCATGTTTGTTGTAAGGAACTAGAAAAAAAAAAGGAACGGAAGAAAAGCTCAGGGAAGTATCTTAGCAAAGCTAATCTGTAGGATACAAAAATAATGTTTGCATCAAATCTTTTGTGTTGTAGAGCGATGGCTATTGAGTTTAAATCGGCATTCATGTTTCAATGCAATCATTATTCTCAGTAGTCAGTAAAGATATCAAGGAGGCACACGTATTGCATAGCTCGCTTTACTTTTAAGCACGAATAAGTTCATATTGTCTTTCTTTCTTCCTGGGGGTGTGGGTGGGGTGGAGGTTGAGGAACAGAGGAGACTCGGTGTGGAGGCACATTTGAACAAAGCTGAATTTAGCTGAGATTTTAATTCACTTGTGTGGGTGCTCTTTTTTTTTCTGTGAAGATAGAATCCAAATGATCTCCAGGGAATATTTCAGCTGTAATGAAAGCAAAGCACCTTCCAGAACCAACCAGAACAGTGAAGCCCTTGAGCTGCTCATTTCCGAGTCATATACCCGCTTGTGAAAAGGTTGATCTTGCCCTCCGGTTTTTTATGCACTTTTCTCCTTTCCCCCCCAATCCCTCCATCAGCCCTTGCTAGGTAGATCCTCCACCTCCTTAAGGACTTAATCCAGGCAGTACTTTAAAGAAACCCTCCCTGAAACTTTGACCTGCTTATTATTATTTTTTTGATATGTATTTTCCTTACAAATAATATAATGACATTTACTGACCTGCCCTAAGCAGTTTCGGTTCTTGTGACAGAATGCTCTCTTGGCAAATTCAGAAGAGAATATAAATTAAAAAGGCAACACAGCGTACTTAGATCTGCAGCAAAGGCGGGTCAGTGACTTATGTTTCCATAAGGCTGGGCATCCGCAGTTGCCTTTAGGAGAGGATGGAGGACAGACTGCGTCTGTCAGGGGTTCTGGTATTCAGAGACACCCAGTGCCTCCCTGTGCTCTGCATCTGGGTGGAGCTGCTCAGTGAATCCTGCCATGGACTGTACGAGCGAAAGAAGCCTGTTCCTTCCAGACCAAGGCAGTAAAGCCCGTGGGGAGGATCTCTTCCCCTGACTGCAACCCTGGGACTCATGGCTTCCAAATCTTAGACCTGCAAGCTGGAAGCAGCCTGCTCCATAGCCTGCTTGAATGAAAAGTGCTCAAGACATCAGTTGGATCCAAAATGGTTTTCTATAACTGAGAAAAATAAACACTGACAAGTGAAGACACTACTATTTTGAGGTTAGTGCATTATCACCGCATGACCCAGCCCCTCCTGGTTTATCCAAAACACACATGTCAAGTTATAAAATTTGCAGATTTAGGAATAAAATTAGTAAGCCATGATCCAGTTATGACCTGTTAAAAATAGATGTGCAAATTAAAATGTGAAATTTTAATTTATTATTTCACAGCCTTTGGGAAAAAGCCATAATACCCATATGCCATTTGGTGTAGGAAAACAGACACTTGTGCATGATAGCTGAAAACTTAATGGAAATATTTTTGGAATTTTTCACTAAAGGCATTGATAGTTTCGATCCAGCATGTATACTTTTGATCAAGACAAAAAAAAAAAAAAAAACAAAAAAAAAGCTACAGAGAAAGTGTTGTATAAAATGTGTTACTTCAGTGTTAAGCAGTGCAGTGAGAAAAGAAAACCATCTTAAATGTGAGGTAATAGAGCATTTATATAAACTACAATAAATCACTATAATTGATATTAATCAGCCATAGAAATACATTCACCTTCCCAACTAGCCCCCACTTAAGATCTAGTTCCTCAAATATTTCAGCTCCAAATCTAAGGTGATCCCATTTAACTTTTGCTTTTAAAAGGTTTATGGTCCACTTATTTTCAAAAGCAATTTTAAATGACCGGCAATAAAACATATTTAAAGCAGAACACTTAAAATAACAGTTGATGGTTGAATTCAGAAACCATTAATGACTAGGCTGGTATAAAGATCTGTGTGTCTTCCCACGGGCCCCCAGAATTCCTTTTCCTGTTACGTCCCTTTTTCATAAGAGGTGGCCCTTCCTTGGTGGTACTTCATACTGTGACTTGACCATAATTGAGAAGATCGTGTGCAACTTCTCAACCCAAACTGAGTCTGTCCATTTCTCTAGGCAGAGAATTTGGAATTGAAATAGGAGAGGATGCCCATTTAGCTAGAATTACCTTGTGGGTCGGGGAGATCCCCTGGAGGAAGAAATGGCAACCCACTCCAGCATTCTTGCCAAAATCCCATGGAGAATCCCATGGACAGAGGAGCCTGGCAGGCTGTAGTCTGTGGGGTCACAAGAGTCAGATCTGACCGAGTGACTAAGTCACTACCACCACCATCACATGTAGAGAAAACAAGAAGAGAAAAAACAAACCTGGAGAGCAGGGGGGAGAGGGGAAAAATTGTACAAGAACCTAGAGAGAAACAGAGTTCTCATATGCTTGCTTAATTGTCAGCCTTTACAAAAGAGAGGGCTTCTATGATAGCTCAGTTGGTAAAGAATCCTCCTGCAATGCAGCAGACTCTGGTTTGATTCCTGGATTGGGAAGATCCACTGGAAAAGGGATAGGCTACCCACTCCTGTATTCTTGGGCTTCCCTTGTGGCTCAGCTGGTAAAGAATCTGCCTGCAACGCAGGAGACCTGGGTTGGGAAGATTCCCTGGAGAAGGGAAAGGCTCCCCACTCCAGTATTCTGGCCTGGGTCACAAAGAGTTGGACACAACTGAGTGACTTTTACTTTTTCACTTTGACAGAAGAGAAAAAGAATATACATGAAAGTATTTCTCACCTTATATGAGGTAACATACAAATTAAATTTAATACAAAACTATAAAGTTGTGGTTTGTTATTGTATTTATTAACTAATGTAAAGAAGTTTGCATACAGGAAATTCTGGGTTTCAATGATCATTTAAATCTGCACACAACAAAACAAAAGTCTCCAATGACATTTGGCATGTATTTTTAGAGCTTATTTCTATGTTTTAGAGAATTTATATCTATTGCCTTGCTTATAACAATGAAAAATCAAACTACTTATCTTTTTTTACAAATAATATTATATTTATCGTACTGAACAGGAGATAGAATCATTTATAAATAACTGTAAATAATTTTCAAGACAAGGAGGCAGAACCGTTTATTCTTGTGAAACAGAAAGTTTCATTTGTTTGGCAATTCTGATTGTATCACGTCTTATTCAAAGGCACAGATACTCCATTGGATTACTTCCTTCTATGATGGAAAATTGGGTAAAATCTGTTTTACATTAGATCAGTAAAAATAAGAGAAATAAAAGATGATTTAAATCTGAGTTGAATCTGGAAATATTGCTATTTCCTTTTAAATTTTCTGTTAGTCTCATTAGGCAGAGAGATTATGTTTCGGGATAAGCAGAGAATGTAAGAGGACATTTTTAAAGAGAGCAAGAGTGTGAAGACACCACTCAGACAAGATTTTAATCCTGGAATAACTCAGATTTCTTTTTGGAAACTGTGCACTTTGCAAACAATTGTGTCTCAGCTCTGAGATGGCTTTGCTCCAGAACTACTTGGCACTTGAGCACAGTTTAGTTTTTCATCCTAATGCATTTATGGATTTTCCTATCCAGGCAGGGTGTTGAGTACTCTTCATTTGTCTTATAAATTTAGACTCTTGTTCCTTCTGGTCACCACTTACTGGCCTTGGTCCCTTAATTTTCTGTCTTGTTTTCAGAGTTATTACCTCCCCCCCAACTATGAGGTCTTCTACCAATCACTGTGGATTTGAAATAAAACTTGGATTTCTCCCTTTGCACCCAGCAATCTGGTTCCCGTTGGGTAGATTATTTAATTTGCTTCTGTTCATTCAGATGGAAAGTGGTAAAACTAAACAAAATGTGTTTTCATCAGCTGTTCTCAGAGTGAAATGAGGCAACGCATAAGTAGCAATGTTAGGGAAAGATAATGCATAGATATCAAACTGCATTTTCTCCATCAGTATTAGCTAATGTCAGAAGTACGCCAGCGTAAGGAATCAAACCAGTCCATCCTAAAGGAAGTCAGCCCTGAATATTCATCAGAAGGACTCATGCTGAAGCTCCAATACTTTGTCCACGTGATGCGAAGAGCCTACTTGTTGGAAAAGACCCTAATGCTGGGAAAGATAGAGGGCAGAAGGATAAGGCGGTAAGAGGATGAGATGGTTTAATGAGTCACTGACTCAATGGACATCAAATTGAGCACACTTTGAGAGACGGTGGAGAACAGAGGAGGCTGGCCTGCCACAGTCCATGGGGTTACAAAGAATCGGACACGACTGGGCAACTGAACAAGTGTCAGGAAGAGCTGATTTTGTTAATAGTGTACAAATCATTCAGGGACAAGTCTGAAAACAAATGGGGAAATGAATGAAAGTTTAAAAAAAAAAGAGGGGGTATTTATGAAAATATATGAGGTTAAGGGAAACCATCAGAGATGCTGAAGTACCCTGGGACTATGAGATTGTTACCATCCCGAGATGAGGGAGTAGGCCCAGAAAACCAGAGGGAAATATGGGGTCAAGGTAACTGACAAGAGCTGTAGCCTTTGGAAGAGAAAATCAGCTACTCCAGCTACAGCTCAGCAGGGGGCCAGCCAAAGGAAGCGCTGTCCTCATTCTCAGCACCAGCTGATGACCCCATAGGCTGAACCCAACTGGACATTAGAGGACAAAGGAGACTTGTAGATAAAGGCCACGCCTCCAGAGGCTCAGAGCAAGGTATGCCCTGAGAAGAAATGAATCTTGGCCACCAAAGGAAGCCACCAGCCTATCTACCAGATTTCCTCCTCAAAATCCACCCTTGCCATTTTCCCAACAAAACCCATGTGACCGCAATAAAAGGAACCTGCAAAACCCATTCCACAGTCAATGGCTGATGTTCATTTAAGTGCCACTTAAATTCCGAACTTGAGTCACCACCAGTCCTATTCCTATGAAAGAGGAAAGAAACACCAACCATACATGCTCCAATTCCCCCTTCTACAGCTGGTCCTGGTACCAGGGATAACCCCCGCAGGTGCTCTCAACTGCTCTGCTTCCCCAACTTCAGCCTGTGATTTTCTCATCTCATTCTGCCACCAACATGCATTTTGCAAATAAAAACCCCATAGTCATAAATTGATCGTAGTTACTGTGCACCTATTAAACCCTTCAGTTCAGTTCAGTTCAGTTGCTCAGTTGTGTCTGACTCTTTGCAACCTCATGAACCGCAGCACACCAGGCCTCGCTGTCCATCACCAACTCCCACAGTCCACCCAAACCCATGTCCATTGAGTTGGTGACACCATCCAGCCATCTCATCCTCTGTCGTCCCCTTCTCCTCCTGCCCCCAATCCCTCCCAGCATCAGGGTCTTTTCCAATGAGTCAACTCTTCGCATGAGGTGGTCCAAGTATTGGAGTTTCAGCTTCAGCATCAGTCCTTCCAATGAACACCCAGGACTGACCTCCTTTAGGATGGACTGGTTGGACCTCCTTGCAGTCCAAGAGACTCTCAAGAGTCTTCTTCAACACCACAGTTCAAAAGCATCAATTCTTCCGTGCTCAGCTTTCTTCACAGTCCAACTCTCACATCCATACATGACAACTAGAAAAACCATAGCCTTGACTAGACGGACCCTTGTTGGCAAAGTAATGTCTCTGCTTTTCAATGCGCTATCTAGGGTGGTCATAACTTTCATTCCAAGGAATAAGTGTCTTTTAATTTCATGGCTGCAGTCACCATCTGCAGTGATTTTGGAGCCCCCAAAAATAAAGTCTGACACTAGACTGTATCTATCCATATCTATTAACTCTGCATAGAAAACATGGTCACTGCATCAATGTGAACATTTTTTCACAAATGTTCATTTTAGCATGGCATTAGCAGAGGGAGACTGCATTAGCCCGAAGAAGTGTTGTAGAGGTGGTGTTTTTTAGAGCTGTACAAGTAAGTCCAGAAGCTATTTAAGGACAAAAATTATCTGATGCATCCCAAATTAGACCTCAGGCTGCCAACTGTGCTTTTACTTTCAGAAGAGCTGTTGAGAAACTCAGATATACCAGGCTCTAATTTTAAATTGGAAAGGTAACATATTTAATGTTGTCTTTATTTGTTAAATATTTGCCAGCCTATATCCCTGCAGCGAAATGATCTCGCACTGCAGCAAAGTTTTGCAAACTCCTTAAAAACTTACATATTTTTCTATTGTGTTAAAAACTCTAACCTCCATCCTTACAGTAGCCCCTCCACACGAGAGGTCCTCCATAAATATTTGTTGAAAAGACAGGCAGGATAAGTAAAACAAAAATGATGAAAGGCAGCACAGTAGGAAGTGACCGTGAGGGCATCCAAGTGAAGAATACAGATTCTGACTCGAAGTGTTGAAACAGAAATATTTTTATTTCTGAACCACACAAGAGTGCATCGGTGGCCCAGATCTGTAATGTGCAGACATGTGACTGCAGCTCTGGGTCCCCTTGCCCTCGTGTGGAATGACCGTGGACGAGCTCCTGACATACAACGATGTGAGCCTCAGTTCTCTCAGCTGTAAAATTAGAGGAAAAAAAAAATGCCCCTAGATTACAGGCGTTCCTCAGAGATATTGTGGGGTCGTGCCAGACACCCACAGTAAAACAGGGCTTCCCGGGTGGTGCTATTCAATGGGTTGTGAGATGTGGGTTTGATCCCTGCCTTGTGAGATGTGGGTTCAATCCCTGGGCTGGGAAGATTCCCCTGGAGGAGTAAATGACTACTTACTCCAGTATTCTTGCTGGAGAATCCCATGGACAGAGGAGCCTGGCAGGTGACAGTCCATGGGTTTGCAAAGAGTAGGACACAACTAAAGCGACTTAACACACACAATAAAGCAAATATTGCAATAAAGCAAGTCACATGATTGTTTTGGTTTCTCTGCATATAAAATAGGTTTATACTATTCTGTAGTCTATTCAGTGTGCAATAGCATTATGTCTTTAAAAACAATTTATGTACCATCATTTAAAAATACTCTATTTTAAAAATGCTAACCATTGTCTGAGCTTTCAGAGAGTCATTATAGAAACAAACATTACTGATCACAGATCACCATGCTAACGAAAGATGGAAATATAGAAAGAAACATCAAAACTGTGACAAAGAGAATACAAGTCAGCAAATACTGTTGGAGAAACAGAACTGACAAACTTGCTCAACATAGGGTTGCCACAAACCCTCAAATTTTTAAAAAAAAAAATGCAATATCTGCAAAGTGCAATAAAGTATAACGAAATGAGGTATATAGGTATACGAAATGAGGCATAGATGAAGCCTGTATAGGATTGTTGAAAGGGTGAAATAAGAGTTAATCAAACTCCTAGCACACAATTGGTGTTCAACAATGTAACAGTATGTCTACAGTCAGAGGTCCATATCCACGAGTTCTACATTTGAAGTTTCAACCCAGCTGCAAGTAGAAAAAAGTCTTAATTCAAGAAAGTTTCAAAAAGCAAAACTTGAATTTTCCGCATAACACCAATTGTTTATGTAGCATTGACAGTATTTGGTTCAGTTGCTCAGTTGTGTCCGACTCTTTGCAACCCCATGAACCGCAGCACGCCAGGCCTCCCTGTCCATCACCAACTCCCGGAGTCTACCCAAACCCATGTCCATTGACTCAGTGATGCCATCCAACCATCTCATTCTCTGTCGTCCCCTTCTCCTCCTGCCCCCAATCTTTCCCAGCATCAGGATCTTTTCAAATGAATCAACTATTCAAGGTAGCCAAGTATTGGAGTTTCAGCTTCAACATCAGTCCTTCCAATGAACACCCAGGACTGATCTCTTTTAGGATAGACTGGTTGGATCTCCTTGCAGTCCAAGGGATTCTCAAGAGTCTTCTCCAACACAACAGTTCAAAAGCATCAATTCTTCAGTGCTCAGCTTTCTTTATAGTCCAACTCTCACATCCATACATGACCACTGGAAAAACCATAGCCTTGACTAGACGGTCCTTTCTTGACAAAGTAATGTCTCTGCTTTTGAATATGCTATCTAGGTTGGTCATAACTTTCCTTCCAAGGAGCTAGTGTCTTTTAATTTCATGGCTGCGATTACCATCTCCAGTGATTTTGGAGCCCAAAAATAAAAAGTCAGCCACTGTTTCCACTGTTTCCCCATCTATTTCCCATGAAGTGATGGGACCGGATGCAATGATCTTAGTTTTCTGAATGTTGAGCTTTAAGCCAACTTTTTCACTCTCCTCTCTCACTTTCATCAAGAAGCTTTCTAGTTCCTCTTCACTTTCTTCCATAAGGGTGGTGTCATCTGCATATCTGAGGTTATTGATATTTCTCCCAGCAGTCTTGATTCCAGCTTATGCTTCCTCCAGCCCAGCATTTCTCACGATGTACTCTGCATATAAGTTAAATAAACAGGGTGACAATATACAGCCCTGATGTACTCCTTTCCCAATTTGGAACCAGTCTATTGTTCCATGTCCAGTTCTAACTGTTGCTTCCTGACCTGCACACAGGTTTCTCAAGAGGCAGGTCAGGTGGTCTGGTATATTAGGTTCAATAAGTAATTGAGAGATGAATTAAAGCATGTGGGAGGCTGTATATAGTTTATATGCAAAGGTTTTATGCAAAATGTGCCATATTATAAAAGCAATTTGAGTATCTACAGAGGTTGGCAGCCACAGACACCTCAAATTCCCAAAGCCCTGTAGATACCAAGAAACAAGTGTATGAATGTATTTACAACGAACAAGTGTGCTCCCAGGTTAAGAACTTGGACTCCTTAAGACTATATTTAATAAACAAAATTGGACTAAACCTCTTCCTCTAAACTTGGTGGCTCAGATGGTAAAGACTCTGCCTGCAATGCAGGAGACCTGGATTCAATCACTGGGTCAGGAAGATCCCTTGGAGAAAGAAAAGTAAAAAAATGAAAAAAAAAGTGAAATCACTCAGTCATGTCCGACTCTTTACCACCCTGTGGACTGTAGCCCACTAGGCTCCCTCTCCATGGAATTCTCCAGGTGAGAATACTGGAGTGGGTTGCCATTTCCTTCTCCAGGGGATCTTCTAAACCCAGGGATCGAACCCGGGTCTCCCACATTGCAGGCAGATGCTTTAACCTCTGAGCCACCAGGGAAGCCCCCTGAAGCCCCCTAACAGCCTACTCCAGTATTCTTGCCTGGAGAATTCCATGGATAGAGGAGCCTGGAAGGCTAAAGTTCATTGGGTCACAAAGAGTCAGATATGACTGAGTGACTAACCCTAATTTACTTTTCTTTCTCTAAACCATTCTTGCAAAATTCAAATCTCTTTAGAGTCTCTCTAGCAGGGAGTATACAGAAGCTACTCCTGGATTTTTTTTGAAAATTATTTTGATTTGGGAATATTAATATTTTCCAAATATTAAAATAGCATTAACACATTAATATAATTTTATTAAATAGATTAAATATTTATTATATAAATATATTAATACAAGTAATATAATTGATATAATATTAATATAATCAAATGAATATTTGATTGGAAATATTGGCAATAATATCAAAAATATTTTGATTTAGTAGGGCTTGTCATCACTGACCTAGAGCCAGACATTCTGGAATGTGAAGTTAAGTGGGCCTTAGAAAGCATCATTACGAACAAAGCTAGTAGAGGTGATAGAATTCCAGTTGAGCTATTCCAAATCCTGAAAGATGATGCTGGGAAAGTGCTGCACTCAATATGCCAGCAAATCTGGAAAACTCAGCAGTGGCCACAGGACTGGAAAAGCTCAGTTTTCATTCCAATCCCAAAGAAAGGCAATGCCAAAGAATGCTCAAACTACCGCACAATTGCACTCATCTCACACGCTAGTAAAGTAATGCTCAAAATTCTCCAAGCCAGGCTTCAGCAATATGTGAACCGTGAACTTCTTGATGTTCAAGCTGGTTTTAGAAAAGGCAGAGGAACCAGAGATCAAATTGCCAACATTCGCTGGATCATGGAAAAAGCAAGAGAGTTCCAGAAAAACATCTATTTCTGCTTTATTGACTATGTCAAAGCCTTTGAGTGCGTGGATCACAAGAAACTGTGGAAAATTCTGAAAGAGATGGGAATACCAGACCACCTGACCTGCCTCTTGTGAAATTTGTATGCAGGTCAGGAAGCAACAGTTCGAACTGGACATGGAACAACAGACTGGTTCCAAATAGGAAAAGGAGTACGTCAAGGCTGTATATTGTCAACCTGTTTATTTAACTTATATGCAGAGTACATCATGAGAAATGCTGGACTGGAAGAAGCACAAGCTGGAATCAAGATTGCTGGGAGAAATATCAATTACCTCAGATACCCTAATGGCAGAAAGTGAAGAAGAACTAAAAAGCCTCTTGATGAAAGTTAAAGAGAAGAGTGAAAAAGTTGGTTTAAAGCTCAACATTCAGAAAACGAAGATCATGGCATCCGGTCCCATCACTTCATGGGAAATAGATGGGGAAACAGTGGAAACAGTGTCAGACTTTATTTTTTTGGGCTCCAAAATCACTGCAGATGGTGACTGCAGCCATGAAATTAAAAGACGCTTATTCCTTGGAAGGAAAGTTATGACCAACCTAGATAGCATATTCATAAGCAGAGACATTACTTTGTCAACAAAGATTCATCTAGTCAAAGCTATGGTTTTTCCTGTGGTCATGTATGGATGTGAGAGTTGGACTGTGAAGAAGGCTGAGTGCCGAAGAATTGATGCTTTTGAACTGTGGTGTTGGAGAAGACTCTTGAGAGTCTCTTGGACTGCAAGGAGATCCAACCAGTCCATTCTGAAGGAGATCAGCCCTGGGATTTCTTTGGAGGGAATGATGCTAAAGCTGAAACTCTAGTACTTTGGCCACCTCATGCGAAGAGTTGACTCATTGGAAAGGACTCTGATGCTGGGAGGAATTGGGGGCAGGAGGAGAAGGGGACGGCAGAGGATGAGATGGCTGGATGGCATCACTCGATGGACGTGAGTCTGGGTGAACTCCGGGAGTTGGTGATGGACAGGGAGGCCTGGCGTGCTACGATTCATGGGGTCACAAAGAGTCAGACACGACTGAGCTGAACTGAACTGAGGGCTTGTGATTTGTGGCAGCAAGCTATGGAAATCCCTTGACCATCACTGACTTCGTTGATGTTCAGTCATGTCCAACTCTTTGTGACCTCATGGACTGTAGCCCGCCAGGCTCCTCTATTCTTGGGATTCTCCAGACAAGAACACTAGAGTGGGTAGCTATTTCCTTCTCCAGGGGATTTTCCCAACCTGGGGATCAATCCCGTGTCTCCTGCTTGACAATTGGATTCTCTACTACTGAGCCACCTGGGAAGCCCCTTGCTGGCCTTTTAGCCAGCCACAAAAGCTTTAGGTACCATGGAAAGAATGAGATGGGAAAAGAAAGTGGGGAGGGGAGTCAGGTCCTGTGCTCAGGTAGAGACTCCCCCCGGGGTGGCACAAACTCTACGATGCTTCTTCGTTTCCCTGGGGTAGCCTGCCAAGGCAGGCAGCTTTCCTCATTCTGAACATGTGACGGAGCTGTGAGCCTGAAATTGTGGTTGCTTTTGTTTTTCTGATGAGGACACTAAAGTATTTGGAGATCTCTGATGTAGGACAATTAGGAGCCTGGAACACCATTAGCTATACAAAGGAGCAAAGCCCTTTCCTGGCAGAAATGCGGGCTGTAGAAGATGCCTATTGCCAGCCCTCTGCCTCGGTAATGAGATGCTGCAGGCAGCTTCCCCCTGCAACTGGGACAGAGTGCGCTGGAAGCCCAGTTAGGAGCTTTAGTGGAAGTGAGGAATTGGAATTCTCAGAGGTAAACAGAAGTGGAAGATGCATTATCATCTTCTGCAAGGAATTTTCATCATGGTATTAAGATTTTCAAAGCAAAAATGTCAATAAAAGACTGTATCCTAGCTTCAGAAATTTTACAATCTGCTTGCGGAAAAAAATTAATTAAGTAATCCAGCTATCTCCTGTGTGGAAACATTTCCTTCAATGCATCCAAATTCTTCTTGGAAAAACTACGTTATAGAAATAGTTTGTCATGAGGGTGAATTTTACATTGCGTTTACTTGAAAATCATTGAGAAGTAAGGAACCCTAACTACAAGTTCTAAACCATATGTGATATAATATTACTCAGTTCAGTTCAGTTACTCAGTCATGTCTGACTCTTTGCGACTCCATGGACTGCAGCAAGCCAGGCTTTCCTGTCCATCACCAACTCCCAGAGCTTACTCAAACTCATGTTCATCAAGTCAGTGATGCTATCCAACCATCTTATCCTGTCATCCCCTTCTCCTCCTGCCTTCAATCTTTCCCAGCATCAGGGTCTTTTCTAGTGAGTCATTTCTTCACATCAAGTGGCCAAAGTATTGGTGTTTCAGTTTTAGCATCAGTCCTTCCAATGAATATTCAAGACTGATTTCCTTTAGGATGGACTTTTTGGATCTCCTTTCAGTCCAAGGGACTTTCAAAAGTCTTCTCCAATACCACAGTTCAAAAGCATCAATTCTTTGGCACTCAGCTTTCTTTATAATCCAACTCTCACATCCATGCATGACTACTGGAAATATCATAGCTTTGACTAGACAGACCTTTGTCAACAAAGGTCTTTGTTGACAAAGGTCTGTCTCTGCTTTTTAATATGCTGTCTAGGTTGATCATAGCTTTTCTTCCAAGGAGCAAATGTCTTTTAATTTCATGGCTGCAATCACCATCTGCAGTGATTTTAGAGCCCCCCAAAATAAAGTCTCTCACTGTTTCCATTGTTTCCCCATCTATTTGCCATAAAGTGATGGGACCAGATGCAATAATCTTAGTTTTCTGAATGTTTAGTTTTAAGCCAACTTTTTCACTCTCCTCATCAACTTCATCAAGAGGCTCTTTAGTTCTTCTTCGCTTTCTGCCATAAGGGTGGTGTCATCTGCATATCTGAGGTTATTGATATTTCTTCTGGCAATTTGGAAACCAGCTTGTGCTTCATCCAGCCCGGCATTTCACGTGATATGCTCTGCATATAAGTTAAATAAACAGGGTGACAATATACAGCCTTGACGTACTCCTTTTCCTATTTGGAACCAGTCTGTTGTTCCATGTCCAGTTCTAACTTTTGCTTCTTGGCCTGCATACAAATTTCTCAAGAGGCAGGTCAGGTGGTCTGGTATTCCCATCTCTTTAAGAATTTTCCACAGTTTGTTGTGATCAACACTATCAAAAATTTTGGTGTAGTGAGATAAAGCAGAAGTAGATGTTTTTCTGGAAATCTCATTCTTTTTCAATGATTCAATGGATGTTGGCAATTTGAGCTCTGGTTTCTCTGCCTTTCCTTTTTATTTTTTTTGTTCTTCTTCTTTTTTTTTTTTTTTAAACTTTACAATATTGTATTAGTTTTGCCAAATATCGAAATGAATCCGCCACAGGTATACATGTGTTCCTCATCCTGAACCCTCTTCCCTCCTCCCTCCCCATACCAGCCCTCTGGGTCGTCCCAGTGCACCAGCCCCAAGCATCCAGTATCGTGCATCAAACCTGGACTGGCAACTCGTTTCATACATGATATTATACATGTTTCAATGCCATTCTCCCAAATTTTCCCACCCTCTCCCTCTCCCACAGAGTCCATAAGACTGTTCTATACATAAGTGTCTCTTTTGCTGTCTCATACACAGGGTTATTGTTACCATCTTTCTAAATTCCATATATATGCGTTAGTATACTGTATTGGTGTTTTTCTTTCTGGCTTACTTCACTCTGTATAATAGGCTCCAGCCTTTCCTAAGTCCAGCTTGAACATCTGGAAGCTCACCATTCATATACTTTTTCAAGCCTGGCTTGGAGAATTTTGAGCATTACTTTGCTATTGTATGAGATGAGTGTGATTGTGCAGTAGTTTGAACATTCTTTGGCATTGCCTTTCTTTGGGATTGGAATGAAAACTGACCTTTTCCAGTCCTGTGGCCACTGCTGACTTTTCCAGATTTACTGGCATATTGAGTGCAGCACTTTCACAGCATCATCTTTTAGCATTTGAAATAGCTCAACTGGAATTCCGTCACCTCCACTAACTTTGTTCATAGTGATACTTCCAAAGGCCCACTTGACTTCACATTCCAGGATGTCTGGCTCTAGGTGAGTGATCACACCATCATGAACTGGGTCATGAAGATCTTTTTTGTACAGTTCTTCTGTATATGCTTGCCACCTCTTCTGCTTCTGTGAGGTCCATACCATTTCTGTCCTTTATTGTGACCATCTTTGCATGAAATGTTCCCTTGGTATCTCTAATTTTCTTGAAGAGATCTCTAGTCATTACCATTCTATTGTTTCCCTCTTTTTCTTTGAACTGATCACTGAGGAAGGCTTATCTCTTCTTGCTATTCTTTGGAACTCTGCATCCAAATGGGTATATCTTTTCTTTTCTCCTTTGCCTTTAGCTTCTCTTCTTTTCTCAACTATTTGTAAGACCTCCTCAGACAACCATTTTGCCTTTTTGCATAATATTACTAGAACCTCCCAAAGAAACCTCCTAAGTAAAAGTAACTAAAGCCAAGCAGGACCCTGGGGGACCTTCCTGGGAACAAAATTCGATCTGTGTCCCCCATTTCTTGTTTGTAGAAAAAAGGTTTCAGTCTCCTAGGCCTTCCCTGAGTTCCAAAGCAGGAGTCAAGCTTTTAATGATCAGGACAAGAGAACTACAGGATTCCTTGTTCCTCCCATAGGCATGGAGGTAATAATGGCATTCAGTTCAGTTCAGTTCAGTTCAGTCGCTCAGTCGTGTCCAACTCTTTGCGACCCATGAACCGCAGCACGCCAGGCCTCCCTGTCCATCACCAACTCCTGGAGTTCACTCAGACTCATGTTCATCGAGTCAGTGATGCCATCCAGCCATCTCACCCTCTGTCGTCCCCTTCTCCTCCTGCCCTCAATCCCTCCCAGCATCAGAGTCTTTTCCAATGAGTCAACTCTTCGCATGAGGTGGCCAAAGTACTGGATTTCAGCTTTAGCATCATTCTTTCCAGAGAAATCCTGGGAGTGATCTCCTTCAGAATGGACTGGCTGGACCTCCTTGCAGTCCAAGGGACTCTCAAGAGTCTTCTCCAACACCACAGTTCAAAAGCATCAATTCTTCGGCACTCAGCCTTCTTCACAGTCCAACTCTCACATCCATACATGACCACAGGAAAAACCATAGCCTTGACAAGACGGACTCTTGTTGGCAAAGTAATGTCTCTGCTTTTGAATATGCTGTCTAGGTTGGTCATAACTTTCCTTCCAAGGAATAAGTGTCTTTTAATCTCATGGCTGCAGTCACCATATGCAGTGATTTTGGAGCCCCAAAAAATAAAGTCTGACACTGTTTCCCCATCTATTTCCCATGAAGTGATGGGACCAGATACCATGCTCTTAGTTTTCTGAATGTTGAGCTTTAAACCAACTTTTTCACTCTCCTCTTTCACTTTCATCAAGAGGCTCTTTAGCTCCTCTCCACTTTCTGCCATGAGGGTGGTGTCATCTGCATATCTGAGGTTATTGATATTTCTCCTGGCAGTCTTGATTCCAGCATGTGTTTCTTCCAGCCCAGCATTTCTCATGATGTACTCTGCATATAAGTTAAATAAGCTGGGTGACAATATACAGCCTTGACGCACTCCTTTTCCTATTTGGAACCAGTCTGTTGTTCCATGTCCAGTTCGAACTGTTGCTTCCTGACCTGCATACATATTTCTCAAGAGGCAGGTCAGGTGGTCTGGTATTCCCATCTCTTTCAGAATTTTCCACAGTTTCTTGTGATCCACACAGTCAAAGGCTTTGGCATAGTCAATAAAGCAGAAATAGATGTTTTTCTGGAACTCTCTTGCTTTTTCCATGATCCAGCGAATGTTGGCAATTTGATCTCTGGTTCCTCTGCCTTTTCTAAAACCAGCTTGAACATCAGGAAGTTCACGGTTCACGTATTGTTGAAGCCTGGCTTGGAGAATTTTGAGCATTACTTAACTAGCATATGAGATGAGTACAATTGTGCGGCAGTTTGAGCATTCTTTGGCATTGCCTTTCTTTGGGATTGGAACGAAAACTGAGCTTTTCCAGTCCTGTGGCCACTGCTGAGTTTTCCAAATTTGCTGGCATATTGAGTGCAGCACTTTCCCAGCATCATCTTCCAGGATTTGGAATAGCTCAACTGGAATTCCATCACCTCCACTAGCTTTGTTTGTAGTGATGCTTTCTAAGGCCCACTTAACTTCACATTCCAGAATGTCTGGCTCTAGGTGAGTGATCACACCACCGTGATTATCTTGGTCATGAAGATCTTTTTTGTACAGTACTTCCATGTATTCTTGCCACCTCTTAATATCTTCTGCTTCTGTTAGATCCATACCATTTCTGTCCTTTATTGTGACCATCTTTGCATGAAATGTTCCCTTGGTATCTCTGATTTTCTTGAAGAGCTCTCTAGTCTTTCCCATTCTGTTGTTTTCCCCTATTTCTTTGCATTGATCGCTGAGGAAGGCTTTCTTATCTCTTCTTGCTATTCTTTGGAACTCTGCATTCAGATGCTTATATCTTTCCTTTTCTCCTTTGCTTTTCGCTTCTCTTCACAGCTATTTGTAAGTCCTCCCCAGACAGCCATTTTGCTTTTTTGCATTTCTTTTCCATGGGGATGGTCTTGATCCCTGTCTCCTGTACAATGTCACGAACCTCATTCCATAGTTCATCAGGCGCTCTTCTGCAAAAGCTAAGACCCCCTTTAGGTAAATAAATTCCTAGGTATTTTACTCTTTCTGTTGCAGTGGTGACTGTGACTGTCTCTTTAATTTCTCTTTCTGATTTTTCGTTGTTAGTGTATAAGAGTGCAAGGCATTTCTGTATGTTAAGGTTATATCCTGTAACTTTACTATATTCATTGGTTAGCTCTAGTAATTCCACCAGGAGATGAATGGATAAAGAAGTTGTGGTACATATATCCAATGGAATATTGCTCAGCTATAAAAAGGAACCACAATTGAGTCAGTTCTAATGAGGTGGATGAACCTACAGCCTATTATACAGAGTGAAGTAAGCTAGAAAAACAAATACTTTATCTTAACACATATATATAGAATCTAGAAAGATAATCCTGATGAACCTATTTGTAGGGCAGCCGTGGAGATGCAGAAATAGAGAACAGACTTGTCAACACAGTGGTGGAAGGGGAGGGTGGGACAGATTGAGAGAGTAGCATTAAACATATACATTACCATGTGTAAAATAGACAGTCAGAGGGAGCTTGCTGTATGACACGGGGAGCGGAAATCCAGTGCTGTGACGATCTAGAGGGGCAGGAGGTGGGAGGGAGGCTCAAGAGGGAGGGGACGTGTGTATACCTATGGCTGATTCATTCTGATGTATGACAGAAACCAACACAATATTGCAAAGCAATTATCTTCCAATCAAAAATAAATTTTAAAAACACCTGAGACTGGCCCCCACCTGGTGGAGGATGGTTACTATAAGCAGACCACAAGCTCATAAAGCCCAGACTGGTTGGATTGGAACCAGAAGGCTGGTGATGGAGATTCCTGAAGCATTATGTTATCTCACCACCAGCCAATCAGAAGAAGGTCTAGGAGCTGACCTGTGATGCTTTTCCGTGACAGTATCTTCAAACACTCTTGCCTAAAAAGTCATGGGGAGTTCAGGTCTTATGAGCATGAGCCACCCATTCCCCTTGCTTGGCACCTTACAAACAAACCCTTAATTGCTGCAAACACCCTTTGTCAGAGCAAGGCTTTCTGAACCTCACACATGAGAAATCTTGTGTAAGCAGATAGGACAGGGGGCCCCAGACAAGGGGACACAGGCACAGATTCCTTGACATGAAAACCTATCTTGGCCTGTGCTGCTTTGGGACCTAAGCCTGACCTCAGTGTTTGCTCTTGAACAGTCTCAGTGATCCATGATCGTAAGGGAACCAAGGAATGCAGGAACCGAGAAAGGGCGGTGAAACAACAGCTCAGTGATAAAGCACAGTCCTAGTTCCTCCTCGACGGAATCAGCTAATAATGTACCTTTGAGTTCTACAGGAACTTGGGACCCCAGCCAGGTGGAGGACAGAATGATGTTGACCCTCAAGACTTCAGCCAACTAGAAATTGGACTCTGTCCACCTTTGCCCCAATTCTAGCCTGAATTCTCCTCTGCTCAAGCCCTTCATGAACATACATATGCTTTTTGCTGAAAAGTTCCCTAATTTTGCTGCTCTGGGAGCCACACCTTTGGGAAAGATCCCTGGTGTTCTCTTCACTTGCCATGAGTAATAATAAACCCTTTCCTCTCCCAATCTTTGGCTTGGTTGTGTCCGTTGGTTTGGCACATACCAAGAGGCAAACCCAGTTTTGGGGTAACACTTGCTCAGTTACGTAACTATTTAGCCTATTAGTTATTAATAGCTATGGTCCTCTTTGAAAAGGTGACATTTGAGTGAAACCAATTGAAGGTCAGAGAGTTAATAGTAAAGGTGTCTGGAGGAAGTGTGTTCCAGGTGAAAACAACTAAGGATCTAAATTAACAATAAGCTCCCATTGTTTGAGGAACAGCAAGGAAGCCAAGGTCTTTGGAGCCGAGAGAGAGAGCCGTAGAAGATCCAATCAAAGAATTAAGGAAGGGTCAGGTCGGAAAGACCTCAAAGGCCATTGTTGGGTAGGAAATCTTATCCTTCTATGTAGCTAGGTTCTTTGGCTGGTCTGATAATTGACATAAAACAGGTTAACAAGAGAAAAACAAATTCGTTATGCGTGGCACCCCATAAAAATATGAGCCCCAAGGACGCATTGGATCATAAGCCTTATACAAGGAATGCAATGGGGCCTGGGACTTCAAAGAGGAGGAGGGCAATAACAGCAGGTGTTTGGTGGTTAGATGTTTGCCCTGCCATGTAGAGAGGTCGTTCAGGTAAACGTCATCTCTGGTATCAGCTCTCTGAGACAGGCCCCAAATCTAAATTCTCTAGGTAGTTAAGGGAGAGGTGAAAGTTCTCAAGTCTGCTGGGTCTAGCTTGCCTTCAGCTCAGAACAATCCACCTTCCCAAGTGGCACATTTTGGACTCATGTATTCTGCTCCCCTTTCATGGGAGAGGACTTCGATTTTACTCCAAGCGAAGTACAAAACAATCATGAGGTTCTAGCAAAGGCATGATTTATGGTTTTCAATAATTCCTCTGGTTGTTTTGTTGATAATAGACCAGAAGCAGGGAACATGTTGAGAGCTAAGTAATTTAAGCCAGGGATGATAGGGGTCCAGTGCAAGGTGGGGATACGCATGCAGAACTGACACGAGAGAGCCTGGCCTGAAATTCACACTCAGTAAGTATCAGCTCTTAGTTACTCCCATGTTAAGGAAGTGGCTGATAAATTGACATCTCCTCTGGCTGTCTTTCTCAGAAAGGCTGGTACAGCCTGTGAATAATATGGAGACATTTACTAGACCACGAAATTCCTCTTTTCCTCTGAGATTTAGTTCAGTTCAACCCTGAATCTAATCAAAGTAGACGGTGTTTAGAATTTTTTTCCCTCTAACAACTTTATGATCACTAGTTTTTATGATTCTCTCATAAATCTGCCAATCTGGGAGTCTGTTTTATATGGTATTTTGGCTCTAGACCATTTAAAATAATGGTTTCACTCCCATCTGTATTTTTGGCATCAACTACATTTTTCTATATCTGTTTACACTAATTTATTACTGTTACCATCCCTTCCTATGCACGATTTGCTTTTTCATCATTCTTTTCTCAGCTACAGGCTTAAACTATTTTAATTCATTCATCATTCAGTATCTTTACTTTAAAATTTTTTTAAAAGGGACAGATGCTGTCTAAAAACTCATTTTAGCCATTACTTTTGGCATAGATCAGGTTAACCATGGAAGTAATTAATACCAGCTAACATAAGCTACAAAGTGACTATAAGGTAGATTTTAAAAATTGAAATGGGTACACCACTTTTTACTTAATAGACGTATGAAACAAAGCTAATTATTATAATTTCCATTCTGGGAAAAAATATTTGTGGCCAAGTTTAAAAAGCAAGGACTCTTTTCTAGGCAGGTTATTATCAGTTTGATAGCCCACCAATCTCCTCTGTCCATGGAATTCTCCAGTCAAGAATACTGGAATAGGTTGCCATTTCCTTCTTCAAGGGATCTTTCCAACCCAGGGATCCAGCCTGTGTCTCTTGCACTGCAGGTGGATTCTTTACTGTCTGACCTCTCAGGTAAGCCCAATATAATGTATACATATCTCCAGATATTTCAAGGAGAGTATCTGATTGGCCTGGTCTTGACAAAGGGTTGACTACAATCCAGGCAACCATGGCTAGAGAGTATAAGAGATAGTGTATTATGACTAATAGGTACCTGGGCCCTGTAGGGACCAAGATGGGAGAGAAAGGGACAAGGGATGGACAGACCCTCCAACAGGAAGATAGACACTCCATGACCACATGGGGCAGACCCTAAAGGCAAGTTTTAAAATGTATGAAATAAATAACAAGGTCCTACTGTGTAGCAAAGGGAACTACATTCAATAGCCTGTGATAAACCTTAATGGGGAAAATAGATTAAAAAATATATATATATATAGGAATCACTTTGCTGTATAGCAGAAATTAATACAACATTGCAAATCAACTATACTTAATAAAAATTTTTTTTTTAATGTAGGAAATAAAAATGAAGAGCACAGCATACTCTTAAATTGTGAAGTCTCAAAATTGTCACCAATGTTGCTAGGTGAAACAGTTCCAAGAGTGAAGGAGAAAATGAGGATTTGATCAGAAAGAGAAGCAAAATGAAGATGCTGCAATCGAGGCATTATGGGAGAAAAATACGCCCCCAGAGAGGCAGGACATATCTGTGGGCCGCCGAGAAGGATAAAGGGAGGATGTTGGCACGAATTAAGTTTTTAAAAAAGCTCACAAAAGACATAGCTGATACTTTTATTTCCATAATGGAAAATTATGGCAGATATTAAAAGCCCAATGGAAAACTTAAAATCTTACAAGTTAATAAACAGAACTTGCTCTAGGTTTTGAGCTGCCATTAGACAATGGAAATAGAATTAAAAAGAAATAAATCTGGGGGAAAAGAATCCCAATCATAGTGGAGATAGTCCTATAACACTTAGCTGGAGTCCAAATGGCGCAAAATCTCAATATTGGAAACATCAGGGCATGGAAAAAACGTTGTCGGAAACTATGTATAACACAAGCTGAAATGAAGGACTATTTGTTAGGACTGTGATACGTTTAAGTGACCATATCATCAAATGGTAAATTGATAACTGTGAGTTTAGACAGAGTTTGTGGAAAAATAAATGAGGGAACAAGGAGATCACTGAGACTTTCCAAACTTTTTTGTCATTTTTTTTCTTTAAAAAAAAAAAAGCAGTACCTTTGTGTAGTATACCTTCCATAAGCAATAACATCTACTAAGATTACCGGGGATTAGGCTGGTGTATAATTATGAGCTAGTTTGTATATAATTAAGAGAACTGGTTTACCGGCTGTTTAGTCCCAATAAGCACAGGTTTCAAGATACTGAAAGTCTTATGTAAATTCTCTTCCTTGAGGCTATTTTCTGCTTATTTACTCTTAAACCAAAAATCTTCCATCAAATGTTAGAGGGGAGAGGCTACATGTAGACGGTTGGTCAACTCTCTTCAGAAGAAGTATGTCCAGTGAAGGGAAAATTCCAACACACACACACTATTCCTGTATGCTGTGCATACAGTGTTACTATAATATACAATATGCATTCTTATATATACACCGTTACCATAATATACAACATATGGAACCATTGTAATTCATATCCTGTTCTAATAATGTGCAAATCCCTTGCCCAGGACCATTCTCACAACTCTTTCTGCTTTAAACCATACTTGAGACAACCGTCTCCAAAGAAAATCTCCTGTACAATTCTCTCCAGTTATTTTTTATTGCCCCTCTGATCTCCTGGGGAGAAAAGCTCAGCCCCCAGTCCTATTCCCACTTGTGAATAATTGTTCCTTTGGCCCCAGCTCAATCAGATGCCTTCTTGTGAAGTCTATAATTTCTTCAAACATTTGATGATTGGGAAAAGCCAGGCCCCAAGACACACATTCATCTTCCTCCACTGTTTCCACATTTAGCTCCTGTTTTCCTTTCAGGCCAAGTCCTCTCGTCACCATCTGCATTATCTCTGAGAGTCGTACCTGAGCTGTACCCAGAACTCAGTTCCTTAACTCAGTCTTAGAACCTCCAGCTCTGAGTGGTCATGAAAGTGAAAGTGAAGTGGAAGTCGCTCAGTCATGTCCAGCTCTTTGTGACCCCATGGACTATACAGTCCATGGAATTCTCCAGGCCAGAATACTGGAGTGGGTAGCCTTTCCCTTCTCCAGGGAATCTTCCCAACCCTGGGATCGAACCCAGGTCTCCCACATTGCAGGTGGATTCTTTATCTTCTGAGCCACCAGGGAAGCCCAAGAATATACGAGTGGGTAGCCTATCCCTTCTCCAGGGGATCTTCTGGACCCAGGAATCGAACTGGGGCCTCCTGCATTGCAGGCAGATTCTTTACTAACTGAGCGATGAGTGGTCACGTAGTACAGTAGCTAACAGTGGTACCAGGCTTCCTGGTTTAAAGTCTTGTTTTTTCTTTATACTTAGAGGCACACTTGATATCTAATGAGCACAATTTGATGAGTTCTGGACATGTGCAAAAAACGCCATGATACCATCCCTTGTGCTGCTCTCAGTTGCTCAGTCATGTCTGACTTCGCAGCCCCATGGACTGTAGCCCGCCAGGCTCCTCTGCCCACGGGACTTTCTAGGCAAGAATACTGGAGTGGGTTGCCATTTCCTACTGGGGGATGGAGATCTCCCCAACCCAGGGCTCAATACTGCATCTCCTGGGTCTCCTACATTGGCAGCCGGATCCATTACCATGGCCCCACCTAGGACACCATCACTATGGTCAAAGTAATAGACACATCCAACATCTCCCCGAGTTTCCTTGGGTTTATGTCCATGTGTGTCTCTGTGTATGTGAGAGAGAGGCAGACGAAGAGAGAGATGGACGCTGAACATGAGAGCGACTGTTTTATATTTTGGGGTGCAGGGCACCATATTATTAACACTAGGGCGCTCTGTTGTGACGTGGGGTGCGTATTAACCCTCCTCCGTGACCCTTTCCTCATCTGTTAAACAGGGATGTTATTATTCTAGAACTCAGTGAATTATTTCAACAGTTTTCAAAGTTTGATTTGCCCAACCCTGGGCATCCCCAAGGCCATTTCGTGAAGTCCAAGAAATCAAAATATTTTTATGATAATACTAAGATGTTACGTGTCTTTCCTGATGGTAGAAAAACAACGGGGGCTGAAGCTGCTGGTGCAAAACGTGGGGCAGGGGCCCTGCCCTGTATTTGGGGTCGCTGCCATCTCATGACCATGCAGCCACGTGCAATATCGCTCAGCCACCAAAACGGATGAGAGTGTGTCATTTGCAGAGAAGTGGATGGATCTAGAGACTAACGGCGTGAAGTAAGTCAGAAAGAGAAAAACGTATTAATGCGCATATGTGGAATCTAGAAAAATGGTAGAGGTGATCTTTTTTCAAAGCAGAAACACAGACACAGACATAGAGAACAAATGTATGGATACCAAGGGAGAAGAGGGCAGGCGGGATGCACCGGGGGCTTGGGATGGACGTACCTACACTATCGATAGTGTGCATAGAACAGAGAACCGCTGGGAACACGCTGGGTGGCAGGGGACCTCCGCAGTGCTCTGTGTGACCTCAGTGGGAAGCAAATCCAAAAAGGAGGGGACATGTGTGTCCATATAGCTGATTCATTTTGCTGTACAACGGAAACTGACACAGCAGTGTAAAACAACTATACTCCCAATTGAAAAAAAAAAAAAAAAGTTTCACTTAGGGACATCCTTGAGTATAAGCAATATACTTAATTTCATTAAATCCCCACTGCTCAGTATATATATTTTAAATTATAGTGTGTAAGGGGAATTGGAAACATTTCTGAAATACATCATCTGCCTACTAAAGTACAGTGGTTGTCTTTGGCTTATACAATTGAGTGACGAGCTGAACTACCTCCTTTTTTTTTTTGTAAGAAACACTATTTTTACTTGAAAGAACAGCTGACAGACAGCTATGGTTATTCAGACTTTGGTATTTGGCAGAAATTTTCTTGAAATGAAAAAAGTAAGACTGTCAGTTCAAGGAACTAAACTGACAGTATTTGCTGCCAGGGATAAAATTTGAGCTTTTGCGAGAAAACTGGAATTTTGGAAGCCCTAGATTGGCCACTAATGAGCTTAAATTAACAATAGTGAAGATGTGTTGATTTTGACGGCAATTCACAAATTATGGAATTATCGTATCTATGTAAAAATAGATCTGTCTACAGTGCTATCTTATTATCCACTGAAAGTTTTTATTGTAAGCTTGTATGAATTCTATGCATATTGCAAATATTTCTCTTTGCCCTATACAAGGCCAGAAAAACAAGGTCCCGTTTGTTTACAGCTTCAGAGGATCCACCCTTTCTTTTGAGTTTCCCTGGTGGCTCAGTGGTAAAGAATCTGCCTGCCAGTGCAGGAGACATGGGTTTGATGCTTGGGTTAGGAATAGCCCTTGGAGAAGGAAATGGCAACGCACGCCAGTATCCTTACCTGGAGAATCCCATGGACAGAGGAACCTGGTGGTCTCCGGTCCACGGGGTTCCACGAGAGTCAGCCATGACTTAGCGACTCAACAACAAAACAAAATCCTTTAAGTGCAGAAAGTAATCCTTGCCACAGTAATTTTATAAATAATTATCTTAAAAAGTCTATGACTAAGTTTAGATATCTTATTCTTTATTTCAACTTTATCTTGGTATAGTATTTCCACATATTTTTAAGCCCCCCCAACACTAAATGAATTGTCCTAGAATGCTGTATAAAATAATCCTTTCCTGTTATCTGACATTTCCTTTATTCATATACACTCTTACACTGTGACACTGATTTGAAACAGACACTCATTCTTGGATACTCACTCATTTTCGGTGCTTTCTTGAAGAGCTGAATTTATCTTGGCACAATTAAAGGCATTGAAAGACTGCAGTCAACACTTGGGCACATTCACAGCAGTTGCTGCTATAACATGGGCATTTTGTAGGGTCTTTAACGCCACACGTCACATAGTTAATTCACTTCACATAGTTTTCCTAGGGCATTATGCCCTCTGAGTAAAACTAGTATTCATATTAGCTGCTTAGGATTCAAAGTTCTTTTAGTAAACATGTGCTTTTCCTGTGGCCTGACAGATGTAAGAGGCATCACCCTGAGAGTAGGTATACACTGATATAGCAAAATCATTCCTACTCACGGATCAGAATCCAGAGCAACTACAAAAGCTGTATAACATTTAACAACACAAACAAAGCTCTGGGAAGTGCTCGGGAAGCGAGCAGCGCAGAAAGAACTTGAGGTTCACACACTGAGGTGAGTCAGACATTCTCTGGTACTTTTCCATCCAAGGCTCATCCATGAGCAGGGGAGGCTTAGAACTTTCAGAAGTCTTATAACAGGAGCCAAAGATTGGGGCTACCAAGGCAGCAAGGACGTGAGGGACCCAGATTCTAGAAAAAAGGGTCACAGCCATCTAAAGCTAACGTTCTGCACGGATATTCCTTTTTGGCATTCGCTTACATCACACATGGCAGGTGGAGAGCCTAAAAAACCAAGCATAAAGCAGCAGTTTCAGGCTCCATAGCACCGACGTTGGTAGTCATGTCACCACATGAAATAATAATCTGGGTTTAAGCCAGGCTTTCAGTGGTGAATCCACTAAAGGTCTACACATGAGGAGAACAGACCCTCTGGAAATAGACGACTCTCATAACCTCTAAAAACTTAAGTGGACATAAGAGAAGTAAATATGCTCTATAGAAGGAGAATGTCTTCCAAACCTTCAGTAATTGTTCATACACAATAGCTAATATCCAATAAAAAAATAAAATCCAAGAGCCATGCCATAAAACAGGATCAGAAAAAGGTTACAGAAAACAGATGATACAGTCATTGGTGTTTCCAAATGGGCATATCATTTTAAATATCTTAAAATGATATTTAGAAAGCTATATATCAGGCTAGACAATTTCAAAATTAGCTGGAACTTACTTTAAAAATCAAACAGAAGTCCCTGAACTGAAAAAAATGTAATTGAACCCAATAGACTGTGATAAATTAGATAGAAGGGAAGAGAATGATTCAATTTTAAGATAAGTAAAATATCAGACAAACTCAGAAAGAGAAAATACAGAAAAGGACATAAGAGATAAGAGGTGGAAAAGTCCAAGAATATATTCCAAGAATAATAGATGAAAGAGAATGAGTCAGAAATGGCATTTGAAGAAATACTGGCTGATAATTTCCCTAAAATGATTAAATACATTAATCCACATATTCAATAGTTTAGCGGCATTATTTTTAATCGTCAAGACATGGAAGCAGCCCAGTTATCTATCAGCATATGAATGGATGAGGAAGATGTGCATCTGTACGCAGTGGAACCCTACTTAGCCATTCCAAAAGAATGACCTTTTGTTATTCGCAGCAACATGGATGGACCTAGAGGGTATTATGCTAAGCGAAATAAATCAGACAAAAAGACAAATGCTGTGTGATATCACTGACATGTGGACACACAAAAAAAACAACAAACCAGTGAATGTAACAAAAGAGAACACAGACTCAAGAACGAATTAGCAGCTACCAGTGGAGAAGAGGAACATGCGGGAGGGGCAACCAGGGCTAGGAGGTTAAGATGCACAAATCATTATGTATAAAATAAGCTACCAGGATATGTTGTACAACATAGGGAACATAACCAATATTTTATAATAGCTACAAATGGAGCAAAACCTTTAAAAACGATGAATTACTTACACTGTACACCTATAACTCATACTATTATACATCATCTATGCTCCAATTAAAAAAAAAAAAATTTAGCAAACTCCGAACAAGATGAATAGGGGTTCTTGGCAGGAATAGAATCCAAGTTGGAAGCACTACGATTAAAAAATAAAACACAAAAGAAGAGTAATTGGATAAGTGTAAATAAATAATGACACATGGGAGCCAAGATATACTTAAAAACATGTGATGAAATAACATTGAACGAAAAGGAAGAGAAATAATGAACAGGATCCTGAAGTCCTTGCATTGCCCCAAAAGTGAGAAGCACTAATTCTTTGTTATAGATGCAGGTTGTACTCCAAAAATTAACAGAGTGGTAGAATTGCATACAGTTAACAAGCTAATAGAGGAGGAAAAGAAAGAAGTATTTGATCACTAAAAGAAAAGAAAAGCATGGCAACGATATGTTGAACAGTGACAGATTTTATCTTCGTGGGCTCCAAAATCATGGTGACTGCAGCACAGCCGTAAAATTAAAAGCAGCTTGCTCCTTGGGAGAAAGGCTATGCCAAACCTAAACAGTGTATTTAAAAGCAGAGACATCACTTTGCCAACAAAGGTCCATATCATCAAGGCTATGATTTTTCCAGTACTCATGTATGGGTGTGGGAGTTGGACCATAAGGAAGGGTGAGAGCCGAAGAACCCATGCTTTTGAATTGTGGTGCTGGAGAGTCCCTTGGACAGCAAGGGGGATCAAGCCAGTCCATCCTAAAGGAAATCAACCCTGAATATTTATTGGAAGGACTGATGCTGAAGCTCTAATACTTTGGCCACCTGACGGGAAGAGCTGATTCATTGGAAAAGACTCTGATGCTGGGGAAAATTGAAGGCAAAAGGAGAAGAGGGCAACAGAGGATTAGATGGCTGGACGGCATCACCGACTCAATGCACATAAGTTTGAGCAAACTCCAGGAGATGGTGAACGATAGGGAAGCCTGGCGTGCTGCAGGTCATGGGATGACAAAGAGTTGGACACAAACTTAACAACTGAACAGCAATACATTAACAGCAACAAAATAAATACATAATACTTCAAACTGGAAATGTAATGTTGAAAACCTGGAAGCAATCCATCAGTGATAATGGATAATCAAATTAGGTAGATCAGATCAGATCAGATCAGTCGCTCAGTCGTGTCCTACCCTTTGTGACCCCATGAATCGCAGCACACCAGGCCTCCCTGTCCATCACCAACTCCCGGAGTCCACCCAGACTCACGTCCATCGAGTCAGTGATGCCATCCAGCCATCTCATCCTATGCTGTCCCCTTCTCCTCCTGCCCCCAATCCCTCCCAGCATCAGAGTCTTTTCCAGTGAGTCAACTCTTCACATGAGGTGGCCAAAGTACTGGAGTTTCAGCTTTAGCATCATTCCTTCCCAAGAAATCCCAGGGCTGATCTCCTTCAGAATGGACTGGTTGGATCTCCTTACAGTCCAAGGGACGCTCAAGAGTCTTCTCCAACACCACAGTTCAAAAGCATCAATTCTTCTGCCCTCAGCCTTCTTCACAGTCCAACTTTCACATCCATACATGACCACGGGAAAAACAATAGCCTTGACTAGATGGACCTTTGTTGGCAAAGTAATGTCTCTGCTTTTCAATATACTGTCTCGGTTGGTCATAACTTTCCTTCCAAGGAGTAAGCGTCTTTCAATTTCATGGCTGCAGTCACCATCTGCAGTGATTTTGGAGCCCAAAAAAATAAAGTCTGACACTGTTTCCACTGTTTCCCCATCTATTTCCCATGAAGTGGTGGGACCGGATGCCATGATCTTCGTTTTCTGAATGTTGAGCTTTAAGCCAACTTTTTCACTCTCCACTTTCACCTTCATCAAGAGGCTTTTTAATTCCTCTTCACTTTCTGCCATAAGGGTGGTATCCTCTGCATATCTGAGGTTATTGATATTTCTCCCGGCAATCTTGATTCCAGCTTGTGTTTCTTCCAGTCCAGCATTTCTCATGATGTACTCTGCATATAAGTTAAATAAACAGGTTGACAATATACAGCCTTGACGTACTCCTTTTCCTATTTGGAACCAGTCTGTTGGTCCATGTCCAGTTCTAACTGTTGCTTCCTGAACTGCATACAAATTTCTCAAGAGGCAGATCAGGTGGTCTGGTATTCCCATCTCTTTCAGAATTTTCCACAGTTTCTTGTGATCCACAGAGTCAAAGGCTTTGGCATAGTCAATAAAGCAGAAATAGATGTTTTTCTGGAACTCTCTTGCTTTTTCCATGATCCAGCAGATGTTGGCAATTTGATCTCTGGTTCCTCTGCCTTTTCTAAAACCAGCTTGAACATCAGGAAGTTCACGGTTCACATATTGCTGAAGCCTGGCTTGGAGAATTTTGAGCATTACTTTACTAGTGTGTGAGATGAGTGCAATTGTGCAGTAGTTTGAGCATTCTTTGGCATTGCCTTTCTTTGGAATTGGAATGAAAACTGAGCTTTTCCAGTCCTGTGGCCACTGCTGAGTTTTCCAAATTTGCTGGCATATTGAGTGCAGCACTTTCACAGCATCATTTTTTAAGGATTTCGAGTAGTCAACTGGAATTCTATCACCTCCACTAGCTTTGTTCGTAGTGATGCTTTCTAAGGCCCACTTGACTTCACATTCCAGGATGTCTGGCTCTAGGTGAGTGATCACACCATCGTGATTATCTGGGTTGTAAAGATCTTTTTTGTACAGTTCTTCTGTGTCTTCTTGCCATCTCTTCTTAATATCTTCTGCTTCTGTTAGGTCCATACCATTTCTGTCCTTTATCGAGCCCATCTTTGCAAGAAATGTTCCTTTGGTATCTCTGATTTTCTTGAAGAGATCTCTAGTCTTTCCCATTCTGTTGTTTTCCCCTATTTCTTTGCATTGATCGCTGAGGAAGGCTTTCTTATCTCTTCTTGCTATTCTTTGGAACTCGGCATTCAGATGCTTATATCTTTCCTTTTCTCCTTTGCTTTTCGCTTCTCTTCTTTTCACAGCTATTTGTAAGTCCTCCCCAGACAGCCATTTTGCTTTTTTGCATTTCTTTTCCATGGGGATGGTCTTGATCCCTGTCTCCTGTACAATGTCACGAACCTCCATCCATAGTTCATCAGGCACTCTATCAGATCTAGGCCCTTAAATCTATTTCTCACTTCCACTGTATAATCATAAGGGATTTGATTTAGGTCATACCTGAATGGTCTAGTGGTTTTCCCTACTTTCTTCAATTGAAGTCTGAATTTGGCAATAAGGAGTTCATGGTCTGAGCCACAGTCAGCTCCTGGTCTTGTTTTTGCTGACTGTATAGAGCTTCTCCATCTTTGGCTGCAAAGAATATAATCAATCTGATTTCAGTGTTGACCATCTGGTGATGTCCATGTGCAGAGTCTTCTCTTGTGTTGTTGGAAGAGGGTGTTTGTTATAACCAGTGCATTTTCTTGGCAAAACTCTATTAATTTTGCCCTGCTTCATTCCATATTCCAAGGCCAAATTTGCCTGTTACTCCAAGTGTTTCTTGACTTCCTACTTTTGCATTCCAGTCCCCTATAATGAAAAGGACATCTTTTTTGGGTGTTAGTTCTAAAAGGTCTTGTAGGTCTTCATAGAACCATTCAACTTCAGCTTCTTCAGCGTTACTGGTTGGGGCATAGACTTGGATTACTGTGATATTGAATGGTTTGCCTTGGAAACAAACAGAGATCATTCTGTTGTTTTTGAGATTGCATCCAAGTACTGCATTTTGGACTCTTTTGTTGACCATGATGGCTACTCCATATACATAAAATAAATTATATAACAATGGAAATGAAAAATGATGAAGATCAATGTTGAGAAAAGTTGTCTGACTCAGAAGATCCCATTTACCTAAGAATTTTTTTTTTAAAAAAGTAAAATTAATATGTGCGCTACAAAGTAAAACAGTGATTATCTTTGTGCAGAAGTAATTACAGAGAGATCCTTAGAAAATTTCTGAGGTGCCAGTATGTTCTATATTTTAATCTGAGTCATGATTTCATGGTCTTATCTTATAAAATTTCATCAAACGTATTTGTGATTTTGTGCAATTGTCTGCTACTGCTCTATACAGCAGTTAAAAACAAGAAACTTCCCTGGAAAAGAAATTGGTGGTATATCTCTAAATACTTTACACTCCTTCAAAGTATTGCTCAAAATACTAGAAATTTATGTTGTGGATAGTAGCTCTCTGTAGGATAATCTGTTTTTTTCTGCTTGTTTATCTTATCACTCACACAAGTTCTGTTAATACCATTTATTGCCTGGCAGACCAGAACCTCCTTAAATCTCTTTAATTTTAAAAAATGTCATCATAAGGGAAAATACATTTACAATCTTTTAAAAGATGGTAATTATTTGGTTTATCTGACAAGGCAGGATATATTTATTGTTCACAGTGAATGATGATGATCATGAAGCTCAGATGGCAACTTGTTAAAAAAAATAACTCATTGAGCACCTAGTATATATTGGGCTTCCCTGGTGGCTCAGATGGTAAAGCGTCTGCCTGTAATGTGGTTGACCTGGGTTCGATCCCTGGGTCGGGAAGATCCCCTGGAGGAGGAAATGGCTACCCACTCCAGTACTCTTGCCTGGAAAATTCCATGGATGGAGGAGCCTGGTGGGCTACAGTCCTTAGGGTCACAAAGAGTTGGACACGACTCAGCAACTTCACTGGTTCGCTGGTAGTTTATATCACAAGTGTTCAAATCACCTTCATATATTAACTTGTTATCCTTGCAACCATCCAGTGACATAAGAACACGCTTCGAAAGATATCAGTGGTCCTGCTACTCGCTAGTTTTGTTTTTTAATTTGTATTGGACTGGAGTTGATTCAGGAGGAGAAGGGGATGACAGAGAATAAGGTGGTTGGGTGGCATCACCAACTCAATGGACATGAGTTTGAGCAAACTCCAGGAATTGGTGACAGACAGGGAAGCCTGGCGTGCTGCAGCCCATGGGATCACAAAGAGTTGGGCACGACTGAGCAACTGAACTGAACTGATAGTTGATTTACAGTGTTGAGTTAGTTTCAGGTGTATAGCAAAGTGAATCAGTTACACATATACATATATCCACTATTTTTTTTTTAAACTCTTTTCCCATGGAGGCCATTATCCACGTACTAAGCAGGGTTCCCTGTGCTGTACATAGTAGGTCCTTATTAGTTACCTCTTTTATATAGAGTAGTGCCTACATGTCAGTTCCAATCTCTAATTTATCCCTTCTCCCACCCACTTACCCCGTGGTAATCATGAGTTTTCTATATCCATGACTCTGCTTCTATTTTATAAATAAATTCATTTTTACACCCCTTAAGATTTCACGTATAAGTGACATCATACGATATTTGTCTTTCTATGTCTAACTTCACTCAGTATGACAGTCTCTAGCTCTATCCATGTTGTTGCAAATTATTCTGTTCTTTCTTATGACTGAGTAATATTCCATTGTGTACATACACCAGCACCTCTTCTTTATCCATTCATATTTCAATGTGTATTTAGGTTACTTCCATGTCCTGGCTACTGTAAATAGTGCCACAATGAACACTGGGGTGCATGTCTCTTTTTGAATCATGGTTTTCTCCGGGTATATGCCAAGGAGTGGGATTGCTGAGTCATACGGGAGTTCGATTTTTAGGTTTTTAAGGAACCTCCATATCGTTCTCCCTAGTAGAACATTTACATTCCCACAGTGTAGGAGGATTCCCTTTTCTCCACACCCTCTCTAGCATGTACTGTTTGTAAATTTTTTGATGATAGTCATTCTGGCCGGTGTGGGGTGATAATTCATTAAAGACGTGATTTGCATTTCTCTGTTAATTAGTGACGTTGAGCATCTTTTCCTGTGTTGTTTGGCCATCTGTATGTCTTCTTTGGAAAAATGTCTATTTAGCTCTTCTGCCCATTTTTTTGATTGGGTTATTTTTTCATATAGTTTTGTATTGATTTAATGTATTTAGGGCATTTGAAAAATATAAAAACATGATGTATAACACTAAGAATATATTTCTATCACAAAAATGATGCTACCAATATAAAAGTTGTTTATTCTACAGTCAATTTAACTGTGCTTTGCCCTGAACACAGGGGTTCCTTCATTTGCTTTTCTCTTGTTAGTCTCTTTATTTTTTCTTGGGTATATTAATTTCTCTTTTGTTTTGTGACTAGAGAAAGCGTTTGTAAATTGCAGGGATTTTTCATGTTGTAGTTATAGATTACGATATGGTCATGTTCTAAACCTCATTAAAATTATCAGCTGTTTCCCCTCCTCCACTCCCCAAGATCTATTGAGAAAACCTATTGCTTAACAAAGCAAGCCACGGTGTCTCTATTATATAATAACCTTTGCCCAAGTGAAATATTTGCTCTCTGAAAGAACAAAGGAATAAACAAGGGCTTTTAATCAAGGCATTAAATTTAGTATAATTAGATGAGTGTGGCTCCCTGGCATTGAGGACAGATGGGAGAAAAGCCATTAGTAAATCCGTAGCCATTATCACTGATCATTACCTCCACATCTTCCTCTTGCCATCAGAAATGGGAATTTCCCAGCGGTGACCCTTTGTAATTTGACCTGTGCAGTGTCCTTCCGTGTTCTCTTTTTCTCCTGATCACTTTTTAAATTTATTTTTTTTAACTTACTGCTTACATGCTTACTGGAGTAGAGCCAATTAACAATGTGATAGCTTCAGGTGGACAGCAAGGGACTCAGTCACATGTATACATGTATCCAGTCTCCCCCGAACTCCCCTCCCATCAGGCTGCCACAACACATTGAGCAGAGTTACCTGTCCTATAAAGTAGGGCCTCGTTGGCGATCCATTTTCAATAAAGCGGTGTATATATGTCAGGTCCTGATCACTTAAAAAAATATTCTTGCCAGACGTCTGTCCACGTTTAGCTGTCCCTAATCCTCCACTGCCCCCTTTTCATACGTCACCTGTGAACTGACTTACATCATCTGATTGTGTGGATGATGCACTGAGTTCTGGAAATGGTTTTGCACCTGTTGTCATCTCTTTTCATAAAGATGTGACTACATTTCATGAATGGAGCTCTTAATGGTTGTTAAGGAAACGAGAATTTACTACCACGTAAAGAAAGGCCTATTGTGCATCACCGCTTCCTCTAAATTGTTGTCACTTTGCTCTGTTAGAAGACAGTGGGGGAGGCATCATTGAGCTTGAGAAATATTTAACCATCCCAGGGGAAGCATTCATAGACGTGCTGAGACACTGACTCTCCAAAAACCAATTTGTAAAATTGATTCCAAACTACAGAACATTCAAGCACCTGAATCCTTCTGTTTAGCCAATTAGATTTGTGCTGGGACAATACTCATAAACACTCAGACACCATTTAAAGGAATCAATATTGGAAATATGAGAAATAAGGAAGGATCATAATTAGTGAAGACTTTAAAGTTCCAACACTGAGTCTCCCCTGGTAAGAAATGAAGGTAGGGATTCTGGCTTTTTTTCTGGCCACACAGCAAAGCATGTGGAACTTCCCTGATGGGATCAAAACTGTGGCCACTGCAGGGGAAGTGCAGAATTTTCACCACTGGGCCCCCGGGGAAGTCCCAAGGTACAGGTTCTAAGTTCAGTGATGTAACCGCCAGCAACAGCCTGTTTTTACCAAGTGCTTATTTGATTGATTGAATGCATGTACTCAGTCCTGTCTGACTCTGTGTGACCCCACAGACCATAGCCCGCCAGGCTCCTCTGTCCCTGGGACTCTCCAGGCAAGAATACTGGAGTGGGTTGCCATTTCCTCCTCTACGGGATCTTTCTGACCTAGAGACCGAATCTGAGTATGCTAAGTGCTTTATATGTTTTATATCATTTATTCTTCACACCTCCAAAAAAAAAATTTTTTTTTTTTTTTTTACTATTTTCTGGAGTACGTCAAGGCTGTATATTGTCACCCTACTTATTTAATTATATGAAGAGTACATCATGAGAAACGCTGGGCTGGAAGAAGCACAAGCTGGAATCAAGACTGCTGGGAGAAATATCAATAACCTCAGATATGCAGATGACACCACCCTTATGGCAGAAAGTGAAGAGGAACTCAAAAGCCTCTTGATGAAAGTGAAAGTGGAGAGTGAAAAAGTTGGCTTAAAACTCAACATTCAGAAAATGAAGATCATGGCATCCGGTCCCATCACTTCATGGGAAATAGATGGGGAAACAGTGGAAACAGTGTCAGACTTTATTTTTGGGGGACTCCAAAATCATTGCAGATGGTGACTGCAGCCATGAAATTAAAAGATGCTTACTCCTTGGAAGGAAAGTTATGACCAACCTAGATAGCATATTCAAAAGCAGAGACATTACTTTGTCAACAAAGGTTCGTCTAGTCAAGGCTATGGTTTTTCCTGTGGTCATGTATGGATGTGAGAGTTGGACTGTGAAGAAGGCTGAGCACCGAAGAATTGATGCTTTTGAACTGTGGTGTTGGAGAAGACTCTTGAGAGTCCCTTGGACTGCAAGGAGATCCAACCAGTCCATCCTAAAGGAAATCAGTCCTGAATGTTCATTGGAAGGACTAACTTTGAAGCTGAAACTCCAATACTTTGGCCACCTGATGCGAAGAGCTAACTCATTTGAAAAGATTCTGATGCTGGGAAAGACTGAGGGCAGGAGGAGAAGGGGAAAACAGAGGATGAGATGGTTGGACAGCATCACCAACTCGATGGACATGAGTTTGGGTAAACTCCAGGAGTTCGTGATAGACAAAGAGGCCTGGCGTGCTGCAGTCCATGGGGTCGCAAAGAGTCAGACGTGACTGAGTGACTGAACTGAATTGATAATCAAGGTAGTGTTGTTGTTCAGCTGCTAAGTTGTGACCCTGTGGACTATAGCTCTCCAGACTCCTCCATCTATGGCATTTCCCAGGCAAGAATACTGAAGTGGGTTGCCCTTTCCTCCTCCAGGGGATCTTCCTGGACCAGGGATCAGGAAGACCCGTGTCTCATGCATTGGCAGGTGGATTCTTTGCCAGTGAGACACCTGAGAAAGGCAGGCTGCTCTGCACCCTTGTCCACTCCTTTGTCTGTCAGCAATCACTATTTCCTTCTTTCAAAAGAACTTTATTTAGAGAAATGCCAGATGTTCTTTACACCACCCCTACTGTTTGTGGAATTTTATGACATGTTTCCTCAAGCTCATTGTTACTGACATGGGGCCAGATCATTCCATCTTAGGGAGGACAGTCCTGTGCATTGCAGGATGATTAGCCACATCCATGGCCTGTGCCTCTAGATGTCCATGGTACCAACCCTGCCCAAGCTATGACAAAATGTCCAAAATGCCCCTAGACACTGCCAAATGCTGCCCCCACACCACAGACAAAGTCCTTTCCTTGTTCATGGCCCCTTAGATAGATCCAGTAGATTTTGGAAGGGACATCCATGGACATTCTTCAAGCTGAGGATGCATCTGACTCTATGAGTCAGTCCATCCCCGTCATTTATGCATTTATCAATAGAGTTTGAACTGCAGTCCATGGAGTTGCAAAGAGTCAGACACAACTTAGCAACTGAACAACAATAAAGTCCAGCCCAGTAACTGTCAAACTGTAAATACTAAGTACTGGTTAAATTTTTAATTCAGGAATTGTATTAAGTATACATCAGCATGAAAGTGTGGATAAGTTGACATTAAAATGGAAAGAGCATATTTATCTACCATAACCAGCTTCCTGATCAGTTAAAACACAGATTTCTATGTGCAGGAGAGGCAGACCTCTAAAGTAGCTTTGGTTACCTGTCAGAATTACCCATCCCAGAGCTGCCGGAAGCATACACACAATTTTATTCCTAAACCATCATCCCAGTTCCCATGATTCAGAGAAGAGCAGGTGTCCATCTGAATAGCTGTCAGTGTTTCTGGACAGAATCGCTAAAGGGAAGGGAGAGAAGTTGGTTTAACTATTTGCCACATGTGTGCATTTCTATCCTGGAGACTTGAGTTTAAAGCAGGAACTGGGGTAAACTAAACCACAGTTTAGATGGGCTTTACACCCATCTCAGAGCTAACTGGTTGTTTAGCAATTAATTAATGGGAGATGACCAGAATATACCTTGAAATATCATTACACTTAGTGATTGTGCATACCTCCCTGCCCCCAATTCTTGGATTGATTGGCTGAATTATCATGAAAATTGAGCCAAACATTCCTTCCCTCCTGCTCAAGAATTTTGTACAATTTCTCTCTAGTCAGAAAATGACTGGGTATTTGATCAATGTTCAAGGGACAGGGAGAGGAGGAAGAAAGCCATCAGATTTGTTATCATGAGTCACACTTGATGTGAGCTCTGCTTTTTTTCAGCAGTTAAGAAATTAGAACAGATTCCTTTTTTCTAAAGAAGACAGGCTGAAACATTTGCAGCTTTTGAAAGGTAATCTAACACTGTCAAGCTTATGACGTGTCAGCATTCAGTTTAGGCATTTTGTTTTTATAATTCAAAGATCAGAGAGTCAGGCAGGTTTTGGCAAAAGAACAACAGGAAGAGTCCCTGTCTCTAGAGAGAGCTGCTGAACTTCAAAGTAATTTACATCAACAGTGTAATTGTCCCCTACAAAAAGCGCCCCCCTCTGCAAAGCTAGTTAATAAAGCACTTGCTCAATCATAAAAATGTTTTGAGGAAAGCGGAACTGAATACCTTAGGTAAGTGATGATCTGAGATATAAAAACCCACCTGATAGTCTTGAGATTTGGTTCTCTTTGAAAACAAAAGAAAAAACATACTTTCAATTTCTCAGGATCTAGTGTGCTGAAATATTAACACATGATCTCAGTAAAATGTGATTCATCTAGTGTTGAAACTCAAAGAATTACAGAATGACTTGTAAAGGAGTGTATATTGAACAAGGAAACACCAAAATCCATAGAACTTGCATTTTGAATTTGGTTAGAAACGACACTCTAATGTAGACTCAAACTCCATTCAAACTCTATTTAAATAACCTCCCATTACCTAACTATTAAAAGTCACTTGCATGCCCAAGTTCTAGTAGGCATGTAAGGAAAGTAAATACTTACAGATTTTGTTGTTTTAAGATAACATTACTCTATAGATTCAGAATTTCAAATATATTTGAACCCTAGGTGGCTCATCGTACTGTCACTGTGCCTCAGGGCTTTGGAAAGAAATGGAAACTGTGTTGGAAAAGAGGAGCCAGGATGAAAATCATTTCTAGGCAGAGTGCTTTTTCCTTCTGTGCATTGAATGAATTCCACACCTACATCACGAGACATTCACTGTCTCTTATGGTTTTTCCCTCCTGGCTCCAAGAAACCTGTTCAGTGTGGTTCCTATTCAAGCTCCGTCTTCAAACCTATTCAAGCTCCCTTTTCCAGAGATGTTTATATTCTAGATCCATCCTGCCCTCTTTTCTTTGCTCCCCATCCAAATTAAATCCTATTTTACCATCTCCCAGCCTCCCAAGGCAACAGTAGATAATTTGATAATTCTACTGGCTGACTTTATTTTGGGGGGCTCCAAAATTGCTGCAGATGGTGATTGCAGCCATGAAATTAAAATATGCTTACTCTTTGGAAGAAAGTTAAGACCAACCTAGATAGCATATTCAAAAACAGAGACATTACTTTGTCAACAAAGGTCTGTCTAGTCAAGGCTATGGTTTTTCCAGTAGTCATATACGGATGTGAGAGTTGGACTATAAAGAAAGCTGAGCATGGAAGAATGATGCTTTTGAACTGTGGTGTTGGAGAAGACTCTTGAGAGTCCCTTGGACTGCAAGGAGATCCAACCAGCCAATCCTAAAGGAAATCAGTCCTGAATATTCATTGGAAGGACTGATGCTGAAGCTGAAACTCCAATACTTTGGCCACTTGATGCTAAGAGCTGACTCATTTGAAAAGACTCTGATGCTGGGAAAGATTGAGGGCAGGAGGAGTAGGGGACTACAGAGGATGAGATGGTTGGATGGCATCACCAACTCAATGGACATGAGTTTGAGTAAACTCCAGGAGCTTGTGATGGACAGGGAAGCCTGGCGTGCTGCAGTCCATGGGGTCACAAAGAGTCAGACACGACTGAGTGACTGAGCTGAGCTGATAACTGACAATTCAGAGACTGTTTTTGCAAAGGGGATAGTTCACACTTTTCTCCATTTTATAAGTTATAGATAAATTTCTTAGCTCTGTAGAAGAATGGTCTCAGTCATAATCTCCAGAAATACATAGTAGTGACAAACTGGGATAAAAAGATTATTTGAACAAACAACCAAGTCAGGCTTCAGTGGCTGTAATTCCAAGAGCAACCATCATATGACATTATGTGAATAGAGGCTTAAAATCATGGTAAAGACAAACACTTAAAGATATATATAGATCTCTCTTGCCTTATATTTTTATGTACAATCATTACAAGGAGAAAGAATTAAACCAAAGCATAGATCTAAGTAAAAATGACTCTCATCAACATCTATGAGCTCAAGTCTTTTTAATTAAAAAGAAATGAGATACCAATATACCATTTATAGCTATAGACTCTGGCTCTGGGCTGAATCGGTCAGTCAGTCAACTACTTTCCTTCCCTCCATTGGAACAGGAGAAGAAAATAGTATCCTTTGCTAGAAACCTCTTCAAAACATGTTCTAACACTTTGGTTTGTGAAATGTAAAGGGAAAAAGTCACTCAAATATTAAAATAGAACTAAGAATCTCCAGCCTGTATTCCAGTTGTTCAGTTGCTAAGTCATGTCCGACTCTTTGCAACCCCACAGACTGCAGCACGCCAGGCTCCTCTGTCCTCCACTCATTCCAGGAGTTTGCCCAGACTCATGCCCATTGAGCTCTTGATGCCATCCAGCCCTCTCATCCTCTGTTGACCAGAGTGACCAGAGCAAGCAGTGGAGGCCTGAGACTGGTCTGTGTCTCCTCTGTGGAGCAGGATTTATGTTTAAATTTCAATTCTGTTTCCTTGTTGCTTATCCATTTATTTTTTATTGGAGTATAACAGCTTTACGATGTCTTGTTAATTTCTGCTGGACAGCAGCATGAATCGACTATACGTACACACATCTCCCTGTCTCTTGGACTTCCCTCCCATCCCCCATCCTACCCCCTAGGTTGTCACAGAGTGCTGAGCTGAGCTCCTAGTGATCTACAGCGGCTTTCCACCTGCTGTCTCTGTCTCAAAGGGTAGCCAACTCATTGGGAAAGACCCTGATGCTGGGAAAGATTGAGGGCAAACGGAGAAGAGGGCGGCCCACGATGAGATGGTTAGATAGCGTCACTGACTCATCGGACATGAATCCGAGCAAACTCCAGAAGACAGTGGAGGACAAGGAGGCTTGGCTGCTTGGGGTCACAAAGAGTCAGACACAACTTAGCGACTGAAGACGCAGACAGACATATATATCAACGCTACTCTAATTTGTCCCACCTCTCCTTTGGATTTGTAAGTATACATTTCCCAGTCAGTTCTCTAGTTCCTCATAGTCTCTGTCAGAGGTTGGGTTCTCCAGATGGTGATGCTGAGATGGAATTTGGGGTGAATGATGTCTGTTAGGGGTCCACCTCTTTGAAAGAGGCAGAAGGCAGACTTGGGCAGAGGGAGAAGACAGGTGGAATGTGGCTGGACACAACCTCAGTCAAACCCCCTGGGAGCTCTGGGTCACTTCAGCCACTGTGGGTCATTGGATGGGTGGCATTCAGGTGTTGCCCAGCCACGGGCGAGGCAGCTGTCTGCAGCTACCACTGCAGGAACCCATGGGTGGAGGACTTGACTGACCACACTATCTTCAACCAGTCAGCAGGTCCTTCCTTGAAGGGCCATCTGGGTGATGCAACACTGTGTGCCATTGGCTATTAGTTATTTGATGCATAAGAATCCTTTTTGTTACAAAGATTTAGCAAGTAATTGCTTTATCTTGTGAGCCTGCAAATAACTGATCAAGAGTCTTTAAGCAGTAACTTTTCATTTAGAAACTGGAACATTTTGATTAATCTCAACATTTGCTGGTCTCAACAACAGGCCATCATGTTCTTCTAACCATTGACAATAGAAATATTTCTAAAATTAACTTTATCTTCTAAAGCTCCACAGATACCTTTTAAAAGTTAATGAAGAGGGTGAAAGAACTCAACTCTTTGACTTGGAAAATGCATGAAGCAATTATTTATTTCTACCCACAGTAATGATGAATTCTCTGAATCAAGCCAGATTAGATTCTTAACCCTTTCTGAGTTACCTCTGTTTCTCCTTAGATAATCTAAGTTGTGTTAGCACTTACCCAACTTGTTTGATTGTAATTGTCTGTATTCTAGGTTCTTCATCCACATAAAATTCCAAAATGACATGCTAACCTTTTAGTTCCAGCCAAATAAGATTCTCAGATAAGAGACATATCACTCTGGGTAATAAATACTAACTGCAACAGTAATACAGAATAACTCAGTGGAAAGTCCAGCTAGAATTTAGCTACTGGGCTTGCACCAATGACCCAGGAGCCCTGGCTCTTCTCTTCTGTGGCTGCCATTCCCTTCCAGGGTTTCCGTGGAGTCCTTTCCTGGACCTGCTACCTTCAGCTGTGGAACCAGCAAACAGACAGCAAGTCGAGTAGGGCCATATCCAGCCGCGGCGTAAACTCCTTCAACCTAACCTCAAACTTAGTGCAAGAGAGGTTGGAAAGCGTAGTCTTCTAGCGTGTCCAGAAAAATAAAATAAAATGAATGAGCGTTTATCTATCCAGTCTCTACTGCAGAGGACGACACAGTCATTGTATGTGTGTAAGTGCTGACGTATTCTCTGTCTGTCCTAACACTGTAATTTCAACATATTATTTGGAAAAGTGTGTCTAGGGGAGGTTCAGTTCAGTTCAGTCGCTCAGTCATGTCCGACTCTTTGCAATTCCGTGAATTGCAGCACTTCAGGCCTCCCTGTCCATCACCATCTCCCGGAGTTCTCTTAAACTCACGTCCATCGAGTCAGAGATGCCATCCAGCCATCTCATCCTCTGTCGTCCCCTTCTCCTCCTGCCCCCAATCCCTCCCAGCATCACAGTCTTTTCCAATGAGTCAACTCTTCACATGAGGTGGCCAAAGTACTGGAGTTTCAGCTTCAGCATCATTCCTTCCAAAGAAATCCCAGGGCTGATCTCCTTTAGAATGGACTGGTTGGATCTCCCTTGCAGTCCAAGGGACTCTCAAGAGTCTTCTCCAACACCACAGTTCAAAAGCATCAATTCTTCGGTGCTCAGCTTTCTTCAAAGTCCAACTGTCACATCCATACATGACCACAGGAAAAACCATAGCCTTGACTAGATGGACTTCTGTTGGCAAAGTAATGCCTCTGCTTTTCAATATGCTATCTAGGTTGGTCATAACTTTCCTTCCAAGGAGTAAACATCTTTTAATTTCATGGCTGCAGTCACCATCTGCAGTGATATTGGGGCCCCCCAAAAATAAAGTCTGACACTGTTGCCACTGTTTCCCCATCTATTTCCCATGAAGTGATGGGACCAGATGCCATGATCTTTGTTCTCTGAATGTTGAGCTTTAAGCCAACTTTTTCACTCTCCTCTTTCACTTTCTTCAAGAGGCTTTCTAGTTCCTCTCCACTTTCTGCCATAAGGGTGGTGTCATCTGTTTACCTGAGGTTATTGATATTTCTCCCGGCAATCTTGATTCCAGCTTGTGTTTCTTCCAGCCCAGCGTTTCTCATGATGTACTCTGCATAGAAGTTAAATAAGCAGGGTGACAATATACAGCCTTGACGTACTCCTTTTCCTATTTGGAACCAGTCTGTTGGTCCATGTCCAGTTCTAACTGTTGCTTCCTGATCTGAATATTGGTTTCTCAAGAGGCGGGTCAAGTGGTCTGGTATTCCCATCTCTTTCAGAATTTTCCACAGTTTATTGTGATCCTCACAAGTCAAAGGCTTTGGCATAGTCAATAAAGCAGAAATAGATGTTTTTCTGGAACTCTCTTGCTTTTTCCATGATCCAGCAGATGTTGGCAATTTGATCTCTGGTTCCTCTGCCTTTTCTAAAACCAGCTTGAACATCTGGAATTTCACAGTTCACATACTGCTGAAGCCTGGCTTGGAGAATTTTGAGCATTATTTTACTAGTGTGTGAGATGAGTGCAATTGTGCAGTAGTTTGAGAATTCTTTGGCATTGCCTTTATTTGGGATTGGAATGAAAACTGACCTTTTCCAGTCCTGTGGCCCCTGCTGACTTTTCCAAATTTGCTGGCATATTGAGTGCAGCACTTTCACAGCATCATCTTTCAGGATTTGGAATAGCTCAACTGGGATTCCATCACCTCCACTAGCTTTGTTCATAGTGATGCTTTCTAAGGCCCACTTGACTTCACATTCCAGGGTGTCTGGCTCTAGGTGAGTGACCACACCATTATGATTATCTTGGTCATGAAGATCTTTTTTGTACAGTTCTTCTGTGTATTCTTGCCACCTCTTCTTAATATCTTCTGCTTCTGTTAGGTCCATACCATTGTTCAACTGGATCCAAAAGAGAATCTGGTGTCATGAAAACATGAGTGCTTCAGAATGCATCTGGGCACTGTCTATTTCTAGTGCCACTAGCTAAAACTGGGTTTGGTGCTTATCCCAGGAGTGAACCTTAGGGTCTGGAATTGATGATGTTGTCAGTAGGTCATACAGCAGCAGTCTCAACGCCTTCCTCTTGGTGGATGCCAGGTTAAGAAAGATTTGTCCTAAAGGATAGAAGAGATCCTAACTTTAGTCACTGTATTTTGGATAGGGTAGGGCACCTCCGCAATCTTCTCTACTCGCCCATTTAGGCTTGCTTCTCCAGGCTGCAAGCTCAAAGGAACAGTAAGTCCTCTCTTTCCCTGGTGACTTTGCATCCTGAGGCAGTGGTGCCCTGGAGTCGGCCTCCTCCTGGCTTGTCAGATCTGGATTTGTCCCTCTTGTCCCAAGTCTACGTTAGGGGTGGCCATGTCGGCAGCTTGAAACCAGCCCCAGCAGGAGCATTTGTACCGTAAGTGCCGCCCAGTGTTGCAGACGAAGGCTGCCTCCCCCGCTGAGGATGGGTTACTGGCAGGATGCTGACAGCTTACGATATATTTGGCAGCAGGCTGGCTGTCTCAGGAGAGACTGGGCTGTGGTTACAAACCTCCTCCAAGCCTTAGTGTCTTAACAACCAGAGTGTACATTTAGGTCATATGACACGCACCAGGTAAAACGGCTTTACCCAACGTGGTCTGTCCAGATGACACATGGGTTGACAGAGGCATCACCTTGACCCAGCCTTTTGTCATCCCTGCCGCAATGACGAGAGGCTCTTGAAGTCTCGACCCAGAATTGAGTCAGGTCACTTCCCTTCACTGGGCCAAGCTACCTCCACTAGGCAAGAAGTGAAATCCTGTCAGTTTCCTTAAGCTTTCCAATTGTGGTGTTGGAGAGGACTCTTGAGAGTCCCTTGGACAGCAAGGAGATCAAACGAGTCAATCCTAAAGGAAATCAACCCTGAGTACTCACTGGAAGAACTGAAGCTGAAGCTCTAAAACTGTGGCCACCTGATGCGAAGAGCAGACTCATTTGAAAAGACCCTGATGCTGGGAAAGACTGAAGGCAGGAGGAGAAGGGTGTGACAGGGTGAGATGGCTGGATGGCATCACCAACTCGATGGACATGAGTTTGAGCAAACTCTGGGAGACAGTGAAGGACAGTGGAGCCTGATGTGCTGCAGTCCATGGGGTCGCAAAGAGTCAGACACGACTGAGGGACTGAACTGAACTGAGTGACTGAACAATAGCAACAGAGGAGGAAGGAATAAAGTCAGCAAGACAGCCTCGCTAGTGGTTGACCTGTGGCCTGGAGCCTGCATTCAGAGGCTCCTCTCCACACCCTCCGTACTTGGAATGTCCATTCTGCCCTCTGTTTCCATAGTGGAAGCTGTTCTAAGGGCACAACCTTGGAATAGTAAGGCGTTGTTGAGACCATCTGGATGGTCTACACCAGTGGTCCCCAGCTTTCTGGCAACAGGGGCGGGTTTCATGGAAGATAATTTCCCCCCTCCACAGGCAGAAGGGGATGGTTTCTGGGTGATTCAAGGGCATTACACTTACTGTGCATATTATTTCTAGGATTATTAGATCAGATCCAACTCAGATCCTCAGGTATTAGATGCCAGAGGCTGGGGACCCCTGATACACATGACTGAAGCCAGTTAAGGCCTCTATATAAACTTCTATAATCTGGTGGGTAGGTGTGGCTCCTTGTTTGCAGCGACCAAAACAAACCTTGTATAGAAGTTTCTTTCCTTCTTAAACATACCATCTACGGATCTGGAGTGGCTGCCCCTCTCTTGGGCCTCTCTCTGCCCTCTGTGTACAGGGCCATTTGCAAATCAACAGTGAACTACTGAATAGAATTCTCTGATAGACATGATTAATGAAGATTCCAATAAGGTTTGGTAAATAAGAGCATGTGTGTGCTTAGTCACTCAGTCATATGCATCTCTTTGCAGCGTGCCAGGCTCCTCTGTCCATGGGATTCTCCAGGCAAGAATATTGGAGTAGGTGGCCATGCCCTCCTCCAGGGGATCTTCCTGACCCAGGGATCGAACCCACATCTCTTATCTACATCTCCTAAGTCTCCTGCCTTGGCACGCAGGTTCTTTATCACTAGTGCCACCTGGGAAGCCCTGATAAAGCTTAGTTTCCACTGAAGTATCTTTTTCTATTGGTTGCTTGATATTGAATGATGGATATGCATTACCCAAAGATTGAGACTGGTACTATTATTCAGCTTTTACAGATGAAGAGGCTCCAGGCCAGGAGGTCTGGCCATTACCCAAGCCCCGAGTGTGGGAGCGGCCTTGGACTGGGAGCTCCACAGAGAGGTTCAGCGCCTTTGCTGTAGCTACCACATTTCTGGAGAAGGGGGTCTAGTGAATTCCTGTAAGAAACCAACTTTCAGCTTCACCACCTGCCTCCTCTAAACAACAATGTGCCCCGATGTTCTTGTAGGCCATTTACATTGACTTTTGCTGGCACACCATTTAGAATACTCCTAACATGTACAACAGCGGCAGCCGGGAGCAGCTACCCCACACCCGAGGCCGGGGCGGCGGCCAGGCGGAGCAACCCCACGCCCAAGGAGCAGTGGCTGCATGGGCACAAGAGGGCCTAGAGGAGCTATTCCACGTTCGAGGTCAGAAGGGGTGGCAATGAGGAGATACCTCTCATCCAAGGTAAGGAGCAGCGGCTGCGTTTTGCTGGAGCAGCCGTGAAGAGATACCCCACATCAAAGGTAAGAGAAACCCAAGTAAGACGGTAGGTGTTGCAAGAGGGCATCAGAGGGCAGACACACTGAAACCATACTCACAGAAAACTAGCCAATCTAATCACACTAGGACCACAGCCTTGTCTAACTCAATGAAACTAAGCCATGCCCTTGGGGTCACCCAAGACGGGAGGGTCATGGTGGAGAGGTCTGACAGAATGTGGTCCACTGGAGAAGAGAATGGCAAACCACTTCAGTGTTCTTGCCTTGAGAACCCCATGAACAGTATGAAAAGGCAAAATGATAGGATACTGAAAGAGGAACTCCCCAGGTCAGTAGGTGCCCAATACGCTACTGGAGATCAGTGGAGAAATAACTCCAGAAAGAATGAAGGGATGGAGCCAAAGCAAAAACAATACCCAGTTGTGGATGTGACTGGTGATAGAAGCAAGGTCCGAGGCTGTAAAGAGCAACATTGCATAGGAACCTGGAATGTCAGGTCCATGAATCAAGGCAAATTGAAAGTGGTCAAACAGGAGATGGCAAGAGTGAACGTCGACATTCTAGGAATCAGAGAACTAAAATGGACTGGAATGGGTGAATTTAACTCAGATGACCATTATATCTACTACTGTGGGCAGAAATCCCTCAGAAGAAATGGAGTGGCCATCATGGTCAACAAAAGAGTCTGAAATGCAGTACTTGGATGCAATCTCAAAAACGACAGTATGACCTCTGTTCATTTCCAAGGCAAACCATTCAATATCACAGTAATCCAAGTCTATGGTCCAACCAGTAATGCTGAAAAAGCTGCAGTTGAATGGTTCTATGAAGACCTACAAGACCTTTTAGAACTAACACCCAAAAAAAGATGTCCTTTTCATTATAGGGGACTGGAATGCAAAAGTAGGAAGTCAAGAAACACTTGGAGTAACAGGCAAATTTGGCCTTGGAATACAGAATGAAGCAGGGCAAAGACTAATAGAGTTTTGGCAGAAAATGCACTGGTCACAGCAAACACCCTCTTCCAACAACACAAGAGAAGACTCTATACATGGACATCACCAGATGGTCAACACTGAAATCAGATTGATTATATTCTTTGCAGCCAAAGATGGAGAAGCTCTATACAGTCAGCAAAAACAAGACCAGGAGCTGACTGTGGCTCAGACCATGAACTCCTTATTGCCAAATTCAGACTTCAATTGAAGAAACTAGGGAAAACCACTAGACCATTCAGGTATGACCTAAATCAAATCCCTTATGATTATACGGTGGAAGTGAGAAATAGATTTAAGGGCCTAGATCTGATAGATAGAGTGCCTGATGAACTATGGAATAAGGTTCGTGACATTGTACAGGAGACAGGGATCAAGACCATCCCCATGGAAAAGAAATGCAAAAAAGCAAAATGGCTGTCTGGGGAGGACTTACAAATAGCTGTAAAAAGAAGAGAAGTGAAAAACAAAGGACAAAAGGAGATATAAGCATCTGAATGCCGAGTTCCAAAGAATAGCAAGAAGAGATAAGAAAGCCTTCCTCAGCAATCAATGCAAAGAAATAGAAGAAAACAACAGAATGGGGAAGATTAGAGATCTCTTCAAGAAAATTAGAGATACCAAGGGAACATTTCATGCAAAGATGGGCTCAATAAAGGACAGAAACGGTATAGACCTAACAGAAGCAGAAGATATTAAGAACAGGTGGCAAGAATACACAGAAGAACTGTACAAAAAAGATCTTCACGACCTAGATAATCACAATGGTGTGGTCACTCACCTAGAGCCGGACATCCTGGAATGTGAAGTCAAGCCAGCCTTAGAAAGTTATCACTATGAACAAAGCTAGTGGAGGTGACGGAATTCCAGTTGAGCTATTCCAAATCCTTAAAAAATGATGCTGTGAAAGTGCTGCACTCAATATGCCAGCAAATTTGGAAAAGTCAGCAGGGGCCACAGGACTGGAAAAGGTCAGTTTTCATTCCAATCCCAAATAAAGGCAATGCCAAAGAATGCTCAAACTACCGCACAATTGCACTCATCTCATATGCTAGTTAAGTAATGCTCAAAATTCTCCAAGCCAGGCCTCAGCAGTATGTGAACTGTGAAATTCCAGATGTTCAAGCTGGTTTTAGAAAAGGCAGAGGAACCAGAGATCAAATTGCCAATGTCTGCTGGATCATGGAAAAAGCAAGAGAGTTCCAGAAAATCATCTATTTCTGCTTTATTGACTATGCCAAAGCCTTTGACTTGTGAGGATCACAATAAACTGTGGAAACTCTGAAAGAGATGAGAATACCAGACCACCTGACCTGCCTCTTGAGAAATCTATATGCAGATCAGGAAGCAACAGTTAGAACTGGACATGGACCAACAGACTGGTTCCAAATAGGAAAAGGAGTACGTCAAGGCTGTATATTGTCACCCTGCTTATTTAACTTCTATGCAGAGTACATCATGAGAAATGCTGGGCTGGAAGAAGCACAAGCTAGAATCAAGACTGCCGGGAGAAATATCAATAACCTTAGATATGCAGATGACACCACCCTTATGGCAGCAAGTGAAGAGGAACTAAAAAGCCTCTTGATGAAAGTGAAAGTGGAAAGAGAAAAGTTGGCTTAAAGCTCAACATTCAGAAAACGATCATGGCAAAAAAGATCATGGCATCCGGTCCCATCACTTCATGGGAAATAGATGGGGAAACAGTGGAAACAGTGTCAGACTTTATATTTTGGGGCTCCAAAATACTGCAGATGGTGACTGCAGCCATGAAATTAAAAGATGCTTACTCCTTGGAAGGAAAGTTATGACCACCCTAGATAGCATATTCAAAAGCAGAGACATTACTTTGTCAACAAAGGTTCGTCTAGTCAAGGCTATGGTTTTTCCTGTGGTCATGTATGGATGTGAGAGTTGGACTGTGAAGAAGGCTGAGTGCCGAAGAATTGATGCTTTTGAACTGTGGTGTTGGAGAAGACTCTTGAGAGTCCCTTGGACTGCAAGGAGATCCAACCAGTCCATTCTGAAGGAGATCAGCCCTGGGTGTCCTTTGGAAGGAATGATGCTAAAGCTGAAACTCCAGGACTTTGGCCACCTCATGGGAAGAGTTGACTCATTGGAAAAGACTCTGATGCTGGGAGGGATTGGGGGCAGGAGGAGAAGGGGACGACAGAGGATGAGATGGCTGGATGGCATCACTGACTCGATGGACGTGAGTCTGAGTGAACTCCGGGAGATGGTAATGGACAGGGAGGCCTGGCATGCTACGATTCATGGGGTCACAAAGAGTCGGACACGAGTGAGCGACTGAAGTGAACTGAACATGTACAATGAGGGAAACACCTGTATTTGGCCTGAAAATATGAGAAGATGGTTTTTCCCCTTGTAGATAAGGTGGGGTTTTGTTTTTTCTGTCTTTCATTTTTATTGGTTCCTGGAGAAAATCATAATTCAACAAAATATATGAACCCCAGTGTTCACAGAAGTACTATTCACGGTAGCCAGGATATGTGTGCTCAGCTACTCAGTCATGTCTTACTTTTTGTAACTCACTGGATTATAGCCCACCAGGCTCCTCTGTCCATAGGATTTTCCAGGCAAGAATACTGAGTGGGTTGCCATTTCTTCTCCAGGGGATTTTCCTGACCCAGGGTTTGAATCCATGTCTCCTATATTCACAGGCAGATTCTTTACCACTTGAGCCACCAGGGAAGCCCCTTAGAAAAGTTTAAATACTCTCAAAGGAAACAGTGCATTGTCTTGACTTAGCCCTTAAATTACTTAGAACCTTCTTTCAGCAATCTGCAGAAATCAATATGTCAGGGGTTTTTTTTGGTTTTTTTTTTGTTGTTTTTTTTTTCCCCACTCAACTCTACATGACATATGCATTATGAGGGATTATTTTTTAAGTTATCCTGAAAAGGAGAAAACAACCCACAAAAAAGTTATTACCAGGATTCTAATTAAAAGAAGGGCCAGATTTATTGGATGGCTATTTTTAACAAAATCCCAGTGGTTTCAATAACCTATAAGCCCAACTACCAGGAAGTGATCTCAGCGGTTGCCCAAGTGAGAATGAAATATGTTTGTTATCCCAAGAGGACTTTTGTATGTTTTCCAGAGTTGTGGGGCATTATTTCTTTCTCTTTTCCTCAAGAGGGGAAAAAAAAAAAAAAATGAAAAGAACTTTAGTATGATTTTCTTGATTAACTTGATTGAAGTAAAAATTAAACCTGTCTCTGAGGTCTATTAGAATAATTATGAACCTGATTCCCCTTCTGTACCTTCTTAGCACAGCCCCTAATCTCAAGGGTAACAGGAAATACAGATTAAACAAAGTCTATCTTCAAAGCTTTTTGCACTGTATCTGCACCATGGGAAAGGAAGCTTTGATAAAGGAATTAGAACAGAAATCTTAATGGATTGGGTGGGAGAAGGAAGTTTCAGTTCTGCCTGGTGACTTCCCAAGGTCACAGTGAGCCGGGGAAACTCCATTTCATCTGCAGAACCACCTCAAAGGTGTAGGAATCTCATTTCACTCCAAAGCATGCAGAGGTTTATTCAACTGGATCTACACTGCTTGTAGAACATCACTCAAACAGACTTACACTTTTTTTCCTGCATTTTTTCCCAGAGCTTCAATTTTACTGGCATATACTTTTTTTTTTTTTTTAAACATCTGATTCAGGAAGCATGAGCTTTAAACACCTCCATAAATGAGTCAAATACACTGAGGTACATACCAATGACATTTACAACAGAATTTAGTATGAAACAGAAGAGCGATTTCACTTGCACAGGAAAGTGTCCACTATTGATACTATGCTTATATTAAGAAGCAAAAGAACAAGAAAAGATATATAGAACAATGCTAACCAAAAAGAAAAAAAAGAAACAGCCTTTCAGGATGTGGTGGTGGATAATCACCAAGTTGTGCCTCACTCTTTGCAACTCCATGGAGTGTAGCCCTCCAGGGTCCTCTGTCCCTGGGATTTCCCAGGCAAGGATCTTGGAGTCCGTTATCATACCCACCTCCAGGGGATCTTCCCGACCCAGGGATCAAACCTGGTTCTGCTGCAGTGCAGGCGGATTTTTTAGCAACTGAGCCACCAGGAAAGCCCCCACTTTTAGGATAGCCACGTGTATATTCAGAACAATCATGCCATCTACAATTTTTAAAACTGCGTCAGACTAGGGAATGCTTTTGTATTTCTGTTCAATGGATGCTCCCGTTTCTTCTTTGAAAAGAGGAGTTGGCTGGAATATTTGAACTTCCAAGGATTGTGGCCCCAGAGGAGAATGAGTAACACATGTCTCAGATGAGACACTGAATGCCAGAAGAGAAACATTCATCTTGCCTTGAACTGCACAAACCCTGGGGTCAGTGCCTGGTAAGGATGGATGAGGACACAGACAGGACCTCACGCAAAGAATGAAAACTCAGCAGAGCAGCACAAAGAGCTCAGAACCCTGTACTGTCAACCGCTAGTCACGGCCGGTGACAAAGCAATTTTTGCGAGGGTTCCTTTGCTTCTTAGCCATAAAGTGAATCTGTAATACTTAGCTCATAGTACTTCTGGGAACATTGACTGGGTCTGTAACACTAAAGCACTCCGGACAGTACCCGACACAGTGACTGGATTAGGAACGAGGAAGAGAGTGTGTGGTAGAGTTTGAATTCTGGGAGAATGTGTATCTTCCACAATTATTTATGTCACATGTGTTCACACTGACTGATGCCTCTGCATCTCCCTCCTCTCACTCTGCCAGGAAACTCCAACTTATCTTCGAAGACACACCTGGAAATTTGCTTCCTCTGACCTATGTCAGAACTTAAGGCTGCATTTTTGTTAGCATCATCTTTTTCCCCAGAGCGCCATCAGAATTGCAGTGGGTTAGAAATAACTAAATACCTGCATACCTGGTTACCCCTTGCTTCCTGCTTTATCATCATGCCTGCCTCGGGGCATCTGACACAGAATATGTGACGGTGTTAGTCGCTCAGTCCTGTCTGACTTCTCAACCCCACGGACTACAGCCCACCAGGCTCCTCTGTCCATGGAATTCTCCAGGCAAGAATACTGGAGTGGATAGCCATTCCCTTCTCCAGAACCCACACCTCCTACATTGCAGGCAGGTTCTTTACCATCTGAGCCACCAGAAATTCAAACAGGCATTGTATGTTTCATGTGAGGAGCCAAGAATTGCTCAATAAACATTTGTTATTTCAAAGCAAAATAGAAGTTAACTGCAGACACTCTGAAGCCTTACTTTCTGGGTTTCCATTTCAATTGAGCCACTTCCTAGCTCTATAATTTTGAGCATTGATTTCACCAGGTAATTCTTTAAGCAGAATTAAAAGATCTGTTTCTACCTCAGAGCTGCAGATTTTCTCTGTAGGATTTTGACTCTGTAATTTCACTCTAAAGGGCTGGTGAATATGTGAATCCCCTGTGAACTGGCCCTATATATAGATAACGGTCTTTGCCCTACCTTCCCCACTGAGTTCCAGTGACAACAGCATGAGTCATGTCCCTCCATGTGCTTATAAGTTGGTAAAAACAAAGCTCAGCCGTAGCAGAGTGACCATGTCTAGTAGCTCCTGAAATCATCTCTCATCTCTCTGTTTACTGTTCAGTTCAGTCACTCAGTCGTGTCTGACTCTTTGCGACCCCATGAATCGCAGCACGTCAGGCCTCCCTGTCCATCGCCACCTCCCAGAGTTCACTCAGACTCACATCCATCGAGTCCGTGATGCCATCCAGCCATCTCATCCTCTGTCGTCCCCTTCTCCTCCTGCCCCCAATCCCTCCCAGCATCAGAGTCTTTTCCAATGAGTCAACTCTTTGCATGAGGTGGCCAAAGTACTGGAGTTTCAGCTTTAGCATCATTCCTTCCAAAGGACACCCAGGGCTGATCTCCTTCAGAATGGACTGGTTGGATCTCCTTGCAGTCCAAGGGACTCTCAAGAGTCTTCTCCAACACCACAGTTCAAAAGCATCAATTCTTTGGCACTCAGCTTTCTTCACAGTCCAACTCTGACATCCATACATGACCGCTGGAAAAACCATAGCCTTGACTAGACGGACATTTGTTGGCAAAGTAATGTCTCTGCTTTCCAATATGCTATCTAGGTTGGTCATAACTTTACTGTTGGTTCAGCTTTAATGACAATTTCCACTCTGCTCTCAGACTTGGAGGAGAGCAGGTAGAATCAGTAGTTGCTTAGTTGTATATGTACGATAAGGCTCGGTAGTTTGCAGAATAGTCACTATGATAAAATCATGGAGAAAGAGAAGTCTCCTCTGGGTAGAGCTGAGAGTCCAAGACAGCGACGGCAGTCACCCAGTCGCGCTGGCCTTGGAGTGCCTAGCTGTGGCGCACAACACTCGGGGTGGGGCCCCGGTGTGGGGAACACGTTATCTCTGTTTTGGATCAGAAGCTGTTTCTTTGTCATGATCGCGAGTCTCCTGGGATGCTCTGTTTATGACAGACAACAATATAAACACACGCTGACCCTAGCTCTGTATACATACGTCATTTGAGCCACTTATCTAAAATAAGGCTGATGACACTGTAGGCAACTCATCATCTTCTCAGTTGTGAACTCCCTGCATGCAGCAGCATCATCGTGGGAAATAAGTGACCACAGGAAGAAAGAAACTCTGCTATCAGTGATAGCAAACTGATCTTATCTGCAATGCCGACTCACTCCTTTTTTTATTGGAGTGTAGTTGACGTTCAACGTTACATTCGTTTTCTGCTGTTCACCAACCTGAATCAGCTCTGCTGCTGCTGGGGCTGCTAAGTCGCTTCAGTCGTGTCCGACTCTGTGCGACCCCATAGACGGCAGCCCACCAGGCTCCCCCGTCCCTGGGATTCTCCAGGCAAGAACACTGGAGTGGGTTGCCATTTCCTTCTCCAGTGCATGAAAGTGAGAAGTGAAAGGGAAGTCACTCTGTCGTGTCCGACTCTTAGCGACCTCATGGACTGCAGCCTACCAGGCTCCTCTGCCCATGGGATTTTCCAGGCTAGGTGTACATATATCCCTTCCCTCTGGAGCCTCTCTCCCATCCCCTCCTCATCCTACCCCTGTAGGTCATCCCCGAGCTGAGCCCCCTGTACTATACTGCACCTTCCCTCTAGCCATTTGACATGGTAGTGCTTGTCAATCCTCATCTCCCAACTCGCCCGGCCCTCTCCTTCCCCCTCGGCCCCTCCTTCCCCCTCGCCCCGCCCTCTCCTTCCCCCTCTGGGGCCACACATTCATCGTCTGTATCTGAGTCACTATTCCTGCCCTGCTGATAAGTTCATTGGTACCATTTTTCCAGATCCCATTTATATGTGCTAATTCTACATCTATTCAAAAACAGCACCCCCCCCTCCAAATGGTAGTGATCAACAATAAAGATCTTTGAATGGAATAAAGAACCACGTAGACTGCAAAGCCCTAAGTAGCTTCCACTAGGAAATTTATGACGGCTAGCACAACTGTGAAGAAATTAATACAGTGTAGGTAGAAGTTGTCAAAACAAAGCAACGGAACCGTTACACTGACTAGCAGCTACTTCCTAATTTCTCATGCAGAAATCCCTTTGGGGCCAGTGAAGCAGAAGAGGGAATAATTGCCCACACATAGTCTCTCTCGAGATTAATGGCCCTTACCTGTTAATTCTTTGCTAGTTGTTGGTGTATTTTTCAAGATGACAGGGATTCGATACTCTTAGAGACAATTACTTGTGCAAATACATGAAATATAAGTGACCTAAATGCAAGAGAAAGGTAGAAATGTCTAGTTCTCATAGTACCATTACATTGAAAATGACTAAGTCTATCATCACCAAAGTACCAGAAGACTACAGGATCAAAGCTCAGCCAGTCATTGAAATCCATTTCTCAAACAGTCGAGACTATGTCACTTTAGAGATCTTTGCCAAATACCCTGGCCAGTGGTGTGGTTTGATCAACTGAAATTGATCGGTTTAGGCAAGTAATCAGAAAGCTCTAGTAAGATCAGATGCTTCTCTGAGAGTCAAGGCATCCAGCCTTCTTCAAGCTGGTGCATGGGTTTGGATTCGGCCTCCCAGGTCAAGGGATCCACCATGAGCCTTCCCTAAAAACCTGACCCTCTGCGTGCTTTGTAGCTTTCTGGAACATTTCTGCTCTGCCTTCAGAATTCACTATTTTAAACCCACCCATTCACTCACAGGTTGCAGTTCAACTTTTGTTTTAGCCAATCATATGATTTTAGGTGCCTTTCTGGGATTTCACTAACTCCTCTGCTGCTCTGGATATTTTACAATTAACTGCCTTTCAGTTCACTCATGCTCTTGGGCCATAAGTGATCTTGCCCTTTGCTCCATGTCTTAGCCACGGTCAGCCAATCAAACATACTCCATTCCCACTCTAGCTCTTGGAACACGAGACAGGGCCAAGTTCTCAGCCCACCATTGTTTTAAGGAAGAGATTAGACCCAAGTTACATGGCTACCTTTACTTTTTTTAAATGATGGTATCCACTGGTGATACATGTGAAAGATGAGCAATTTATCTCAAAATTCAGTATAACTAAATGAGAGTGATTCCAAGGCTTTAGGCATTGTGTTGACCTAAAATTCGTTTCGGTTTTTCTGAAAATCTCAAATGAACATTTTGGCCAACCCAATTCTTGGTCAGAAAGGGAAAACTGGATGGGATAGAGGTTCAAGGGGGCTCACCTTGGTCTAAAACATGACTCTGCCAAGACAGCCACACCCTCTAAGGTGGAGAGTGTCTAAGGGAGAAATATGGAGGGCTCCCGCCTCATGTTGGGTTGGTCTGTGATGCTGCATCTTATTAGTAGGACATGAAAAGCGGAATTCTGGTCTGTAGAATAGAGCCCAAGTCAAAAGAGCAGTATTGCACACCCCAGTCACCAGATGTCCTTGCCAAACCAGAACATGTACCCACTGCTCTAGATAAAATGGATAATCAGCAAGGACCTACTCACAGCACAGGGAACTCTGCTCAGTACTATGAGGCAGCCTGGATGGGAGAGGAGTTTGGGGGAAAATGGATACAGGTATACGAATGGGCAAGTCACTTTTCTCTTCACCTGAAAAACCATCACAACACTGTTGATCAGCTGTACCCCAATACACTGAAACATATATAATATCATATAAGAAACATCACCAGTCCAGGTTCGATACAGGATGCTTGGGGCTAGTGCACTGGGATGACCCAGAGGGATGGTACGGGGAGGGAGGTGGGAGGGGGGTTCAGGATGGGGAACACGTGTATGCCCATGGTGGATTCATGTTGATGTGTGGCAGAACGAATACAATATTGTAAAGTAATTAGCCTCCAATTAAAATAAATAAATTTAAATTAAAAAAAAGATGTATAATAAAGCAACATAGATTGAATTCCCAGAAAAAAATAAAATAAAAAGCATCTCAACCTGCCTGTCTGTCCTTCAAGTTCCAGCTCTAAATGCTTATCAATTCATTCACTCATTCATTCAAGAATATCTACTCAACTTACATCACACTGTGCTAATCAAGGTGTCCATGGGGAGATAAATGAAAGAGACATCTTCTCTACAGCAGCTTCTCTCTAATAGAGAGGTAAGACATGAATAAGTAACTCCAGTACAGGAAAGCAGGTGAAATAAAGTTATGTGAACATTTGAGGATGAGACCGTTTACTTCACTTTGGTGAAGGGAAATGACGAGAAAGATCTGGGAAACCTTCCTGGAAGAAGAAACCTCCGTGAAAGCCTTCAGGAGCAGCCCTATATTTGGGGTTCAGCCCCTCCAAAAAACCAGAGCACCTTGTCACTGAGCTACTACCTATTGTGTAAATTTAGTGGCCTGTCAATATATCTATTCTTCTAGTTATATCTGATCTAAATAATGAACTTTGAGTGTTTATTAAAAAAAAAAAAAAAAAGCTAAAAAACAAAGCCCAGAAAAGTTCCAGTGCATATCTGGGTGGGGTATTAAAGCAGAAATCTAGTCCATCCAACAAGTCACTATGTCAGAGAAGGACTTGGTCATGATTCAGTGAGCAGGGGATATCCACAGCCCACGTCAGTGTGTGCTAATAACAGGGATACAGTCATGTGACTCTAAACTCTCCATCTGGAAAGATGAAGCTGCTGCTGGGCTCCTCCTCTGACCGATGCAGCTTGGTAATTATGGGAGACATAACCTGTGGATGAGGCATCAGTGATTTTGGCTCATCAGATGTACAGTCAACATGTTTAATTAGGACCTGGAAAACACACAGACAGCGACAATGATCTGAAGCTGAATGACTAATGAATAATCACGGAGGAGAGCCGAAAGGACACTCGGGCCCTGTTTGAAAACATTAACATCTTATACTTTCTCGTACGTGGCGGGTCTCTGGTTTGGGGCATTTTGTAACCAGGACTGAGAGTGGTCCAGAATCAAGGCTGACAATTTCATGCATCTCTGACTAGGGTGCAATTGCCCATGAAAGGCTGCATATTCCTTGGATCTTCCAAAAGAAGCTAAAAGGAAGCCCTAGGGATCCATCCCCAGCATTTTTAGCACCAGGGACCAGCTTCATGGAAGACAATTTTTCCCACGAACCAGGGTGGGGGCTGGTTTGGGGATGATTCCAGCACATTACACTCATTGTTCACTTTTTTTCTTTTATTATTACATCAGCTCCACCTCAGGTAATCAGGCATTAGCTCCAGGGGGCTGGGGACCCCTGGTCTAGAGCATCATTACCCTTGAGGGAACTGTGAAGGCCCAGGGAAAGAGGGGACCAGCTACTAGGGGATGAGATTCTGAGGCCAATAATTTGTTGATATTCAGTCACTAAATTGTGTCTGACTCTTTGCGATCCCATGGACTGCAGTGTGTCAGGCTTCCCTGTCCTTCACTATCTCCCAGAGTTTGCTCAAATCCACCATCTCACCCTTCTCCTCCTGCCCTCAATCTTTCCCAGCATCAGCGTCTTTTCCAGTAAGTCAGCTCTTTGTTTAAGGTGGCCAAAGGACTGGAGCTTCAGCTTCAGTCCTTCCAGGAAATCTTCAGGCTTGACTTCCTTTAGGATTGACTGGTTTGAAAAGGAAGGCAATAATAAATCAACTATGATTAAGAAGACATAAACCTGATTATCTTGCCTGTAACAGGTCGGGTTTTTTCTCGGAAAGTGTTTCACTGTATATTAGAATGGAAATACAGAAAGCAGAGGTGGAATGAAGAGGAAGAGGAGGATGTTGGTTTGGTTGTTTGTGGAAGTCAGAAGCGCAGTGAGTCAGGAGAGGCGGCGGTATTGAAACAGAGGGCTTGGAATCTACCTGGAGGCAAAGGTCAAGAGGCATAGTCATTAACATCAGCACTGACTGCCAGGTTTCTCAGGAAGTGACACCAGACTGTCTGGATCGCAAAGCCCTAGACACCTGCATTCTGCTCAACACTGCAAAGCTCCTTCCTCTACAGTAGTTTTCAGGTATCTTGGTCACTAAATAGGGAGTGGAGAAGTCAATGAAGGCCATGACTTTGGCAGGTAGCAGAGAGCATGGAAATTTGGGAGGAGAGGTAAGATAGGGGCTTCCCTGGTGGTTCAGTTGGTAAAGAATCTGTTTGTCAATGCAAGAGATGCAGGTTCAATCCCTAGGTCGGGAAGATTCCCCTGGAGAAGGAAAGGGCAACCCACTCCAGTATTCTTGCCTGGGAAATCCCATGGACAGAGGAGCTTGACGGGCTATGGTCAGTGCGGTCAAAAAGGTCAAACAAGACTCAGTGAGTAAATAAGAGGTGAGGTCAGGTCATTTTTAAATTTACACTTCCATGAGTGATGTAATATGTGGCTCAGGGAGAATGAGGTATAGTGAAGCGTGTGTGTGTGTGTGTGTCTGTGTGTGTGTGTGTGTGTGTGTGTGTTAGTTGCTCAGTTGTGCCCAACTCTTTGCGACCCCATGGAGTGTAGCCTGCCTGACTCCTCTGTCCATGGAATTCTCCAGGCAAGAATGCTGGAGTGGGTAGCCATTCCCTTCTCCAGGGGATGTTCCCCACCCAGGGATTGAACCTGGATCTCCGGCATTGCAGGGGGATTCTTTGCCATCTGAGCCACTAGGGAAGCCCATAGTGAAGCATAAGGAATTTCAAGTCAAAGTCTGGATTCACGGCATTGTTTGCCACTTATTGGCTGCATTGTTTTGGCAAGACATCTGCCACGCATCCAAGATGGTTTTAAGGATCAAGTGAACTCATTATACAAAGGTTTCAGTTCAGTTAAACTGCTCAGTCGTGTCCAACTCTTTGTGACCCCATAGACTGCAACACGCCTGCCCTCCCTGTTGGTCACCAACTCCTGGAGTTTACTTAGACTCATGTCCATCAAGTCGATGATGCCATCTAACCATCTCATCCTCTGTCATCCCCTTCTCCTCCTGCCCTCAATCTTTCCCAGTATCAGGGACTTTTCCAATGAGTCAGCCCTTCGCATCAGGTGGCCAAAGTATTGGAGTTGCGGCTTCAACATCAGTCCTTCCAATGAACACTCAGGACTGATTTCCTTTCGGATGGACTGGTTGGATCTCCTTGCTGTCCAAGGGACTCTCAAGAGTCTTCTCCAACAACACAGTTCAAAAGCATTGATTCTTCAGCATTCATCTTTATAGTAAACTCTCACATCCATACATGACCACTGGCAAAACCATAGCTTTGACTAGGCGGGGGTCAAAAATATGTAAAGTGATAATGATTATTTTCCATGTAACGTCATATTTCTAAATACATTTTTTTAAAAATTGGGTTGGCCAAAAAGTTTGTTTGGGTTTTTCCATGCATGCGTGTGTGCTCAGGTGCTTGGTCATGCCTGACTCTTTGTGACCCCATGGACAGTAGCCCACCAGGCTCCTCTGTCCATGGGATTCTTCAGGCAAGAAACCTGGAGTGGGTTGCCATTTCCTGCTCCAGAGGATCTTCCTGACTCAGGGATCAAACCCACATCCCCCCGTCATTGGCAGGCAAATTCTTTACCACTTTGCCACCTGGAAAGCCTATTACATCTTACCAAAAAGCTAAAATGAACTCTTTGGTCAACCCAATAGTACAGCAGATCTAATCCTATAGAAATGTATCTGACCAAAGAGCCACATGTGACTTAGAAGTTCATACTGTAGGGAACTACAGAATCCACAGTGCGTTCTACGAATCTCTACACAATCGAGGCAAAGGCTAGACCAGAGCATGACTGGAGACTTCAGGGCATCACGTGCTACACATCAATGTCTGATGTAGAACATTCCTCTTCTCAGCAGCTCAGATAGGCAGCCCCCATGACTTCTGAATTACCATCCAAGAGCTGATAGGCCATGTGCCCAAGAGTCTCTAAATAATTGAGTGCCTGTGGGCCAGCTCCACAAAGCATGGTTACATTCTCCAGAAGGGCACTGATTTGCCAAGTCTTAGTACAGCCCCAAGAGTAACAAGAGTCCCTCTATGGAAAGGCAAAGAACATTCTAGTCATCATTAGTAGACACGTATTCAGATACCACCCGTAACAGGTGTCCTAATTTGGTATTTATGCAGTAACGGATTTTTTAAAGTCATTTAGCTCCATATCTAATATTCCTAAGTGCAGACATTTTTGGGGGAAGCCCTTTCACCCCCTGCTGTAGGTCCTGCCCCCCACTGCCTTCCAAAAGATTGGGGTTGACTCCCTTGGAACTGTGCCAATTTGTTTTTTTTAATCTTACATGACAAAAATATAAGGAAAAGGGAGAAACTTGTGGCTCTACAGGAAAGAAAACAGAATTTACTAGCTGCCATCAGAGATAACATAGCTTTGGATAAATCATAATAATTATAACATCATTTAGGTTTTACATGCTTAAATGACAGAACCTGTGCTGAGTGATTAATAGACACTTCACTTATACACTTCAGGCTTCCCTGGTGGCTCAGATGGTAAAGAATCTGCCTGCAGTGGGGGAGACCCGAGTTCAATCCCTGGGTCAGGAAGATCCCCTGGAGAAGGGAATGACTACCCACTCTAGTATTCGTGCTTGGAGAATTCTATGGACAGAGGAGTCTGGTAGGCTCCGGTCCATGGGGTCTCAAGAGTCAGACTTGACTGAGCGACTAACACTTTATACACTTGAGTGATTGTTCAAGATTAAAAAAAAAAAGAAACAGAAGCCAATACAGAAAGGTACAGTAAATGCTCAAAAGCCCACAGCAGCAGCCAGCCAGCATTTCATCTCAGAGAGTCTGAGTCCAAAATAAATCTTTAGTCATTGCTATCCTGCTTCCTGCTAATTGCTTGTAATGACTTAGAATTTCTCCGCAAGCTGAATGCTACTCCTCTCTGTTGGACAATTTGGCAATTGGACAGCTGGTTCAAGGAGATGATTAGTGTGGTTAATCCAATAATTAAATTGTGGGCTTTCCAGCCTAAGCAGTAATCAGTGGTATGAAACAGGGTTTGTTTGTTTTTTTTTTAAAGTGTGTGTAAAGCCTCAGTTTGCCTGGCTTGAGAGACAGTGTAAAGAATTTTAGTTCTAGGAGCAAACCGCTATTAACAAGGCAAATACTGTCAAAATTATGTTTGCCCAAGGAATATACGCCAAATATAAAAGGAATTGATAGACAGATATAATCTAATTTGATTGCAGGAGGTGTAATTAACCGATTTCATTCAGAGTAGGAGGAGCAAGCACTCAGTCAAGACATAGATGTTCTCTTTTAAGAACTTTTTCTGATCAATTTTTATTGAAGTGTAATTGATTTACATTGTTGTGTTCATTTTTGCTGTACAGCAAAGCAATCCAGTTTTTTATATTTACATTTTTTCCATTATAGTTTATATAGGGTATTGAGTACAGTTCTCTATCCTATACAGTAGGGCCTTGTTTATCCATTTATCCATATATGTAAAAACTTACATCTTCCACCCCAACCTCCTTCTCCACCCCTCTCCAGTCCCCCACCCACCGCCCTGGGCACATTAATCTATTCTCTGGGTCCATGATTTTGTTTTCATTCCAGATAGGTTCATTGTGTTGTATTTGAAATCTCACATATAAGTGATATCCTACGGTATTTGTCTTTTCCTTTCTACTGCTGCTGCTGCTAAGTCGCTTCAGTCGTGTCCGACTTTGTGCGACCCCATAGACGGCAGCCCACCAGGCTCCACTATCCCTGGGATTCTCCAGGCAAGAACACAAGTGGGTTGCCATTTCCTTCTCCAATGCATGAAAGTGAAAAGTGAGAGTGAAGTCACTCAGTCGTGTCCGACTCCTAGTGACCCCATGGACTGCAGCCCACCAGGCCCCTCCATCCATGGGATTTTCCAGGCACGAGTACTGGAGTGGGTTGCCATTGCCTCCTCCGATAAAATAGGTAACTAATGAGAACCTACTGAATAGCACAGGGAACTCTAACTCAATGCTCTGTGGTGACCTAAATGGGAAGGAATCCAAGAGAGGGGAGATGTGTATACATATGGCTGATTCACTTTGAGGTACAGCAGAAACTAACACAACATTATAAAGTGATTATATGCCAATAAAAATAAATGAAAAAGGAACACACATATATTAGTATTTATGATAAAATCTTAAACATTTATTGAAAGTAGCACATGTTTAAAACATGTAGCATTAAATTGACCACACTAGTAAAAATGGAAGACTATCTGTTCATGTGTTTCTAGATTCTCTACTCTCCTCCATTAATTATCACACAATATTAACATTTTTAAAAAATTAAAATATAAAATTTTAGAAGAGTACATGCATGTACCTATGTATGCAGACACCTATATGCATGTGTGTATGTACAAATTCCAAAGTGAGAAATTTGGGGAAAAACATCAAATGTCAACTAGATTTTAGTACTTTGATAGCCATTGTTAAAACCATATTTTTTTTAAAATCTGAGCAGGTATAACGATCATTAGAACTATCATCCATGTCCATGTGTGTTTATTTTTCCAATGAATAATTTTCCTTTATAGCTATTTTGGCACACTGTACATTACATCATTTTTCTCATCACCATCTCGTTTTGCTTCCAGAAGCATATTCTCAAGTTCCTGGCTACGTAGTAAATATTCTGTATGGATGCTACCCAACTCTGGTTATGTGCAGAATTGCTGAGTTGTAATGTGCTACCAACTAATATTTCTAATGCCTCCTGGAATCATACCAGCATTAACCATTTATAAAGTACCAACTGCTACTCCACATGTAGAAATGCAATTGCATTTTGCTGCTTGCCAAAACAACAGGCCTTTCTGAGATCATTGTTCTTTTTTTGGTCTCTGGGAGAATACAATATTCAGATCCATAGTCACTCGCCAAGTGCAAGCTGGCAGTAGGTGTTTTTCCCCAAATGATTTTATTATAGGGAGGGTTTGCCTTGGAACAGAATGTTCTACAGAATTAATTAGTAAGCAAATACATATTTTTATATGGAGACCTTTCACCCCATTCCACCTCCCAATGTTTAAAGTTGACCAACTCCTAACGAGGGAACTTAACATATCATTCAGGGGCTTCCCTGGTGGCTCAGTGGTAAAGAATCAGCTTGCCAACACAGGAGACACGGGCTAGATCCATGATCCAGGAAGATCCCACATGCCACAGAGCAACTAAGCCCCTGCACGGCAACTGCTGAGCCCTAGAGCCGGGAGCCACGAGCACTGAGCCCACAACCACAACTACTGAAGCCTGAGCACCCGAGGGAAGTCACTGCAGTGAGATGTCCCAGCAGCCCCCACTCACACAGAGAGAAGCCCACGCCGCAGTGAAGACCCAGCACAGCCAAAAACAAACAAAAATTTAAAAATAAAAGGTCACTAAAAAGTCAAACCGTAGATCTGTTTTCCATTGGAAAGATGCAAAATGATACGATACATCCAAGCTACTTTTTAAAAAATTTAACCTAGGATGAAAGGTCGCCATGGTTAAACATGGGCGTCCACTGGCCACAGAGTGATAAATACTAGTCCATAATGACTCAGGCCATTTCCATCTTACATAGAGAGTGAGATTCAGTTTGTTATAGACACTCAGTCACAGATCAGGTGAGCTGACCATTAGAGTTCTTTATTAGTTTTGCGATAAATAGTTTCACTCTGTTTCTTTGAATAGATCTAATATTTATTTGTATCACAAGAGAATATTTTAGAATAGTGTTTTTAATTGGTCTTCAATAGAAGAAAAATTTCTCTAAAGTTGTTAGATCCCATAATTGCAAGAATTCTTATAAATATTGAGCAAAAAAGCAAAATCAAATTAATATCATACTGAGGAAAAGCCAACAATTAATTAGCTCAGTTGTGTCTGATTCTTTGTGACCACATGGACCGTAGCCTGCCAGGCTCCTCTGTCCATGGAATTCTCCAAACAAGTATACAGGAGTGAGTTGCCATTTTCTTCTCCAGGGGATCTTCCCGACCCAGGGATCAAACCCAGGTTTTCTACATTGCAGATAGATTCTTTATCAAGCAAGCCTGGTTAGGATACCATTCTAAAGCAAAAGTCCAAAGATATAACCTTGACCCTATATTTGCTCAGGTTTCAACGATAGCTGTTAGTCAACTGACACACACACATTTTGTATTTATGGTGTCAATATGGCACTCATTTCTAGGAACTCAAGATAACTCTGATGTGCGTTATATTTTTATGTAGGTAAGAAGGTAGAAAGGAAGGCTTCCCTCTAGAAAAACTTAAGTGGGGTTTCAACAGACAGTAGCTTTCCTGGTGAGAAATGAGAAGAAATAAAATTCTAGGGGGAAAAAAAAAACTTGTGTAAAACCTTGAAAAATCCTTCTTAATTGCTTGACGCATTTAGGGTCCAAGACAGTAGGGAGAATTAGGGGGGAGTAGCAGCAGGAAAGGCCAAGAAGGGAGGGTCTAGTATTTTAATAGATTACTCAGGGTGCCCCACTCGTAAATTGTGTAAACATGAAGGACATTTAAATACAATTTCCTGGGCAAGAAATGTCTGTCACGCAATGAAAACTCTCCTTTGTGATGGCCGCAATGCATGAGTTTAATATACCTGCCTCAGCAAGCATTTCTCAGCCAGTACACTCAACCTTGACGTTCAGTTTCAAGATCATGACACCTGTCACTTAAGTCCGTGCAAGCATAGTCAAATCCATGGCACTTGCCTAAAAAAAAGCTCTGCAGCAGAAGGCACTTCAGATTATTCTCCCAGTTATAAAATAATCCTCTAAAAGTTTGACTATTTAAGATCTCAAATTAAGAGTCTGAAGATTTACCTGTGTTCATAGCTGCACTAATTACAATAGCCCAGACATGGAAACATCCCAAATGTTCATTGAAAGATGAATGGATAAAATGGAGCATGTGTGTGTATATGACTGAGCAACTAAGCACAGCACAGACATATACAGTGGAATATTACTCAGCCATAAAAAGAGTGAAATAATGCCATTTGCAGCAACATGGATGGATCTAGAGATTATCACGCTAAGTGAATTAAAGACAAAGAGTAACACCACATGATATTACTTATATGTGGAGGCTGAAATACTGCACAAGTGAACATAATCATGAAACAGAAGCAGACTCACAGACAGAGGGAACAGACTTGTGGTTGCCAGGGGGTGGGGGGTGAGGTAGGGAGAGACAGGCTGGAAGTCTGCGATCGGCAGAGGCAAACCATGATATACAGGATAGATGAACAGGGTCGGACTGTGTAGCTCAGGGGCTATACTCAACATCCGGTGACGAACCACAGAGGAAAATAACGTGGGATCTGAGGGTACTCCCCGGGAACTAAGGGTCATCGTTTCACAATATATACAAATCAAACCATCCTACATCTTAAATTTATACACTGTCTGGTCAATTTTCTCTCATTAAAACTGGAGGGGGTTAAAAAAAAAGAGCATCAACCACATATGTAAGAGTTATTATGTATTCAGTGATTACTAGATGTCCTGCTTCTGTGCTAAGAGCCGTATTTACTTTGTATGCTTTAATCCTCACAAGAGACCCACTTTAGAAATGAGTCAGGTGTGACTTAGGGAGCTTGAATGATCTCGTACCAGGACACAGGGCAAACTAGTGGCAAATCCAACATTCAAATGCAGCCCGTGAAATCCTAGAGCCCAGAGGTCATAAGCCATTTTCTAAAGTGTTGCTCATGATGAACAGATACGCAATTTGTTTTTCCTGCCTGGAGAATATTGTGCAAATGCATATTGTATTAAGCACAACAGAGGTGATGCATGCTCAACTCTTCTAAAGATGCAACTGGTAAACAGATTGAGTTACTCAGATGAGATGTCTATAGTGGCCCCAGCATGATGCATCCAAAAATCGTTTCTGTATTATAGCCCAAAACTCCAGCTGGTTACAAAAAGGATGATGCAGTGATCAAATAGAAGGCTAGATGAAGTTGCATCCGAGTCTAAAAGAATGCCTGGCATTTTATGCTAAGACAGAGCCTGCCATGCCCACCATTTGACCCAGAGTGAGGAGCGGCTGAGGCTCCTGGATGCCTTCTTTTGCTCCCATAACTCTCCGTATATTGTCACGACTTGAGGGTGACTGGACACCTGAAAAGAACCTAATTAATCCTGAGCAAAGCTGAAAAAGTGAGTGAACTAGTGAGTGAGCGCACGTTCAGAGAACCGAGGAGCAGCATGGTGGCATTAGCTAAAGCCCTCCAGGAAACCCAGCCCTGAGTTTCCGCCCTGTGTCAGGCACTGTGTAGTGCTTTGTTGAAATCCAGCTTATCAAGCTGAACTCTAAGTTAGAAGCTTGCATTCTTTGAGTGAGATTTAATAAAGTTGCATTAGTTTGTAGAATGGTAAATGCCAAGGCACTGAAAAAAAAAAAAAAACTCATTTCTTTTTAAGGGTAAGAAAGTATGACACATGCTAGAATAATTAAAATGTAATGAATTGATCCCTGGAATTGAATTGTTAATGTCAATTAAGTTGGGAAGAAATGTGACTAATACTGTTACTGATGGTACATAAAGAGTATCCCAGTTGTAATTTCTTATCTACTGGAAAGCCAGCATTCTTCTAGGGGAATACATTGCTATGTTGTTGTTATTCTTTGATTAGATTTTAAATTGCTTTTGAGAATAGTAATACTGGAGAAGACTCTTGAAAGTCCCTTGGACTGCAAGGAGATCCAACCAGTCCATCCTAAAGGAAATCAACCCTGACTATTCATTGGAAGGACTGATGCTGAAGCTGAAGCTCCAGTATTTTGGCCACCTCATACAAAGAACTGACTCCCTGTAAAAGACCCTGATGCTGGGAAAGATCGAAGGCGGGAGGAGAAGGGGACGACAGAGGATGAGATGGTTGGGTGGCATCACCAACTCGATGGACATCAGTCTAAGCAAACTCCAGGAGTTGCTGATGGACAGGGAAGCCTGAAGTGCTGCAGTCCATGGGGTCACAAAGAGTCGAGGACAACTGAGCATCTGATAATATAAATATATATATATATAAAATTTCAAGATATTAACCCTCTCACCCTCATCCATGTTACTTAACTTTTATTCCTTTGAAGACAATCAGTTACTTTCAGATGGCTATATCAAGCTGTAGATCTATAAATCTACATACCTATATACCTAACCATTTGGGAGATGATGGGTAAAAATCCACTTTTCCACAGGTAAATAGATGGAAAACCTTTTAAAACAATTTCCTAAAATATTAGGTTTTTAAAATGCAGTTTATAATGAAAATAAAGGCAACTACCAGAGTATGGGTTGCTAGTCTTACTGGTTGGGAAGGACACCTGGATGGTAGTGAAAACACAGTTTCAGGAAATAGCTTTCCACTATTAGCCGGGTCACCACTCTATTCCTTGGGTGTCTTGTCTGTAAAATGGAGATACAGCCGGTGGATACCTTGGAGGATTTCTGGGACAAGCTGGGTAACCCATTTTGCAGAGGACTTAGCACATATTAAGAATTTAAGCTTAGAAGTAGGAGCAAAACCCTGCTAGGGGAGGAGGAGGAAAGGCAGCGGCTATGGGCATGAGTGTGCCCCTGCAGGTACTCAAGCTCAGAGTACTGCAAAACAACCTCCGTCTATAGAAGTATCTCAGGTGTTTGCTTTCAGAAAACGAGAGTATTTAGTCATTTTTTAAGCTCAGGAAACAGCTCTGGAGAGCTCATTTACAAATTTGGAACTTGAGACTGAAAACCCAATTTAAATGCATTACCCAGCAGTGAATTACAATAATAGATAAAGCCATGTCAGAGTTTTCAAATCTCAATCCTAATCTAAAGACTTAGATTCTAAGTGATAGGTCAGTAAATTGCTGCTCTTATAATTCCAACGTTTGCCCTCATAGATTGCTCAGGCTATTATGTGCAGGCTACTGTTGAGTCTTGATCCATTTCAGTTCCACTGGACATCTTCAGCTTTCAAACTTCTTTGGCATCTGTTATCTTTCTTTTTCTGCTCTTTCACACTTGAGAAATATGACACAGGATATTCTTTTAAAAGACTGAGCCTTCTCCTTCTAAACCACCATAAAATTTAAAAGGCCGAGGGGGGAAAAAATCTTGCAACTACAGCGAGTGGAGAGGAAGTGTGGATCTCTGGCATATCCGTTGTCATCGCTACCACCAGTTAAGCCCAAACTCCTCTAATATCACCAGATGCCCTGCAGGAGGGGAGACTTTGGGAAGTGCTGACAAGGAGGTGGGAGAAACTTAACCTGTTGGCAAACGGCAGACAGACATGAAAATAGAAGCAGCAGCTACATCCAGTTCCCCCACCCCCCGCAACACCTCACCTCAAAGGACCTTGCTGAAGTCAATATCACCTTGGCTTCCATGACAACCCCTGACAGGGCTAAATAGATGTCAGATACACATTTGCTCCTAAAGACCTCTTGGCATTAGTAGGGAACTCAAATGCAAAACTCAGGTTAAGATCCTGCTCAACTACTTCATGCAAAAGCCGCAGCATACAGGCTTGCCAGCCCGGGCCAGTTCGTCTCATCTCTGCAGGGTTGTCGGCGTCCTCCAAAACAGCAGGCTGACCGTATGGAGAAAGCCGTTTCTGTGGGCATTTTCGCAACCCATGAAACACATGTTCTGTTTATAGGCAAATACAGCGCCATTATTTTGGGATCTTTGATGGATGCATGGTAATGAAAAGACTTCTGATGACCGAATTATGCTCTCCATGTTTAAAATTTGGTTGAACCTGTAGCAAGGGAATCAGGGCCTTTCTTAGAGGAGAAAATTAGACAAGCATGTAGTGACTCTGAGCCACTGTGTCACGGCTGGAAAAATCAGAGCTTGCTCCAGCGAATCTCAAAGTCTAAATTCCCAGGCCCTGTAGAACACAAGTTCAACAATGAATTCCTTCTATTACTCAGCCACAAAAGGGAACAAAATTGGGAGATGTGGATGGACCCGGAGACCATCATACAGGGTGACGTCAGAAAAGCAAATATTGTACATAAACACGTGTGTGGAATGAAAATATCTCCTACCATTATTAACAAACAAGAAATGCCACAGCCGCTAGTGATTTCTGGCCTCCAAATGGGAATCAGGGCTTCCAAAACTGATCTGGCCGAGGCTGCCACTTCCCAGTGGTGATTCCTGAGGAACTAGGGGAACTCAAGAAGTGAGGTGAACAAGCAAACAGGCCCCAGATAGCTTACGTGCATTTGAAAAGAAAGAATTCAGTGAGCCCAGAGGCGTGCATTAAATTCCTTAACTAGACACCTGATCTTTGGTGTTCAGGCTGCCTACTCCCTTTGGTGCAAACTTGTATATAGCCTGACTCCCCCTCCTGCCTCCTTGAAGCAGTTTTCTCAGAGCTACTGAGATGGGGGCTCCTGGGATCAGAGTCCTAAATATTCCCACCAAATAAAGCAACTCTCTAACTATATATTTTTGGTTGACACCACGGAGTCTATATGCCAATATGAAACAAAAAGGTAGAGAAAAATAAAAGATGCACAAATTGTGATGGATGGGAGATGTTTGTTATGCGTGTGCCCTATCAGAGTTTTTTCTTCCCCGGTGGCTCTGGTTTTCTGTCTACCTTTGTGGGTTTGTGAGAAGCTGTATCCAAAGCGAGGACCTTTGAAGGTCATCTCGTTCAAATCCGCCTGCTTTTTCTCCGCTCAGCTTCTGTCTGGACTTCCCTCTCCTGCTTTCTTTTTAACTGAACATGACTGAAATTAAATGAATCCACCTGTTCTGAAAGCCTATTTCCTAGTCCCCAGTGGGTGCTATTTGAATTTTATTGCTTTTTAAAGATTCACCCATGCTTTCGGTAACATGAAAAGTAGATGAGCTCCGAGTAGCAGCTTTTAGGTTGAAAAGGCTCAGACTCTGGAAGCAGCAACTTTTGTAATCCTTCTCCACTTGAAAGGCTGTAAAGCCTCGCTGGATGTATGTTTCACAAGTTTTATTCTCCTGTGAAAAATGAGGATGTTTATATCTTTGCTGAAATCGTAAAAAAAAAAAAAAAAAAAAAACAGGTCGAAAAGAATTTTCCATTACAAGTCTCCTTTCCTGGCGTGTCATTGTGGGTAGAACAAATGGCCAGGATCCGATCGCAGGCTTGTAAATGGGAAATAACTCCTGAGTGATGGCAAACACAATCCACCCTCCCTACCCCCGCCCTTTTTATCCACAGCACGTCTCACGAGGCCCCTGGAACTCTTCCCGGAGACCATCGGTTTCCCTTCATGACTCCAGGGCTGCTATGCCGTGAGGCAGCTGCATGGAACCCAGGCATTCAAGATCCTCCGTGGGGCTCTGGGCTGTGCTGGGGGTGGAGGAGGTGAGTCAGTGACGGCCGGCTCAGCTGTCAGAGGGGCAGGCCCTGCAGCTGCCGGCTGCCCAGCTTTGCCTCGTAAGGGCTGCTGTCTCGTTTCAACACCTCAGGGGACAGGAGCAGAGGGCACGCCTAAACCTGCCTTCACAAACCCCGTCTACACCTCGCCACCCGGCAGGCTGCTGAGTTTTGTAGCTGGGGACCCAGGCGGTTTTTAACTCTCTCCCCTCACACCGTGCCTGATGCGCCACATACACAGTCCTTTAAAAAATGGGGACTTCACAGAAGCAACCCAGATGTCCATCAGCAGATGAAGGGATAAAGAAGCCGTGGTACATACACACAGTGGAATACTACTCAGTCATATAAAGGAAAGACACTGAGTCAGCTGCAGTGATGTGGATGAGCCTAGAGTCTGTCATACAAGTGAAGTAAGTCAGAGGAAAAAAACCAGACATCGTATATTAACGCTTATGTACGGTGAAGTATATACAATATACTAGAAAAATGGTCCTTATGAACCTATTTGCAGGGCAGCAATAGAGACAAAGACCTAGAGAGCGGACCTGTGGGCACAGCGGGGAAGGGGAGGGTGGGATGAACTGAGAGAGCAGCACTGATGTATACACAGCACCATGTGCAAAACAGGTGATGAAAGAGAGCCTGCTGTAGAGCGCAGAGAGCTCAGCACGCTGCCCTGCTATGACCTACAGCGCTGGGTGCTCCAGGAAAAGGGGACATATGTGCACACACAGCCGATGCGTACCGTTGTATGGCAGAAACACACCCAGCATTGCAAAGCAATTATACTCCAATGAAAATCTTCTTTTAAAAATGACTGAGAACAAGGCCTGACTTGGCCAGGGGTTAGCCTTGTCTGAAGAAAACCCCCACACCTGTAATCAGCTACCTGGAGAACAAGTCGAGTCAAGATCTCCAACTGTGAAGGGACCTCTCTCACAATGGAACAGAAAGACATCGACACCATTTTCTGCTTGCTGAAACCAAGGGCCGATGTATCTGGTTTCAAGATGTTCTGGTTTGTCTTGTGATTATTTGGGTATAACTGTACCCCCAAATTTGCATGGGTCTGTCTTTTGCAAATGACTTTTTTCCATCTTTTCTGAGTTTTGACTAGTCCTGAGGGCTTTCACAAGGACTTCCTTTGAATTCCTCTAGCAATTTCCCCCAAAATTACTGACAAATATTTCCAGTGCTGGTCTATTTCCTACCATTGATTCATCAGCTCTCACTTTCAATTTCTGGTTCCTTACTGAAAAAAATGCAGGCCACATTACTTATCACTGCATAACCACAATCCCAAGACTTTGCTGTTTGTTTAGTCTCTCACTTGTGACCCCATGGACTGTAGCCCGCCAGACTCCTCTGTCCATAGGCTTCTCCAGGCAAGAATATTGGGGCAGGTTGCCATTTCCTTCTCCAGGGGATCTTCCCGAACAAGGGATTGAACCCACGTCTCCTACACTGGCAGGCGGGTTCTTTACCACTGAGCCACCAGGGAAGCCCTCACTGCCACTCCCAAAACTTACTGACTAAAAGCAAGACAAAACCAGTGGGTTGGTTTGCCCAGGATTAGCTCAGAAAGCCCCTCTTCTGCCTTATGCAAGCGGGCTTGGTCAGGTGGATGCAGTTTGGTCTGGATGAGCCAAGATGGCTTCCTGCACACACCTGGTCCCTCAGCCGAGCCCGCTGGGATGCTCAGGCCATGCATCCCCTTTTATCTTCTAGATCCTTCCTCCTCCTGCGGCTCTCGCCCTTCAGGACATTATTTGTTCCACCTGGTCCCTTGATCACAGTAGCCAAACCTACTTCCATGGTAAATCAAGACTCGAAGCCACAAAACGCAGAACCCGCCTATCCTCTTAAGACCTAGGCCCAGAAAGGGCGTCTATAACCTCTACCACCTTCTATTAATCCCAACCAAAGCAACTCTCAGGCCAGAGAATACTCGAGGGAAGAGGCCAAAGTCTTCATCTCTTGGAGAGAGAGCAACATCCACATACAAAAATGGGAGGAATGACTGGCATTTATCTTTGCAGACAACTGACCATATATATCATAGCAAGAGTGCTGGAAATACAAACACAGGGGCCAGGGTGGTGGGGGAGGGGAGGAATACATGTAGGAATTTAGTATGTGCTTAATTGTATGTTCCAAATCATTGGGGAAAGTAGTTAATAAATGGTGTTGAAGCCATTAGTTAACCATTAAGAAAAAGAAATTCAGCTGCATTATAGAAGGCAATGGGATAAACAAAAACATACAGAGCCATAAGAAATACTTTTTACCAGAATGTGGGAGAGAGAGGAACCAAAAAAACAAAAACAAAAACATAAAAGTAAATTCTGACTGGCCTGGCAAACCTTACCATGTACAGACTTTAAACATAGTAGCCAAACCACTCAGGTTCTGCCTGCTCTTAAAATGAAGATGCAACTGAATGTGGCTCCCACCCTAAGGATGGGGGATGGGGGTGAGGAAGCCAGATAATTGATAACATCATAAGCTTTTCTGAGCTTATCAGAGAGTAAAGGTTTACATGGCAACTGAATGAGCAGAATTAATGGCAACTGGAAGCAGAGATCAAACAAAACATTTCCCCCTGGGGCAGAGTAAAGACAACACACCAGCCACCATAAGGGTGGTAAGAAAGCAGCCAAAATATTAGCAAGTTTTTAAAAGCCAATTATCGGGCCGCTGAGAATATGCAGGAGCCCCGGCCCGAAGGGAGCCCACAGGAGCACCTGTGGCCGAGGTGCTCATCAGACGTGGAGACAGGGCTGGAGACCAGGGAGAACCCCCGCCTGCCTTCAGAGGCCCTCGGCGTGAGACCACTTCCACCTTTCTTGGAACTTTCTTTCCTGTGAAATAACCATCCTTAGTCGCTAGGGAAGGGCCGACAGCCTTTTTAATCCCAAAGGGTCAAAGATTCATTGCCTCAGAGAGAAGGACAACAAAAGGCGTCCTCTCCTGAAGGCTAGAGGACAGACAGAAAGCCCTCGTGCAAAGGGGACCTCAGCATGGAGGCAGGGAGGCCCGTCCCGGGGTAGAGGCCTCACCATCCCCGGCTCAGGGCATTGGTACCCAGCCGCTGGAGAAGAAAGAGAAGCAAAGCCCTTGTGAGACAAGAAAATTCCTCCTGCCCGAGAGAAACGCCCTCCCCTGCCTAAGGGACCAGGCAGACTTTGCTTGGCCCAGCAGAAGAGCAAGAACGCTAGCGATGCCCAAACTTGCAGGTCTTCCACGCCTGCCTGAGACCGAGGCTCAGACTGGAGACCGGGGCACTGACTCCCTGCCCACCACAAGTCCTGCACTGGGTAACCAGCAACAGCAACGTCTCAGAGAGCCGAATAAGAACTTGAAGAGGACTCTGACCTGTGGACGACAGGCAAGACCCGCAGGGAGCTGAGGTCGGGCCGGCACGCAGAGGAAAAGCCTGAGCCACATAGAGGCTGCACACGCCCCTGGTTCTGGCCGCTCAGCTCCAGAGGAATTTAAAGGCTCTGTCCACTGAAGGCAGTTAGCAACAGCCAAGCCTAGTCTGATTGATTACCAACTAGAGGGCTCCACCACCCACTGGAGCCCTCTGGGAAAAGACAGGTGTACTCATTAAGGGCATATGTGCTAGTCCTTGGAGCTTCCCAGGTGGCGCTAAAGAACCCGCCTGCCTATGCAGGAGACACAGGAGAGGCGGGTTCAATCCCTGGGTCGGGAAGATCCCCTGGAGACGGCCTGGCACCCACTCCAGTATTATTGCCTGGAGAATCCCATGGACAGAGGAGCCTGGTGGGCTTCAGTCCATGGGGTCGCATAGCGTTGGGCACAACTGAAGCGACTTAGCATGCATGCTAGTGGTTACTGCCGTCTCTGGCCTTCCCACGTGGTGCAGTGGCAAAGAAACACCTGCCAGTGCAAGAGACAGGAGACGCGGCTTCAGATCCCCGGGTGGGGAAGATGCCCTGGAGAAGGAAATGCAGCCCACTCCAGTATTCTTGCCTGGGAAATCCCATGGACAGAGGGGCCTGGTGGGCCATAGTCCGTGCAGTTGCAAAGAGTCAGACACAACTTAGTGATTAAGGACATGGCCATACACCTCAGTCTCTATTGGTATTTGTAATTAATGTCCAATCCTCAAATAAGAATGATAAAAAGAGGAAGGGAGAGAAGAAAGAAGACTGTTTAAGCCAAGTGAAAAAGAAGATGCAGAAGAAGCAGTCAACAAAGTTCAGTGTATACTCATTATAAAATTTAAAATTTAATGAAAATTAAATAAATATGAAAATTCTATTTATATACTTAAAATATAAAAATTGCATATTTTAATATAAAAAATTCTAGCAAACTAAGAATAAACAAACCCCTCAACTTGATAAATAGCCATGAAAAACCTACAGGAAGCATTCTATGTAATCCTACATATTATAACATCCTAAGAAGAAGAAAAAATCATGCCTATGCTTACAAATTTTATATAACAGTGTACTGGTGGTTCTGCCCCTTCAATAAAATAAGGAAAATAAATAGAGGTATGAGTGTGTATCTGACTCAGTTGTGTCTGACTCTCTGCGACCCCATGGACTGTAGTCCACCAGGCTCCTCTGTCCATGGAATTCTCCAGGCAGGAATACGGGAGTAGGTTGCCATGTTCTTCTCCAGGGGATCTTCCTGACCCAGGGATTGAACCAAAGTCTCTGCATCTTGTGTACTGGCAGACAGGTTCCTTGCCGCTGAGCCACCTTCTCCCCGAATCAGTCTATACATTGAACACAACCCCAATCAAAATCCTTCTAGGATTTGTGTGTGTGCGTGTAAAATTTCACAAAGGGTTTCAAGAATTTATATGAAAAGCAAAAGACCTGAGTTATCAAGCCAATTTTGAAGACTAAAGATTGTATGATTGTAAGAAATAAAGGGTATGTTTGTTTGAAGCATATAAAGAGAGGACAGGGTATCCGTTTGGAGACAAATGATTTCTAGACACCCGAGAGGTGAAAGCAGAGACTGAATCTTGTAAAAGAAGTTGAGGCTGAACTTGGGGATTTGAGAACTATGAACTCAGGGGTGATGGCTAAAGATACTGAAACCTAATTGAAAGGAAGAACTTAGAGAAAGATGAGTAGGGGTGAAGCACCCCAAAACTAGGGCTGCGAAAAGAAAGATGAGTCACCAAATGAGATAGGAAATGACAAGTCAATAATTAAGAAACATCATATAGTAACGCACATGTATGGAATCCAGAAAGATGGTACAGATGAGCCTGTTTGCAGGGGCAGGAACAGAGAGGCCGCTCTTGAGAAGGGACTTGTGGACACCATGGTTGGGGGAAGGGCAGGACAAACTGGGAGATGAGGGAGGTCTGACGTGTGTACATGACCACGTGTAAACGAGCAGCTAGTGGGACACTGCCGCAGAGCACAGGGAGCTCTGCACGGGGCTCTATAAGGACCTCGAGGGGCTGGAGGGAGCCTCCAGAGAGAGGGGCTCTGTGTGTACATATCGCTGATTCATGCCACACAGCAGAAACTAACACATCTTCACGAAGCAATTAGACTCCAATCAAAACATAAACGTCAAAAAGAAAAGAAGCTGAAAACTGTGGTATTAGAGGCGGAAGAGAAAAATGTCAACAGGAAGAGTGTGTAAATTCTGTTTCCTTTTCAGAGAGTCAGGGGAAATACGTTTAGAGAAAACACAGTCATCGGGGTTCAGCACAAGGAAAGCTTCCAAAAGCCCCGGGAAGAGCCACAGTTTTTGGAGAGAGTTAATTCACAGGAGGAAGGCAAGTGTGAAAATCCGCTGAGTCATGGCATAAAGCAGGGAGCTGAGGCGAAGGGCCCAATCATTAGCGAAATGGCAATGAACTTTAAAAATAGCTAACAAAATAGAGGTTGTGTCTTGCTGCTGCTGCTGCTGCTAAGTCGCTTCAGTCGGGTCCGACTCTGTACGACCCCATAGATGGCAGCCCACCAGGCTCCGCCGTCCCTGGGATTCTCCAGGCAAGAACACTGGAGTGGGTTGCCATTTCCTTCTTCAATGCATGAAAGTGAAAAGTGAAAGTGAAGTCACTCAGTCATGTCCGACTCTTCGTGACCCCATGGACTGCAGCATACCAGGCTCCTTCATCCATGGGAGTTTCCAGGCAAGAGTTCTGGAGTGGGGTGCCATTGCCTTCTCTGGAGGTTGTGTCTTACTCATCTCCATATTCATTGCACTGTTCATACCAAAGGGTCTTAATGTACGTATAGCTGTATCTACAAGTATGTATGGGCCTTCCCATGTAGCATGAGCAGTAAAGAATCTGCCTGCCACTGCAAGACATACGAGACACAGGTTCAGTCCCTGGCTCAGAAAGATCCCCTGGAGTGGGGCATGGCAACCCACTCCAGTATTCTTGCCTGGAGAATCCCAGGGATAGAGGAGCCTGATGGGATATGATCCATATAGTCGCAAAGAGTCAGACATGACTGAAGCAGCTTAGCAGGCACGCACAGGTATGTATGTGTCTGATGGGCAGCTAAGGTTAAAAAGCACTGATAGACTCACGTTTGGATGTAGAACCTTAAAGCCATGCGGGGTGATGTAGCCTGACGCAGCTCACCCAGTTTGAGGAAGCCTGACCCGGACTCCTGTGAGAAAGTTTCATTCATTCCCAGCTGCCTCTGAAGAATGAACTGTGTCCTCTGCTGGAATGAGGGGATGGAATTGTCCTCATTTCTGAGATGCTTAGAGACATGATACCTAGTGGAGGAAGAGGGCCGTGCATGACATTCCATAGGTATTGATGGATTCCGCCCCCCTGACTCACCAGACTGTCTTTGCCAAAGCAAATTGTGGGTGTGTGAAAGGCCCAGATAGGAAGAAATAAGTCAATTCTCTTTTAAAAAGCAAATAACCAAGGTATAAAACCGTGGGGAGAATTGTGTGGACGAACGGCTCTCTTAGTTGATAGAGATGTGGCTGTAAAGTTGCACAGAGAAGCTGAGAACAGGCTGAAGTGTCTCCAACGTGTCACATGGCCCTGCCCAGGCCAAGCCCGGGCGGGGAGAGTGGCCCTCACATGCCACTGGTGAGGCCGATAAACGCGAGCAGGTGGGAGCAGAGACCAGGCCCAGGGCCGCGGGACCGCGGCATCTCGTTCTGTCCTGTTTATTAAATGCCCCTGTTGGTTCTGAATCCTCTGAATACCAGCTTCTGTGTTGTCTCCTTTCTCATCACGAGAAAGGGAGCAATTCAGGCCTTTCTCCAAAATCTCATGGTAAACTACCCGCCTTTCTTTGTTCTTTGACCCCCAGAATGCCCCCTTATCTAATATATTTCCAAGCTTTCCCCTCCTTGTGCGATTCTGTCTTTTCCTGAGAGGTCATTTCTCGATGCTGCAAAAGTCTGTAACTTGTCATCATCATTTCCTCTTTGGTTCATCAGGATGAAGGATGTTTCTTTTAAGTTCTCCAGTTACAAGAAAAAATGGAAATAGTAAAATCTCCTGTGGTTTTTTTTTTCCCCTTTAGCTGAAGTAAATATGTTCCCAGGGAGATGTGTTGATCTGTTGTCTTCTTAATTCGTGCTAGAATTTCACAGACATGGATCGAAAAGAAACACCAATGATCTTGTTTTGCCCTAATGGAGAGATGAAAGGGAGGCAGTGATTGAAAATGTGCCTAAGACGTCTATCATGCGGGGCTTTGAAGACTGCTTTTGCACTTCAGTGGGGTTTTATGTATGGTCCTTGTGCTGTGGGATGTAGCTTCAAATAAGATACTGAAGATAATCTCTGATCCCTTGGCCCGTGAGTAGCCACAAAGCTGTCTAATCACCTACCCCCATCCCTCTTCAACAAGAGGTAAAGCTTATAACTTTAAAATCATCCCTGTGGTCTTTGCTATTGTTGTTCATTCGCTGAGTTATGTCCAACTTTTTGCGACCCTTTTCTCATCTAGGAGCTAGGCTTACTTACAGTACTAAAATTATAGGATTGTTGTGAGAATAAGCTGCTGCTGCTGCTGCTGCTAAGTCGCTTCAGTCATGTCCAATTCTGTGTGACCCCATAGACGGCAGCCCACCAGGCTTCCCCGTCTCTGGGATTCTCCAGGCAAGAAGGCTGGAGTGGGTTGCCATTTCCTTCTCCAATGCATAAAAGTGAAAAGTGAAAGTGAAGGCACTCAGTCGTGTCCGACTCTTCGAGACCCCATGGACTGCAGCCCACCAGGCTCCTCCGTCCATGGGATTTTCTAGGCAAAAGTACTGGAGTGGGGTGCCATTGCCTTCTCTGGAGAATAAGCTGAAATTACCAATTTCAGTGATTAATAAGTTATGTAGTCAGCACTCAGTGGATGATAATTGCAGCTAATTTTGGTTAATTGATAAAATACAACCTTACTAGATTATAGTTGAATCAAGATAACTATACAGCATGTTTACTATTTACAACAGGACATGGAAGTGACCTAGACGCCCATCAACAGATGAATGGATAAAGAACACGTGCTACATATGCAATGGACTATTACTAAGCCATAAAAAGAATGACATTGGATCACCTGTAGTGATGCGGTTGAACCTAAAGTTTGTCCTACTGAGTAAGTCAGAAAGAGAAAAACAAATATCGTATATTAATGCATATATATGGAATCTACAAAAATGGCACCGGGGAACTTATTTGCAGGGCTGGAATAGAGATGCAGACGTAGAGGATGGGCTGTGGACGCAGCAGGGGAAGGGGAAGGGGTGAACCGAGAGAGCAGCGTTGGCGTGTGCACACTCTCATGTGTTACACAGATGGCCAGTGGGAAGCTGCCGTGTGGCACAGGGGCTCAGCCGCGTGCTCTGCGATGACCTAGCGCAGTGGGTTGGGAGGGGGAGGAGGGAGGCTCAAGAGGGAAGGCATATATGTATATGCATAGTTGATTCATTTCATTGTACAGCACACATGAACACAGCGTTATAAATCAATTATACTCCAGTAAAAAACATTACAGTACAAGTATCTCTTAATTCCTGATCGTTTTGGGGGAAAAAATCAACTTGATTTCCCCTTATGTTAGTCTACAGTACCCAGATAATTACTGAGAGCAGAAATATCACTTTGAACTTTACCCAAGGACATCGAGCTATCATGAATCAACAAGAATGGGAGGTACATTGACAGCCACCAGCCCTGGATTTTGATAGGTCAGGCATGTGAAATTACAAAGTATTGATTTAAGCGAAACACACTCAATACAGCCTCTTTTTACAGCTGTGGTCTAAATGACAGTACTTTGTTGTGGATTTACAACTCATGAAGAAAAACTTCGCTGGAAGCAGCTATTGCTACTCGATGTCTCACTGAAGTGAAGGGATTAGTTTTGTACAAATGGCACCAGGTTCCTGGTGTCCTTCAGTAAAAATCATATCTGTCACTTGGATAGAATCTTACACAAACATTGCCCCACCACATCACATCACACAGACTAAGATAAATCCTCCATAAGGCATGACAGCATCAGAATTCCAAATCTCACCAGATGGGAGCAGTGATATTGAAGAGAACAGATACAAAGTCTAACATTCCAATTCAAAAGTAGTCCCTGAAAGGAGACAAGATGGGAGGAATCTGATTGAAGTCAAATTTCCCAAAGAGAAATCCAGGAAAGGCTACAGTTATCCAAGAGGATGATGCCTCCCTTCCCCCACCCACAGAGTACATGCTCATGCTCTCCCCTCCCCGAGTTGCATTCTAGAACACCTCTGTCTAAATAAATCAACACTCTAGGTTCGTCCAGCTCAGTTCAACTGACTCAAATTCACTCTTTTTCATGGCTGAGTAATATTCCATTGTATATATGTACCACAGTTTCTTTATCCATGCATCTGTCAGTGGCCATCGAGGTTGCTTCCGTGTCCTGGCTGTTGTAAATAGTGCTGCAGTGAGAGTTGGGGTGCATGTATCTTTTGGGATTATGATTTTCTCAGGAATTGCATACATTTCTTGGAATTGTGTCCAGTAACCCCAAACACAGAGTGGGCTGGAAGCAGACATCCTTTCTGCCATTCTGCTTCTTTAGTTAAGGACATCAACACGTTCACACACCTCCACCATCACCAGACTTAGAAACCTTTTTCACCCTTTCTCTCTCTCTCTCTTTTTTTTTTTTCACTACCTGCTATTTATTTTTTTAAATTGATACCTTATACCTCATCCTTCTAAAATGTACACAGGTTCTTAGCATTTCTCTAGTTAAAATTCTTCCATGATACCTATCAGTTCAGTTCAGTTCAGTCGCTCAATTGTGTCCGACTCTTTGAGACCCCATGAATCACAGCATGCCAGGCCTCCCTGTCCATCACCAACTCCCGGAGTTCACTCAAGCTCATGTCCATTGAGTCGGTGATGCCATCCAGCCATCTCATCCTCTGTTGTCCCCTTCTCCTCCTGCCCCCAATCCCTCCCAGCATCAGGGTCTTTTCCAATGAGTCAACTCTTGTCATGAGGTGGCCAAAGTATTGGAGTTTCAGCTTTAGCATTATTCCTTCCAAAGAACACCCAGGACTGATCTCCTTCAGAACGGACTGGTTGGATCTCCTTGCAGTCCAAGGGATTCTCAAGAGTCTTCTCCAACACTACAGTTCAAAAGCATCAATTCTTCAGCGCTCAGCCTTCTTCACAGTCCAACTCTCATATCCATATATGACCACTTGACTAGACAGACCTTTGTTGGCAAAGTAATGTCTCTGCTTTTGAATATGCTATCTAGGTTAGTCTTAACTTTATTTCCAAGGAGTAAGCATCTTTTAATTTCATGGCTGCAGTCACCATCTGCAGTGATTTTGGAGCCCCCAAAAATAAAGTCTGTCACTGTTTCCACTGTTTCCCCATCTATTTGCCATGAAGTGACGGGACCAGATGCCATGATCTTAGTTTTCTGAATGATATCTATAACCTAGACAATTAAGGCAAAATGTATTTACCGAGCATAGAAGACTCCTTTCAGCCACCTGAGCAGCCAGGATCCCTGTATTCAGTCATGTCCAGTTGAACCATCAAGGTACTTCCCTCAATACTCCAAACTTTCACAAGTCACGGCCTTTTGCCTAATTCTATCTTTATCTAGAATTACCCTCAATTTCTTACTTCTTATTTTTTTTCAGGCTTTAAACCTAAAGGCAGAAACAAAATGCATACAGGAAAATTAGTTGATTTATTCTCTGTTCCCTTTGCATTGTATGTGTTAATATTTAAGTGTTAGTATATATGCCTTCTCAAACAATAGTGAACGTCTTAAGAGTATATCACAAGGGTTCACACCAGCTTCTGTAGAGTAACTGACACATTGGAGATATACAGTTCTGAAAAAGGAATGCAAGAACTGAAGGAATAGGCATGTCAGATAATTAGGATAAAGTGATTCTTCAAGCTGAGTTGTGAAATTTGAAGATTATTAACCAGATAATGTCCACACCATAATCCTATAGAATAGCATTCCTTTGTTTTGAGTAAATAAAAGGAGACTCACATAATTTGGTAAAGAAAGTGTAGGACTAGATCCTTAGTATGCTTTTTCTTGGCATCTGATTTTTCCCCTAAATTCTACAATAAGAAGAATGCCTTTTATCTCCCACACTGGAAGGCCCTGGCCTAATTTTCAGAAAATCCTAGGAGACTCAGCAGTCATTAACTTTGGGGCTGATGTTTCCGAGAAACAAATTGATCATTAACTGTATAAGCTGCAACAAAACTGCAGACACATTTCCAAGATAGGAATGCAAATGCAAATGGCCACCATTTAATCCCCAAATGACTCCCGTTCTCCAGCAAATAACTGCTCTGTGTGGTGGTGTTAGTCGCTAAGTCCTGGCCAACTCTTTGCGACCTCCAGGACTGTAGCCCCACCAGGCTCCTCTGCCCGTGGGATTTCTCAGGCTAGAATACTGGAGTGAGTTGCTGTTTCCTTCTCCAGGGGATCTTCCCCATTCACGGATACAACCTTTGAACCCGTATCTCCTGCAGTGGCAGGTGGATTCTTCACCGCTGAGCCACAAGGGAAGCCCAAATAACTGCTGGGGAAATACTATTTTTAAATGAACAAGTGATTCATGTCTCTGGAGTGGAGAACATGCATTCCACACTGTGCAAATCACCAGCTGGTGATAGCTCAGAAAATGTGCCAGTCAGAATCTCAATCAGAGCTGGGTGTCCCTGTCCTGGGATGGTATGATGTGCACTGAGCTGGTTTTAAGAAAATTTCTAGAAGATTCTCTGAAAGGTACATGCGTGGATATACTATTGGGAATAAAATGCCTTCTTTGGGGTCTTATCATTTTAATCCTCTAAATGGCAGTCTCCCAAGAAATAGGTCTCTTCACCAAGGCAATCACATTATTGGATTGGTTGGTTTCGAAGGATCGAGAAAGTAGACACATTTTTTAAATGGAGGCTTTGTCTAAAAAGAAAATAACAGAGACGAGGAAGTCGTCGATGAGTTGAAGTCTTCCCAGCAGCCCATGTAGAAACTGAGGCTGTGAAATGATAAATTTCCAAAGGTCTCTGGCATTTGAGTTTGAGCCTCAATTTCCTGTGTGACCTTTTTGATGATTGTGTCAGGAATTTCCTCTTTGAAAGCCATGATTTTATTTTTTAAACTGTGTAGTTTGCATTGGGGTACAGCCAATTAACAATGTTTGTGACAGTTTCAGGTGGACAGGGAAATGACTCAGCCACACACACACATGTATCCATTCTCCCCCAAACTCCCCTCCCACCCAGGCTGCCACAGAACACTGAGCAGAGTTCCCTGTGTTGGACAGCAGGTCCTTGTTGGAAAACCACAATTTTAAATAGGGTCAACCTGTCAGGGAGGGGGAATTCTAAACTGGAGGGAAACTAAGCTGCGATGGATTACACGGCTACCCATCCCCAGCTGGGCTTTCGCCTACTTGAGCCCTGCCTGGCCACTGATCCTCGCGCACAGCTGTCTGAGCCACACTCAGAGGAAAGAAGACTCACAAAAAATAATTGAAGAATAAACTCTGCCCAGGCCAATCGGGTAAATTGCCTTTGTGCTTTTCCACGACTTGCTTCTGCCAGATAGAATATTTGGCGCTCAGCACGGTGGCATTGGACCAGATTTTGAAGCAATGGGGTTTTTGAAAATGATTTATTTTTTCCCCTCTGTCACAGACAGTTACTCTGGCACAGATGGCTTCTCACAATGATGAGCCCGGAGTCTTTTCCATCAGATTTTTGCCATTGTGAAAAATCTATCTGCTCTCGTCTCTCTCTCTCTCTCTCTTTTTTTTTTTTTTCGCTCTGTGTATCCAAGAAGTGACGTAAGAAAATTTAGAATGAAGATCAAATTCTGGCCCCAAACGTGTAAGAAAGTTTAGGATGAAGACCAGATTCTGGCCCCAAACGTGTGCAATTCCAGACCTTCAGAGATGGCTCTGTGACAGTGATAACCCAAATGCTTCTTTATTTTTCAATCCTGTTCCTTGTATGAAGTTCTATCTTCAACAAATAATGGTAATAGGGGAAAAAAAAAAAACAACAACCAGAAAAGAATGGAAAATTATAGCTGTTTTTCCTTGGACTAATAAGCAAGCTTAGATTGGGTTATATAAATATAAATGCATATAAATGCTTCTATGTATTGTGAATTTTGCCAGACAGATTAAGACCTAATTAGGAACACCGCATTAATACAGAAGGAGGAATTACGTGAAGAGAAGTGATTCTGTCCGAAGTCAGCCGTGAAGACAACGCAGACAAGATCTCATAGGGTACCGAGTTTCTGTGGAAAGGAAACTGCCTTTGGAAAAGAAACAACATACGCTGAGAAACAATTGTGTACCCTCAAGTGTAAATCTATAAAGTGCTGAAGACTCTGTGGATCCTTAGCCCCACTTTACAGAGAGGTAAACTGAGAATTAGAAAGCTGTAGGAGAGACAGAAGGTTAACTGTTAATTTGATGACCCCAGAGCTCTGCCCTCTAGGATAACATACTCCTTGCAGGTAAATCATGTGTGGAATATGGTGACTAACGGTATTCAGGTGGACTGGAAAGATAACAGTGACGTAGTCCTTGAGATAATTAAGGAATAGAAGAGATGGAAGGATACACCTGGCGTGAGTCAGTCTACAGAGAGCTACACTCGCTAACAGAGAAAACAACAGCGTTGACTGCAGAATGCAACGACCTCACACGAAACTCAGCCAGAATTGGAGCCCATCAGAGCAAAAGGAGGCACGGGGTATCATCTAATTATATTGAACAGATCTGGCAAAAGTGGACACGAGTGGCCATGACAGTAATTAGGATTCGTTACTGTCCTATCTGTCACAACTGCGTGAGTAGCCAACATGCAACATGGGATCTTTAAAGGAGTGTGAATGTATTCCTACTTTTCTGTGTTGGTGCATCATATATTTTGAGTACCTAAAATTAGAGTCAGCCAAGACTCTATACAAAATAAATAAATGACTTTATCAGGAGATAGGGAAGTGCTCGTGTGTGTGTGTCCGTGTGTGTGTTGTCTTGCACCAGCCACACAAAATAAAAATTGCACTGGGGATCACCCTATCACATTTTCTGAGAGTCTTGACACAACTCTGTAACTTTTGATGGGTCATTTTTTGCTGCTGGTGGTCAGTTTCCTCATAGGTATACTGGAACAGTGGCATCTCAGCTGGATTTCCTCATTTGTGAATCGGGAGTACACAGGAGATGATTTTGAGAAATAAATGAGAAATACTATGGCACCATCTCTGCGTCATAATGTCAAATTGACACTCATTGCTGTGTTTTCATCATCAGTCTGATGAGCTGGTTGAACCAGTGCACCAAGATCCATTCAACCTCCAAAATCTTCATTTTCCATAGCATGGTCCCTTGGTCCATTAAAAAAATAAAAAAATAAAAAAAACAGCTCTCTATATTTCTATCTCATTCCTAGGAGAGCCGCAGTTCAGTTCAGTTATATATATATATCCTCAGTTCAGTTCAGTTCATCGCTCAGTCATGTCTGACTCTTTGCTACCCCATGGACTGCAGCACGCCAGGCCTCCCTGTCCATCACCAACTCCCAGAGTTTACTCAAACTCATGCCCACTGAGTTGGTGATGCCATCCAACCATCTCATCCTCTGTCGTCCCCTTCTCCTCCCGCCTTCAATCTTTCCCAGCATCAGGATCTTTTCAAATAAGTCAGCTCTTCACATCAGGTGACCAAGTATTGGAGCTTCAGCTTCAACATCAGTCCTTCCAGTGAGTATTCAGGACTGATTTCCTTTCCAATGGACTGGTTGGATCTCCTTTCAGTGCAAGGGACTCTCAAGAGTCTTCTCCAACACCACAATTCGAAAGCATCAGTTCTTTGGTGCTCAGCTTTCTTGTCATTAATATCCACTCCACCCATGGAAGGAACAATATATGCTTTTTTGTTCATTTATTTAATGAGAAGTTTACAAAATAAATTAAAATTGACATCTTTTAATCAGTGAATCAGAAAAAACAGTAGAGACTGATGGAAAATGAAAAAACAGTAGAGGCTGATGAAAATGAAATTGAACAATATCAAATTTTTGAGCAATCATTTGTAAATCTTCAGTTTGAAAACAAATATTATTCCTTTCAAACCTTTGTTATGTATATAAGCCAATTACATACGTTTATTCAAATAATATTTATAAAATTGCTTTTTTATTAGAGTAGCTATTGCTTTATTAATTTAGCTTAAAATATAGTTCAACAGTAATAATAAGGCATACCTATGAATTGCAATTACATTATTTTAAAATGTCAATGAGTTCACAATGAAATACATATTTGAATAGATGTTTAATAAATTGAAAAATCAAAAATTTGGTCTTTCAAATCTCTCCCTGTAGTAAGTCAAATCTGGCAGTACATAAAATGCTAAATATTTTACAAGAAAAACTAGAGGAAAATAGAAACGAATTTTTGTTAAAGACCTAGAAGAGAAATATTAATATGTTTCTAAATGGACAAGTAAATGATAAAGTCACAGAAAAAAAATCAGTGTTCGCTATATGAAAATCTCAAATGTATACATTTTAAAAATATAACAAAACCAAAATTCAAAAAGCAGAATGGGAAACTGTTTTTACAAAATAGGATAAGAAAGGAGGTATAAAACTTTAATAAAAAATATAAGACTATCTGACAAGGAATACAAGTCACTGGGAAAACCATGAAAGGCATTTATGAGAGAAAATATACAAATAGTAAGCCAACATGATAGAAAGATTCAGTAAAAACACAAGCAAAACAAAACATAAGAAAGGCAATTTTTTTAGTCTTTTAGATGTCATAACCCACAATTGGTGCTTGAAATTACCAAAAGCCATTTTAGAGTCAGTAGCAAAATACATCAAAGACACTAGCGTGATCACATCGTTTGACAAGATAATTGCACTTCTGTAAATATGCCTTAAGAAGACGATTGAAATACAAATACTTTGTGTGCAGGATATTTCTTTTGATAAGAAATGAAAGCATCTCCACTGCACAATACTGATGAGGAAACTGTCACACAGCCTCTAAATAAGACGGTAGATTCACGTATTTATGTGTCAGTCTCTGGGTGAGACAGTATCTTCTGCGATCTGTCGGAAAAGGTGCGTTGGGAATCGTTCCTGGTTACCTCCGCTCAGCTGCGACAACTGCTATACCTTCTATTTTCCCTCCACTGAGATGCTCATTTTCTACCACGTTACTTTGCGGTTTTCATTCTGATGCTTTGCGGTTCTCCTAACATCGTTTGATGCGCTTAGGCTTTTCCCCAATTAGATTAAAAGCCACATAAGGGCAGTTCAGAACAATTCAATTCAACTAATAGTTATTGAATCTCTACTTCGTAAAAGGACTCATGCAAAGCGCTGAGCTTGAGAAAACCCAAAATGCATGATCTTTGCTCTCAGAGAAAAACTGGCACGATTAGCAATGACCGCAGGCAAGCCTTCCACGTCTTCCATCACACGGTAAGTAATAAGTAACACTGCTAAGCAATCAAGACGGAATGAAAACGACCGTGATGGACTCAGGAGAAGGAGACTTTGGAGTGACCAGAAGGACGCAGGGAACACTTGGGCATCAGACGACCGGAACAAAAGTTTGATGAGTCATAGGAAACGTGGACACGACGTGGTGACCATGACAACGGGGGCGACCATGCTGCTTTTATTTTATTTTATTGGAGGATAGTGGATTTACAGCATTGTGTTCTTCTCAGGTGTAATTGTGATAGTGATTCGGTTATTCATATATGTGCATCTTTTCTTTTTCAAATTCTTTTTCCCTTTTAGGTTATTACAGAATACTGAGCAGAGTTTCCTATACAGAGTTTGCTATACAGTAGGTCCTTGATGACTATCTATTTTAAATTTAGAAGTGCAGATGTGTTCATCCCAAACTTCTGATTTATCCCTGCCCCCCTTGTTTCCCCTTTGGTAACCATGAGTTTGTTTCTGATATCTGTTTATGTTTTGTAAATAAGCTCATTTATATCATTTTCTAAAAAATTAGATTCCACATATGAGTGATATATATTTGTCTTTCTCTTTCTGACTTCACTAAGCATGATCATCTCTAGGTCCATCTAAGTTGCTGCAGATGGCTTTGTTCCAACCTTTTTCATGGCTGAGTAATATTCCACTGTGTATATGCACCACATCTTCTCTCTCCATTCATCTGTTGGTGAACATCTAGGTTGCTTCCATGTCCTGGATATTGTAAATAGTGCCTCAATGAGCATTGGGGTGTATGTATCTTTTTGAATTATAGTTTTCTCTGGATATACGCCCAAGAGTAGGATTGCTGGAGCCTATTGTAGTTCTATTTTTAGTTTTTTAAGGAGCTGCTGTACTATTCTCTATTAATAGTGGGAAATGGGGTTTATGTACAGGAAAATGTGTCTGCCCATCATGACTGAATTATATACAGTTTATTGAGATTGCAGGCCAAGCAATCACATCCAGTACTGAAGGCCTTCCTGACTTAGGACTTTATTCTATGATTAATGATCACTCCCTAAAAGTTTTAGGAGACAGTAGGGAGATAATTTCTCATGAACAAAAGCTCAGAGAATTTTGTGGTTGTTATGATATTCATTGGTAAAAAAATATATATATATATTTTAAAGGGCACAGCTAAACTTCCATTCCCATCCATCATTTCCAAACACAGGTTATCTTTGTTTGTGACAAATCAGAATATAAGAAACACTCAATTCCCCTACAACTTGCCCCAGGGTCAAGCTTAAACTGCTTATAATAAAGATAGAAGTGTGTTATCTTCACTAAAGATGATTCTTATTAAGAGAAAATCTCTCCCTGTCAGCAGGTGGGCAGACCAAGTGACAAAAGAGGCGATGATTCATCTGATTTTGAACTCACCCACTGTTTGATGGCAACGTTTACAAAAGAGTGAGGCCACTGGAATTGCTAACCCAGACATCTGCAGCATTGACAGCCCTCTATTATTCCAAATATAGGACAGTATGATCTGACAACTCGAAACAGGGAGGGACTGGGCAAAGAATAACGTCTCAGGAGCGAGTGGTAGAATGAGGGTGATTACCTAGATGCATGTTTTCATGGAGGATTGTGTTTCACAACCATTCAGACATCCTTTCAACAAACATTTGGTACTTGCTGTACCAGTCACATGTCTTGAGGTACCGTGGCAATCACGATGGGAATCTTACCGCCTGGAACTGTAGAGCCTCATACAAGAAAAACGTCTCTCTCTCTCTCTTTTTTTTTTCCAGAAAGTAATACACTTTAGTTGGATTGATTCCTGTTAACTTGGTGTTTCGATCTTCAAAGCCTTACTTTGCCCACAAAATAGCCACAGACACCCTCCCCCCACCCCCCACCAACGCAAACTTGTTCTCTTCTCTAATCTTCCCCTTGGCCCCAGAGAGTGGAAAAACGAATTGACTTTTCCTTCACTTCTCTGACCAGATCAGGTTGAACTAGGTTGCAGCTGCATTTTCACTGGCGAATGTACAACTGAAAATAAAACGCTTGCTGGAGTCCAGCCTCTGACCAACGCTTTGGCAAACTGACCAGCCCTGGCCAAAAATGTGGGAGTATACAGTAATTAGAACACTGACCCTAACTTCCAGGGCATTATCCTGCTTATATCAACGTGGGCATTTTGCTGTGATACATTTTAAATAGATCCCCAGACTCTCTTTAAGCTCATAATCTTCTGGATTCTGCTTTTTCTCGGAAACATTCATTTTCTCTGCATCTGTGTGAGAGGCTCTCACCAATCCGTTTTTTATATAAGCAAATAAAAGGTCAGCTATAAAGAACACTTCCCTTCCTTACCTATGTTGACTAAATGCTAGTCTTTGCTTTTTAATTCAACAGATAGGGAGACACTGAATTATAAATATCCAAGTGTCCTGGTGGTCAAATTCACCCCTGTCAAATATTAGGAATGGTGTCTCCGAGGGGACCCATAATTTATGGATGAAAGGACAAACGCTGGAATTCTTCCGGAGGTGTTGAGCATTTCTCCATCAGCTGAGAGTCATCCCCTTCCTCCCCCCGACTTCCGCCTCCTTCCTTCCTTCCACCTTTCCTTCCTTCCTTCCACCTTTCCTTCCTTCCTACCTCCTTCATCCCTCCCTGCCTCCCTCCTTTCACTTTATTCTTTCTTACAATCCCCAGCTCACTTCCTGCAGGGTTGCCACCACTGAGGCTGAATCTGCAAACCCAGGTGCATTAGCCTCACAGGGGCTTCTCCTGTGTCTGCTTTGGGTGACCGCCCACCCCCATCACCTCCTGTAATATCCATCACTGTCAGCTGTGTCTGCTGGTCTCCCCATTAAATGACAGAGCGGAGGCAAAGCCCTCCCTCAGACTGGTCCCCTATCCCTGAAACTGATCACTCCAAACGTCTTTCCAACAGGGGTGAGTAGACCCTGAATGTAGGCAGCATCTCTGTCCTTAGAAGACTTCACAGGAGGGTTTTGAGCATCTTTGTGCTCCCTGTTCACCTGAAGGATTTCAAAAGGCTTGCATGACAGGATACAATCATTCCTCAAAATGTGTATTGCCTGCTTTGGTCAGTGTAAACAATTCATGTTTGTTTGTTTTTTAACTTATGCCAAAGAGACTAAATAAAACTTACATATCATTCCCCAGTCTCCACCTGCATTAAAATCGAAGCAACATTCTGACAAGCACAGTGACAGGCAGAGCTTCTGCTGAAAACAGGGGGAAAATACAAAGTGTATTTATGCTGCAACTTGTGTTTATGCTACAACAGAAATGAATGAACGACCAGGCTGTTCACAAAGGAGTGCTTCTAGAAATCTCAGAGGGACAGGTTTAAGGGCATTCTGGTCTCACATCTGTTTCTTATTAGTTTAGCAAAAGTACACTAAAGAGAGACAGGCAGAGAAACAGGATGACGTGAGGACAAGAGAAAATGAATTTGAAGGTCAAGTGACATATCCCAGTTACCCTGACACTTATTTTAGTAGCTGATTCATGCTCAATCCAGTCTGCTGGTCTCCCACACAGCAGTGAGGAACGAGGCTAGAATAACTCCACGAGCTGTCGGACACAGATGCGGTGGGTTAATAAACAGAAAACTTTAGGAAACTGGCATAGACCTGTCACCATGCACTGGAGATGTTTCTCCTGGAACGGTTCCTTTAGTCTCTTTTTTTTTCTCCTTTCTTTTTTCTTTGGTAGTTCAAAGTATCACTAGTTGAGACATATGAAAAGACTTAGGAAATAAGAAACTTACTCATTTTATCCGTGCTCATTTTTTAAACATGAATATTAGCAGAAGTGGTCCCTGATATTATATTGTGTTCAATGGAACAAATAGGGAAGATACTTCAGTCTATTTCAATACTCCTGGGAGCTCTGACAGCAAGATAAGCCCATTCAAATATGTATTTTCCAGCATGACATCTACCTTGGGCATAGCACTGTGGGGATCAAGGTGGGAATAGGGTTCGTGGAGGGGAAAGGTTACTCTCTGCTCTTGGAAGTCTGAGAAACTAGCCTTTTTCAAATGGGAACTGGAGGCAACTTATCATAAAAGTTCCAAATATTTTAAAATAAAAAATATTAAATTGGAAGGATGGGAGGAAGAGATATTTAGGAAGCCTGGGATGGACATGGACACACTGCTCTATTTAAAATGGATAACCAGCAAGGACCTGCTGTACAGCACAGGGAACTCTGCTCAGTGTTATGTGGCAGCCTGGACGGGAGGGGAGTTTGGGGGAGAGTGGATACAAGTGTGTGTGTTTGGTTGAGTCCCTTTGCTGTCCATCTGAGATGATCACAGCATTGTCAATTGGCCATACTCCAATATAAAATTAGATTTTTTAATATTAAATTAAGAAAGGATATCAAATATTTGGGGAATAATAAAATAAAAAATAAAGGTCTTTGGGGTCTTTTTGTTTGTTTTTCCTAGATACTTAGAAAATCATAGAAAATTGAGGTGACTGGAGACCGGAGATATGATCTTGCTCTAGAAGGGTGAACACGTTTCGAATGGATACAAGAATCAAGTTCATTTCACTACATATTTACTAGGATTTCTGCCGCTGTTATTGTTGTGAAGGCAGGTGTCTTTGCAAAGACTGGAAGGCAGGAATGCATTGACAAAAGGTGGGGAAGAGGATACACAGAGTGAGACGAGGATTCAGGGTTCCCACGTCCCGAGCTGAAGATTTTGATGATAGATTTCAGTCAGGTTAGGTCAGAGTATTAGATGATAAAGCAGCTGCTTTTAACTCTTTCTTCCCAAAGCTCTCTGCCTCCAAGGCACCTGTCCCTATTACTCCCCTCACACCAGCTTGTTCCTCCACTTCCTGATTTACACACTAGAGTGTGAGCTACTAGGTGTCAGGTAACAGATCCTCTTTCTCCTTGGCTCCCCAGGACCTCACAACTTGCCTGGTTTGCAATGGCCACTCCAGACTCGATTTCAAAGTAAGTTAAATGTTAGTCGCTCAGTCGTGCCCAACTCTTTGCGAGCCCATGGACTGCAGCCCACCAGGCTCCTCTGTCCATAAGGTTTTCCAGGCAAGAATACTGGAGTGGGTTGCCATTTCCATCTCCAGGGGATCTTCCCCACCCAGGGATCGACCCCAGGTCTCCTGCATCGCAGGTGGACGCTTTACTGACTGAGCTGCTCGGTTTCGGGGATCAGTCAAATACAGGCTGGGTAAGGAAGGCCATCTGCTTCGGAGACAAACTTAGAAATATCAGTGGTGGCATTTGCAAAAACGCAGTGATCACACAGTAAGTGGGAGTTAGAAGCAATATTCCAATGAGGGCAATTTGTTTTCACTTTAGTGGGTTCTCAGACATGGAATCAGGAGGTCTGTGGGGTGCTGACACGTAACAGCACAGCTGCCTGTGTTAAATGCCCTCGTGTTCTTTTTTTCCTACCAGTAAGAGAAGGCAATGGCACCCCACTCCAGAACTCTTGCCCAGAAAAATCCCATGGACAGAGGACCCTGGTGGGCTGCAGTCCATGGGGTCGCTAGGAGTCGGACACTACTGAGTGACTTCCCTTTCACTTTTCACTTTCATGCATTGGAGAAGGAAATGGCAACCCACTCCAGAGTTCTTGCCTGGAGAATCCCAGGGATGGGGGAGCCTGGTGGGCTGCCGTCTACGGGGTCGCACAGAGTCGGACACGACTGAAGCGACTTAGCAGCAGCAGCAGCAGGAGCCTCACCTTATCACAAGGTTATCACATAAACCACTCATCCTAAATTGAGCCACACTTCCATTGTCACAGTTTTACAAAAGAAAAAATAAGAACTCTGCATCTTTACATAGTCCAGGTATTTCTTAGATGTGTTATTTCTTTCTTTTTGAAGTATAGTTGATTTACAATCTAGTGTTAATTTCAGGTGTGCAACAGACTGACTCAGTCACACACATATATAAGAATATAGTTATATAAATATACACCTCTATATCTATATTCTTTTTTCAATTCTTTTCCATTAGTTTATTGCAAGATATTGAATATAGTTCCTATATTGTATGGTCAGACCTTGCTGTTCATCTATTTTAGGTATAGTAGTGTGTATACGTTAATACCATACTCCCAATTTATCCCTTCGCCACCCCTTCCTTTCTGATAAGTATAAGTTCATTTTCTGTGATTGCGAGTTTGGTTCTGTTTTGTAAATAAGTTCAATTTGTACTATTTTTTTAGATTCCACATATAAGAGGTATCGTATAATATTTGCTTAGACATGCTATTTGAGAGTCTTACAGTAACTTCGAGGAAGTAACTCTTAATTCTCTTTTACAGATAAGACAACTGAAACTCAGAGAGATTGAAAACCACCCCTGAGTTGTACACACGGTAAACGGTAAAGCTGGAGTTTGAATCTACGTGTGTGTTTTCTTTTTCAGTTTAGCATTGTGTTTATTTTCCGTGTTATCATGTATACCATTTTAGCAACTGACGGGATTACATTGTAGAAACAGACAACTGCATATTCCCGTACATATGTGTTTAATATTCTCAGTGTATGCCTAGGAAGGATGTGCACATTTTCAACTTTCTAATGATCAGTTTCTACAATCTTGCACCCTCTTTTTAGCTGTGTAATGAGAGTTTCTATTGTTCTATATTTCCCCCCAGTATTTGGCATTGTCAGCCTTTGCTTTTTTTCCAATCTGGCAGTCAGTTTTTTGAATTTGAGAATCCCTCTGTGCCTTTAAATTATGTGTATACTCTTCTATGCCACTTCCCAAAGAAGAAATGGGACACTGGCTCTCTGCAACCTCACAGACTGTAGCCCGCCAGGCTCCTCTGTCCATGGGATTCTGAGTGGGTTGCCTTTTCCATCTCCAGGGGATCTTCCTGACCCTGGGATCAAACTCATGCCTCTCTCCATTGATAGGTGTTTTGTTTTGTTTTGTTTTTACCACTGAGCCACTGGTGAAGCCACACCCAGTTACCAAGCCCTAATGCCAACACCAAACACCAGAACGCACCATCCTGGAGTTAACACCGGCAGAACTCCTGCCTCCAGTTAGCGAACAGCACGGGCACCGCAGCCATAACAGACTCTGGACAGAGAACGGGGTGGGTGTGATTACTATGCTTTCTCCCTTCTGTGGGGCAACGCTTCACCCAGACCCCAACTCAATCCCAGGAAATCCACTAGAAGATGTTTGCATATTGCTACTAACACATTTCCCGGTCTGAGTCTATGAGAGTTTTCAGGACCACAAAGGCCAGAGTTCCTGTCCACAAAACAGGTGACCATCTATCAGTGTGAGTGGGACGATGCCTCCGGTGCCGTCCAGACCCAGGCCTTGTTCACGAACACGGTGCTGGCCTTAGAATGCTGGAGACTGACCACAGGGCACATTTTCACAGCTCCTTCCAGAAATGAAATTTCTGGGGGAAAAAAAAAAATTAGAAAGTCACCACTTCCCAAACTCAAAAACTGAATGATATTTTTGTTTTCGATTTGGAAGCATTCCCCATTGAGAAATAAGGTCCCAGATTCTAAAGAAAGGAATGAATTCTAATAGAGGGAAACCCCAGAGCCACATAGAGGAGTAAGGTCTCTTCTGTGGACAAACAGAAGCGACTGAGATGAATTCCTTAGTTTAACTCTGGATTTTTTTTTTTTTTTATTCCTTTAAGTACAGGGACTTGATTGTAAAAGCTCATGAGGAAGCCCAGTATTAAACCTTAATCCTCCTAATGTTGATCTGAAAACAGGTTATCGACTTGTTTATATGCCCATGCTTAAAGGAAGGTGCCATTGATTCAAAAGGCTTGAGCTCATTAGCACCGTTGACTCATTACTCAATGATCTTTCTCTCACGATGGCTCTCTCAATCCTGGAAAGAAATAGTTCACCCTTAAAAAAAGGAGTTAATAACTGCTAATGCCACTGAACTAAAACGCTCCAATTAGCTTTCTGTGTTTAACTTCTCTTATTCCTATTTTGATGTTTCATTATACAAGAAATATATTTACCTATCATTTTTAAAATATAGAAATAAACACACAGAAATATTTGACTCTATCCCATTCCACTGGCTTGCACAGAAGTTATAACTATCTTCATTTTAGTGTGGTCATTCCAGACTGCTTTCTATATATTTATCTAGAGGTATTGTACTTGGCTTGTATTCTGAATATCTTTACCTATGGGACGTATTAGTCTATAATTTGCTTTCATATTCTTAACAACATCTCTTAGACAAACTGAATTATTTTGTGTGATGATCACACAAATTGTTGTGTGATCATCTCCGTATAGGTCGAGTCTAGTTCATTTTTTGATCCTGCCAGTAATTAATAAACATTTATATGGTGGCTAATATTTGCTACCATACTAACAATGCCACAGGAAGTATTCTCGTGGATGCTTTTTTGTGTCAGAAATTCCAAGATAATCTGACTATGAAACTTTCACTGTAGACTGTGTGCACAATACCTAAACTGAACGGCAGGGGAGAGCGGTAACAGGCAAAACCTTCTGCTACCTTTTGTTGAGTACTAATTGTTGACCAGATACTACTTAAGTTCCTTACATGCATTAACTAAATAACCTTTAAAATGACCGTATAAGGTAGCTACTATTATTAGCCTTATTTTATATATGGGAAAACTAAGGCATAGGGGAATTAACTGCATCGCTAAAAGTCATAAAACGAGTAGGTGGAAGAAAGGAATGGAACCCATGCAGAGACCTGGAATGTATACCTCTAACCATTACCCTGCACTGCCTCTCAGCACGCCTCTGTAAGGAATCAGTGAAGTGCTTAGAGAAAGGCTTGTGTAACTTCAGTGTCAACAACTGTTTTCGGATGGAGGGGGTGGGGCAGTGTGGGGTTCCCTGTGGGCGTCCAAAGTGTCTGAAAAGCACAAGTCAGAAAGGAACAGGAAGGCTTGGTCAGCCTAGATGAGTAAGATTTACAGAGAATAGTGAAAGAAATCAGACTCTTCAAGATATTCAGATGGATTCCAGTAACACAGTTTCATTCTTTGCACATGTGTCCCTGGAAGGTACTTTAACAATGTTACATTCTAAGGATGAGACTCTGGACTGCAACCAGGAAAAAGAAAAGAACTAATCAAGAGGATGGAAGGTCAATTCTAGGAAGAAAAGCCAAAGAGGGTTGTTCAGTGGCTGCTTGTTATAACTGGGCGTGTGATCCTGTCCTCATACTACGGCGAAAACGAAGATGAACTTCTCTAAACACAGTTCCTCTAAGAATTTGCTTGTTGACTTATGATGGAGATCAGACCTGGGAACCAATCCTTGTGTGTGACACAGGGGTCACACAAACAGAACGACTCAGAGATACGATACGTTTATGAGACACCCACTGTGTGCAGACCCTGTCCAGGGACTCAGACTTCCTGCTCTGAGCTATGAAATCATGTGCTCAGATACATGGCTAGAAACCTTGATCCAAACATATACTCTGCACACTCCAAATCTCAAAGGTTTCTTAGCTCCAGCACCTCGTTTGGAAAAGAGAAGAAAAATGAAAAGCAATTGCTGTTTTCATGTAAGTGAAGAGTTTGGGGGGCCTTCCCTGGTGGCTCAGCGGTAAGAATCTGCCTGCCAACTTAGGACACATGGGTTCAATCCCTGGGTTAGGAAGATCCCCTGGAGGAGGAAATGGCAGCCCACTCCAGTATTCTTACCTGGGAAATCCCATGGACAGAGGAGTCTGGCAGGCTACAGTCCACGGGGTGGCAAAGAGTCGGATGCGACCTAGCAGCTAAACAACAACGACAAAGAGATTTTTAGACGTGGTCCATACGATGGAGGGCTAGTTAATCTAGAGAAATTTCAGATGAACATACTGAGGAAATTTGTGTTAGAGGAAAAGCACTTTAGGGAGAGAATTCTCATTCTCAGAGAGTGTGCATTGTTAAGGCTAGTGTTTATATGGCTTTCTCCAGAAAACGTGTATTCCTTGTAAAAATACTGAAATACATCCAGATGGCTTTATATGTAGTTGTTGTCCTGGGTCCCCCGATTGCCTTGCCATACCCCAGCTACCCTGGCTTTGCCCCTGGCTAACCCCCATTATTCAACAACAAATGGTTATAGGACTTAACTGTTCTGGAATCCTTCTTCAGCGAGATGGCCACGGCCCACTCTGATTGGTTGATGTCCATATTATCCACCAATCGTTATCATTTTGGATACAATTCCTGTTCGTAACCATCTGACCTTAGATATTCAGGCCAAAGGCTGTATCGCAGTCTCTCTTGAGGTCTCCTTCATCCTCTTCATCTCCATAAACATTATCTTCTACCCGGCAGGGATTTGTGTCTGAATTTCTATCAGGTGATGAATTCCAGCCAGAGAAGTTGCTCTTTTAAAAGCCTTAAAAAAACGTTTTTTTATTAAAGTATAACTGCTTTACAATATTGTTGGTTTCTGCTGCACAGCAAGGTGAACCAGCATACATACACGTATTTTCCCTCTTTCTAGGATTTCCTTCGCTTTTAGGTCCCCACAGAGTCCTAAGTAGAGTCCCCTGTGCTATGCTGCAGGTTCTCCTCAGGTATCCACTTTATTAGTTCAGCTCAGTTCAGTCGCTCAGTCGTGTCCGACTCTTTGCAACCCCGTGGACTGCAGCACGCCAGGCCTCCCTATCCATCACCAACTCCCGGAGTTTACTCAAACTCATGTCCATTGAGTTGGTGATGCCATCCAACCATCTCATCCTCTGTCATCTCCTTCTCCCAGCTTCAATCTTTCCCAGCATCAGGGTCTTTTCAAATGAGTCAGTTCTTTGCATCAGGTGGCCAAAGTATTGGAGTTTCGGCTTCAACATCAGTCCTTCCAATGAACACCCAGGACTGATCTCCTTTAGGATGGACTGGTTGGATATCAATAGTATGTGTGTATATATATATGTGTGTATATATATATATCCCAATCTGCCAATTATTCCTCCCCACCCTCCCCTTCTCCCCTTGGTGTCCAGTTTGTTCTCTACAAACAGGGTTTTGCATGACCATTTTGGGCTTCTTTCCATTTCTGTCAGCATGCCTAATGAATAGTCAGCATTTGGCTCCTATTCTTAGGAGTGTTAAACTTAGGTTAATAGAGTCATATATCAAAGTGATTGGGCTTCCCTTGTGGCTCAGCTGGTAAAGAATCCGCCTGTAACATGGGAGACCTGGGTTTGATCCCTGGTTCAGGAAGATCGCCTGGAGAAGGGAAAGGCTACCCACTCCAGCATTCTGCCCCAGAGAATTCCATGAACTGTATAGTCTATGGGGTTTCAAAGAGTCAGACGCACCCAAGAGACTAATGAAGCCCAGAAGAAACAGTCACTTAAGTCTTGAACTATTACGATTGCCATGTGAAGTATATGATAAATTCTCAAGCTGATGGATAAAGGCAACAGGAGCTAGCCCAGCAAACGTGGAAGCACACTTAGCACCTACCATAAGTACCAAACGCCACATGATCAGACTCTCAATCTTTATTTCTTGTCGTCTAGAATTAAGTGGAAAGGAAAGAGTAGCAATGATGTCTGGATTTCTAAACAAATATTCAACTAATGGCGGTTTTCCTCATTAAACCACATCCCTTATATAGGGATATGAGGAAGAAAAGAACAGATTAGTCTAAGTAGGCGGCCTGACCAGAAGCAGCCAGTGTGATCCCATCGGGGTTAATTTGTTCATCTGTCTTTCCTCTAAGGCCGGGAATCTTCTCTGTAACTCATAAAAGATAAATATTCCCAAAGAGATTGTGGAGGAGAAAGGCACGTTGGCTCAATGGAGCAAATATTTTTTAACCATCTTGCAGCTAGGGCTTCTGGAGACTTCCAGAGCATCCACTGCTGCGCGTTCGTGCATTCCTGCAAACGCACAGCCTAGGGTCAGGGTCCATGTATGCTTGTTGAGGTTAGGAACAAGCAGTGGAAACAAATGCCTATAAACTGAGATTTTTGGCAAGCTTGCTGTTTCTCACACAGGGAAAAACAACGGTTCCGAATTTTAAGTGCATTCCTATGCCCACATCCCTGTTTATTTACAATGATTTTCAGCTATAAATTTCAGCTCTAAATATAATTTATAATGCATGCGTGCTGAGACACTTCAGTCATGTCCAACTCTGTGTGACCCTATGAACTATAGCCCACCCCAGGCTCCTCTGTCCATGGGATTCTCCAGGCCAGTATACTGGAGTGGGTTGCCATGCCCTCCTCCAGGGGATCTTCCTGACCCAGGGATTGAACCCATGTCTCTTATTTCTCTCGCATTGGCAGGTGGATTCTCTACCACTAACACCACCTGGGAAGCCCATGGTATTTACAATGGGTCGTGTATATTGCCTCTCATGCAACAGTCTTCATCTCGACCCCACCCTCTTTCACAAGAAAAGCGAAATAGAGGAACTAAAGGACTTGATCAACGCGAAGACAGAAGTACATAAAACAGAGATTTGAATGCCTGCTTAGCTCCCACCAGGACGTGGCTTGCTCCCTCTTCTCTTACACAGCAGGAAACTTGGCACTTTAGGTTTTGGTTCTCTGTGTCTCTGCTGGGCTGGGTAGAAACTATCCTTTTTTGCAGCAATTTGTGTCTTCTGCTTTCTGAAGCTGCTGGGTCTTTTCTATGACATCAGAGCTAACCCATAATCTCCCAGAATCCTCAGCCACGTTCACACAGAGCTCTTTAATTCTGTCACCCTCCAACCTTCTGCAGACAGTACATGGTCAAGAATTGCTTCAGTAGAATATGAGATTAACAAACTCGTGGTTGTTATAGTTCTTGAATTTAACCTTGACTTCAAATTATACACTATTACTCTGGAGACCTTCCCAAATTATAGGACCTATTTCTTCCTCTGGAGCAGTATGATAGAACCATTTTTGATTGAGAGTCGAGGCAGCTCAGAGGGTGCCGGCTGTCTGCATTAGTTTAAAGTTGCATTCGTGCGAGCTAAGTCGCTTCAGTCATGTCTGTCTCTTCGCAATCCCATGGACTGTAGCCTGCCAGGCTCCTCTGTCCATGGGATTCTCCAGGCAAGAATACTGGGGTGGGTTGCCATGCCCTCCTCCAGGGGATCTTCCTGACCCAGGGATTGAAACCGTGTCTCTTATGTCTCCTGCATTGGCAGGTGGGTTCTTTACCACTGAGTTGCCTGGGAAGCCCACGGATAAAACATGCTGATGCACACAGATTTTTTTATAGTCTGAGCCACCAGGGAAGCCCCAAGAATACTGAAGTGGGTAGCCAATCTGTTCTCCAGGAGATCTTCCCAACCCAGGGACCAAACTCGGATCTCCTGCATTACAGGCAGATTCTTTACCACTGAGTCACAAGGGAAGCCCAATGTTAACTGTATCACTCTCTCTGGTCAATAACATGCAAGTAACAAAAGATATATTAATAAGTCTGTGGTCAGTGATATGTTAACCAGGCAAATCAAGATCCCGTTTTCTGGAGACCCGTGAGCCTAGAGAAAGATGTCAACCCTCATTCCCCACTTCCACCCACCTATGCTGTCTGCTTAAGGAGGTGAGGAAAGGAACTTCCATAACTCTGAACTCAGAATACATCTCTTTCCTGGGTCAGTGCAAAAAAGGGAAACAGCATGAATCCCTCCTTTTGTTTCATTCCAACAACAGGAGTCTTTCATGCATGTATCAAGGCCCATTCTTGTTTGGTAAAGAACCTGCCTGTAATACAGGAGACCTGGGTTCAATCCCTGGGTCAGGACGATCCCCTGGAGAAGGGAATGGCAACCCACTCCAGTATTCATGCCTGGAGAATAATCCTATGGACAGAGGAGCCTGGCGGGCTACAATCCATGGGATCACAAAGAGTCGGACACAACTAAACCACCACCACACCACATTTGCCAGTTAAATGTTTTTCGAAATGTGGCAATTACAAATGTTGACTAAAAGGAACCTATTGGTCTGGATAATTACTTTACAATATATACTTTTGACATCTGAAAAAAATAAAATAAAAAAATCCCTACACCAATTGTGTTTGATCCAATTAGCACATCCCCTAAGTAGCTGAGCAAACTGCTTCAAGTCACCAGGACATTGGAGATTGTTGTTTCCAAGATTAGTGATCCCCCGGTTAAGCTCTCTCAAGTTCCTTCCAGGTCTATTTAAGAATCTGTAACTCTATCCCAGTATCCTGCTTGTAAGCCAGGACTTTGAGCTCGTAGATGAAGGACAAAAATAATCTCTGTAGAGGGTATGCCATCGGCAACACTCAGCTCCGGAAAGACAAAGGTTCTTCCCCTTGGAAGCTGAGCGGCATCGGTAAGGTCTCCATGTACATTCCCTGATAAAAATGAGGCTGAGAGGAGTCTAAAATAAGCCTTAGGAATGGCTTCCTTGTTCTGTTTCCCAGTGACAGTCTGGGCTTTTTGAAATTCATTCACTATAGTTCAGATATTGTTTTTGTCTGAGCACAGAATTGTAAATATGAAATAATGGTCTAAAACTTCTTCCATCCTTGTGGCTTATTTTTCTCCAATATTGCTTTTTTATTTTTCCCCTTATCATTAAGAAAATAAAATATTGCTGCCATTTCAGTTCAGTTCAGTCACTCAGTCGTGTCTGACTCTCTGCGACCCCATGAACCGCAGCACGCCAGGCTTCCCTGTCCATCACCAACTCCCGGAGTCCACTCAAACCCATGTCCATTGAGTCAGTGATACCATCCAACCACCTTATCCTCTGTTGTCCCCTTCTCCTCCTCCCCTCAATCTTTCCCAGCATCAGGGTCTTTTCCAATGAGTCAGCTCTTCGCATCAGGTGGCCAAAGTATTGGAGTTTCAGCTTCAACATCAGCCCTTCCAAAGAACACCCAGGATTGATCTCCTTTAAGATGGACTGGTTGGATCTCCTTGCAGACCAAGGGACTCTCAAGAGTCTTCTCCAACACCACAGTTCAAAAGCATCAATTCTTCTGCCCTCAGCTTTCTTTATAGTCCAACTCTCATATCCATAAATGATTACTGGAAAAACTATAGCTTTGACTAGATGGACTTTTGTTGACAAAGTAATGTCTCTGCTTTTGAATATGCTGTCTAGGTTGGTCATAACTTTCCTTCCAAGGAGTCAGCGTCTTTTAATTTCATGGCTGCAGTCACCATCTGCAGTGATTTTGGAGCCCAGAAAAATAAAGTCAGCCACTGTTTGCACTGTTTCCCCATCTATTTGCCATGAAGTGATGGGACCAGATGCCATGATCTTAGTTTTCTGAACATTGAGCTTTAAGCCAACTTTTTCACTCTCCTCTTTTACTTTCACTTCATTGTAATTGCTTCAAGACAAACAGGCTCTCAGACATTGTCGTTGGAGTCTGACAGCTATTTTTTAATTAGTCATTAACTTTTTAATTTTTTATTAAAATATTGTTGCTTTACAATCTTGTGTTAGTTTCTGCTGTACAAAAACTTGAATTTGCTGTGCTCAGTCATGTTTGGCTCTTTGCAACCCCATGGACTGTAGCCCACCAGGCTCCTCTGTCCATGGGATTTCCCAGGCAAGGATACTGGAGTGGGTTTCCTTCTCTGGGGATCTTCCCAACCCAGGGGTTGAACCCAGGTCTCCTGTGTCTCCTACATTGGGAGACAGATTCTCAATTACTGTGTCACGTGGGAAGTCCCCATACTGAATCCACTATATGTGAATACACACACACACACACACACATATATACATATATCTCCCCTCCCCCTTAAGTCTCCCTCCCCCCACCCCCATCCCACCGCTCTAGGTCATCACAGAGAACCAAGCGGAGCTCCCTGTGCTATACAATAGCTTTCCATTAGCTGTCTATTTTATACTAGGTAGTATGTATATTTGACAGCTATTTTAAATCATTCACTCTTTCCGAGGGGAATTCAAGAACTGAGCTTCTATTGGGTGGGTGGCTAGAGTAGCTAATAAAAGATGATTCTTCAGAAAAGGACGAGGTCCCGCCCTATTCATGCACTCTCAGAAAGTCCTCAAGGATCCCTGGGCCTGTGAAAAGGGAAAGAGAGCTCTGGGGCTGAGGTATCCCAGTAGCTGAAGGGGAGAAGCTGGGTTCTGCGGCTGCAGGGAGCCTCAGCGCCGCTGCTTCGTTCCAAGTCCGCGTGCTCCTCCTCCCCGCACCCTCCCCGTCTCCCTTTTCTTCTGTGAGACAAAGCCTAGAGCTAAAGGAGTGACCCGAGACTCAGAAAGAGACTTGAAAGCATCCACGTCATAAAGGCGATGCCTTCTCCGGAGCTGGCGATCTTTTTCCGAGTGGAACAGGTCTTTTCATGCTTTCAGAAGGAGTCTCCCACTTCTAAGAGGCAGCCGCGAGCTTCGAGCCTGAGACCGACAGTGCCCGTTCAAGGCTGTGCCCATGCTTGTCTCCTGCCCTGTCTGACTGACTGGGCCCCAGGATGGGACACGCTGGGGGCAGAGCGGGGCTGAGAACCCAGATTCCTGGGCAAGAAAAGCCCAGCTCCTTCTGGGTGACCAGCTGGTACGTGTGCATCGAAGCCCAGCTTAATCCTTAGGGGAACTCTCTGTACCCCTAAGAACAAACCTCATGAAATGGAGATCCATCAGTCTGTCCCCTGGCAAACCAGTCCCTATATTCTGCATAGAATTTAATGCTGTGCTGTGCCTAGTTGCTCAGTCGTGTCCGACTCTTTGCAACCCCTTGGACTGTAGCCTGCCAGGCCCCTCTGTCCACGGGATTCTCCAGGCAGGGACACTGGCGTGGGTTGCCACGTCCTTCTCAGGGGATCTTCCCCACCCAGGGATCAAAACGGTAGTATCTAATGCTCCCCTTCAATTTCAAGAAGCCCGATGTGAAGTACTAAGCCCACCCCTTTATCGACTGCACTGCCCTGTGAGTATTTGCTAGATTCCAGGACCTCAGCTACTGCTCAGATCCCCCACTTCTGCTTGAGATTCTCAGCACCTCTGATTCCTTCCATGCCAATTGTTTTAATAAATGGGAATGAAATAAACTGAACTTGGAAGATGCTAGGGTCTTTGGAAGTCCCTGTGAGACTTCTGCACAGCCCACCTGGAGATGAATGGTCCTGAGCAGGGGTCAGTTCCAGTCCAGCCCACCTGCTGTTTTTCTGTGTTTCATAAGCAAGGAATGTGTTTACACTTTTCTTTATTTAAAAACTTTTGCAATGTTGTGTTGGTTTCTGCCATACACAATGCGAATCAGCCATAATTGTACATCTATCCCTTCCCTCTTGAGCCCCCTCCCCCTCCCCACGCCCACCCCTCTAGGTCATCGCAGGCACCAGACTGGCTCCCAGTGTGCCCAGTAGCTGCTCACCAGCCCTCCATCTCGCACTCTCTCCCTTTCCCCCTGCATCCACAATCCATTCTCAACATCTGCATCTCCATTCCTTCCCTGCAAAGAGGTTCAACAATAATACCGTTTAAATTATTTTTTAAGATCAAAAGACCAATGTTTCCTCATATGTGCAAATTATATAAAATTCAAATATCAAATGTAAAATTGATTGGAACACAGCCCTGGTCACTTGTTGACAGATCATCTAGGACTCTTTGCTGCAAGGACAGAGTTGAGAAGCTGGGATGGGGACCCTGGGGCCTACAAAGCCTAAAACACTTGTTGGCTTGCCCTTTATGGGGGCTTCCCTCATAGCTCAGTTGGTAAAGAATCCGCCTACAATGCAGGAGACACGGGTTTGATTCCTGGGTTGGGAAGATCCCCTGGAGAAGGAAATGGCAGTCCACTCCAGTATTCTGGCCTGGAGAACTCCATGGACAGAGGAGCCTGGCGGACTACACTTCCCAGCCACCAGTTTCGAGTTTCACCTTTTTTTAGTCCTCTAAATTTTATATCTCTCAAAAACAAGGGAGTTAAAAACTGGTAGGATTCATGAAATTTAAAGTCATAACTTGAAGACTTCCCTGGCATTCCAGGGGCTAAGACCCCATGCTTCCAATGCAGGGGGCCCAAGTTCAATCCCTGGTCAGGGAACCAAGATCCCTCACACCACATGGTGAGGCCAGAAAAACAAAACAAAATTAATTAGTTAAATAATATTAGTAATAAAGAAGCCATAACAATTTCCATTCACATTCAAGGGGAGAGGAGAGCCTGAGAGTACAAGTTCAAAGGAAGAAGATAGCTGGGGGTAGTGATCGTAAAAACTACACAACATAAAATTATCAATTTTTTTTTTCTGTTTTTGTGAATTAACCAGGGATGTCCTTGATAAATAAGAGCTATGCAAATGTGTAACTTGTAAGAGAAGGTCTGAAGAGAACTATTCATGTTTATTTCTTCTTTGATCAGTTAAAATCTTTTTAAAAAGTTTAATATGTGCTCCGTCCCTCAGTCTTGTCCAACTCTTTGCAACCCTTTGGACTGTAGCTCCTCTGTCCATGGGATTCTCCAGGCAAGAAGGCTGAAGTAGGTTGCCATTTCCTTCTCTGGGGGATCTTCCTGACCCAGGGATCAAACCCACTTCTCTGGTGTCTCCTGCATCGCAGGCGGATTCTTTACCTGCTGAGCCATCCGGGAAGCTAAAATCCTGTTTTATAGTGTTAACTTCTCCCTGGCTGACTAGTTTCCCTTCCGTGGTTCTCTCATGACACCATCATACTTCCTTCTCTCCCGGCTTTTAGACTCATCGGCCACCTCCTGCTGGCATCTCTGGTTGCCTCACTAGAGCCTCAGCTCCTCAAGGTCAGAGACTTCAATTCAATTACTGCAAATCTGCCTGGCACAAAACAGACATTCAATAAATACCTGCTAAGTGTGTAAATGATTGAAAAAATAAATTATTTTCCCCTTTGATCCAACCCTAATAATTGCCTAATAGGATGTAAAGATAATTTATTTATATATTTATGTATTCTTCATGCAAACTCCTATACTCAAATTCTTTCCCCAAATATTGCATCTTTAAATCCTAGAGTTTACAGAGGTTGCTCAGGGTCAGAATTTCAAACCAGTGTTTTTAATTTAAATTCCTTATTATTTTTTTTTCTCCTAGCCTAGAGTTTCAAACCGATGTCTGACCTTGTCTTTGAAATGTTGACCGACTGATCTTGATTCCAAGGACCTTGATTCTAAGCCACATGTTCCCCTCTAAAATGCAGTATAAGGAAGTGAGGAGCTTAGGGCATCCAGCCAAAGAGTTCTTTGATGCAGGTGGGAGGTGGGAAGATGGACACACTTGTGTTTTCTTATGAGTAGAATCCAGAATGTTCTGAAATGTACTAAAAATAAATTTATTTTAGGAGCCCCTCTGCTGGGAATGCTGATTTTTTGAAAGAAGTTGGGAGAGAATGTTTTGGTGAACTTGTATACCGTACCATAAATATTTTTGCTAAAATTATAGAATTGTCTGTTTCCTTTCAAATTGCATCAGGACCCCGGCAAGAACGATGAGTTTTTAATGTGGAAATTTCATGTGCACGTTTCAGCTTCTTCCTTTTTCTTCTTCGGCTTTGCCAAGTCTCACTGTATGTTTAGTAAAGATTGATTTATTGGTGCTTTTTTGGCCTATCTGTTGCGTTATGCAATCCCTCACCAAATTCAGAGACATGACTATCCATTTGTAAATTCGTTTAGTTGCAGCCAAAAAGAGGTTTATTAGTATTCAGACTGATTTATTTGCTGTGCAGAATGGTTTTTGCATCGCCTAGAGCCCGATCCTTCTCTTTTCCTCCATTTCTTCTTTGAAATTAGAAAAAAAGAAAGATATTAATGAGACACAGTGCAACTTGTCCTTTAGTCTCTCTGATCTGCTTCTGTCTGGAAATTGCAAAATGATAGAAATTGTTCCTTGGAATGGCCTGAGAGAGGGAGGTCTGGAAGCTTGATTTTTTCCCCCACAATACAATGGCAGTAACCAGGCAGAAAAGGGAACCCAACAGGATGATCTGTGAGAGCAGATGTGCTCCTCTTGGGTAACTGTAAATAGCAGGGGAAGGTGACGAGAGCACTGAGGCTTTGATGCTTTCACGTGGACGGCGCTGTGACCAGGGTCCCTGGGCCTGGCCTCCATGCTGCGGTTCACCCTCTGCAGACAGACTCCAGCTGTGGTTTCCATCTCCCTGCGTGTAATTGACATGAAGGCTTGCTGGGTCAATGTCCCAATCATTTCTCCAGTATCTCCTTCTCTCTGGGCGTTGCCAAGAATGGAATCCAGCTCAGCACATAGTGAGTGAGCTCCAAGTTCTCATCAAACACAATTCCCACTTGTTTGCAAGCTGATACATTTTGAAAGGGGCATCTCCCGTTCACTCTGGTTCCCTGAGATGACTGTTCAGCTGCACATGTCTTTGCTTTGCATCAGAACAGCTTGAGCTGTATTCATCACCCTGCATATCAGCTCATGTTCAACAGCACATGTTGAGTGAGTGACTCAGGAACCTCCTGATGTTGATGGAAAAGGAACTTAAAGTTACTAACCCATGAGAATTAGGTAAGGTGCCATTATTGATGACTGTTATGAGCTGAAATCCTCCCCCAACTCTGCAAACCCTTATATTGAAGTCTTAACCCTCTGAATGTGACTGTCCTTGAATATAGGATCTTTAAAGACGTAATCTTTGCCAACAAAGATCTGTGTAGTCAGAGTTGTGGTTTTTTTCAGTAGTCATGAATGGGTGTGGGAGTTGGACCATAAAGATCACTGAGTGCCAAAGAATTGATGCCTTTGAACTGTGGTGCTGGAGAAGATTCTTGAGAGTTCCTTGAATTGCAAGAACATCAAACCAGTCAATCCTAAAGGAAATCAACTCTGAATATTCATTGGAAGGACTGATGCTGAAGCTTAACTCCAATACTTTGGCCATCTGACACACTGGAAAAGACCCAGATTCTGGGAAAGACTGAAGACAAAAGGAGAATGGGGGTGGCAGAGGATGAGATGGTTGGATAGTATCACAGATTCAATTCAGCAAACTCTGGGAGAGAGTGGAGGACAGGGGAGCCTGGCGTTCTGCAGTCCATTGGGATGGCGGAGTCAGACATGAATTAGTGACTCAATAACAAGAACAAAAAAGAAGTAATTGAGGTTCAATAAGATCACTGGGGTGGACCCTGCTCCAATATGACTGGTGTCATTAGAAGAAGGGACTAGGACACAGAAACCACAAACCAAGCAATCTGTAGGCTACGGAGACAAACCTCCGAGGAGACCAGCCCCGCTTATACCTCGGTCTCAGACCTCTGGCCTCCAGAATTGTGTGACAGTGAATTTCTAGCCCTTAAACCACCCAATCCATAGTGATTTGTTATAGCATCACTGACAATCTCATGCAGGGAGTCACCCTTCCAGTGAAGCTGCCCTCTTCAGGCAGAATGACTCTTTCTGGAACTCAAGTTAGACCCCATGTACATGCGGCTTCACGCTTCCTACTGTGTGATTTATTTGTACAAGTGACTTGTGTTAACCCACACACTCTCCCTTGACTTCCTGTTGTTTATCCTGGCAGCAGGACTATATACTACTCTTCCATGAGTGTAAGAAGCCATTCAGAGAAGATCTAGAAGATAATTTTCTTTGAAGAGATTATGTTGATGATAATAAGAATAATTAGGATGTAAAAGAACCATTGGTCTTCCCAAGCGGCTCAGTGGTAAAGAATCCACCTGCCAATGCAGGAGACTCAGGAGACACAGGTTCGATCCTTGGTCCAAGAAGATCCCTTCAAGGGGGAAATACCAATCCACTCCAGTATTCTTTCCTGGAGAATCCCAAGGGCAGAGAAGCATTGTGCTCTATAGTCCATAAGGTAAAAAGAGTCCTACGCGACTGAGCACACATACAGACACACGTAAAAGAACCATTATTTTGGTACCTACATGGATGGAGCTAATCACATGACCTAAAAGTCCTTTAAATATGGCACATTGATACAGTATAAAAAGCATTCCAGTTTAGAAATTGGACAGTGACATTCCTTAAAGATTTTGAAGGGCTAGACAAACACAGTCTGATCTTCAGGATAACCTTGGAATGTAAGTAGAACCATAGCATCTTGCCATTTTTCAGCTAAAGAGACAAAGGCTGAAAGATTTTAAGTGATGTGTTAACCAAGTCTTTGAACCTCAAACTCAGATCTTCAGATCTGAAAGTCTCTCCATTTTCTGTCCCTCCACACTGACCCTGTAGATTTCTATGCTCAATGAGGAAATGAAAAAAAAAAAAAAAAGGCCATGTAGCCTATGTCTTTTACACAGAAAATGGTCAGAAACTGCTATTGTTATTGTAGGAAAAACCTCAATAGTAAAAAGCAAGGCATATGTGAAGAATTTTCAGTTTTAGTTCCTTTATCACTTTATGAGGGATCTTAACTCAAATATGTCTCTTCTTGGATGTTACTGTTAAAAAAATCATCAAAAATTATTCTATTTTATTAAAATGTACAACAGATATGTGTAATTTGTATTCAGTTCAGTTGCTCAGTCATGTCCAACTCTTTGTGACCCCTTGGACTGCAGCACACCAGGCTTCCCTGTCCATCACCAACTCCTGGAGTTTACTTAAACTCATGTCCATTGAGTCAATGATGCCATCCACCCATGTCATCCTTTGTCGTCCCCTTCTCCTCCCACCTTCAATCTTTCCCAGCATCAGGGTCTTTTCCAGTGAGTCAGTTCTTCGCATCAGGTGGCCAAAGTAAAGGAGTTTCAACTTCAGCATCAGCCCTTCCATTATTGCCAAATTCAGACTTAAATTGAAGAAAGTAGGGAAAAACCACTAGACCGTTCAGGTATGACCTAAATCAAATCCCTTACAATTATATAGTGGAAGTAATTTGTATTGGGTTGACCAAAAACTTTGTTTGGGTTTTTCCATGCAATTGTGTGAGGTAAAAAAAAAAAAAAACCGATTGAACTTTTTGGCCAACCCAATATTTTCTTTATCAGTTACAATATAGTTTCATTTTAAATTTTTCAGAGTAGGATAGGCCATTATGGAAAATATGAGATGGTTTGACACTATTCTGACCTAGAATTTTACCTGAAATTAGCCACTTTGATTTAAGATAACCAGCAAATACTCTGCAAGCACTTTGTAGTCGGTGAAATCTGGGAAGATTAAAATTCTTGTTTAATAGGAATGTACTGAGAACTTCAGTTGCTCAGTAGTGTCTGACTCTTTGCAACCCTCTTTGCAAGAGGGCAGGTGGTGGAAACAAACTCACAGAAAATGAATGGATGGTGGCCAGGGGAAGGATGGGAGGAAGGGATAGTTAGGGAGGTTGGGGTGGACATGTGTACATGTTCAGTTCAGTTCAGTTGCTCAGTTGTGTCCGACTCTTTGCAACCCCATGGACTGCAGCACACCAGTCTTCCCTGTCCATCACCAAATCCTGGAGCTTTTTTAGATTCATGTTCATCCAGCTGGTGATGCCATCCAACCATCTCTTCCTCTGTCGTCCCCTTCTCCTCCTGCCTTCAATTTTTTGCAGCATCAGGGTCTTTTCCCATGAGTCAGCTCTTCACACCAGGTGGCCAAAGTACTGGAGTTTCAGCTTCAGCATCAGTCCTTCCAATGAATATTCAGGACTGATTTCTTTTAGGATGGACTGGTTGGATCTCCTTGCAGTCCAAGGGACTCTCAAGAATCTTCTCCAGCACCAAATTTTGAAAGCATCCGTTCTTTGGTGCTCAGCTTTCTTAATAGAGAACTTATTTTGTGCCTGACCCTATAACAGGCAACAGAAACTGTATAACAAAAATAATATTTGAGGAAGTAGAATGTGGAGCAATGAGAAAATACATATGGGAGGAAGAGATAAGGAGAATTCATTACAAGGCCTTGTGTTGCTCAGGTTTGATTTTAATATGATCATAATAACAATTTATTGAATGAAGTAATTTTTATAGAAAGCACAGAGTTTGGTCATATTTTAAAACTCACTCTGACAATTTCTGTCTTTCAGTTGGTATATTTAGACTTTTATATGTAATGCAATTGCTCATATCCCTAGAATTAGGTCTACCATTTAAATTTTGTGTTTGTTTTTTCCCCTCTGTTTCCTTACATCCTATTATTCGCCATTTCTTATTTTCTAGTTGGTTATTTGAACCATATTCTTTTTTTTGTATTCCTTTTTAATTTATCTATTGAGATTTTGATTATGCCTTTTTGTAGAGTTATTTTAGTGGTGATTCTATGAATTAACATATGCATTTAGTCTTTGTCAGTCTACTTATAATCAAAACTTTACTACTTCACATTGAAACTAGAAGCTTCGCTAATGTAAAGTTCTTTTTATTCTCTACTTTTTGTGCTGTGTTGTCAGATGTTGTCCCTGCATACTTGAAAATCCTCATTAAATATTGTTATAATTTGCTTTCAACTATTAAGCCTGTTTTAAAGAATTCCAGATAAAAATAGTTCATTATTTTTACCTAAATATTTACTATTTCTGTTGCTCTTCCTTGGTTCTCTATGTTTCAGATTTCTGTCTGGTGTCATTTCTCTTCTGTCTAAAAGATGTAATTTAGCAATTATTTTACTGCAAATCTACTGGCAAAAGAAAAAATATTTTAGTTATCCTTTATCTGAGAATATCTTTGTTTCAATTTCATTGTTGAATAATACTTCTACTGAATATAGATTCTGGGTTGGTGATCATTTTCTGTCATCATTTAGAAAAGTGATGCTGTTTCTTTCTGATCATTACAGTGTCTAAGGAGAAATCATTATTCCCTATAAAAGTGAATTTATTTTTGCTCTGAATTCTGTCAAGATTTTGTTCTTGCCATTAGTTTTCAGCGTCTGGATTATGGTGGCTCTGGTTATGAGTTTCTTTGAGTTTGTTCTTTTGGAGGGTCACTCAGTTTCTTGGGACCATGGGCTTATTCTTTTGCCAAATTTAGAAATTTTCAGCTATTAAGCCTTCAAATAATGTGTTGATAAGAAAAAAATTAGCATAGGTGCATTAGAAGCAAAATTCTAATTTTGCTTAAAAGAATCCAAGATTTAATTCTAAGTCAACAACATCCTGATTACAAAGCAGTACTGCGTGGTACAGAGTCTGAGGACTGTTTAATTGTATGCCCTTGGTCTTGTTTTTCTCTGGGATTTATCTTATTTGTAAATCCAGGGTGTTGGATTCAAACAGAATTCCCTAGTCTTTGGCTAATGAATTTCTAGAGGATTTATGTGTGGATTTCAGTTAGGGAGGGCTTCCCTGGTGGCGCATATGGTAAAGAATCTGCCTGCACTGTGGGAGACCCAGGCTGGATCCCTGGGTTGGGAAGATCCCCCAGAGAAGGGAAAAGGCTACCCACTCCAGTATTCTTGCCTGGAGAATTCCATGGACAGAGGAGCCTGGCAGGCTGCATCCATGGGGTCACGAAGAGTCGGACACGACTGAGCGACTCACACTTTCACTCTTTCTACCAGAGAGCTGCTGATATTCCTGGGTATGTGTCTATGACTCCCAGTGGTTGATAACCACGGAAATGACTCAGCACCTTCACATCCATTGTTTTGTGAGTTAATCTAAGATGAGAAATAAACTGTTTCACAAAGTCATCCAAAAACAAGAATTAGGGCAGAATATTATTGATGAAACTGCATTTAAGGAATAAGATTGTGGGAATAATAACAAGCCAAGCGGGAGGCAAGGAGGACAAAATCAGGTGATGGTTATAAAATATCTTCTTCTGAACATTTCCTTTGGATATTTATGATGATTTTGCAGAAAGATCCTGTAACACATGGTTAGTGTGTGACTCAGGCACAGACAAGAGACCATTTTCACAGATATCTAATTTTTTTTTGCTGAGTGAATAGTAAGTAAAAGTGTTGAAATGACCACATCTGCTAAATTATCTAGGTGCAAGCACAGAAAATAAGAGTGGATGTAATTGTGGGGGTCACCAAGCAACCCACAAGGAGAGCACAGCTAATTCAATGGCCCAGGAAGGGAAGAGAAATGTCGGATTTGAGTAGAAGCAAGGCCGTGTGACCATGATGGGCAGTGTGAAAATTCATATAAAATGGGATCAGAGGCAGATTAATGGATAAAGAAGATGAAGTATAAATATATACACACTGGAATATTACTCGGCCATAAAAAAGAATGAAATAATGCCATTGGCAGTAACATGGATGGACCTAGAGATGATCTTACTAAGCGAAGTAAGATAAGAGAAAGACAGATACTTGGTGTCACTTACACATGGAATCTAAAGTGAAAGCGGCTGTTGCTCAGGCACGTCCGACTCTGCGGTCCCCAAGACGAGAGTCCTCCCAGGCTCCACTGTCCATGGGATTCTCCAGGCAAGAATACTCAAGTGGGTTGCCATTCCCTTCTCAAGGGAATCTTCCCGACTCAGGGATCGAACCCAGGTCTCCTGCATCAGAGGCGGATTCCTTACCATCTGAGCCACCAGGGAAGCCCATGGAATCTAAAATATGGCACAAATGAACTTATCATGAAATAGGAACAGACTCCCAGACACAGAAAGCAGACTTAAGGTTGCCAAAGGGGAAGAGGGTGGGGGAGGGAACAAGAGGGAGGTTGGTGTTAACAGATGCAGACTATTATGTATAAATCTGGGCTTCTAAGTAGAGTGGAACCCGTATTCTTCCCTGGTATTCACAGGTCCCTAGCAGTTTTGCGAATGAGTTTCCTGGGGTCGGTGACCCTTCCTGGTTGAATTCCATGCCTTCTCTCAAATCTCCCTCATACCTACCTTATGCTTTACGAAGAACGTGGTTTTGCCATTCCCTGAAGACACCAAACATGTCCTGACCTTAAGCACGTTATTTGTAATGTTCCTATTGCTGGAAATATCTCATCATCGCAAACCATCCATCACCCTGAGACTAGTAATTATCTACCTCTTAGTCTCTTCTGTGAAGTCAAAATTAAGTTACTTTGGTTTAAAGTTAAAATTAACATGAGTCTCAGAACATAAAATGACACGGAGACAATGGTATCAGATAAGTGTGCATACAATAAGCAAAATAATTAAATGGGTTTTAGTTTATCAATACTGAAAAAAAAAGGGAGGGGGAGTAGTTTCTCTAACTGCCTTGTTATTCCAGAATGTGAAAGATAACAGTGAGAGAGGAAGCATGGATGGATACAGGAATTTCTTTGCTTTGGTTTATAATATCTGCAAATACATGAACCTAAAAAAAACTAATAAAATGTGTTAAAACTTTTTCAAAACTGAATCAGTTTATTGGGTTTACTTAAAAGGAAAAAAAAAAACAAACTGGTGAATCATTTACTGCCAAGTATCATATTAAAGCAAATTTTGAACTGACTCAATTGAAAACGTAAGTTATTCTTAAAGCTCTTACAAGGAGTTTTGATAAGTTTTTGTTTGTTTGTTTGTTTTAATTGTCTGTGTAATTTGCCCGGATAGTAAGAGTCAGACACGACTGCGTGACTTCAGTTTCACTTTTCACTTTCATGCATTGGAGAAGGAAATGGCAACCCACTCCAGTGTTCTTGCCTGGAGAATCCCAGGGACGGGGGAGCCTGGTGGGCTGCCGTCTACGGGGTCGCACAGAGTCAGACACGACTGAAGCTATTTAGCAGCAGCAGCAGTAAAAGTTTCATGTCTTATATAATTATCTGTGATTTGTGTTCACTTTGTCACATCTTTGATTATTTAAAAAAAGAAAGCCTTTCTTATTATAAAGTTAAATTTCCTTGCAATCATGTTTCCTTACTATGCCAGTTTATTAAATAAACTATGTTAGGTTATGTTATATATTAAAATATTTTATGGGTTAAATAGGTAATCAATGTTATTTCCCAGGTATCATTGAGGCTATTGCAATCAAGTGGCAAAATCACCTGTGTCAACACTTTTAATTTTTGTCTTCCCTATTGCTGTTGTTCAGACCTTAAAATTAAGGAATAAAACTAGGACACACTTTCCGCCTAAAACTCTTTAGGATTTCTTAGAGGGCCCCTGGCAACTCACAGTGATTTATTCTTTCATCTTATAAAAAGAAAGATAACTAGAAACACTTCTGATGGTTTCATATGTGCCATGCCTCCTAATTAGCTCAGCTGTATTATAAACTCTGCATGAGAAGAGCTGTCAGATCAGCCTCTTCTAGATTAAGTCAATATAGATAAAAGGAGGTTACTAAGGTTTTATTTTTTTTCAAATATTGTACACTTTATGGGCAAGTCCTAGAGATTTTTCAGTGCTTTCTCTGTTTATAATACATTCTCATCCTCAAAGGAAATAGTGATACCATATGAAATGTTATGTATCAAATTCCAGTAGCATTCTACTCCCACCCTTATAATTTTGGTTACTGTGATAAATTAACCACAGACCCTCATTCTTAACATCAAACAAGTCTATTATCCTGTGACACTTGCCTACAGATCGAGTGAGAGCAAGCTGATTGGTTTCTACTACAGACTACATTCTGGAATTTGTATCTTTGACGCTGAAGAGTCTCTGATGCTGTGAAAAGATGATCTGAACTTCTGATCCATCCACAAACAGGCTGTGGGGACAGGATTCTGAGCTAACGTTGCTTAGACAATTTCAGACTGCTCGGGGGGACTGAGTCTCGGTCCCAGGACTCTTTGGAGTCCAGAAGCAGACATACTTCGTGAAACCAATCCACTCACCCTCAGCATCCAGCAGAACATGAATATACTGCTTAGAACATAATGAACTAAGAAGAATTGTCTTGTGATTCCTCGTTTAGAAAGAATGACGTTGGCACTATTTTTTAATGTTCACAGATACATGAAGTCCTTTCTCCACTTTCTTCTAAACATCAACTTGGTAGGCTAGGCAAGTGAAAACTGAAATGAAACATTGTGAACTGTTGCTATGGTTCCCTGTCTCTGAAAATGCAGAAACAAATACTTGGATTGATCTGGATAAGACTCTGACCCCCTTTGAACCAGGATGCAACTGGACAAATGAGTTCTGCAACCAAGATCGTAGGGGAGTGTCATGTTTGAGAAAGACTCTCATTTAATCAGGTGTGACAAAACCAGTAGTAAGGAACAGGATTGCATTTACGTGTGCAGCCAACGCCTATAAAATTCCTCCAAAACCGTGGCTCGGCTCACAGGTAGTGATGGAGCCGCTGTGCAGCCAATGCCTATAAAATTCCTCCAAAAACATGGCTCAGCTCACAGGTAGTGATGGAGCCACTTCCTGGAAGGTCAGGGACTTTAGAAGCATTTGCAGATTTCAAGAAGAGAGAAATTCAGCCAAATTCATAAAAACTGTGAATGAAATCTGGTGGAGCATCTTATGCCTTGGACTTAGCTTTCTAGCTTCAGGATAGAAAAGTGAGCAAGGCTTTTTTAAAAAGTCCAGTCAGGATTCCTTACGACATTTTCAAACAGAAGTCAATTCTTTTGCAGTATTGTTTACTCAATGCTATATGGTTCCAGTTTTTCAGAGAACATTTGAGGAGAGTTATATGATTATTTTACACTCTTGCCACAGATCAAATATAACCAGACCAATCTTTATTGAAAAGAAGAACAAGCCTTGAAAATCGTTTATGATCAAAGGAGCTAGGAGGACAAGGGGAGATACTAGACAAATAATTCAAATAATCCAAGATAATACAAAACTTCAAAATAGGAAAAAGAGATTACTAGGAGTTCTTTGAGCAAGGTGCTGGGCTTAAATTTCTATCATCTGTCTATCTTACAGCTTCATAAGGTGCAGATTAATTAATAAATACTGAGTTAAGTAAAATCTTTGATATGTGTTTATATCTGGCCCTTGTGTGGTGAATGAAGAACACTTGCATGTCTATGGAAATAGCTTACTTTTTAATGTATGGGCTTGCCTTTTCATTGCCTGTAGAATGAAAGCTTGGGATTTTCCTGACTATCCAGTGGTTGAGACTCTGCACTCCCAGTACAAGAGGCACAGGTTCAATCCCTGGTAAGGCAACTAAGATCCCACCCACCACATGATGTGGTCAAAAAAAAAAAAAAAAATAGAGGGTAAAGATAGTGGAGATTGCTAGTCACAGGAAGCAGGTGAGTGAGGGAAGAAATATCTCGAGGCACTAACTAGAACTCAATACAGATTAAATATTTTTGGTTTCTTGTTTTTTTAAGAGAAAGAGTGAGTATGTTCATTGCCATGTTGGTTGACTAGTTAGAAAGAGCTAGTGAAGATTTGAAGACTAGAGTGAGAGAAGGAAAATGTCGACATATAGAGACGAGATAGGGTAAAAGCTTTGGAATAAGCTTTAAATGGAAGACAAAATTGCGTGGAAAAAGTATACAGGAAAACTGATATACAAGCAAAAGGAATCATGAAGGGTAGTATAAAATGAAATTATGGTGATCAATTTGACAGTAGATTTTCTCCTGTAGCCCAAATACCGCTCAAACGGAAAAGCAATAAAATGAAGCATTGTTTCTTTGCATTGATAAGCTGGACATTTTTATAGGAGCTCATGGGTCCAGAGGTCACACTGAATTTAAAGATCAGATGCACTGAGAATGAGAGAATGCAAAGTTGAAGAGTTGAGAATTGAAATATTAGAGTTTAATATCTTAAGAAGGCAAATCTAGAGGGCATGCAAGGAAGTGAGGGAGTTGCTGAAAGAGTCAAGTCAAAAGTCTATAGATGTAAGGAAACACAAGACCGGCATGTTGGATATGACACCAGCGTGGACGTCACTTACTACGTTGGGTGGTGACCACAAATCACTGTAATATTAAAGGGAATGACTTTATTACAAGAAATTGATGCTCATAAAGAAGGGTGGAGAGAAGTATAAATGAATAATTTGACCTATAAAGGAAAAGAGGGGTTTTTGTTTGTTTGTTTGTTTCCAGAGATATATAAGAATAGATTGAGAGTTGCAAGATAAGAGAAAACTTACCCTAACTTTGGAGCATGTCTGTCATACATCTCATGAACATTTAAAAAACAAACACTGGACAGGACCCAATAAAAAATGGGGTTCACAGGAGACATCCAGGACTTAATTAGGTTCAAAAAGCAGATAGAGAAGTTTGTAAAGAAGTAGGTATTATGAAGTAGTTTATTTATAATGAAACAAGGGCTTTAGAGTATAGAAAGTCCTACAAATTACATGGTTGAGATCCTTTCTCTTCACTTGCCAGCTAGTGAAAATTATTTTCTCCATGTTTATCTATTTAAGAAAAAAATGGATGCTAATAACATTCACTTCATATTAAATACTTAGCCAGTGCTTGACATGTAATTAGTGTTTTGTAATTGTTTAGTTCAGTTCAGCCGCTCAGTCATGTCCGACTATTTGCGACCCCATGAATCGCAGCACGCCAGGCCTCCCTGTCCATCACCATCTCCCAGAGTTCACTCAAACTCATGTCCTTTGCCAACAAAGGTCCATCTAGTCAAGGCTATGGTTTTTCCAGTGGTCATGTATGGATGTGAGAGTTGGACTGTGAAGAAAGCTGAGTGCCAAAGAATTGATGATTTTAGGTAGTGTTTATACTATGCAGAGATTAGTAGGGGGTCAACTCACCAATGAGAAACTTAGAGGCAAATTGGGAAAGGAAAATAAAAGGAAATTTGTGGCTAAATTTTTCTACATTGTGGGGCACAGGAAGACTTTAAGGTATAGGTACTGTGGGCCAGCATTGAGCCCGGCCACTGAGGATTGACGGCAGGGGAGGCTGGATGAGGTATTTTGGAGGCAGAAGCAACAGGACCTGGTAAGTTATGTGAGAAAGAAAGGATGAAGGAAGCTATCCAGGCTATGAGCCTCTGTGGTTAGAATGGTGATGCCATTGAAAAAGGGGCTTCCCAGGTGGCCCAGTGGTAAAGAACCCGCTTGCCAAACCCTCTATCCCTGGGTTGGGAAGATCCCCTGGAGAAGGAAATGGCAACCCACTCCAATATTCTTTCCTGGGGAATCCCACAGACAGAGGAGCCTGGTGGGCTACAGTCCATGGAGTCGCAAAGAGTTGGACACAACTCAGCGACTAAACCACCACCATCATTGATAAAAGTAAGAAATTGAAAAGGAAGTTCAGTCTTGGAAAGGGGCCTGAGATTCAGGGATTGCTTCTGTTTACAACAGAGTGAACTGGTAATGCTAGTCAAACATTCAAGGGAAGATGTCCTTGAATGGTCCTTTGGAAAAGTGAGACCAGAGTGTAAAGGGTTGTGGCAGAGACTGGCTGAAATATTGGGTTGGCCAAAATGTTGGAGTTTTTCCATAAGATTTTTTAAAATATTTGTTTATTTATTTGACCTTCCTGGTTCTCAGCCGTGGTATATAGCATCTTTAGTTTTGGCCATGTGGGATCTAGCTTCCTGACCAGGGATTGAACCCAGGCCCCCTGCATTGGGAGCTCTGAGTCTTAGCCACTGGTCCACCAGAAAAGCCCTTTCCGTAAGATCTTATAAAAACCTAACCAAAGCTTTTGGTCAACCCAATATTGGGATGGTTCAGCTGGCCCAGAAAAGAGGGTCATAGTGGCTCAGTGGTTAAAAAAAAAAAATATGCCAGCCGCTGTAGGAGATGTGGGTTCCATCCCTGGGTCGGGAAGATCCCCTGGAGAAGGGAATGGCTACACTCCAGTGTTCTTGGCTGGAGAATCCCCTGGACTGTAGCCTTTGCGACCCCTGGTGGGCCACAGTCCATGGAGTCACAAAAGAGTCCGAAACGGCTTAGAGACTAAATACCAACGTCCTTGAATCACATTCAAAGTCAGAGACACCTTCAGGACTGGACTGTTGGTAAAAGCAAGCAAAGAAACTTGTATTGCTTTAAGCCAGTGATATTTGGAGTTTATTTCTACCTAGCTTATGATGACTAATAAAATAGCAAGACTGAAGATCTACATAACCTTCTAAGCATAACCTTCTAAGCAACTACATAACCTTCTAAGCAACTGCGTTTGTTCCCGAATAGAAATACATGAGCTTATATGTGGACTCTAAAAACAAATGATAGAAATGAATTTATTTACAAAGCAGAAACAGATTCACAGACTTAGAGAACAAACTTATGGTTACCAGGAGGGAAGGGTGCGGGGAGGGGGCGAAGAGGTAGTTGGGGAGCTTGGGATGGAGATGTACACACTGCTACTTTAAAAATGAACAGCCAACAGAGACCTACTGTAGAGCTGAGGAAACCCTGCTCCATGTTGAATGGCAGCTGGGATAGGAGGAGGGTTTGGGGGAGAATGGATACATGTGTATGCATGGCTGAGTTCCTTTGCTATCCCCCTGAAACTATCACACCATTGTCAATCACCAATATAAAACAAAAAGTTTGATTTTTTTTTAGAAAATGTATGCGTTTAGCTGCATCTGAATTACCCAGTGGGAGTGCTTTTTTAAAAGTGAGTATTGCTGGTCCTGAACTTGACCTGAACATATCATTCTTTTCCAGTATTTTTTCCCCCACCGCTTTTTTTTTTAATTTTCACTTATTAAATTAACTGTTAGAGTTGTTTCATGTGAACACTGGTATAGATTTAGCCACATGTTTATCAACTTCTTTTCTTACCATGCCTTCTTGATAATTAATTCTTTGCATGTGGGTGCAGAAATTGTTCTTCTTCCTGAGTAGTCTTGCTACTCAAAATGTAATTGGATCAACGGCATGGGTGTCACTTGGGAGTTTTGTAGAAATGTAGAACCTCAAGACCTAGCTGTACTGTATCAGAATCTCTACATTAACAAGATCCCTAGGTAATCTATAGATTGGTTGAAGCTTGAGAAGTTCTAATGGGGACCCAGGATGGTACATTTCTGGCACCTTCCAGAAATGATCGTTTCTATTGTACTCCCTCATTAAATGCGTAATCCTTCAGAAATCCCGACTCTGTTTGAAGGCATCAGGTCCAACTTCCACCTTGTATGAATCAAAGACTTTGTCTTCTCTTCTAGTTTATTCGAATAAACCGTTTATTCCTGATGACAGCCAAAAAGGAAGAGGCAGCGTCCTCTATGGTTCCAGCCTTCTCTTCATTCTGTGACCTCTTGGCATGTTTCTTACATTTTATCTAGTATTTCTAGCTGTTTCATATTGGAGTACATTTCAAGTTACCTATTATATAGTGCTATTGGGATGTAAATCTGTTAAATATTTAGAAGGATTCCTAAACAGGATGGTTAGAGGTAATTTTTTATGCCTAATATTAACAGTTTAAAGGTTAAGAATCTGAAAGGTCTCAATTTTAAAAGACTTCCAATTAGATGGAATTTTACTTTATTTAGAATTTTGTCAGCTAAACTCCAATTATTACTCTGAATTTTTCCCTTTTTAACCATTTGTGTTGGCGTAGTATAGACACAGCCTGAATCATCATGAGGATGGAAATGGGATTTGAAGCTATAAAAAGCTTAAAAAAATAAGATGTGATGCCATGGAGACTGATGAGATTTTTTTCCCTCTCCTGGGGAAAGAATCAGAACCAAAGTGATGAGCAAATGTAATTTCAGATGAGTAACCCCAAGTCCAGGTATGTCACCTGGGGGCACTTGCAAATGTGCCCGGCTCTGATAACAAAGATGCATCCGAAGAGATTATTCTACCGGTGCTGTATCCCGGCGTTCTGACAACGAACTGGCTAAGAAAACAGTAATGTAGGCACTTCATATCTCGATTCTTTCATTCTTTTGGTGGTTCTATAAAAAATAAAATAAAATACGGGGACTTCTCTGATGGTTTGCAACGTCATGGCTGCATGGCCAAATGACCTATAATTTCCAATCCTTGAGTTTTAATGTTGTTGGTCTTACCAATGAACTCTCTGTCCTGGGGGATATCATCTACCTTCCCTGTCTTTTAATGTATTCATAACCAAAATGGGAATATCACTCTCTCTTCCTTTCTCAAAGAATTCAGTTCAGTTCAGTCACTCAGTCGTGTCCGGCTCTTTGCGAGCCCATAGACTGCAGCACGCCAGGCTTCCCTGTCCATCACCAACTCCCAGAGCTTGCTCACACTCATGTCCATCGGTGATGCCTTCCAACCATCTCATCCTCTGTTGTTCCCTTCTCCTCCTGCCGTCAATCTTTCGCAGAATCAGGGTCTTTTCTAGTGAGTCAGTTCTTCGCATCAGGTGGCCAAAGTATTAGAGTTTCAGCTTCAACATCAGTTCTTCCAATGAATATTCAGGACTGATTTCCTTTAGGATGGACTGGTTGGATCTCCTTGCTGTCCAAAGGACTCTCAAGAGTCTCCTCCAACACCACAGTTCAAAAGCATCAATTCTTCAGCACTCAGCTTTCTTTGTGTCCATCCCTCACATCCATACACGACCACTGGGAAAACTATAGCTTTGACTAGACGGACCTTGTTGGCAAAGTACCATCTCTGCTTTTTAATATGCTCTCTAGGTTGGTCATAGCTTTTCTTCTAAGGAGCAAGCGTCTTTTAATTTCATGGCTGAAATTACCATCTGCAGTGAATTTGGAGTCCCCAAAAAAATAAAGTCTCTCACTATTTCCACTATTTCCCCATCTATTTGCCGTGAAGTGATGGGACCAGATGCCATGATCTTAGTTTTCTGAATGTTGAGTTTTAAGTAATTCTTAAAGAATTACTGTCAGATAACCTGAAATCACTTGTATCAACCATGCCTATTTACTTCTTTAGTCTATCCTACCACAAAGAAGGAACACACCTTTAATTCTCTTGTATTCTTTCTATATTTTAAAACTCACATATTCAGCTTAGCTTCTCCAAGGATAAACACAAGTCAGAAACACACAAAGAGAATAAGTAGAAAAGATGCAAGGAAGAGGAAAACAAAAAAGTCTGAAGTGTAGGTATGTGCTTAGTCGCTCCATTGTGTCTGACTCTTTGTGACCCCATGGACTGTAGCCCATCAGGCTCCTCTGTCCTTGGGATTCTCCAGGTGAGAATATTGGAGTGGGGTTGCCATGCCCTCCTCCAGGGAACCTTCCCAACCCAGGGATCGAACCCAGGTCTCCCGAATTTCAGATGAATTCTTTACCATCTGAGCCACCAGGGGAGCCCAGAGGTATAGGTAGGCTGCACCTGTGGAAGAAGATAAAGTGAAACCAAGATGGAGCTTTAGACTTTTATTTTCGTTTCACTGAACAGAGCAGACGGAAAATCAAAACCATTTCCTCAGTGTTCACTTTCTGATCTCCTCTGTCACCTTCCACCAAAATATTAGGACAGACAGGCGCTCTGTGTTCCTCATCTTCTTCTGTCATCTTTTGCTTTGGAGAAACATATGCTTTCATGATCAAGCTCTGAAATGATCGCTGAAAGAAGCTGAGTAAATATTTTCAAGATAAGCCTGGAGATCTGTCTCTAAATCAGCAATGGACAAAAAGAGAGAGAGAGAGAGACAGGGAGAGGCAGTTTCCTATTCAAACATGTTGCTTAAGAGCTAATGGGAGTATTATTATGATTGATAGCCCAGAATCTTTGTCTTCAGGAACACTTAATGGGGTAGGAACTGACCAATGTTTACATTGGAGGTGAAGCCACATTTTACTTCATCTGGGGTCAAATATTACCGAATGTGAAATGCATTCTTCACATGGACACTGCCTTCCCTTTCAGCCCAACCTGGGTGTCTGAAAATCCTGCAAAATCCCACAACCAATCTCCATTTATAATGCTCTCAAGCTTCAAAGTTCAGCAATTTAGAAGGACGACGAAGCTGCTTCACTTCTAGGGCGGGGGAAAAACAAACTACAGGTGAGAGAATCACGTAATACAAGCTCTTAAAAACTATATATTTTGTACATGGCCGCGAATGTACAAAGCCCACTAAAGTAAATGGTTTTCACATGGATCAAAACAGTGGGCTGAGATGAAGACTCACAGGAATAATAGCAAAATAATAGCAATAAAGGGGTATCAGTTCAGTTCAGTCACTCAGTCGTGTCTGACTCTTTGTGACCCCGTGAACCGCAGCACGCCAGGCCTCCCTGTCCATCACCAACTCCCAGAGTTCACTCAAACTCAGGTCCATCGAGTCGGTGATGCCATCCAGCCATCTCATCCTCTGTCGTGCCCTTCTCCTCCTGCCCCCAATCCCTCCCAGCATCAGAGTCTTTTCCAATGAGTCAACTCTTCGCATGAGGGGGCCAAAGTACTGGAGTTTCAGCTTCATCATCATTCCCTCCAAAGAACACCCAGGGCTGATCTCCTTCAGAATGGACTGGTTGGATCTCCTTGCAGTCCAAGGGACTCTCAAGAGTCTTCTCCAACACCACAGTTCAAAAGCATCAATTCTTTGGCGCTCAGCCTTCTTCACAGTCCAGCTCTCACATCCATACATGACCGCTGGACAGTGTGGCACAGAGAGTAGAATCTCAAACTAAGAAAGTCCTGGGTTGAAGTTTTAAAAACAAAACTTTTGACTGCACCCTGCAGCATATGGGATGTTAGCTCCCTGTCCAGGGATTGAACCCACACCCTCTGAATTGGGTTGGAACTGGAGTGGAGTCCTAAGCGCTGGACCGCTAGGGAATTTCCTTGTGTTGACCTTCTGCTCGTCTACCGAAAATCTTTCCTCCCTCAAAGAACGACAGCTCTCCCTGATTTTATTCTTCAGTGTCAACCAGCTCTGCAGCGCACCCAGTGGTTTTTCATGCCAATGCATTTTGCACTTCTAACATTTCCGTAAGTTTCTTTACATGATTTCCATTTTGCTGTTGAAACTCTATTTTTTCCCTTATTGTTTTCACATTTACATTCCTTTAGCATATTCATAATCATTCATTTAAAGCCTTTGTTTTCTAATTCCATAGTCTAGTTTCTGAGTATGCTTATGTTTATTGATTTTTCACTCCGTCAGGGTCGCATTTACCTCCTTCTTTGATGGTCTCTTTATTTTTTATGATGATGTCTCTCTTGCTGTGGATTTCTTACTGTTTATTCTGCCTGATGTTTATTGAGGTTTTTGGATGTGTTGATATTTTTCAGCCAGTTGGGAAAAAGTTTACCATGAATGCATACAGACATATGGATGCCAAAGTCTTCCGTTTCCTCATTCCTGAGTTTTGTCCTAGAAGGAGTTAATTAACTTTCATAGTGCTTTGATAATTTTTTAAATTTATTTTTAATTGGGGAAAATTTGCTTTCCCATGCTGTGTTGATTTCTGCCATACAACAATGCAGATCAACCAAAATCAAATATCTATCCCCTCCCTGTGGAGCCTCCCTCCCCTCCCCAATCCCACTCTCTAGGTCATCACAGAGCTCCAGCCTGGGCTTCCTGAGTTACAGAGCAACTTCTCACCAGCTTTCTGTTTTACACACGGTAAAGATGTATATGTCGATGCTACTTTCTCCGTCCGTCCGGCTTTTTCCTTCCTCCACTGTGTCCACAAGTGTCCACAAGTCCAGTCTCTATATCAGAGTCTCCATTAGTGACTGAATGGCGACCTTCATTTTAAGGTGTGTCTTTGGGCTTTGTTGCGGGTGTGTCTGGCTATGCCCTACTCCTAACATGTGGACTCAAATCTACTGAATGTCCACGATGTTCAACTGGATCTCTTCACTCTTTCCCTGTTGTTCTGTTGCTAAGTTGGGTCCCATTCTTTGCAACCCCAGGGACTGCAGCACACCAGGCTCCTCTGTCCTCCACATTCTCCCAGAGTCTGCTCAAATTCATGTCCATTGAGTTGGCGAGTCAGTGATGCCATCCAACCATCTTATCTTCTGTCACCCCCTTCTCCCACCCTCAATCTTTCTGAGCATCAGGGTCTTTTCCAGTGAGTCAGCTCTTCACATCAGGTGGCCAAAGGATTGCTTCTTCAACTTCAGCAACAGTCCTTCTGATAAATATTCAGGTTTGATTCCTTTTAGGATTGACTGGGTTGAGCTCCTTGCAGTCCACTCTTGTCTCTAGTTGGTAGGAAATTAAGGGCTGCACAGCCCTGCTCAAGCTCTGACCACCGCTTAGCTCATGGTTCCAGGGAAACTTTTCTCTGTCCGTTGGTTGCTCTTTGCCCAGGTTCCTAGAATACCAGCTCACGTGTACCACTTAGCATCCACCAAACACTCAGGAGCTCCTTCCTGACACAGTGTTTTCCGCCACTGTTCTGCCCTGCAAATTCCAGCTGTGCATCAGTGGCCCTGCTCTCTACTCAGCCAGAACCCCATTCTCTGATGGAGCATCTCCCCCCGACTCTGGGGTGTGGAAGAATGGCTCTAGACGGAAAGCTGGAGCAACAAAGGCTCTCCCCTCATCTGCTGCCTTGTCTCAGGCACCCCAGCCTGGCACTGCCTGCTCCAGCCTCTATAAACAGTCACGTCGTGTCTTTTGCCAGGTTTTCTGGTTGTGTCTGGTGGGAGGATTAACGCATGGCAGTCACTCCCTCATGGCCAGAAGCTGGAATCTTTCCTTTGTTTTTTCATTCCCAGTTTCTGTTGTCAGCTTGATCCTTCCACCCTCTTCTTAAATGTTCTCCATTTGTTATCTTTGGCCTTCTCACTTGATCCGTTCTCTGGGATGACTTCATCTGGTCTGCAGCTCCAGTTATGAGTACGCTAAGGACGCAGGTGACTCTGAGAATGATCTTGCGTTGCCTACTGGACCCCACCAATCAGAAGCACAAAGACAAGTCGGTATCCAAAACTGGATCCTCATCTCTCTCTACAACGGCCTTTTTCCCTTTTTTCCTGTTTGCGATGAACGGAGACACTTCATCCATCAGACCACACACTGGAAACCTGGGCTTCATCCCAGCCTCCTACTTCTTTCTGATCCCTTATATCTATTCTTACCAGCTTCACGCATCCTACCTCTTAAATATTTCTCAAAACCACATCCTTCTCTCTGTCCTTGCCACACTATCTTAGCCCAGATATTCCTAATTTCTCCTCTATATCACTGCAGAATTCTCCTGAGACTCTTCTCAGAGAGCACGCACTGTACCCCAGGCCCCGTCCTAAATACTTTTGTCTACATTAACTCTTCGAATCCTTATAACAGCAGGATGCCGGAGTTCTCAGTCCCTGTCATACCCAACACTTTTGCGACCCCATGGACTGTAACCCGCCAGTCTCCTCTGTCCATGGGATTCTCCAGGCAACAATACTGGAGTGGGTTGTCATTCCCTTCTCCAGAGGATCTTCCTGGCCCAGGGATCGAACCTGCATCTCCTGCATTGCAGGTGGATTCTTTACCATCTGATCCTTCAGGGAAGCTGACACGTTCTAAGTGTCCATTAAACACTTGAATAAAAGACTGAATAGAAAGTTGCATAGCCCCAGCTGCATTCATCCTGACTCAAACTTCTATGAGGATATGACATTCCCACTGACTGAAGTGCTAGAAACAGTCAACAGAGTTTCCTTCCCATGAAAACGATGGTGTGGGCTTCCCTGGTGGCTCAGTGGTAAAAAAGCCACCAGCCAGTGCAGGAGACACAGGTTTGATCCCTGGGCTAGGAAGATCCCACATGCCTCGGAACACCTAAGCCCACGTGTTGCGACTATGGCCCCTGTGCTCTGGAGCCCGGGAACCAACCACACCTACGGAGCCCATGTGTAGCAACGACTGAAGCCCGTGTGCCCTAGAGGCCACGCTCCCTGACAAGAGAAGCCACCGCAGTGAGAAGCCTGAGCACATCACAGCCAGAGAGCAGCCCCTGCTCCCCGCGACAGAGAAAACCCAGCACAGCAACGGTGGCCCAGCGCAGCCAAAAATAGACACATACAATTATTCTTTTAAAAAGATGAATCATCCTCTTTCAAATTGCTTTTAGACTTCAAAATGCCAGCCTCTTGGCCTTCTGGGTACTTGAATGGTGTTATCAATTCTTCACAGAAGAAGATTTATAGAGACAGAATACGTAAGAGTAAACAATTAGGTTTTCTAGCAGCAAACCATCCTTAAAAATGGAGGAAGAAGAGAGGACAGGCAATCCCGGGGAGGTCTTCCCATTGGCAGAAAGATTTGGGAAGCAACCACTGAAGTCTTGCTAGTAACAGGTACATTATCCATCTGCATCTGTCTAAAACTTGTGAAAACCCTGGTGTACAATAATAAGGCATGGTCTAAAATCCAGCCTGAGATAAAATTTAAATCAGTAGGGTCTAGTTATATAACTTCCCCGTTCCACGTGACACCCCACCCATATTTTTTCCTGCCACTTCCACCCTGGAAGCACGGCGTCTCCATTCTCTGTCCGTATCTAGGTATCTTGAACAGCTCAGGAATTCATCTGGCGATAGAATTTGTACATTTAAAGTTTTTAATTAAAAAGAGACGCTCCCTGAGGAGATGAAATAGGATTCAAGTCTGTACATTCTAATTAGACATAATGTTCCTGCAAGGGAAACTCAGCCAGTGAGTAACAAAAAAATAAATAAATTTTCCTCCGCTTACCTCTTATGCCTACCCACACTGCTTTTTCTGTTGTTGTTGTTAAGGGACACAAGAGAACAAATATATCTGTTAGGAAATTGCCTGGATGAAGTCTTTTCTTTTTCACAGTGATATCCATTCCCAACAATTTCCTACCACGTATAACAGCTGGTTATTAATACTAATTTGGGGATCTCTGGGATCTCTGTGGCATCAACTGTCTAGGGAAGGTACACGGATTTGGTTTCTGAAACCCTCTAGTTCAGTGTGATGAATTGACAAAGCTGGTTTCTTCTGAAAATCGTGGTGTTTTCTGCTGTGTCCACTCACTAGACCTAAAGAAGTCTTTGCTAACATCTTGTCTCTTGTCTTCTATGCATTGGCTTTGGCCCATTTTTGCCCAGGGTGTATGGGTGTGGTGAAATATAAAATCAGAGAAAACAAACGACAACGCTCTTGAGAGGCTTCAAACAATTACTTTTGTTAAAAAAACAAAAAGGCTGGGCAGGTAGCAAGTGAAGGCAAATGGCCCTCAGTTCAATCAGATCCAATACAACATCAGCATCTTCTCACACTTCCTAGTGAAAGTCAAGTAGAGATACAAAGTCATGTCACCACGATATCGTCCGTAAGCCTGATTGAATCCGATCTTCCTGGTATCTTCGTAGCTCCTGTCTCTGGGGCTCCCTCTTTCCCGTGTACACGTGTGCGTGCACACACACACACGCACACACACGGCAGTGCCGCCTCTTTCCCCCCATGATGCCAAGAATTTCACTCTTTGCCAGGGTGCTAGCGTTTCCCAACTTCTCCTCCTCTTCCCAGCATGTGTGTGATAATAAGATGATACGAGATATGCAACTTTAAATCATCATCATAGACGTTGTCCCAGAAAGTTGAACCAAGATCAATACTTCAGGGACTTCCCTGGCGGTCCAGTGGTTAAGACTCCATGCTTCCAATGCAGGGAGCATGGGTTCAATTCCCAGGAACTACGATCCTACATGCTGTCTGGCAGGGCCAAAATAAATAATAAAACGGGAAACTGTGTGTGTGTGTGTGTTTTAAAGACTGACACTTTACTATCCCTCTGTTTCATGGTTCCATAAGTGAAAGTTGCTCAGTCTTGTCTGACTCTTTACAGACCAATGGACTACACAGTCCATGGAATTCTCCAGGCCAGAATACTGGAGCGGGTAGCCTTTCCCTTCTCCAGGGGATCTTCCCAACCCAGGGATCGAACCCAGGTCTCCCGCATCGCAGGCAGATTCTTTACCAGCTGAGCCACAGGGGAAGCCCAAGAATCCTGGAGTGGGTAGCTTGTCCCTTCTCCAAGGGATCTTCCCGACTCAGGAATCAAACTGGGGTCTCCTGCATTGCAGGCAGATTCTTTACCAACTGAGCTATCAGGGAAGCCCCCAGTTCCATAAACACAACTTTTATTCTTTTAAAGACATTATCACTGCCTTTGGAGTAAAAATGTATCATGGCCTTTTGGGTTGATAAAGAACATAAGGAGTAAAGACAAGTGTGTAAAATCGTGCTCTCTTTTTGGACATGGGCAGGCAGCTATTCCCCAAGATGAGCAGATTTGTCTCCTGCGATCATGTGAGTATGATGATTATCTAGGAGCATACACCTGCTAGCTTTAATAAAAGGGCAGTGGTTATAGCAAAGGAATTCCACCCTTTATTGTCCTTAATGGGATCCTCCTGGCAGCTGTGGGAGCTGGGTTCCTATTTAGAAAATTGCCCAGAACGTACTCTCCTTTTCCAAAGAGAAAGAATTGGCTCTTATCTACTGTGTTGTTTTTATTTTTTAAGTGCATTCACATGTTATTTCCAGAGCTACTGTGAGCATTCAGAGCTACTTTTGGTCAGCAGTGCTAAAACCAAACAAATGCAAATTCTGTAACCCTTATGTACAATATGAATAACTGTGTGTGTGTGTGTGTGTGTGTGTGTGTGTATTTAACCAAATGCAGGAGTTTTTGCTCAGGATCAGATATACCCATGAATATACATGCGTGGAGCGGAAAGTCAGGAGCCCCGAGTTCCGGTGGTGGCACTGTTATTTTTTCGTGGGACTCTGAGAAAATTGCTTGAATTCCATTTAATGTAATGTCTTTTCTGTAAAGTGAAGGGGTTGGACTCCCACTTCCCTTTCAGTTCCCAAGTTCTTTTTTACACAGCCCTTCATGATTTGTCAAATGTCTGCATGTGATGTGTTTATGGCACAGGAAAGGGCCATATCAAACCAGTCCATACTAAAGGAAATCAATCCTGAATATCCACTGACTCATGCTGAAGCTGCAATACTTCAGCCACCTGACTGGAAGAGCCAACTCCCTGGAAAAGACCCTGATGCTGGGAAAGATAGGAGACAAAAGGAGAAGGGGACAACAGAGGATGGTGGTCAGATGGCATCACCGACTCAATGCACATGAATTTGAGCAAGCTCTGCGAGATAGTGAAGGACAGGGGAGCCTAGCATGCTGAAGTCCGTGGGGTTACATAGAGTTGGACACAACTTAGCGACTGAACAGCAGCAACAAGGCCTGAATCAGATCAGTTCAGTTCAGTCGCTCAGTTGTGTCCAACTCTTTGTGACCCATGAAACGCAGCACTGTGAAGAAGGCTGAGCGCCGAAGAATTGATGCTTTGGAACTGTGGTGTTGAAGACTCTTGAGAGTCCCTTGGACTGCAAGGAGATCCAACCAGTCCATTCTGAAGGCCTGTATCCTGTAATACAAACATAGAATATGTCTTCACGCATACCCAGCATGTTGCATTAAATCCTTAAAGCCGAGTTGATCTAAATTCACCTTCCTCCTCCTATTTGAACCCATAATTATAGGATTCTAATGCTGCGGAATCAACTTACCCCCAGCCCTCCTTCTGATCACAAGGTGTAATGTAATCCTCTCAAACTGTGGAATACGAAAAATCACACGAAGCCTGAAAAATGCCAAAACAAACACTCTTTTCACAGATTCAGGGAAAGCAGAAAGAAAATGGTGTTTTCCCCAAGAAATTGTCTGAGCTATCCAAAGCCAGTCACGGCATATTTGTTCTGGGCTGGCCTTTTGACCATCAGATGGAACCGCTTTGCTCGAAGGAGAATCCTGAAGTGGGGAGCAGGGAAGGGGAGGCCGAGCGGCAGGGAGAGGGGGCTCCTCTGGGAGGTGGAGGCTCACGTGGTGCCCCCACACTGAGACTCCAGTTATTTTCCCCTTCAGCCTCTTAAGTGATGTTGCTTCGTCCATGGGGCTGATTTACAGTCTGTTGTTTTAACAACCACACTTCTCCTCCCAAGGGTCAAGTGCCTGGTTGGATGAGAATATCCATGTAATTTATTTTACCCCCCAGTTCACTCCTGAGCCAAGCTGGTGAAATAGCTAGAAGTGATGTGGGGCCTAAATAGCCATGAGTGTGTATATACGAGGACATTATTCACCGTGTGGACACACTGCGGCCAGAAGGTCATTCTCCACGTGTTTGGGGGGCATGGAGTGTGTAACTGTCTCCTAGATGTCTGCAGTACAGATTTTTTAGGGGATTTATTGGGAAAATTATTGTGTAAGAAGACACCTTGGAGATGGACATGTACACACTGCCATATTTAAAATGGATAAGCGGCAAGGACCTGCTGTACAGCACAGGGGACTCTGCCCAATATGGTGCAGCAGCCTGGATGGGAGGGGAGTCTGGGGGAGAACAGATACATGCATATGTATGGCTGAGTCCTTTGCTGTCCACCGGAGCCTATCACCACATTGTTCACTGGCTATACCCCAGTACAAAATAAAAAGTCTTTTTTTTTTTTTTTAAACAGGGAGATTCCCTTGCAAGGAAGCTTAAAATAAAACATGTTTATTGAAAGGTCAACAGTGGACCCTCAGCCCCACATGCGCCTTATTTATTCCGTGAGTAATTGAGATCACATTGATAAATGCTGCTTTGGCTTCTTCCGTTTGCCTGATCCTGGAGGCCACTTCCTCCTCCCCGGCCTTCCCCACCCAGCTGCTCCTATTTGAATATACAGCTGGTGTATGCTGAGTGAATGCAAATTCATGGTAGCATGAACATCAGCTGAAAGGTAAAAGGAGTATCCAAAAATATATGCCCTGCAGGCACAGACAACTTTTGAATTGTCTTCTGTCTGTCATCTTCTCCATCAACGTCCCTCTCCTTTTACGTAGGGAAATAAAAGCCCCTGTCGATAAGTCTGTGTCTGCGTCCATGTGCTCCTTGAGGTGGAACGCGCTCCTCCACAGTTCAACGCTGGGGCTTCCCTGGTGGCTCAGTGGTAAAGAGTCTGCCTGCCAATGCAGGAGTCACGGGTTCAGTTCCTGATCTGGGAAGATGCCACGTGCCACGGAGCAACTCAGCCCAGGGGCCACAACTACTGAGCCTGTGCTCTAGAGACCGGGAGCTGCAGCTCCTGAGCCCGTGCACCCTAGGCTGCGTGCTCTGCAACAAGAGAAGCCGCCACAACGACAACTCCACAGCCAGAAAGCAGCCCCGCTCTCCGGAACTCGAGAAAGCCCACTCAGCAAAGAAGACCCAGCACAGCCAAAAAGTGGTGAGTAAAGAGTTCAGACTGGAAAGGTACACATTTAATACTAAATACTTAAAAGTCTATACTAAGAAAGGACAAGGGAATTCAAGCCTCCAAAGGAATGTTTCCTCTCTTCCCAACTGTTCCACATAAAAGGAGCCCCAAAGATACTGTTGAATGAATGATTGAATGAGTTCTGTAGCAGATGATGACTGATCATGTGGGTGTCACCCTCCAAAGTCTGCCTACCCCATGAGACTTTTGCTGCAGAAACCAGTATGCAGAAGAAAAAGATCCATGAGTCAGAATTCGTAGGCAAGTTGATTTTCTTCTTGCCGTTTGGGATACGAAAACTAAGCCAAGGATACAGTCTGTTAGGTTTCCCTTTGTTAACTGATGGGAGGAAGTTGATGAATTGCAAAGCTTTCTTTGAACACATGCAAAAATTTGATTGAAGTGGGAAACTGAAGAACCCAGACTTTTACTACATACAACATACTTATTTCCATAGAGTTAAGTCTCACTGCGACTCTAAACCACCAGCACGTTGAGCGTTAGGTTAGGAGACAAAGGGGTGCATGCAGACCAGACTTAACCTTGAGTTCGTGTTTCTTCTGATTCTTCAACATCACTGTCAAGAAATCACTCAGCCCCGAATCGAGCAACTAAAACCACATGAAAGCCTGCGGGATCTAATCTCATAATTCTAGAACACTGATGGTGAAATTCTTAGAAAACTGGCACTATGATTTGGGGACATTATTTTCAGCTCAGCAGCCTGTGGTTCTGTTTCTGTTTTTTTCTGCCTACTCCTCTGCACATCAGGTATATGAATCAACACACGTTGTACTTGCCAGATGGGAAGTTATCAGGGAAGAAGCTGGACTTCCCATTTGTCGAAGAATGCCCCATTCAGGACTCGCTCCCCTAAGCTGGCTGGGCAGGCTGTCTCCTGACTGAGAATTACCAGCTTCCCTCGCCCACCTGGATTCCTTCAGTACTTCCACTCCCAGGAAGGAAATGCCCACACTCTTTGCAAAAGATTAAGATGATCATTTTACTATGCAAAATGTGTCCCATGTCACAATCACTGTCGAAACAGAAGTGTGTAATGAGAACTGGGTTTTCTTCACTTCAAAAGTTGACCCTTTGATGTTCTTTGATAAGGAGGGAGATGGCTTTGCAGAAGAGAAAACTGCTTTCAAGATGCAGCATGTGTATATATGCATGCGTTCTCAGTCACTTCAGTTGTGTCCAACTCTTTGTGACCCTCATGAACTGCAACCTGCCAGGCTCCTCTGTCTATGGAATTCTGCAGGCAAGAATACTGGAGTAGGTGGCCACATCCTACTCCAGGGGATCTTCCCGACCCAGGGACTGAACCCGCGTCTCCTGAATTGCAGGTGGATTTTTTACTGCTAAGCCACTGGGGAAGCCCCGTCTATATATATACTCAATCTACATTACTCAGCCATAAAAAAAGAATGAAATAATGCCATTTGCAGCAACATGGATGGACCTAGAGATGATCATACTAAGTGAAGTAAGTCAGATAAAGACAAATATATCATATGATATCATTTATACGTGAAAACTAAAATGATACCAATGACCTCCTATATAAAATAGAAATAGAACCACAGATATAGAAACCAAACTAATGGTTACCAAAAGGGAAAAGGAGGGAGGGATAAATTAGGAGTGTGGGATTAATAGATATGCATTGCTATGTATAAAACAGAAAACCAACAAGGGCCTACTGCAAAGCACAGGGTACGATACTCAATACTGTGTAATAACTATAATGGAAAAGAATCTGAAAAAGAAAATAATGTATTGTTATATATATACAGTTTTATATAGCAAGAGAACTGATTCCCCGTTTTTGCATAGAATGATGGATAAGCCAAGTCCTACTGTAGAGCTCAGGGAACTTCATTCAGTATCCTGTGCTAAACCGTAATGGAAGGGAGCAGGAGGAAGAATATATATGTGTTCCAAGCTCTCAGTTTACCCCTCCCTTATACACACTGCTATCTATAAAGTAGAGAGTTAATAATATCCTACAGCACAGCACGGGAACTCTACTCAATACTCTGTCATGACCCATATGGGGAAAAAAATCTTAAAAAGAGTGAATATATGTATATGTATAACTGATTCACTTTGCTGTACTCCAGAAACTAACACAACATTGTAAATCAACTATGCTCCAATTAAAAAAAAATACAAAGGATATACATAATAATATTTAAAAAGAAACAGAAGACTGCTTTCAGTAGAGGTTGCAGTGTGGGGGGAGGAGAACATCTTGGTTTTACTTCAATTCTGTTTCTCTCATCTTCTTTCTTTCCAATTCTGTTAAGGAAATAAGCAATTGTTGTCAAAAACTAACTGTCAAGATGTTTTCATTCCATTGGTTTCTGATAAACAACAAGTTGCTGAGGTCGGAGCTTGATGGACAACTCTCCCAGAATCAGCTCCATAAAAACCCGGAACTGGTTGAGTGGAGTCCCAGCCTTGAAGTGGATTGGATCATTTTTTTGTCTGAGAATAAACTGCCTTCTTAGTTCTTATTAAAAAAAAAAAAAAAAAAAAAACTGATTGAAAGAGACCGATGTCATGTCATCACTCCTCAAGTGTTTAAAATAAATGATTAAAAATCTGGGAGCATGTTCGAGGTTTGCCTGTGCTGACGTCTTATTAAAGGAGAAGCTGGGTCTCGCTTGTACATTTGTATGAAAATGAGATCAAGGCTTCTCCAGAATCGAACCAAATTGAATTGCCCGCAGCCCTGTTTGGATAACCGAGTAATAGATGATTTCCGTTATTACTCATGTTGCATACTTAATATTCCTAATATATAGAGGGTGTTCTGGAAGCTCCTTTTGGATCGGGGGAAGGACAGCTCTTTATTTCATTTTTCATGCTCAGAGTCTTCAACTTCAATGAGAAAAAGAATGGCACATCTGTGCATGGTGTATACAAGGTATCTGATAGTATGGAAGGTGAACTCCAAAAATCATCCACAGGAAATGACTCTAGTTTCCACAGCGATGCGTGTGCTGGTGATCATACAGCAGCCCTCCTCAAGTAATGCCTTGTGTGTGTGCTCAGATGCTCAGGAGTGTTTGACTCTTTGCGGCCCCATGCCTGCCAGGCTCCTCTATCCGTGGAACGTTCCAGGAAAGAATACTGGAGCAAGTTGCCATTTCCTCCTTCAGGGGATTTTCCCAACCCAGAGGTCAAACCCATGACTCCTGCCTTGGCAGGCAGATGTTTTACCAGAAGCGCCACCTGGGAAGCCCTACATATTGCCATGGTCAAATGCTAATTTTGAAAATAAACTTAGTGCCACCAATTTCATGGAGAAAGATTCACAAGAAATGATCTAATTTCTGATTAAAGATTAACTTTAGGCGACAAAATTCTTATCATAGAGCCTGGTCTCAACTTTACCCAATGGGACTATTTTGGAGGAATGTATCATGAGTGATTAAACTTTCAAGCAGCTTGGAACTTTATAAGAAAACAAAGAGGGACCAAGTGGGCTTCCCCGGTGGCTCAAAAGTAAAGAATTCACCTGCACTGCAGGAGATGCAGGAGACGCGTTGGGAAGATCCACTGGAGGAGGGCACGGCAACCCACTCCAATATTCTCACCACAAAAATCCCATGGACAAAGGAGCCTGACAGGCCATGGTCCCTGGAGTGGCAAGGAGTTGGACACGACTGAAGCGACTGAGCACACACAGCCAAACAGGGACCAAGGGACAGCATGTTAATGTCTTAAAGTAAATTTTCTTCACATTAAAAAAAAAATAGCACTATCTATCAACCTATCTTAAGTGGCAGGGTTTTATATGAGGAGTGAATAATATAATGATATTATTCCAGACCTTACAGATTTATTCCCCAGCTGAGACATGTACGCATAAAAATCATTCATTATAATAAGCATATTAAATAAATGCAGTTCCGTGATCAGAGAGTCAAAAGAACAGACTGTTTCCTTTTCTTTCTGGAAAGCTATGTGCCTTTATCCTTAGTGATTTTAAGAAATTGGAAAAGAATGTCAAGTTCCATGTGAGACAGGTAGAAGCCCTCATCCAGAACAATCATCTGTGGGTGAGTTATCACTGGCTGCTACTTGTTGAAAAAGGCCAACCCTCAAAACCGCTAGCAAGAGTGCATCTCATGTAACTAATTTAGATTTAGGGAAAAGCAGGAAACCAGTGGGTTTTAGAAATGTAGGAGTCTAACAATTTTACCAAAGCTGGGGTTAAATTATATAAGATTGTCATCCGAGTCAACGCGAAGAGAAACTCAAAAACCACTGATTAACTTCCATGAAACTTTCCTATGGCTGATTAAATGAGACCCAATCAGCGAGTGATGCCGAGTGTCATATTTACACACAGACCTTGACTTGGCTTTATGCATTGTTTTAAATACCTGGGCCATCACGACATTGTCAGGTGCAATAGGTTTGGAAACTTCCAAAAGAGAGAGTCAGATAGAGGACAGAGAGAGGAAGAAAGTGACATGTAACAGTCCTGCACACCGAGAATATACAGAGGGCACAGAGTAACCAGTGCTGGTTTAGGAAAGTGTCGATAAACGCGTTCCCCCTTTGGTGGCCCACGGAAGGGAACCAGCAGTAACACCCCGTGATATAAACTGCAGTGGCTGCAACAGAGAGGTCGAGACAATTCAGACAAAGTGGCCTCCAGCGTGGGGTCTTATTGAGTAACTATGACTGGCACCCAAGGATCTCCCGGAGACTGCTACGCGGTGTCCCACTGGGTACTAGGGAACAAAGGCCACCTTCTTCACTCTAAGCCCACAGATTCAGGTCCACCAGGAAAGCGCTAAGGAGTAACTACAGCAAGATCCAGGTCCACCAGGAAAGTGCCCATGGAGTAACTAAAGCAAGATTCAGGTCCACCAGGAAAGTGCTCAGGAGTAACTAAAGCAAGATTCAGGTCCACCAGGAAAGTGCTCAGGAGTAACTAAAGCAAGATTCAGGTCCACCAGGAAAGGGCCCATGGAGTACCTAAAGCAAGATTCAGGTCTACCAGGAAAGCGCTCAGGAGTAACTAAAGCAAGATTCAGGTCCACCAGGAAAGCGCTCAGGAGTAACTAAAGCAAGATCCAGGTCCACCAGGAAAGGGCCCATGGAGTACCTAAAGCAAGATTCAGGTCCACCAGGAAAGCGCTCAGGAGTACCTAAAGCAAGATCCAGGTCCACCAGGAAAGCGCTCAGGAGTAACTAAAGCAAGATTCAGGTCCACCAGGAAAGTGCTCAGGGAGTAACTAAAGCAAGATTCAGGTCCACCAGGAAAGCACTCAGGGAGTAACTAAAGCATGACTTTTAGAGTCATCCAGATTGAGGCTCCAACAACATCTCCATAAACGTGAAGTCGAGTGGTTTTAGCCAAGTCGCCAAAACTTTCTGATCTTCCTTTTCTATATGTGTGCTTTGAAGGCAGGCCCGGTAAGTGGCTTGGAGAGTTACTGTGACAGAAAAGCACTCACAGACTTAGAAAGCAAAGGGGAAACCGGAGGCGGGGGTAGCTAGGAGCTAGGCATTCACAGGCACACACTGCTATGTACAAAACAGCTCAACAACAAGGACCTACTGCATAACATGGGGAAATACTCAATATCTTATAGCAATCTATAATGGAAACGGATCTGAAAAAGAAAATATATATATATATATATATACAGCAGAACCATTTTGTGAAACTGAAGCTAACACAGCGCTGTAAATCAACCATACTTCAATTAAAAAAAAAAAAAAAAAAAGAGTTACCATGGATTGAATGAGATATCATATAAAGCCCTGAGCACTCTGTACTCAATAATGTGCAGTTTTTATAATTCTTGCTCCCAAGATTCTTGGGATGGAATGTGGCTTGTTTAAAAAAAAAAAAAAAAATGGGAAAGGTCTAGTCCCGGGGAATGGAAAAAAAATGAATTTTTCGTTGCTCATGACTCACTGACCACCAGGGAGCCATTTACAACTTATCTGTATGTTAGCAATGAAAACTATGTCTGTCCTCTTACGCCAACAAATTGCCATCAGGATAAGCTGATGCAAAAGGAAAAAAAAAAAAAAAAAAACTTTGTCCCTCTGGGTAGCGAGCAAGTCTTTATTTAAGATAAGTCTGAGTAAGCAGATCTATGTAACCGTCTACTTTACCGTTTAAACGCCAACTGTAAAAATAAACGTGCCACCCCAGAGTAAAATGTTTCCTGAGTGGGCATCCCCTCGCCACGTTTAATCGTTCATAGAATGCGTTGGGGGTTACCACTGTGTCAGTTACTTGTGAACCCAGGGAAAATCTGACAGACTTAGCTTGAGTTTCTTTGGTGTCCTTATCCATTCTTTATTTACTTTTTGACTCTGCTTGCTTAAAAACGTGAGTGCATACGACTAGGAAAAGCCTATGAGTTTATGGGAATCTGTATATCCTTGGAATTACTTGCAAAGTGAGTGCTAAAGTGGCCACCTGATTTCAAAAGGAGGCTCTGAGCCTCCTCCAGGCCCCTATTTGCATCAGGAGTGGAGCTTTCTACTCCGCTGTCAGCGCCTCTGTGGACAGGCACTGCTGAGTTACTTTTCCCCTCATGGGCTTTCTCACCCCTGACTCACTGCATGATCAAATGATGTATGCCTTGTTCACATGGTCATGTCTTCTTTTTTTTTCTTAAACTGGAGTATCATTGCTGTATGATGTGGTGTTGTTTCCCCTGCATAACAATGTGAATCAGCCAGGGTAGACACGAGTCCCCTCCCTCGTGGGCCTCCCTCTCCCCTCCCCTCCCTCCCCACCCCCTAGGGCATCATGGAGCACTGAGCTGAGCAGCTGCCTGCTAGCTCTCTGTTCACACATGGTGGTGTGTATATATGTCAGCCTTAATATCTTAATCTGTCCCAGCCTAGTCCTACCCTGCAAATAGCTCCATCTCAACCACTTTTCTAGATGCCACATATACGTGTTAATATGCAATATTCGTTTTTCTCCTTCTGATTTACTTCATTCTGTATGACAGGCTCTGGGTCCATCCATGTCTCTACACACAACTCCTGAGATGCCTGTGCTAAAGAAAATTGCCTCAGGCAGAAGTCTTTATGGGAAGTACAAAGGTTGAGATCAATATGCAATTATCTGTGAAACTTGAATATTCTTTGTGAATTGACATTTTTTCTTTTTCAGGCCTAGAGGATTTCTGTATCATTCATGTGACTTCATTAGGATAAAGAAGAGCTGGAGATGACTTTCTCAGAAAATGTCAAGAGGATCACAGAGAAGCACAGCCATAGGAGAGGTTTACCTGAAATAAGCAGTCTGACATAGGGAACATCAGTGTGAACATATAGAGTTCCTGCTAAGTCGCTTCAGTCGTGTCTGACTCTTTGCGACCCATGTGGCGAGCTAGGCTCCTCTGTCCCTGGGATTCTCCAGGCAAGAACACTGGAGTGGGTTGCCATGCCCTCCTCCAGGGGATCTTCCCTACCTAGGGATTGAACCCGCATCTCATAACCTCACCATCATTGGCAGGCAGGTTCTTTACCCCTAGAGTCACTTGGAAGCCTTGGTGGCTCAGACAGTAAAGAATCTGCCTGCAGTACAGGAGACCTAGGTTGGATTCCTGGGTCACGAAGATCCCCTGAAGTAGGAAATGGCAGCCCACTCCAGTACTCTTGCCTGGAGAATCCCAGGGACAGAGGAGCCTGGTGAGCTATAGTCCATGGGGTGGCAAAGAGTCAGACACGACCGAGCGACTAACAGTTTCACTTTCATAAAGCATTTAAACCTGAACATATTCACATGAAGATGTGGTGCATGCTACGTACATAGCAACTCTGCAGATATCAGGAATCCCTCTCTTATCTGGGGTGAAGATGGATCCATGCTGGTTTGGTGGTGGCCTCTATGCAGGAATCAGTGCCAAATTCAATAAATCCTTCACAAAATAATTATAGAAGGCTCAGGCAATTTGATTTGTTCTTATCAATTTGGAACTTTGATCTCTGCTGTTATGAAATGCTGTTCAATAACATATGACTACAATCATCCTTTCTACTCTAGCTGAGAGTGAAATATGTTCTAAATGATATTTTAAAGGCAAGGAGAAAAATCCATGATGGGAAATTGCAAAGGGAGACATTTCTGTCACAGAAACACGTGAGTGGAGAGATCAGCCAGCCCCCATGCAAGGTCATACTTCACTTATTTTTGTTAATTGTATTTATTTATTTATTTACCTTTTTGAAACTCGGAGTATAACTGATTTACAATGCTTCAGGTGCACATATGTTTATTATGGACATACACATGTTTATTCTTTTTCAGATTCTTTTCCATTATAGGTTATTTTAGGCTCATTCAGTAAAGCAGGAGACACAGTTTCAATCCCTAGCTGGGAAGATCCCCTGGAGAAGGGCATGGCAACCCACTCCAGTATTCTTACCTGGAGAATCCCATGGACAGAGGAGCTTGGTGGGCTATGGTCCATGCGAAGAGACAGACATGACTGAGCGGCTAATACTTTAACACTTTTCACAAGATGTTGAACAGAGTTCCCTGTGATACGCAGCCGTTTTTTATGGCCTATCTATTTTATGTACAGTAGAGTGCATCTGTTAATCCCAAATTCCTAACTGAAGGGCCCTGCTCTAGAAGACGAGGTTCCTGGCTTGGATGCCCCTCTCTCTGTGGGGCAAGGACTAAGTAAGAGGTTAGCCTCTCAGTGACCGCGCTTCCTTTCTCGACTATGTTCCGAGGCTCCAGGACCATGGAATCGCCAGCCCCAAACAGCCCAGGCTTCCTTCCAGGCCAGCCCTCCTGAGCTTCTCCCCAAGTGTGAGTGCTGGGCCCCAGGAGCAGACAAAGGTAGCTCTTTGGTGGAGCGGAAGGTGTGGGGAGCGTGGAAGGCTTACACCGCAGGGTGGGGACCTACATCCCGCTGGAAGTGCCTCCATGGTTCAGGTCAGAATCGGGAGCAAACTGGGGTGGGGGTAACGGGCTTCAGCCTGGGTGCAGGGACTGGGGCTTTCTCACCCTCGGATGCCACTGCGGGGCCTTCCCTGGTGGTCCGGGGTGAAGAACCGCGTGCCAGGGCCGGGGACACAGGTTCCAGCTGTGGTCCCGGAAGGTTCCGCGTGCCGCCCGGAAATGAAACCCGGGAACCACCGCTACTGAGCCTGCTCGCCAGAGCCTTGGAGCTGCAGCAAGAGCAGGCATGGCGGTGAGGAGCCCGCACCTGCGACTGGAGAAAGCCCACAGGCAGCAACAACCAAACAATAGGCAGGTGAATGTTTCAAAGCACTAGTGAGAAACTCCAAAGGCTGAAAATTCTAAATCCAAAGTTGACTCTTTAAGTCATAAAACAGCTGTATTTGTTAAGACAGTTCAGTTCAGTTCAGTTCAGTCCAGTCACTCAGTCGTGTCCGACTCTTTGCGACCCCATGAATCACAGCACGCCAGGCCTGCCTGTCTATCACCAACTCCCAGAGTTCACTCAAACTCATGTCCATTGAGTCGGTGATGCCATCCAGCCATCTCATCCTCTGTCGTCCCCTTCTCCTCCTGCCCTCAATCTTTCCCAGCATCAGAGTCTTTTCCAATGAGTCAGTTCTTTGCATGAGGTGGCCAAAGTATTGGAGTTTCAGCTTCAGCATCAGTCCTTCCAATGAACACCCAGGACTGATCTCCTTTAGGATGGACTGGTTGGATCTCCTTGAAGTCCAAGGGACTCTCAAGAGTCTTCTCCAACACCACAGTTCAAAAGCATCAGTTCTTAAGACAGTAGAATACAAAACATTGTATTGAATCGTTCTTAGCATGGTACATGATTTAAATGGTTAAGCATATGGTATGTGGCTCTTGATTTTAACTCTTACCCTGGATTCCACAAATGTTAGGAAAGCACCTTCTGCTTGTTTGTATTTGTCTTTGTCCAGGAAGAGTTTTTGGTGCATTTGGAGGGATGCTGGACCAACCTGAAGGCTTAGAGGGGCTGGGATCGATCAGTCAAACACCGAGATTTCATGAAGACTCACAGTCCTCATCTGTATCTCTTAAATCTAATACAAGAGAGAGGATTGTTTGGCCTTTGAGAATGCTTCTCAGTTACAGGGCAGCAATACTGTCTAGTCCTGTGTCTCCAAAGCAGTGTCGTTAGATAATAACTATTGATGGTAGGAATTCAATCTTAATTTACAATGTTGTTTTTTGTTTTTTTTTTGTTTTTTTTTTCATTTTGTCCCTGAAAACCAGAGAAGTATTTCGTGTTAGTACAGCCTTCTCTAATCTAGTGCCAAAATTCACAAGAGCTAAGGTAGATCCCAGGTGGTTGGAAATGTCTTAGACATTTTGGGGGATATTTTCCCTGATTTTGAACAGTATTCATAAACGTTTCAGAGTTCTCTTTGAGGTTAGGCTTTAACGTACTTTCCTTTTGCTGTTGCTGTTGTTTAGTTGCTAAGTCTCGTCCGACTCTGCGACCCCATGGACTGTAGCCCACCAGGCTCTTCTGTCCATGGGATTTCCCAGGTAAGAATGCTGGAGTCAGTTGCCATATCCTTCTCCAGGAGATCTTCCTGACGCAGGGGTCAAACCCGTATCTCCTGCCTTGCAGGTGGATTCTTTACTGCTGAGCCATGGGGGAAGCCCACCTTTCTTCTGTAAGAGTCTTGAAATCTGCAGGTGTGACGATAATTATTCTTTCTCTATTTGACTGCACTGGATCTTACTTATGGCACATGGGCTTAGTTGCCCTGAGGCATGTGGGATCTTAGTTCCCAGACCAGGGGTCGAACCCCTGTACCCCCTGAACTGCAAAGCACTGGATCTCCAGGGTGATCATGAGTTTGAGCAAGCTCCGGGGGTCGGTGATAGACAGGGAAGCCTGTTGTGCTGCCGTCCATGGGGTCGCAAAGAGTCGGACACGACCGAGCGACTGAACTGTGATCGCCAGGGAAGTCCCCAATGTTTATTCTTGATGTCACCTTCTGATACGAAGTGATGGATTCCAGAGACGTGTTACAGCAATACTGACTGATGCTTTTTCCCCTGAGTGCTACATCTTGTCTTCATGTTTGTTCTGGCAGAGAATGATTTAACTGGCCAGCTCCAGAGAGATTTTAATTTGCAAGGGAAAGGAGTAGTCAGCAAACTTGCCTGCACATCTGTTAATATTTCAAAACACAGGCCCTTCATCCTTGCTCTGTATCAGATTGTCAATGCACAGACTGTCTGGACTGATGTTGTGGGTGAGACCTATAGTGGGCCCTGCTTTTGTGTAGCCCTTTAGGACAGCGAGCATTCATTTTGCAGCAGAAAGAGCAGAATCAATACCAGCACTGGAAACAGTCCCATGGCTTTGCTTGCATTGGGTGGAACAGATAATGTGGTTGTTTATGAAATCACAAGCCATGCATATCCTGCCTCATCTAGTTCTGAAATTCAGTGACAGAGTGATGCAAGGGATTCTCCAGCAACTGAAATAATAGCGTTAATGCAACACCTCACATTCATTTGTTGCCTCGTGAAACAAAATGCTACTTGCCTGCCTGTTGATGTATCAAAAATGGGATGATTTGTCAGAAGTGGGACAACTCTGTTCTCCGTTGCCAAAATGAAAAGAAGCTCTTATCTTGAGTCCTCTGTTTACCCCCAACCCCAAAAGACAGCCAAGTTTGGATAAAGAGGGTCTGCCAACATTCGGTCCCATCCATGAGATGAATTGGGAAATTTTTCTAAGTCTTATTAAGGAGCATCATTGAAATTCTTCAGGGTTTTAAAAAAACATAAGAGTGTAGATGAATGTATTCAATTCTTTCTTTCTGTCTCAACGAAACTAAATTTCAGCTCTGGAAGGAAAGTATTTGATTGCCTTCTGTGTCTGAAACTTTTAAATATTTGAATATATTGTTTCATTGTCAGCTGAGTGAGTAGAGACTGATCATCTATACCAGGTGTCAGCAAGCATTTTTCTTTCAGGGCCAGGTAGTCAGTATCTTAAGTTTTCGGGGCCTCACTGGGTCTCTATCACAGCAATACAACTCTGTAATAGTATCTCAAAGGCAGTCATAGACGATAAGAAAAAAATAAGTAAGGCCATGTGTTTCATAAAAGGTTATTTACAAAAACAGGCTTTTTGGCTGGAAGACCATGGTTTATAGATCCTTGATCTATACATACATAAAACTGTTAGAATAATTACTTTGGGGTTCTTGACAACCTCACTCTCACAAATGTGATCAAAAGATTTTTAGAATAGTACCCTGAGATATGTAACATCTTCAACAATGGCCACTGAAGAAAAATTCTTTTAAGGAAGTAAGCATGTTTTCTGATGGAAAACATGTATTCTAAAATATATACTCCATAAGGACAACTATCTCCCCCTCTCAAAAACAACAATATTTTTTTCTAGAAAATGTTCATTGTAATGACTATTTACCCAGTTCGAGGTTCTGTGAATTTTCCAGGCTTTGTGTTAAAGCCAAATAGAGTGAATTTATCAGTGAGTGCTACACCATGACAGCAGGGATGAATGCCCCATTCAAACCTATGTTGGGTTTCACTCCTCTACGGTCTCTTTCCAAAAGAGCTCCATCTGAAAAAGCATGAAGAAGGTACCTTGTGTTACTGCATCTCTGTGTCTGTCTATCCCAAGAATGGTCTCCTGCCAGGCCCCTCTTTCCATGGGATTCTCCAGGCAAGAATACTGGAGTGAGTATCCATTCTCTTCTCCAGGGGATCTTCCCAACCCAGGGATTGAATCTGGGTCTCCTGAACTGCAGACAGATTCTTTACCATCTGAGCCATCAGGGAAGTCCATCTATTTCATAACATAATGCAAAGGAGAAGTTAAAGACAAAGAAAAGACAAAGTGAAATTTCCAGTCTGGATATTTATTGTCACACAAAGAATCTTTTACTAAACTATTCATCAGAAAGATGGGAAGGAAAGAAGATGAAAAAACTATCAGCAAAATCTGTCTTTTTATAAATGTATTTCTTTTTCCTGGGTAGGGTTTTGGAAGATAAAGAGTATTTTGGGGGATGTGAGTTTGGGAGATAAAGGGGGTTTAGATTAGTAGCTCTTTTTACTTAAACCATTTTTTTAAAGTTAAATTACAAAGGAAAAAGTGAGTGAGGTGTGCTGTGCTGAGGTAGACCACAATTACTTGCATCCAGATGTGGCTGTGGAGCAATTTTTTCACATATGATATTAATATAATCAGTGTCTTGTGATTCATGGTAATGGAGTATTACATAGAATAACAAAGGAATGATACCAGTGTGAAGAAGCTATTTTATTAAAAAAAAAAAAAATGTACTGTGCTGTTCTGAAAAAGTAAGTGAGCACATGTTATTCAAGGATTAATACAGAAGAACACCACTAATTGCCAAAAGGTGACCTTAACAGAATAGGTAGAGCAGATACAAAAATGTCCCTGTGACTCAAATGCTTGTTTAGAACAATCATCATTTGAAACGGCTCACAATTCCCCAGGATCCGGGAGATCAGTGTCCGTCTGTCGTTCCAGGCTACATCTAAATACAAAGGGCTTTTCATACAGAAATTTCTTTCATCCCTTTTTGAACTTGAAAGGGAGAACATGAAGAGGAAATGCCATTTCCTGTCTTAGATATTTATGATTGAGTGGGCTTCTTTAGCAATGGATAAAGTCGCTTTGCCAAAGAAATCCTCCTTTGAGAACAACTGGAGGTCATGTTGCTGTTGCTCGGTTGCTCAGTCGTGTCCGACTCTCTGCGACCCCAGGGACTGCAGCACGCCAGGCTTCCCTGTCCTTCAGTCTTCAGAGTTTGCTCAAACTCAGTTCCGTTGAGTCGATGATGCCATCCAACCACCCTCCTTCTGTCATCCCCTTCTCTTCTTGCCCTCAGTCTTTCCCAGCATCGGGGGATTTTCCAGTGAGTCTGCTCTTTGCATCAGGTGACCAAAGTATTGGAGCTCAATATATAGGATTGGAGGTCAAAGCTGCATGCTTAAGAAATGGAGAAGTTGTGCAATTTCAAAGGAAGTTTGCAATAAAAAGTTGGAGAGGTAACCAGTTGACAATGGCATTGACTTTAAAGCAAAATCATGGATCTGAGTGAATTATGCAGCCTTCTTTTCTGGATCAAAACTTTAGTCTCTGTAATTCAGGACAAAGGTACTTATCACAATGTGCGTTCTTTTCAGGTTATTTCTTGTGTCTCTCAGGTTATATACCTATAAGTACATATCTTCCAAGTAAATATCCTCCAAAATAAGAGAGAGAGCCATCTTTACCCAAAGGAATATTTTGATCTAACTCACCACGTCAAACCTCAATATTTCTCATCAACCTGAGAAATGGATCTCAGTTTAAGATGAAAAAAAAAAAAAAAAAAGCAGCCCTTTATACGTTTTGGGAACCCAGCTATCATTCTTCATTGATTTATAGATTTTAATATAGCTTCTCTATATAGGTTTTAATCTATCTATAAATCTATAGACTTAGAATCTATATAGAGATTTTCTCTAAAGCAAATCTGAACGTCACACAGGTAAATATTTACAGATATGTCATTAGTCACCATAATTTGTGAATTAATTTATGTTTTGTCAAATCAACGGGAAATTTTGGGGAGCTGACTAAGCTATTTCACTCTTCTGCAGTTCTTGAAATAATGTTGTATTTTAAGTGTCTTCTTTAGCCTGGAAGTGCCTCCCCAATGGCCCGATGGGTAAAGCATCTGCCTGCAATGCAAGAGACACAGGAAATGCAGGTTCCATCCGGGGGTAGTGAAGAGCCCCTGGAGGAGGAAATGGCAGCCCACTCCAGGGTCCTTGCCTGAAAAATCCCACGGACAGAGGAGCCTGGCGGGCTACAGTCCATGGGGTCGCGAAGATTCAAACCTAGCGACAGAGCGTTGGAGTCAGCCTGGAAAGCGAGGTGTGCAGAGATGGGGAGCGAATGCAGTGGCCGGGCCAAAGCTCTTTACGTTTCCCTCAACCGGACTCTGAGATACCCATGAAGCTCCCTGTTCCTTTTCTCGTCTGAACGTTAAAGGCTGACCTCTCAGGAGAAACTCAAACACTGTCAGGAGTCAAGGAAGAAAGTGGACGGTGTCTGGGTGATGCACACTTAAAAGGAACATCTCACAATGGGAGGAAACGAAGGAGCCTTCTTACAGGCATTCTATTTTAAAATAATGCCTCACTGCCCCTTCTGATGAAAGCTCTTCAGAGCGCAGAATGTTAGTCACGATGGTAATTGAATGGCATGGAAAATGGCCTCAGGGGCTGCTAGGGATGGGCCAGGGTAATCACATGTTATCAGAACCACCTCACTGTCAACTTATCTAAAACCCAGGACTCAGATCTGGCTTTAATGCTAGTGAACTCCATTGGGAAACAAATCATCTTACTGAAATAAAAACGTGCCACCCATAAAAATAATCAAATGCATTGTCCTTTCAAAGGGGTTTCTTGTGGTTCTTTTAACAGTCAGCTCCTTGGGAAAGGCAGGGGAGAGTGGAAAAGAATCCATATAAAATGAACACACACAGGTTTATTTTGTAGAAGAGATGCTGATGTAAAATAGTTCTGGCAGACTTGATGGAGTTTTCAGAATTTTAATTTAGCAGTTGTCTGAGATTCAGTAGTTTAAATGCTTAAAAAAAGCTTTTCATGATTATTTCTAATTATTCTTGTCATATTTCTGCAGGTTTTGAAAGCCTGTTCAGGTAGAACTTTGTTTTATTTATGTGATGAGTCCCACTCAGAAATTTTAGGCTCCAGTTTAAGAAAGGGAAATATAGGAAATATATCTTTTAACAGCAATCCCCAACATTTTTGGCATCAGGGACCAGTTTCACGCAAGACAGTTTTTCCAAGGATCAGGGTGGGGATGAGAGGGATGGTTTGGGGATGATTCAAGCTCATTGCATTTTTTGTGCACTTTACTTCTATTATTATTACATCAACACCACCTCAGATCATCAGGCGTTGGATTCAGTAGGCTGGGGACCCCTGATTTAATACACACACACACACACACACACACACACAGAGTCAAATCCATACACACTCTAGAACACAGAAAATACAGAGTATTCCAATGTATGTTTTTGAAGAGAAGTATATTATACACACTGAGAAGTTACTACATGCTTGGAAAACCTGACGTTATGTAACATATTATATCCATTATTTCAGTAATGAAATGTTGCCACTTAATGACTCATGTTGCTCACACATTCTTCTGAGAGCCCCACACGCTGGGTCCTGAGGATGTTTAAAGCAGAGGCTCGGTCCCCACAGTGGCTGCCCGGCTCTGATCCTCGGAAGTCCTTCTTTCAAGAGAACGAATGGAGGAGTGTCAAAGAGGCACAGCTGCTCTTCCTCGTCACTGTGACAAGAAAGACTTTTAAAAAGGCAGCTCTGAAGACGAGCAGAGGTTTCCTGTATCAGATCTGCCTCGAGGAGGGCATCTTCCAAAGTCTGCTGATTATCACGACCTCCCTGGTGGTCAAGCGGCTAAAACTTCGAGCTTCCAGTGGGGGTGGGGGTGGGGACGGGGGCACCGGTTCAATCCCTGGTTGGGGAACTAAGATTCCTACATGTCTCACGGTGTGACCAAAATAAATAAATTAATAAACAAAACAGATGTTGTATTTCTAAAGCAAACAAAAAGAGTCTATTGATTATTAAGCTGTGCTCCATGCACCAGGAGTGGGAAGCAGGTCTGAAATGATGTATGTATATGTGTGTGTAAGGAGGAGCCATCCTAATTACAAAAATGTTTGAAGAAGGTTTCTAAAGTTGCCAACTCAGAAACCGTGACCTTTGTGTCTGATTGGTCATAAAATATGAAACCAATGAGATCTAATCCAAGGAGTCATCAGCTGTTTGAATCCCACTGCATTCTTATTATCACAATGGCTTTGAGTATTTGCTGGAGAGATTACTAAATATTTATACAGATGATTCAATGACCAATTCAGTAACAGATGATTCACTACCGTTCACAAAGCAAAGTGCTTACGAGTTTAGTCTCTGAGGTGTGCTTCTGTGATGTAGCTCAGCTCTGCATCCAGGCTGATCTCGAGACGCAAGCAAGAAGCTTTAATGTCATGATTTTCTGATCGGTAAAGTGGGGATAACAGAAATAGTTCATGAGGCTCTTGCCAAGATTCACTGTGATGATGCAGGAAATGCACTTAATGATGATCAGTACAGCTTAATTATTATTTTTTATATTGTTTATAACACCAACATCATCATCCTTACCACCATCCAATGCAAATGACTGATTTCATTCATGTCTGACCACAAGTAATTCTCCTTATATTGTGATCTGGTTCCTTGAGTTGTCTTCTCACTAATTCTAATGTAGCCCTCATGACAGACAGAAAAAGAGAAGAAAAGAAAGGGAGGAAGGAGGAAGTGAAAGCTCTTTTTTAACCAACCTGCAAACATTCGTACAGAGGGAGGGAGAGAGTAGAAGGAGGGGAGGGAGACAGAGACCTGCTCTATTTTCTGTTGCCCTGGCTATAAGCCCGTATTCTTCAAATACTTTTTAACTGGTGTGATCTCTTCCCCATGCTGATCTCTATCTCCTGACGGTGCTACATTTTTTCGAAATCTCTTTACGGGAAAGTTACCCTGTATGGAAATTTATAGATGTTCTAAAGTGTTTAATTAGGGAAGATGGCAAAGATCTAATAAAAGAGGAATTCACTGTGAACCCTGGTCATTGTTATTCTATTCTTAGAAATGGTTTTTTTTCCCCATCTATTTGTGTGTGTGTGTGTGTTTAATTTAAATTATTAAACTTATTTGCCTTGAAAGTTTAATAGGAATTTCTGTGAAGGTTTTGTTTTCTGTTTTTCAATTTGAGGAGAGGTCATGTGTATTTTGTGCATGTATTTAAATTAAATGGAGAAGGCGATGGCACCCCACTCCAGTATTCTTGCCTGGGAAATCCCATGGACAGAGGAGCCTGGTAGGCTACAGTCCACGGGGTCGCAAAGAGTCAGACACGACTGAGCGACTTCACTTTCACTTTTAAATTAAAGGTGAATAGAAAGTTCTTGTGTAACTTGCTGGTTCAATTCGGTAATCTAGTAACATTGCAAAATTAAGGTGGAGGAAGTTTAGAGAAACCTTATTTTTTTTTCCTTAAGGTGACAATTTTTTTCCATGTCAAAGGTTGTTTTATTTATTACAATATGGAACATTTTGGAGGTATGAAATTGGAAATATTTAACTATCAGATTCCCTTATGCAAGAGAAATTATGTGATGGAGTACTTACTGAGTGCTTTTGCACTCAATAATTATTGCTTAGTTAAAAAGCACAGTTTAAAACAGTATATACAATATAATCTCATTTAAAATGATTATCAATAATAATATGATAAATATGTGCAGGCTCAGTCTCCCAGTCTTGTTCGACTCTTTGCAACCCTAGGGACTGTAGCCCATCGGGGTCCTCTGTCCATGGGATTCTCCAGGCAAGAGTACTGGAGTGGGTTGCTCTTTCCTTCTCCAGGGGATCTTCCCCACCCAGGGATCCAATCGGCATCTCCTGCATTGGCAGGATTCTTTACTGCCCAGGAAGCAATATGCTAAACATATGTGTATAGATTTATTGCATGCATTAAAATGAGAGGAGTATATCAAACTGTTGTTCCAGTTGTCTTTGAGAAGCTATTTATAGAGGCCTTTATTATCTGCTTGGTTTTCTGTAATGTTTGAATAGTAAGTACATAGTGAATGTATCGGAGAAGGCAATGGCACCCCACTCCAGTATTCTTGCCTGGGAAATCCCATGGATGGAGGAGCCTGGTGGGCTACAGTCCATGGGGTCGCAGAGTCGGACACGACTGACGTGACTTAGCAGCAGCAGCAGCAGTGAATGTATACCACTTTTGAAATAATTACGTTTCTAATCAGAAGGGAAACACAGAACTAAAACATGAAGTGCAGGATTAGTCTGTAATGATTCCTCATCTCATTTAGCAAAGCATTCATCAGAGGAATAGTAGCCTAAAGACTCAAATGCATTATTAGCTATAGTCCAAACCTATTAATCTTTAGTCAATATATACTCACCAAAGGTAACTGACCATGAAGAACTGCCATCAGGGAAAAAAACATACCCCAAAAGATGCAGGTTTACATACAGCCTGCACTTTCTGGATCATGTTGAACCGTCTCAAAGCCCATTTTCCCAGGAAGGAAAAAGTCATGCCCAAGCCGTGGACTTTCAACTACCGAGCTCCACCCCTAGGAAATGCCCTGGGCAACCATAGGGTATAGAAACACCTAGTCGCCGAGCAACTGGAGTTCCATTTAGCCTGTGGCTTCATAAATCATGAGACCCGGCCAACTCCTCCACTCGGGGAGACACCAGGTTCCCTTGAGAACACAGTGTTCTGGCTGCTGCTTTACCTGAGTAAAGAGATCCTGTGCGACTCTGAGCCAGCGCTGCAGATCAAAGGGAACCTAGTGGCTACATTCTATGGCTGTGTGGGCTCATGAGCAACAAGGAGACTAATCCCTTACTAGTGGCTTTGAAACGATTCCGTGCGCCTGAAATTCTGCTGTCATACATGCCCTGAAGACTGGCCTTCATCAGAAGGACATGATGTAGCGCTGGAGTCGACAAGGTCATCGACTGGCGAATTGGACCACCAAGGTTCAAATCCTGGCCCATGTGTGACCTCGAGCATCTCAAACTCTGTGCCTCCGTGTGTTCTCATCGGGTGAGTGGGAGTAGTAACAGTACCTGTCTCATCAGTTGCTAGGTGGGGTCAATGAGTTAATATTTGTAAACACAATAAGCCTGGACCATAATAAGAATGACAAAGTGCTTGTTACATTGAAAATTACCCTTCATGACTATTTCAGTGATTTCTCTGGACCCTTAGAACTGGGTTCATTCCTCTGTTTTGAAAGAATGCTAGGTAAAAAATTCAGATACATTTCTGTAGGGGCACAAATAAGGAAACAATTGGTCCTGCTGGAGGAAAAAAAGAAAATCTTGTCAGCAGAGATAGCACTGGGGTCCCAGCATGAGTAAGAGACTATTTGGTCGAAAAAAGAAAAGGTGAGGCATTTTAGTGAAAACACCAAACACAGTAACACACGTTGTTGTTCAGTGGCTCAGTTGTGTCCGATTCTTCGCGACCCCCATGGACTACAACACACCTGGTTCCCCTGTCCTTCATCATCTCCCTGAGTTTGCTCAAACTCATGTCCATTGAGTCAGTGATGCCATCCAATCATCTCATTCTCTGTCTCCCCCTGTTCCTCCTGCCCTCGATTTGTCCCAGCATCAGGGTCTTTTCCACTGAATCAGCTTTTTGCATCAGGTGGCCAAAGTATTATTTCCTGGGTTGTATGTAATATGTAGGAGGTCTATATTTTCACTCATGACAATAGAGCTGACGCTAAGAAAGGGGAAATTCCGGCTCATACGGGTCGCGAAAAGGAGCGGCGTCTAGGCTGTGTGCAGGTGAACCCACTGCTCCCAGAATCAATTCTGAGTGACAGCCCATGAAATTCCTGTTCTTCATTACATAGCCCTGCACTAGAGTCCTGGGTCTCTGCTTACTAACAGCCAAAGGGTAGCAACCTTGCTTGGAACTACAGGGAAACCTATAGCCAGAGAGGACCGCAGCATTCTGACTCTCGCCTGGTATGGTGGCAGGGGACCACTGCTTCTGCCTGAAGGCTTTGTCACACAGGTCTTCAGGAAGAGACAGCCATTGTTGTTGTGCGCTGGGAACACTTTACACTCAGATGATGGTCAAGAGAAGCTTTCCAACAGATATGCCCTTACGTACCCCTCAAAATCAGGGTTCTTTTTCCATCTCATAAAGATGCTTTGTAAGCAAGAGAAAGAAATAAGCAACCTGCCTTTTCAAGTTGAATAAGCAAAAGTCTGAATTACAGAACTGGTAAAACAAAATTACAGATGATGCAGGACACGCGTTATGACAAAATTCCCACTCACAAACCCTGGCATGTCAATCACTGCAAACCCTCTACAGATTATAGGCTACTCGTGTCAATGCCAGCATTTGGAAAAAGTCTACGAAGACTTATTTTGAAGAATTCAAAGATGAAAAAAGAACAAACATTAAAGATCAAAGGTAAAACAGAAGAACACTGCATCCATAAATGAAATTGGTATGTAATTAACACTGGCAGAGGCTGGCTAAATTCATCTCAACAAACCGTCTCAATCCTATTCTACAGGCTCTCAGATTTTCTATTAAAATAGCAATGTGCCTTCAACATCATATTCATACTTTCAGGTACCCCTCTTAAAAAAAAAAAAAAAAATCTGTTCCTAAACAGTCGTTCCAGATGGATGGAAACTAAAATTTTTGTGGTGAGCACACTGCGTTTAGAAGTAGAAATATCAGTGCTGTACACAGGAAGCTGAGATAATATTAGAAGCCAATGTTATCTTGATAAAAAAATAAATTAAAAATAAAAATGGATGGTAGATTAACTAACACCACTTTCACCAGACAAAAACACATTTTGCTCAGTGGCTGCAGCTCTTATCAAGATCTGTCCCATGTTTATATTAATAACTTTCCCTGGCTTTGCCTGGCTACCCTGTGCTTTGTCTGCCTTCCTTGTTACAAATCCTATGTTACTATACACTTCTTTTGGTTGAATAGCAGTCTACACCTCGGACAAATAATTTGGCATTCTGATTGAGGCAGGAAGCAGATGCCCCCAGCATCCCCACCCCACCCTCCTGCCCCAGAGTAAAGCAATTGGAGATTCATTCCCTATTGCCTGAAACTCCAAGACAAGAATAGCAGGACAATTAAGGGAGGAGGCTGGACCCTACTCAGACCGCGTATCTGTCTTTTCCAAAGTCAGGAGCCTTCCCAACCACACATGCACAGAAAACGCTCCTTGCAGGATGCTCTACCCAGATGCCAAACCAGTTTTGATCCATCTTGACTAAGAGATGCTTGCGCACATATGGGAGGATCCTGATATGCACCAAATATGGACTGTGAACCAGTCGAATCAGAATGATTGGCCAAAGGAAACCAGGAAGAAGTGCCCCACAAAAGTAATTCCAACTACCATGAGGACGCAACTCAGCGGCTGGCTCTCTCCCTGAGCCCACTCGTGTGTCTATTCACCTGTGCTGTACTCTTTTTTCCTCTTAATAAATACTTTACCTGTTTCAACCTTTTTGTCTTTGTAGGAATTCTTTCCTGCAAAGCCAAAGGGCCAAGGCCCTTGTCACTAGCCACTAAACCAGTGGCTAGTATCTGGTCACCTGATGTGAAATGCTGACTCATTGGAAAAGGCCCTGATGCTGGGAAAGATTGAGGGCGGGAGGAGAAGAGGGCAACAGAGGATGAGATGGTTCGATGGCATCACCCACTCAATGGACATGAGTTTGAGCAAGCTCCAAGAGACACTGAAGGACAGGGAAGCCTAGCATGCTGCAGTTCATAGGGTCCCAAAGAGTCAGACACCACTTTGCGACTTAACGGCAACAGAAAGAGACTGTAAGAGGGCTGGATTAGATCCTGAGCTGTAGCTCTGCCCTGTAACTCTTCTCGGAAGCCAGGCCTTATTGCTTTCAACGGTCAAAGAGGTCAAAGGACTAACTGCTGATACTGCTGCTATCTAACCAAGAACAATGACTTGAAAGATGAGGTAGTAGATAAAAGTACTGTATCTACACAGCCAGGATGTACAAAGTGACAAATGCCTTGTTTATCATCTTAGCTGCTCAAGACACAGCCTTTCTACTGTATGGGATCCACTGTGGTTATTGTTTAGTCACTAAGTCCTGTACGGCTGTTTTGCAACCCCATGGACCAGAGCCCGCCAGGCTCCTCTGTCCATGGGATTTCCCAGGCTTGCCATTTCCTTCTCCAGGGAATCTTCCTGACCCAAGGATCAAACCTGCATCTCCTGCATTGGCAGGCAGGTCCTTTTACCACTGAGCCACTTTGTGAATCAGCCAAACCAGTTTTGAATGTGTAGATGCACTGTCTTATTTTATTAGTAATAGAAGAACTTAAAACACAGTCAGGATTTTAGTCCTTAGAATTTGAGATGTCCAGAGGATTTAAAACCTAAAAGTCAAGCCACAAACGCTACAGTAATGAGAAGGCAGATATCACCTGCCTGAGTAGGACAGCGTCTTTTGGAAGTCAAAAAGAAAGTAACAGATTTCTAGGATGAAGAATACTGATATACTGGTCACATCAGTTCTTAGGATCTGTCTCTGGATTGGGTTGAGTAAGAAGACTGAATGTGATGATTCTGTTTTAGATTGAAAATCTTTGACTCCTAGGAAATATCACTTTCTCTTTTATGTAGCATCTTTACAGGCACAATAAGATGTTAAGAGGTTAATTTTTTATTTCAGTCAATAGACTCAAGAGTTCAGGGAGTGTGTGTTTGCTACCAAATTAGATAGCATAATAATCACGATGACTTCTGTAGGTTATCAGAGTATTTATGATAGAGTACATGTGGCTCAGGAAAAGAGTTACTACTTTCAAGTCTATTTGTTTACATAAATAGATAGCATCCTTACGTGGCCTTCCCTGGTGGCTCAGACAGTAAAGAATCTTCCTGCAATGCAGGAGACCCGGGTTTGATCCCTGGGTCGGGAAGATCCCCTGGAGAAGGAAACAGCAACCCACTCCAGTATTCTTGCCTGAAGAGTCCCATGGACAGAGAAGCCTGGCGGGCTACAATCCACAGGGTTGCAAGGAGCCAGATACAAATAAGCAACTAACACTTTCACTTTCATCCTTACGTAACATCTCAGAAGTAAGTCATGAGAGTCACAATGGGGTGCTGAGAACACCACCAGCATCCTAGGAGGTGTGACTCAGATGAAGGATGACCCAGCAAGACCGAGGGATCCTCTGTTTAACCTTCGGTGGGTATTCCAACCTCTTCTGACCCTTCTTAGCATCTCTTTATTAAGGTGAATAGAAGCATACACAGGGTTTCCCCTATAGGAGAGCACGCTTTGGAAAAGTCTGAGTTAGAAACTGCTGCTTTTGTGCAACTGGATTAGAAATTTCACAAGTTTTATGTTTTCATAGACCTTTTTGTTTCTGGCAAGCGGGAGCTGGATTTCCATGCTACATTTCCGGTCTGAGAGAGAATCAGGAAGTAGAATTGAATATGAAAGCAAGTGTGAAGTAGAAAGAGTGGGACAAGCAGAACAGAACTTCTGAGCACTGATATAGAATCTTCCAGGAAAGTAGGCAGATGAGAAAGTGCTGATTTTATGTGATCCCAGGAACTCAACAGCTTCCCTGGAGGCTCCTGCAATGCAGGAGACAGAGGTTTGATCCCTGGGTCAGGAAGATCCCCTGGAAAAGGTAATGGCAACCCATTCCAGTATTTTTGCCTGAAAATCCAATGGACAGAGGAGCCTGGTGGGTTAAAATCCACGGGGTCTCAAAGAGTTGGTTACAACTGAGCACACAAAGGAATGTGATATCTGTCTTAAAACACAAATATTAAAATACTATGACACCCATAGAATATGCAACACCAAGCCTCAGGTTCTTTGTGTCCCATCACAGAAAGACTTTAGTGAGATAAAATGATAGGTAAGGGGTGGATTTATTTAGAATTTAATGCACTCCACACAAAAGATGTGGACGATATCAGAAGGTGAGAGGCCCCAAAATATGGTGTGGTTAATCTTTACGGGCTGGGTAATTTCATAGGCTAATGAGTGGGAGGATTATTCCAACTGTTTTGGGAAATGGGTAGACATTCCCAGGAGTTGGGCTACTGTCCACTTTTTGATTTTTATGGTTGGCCTCAGAACTGTCGCGGTGCCTGTGGGTGTGTTGTTTAACTGATGTGTTACAATGAGCATATACTGAGGCTCAAGGTCCAGTGGAATTCACCCACCGTCTTGGACCTAGTTGATTCTAATAAGTCTGTGTCTTGTCTTCGGCTCTGTTATTTTTTCAAAGGCTGCGTCCTGCCCCCTTCCCTCCTATTTCAGGTTGTAACAATCGCCCCACCCTGATGGGAGACGTTAATAATGGGGGAGGCGCTGCACGTCTGGGAAATTTCTGTACATTCCTAGTTAGCTCTTATAGTTTGCGTGTGCTCAGTCATGTCCAAGTCTTTGCAGCTCCATGAACTGTAGCCCACCAGGCTCTTCTGTCCATGGGATTTCACAGGCAAGTATACTGGAGTGGGTTGCCATTTCCTCCTCCACGGGATCTTCCTGAAGCAGGGATTGAACCCACAGATCTTGCATTGCAGGTGGATTCTTCATCACTGTGCTGCCTGGGAACCTACCTCTCAATTTTGCTGTAAACTTAAAACTGCTAGGAAAAAAAATAATGCAAGGATGCTTTTAATGGAGTATTGGACTCTGATGATGAAATGTTCATACTAGATAGAAAGAAAGATAGAAAGAAAATTCGTAGGAAATAAAGTACTTAATCCTGTAGTGCGTGCTCAGTTGCTTCAGTTGTGTCCGCCTCTTTGCGACCCCATGGACCATAGCCTGCCAGGCTCCTCTGTCCATAGGGTTTTCCAGGCAAAGATACTGGAGTGGGTTGTCATTTCCTTCTCCTACAGCTAGAAAAACACACAAGCCTTTTTACTTTCACCTTTCACAAATAAAATAATGCGAGGAAGACGTGTATTAGCTGAAGTATACACACTCTAAGGACAGATTTTTGGCTTTTGGAGCTTGCCCTCAAATTGGGCAACACATAAGCTCTTCAGTTGCTACAACAGCTATTCTGACAGCAAGCAAAAGTTTGCATCACAGTAGAATTTCTCTCTTCCCACAGCCCAGTATATAACTTGAGCTCCCAGGAAAACATTTCTCATAAAACTCTGCTTTCTTCTTTGATGTTGTAACTTTTGGCTGGGAAGAATCAGGAAATGTTCCTAACCCTGCTGGGGAGTATACACCCATAAGAGCCAAACTTTCCTTGCTCAGAGACCCAGATAAGCCATTGAAAAGGGAGCCTGAAAGTGCTCCACCTGAAGAGGACAACTCTCAAGAAAGATATTCTTCAAATGGAGTTTTCACCAGTCTATTGCATCTTCCATCTCCTTAGGATATAATTTCCTCCAGGTCTGCATGAAGTTAGGAAGGACACGTTGCCACCCAAAAATGAGAGCCTGTGTTTCTATAGCATCTGTTTTTGACGGTGTATATAAATAAGCAGCGTCTCCACCCCAGTATAGGGCAAAGAAAGATACATATCTTTTTATGAGTTGGCTTTCTGAAAATGCAACTGCAAGGGAGAATGTGGGGGTGGAGCCCAATATAAGCACAACGTCAGAATGAAAAAGAACCACCTACAAAAATCTTTCTTGAAAAAGCATCCGTTCCTGAAGAAGATGCCTCTTGTGTGGGTTTGCACACACAGATTTACTCGCTACCCAGACTGACTTTTTCTCCCAAGGGCTTCTTTAAGAGAGAAACTTTAAGCCTGGAGGTTAAAAAAAAAAAAAAGCAAATTATGATTCTTAGAGATCTGTTGCCATTCTAAATATTTAACAGAAGCTGAGTGTGGCGGAGACACGCAGTTCCATCCCCAAGAGCTGCTTCCTGGATCCAATGGTTTGGAGAGCGGTTTGAGTCCAACATTTAGAGGCAGAGGAAACCCATCTCTAAGCAGCTCAGCTGTTAAGAAATGCATCAGCCAGACATTCTATGCCTTAACTTAGGTCAGCGTTGAGGCAGGCTGAGACCCAGGACCTTCACTGTGGCACTCCCAGCTGGACGAACACCTTGAGCAACAAAATAGGAAGGAACTATGAGGAGCTACAGACAGCTGTGCGCATGCGGTCGGGGCAGACGCTGAGTGTGCTCAGTCGCTCAGGCGCATCCGACTCTGCGGCCCCGCAGACTGCAGCCCGCCAGGCTCCTCTGTCCGTGGAAATTTCCAGGCGAGAATACTGGAGTGGGCTGCCATTCCCTACTCCCAGATTCTGAATAAGGAGATACCAAAAGGCCCAAAAGACCAACTGCCACTTCTCTAGAGCTGGGAACAAAAGCAGGGTGCTGTACATGACGCACCAACGGGGTGGGCAAACCACCTAAGCTGTCCCTCTAGCCAGACTCCTGGACACTCGCTTCCCCTCACCTTATATAAGGAACAGGCTCACCTCCACCCTCCTCAGGGAACAAGCAGGGAAAGCTGTCACTTGTCTTCCATCCCTCCTGCTGCATCAGGGGCCCCAGTGAAGCTTTCCCTGGATTTCTTGTCCAGCCTCTGATCAATTTCTATTGATTGGCGTAGGCCAAGAACCCTGGTCAGTATCAACATCTTGAGACGGAATCCATGTTTTTCTTCATACACATGTATAGTTTATTATATAGACACATACATGTGCCCATGATTATGCATGACTGGCAATAGTTTTAAGACATGAGATTGCAAACTGGATGGGTACTTTTTCATCTGCAGACTCCCTGGCACACTGCAGGACTGGAGAGTCCCTGGGTCCCCGGCATTAAATATTAGAATTATCCTCCAGCTACAGTGGTTGGATGGCATCACCAACTCAATGGACATGAGTTTGAGCAAGTTCCAGGAGATGGTGAAGGACAGGGAAGCCTGGAGTGCTGCAGTCCGTGGAGTCTCAAAGAGTCAGACACAACTGAGCGACTAGACAACAACCAGTTGTAGTGAAATCCCAAAACACCCCCATATATTCCCAAAAACACCCTAGAGAGAGCTACTGCCCTGGTTGGGAATTAACTTCATGAACAGGCTGATAGGCAAAACAAGAATTCTTCCCTGCTCTTGAGTTCTGGGTAACTTGAGACCAGCGTCCTGGGATTCAGCTGGCTCCTCTGCTAAGGGCGTTTTGCAGGGACCTCCTCCCACCATCCAAGCTGAGCTTGGCAAGGAGACTTTTCCCAACTTCCCCACTTGGAATGTCTGCTTTCGGCAGTACTGCTCTCTCTGATATGCTGACATTGGTAAGTGAATGGAAGTAAATACAGGAAGTCAGAGGAGGGAAAATCAACTTTGGACTTTGTTCACACTGTAAAGAACTATGCCTTCAATCTCCATAGACGACCCTTCACGTTCAGGTCCTTTTACATTTAACACATTATTTTGAACATTTTAGAAATGTTAGGTCTTACTTTCTCTGCTTGATAGTGTTCGAATACCTTAATGGGTTAAAAAAAAAGTGGTTCCAAAGTACTTTGGGAAAGATAGACACAGAAGATACTATTATACTAGGATCTTGTCTAAAAATGGGGAAATCAGACCCTTACAATGTACCAGGCACCATGGTAGGTGCTTTATAAATTGTTTTCATTTATATCCTCTCACCAACCATGACAGATACTGTTACTACCATTTCATACATGAGAAAGGGCTTCCCTGGTGGCTCACTAATAAAGAATCTGCCTGTGAAGCAGGATACTTGGGTTTGGTCCCAAGTTCTGGAAGATCCCCTGGAGAAGGAAATGGCAACCCACTCCAGTATTCTTGTCTGACAATTCCCATGGACCTGGCGGCCCAGTCCATGGAGTCACCAAAGAGTCAGACATGACTTAGTGACTACCCCAAAACAATAAATACATGAGAAAAGGGAGCAAAGAAAGTTTAAGAAACTCTCATAAGTACTAATAAGACATATGTCACTTTTAAAATGCATGGGTTTAAAAGTTAACTTGTTTCTAACTTTGACACCAATACAAATATTGTTTTAACACCAAAGAAAGTGTAAATAGACATTCTTCAATCTCATCTTCATGGAATCCAAAGATAGCCCCTTGGTTGAAATTAAATGTATTTCTGTTATTTTTAATGATTGGCTCAAAGAAGTGTGAAAGAGAATTTACATCTGCTCATTATCCAAGGACTTCTCAGGAGACTTAGACTATTCCTGCATGTCCCGAGAGTTTAAGATCAAACACATTTTAGCCTTCCGGCCCAGACGTAGATACGCCCAGAATGCCACATGGGCTCTAGACATTCGGTAGGGAACCAGAAAAGAAACAAAGGCTTCATCTGTATGTGGCAAGGGTGGAACCCTGGGGACAGGACGGTTAAGCACCTGCCACTCACCTGCTGTCTCCCTCCCAGCCTCCTTCCCTTTGTCCTTTCCTTCTTTCCATCTGCTCAGTCGTGTTTGACTCTTCATGACCCCAGGACTGTAGCCCACCAGGCTCCTCTGTCTGTGGGATTTCCCAGGCAAGAATCCTGGAGTGGGATGCCTTCTCCAGGGGATCTTCCCGACCCAGGGATCTCTTCCATCTCCTGTACCGGCAAGCAGATTCTTTACCACTGCACCACCTGGGAAGCCCTTCTTTCCATCAACCAAGGAATATTTGCTAAAAGCCTTGTAAATGCCAGGTTTTCTGCTAGGGTAAGCTTGCCCCATCTCTCAGTGGCTTCCTCCTTAGAAGATTTTGTCACCTAATTTGTCCGCCTTCTGCTTTGGGAATATGTCCTTAGTTTTTCTGGTCTTCTTGTTCTGGTCTGACTATCACAGATACCTGCCTCTCCCTAGACGTTTCTCTCGTTGGGGGATTAAATCTTGGAAAATGCTGGTGACTTCTTCATCTTCCTCTGTCTCCCCATTGCTCTGTGGCAGGAACTAGGACTCTATTAAACTTGATGTTGGTGCGATTTTCCCACCCGCCCCCCCCCCCAGGTAAGTTCTCTATGCCTACATTTTGGTTTTCCAAGAATAAATGGTCTTTGGTTGGCTCTTTGTTTTGTCACTTTAAGAAAAAAAAAAAATACTAGCCATACAGCTTATAACCTGAAGATACAGTTTCTCTTGGTGGCCTGCTTCAGAACAATCCAGGTCTCACTGTGCTTTTCAGACTTTCATCAGTGAGAAGAGATTTCTTTTCTCTCTTTTCCTCTTTTTTAATTTTGATGTTTTGGGTGTCTTTTGTGGAGGACTGCCAAATGAAAGTGCTTTTACTCAGTCATTTTGTCTAGAAGTCCTGACTTAGGCAGATTAAATGGAATTTGTCAAGGCACTTAAATGTCACACGAGGTAACCATTGCTCAGCCTCACTTACACACAGGGAAATAAATTCCAATTTTTTCCCAGTCATTTCTAGATTAGTATAGGTAGCTTATGAATCAGAGAAGGCAATGGCACCCCCACTCCAGTACTCTTGCTTGGAAAATCCCATGGACGGAGGACCCTGGTGGGCTGCAGCCCATGGGGTCGCTAAGAGTCGGACACAACTGAGCGACTTCACTTTCACTTTTCACTTTCATGCATTGGAGAAGGCAATGGCAACCCACTCCAGTGTTCTTGCCTGGAGACTCCCAGGGATGGGGGAGCCTGGTGGGCTGCCGTCTATGGGGTCGCACAGAGTCAGGCACGACTGAAGCGACTTAGCAGCAGCTTATGAATTATTTTAAAGATCAGGGTAAATTGATAACCAATTGCTCAGTCACTCAGTGGCATCTGACTCTTTGCAACCCCATGGAATGCAGCCCACCGGGCTCCTCTGTCCATGGAATTTTCCCGGTGAGAATACTTGAGTGGGTTGCCATTTCCTATTCCAGGGTATTTTCCCAACCCAGGGATAGAACCCATGTCTCTTGCATCTCCTGGCAGGAGGATTCTTTACCAACAGTGTCACCTGGGAAGCCCTGATAACTCATTATGGATCCTTAATAATACTAAACGAAGGTTTAGCAGAAACCTAAGGGTTTTTGTAGCTTTTTGCTAAAGCTGAAACTCCAGTACTTTGGCCACCTCATGCAAAGAGTTGACTCATCGGAAAAGACTCTGATGCTGGGAGGGATTGGGGGCAGGAGGAGAAGGGGGCGACAGAGGATGAGATGGCTGGATGGCATCATCAACTCGATGGATGGGAGTTTGAGTGAACTCTGGGAGTTGGTGATGGACAGGGAGGCCTGACGTGCTGCGATTCATGGGGTCACAAAGAGTCGGACATGACTGAGCGACTGAACTGAACTGAACTGAACTAAGGTCACTTCATTTAATCTGTAGACTTGAATCTTCCTGACCCAGGGGTTGAACCTACATCTCCTGTTTCTCCTGCTTTGCAGGCAGATCCTTTACCACCAAGGCACCAGGGAAGGCCAGGGAGGAGTTCACCTGCCTCCTTCCCTGATGGCTCAGAAGGAAAAGAATCCACCTGCCATGCAGGGGACTCAGCACAGGGGGGGTTGAGCCCTGGGTCAGGAAGATCCCCGGAGAAGGAAATGGCAACCTTCTCCAGGATTCTTGCCTGGGAAATCCCATGGACAGAGGAGGAGCCTGGCAGCCACAGCCCATCAAGTAACAGAGAGTTGGACACAACTAAGCAACTAACACTTTCACTTTGACTGTGAACCTCCAGGAATGTGAATGATGCAGTTTGGGAAGGATGGCCTGGCAGCTAGGCAAAAATATCCAGGCAATAGGTTCTCCATCAATGAGGAAGCGTTGCAGCCTTATAAAATGTAAGGTTCTCGGGGTCCTGAGTCAGTGAAGGATTGAGGTGTCCACTGGAAAATCATCCATACCAAGCATAGTAGATCAACGGCGCTGACCAGTTTGTCTGTCTGGAAATTGTTTCTTTGGTGGCATGTGGAAGCTGGTAGACAAGAAAGAGACAGCTTCCCCCATCCTTTCACTTCCTAAGAAGGACTTGCCACCATGTTAATCTTTCAGCAGCTCTCACAACAGATTACCCTGGTGTATCTTCATCTTCTTGGGTGAGTCTGACTTTTGCACATGGAGACCAGTACCTTGGAGACCCTATGATACCAAATCCAGCCCAGTCAACAAAATTCATGGAACAGGTGTGCTTCCACGACTAGGAGAGCACTTTGACCAATCAGCTAGCAGAAAGCTCATGAGATACAGATAGAAGTTTCACAACTAACCAGGCTTCCATTTCCTTAGCAGATTGCACTTCCTCTCTGCAGCACAAACTCAAATTACGTGGCCAAAATATGGTTGGAATAGACAACCTACCTGGATTCCAGACTTGCCTGATTCTGTGGAACTGGAAGCAGGGGCAGATCCTGAGATGGAAGAAAATGTGCCTTGCAGAAGTCAGAGGAATGAAGCTGTCCATGCTGAGTCTGTGAATGAATCTATCAGGATGCCTGTTTCTGCTGGGGCACTGTGGAAAGTGATTAATTCCTGGCCTCCTCTGACTCCACTCTGCCATCAGGGGTGGAGAGACAGCAGCATTGCCCACTGTAAAGCAAGACTGTATAACAAGGCGAACAGAGCACCCTGGGTCAAGTTGCAGCAGGAGCCATGGCAATACACGGGAATGAGTCAACGCAGGATTAGAACAAAGAATGTAATTCATGGAACCCTCTCAAATGTACATGTTGGGATGTGCTGAACCGTCAGCCTGAGTGGGTATGTAGCAGCATGCGAAGGTGATTTACATACATGTGAACTCATGCCCAGAGAGCCAATGTGACTTGCAAATTTACAACCCCAGAATCATGGGAGATGCACACAGAGGCAGACACAACCTGTAGTAAACAAAACCCCGGAATGCCCTTGACAACTGTTGAACATTTAGTGAAATAAGACAGAGTTCGGGTGAAACTGGCTCCTTGAACTGCCAAGGACCAGGCCTGAGTTCCCTTCCTATGAGGATGAAAAGATTGCACTGTTGCAGATGAGGGTGGTAACTTGGGCTCAACTCAACTGGAAGAGTTCAGGAATGTGGACAGAAGTGTTACTTTGAATCTATCTGCCTTCCAGGAGCCTACTTCACTGGGCTTCCCCCTATAAACACCCTGCCCACTCCTCAAAGTCCACTGTGTCTTCCTTCCCCTTCCTTCCAGCCCTCCCTTATGTCTCCTGTGTCTTCTTCTTTGACATTTTTTTTAAATTAAACTTTATTTTCTGTTAGGATATAGCTGATTAACAATATCATGATCGTTTCAGGTGAACACTGAATGGACCAGCCGTGTACATATACATGTATCGTCTCTCCCCTACACTCCCCTCCCATCCAGGCTGCCACAAAACATTGAGCAGAGTTCCCTGTGCTGTACAGGGGGCCTCTGTTGGTTATCCATTTAAAATATTGCAGTGTGTACATGTCCATCCCAAACTCTCACATCCATTCATGACTACTGGAAAAACCATAGATTTGACTAGACAGACCTTTGTCAGCCACGTCTCTGCTTTTGAATACACTGTCTAGGTTTGTCAAGGAACAAATGGACTCGGGGGCTGGCATGCTGCAGCCCATGGGGTCGCAAAGAGTCAGATACCACTGAGCAACTGAACTGAGCTGAAGGTTTGTCATGCCTTTTCTTCCAAGGAGCAAGCACCTTCTAATTTCGTGGCTGCATTCACCATCTGCAGTGATCTCTAGACATTGTCAAACATTCCGGCATAGCAAACTTCCTGGTGTAGGCAAGATGGGTGCCTTGCTGTTATCAAGCTACACCTTAGGTCTCCAGTATCTAGACATTTGCTTGCAGTGGGTACTCTGCGTGTAAAGTCCTGGCTACCACCTCTATCCATTCAAATCTTACTCATCATTTCAGCTTTATCTTCAAAGCTCCCGTGACACCCAAATCCTCTCTGTTCTAACCAGTTTCCCTGAATACAAGTATTTTCCTTCACCTTTGGATCACCATAGCACTTGATATATTTCATAAACCATTTCCCTTACTTTGACCTTTTTCCTTGAATCTGACTACTAAAGAAATACACAGAAGCAACTTTTGAACCCATTATATAAACATATAAATATTAATGGCATAACTTACATAAGCTACTCTCTATTCTGTTTGAATTTTACTTCCTTTATTTTCTTTTTGCCTCCAGCAAATCTGTTGTATCTTTGTGTATGAAATTTTTACTGGTGTGTAAACACTAAAAGAAAAGTCTTTATATAATTATCTCAATCAAACTCACTGATGAATACACTGTTATGCTCTCTTTTATCAAATGTGATAGAAAACAAACCATAGCCTCTTTGCAGAGGAGAAAAAGACAGACTAGAGTTAGCTGGACCTCAGAACCAGCTGATCCTTCCTCTTCCTTTTTTACTTGAAGAAACTGGAATCTGGGAGGAGGAAGTGGCTTTCCCAGAATGGTAGGTCTGGCTTGTGATTGTCAAGATAAGTTCCCAGGGCTCCTGTTCAGAGCTCTTGTGCTAGACCAGTTGTTCCTCATGTGGGATCTATGTGTCAGCTTCTGGTGCAATTGGGAACTTGTTAGAAATGCAACTTTTGGGGTCCCATTCCCAAGCCAACTACTTAAAAAGACTGGGGTGAGGTACCACTTTTCTATGTTGTCCCGTGTAGGAGATCTCAAACTCCGGTGCATCAGAGTGACTCAGGGAGGTCCTTCGTGCAGCAGTGTGTGCGTGGAAGCTGGTGTGGGTTCACACCAGACTGTGAAGGCTGCCATGTTCAATATCAAATTAACAACCTGACTGAGTTCCTGCCATTGACAGCTTAATCCAGATTCCTCTGTTGACATGGTAAATTTGGCTTCCACTTGAATCACTGGAGTGTCTGTTTCATCTTAATTTATGGAGCATAATGAATTTACATCACATTTAAAATAAAAATCCACTAAAATTCATTCAGCTCTGACTTTTATCATGTTCTGTAGGGGTGCAGAAATGCTGAACACAGGCACATTTGTCTTGGTGGAAAAAATTAGGCAAAAATGCAAACAAGTTCTAGGCATTTTCAGAATGATTTGTTTAAACACAATTGTTAAATATATAAGGACAACTTCTAAAATTAAAGAACATGAACATACATGCAAAAGCCAATAGAAGAGAAAACAAAGACAAACACATTAATATACTAATGGACAGAGAAGAAAGAAAGAAGTAAGAAAACAGAGAATATGTGAATATTCATAATAGTCATAGATATTCTTCTCAAATTTGAGGTGAAAACCAGGAATGTAAAAATAATCAGACATAAAAAGATAGAGAATAAAAGGGAGGGAGAAAGATATATTGGGTAAATAAAAAAAAAAAAAAAAAAACCCAAGCTGTAAAACATCATTACCACATTAATGTCTGACAAAAAATAATACAAGACAAAAAGATAATTATTTTACTTTATAAAGCTACAATTTCCTATGATTTAACAATTAATATGAATAATATATCATTCATGATGATTTAACATATATCAATATATCATGTATCAATATGCCATAATAATATACCATAACTTAATAATATATCATTGAGATACACAGGAAACAAGAACCATTAATACAAGTAAAAATGAACTATTCTACCATTATGGTAGAGACCTAAACACACTTAGTTAGTAGTTAAGAGATTAAGCAAATAAAAAATATTTAAGGGTATTGAATATTTTAATTATATAATGATATAATTAACAGTTATATAAATATATAGACATTGATCCTAACAAAGTATAAATATATATTTTTTCAGTCATGGTACATTCACAAAAACTGGCCATTATGTTTTAAAGAAAATAATATGTTATGTTTTCTGACCACTACTGCTGTTGCTGCTGCTGCTGCTAAGTCGCTTCAGTCGTGTCCGACTCTGTGCAACCCCATAGATGGCACTCCACCAGGCTCCCCCATCCCTATGATTCTCCAGCCAAGAACACTGGAGTGGGTTGCCATTTCCTTCTCCAATGCATGAAAGTGAAAAGTGAAAAGTGAAAGTGAAGTCGTTCAGTCGTGTCCGACTCCTAGCGACCCCATGGACTGCAGCCCACCAGGCTCCTCTGTCCATGGGATTTTCCAGGCAAGAGTACTGGAGTGGGGTGCCATCGTCTTCCCCGTTTCTGACCACAGTTCAATAAAATTACATATTAAAAGCACAAAGAATGAGCCTCCTTATACACACACACACACACACACACACAAAACCACACAAAAAATTAACAAAAGTCCAACTGGACGTTTTAAAAGACTTCTGTTTGATAAACTTTGGGTTATTACAAAGTACTTAGAAACTTAAAAAAAATGAGAATGTTATAGATTCAAAAACTTATGGATTTTGGCAAAAACGGTACTCATGATATTTTATAGACTATTCATTGTCATAAAACAAAGAAAACAAGAAGAGGAAAAATGAACTATAAGTTCATCTCTACAATCTTAATTAGACCTAAAAAAAGGTATATTTTTACTGTACAAAATGAAAATTATAAATAGATTATAAAGAAATAATCACCCACAAACCCATTATAATTTTTACTTCCTTGCCTGTAACCATAGCACATATAGTAAGCAAAAATACTTCAGGTCAAATGACTCAAATTATACGATGTTTGTACAGTTTCTGGGCTGAATTTCCCCTTCGAATCTAACCAATGTCACAAGTGAGACTCCTTAAAAATGAGCACCCTGAGGGGACTCCCTGATGGTCCAGTGGCTAAGCCTCTGTGCTCTCAATGCAGGGGGCCCAGGTTCCATCCTCGGCCAGCGAACCAGATCCGGCATGCTGTGACTAAAGGTCCCCCATGCCCAAACTAAGACTCGGTGCAGTCAAATTAATAAACTAAATCTGTTTAAAAAGAAAGAAAAAAAAAAGAAAGAAAGAAAATGAAGGCCCTGAGCATCATCACGAGGGCATTTAGTTTGGTGTGTGTGTGAGTTATGGTGGAGGGTTGGACAAAAGGAACCTCCTCGTAATTCTTTGTCAGAAATTCTGCTTTCTTTTAAAATAAATTCTTTCTTTCTAGTTCAAAAAGAAAATAGATGGTTCATTTTAGCAGTTTTCCATAAATCTTTCGGTGACATGAAAATTTGGTGATGATTTGGCCTGCAAAATGAAGTGAAGATGGTGAAGAAAAAAAAATATATATATATATATAAATGATAGGGAAAGAATCCCTCAGAGTCCAATGAGGGGAAATCAGTTTGGGCTCTGAGGTTAACAGAGGAGGTCTCCTTACATAATGAACCCTGGTAGAAATACCACCCCACTGCTGCCAAAGGGCAAGGCTGCTTTCATTTGGCTGGAAGGTCCAAGACCCAAGCTTTTGCATGTGGGAGGCAGTTGTGTTTGGGGTCGATAAAACCATTTTGTTCGGCAGTAGGAATCGGGGGCACTGAATGCATTTCTTGTTCAGGCATTGACCCTACTAGGAGGTATGCCAGGAGACTGCACTCTTCTCTCATAAAGAACCAGAATAAAAAATGACCAGCATGTCCGAACACGCTGTGAAATCCTATCCCTTTTGCCCCTTGAATAGAGTCCAGTGCCCCGAGATAAAGGAAATCCATTCTGTAATCTGATAGGTTTGTTACTGAGCATTTTGCCAAGAACAATGACTTTCCTTCACATAGTGCCAGGGTCCAGGTGCATGAACTTCACCTGATAAACTCTAGTACAAAAAAACAAAAAAAAAAAACCCACCTTGGCATTTAAGGCATATACTATAACAGGACAGGTAATGTGATGGATTTTCTCAGCAAGAGTGAGAATACCGTGCTTGCATTTCTGACACAGACTCTGTGTTGGAGGTCTTTTAGTTTGATAGCCAAGGTCAGAGCACAGATATAGAAATCTAAAATTAGATTACTATAATTGTTTTCATTCTCTTCAGGCCACTGAAAGCTCTTTGAAAAGAGGACCTTTGACTCTCCAATACTCATGGTGGTTCTAGGCGGCGCTTGCTGCCTTGTCAATATTTCCCAAATGAATTCTCTCTTCTTTCTTGGTGGACATAAGTGTTGTGAGTTTGGCCTTCCAGGTGGCTCAGTGGTAATGAATCTGCCTGCAGTGCAGGAGATGTAAGAGATGCGGGTTCAGTCCCTGGGTTGGGAAGAGCCCCTGGAGAAGGGAATGGCAACCCACTCCAGTGTTCTTGCCTGGAGAATCCCGTGGACAGAGGAGCCTGGTGGGCTGCAAAGAGTCAAACATGACTGAAGCGACTTAGCACACACACACAACTGATTTTCATAACCATTTTAACACCAGAGTCAGTCTAGTTTTTCAAACAGAACTAGCTGGACCAGTCACTTTTTTTTAACCTGCAGGCTGCCAGCTCTTCCGAAGAGGAAAATCCTTTTATATCTTATTCATATAAAAGATTTACCTCAAAGGAAACCTTCATCTCGGGCCCTCCCTCCTTGTAAAATGATGAAAGGTTAGTCCTTCAAGAGCACAGACAGTGCAGATGCAGAGACGACAAATAAGGGTGTATCCTTGCTTACCAGACACACCTTGGACCTTTGCATTTTCCTTTTTCAGTAAATCCTATACTGCACAGAGCTTCATGCAAATCACTGGCAGGAAATAGCAACCTAAAGTCCTTTTTAAATCATGCCAACATGCAGGTTCAGGATTGCCTTGTGGATGGATGGTAGGAAGAATCAGTAACTTGATCCATCCGTCCATTAGAAGGTAGAAAGAACAGGGTCAGGCTCTGAAAGCTTTCTCCCAGGTGAGTATTGCAACAGGAGCATTGAGGTATTCGCATTTTGATGCCCCATCTCTTCATTCTGAAAGGAGCTTGTTTATTGCAAGTAGCAACAGGATTTAAAAAAAAAAAGAATTTTGTTGGCCTTCTCCACTAATTGCTGTTTTGGCATTCTCCTGCCCACTTCTTTTTTATCACCCTAGAAAATGATGATAAATCTATAGAACGTTTAAGACTGGTGCACACCTGAAGGCAGAGCGATTTCGGTCGGTTCCAGTGAGCTTGAGACGGCCCTGTCCGAGCAGACGCTGGAAGTGGGCTTGGTTTTAAGAAACTTTACAATGAGATGTCAGGTAGGAGCCAGGGCAAGGCAGAATTTCCTGAGCGAGCCTCACTGCCTTATCTTAGTAAATCTGTGCTTCGCTTCAATTAAACCTTACACAGAGACTCCTGCTGAAAAAGTTCAAATGTTTCGAAATAGATAGAAGCAAGCTATAGACTGAGGCAAAAATACATACTGTATTTATCATCCAAAACAGCTTTTTATATAATTACATCCTTGTGCACGTTTTATTTTTGGTTCCTGAAGAAAGTCGCTCAGATGAAATTAACGAGTATGCGGGAGAAGGTGCTCCGGTGCTTCTTTTGGTTTCTATGGCAACCCTGGGGCATCTTCTTCAGCTGTCTCATTGACTGAGTATGCCCAAGTGAGGTGGGCTGGGCCTTTCAGCTGAGCCTGGAAAGGCAGGGAGGAGAGCTCGGGCCACAAAAAGAGCTCACTGCTGGACCAAAGAAAACCCCTGGCGTGTAGGATGTGCTTTCCCTGGTTTTCGTATGAATGGTTGCCATCCGAGTGTGCTTTTGCCATATATTGTGAGAGTTGGGTCTACACGTACCTTTGAAATATCTCTATTGGTAAATGATCTATTTTTATGGGTCTAAGTACCTAATGCCTAATATTTATATATTTTAAAGGCAACTCTTAAAGATTGAGGGCAGGAGGAGAAGGGAGCGACCGAGGATGAGGTGGCTGGATGGCAGCAGCGACCCAATGGACGTGAGTTTAAACAAACTCCGGGAGACGGTGAAGGACAGGGAGACGTGCTGTGCTGCAGTGCATGGAGTCACGAAGAATCCGACAGGACTGAGCAACTGAGCAAGATGCATTTTCCTGAAATACACTCTGTCTGCAGGAGCAAATAAAAAGTTGTTTACCTGGGACTTTAGAAGTAGAGGTAAGTTAGCAAAAAGTTGAAAAACAAAAGCCAAATAAAGCTACACAGTATGAGATGCCATCCATTTGTTGGTTATATGGGAGTGAACCCAGATACCAGCCCAAAGGCAAAGATCATTTCACAGACCAGTAAGCAGAGTCTGGGGTCAGAGTGGTGCTAGTGGTAAAGAATCAGCCTGCCAATACAGGAGACACAGGGGATGCAGGTTGGATCCCCGGTTGGGAAGATCCCCTGGGGTAGGAAATGGTAACCCACCCCAGTATTCTTGCCTGGAGAATTCCATGGACAGAGGAGCCTGGAAGGCTGCACTCCATGGGGTCACAGAGAGCTGGACACGACTGAGCGACTAACACAGACACAGATTATTAGACAGAAAGTTTTTATATATAAAACTCAATTTTAAGAGAAAGTGTACAACAGTTCCACCCATTTTCCAAACTATGACCTCTTAAAGACAAAGTCCATACCGAAAACGTCAAGTAACCAGAACCATAACATAATTCGTCAATACGTTTTTGGTCAAATTGAATTTAATTTTCTAGAAGTCAAACCACGTAACAGAGTCAACCCTTCAGAATGCAATCTCACACGGGAAACAAGGGACTTCTGAAAATTAGTACCATCACCACAAAAACCCAACGCTGGAGCCTCATCTTTGTGTGGTTCTCAGTCATATGACCTGTAGAATGGATTATCTGATTTCCTCAAAGCAGCAGGGAGAAGCAAGACCCTGAATGACCCTAGGCCAAAGCAGCAGCTGTCTGTTCAATGGACAGACTTCAACACACCCCACCCCCACCCCCAGGAAGAGGTGCCCCTCACGGCCTGAATCACAAAAGAAAACATTAAATAATACACACTGTTCTTTGAGGCAGAGAATTGTATAATATTTTAGCAAATCATTCCTCCAAAACAATGAATGCCCTCAAGGCCACAAATTTCAGTTACTCGAGGAGAACCACTTATGTGTAATTATTCATCATTATTATTCTTACTGTTTAGTAACGCTCGTGCGGAATCTGGCTCATCTTCCTAAACTCCTCCCTTCCACAGGCTCCTTAACTGTCCCTCTTTCCACTTCCCAACTGTTTCTCCTCTGGCTTCCAAAGCAGATGACTGCCTTTCCAGTTCTAGGACTGCCTGTATTGCATGCTGGGGAAATCCTGCATCCCAGGCAAACCAGGACAACTGGTCACCCTAGTCCAGAGCCAGACGATACGGTAGTTCTATTGCACCCATGACTGCTAGGTATCGCCTTACAATAACGTAAGAAGTTTTGAGTCACTATGACAAGACTCATACAGTAGCTCAAATCATCAGATCCTTAAGGTCCTTGATCCAAACTATTTTGAAAAAAAAAAAAGACTGGCTTCTTGAAATATGCTAATCATGGGCTTGGTTCTTCATTTAAAATGCATAAAACTAGGCTTCTTTTCCTGTATTTTTTTCTTCCTCCTTTCTTTTTCTTCTTCCCATCCTTCCTTCTTCCCTTTCTTTCTTCTTTCAATTTAGGAAACCAAATCTGATTGATGCACTCAGTGTTTCGAGCTTTAAAATGGACATTGCTAGAGAGAAAGATGCTTTCTCCTTTGGGAGGATTACCTGGGGGGCTGTTCCTTTAAAAGGCTGCAGTTGGGAGGTCTTATTCGGCTGTCACTAAGAAGAAGCCCTAAGGAGAAAAACTCTGAAATTCCACCCTTGATTTTTCCTTTTGTATATCATATATGCGTGTGTGTATATACTTTTTTTTATAGTGGTGAGACATATATATATATATATGTCTATATATTTCTTTTTTTTTGAGTAGTGGTGAGACCCATAAAGCATTGAACTTTTTGCCTGGAGTCACCATTATGCATCTTGTTGAATGGGACCAGCCACCAGGAGGCTCTCCGTAAACTTGGCGGCTCCCAGCTGGAGGAAAACAGAAGCCTGTGATGTGGTGAGGTGCCTGCCGCTTGGTTAGTAACAGGGCTTTGTGGTTTCACCTCGGGACAGGCCTCAGCAATTGCTAGTTAATTGAAATTAATCTGAAGTTTGAAATTTACCCACATCCCACAACCGAAGCTGAAATTTGTCATTAGTCTACCTTTGTGAGCTGTGCCCTCTCCCCAGAAACCGAGGGAGCAATTGTGGAGCAGGTTCTGAAGGAGGTGGGGGGGTCCTGTGTTCACGGACTCTATGCAGACAAAAGGCATGTGTTTTCCCCACCTAAGAGAATAACAACGGAGAAGCAGAAAGGCCTGAAACAAAACGCTGAAACTCGCCAAGAATGCTTCCACATGGAAAGCAGAGAGTAGTGATGAGAAAGCCCAGATAAACGGCCCCAGTTGTTCTTCAATTGAAGTACAGTTGATTTACATATATGTGTACAACTGAATCGCTTTGCTATGTAGCAGAAATTAGCACATTATAAATCAACCAAACTTCATATATATATTCTTTTTCATATTCTTTTCCATTGCGGTTCATCTCGGGGTACTGAATACAGTTCCCTGTGTTATAGAATAGGACCTTGTTGCTGATCTAGCCTTTAGGTAACAGTTTGCACCTGCTGACCCCAGACTCCCAGTCCACCCAGCCCCCAGCCCCCAGCCCCGCCCCCTGGCAGCCACAAGTCTGCTCTCCAAGTCTGTGAGTCTGTTCCTGTTTCATGGCTAAGTTCGTTTGCATCAGACTCCATATGTAAGTGACATCATATGGTGTTTGTCTTTCTCTTTCTGACTTACTTCACTTAGTATGATCATCTCTAGGTCCATCCATGTTGCTGCAAGTTAAATGTCTTCTGTTTAAATCTCAGCTCTAATTCCTAATAGCTGTGTGTATTCACAAAAGACACTCAACCTCCCTGAGCCTCAGTAGCCTCATTTATTAAATAAGGATAATAATAGTGCAGACGCCACTAAGATTAAATTATTTAATACTCATAAATAGCTTAGAACCACTTTGAATCACAGTAAGGACTTTATTGAAGGAAAAATATTTGTTAAAAGGAAAAATATCGAGTATTTATTAAAGGAAAAATTTTAAGGAGCAACCCATATTTCAGAATGGAGATTTTCCTCAGTGTTTCCACTGGTGAAAAACAGTTAAGCTATTCAAAATCTGCCAGAGGAATTGATGTTTTCTCTGAGACCCACATATCCTTGGTAACTATGTTCTCTAAAACACCATAGAGCTTAGTGGATTAAATGAAATTTAGAGGCAGATAAAACCTGCATTTGAGTATCAGCTCAATGATTCATTAGCTTTAAAATCCAGCCTTGGTTTCTTCATCTATAACAGAGGTCAATAAATTATAGGCCACGGGCCAAGTCTGGTCCACCACCTGTTATAAGTAAAGTTCTATTGTAATACAGCTGCACCTTTTTTTCATATTATCTGTGGCTGCTTTTGTAGTATGAGGGCAGAGCTGCATGGTTAAGACAAAGAACTGTTTCACAAAGCCAAAAATGTTTACTATCTGGCCTTTCATGGGACATATTTGCCAACTCTGATTTATTATACGAGAATATAACAACCTGATTTGGTTTTGGGGAAATGAGCTAATATAAAGCTGAACCCTACACAGAGTTAGCTCAACAAAGTAACTTTTATCATTACACAGAGACTTAAAATTTAAGCCTTCTATTCAATAGTTTTTGTTATTTTTGTTTGCTTGTTTTTTGGTTGTTTCTCTCTCCTCTCCACCCAGGGCATTCTGTCCACAAACAAAATCCAGGCCCGACTTCCTCCTACTGGGATTAAGGTAATTTGCCACTGCACCACGCCTGTTCTGGAGATTTCTATGGTCCCCTTCATCCCACCTATCTGGGTTTATGTCCTCTCATTTGGGAACCTTTGGTTTCTATCTGAGATGCTACAGGGATCACACAGAGAGCCCAAAAATTTCTTGCACTGATTTGTTTTCAATTTTTAACTTTTTATTTAGAAATAATAAAATAAGACATAATATATAAAAATATGTACAATCCATGGTTTGTGCAGTACATTAGGAAGACTTCAGATACAAAAAGACAGGAAACGGGAAGATAATAATTCAGGATTGTCAAAGACTGGGGTCGTTCAGTTCACCGTAGCCCAGAGCTTGAAACCCAACATAACTAGAAAAGGGATCTGTTGGGAGTAAGTGACTATGCAACACTTGTTTTTTTTAAACAACCTTAACTTTATTAGATACAGAGTGAAAAAAAATCCACTCTGCTTCTCAGAACAGGCTTTTTGCTTTTACTGTGTGGCTTATCATCAAATATGAACCGACATTTGTTTTCTTGCCAGGGTAACAATATTCAGGGGACAAAATGCACTGAATAAACACCGAGGTTTGAGATGGGAGCTGACAGGGAAGAAAGGACAGGAAGGGACGAATAATGCACTGATAGAATTTAAAAAAAAAATAGGTAAAACAAACTGAACAAATTATCATCAGGAATTTGGAAATGACTTCAGAGTTATGGTGACATCCTTAAAATGTCTGATTCAAGTATAATCCTAGAGGGATAGAAAACTATTAATATTCCTTTCTCAATAATCAAAATAGAATTCACTTTGTCTACCTTTTATTTAAAAATAGGATACCCAGGAATCTAAACCTCCTCCCAAAAATATAATGCCCATCCAGTTACGGGCACAGATTCTTCAAAAGGGGATAACTCCTAAATAAATTCAGTGGGGGTTTGCTTGCAACAGAGAAGCAACAAGAATCTGGCAACAGACCCCAGATACTCAGTGTGAGTGTCTTCAGTCTGCCTTCCCACGACATGTGTGCACTAAGGAGACCCCGTCAATAAAGACCAAGGTTCTGAAGGTAAAATGCAGCAAAAAAAAACAAAACAAAAAAACATTGTGCATTACTGTGTCTTGGCTCTTGACAAAAAAAAAAAAAAAAAAAAAAACAAACACAAAAATTGCCATTTAAAGCTTGTAACTGTTAAAATACTAATACCTAGAAAAAGTTTTCAAATGAACAGTCCATGCTGAAATAAATAACAGGAGAACATAGCAAGACAAACCTTATAAGGCTGGTAAATATTTGCTAAAACCATGCTAACCGGTAGCATATAGGTACTAGCTCTCAGAAATTGCTGCACTGAAATTATACTTTCTATGGCAATTTTCTTCCCTTTACAGACTTCTATTTACATTTGGCTTTAAATATGAAAATATCTGATAAACTTTATAAAATGTACACTTTAAAAACATAGCTTCTGCAAAATTTTCTTGAAAAAAAAAAACAAACCTGTGCACCAGAAATTTTAATTTTTTTTTCTCTTTTTAGAAAGAAGTTGCAAGAGTTCCCTCCCTCGTTCTTGCCCCCTCCACCCGCCCCACTGCAAACATGTCAAGTGTTTAAGTGGAAGCACTGTGCGACAAGAAGGTGTCTTTGTCACCCCCATCCTCTACTGTATCTTCATGTAACTTACAGATCACGGAATACTCTTTGGTTTGATTATTTTCCTTTGCAAAAGTATCGGAATAGCAGCAGCTGAAACCCTCAACACCCTCTCCCTATCAATGGCAGGACGGTCGCCATGTACATTAGACTGTACATTCTGTGTCCACTCCATCCCAATTCCTCTAAGTCTCTAAACAACTTCCCCCATCGGCCTGTAAGTCTAGACTTCAAATATCATCCCCTCGCTTGAGAGCTCTAATCTGGTTTCCATGCAAATAACTGCACAGGGTTCAAACCCACCGACTCGAAAGGCAGACAAGAGCAGAGACTGTCCTCTGACTGCAGGCACCCCATGCAGATATGGCTGGTCAGGAACCAGAGACCATCCCAGACACGGGCTGATGAAATACAGGATTCTAGAACAAGCTGTTTTTTAATGGCATACAGGGGTGTAATACCATAAAGAGAGTTGATTTTGAGACTCCCATTGAAAAAGAAAAAAATCAGTGACCCCAGAATTCACAAATAAGGAACTTTAAACCAAAACAGAGTTCTGTTATATCAAGCTAGAGCAGAAAACCGAACCAAACAAAATGTTCCTAGCGAGTCAGGCAGCCAGGCAGGAGAAGCTTCTGGGAAATGATGTGCCCCAAGTAACAGGCTCCAGGTCTCCACAGGCAAAAGGGATCCACTCGGATTCAAAGACAGGTGTGGATCCACCGAGGGGAAAGGACACTTTTAGATCATTATCTCCTTTACTTGTGACGCTGTTAGGATTGTTATGGCTCTTGTTGACCCTAAAATACTGAGACATTTTCATTCCTGCTCTCTATCATTTAAAAAAAAAGAAAAGGCAATGTTCCCCTTCTTCCTAAATACTTAAGTTGATGAGCTACATCAAAATGGCTCTTCCACATCTTGCTAACTTCTCACTGGGGCATTCACAACCCTCTCAGATATTGGAGGACTCGGTCCAAACAGTTTGATGGGAAGAACCAGCCCACAGGCCAGGCGTGGCATCTTTTAGAAAATGAACTCAAGCCAGAGAGGCACCCACCACCAGGGCAAGGAATTCAGCCTGAAGGTTTAAACCTACTGATCTTTCGGGTTGGATGGCTCAGCGCGGAGGGTGCCAACTCATGTCAACCTAGGTCTTATCTTCTGGGATGAATTTTGGAATGTACAAAACATGGAAAAATCCAGAAAAAAAAAACATCTAAGGGGTCATCATCATCTCTCAAAGTTGCATTCGCCTGTCCAGCACCACCTCGAAGGAAAGGAAAGTTGCTTATATCTTTCGTGTGTGTGTGTGTGTCTGTGTGTGTGTGTGTCTGTGTGTGTGTGTGAATTTTACTTTCCCCTGTCTTCTTCCTATGACGTGAAAGTTACATGAAAGAGCAAAAAATTAAAAGCATCACACTTAACTGTGTGTGTGATGTTCTATTTTCTCAATAAGGTGCAAAAGGAGAGGGTAGTTCAAGGTCTTGCTGAGGTTCAAAGTTCTTGTCTCTTGATTTCAAGGCAGCCGTGGGGCTTTCTTTCCCTTTTAGTGTAAGCTCCACTGTGCAAAAATGTGCATTATCTTTGGTATTTATTTTAGGTAGTCTAACTTAAAATTTGAGATAACCCATTAACATCTTGGAGGGGAAAAAAAAAAAACATTAACAACAGCCCGGAGGCTACCATTTGGCTAGTGTTACATAATGCCCTTATGTAACCAGAGAGACAGACAGCACGAGAGGGAGAGAGAGAATCAATTCTAGCAAACAAATTACTGGCCTCAAAAAATCAGGCTCTCGTTTGGCAGCTAATAGCCAAATACTTGCCACTTTGAAGCGCATATCATGAGCTTTCAACAAAGTTCAACACTGACTTTTTAAATTACACACAAGGAAAAAAAAAAAAAACTACACTGCAACAATACGACACATGTTGGTGTAGTTAGCAGCTTTTCAAAAGTTAAGGCAGTGTCTTGCCTTTAAAACATTGAAAAATGTGATGCCATTTAAAAACATTCTTGTTCCCCAAAGAGAAGCGTTCTGGAGAAGTCAAACACCCCACCAACCAAGGCTTGCCTGCAAGTTCAAGTTTGGTTCAAAACACAAAACACAAACACAAACACCCCATAACTTATTCTACAACGTGTTATGCGCCTTCGGGTCACGGGGAGGCCTGTTTAGTGCTTTAGGTTCATCTTCGCGCTTACAGTCTTTCTCTAAAACCACCGCGCTAGCCCCAGTCCCTTGTGGTCACTTGCCTCGAACCACCTGCCCCTGGTACCGTCGTGTGCGTAACTGTTTTGGGCCTTTGACCAACAGACCGTGTTTCAGAGGAAGCACTGCCCAGGAGGACTCAGTCATATCTCCGACTCCCGTCGTAACGGCCTGGGCTCCAGAGGTACACTGGCCTGGTTGTGCAGGTCTATGTCCGGGGGCGTGTCCGTGCTTGTGCTCTCAGGGACCCCGTTTTCACTGTCGTCTTCCTCTTTGCTTGTGAGGGCGACCTCATTTTCGTAGCAAAACGAGTTAGCGTTCGACAGGATGTATTTCTTCTCCGCTAAGTCCCTAGCGCTGCACAGGGGCGTGTTGGGGACTTCGTACGTCTTGTGGAACCTGGAGTAGTCCACTTTGTAGTAGTGTTTCTCCTCGAAGAGGACCGGCTCGTAGCGGTGACCCCAGAGGATCTCGTTGGCCAGGTACGAGCTCCGGCACTGCGTGGTCATGGCCGTGGCCTCCACCATACCCTCGAGGATGACCACGATCTCAAAGTCTGCATTGTCGATGTCCTGCTTGCTCAGATCGTACAGAGGACTGTCCTCATCGATCTCATGGACGATGGTGATGGGAGACACCAGAAATATGCGGTCAATGCCGCTGTCGAAGCCCACGTTGATGTCTATCTGATCCAGGGGGATGTACTCCCCCTCGGAGGTGATTCTGGACTTGAGGAGCTGCGCACGCACGTGTGCCTCCACCAAGTGGCTCTTGCGGAGGTTGCCCACCCGCCACATGAGGCAGAGCTTGCCGTCCCTCATGGCAATCACGGCGTTGTGGCTGAAGACCAGCGTCTCGTTTCTCTTCTTGGGCTTGGCCATCTTGGCCATTACCGCACCGATGATGAAGGCGTCGATGATGCAGCCCACGATGGACTGAAAGACCACCATGAAGACGGCCACGGGGCACTCGTCTGTGACGCAGCGGAAGCCGTAGCCGATGGTGGTCTGCGTCTCGATGGAGAAAAGGAAGGCAGCCGTGAAGCTGTTGACCTCGGACACACAGGCTTTGCTCTCCTTGGACGCATCCAGGTCCCCGTGGAGCAGCGCGATCAACCAAAACACACAGCCGAAGAAGAGCCAGGAGAGCACGAAAGCCAGGCAGAAGATGACCAGCATCCACCGCCAGCGGATGTCCACGCACGTGGTGAAGATGTCGGCCAGGTACCGCTGGCCCTTCTCGCCCACGTTGATGAACTGCACGTTGCAGTGTCCGTCCTTCTTCACGAAGCGGCTCCTGCACTGCTGGCGGGTGTGGACTTTGCTCTTGCCATTCCCAAACCCGTTGGCCACCGCCAGGGTGGCCAGCTTCATGCCGTCCTCCTCCGATGAGACGATGCTGTAGCGGTTGGTGCGCACGCTGCCCATCGCTTCTGCTGTGGACGCCAGCGCTTCTGCTTTGGGAAACAGTCTCAGTTTTTGCAAAACCCTTTGGAGAAACAGGTTTGAATGTTCAGTGAGGACCCACACGCACAAAAAAAGAAGGAGGGATGGAGTCTCCAGGGGCCTTGAGGTTCTGGCTACCCAGGTCTGTCTCTTGACATGCAGAGTCACCTTAGTAACTCAGCTGACATCCAGAGAACAGGTCCTGCAAAAAAGAGAGAGAGATCTTTTATTACAAAAGAAGTTCATTAGGAAAGGGTTCTACTCTCTAATGCAACAGTTCCTAGCCAGAAACAGAGACAGATATACATCAATGTCCTTTATGCTGAATTGCTGGGGTTTTTATTTCTTTCTGTAGCCCTAAAGAAATAGAAAGAAACTATTTTCTTATATTACTTAAAAACATGATGTGGCTAAACACAGAAGAGGTGGTTGTTCATGACAGTGTTTTTTTCTAACTTTTAAATTTTATATTGGAGTATAGCTGATTGGCAGTGTTTTGACACTTTCAGGTGGACAGCGAAGGGACTCAGCCATACTTATACATGTATCCATTCTCCTCCCAACTCCCCTGCCATCCAGGCTGCCACAGAACATTGAGCAGAGTCCCCTGTGCTGTACAGCAGATTTTTGTTGGTTGTCCATTTTAAATATAGCAGTGCGCACATATCCCTCCATCCCTAATTATCCCTTCCCTTCATCCAAAGTCTCAGATTCCTGTTCCCCTATTTTTGGCCAGAAATCTAGAATATTCTACTGTCTCCTCTTATGCTCTTCATTTGCCTTCTCTACTTGCTAGGGTCCCTGGTGATTAAGCAGAAGAAAGACTTTTCTAACTCCCAGGTTTGTCATGAAGCTTTAAGAACTCGGACACATCAGAGAGCATTTCACATGAATGCAGAATGTTCATATTCATGGGGCAGCAGGTGCATTGTGGAAGAACATGACAGCCCTCAATGACGAGGCTGAAATCCAAAAGCATTGACTAGTTCATTTAACAGACAAAACTGAGCAAACAGCCCTTCCAATCATCTGAAAGGGACGAGGATTTCTGGAGACATTTTGGGCTTATTCCATCACGTCACACACTGACAGCAGCCACCAAAAGCGGCAGAAACTCCTGATAACATCTCTGTTCCTGCAAGTGATTCTGACTTGAAGATGCAGGCTCACTCTGGGGGATACAGAGTGATCCTGTTGCTTAGCAATGAGAGACTTGAAATTCTCTGGAGATGGGACTGCCGTGTGTAATGACAGGCAAGGAAGTAAGCACCTTTGTGCTCAAGGATCAGGTCTTCAGTGGATTGAGATAAGGCTGGGACTCATTTCACGGGAGTCCAAGTCTGTGTGTTTTCAAACCCAGACAACTCTGTAGCAGTAAGTCACAGGCCCCCCTCAGCTCACTCGCACTTCGCAGTGCTGCTTTCTGACCTCTGTTCCTGTAGAGAAGATGCTCACCTTTACCTAATGTGAACAAATAAACAGCAGTTTTCAGTTTTCCTCTCTCTGCTCATCTCCTGCCCCCTGCACCCCCGCCCCTGTAGTTAAAAATCATCTACCGACTTTTGACTTTCCATGTCTGGTCCAAAGGATATAATTTTTCCTGGATTTGCAAAAGGCTGGGAGAAAGTCTAGGGTGTTTTGACAACCAAATATAAATTTTAAAATGAACACAGCAGAGAAATGAAAAATGGAGGGATGCTTGACTTTCAAACCACCAAAGCTGTCTCCTGGATTAAAGGGGGACAGTGAACAGCAGATGGACAGGATCAGAGATTCGTCAACACCCTGATGACGAAGACACCACTTTTTCTTTCTCCCCCTAAACTGCACTCAGATGAAGCAGTTAACAGAACCACATGCAACCAGACCAGCTGCAAAGACAGCAAATCACTGATCTGTTTTCACGCACCCCCTGAGTAAAAAGGCAAGGTATACTGTCTTTGAAAATGACTTGTTACAGTCGTTTCACTTCTGCCTCTTTATCCAAGTTATTATGCAAGAATGTGCCCCAACACATTTTTCCTGAGATTAGTCATCTGTGAAAATTGCAATGTGTGTTACATTTTGGCAGCTTTTGACACCTGAATGATGCCCGATTTGAAACTGCCTTTGAATTACTTTATAAAAAGAAGGTACTGTGTCTTCTTACCCTTCCACCTGCTTCAATGTTTTGTCTGCTTCCCATGAAGTTTGCACTTGGACAAAAGAAACAAGACTGATTCCTCAGAGTTCTAGACCCTGGACACAGAAGGAATTTTTTTAAACAGAGATTTCAGCTCATTTGGCTCATATGAAACTGCCAAGCCCTTCGACACACACACAAATATAGACAATAATATGACCCCAAATGCAGGTGCATTTTCCAAGAAAGGGGCGGCAGGGAGGCCTCATTTAAATAGGCTTGTATCCGTGAGTTCTGACTGACTTCAGGATCTTATAAGCTGACACCAAGAAATTCCCTTTTCATGATTCAAAACAATCCTTCCATCTGAGTTACCATTACGGACCAAGAGTAGACAGTCTCAAATTTCATCTGACTGATTTCTGCTCTCTTTCCAGATTAAAGCATAACAGTCATATGAAATCTAAAGACTGAATTATGACTTTCTAAAAATCTTGACCCCAGGACATTCGTCTGAATTCCACAAAACACACACGACCAGCTTCCTACAAATGAATAGCTTTCCGCATTTAGAATTTTGAAGAGAGCCTGTATTGAGTGACTATTATTGTCTTATTTCCATTGCTAATGACAGAATTTGTTCCATATGCGGAGCATCATTTAGAAATTTACCATTTCTGCCTGGAAAGGGGGTTGGGAAGAAAGATTTTTCTGGCAAAATGGAAACTTTTGTCACCTCCAGCAGATACGTTCCAAAACAGATTCGTGTGTGTATATGCGCACACACATGATGTGTATTCAGACTTTGGTGGAGCTGATGATACAGCAAAAGCTGAGACGCTGCCAAAGTCTGATAGGGTAACTGTCTTAATATTCCACTCTGAAGACTGTCTTTCCTATTAACCTGCCCACATGCCTGAGTGGCTGTGGGCAAGCAGAAAACTTCCTTGCCTGCCCTTCTCACACTGAAAATCACCAATTCATGAGCCTCTGGGAAAACACTTTAATTAGGAATAGGGCTTTCATGCAACTTCATTTTAGGGCCACATTCTAAGTAAGTTCTTGAGAATCATCTGATTAAGAACCGATGAAAACCCCCAGTGATTGCCCTCCTTGAGGGGCACAGCTTGGGAGAATTCACATGTGATCTGATGAACAATGTGCAAATGCCCCCATTTTCAGCCAGAATATGTAAGGGCCTGAAATAAACTTAATAGACACAAACAATCATTTTTACCCAGGGCATAACCAATGAGGAAGAAAGTATTTCTGGGAAATGGAGAGGCTACATGTGCTGCTCTTCATGTTAAGACTATTTATAGGCTGAGCCCAAATTAAGCATAAGCAGTGGAAAAAAATACTTCAGGGCTTCCATCTCAAGGTAGATGTTAAAGGAGAGAGAGCTGGAGACAGAGATGAGGCCAAAGAGATAACACAGTGTAATGAATATATCCAGATCATTTTTACCATCACCGAGATATTCCCAGGATGGATAATCCAAGAACAGAGACATGCTAACCAGGAAGACTAAATGAGAATAAGTGGGCCCCCTCTTATGGTTGTGGTGTGGAGCGGATAAGAAAGTTTCTGAGTAAAGAGAGGAGACAGGGATGGTAAAAGGACTGAACGAGAGGTCTGCTAATGAGTGTTTAGAGCAGCTATTCCCCAGCTGACGCCATATAGACCAGCCTGAGTGTGCTCTGGGCACACGGTTGCTACGAGAGCTCAAGGCTGGCAAAGCAACCTCTCAGAAGCTCAGTAAACAGAAGGGAGGGGGAGGGGCTCTTGGAGAGGAGGGGCACCCACTCATCTATGGGAACCCCACATCTTTCATACTCAACAATGCATATAGCATCACTTGGTATGTGCACATGCTGAACTATATATCTCTATAGCAAACAAAAATAAAGACTAAAAAAAAAAAAAAAGTTTGAAACTGTCCTTCTGTCCAGGTAAAGACATGGTTGGTCTTTTATGCTATTCAAAAAGTCATGCAAGGACTCGACAAGGATTGGGCAGCCGGAAAGTCTGAAGGAAGTAGAAGGAAGCAGAAATACCCCGCGTGCTATTTTTTTTAAGGTCAGTTTACAAGAGCTCAGAACACATATTCCTATGGAGAGCAATAACAAAAAGAAAGTGCCAGCAGGGGGGAGGGGCAGGGAGTGCAAGCAAAGTGACATGACCTTGACCCCGACTTTGACCCCTCCCACCACCCTTAGAGTCAGTCTCTTAATTCCTCAGCCTGGGGATTTTTCTGGATCATGACAAATAAAAATAAAACACTTGGAGCAGGCGTGAAAGTGAGAGGGAAAAAGCTAGCAAGCATACAGGTAACACAGAGCAGCCATACGGCAGTCCTTAGTGGGAGAAAATCACAGCCTACCGATTACTAACGGAATGAAAGCAAGTGGCACAAAGCAATAGGCATTCTTTGCATACCCAAAACACGCTTTCAAATCAGGCCTGATTTCCTAAAAGGTAAATTCTTGGTTAATAGAAATCCCAGGATTCACAGCCGCATCTTTGTTACCATCCTGCTGACAGGATCACCCAGACACAGACAATAAACTGCCCACTTCCTATCTCGATTTTTTTTTCCAACTGTCATCATGACTCTATGTTATGATGCAATCCCTTTGCAGAATCAAGTCGTTTCGACCACCATGCTTCCCTGAAACCTGACCGTCTTCAAATTTCGGTATTAACGTGATTATTCCAAAGAAGAGCAAGCTGCTTAGGGGAGGTGTGCAAGTTTCGCGATCTTAGGGCTCAGATCCAGCGCGAGCTCCCGTTCTCTTCCCCGGCAAAGCAACTTTGAGAGAAGCTCGCTGGGTTTGGAACTCAAGCCACACTTGAAGCAATGACAGAGGGGGTGGGGAGGAAAGACGCCAAGGACCGAGACCGGCGCTGAGTCCCAAGGTTTGCCAAGGTTTGAGACCGGTTTTCTACACGCATCCACTGCCTTTTTTTTTTTTTTTTTTTTTCCTCCTGACAGACAGAATCGAACAGAGGCTCCCTCGCCCGGGTCTCCCAACTGAGTATCTCGCTACAGCTGGTGCACTGGAAGTTATGAGCACAAACAGATGCTGCAGAGAAATGTTTCTATTGCTCAACTGTTCCAAGCATGTCTCAGTATTTTTAGCTCTGAGGATGTTCTGGTGCGCACACAAACTCTATAGGCAGGCTCTGGGACTCCGGCGCGTGGGGGAGAACTAAAGGCCGCCTGACAGCTGGGCACCTCTGGGGCGGCCGGGCCGGGCCGGGCCGGGTCGGGGACGGAAGCCCGAGTCCTCTCCCCGGGACCCACAGGCAAGGAGAGCAAAGGAGGGAAGAAAACACACAGCAGCCCTTACCTGTTGCTGGCGCAGGAGCATGGGGACATGGAGTGGAAGTGGGGGGTTACAGAGGCATGTGAGATCCAGGAGTTTGTACAAGCGAGGGAGCCAAAGCGAACCAGTAATTCCCAAGACCCAGCGGGCCGGCGCCGGGGCGGGCTGCGCGCGGGCTGGGTCTCCAGTGCGCTCTGCGCTTTCCTGGGCTCTTTTGAGGCGTCCGCGAGGCACCGGGCCGCCCGGCCCCGCCCCCGGCCGCGCCGGCCAATCGCCGCGCTCCCGGCCCCGCGGGGACCGCGCCGGGGGGAGGATGCTGCGCCGCTGGGCCCGCGGGGCCGGCGCGAGAACCTGCCGCGGCTCCCGCCCCTCGCGCCCCCAACGCCCGGCCGCAGGGGAGAAGGAGGCGGCCGCGCCCGGCCGGGCCCGCAGCAGGTGGGACGCCGGCGGCCCGGCTCCGGCGGCGGCCTAATTGCAGCCCCGCCTGTGGGCCGAGCTTCCCACCCCGGGGCCAGCCCCACGCTGGCCCCTTCCTGTCCTCGGCGGCGGCGGGGCCGGGCGCGCGCCCCCAGGGGCTCGCGGAGGGCCGGTATCCCGGCCGCCCGGTGGCCGCCTGGGAAGCTTGCCTGTCAGCTGGGGGCGCGTCTTCCTCTCCCCTTCCCTCCCACCCGGGGCAACCTCCCACCCCTGCCCCGCGATCCTTCCCGCCCCCCGAATCCTGGGCTGAACCAGCGGGGCGAGGAGGAGCCGCCGATGCAACGCGGAAAGGGACCGCGAGCGGCGCGCAGAGCCCGACCGGGGGCCGACGCGCGCCGGGCCGCCCGGCCCTTCCCTCTCCCGACTGGGGGCGAGTTACTTACAGAGCGCCGGGGCTCCTCGGGAGGGTGAACGGCCCGTTCCCTGCCGCGGGGTCCGCCCTCAATCCCGGTATCCACCAGCGCGCCCGGCACGCTCTGCTGATCTAAACCCAGAGCAGTTAGACTCCTGAATTCTCTGCAGGAGCAACTCCTACGGGCGCTCAGCGCTGCCACGCGCCGGCGCCTCCTAGCCCTCCCGCCCAGCAACCGGGCGAGGGCACGGAGACCCTTTCACAAGCGCTGTCAACCGCAGTGTGAACCGGGCGTGGACCCTGGAGCACTGTGTGTGTGTGTGTGTGTGTGTGTGTGTGTGTGTGTACACTGCGGAGCCGCGCACGCCTGAGCATTTTGGTGTCATCACGAAGCTTTGCTCTTAAAGAATACTTAAGAATCCTCCTTACACCAAGTTTGCTGTCCCTGTATGTGTGTGTGTGTGTGTGTGTGGTGAATGTTTATTTCCTCAAGCGATCAAATGTGTCCTCCGCGTAGTTTAAACCTCTCCAGGGCCTCCTTGAGACGCCAAACAACTTCCACACGCTAGCTCGTCTTTCTGGGCGGTACCGCCGGGGTGGCTGTGCGCGAGCGCAAGAATGAAACCGACCGGGAACCGGGGTTCGCGCCGGGACCCACCTCCGAGCCTCCTTCGCGCGCTCGGCCCCTAGGAGGTGCTGGTGAAGTGCGCTTGGGCTTCGCGGGTCCCTCTGAATCCTGCCTCAGCCAGCGTGCCGCTCTTCCTAGTCACTTTCCTAAGACACAGACATTAAAAGGGCCTGAAACAGGTTGTGCAGGCGGTGTGACTCTGACAGCCAAGCGCCTGGCTGTTTCATTCCATTTGTGGCGATGGTACAGTGGTTCGAGCCCTGCCACCAACTTTCTTACCTTTTAAAGCCCTCTCCGTGGGAATCATGGGTCACACCATGGAGGTCTCATTTAACCTGTGTGAAGCCAAGTGCTATTTATAGGCCGTTTGGATTAACTGTGCCAAAGGGGTGGATGTATAGGAAGCCAGGCTGTAGCCTAAAGCTGAAAAAGCCTGGAGACAGACAAGCTAAGTCTGCATGACCAGTGGACAAAGGATGCGGTACGGCTCACTGCGCTGCAATGAGCTGCCTCTCAGACGGGTTTCCTCGTGGATTTCTTAATTGGACCGGAGAGGTCTGATGAATCCTTCAAAGCATATTAAACCTAAATGGAAAGAGGAAATTCATCGTTTATAGATGATCTCTTCTGTTATTGTGATTCAATCTATGCATCTGTAGATGGCTGAGGATTTTCCAAGCCACAAAAATCCAACATTCTCATTTCCAGGTCATGAGCTCTTTTTGAAAACCAGTCACCCAGAAAGGGATACCATTTCTCTGAAACTACGATTGAAATGGTTTTATTTTAATATGCTACTTTAAGTAAACTGAATACACCACAGGTCAGGATGGTTTCATATGATAGGAAAAATCTTTTTTTAAAAAAAATGAATGCAAAGTTCTCAGATGATGGTTGTTTGTATAAATTTACTGATGAGAAATAAATTGCAAATAAATACGTGTATCCTAGTCCTTCTTACCAACCTCACTTTCACCCCCATGGAATGATATGCATCGAGCCTTATTTATTGAAACCAAAAATTAGAGAAAGGTTGACTGTTTTAACAGGAAGCTTCCCAATCTGAATAGACTGTTTCCCTTAGTAATTTAGCTAAATAAGGAAACATGAAGAATTAAATTTTGTTTATAACTGAAACTTAATAAATGCAGGAGAGCATTGATTAACTCTATTGCTTCATCTTATAAGAAAAATATAAACGTGCATTTTAATGAATGAGACCTTTCACTATGTCCCTATTAGGAAAATTCTAGTGTTCCAAACCATTCAGTGCTTGGATAAATGTACTTTTTTGGAGCGAGTATGTGATATAGATTTCTCTGAGAGTATATCTTTTTGGCTGAATCAGTCCTTATTTAGCAAAAAAAAAAAAAAAAAACTCCAATGCAGTTGGACACCAGTGCAGTTGGGTGTTGGGATCCATCTGTAGATTAAATTTTTCCAAGGAAGTGACAATTATGTCCTTACTGATTCCCTCCAGAGTAACCACTTATAATATTAGAGCCAAATATTAGTCACAGTCTAGATCTGCAGTCAGATTATGAATGGTCGTGTGACGCAGAAGGACATTGTTCTGCCAAGAACACAAATCTCTCTTTTGTGCTTAAGTAAAGACCACCAGCGATTAGTTTTATTTTCAAGGGTCCATTAACCATCACTGCGGTCCAATTTATAATGAGAAGAGAAGAGCAGCTCCTGTTATTTGCATCTTCCTGGTAGCAAGAATCACTCACTAGTCTTTGTAATAATTAATAGTCATAATACATAGATAAGTAAGTGTGTGTGTGTGTGTGTGTGTGTGTGTGTGCTCTGTCACTCAGTCATGTCTGATCCTGTGCAACCCCATGGACTGTAGCCCACCAGGCTCCTCAGTTCATCGGATTTTCCAGGCAAGAATACTGGAGTGGGTTGCCATTTCCTTCTCCAGGGGATTGTCCCCACCCAGGAATCAAACCAGCGTCTCTTGCATCACCTGCATTGGCAGGCAAATTCTTTACCACTGTGTCATATTGACTTGAAATATAGACAGGCTGGGTATGCCATCTGCTACTATGAGAACAAGTCACCTGCTAGGGTATCTTAAGAGACCAAATGTAATCGTACCTGGGGGAAAATTGCTTTGGCAGTTTCACTTACCATATTGGTAAGATTTCATCTTCATAATAAAATCCATAAAGGTACTTGTTGAGAAGCTACTTTGTACTTCAGCCGTGTGCTCAGTGATGTGGGAGACAGAAGAGGTCTGGAACAGGAACAGTTTCTCCCCTTCAAGGATCCACGATCTCTGAGCAGACAGACAATGGCTACGTGGAATGACTCAATGACACGATAAGGCACCTATGATTAAGTGCTAAAATGGGTTGGTGAGGAAAGAAGCATCTGGAGGGCTTCTGGGGAGTGGAATGAAATGGACGGGAACGTGTGGGGAAGTCTTTAGAATGAAAGACTTCACACGCTTGACATAATACTCACACAGTTGTGGCAAGGATGTTGAGAGCACACTAGGAGATGGGGTTGCCCCTCACTTGGATTGCATCCTAAATGCCCATTATGCGCTCAGCTCTGTCTGTATACGTGTAATTGTGTGTATAAATTATAAGCTGCCTCTAAGAATGGCATGTCCTTCCTGCATGCTGCTGCCTGCGTAACTTCCTCTAAAGCACTGGGATTTAGTTCACGAGCCTTATTTGTCATTTGTCATCCCTGTAACACACAGTGATGTCGCCTTATTTATCTGGCAGCCTGGGAATGCAGCATATTACAGAATGGCTTTTCTAAATAACTGAAGTTGTTTGATTGGGAATGATTTTTCCCTTATCGTATGCATCCTCAAACTCTTAACTGGTGGCTCCTGTAGCATTCTGTATATATTTCCAGTATCGTATATTCTGTTCCTCTCAGGCTATTACAGATATATTTTCCCCTATATCTGTTCCCATCTACCAATCGGGACTGTTTTGAAGTCCACGGCCAATTTTTTATCTTTATATCCTTGTTGCCTTGCACATGGCTGAGCAAATAAATCAGGCTCAATAAATGTCAGCTGAATGATGAAAAGAATGAAAGTAACAATATTTCTGGGTATAAGATGACTTTTGAATAATGACTCAGTAATGATTCATTATAATAAACATAAGCCATTTCATTTTTACCTGCAATAGAGAGCCTATCAAAATACAATAAGAACAGTGTCTTCTACATTAAATGACCCCAGACTGAGCTTATTTAAGCTGTTCTGCTTGTTTTTCCTTCTTCTCCATCAATGAGCCTTCACTTCTCATTTTTGCTTCTGCCAACGTGCTTGGAATTTACTAGGCTGTCACTTTGTTCTGTCTAATTTGTTGATTCTAATATGCACTAGGCTGAGAAATTATGTAACCAAGGTTGTTTAAAAATATAGGCAAAGTAAAAGTAAATATGATTTAAAGGGCTTAAAGTGGATGTATATTTTTGAAATAGTATGAGCATATGCTAAATTTGGAGTTACCTTGTTTTGGTTGGTTTCCTTTTTGGATAAAAAAGCTTTGGGATATGGATTTATGGCGTCTATTTTAGCTTCTCAGAGCACTTAAATGTTTCAGACCTTGTATTTGCTGTGTTATGAATAGTTGAGAAAGAACTCTGGAAAAACAGGATTACCTGTCTGCCGGCAACTGTGCATATGTTTGTATGTTTCTGAACAAGAAAATCATATGCTCGTTTATTGAGAACTCATTTGCATGCTCACTTTGTCCATTTATAGGATCTTTGTTTTTCATCAAATATGTTAAAACCAACAACAATAAGTGGGATGGTTCTTTAAGAAGCTCACACTTCTAGAGCTGCTGAGTGATTACTTAGTAAACTTTCTGTCAGGCTCTGGAAACCTTTATTTATCTCGTGCGGGTGAGACAATTACACTCTGAAATTACGATATGCATCTGAGGGCCAGACCTCACCATTATGGTGGCTCTTAACACAATGATTGCGATGATCATTTTGCGTGTGTGTGTGTTATCTGTGGCATGTTAGCTCTCTTAAAGGTGAAAAGCCTGCAGCTTTGGTGCATTCTCTTATGGATGGTGGTGCCTTCAGCAGGTAGCCCTGCCATGAGATGCATGCAACTTGGCTTTTTCCAAAACTAACAACAAAACCAATAATTTCAGACAATCAAAGCTCATCACTATTGTAGACATTTAAGGAATGTGCCACAAGCTACAAAGAAATTGCAAAACATATTTTGTGTAATATAAACAACCAGTCATCTCCAAGTCTTTGCAACCCCATGGACTATACAGTCCATGGAATTCTCCAGGCCAGAATACTGGGGTGGGTAGCCTTTCCCTTCTCCAGGGGATCTTCCCAACCCAGGGATCAAACCCAGGTCTCCCACATTGCAGGTGGATTCTTTACCAGCTGAGTCACAAGGGAAGCCCAATGTCAACAATGGTATTTTTGAAAGAAAGGGCACATACATACCTGAATATCAAGGTTTGGGGTTACGGGTTTTAACAGTTTGTGTGTGTGGGTTTTTAAGTGTAATGTGTATTTAGGTGTTTTTGTTTTAATTATCAGAGTAATATATGCCCATTGTGAGAAACATACAACATAAGCATTACAAATACAGAAGAGTGTAAGAACATAAAATAAGTCCACATTCCCACCATTATAAATACTTTGGTTATTTCTTACACTTTGTCTTACAGTTCTTTTTCTAATTTTTTATATTTATTTATTTTTCATAATTTTAAATCAATTGTGCCATACTTTTTGAAAAATGAGTACCATATTTTTTATATGTAAGCATTTGTCATATCCCAGAGCTTCCCAGGGAGCACAGTGGTAAAGAATCCATCTGCCAGGGCAAGAGGTGCAGAAGACACGGGTTCAGTCCCTGAGTTGGGAAGATCCCCTGGGGAAGGAATGGCAACCCACTCCAGTATTGCTTCCTGAAGAATCCCATGGACAGAGAGAGGAGCCACAGCGTTGCAAAGAGTCAGACACAGCCAAGCGTGCACACACTTGTCATACAATCAAAAACCATTTGAGAGAATATATTTTAATGTTTGCATATATTTTATTTCCATAATGTGTATGAACCATACTTGGATGAGTCACCCGCTCTTGTACTTCTGTATTCATTTTTGTTTTATGCCCACAAGGATGCCTTGACTGTCTTTGTAGACTAACGTTTATCTTCATCTCTTGCTGTTTTCTTAGAATATGTGTCCAAATGTGGAATTACTAGGTTAAAGTTTATGATCTTTTACAACTTTTTTTTAATTGCAATTATTTCAAATCAAATTCCATTGCATTGAATTTCAAGGATATTCTAAGTTATGACCTTGACAATGGTGATAGCATTGCACAGGGGGGAGAGTTTTGGGCCTTCGGTCAGCCTGATACGATCTGCGACACTGACCTAGCTAGCTGTGAGCGACTGTTATAGGGCTTAGAAATAATATACTTGAAATGCCTGACCTGTAGCAATCACGTAGATCATGGTAGTTTATACTACCACTGCTGCTACAAGATGAGAAAATAACTTAGTTTGAGGAAAAAGATATTTAAAAGAGATATTGGGAAGCCCCACTTTTACATAAGAAGCCTTTAAATAACATAGTAGTCAATGGCAGTGCCTGATTATGTGCTAAAATCATAAAGAGGTAAGTGTCTGATGAATTCAGGAGAATATTACAGCTATATCTGGAAATAGAAATTGACATTCGATAAGTGAGTAACATGAATTTTTCCAGTTGGTGGTCAGCATTTTTATAAATTCATGAATAAAGGGATATGAGAATTGAACATGAAGTCTGAGCCAGACTTTAGACCCTTAAGGCAAGCAGGGCGAGTGGACACTTTATTCTGTAGACAGATGAGTGAGTGAAAAGATAAGATGTGTGAGCAGGCCTGTTGGAACCTTCATCTGTCATTTCTTCCTCCACTGCTTCTGGCCACAGTCCTACCATGGGATCTTTTGTTCTTTTTTTTTTTTTTTTTAATATGATTTACCAAGTTCCAATTTTAATTCATTAAAAAGAGAGTTATAGAAATCCCATTTCAAGAGAACTTGCTGTGTGAGTGGAACCTGCCAGGATGGCTTCTGACCTGCTGATTTCAAATCCAGGACCTCCTCCTCCACTTTCTGCAGAATATAACTTTTTATAGCATCTCTCCTCAGAAAAATTGGGAGATCCTAGAATAGGACCTGTATTTTTCACAGGCGCTTACTAATTCCCTCCAAATTTCTACCCTGACTGTAGTATATAAAGTTTAGCCTTTTTATCCTTATACCTAATTCCAAATGTTTGGCCCACTTTTCTTGCTGTGGGAGGATTTTTTTTTTCCATTTTAAAAATAAATTTGATCAGTGTCTGAGGATTCAATTCAATCCTTCTTCATTGACCAGTTTCTGTACTGAAGGCCTACAACCTCAGATGATATTTGGCTCCAGGCTTTTGATAAAGTTTTGTTTTAACAGCCACAGCCCCTGTGTATCAGTTGCAAATAAATAAAATGTGTATCACAACTATGCAAAAATAAAATGCTTGTATCCTACTATTGCTAATAACATGAATGCCAAGTGGTAAGAGAAAAATAACATTAATAGCATTATATGATTAAAGAAAAAATTATATTATTATTATATTATAGTATATGATTAAAGAAAACCCAAGTTATGGCATTACTCATTGGATAGGTGTTTGCTTAGATGTTTTAATGTACTAATCAGGACCAAATCTAGATATTGCTTTTCCTGAATGTGAATTTTCAAATGTTAAAGAAATTCAAACAAATTACCACTGTGAACAAGAATTTTAGAAAACAGCTTCCATGGTTAGCAGAAGAAGGCCTCTGAATTTGCAACAGGCTTACATTCTGTCCCTGGGTTTCAGCTTCTGATCTTCTTTTCAGCAAAGAAGATCTCGTTTCAAAACTTGTACTTATACCCAAATCTATTCTTTTACAGGGCTTGCATAACTGAGTCACCACGTTTCAGCCAGGCAAGAACTTGTCAGTTATACATTATAAATAAAGCTCTTTTGTAACCTGATTGTCATTTCCCTGCATGGAAACTGAATTATGTGAGGACTCACAGTGTACCTGTTAAGTCAACTTGGGGAAAAAAAATCAGTTAGGAGATCTAGCTGTCCTGTTTACTTACATGAAACCTCTCATCTGTGCTAACACATGCAGTCATGCTTCTGAAAGGAAAATCCTTGAAAAACAATAATATATTTCCCACATGGAGGAAAGGGCAAACCCCAGGGCTATTGCTGTTAATGTCTATTATTTTATATAAAAATACAGTGCCTCCTCAGTGCAGAATTAGGTAAAGGAAGGAATATACTTAAAAAATGAATTGGCAGAAAGCAAATGAGAGTATCTATAAAATGCAGACGCTCGCATACACACGTACACACACAGGGTTGCATCTGTTGACTGAATGATGACACAGCCAAGAAACCCCTTAGAGGTTGGAGACACTCAATTTTGACTTGTAGTTGCTTCATTCTGACGGAAGAGCTGTAGTCAGCATTGAGGCTCTGTTTCTCAGAGACTTGCTGTCATGATTCTCGTCTCACGGTGCTCAGAGTTCACTTATATTTTACAGTTTGCAATCTTAAGAAAGCATCTACTCACCATTGCACCCATATTTCTTAGGCATTAAAATATGAAAACTTCAAAGCACAAAGTAGCAACTCTCTCAGTATTTTCCAGCAGCGATCTATACAGCTCTGAGGCTAATCAGCTTCAGTATTTCCATAGGACACTAGCTGAGTATACATATCTTAGGCAGTTTTCTGAGAGGAGAAGACAATTATGAAAAGGCTATTTGCATTTTCTTGCAGAAGTGATCTGAACATTTGCCCAGTCAAAGCATCATTTAGCACAAAAGACTTAGTCAGCGATGCCATGTCCGCAGTTTCAAGATCCGAGCAGTATAATTGAAATTTATGCAAGCCTCTTTAATCCTGGGCTCTGAATGAATCAGTGTTCTTCCCTAAGTGAATTAAGCACAGAAATTAGTTTACCCCTTTCTATGCTCTGTCTTCTTTCCTCCTGCATTTCTTGTCTTGGTTCATTCTCTTTTTCGCCATGGTCCATACCTTATTTCAAATCCTACCAAAAAAGGGAGCTGGGAGGCAGGGACCCAAACATAGTCAGTAATCAAGGCACAGCACTCAGCATGGGCTGACTGTCCTAATGAAGTATTTGGTTCATCTCTGCACAGTTCCAGCTCCACAGGCCGCCTCGCAGAGCATAATCTACAAGGTAGCATGCTGCCAAAGCACCAACACGCTCGAGCACCTAAAACGTCAACCGTCTTCTGCAGGTGAGACAGTCCAGTCCACAAAAAAAAAAAAAAAAAAAAAATCATTTCTGAAATTATTCGTCCTTTAGGGAAAGCCTTCTCTGTGAGTTGACTTACAGGCCATGACGTCAAATCACAAACAGAAAGAAAAGACAAGAAAACAAGAAAGAACCCTAGGCCCTGATGGATGCTCTGTCCTTTCTCAGGTCTCCTGAACCCGCTTCCCCATCTCCATCTGGAGCTACCTGACCTGCAGCCCGTTTGAAGCCACGTAAGAACTGGAGGTCTCTCTGACCCAAGAATTCACCCCTAAGTCCTCTGAAGACCCTCAAAGACCAAGAAAAAGTTTTTCTCACAGGCTTGATTTTGAGAGAGACTCTGAGTTAAGTGAATGGCATAATTTCCTTTCTGTGCAAATACCAAGGTATTTATTTCTCTTACGTAATTTCCAGGGAGTCAGTTACATGACCTGACTTCTATTCTGTTGGACAACGGAGGGATCTTACCGTCAACCAGTCACCCTGGGTGAGAACATACCCAAGGACTGATCTATGACTGCTAAGAAGCCTAACAATTCCTGGAAGGAAAAGGGTTAAGTGCCAGTAAAAACAGCATAAATTTACACATGACCTCCTGTGATTACACTTTTATTCTCTTCCTTGCAAGGAACAACAATGGCAACCCTCATAACTAAAGCTTCTGGTCGAAAAACCTTCTCCCTAGAGGACCTGTTTGCACTCACTTTAGATGATCTCAACAACCTTCTGGTTAGAAAGGATCTCTAGACAGAGAGATGTACCTGCTGGTGAGTTTTCTTTCTGAAGCATCTAAAAGGTTCACTGTATGATGGGAAAATCGTCTCTACTATTGGGCTGCAGGGAGCAGCCTTCTGTGATTGGTTTGTGATGGTTTGATTCTGCCTGAAAGTCCTAGAAAAATAACTGCTTTGTCCCAAACTTAACTTGCTAGGCAAGCAGATGGTTTGAATAGCCAGGGAACTTGGCTTCAGAAAGAATTATGGGCAGATAAAAGTCTTAGCAGTGACTTAAAAAAAAAAAAAAAAAAACTACTTCTGATAATATCACCTTTCATCAATCACACTCTGCCCTCTTTCTACAAAATATAAGAAGAGGATTTTCTAACAAGGGAAAAGTATTTTGGGAAAAATTTGTTGTTATTTCTGTTGTTTAGCCTCTAAGTGTGTTTGACTCTTTGCAACCCCATATACTGTAGCCCGCCAGTCTCCTCTGTCCATAAGAGTTCCAAGGCAAGAATACTGGAGTGGGTTGTCATTTCCTTCTCCAGGGGATCTTCCTGACAAGGGATCAAGCTCACATCTCCTGCATTGGCAGGTGGGCTCCTTACCACTGGGCCACCGGGAAGCCTCTGCGGAGAAGGATGCCATGTTTATTTCCTTTATGATGAGAGCAAGTGCTTCAAAGAGTGCAAAGTGTGACAGGTGCCTACACTTCCTCTGCCCCAGCCCTGCAGTGGAGGCTTCTTTACATAAGCAAGTGTACTCTTGCAAACCGAGCTTTCAGTGAGGGATTTACTGGGACCAGTAGAAAGAGTCTGGGGATCAGCCTCTCCTTCTCTCAGCTCAGGTCTCGTAACCAGTCCCCCGCCTCCTTTCCTTTCTTCTCCTCTCTTTCTCCTCCAGGAATTTTCCATCAGCTGGAGAGCAAGGACATCAGTCGTCACGCTGATGGGTGAAGCCGCACTTTTGCCCTTGGCTGTGGGTGCATCTGGTGGCCTGTGTTCGTGCAGCAAGAGCTCAAGGGCTACCCTGCCAGGGCCGCCCTCTCCTCCTCCCCCCCATCCCGCCTCCTCCTTCCCTGCTGTCTGCACACCGACTTCTCCAGGAAAATCTCCACGGTGTTTCCTGGCTCAGATCCTGAGATACGCAGAGATTGCGAAGAGCTGGTCTTGGAAACTTTTGAATATGGTTGATTCAAAAGAGAATTCAGTCTTAGAAGTTCTCCATGAACTGAATTCAAATGGGAAAAAGTAGCAACCCAGGAGAACATACACAGAGATAACATCACTGGAAGGTTTCTCTTTAAAAACCAATTCTTCTGACAACAACAGCCAAGTCAACAGACTCCCCGGGGGCCAAAGGCGAAGAGGTCAGGACCACATGAGCACGGACCTTGTGGTTGGATGCCCAGGGTTGAGACAGAGCCCAGAGGGTGGGCACCACTGATCCCCCAGCCGTGGGCACTGCAGGAAGAGTCCTAGGGTTCCCGAGAGTCACAGGTCCACTGTCCAAGTGACTGCTCTTCTGCTTTCTGTGACAACAGTCTTAAAGAAACGGGAGTCCCTTTCATAAATGATGGAGCTCCATAAATATAATGCTGTTTGAAAAAACAAAACAATTCTTCCAAAATTCTTTTATGGAGGGACTTCCCTGGCACCAAATACGGCCAACTCTGAAATGAGTTTTCTCCCAAGCATATCCTCCTTCTTTTGTTCATGAGAAACAATGTAAGTTTGAACATTTTTCATGGGAAATTATCTGCAGCAAGAAAATGGCCCAGAGCAGCGATTCACACTTGTTACGAGAATACCCTTATATTAGAAGACCAATAGGAAATAAAGCTTTTCTCTGAAACTTGGGTCTGTCTAATATTTTAAATCAAGAGGGTCATCCCTTCCGTGGTCATAGAACAGGAATCTGCAAACCAGAGCCCCCAGAACAGATGTGGCTCGTGGTCTATACAGCCTGTGAGCCAAGAATATTTTTATGCCCTTAAATAGTAGGGGGAAAAAAGACGAGTTTGTGACTCTTGATGTGTGTGTGTGTGCTGGGTCTTTGTTGCTGCACACAGGCTTTCTCTAGGTGCAGCGAGCAGGGGGCTACTATTCAGAGTAACACGCAGATTTCTCTTTGCAGTGGCTTCTTTTGTCGCAGAGCAAAGGTTCTAGGCTGGGGGGCTCCAGGAGTTGTGGCTCCCAGGCTCCAGAGCACAGGCTCAGTGGTTGTGGCACACGGGCTTAATTGCTGAGTCAGTTAAGTGGACCTTCCCGGGTCAGGGATTGAACCGTGTCCCCTGCATTGGAAGGCAGATTCCCATCCACTGTACGACTTGGGAAGCCTGACACTTGCATATTTTATAAAATTCCAATTTCTGGATTTATAATGTTTTATTGAAACAGAGCCATGCTTATTTGCTTTCATAGTGTCTCTGATTGTTTTCGTGTGTAACGCAGAGTTGAGTGGATGAGACAGAGACCATATGGGGTCCACAAAACCGAAACTGCTCACTATTTGGCCCTTGAGTGGGGAAAGTCTGCTGACCACTGGCCTGGGCTAAAGGTACGGAGCATAAGACCAAGCTGAGTCGGAAAGACAGATATGCTATTCCCACCCCTCTGATTCTAGGCTGAATAAATGTAACTGAAGGATTTGTTTGACCGTTGAGGCCTTCTTGTTAAAGTGAAGATGAAATATTCGTAGATTTATTTTCAGATTAACTATCTAATGATGGTGAAATATGTATTCAGCCATCACATATTTTCTGTTCAAACTAATTATCATTGATATATCTTGATCAAATTAACTTACATATTACAATTAAGTGGCTTCCAAGTAGATTTGTAAAATAGAATTAAGGCTAATATTAAGCCTTAAAAGCAATGAATGTCAAAACTGATTCCACAGAGGGACTTCCCTGGCGGTCCAATGGTTAAGACTTCAAGGACTCTCAGTGCAGCAGGTGAGGGTTCTGTCCCTGGTCAGGAAGCTAAGATCCCACATGGTTCATGGCCAAAGAAAACCACAGACAAACCATAAAGCAGAAACCATAGAGTAAGAAATCCAGTAAAGACTGTAAAAAAAAAAAAAAAAAAAATGGTCCACATTAAAAAAAAAAAAAAACAGAATTTTTTAAAAAGCAAAACTGATTCAACAGAGATTGAATATATTTTGACCTATTTTTCAACATTGCTAATTTTCTTGATTTTTGCAAATCTATAGCTAGACTTTTACAAGTACGCTGTTCTATAAAGCAGTGGTCCCCAGCATTTTTTGCAAGGGGGACTGGTTTCATGAAAGACATTTTTTTCAAGGATGGGGGGTGGGCGGGGGTGCGGGGATGGTTTCTGGATGGTTCATTTATTGTGCACTTGATTTCTGATCTAATGCCACTTCTGATTTGACAGGTGGTACCAGTCTGTGGCCTGGAGGTTGGGGACCCCTGCTATAAAGGGATCTGAAAGTCTGTGAAACCACCAGGTAATTATTTACCTTTGGGTTGCTTCCCAACCAATTTTTAATTCGATCTCATTAGCAATCATTAAATGTTGCAATTAACAGTGTGTAGCGATTTTTTCAAAAACTACAAATAATTGAATAAATTGGATTATTTTGCAAATTCTGGTACATTTCCTCTAGGAACTGAAGTGCAAATTTACCTAAAAACTTGTTCCTTCTCAATATTTCTAGGAATTACTTGAGGTTTGGTCTCTTCTCCCTGAGTCCACTGAATGTGCCTACAAGTCTAATTTAACCTGTTGGGTAAGAGTTAAATTTCCTTTAATATCAAAAGCTCAATATCGAAGACATAAGGGTTTTGGACTTCTGCTCATTTCAATGTTTTCTTTAAGAGGAAGAGAAGCTGCTGCCCATTTCATCATGAATCCCCTACCCCTTTTCTTTCCCTTTTTTTTTTTCTTTTTTTCTCATTATTGACAACATGAAATGCTAAACCCATAGGCGGACCCTGTAAATCGGATTCTAACACGTGAAAATCTTCCAGAAAATACTGATTTCCAGTGAGCTTGTTTCTGACAGGCAGACAATATATTTTTTTATAACACAATTACATAGTAGGATTAATGGCTATACTTCCATATAGAACAATTTGCTGTTCAGATTGTGTGGTATAGGTGGGTAGATTTTTAATAACTGCTGCTAGGAGTCAATTGCAGAGAAACATAACAGAGGGAAAAAAATCAAAGAGGAAGATGATGAGATTTTAAATATAATAAATGGCTGCATGTCATGAGGAATTCTAGGAAGAAAATTCATCAAATATTAAAAAGAAATAAAGCCAACTCTTTCCATCTTAATGAAATTTTGAGTTCCAGAATCTACTCTAATGAAATGAAAATGATGATATGAATTACCTTAATATAGGATTCCCCTGAATCCATTATATTTAATATCAAAATATTTTATTTGAAAGAGGGATCTGAGTGATCATTGGGGTTAAATATTCATTCAAAAATTCATGGCAAATTAATTCTCTTTTTAACCCTGAAGGAGTTGAACAAAGTTCTGTCTAGAGTTATTGTTCTATGATCTCTTTGGTCAAACTAAAATGGCATAAATTTTACTTTATTGGATCTCTTACCAATTTGATCTACCAGAAATAAAATTGTTATAGTCAGTTTTCAAAACCCCTGCATGGATTTAAGTCCCCTGGAAGTCATATCCTTTAAATGATTATGATATAAAATATGAGTCATTACCTTAGTTCTCCATGAACTGGGCAGTCTCAGTTCTGACACTCGACATGGCTTAACTATACTATTTCTTCTCTTTGTTTTTGCAGTTACTTTAAGCTGGTGATCTCTGAAGGTTGATCTAGAGGTGTTACCATAATTAATATTCTTATCATCATAGTTTTCAATATAGAAAATATTAACTTAGGGACTACTACCTTCTTTCTTCATATTGCATACAAGTTTAAAAACACTGATCTTGTGTCTCTTCGACACAATGTTCTTACAGGAATATGAATTTCCTTTATACACACTCTTGAAAAGACTAAATAGTCTGGCAACCATCATTGCAAGTAATCAGAGCACAAGAAGGATGTTTTCAAGAGTGTTTCCTTTGTAAACAAGCACACCAGCAAATTTTTGGAAAACTTTGTTTGTAGAGTGTGATAATCAACAAAAATCAATGATTTATTTTAGTGACCCAGGAAATAGCAATTCGTGTGTGTGTGTATGCTCAGAGGTTCAGTTGTGTCTGACTCAGTGACCCCATGGACTGTAGCCCGCCAGGCTTCTCTGTCCATGAGATTCTCCAGGCAAGAATACTGGAGTGGGCTACCATTTCCTTCTCCAGGGGATCTTCCTGACCCAGGGATTGACCCGTGTCTCTTGTGTCTCCTTCATTGGCAGGCGGATTCTTTACCACTGGGCCACCTGAGACGTCCCTTTACTGTAAGCTAAAGTTAAACACTCCCCTCATTCAAACATCACAATTAAATTTACAATACCCACAAAATATACATTAAAATAGAATTTCATTTACAATATTTTTCAATATTTTTAAGATTGTGCATGCCCCAGGAATCAATATGGTCACCTATACACTAAAATACACTCGAGCATGGCTTTACAACTGTTTCATTTATTCACAGAAAAGCCTATTATCAGACCTGACTCCATCACTCTCTCCTTAGAACACTTTCAAGGAACTTATTTAGCTTTTATGTTCTAATAAATTGGTTGCAAATATCCCCATTTGATTTTAACCTTCATTAACTGTGTGCTCTGTAAGAGGAAATTTTAAAAGTGTGAAAAATAAACTTAGAAGTTGCATTAAAAAAATACTTTATTTTAAAAGGATATTCCTACTGTAGAGCACAGGGAACTCTGCTCAGTGTCATGTGGCAGCCTGGATGGAGGGGGGTTCAGGGAAGGAAGGACATGAGTGTGTGCAGCTAACTCCCTTGGTTGGCCGCGTGAAGCTATCACAACGCTGTTAATCGGCTATATTACAATACAAAGTAAAAAGTTTAGTTGAAAAAATTAGGGCTTCCCTGGTGGCTCAGATGGTAAAGAATCCACCTGCAATGCAGGAGACCTGGGTTTGATCCCCGCATCAGGAAGAACCCCCGGAGAAGGGCATGGCAACCCACTCCAGTATTCTTGCCTGGAGAATCCCATGGACAGAGGAGCCTGGTGGGCTACATCCATGGGGTCTTGAAGAGTTGGACACAACTGAGCAACTGATGCACACACACACAAAAAAAAAAAAAAAAAAAGAGAGAGAAGAAAGAAACAAAAGGATATCAAAGAATATGTCCCAAATGAAGGCAGCAACAAATCCATGATGATTTCTCCCCTCCCCTCCCCTCAAAAACTGGCTATGGAAAGGAAGGATGGATTGATGGGAAGGAAGTCTATAGCAGTGGTATACAGATGGGTACAGGACTTCACAGGTGGTGCTAGAGGTAAAGAATCTGCCTCTCAAGGCAGGAGACACAAGAAACGTGGGTTCGATCCCCAGGTGGGGAAAATCCCCTGGCAGAGGGAATAGCAACCCATTCCAGTGTTCTTGCCTGGGAAATCCCATGGACAGATGGGTGTGGTCAGATGTTCTTCTTGAGCCAAAATGGTGATCTAGTGCTAATTTCTAAATGCTGGAGTCCACGTTTCAATAGCTGATCAACTCGGTTTTCTCTGTTATTGAAACATGTAAGTGCATATGCATGCGGTCAGTCACTCAGTTGTGTCCGACTCTTTGCTACGCCATGGACTATATAGCCCACTAGGCTCCTCTGTCCATAGGATTCTCCAGGCAAGGATATTGGAGTGGGCTGCCATTTCCTTCTCCACCGAATCTTCCTGACCCAGGGATCAAACACTCATCTCTTGCATCTCCTGCAATGGCAGGCATATTCTTTACCACTGCACCACTCTCATGCACCCCTCACAAAAAGAAAGCATACTAATTTGGAAAGTTGGACTTTTATATGGATAAATTCTTGGGAACTCAGCTGGATGATAAATGTTCTAGATGAATAAAAATACAATCATGCTGGCTGGTGTTACTTTGAATATGATTACTAACCTCAGAAGAACTGTACAAAAAAGATCTTCACGACCCAGATAATCACAATGGTGTGATCACTCACCTGGAGCCAGACATCCTGGAATGTGAAGTCAAGTGGGCCTTAGAAAGCATCACTACGAACAAAGCTAGTGGAGGTGATAGAATTCCAGTTGAGCTATTCCAAATCCTGAAAGATGATGCTGTGAAAGTGCTGCACTCAATATGCCAGAAAATTTGGAAAACTCAGCAGTGGCCACAGGACTGGAAAAAGTCGTTTTCATTCCAATCCCAAAGCAAGGCAATGGCAAAGAATTCTCAAACTACCGCACAATTGCACTCATCTCACATGCTAGTAAAGTAATGCTCAAAATTCTCCAAGCCAGGCTTCAGCAATACATGAACCATGAACTTTCAGATGTTCAAGCTGGTTTTAGAAAAGGCAGAGGAATCAGAGATCAAATTGCCAACATCCACTGGATCATGGAAAATAAAGGGAAACAGAGAAGAGAATGTCTTCAGCTGTCAGCCCCTCCCTCTAGCCAAGCGTGAAGCCCACCTCTCCCCCTCGACCTAGATGCATGGTCTCCCATCCTGTCCCTGCGGTTCCCATGACGCCCGCCCTCCACCTGTAGTCCAGTTTCCACTCCCTCTAATCTAGTCAAGGACTCCAATTCTTTAATTATCTCCTCTCTCTCCTACATCATCTATTTTTTCCTCTATACAGGATCCTTCCCATCTGCTCATAAACATGCTCAACGACCTCCCGAAAACAAAAGAAAGACACAGCGGAAAGCTTGCTTTGACCCTGCCTTTCCGTCCAGCGCTGACTCTCCCACTGACCTTCTCCCCTTTCCGTCAAGATTTTTCCAGCGTGGTCCTTTATCTCTCACCCCTTGTTCTCCGCTGAAGCCCCTGGAGTCAGACGTTGACTCCAGGCAGATGCTCAAGTCCAGGGCCAGCTCCGCCCTCTCACCCCTGGGGTCCGAGCCGCATCCACAGTCAAACTCCTGTCACTTCCTTTTCTCTGCTTTGCTCTTCGGTAACCACGCTTCTCTGTCTTTTCTGAGACCTCTTGGCTGGCTCTTTCTCATCCCCCTTGAATGAGTGTCCACTGTGTCTCTGACTCACAATATTTCAGCGTCCCCAGCTCTGGTACCCTATTCCCCACCCTCTATCCAGCCTTTGGGAGAACACTTGCAAGCCTGTACCTTTCCCTACAGATCTACGCAGAGGCATCTGAGTGTACACCCTCAGCTCTGACCTTCTGCTTCAACTCCAACTCATGGATACACAACCTCCTACCGACTGTTCCCCGCTGAGTGTCAAAGAGCCATCTGGAACGCAAAACTGAGGTCTTCATTTTTGCTGTTATCCCCAGGTTCTCAACCTTGTTTCTGCTCTAGCGTCTTTGCACTGGTTTGGAATTCTATTTCTCCAGGGATCCACTGGGATTGTTTTCTCTACTCTAGGCTTCTGAGAAAACATTGCTTCAACTGAGAGGCCTTCCCCAATGGCCCTACATAAAATGACATCCCCCCATCTTTGCAGGAATACACACCTTTATTTTATCTTTTTTTTTTTTTTTTTGCATGGCCCTTAACTATGCCTGGCCTTAAATTGTTTCTTTACTTCCTGTCTCTCCCACTAGGTAGTTCTTCCAAAAGGGCAAGATTATTTTTCTGGTTAGTTGCCTTCAGAGTGTCTGTGAATGACCAGACACAAGATAAACCTCAGTGTGGGAAGCCGCGAAGTAATGAATTCCAGAAAAATCAGGTACTGTGACTGAAAACTCTTATCTCACTGGCTGCAATAGTTCTAGACCTGGAAAGCAGACAGATAGGTAGATGGATCGATCACTAGATAGATCTGATGGATGGATGGACAGATAGCTACGTGAATGATTGATAGATGATAGAGAGAGAGATGGGACAGAGAGATGGATGGACAGACAGTTTTAAACTTCTATGAGGTGTATCTCTAATTCGTGGTGTCATTACACTCCTAAATGAGGCAGCATTGCAGTGTCTTTCAATGGCAAGGATTTGAATACGGAGAAGAGATGCATCATTCAGACTATAAACATAGAGACGGTCTCCAAGCTCTGACCATTTTCCCTGTGTGCTACTGTCTCGAGTGCCTTTGCATGCAACCCACCACTTATTCGTCCCTACAACTCGATGAGGTGAGAACTCTTATGCCTGTTCCACAGATGAGGAAACTGTGTCTGAGTCTGAGTACCGTCTGCCTTTGTGTCTGCCACTCCCACACCCACAGGTTCAGCCAGTCCTCAGGGTATGTGAGGGGACGTGGGGTCCACGGAGACGGAGCGCGGACTGTGCTCTGCTCTGTGATGTGAGGAGCTTGAGCGTCAGTGGGGTTTGGCACCCAGGGGGTCCTGGGAGCAGGTCCCCTTGGAGGCTGAGGGGTGACTGAAGTTGGCCAGTGGGTGCCCTGCTAGTGACCCAACAAGCCGGGGTTCAATGCTAGATCCACCCCCCTTCTAGATCTCAGGTATGTGAATTAGAGCGTGTGACAAGGAGATACCCAGAAAGACCAGGAGGTAAGATACAGACGATGAGAGAGATGGAGACAGAGAAGTTCACAGATGCAGAGAGAAGGAAACAGGCCAAGGGAGAGACGAAGAGGCTGGAAGCCCTCGTGAGCAGGGCAGTGCCTCTACTCCACTCCATTCCACATCTGTAGATTCCATGAGAGTCTGTTCCGCTCTCTCACTCTCCACACACACGCTGTTTATGGTGAGAGGACCGCTGGAGCTTCACTTCGCTCTGCTCCCTTCATCCCTGATAAGACACTATATGCTTGAAACAAGCGCTAACAACGAGAAACCGTGGCCAGTCCACGTCTGAACTGATGACAAGATACATTACTTAGTCGCTGTGTGAGAAGGTGACCAGTGCTCAATTGTTCTATTTCTCACATCTGGATGTGGCCACACATGGAATTCAGAAAACAGAAAAATCCTTTAAATCGATATCACAACTTTTTGAAATGCATAAAAAGTATGAGATGAGATCTCTATTTACACAGCAAATCTCTGATAATATATATATTTATAAAAGCAAATCTGTACTCGTGTTATTAAAACTGAGTTTCTTAAAATGTTTCCAGGTATACTAATACAGTATTGGCCATTGATCCCTAAATGGCTGGCTACTGTCTCATGCTATAAATAGATTGCTAAATTATTTGTTAGAGTCTCAATGGAGATGACCCAGACTTCCATGTCTATATTCATAAATTGAGAATGACATCTAAATGAACCCTGATTTCATCTACTGTTTGTAAAATCCATGTCCAGATAGCAGAGGGGAAACCTGGCCCGTGGAACTCATCCTTAGACCATTGTTAAATCTGTTCCTTTTACGCCTGTGCGATGTTTGACTTGAATGATGCCCATGAGATTTTGTTTCTAGGCTTCATTGGCAACGTACTTCCCACGCTATGCTTCCAAATATCATCCCTTGGCTGTGGGGGGGGATAAAAGCGCAATGGATTTCCTTCATGGAAAAAAGCAAGTGTTCTCTTGTCACCACAAGGTGGCACAGTGGGGACCAAAAACCCTCAGGCTCCTGGTAGACGGCAATTACTGGAGGCTCTGACATAATTGCTGTCATTAACCCTGCACTTATCATTATCATTATGATGCGCCTCAAGACCAACACATAGCCCTAGCCTCCGGGGAACGAGAAGGAGCTGTTGTTTCTGTTTTTACCCTTCTTCCCTCTGCTTGCCACAATCTTTGATATTTTGCTTTCTTCCAGTCCCCAACCCTAGGCGTCCCCACTTTGCACAAGTTGGTGTGCAGATCCTTCGTTGATTGAGACAGCTGGGTTTCCCTGGCAGCTCAGCGGTCAAGACTCCGCCTGCCAATTCAGGGGACCCGGATTTGGTCCCGGATCTGGGAAGATCGCACATGCCACGGACCAACCGAGCTTGTGCGCCGTAAGTACTGAGCCTGTGCTCGTGAGCCCGGGAGCCAAACTACTGAGCCCACGTGCCGCAAGTGCTGAAGCCTGAGCGCCCCCAGAGCCCGTGCTCCGCAACAAGAGGGGCCACCGCAGCAGGAAGCCCACCACCGCAACTAGAAAGGAGCCCCCTCTCATCACAGCTAGAGAAAAGCCCGTGGAAAAACTAAGACCCAGCACGGCCAAAAATAAACGAATAAATAAAATTAAAAACAAAAAAGAAGTAACAACAACAAAAAAAGCCAAACCTGACAGCTTAGATAATAGCAAGTTGCATTTCTGGAGACGGATAAACCATGCTTTGTACTCTTTGATGAATCTGAGGCAGCTGTCAAGGTTTTAGTCTTTCATGACTACTCTGATATTTATTTATAATGTAAGAATGAAAAAGCCATTTTGGAAACTTTGGTTTACAGTTGGGGGTCCAGGTTTGCTCTTCACAAACTGCCATCTCTCTGGGTTCCATGCCAGATGGAATATTGGAAAGAAACTCCAAAACACTGCAATATACTGTCCGTTGATTTTATGATTCGTGCTGAGATTAGACCATCTCTCCTCAGAGCTCAGGGACCAGAAGACGACTGGGGTCTGGGAATCTAGGCAGGGCAAGCTTAGGCAGTTACGTACTCATTGGGAGCATATTAAAAAAAAGCAGCCACTTTTTCCCACAGGGAAATGGAACTCAGGCTGGCCAGGTGCAGCTGCCCAGACATTCACTGCACAAGTCACCGATCTGCAGATGCACCTCTTAATAATAACACAAAGGTCCAATAGCATCCTTGGGGAACATCGTCCCCAGCTTCCATCAATCAAGGATTTAGCGTCTCGAAACTTAGTAGTATTTTTGACGCCCTTTGTTAGTTATAAATTCAGGTTGCCCTCATCAGAATCATAGTGCTCTGTTTTAGTGACTATGTTTTTTATGCCACTACTCACTTCCGGCCTTTGTAATTGCAAAAGCAATATTTCATTTTTTTAATGGAATCAGACGTGTCATTTTAAATGCCTGAACTTTTGCCATTTCAAGTAAGTCCAGTTTTAAAAAATACAGTAATGTGGGATCTGGAAACTAAGTTCAATAGATATTACTATTGTTAATGAGTTATTGATTGATTATCATGAAAAATATTCAATTACATCATAGTTAGCTATTCATTAAGGAAAGATTTGAAAAGAAGCAGAAAATAACATGAATAAGGAATTTTTCTCAATTTTTAAGCTGAGATAGCTCAGCAATTATAAAATAGAAATAATTGTAGTCAAATACATACATCAATGAAAAAAGCATAAAAAAAACCCAAGAAACAGACAAACAAAAAAAATCAAGGGTAAAAGTATAGAGTGAGGGGGCAATCACCATATTTTGTGGTTTCAAAGAATGAAGAAAAAATATAAAGCAAACTTCAAACCAGAAACGTTTGGAAACAGTGAACCAGGGAGGTTGAGTGATTTCCCTAAATTGCACAGCTTTGTTAGTCACAGTGACGGGACTAAAATCAATAGCTTTGGGGAGCGGGAAGATAACACATTTAGAAAGTTGACCTCAGCCATCAACCTACACGTCACGATGAAAACATGCATATTTAGGAAAAAAATATTATTTTGTGATCCTTACTAAAACAGCATAATCTTACAGCCAACAATACTTTCACTTCCAAGTGCCTTTGAAACATGCTCCTGTGATGGATACATGTGGAGAAAAACAGAGAGTATTCGTTGATTGAGCAACTCCTATAAGCCACAGAGTTGTGTGCATGTGTGTATCTTTGAACACGCATGCACACACACACGTATACATGTGAAGAGTTTATCAGGGTATGTGTGTGTGAGGATCCTGATAAATTCCAATGTAGTAGCATCACCTCTATTTATACTCACGGGGAAAGGGAGGCTCAGCGACAAAGAGGGACTTGCCCAAGCTCACACCTGGGCTTTGAGCCCACGTCCATCTGATTGAAAGTCCATGATCCCCCACACAGGATGTCACAGCTTAGAGAACACCTGCCTGGCACTCGAAGTGTGGTTGCCAGTCCCCTGGGGGCTCTGCACATTCCCGGGGCCCACCAGCCCATCACAGACTGAGTTTCTCCAAGTTCAATTCACAGAGGCTTAGCTGGGTTATAATAGTTCACTTTCAGCCACTGGGGGCTTCCCAGATGGTGAAGAATCAGCCTGCAATGCAGGAGACCCATGTTAGATCCCTGGGTTGGGAAGATCCCCTGGAGGAAGAAATGGCAATCCACTCCAGTCTTCTTGCCTGGAGAATCCCATGGATGCAGGAACCTGGTGGGCTACAGTGTGTGGGGTCACAAAGAGTTGGATATGACTTAACAGCAACATCAATATTTAACAGAGATATCAAAGGGATTGCTTTCCCGGTTGAATGATTACAGAAAGGAAATGTCTCAACCTCCAGCAGCATCAGGACCAACCATCGCCTCTGAGGATTGTGGAGAGCGCTGGTCCTCGGTATTTGTGGGGCTTTTTTTTCTGCTGCACTTCCATGATTTCGTCTCTATAAGAGAACTTAACTTTTCCTCCTACGTAAGATGGATTCTGACCCGATGAGCTGAGGTCCCTCTAGTATTTTAGAAGCCCTTGAATCCGGAATCAGCAGCGGCTGGCAGAGGCTCCCCTCTTGCCTGAACCCTGCCCCGTGGCCAGCCTGCCTTCCCAGGCTAGCTGGTATCAGATGCAATCAACGGGCAGCACAGTGCACAGAAAATAACTGATCTCCAACATGTGCTTCTAATTCAAATAAAGAGCCTGGAACCACAGTGTGCAGCGCATGTGACTCAAGCATTTTATGTGGAAATTGGAAGCTTTCTGATCAGTCTCTGTAAAGACGTTTTCGCAGGGTCTGAACCTCTGGGGACTGTTTGTGTTTCAAGTTCAAGTTACTTAGCTCATGATTAAGAAGCTTTTATAGGCCCCAGCGGTAAATGAGAGAACAGAGGGAAAAGCATTCTTTGGCTGCGTAATTTAGCAAGACTTAATCTATCTGTTTGGGTTTTCATCCACCGGGCTTGCTGAAAACTTTAAATGATTAACCTGTCTCTCTGCGGCCAGCAGACTCTCCAGGGCTTCCATCAAGAGCCTGACAGCAGAGATCACCCAGCTCGGATTACCTTAATTATTGAGAAGCCTCTCAATCTCAGTCCAGCGGCTTTTTCTTGGGATAACAGACAGACTCTAAATCCACTGTTCTTTTACTTTGCAGTATTTAGCAAATAAAATAAATCAATGAGACCAAACAGCAAGCATTTATGTAACTTTAAATGTTCCCTGGTAGGTGCTCAGCAACTCAGAGTCTACTGAACTTTAAAATATTCAGCCATGTTGACTTAAGTCTCCCGACTTGGCACAAAAGATCCCAGACCGCAAGCCTGGATATCCCCGGAGGAAAGGAACCCGGGGCGACCTGATGGAGCAAGATGTTGTTTGCCCCCGGCCAGATCTCATGACCCAACCACACCGCCCTCAGAGGACTGCGTGAAGTTGCTTTAGTAAACTAATAGCCGTGAAAAAGGAGCCTGCGAATTCTCTCCGACGTGGGGTTTCTCTTACTGCAGAAAAGCTTCCGAAGCGATGCAGGCGAACGATGGTGTCCCAGCTGCAGGAAGATGTCGTCTCTTCGGGAGAGAGTCCCCGGAGGCTGCCTTGCTTGCGTTCTGCCCACACTTGGATCTGAACTGAGTCCCAGTTACTAACTTTTATTTTTAAAGCTCTGCCCTCCCAGGAGGCCTTCACAGAGAATTTGCCAAGCACCTCCCTGCTGCCTTGGCTGTTGGGCTGTGTGATTCCTCCCTGCGTTCTGTGTGTAGTACCCAAGTGTTTGCATCCCGTTCCCTTAAAAGTGAAAGTAAGAGGAAAGAGAGAGGTTGGGCACAGCAAGTGTAGGGTTGTGATTTAGCCGGGTTTTGTGATTTAGCCGGCTTCCCTGGTGGCTCAGATGGTAAAGAACCCGCCTGCAATTCAGGACACCTGGGTTCAATCCCTGGGTCCGGACGATCCCCTGGAAAAGGAAATGGCAACCCACTCCAGTATTTGTGCCTGGAGAATCCCATGGACAGAGGAGCCTGGCGGGCTACAGTCCATGGGGTTGTAAAGATTGCCCCAGGTGCAGAGGTGGGGATTCCAAAAGTCCACAGGTGAAGCTTCCTTTTAAAAAAGTTCCGGGGACTCCTGGGCATACATCCGGAGAAAAACATGAAATAAAAAGGTACATGCACCCCAGTGTTCAATGCAGCACTGTACAGTAGCCAAGACATGGGAGAAACCTAAACATCCATTGAGAGAGGAATGGATAAATAAGACGTCATACATACAGACAATTACTCAACCATTGAAAAGAATGAAATAATGCCATTTGCAGCAACATGGATGGACCTAGAGATTGTCATACTGTGTGAATTCAGATAGAGAAGAAGTGTCATATGACATCCCTTATGTGTGGAATCTAAAAAGAAATGATACAAACGAACTTACTTACAAAACAGAAGGAGACTCAGAGACTTAGAGAAGGAACTTATGGTTGCTGGGGATAAAGGATAGGGAGTCTGGGATGGACATGGACACACTGCTGTGTTTAAAATGGATAACCAACAAGGACCTGCTGTACAGCACAGGGAACTCTGCTCAGTGTTGTGTGGCAGCCTGGGTGGGAGGGGAGCTTGGGGGAGAGTGGATACATGTGTGTGCATGGCTGAGCCCCTTCGCTGTCCACCTGAAACTATCACAACATTGTTAATTGGCTATACCCTAATCAAAATAACAAGTTCAAAGAAAAAAAAAAAAGCTCAGGTGTTTATACACACGCCTTGCAGAACATTTGAAACGGAAGAATCAGTGCTTATAATAGACGGAACTAGTAGAATATTTTAAACTGAGTAGAATAAGTGCCTAATCATTTAAATAAGAGTGGTCCAGAGAATCCGCTTGGCATGTATCCTGGCCAACTCTGAAGAAATGAAATAAAATATTTAAAACCAGGGTCTGGGTTTCTTGGTATATATACTTAGAGTTCATGTAGATGAATTCATGCAGTCTGACCTTGCCAGGAGCTCTTCTTTTTTAAATTAAATTTTTATTGGTGTACATTGCTTTACAAAGCTGTGTTAGTTTCTACTGCACAGCAAAATGAATCAACTATACCTATATCTATATACGCACATATATCTATATCCATATATCCCGTCCCTTTTGGACCGCTTTCCCGTTCAGGTCACTGCAGAGCAGTAAGGGGAGCTTCCTGTGCTATATGGAGGTTCTCATTCGTTTTTGCCGAGGATTCTTAAACACGGCCTCGGGGGAGTTTTGCTTTTCTGCCCAAGCTGCACAGCACTTGCCGGCCTGGGTCTCCGTAGATTTCACCAGCCCTAGTGAGGGCCCCATTCAAACACAGAACCTAATCTGCAGGAGGGGCAGAAGGAGAGGAAGGGCAGCCCACTGGAGCCAGGCCCACTCTCACATTGAAGTCACTTAGTCCTCGGTGTCTCCGGGGCATTCCCAGGCCCAGAACAATCCTTTTGTATTTGTTTCACAATCATAGAGGCATTTCCTCAACCCTTCCAGAAAATCTGTGGTTTCCACAGAGACCCACTCCATCAAAGGTCATCTCCAAGTTCAAGTTGGATGTAACTTGTACATCCGTTTTATTTTTCCTTCCGAGTCTTTGCTTCCTGGATAATTCCTTCTCGTGTTAGTTGCTCAGTCATGTCCAACTCTTCGTGACCCCATAAACTGTAACCCGCCAGGCTCCTGTGTCTATGGAATTCTCCAGGAAAGAACACTAGAGTGGGTTGCCATTTCCTTCTCCAGGAGATCTTCCTGACCCGGGATGGAACCCAGGTATTCTGCATTGCAGGCAGATTCTTTACCATCTGAGTCACCAGGGAAGCCAGTTCCGCTAGATCTATGCCTTACTCTGAGTTGCATAGTTGTTCAGTCACTAAGTTGTACCTGACTTTTTGCAACCCCATGGACTGCAGCACACCAGGCTTCCCTATCTTTCACTATCTCCCAGAGCTTGCTCAAACTCATGTCCATCGAGTCAGTGAAGCCATCTAACCATCTCGTCCTCTGTCACCCCCTTCTCCTCTTGCCTTCATTCTTTCCCAACACTAGGGTCTTTTCGAATGAGTCGACTCTTTAAATCATATGACCAAAGTGTTGGAGCTTCAGCTTCAGCGTCTGTCCTTCCAGTGAATATTAAGGGTTGATTTCCTTTAAGATTACTCTCAGAAATTGTATTTATTGTCATCTCTACACAAGTCCGGAGGTGTGCTACCTAGGCTCACACGCTTTCCTACTTGTCCAGTTTCCCTTGTAAGGAATATCCCTGATCCTCACACTCAGGAGATGGCTGCAGGAGCTCCAGCTACCATGACTGAGGTCCAGGTGAGGAGAAGGGTGAATGCATGAGCGTAACAGACAGCTAAGACAGACCCAGCCGAAAAGCTATCTGTATTGTTTAAAGATTTTCTTTTGATGTGGACCATTTTTAAGTTTTTATTGAATTTGTGACAATATTGCATCTTTTTTAAGTTTGTTTTTTTTTTTTTTTTTTGGCCTTGAGTCTCCCTGACCAGGGATTGAACCTGCAGCCCCTGTACTGGAAGGCAAAGTCCCAACCACTGGATGGCCAGGGAAGTCCCAATGAGCTTTCTTAAAGGTCACATTCAGAGAGTTCTGCTGACATCTCAGGAACCAGAACTACCTCACAGAAGCACAGCCTCCACCCCACCCTCGACTGCAAGAGAGACTGGGAAACGCAGTTGGAATTTTCTGTTTTAACCTAGGTACTTGGTTATCCCAGCTGGGAATCTGTCAGTCAAGAAGTAGTCAAGAATGAGATATTTGATGAGATGATGTAGAAATTAAAAATATCCACCCCACTGTTTTTGTGTGGTGATTAAGTGCATCTGTGGAAAGCACCTAGTCGGTGGTACAGGAAAGAGCTTTTCTTTCTCTCCTCCTGTGTTCCCTCCTCCCAGGCTGAAATACACACGACAGCAGAGCCTCGATGCCACGATCTATTTTCTGTCTAATTAGGTCTACTGAATAATGTCATTTTTTTTTTTAGGGGAAGAGGCATGCCAGAAAAAAGAAAATTCTCGTCATTGACAGAGTGTTTCAAACTAGAAATGCTATTTTGAAGACTGATTTCTTTCAATGCTTACAGGAGCACTTAACCGTTCATTTGAATAGAGCTGTTCTGCAAGCTGTTAGAAACCCATTAAAATGGTTTCTAATTCTGCACACATCCTAATTCGAAGGAACAAGAATCTCATGTTTGGTGCCCTGTCCCAGCGCTGACCACATCCACAGAGTTCCCACCAGCCTAGGCACACACTTTTTGCACAATTTTAAGATCTTTATCATAAAGTAACTCATTGGGGCATCAGAGCGTGTTATCAATCTAAACAGAAAATGAGAGATACGTATTACACAGGATGCTGGTCATATTAATACATCTAATCTGGGTAAGAGGTTTGCTGGACAGAATGTATTTATTGGACATCCATGCAAGACCAGGACAGGCAGCATCCAGGAAGTAAAGTGAATGGAACTAGACTGGTGTGAAGCAAGCTATAAAGGGGGAGAGGGGCAAGTCTGCTCGTTGTTCTGGAGGTGGTTTTCTACTTGGTAGATGGCAGTACTCTAATTTAGCTGAGTAATTGCCACTCTGAAATCCAACTTGATAGGGCATGTGCAATTTAAAAAATGGATTTTGCATTTCTGAAGCAAGATGAGAAAAATAAATTGCATGATTTTTCTCTCTGACATTAAGCTCCAGGACAATGTTGCAACCTGTGATCTTCAGAGATCTCTTATCCATACAACAGCAGGAATAAAAGATTTGCACGTGTGCATTTATAAAATGACTTTATTGCTCATAGGCAAAAGAAAGAAGGAGGAAAAGGAGAGAAGGAAGGGAGGGAGGAAAAGCAAACAAAAGAAAAATAGCTTATGTACCCATATATTTTACTTCTATTGGTAATCTGGTACTCTGATTCAGTAAAATTTACTTGTGTGCTTTAATTTAAATGGTGAGAGGGGGGAATTTTCCAGAAAAAAGCAAAAACTATGTGTATACATATTTATATTTATATAAATAAACAAAAAGAGAACTGTGGCTTATACTTAATGTCAGCTCAGCAACAATGGAAAAAAATCACACAGATAATTCTGAAGGTAGCTGATAATTCTTCAGTTGATAAAGCTTAGAGTGACTCTTCATTCCTAGGTGATCAGGTTTGTGTTTAAAGTAACCATGATTAACATCTCTTAACATGGAAATAGAGTGTACACATTTATCTCCTGCCCTACAATTTAAGTAATTCCGAAGCACTTAGCTGATCTGCTTCAAGATGTGCATTCAAAATTAAGGTGATTCACCTTAATTATATTTCACAAAATCCTTCATTTAAATGATGGTTCCAAGTTCCAAGGAAGGGTTTCTTAAAATCCAGAGTTTAAGTTGTTTCTGTTTTCTAAAGTGACCGAGATAGAAAATATACATAATTGCTCGTAGGCGAAAATAAAGACTTTTCTCCTCACAGTCTCCCCACCTCCTAACGCCCCACCCAACTGCCCAAAAAATAAAAATAAAAAAGGTCCCATCCCATGTGTAACCAGAGTTCCAGTCTTTCAAGATACAGGGACATGCTTTCTCTCAGAGAGTCTGAGACTGTTTATGACTCTCCAGGATCCCAGTCCTTCCTCCTCAAAGAAGGTGGGGGCAGGTGGCTGGAAGAAGCCCCCTCGTCACCGGCCTTACAAAGCTGTTTGCCTTACTTCTGCTCTTCCACATACAGCCACTCCTTGGAGTCAATCTCCCAGGGCGTTTGAGAGAGAAATTTCTCTCTGAAAAGTAATGCCAACATTTTTTCTGCCTTACGGACGAGAGAAAAAGTAACTTCTAGCCCTTTTTCCTCCAGTACTCTTGCCTGGAAAATCCCATGGATGGAGGAGCCTGGTGGGCTGCAGTCCATGGGGTCGCTAAGGGTCAGACACAACTGAGCGACTTCCCTTTCACTTTTCACTTTCATGCACTGGAGAAGGAAATGTCAACGAACCCCAGTGTTCTTGCCTGGAGAATCCCAGGGACGGGGGAGCCTGGTGGGCTGCCGTCTATGGGGTCACACAGAGTTGGACACGACTGAAGCGACTTAGCAGCAGCAGCAGCAGCAGTAGCCCTTTTTGATCATTCCCTGGCAAGTGGCATGTAGGCTCTGTCAGAATTTGGTGATACGTTACTTCTTACAGACACATTCTCTGCCAGCTGATACCAAGACCCTGGGAGGGGTGAACACGGTAACTCAAACGGGTCGGGTGAGTTCACAGTGAAACAGCTCAACATCACAAGTTACTGAATGCACTCCTTGCACATCTTGATTGTAAGACATAAGGTTTTTATAGGTAGCTCATTACACTATCAATTTGGATATGTTTAACATTTTATCATCCATGCTATTTTTCTTTCTACTCTCTATTATTATTTGTCCTCGTATCCTATCTTTGTCCTTATTACTGAAATATTAACTTCCAACTGATAACACAAGTGTATGGAATAATTAAAAGAGATGAAATTTAATCAATTAGGCTTCTTGATAGCCTCCCTAATACGACAGTTGCTAGCCAAAAAAAAAAAATTAAACAATTGTATATAATATAATGTTTAGATATCTTTTATCATGCTTAACCTGCTCTATTTATCTTTCATCACCATCAAAGATAGGTTCCACATTCTTCAAAAGCTCTGTTTATACATAACTACTTGCCTTATGGTGATTGGCTAGAGAGTAAGAACCGCTGGGTGGTAGGTAGCCCTCACAGTTAAGATTCAGGACTACATCTGGGATTCTACAGAAATCCTATTTAAAGTCAGCAGGGCCTGCTGGTACGGGGCTTCCTTACATTCCTCGGGGGCAGAGGGGGTGGTCTCCTCCGGGTTTTCCGAGCTGCTGACAATGGCCACAGCGCTGAACGACCTTCTTCTGACCTTGGCGTCGGGTGGGGCAGATGCTCGCACAGGCGGGGCCTTTTCCACGCTGTGGAGCTGCTGGTCTTTCCAGTCGAGCTGCTTGGCGCTGCAGAAGGGGGCGTAGACCTCCACGCTGCCCTCGAACTGCAGGCAGTTCACTTTGTAGTACTTCCTTTTCACTTCCAAGACGTCGTGAAACCTGTGGCCCCAGAGGATTTCCCGGGGGATGTACGAGCTCCGGGACTGGTGGGACGTCCCGGTGGAGTCCCCGGTGTAGATGAACGTCACCAGGATCTCAAAGTTATCCCTGGCCACGGCCTTCCGGTCGAGCGCATAGAGGGGGCTGTCGCGGTCGATCTCGTGCACCACGGTCACGGGGGTGACGAGGATGATCTGGTCGTTGAGCAGCCTCAGGTCCTTGAAGGCCATGGTCATGCGCCCCTCGCCGTCCTCCGCATAGCGCAGCAGCTGCGCGCGCACCGTGCCCTCCACCACGTGGTTGGGGCGGAAGTCCCCGATGCGCCACATGAGGCAGAGCTTGCCGTCCCTCATGCCCACCAGCGCGAAGTAGCTGAACCGGATGGTCTGTGCCCTCTTCCTGGCCGTGGCCATCTTGGCCAGGGCCGCCCCGATGATGAAGGTGTTGATGATGCAGCTCAGGATGGACTGCAGGATGACCGTGAGCACGGCCACCGGGCACTCCTCGGTGACGCAGCGGTAGCCGTAGCCGATGGTGGTCTGGGTCTCCAGGGAGAAGAGGAACGCCCCCGTGAAGGAGTGGACGTTGTCCACGCAAGCCGTGGCGTCTGGGCCATCGTTCTGCAGGTCGCCGTGGTGGAAGGCTATGAGCCAGAAGACGGAGCCAAAGGTCAGCCAGGAGAGGACGTAGGACAGCGAGAAGATTACAAACATGTGGCGCCACTTGGTGTCCACGAGGGTGGTGAAGATGTCCACCACGTAGCTGCCCCACTCCCCGAAAATGTGCTTGAAGTACACGTTGCAGCTGCCGTCCTTGTGCAGCAGACGCCTCCTCGCTCTGCGCTTCTCGGCCAGAAGGTGCTCCGGCGCGTACCCCGGGCACTTGGGGTCCACGCTCACGACGGGGTAGCCGCTGCAGTAGTGGGTCATGCTCTCCAGCGCCCGGGGGTATATCCCGGTGACTGCCGGGGAAGCAAGGGTCCTAGGAGCGCGGCTATTGGCGAGTTTGGGTTTTTTCACTTCAAACCTGAAAAACAGAAAATTCCACACGCTTCTTTAGCTTTCAATTCCCGTCTTTAGAGCAATTGGCCCAATTCGAAGCAATTTGATGCCGGCTGAAACAGCTCAGACTTTATCTGAACGGCAGAAACATTAAGTATTGATCACTCATTTCAGTTTAGAATCCAGCTCAGTCATTACAGGAACAAATATGTAATTAGAGAAAATAACATTTTTATATATGCATAAGGCTTCAGTAAACACTATGATTATCCCAAATGAGGCCTCACAGCCTCTTCTGACCCAACGTTAAAAAAAGAAAAAACAAAAATGTTTTCATTTTGTAGACTCTTCTGGACTGAGGACATTTAGAAAACAAAACAATCTATAATGTAAAAAGGCAAAATAGAATTCAGGTATTTGTCTAACTCTCTTAGAGGCTTTCTGTTTAAGTCAGATGGTTTTCCTTAGAAAAAGGAGGCAATTAAGAGTTTCTATGTTCCAAAGGGGGGTGAGCAGGGAGGAATTGGGAGACTGGGATTGACGCATATATGCAATTGATATGGTGTATAAAATATTATAAAATAGATAACTAATGATCACATATCATATAGCACAGGGAACTCTACCTAATGCACGGTGGTAACCTGAGGGGGAAGGAAGCCAAGAGGGAGAGGATATATGTACACCTGTGACTGATTCATCCTGCTGCACAGTGGAAACTAACAACATTGTAAAGCAACTGTGCTCCAGTAAAAATTAACTTAAGAAAAGAGGGGGTTTCTACATTACTGTTACAATGTAACTTACATACAGGTTCTAGCGTAGACAGCCCCTTGCCTTCTGTATCTGCAGCCTCTTCTCTCTTCCACGGAGGTATTTCTTCCTTGTCTACTTCCCAGGCCAGAACAGAACTGACAAGGATGCTATTTCAGACTCAACTCCTTTACCCTAGCTCCTCCTTTAGTTTTGAGAGGAAAAAAAAAAATCTTTCTTAACCCTGGAGGAGTTAAAACCACTCCCAGGTAAGCTTTCAATAAAGTATAAAATTGCTCCTGCCTTTGTTTCAAAACATCCATCCTTTTTTTTTTTTTTTCTTCTTCTGTCTTTCTTTCCTTTTTTTCTCTGACACTGGAAGCTCTTCTCTTTCTGAATAGAAGCCGAAAATTTGCCAAGGCCGCTCCTCTTGCTTCCCTCTTAAAGGGAGCATGCTGCGGTTGGGCCCTCTCACCCAGCTCTTCACCGTGTTGCTAAGGTTTTCACGGCCCTGCCTGGGCAAAGGCATTTTCCTCCCTCCAAATCCATTCGGTCTTTAAAAGATCAAGTTATATTGATACCTACAGTTATTATTGCTTTCAGCATCTTCAATATAGGTCAATGGTTTTCCAGCTCAAGTCTGAAAGTAAGTTTGAATAATTCAATATTGAATGGTCTTTAGTTACTTATCTGCCAAAAACGCCAAGTCCCTGGGGCCCAGTGCTAATGGTTCACTAGTTACTAGAACCTGTTTTCTGCATCATCTACCTGTGCCAGGTAGGGGAGAGTGGAGGAAGGGGGAGACGTTGGACTAGAGGATCTTGTTGCTGGACTGCATAAAAAATTTCACAGGAATAAATATTATTGTAGACACTGAGACACCTCCACCTTGAAACCAACCAAAGAAATTAATCACCAAGTATTCATCCAGTGCCTTCCCACTATGAAAGGGAGGAATGAGTTAATCCACCCCCACCCCCCAAGTCAACAGGCATCATTTTTCTTCTCCAGGGACCAGGCCCACTTTACAATAAGCACTTTGTCTGGTGGCCCATTGTGAGGACGGACACTCTGTCTACAGCCAAGATGTCCTGGGAGGCATGTCCAAGTTCTCCCCGTCTATCCGTCTGCTCTGGCTGCTTCATCCATCAGCCTTCAGATCTGCCTTGATTAGCCACATGTCTTTGGTCAGCATTTCTGTCTTTGGTCAGCTCTTCAACTGCATTTTGGGGAGACAGCCGCATACTTTCAGGATATGGCCCATGGCTGAGCAAACACATCCTGAAATGTTGAAGGTAAAATACCTCATGGCTTGTTACAACCTAGAGGGTGAGATGGGGCTGGAGGTGGGAGGGGGGTTCCGGAAGGAGGGTTATGTGTATACCTACGGCCGATTCATGCTGAGATACGGCTGAAACCAACACAATACTGCAAAGCAATTATCCTCCAATTAAAAATACATTTAAATTAAAAAAAAAAAAACCTATTTCCACAAATGTTGCCCACAGGATACGGGGTTCTTTGTAGGTTTGTCTGATGTGCCTGGAATGGACATCTTACAAACAGGAAGCTATTCAAAGTTGTCAGTTTCTACTCCTTCATCTGATCCTTGGAGGCATGAGAATGCAACAGTCTCATCAGAGGCCCACAGGACTGCAAATTAAGAAGCCGATTCAGAGATAGGGCTATTCTCTTCATCCATGCTTCCTTCTAACCCAGTTCCTTCAAGGGAACTGCACCCGTTGTGGGAGTCATAAATCAAGAGCTGCTGTGAGACACACTGCTCTTTCCTGCTGCCAAAAGGAAAAAGAGAGGTTTTTCTTTGAAATGGCATTTACTTGGCATTGCTTGGAGTTTCAGTAGTGCCAACAACTGTTAAAAACAAGCCCTTTTAAAAAATACCTTCCACAGTATACTAATTGGTGAATGAAGTTTCAATTAATACAAGCTACAAGTGAGCAAATGTGAATCAGTGGAAAAATTATTTCTGCATAATGTAACAATGTCAGGGATACAAGTTAACAGCTGTGAGAATTCTATTCCTGAAACCATCAGGTCTTCTACTGTGGTTTATTATCCTGATCATTTATTCCAACTTGTCCAGAGAAAAGTGTTCAGATTCTGTTTAAATGTGTACAGTTTATTCATCTATCCTTCAATTTCCCCACCACGTAAATGATGCATTTCCTAAAAGGCAGTTTCTTTTAAGCTAAATGTTAGATCATAGCCAAACTAATTAATTTAGTGTTTACCATTTCTCAGCCTACCCATGTGCTAAGATTTTTACAAAGGCCCTGTTGTCAAAATGGCTAGAAACAACATAGGTGTTTTTTATGTTTAGACCCCTGTTTCATATGTTGTGTTAACTTGAGCACTTTTCTAATAGTTTATGGATAAAGAACAGAGGATAAGGTTTGCCGATTGACTGGACATTTCTATAGTTAACATTTGTTTTCCTCAGAATTAAAACTGGGATTTAAAATTACCTGAATGCTTTCAAAGCCATCTTGTCACCATCATCATGAAAAAGTATTTTCAGGGCTTCCCAGGTGTGCTAGTGGTAAAGGATCCACCTGCCAATGCAGTAGACACAAGAGACTCGGGTTTGATCCCTGGGTCAGGAAAGTACCATGGAGTAGGAAATGGCAGCCTGCTCCAGTATCCTTGCCTGGAAAATCCCCCGAACAGAGAAGCCCGGGGGACCACAACCTATGGGGTAGCAATAAGTTGGACACGACTGAGCAACAAACCACGCATGCAAACTATCTTCAGTGTTCCTGCCTGTGCATTTCTTTTTGCATGCTTTATTCCTTGGTCTCCTAAAACTAATGGTGGCTATTTCATTGCCTGCAAAACTCCATTTTTTTTTTAATAAAAATGGAAATTTGAGCACTGAAATTACAAAATGGTGGGCTATAAACTTCAAAAACAAATGGTAGATCTAAGGTCCCTGTTTCTAGCCCAGTTTCAAACTATCTTGCCTGGCGATTAATGAGAGAGATAGGAAAGGATCTTCAGTGTTACATGGACTTTGTCCTGACGTGGAGTTCTTTTATAGATGTGGCTTGAGTAGGAGGCAACACATAGTGAGGAGGGTGGGTCTCCCTGAAAACAGCATCCAAGTTCATCACAATTTTCAAAGAAACTTAGGAGGAACTCCTGACACACAGGTGAGAGAAAGAAAGTTAGAAGGGTGAGGAGATCCAACCCTGATAACAACTTTTCTCCAACCTTGCTCATTGTGCTAAGTCAAGACATTACAAAGCGTTCCTCGGTCTGCTCTGACTAGTGACATCTGCTGTTAGGCCCCAGGTTTTTCAGATCTTGGTGTGAATTCAGGGAGAAACCTTTACCAATAAAGTGCATGGGCTACAGAAGGTGGCACAGTGGCAAAGAACCCACCTGCCAAGGCACAGGAGATAGGGGTTCCATCCCTGGGTCGAGAAGATCCCCTGGAGGAGGAAATGGCAGCCCACTCCAGGATTCTTGCCTGGCAAATCCTATGGAGAGAGGAGCCTGGTGGGCTGCAGTCCATGGGGTCACAAAGAGTTGGACGTGACTGAGCTTCGGAGCGTGCACGTAGAAACGACAGGGAATATTTTCAGCAAAAGGAAGGAGCAGCCTGCGTATCTATCCCCTATTCTCAAAGCACAAAAGCGCCTCAGTCAGGCTTACCAGTTTCGAAGCGCTTCTGCCATTTTGCTATATACTCTCAAACTCAGTTGTTTACCAAGCAGAATACTCTGTAAATAGTTCTTCAGGCCTAAGCTTCTCATTAGCACATTGAGGGTATAACACAGTGGCTAAGACATTACAATCCTCTGTCACTTTTGGAATAAAATCTGATCTGGTCACTAGCATCTACTTAATATAAATATATGAATAGCAACAATAATCATCTCTGTATAAATGGAGAGGCAGAACCAATAAAAGTCTAAAATATCTTCGATAAAATTCACTTATTCACATCTGTGGCCTTTGAGATGAACAAGCACTTTCTTTCCCATGTAAATGACTTTCATGAAGTCATCCAGAATCAAGTTACTTTCCTGGCAAAACTATTAGATGGGGTAAATTTTAGTGGAAACGTGAGAGTTGACAGGGTAGAGATTAGAAAGGGTGGCCTGAATTCTCCATGCAGGTCATGGTCTTTGAGGATCTGTTGGTAGGAGTCAGGGTGGGAGGGAGGGGAGAGGGAGTACAGGAGAGGTGTGATCCAGGGGCAAGTGGATGGGCTCTGGTTGGTGAAGAGGCAAGAAAGAGGGATGCTAATAAGTTAGGAGAGAACCCAAACAAGCTATTTTGCACAAAATCTATCCCACAACTTTTGTCTTGGAATTAAGCCTGAGCCTGACCTTGCCTGGAATCATCAATAAGACACTCAGATGCTCTTAGGAGGGCCTGACACTCAGTCACTGAATGTCTGCTTCACTCACTCCCTGCAAGATGCTGCTCGTCCTCCTCCACGTACCCCCTGTCTGCCTGATTTCAGTGTTTCCCTTGCTGACAAACCCATTTCATGTTCTCTTCTCAGCTGCTCTCACACCCCCCGGAGTAGCCATGGCTACACATCGAGCTTCCATTCCACCTCTGTTCCCTCTCCCCTCCTACCCCTACCCCTCCAACCCCGGTCCAGCTTCTCAGTAACCATGGGTTTTACCTCTTCCCAGATAGAATCTTACAGCTTCTCTTTCTGAATCAATTTACAAAGTTTTACACTGAATAGAGGGGTTTCATACTCAGCGTCTCCTTAAGTTCACTGATAACATGTATGTTACTAAATATATAAATACATATATATTATAACATGTTATAATATGTTATCAGCAAACTTAAGAATAAGCTGAGAAGGGAGATGCTGGAAACATGCAAAAATCCAACCCTGGTGATATTGCTGTTAGCTTTATCTGGAGATCCTTTTTTCAGCCCACTTTTCCTTTGGGCTTCCCTCATGGCTCAGATGGAAGAGAATCTGCCTGCAATGCAGGAGACTTGGGTTCCATCCCTGAGTTGGAAATATCCCCTGGAGGAGGAAATGGCGACCCACTCCAGTAGTCTTGCCTGGAGAACCCCATGGACAGAGGAGCCTGGTGGGCTACGGTCCACGGGGTCACAAAGACACAACTGAGTGAGAAAACAACAAGGGCAGACCATGTGTGGTCCCCGAGAGACGTGGATGTCATCACTGCTTCCTACTGTTAAGCCGCCTGGGCCATTTCTCTTTTCTTCCACCACTTCCCCAAAACCCTAGGGGCTGAGTCATTTTCTTTCATCTTTCACAACTATTCAGTTCAGTTCAGTCACTCAGTCATGTCTGACTTGTTGCAACCCCGTGAACTTAGCCTGCCAGGTTCCTCTGTCTATCACAAACTCCCACAGCTTGCTCAAACTCATACCCATTGAGTCGGTGATGCCATCCAACCATCTCATCCTCTGTCGTCCCCTTCTCCTCCTGCCCTCAATCTTTCCCAGCATCAGGGTCTTTTCAAATGAGTCAGTTCTTCACATCAGATGGCCAAAGTATTGGAGTTTCAGCTTCAACATCAGTCTTTCCAATGAACACCCAGGACTGATCTCCTTTAGGATGGACTGGTTGGATCTCCTAAGAGTCCAAGGGACTCTCAAGCGTCTTCTCCAATACCACCATTCAAAAGCATCAGTTCACAACTATTACCAAATAGAAAATCCCCTAGACCTTGTTCTCAACACATACACACACACACACACACACACACACCCCTATGTACATGATACATATACTTCCAGCTTAGTTTAAGAATTTTATTGCTATTTACTCTGAGGAACCAACCTAAAGGAAATAAGACTGACAAGCTCAGTAATGTTAACAAGTTAATTCTCAAACAGCTTATCATGCTGTCTTCTGTTTTAAATGCTATATACCTGCATTGCTGAGCCCGCTCTGAAGGTATTTATTGTTCTTATCTTGAAAATAAACCTGCCATCCCATCTTAGTTGTTATCATGAGATCTTAATGTCTGTTTGAGAGACCACAGTTCAGTTTCCCCTTGTTGTGTAAGGAAAGCCCTTCCCCAGTGGTCTCTAAAACTCTCCAGTAGAAAATTTGTGATTTTTTTTTTCTTATTTTGCATTTTTGAATTAATTTTTTTTAAATTGAACTTCTGTTGTGTGCTTGTCCTACCCACCTTCAAGAATGAGCCAGCCACCTTTGTGGTGCTTCCCAGGTGGCACAAGTAGTACAGAGCCTGCCATGTAGAGACACAAGAGTCTGAGGTTCAGTCCCTGGGTCGGGAAGATCCCCTGCAGGAGGGCATGGCAACCCACTCCACTGTTCTCGCCTGGAGAATCCCACGAACGGGAGAACCTGGTGGGCTACGGTCCACGGGGTCACAAAGAGACACACGTGACTGAAGCAGCTTAGCATGTGTGCACGCACCCACCTTTGCATTTGCGAGCTGGGCATTGATAAATAATAAAAGGAGACGATCACGGAGAGTGTGGAGTAAATACCACAGAGAAAGCAAGATGAGTGAGGGATCTGGGGAGTGGCTGGAGCCTCAGGGGCAGCGCCATTTCCCGAGGGGAACAGAGCAGGTAGCGTCCAGGAGCTGGCACCGGGGCTGAGAGAGGCCCCTCAGTCCTCCTGGCTCCTTTATGGGGGAGGGAAGAGTCCATCCACCAGTCCTGGGGAGTGGAGCAGGTCGGGTCCAGGAGCTGGCACCAGGGCTGAGAGATGCCCCTCAGCCCTCCTGGCCCCTGCCATGGGGGAGGGAAGAGTCTATCCACCAATCCCGGGGAGCGGAGCAGGTTGGGTGCCGGAGCTGAGAGATGCCCCTCAGCCCTCCTGGCTCCTGCCATGGGTAACGATGCTCTCAGCACAGGCCCCTTGCCCTGTTCTGTCAGTTTGCGTCATTCTCCTTGTTGAGGCTCTCAGTATTGCTAGTTGTAGGCTGGCTGCAGTGTCCTTTGTTCTTGGACGGTTTTAAGACCTGGTTCTCACAAGAACCTACCACCACAGGAACTCATCTGTGTTTTTTGTCGCTGAATTCACGCTTTCCTGATCAGGTAAGAACCTGGGCTTTCCTGGTTTCCACAATGGCCTTCATCTCTTGTCACTTTCATCCAGTGTGATTATCCTGAAATGTAAACAACCCTTCTCCTGTTACCATGGGGAATGGTCCAAGCTCCACAATACAGTTCTCCAGCAGTGAAGTTAAAGGGCGAGGATATGGAGATCCAAAAAAAAAAAAAAAAAAAAATGTCTGGCACTAAAATGTGTTTAATAGAACTTGTTAAAAAGATGATTCAATGATTAGAAATGTGGTTCTCCTAATGCAAATGCATGCTATTATATTTTTATTTCAAAGATAAAATATAGGGGTTTCCCAGGTGGTGCAGTGGTAAAGAATTCACCTACAGGTGGATATATATATATATATATATATATATATATATATATATAATTTGAACTGTTTCTGGAAGTGAGTTGGCTACATGTGACAGACACACATGAGATGTGAGTTCAACCCCCGGGTTGGGAAGATCTCCTGGAGAAGGAAATGGCAACCCACTCCAATATTCTTGTCTTGAGAATCCCATGGACAGAGGAGCCTGGTAGGCTATAGTTCATGGGATGGCAAAAGAATTAGACATGACTTAACAAATAAACCACAGCATATACATATATATATATATATATACACACACACACACACACACACATGTGTATGTGTGCATGTGTGCTCAGTCGCATCAGTCGTGCCCAATTCTTTGTGACCCCATGGACTATAGGCTACCAGGCTCCTCTGTCCATGGGATTCTCCAGGCAAGAATACTGGAGTGGGTTGCTGTGCCCTCCTGCAGGGGATCTTCCTGACCCAGGGATGGAACCCCTGTCTCCTGCATTGGCAGGCAGATTATTTATTACTAGCACCACCTGGAAAGCCCATATATATGTGTATGTGTGTGTATGTGTGTGTGTGTGTGTGTGTGTGTGTGTGTATATATATATAATTTGAACTATTTCTGGAAGTGAGCTGGCTACATGTGACAACAGTGTGTGAATTTGGTACAGTTTCAGATCTAGCAATTTCACTTGTAACAATTTATCCTGAAGAAACCATCATGAATGAACAGAGAGACGTGGCTAATTTGTAGGACTCTTTGTAGAAGCAGATTTTGGATATGGCTTACTATCTAATAAATGTGGGCTTGTTTCATAGGTAATGGTACAATGGTATCATTACTCATTACTTTTAATGTAGCCATTAAATGTGATAGAGTAGAAGCATGACAGAAAAAATAGAAAACATATTGTTTGGTGGAAAAAAATGAAAAAGGACTATAAAACATCTTGTACAATATAATTTTTTTAAGTTTAAATACATTTAAACATGGAGAAAAGACAGAATGATATAAACCAAATATGGATTGTGACCCTCTCTGGTATGATATACTTTTTCTCCCCTTTTTTCCTTCTAATTTGTCTATCTATGCTTTCTAAAATTTTACAATGAACATGTATTCCTTCTGCAAAAAAAAAATATATATAGAATAAATAGGTATTTTCAGCTGGTACTTTGAAGCATCCCAATTCTGAGGCTCCTTAAAGGGAAAGGAAACCAATCGCTGTCTAAAAGCATTTATTAGAACTTTTAAAAGGCAACTAAAAATAGCCCAGAGAGGCTGACAGTCTTGCAGACGTTCAAAATCAGACACTGATGCTGTAAGTTCTGCTGGAACAATTCACAGAAACAAATATAGTGACATTTAATTCATCTAAGTAAAACCAGATCTCATTTAAAACAAGGAAGTGGGGGAAGAGAGAGTTGGGTCAGATTTGGCTGCTGGAGAAACCATGCAAGCAGCTGGCCACAGATCAGGGCTACATACAGCAGAGCTCAAGTTCAACAGGCATCTGAAGCGGTTCCTCTCCCTCACAGCTGCCTTCCCTCCCCTACCCACTCCCACCTACTAAGCTGCTGATGCCTGCTCTGCTCGGCTGGTGTTCGCAAGTCTGTTTTAAGGATCCTTCTTTCATCCTAATAATTGCAATCGCTTTGGAAAGAAAATGTTAAACATTGTGCCATTTTCCAACTTGACTACTTTAAGGTCTATGTCAATGGATCTTTAAGACACAAGGAAATGATCTTTTGAGACAGGTGAATTTGAAGAGGGCAATTAGATATTTATGATGCTGTGGTTCAGTCGCTGAGCCCTGTCTGACTCTTTGCAAGCCCATGAGCTACAGCAAGCCAAGCTCCTCTGTCCTGCACTATCTCTTGGAGTTTGCTCAAATTTATGTCCATATCCAACCATCTCACCCTCTGCCACCCTCTTGTCCTCTGCCTTCAGTCTTTCCCGGAATCAGGGTCTTTTCCAACAAGTTGGCTTTTCGCATCAGGTGGCCAAAGTATTGAAGCTTCAGCTTCAGCATCAGTCCTTCCAGGATTGATTTCCTTTAGGATTGATTGGCTGGTTTGATCTCCTTGTTGATTGGCCTAAAGAGCTGGCCCTAGCCAGTTCTTCATAACTCATCTTCAGGAACCTAAAATCTCCTTCAAATACCCCTACAAGCAGGAGGGTATGAGGGCTGTTTCTTTGTTCACTTTTGTGTTTCAGTGTTTACTGGAGTATAGTTGATTACAATGTCATCTCAGTTCCTACTGTACAGCAAAGTGAATCAGCTATATGTTTACATATATCCCCCCTTTTTAGGGTTTTCTTCCATTTTAGGTCACTACAGAGCATTGAGTAGGGTTTCCTGAGCTATATGGTAGGTTCTCAAGTTACCTATTATATATGTAGTACTGTTTATATGGCAATCCCATCAGAGAAAAACAAACATCATACATTAATGCATATATGTGGACTCTATTAATAGAAAAACGGTACAGATGAACCCATTTGCAAAGCAGAGATGGAGATGTGTGTTCTTTAAACTGTAGTCTATTAACCACCTCCTTCTGAGATTCTAGGGAAGCCTGTTACACCTGAAGATCTCCGGGTCCCACCCCCATCATTCTGCTTCCATCCCCGACTCAGCTCCCTCGTGGACTGTCATATAGTCTCACGACTGAGATCTACTGTCTTGAAACTTCAAGAACTGAGATGCTGGGTTCTAACAGACATGACATTGAGCTCAGAGGCTTGATCACTAGCAAGACTGTGCACTTCTGCCTGATAGTCCCTGAGCCTCTGCCTGCCCTCGTGAAAAGCAGCAGCTCACAGGTTGCTAGGAGGAGTGAATGAGTTATGTCCCCAAACCTGCTTTCACAGTCCCTGGCATTTAATGAGGAGTTAACTGCTGTGCTCGTAGCTATGGCTACAGTCCATTCAAGTATCGATCCAAATGAGGAGAGAGAAAGAGTGGAGTATGGACCTGGAGATGATAGTAACTAAGTGAAGTAAGTCAGACAGAGAAAGACAGATATCACATGGTGTCACTTATATGTGGAATCTAATTAAAAGGGATTTAAATGAAATTATTTACAAAATAGAAACAGACTTACAGATTTCAGAAACAAACATATGGTTACCAAAGGGAAAACATGGGGTGGGTGTAGGGATAAATTAGCAGTTTGTGATTAACATACATACACCACTATAGATAAAATAGATAACCAATGCAGACCTACAGTATAGCACAGGGAACACTACTCTATAGACTGTAATAACCTACATAGGAAAAGAATGTGGAAAAGAAGGAATGTATGTATGTGTATAACTGAATCACTCTGCTGTCCACCTGGAAACACAACTTTGTAATTCAGCTATACTCCAATAAAATTAATAAAAAAGAGGGAGAGATTGAGAGTTATCTGCCATTTTACTTTTTCTAAGAATGGTTAGATTGTCAGTTTCCATGTTTGTTTAAAAGTTCCCTCCTAGCACATAATTGCCTTGATAAAACTTTCAAGGCTTCCCAGGTAGCTCAATGGTAAAGAACTGGCCTGCCAGCATAGGAGATGAAAGAGATGTGAGTTCGATCCCTGAATTGGGAAGATCCCCTGGAGTAGCAAATGGCAACCCACTCCAGTATTCTTGCCTAGGGGATCCCATGGACAGAAGAGCCTGGCAAACTACAGTCCCTAGGGTCGCAAAGAGTCAGACACGAATGAAGTGACTTAGCATGCCCACAACCTTCCAGACCCGTGCCAGAGTAGCTCAGAAGAATCACAAGTATCACTCAGAATACAACCCATTTCCTACTAGTCACTCACGTTGCTTTTTAAACACCAGGTCATCTCTGACCGACCTAGGATGGCTCCCATGTAGTCTGATTTGGGAGCTGCATTGGTAGAACCTAACTGCCCATTCCAAAGGAAACAGATGTTATGGGAAGTGTGTGTGCTGTCAGGTTTGACCTTCTCCAAGCTTGGTATGCATGGGATTCCAACCAGAAACCAAGTCCTATCTCTCTGTGGTTATATTCCCATTTTGTGAGAATCATCTGCAAATTATCTTCTTTTTTTGACACTTACAGAGAGTCTGTTTATTAATCTGTTCAATCTTCTGGGTATCATTGAACTCAAAAATGTCATTTGCTCATGGACCAGGAACTCCTTGGATAGTATCTACTGCATCTTTGACCTTTAAATGATTGAGTGTCTGTTCTAAGCTGTCAAAATGAAAACTCAGGACATCTTTACTGGGGAGGAAAACAAAGCAACTGTGATTGGCTCTTATTTCAGTTCCTGTTTTCCTTTGTGGATACAGTCAGATGGAGACGGTCTTCAAATAAAAGACAAATGATTTCTCTAGGAAGATTTGGATAGACAGGCCATGGAGACAATACCTTAAGCTGTGTGTTGCCTGTCACATGAGATTAGTTTTCTATTAGCCTGAGCCTTTTCAAAGGCACTTGGCAAAAAAGCATTGCCACTCACTACAGAAAACAGAAGACTTAGGTAGCTGGCAGAAGTTAGTGCATTTGATAGACTCTTGAGTTTCCATGTATTTCATTTCCTCTACTTCTCCTCTGATTGTGCTTCAGTTTCCACTAGAGTGCTACAGAAGAAGAAGAAATCACCCTACCTAAGTTGGAAGGTTAGATTTCATTACCTGTGAATGCCTATACAAACAGGGCTGACCCAGGTTAGCAATGTTATGTTAATCACTCAGTTGTGTCCAACTCTCTGCAACCCCGTGGACTGTAGTCCATCAGGCACCTCTGTCTCCATGAAATTCTCCAGGCAAGAATACTGGGGTGGGTTCCTTCTCTAAAGGGTGTCTTCAGAGACACCCTTGGGAAGGGGGAATCTTCCCAACCCAGAGGTCAAAGCCGGGTCTCCTGCGTTACAGAAAGATTCTTTACCATCCGAACCACCAGAGATTAGCAATACTTAGCTTAAAAACAGAAGTGATTCCTCCAGCTCCGTTTTTGTTTTTCTTTCTCAAGATTGCTTTGGCTATTTGGGATCTGTTGCATTTCCATACAAATTGTACATGTTTTTGTTCTAATTCTATGAAAAATGCCATTGGTAATTTGATAGGAATTACATTGAATCTGTAGATTGCTTTGGATAGTATAGTCATTTTCACTATATTGATTCTTCCAAGCCGAGAAGATGGTGTCATCTCTCCATCTGTTTGTGTTGTCTTTGATTCAGTAACCTAGGTGGGTGGGATGGGGGTAGGTGGGAGGGAGACCCATAAGGGAGCAGATCTAAGTATACATATGGCTGTTTGCTTCATTGTACAGCAAAACTAACACAACATTGTAAAGCAACTATTCATGTTAAGTTGCTTCAGTCGTGTCTGACTCTGCAACCCTATGGCTTGTAACCCACCAGGCTCCTCTGTCCATGGGATTCTCAGGCAGGAATGCTGAAGTGGGCTGCCATTTCCTACTCCAAGGGATCTTCCCCACCCAGGCACTGAACTCGGGTCTCCTATGTCTCCTGCATTGGCAGGCGGATTCTTTACCACTAATGCCACCTGGGAAGCCCCAAGACAACTATACCCCAATAAAAAAAAGAAGAAATGATATGTTCCCAGCATTTCTTGGGTGGGAATAGTCACTGGGTTGAACACTGGGGAGTTGAGTCTAAAGCAGATGGGTGCACTTTCCCCTTAAATCTCCAGGTAAGATGTAAAGTCAGTCTTTCACCTGCAGTGTAAAAGGCTCTATCCTACCAATGCCTGTAAGGAGCTGGAAAGGTCATGGAAACAGCCTCTGTGTATTCTTCCTTGCAATCAACCTTTAACTAGGTTGGCATGGGAGGGAAATATTCCCAAGGATGACAAGGATGATTACTGCCCTTGAGCTGATATCAATCTTGCTAAGGACACCCCACAAGCTCTGTCAAGACAGGCCCCTGAGGGACTTCTCTGTTGGTCCACTGGTTAAGAATCTGCTTTGCAAGGCAGGGGACGTGAGTTTGATTCCTGTTCAGGGAACTAAGATTCCACATGCTGAAGAGCAACTGGACCCACAGGCCACAACTAGAGTTCAGAATATGAAGGTGGCATCACGTTGTAGATCCAAAAGAAAGGCGTTTAGGTCTGAGACCTCTCCCAGCATTTAAGGCCCAAAAGGCGCCTCCCCAGGATTCAACTTTTGTACTTAATACTTGATTTTCTAGGCAAATGAAGAAAGACGGTGCCATAGATAAACCATAGGAGAAAAGAAGTGAGAAATCGATTTGCATTTGGCTTGGAATAAATCACAGGCTCCAAAAAGCGTGCCCCATTTCTGTACACTGCTGGCTTGTAAAATGACTTTCTGTTCCCTGAATTCAAGCTATCAGAGAGGCAGGATGTAATCAAGGGGAACATTCTGGGTAGTGGAGCAAAAAGTGGTTTATAAATTTTTATTTTTAATTCCTTGGGCTAATTCATCCAGCAAATAATCTGCCTATGGAAATTCAAGAGGTACTAGGCTTGAACAAATACATAGATCCCCCTCATCCAAATCAAAATTCATTTTTAGCCAATAATGTACACAGCACAGCGACATGGAGAGAGATTTCCAATATGTTTTGAAAATTCCACAATTTTTAGCTACTGATTTTATTAAAAATCATTCATAACTATTGTAACTGTAGCTGCCTTTCATTTGAGGCTGATTGGAGGAGGTGACAAAGAGGCATCTTTTCTCTGGTAACAAAATAACTTTTGGCTTCGACTTAATGAAAATGCCAGCTTGCACCCATGTAAGGGAGATAACATTTCTGAAAAATTCATTCAATTGATGAGCCTTGGCAGTACTGCAGAAGTTTAAAATCTTAACAGAAAGAGTATGCTATGAACTAAAATAACTGTTTCCCCTTCATAGAATCTAGGACCAGAGAAAGAACTATTGGTTTTTAAACTGAGAAATGTAAATATCATTGACAATTTAAACTCCCAAACCTCATCCAAATTTCCCATAGAAAAATAGACTAGATGCCATTGAAAAAAATCAGAAGCCTGCCCTCAAAGACATGAGTATATTCAACAGCTTGTGAATATACTCATGCCAGATTCCACACCCACAGACATTCAAGAGAGGAGATGTAATAGGTCGAGGGGATATTTGCTCTCTTAATCATTTGGATTTGGCTACTTGGCACAAAAATCTTGTGAATTCCACTCCCCAGCACCACCAACCAAGAGCTGCCATTTGCTTCTTGGGTTCTGGGTCCCAGGGCTGAGACACAACATCTATGTCTGTGCCATCCGGCCAAGCTGGTGTCCCCTGCAGGGCCATGCGTGACCTCTATCCTTGTCATCTGAATCTAAGAACACTCTTTGTCATGAAGCAACACATCAGGATGTGTAGGCATATCCCCCCGGTCCACCTCCACAAGGAGACTTTACTGTCAGCTCAATAGAACAGCATTAATCAAAATCTCAGCCCTCTAATAGGTGATGGCCAAGCGGTTGAGTGATGCATCCGGGGAGGTCCCACCCACAGGCCACGTGCGATGCTCATCAAGTCCTCCAAGGCGCTCCCAGCCTCCATTGCCAGTGACGCTGGCTCCGTGGTCCTTCTGGGTCTCTTCTCGAGGGTCCTCAGTTCTGGGGCACTCTTTCCTAGTCCTAAGAGCAAGCCCCCAATTCCCGTTTTATTATACCTTCTTTTGGTTTGCAAATTAACAAACTAAACCTTAGGGAAATGGAGTTGTTCACTGCCTATCATATAGGTGGAAAGTGAAAGAAAGGATTGCAGCCCAGGTCTCCAAGCTAGGTTCTAGAGGGTGCATGAGCGTGAGCATCATCATCTTCGGTGTACATATCCTTTGTATAAAGGCTTGAAGCAGGTTTCCTAGAATTAAGTGTGCTATTCCTATTAAAAAGCCAAGACACCAAAGGTGCCAACAAAGGTCTGCATAGTCAAAGCTATGGTTTTTCCAATAGTCATGTATGGGTGTGAGAGTTGATCATAAAGAAGGCTGAGTGCTGAAGAACTAATGCTTTCAAATTGCAGTGCTGGGGAAGACTTCTGAAAGTCCCTTGGACAGCAAGGAGATCAAACCAGTCAATCCTAAAGAAAATCAACCCCGAATATTCTTTGGAAGAATTGATGCTGAAGGTGAAAGTCCAATACTTTGGCCACCTGATACTCATTGGAAAAGACCCTGATCCTGGGAAAGATTGAAGGCCGGAGGAGAAGCAGGTGACAGAGGATGAGATGGTTGGATGGCATCACCGAAAGGACATGAGGTTGAGCAAGATCCGGGAGATAGCCAAGCCTGGTGTGCTGCAGTCTCTGGGATCGCAAAGAGTCAGACACGACCGAGCCACTGAACAACAATGACAATGCTATTCCTGTAACTCGCAGGTTGTGGGAAAATATTTGAGCATCTGAGGTTGTTTTTTGTGCTTTCCTGAGCTATGTCTAGCCACTCCACTGATAAGATCAGCCCTGGATGTGCACTCAAGCCTCAGGGACCGCCAGCCAGCAAAGCCACCTGACGGAGGCACTCAGAATGGAAAGAGGCCGGCAAGGGAGGAGGGCGGAGGAAGCCCAGCGCCGCGGTGGGGGTGCGGTAAGGCCGCCATGAGAGCAGACTGGGCGATGCCTTTCCGCGGAACTGGAACGTCCCCAGTTGTGAGATGACAGAGCCCGCGGGTGGGTTGGAGGGAAGGCCCGTTGCCTCTGGACGCCCTTTGGAATTGAGCCAAAGTGGGTGAACACAAAGGGAAAACAATCCCGTGTGGGTGACGTCACAGAGTGCCCTGACGAGAGGGGCGAGGGTAAAGCTTCGTACTGCTCTGGTCCAAAGAACACAGGCTGGTTTGGACATCAGTTCCTTCTACAACCAGAAGCGTGACTTTTTTTTTTTTTTTTTTCCTTTTAAGTGCTGGGTCTTTGCTGCTGCACAGGGCAGGCTTCTCTCTAGCTGTGGCAGGTGGAGGCTCCTCCTTGGGGCGGTGCGTGCGCTTCTCATTGCGGTGGCTTCTCTTGTGGCAAAGTACAGGCTCTAGGGCACGCGGGCTTCAGGGGCTGAGCCTCCCAGGCTCCAGAGCACAGGCTCAATAGTTGTGGCACATGGGCTTAATTGCTCTGCACCACGTGGGATCTTCCCAGATCAGGGATGGAACCCATGTCTCCTGCGTTGGCAGGTGGATTGTTTACCACTGAGCCAACAGGGAAGCTCAGAAGTTTGGCTGTTAGGTCCATCTGTTGAGCCCATGTGTGTGCTCAGTTGATTCAGTCATGTCTGACTCTATGCAACCCCATGGAGTGTAGCCTGCCAGGCTCTTCTGTCCCTGGGGATTCTCCAGGCAAGAATACTAGAGAGGGTTGCCATGCCCTTTTCCAGGGGATCTTTCTGATCCAGGGATTGAACCCCAGTCCCCTGCATGTCAGGCAGATTCTTTACCATCTGAGCCACCAGGGAGGGATAGACAATTCTTAAAAGAGATAGAAAGGAACTCAGTGGGGAGCACAACTCTGATACACAAATTACCGCACCCAGGACCATGTCTCCTCTAGGTGGCTACAACCCCCCGAAGGTAATATTCCTCTGCCTTCTCATCCCAGGGCCAGGTATGAAGCAACTTGGAAGCACCCTTAATCACCCAGAGTTCTCCTAAGTCATTTGAACTCGCAGCTACAAAGCCCTCTGGCCTTTCCCATGCAAACCCCGACAGAAGCCGGTTGTGACCTGCCCTTGACCTTGCTGCTCTCTGCTGCCTCCCCGCTCCCTCCTGTCCTCCCCACGTGGTCTGCGCTGCATGCACCACAGGCTTCAAGGACCTTCAAGTCCATAACGCACTTGATTTTTCCCTGAGACTCATGGCCACACCTGACTGCCCATCTCATGAAACAATACAAAGCAATCTAAGGGTCAGATGAGAGAAATCACATTTCCATCTTCACTGCAAAAGAAGTGCCCCCGGGGGAAGAATGCACTATGTTCCAGTCCAGATTTTTTTAGAGGGGAAGGAGTGCCTTCTTCCACTGCGGAGGTTCACCTTACAGCCCTGCGCATGGAGGACAGCCATGTTCTGAGCCTTGCAGCCTCAGAGGTCATCATTAAGCCTGATGCAGCAGCTGGTGGTGGAATATGGCTGGCTATGCTCACGGCTGCAGCCTGTGGGCCTGGGGAGCTCCGAGGGTCAGCCCCATGGCTGGGAGCACATATTTAGGGAGAAGACAGCCATGCCTTTCTCGGAACCAAATCTAATGTGTGGGCTGAGAGGCAATGGGATGGCCAGAGCCCAGAGGTCAGTGGTCACGGATTTGGGATTGTCCACCAGAGCGGGACACCAGCTGTGCTTGGAGGGAGGCCCCCCCCAGCGACCATGGACGGCCAGGGATTCAGTGGGGCTGAGGGAGGGTAGTGTGGGGGGAAGAACTCGGAGGGCTTTCGTGTTCGTGTCTTAGCCACATAGTGCAAGGCCGACAAGGATAGGGAAATACAGAGCTGGGCAGTTCAGGAGAGGCTGGACTTCCCTGGTGGTCCAATGGACAAGAGTGTGCCTGCCATCGCAGCCGTCACGGTTCGATCCCTGGTCTGGGAGGATCCCACGTTCTGCATCACAGCTAAGCCCGCATGTCGCATCTACTGCAGCCGCACGCCCTGGAGACTGAGCTCCGAAACGAGAGGACCCACGGCACTGAGAGGCCGGCACTGCACCTAGGGAGCAGCCCCGCTCACTGGAGACTGAGCTCTGGAACAAGAGAACCCACGGCACGGAGAGGCCGTCACTGCACCTAGGGAGCAGCCCCGCTCACTGCAGCTGAGAAGAGTCCATGTGGCAGCAAAGACCCAGCACAGCCAAAAACAGATGAATACAAACAATACATGCTTTAAAAAGAGGTGAGTGTGGGCAGCAGGTAGACACCAAGGAAGGTGATCACTCCCATCAAACAGGTATGGATAAAAGCAACTGAGCCTGTGTGTGGAGCTGGGCTTCAGGATGGGGCACAAGACTCCAGGCGGACAAGGGTTGTGTATGTACTATCCCCAGCGTGAACAGAAACGCTTCTTAACTGCCCGTACTTTACCTCTGTGAATTTGTTTAATTTCCTTCCAAAGCCTGTGAACCAGGTATTAATACCATCCCCATTTTGAGGATGAAGAATTTTTTAACATTTATTTTATTGGAGTACAGTTGATTTATAATGTGTTAATTTCTGCTGCACAGCAAAGTGATTCCATTACATATATATATATACACACACACACACACACACACATACACACACATTGTTTTTTTAACAAAAACTTATTGGAGTGCAGTTGATTTACAATGTTGTGTTAGTTTCTGCTGTACAGCAAAGTGAACCAGTTATACATACACATGTATCCACTCTTTTCTAGATTCTTTTCCCACATAGGTCATTACAGAGTATTGAGTAGATCCCTGTGCTGTACAGTAGGTCTTTATAGCTATATTTTACATATAGTAGTGTGTATAGGGGAGGAATAAATTGGGAGAGTGGGGTATATATTTTGTCACATTCTTTCCTATTATATTTTGTCATATATATTGAATGTAGTTACCTGGGCTTCCTTCATAGCTCACTTGGTAAAGAATTTGCCTGCAATGCAGGAGGCAATTCCTGGGTCGGGAGGATCCCCTGGAGAAGGAAGTGGCAATCCACTCCAGTATTCTTGCCTGGATAATCCCATGGGCAGAGGAGCCTGGTGGGCTACAGTCCCTGGGTCTCAAGAATCGGACACCATTTAGCGACTGAACCACCACCAGCACCTGTGCTATAGACTAGGACCTTGTTTATCCATTCTCTATATTATAGTTTGCAAGGGATGAAGAAGGGCTTCCCTGGTGGCTCAGCAGTAAAGAATCTGCCTGCAATGCAGGAGACTCGGGTTTGATTCCTGGGTCAGGAAGATCCCCTGGAGGAGGGATGGCAACCCACTGCAGTATTCTTGCCTGGAGAGTCCCATGGCAGGATCTTGGCAGGCTTACAGCCCATAGGTTCGCAGAGTTGCATGCATGCAAGTGATAAACAATGAAAGCTTAACTAGTTTGGTAGATTTATCTGGAGTCAAAAAGAAAGTCAACGCTGAGGGGAAAAGGACTATAAGAAAGTCAGCTCCTTCCAGAGCTAAAGTTCTAAGCTTTAATGAGGAAAGGAGCTGTTGGCAGAAGAAGCAGGGTGAAGGTGGTTCTTTGGATTTGATCTCATCAAAAAAAAAAAAGAGGAAGCTCAGTCACTAGGACTGGGGAGCTTGTTCAGAGCAGCACTGGGTACTTGGCTGAGTTCTTTGTGACATGTTTTTGAGCCATTCAGGAGCAGTCAGGATTGACCCATCTCAGAACAAGCAGCTAATGGGCATGCACGTGGGGTGCGGTCCCTTAAGCCCCAGGCACTGGGAAAATTCACAGCAGGGAAATCTAGGCAGATGATTCCACTGAAAGCTGATCCATCCCCAAGCTCAGGAGGTCAGCAAAGAGGATCAGAGAGGAAGGGAGGGGTGGCCAACAAGCTGAAAAATCTTTCCCAGAAAATCGAGGCCAAGAGTCAACAAAAATAGATTTTCATCCACACAGAGCTCTTTGTGAAAGTAATAAAAGTTTGTTGAACTGCAGCGATTCCATCACTGAGGTCTAATGTCCAATTCTGGATGTTCTGCTTTTCAGGAGAAGTCATGGCAGTAGTGAAGAATTGGTACAGGAGACCTAGGAAAAGAATGGACGAAGCAGGAGATATTCACTCGTGGACTCAAAAACACTTTGCTATTGTTGCTAAGTCGTGTCCAACTCTTTGTGAACCCATGGACTGCAGCACGCAAGGCTTCCTTGTCCTTCACTGTCTCCCGAAGTTTCTCAGATTCATGTCCATTGAGTTGGTGATGCCATCCAACCATCTCATTCTCTGTCGTCCCCTTCTCCTCCCGCCCTCAATCTTTCCCAGCATCAGGGTCTTTTCCAATGAGTCAGTTGTTCACATCAGGTAGCCAAAGAATTGGAGCTTCAGCTTCGGCATCAGTCCTTCCAATGAATATTCAGGATTGATTTCCTTTAGGATTGACTGGTTCGATCTCCTTGCAGTCCAAGGGACTCTCAGGAGTCTTCTCTAGCACCACAATTTGAAAGCATCAAGTTCTTCGGTACTCAGCCTTCTTTATGGTCCAACTCTTACATCTGTACATGACTACTGGGAAAGCCATAGCTTTGACTATACAGAATTTTGTCAGTAAAGTGCTATGTCTGCTTTTTAATTTGCTGTCAAGGTTTGTCATAGCGTTTTCTTCCAAGGAGCAAGCATCTTTTAATTTCACGGCTGTAGTCACCACCCGTTTTAGAAGCTGTAACAATCTGGTGAAGAGTGAGGCTACTGATTCAGAAAATGGATGACCACTTGAAGAATATATATATAGAAGAATTTCCTGAATTTGTTAGCAAGTTGAATTAGGCAACTCTGAAGGCTTCTTTTTATACAAAGATTTAAAGGTTTTTATGGTATTTTTTGCTAACTAGTAAATAGCACTTCATGAAATGAACAACTTTATGAAATGAACAATGGTGAAAGACAGTCCAGGAGGATTAAAAATGAAGTGTAAGAAAGACCTCATCTTCTCATTAAAGTAAAAACAGTTGGGTCTACTTTTTAACTTTTAATAATTATGAGCCATATTTTCATGCCAATAGGAAAGATCAAACTGGCCCATGTTTTGGTACTGCTTATGCCCTTGTTCATTGCGTCAGCTTTTTAGCTGATCTGTCTTTACTTTTATTTTGTATTTCTGTGTGCACCCTAAATTAAAAAAAAAAAATCCCAGGCCAAATCATAGATTTTTCTTAAGAGAAAAATTAGGGGAAGCCCAGAATAATGGCTGGCAGGGAAGCTCCAAAGGCAGGAGGTGCTTTTGGGTCTGTTAGTCTTGTATGCAAGGCTGCTTATTTGTGGTCTCTTCGCTAAGTCATGTCTGACCCTTTGTGACCCCATGGTCACGTACCCTGCCAGGCTCCTGTGTCCATGGGATTCTCCAGACAAGAATACTGGAGTGGGTTGCCATTTCCTCCTCCAGGAGATCCTCCCCTCCCAGGGATGGAACCAGAGTCTCTTGCATTGCCAGGTGGATTCTTACGGCTGAGCCATCAGGGAAGCTGGTTCCAGGCTTCCCTTCAATGCAAATGTGAGGGATCTTGCAGGGAAACCAACTTCAGGTTTTGATGGTTTGGGTCCCAGAAAGTCTTTATCAGGTACTTGTCACAACCTGTTATTCCATTTATATTATTTATGTAATGCAAACAAATGAAGTGTCTTTCTCTGAATCATTTAGATTTGATTTTTGGAGTCTGACTGATTTCTATGGGAATCTCATCTGTACCACTTACCTATGTGAATTCTGACCAGTTATCTTATCTCTTTTTCATCCCGGCCCCTTTAAAAGGATACTGATGGGAATGAAATCAGGTCGCATTATAAAATGATAGGTGTGCCCCAAATGTCAGTGGCTGTCACCTGGACCAAAACAGGAATTTTGCCTTGGCTGACTGGAAGCAGTCACAGTAATCGTGATGGGGGTAGATGCTTTTGATGTGTTTTTTTTTTAATTGGAGAATAACTGCCTTACAGCATTGTGTTAGTTTCTGACGTACGAATCATCTATGTGGATACATGCTCCTCCCTCTGGGGCCTCCCGCCCCACCATCCCCCGATGCCACCGTTCTAGGTCGTCACAGAGCACTGAGCTGGGCTCCCTGGGCCACTCAGCAGCTTCCCACTAGCTCTCTATTTACACACAGTGGCGTGCACGTCAGTGCCACTCTCCCAGTTCGTGCCCCCCTCCCCCTTCCCATCTGTTCTCTACGTCTGCGTCTCTACCTCTGAGGGGCAGCTGTTTTGATTTTTAAAAAGATCAAAATGTGAAATGGCTGATTTGTCTTTATTAAATCACATGCACACAGAAGAACGTCCCTGGCCTGTACTCTTGACCCTCTTGACCCTTGACCTTCCTCTTGACTCTCATCACCCCTCATGCCAGCCCCTCCTGCATACCTTCCTGGGCCCCGGCTGCATCACTGAGAAGCTTGGCCTCATCAGAGAGGCGTGGCCCAGCCATGGAATGTGGGCGTCTGGAAGCGGACAGTGGAATACTGCTGCTCAGAACACCACGTGAGTAGCGGGTCGAGGCTGGTGCAAACTGCCAGGACCAAGGGGTGGAGGTGGAATCAACTGGGAGGTTGGGACTGACACATATACACAATTGACACTGGAGATCAAGCCAGCAAAGCCTAAGGAAAGCAACCCCTAATATTCACTGGGAGGATTGATGCTGAAGCTGAAGCTCCAATACTTCAGCCACCTGATCTGAAAAGCTGACTTGTTGGAAAAGCTGACTCCTTGGAAAAGACCCTGATGCTGGGAAAGATTGAGGGTAGGAGAAGAAGGGGGCGACAGAGGATGAGATGGCTGGATGGCACCATTGACTCCATGGACATGAGTTTGAGCAAACTCTGGGATACAGCAGAGGACAGGGAAGCCTGGCGTGCTGCAGTCCATGGGGTCACAAAGAGTTGGACACGACTGAGCAACTGAATGATACCAACATGAAATGGACAACAAATGGGAATCTACTATAAAGCTCAGTGAACTCTACTGTGCTCTGAGGTGACCTAAATGGGAGGAAATCCCGACAAGAGGGGGTATGCATATATGTGTGGCTGATTCACCTTGCTGTACAGCAGAAACTAATGCAACATTGTGAAGCAACTATATGCCAGTAAAAATTGATTTTAAAAATTGCCACAACTTTGACATCACAATATTCAACCTTCCTTGCTGCAAAATTGCAACTGGCTGGTAATTTTCTCAAACCTGAGAATAAGATGTATGTTCCTCGGAGTGGAGCCTCAGAGTTGAGACACGACTTTAAGCTTAGCTAATAACTATCACTGTTTGTATCAGAGTTTCCCTCTTCTCTAAAATGAAGCTAATAATAATTGTCTCCATTGAGTCTGTGCTCACTGTGTGTGCCAGGTATCATGTCGAAGGAGATTAAATGATAGCTAAGAGAGAGAAAGGTTATGAACGGCTTTTGAGAAGGAGGCAGATTGAAGTGGAATCACGTGGGAAGGGCAGGCTGTACCATCAGGGTTATGGGCTTTCAGGACCTCTAGGGATATTCCCCAGGCCCATCTGAATTCTCAGAAGGATTTCTAGGCTCACCGGAAGATAAAGGAGGGGGAAGGGCTTTTGAAAAGGAAAGCTTAGGTACGTCCTTGGCGCTCTAGTGGTTAAGACTTCTTCCAGTTCATGGAGTGAAGGTTTAGCCCCTGGTTGGGGAGTTAAGGTCCCACATGGCTTGTGGCCAAAAAACCAGAATATAAACAAGAGAAACAATACTGTAACAAATTCAATAAAAGACTTAAAACTGGGGCATATCAAAAGAAAATGAAAAGCTTCAAGAGTTTCATAACTAAGATGTATTTATGGTTAAACCTGGGCTTCTCAGGTGGCTCGGCAGTTAAGAATCCGCCTGCAATGCAAGAGATGGAACACCCCCAGGAGGAGGGCACGGCAGCCCACTCCAGTATTTTTGGCTGGAGAATCCCACCAACAGAGGAACCGGGCGGGCTACAGTCCTTGGGGCTGCAAAGAGTCGGACACGACTCAGGAACTAAACAATAATGACAACATGGCTAAACCCGGAGACCTGCATCTGTCCAACCCTGGAATTTCCAGGTAAACAAGTTACATGCATATCAGCCTTTGCTCACTTCACCAGAGAAACAAAATCTGAAGCCATGGGCTGTTAACCGATGTTATCGACTCCATGGCAACCCTCCAGGTTGCAAACCAAAAGACAAGAACAAGCAGAAGGAGAACGTGCAAAGTGTAAAAGCCCAGTGCTTTCCTACCCTATCAGACGTCAATGACCGAAGTGCTTACTATTTATCGACGTTACCTTTCAGCAGTTTTTTTTTTTTTTTCTAGAGTCTTTACAGTATTTCTGTCTATATTAGCAGCTGTAAAGGCATGATAAATGCCAAATCAATGACAGCATATCTTAGCACACAGTCTCAAATCTTCAACGCTGCTCTGTTGTCACGTGGGGCAGAGAAGAGTGACACAGACACGGAAAAGAGGGTTTCATGAAAGACTGTTTCCACAGGGAATTGAGGACACATCTTTGCCACGTTGTCCCACATCAATAAGCCATGTTAGGCTGAATAAGTCATCATGCTTTTAAGTCTCTCTCTCTGATGGTTACTTCCCTGATCTAAAAATGGTGCTTGCTTTCTAATCTGCTTGATTCAGCTCTCCCCAGAGATTATAGGAAGACTACTTCTAGCCCTAGACTGGACAGCAATAAAGCATGACGACGGAACCAAAGGAAGCATTGCAAAGGAGCCCACCCAAAAAGAGTATGAGCTTCCAAGAGCAGAAGAGCAATTCGTTCAAGCTTGGTTCTCTCTGGAACCCACTACATGGTCTTACCTTAGTGACAGGTGGTGCAGGTCAGCTCAGACCCTGTGTCCGCGTCTTACAGGAGCGCGGAGGCTGGCGCTTGGGGGTTCTTTCCGCTCTGCTCCTCCAAGCTCTCTCTGTAGCCATCGGCGCCCACCGCCATGGAGATGAGAAAGCCCACCGGGGAATCTGGCTCTCCTTTGCCTTTCCGGACGCATTCAGCAGACACAAAGGCCACTGCGTTCTCTGCTCGCCTCCAGTGAATCAACACTTTCTTTCCCTTGTTCCCATGCCTACCCGTAGTACACAGTCTTGCCAGTGGTGACTTCCAGAAAGCAAGAGTCCAGAAGAAATAGCCTCCCTTCCTGCCCATCGATATCTTTGTCTTTTAAGCTTATTTAACAAGGCTCGCCCCCATTCACAAAACAACCCAAAATTGCCCTTAAACATCTCATAGTCCCAGAGGAGGGATTTTTTTTTTTTTCCTTCTCACTAACAACTCCAGGACTTGAACAACTTCTTCCAAGTGTGTTCTTAAGTGAGGGTGCCCTAGATTGTCGCGGTAAGGATTTTTCTGTGCAAACACACACCCTGTCTCACCGTGCAATCGTACACACAAGGCAAAGAGCATTTCATTTGGGTTCCAAGGGCATGTGTGCCCCAGAAGACCACTGACAACCTCAGTAATGGTTTCCAGGACAGCATTTAGATTGTTTTTCTGAGACTCCAGTTTTATTTCCTGGCTTGTCTCTTTGTTCTAAGTTTGGGATATGAGAGAATAAGTTTTACTCAGTGCCCATTTTTTCACCTATTGGGAAGTCTTACAATTTGGAATGAACTAGTCATGAAAATGTGGCCATTTCCAAGAAATTGAGTGGATGCTAGTACCAATTAGTAAGATGATGGAAGTAGGAGAAGGAATTTTGAAGTGGGGACTCTGCAGTTGAGGTTTTATCGTGGTAATTGGACACACTCGCAACCAAATGAGGTCAGGTAGACAACGCACATGCATTCTTCTCTAATTTCAGGAGAGGTGTAGGATTGGAAGTTACGAGTACATTTACAGCATTTACAACCAGGAACATGGATGAGCCCACACAAGGAGTGAGGGCAGTTAGAAAAGAGAAAGCTTCCAGTGACTGAGGTCTGGGACGAGTCAGTTTCAAGTTGGGAAGATGAGGATGAGCCAAGAGAGGAGACTGAAAAGGAGAATTTCTTGCAGTAGAAAAAAAACCTGTGAGATGTGGTATGAGGAGAAGACAATAATACAAGAGAAAGGATTGATCCTGTGTGCCAGAGGCTAGTGAGAAGTCAAGACGAGGACTGAGAGCAGACTGTGGGACGTTTCTCTGAGATGTCCGGTAGCTCTGATGAAAGATGTCTCAGTAGAGTTTCGGAGACAAATGCCTAATTAGATCAGGAATGAGAGGAAGTGGGGTCACATGCATCTGCTTTGTGAGGAGCTCTGCTGTCAAATGGAGTAGAAAATGGGGCTGGTGGGCTGGGAAGGAAGGTGGGGCTTGGGAGGGGCTTACTTTTCTGGGAGTTTTCTTGTTCTAACAGGAGAGACGGACAGTTTGCTGTATAAAATGCTGTCAGCTTAGTAATTTTTGATTAGGTAAATGCCCTCCAATGACTCTCGTGCGTCATTTTTATTAAAAAAAATAAGCACTTCTTGGGACGTCCCTGGCCATCCAGTGCTAAGGCTTCACCTCCCAGTGCAGGGGGTGTGGGATGGATCCCTGGCTGGGAGCTAAGATCCTTCATGCCTCCCAGACAAGAAAACAAAATATAAAACAGAAGCAATGTTGTAACAAATTCAATAACGACTTTTAACAAAAATGGTCCACAGCAAAAAAATCTTTAAAAAAAAATTTTTTTCTTTTCAGAGTCTTAAAGAAGATGTCTTAAACACAAGAGAATGAAAAGACCTACAAAGAATAAACCCAAAACAACTAAGAAAATGGTAATGGGATCATACAGAGAGATAACTACTTTAAATGTAAATGGACTGTGTGTGCTAAGTCGCTTCAGACATGTCTGATTCTGTGCGACCCCATGGACTGTAGCCTACCAGGCTCCTCTGTCAATGGAATTTTCCAGGCAAGAATACTCGAGTGGGTTGCCACGCCCTCCTCCAGGGGATCTTCCTGACCCAAGGATCGAACCTGCTTCCCTTTCATCTCCTGCATTGACAGGCAAGTTCTTAAATGCACCAAACAAAAGACGTAGACTAACTGGGTGGATGAGAATGTGCGTGTACGCACTTCCACTTGCCACATCAGTCTGCTTAAGCCCCCAGACTGCCATGCCGCACAGCCTGTGAGATTGTGGTTTTCCAGCCCGTGACTGCACTCAGCCCCCAGCAGTGGAAGTGCCAAGTCCTAACCCCCAGACCACCTAGAAATTCCCCAAAATGACCACAGTTACAATTGGTTGTCATTCAGGTGCTTAGTCGGGTCCAGCTATTGGCGACACCATGGACCATAGCCCGACAGCCTCCTCTGTCCATGGGTTTCTCCAGGCAAGAATACTGGAGTGGGTTGCCATGCTCTCCTCCAGGGGATCTTTCTGACCTAGGGATCGAACGTGTGTCTCCTGCATTGGCAGGCAGATTCTTTACCACCAAGGCATCAGGGAAGTCCTATTTGCTCTCACGGTTTCATTATAGAATCAAGAGGAAAGAATGAAATACTATTACTGGACCAATAACGGTCTCTGCTTTAGGCAAGTTTCATTACCAACCACATGTGGGTGAAAAGTGAGTGATCAAGTTTTTAAAAAATCTTTTTCTATCCCATTTTGTCCTACAGTATGCAAAATACTTTGCTTAGTTCCATCTTAAATAAAACATCATTTATATCATTGTATACAACCATATAAACCATAGAAAATATAAAACCTTTTAACACCTTCTCAGTAAAAGTTAGTTAAAATAGCTCTAACATTCATCTACAAATTAATCACAGTCTAATCCTGGTGGCTCAGTGGTAAAGAATCCAAGAATCCTCCTGCCAATGCAGGAGATGTGAGTTTAAACCCTGGGTCAGGATGATCCCTTGGAGGAGGAAACAGCAACCCACTCCAGTACTCTTGCCTGGGAAATCCCATGGTCAGAGGAGCCCGGCGGGCTACAGTCCATGGGGTCACAAAAGACTTGGACACAACTTAGCAACTAAACAACAACAACAAAACAAATGTAGACACTAGGTAACGGGCAGAATTATTTAACACCATTTTCCATACCTAAGGGAAAATTCTACATTGTTTGGCATAGCTTCAGTTCCTGCTGAAACCATGGCTTTGGACAGACCCAGACAAACTTCACAGGAGTCACTTTTGCTGGCTGGAGGGCTTCCTGCTGTTCTAACAGTCCTGCGGGTGAAGGAGGAGACAGAGGAAGTGTCTGAACCTCTCACTGCTAAACAGGGCATTCTTCTCCAGCCACTCAGGGAAGTCTCGTCCATTACCTACATCCTTAGCTTATTTACAACTCACGGACTTATTTTCCTTTCCCTGGCCAAACCATACCAAAGTGGAGTAGATGATGGTAATAGATTTCAACATCTGGACTCAGAGATCAATCCGTGGTCAATGGATTAGCAGGGACTTCCTCTCAAATCAGTGATCATTGTCCCATTTAAAAACTTAATTAAATTTTCATTTGTTTCTATGCATATTTTGATTTCTTCTGTGATTTGTTGGAGGGAGAGGGTGGGATGATTTGGGAGAATGGCATTGAAACATGTATAATATCATATATGAAACGAATCGCTAGTCCAAAAAAAAAAAAAAAAAACAAACTTAATGAGGCGCCATACAAAATTCTACTTGGATTGTTTTTCCCCCTGAACTGGAATGAATCACTTCTCCTGCTGGTTGTTGTACCATCTCCCAAACACACACATTCCCAGGCGAAGACCCTGTAGGAATGGCCACAGTGGCTGTCAGGTGCTGTCAGGAGAGTTGTTATTTTGGTTTAGTTTCTCTGTTGTGTCCAACTCTTTTGCAAACCCATGGACTATACAGCCCACCTGGCTCCTCTGTCCATGGGATTTCCCAGGCGAGAAGACTGGAGTGGGTTGCTGTTTCTTTCTCCAGGGGATCTTCCCTACCTAGGGATTGAACTCACATCACCTGCACTGGCAGGCAGATTCATCACCACTGAGCCACCTGCGAGAGGTCATCTTAAACCCTCAGAAGCCTGTGAGCCCACCTCACAACTGCCCCTCGAGGTGGCCCTTGGTCTCTGTGGGGACATTGCCATTGACAAGGACCAAAGTGCCCGGCTCATGCTCTCTTCCTCTTTTGTAATGACTCACCTCTCTCAATGAGGACATCCTTCCTTCAACTCAGACAAACATGTGTCTCCCGTGGCTCTTATAGGAGGTTCCTGTCCCATTCTACTCCAGATAGCCAGTTCTTTTGACAAAAATGATAAGAATCTCACACTTACTTCTTACCTTCCAAGTCAGATTTCACTTCCTTCAGGGAAAACCCCCCCAAAGCCTCCTAGGATCCTGATATGCAGACTGATGATTTAACTTGTCAGGTTTGAAAGTGAAGAGGGTTGGGACCAATGACAAAATGATGAGTCACCAAGAGAGCAGGTGTCAACCAAGACTGCTGGGATGTCCAGCTTGTTCATGAGCAGTTGTGTGCAGGCAAATTTTAATGATAGGTTCTCCATGGGGAAAAGAAGGACTGATCATAGAATTCACCAATTTCTTTTTTTTTTTAATTTTTTACTGTAACACAATTGATTTACAATGTTGTATTCATTTTAGGTGCATGGCAAAGTGAGTCAGATACGTGTATCTTTCTTTTCCTATGTTCTTTTCTCCTATAGATTGCATTGGGAACCTACACTGAATAATGAGTAGATATATATACTGTATAATATGCTATACAGTTGTCTACTTTATGTATAGCACTGTGTATATGTCAATACCAGTCTCCTCATTCATTTCCCCCACGTCTTTCACCTTTGGAAACCATAAGTTTGTTTTTCACTTTGTTGTTCAGTCACTGAGTCGTGTTCGACTCTTTGTGACCCCGTGGCCTGCAGTACGATAGGCTTCCCTGTCCTTCATGATCTCCTAGAGTTTGCTTAAACTCACGTCCATTGAGTTGGTGATGCCATCCAGCCATCTCATCCTCTGTCATCCCTGTCTCCTCCTGCCCCCAATCCCTCCCAGCATCAGAGTCTTTTCCAATGAGTCAACTCTTCGCATGAGGGGGCCAAAGTATTGGAGTTTCAGCTTCAACATCAGTCCTTCCAAAGAACAAACAGGACTGATCTCCTTTAGAATGGCCTGGTTGGATCTCCTTGCATCCCAAGGGACTCTCAAGAGTCTTCTCCAACACCACAGTTCAAAAGCATCAATTCTTCGGCTCTCATCTTTCTTTATAGTCCAACTCTTACATCCGTACATGACCACTGGGAAAACCATAGCTTTGACTTGATGGACCTTTGTTAGCAAAGTGACATCTCTGCTTTCTAATGTGCTAAGTTTGTCATAGTTTTTTTTTCAAGGAGCTTTTTCAGTTCAGTTCAGTCGATTAGACATGTCCGACTCTTTGCAACCCAATGGAGCTTTCTATATATTTCTAAATCGGTGACTCTATTTTAGTTTTGTACAGAGTTTGCCTAGCTCTGTGGTGTAGACTGTGACCCTGACTGATGCCCAGTTGCTGATGGGATGTGTCAGAGAGTGGGGAGGTAAGAGGGTGCACACCGGCTCCTGGGCACTGACAAGGGTCTGCTCCATCAGAGCCCTGGGTCACAAGCTGTGTCTTAGGATTTGTTCAAGGTCCTAGGTGCTCGTCTCTAAGCTTCTCTTTTAAAATGTGATGTATCTTAAATCACAGTTGCTGCTGCTAAATCACTTCAGTCGTGTCCAACTCTGTGCAACCCCATAGACGGCAGCCCAGCAGTCTCCTCTGTCCCTGGGAGTCTCCAGGAAAGAACACTGGAGTGGGTTGCCATTTCCTTCTCCAGTGCATGAAAGTGAAAAGTGAAAGTGAAGTCGCTCAGTCGTGTCCGACCCTCAGCGACCCCATGGACTGCAGCCTTCCAGGCTCCTCCATCCATAGGATTTTCCAGGCAAGAGTACTGGAGTGGGGTGCCATCACCTTCTCCGAAATCACAGTTACTGAGATGTTATTTGGAAAGTCCAGAGTCTGCTCAGATTCCACTCAAAATTCCACTTTGAAGATCCAATTTCATCAAAATTAAACTTCACAACTCCTGGGAATGAGGATAGGGAGGCAGAGAAAGACAAAGTCCCAGAAAAACCACGAGCTTCTAATATTTGGGTCAGAAAAAAAAAAAAAAAAGTTAGCCTTCAGTGTCTGTACTGGAAATAGAATTGGGCAAAGCTGATATATATTAAATTATATATGTATCACTAAGCAATGGTTAGATACCACTAAGTCTTAATCAAAGTCGTCATTTTCTTTAATGGAATGAAAACCTGAATTTTAAATGGCTGGCTTGTTAAGAGGGAGAGTACAAAAAGTGATTTAAAGTTTTAACTGTTTTGTTCTGAAGTAAGTCAGAGAAGGAGAAATACCATATGATATCCCTTAGATCGAGAATCTAAAAATAAATGATACAAATAGACTTATTTATAAAAAAGAATCATAGACTTAGAGAAGAAACGTATGATTGCAGGGGGCAAAGGATAAGGGTAGGAGGAAGGGATAGTTAGGGAATTTGGGGTGGTCAGGTACACACTACTCTATTTAAAATGGATAACCAACAAGGACCTATTGTACAGCACAGGGAACTCTGCTCAGTGTTATGTGGCAGCCTGGGTGGGAGGGGAGTTGGGGGAGAATGGATACATGTGTATGCATGGCTGAGCCCCTTCACTGCTCACCTGAAACCGTCACAATATTGTTAATCAGCTATACTCCAATATAAAATAAAATAAATTTTTTTCAAAAGAAAAGCAGGCAAATTTTCCTTTCCACCAAAAAAAAAAAAGTTTTAAATGTTTCCCTGTAATTCAGTAAACCTTTATGAAGTCCTTATCATGAATTAAGAAAACTATAAATATTTAACTTAAAATTCTGCTTATGAATACACTTCTTTTCATGTGGTTCCTTCCTCATTCTCGGGTAGACAGCTGCCTTCTTTAAAGCTGTGGGTGTGCTTGGGACCATTCTTTATGGAATCCACACTGCAGTAGTTACTTATGAGTCACTCCTTCCCAAGGGTGTAATTTACACCCTTCTTCTGTTCATCCTGAAGGCAAGTGGTGGAAACAAAGTCTCTTAACACAGAATAGGAGTTAGCAGAGAGAGTCAAAGTGTTTATTTGGCTTGATGGCCAGCTCTAGGATGCAGAGAAGTATGAGACAGAGCTGGAGTGGTGAACTGCATCTGGCAAGTTCAGGTCCAAGAATTTCAATTATTCTCAGCCAGGATGCTAGGGCTTTGATCAGGGGAGTAAGAATTTGATTAGAATTTAAGAGCATGTGTTCTGGCAGCAATGGTAAGATTGGATTGGCCAGACAACAGATAGGGAGGAAAGTGAGGAAGATACGATTTTCTTGGGCTCCAAAATCACTGTGGACAGTAACTGCAGCCATGAAATTAAAAGATGGTTGCTTCTTGGGAAAAAAGCTATGACAAACCTAGGCAGTATATTAAAAGGCAGAGATGGCAGTTTGCAGATCAAGATTCACATAGTCAAAGCTATGGGTTTTCCAGTAGTCACATATGGATTTGAGAGTTGGACCACAAAGAAGACTGAGCAATGAAGAATTGATTTTTCAAATCATGGTGCTGGAGAAGACTCCTCAGAGTCCCTTGGACTGCAAGGAGAGCAAACCAGTCCATCCTAAAGGAAATCAACACTGAATATTTATTGGAAGGACTGATGCTAAAGCTGAAGCTCCAGTACTTTGGCCACCTGATATGAAGAGCCAACTCATTAGAAAAGACCCTGATGCTGGGAAAGATTGAAGGCAAGAGGACAAGAAGGTGACAGAGAATGAGATGGTTGGATGGCATCACCAACTCAATGGACATGAGTTTGAGCAGACTCTGAGAGATAGAAGAGGACAGGCAAGCCTGGCGTGATGCAGTCCACGGGGTCACAAAGAGTCAGATACAACTTAGCAACAGAACAACAACCACAGCAAGGGAAAGAAGCAGAGGGAACAGACTCAAGAGGGACTTGGGAATCTGAATCCCCAAGAAGCAGAAGTTTTTCAGGGAGGGAGAGAGAAAAGAAAGGAATTGCTCAGAGAAGGGAGGGGTTGGGGGAGAGTCAAGGAAGATCTCAAAGGTGGGTATGGTTGCAGTCAGGTCTGCAGGGTGGATGGCAAGAAGCTGGTGACTTTATTTCCTGGTTCCATAAGGAGGTGGACAGCGGGTACAGAAGGCAGGATCTGAGATTTAAAGAGGATGGAAAATAATTGAAACCATCAGCATAGGGAAGTTAGAAACTATGCTATTGCAGAGCTGTGTTGAGGGTTCCTCCTTGGGAATGTTCCACTGGGTATCTGACATGTTTTCATGTGGTAGCCTTTGTTAGGAAGCTACAGAACCTGCTGTAAAAACACGTCATATTTAGAAAAAGTTGCTTCTCTAGTGGTTCAGAAGGTAAAGAATCTGCCTGCAAAATTGCATCAGTATATCTAATTCACTGTTTTTCTTTTATTGTGAGAAAGCTGAATTGGAAAATTGCATTGATAAAAGAAAAGTAATTTGTAACCATCCTGACTGATACAGCAAATACAGGGATGTCCCTTAAAAAACAAACCAACCATCTGGTTGAAAATGTGCATTTAGAAACGCTGTTTGACACGCTCCTGTTTGGGACCCCCCTCCCCTGTAAAGACCTGTGTCTCTAGTTCTCAGTGAAATTCACCAAGAAAAACCAATGCTTTGGGATTGAAGAATTTTAACAAGGTAACTTATTCCAGCCTGGGTTTCCAGATTGACCACTAAATGGACTTTATGACAAAAACAGTGAACTTCCCACAAAGGCTTGTTCTGAAAACATTTGTTAGGCAGCGCCCCCCCCTCCCCAAGCCGCCCCCGCCCTCAAACAAGCCCCTGACATCAGCAATAGGAATGGAAGCGAACAGGCAATTTGACGCATCCTGGTGTGGAACTCCAAAATTTAGTCGGGGAACAAACCCCAGTGAGGTCATGTCTCGTTCAGGATTAAATGGCTAACTCCAATTCTGTGATCATATTAAGAAAAATGCACGTAAAATGCCCAGGAATTTTTCCTTTGTTTGATTCAGAATTAAACTTGCACACACGTCATGTCTGCAAAAGGAGCGTTTCCCCATGTCAGATGCTTTCTCTGACTCTCATAGGATGCAAAAGAAAATAAAGAGCACGCTACCTTCTTCAGCTGGCTGGGTCGTGTACCTTACCACACCTCTGGAGTGGTATAGACAAATGTAGATTTGTATATACTCCAAAAAGGCAAGTTAGCAAAGCAGAAATAGAGATACAGATGTAGAAAACAAATATATGGATACCAAGAGGAAAAGAGGGGAATTGGGAGATTGACATATATACACTATTGATCAAATCTGTGGTTTTTCCAGTCGTCATGGACAGATATGAGAGTTGGACAATAAAGAAGGCTGAGTGCAGAAGAATCGATGCTTTTACATTGTGCTGGAGAAGACGCTCGACAGTCATTTGGACAGCAAGGAGATCAAACCAATCAATCCTAAAGGAAATCAACCCTGAATATTCATTGGAAGGACTATTGCTGAAACTCCAATACTTTGGCCAGCTGATGTGAAGAGCCTACTCCTTGGGAAAAGATCCTGATGCTGGGGAAGACTGAAGGCAGGAGAAGAAGGAGGCGGCAGAAGATGAGCTGGTTAGACAGCATCACTGACTCAATGGGCACAAATTTGAGCAAACCCCGGGAGATAGTGAAGGACAAGGAAACCTGGTATGCTGCAGTCCATGGGGTCACAAAGAGTCAGACACGACTTAGTGACTGAACAACACAAACAACCACATAAAATACGTAACTGAGAACATACCACACAGCACCAGGAGCTGTACTTGATGCACTGTAGTGACCGCGCTCGGAAGAAGCCCAAAAGGGAGGGGATACATGGATATGGATGGCTGATTCACGTCGCGGGGCAGAAGAAACTAACACAGCATTGTAAATCCACTGTAGTCCAAAAAAAATTACTTAAAAAGGCAAGTTTATATCAAAAAACCTTAACCAAGTTGCTCGCTATTAACTGCTCAATCTGCACAGGTCATTGAAAGCCTTGAGGTTAAACATAGCCCTGCCTCCCCAACCCCAAATTATCCCAGGTCTGAGAGACATATTTTTCAGTAGAGCAAGTAAACATCAACTGATTTATGAAGACAATTGCCTTTATTCTCCATATGACATAATGCTTAATTGTTAGGTATCCATGTTTGTCTGAAGGCTAACACAATCTGGAAAGCTAGCCAGTTACCAGCAGTTTATAAATCTTTGTTCCAAATGTTCTGTGCTGTCACATGAGATTATTTCCTTTGGAAATGTGAGCCATTATTCTGATTAATAGGGGCTTCCCTGGTGGCTCAACTGGTAAAGAATCCGCCTGCAATGCAGGAGACCCAGGTTTGATTCCTGGGTCGGGAAGATCCCCTGGAGAAGGGAAAGGCAACCCACTCCAGGATTCTGGCCTGGAGAATTCCTTGAACCAAATAGTCCATGGGGTCGCAAAGAGTGGGATGTGACTGAGTAACTTTTATGTATTGCATATATGAGTGCTGTGCTGTGCTCAGTCACTTCAGTCATGTCAGCTCTTTGCAACCCCATGGACTGTAGCCCACCAGGCTCCTCTGTTCATGGAATTCTCCAGGCAAGAATACTGGAGTGGGTTGCCACTTCCTACTCCAGGAGTTCTTCCCGACCCAGGGATCAAACCCATGCTTCTTCTGGCTCCTGCACTGGCAGCTGGATTCTTTACCACTAGCACCGCCTGGGAAGCCCACTGCATGTAGGCTACATACGTATGAGAACTAAAACTTTGGTAGCAACTTCACAGAAATTGCTTCCATGCTTAAGAAACCCATAAAATAGGTACTAATGTCACTAGCAATTTTTAAATAAAACCACCATATCGATAGACTTTCCCAAAGAATAGACGACTCTCACTATGAATAAAAGTTAACAGAAGGATTAGAACTGAAGCCTTCTAAAAATTCAAAGATCATGTACTTCTCAGTTAATAAAGGCAAAATAGACCATCTCAAAGAAATATTAAACTTAAACTTAAATACTAAACTTAAATTAAACTTCATCACAGGTGAAGTCATTTCACAAAGAAAATGACCCCCCATTCGGATTGTGTGCAGGAAGCACATGGAGCGAAAGCTTTGCTGCAATGACCTGGAAAGAGAACCATGAGAAATGCTGAATTATCACCCATCTGAACCAGGTCAAAGGAGTCTTGACCCAAGTTTGAACCAGTTCCAACAGTCCGTCCGGTTTTTAAAATTACTGGCACTCCACTGAATGTCTAGTGGCCCTAAGTGATTATCTAATCTTGGGCAGGGCTCATCCTGTCATTTAAAGGTTTGGCTTCCCAGTTGACGCAGCGGTAAAGTAATCTACCTGCCAATGCAAGAGATGCAGGTTCAGTCCCTGGGTGGGGAAGATCCCCTGGAGAAGGAAATGGCATCCCACTCCAGTGTGCTTGCCTGGAGAATGTGGGCTACAGTCCACAGGGTCACAAAGAATCAGACATGACTTAGCAACCAAACAACAACATATAGAAATAATAAAATATTGTAGAAATGAGATGAGAACAAGCAGGGGCTGTCATTCAGTTTGCTTTAGCAAGCTAGTCTGTGACCATCACTCATGTTTGGCAGAGACCCAAATGGAGGCAGAAGAGTGGGAAAGAATTACAGATTAAAACAAACAAACAAAAAACGGTTTCAGGTATGGTCTGATCCAGGGCTGTGGGCTTGAGAAGCTGAGATCAGGTTAACTGGAATGAGGTGTCTTCTGCAATGAGCAGTCCTCCGGTTGGTTCTAAGTTAGAAGTATGGGAAAAAATTGGGGATGTTGGAAGTCAATGACCAATTCTTGACCATTGTGGATCCATTGCTACAAAAATGTATTTTTCAGGGGTGTTTGCTACAGAACTCAGTGATTAGAGGTGTTTTGTTGTATAAGATATTGGCCTTCGTTTGTATACTCAACCTCTCAAAACAATCATTACAACCTGGTTGTGGGAAATGTGGGAAATCCACTTTACATACATGTGTTTCATGAAACTGCAGCTTCCATACAACACTTAAAGCTGCTATTGTTGCCCTGAAAAATAAGGACCAAACAACAGGGTTGGCCAAAATATTTGAGCCTGTTTTTCCCAGCAGATACTCTGTGAAGGTTACTTCTATATTCAGTTTGATCCCACCCCAAGAAACCTTAAGTAAATGCAAATGTTACTATTGTTATTTTATTTTATTTTTAGGCTAGGAAGTCTGGAAAATATAGAGGGAGCTTCAGAATGCAGGGCAGCTGTCTGGGGCCCACAAGAAAAGTTATGGAAGAAAATCTGAGTCATGAGTTACTGCGTCAAGACCTGAATCCCAATTTTCTTCATGTTTACAGGATAACTACTTCGGAGAACACTTCATGCCTTCCACCTTTCCTTAATCCATGGTTAAATGTTCCTTTTATTTTCCCTTTTCTATGTTTCCTTTCCTTTCCTCTTTGTGAAATGTATTTTTCCATGTTGTTTATGGACAGTATTAATGTAACCTACTTCAGTTCAGTTCAGTCGCTCAGTTGTGTCCGACTCTGCAACCCCATGAACTGCAGCACGCCAGGCCTCCCTGTCCATCACCAACTCCCAGAGTTTAAACTCAGTCCATCCAGTCGGTGATGCCATCCAGCCATCTCATCCTCTGTTGTCCCCTTCTCCTCCTGCCCCCAATCCCTCCCAGCATCAGAGTCTTTTCCAATGAGTCAACTCTTCCCATGAGGTGGCCAAGTACTGGAGTTTCAGCTTTAGTATCATTCCTTCCAATGAACACCCAGGACTGATCTCCTTTAGGATGGACTGGCTGGATCTCCTTGCAGTCCAAGGGACTCTCAAGAGTCTTTTCCAACACCACAGTTCAAAAGCATCAATTCTTTGGCACTCAGCTTTCTTCACGGTCCAACTCTCACATCCATACATGACCACTGGAAAAACCATAGCCTTGACTAGACGGACCTTTGTTGGCAAAGTAATGTCTCTGCTTTTCAATATGCTGTCTAGGTTGGTCATAACTTTCCTTCCAAGGAGTAAGCGTCTTTTAATTTCATGGCTGCAGTCACCATCTGCAGTGATTTTAGAGCCCTGAAAAATAAAGTCTGACACTGTTTCCACTGTTTCCCCATCTATTTCCCATGAAGTGATGGGACCAGATGCCATGATCTTTGTTTTCTGAATGTTTAGCTTTAAGCCAACTTTTTCACTCTCCTCTTTCACTTTCATCAAGAGGCTTTTTAGTTCCTCTTCCCTTTCTGCCATAAGGGTGGTGTCATCCGTATATCTGAGGTTATTGATATTTCTGCCGGCAATTTTGATTCCAGCTTGTGCTTCTTCCAGCCCAGCGTTTCTCATGATGTACTAGTGATGATTAATCGAATGCCAATAGTCAGGGCGAACCTTCAGAGTGATGAGTCAGAACTTTAAGCAGGAAAACAAATGCTTCCACCTCATACCAGTTTACCATTCCATACTGGCCAACATCAACTAAAAGCCTAACAGTAGAAAGAATGCAGAAAAAGAAAGTAAAACCATTCTTCATTTTGTTGTGTTTCTCTTCTCTTTTCTGGGGCTTCCCTGTTGGCTCAGTGGTAAAGAACCTGCCTGCCGATGCAGGAGACGCAGGTTCAATCCCTGGGTCAAGAAGATCCCCTGGAGAAGGAAATGGCAACCCACTCTAGTATTCTTGCCTGGGAAATCCCATAGACAGAGGAGCCTGGCCAGCTACAGTCCAGGAGATCACAAAGAGTCAGACACGACTCAGCAACTAAACAGCAACTCTTTTCTGAGGAAAGTCTGGAGCCTCTCATTTCTTTCTGTCATTGTCTTTTATGGACTGAAGTGTGACGTCCCAGAAAGATATTCTGAAGTTCTAGCCTCTGGTACCTGTCAATGACCGCACCTGATTTGGAAACAGAGTCTTCACAGATGTCATCGAGTGAAGATGAGGTCATCAGAGTCGGCCCTCACCTGGTGTGAAAGTTGTCCTTCAAAGAAGGACCACACGCAGAGCGACGAAGCCTGGGAAGCCCGTGAAGATGCCGACAGAGACGCGGCCACAAACCAAGAAACGCCCAGGGCTACCGGAAGCTGGGCGCGGGAAGGGCGGGGCTTCCTGTGGGGCTTTGGAAGGAGGGTCGCGTTGACTTCAGACTTCCGGCTTGGGAGCCGTGAGACAATGCGTTTCTGTTGTGTTAAGCCACCCAGCTAAGGGCGTCGCGGGAGGCTGATCAACATCCACGCTGGGATCTGAAAGCGTCTCCTACGTCCTTTAGGACTTTCTCCATCTATCTCTTCCTCTCTGAGGAATCTGCTACTACCTTTCAATCTTGGCAAATTGTTAGATGAGTAAATTCAGTGATTTCAAACCAGCTGCTTGACCTCAAAGTTTTTTTTTTGTTTTTCTCCAGAAATGCCATTCTGGACACTAAACTCACTCTTAGGTTGTAAAATATCACATTATCAAAAAGTGACAGAAATCTTTAAAAGTTGCTCTTCAGTTTTACATGGTACCTACAGATCACTAGATATCTTTTTTCTAGGGGTAAATCCACTTATATAGTTTTATCACATAAATCTGAATATACAGGCTAAAGGGACCAAGAACATATTTGGAAGATGTGGTTTAAGTTATTTTGTTCCCATATGGAAACTGAGATTCATAAGACAATAAAAAACTAAATGAAAAATAATAATTATATATATATATATATATATCCCTCTACGGTTTACGCAAATGTGCTCTTAAATAGGTATTTTCAAAGTTTTCATTTGTAACACAGACCACATTTTAGACCTTCTGGTCTAAAAAAACACCTGATTTTCTGGTCCATAAATGAGGTTCTGCTTACACAGGATAAATAACCATCCCTCCCCCCATCACTCGGTCTAAGTTAAGCTCCCCCCACCCTGCCCAGGTCATCATAATACTTGATTGTATAGTTGATGCAACAGAGAGTCTCAAAATAAATGTATTATACAAGAGGGTAAAATAAAGGAAAGGTCACTCTTCATGGAGTAGGAGGTCAGGGTGATTCTGAGCCACCAGGGAAGCCCTTTTTTATCAAGGAGTAAATCCTGAATATTTGTTGGAAGGACTGATTTTAACACTGAAACTCCAATACTTTGGCCACCTGATGTGAAGAACTGATTCATTTGAAAAGACCCTGATGCTGGAAAGGACTGAAGGTGGGAGGAGATTGAGCCACTGAACTGAACCGAAATCCTATTATATATAATTCCTAGTTAGTCAGCGTTAAGTCTCTCAGTCATGTATGACTCTTCTCGACCCCATGGACTATAGCCCGCCAGGCTCCTCTGTCCATGGGATTCTTCAGGCAAGAATACTGCAGTCGGTAGCCATTTCCTGTTCCAGGGGATCTTCCCAACCTAGGATCGAACCCAAGTCTCCATTATGGCAGACAGATTCTGTATCATCTGAGCCTCCAGGGAAGCCCAATAAGCCTAACTTTTTATTCTTTGCCCCAAAGAAGTAAATGCCGTTCCTTGGCCCCCTCCCACCCCATTTATTGATTTCTAGGTGGTCAGTATGAGACAGGCTGAGACCTGGGACCTGGAAGCCTTTGCTGCAGTGCCTGGGCATGAACACACATCTCCCAGAGCAACAGATAGAAAGAAACTATAAAGGGCTACAAATGATCCAGTGCAGGCAGAGTTGGGGCAAATTATGAGCAAGTTACAAAAAGACTGAATAAAAACCAGCTGCCACTTCTGAGGTGTTGGAAGCAAAGCAGGGTACTACACGTGATTCCTACACACAGCACCAGGAAGGAGGTGGGCTAACCACCAAAGCCACCCTTCCACCTGACCCACCAGTCTGCCCCCATTAAGGCCCCACAGAGATGGAGCAAGGTCACCTTACCCACCCGATCCTGCTGCAGCATAACCCCTCTGTAAAGCCTCCCTGGAATTCCTCTTCTTAATTCCTACTGATTAAAGAGTTGAAGAGGTCAATAACAAGTAGGCTACTTACAAATTTATGATTTATAAGACATGATGCCAGTCCATAGGAAGTTAGTAAGCGGTTTCAAAGACAAGAGGTAACAAACAGGAAATAATCACTTAAGTTGTATTTTTATTTCAGTTATGTTTCCACAGTCAACTGAGTGGGAAACTGTCATGGAGGATGGTGGGTAAGCAGAAGAGGGGATGGAAACCAGCATGAATTCGAAAGGAGCTCTTGTTGGTTTATTTCAGTTGGAAAGGTATCCTGTAAAAGGTGGATGTAAGTTGCTTCAGTCGTGTCCGACCCTTTTGCGATCGCAAACCAGGCTCCTCTGTCCATGGGATTTCCCAGGCAAGAACGCTGGAGTGGGTTGTCATTTCCTCATCCAGGGGATCTTCCCGACTCAGGGATGGAATCCATGTCTCCCGCATTGGCAGTCGGATTCTGTACCACTGAGCAACCAGGGAAAAGTGGACTTGGTTCTAACTTTGAGACATTTGTTCAAATAAGAGGGAGGGGGCTTACATACTCCAGATGGGAGGAAATAGCACCACATTTTTGTCAAGTGAGAAAGAGAAATGGTGGCACCGAGGTCCAAGACATGAATTTGGATCCCAAATGGCAAAACTTTTACCTGCCTGGCTAAGGACTTAAAGTATTTTTTCAGTAGCCATAAACCTGCTAAACAGTATTTCTGAAAGGTTTTGGTTACATTTCTGGCCATCGAGGCTAACGAAATGGAGGACATGTCCATTTTTCAGATTCTCTGTTTGACAAACTCAGCAAAATTGCATGGAACTTTATACATTCCTGGTCACTTAAGTAGAGAAACTGCAGATCATTGAAGAGAGACTAAAGAATTTGCTCATTCCCAGTGACATCTATGGGCTTTTAAGTATCTTTAACAGACGAATATGCTAAATGAACCCAATGAATTAAACTCAGTGTGTAAGGAAGACTCTGTGTGTCTAAATGAGGTCCATAATCCAGCCCAGAAAAGAAAAGTACCTGGGAAAATAAATTCCAAAGGTTTCCACTGGCCTCAATTACCCACGTGCTGTGTCAATCTTACCCAGCCAGACTGTAACAAAGATGACCTGTTTTCTACTAGCTGGAGGTTTGTGAGAAAGCACAGAGTGTTTTGCGGTAAACTTTCCCCCTTATCTTAGAGCTTTCAAGCCTGCAGCATTTTCTTTCAAGGGGAAAACAAAAAACCCAGAACAATTACCCCCATTCAATTATAAAATCGCCATCATCAGCCTTTTTGCCACTGACCCTTTGGACAGAAGCAGAATCAGCAGGATCTGCCTGGATCCAGTCGCCCTGTTTTACCAGCACAAATACTTTGGCAGATAAGTGTGTGATTAAATTCAAGGTGGAGCCTAAAAAAATAAATGCTTGAGCACATGACGGAACAGCTTTCCTGCTGTGCAAAGAGGCAGCTGAGACCGGACCAAAGTGGACCCTTCCAGTCCCGGTCAGAGCTCTTAGCTTAAAGCTTCCCCAGGATGTCAGCACCAGACCTTGGATGATGGAGACAGTTACTGCCAAGGTTAGAGAGTGCTAAGAATACACATTCTGCCTTTATCTTGAGTGTGATGTAACTAGAGATTCTAAACAGAGTTAGTCAGAGCCGTGTGTTCTCTGTAAATATTGAAGTAACTAGCTTTTAATGTTTTATCTACATACAGATTTGGTAAACAGAGATGTGGGTAACCATCAGGAAAAATGTTACACTTTGTGGCAAGCCTAGTTTACAGCTCAATATTTTCCCTTCTTCCTAGTGAAGTTAGTTTATGTATTAGTGGCCCCTCTGGTTACAAACTACCGCATAATGGAAACCCTGTAGGTTTACACCTCAGTAACATAAAGTGTGTGTGGTTTTTTTTTCCCTCATGGTCTCCTCCCAGTCCAAAATCCCAGCTTTAGGAGCTCTGGGAGCAAACAAAGACCCATGGCTTTAGGTGGTTGTTTCTCTTCCAACTTCGAGCCCATTTTTGGGGGGGGGGGTCGGGGGGAGGCAAGAATACTGGAGTAGGTTGCCATTCCCTTCTCCAGGAGATCTTCCTGACCCAGGGATTGAACCCATCTGAGCCACCAGGGAAAGCTAAATGATCTGCCTGCAAGGTGGGAGACCTGGGTTCAATCCCCGGGTCGGGAAGATCCCCTGGAGAAGGAAATGGCAACCCACTCCGGTACTCTTGCCTGGAGAATCCCATGGACAGAGGAGCCTGGTGCATGGGGTCAACAAAGAGTCAGACACGACTGAGTGATTTCACTTTCACTTTCTCTTCCAACTTCAGGAATCTGGGCATAGGGAGAGTTCAGTGAAAGCAGGCATAAGGTCTCATTGCTGGTGGTGAAGTGCCTTGGCCCACACATTCTGCTGGTTCCCAAACCTGACTGTGGGTGTGAATCACCGGTGGGCTTTGTTAGATGCCCTGGGCTCCCTCCCCAGAGCCGACGGGGACTGGCTGGGACCTCAGATCCTCTGCTGCAGAGCTTGCTCCAGGACACATGTCTCCTCCAGCAACAGAATACAAGAAACTGCTCGGAACTAAAATCAACAGTGTGCATGGGCAGTGGGGGCAAAGTCTGGACTGCAGGGACACAAAGAGACCTAAACCCCCAACTGGCCCCTCTGAAGATCCCGGGGCAAAACCTTGAGTGTCTCCTGCACACAGCACCACTTCAGGGGTTGGGCCAAACACCTAAACCACCCTGACTTGACCCCTGGACACACTCCTACCCATCACCTCAAATAAGGAACCGGCCCACCTTGGGGAGCGAGTGGACAAGGGCGCCTCTTGCTTGTTCTCACTCCCTCCTGCCACAGGAGGGACCCCAATAAAACCCCACCTGAGCTTCCTGTCCAGCCTCAACTTCTATTGATTCAGGAGGCCAAGAACCCTGGCTGCTGACAGACTCGGAAAAGCTGAGATGGAGCCTGAGAGTTTGTATCTTTTACAAGTTCCATTTTACTGATGCTTTTGAACTGTGATGCCAAAGAAGACTCTTGAGAGTTCCTTGGACTGCAAGGAGATCCAATCAGTCCATCCTAAAGGAAATCAGTCCTGGATATTCATTGGAAGGACTGAGGCTGAAGCCGAAGCTCCAATAATATGGCCACGTGATGCAAAGAGCTGACCCATTGGAAAAGACCCTGATGCTGGGAAAGATTGAAGGTGGATGGAGAAGGGGATGACAGAGAATGAGATGGTCGGATGGCATCACTGACTCAATGGACATGAGTCTGAGCGAACTCTGGGAGATGTGGAGGACAGGGAAGTCTGGCGTGGTGCAGTCTATGGGTTCACAAAGAGTCAGCTACTGAAAAACAACAAACAAGAAGTTCTCACCTGATCTGAACTCTGTTAGAGCCAGTCCACACTTTGGGAACCTCAAACGTAAGTCACAAAAGGCATCAGGGGCAGAATCTGGATTAAAACCGAGGTCTGTCTGATTCTATGGTACACATTGCCCACTGAGAAGGTAGCTGTCATCCTCTGAAGACTTCTCTCTTGCAGAGATCGAGGACGAGGAGGAGGAGACACGTGGTATTCGAGAGAGACGTGGATATGGAGGTGACACCCTGGGATGTGGGTTGCCTTGTCTGCCTTGTATCACTTGACCGACCTGATCCTTAATGTTCCCGCCGATATCCTTAAGAATTCTATGACTAATGTTACTCAGCCATAAAAAGGAAGGCATGTGAGCCAGTTCTAATGACATGGATGAACCTAGAGTGTATTACACTGAGCTAAGTAAGTCAAAAAGAGAAAAACAAATTTCTTATATCAAAGCACACATATGAAATCTAGGAAGATGGCACCGATGAACCTATCTACAGGGCAGCAATGGAGTTGCAGATTCAGAGAAGACACTTGCGGACACAGTAGGGGAAGGAGAGGGTGGACAAGTGAGGGGAGCATGGAAGCATAGACAGTAATATATGTAAAAGAGACGGCTGGTGGGGGCGTTGCGGTATAGCAGAGGGAGCTCAAATAGGTGTTCTCTGACCACCTAGATGTGTGGGAGGGAGGTTCAAGAGGGAGGGGACATGTGTATCCCTCTGGCTGACTCATGCTGATATATGGCAGAAGCCAACACAATATTTTAAAGCATTTATCCTCCAATTAAAACTAAAATTTTTTTAAATGTCAAAAAAAAAAAAAAAAAGAATTCTGCTACTTTATTCTCACTGATCTCACAGAGTTGTTTTGAAGATAAAACGTGATTATTGTTGTAATAGATTTGTCTAAACTTTGACGTGCTACCACAGATCTTTTTGTTATTTTCGTTAGGGATCAAATCAGGAAAAGAGTAAAAACAAACAAAACAAGAAAAACAAAAAGAGGCAACTGAAGGATCTGGTCTTTAGTTTAAAAGCTGAGACTACGTAAAAGGAAATGCCATGCATGACAAAGAGGTTTATTGGAACCCTTAGGAGCTCAGGGTCTTTAAGACGAGTGCACTAAAGGTCCTAAGAGTTGGGCAACTGCCAAACGTGTCCAACAGTGGTTTTCTTTTCAGCTTAAAATATGAACATCCTATTTCTTCCAGAGACATTCTTGTGATGAATGCCAGAAAATGATTAATTATTGGAGGCGCTAGTGGTAAAGAATGCCAATGCATGCCAATGCCAGAGACATAAGAGACCTGGGTCGAGAAGATCCCCTGGAGGAGGGCATGGCAGCCCACTCCAGTGTTCTTGCCTGGAGAACACCATGGACAGAGGAGCCTGGTGGGATACCGTTCATGGGGTCACAAAGAGTTGGTTGGACACAACTGAAGCGACTTAGCACAGGACAAGCTATTTTCCAGTACCATAGCACATTTTCAAGTAATTAGTTTTGAATAGTAAAAATGTAATGCTGACAGCTTTCTTTAAAATATATGTGTATTTTTTCATTCAGGGACTACTGAAAATATTTTACTATTAAAAACACAGTTCCATTACACTGATCCTTGTGTCTATCAGCTGCTCTTCTTCAAAATATAAATTTGACTTCATCTGTAATAAATGAAATACAGGATTTGCTATGCAGTGAGTAGTTAACACAGGTGACTTCATATAACTGTTATTCTTAATTATTGCATTTGCTAAAAATTTTGTTTGGGTATTTCTGTAACATACTGTGGAAAAATCCCAAACAAACATTTTGGCCAATGCAGTAATTTTAATGCAAGAGTGAAAACTAAAGGCAGCTTCTACTTTTACTATGAAAACTCCCATTGGAAATATTTGCATACCATGAGCAGTAACTTCTAACTATTGAGGTTAATATTCACTGGCAGAAAAAGAAAGAGGTCTATTTTATACTGAATAATTAGAGACTTCAAGCTGTAAACTAAAAAATCTGTCAAGGCCCACTGGGCTCTACATTTATTTATGCTTTTTTCCCTCAAACAAATGACCTGTTTGGTATTAGTTCAATATTTGGTATTAAAGCCTGCAGATTTCCATTTGTCATTAGGAACATAAAGAATGACTGTATTCTTCCCCATCAATGAAATATTACTTTCCTTAGATTGGATATTATACTTGCTCAGTGGAGTGAAATCCTTGTTGATTTATGGTGCTAAAATTCTTTTTGTGTTTATTAACTTTTGATGAAAATGACAAATCCATGTGCCGGTGAGGCTGGGGTTCTGCCCATTAAATAGAGTACAGATATCTTCTTTTCTGTTTCTGATTTGCCGTTTTACTATCCTTTGAATGTCTTTGATAGAGAAAGTACAATTTAATGCTTGGCGTGCAAAACAGAATTCTTCAAAGAAGCCAATAAACGGAGAGCAGAGAACAGGGTCCGGGGGCAGCGTTTGAGTCCGTTGTCTCAGTGCCTGTGCATTTCTCAGGCTTTCACTTGGAGTTGCGTGCAAAGGTTTCTCGAATGTTGGGTGAACAATCCAAATTACGTGTTAATATTATTCAGCGTTCCTAGTAAACACACAGATATGAATTTATGGGGAAAGGGCTGATGCTAAAGCTGAAACTCCAGTACTTTGGCCACCTCATGCGAAGAGTTGACTCATTGGAAAAGACTCTGATGCTAGGAGGGATTGGGGGCAGGAGGAGAAGGGGACGAGAGGGGATGAGATGGCTGGATGGCATCCCTGACTCGATGGACGTGAGTTTGAGTGAACTTTGGGAGTTGGTGATGGACAGAGAGGCCTCATGTGCTGCGATTCATGGGGTCGCAAAGAATCGGACACGACTGAGCGACTGAACTGAACTGAGGTTCTTTAGAGCACATGGATTAGTGGTTAAAAACACATCCTATAGAGAAAGAAAGCCTGCCTGGTCCGAAGTCAGCTATTCCATTTACTACTAATAGCTGTGTGACCTTGGGGACATTTCATGGCCTCTCTGAGCCCTTGTTTTCTTCTCTGTAAAAATGAGCTTTCTCATGGGGGTAGAAGAATGAATGCTTGTAAAGCCTTTAGAACAATGCACACACGTAGTTAACACCCTGTGTTTTTATTGTTAAATAAAAATCAGTGAGTAAAGTGAGTTAACTCTTTTAGCTTAACTGTAGAAGCTATCACAGCATTGTAAAGGAACTATACTCCAAGAAAGTTTTTCAAAGTCATATATATACCAATATTAGTACATATAAAACAGATAATCAACAAGGATTTACTGTATAGCAAGGGAGGTCTACTCAGCATTCTGTAATAACCTTTACAGGAAAAGAACCCGAAGATGAACAGATATATGTGTAAGTGAACCAAATTCTGTACACCTACAGCAAACACAACATTGTCATCAGGTTAATAAAAAGTTAAATTAAAAACAAAGAAGAAAAGAAAGCAGGGAGTAAATTGAAAATACTATTTCCGCTGTGAAATGACACATGCTCCTCTGCTGTTGGCAGGCGAAACATTGCGTACGTTTCCCCTCTTCGGGAAACTCAGCAGAAACATCCGCTTTCCCTAACTTTGGTAACAGAAAGCTTGCGCTGTGGACACAAACCCTTACAAGAACGGACGAAGCCACCTGTTCTCACGATACAGAGAAAACATGAAGTCTTTGTAAAACACCAAATCCACCCTGCTAGACAGCATCAAAGAAGAGCCACAGGCCGAAGGTGAAGCTGAAAGAGAATATCAACATAATCTAATCCCACAGTAGAGAAAACCCATTTAGGATGGTGACCATAAACAGGTGGTTTTTATGATACAGTTTGGGCATAGCATTTTGATAGGCGTAACTATTTCCTATTCAGTGCTTCTTTTCCCTTTATCATCCATCGTCAAGCAATTTTGCCACCAGCCAAGGCATCTCTTTTATTTATTTCCTCAGTTGTTTACTTTGGGTCTTCGTTGCTGCGTGCGGGGTCTTCGTTGCTGCGTGCGGGGTCTTCGTTGCTGCGTGCGGGCTTGTTCTGGCAGCGGGAGGCCGGGCTACCCTGGGTCGCTGGTGCTGGCTCCTCGCTGCGCAGCTCCTCCTGTGGGCCAGCACAGCCTCCAGGGCTCAGGGGTCTCAGCAGTCGTGCAGCACAGGCTTAGCTGCGCTTCAGCACAGGGGACTGTCCCGGACCAGGGATCGAACCCGAGTCCCCTGTGTTGACAGGCAGATCCTTAACCCCTGGACCACCACGGAAGTTCCAGGAATTTCTTAATTTTAATAGCTCTGGGTATTTTCCCCCTCAGGTAAAAGAGGAGCAAGTCATACTTGAGCAAGACAAACCTCATTCCTGTGGGAAAATGGTCGGCGTCTGAAACGAGCAAGCCTCATGAGGAGAAGGAAGAGGTCTGGGTCAGTGTGGGGACGGGGCTGCTGATCATTTAGCACCACGGTTCACCCACATGAAATAAGGTGGAGATGAGAGGATCTCAGGGAATACCATTTGTAATATTATTTGTTTTCCAGTTTTCCTTTCTGAAAAATAGAGGTGATCTAACACCAGACAGCCAAAGCAAGACCCCGGGAAGCCATCAAGCATGCAGCATGCCCAGAGCCTGTTTGTGTGCGTGGGTCTCACCTTGAGCTTGGGCTCTATTACACCGTGCTTCTGCTGAAACACGAGTCGGAGGGAACGAGGCCTCTCTGTCACCACACAGTCAGCTGTCTGGAGATAAGACCTATACTTCAATCACTTCTTGTTTTGTTTTTTTCTTGTTGATTTACTTTAAATTGGAGTGGGCTTCCCTGGTGGCTCAATCAGTAAAGAGTCCACCTGCAAAGCAGGTAGACCTGGGTTCGATTCCTGGGTCAGGAAGATCCCCTGGAGAAGGGAATGGCAACCCGCTCCAGCATTCTTGCCCAGAGAATCCCCTGGACAGAGGAGCCTGGCGGGCTACAGTCTATGGGGTCGCAAAAGAGTTGGACACGACTTAGTGACTAAGCCAACCATAATTGCTTTTCAATGTTGTATTAATTTCTGCCATACGACAACTTGAATCGGCCATAAGTACACCTGTGTTCCCCCACCTTCGACCTCCCCCACCCATCCCACCACTCTGTCACAGGGCTGGTTTGTATTCTAAATGGCAGGTGTCAGGGGTGGTAGGTTTGGATTGTATCAGTTTAGCGAAACTGGGGCCACACATTCCAGAACTGAATTTCCTGTATCGTTTCAGGCTACCCTGGGCCACAGGAAACATTCTGCATGAAGTCTGTAAGGCGTAAGGAAGCCAGGCAAGCATTCCCTTTTTCTTTACACTGAAACACAAGTATTAGAATTACGTCCACTGTGACCCTTCCTTCAATTTCCCAGCAAAGTTGATTTTTCTGCCCTCATGCTCCTTGGAGAGGCTTTGTTTTTGTCTTTCCCAATAGCAAAGAGCTGATAGACTTATCCTTGTATACCCTAGTGCCCAGTGGAATGAGTACTGCACACCCACTTGGAAGAACAGAGATACGGTTTGTTCAACCTGTGAAGCCAAAGTATAAAAGCTGTTCTGTCTCCTGAGTGGCAGTGGGGTCACTCGCATGCTGATGCTTGCAAAGACCAGACCCACGGCAGAGTTATCATGGTTCCACTCTGTGCATAATTAACACAGTCACTTTTCCCCACATAAAATTCCAGGCACAACTGCAGAAGCAGGGTCCACTCTTTATGCCGACAAAGAATGGGAATGGGGTGACACAGGTGTTTAGGAAAAGCCCACACAAAATATCCCCCTACAGCAACAGAAGGCGTGGACCAAACAGTGTTCTGAGCCCCGCTGTGAGCAGAAATCACAGTATGTTTTGCTTCTGTTGGGTTTGGTTTGGGGTGGCTTGTTTATGGTTTCCCTTTGTTCAGATTTGTTTCTCTGAATGTTTCTTTAGCTTTTAAACTTCTGGTGTAAATGCTGTAATCTTATCTCCAACTCAATATTGTTATCTGGTACAGTTAAATAAAAATTTTAGTCATAAGGAAGTGCAACGCCTTCCCTTCCCACAAAGCCTAAATTTAAATATGTGTAACTCATAAGTCTTAGGTCATCTGCTCAAATTAGCCACACTGCTTTCTCCCTGAGTGTTCTCCAACCACCCACAAGCTGACTCAGTCCTGACCTGAACAAAAGGACCAGGCTTCTCGATGTGGCCATCCTGGTGTGTCGCACACAGCCTCTAAGACTCCGGCATCTTCTCAAATTTTAATTGCATGTCCAGGGAAAGATTTTCTTGTGCCGTCTATAAATAGAACTCAGTGGTACATGATGAGAATGTTAAAGGTCAGTTAATAACCTCATACTTCATCAGGATAGCTGAGTGCATCTTTCAGGTAAGTGCAAGTTGACCAGTCTTATTAGTATTCCCAGGTGGTGCCAGTGGTAAAGAACCAAAGCAGGAGACATAAGAGATGTGGGTTCGATCCCTGGAGGAGGGCATGGCAACCAACTCCAGTATTCTTGCCTGGAGAATCCAGTGGAAGAGGAGCCTGGTGGGCTATAGTCCATGGGGTTGCAGAGTTGGACATGACTGAAGTGACTGAGCATGCATACATCAGTCTTAAGGCCTTCTTCAGCAGACTCAAGGCAGTGGCTTCCACACAGGAGAACTTTGAATCAGAGATCTATTGGACATTTGGGGGGGGGGGCGGTCTGGCCATTAAGCAGGTGCCTTGTTTCATGACGCAGAAAGTGTTAGTCCCTCAGTCGTGTCCGACTCTGCAACCCCACGGACTGTAGCCTGCCAGTCTCTGTCCATGGGATTCTCCAGGCAAGAAAACTCCCTGGAGTGGGTAGCCATTCCCTTCTCCAGGGGATCTCCCCAACCCAGGGATCAAACCCAGGTCTCTTTCATTGCAGACAGATTCTTTACCACTGAGCCACCAGGGAAGCTGGTTACTTTGGATTATTTTCCTAAGAGTAGAGACAGAATGTCCTGAAAACTACTGTTCAGGAAATAAGTACATGAAATAAGTACATAATTGTGAGAAGACTGCCAACTTTGTGGGTGAGGAGCTGTTTTCGTTGGGGGTGAAGGTGGGCAGAGCCCTTTAACCAATCGAGTACCAACCTATCTCATGTATTTAGCCTCACAAAAATTCCCCTTTTATAGTGCTTCTCAAAATTGTTCATTAAAAAACAAAACCAAAAGAGAAATGAGTATATGACCCTTATCCCGACCTCTAAAATCCTAGGAGATCTGAGAGTATAACCCAGAGGACTGGGCCCAAACTCACAGTATTCCAGTCTTAAGGTTTTTCTTTAAAATACATGCTGCATTACAAAGATAATTTTTTAACCAGGCTTATCAGTTAAATGCTTTCCTTCATCTATTCTCCCTGAAAAAGCTGAGTTAAATTAATGCTTCAAAGATACACCCTGCTTATCTTGTGGCTTCTCATTGCTCCTGAGATGCTGCTACTCCTGTGAACACAGTCCTCTGGGGGCAGGACTCATATATATGAAAAATAAATACACATTTTTGTTGTTTGGTTGCTAAGCTATGGTCGATTCTTTGCGACCCCATGGATGTAGTCAGCCAGGTTCCTCTGTCCATGGGATTTTTCCAGGCAAGAATACTGGAGCGGGTTGCCATTTCCTTCTTCAGGGATCTTCTCGACCCAAGGATTGAACCAAGTGTCCTGCCTTGGCAGGCGGATTCTTTTCTGCTGAGCCACCAGGGAAGCCCGCAAACTACACATACTTAGCTATAAAAAAGAATGAAATGATACCATTTGCAGCACATACATGGACCTAGAGATTATCACACTAAGTGAAGTAAACCAGAGAGAAAAAGACAAATATCATATGTTATCACTTATATGCGCAATCCAATTTTTAAGATGATGCAAATGAACTTACTTATGAAACGGAAGGAGACTTACAGATATTAAAAACAAACTTACAGTTATGGAAGCGGAAACATGGAGGGGGGAAGCAGTAAATCAGAAGCTTGGGATGAACATACACACAGTACTATCTACACTACTGTATGTTAGATAACCAGCACGGACCTACTGCATAGCTCAAGAAACTCTACCCAATATCCTGTGATAGCCTATATGGGAAGTGAATCTGAAGAGGAAGGAATACATGTATATGTGTGACTAAATCACTCTGCTGTCCACCGGAAACTAACACAACAGTGTCCATCAACTCTACTCCAATAATTTTTTTTATAAAAAGAAAAAGTAGACTACACACAAATCTAGGAGAGACTATACAACAGCTGAAATACATGGTAGGGAAAAGGAAAGAGAGACAATGCCATTGGGAGGCTGGGGTGTCTTTTAAATAAAGTACATTTGTTCTTTGTCTCAATTAAAAGAAAAAGAAATTTTTGTCTTTATCCAGATTGCCTTATTAAAAAATTGTAGCACAGAAAGTGCTGTGTCGAATACTGGATCCTTCTACACACAAATGATGGCATTGTTGGGCATATCCGTTTTGTGGAATTTTAAATATATATAAAAGTAAAATGTAGTTAATCTCTTTTTATAGAAACTAAGGCTGCAAACTTAGAATGTCTGATAGCTACATGGGAAAACACAAGCATGGTGAAGACTCCCTGTGTTCCTGGGAGGGATGACTTCATGCACCAGCCCAGTTTGGTCAAACACCCTCTGGATGTTGTTGTGAATATGTTTGCTAGATGTGGTTTACCTTTACAATCTGTAGACTTTGAGCAAACCAGACAACCTTCCATAGTGAGGGCGGGCTTTGTCCAATCAGGCGAAGATATTAAGCGTAAAGAGTGAGGTTTCCCAAAGAAGCAACAAAAGAAATTCTGCCTCGAGGCTGCAACATAGTCCACCAGTTTCCTGCCTGCTGGTCTACCCTGAAAATTCTGGACTCAGGACTGCAATATTAACTCTTAATTTCCAGAGTGCCAGCCTACCTCACAGATTTCAGACTTGCCAGCCCTCACAATCATATGACCCAAAACTTGCATTAAATTTCTTCCTATGTCTCCCTCTCTCTATATATGTATATGTGTGTGTGTGTGTGTGTGTGTGTGTGTGTGTATCATATTGGTTCTATTTTTTTTGGATAACCCTTATACAGTTACCAAACTATAGTGGAAAGAAAGCAATAATTCTAAAAGAATTGTCAGACTAAGCTCTGGAAAAAAATTCTTGTAAAAGAGTTCATAGAAAAAACAGTATTCCACCACGTACAAGTTCTGAATTCAAAAAGCATACCCAGGACAAGAGCAACAGGCCACTCATTTGTCTATCACCGTGTTGCTTCCATGAAAAAAAGTTCAATTCGTTAGTGTGCTAATTATATCTTATGTTATGGTGGTACTAGGTCATTGAATTACCCTTAATTATTTACAGATCTGCCTTTTTTTGCCAGACTGAGGATAGGGATCGGATCTTTGTCATCTTGGTACCAGACCCAATAAATGATTATTGATTGCATGGGAACATGGTTCTAATTTAAGATAGAATAGAATGAAAAATGAAAATTCATTGTGATGAAATATGGTTTTGGTCATGTTTGCTGGAACATAAGTTTTTTTCTTAAAAAAAGAGAAAAACTGAATATTTCTTTTTGAGTTAAAAGAATAAATCTTATGGACTATAATCTAAAGCCTTGCAACCATTTGAAGTCTTTAAAATTATACTCACAGAGTTTAAATAAAATCAGAACTTGTGATATTTCTCGACATTGTTAAGAGAAAAATCACCTTCTTTATGTGGAACTTTTGGGTAAACCTATTCTGGGGGTTGTTTCTTACTCAGATTATTGACTTTTTTTCACTTTTCCCTTGCATCGTGGACAGTTTCAGGTCTATTTTTGAAAGACAGTGAATGTGGAGCCAGAGAAAGCTTTAAAAGTCAAATCCTCTTTCAATTGCTATATGCATGGTGCATCTGAATCCTTGATCTTAGAGTAGAAAGCCCCTGGGAGGACAGGAGGAAAAGAATTGATTCCATCTCCTTTACTGAATAACAGCTATAATAAAAGTCAAGCCATCCACTCATCCAGCCCGTGTGTGTAAACAGCTCAAAACTCGAGGGTGCACACACCTAAAAATGATGAAAAAGACTTCTCCTCTGATGCTGGCTTCCTAGGAAAGCAGGATGCAGATGACCCTGCAGTGGGCTCCTCCAGTGCGACCATTATACGGTCCAGACAAGCCTTTCTTTCCCCCAAAGCGGAGCTCTTTGGCCTAGAAACTTAACTGAAAACAATCTTGTTGTACAGTTGCTAAATTGTGTCCGACTCTTTGCGACCCCATGGACTGCAGCACGCCAGACTTCCCTGTCCATCACTATCTCCTGGAGTGTACTCAAATTCATGTCCATTGAGTTAGTGATGCCATCCAGCCATCTCATCCTCTGTCATCCCCTTCTCCTCCTGCCTTCAATCTTCCCCAGCATCCAGGTCTTTTCCAGTGAGTTGGCTCTTCGCATCAGGTGGCCAAAGTATTAGAGCTTCAGAAGCTTCAGCGTCACTCCTCCCAGTGAATATTCAGGGTTGGTTTGCCGCTGCTGCTACTGCTAAGTCGCGTCAGTCGTGTCCGACTCTGTGACCCCAGAGACAGCAGCCCACCAGGCCCCCGTCCCTGGGATTCTCCAGGCAAGGACACTGGAGTGGGTTGCCATTTCCTTCTCCAGTGCATGAAGGTGAAAAGTGAAAGTGAAATGTGAAAGTGAAGTCGCTCAGTCGAGTCCAACTCGTGGTGACCCCATGGACAGCAGCCTACCAGGCTCCTCCATCCATGGGATTTTCTAGGCAAGAGTACAGGAGTGGGGTGCCATTGCCTTCTCCAAGGGTTGGTTTACTCCCCAAGAAATCTACAATTGCCTTGTAGTTTCCCGTCTGTTGGCAACAGCTGGCATGAGTTTCTGTGTAGATGAGACCGGGGCATTCCTTAGACGTCTCAGTTGGTGAGCACAGTGTTATTTTCTGTCGGTCGAGTTGCAGGAAGCAGGGCTTCAGTCACCCTCACCCCCACCTCTGTATTTTGCTCATCACCATCACCTACCTGCCACACACAGTATTCTTGCTCCCTGTCTAACTATTGAAATCTATACCTACCCTGGTCTTTTTTAACATCTCAAAAAAGAAAATCTCAGACATATCTCGCTTGCAGAATCCTCTCCATCTTGGAAAACAATCCTGGCACATAGATGATTCCTCCAGGACCCCTCTTCCCTTTGTAACTTTACTTCAGCCACACTGGTCTTGTTGCTTCTCAAATAGGCCCAGCACGTCAGAGCTTGCACGGGCTGCTCCGTTTACCCAACCTTCTCTGCTCCAAGGTATCTGCCTGCTCGATTCCTCACTACCTTGAGTTCTTTGACCAAACATCACCTCCTCGGTGAAGCTCTCCCGGGCTGTCCTACTTAAACATGTAAACCTGTGGCAAGCAGCTTTGGCACTGGCCCCCTGTGACCCCCCGCCTCCTTCAGGCTTTTGTGAAATCCCTCCCCTTGAGGGCTGGCTGGAAGAAATGACTCATTCAATAGAACGTGGCCAAGCTGAGGGGCTGTCACGTCCAAGATGAGGCTGGAGAAAGACTCTGTCTTCTGTCTTGCTTACTCCCTCGCTTGAGTTAATGGAAAGCAGCTGCCATGCTGGGCGCTGTCTTATGGAGAGGCCCAAGTGGCAAGGAACTGGAGGAGGACTCGAGCCAACAAGCCGTAGAGACTGAGCCCCCCGCCAACTGCCCCAGAGGAGCCAAGTTCTGCCAGGGACCGTGTGACTGAGCTTGGAGGGGAACCCTGCTTGGGCAAGGCTGGCGATGCCTCTGGTCCCACTGGACTCTGACTGCAGCGGGGGAGATGCTGGTCCCGAGGACCCAGACAAACTGGCTTCCTGACCAACACCAGCTCTGAGACAACAAATGCTTGTTGTTCTAAAATAACTAACACAATATCCACTCTTCCACCCCCGCACCTGATTTCTTTCTCTATTATGTTTTCTTCTATAAGACATCACCATTAATGTTCAATGTATTTCACTTACTGACCGTCTTCCCAGACATCTACTAAAATATGAGACTTCTGAAGGCAGAAACTTTTGTCTTTTGCTTTTCATCAGTATATGTTTGAAGTCTAATCACTGCCTGGCTCAGAGTAGTCAATCAACAAATATTTGTTAAATACATGAAGCATTATATCACTCAATGGCAAATTGTTTTTCCTAAGTTCCTAAGGAAAATGGCTTCATTGCAACAAACAATCTCCCACAGAACCCTCATTCTTTCACATGTTTTAACATTTAGTAAATATTTGTTGAGAGGATCAATCAATGAATAAATTACAGAAAAATGGATTTTTTTTGTAAGTGCAGTAACAATCCAGTCAGGGAAATGATCAGATGACCCTTTATTTCCATGTCACTGTCTTATAGAGGTCAAGAATTTGAGAGTGTGGTGGCAAGAAAAAAAATTAGAATTCTAGAGTTTTCATTTTTCACACAAAATGTATGTCTTTGTCTTCTTTAGGACTTTAACTTATTTATTTCCCATTATCCAAAAGAATGATACTAGCGGGAAAGCCAAACAGCAAGATGCCCTCCATTCTGGAAGAAACATATTTATCAATGTGACATAAATGCCTGGAAAAGATCAGTGTCAGTCATCACCTTATAAAAAGGATCGGGTAGATTCTTGAGGGTTAAGGTTTCCGTTACGTAGAGGGATGGAGGCGCGATGACAGGTACCTGCCAGTTTGCTGAAACTGATATCCGTGGAGAAAACATCACTCACTCATCAGTTTCAGAGAGGGTACCCATGCGTGTCCTCAGCCACTCTACGGACAATGGCCACACGTATGACATCTGTAGAGACAGTTCCTCTTTGCGGTTGTATCAAGTCTCATAACTGTGGGTAACGTCATACTAGGAAAAGGTAGGAGGTCATCTAGTAATGAGAAGCACATGTATTTTGGAATTCAGAGAGGAGTGAGTTTGAATCTGAGACCTGAAGGTTACATGGCTCTCCCCAGATTACACAGCTAGAGCGGAAAACCTAGATCTCCATCTATAAAATTAAGACAGTAGCTCCTTCCAAACTTGAAGTGAAGAGCCACTTCACCCAGAACATAGTAAGCATATGAATGCCCATTTCCCCACGCTGCCATAAAAATATTTATAGTCCGTGTGATGCCCAAAATAATGACATTTTCCATCTACTGTTCCTAAAGTTAGATTTGAGGCTACTTTTCCTAGAAAAAGAAAGTAACATAAGGTGCTCTAGGATAAATTCATGGGGGATAAAAGCCAAACCATCCGCTAAGTGATGGGTTTTACAAATTCAGAAAAGAAACAATTCAACTAAATCCTTGGGTTGTCCTGGTTATAAATATTTACTCTAAGTACTCGTTCTTTATATATCTATTGTTTTCCCCCAAACTATGCTTTTCCCTAATTTCTTTCAACTAATTTATATCCAAATCTTGATGTGGACTCACCACTCACATGTATAATGGAAAAAGCATACTTTTCAATGTCCTTGAAAACTCTTGTTCTTTTGCAATTAAAAATATACTTATTGGGGAAAACGCATTAAAATAGCAACTTGAGTGCCCCTCCCACTTCAGTCTTTTTGTCCAGTTTCAGATGTTGTCATGGTCTTGTTTTGCATGGGACTAATGTCTTGGATTTATCACAGATGCTCATGTGTTCTAAAAAAACACTTAAGGAATTGCTTCTGTTAGTTACTCTGGTTTTCCCCCTGTCTCTGTCTCTCTTTCTGTCTCTCCCTTCTTTTTTTGAATTGAATTGAACTCTGGACCCTGTTCACTTTTATACTTATTTTTGGCTTAATTTCCGGAACTCTACAGTGGTATTCAACAAAAGAGCTGTGGCATAGGGACTTCAGGTCACTTTGTTGGTTAAAATCTGACAGAGAGCAGTTGGTCTACATTTTCCAAAGTGAAGTGGCAAAAGGGCATCAATATGCTTTTTCTTCTTTAAGGTCTGTCTCTTGTAGCTGGAAGGGGTAGATGTTTAGAAGAAACACTCCAGTCCCATTTCCCTAAAGACCTCTCAATTCCTATAACCATATAAGAGTATGATGCAAATGACCAAAATCCATTGGGTTTATAAGACAGTGCTTGTTTTCCACTTATACACTTCCATCCAACAACAAGGGAGACAATTTGATTTTACATGTTAAAAGATTCATAGTGTCCAAAGAGCAAGAATTGATAAGTCTATAGTTTTCTGAATAAATATTCAAAGACAAAAGGTCTCAGATTTTAATGGACAAGAGAAAAAGCTTTGGAGAAATTAAGGTGAACATACAGGAGAAATAGAAATTAGAATAGAAACTCTCTATTTTGAAGCTATGTTAAAATCAGTCTAGAGAAATGGATGTTTTTATATCGTCTCATATACAATCCTCAGAAAATAATCAACCTACTTTCTTGAAGTATTTTCAGGGGATGCTTAAATGTACATTTCACTGAAGCCATATATTCATAAATGTGTACATATATATGGATGCCATGATTTGCTTTTGATAGCAGTTATGAAATACTCCATCTGCTATTAAATACAGAATCTGAAGAAGTCACTTTTAGATATCTACATATATAATGGAACATAAGGTCTCTTTCATAAGCTCTTTATAGACCAATTTGAGACTATGTTTTACCAAAGTTTCACAAGATGCCTACTTAAAGCCCTCACATAGGGAATTAAATTGTCTTAATTGCATCTGATTCCACACTGATATTGACATTGCTGGATACAGAGTTTTGCTGCTTTCTGATCAGAGGGCAGCATGAACAAACGCAGACTGAATGACTTTGAATAAGGACAAAAACAGAGCCAGGCTTACCTGTGTCCTTTCTCCCGAGGATCTAGGAGCTAGGAACTCACAGCTGGGCAAGAGTGAAAATGTTCTTTAGTTAATAATACAGGCAAGAAAAGCTCCAGACCCCAAGAGCCTGGGTTAACCATTGACACTGGCTTGTTCCTACAGTTCCACCCTGGGAACACGCATAGGTAGCCCGTGGCATCTTAGGAAGCCGGCGCCAACCGGTCAGCTGAGACCGCGGCTGGGGCCCCGCCCCTGCACCCCTGGAGGAGGTCCGGGGAGAAGGTCACCCAGGCGTCCCCTGACTCACTGTTCACTTGCTCTGGAACACAAAGGAGGAAGATTTCCTGGGCCAGAAATATGTTCAGCAGTGCCCGTAAGTGACTCAAATATTTACAGACAGGGCTATTGAAGGCTCAGTTTTCAGACTTGGAGCAATGCAAAGAAGCTCTTTTTGTCAGAGTTCTTTGCATACATCTGAGCAGGTCAGAGTTGAAAGGGGATGCCGATGAAAACGGAGACGAGACAACCTGCAATGGCTAAGCAGCCACTCGTCCCTTTACTCAGCGTGTCTTCGGTGGTCATCTACCCTGTACAGCGCAGTTCCAAGTGTGGCTTCCCAGGTGGCTCAGTGGGAAAGAATCTGCCTGCGAAACAGGAGATGCAGGTTTGATCTCTGGGTCGAGACGGTCTCCTGGAGAAGGCAATGGCAACCCGCTCCAGTATTCTTGCCTGGGAAACCCCATGCACAGAGGAGCCTGGCAGGCTACAGTCCATGGGGTCGCAAAGAGACGGCACACGTGCACACATGCTCCCAAAGCACAGGCAACCACAGGTGAATAAGCCTTGAGAAACAGAAGAAAGAGACTAAGGCTGAAGGTTTCTCCTGCCCACAACCTCAAGAGTCAGAGTTTAAAGGACTTCCCTGGTGGTCCACTGGTTAAGACTTCACCCTCCAACACAGCAGGCACAGGTTCCATCCCTGGTTGGGGAGCTAAGACCTCACATGCCTCGTGGCCAAAACACCAAAACAGCTAACAGAAGCGTATTGTAACAATTTAATAAAGACTTTAAAAACTATCCACAACAATAACAACAACAAAATCTTTAAAAAAAGAATCAGAGTTTAAGACAGAGATAATAAAGAAAATACAGGCTGTTGTTCAAGTCTAGAACGTACAATCTGATGGTCCCTCTGCCCCAGCAATCAGTCCTCAAGCGTGAGATGAAATTTTGAGGCAGTCATGGGGTCAAGCTGACTGATCGAGAGTCAGAAAATTGAATAATACTCAACGAGGTGGTACAGTCAAGAGAAAGGTCCAGAAAAGGTGAAAGTCAGCCACAAGAAAGGAAAGAAATAACAATCCCAGCTCTTCAGAACCTGGGGGCGGGGAGGGGGAGGGCGGGGCTGTATGCAGAGGGTTGCCAAGGGAGGTTTGTGCTGGCCAGAAACCAGCATTTTTCTTTCCTGGGAAGAGCGCTGGTAGGCAGGGGTCTGGAAGCCTTGTCCAATTTGGTTAACCCTCCAAATTTAAGGGGCCGTGCCTAAGTTCCGACCAGAGTTGCTGTTGGGGTGTTGTTGGGTGTGTGTTTGCATTTTTTTTTAAATTAAAAAAAATGAAGTATAGTCGCTTCGCAACGTTGTATCGGTTTCTGCTGTACAGCAAGGTGAGTCAGCTCTGTGCACACATTATCTTCTCCCTCTCAAACCTCCCTCCCCTCCCCATCCCACCTCCCTAGGTCATCACAGAGCACCGAGTTGACCCCGTGTCGGAGCTCTCAATTCTTCCCACCTGCTCCTTCCCCTGCTGTGTCCGCAAGCCCATTCTCTGTCTGCGTCTCCTCCCACCCTGCAAATGGGTTCATCAGTGCTGTCTTGCTAGATTCCATAGCTATGCATTAATGGACAATGTTTTTTTCTCTGACTTACTTCTCTCCGTATGACAGACTCTAGGTGTTCGCACTTTTAACAGCATGAACACTTGAGGAGGCAAGATTGGATGTCCGTGTTGGGACTCACTGGCTTTGTGACACTGGGAGCCACTTGACCGCTCTGTATCCCAGTCTCCTCATCTGTAAAGTGGAAATAATAATAACAACAACTACAACCGCAGCTCCTACTCAGGCTGGTACTTGGTGTTCCAAGCCTGCGAGCTCTCCATCAGGCTTGGACATTCTGATAGGAGCGCGTGATCTGCAACCTGTTACGCAGTAACCCAGGAGAAGAGCTTAAACCCTTCAAGGGACATATCTTTTTAATCACCCATAAATGTCAGGGAGGCAGTGGACCTGGAGGTGAGCCTTTCTGCCAAGAAATCTGAAGACTGGAGAGATGCCTGCATGCCCACACACATGGAGGCCACTTCCGTTGCAGGGCATTCACAAGTCTGCAGGGCAGACTGCTTAGTGAGAGTTATCAGTCACTCTGCTCTGTTCCTGGACGGGGAGCTGGGATTTTTTTATTAGTGGTCCATAGGAAAGGACTGAACGGAACACACATGACTCTCTCTACAAGGACAGTCTCAGGGAAGGTGGCTTTGTCTGGCTGACTGCCGAGGAGACAAGGCAGCTGAAGACGGATGGCATAGGAAAGACCCTGTAGGAGACAAGGAGGCAAGATGGGGACCTGGATGGGCTCCCAAGCCCGAGTCAGACCATCGCCGCCGCCTCGTCCCTTTGTTTGAAGTAAATTCCCAGAACACCAGGCACGCCCATACTCACATGTAAGCAGAAAAACACTTGCCAAAGCCAAGTCAAATTATCATCTGGATCGGCTTCTCTGTCACATTCTGTGCTTCCTAAATCTACCTTAAACTGAAAACTAAACGTCTTGAAGTTCAGCTTTGGGGAACTACAGGCCTCCTGGAAACAGAGAGAAACTGAGGCAAAACGAAAAAAGCCTGTTTAAAGATTTGACAAATGACAAGATGATGAAAGAATTCATTACTCAAGTGGTAGAACTCTGATACCTTTTCCAATAATCTGTACTTTGTTGCTGTCCGATGATTTTAGTCATGGCCTAAAAAGAAGACAGACTCTAAAAAGAAGATATACCACACAAATTCTATACCCCATCCAGCATTCTAGAGCATAGAATTGAGCTGGTGCCACTCTAGCTCTGTCGTGGACGAACTATTTTTGTTTGTTCAGCCTTACTTCTGCTTTTGTAAGACCTGAGAGCTAAGAATAGTTTTTACATTTCTAAATGGCAGAGAGAAGATTCCTAGAGGAGTAATATTTTGTGATGTAAAGTTATATGAAATTCAAACTTCAGGATCCATAAAGTTTGTTTTTTTTTTAAACATAGCCCCACTCTTCCATTCATTTACATGTCATCGATGGCTGTACTCACCCTATGGCAGCAGAATTCTGTGACCCTCAGAGTCTCAGCAGAGACCAGGTGGTCCTCAAAACTTCCCATATTTAGCATCTGGCCCTTTGCAGAAAAAAATGTTTGCAGAGCCCCAAGCTAGTTAAACTATGCAATTTGCATTCTTCAAAGATGATGTTCCTCTTTCCTGGTTAATGATTAACATATAGTTAACTCCAAGTCAACTGAAATTCTAGAATTTAAAACCTTATTTTTTTTACATCCAACCCAACAATCATGTTCCTTGGTCTTTACTGAGACCAAGAGTTAAAAACCTAAGTCCACACAAAAACCTGTACACAGAGTATTTATAGAAGTTTTATTCATAAGTGCCAAAACTTAGAAGGAATCAAGACATCCTTCAGTAGGTGAATAAACAGTGCTACACCCAGACAATGGAATATTATGCAGTTCTAAAAAGAAACGAACTACCAAGCCCTGAAAATACACAGGGAAACCTTAAATACATGTTTCTAGGTGAAAGAAGGCAATCTGAAAAGCCTGCATAAAGTATGATTCCGAGTATATGGCATTCCGAAAAAGCTAAAATTATGGAGGTAATAAAAGATCGGGGTTGGTGAGGAGCAGAGGGAGGGAGAGATAAACAGGAAAGCCCAGAGGATTTTTGGAGCCATGAAAATTCTCTGTATGATTTAACAATGATGGATGTATAGCATCACGTGCATGCATGCTAAATAGCCTCAGGCGTGTCTGACTCCTTGTGACCCCACGGTCTGTAGCCCCCAGGCTCCTCTATCCATGGGATTCTCCAGGCAAGAATACTGGAGTGGGTTGCCATTTCCTTCTCCAGGGGACCTTTCTGACCTAGAGATCGAACTGAAGTCTCTTGCACTGGCAGGCAGGTTCTTCACCACTGAGCTGCCTGGGAAGCCCCATATCCTTCCGTATCTTCCCTCAATGTTACTGTAAATCTAAAACTGCTCTGTAAAATAATCTTTTTTTGAAAGAATATTTTTTCCTTCAAGGTTCCTTTGACTCAGTCTATTCTTGTCTACTGCATTGATTCATAATTTATTTTTAAATGATTTTGAAAAAAAGATAAACTTTTTAAAGGCATTCTCCCTTTGATCTCTATGTTGTGGTTCTTTGTTGCACGTGTCATGTCCTTCACCAAGTTTTATACACTCATGGGTCAGGATTGACTGAAATTTATCCCGTTGAATCCAACAGAGTGTCTAGCAGAAAACTGTAACACAGCTGATACTAAGGGATGAACGCTTTTTTAAAAAAGGAAGCAAGTATACCATATTTGGAGACCAAACCCTTTTGAGTGATTGATTATAGTGTTCTTGGCCCTTTTCTTCAGCTGTCTTACTGAGCTGGCCTATCTTTGTCCATCTCCAAATGGACAAATCTTCAGTCTCTCTGAAATTCCAAGACTCTCTTGCTGCCTGTTTGAACACACCCAACATCATAATTACTGGATTCTGCCTGGGTCTTTTCGCTCTTTTTATCATTCCAACTCTCAAAACCTTCCTTCACTGTGTCTCATTTCCACCTGAAGGACTCTCTGTTTTACCATGCTCCAAGCCCTCCATGATAAGAGGCAAAGGAAAAAAAAAAATAAAAGGTTAACTTGAATTTGCTTCCTCAAGGTGCAATCCAGTTCAGCATTTTATAAGCTGACGCACACTACTGCAGCAAGAGATTTAAACAGAAATGATGCAACTGACTATCATTCAAATGAGCTCAATACGCTGAATGAATCATGCTAACAGGTTCTTCCCAGAGCGGGGGAGGGGAGAACAGGAGACTACCTTTGAGAATCTCTCTCAGATATTTAAGTTATGTATGTTTACCATAGACACTATGAATAAGAATGTGAAAAAGCTGATAAAAATGATTCAGCAGCCTCAATTTCTTTTGGCAAAGTTATTCCCACTCTTCCCCAATGTGCTTTTAAGTAAAAAACTGAGATTCAATTATATTCACAGTTTTGAATCTTGCTTTTTAATCACTGGCAAGGAGCTCTCGTCTTAAAGCAAAAGAATGCATCAGTAACCATGGGATTCCTGACATCCCAGAAAAGCAGGTGAAGAAGATCTGGTGAGACAGGTGCTGGATTTCTGGTACTCCACAGTCAATCTCCACCTGTGTTTACTGGTAGGATTTACTCTGAGCTGTCGGCATCAATTGGAACTGTGCTCTGAGACAGGTTTGTAGATGCTCCAGCGTGCTGTTTGAAGGTGTGCCCAAACACTTGTTGTTCACTCTCTAAATTGTGTCCAACTCTTTGTGACCTCATGGACTACAGCACACCGGGCTTCCCCATCCTTCACCATCTCCCAGAGTTGGCTCAAACTCATGTCCATTGAGTCGGTGATGCCATCCAACCATCTCATCCCCTGTCATCCCCTTCTCCTCCTGCCCTCAATCTTTCCCAGCCTCAGGGTCTTTTCAAATGAATTGGTTCTTTGCATTAAGTGGCCAAAATATCGGCGCTTCAGCTTCTCTGGGAGAGGTGCTTATCCACCAAAAAGCAGGAGATGGTTAGATAGCAACACCAACTCAGTGGACATGGATTTGAGCAAACTTCTAGAGATGGTGGAGGACAGAGGAGCCTGGCATGCTGTAGTCCATGGGGTCGCAAAGAGTCAGACACAACTTAGCGACTCAGCAACAATCCTCCAGGAAGGTTGATTGGATTACATAGGATGCCCTTATTCTAAAGACCATATTTCTTTTAGGAACTCTTTCTCTCTCCCCAAGGGAAGACTGAGATAATTACTTGAATACTTGAAGCCCCAAACTCCTGACTAGCTTCATTACCTCCTAGATTATTTCATTAGGAAATATTAGAAGGAGACCATTTACCTACACAAGGTCCTCAGCTGTCTTTGATTTTCATATGGCAACATAACTGTCTCTCCTCTCCTTAACTCCCCACTTGTCCTGTTTCAAGCTGCAGAGACAGATTGTCAAAAGGGAGGTCCTCCCAGCCTCCCTCTCCTCCAAGACATATTTTCCTCTAATGCTTTCCTTCCCCCCTAAATAAGAATTAAAAGTGATATTTCTTTTGACAGCTGGTAACTAATCCCACCTTAGCAGGAAAGAGAACAGGAAGCCAGCAAAGGAATTTTCCATCCCTATGTCTCTCTTAATTTTTTTCCACATCAGGTACTTTTCAAAATCTAGACATTTCCCGTGAGTCTGTCTATCTTCTTGTTTTGTCTACTAGAGTCACGTGTTTTTAACTTGTCCTGTGCGGGCTGCGGAGAAGCCTGACGGAGCTGATGTTTGTCTATGGAGGAGGGAGAACTTGAGAGCCTTTGAATCTCCAAAGGGAATAAGATTGAAATGTGATGCCTTTGCTTATGCAAACGGGATTTTTCCTCTTGTAAAGATAAAGTTCACACAGCTAGTCCCACAAACCACAAATCAAAACGCCTCGTGTTGTGAGGCAGCTACAACTCCGACTCAAAGTAGGTTTCTGCTCACCCGTGCTTTGCCTGCCAGACAGCCTTGCCTCCTTGATTCCTTCCTGCCTTCCTCTCCTCCATTTCCTCCTCAGAAACAAAACAACAACAACAAAAACTAACAGATTCTGTGTACTCCTCTCTGTTCCAAATCTTCCAGAGCATATGTGACAATAGCTGGGGGAGGGTGGGGGGTTGAGGGAAAAATAATCCACTTGAATTTATTATTCCAAGGAGAAATCCATTTTAGCATTTTTTAACATAAGGCACAATATTTCATTAAATGATTTTTTTTTAATTTTTTTAAAAGGGTAAAACCTTAATTTCCTAAAGGCAGTGATTTGTACAGAATGTGAATGAAATGCATCTATGTCAGTGTCTTTTCAAATGAGTTGATTTAATGAAGGAGACATCTACTCCAGCCTGTTAGATTCTGTGTAAGTGACTAAAAGCATTGCTCTGAAACTGAAGAGAAGGGACTTCCCTGGTGACTCTGCCTTTCCAATGCAGGGGTCCTGGGTTCAGCCCCTGCTGGGGAACTAGAGCCTACACGCTTCATGGTCCAAAAGTAAATAAATAAACAAAAATGACAGAAGAAACAAAAGACACTGTATGACAGAAGATAATAAAGAATGGCTTCACAGTTAAAAAAAAATAAAACTGAAGATAACTTTTTTTTCCCTGAAATTTTCCAACTGTGTATTTTTACTGTGTCTATAATCATCAGAATCAAAATGAGAGTAACAAGAAATGGTGGTGGTTTAGTTGCTAAGCCATTTCAGATTCTTTGAGATTCCATGGACTGTAGCCCACTGGGTTCTTCTGTCCATAAGATTTCCCAGGCAAGAATACTGGAGTGGGTTCCCAGTCTAGATCCCCAGGGGATTTTCCTGACCCAGGGATTGAACCCAGGTCTCCTACACTGCAGACAGTTTCTTTACCAACTGAGCTACAAGGTAAGCCCAATAAGAAATACTTATTGAGCAGATTCAAGTAGTGGGTACCCTTTTACACCGACTTCCCTGGTAGCGCAGTGGTTAAGCAACTGCCTGCCAATGCAGGAGACCTGGGTAGGATCCCTGGGTTGGGAAAATCCTCTGGAGGACAAAATGGCAACCCACCCCAGTATTCTTGCCTGGAGAATCCCGGGCCAGAGGAGCCTGGTGGGCTACAGTCTACAGGGTCCCACACAGTCTGACAGGACTGAAGCAACTTAGCATGCACACAAACAAGATAGCTGGATGTTATTGTTTACCTCTAACAAAGATATCTGATTGCCAGGAGAAATATCAATAACCTCAGATATGCAGATGACACCACCCTTATGGCAGAAAGTGAAGAAGAACTAAAGATGCTCTTGATGAGAGTAAAAGAGGAGAGTGAAAAAGTTGTCTTAAAGCTCAACATTCAGAAAACTAAGATCATGGCATCCGGTCCCATCATTTCTTGGCAAACAGATGAGGAAGCAATGGAAACAGTGACAGATTTCATTTTTCGGGGCTCCAAAATCACTGGAGATGGTGACTGCAGGCATCAAATTAAAAGATGCTTACTCCTTGGAAGAAAAGTTTATGACCAACCGAGGCAGCATATTAAAAAGCAGAGACATTAAAAATAAAATAAAATTAAAATAAATAAATAAATAAAAAGCAGAGACATTACTTTGCCAACAAAGGCTCGTCTAATCAAGGCTATGGTTTTTCCAGTAGCCATGTATGGATGTAAGAGTTGGACTATAAAGAAAGCTGAGCACCAAAGAATTGATGCTGAGCAACTTAACTGAACTGAAGATATTTAAATGGTTATATCTAACGAGTTATATACTATCTCATCACAATCCTTAACCCACTACCATTTTTTCTTTTTAAAAAAGTTAATAATGTAAGGAATTAGATGTTCAGAAAGTTCAGTCTAAGAGTGATGTTGGGATTTATAAGATCTCTTCCAGGCACACAACCCCTAAAACCCTGGAATTTCCTGTGATAAGAGCAATAAAGTTGTCTTTTTTATGCTAATGATATAGCTTTTGGAAAGCCTGCAGGTAACCTAAATTGGTGAGGGTTGGAGGATTGGTTACCAAGGTAACAACTGTAATTAGAGGTTGAGACTACCAGTTCCACCCTCTTGAACCTCTGGGGAGGAGAGAGGGGCCAGAGGTCAAATCTACCACCACAGGCCAATGATTTAACCAGTCATGACCACGGAATGAAGCATCCATAGAAACCCAAAAGGATGGGTTTCAGAGAGCTTCAAAGCTGATGAGCATGTGTCAGGCCAGGGCTAGTGGTTCACCTGGAGGGGGATGGAAACCTTGCACCTTTTCTGCCCTGTGCCTCTCTTCTGTCTGTTCCTGAGTTATATCTTTTTCTAATAAATGGGTGATTTAGTAAGTCCTGTTTCTCTGAGTTCTGTGAGCCACTCTAGCAAATCAATCAAACCCAAGGAGAAGGTTGTGGGACTCTCTGATTGATAGCCAGTTAGCCAGAAGTACAGGTGACAACCTGGACCCACGGTTGACATTCTGAGTCAGAGCGGGGTTGTTGGAATCTACAATATGGAGCTAGTTGGTGGTCAGAAACACAGTTAACAATCTGGGCTCATAACTGGTGTCTGAAGAGCAAAGGAGGCAGTCTTGTAGGGCTGAACATTTAAACTACAGAATCTGATGCCAACACCATTTCAAAATTGAGTTAAATGATAAGACACCCAATCAGTGTCTGGAGAATCACCCGTTATTGGTGGGGGAAACTGTCCCTTACAGGGTTGGAACTGGGTCCTGAAACTCAAAAGACTATGATATAGTCTAAAACTATAATAAAATTCATTGGAAAGACTAATGCTGAAACTGAAGCTCCAATACTTTGGCCCCCTGAAGCAAACAGCCGACTCACTGGAAAAGACCCTAACGCTGGGAAAGATCGAAGGCAAAAGAAGAAGGGGGCAGCAGAGGATGAGATGGTTAGATAGCATCACTGACTCAGTGGACATGAATCTGAGCAAACGCCAGGAGACAGAGCAGGATACGGAAGCCTGTCCTGTTGCAGATCATGGGGTCGCAGAGTCAGACAAGACTTCGAGACTGGACACAAAATAATACCTTCAAGGATGACATTTAATAATATCCAAGTAAGTAAATATAATGCATTCATTTCAATAATTTATAAACTACAGAGAATTATATAGTAAATTTAGCTCAAATTAAAGCATTATATGCTTAGATATGCAGATGGCAGCACCCTTACGGCAGAAAGTGAAGAAGAACTAAAAAGCCTCTTGATGAAAGTGAAAGCAGAGAGTGAAAATGCTGGCTTAAAGCTCAACATTCAGAAAACTAAGATCATGGCATCTGGTCCCATCACTTCATGGCAAATAGATGGGGAAACAGTGGAAACAGTGGCAGACTTTATTTTGTGGGGGCTCCAAAATCACTGCAGATGGTGATTGGAGCCATGAAATTAAAAGACGCTTACTCCTTGGAAGAAAAATTATGACCAACCTAGGCAGTATATTAAAAGCAGAGACATTACTTTGCCAAAAAAGGTCCATCTAGTCAAGGCTATTGTTTTTCCCGTAGTCATGTATGGATGTAAGAGTTGGACCATAAAGAAAGCTGAGCGCCAAAGAATTGATGCTTTTGAACTGTGGTGTTGGAGAAGACTCTTGAGAGTCCCTTGGACTGCAAGGCCATCCAACCAGTCCATCCTAAAGGAGATCAGTCCTGCCTGTTCATTAGAAGGACTGATGTCAAGCTGAAACTCCAATACTTTGGCCACTTCCTGTGAAGAGTTGACTCATTGGAAAAGACTCTGATGCTGGGAAAGATTGAGAGCAGGAGAGAAGGGGACGACAGAGGATGAGATGGTTGGATGGCATCACCAACTCAATGGACATGAGTTTGGGAAAAGTCTGGGAGTTGGTAATGGACAAGGAGGCCTGGTGTGCTGTAGTCCATGGGGTCACAAAAAGTCGAACACGACTGAGTGACTGAACTGAACTGAAAGCATTATATTATTTATCCAGAAAGTATTTTATTAGATTCAGTGTTAAAAATCGTTATATTTCCTAATAATTAATTTAGAACAGAGTTTAAATAAATCCATCCTCCAATCTTATGCAAAATGATATATCTAGGGAGTGTGTGTGTGTGTGTGTGTGTGTTAGTCACTCAGTCGTGTCCGACTCTTTGCGACCCCATGACTGTAACCCACCAGGTTCCTCTGTCTTGGGATTTTCCAGGCAAGAATATGGGAGTGGCTTGCCATTTCCTCCTCCAGGCTTGAGGGAGTGGGGGTTGGTAGAAAAAAGAAGCATCATAGTATATGTGTTTGTGTGCATGAGTGTGTGTGCGCACGCGCGCATGAGTGTGTGTTGGCTTCAGTTGAAAATCGAAGAAACTAATGAAATCATACTCTTGTTTATAGGAAAAGAATGTTCCTTTTTGTGGGGGGTGATTTTTTTTATAATTGATTTTTACTGGAGTGTAGTTGATTTATAATGTTGTGTTAATTTCTGCTATTCAGAAAAGAGAATAAGTTATACACATCTATATAGCCCTCTTTTTAAAATGCATTCCCAGGTAGGTCATTACAGACCACTGAGTAGAGTTCCCTGTGCTGTAGGTCCTTATTATTATATTTAGTAGTATGTACGAGTCAATCCCAATCTCCATGTATCTCTCCCCACCTCCCTTTCTTCATAACCACAAGTTTGTTTTCTACATTTGCGACTCTGTTTCTGCTTGGTAAGTAAGTTCAGTTGGGGGATAGAATGTTCTGGAGCTGGTGTGACGGCGGGCTCTCCAGAAGGCAGGAAATAAGAATACTGAACACCCCACTTCCGGTTCCTGAGCCCGTCTATCTGTCTCCGACCGCCCACAGAGCAGAGAGGCATAGATTGTTCTAGCTGAAGAGAGAAGGCAGAACTGGACTTCTCCCGCCCCTTGAGCTGATTCGCACAGAATAGTACCCACTGAAAGAAAACACAGAACTCCCCAAATGAGTACTGAAAAGTAACCCGTTTCTCACTCATCAGATAGCAGCACTTACTGACCTGGGCAACCCCACTTGGCTTCCCTATGGCCTTAATGAAAAGGCCGGTTCATTATTCCATTTGGAAATCAGTGAGATGAATCGTAATGAAAAGCCAGGGTTCTCTGCCAGGATTTAGCAAAGGCCATGAATAGCCCAGCTTAAAAGTTGAATTTCTTGTTTTCCTTCCTGTGTGGCTCTCTTTGAAAAGGCAAGAAAAGAGTCCATTTGGTCTTTGGAAAGCCCATCTCAGAGTCCGAGGCATTGCCAACTGGTGAGGTTCACCCTGTGGCAGTGAAGCCATGGGGCCCTGAGGAATGGCATGGCCAGAGGACAAGTTCAGACATGAAGAGGAAGGAAGTAACACGGAGAGATTTTCGTGCTAATGGTGAGGGTTGAGAGCAAATCCTTCATAGGAAACAGCATGACCAAGGCAAGAGGGTCCTGGTGCAATTCAGTTCTCCTTTATAGTTGTAGCAGTTAGTTCTGCTGTAACATGGCATGCCTATTCTTAAAAATCACCATAATCTACCAAAATAATATTGATAATAATAAACTCCAAAGCTAGGACTTATGGAGGAAATAGGGTTGAGGCATAAAACAAAAATTTAATCACCAGGAACTTCTTTGTCCCTGGCAGTCCAGTTGTTAAGACTCAGTACTTACAGTGAGAGTGAAAAAGAAACAGGCAGATACTTCATAGGAGAACACTGTTTCATTAAAGGTATTAAACCCCTTTGCCTGTACTTCTTTGAAGACAAATATCTCCATTCCCTTTATGGAACCAGTATATTTGGCTTTCTCAGAGTAGCGTGGTACAATTCTTTGTAAACTGTCAAAGACTGTGAGTCATGCTTCTTTCATTTTTTTTTTCCATAGAGATGAGACATTATCAAAACCTGAGACTTCACTGTTGTCTAACTGTCCTAGCGTTCCCAGCATTGCCCACTAAATTTCTGAAGTTTTAAGCAAAGAAGAGAAACACATTACATTTAAAAACCCAGATTATTTTTAAAGTGGGAACTCACATTTCTAATGCCCTGCCCTTACTGGGTTCCTGTTGTCATTCTACATAGGAGATTTCTCTCATATGATTGTAATTTCCAGCATAACCCAGCTATTGGAATACAGCATCATGGCTTGCCTGTAATACCACCTGGGGTGATTTATGTAAAGAGAGAGCGCCCCAAGATGAATGGACCCTAGGGATTCAAGAAGCAGAGACTGAGCTGGGCAGCGTACGGGGCCAGGCAGCATTGTATCAAGTTCACTTTTTGGCTCTGCTCCCGTCTCAGGACCTGGAGGAGATCAGAGAGCAGTAATCAGTCGCAAATACTCCTGTCTGATCAGCTCTAGACCTGTGACAGGTGATGGGCTCCACAGGTCCCCGGGGAAGAGGAAGCAAAACATGAGAACAGTCCGAGGCAGAAACAGCCAGCTGAAACCCTCAAATGGAAGTTATTTGAACATAAAAAGAGAAAGAAATAGCATACTACTGTTGACAATACCAATGCACAGCTATTTTCAGTAAAATGTAAAAAATAACTATTGGAGAAGTGATTTCTGAAATATAATAAAAGGTAAATTCTGGGTCACTTTATTCAGTCTCATCAAACAATTGACATGTCTGGGCTTTAGAGAGCATTCAAATGAGATGCGTGGACATAGTGTGGGAAACAGTAGATGTATATTAAATAATTGAAATGGAAAATGTTGAAGAGAAGACACACTCGGATTATATATTTGGAAAAACACTGGTCTTACAATTGAGAGCTCTAGCCTGTGGTCCCAACTTTGCCACTTACTAAACTGTGACCTTGAGATGTCCTTTAACTTTCCTTCGTCTCTGTTTTTCATCTATAAAATGAAGATGACTAAAGTCAAATCTAAGATTTCTTCCAGTGTAGAAATTTTGTGAACATTCCATGTTATCGTCCAGAAATTTATTTGTAATGTGTTATTCAATGAGCTTAAGCTAGAACTTTAGCCACCTCCTTCTCTCTTACTTTCTTTTTAACATACGACCCAATTATCACACAGTTTTTAGTGTGGTAACAGATTTGAATAAACCAAGTCAAATTACTTTACCAGAAAGATGGCCCTGTAATATGCAGTTCAGATATTTGGTAATATTGCTGGCCTGCTACTGCTAAGTCACTTCAGTCGTGTCCGACTCTGTGCAACCCCATAGACAGCAGCCCACCAGGCTCCCCTGTCCCTGGGATTCTCCAGGCAAGAGCACTGGAGTGGGTTGCCATTGCCTTCTCCAATGCATGAAAGTGAAAAGGGAAAGTGAAGTCACTCAGTCGTGTCCGACTCTTCTAGACCCCATGGACTGCAGCCTACCAGGCTCCTCCATTCATGGGATTTTCCAGGCAAGAGTACTGGAGTGGGGTGCCATTGCCTTCTCCGTTCCTTCTCCTAGAACATGCCAATCAATTCTCTCTGTAAACAGAGCTCTAAGTCTATACATTCTAATTCAGGAGTGGGATTTTCATCTGCAACAAATAATATGGTCTCTCAACACAGTGAGTTGGAAATTACTTGTGTTTGAGGGAAGACTGGCATTTTGCAGTCCAGGGTTGTAAAGAGTTGGATACAATTTAGCAAGTGAACACATAACCAGAAATGGTAGTAAGTAGAGAATATAATTTATACAGGGACCTGCTCCCTTAGCTTGTCCTAACTCGGAATGAGATGATGATGGTAGTATTTGGAGGGGTGGAAAAATGTGTGTTATTTCTAAAAATGAAGCCAAATTCTGTCACAGAAACACAGCCATCCTGGCACCCGGATCCTGAATATTTTTGTTCCTCACCGTTTACTATTTGTTGGGTTGGTCAGTGAACAAAGGGAAGTTATTCCAAAACAACCAGATGGAAAATCATAAGCTCAGTGAAACCTGAGAATGTCTGAACAAGTGCCACACCAGCAAAGTGACGGTGCCAGAAACCGACTGCAGCTCCCCAAACCCCAGAAGTGTCATCTGCGTGCACAGGTGGGCTGGAAAATCTGTAATCTCGTTATCCCTCCAACTTCCGAAAAGCAGCACCTGCTCTGTGTGTAGAAGAAATCAGTGCCTCTACATCAAGCAAGACTCGGTGGGCATTTAAAATTCATAAAAGAAAATCACTTGAAATTGTAGAGTACGGAAAGTGACATCTTTATACTATTGGTAAGGCCAAGGTACCCACTTTCTAGGGAGCAGAGTTCTCTTCAGAGCTCTCTAACATACTAACTATATGCTAATGATGCAATTCTAGTAATGGGAATTCACCGTGAAGCCTAGTAAACCAAGGGAAGAAAAAGATAAGCCCGCATGCTCAGTCATGTCCGACTCTGTGCGACCCCGTGGACTGTAGCCCACCAGGCTCCTCTGTCCATGGGATTCTCCAGGCAAGAATACTGGAGTGGGTTGCCATGCCCTCCTACAGGGGATCTTCCTGACCCAGCGATCGAACCCCTGTCTCTTGAACTGAAATCAGATTCTTTACTGCTTGAGCCATCAGGGAAGCCCAATAAGCCCAGGGAGACAATAACACACATCTTGCCATGGTTCTTTTGGTCTTTAGTTAGATGACCATTTGAGAATGAGGATCCTTTCGTACTGAATCTAAGTTGTTCTTGTTCTAGATATTTGCTGAGGGGAAGAGTATATCATAACAAAGGAATTAAAAAGTAGATTTGTTCTATATGTTCTTATTTTCCCCCCAAACAGATAAAAATCCTTTCCTACCAACTATTTGAAAGAGAATCACCGCAGGAGAAAAAAACTCACTTGAAAACCACCCTTTGGAGTGATTAATAGCAGCTGCATTCTGTGTAGCATTTGCTAAAGGCCTGGAAGTACGTAAAGTGTTTGAAGTATGTTATCATATTTAATCCTTGTAACCTCAGGAGTCAACACAAAATTATCACTCCTGTTTTACAAATAAAAACAGGAGCCTTGAAGTGGACCTCAATGTCACGCGTCTAGACAGGAGCCTGGGGTCTCTTTATCATGACTCTTGCTAGTACATACACGTTAGCCTGTGGTTCTTGGGGCCCACCACAAGTGAACTTGATGTCTTTAGATGCGAAATCTCTTCTGGAACAAAAACGGATGTCTTACAGGTATTCTTCAGGGAGAAAAACGCACACTGGCAGAGCCCACCTCTTGAGTGAAGGTTCATTATCCTGGAAGCAAGGAACTAGGAGTTGACACACGTCCAAATGCTTGTCTTGGTCTCGTCTTCACCGTGCATGCTGTGGACCTAGGTGTTGCGTTAAGTCACTTTTCTTCCTTGAATTCTCCCCATTTCGTGAAAATACTTGTTTTCCTCTGAGTGTTAGCAGAGGGCTTCCTTGGTCCCAGACATGATTTTCAAGGTCCTGGGGAGGAAACAACCAGGCCGAATTCCTGGCAGTCAGAGCAACTCTGCTGAGTTCCTGAAACGACTGAGCCCTCGAAACTGACGCCGATCTGGAAGTTCCTAGACGTTCCGAGCGCCCAAACCACGATGGGGTGGTGGAAAGAGAAAGTCACAAACTGTTTCCGTGGGATTTTCACTGGCCATTACAAGGAGCAAGTTGAAATTCAAGAACTTGACAAGATCTCCGTAAAGACAAAGAATTGTGAGGCTGGAAAGAGTTGGATCACCCTCACTTCACAATCTACTGAAGCAGTTAGCCCCATTTCATTCACTCCTTTACTGTTTTAGGTTTAAGGTCTTTTTGGTCCCTCCCTTCCCTGCCCCTGCAGAGGTTCATTTCCATTCTAACAATAGCCATCCCACATTTTAAATCTTACTAGAATGTTTTCTTTAACAGTCTATTTTCTAGGCTGTGCCACTTATGTTATTATTATCATGGGTAAAATGACCAAATTTTGTGGAAGAAAATCAGCAGAATATGTTTCTGATTTATGAGTTTATTTCTGAATAAACAAAATGTGATTATCCTTTTAATGAATTGCCTTTACTGAAAAGCATATGAAGGGTCATGGCAGACTGCCCTAGAAAACCTGATTTGCATTGTCATGGGGCATGTTTCCTAATCATTAAACAAAAGTAACAATCACTGTTATGAAAAACCTTAAAGACTTAGCAACTTCAATTATCCTAGCAGTTTAAAAAACAACTTATCACCTTGGAAATAAGGAGCACATTTACATTACAAGTCAAAGTCATTATTTGGGTTCAGTAAGATGTGGTGGGCTTCCAAAGTGGCACTTTAGTGTTAAAGAACCAGCCTGCCAAGGCAGGAGACATAAGAGACCAGGGTGCCATCTCTGGGTCAGGAAGATCCCCTGCAGGAGGGCACAGCAACCCACTGCAGTATTCTTGCCTGGAGAATCCCATGGACAGAGGAGCCTGGCGGGCTGCAGTCCATGGGGTCGCAAAGAGTCACAACTGAAGCAACTGAGCATGCACGCAAGATGTGATAGTATTTCTTATAATATTCTGTAATCCATATGTTCAAAGCTATTTTTAAAATACAAAGGACTCATATATTAATGCATTAAAGCACACAAGAGCCCTTAAGTAATTCTTCCCCCTCCCCAATTCTGTCTCCATAATCTGTTACCGGAGATCTTTCAAGGGAAATGCCAGACAACCAAAGACACCATTTAGTAGATGCAATCTGGTCTCACTCTGGCCTTTCAATTTTATTTTCTACTTTCTCACAGTACTCTGATCCATGGCATTCCAGGAAGATGGGCTCCACAAATAATCAGAAGCAAACAAACAAATAGAAAAATGTGGGAAGGGAGCAAGAGCTTGGAGGACCAAGGAAACAGAGTCTGCTCCATGCTGGAAAAATCGTCCGCTTTCTCACTTTTCAAATAAATTTTTTTCATCTTGTTTTCCTTCCTTTTTGCCTTCAATATGTCCTTTTAGCTGGTGATGCCATCCAACCATCTCATCCTCTGTCATCCCCTTCTGCTCCTGCCTTCAATCTTTCCCAGCATCAGGGTCTTTGCCAATGAGTAGGCTCGTCACATCAAGTGGCCAAAGTATTGGAGCTTCAGCATCAGTCCTTCCAATGAATATTCAGGACTGATTTCCTTTAGGATGGATTGGTTGGATCCCTTTACTCTTCAAGGGACTCTCAAGAGTCTACTCCAGCACCACAATTTGAGAGCATCAGTTCTTCAGTGCTCAGCCTTCTTTATGGTCCAACTCTTACATCTGTACATGACTACAGGAAAAACCACAACTTTGACTATATGGACCTTTATTGCCAAAGTGATGTCTTTGCTTTTTAATATGCTGTCCACGTTTCTTTCCTTTTATGGCTGCAGTCACCATCTTCAGTGATTTTGGAGCTCAAGGAAAGAAAATCTGTCATCGTCTCTGCTGTTTCCCCTTCTCTTTGCCATGAAGTGGATGGGACCGGATGCCATGATCTTAGGTTTTTGAATTGAGTCTTCAGCCAGCTTTTTCACTTTCCTCCCTCACCCTCTTCTTGCTTCGTACTCCCACTGATCCCACAGAATCCACTTTGACCAGTGGAGACCAAAACGCAGGAGACCCCCGAGGACAGGTCAGCAGCCCCACACCAACTACTGGCCCCTGTGCCCACACATACAAGTCTCAGCCACTCCATCCTACTCTTGACTCAATCAAAGGGCCATCCATAGGAGGCAGAACATATCTTTAGTGTGGAAATGGGTCCATGTATTTGTCTAGTTGAGAAAGTTTGTAAAGTCCATAATAGCTAGATATACTGTACCATTGACTTACAAGAGATTAGTACATCCTTAATAAACCGTCCCCTCCTTCCCAGGCAAAATATGTTCTTCCCCAACACATCATTCAGGGTCTCCTATCACACTGATGACTGCCAATGATAATTGTTTATGAGCACGACTCTCTTCCTCACCATGCCATGAACTGCTCAAGGCCCTGAAAAATGGAATGAAAGTGAAAGTCACTCAGTCATGGGCAACTCTTTGGCAGTCCTACAGACTCTACAGTCCATGGAATTCTCCAAGCCAGAATACTGGAGTGGGTGCCTTTCCCTTCTCCAGGGGATCTTCCCAACCCAGGGATTGAACCCAGGTCTCTCACACTGCAGGCAGATTCTTTACAAGCCAAGCCACAAGGGAAGCCCAAGAATACTGGAGTGGGCAGCCTATTCCTTCTCCAGCAGATCTTCCCAACTCAGGAATTGAACTGGAATCTCCTGCACTGCATTTACCAACTGAGCTATCAGGGAAGCCAGAATGGACTATTTCCTGCCATATCAGTAAATAAAGGATGTCATAGTTATCAGCAACTGCAGCAACCATGGATGGTGAGCTGGTAAGCCCTGAGGGGATTCAGGAAGGAAAGAGTATATCTGCCATCCAGCAGCCATCAGACTGCAGCCGCTCTCCACGGTGAGCCCCCCAGGAAATGCAGGATGTGAAAACACAGGATACTGGCCCCAGAGAGCTGAGATGAAATATTAAAGGAATCTTCCCATCCATAGAACAGCACTAAATTCCTTACCTTGAGCTCTCTGGTTTTCTTTAATTAACAATAACCTTTTCACTTTCAGGCTACCTGCCCTTTGTTGCAAAACTCCTATCTAACCTGGCTTCTTCCCCAACCTCCTCAGAGCAGTTCTCTCAGGGTCCCTTGAGATACTGCCTTCCAGGCTTGAAGTCCTCGACAACCCTGCTGAATAAAACGTAACTCTTACCTTTGAGGTTGTGAACATCTTTTAAGTCTACAGCCCTGTCTCCATCACGTTGGAATCCACCACTCATCCTTCAGTTTCTCTAACCCTTTATGTCACTGACAGACAGGAGGCATTCCAGACTGGCTTTTTAAGTAAATATACAAATGAACAAATAAATCACCTCTGGCTGTCCTTCACATGAACGAATGCCTTGTCCCTAAGGAAAATATGGCATATGTTATTTTGCAACTATCATTTATTAGGAGGTAGGTAGGAGATCTGAATTACTTCCTCAACCTGATCCTGTTGACTCGACTTCACTATGAAGGAAAAGCTGTGGCCTTCCTGTTTGCTAGCAGTAAACGTGCTTGCCCTTGACTGGCCTTCTGCAGCCTGTTCCCAGCTCCTCAATGACCTGCTGCACAAAGACAGAAATACAGCTTCTGACCTTGGTGTGGACACATTGTAACAAGGGAATCCACATTTTCTAGCTGATTAAAAATGACCTTGCTTCTTTATCAACCCTATTCAACATGAAGGTGCTTTGAAGACCTATGAAGTCAGCCTCAGGACTCAAAACAGAAAAAAAGAATGACATTGAAATTAATGGTTGTCATGAGATTAGATACATTCAAAGATTTTTTTTTAATTAAATGATTAAATTGTATTTAGAATCTAGATTGCTATATCTTCAATAACATTTCCCATTGCATTAGGAGTAAAATAATTAAATTGGATAGTCTAGTTTTCAAAGTCAATCATTCCCAGTTTTGCAGGAATTCCCAGAAAACAAAAATTGTCGCTAAGGTCAGAGTAGCTCATGTTAAGAGGGAAGAGTCCACAAATCTAATTTCCAGTCCCTGCCCCCATCCCAGGAAAGGGATCCTCAACATTAGGGATCTGCCTCTGAATAAGAAAGGGTTCTAGAGACGCGGCTGAGAAAGAAACAAAAACCCAAGGTGAATCTGTCTTTGCAGGTTTCAGTGAATAACAGTTGAGTTGTTTAAGTAATAATTGAGTGTTTAGTCTTTGACATAAGTTAGTTTTTTAAGTCTGTTTAGTGTTAGTCGCTCAGTCATGTTGAACTCTTTGCAACCCCATGGACTAGAAACAGCCAGCCTCCTCGGTCCATGGGATTCTCCAGTCAAGAAGACTGGAGTGGGTTTCCATTCCCTTCTCCAGGGGATCTTCATGACCCAGGGATCAAACCCAGATCTCCTGCCTTGCAGGCACATTCTCTACCATCTGAGCCACCTAGGAAGCCAACATTTGAATGGAGGGATATTATGGAGCCACATTTCAAAATTTCTCCAATTACAAAATAAAGTTTATTTGCTGAATTATAAGTCAAGGCTATAGTATTTCCAAAAGGCAGTGAGAGTCATATAAAAAAAGGTTTATTTTGCTTCTGCACATGCATGTCTTGGCAATTCTGGCAGTAAAAACTTAAAATGCACCCATAAATGTCCTAATAGCTAATGAATTATGCTTCCGGCCAGGTAAAGGCAACACCCCGCAGAGGCTGCCTCCTACCACTGCTGTGATGCCCGTCAGGAAAAACCATCAGGGATCTGCCTCAGGTAAGCCAGTCTTAGTGACCGAGAGGGAGCCAGGGATCTCCAAGTCTTTTGCCTAATAAGGAACACGTTCAGAGGCTACAGAGGTGAAACACCTGAGCTCTGCTCATCATCAGCACAGCATTACTAGGTCTTCTGCAATATTAGGATGAAAATACATCCGGACAAAAGATATTATCATCTGAGAGCCTTTGGAGGAATCATTGTGTCCATCATCTGGAGGATACCAATGGTAAGTTTACCAAAACAAATGAACAGAGAGCTCCCCAGGCCTCACTTACTTGGGTTGGCATCTATCCTCTGATTCTTTCAATGCTATTCCAGTCATTCCCTCTTGCAAAACTCATCTGCAACAGAGGTGACTGAATATAACATTGTGGGCACTCCCCCTTCACAGGCTAATACATGATCAGAAATTTATTAAAGGGTCTCTTGAGATAAAATTTGAACTCTCATTCAAGAAAATGTAGGTTGTCAATTAAGAATGATTTTGAGTTTGGTTTGGGGATTTTAGGTAAAATATTCAGGCTCTGTTTCCCTTTGACTTAAGAAATTATCTCTTATCTTCCAAATACATTTTTCCTCTGTATCATCTGTAAAGTCATGGTCTTTAGGAATTAACCATTTTAATATCTACTCTGCTCACAGATGTATGTAGCAACTTAGCTCAGATAACAGGATTAATTAACTTCTTTATTGATGATTATCATGAAGATAATTAGAATCAGGGAATGAGTTCCAAAGTCCAGTAGTTTCAAAATATCATTAGACTTGTATATGTCAGTCCTGTATTTCCCAAAGGATATTTTTGCCCCAAACCTGGAGCAACTACGTCACTTGAATAAATCACTTCCTCTCTCTAAGCCTCAGATTCCTTATGTGTAAAATGAAAAGATTCAGAATGATTATTAGTTGCAATAGAGCTTACCATTAAATAAAATACTATATGATGAATGATCATAGACTATCCTTATTAATACACATTTAAAAGACAATATTATAAGCAACATACTTATGACAGAAGCATCTAGACCAAAGCTGACAACACTAATATAATAAGTAGGAAAAAATATTTTTATTATTATTACAAATTATTGAAGTTTAAAGTTTTGACTTACCTATTTGCAGGCTCAAGACTTCCGGCATTAGCTCCTTCTTTAAATTTCTCCTGTTACTTCTGATTCAGGCTAAACAAAGCATGGTTCCTGCTTTGACCATTCTCCGCTCCATATCTCCTTTTATCAGAATCTCAGTCTGATGTCCAGCCCAGTCAGCCCCTTAGAACCCAGATAACTGTGAAATTCTGACGCCAATATTCTGCTGACACAGTATTCATGAAGTCTCTCCCCTTCAGGCAGACCACATGATCACCAAATATTGGAGGAGAAACTCATGTGAGATGGAAGCTTAGAGAAAAACTGGAGTGCATCTTATCACCCCATCATTGGCTCCCTCTGGAGAGCCTGCTAGCCCACACTGGGGACTCTGGTGCATCTTGTAGGGAGCCAGCGACCACTCCGAACAGACTCCGAACTCAAGTGGGCGTGTGGGGGCTTTCCAGAGCACCAGCTTCACGGAGAGTAACAGGCTATGTCTCCTCACACCTCCATAGGCAGATCTCAGGTTTGGACCTCATGACGTCCTTTGCTGTTCTGCAATCCTAGAAAGCGCTTGTCCATCTTTCTATGCTTTCTTATCTTTGCTCAGCCGTCAAGTTGTATCCGACTCTGCAACCCCATAGACTGCAGCACGTCAGGCTTCCCTGTCCTTCACTATCTCCTGCAGTTTGCTCAAGCTCACGTCTGCTGAGTTGGTGATGCTATCTATCCATCTCATCCTGTCGCCCTCTTCTCCTCCTTAGTTCTATGCTTAGTTTAATCATCAGCTCTTCTAGAAGGACTGACCCCATAAAATGGCTGTAAATTGTATGCCAGCCATTTGTTCCTAAGTTATGTTTGTTGTAACACCCACCATCGTGGAATACAATCCCATTTGTACAGGTTTTTCTTTCCTCATAGACTAGAAGATTCTCAATGTTTCGAGCTGTGGCTTAATCTTTCTCTAAAACTTTCTGAGAGCCTTACAGAGTTTCTGGTACATGGAAGGCCCAGATAAAATATTTGGGGGTCAAAAAACGCATGATCCAAATTCAAGTAACAACAATTCCTTTTGGAAATTGAAAACATGACAATAGAATACACCTGGGAGAAAAAATTAATTCCAGGGGAAAAATGGGAAATTAGAGCAATTCCAAGTATTATTGGGTGTTAAAATTATTATAAGGGCTTCCCGAGTGGTGCAGTTGTAAAGAACCCACCTGCCAACATAGGAGACTCAAGAGACACAGGTTCGATCCCTGGGTGGGGAAGATCCCCTGGAGAAGGAAATGGTATCCCACTCCAGTATGCTTGCCTGAGAAATCCCATGGACAGAGGAGCCTGGTGGGCTACAGTCCATGGGGTTGCAAGAGTTGGACATGACTTAGAGACTAAACTACCACCACCCAAAGTTGTTATGAGGTCACAATAATTAAATCAGTGATGAAGAGGCCACATTAAACCAGAAGATAAATTTAAGACACTAGAGGCAGATCCTAAAATGTATTAAAGCAGAATAGTTGATAAAGGTCACAGCACAAACTAATGGGGAAGGAATGTACTTCTTAGTAAAGACTACTGCAATCATTGGCTGACTATTTGGAAAATATATATCAGTTCAGAGCTTGTCTTCATAACTTACACCAAAACAGCATCTGGGGAACTTTTAATTAAATCAAGATAAAGTTAAAGGAAAATACAGGTGAAGATACATTTGATCACCAGATGAATAATGAACATTTAAGTAATAACAGAATTGTGCCTCGCCCATCACTGCCACAGGTGGTATTCATTGACCATTCACTGTGTGTTAGGGAATGTGAAAAGTGTTTTCCGTACTTTCCTCAAAGCCACACTATGTAGACATTCCTACAGACTCCATTTCCAAAATAAATTAGGTCGCAAGGCTAGAGGTGGCAGAGTCAGAATATGGCCCTGGGTTGTCTGATTCTAGAACCTGTGCTCCTAAACTATGGATGATGGAAACAAAACTGGAGCAGAAAAGGCAAAATGGTAAAGGGAAAAAAGGAAAGAAAGAAAAAGAACAGGGGGCCTTCCCTGGTGGGCCAGTGGTTACAATCCCGCCTGCCAGTGCAGGGGATGCAGGTTTGATCTCCACTCCAGGAAGATCCCAGGTGCCAAGGGGCAGCGAAGCCTGTATGCCACATCTGCTGAGCCTGAGCGCCGAGAGCCTGTGCTCAGCAGCAGAGAGGCCACAGCAGTGAGAAGCCTGTGCTCCACCACAAGAGAAGGGTCCCGGCCCACCGCAACTAGAGAAAGGTAGCAGGCAGCAGTGAAGACCCAGCATAGCAACGCATGTAAATAAAGAATTGTTTAAAAAAGAAACGGGGCCAATACGTATATGAGAACTTAGGCAGAAGATGTGCAAATGAATAATAACTTGGAAAAAATTAAACTTCTGTAATAAGTTGTATGCACATAAAAGGAATTCAAGGAGGCGCTTTTTTCCCTAACATAAAGTCCATGCACCTCTCTCTGTTTCCCTTTACAAAGAATCATACTTAGAACCAGTGAGATCTTGGGGAGGCATCAGTAAGGCTTGCCAAACTTTATTCCACAACTGCCACACCAATTCACACTCCTCACAAGGGACAAAAGAATAGGAAGCCTTACAAATGTTTACAGCATTGAACCTAGAAATTCTACTTCTAGGAATCTATTCTAAGGGCAATTTTGGAAGCGCAGACTCAATTTTAATCACAGAGCCGTTTGCTGAAAAAGTTTTACTAGAATACGATTTTTGCAATAATATGAATGCCCAGCATTAAGAGAATGGTGGAATAAATTAAGGTGTCTTTATATGATGCTATACTGTACTGGGCTATAGGTTTGTACACGCACAGTTGAGCCCAACTCTTAGAGACGCCATGGACTGTAGCCAGGCTCCTCTGTCCATGGGATTTCCCAAGAATACTGGAGTGGGTTGCTGTTTCCTATCTCCAATAAAAGCTAATTTAAAAAATAAATGAAAATAAGAATGATTTTTATCAGACAATACTCCCCCTCCCTAAAATAAAATGAAATGGATCAATATGAAGATTTTGTAGACTCATTTAAACCAAAATATCTTTTTTTCCCTTTTGGAAATTCTTTCCTAGTACTAGTAATTCCCACAAAGTGCCTTGTATCCTCCTGCCCCTACATAGCCCATGCTGTACAAACATGGATCTGTGATAATTTATGAAACTTCAGCCCTCAAACACAAGCAAGGCCGGGCCAACAGTGATGTGATCAGTCAGCTATCTTCTTCTTAAAGGGCAACTCTCCGCCCCCGCCGCCTTCTCGATCTGCTGACCACGCTTTTTCACAGTACATCAAAATCTGGAATTAGCCGACTGACCTATTGGGTAACCCTTGCCTGGAAAATTAGGTCAGCGCACTACTCGATCTGTTGGTAGGTTCTTAAGAAATTGCAAAGATGAGTCTGGACCTTCCCTGACGGCTCCGCCTTTGAAAACAGTGCCTCGCAGTGAACAAATCGCCAGGAAGGAGACGACAGCGCAGAAATCTGTGTGCACGTCTCTCGGCTGTTTTCGTCTGGTTCAGAAATCATCAGCACCTGATAGCGGTTTCGGTGTTCCCCCTGCACCAGGAGGAAGGGCGAGTCCCAGGCCAGGTTTCTTTCAGATAGGGGGACAGTCTACAGAGACCGTGCCTTGCAAGCAAAGAGGCTTGCAGACTTTCAACGAGGGCACTGTGAGCCTTCCTCATAAGATTTCTCACATGAGGTTCAAGGTAGAAATGGCAGAAGAACAGAACTTCCAGTAAGGATAATAATCACAGGTTTGTTTTGATCAAGAGCAGGTAGTCTCATTTATTGTTGTTGTTGACTTGCTAAGTCATTTCTGACTCTTTGCAACCCCATGGACTGCAGCCCGCCAGGCTCCTCTGTCCATGGGATTTCCCAGGCAAGAGTCCTGAAGTGGGTTGCCGTTTCCTTCTCCAGGGGATCTTCCCAACCCAGGGATTGAGCCCGCATCTCCTGCATTGGTAGGTGGGTTCTTCACCACTGAGCCACCAGGGAAGCCCAGAAAATCTCATACCAAAGACGAAACTGAACACGTCCTTGAGTATCTATGAAAGAACTGATAGATATTTCAGTTTCAAGAGGTGCATGTGTTATTTCCAGTTGCTCTTACTGGCTGATGTAGGAAATGGAAAATCAGAATAGGCTGTGAATTCCAATAGGGCTTCTGATGCAAAATGAAACTATTGTATTTGGAAATTACATTTACTTAGGAAATTGGTGTGTCTCAGATTTTCTTTTCCCAAATTCAAGATGGAGAGTACTAAATGTTTAGTCTATATTATTGTTTTATGGCTTGCTTGCTTGCTTGTTTATTATGTTTTTAAATAAAACTTTAAAGAAAGTTACACTCAGCAAAAATGCTGGTTGGTTGCTGCAAGGTACTCTTTAAGAGGGGCTTCCCTGGCAGCTAAGCTCGTAAAGAATCCCCTGCCAATGCAGGAGATGTGGGTTAGATTCCTGGGTCAGGAAGATCCCCTGGAGGAGGGCATGGCAACCCACTCCAGTATTCTTGCCTGGAGAATCCCCATGGGCAGAGGAGCTGGATGAGCTACAGTTCATGGTCTTGCTAATAGTCAGACACGACTGAGCAGCCCACAGGTGCACACACACAGTGTATAAAATAGAGAGCTACTACTGTGAACCTACTGCATAGCACAGGGAAACCCGTTCAGTGTTCTGTGATGACCTAAATGGGAGGGAAGTCCAGAAGGGAGGGGATACGTGTGTACGTATGGGTGTGTCTAAATATTTATAGGAAATCAGAAACAGGGCCATCGAGATGTGGGGAGCGTGGACGAGAGCTCACCTTGCTGAGAACATGTGGTGCTTCCTCTGTGCCTTTGGTCATGCCCCACAATTCTCCCCATCCACCCTCGACCCACCAGCAGACCCAGTTCCAGCCCCCCTCCCTGACCCACCGCAGGGCCTCTGCAACACCCCAAGTCTCCAGGGGTCCCTGCCTTCTCGGGATGATCAGAACACAGAGCCCTTTGGGGAGTGTGTTGAAAACCCACGTGTCAGGATTCTGCATCGGGGGCATCTAAATGTATAGCCCAGCCTGCTGCTTTCTCAACTGTGGGATGCACAGGAGAAGCCTGGGACCTTATTAAAAATGCATAAACTGATTCAGTGGGTCTTGGGAGAGGTTGGGGGGGCTACATTCTTCAACAAGCTTCCAGGTGAGGCTCTGAGGCTGCACTGAGAAGTGGGGGGCTAGAATAGGACTATGAAGCTGTGTTTTCATTTCTCTTCTGAATTGAATGCAACCCATCTGGAAACAGCACATGGAAAAGCATTAGGAACTACCACTCTCCACACCTCTGGTTGTTAGCATTTGCTTTCCTGTTTTAACGCACCTATTTGTCTGTGCCTGTACTTGGCTTACATGTTCCACTGAACAGCAAATCACTGAAGACAATGATATTCGACACCCTTTGCATCTGTCCACCTAGCAGAAAACCCGCTTCTCTGGGAGACCCAACACCAAAGTGATGTTTATTCATGGAAGACCATGCATGATATTGCTGCTTTAGTGATCACATATCACAGAGATGTGTGTGCATGCTAAGTCACTTCAGTTGTGCAACCCTAAAGACTGTACCCACCAGGCTCCCCTGTTGGGATTCTCCAGGCAAGAATATTGGCGTGAGTTGCCATGCCCTCCTCTAAGGGATCTTCCCGACCCAGGGATCAAACCGATGTCTCCTGTGGCTCCTAAAATTGCAGGCGGATTCTTTACTGCTGAGCCACTGAGGAAGCCCACATCACAGAGACGGGGCCCCCAAAGTTGTTGCTCTAATAAATAGCGAAAAAGAAGAAAGATTCTAATTTTCAGTATTTCAAGTGAATAGTCACACATGCAGTTTCCATGAAGTATGGCAGGATACACATCGAAATCCGTTGTTCACCCACTCTGCTGACTCCACCCGCTTCTCTGCTGTACTTATTACTTGTCTGGCCTCCAGTGAGCTTTACCTGCCAGGTGTCTCGTTTCCTCCTGCCCACACCTGACCACAGGATGCTGGGGCCAGCTGCTCTTCTTTTCAAGAGCCCCGCATCGTCCTGCACCGCACCCTCTTAGGGACACCTGAAGGGTATAAAACCTAAGGTTAATGCAGTTTTTATGTCACCCTTTGGGGCAGGAAAATATAAAACCCGAGCTCCAGGAATGGTCTACTTCCTGCTTTTATTGGCCATAAAGGTCTCCTGGTGGGAGCAAATGGCACATACAGAGACACAGAATCCACCGAACTCTGGCAAGTCTCTTTGCTAGGTGAGGGCGAAGCTCTCTTTCCAACTTTCAAATGGTGTTAGAACACCTGCAGAGAAACCCATGGCGGTGCTCAACCCCATTACAAGTGTGCGATTCAAGAGTTTTCAGTAAATGTACCGAACTGTGCATCTGCCACTATTACCCTGACTTAGAACATTTCATCATCCTAATAAGATCCCTTGAGCCTCTTCAGCGTTAAGCCCAAGGTAGCCACTATTTTTTTTTTCTGTCTCTCTGTATTTGTATACTTATATTTCCATACAAGTGGAGTCATTCAATATGCAGACTTTTCTGCCTGCTTTATTTCATTTCGTACAATGCTTTCGGGTTCGCCATGTTGTAGAGTGTATCAGAAGCTTAATCTAATTGCCCATAGTATCTTATTGTATGGAAACATATTTTACTTAGCCTTCCAGTAGTTAGTGAACAATTTGAATTGATTCCAGTTTTGGCTTATTAGGAATATGCATGTTTTGGAGTGACCATACATTTTCATTTCTCTTGGGTAGATATCTAGAAGTAGAATTTCTGTTTTGTATGGTAAAAAGAGTTAGTTTCTCAGTCGTGTCCGGCTCCTTGTGACCCCATGGACTGTAGCCCTCCAGGCTCCTCTGTCCATGGGTTTTCCCAGGTAAGAATACTGGAGTGGGCTGCCATTCCCTTTTATAACCATTCTATGAATATGAAATAGTATCTCGCTATGGCTGAAATATGCTTTTCCCCAATAACTAATGCTATTAAGACCTTTTCATATATTTTCTTGGTGAGATGTTTCCATTGAGTTGGTTTATTATTAATGTAAAATGATCTTAATGCTTTTTTCTCTAAACTGACCCCACTTATGCATGTGATGATAACATAAAACTCTCAGAGACCAAGCACCCTGCAAATAAAAAAGGACTTAATCATATTAATAGTAGATGCAGTAATAAATACATTTTTAGAAAATGTAAACTTTGTTTTACAGAGTGCCATAAAAATGCTTTGCTAACCTGAAAGTTTTCCATTAATTAACTTGAATTTCAGTTGGCTTTAGTCCTTCTTTCTTCTTCACTTTGTTTTGCCGTCTCTCCCATCAGGTTTGTCAGTGTTGCTTTAACCTGAAACCTCAGGGCAGGCCATTATGGCATCAGGGACAGATGGTGAAGGTTTCCATAAAACAGAAAAGGAAACAGACCTGTCTTCAGGGAGGCGAGTAAACACAGAGCACACGCATGGTGGCAACTGAAATGGAGTGTTAAGTGCAAATTAAAAATAGAAAGCATGACGAACAAACTTGTTTTGGAAAAAATTGTCTTTTTAGCACATGGCTATTCAAAAGCATGCATCAACTCAATATGATTGTTATTTACCTTTGGAACATGGCCTTATGCCATTATTGGGACAACAGGTAAAATAGTCACCAACAGTGAAATAGAGTAGAAGAGACTATCTGATAATTTAGTAACAATCCAAAATTTTATAGGGGAAAGCCTTTTGTTTTGTATTTATGAAAATAAAAATGACTGCTTGTATGAATCAAGTAAGGAGATAACTATTCTTTCCTCAAGTTTTTTTTTTTTTTTTTAATATGGTCACAGTTGTTCAAAGGAAGCCAGACAATGACTGTTTTTTCTTCTTCTTTGTGTTTCTTTTATTAATAGGAAGAGAATATATAGAATGATCGTCATTGTTACCGGTCACATAGGTTATCGCCTTAGACTGAGCCAGAAGACTCCTAGTTTTTTTTGTTGTTGTTGCTAATGTTGTGGGTTTTGTTCTTTGTTCCTTGTTTGTTTTTTTGCTTTATGATCCATATTTTGAGAAAAAAAAAAAAAGACTTAAGATTTACTCAAACTCCCATTTCCTCTTCACAAAATAGAGAGGAAAATGTGAGCTCTTCTCTTTGTGATAAAAGGAAATGCTTTTTTAAATCTTTGGAGTCCTGTGTTGCTTTTGTGCAGAACTTCAAAGTGGCCCCCCCACATGGAGGTTTGTGATTTCTTACAATGAGTGTGATGTATCCGAAAAGCAGGAAGAAACACACGTGTCAAACGTGCTCACAACAGTGTCTCCAACACTGACCAGCATCTCAGAGATGCTCAGAAATCTATACATATCTGTTGACTGACTCTATGACCACATGAAAGATAGATGAAGGCAAATTATTCTTGAAAAAATTAAATTAGGTCTTTAATTGGAAAGATACTGTCTAATATAAAAAGATAATAAATCACTGGGGGGAAAAGGAGAAAAAAAATCTCAAATTTGAAGCATTTACCTAGCACACATGGAAAGTATTTTCAATGGAATCTCTTTGTGCTGTCACTCAAGGCCCTTTAGAATACGAGACAGCTCCCCATTACACAACAGTTTTGTGTTTTGGTTGCTGTTGTTTTGTCACTAAGTCATCCCTGACTCTTTGTGACCCCATGGACTGTAGCACTCCGGGCTCCCCTGACCTCCATTATCTCCTGGAGATTGCTCATATTCATGTCCTTTGAGTCAGTGACGCCATCTAACTATCTCATCCTCTGTCGTCCCCTTCTCCTCCTGCCCTTAATCTTTCCCAGCATCAGGGTCTTTTCCAATGAGTTAGCTCTTCATATCAGGTGGTCAAAGTATTGGAATTTCAGCTTCAGCATCAATCCTTCCAATGAATAGACAAGGCTGATTTCCTTTAGGATTGACTAGTTTGATCTCCTTGTAGTCCAAGGGACTCTTAAGAGTCTTCTCCAGCCCCACAGTTCAAAAGCATCAATTCTTCAGTGCTTGGCCTTCTTTACTGTCCAACTCTCATCTGTACATGACTACTAGAAAAACCATACTCCAATATAAAATATAGTTTTTGAATAAACTAAAATGGAAATGTTTGACCTCACTGAATATGTAATATATATTCACATGTAGTACAGACCTAGATAGCATATTGAAAAGCAGAGACATTACTTTGCCAACAAAGGTTCATCTAGTCAAGGCTATGGTTTTTCCTGTGGTCATGTATGGATGTGAGAGTTGGACTGTGAAGAAAGCTGAACACTGAAGAATTGATGCTTTTGAACTGTGATGTTGGAGAAGACTCTTGAGAGTCCCTTGGACTGCAAGGAGATCCAACCAGTCCATTCTAGAGGAGATCAGCCCTGGCTGTTCTTTGGAAGGAATGATGCTAAAGCTGAAACTCCAGTACTTGGCCACCTCATGCGAAAAGTTGACTCATTGGAAAAGACTCTGATGCTGGGAGGGATTGGGGGCAGGAGGAGAAGGGGACGACAGAGGATGAGATGGCTGGATGGCATCACCGACTCAATGGATGTGAGTTTGAGTGAACTTTGGGAGTTGGTGATGGACAGGGAGGCCTGGTGTGCTGCAATTCATGGGGTCGCAAAGAGTTGGACACAACTGAGCGACTGAACTGAACTGAACAGACTGAAATCTTTACTTGAAAGTGATTTCATGAAAGTGTGTAAATATGAGGGAATACAGTGGCCTGTAACAGGCCATGGAATGCTGGCACAAAATGAACATTGTGTTTCCCCATTGAAAGTCTTCCTGCATGGCCACCAGCTTCTATGTTATCAGCTCACAAGAGTCTACACCTTTTCCTTTTAGTCACTTCCTATAAGCTGCTCAGTTGATGACGGTAATTAAAGAAAACTTCTTCCTATGTGAAGTAAGGTGTGAAAGAACAATTAAAAAAAAAATAGTAAAATGGTGGGAACATTTCTCCGGGCAAAAGCAATTTCCCCTTTGAAAGAGCTCACTTATTATGATCTCTGTGGAGGCATCTATTTTCAGTCTATCACTTCCCTCTGATGAAAAACAAACTCATCTCAGGGAACTAAAACACCAGGATAAGTCATAATGAACAGCATTTTAGTCCTTGACAACCAAGACTCATAAGACATAATCTCACTAAAATGAACTCAGAACAATAGCTTCCAAGGACCAAGTAAGGTTCTTTGGGAAGAAAACTGTCCTCATGCCCTTTATTGCAGTATAAAATATAAATCTTCTCCCAAGATCCCTAATCTATTTATTGCTAGAACTTAGCTTGTAAGATTGTGAGGACCCTGCATCCAGAAACATGAAAGCCTGCATTTGACCTTGGAGGGGAAAACCAATATAAAAGATACACAGGTAGAAAATCAGAAAATTTCCGTATAATATGGGGATTCCCATGGCATAGCAGTAAAAGTCCCAAGGCAATTCAGATCTGCAGAGCAATTGACAGTGTCCAGGGTTGCTGGACCCAGCTGCTGTTGTTGTTCAGTCATTCAGTTGTGTCCAACTCTTTGTGACAGCATGGACTGCAGGACACAAGGCTTCCCTGTCCTTCATCTCCTGGAGCTTGCTCAAACACATGTCCAATGAGTTGGTGATGCCATCCAACCATCTCATCCTCTGTCGCCCCCTTCTCCTCTCGCCTTCAATCTTTTCCAGCATCAGGGTCTTTTCCAATGAGTCAGCTCTTTGCATCAGGTGGCCAAAGTATTGGAGTTTCAGCTTCAGCATCAGTCCCTCCACAGACTATTGAAGACGGATTTCCTTTAGGATTTACTGGTTGGATCTCCTTGCAGTCCAAGGGACTCTCAAGAGTCTTCTCCAACACCACAGTTTAAAAGCATCGATTCTTTGGCACTCAGCTTTCTTTGTAGTCCAACTCTCACATCCAAACATGACTACTGGAAAAACCATAGCTTTGATTAGATGGGCCTTTGTTGGTAAAGTAATGTCTCTGCTTTTTAATATGCTATCTAGGTTGGTCATAGCTTTTCTTCCAAGGAGCAAGCGTCATTTAATTTCATGGCTGCAGTCACCATCTGCAGTGATTTTGGAGCCCCAAAAATAAAGTCTCTCACTGTTTCCCCATCTATTTTCCATGAAGTGATGGGACCAGATCTTCGTTTTCTGAATGTTGAGTTTTAAGCCAACTTTTTCACTCTCCTCTTTCACTTTCCATAAGAGACTCTTTAGTTCTTCTTCACTTTCTGTCACAAGGGTGGTATCATCTGCATATCTGAGGTTACTGATATTTCTCCCTGAAATCTTGATTCCAGCTTTTGCTTCATCCAGACTAGCATTTTGCATGATGTACTCTGCATATAAGTTAAATTAGCACGGTGACAATATGCAGCCTTGAAGTACTCCTTTCCCAATTTGGAACCAGTCTGTTTTTCCATGTCCAGATCTAACTGTTGCTTCTTGACCTGCATACAGATTTCTCAGGAGGCAGGACAGGTATTCTACTATTCCCATCTCTTGAAGAATTTTTCAGTTTGTTGTGATCCACTCAGTCAAAGACTTTTGTGTCATCAATAAAGTAAAAGTAGATGTCTTTCTGGAACTCTTGTGCTTTTTTCATGATCCAGGGGATGTTGGTGATTTGATCTCTGGTTCCTCTGCCTTTTCTAAATCCAGCTTGAACATCTGGAAGTTCATGGTTCACATACTGTTGAAGCCTGGCTTGAAGAATTTTGAGCATTACTTTTCTAGCATATGAGATGAGTGCAATTATGTAGTAGTTTGAACATTCTTTGGCATTGCCTTTCTTTGAAACTAGAATGAAAACCAACCTTTTCCAATCTTGTGGCCATTGCAGAGTTTTCCAGATTTGCTGGCATATTCACTTTCACAGCATCACAGCACTTTCACAGCATCATCTTTTAAGATTTGAAATAGCTCAACTGAAATTCCATCACCTCCACTAGCTTTGTTCATAGTGATGCTTCCTAAGGCCCTTGATAGGAAAGGATGGGGAGACCACTTTTTCTCCCACAAATTCATCAAAAGATCATTTGAATGCTGAGCAACTTCCATGAAACAACTTCTGAACACTGGCAGAGGACACCAGGCACCTAGAAAGGCAGCCCATTCTCTTCTAAAAGAGGTAGGACCAAATATAAAAGACAAAAAGAGAGACAAAAGAGTTAGGGATGGAGACCTGTCGTGAAGGAGGAGAAGTTTCCACACAGCAGGAAACCCTCTCTCTGGCGGGTCTGTGGGGAGTTTTGGAATCTCAGAGGGCAACATAACCAGGAGGAAACACACACACACACACACACACACACACACACACAGAATACACATCTAACCCCAACTGTAGAAAAGAGAACTTTCCTGCAAAAGGCTCTAACCTAACAACCTAATGCACAGCCTGGCCCTCAGAAAACAAAGGACTGAGCAAACCCCAAAGGAGATCTAGCCAGTTGTGGACTGGCCCCTGCCTGCCCGGAGGCAGAGAGGCAGGCAGGCGACAGCCAGAGCCGGAAGGCAAGGGGCAATCTCAGCCCCAGAGACAGCATCCTCCACCAAACTGTGAGCAGGCCGCCATCTGCTAACCACATCTTCCTGGGATCCTGGATGGTTGACATCGGCCAGGAGGGTTGCAGCCTGAGATCAGCTCCCCAGAGGAGACACACGGCACACCTGAGACGGCACTCTCGCAGTGCACCCAGGAAACCAAGCGGCCGGGACTGGGGAGGTGAGTAAGACCACAGCCCTCCTGGGACAGTGCCGTCACCAAGCACCTGGTCGCCTGAGCTGCTCAGGCCAGGGAATGGCCAAAACGCACACTCAACCACAAGACTGAGCCAGAACTGTGTCTGAGTGTCTCCTGTGGAGGTGTGGGTCAGCAGTGGCCTGCTGCAGAGGCTCTGGGTGCAGCAGGCCTGGGTATGGCACAAGCCCTCTTGGAGGAGGTCTCCATTAACTCCACAATAGAGCAGCCAGGACATACACAGGACTGGGGAACAGACTCTTGGAGGGCACAAACAGAAACTTGTGCACTAGGACCCAGGGGAAAGAAGCAGTGACCCCACAAGAGACTGACCCAGACTTGCCCAGGAGTGTCCAGGAGTCTCTGGCCAAGGTGTTGGTCAACGGCGGCCTGCTGCAGGGTCGGGGCACTGAGTGCAGCAGTGTGTGCAGGGGACCTTTTGAAGGAGGTTGCCATTATCTTCATTACCTCCACCATAGTCTGACCTCAGGTCAAATAACAGGGAGTGAACATAGCCCCACCCATGAACAGAAAATTAGATTCATGATTTACTGAACATGGCCCTGCCCATCAGAATAAGACCCAGGTTCCCCCTCAGTCAGTATCTCCCATCAGGAAACTTCGATAAGCCTCTTATCCTTCTCCATCAGAGGGCAGACAGACTGAAAACCACAATCATAGAAAACTAACCAAACTGATCACATGGACCACAGCTTTGTTTAGCTCAATGAAACTATGAGCCATGCCGTGTAGGGCCAACCAAAATGGACAGGTCATGGTGGAGAGTTCTGACAAAACATGGTCCACTGGAGAAGGGAATGGCAAACCACTTCAGTATTCTTGTGTTGAGAACCCCATGAACAGTATGAAACGGCAAAAAGATAGGACACTAAAAGATGAACTCCCCAGGTTTGTAGGTGCCCAATATGCTACTGGAGATCAGTGAAGAAATAACTCCAGAAAGAATGAAGGGATGGAGCCAAAGCAAAAACAGCACCCAGTTGTGGATGTGACTGGTAATAGAAGCAAGGTCCAATCCTGTAAAGAGCAATACTGAATAGGAACCTGGAATGTTAGCTCCATGAATCAAGGCAATTTGGAAGTGGTCAAAGAGGAGATGGCAAGAGTGAACATCGACATTTTAGGAATCAGTGAACTAAAATGGACTGGGATGGGTGAATTTAACTCAGATGACCATTATATCTACTACTGTGGGCAAGAATCCCTTAGAAGAAATGGAGTAGCCTTCATAGTCAACAAAAGAGTCCAAAATGTAGTACTTGGATGCAATCTCAAAAATGACAGAATTATCTCTGTTCGTTTCCAGGGCAAACCATTCAATATCATAGTAATCCAAGTCTATGACCCAGCCAATAATACTGAAGACGCTGTAGTTAAATGGTTCTATGAAGACCTACAAGACCATCTAGAACTAACACCCCCCAAAAATGTCCTCTTCATTATAGGGGACTGGAATGCAAAAGTAGGAAGTCAAGAGCTACCTGGAGTAACAGGCAAATTTGGCCTTGGAGTACAAAATGAAACAGATCAAAGGCTAACGGTTTTTCCAAGAGAACACACTGGTCATAGCAAACACCCTCTTCCAATAACACAAGAGCAGACTCTACACATGGACGTCACCAGATGGTCAATACCGAAATCAGATTGATTATATTCTTTGCAGCCAAAGATGGAGGAGCTTTATACGGTCAGCAAAAAACAGGACTGGGAGCTGACTGTGGCTCAGATCATGAACTCCTCCTCATTGCCAAATTAAGACTTAAATTGAAGAAAGTAGGGAAAAACCACCAGACCACTCAGGTGTGACCTAAATCAAATCCCTTACACAGTGGAAGTGAGAAATAGATTCAAGGGATTAGATCTGATAGACAGAGTGCCTATGAACTATGAACAGAGGTTCATGACATTGTACAGGAGGCAGGGATCAAGACCATCGCCAAGAAAAAGAAATGCAAAAAGGCAAAATGGTTGTCTGAGGAGGCCTTGCAAATAGCTCAGAAAAGAAGAGAAATGAAAGGCAAAGGAGAAAAGAAAAGAGATACCCATTTGAATGAAGAGTTCCAAAGAATAGCAAGGAGAGATAAGAAAGCCTTCCTCACTGATCAGTGCAAAGAAATAGAGGAAAACAATAGAATGGGAAAGACTAGAGATCTCTTCAAGAAAATTAGAGATACCAAGGGAATATTTCATGCAAAGATGGACACAATAAAGGACAGAAGTGGTATGGACCTAATAGAAACAGAAGATATTAAGTAGAGGTGGCAAGAATACACAGAAGAACTATACAAAAAAAGATCGTCATGACCCAGCATCAGGGTCTTTTCTAATGAGTCAGCTCTTCACATCAGGTGGCCAAACTATTGGAGCTTCAGCTTCAGCATTAGTCCTTCCAGTGAATATTCAGGATTGATTTCCTTTAAAATTGACTGCTTTGATCTCCTTGAAGTCCAAGGGACTCTTCTCCAACAACACAGTTCAAAAGCATCAATTCTTTGGTGCTCAATCATTTTTATGGTCCAACTCTTACATCCATACATGACTACTGGAAAAACCATAGCTTTGATTAGATGGACCTTTGTTGGCAAGTAATATCTCTGCTTTTTAATATGTCATCTAGGTTAGACATTGCTTTTCTTCCAAGGAGCAAGCATCTTTTAATTTCACGGCTGTAGTCACCATCTGCAGTGATTTTGGAGCCCAAGAAAATAAAATCTATCACTGTTTCCATTGTTTCCCCATCTATTTGCCATGAAGTGATGGGACAAGATATTATGATCTTCATTATTTGAATGCTGAGTTTTAAGCCAGCTTTTACACTCTTCTCTTTCACTTTCATCAAGAGGCTCTTTAGTTTGTCTTTACTTTCTGCCATAAGGGTGGTGTCATCTGCATATCTGAGGTTATTTATATTTCTCCCAGCAATCTTGATTCCGGCTTGTGTTTCATCCATCCAGCATTTCTCATGATGTACTCTGCATATAAATTAAATAAGCAGGGTGACAATATACAGCCTTGATGTACTCTTTCCCAATTTGGAACTAGTCTGTTGTTCCATGTCTGGTTCTAACTGTTGCTTCTTGACCTGCATACAGATTTCTCAGTAGGCAGGTAAGGTGGTCTGGTATTCCCACTTCTTTAAGAATTTTTCACAGTTTGCTGTGATCCACACAATCAAAGGCTTTAGTCACTTAAGCAGAAGTAGATGTTTTTCTGGAATTCTCTTGCTTTTTCTATGATCCAGTGGATGTTGGCAGTTTGATCTCTGGTTCCTCTGCCTTTTCTAAATCCAGCTTGGACATCCGGAATTTCTCGGTTCGCATACTGCTGAACCCACTGCTGGACCCCAGAGGCAGCTATAAAAAGGGTCATCTGGTGAACAGTGATGTCTTGAAGTTCACTGAGGGCATATTGCAGACACCTTCCTTCCTTGATTTTGGTGTCAGCCTGGTTCTCCAGCTTGAACCTGAGAGACTTTACAGATCTCACAAACTATCCTTTTTTTCCATATAAGTTACCCAGAGATGGTTTGTTGGTTTCTATTTCAACCAAGAGAAAGAGGAAAAAGTGAAAGCAGTGACAGATTTTCTTTTCTTGGCTCCAACATTACTCCAGATAATGACTTGAGGCCATGATATTAAAAGACACTGGCTCCTTGGAAAGAAAGCTATGACAAACCTAGACAGTGTATTAAAAAGCAGAGGCATCACTTTGCTGACAAAGGTCCATATAGTCAAAGCTATGTTTTTTTCCAGTAGTTATGTACAGATGTGAGAGTTGGACCGTAAAGAAGCCTAGTTCAGTTCAGTTCAGTCACTCAGTTGTGTCCAACTCTTTGCAATCCCATGAATCACAGTATGCCAGGGCTCCCTGTCCATCACCAACTCCTGGAGTTCACTCAGACTCATGACCATCGAGTCAGTGATACCATCCAGCCATCTCATCCTCTGTCATCCCCTTCTCCTTCTGCCCCCAATCCCTCCCAGCATCAGAGTCTTTTCCAATGAGTCAACTCTTTGCATGAGGTGGCCAAAGTACTGGAGTTTCAGCTTTAGCATCATTCCGTCCAAAGAAATCAAAGGGCTGATCTCCTTGAGAATGGACTGGTTGGATTTCCTTGCAGTCCAAGGGACTCTTAAGAGTCTTCTCCAACACCACAGTTCAAAAGCATCAATTCTTCAGTGTTCAGCTTTCTTCACAGTCCAACTCTCACATCCATACATGACCACAGGAAAAACCATAGCCTTGACTAGATGAACCTTTGTTGGCAAAGTAATGTCTCTGCTTTTGAATATGCTATCTAGATTGGACATAACTTTCCTTCCAAGGAGTAAGCATCTTTTAATTTCATGGCTGCAGTCACCATCTGCAGTGATTTTGGAGCCCCCCAAAATAAGTCTGACACTGTTTCCACTGTTTCCCCATCTATTTCCCATGAAGTGATGGAACCGGATGCCATGATCTTTGTTTTCTGAATGTTGAGCTTTAAGCCAACTTTTTCACTCTCCACTTTCACTTTCATCAAGAGGCTTTTTAGTTCCTCTTCACTTTCTGCCATAAGGGTGGTGTCATCTGCATATCTGAGGTTATTGATATTTCTCCCGGCAATCTTGATTCCAGCTTGTGTTTCTTCCAGTCTAGCGTTTCTCATGATGTACTCTGCATATAAATTAAATAAGCAAGGTGACAATATACAGCCTTGACGTACTCCTTTTCCTATTTGGAACCAGTCTGTTGTTCCACGTCCAGTTCTAACTGTTGCTTCCTGACCTGAGTACAGATTTCTCAAGAGGCAGGTCAAGTGGTCTGGTATTCCCATCTCTTTCAGAATTTTCCACAGTTTCTTGTGATCCACACAGTCAAAGGCTTTGGCATAGTCAATAAAGCAGAAATAGATGTTTTTCTGGAACTCTCTTGCTTTTTCCATGATCCAGCAGATGTTGGCAATTTGATCTCTGGTTCCTCTGCCTTTTCTAAAACCAGCTTGAACATCTGGAAGTTCACGGTTCACGTATTGCTGAAGCCTGGCTTGGAGAATTTTGAGCATTACTTTACTAGCATGTGAGACAAGTGCAATTGTGTGGTAGTTTGACCATTCTTCGGCATTGCCTTTCTTTGGGATTGGAATGAAAACTGACCTTTTCCAGTCCTGTGGCCACTGCTGAGTTTTCCAAATTTGCTGGCATATTGAGTGCAGCACTTTCACAGCATCATCTTTCAGGAATTGGAATAGCTCAACTGGAATTCCATCACCTTCACTAACTTTGTTCGTAGTGATGCTTTCTAAGGCCTACTTGACTTCACATTCCAGGATGTCTGGCTCTAGGTCAGTGATCACACCATCGTGATTATCTGGGACATGAAGATCTTTTTTGTACAGTTCTTCTGCGTATTCTTGCCACCTCTTCTTGATATCTTCTGCTTCTGTTAGGTCCATACCATTTCTGTCCTTTATCGAGCCCATCTTTGCATGAAATTGTTCCCTTGGTATCTCTAATTTTCTTGAAGAGATCTCTAGTCTTTCCCATTCTGTTGTTTTCCTCTATTTCTTTGCATTGATTGCTGAGGAAGGCTTTCTTATCTCTTCTTGCTATTCTTTGGAACTCTGCATTCGGATGCTTATATCTTTCCTTTTCTCCTTTGCTTTTCGCTTCTCTTCTTTTCACAACTATTTGTGAGGCCTCCCCAGACAGCCATTTTGCTTTTTTGCATTTCTTTTCCATGGGGATGGTCTTGATCTCTGTCTCCTGTACAATGTCATGAACCTTATTCCATAGTTCATCATGCACTCTATCTATCAGATCTAGGCCCTTAAATCTATTTCTCACTTCCACTGTATAATCATAAGGGATTTGATTTAGGTCATACCTGAATGGTCTAGTGGTTTTACCTAGTTTCTTCAATTTAAGTCTGAATTTGGTAATAAGGAATTCATGATCTGAGCCACAGTCAGCTCCTGGTCTTGTTTTTGTTGACTGTATAGAGCTTCTCCATCTTTGGCTGCAAAGAGTATAATCAACCTGATTTCAGTGTTGACCATCTGGTGATGTCCATGTGTAGAGTCTTCTCTTGTGTTGTTGGAAGAGGGTGTTTGCTGTGACCCATGCATTTTCTTGGCAAAACTTTATTAGTCTTTGCCCTGCTTCATTCCGTATTCCAAGAAGGCTAAGGGCCAAAGAATTAATACTTTTGAATTGTGGCTCTGGAGAAGACTCTTGAAAGTCTCTTGGACAGCAGGAAGATCAAACCAGTCAATCCTAAAGGAAACCAACCCTGAATATTCATCGGAAGGACTGACGTTGAAGCTAAAATGCCAATATTTTGGCCACCTGATGCGAAGATGCTCATTAGGAAAGATCCTGATGCTGGGGAAGATTGAAGATAGGAAGAGAAGGGGATGACAGAGGATGAGATGGTTAGATAGCATCACCAAGTCAATGGACATGAATTTGAGCAAACTCCAGGAGATAGTGGAGGACAGAGGAGCCTGGTGTGCTGCAGTCCATGGCACCAAAAAGAGTCAGACACGACTTAATGACTGAACAACAACAACAACAACAACAAATTTCAACCCAGAACTCTGACTCGAAGTAGCACAATATTAGATTCCTTCGAAAAATATGGTGATGCTTCTAGTTGGTGGTGATGGTGATGATCATTTTAACTCTAGTGCCTCAGTTATGAACTAGGAATTGCATTGGCAACAGAACAGCATTCTTTTTAGAAAAACTCTAAACACATCTTCTGATTGTTGAGTATTTCCCTAAAAATAGCCAAGGGGTTTTTTAATCCAAATCTTTTCCCTTTATAGTCTCACAAAATAATCCATAAGGGCATTCATAGAAGTTCTATGAAAGATAAAGAGCTGAGATATTTTAAGAAGTCATACACTTCTCAACTGAAAGAAAACATTCAAGGCTTTTGAGGCCCTTGTCAAATTATTCACCTTCATTTTTAGATGTCACAGCTGAAGTATTGAAATAAACAAATATTCATTTGGAAGATCACAGATGGTGAATATTAATTGTTGCATATATCAAATTATAATGGAGCTTTGTAATTATAGTGAATGGATTTTGCAATTGCTTGAGGATTATGGAAGGGGATAAATGTAAAGGATGCTAGAAAGCTAAGGAAGATAAATATTTGAGGGGACGCAGGTGTATAAGGCATTTGCTGAACTTTTCCAATTTAGGAGACCAGGAGAGGCAAGCCTATGGTCCCTACGTATGAATTGCTGGTACCATCATAATAAAGCAGAAGTCACAAGCTGGTCCAATATACAACTGCCAGAATACCTTCACTGGACTAGTGAGAATCAGAATTTATTTTTGTTAATTTGCTTTATGAACAAATAAATCATTGGGAGTGACTTGATACTGCTCTTGAAACAAATACAAGGGAATCTTGACCAGTATGAGCAGGCTCTGTTTTTGAAGAGAATAGTAATAAAGGGCCCTGGACTTGAATTTGAACCACAGTAAGACACGTTCTGCCTGTTCAGACAACAACTTAGGACCCCAAGCAACGTTTTGGCTCTGCCTTGTAAGCAGCTATTCAAGACACAGGGGCCAAGCAATTGAAAAGCCATGACCCATGATCAATTCCCAAACATTCACTATCCCAAGCATTTCATCACATGTCATGTCCAGCTCAAGGGAGAAAGTCTGAAGTATAGTACAGTAATGCTCTGAGGTCAAAGGTGGGAAACCAGAAAATAAAAAGTGTTGGTACAGGTACACACAGCTATATTTAAAATAGATAACCATCAAGGACCTACTTAGTGTATTGCACAGGGAACTCTGCTCAAGCCTGTGTCACAATCTAAATGGGATAAGAATCTGGAAAAGAATCATTGTTGTTCAGTCGCTGAGTCCTGTCTGACTCTCTGCAACCCTATGGACTGCAACATGCAAAGCTTCCCTTCCCTTCACTATCTCCTGGAGGTTGATCAAACTCATATCTAATGATGAAAAAGAATAGATACATGTATATGTATCACTGAATCACTTTCCTGGACACCTGAAATTAATGCAACATTGTTAACAAACTATACTCCTATATTAAATAAAATTTAAAAAAAAATTCATTTGGAAACCACCTGTTTCTTCCCAATTCATTGCACCTACCTAAATAGAATTTGAGTTTTATATTTACTTTCTTTGTTTTCTGTTATTTTTACAGGCTTATATTAAGAGTGCTGAATTTGGCCCATGAAAGTGGGTTAAGAAGTGCAAAAAATAATTTCCTCACCTACTTCTTTCTCCAGTTAACTAAGTCCATTTGAAACAAAAAGTTACTGGTTACCTACCACCTTATTACATACAATTCTGGACATACTTTAACAGTCATAAAAGGTCAAGAATTCACCTCTTTCCGTTTTTCCATATGGGAAGGTGGGAGGAATACTGGCCTAGAGTAGAGAGACTGCGTTGCTCTCTTCACTCTCCCCAGACTAGCCCAGCAGCCTTCCCTCACCCTGTGCCCACATTCATGAAATGAGGGTCTGCTTTTCTCAAAACGGCCCCTAATGCCCTGTTTGTCTCCCCTGCTTTCCCTATCGAAGGCATCCAAGATTCATCCTGTATATTTATTTTTACTTGCATATTATTTTCACTTGCCTATTGCTACCAGACTAGGGCCCCCTTGGAGTCATAAATTATCTTTTTTTTTTTTTTAATCCCAGATAGTCAGAAACTTTCACTTGGTAGATAGGTTGCACTCCAATGTGATTAAATGAATGAACAGATTAAAGGATGAAGAAATGTGTTCTAAATATAAACACATATTTTTTATCATTAAAGGTATTTTATCAATCATTTCCTCTTACGTGGTTTCTCTCAAAAGCTGACTTTGAGACATGGATGAGAATTCCAGTACACTAAGTCCCCTACCTGCCTGATAATCTAGGAGATGCAGGTTTGATCCTGGAAGGATTATCCCCTGGATGGAAGATCCCCTGGAGAAGGAAATGGCAACCTACTCCAGTATTCTTGTCTGGAGAATCCCATGGACAGAGGAACCGGCAGGCTACAGCCCATAGCGTCACAAAGAGCTGGACGCAGCTGAAGTGACTTAGCACAGCACCGCATGTTCTGGCTGGTGTGAGATGATACCTCATTGTAGTTTTGATTTCCATTTCTCTAATACTGAGTGACGTTGAGCATCTTTTCACGTGTTTATTAGCCATCTGCATGTCTTCTTTGGAGAAATGTATGTTTAGAGCTTCTGCCCACTTTTTGGAAAAAGAAAAACATAAAAAAGAAAGAATTTAAAAAGTTTCACCACACTCTGGTTATAAAAGAATTCCCTCATGTTTTCCTCTAGTATTTGTATGGTTTTGGCTTTTGCCTTTAGAATTCAGATGCCTTTATAGTTTATTGTGACATGTGGCGTGAAACATAAGCTCAATTTTATCTTTTTTCAAATGGCTATCAGTTATCCAATATCAATTATTTAAAAAACCATTGTTTCCTTTATGAAAACAAAAGAACCTCTGTAAGAGAGCATGCAAGGATGACCTGGGACAGAGGTAAACAGGGAGGAGAGGAAAAAACAGCTCTACCTAGGAAATCTCTTAAACAAAAACTCATTCAACTTTAAAATGGTGCGAATAAAGTGAAAAGATGATGCTAAGGGAATTTGCGGCTTGAACACTACTTTGATCCATAGCAAGCTTATTTATGAAACCAAAGGCCAAAGAACAAGGCCAGTGTTTTTCTCAGTGATATGAAAAGTATCATTTCCCATTTTTTTGACCACCACAGATTGAATCTTTTCCATTTCCCACACCAGATTTGAGCAACCTCTCAACTGCTCAACCCACTCCAGATAAGCTGGAAGCTGGCTGCCAATGGTCCAGGAGCTGAATAAAATCTGATGAGTGGTAAGATTTATAAGTCTTAGTCTGTTTTGCTAAGAGAGAACAGGCTTTGGGAAATTAGAAATGGAATTTTACTTTATTTGTGGAGAATCTGTAAAGAATCTTAGCTCTCTATACAAAGAACCAGGATTGACTGGTTTTTAGTACATTTGAGACAACACTGGAGAAATGTTAAATCTTGCTGTTGTTCAATTGCTAAGTTATGTCTCATTCTTTGTGACCCCATGGACTGTAGCACACCAGGCTCTGCTGTCCTCCACTATCTCCCAGAGTTTGCTCAGATTCATGTCGATCAAGTTGGTGATGCTATCTAACCATCTCATCCTCTGCTGCCCCCTTCTCCTTTGCCTTCAATCTTTCCCAGCATCAGAGTCTTTTCCAAAGAGTTGGCTCTTCACATCTGGTAACTAAAGTATTAGAGCTTCAGCTTCAGCATCAGTCCTTCCAATGAATACTCAGAGTTGATTTCTTCTAGGATTGACTGGTTTGATCTTGCAGTCCATGGGACTCTCAAGAGTCTTCTCCAGCACCACAGTTCAAAAGCATCAATTCTTCAGCACTCAGCCTTCTTTTTGGTCCAGCTCTCACATCCATACATGACTAGTGGGAAAAAAACATAGTTTTGACTACACAGACCTTTGTTGGCAAAGAGATATGAAATCTAGGATGTACTTTTATGTACTTATGAGTCTGCCCGTCTTCCCATGATTCAGATTCAAGTGCCACCTTCCCCTTCCTGACGGACACCTTCACTGAGGGCACCATCTAGGTCCAGTCTAACTGGTTTCACCACCCAAGAATTGCAGAGGGGAGTTAAGACCTCAGTCCCTTTTCTCCACCATAGTCCTGTTTTCCTCCTATAAAATTTCCATACAGCCCTACCCTACTATATATATAGTCTTATGTATATTTTAATCCCAAACTAGTAATTTATCCCTCCTCTCTTCCTTTGGTAACTGCATGTTTATTTTTTTTTTTTACATTTCTGAATCTATTTCTGTTTTGTAAATAAGTTCATTTCTATCATTTTCTTTTTAGATTCCAAATATAAGCAATACATGCTATGATTTTTAATCTCTGTAATAATATATGTAGTACTTATTACCAACGTAAATTAATGAGACATTTTTAGGTGACAGTGAGAGGGGGAGGTTATTTAAACTTCTAAACATTACATAACTGTCAAGGTTATATGGTATCTAAGTGGAGAAGTAAGAATAAAAATATAGGTATAATCTATGATGACAGTCTTTCTATACAGTACACTGCTCAATGAATTTTCTTCCTTGGAAGATTTAATACAGGGGAGATTTTAATCACTAAGAATGTTTAGAGGCATCTAACCTTGTTTAGAATGAGGGAATGGATCAGAAAAACCTTGATGATTCTTTCTATCATGCCTTCATTACTCAGTTGAGCAGTCCTCTGTTAATTTAAAAAAAGGGGGAATTTCCTTTTGCCCTGAGTGTTTGCAACCAAGTCACGTGATCTCACTTGTACAGGTTTCAGCAGTATTTGCTACTGTTTTCCTCTAGAGAAGGAAGAATTTTCCTTCTCCTTTGGAGAAGGAAATGGCAACCCACTCCAGTACTCTTGCCTGGAAAATTCCATGGACAGAGGAACCTGGTGGGCAACAGTCAATGGGGTCGCAATGAGTTGGACACAATTGAGTGACTTCACTTTCACTTTCCTCTAGAGAAGGGCTTCCCTGGTATCTCAGTTGGTAAAGAATCTGCCTGCAATGTAGGAGACCCCAGTTTGATTCCTGGGTTAGGAAGATCCTCTGGAGGTGGGATAGGCTACCCACTCCAGTATTCTTGGGCTTCCCTTGTGGCTCAGCAGGTAAAGAATCTGCCTTCAATGTAGGAGACCTAGGTTTGACCCCTGGGTTGGGAAGATCCCCTGAAAAAGAGAAAGAAAGACTACCCATTCCAGTATTCTGGCCTGGGGAATTCCATGGACTGTATAGTCCATGCATGGGGTTGCAGAGTCTGACATGACTGAGCAACTTTCACTTTCCTCTAGAGAATGGCCCCTCATGAAGCTCTGACCTAATAAAGGGAATCCACTGAAAATAAGCACCATTTAAAGCAATGTGAAGTTAATAGAACTAAAGACAGACCTAAAAGCATTATTTCAAAGAACGCTGCTGCTGATAAGTCACTTCAGTCGTGTCTGACTCTGTGTGACCCCATAGATGGTAGCCCACCAGGCTTCCCCGTCCCTGGGATTCTCCTGGCAAGAATACTGGAGTGGATTGCCATTTCCTTCTCCAATGCATGAAAGTGAAAAGTGAAAGTGAAGTCACTCAGTCGTGTCTGACTCTTAGCGACCCCATGGACTGCAGCCCACCAGGCTCTTCTGTCCATGGGATTTTCCAGGCAGGAGTACTGGAGTGGGGTGCCATTGCCTTCTCCAATTCAAAGAATGATGGGATATAAATGCAGCAAAGTCCATCTTCTATCAGGGGCCGCACACAGCATGAGAACGGTTCTGTTCAGCTTCCAATCATGTGTGTCTGTCCTTCAGAGGAAGAGGTTGTTTTGCTCGACATGTTTAATTTCGGAATTAGAAGCTTTTTGTTTTGGTTTGGTTTGGTTTCGAGACAAAGAAACCCATCCCTATTTCTCCTCTGTTCTTGTTCTCATTTTCTCCTGCTCCAAGCAGACAAAGTATACATTCAAGAAAGACAACAGGAGCCAACAGCACATCCCGGATGAAAAACAGTCACGTCTCCCCTTTAGATCACGGCGACTGCGTGAGACTAAAAGCTGGAGTCAGCCAGCATATGAGGCAAACCCGACTTGAAATTAATGTTTATCTTGTTGCAAAACGAGCCCTACTTGAGGTTCACTTCTGTAGTGAACAGAAACCAGAAATTGCCACATTGAACACAGCTCTTCGCTCACAGATTTCTTCTCTCACTGTGCTAAGGATACTAGGAGGGCGAAGTTGCATGGCAAAAACTTGTCAGGACTGTCTTCTGACGTTCAGCTGCCTGTCAGAGAATCAGATGCTAAGCTTGGAAAATACAGTTGCCCAGACTAGATGGAGACCCACCAGCCCTCTGCCATCACAGGTCCTGACACAGGGCCCTGAGGCCCGAGCTGCTGAGTAGGACGGCAGAGATGTTCAGATGCCAACATGTCCTCTGTAATTCTACACACGGCATCGGGGCACCCTGCAGCCTTCTCTCCAGTGTTCTACAGCCGTCAGCGTGGAGCAGCGTTATGACATCAGATTGGCTACAGATGAGGAGACACTCTCTGAAGAGTACAAAACAAAGTTGCAGTTAATTCAGAAGACCCAGTCTTAACTGCTGTCATATGGGGGCTCAAAGTTAATAAATGTATACAATGGACTTCATATGATGCAAAGTAAAAAAGATTATGTTTTTCCCTCATGAAACTGATCGTCACTAAAACAAGAAAGAGCTCCCGTATCATTTCTGCAGGGGTATCTCTATCTGCTTGTTGTTGTTGCTCAGTCGTGTCCGACTCTTTGGGACCCCATGGACTGTAGCCCACCAGGCACCTCTGTCCATGGGACAGTATTCTTAGCAGGCAAGAATACTGGAGAGGGTTGCCATTTCCTCCTCCAGGGGATCCTCCTGACCTAAGGATAGAACCTGCATCTCCTGCTTTATCTGCTTACAAATTAAAAATAGGATGGAAAGACACAGCTCTCCAAAGGGCAAGCTAAGGACTCAGAATTGGTTGAAGGCAGTGAAACAGACAGATCAAGCTGGAACTCCTTGAGAGTTTTTCAATCTGTTCCATTTGGGGTCAAGTGGATGGTAAGGACCTTGCTTTTAGAAAAGCAGTTATTTCTGCCAAGAATTGCACTTCTTGTCTGGCTCGCTGCTATCTTTCTCAGGAACATTTATGGCAGGCCGATTATTTTCTGAGTGATCCCGAAATGTTTAGACTTTTAGTGCAGCATATAATGTTCTATTACAACCTCAGGTGATAAAAGGATGATGTTGTTTCCAGCTGATAAATTCACCACCCCTGTGGCCGTACATTTTATATAGCATTCCCCTGGAGGGGTACATCAAAAGCACATTACTGAAAAATAAGATTTTAGATTAAAAAGCAAAAGCTTTAAAATGGCCCAGGAACGTTTATCGTTTTAAGAAACAAATGAGCTTGGACAGATAAAAATGGATTAACCCAGATTGCTCCCTGATTCTTTACATTGAACAATAGCTTTTTTTTGTTTGTTTTTTTAAAAGCCTTAGAAGTCATCAGCCAAGTTTTTGGTTCTGCATGCAAGGAAATTGACACCAGGTAGGTAAACTGCCTTGTTCCAGGTCAGAGAAGAGATCTGAGCTGTGGTCCTATTACCTTTTATTCACACAGCTCCTATCAAAATTCAAGTAAGACAAGAGACGGAATAAAAGGGAAGCGAAAGCTCCTGTGTTTCTGCTGGGCAGGCCTGCCATTTTCCTCTCTCTGGCTGTTCTGAAGAATTTGTCAACATAAAATCAACTGCTATTCGCTTCAGGTTACACTTAATCAAGAGATGAAGGAACTGAAATAGTGGTTCCTCCACTCAACAGTGGAGGTAGATGGGTAGCAGATAAAAACAAATCTTGAAAAATTTAATCAACAATGATATCAAGTAAGAAAACTTGTGACATGAGTGCTCAGTCACTCAGCCATGTCCGACTCTGTGACCCCGTGAACTGAAAACCATTAGACCTCTCTGGAAGTACATGGGGTTTCCCAGGCAAGAATATTGGAGTGGGTTGCCATTTCCTTCTCCAGGGGATCTTCCTGACCCAGAGATTGAACCCATGTCTCCTGCACTGGGCAGCTGGATTCTTTACTACTGAGCCAACTGGGAAGCCGGAAAACTTGTAGGCAGTTCCCTAAATGCCATTTTAAGAATTCTGGGATAGGATCTGAGATTAGAGAAAACAATTATTCTGGGAGGAGACAAGTTATTGGAAAGCTGTGCCAGGAAGAATTATATTTAAGACCGGGAGGGTCAAACCCATTTGCAGAAAAGGGTTTTTATTATCTATTTACTACAGAATTGGGCTTCCCTGGTGGCTCGGACAGTAAAGAATCTGTCTGCAAGGTAGAAGACTCTGGTTTGATCCCTGGGTTGGGAAGATTCCCTGGAGAAGGAAATGGCAACCCACTCTAGTATTCTTGCCTGGACAATCTCATGGACAGAGGAACCTAGAGGGCTACAGTCCATGGGGTCACAAAGAGTCAGCCATGACTAAGTGACTAACATTTTAGTTTACTGGATGGGCACAGAGCAATGTCAAACCAGCCCATGGTCAATTTTTCTAGACAAATCATAATTAAACGGCAAAGCACTTAATCCTCAAAACTGATGGACAAAACTGATGTGAGGAAGTTAATTCCAAACTTTGTTGAAGTCAAGATAGATCACAGTTATCTCCCATCCTTTGGGAACTAGGTCTGTCAGTTAGTCAGAGGAGATTAGAATCATGCAGTTACAGAAATCTGGAACTGGCAGAAACTCAGTCTGGGTGCTCTGAACTTATTCCATGAGAGATGACAAGGAAAATGCCATGTCTGTCAATGAAGCTGCTGCTGGGGCGGGCTTGGGAATGACCCCACCAAGACAGAGAGCAAGGCAACTGCATAAGAGAGAATTAATTATGCCATGATTCATAGTCACTGGCTGTGCTATAAATACTTTTATGGAAGTGTTTTTCTTTTCCTTTTTCCTTTCCTTTTTTCCAAAAGGCTGTGTGGATGAGCCCAGCTTCCAGGACCCGCATAACTGCACCTAAAATCACAGGATGTGAGAGCTGGTGGGGTCCTCCGAGTTTGGTCGGGGTCCTTCCCCTGCATTTTACAGGTGAGGAAGCTGGAGCCCCGAGGGGTTCAGAAACTCCCAGGAGGTCACGGAGTAAGTGTTTGGCAGGCTGGATGCCAGGTCTGTTGAGTCGCAGAGCAAAGTGCATTCTACCCCATCTTGTCATTTTCCCAGTGTGGGCAAAGGATGGTCCCTGGACGGGGCGTGTTTCCTCAGTCAGGCCTCAGCCCTGGAGCCCCCTGCAGCCAGAGACCCTGGAGACTGTCCACTGGTAGTTTGGGTCAGCACTTCAATGAGAAGGGATTTTTAGCTCTTCTCCTCCCTTTCCAACTCACTTTCAGAGCTGCTGGGTTCAAGCTTAGAGGACAGGATTTTTTTTTTTTTTTAATATAAGAAATGCACTTCAATAAGCTTTTAGTGAGTGCCTTCCATGAGTAAGGTACAGAACTGAGCACCCTGCGAATGGAGATGTGAATAAACTGGATCCCAGGTGTAAGCAGCTCACAGGAGACTGTGGGACGGGGAGCCATGGGCTTTGGCAAGAAAAGTGGTGCTTCAATCAGAAACGTGAAAAATAAGGCCCCAGCCTCAGCCTTTATCAGGAGAGGGCAGACTGAGTCTCCGGGCGTCGCTCTCCCACTCAGGAGACACCGGATGGTGAAAAGCGTGCTGCGCCTCCATGTCTTCTGTAGAGTGGGGTCACTTTGCAGAGCCTCCTCCTGAAGGAATAAACAAGGATAAGAATAAACAAAGCAACGTGTGGAATGCGCCTGCACAGGATAAAAAGTTCTGAGCACTTGTCACTACTCGCGCGCGTCTAGACCGAACAAGCGGGAGATCAGGCAGCTCAGTGATCAAGAGCCCGCCTGCCCTGCAGGACCTTCAGGAGAAGTGGGTTCGATCCCCGAGTCAGGAAGATCCCCTGGAGAAGGAAATGGCAACCCACTCCAGGATTTTTGCCTGGAGAATCCCATGGACGGGGGGCTTGGCAGGCTACAGTCCATGGGGGTCACAAAGGAGTCAGAAGTGACTGAAGTGACTGAGCACGCACACAGAATGAACAGGTAACCGGAAACGGTTCATGCTGAGCTGAGTCAGCAGGGAAGTTGGCTGTGCCTGTGAGGAAGGCTCATAAGAGGGGGTAACCGTGAGTGTTGGAGTGATGTTAACAGGTGCGGAGGTGAGGGGAAGACCCTCCAAATGGGCTTATCAGGAGGAGTCCAACACTGAGTCAAGGATGCAGAGGATGGGGACTAACATGAACATCTGAGTCTCAGGATGCAAGAAAAGCGTGGGGGCAGAAAGACATGGAGCTGACAAGGGAGGTTGGGACCAGATTCCAAAGCCACTGAGGGACTTCTCTGTGGTCCAGTGGCTATGAATCCACCTTCCAGTGCAGCGGGTGGGGTTCAAACCCCAGTTGGGGAGCTAAGATCCAAAAAACCAAAACATAAAACAGAAGAAATATTCTAACAATCTAAAGGCTTTAAAAATGGTCCATTTAAAAAAAAAATCTTTAAAAACATTTAAAAATGAAGCCACTCAGAGTCTTCGTGTGTCAAGGAACCTCAAGCATCATTATGAGATTATAGTCTCTGGTTCAACGGTCCTGATGCTCAGGGAATCCCCGTGAGGTAGCACTCCCTATGGATACACAGACGGCAAAGTCATGCATCCCCATCCATAGCCATCATTGGCGCTCTGTCCTAAAGGGCTACTGGGGATGAAAAAGGATGCTACAAAGTGGCACCCTCAAGAGTTGCCTCAAGACGCACGATGACTGAATGTAATGTGGTCTCCTGATGGGATCCTGGAGTAAAAAAGGACTTTAGGGGAAAACTGAAGACCCCTGAGTAAAGTATCGACTTTAGTTAATAATAAGGTAGCAATGCTGCTTCATTAATTGTGACAAGCGGACATGCAAGTGGAAGGCGTTTATAATAAGAGGATGACTGGGGGTGTGGTGCTTGGGGACGTCTGCAGTACCTTTGTCAACCTAAAATTATCCTAAAAATGAAACATTTATTTGACAAAAATGTCTGAAAGGGAAAAAACCATTCCTGGACAGACTTGTATTATCTTCATTCATTTGCTGGTTGGTCCGGTTTGCACTTACCAGAAGAAACATTCTGAAGAGCTACGGAAGCCATTCCCTTTGAAATGAGGAGCATTTTAACATGGAGAAGAGCACAGAAAAAATATTTTTAAGCGTACCTCACCCTAGCAAACTACTGAGTCCTCCCTTGATACTTTTTTTAGAAGATTCCTTTATTTAACCGCTCTTGATTACAACCAGTTGTGTTGGCTGGATCACGCTGCTTTTAATAGCACTTCTAGTAAACAGAACTACAGAGAAAAATCTTTTTGGGTACAAGTCACTTGTCAACCATACAGATGAACCACTTTTCCTTGTACTTGGGCCTGGGGAACAGGCACAGGAAGGGGTCAGTGGTTGGGGGTTGGGCAGGTAGACAGAAAGGGGATACAGGAGAGACACTGTTATTTTAGTAGACCGTATGTATGTACGTGTGAGCTGCTCAGTCGTGCCCGACTCTTTGCTAGAGAGGGTGTGGCTCTCCAGGGCGTGGAGAGAAGGGAACCCTCCTACACCGCTGGCTGGGCACAAAAATTGGTGTGGCCGCTGTAGAGAGCAGTACAGATGTTCCTTAAAAGACTAAAAATAGAGCTGCCATATGATCCAGCAATCCCGGTCCTGGGCATATACCTGGAGAAAAGTATAATTGGAAAAGATACGTGCACCCCAGTGTTCACTGTGGTACTATTTACAGTAGCCAAGACCGGAAGCAACCGAAGTGTCCATCAGCAGAGGAGTGGGTATAGACGGCGTGGTATCCATATACAGTGGAATATTACTCAGCCAACAAAAGGATGAGATAATGCCATTTCCCCACCCACCTTGCTTCGCCTTCTCTAGTCCACCCCTCCTCACATCTGAGACGACTTCCCCAAAGAAACCACCCCACACAGCCTCAGGCTTTTTTCCCTAAGAAACCTAGGTGAACAACATGCTGTTTAAGATGTTTTTGGTCAAACATTTTCCTTCTGAGTGGTCGATAAGGGCCACTACACACTTCATAGAGTCCCTCAGCCTTAATTTCAAGGAATAATCATAATAATGAATATTAACAATGGCAAAAGTAGTTCTTTATGAGAGTCTCCCTCACAGCACAGGACAGCTTCAGAGAGGTTGAAGCTGGTAGAATAATAACAGTGTTCTTATTATGATTAACCTCGTCGGAGAGATTGAACCTTGCAGAAATCCCCTGTGGAAAGCTAGAATTTGACCCCCGTTCTCCTGAGCTCAAAGTTCTTACCACAGATCGACGATTTCCAAGAAGCAGAGCAAAGTCCGGGTAACAAAGCCTGAGAACAAAGTATTTTCTTCTGGAAAACAACCTCTACCATTTGCTAACGCACTGAACCTTTCCTGATTGCGTGCCATGTGTAACACAGCAGGATGTTTAAGGTGACGTCGGCATTTTGCGTATAGCTTTTGGTTAGGAAGGATTATCTACGCTAGTCGAAGGGCAACAAGGTGAGTCAAAGAGCAAAGAGGTGAACACAGGGGAAACTGCACGCACGTCTAACGTGTGCCTGTGTGTGTCTTTGTGTGTGTGTCTGTGCCTCTGTGTGCATGTGATGGAGAGGCAGACAGAGAAAGAGACAGAGGGAGACAGAGACAGAGGAGAAGAGAGAGGGAGGCGGGCAGAGAAGGGCAGAGAGAGAGACTTAGAACCTCCAGCCCTAAAGCCAAAAGCCAAGCTGTAATTAGGTTGAGCGGCCCATTGTTCTGCATTTTCCGAGCTGTCACACTCCATTTGTGTGAACAGTCAAGAACTTCCTCCAGCTGCTGGTCGGGGGCCAGCACCACAGTGAGCGTGACCGTACAGGAAAGGAAATAGCTCTGCCTTTACAAGACGACGAGATGTCGCTGCCCTGACCTCAGCCCCTTTCATTCTGTGATTGTGGACGATGGTGGGTGTCTGCAAGTCATGGTGCTGTTGGATTTTCTTGTTTTATGCTTTATGTTTGTTTTTTTTTTATGAAATGAGCATAGCTGAAGGCTTTCCAGGGTACAAATCTTTGAATCAGAAAACCTACATTTAAGTTCTCTCAATTGCTTAATGTAACCCTGAGTAATGGGCTTCCCTGCTGCTGCTAGTGGTAAACAACCCGCCTGCCAAGGCAGGAGACATAAGAGATGAGGGTTTGATCCCTGGGTCGGGAAGAGCCCCCGGAGGAGGGCATGGCAACCCGCTCCAGCATTCTTGCCTGGAGAATCCCATGGCCAGGGGAGCCTGGAGGGCTACAGTCCGTGCGTTCACAAAGAGTTGGACAGGACTGAGTGACTTAGCACACGCAACCCACACAGCCCTGAGTAAATAATCATAGCAGAAGTAGTTGTCCTATAGTTGAAGTAATAATGAAAACAAATCAAAGTTCCTTGACCATAAATGATGGGCAAGGCCTTCTGTTAAATGCACTGGCATATGTCAGCTCATTTAAGTTCCGTCCATGAGGCTGAGTGATGAACACTGTCCTTATCACCATTGACTAGAGGATTTCTTAGATGGAACTAAAGGTAAAGATATGAACTCATCTAAAGCCACACAATCAACATACAGGACGCTCAGGACCCAAATCAGTCTCCATGCTCCTAACACTTTTCTACTCTGCCACCCACTGAACACTGAGCTTCATTCGCTTACCCATAAACCACAGCTGGTTCTCCTTTCTCCAGGGATCTGCTGTTGGAGTCGGGGGTCTTTCTTTCCAGGAGGGTGGAGCAGGGATGGATGATACCAGGCATTTGATTGGAAACTATGCCTTGAAGTCCTCAAGCATCTTTGTAGCACACGGAAATGCCCATACGAGACAAACAGATGTGAACAGCAGATCATGCTCAATACCTTTTCACTACACTGGGGGAATGTTCCCTGCCCACCCTGAACTTTCTGCTTTTTTCTGACACATCCCAATCACAGTCATAGCTCACGAGCATTATAGCCATAACTTCTAGTTGTAAGGGAGACTCTCAGTAAAGTCAGGTTGGTTGACAATATTGACGTGTACTCTCCTGGCCCAAGGAGTGATCAGATGATGGCAGATGGCGGGGGTGTAGACAGAGCTTGGATGCGTGGCCTCAGGGGCCCACAGGTGAGCATGGGGGCTCCTGGGATTGGGGTGGGGGCCACAGGTGAGAAGAGAAGGAGGAAGATGCCAGGGACGGGGTTGGCTCTCCCCAAGCTTCCATGTGCCACTGAAGAATGCCAGAAAGTCCACGATATTCTAAATACAAAGCAAGCCTTCCAGATTGTTGCTGCTAAGTCACTTCAGTCGTGTCCAACTCTGTGCGACCCCATAGACAGCAGCCCACCAGGCTCCCCTGTCCCTGGGATTCTCCAGGCAAGAACACTGGAGTGGGTTGCCATTTCCTTCTCCAATGCATGAAAGTGAAAAGTGAAAGTGAAGTCACTCAGTCATGTCCGACTCTTTGTGACCCCATGGACTGCAGCCTACCAGGCTCCTCCATCCATGGGATTTTCCAGGCAAGAGTACTGGAGTCGGGTGCCAGGGAGGCTTATTTGTCAAGGTTGTATAAAATATTATATTAATGGTTTGTGAGCTTGATTTATAACTTTCAAGTATTTAGATGGGGGTCTAGGGCTTCCCAGGTGGCGCTAGTGGTAAAGAACCCACTTGCCAATGCAGGAGACGTAGGGGACTCCGGTTTGATCTCTGGGTTGGGAAGATCCCCTGGAGAAGGAAATGGCAAACCGCTTCAGTATTCTTGCCTGGAGAATCCCCTGGACAGAGGAACCTGGTGGGCTATAGTCCATAGGATCACAAAGAGTTGGGCACGACTGAGTGACTTAGCGTGTACACAGAAGCACACTAGGGCCTGGAGCCCAGCTCGTGCAGGGCCTGGCCTGTGCCCTGCTGCCAGTGGCTGCTCTCCAGGCTCACTCGGGGCTCTCTCCACCTGTCAGACACCGGTATACATGGTATCTTCTGAGAAAGGCCATCTCTGGCCACCCTGTCCTGCACAGCCCTTCCAGTACACGCCGGTCCCTCTGTTCCTTCCTCTGTTTTATCCACAGCCCTTGCATCGTTTGAGTTCTTGTTTACAGTACCTCCAGCCCAGAACGTCTCCTCCTCCGCAGTGAAGATCTTGTTTCACTGCTCATGACTGTAGTCCCAGCACCCAAAAACACAAGATAAGTGGTTCATAAATACTGGAATGAGGAAAGAATAATGGAACATTGAAAGCACTGGATAAATTGATAAATAAATAAAATATATGTATATGTATATGCACTTTTATCATAGGTAACAATAATAAAGAGTTGCACTATGATGCTCTTTTTAAAAAATTTTATTTTATATTGGACTATAGTTGATTTACGATCTTGTGTTAGTTTCACGTGTATTGCAAAGTGACTCAGTTATACATGTATATATATACACACATATATGCATGCATATTCTTTTACAAATTCTTTCTTCATTTAAGTTATTACAGAATATCGAGCAGAGACCCCTCTGCTATACAGTAGGCCCTTGTTGGTTACCTATTTTACATATAGTAGTGTATATATGTCAGTCCCAAATTCTCAATTTATCCCTTCCTGATGCTTTTTGTAATGTCCGTACACAATTCTCTCCTATTCCTTTTGTTTTTTGTAATTTATTTATTTTTAATTGGAGGATAATTGATTTACAGCATTGTGCTGGCTTCCGCCATACATCAACACGAATCAGCCGTAAGCATATGTATGTCCCCTCCCTTTTGCACCTCCCTCCCAACTCCAACCTGCATCCCACCCCTCTACATTGTAGGTAGCCAGCTAATTACAGAGATAACAATACAAAGCAATTATTTTTGAGGATACAGTAGGAAAGAGAAGCAACAGATACAGGAATAGTTTGTCTTACATCAAACAAAATAGTTTTACCCTTTTCTCTCTCAGTCCCTTCTGGATCCAAGGCAAATAAACTATAGCAAAGTCAAACATAATTTCTTCTTGGGCCTATAAGAGGATACTACACTTGCTACACGTGTTACACATATGTAATTCTTTTCTGACACTGAAGAAATTACTAGAAATGCAGATGTCAATAATAACATGTTAAGTCCAGAGTTACTTAAGTTATTAATTTGAGCTTCATTTTCTGAGAAAATATACACTTTGTTTCAGAACTGAATATTGGTTATTTTGACCATTTCTTAATATTAAACATTATTTTTAAAGATCAAAATTATAATATTTCATATAAATATTCCTACAAATTCAGATCAGATCAGATCAGATCAGTCACTCAGTCGTGTCCGACTCTTTGCAACCCCATGAATCACAGCACGCCAGGCCTCCCTGTCCATCACCAACTCCCGGAGTTCACTCAGACTCACGTCCATCGAGTCCGTGATGCCATCCAGCCATCTCATCCTCTGTCGTCCCCTTCTCCTCCTGCCCTCAATCCCTCCCAGCATCAGAGTCTTTTCCAATGAGTTAACTCTTTGCATGAGGTGGCCAAAGTACTGGAGTTTCAGCTTTAGCATCATTCCTTCCAAAGAAATCCCAGGGCTGATCTCCTTCAGAATGGACTGGTTGGATCTCCTTGCAGTCCAAGGGACTCTCAAGAGTCTTCTCCAACACCACAGCTCAAAAGCATCAATTCTTCAGCGCTCAGCCTTCTTCACAGTCCAACACTCACATCCATACATGACCACAGGAAAAACCATAGCTTTGACTAGACGAACCTTTGTTGGCAAAGTAATGTCTCTGCTTTTGAATATCCTACAAATTGTATTAAGGTAAATAAATTTATCTTGAAGGAAGAGAGATTTGGGATTCAGGGTATGTTTCATCACATATTTGTTGTTGTCATTGTTGATAGAAAATCTTCCATTTCAACACTTTGTAAAAGGAAGATTATGCACGGAGCAGACAATCTATTAATTTATTCTTTAGTCAAAATTAAAACGGGTACATAATTGCCACATCTTCAGTTCTCGTGAAACAGAGCTTTGAACGTCTACCATCATCGTCTGTTGAAATGAAATTCACTGAGTTTCAGTAAGGATTGGGCTTTACTCTCAGTACACTCAATACAATTGAACGCACGGGCTCCTGTATGATCCCCGCGTCCCCTTCTACCTACTTCATTCCCCTTCTCTTCTCCTTTTGAACTGCTGACCCAAGTTAGTAGCCAAACATAATAATACAGTGTTTGATCCTCTGGAAACCCATAAAATTACAAACCAGCAACCACCAGGATGTTGGCAGAATTTCTGTGGACGGCAACCAGCACGGGACGTTTTTCTTTTGGAAATGAAGCGGTACACGAGACTGTTGATACATGAGTGAGGAAGGTACGACCTTTGCCAACTCCTCTCCCCCACCTCATTCTCACAACCCCTGGAGATGGAGAGACAGAATTCGTCTTTTAAAGTACTGAAGGCTTTTCTCCTTTAACTGTGAGGATTACAGTTCCCTGCTTTCATCCCCTTTAAAATCCATCCTGCTTATTTTTATTAAGCACTAATGGAGTTTTATAACCATGAGCTAAGTACTATAAAGAATAAAGATATAAATAAAATACACCCTCTACATGCCTTCAAGAATAATAAACTCTAATGGCAACATTAGGTTCGAATGTAGTGAGGAACTCTGTCTTCCCTACAATAAAATTGCTGATTAATCATATAGCTGAATCCAAATGAAAGAAAGGGAAATTCTCAGGTTCCAGAAATAAAGAGGCAACTCAAGCTAGAGAGATAAGTTTATAGATGGTTGCCAGAGGAACCCCAGAAATTGAATGGAACGGTTGACCATGGATGATTCATATAGAGAACAGGAGGGGTTGCATCGAACTTGCATTAGACTGAGATTTATAACTGAGCCTTATGTCCAGCTTGGGACTTCCCCGGTGGCTCAGATGGTAAAGAACCTGCCTGCAATGCGGGAGAACCAGGTTCGATCCCTGGATCAGTCAGGAAGATCCCCTGGAGGAGGGCATGGCTACCCGCTCCAGTATTTCTTGCCTGGAGAATCCCCATGGACAGAGGAGCCTGGAAGACCGCAGTTCATGGGGTCACAAAGAGTCGGACACGAATGAGCAACTAGCACATCCTGCTAGGTCTGGGCTACATTTAAATCTCCTACGCTGGGTGGGCTAACTAAGACCTTTCACCAGCTTGTCTATATGGCCATGGGAATGTATATCTCTGCCTGAGCTCCTCTTAGTGGGAGGAGAAAACACAGCATCTTATTGGAAGTTTCAGGCCAACACCACATATTGGCATGGAGCAAAGTTCATATAGTTAACTGTATATACATTGAAAACTTGAATTTCTAACCAAAAATACTCCCCAAAAGAAATCCTCAGGCTCAGATGATTTATTGATCAGTTCTGACTAGGTAACTATTCTGTGCTCTTATATGGAAAGATTCAGTATTGTTAAAATGTAAATTTTCTACCCAATTGATCCACAGATTTCAGTCATATGCCAATACCACCATTTTTACACCTTGGTCCAAGATGAGTGTTCCAGCACTAGAAGGGAGGGAAGGAAAGGAGGAAAGGGAGGGAAGGAAAGGAGGAAAGCACACGCTTCCTCCTTCCAGGAAGCTATACCACTGTTTTCACTTACATAAACCACGAACGTATGGCACGTATATGTAAGTGAATACACACATTTCACTTACATATTAAGTAAGACCGAACTGACTTAATCGGGGCACACTAACCACAAGGATTCCCGGGCGGCTCAGCGGTGAAGAACCCGCCTGCCAAAGCAGGAGACATAAGACATGCAGGTTTGATCCCTGGGTCGGGAGGATCCCCTGGAGAAGGGCGTGGCAACCCCCTCCTGGGAAATCCCGTAGACGGTGGAACCTGGCAGACTCCAGTCCACGGGGTCATGAAGAGCTGGACATGGCTTAGTGAGGAAACAACAACAAGCTGCAAGGAAATCTTGGAAAGTTAGCTTTTTAAAATTTATTTTTAAATTTAATTTTTATTTTATATTGGTCTAGAGTTGATTTACAATGTTGTGTTAGTTTCAGGTGTATGGCAAGTGGTTCAGTTACACATATACGTGTATCTGTTCGTTTTCAAGTTTTTTCCCATTTAGGTTATTACAGGTCTTCCCTGGTGGCTCAGTCAGTAAAGACTATGCCTGCAATGTGAGAGACCTGGGTTCAGTCCCTGGGTCAGGAAGATCCCTGGAGAAGGAAATAGCAACCCACTCCAGTATTCTTGCCTGGAGAATTCCATGGACAGAGGAGCCTCATGGGCTAGAGTCCATAGGGTCACAAAGAGTAGGACATGACTGAGTGATGAACACTTGGATTATTATAGAATATTGAACAGAGTTTGCTGTGCTGTACAGTAGGTCCTTGTTATCTATTTTATATCTAGTACTATATACATGTCAATCCCAAACTCCTAATTTATCCCTTCCCTCTGCGTTTCCCCCTTGGTAATCGTAAGTTTGTTTTCAAAGTCTGTAAATCTGTTTGGCAAATAAGTTCATTTCTATCATCTTTTAATATTCCACATACAAGTGATATCATATATTTGTCTTTCTCTGTCTGATTTACTTCACTTGTTATGATAATCTCTAGTTTCATCCATGTCCCTGCAAATGGTATTACTTCATTACTTTTTATGGTTGAGTAATATTCCATCATATATACATATGCCACATCTTCTTTAGCCGTTCCTCTGTTGATGGATAGTTTGGTTGCTTCCAGGTCTTAGCTGTTGTGAGTGGTGCTGCTATGGACACTGGGGTGCATGTATCTTTTTCAGTTAAGATCTTCTCTGGATATGTGCCTAGGAGTAGAAAAGGTATTGTTTTTAGATGTGCATAAGCCTAAAAGAAAGCTGACATATGTACGGGAGTTTTATTTCTGCCAAGGAAAGAAAAAAACAGATTTGAGGTGGTTAAATTATAGTATCTGCCCTGATAAAACTGTCATTCAAACATATACCTGTCAGACTCCAAAACAGGAGCTTCCAAGTTGGTGGTCCTTAGTGGCCCTTACCAGTCTTTTCTATTCAAAGTCATCTCTTTACTAAGCCTTTTCCTTTTTTGTTGAATAGTGTATGTTTATTTTAATCTGTGTTTCATATCCACGTACACTTAGCCATGAAAATATTTATGAGGTCAGAGAAGAGGAAAATCCAAACTGTATGATGTCTACAAATCTCGAGTTAATTTTATGAATATTTTTCATCTCCTTTAAAGCATGGACTCACTCTTTGCTAAAAAGTTTGAGTCACAGATTTAAAAGAATCCAACGTAATTTTAAGGTTCTCAAGTGGTTTTTCTTAGGATAAGGGAAACTGCTAATTGGCTAAGAAGTCCACACTCAATGTAAGTAATTCAGATTTTATTATGATACTTTCATTCCTTACAGCAAAGTAAAATAGTAAGAGGCCCATGGATCTCATTTGTGCTTTTCTAAATTGCTATTTAGAAAAATAAAGATGAACAAAAAGCTAAATCTGGTCAAAATTACTTCAAATGAGGAAATCCTATTCAAGGGTGGAACACTCAAGTCCTGCATAACCATGTTTTATCCTAGAATTAGAGGTTCTTCAAATTCTTGCAGGAAAGGTGTTAGAAACTCTGGATTATTGGTGTCAACACAAAGAAATACAGTACTTACTGTACTTTATTGGGCTTTGCTTCATTGCCTGTTACAAAGACTGTATTTTTCACATATTGAAGGTTTGAGGCAACCCTGTGTCAAGTAGGTCTATCAGCATCATCCTTCCAAAGCATCTGCTCACTTTGCATTTCCATATCTCATTTTGGTATTTTTGAAATATTTCAAACTTTTTCATTATTAGTATATTTGTTATAGTATATACTTGTCATCTTTGATCTTACTCTTAGGACTTGCAGAAGGCTCAGATGATAGCATTTTTTTTTTAAAGCAATAAACTAATTTTTAAGTTGGTAAACAATCCGCCTGCAATGCAGGAGACCCTGGTTTGATTCCTGGGTCAGCATGATCCCCTGGAGAAGGGATAGGCTACCCACTCCAGTATTCTTGGGCTTCCCTGCTGGCTCAGACAGTAAAGAATCCACCTGCAATGCACGAGACCTAGGCTCGATCCTGGATTGGGAAGATCCCCTGGAGGAGGGCATGACAACCCACTCCAGTATTCTTGCCTGGAGAATCCTGTGGACAGAGGAGCCTGGAAGCCTACAGTCCATGGGGTCACAGAGAGTTGGACATGACTGAACGACTAAGCACACATTTGTTTTAGACATACTGCTCTTGCACACTTAATAGACTTAATAAACGGTATAGTCAAAGTATCCTTTCTATATGCACTGGAAAACCAGAAACTTTGCACAACTCACTTTACTGCAGCCCTCATGCTGTGATCTGAAATGGAACCTGCAGGATCTCCAGGGGTGAACAGACTCATTAATGGGGCTTTAAATGAGCACAAAATGGAACTGGAGGCTGACGATTCTGCTTGGGTGGTGATGTTACTTACGATAAATGCCTTGGATGGACAGATAGCGCTTCATTACTACATACAGCTCCTTTCTCAGAGTTCTGGAGAACCCCTGGCTCCAGCATGCTTGGAAGATGTTTGTCTAGTTAAATAATCGATGTCACACACTCACAGTTCTTTCCTGAGGGACAGAATGTTCTTACCATGCATCCCAGAACCTGACAGGATGTTCCTACCTAGTGTCTCAGCACTTCTACTTTCTATGTGTTACATTCAAATGGACAAATTAGTGTTTGTTGTCTATAGTTTTATGAAGTTGAAAATGAAAGTGAAAATGTCAGTTTCCAGAATCTCAACCTGCAAAAGACACAAGTTCTTTAGAGTTATAAATCAGAAAAGCAGTATCAGAAATGACTGAGGCCACCAAATGGATACTGCTTTTTTTTTCATTGATTCTACTTTTCTATGCTTTTCAAATCAACTTTAATTACTAGTTGAAACAGCTGAATTAGGAAGCTTTCAGTAACCAGTAAACAAGAAAGTTGAAGGTAAAGACTTTTGACTCCTGAATATTACAAACATCAAATTCAGGTTGCTTGGTGGATGATGGATTCTACCCATTTCAGCTGATGAATCTCCAGTCCCTAAAAGAGTGCGTTAGGAACGTGGTGAACAGATATCTGCCGAATCTGATGATTCACAGATTATCAGAGTCGGAGTAAGGAAGCCACTGGACATTCTTCAGGCAGGAGGCAGGAAGTAGCTAGGGGAGTCAGAGACCAATATGATGACACAGAAAATTTGCCCGAAACACTTTATCTCAGACTGATATTTTTAACAAAGATGCAAGCCCAGTCTTTCACTACACTTCTTAGCATCAAATTCTCTTTGGGGAACATGTAAGCTGAAGCTATGTTACTGGATTTCAATTCCAGTTTGAAAAAGAAATGCTGGGGAATAACTTTGTAGTAACTGTACGTATGTGTGTGTGTGTGTGTGTGTGTGTGCATGCGTGCTAAATCATTTCAGTCGTGTCTGACTCTGCCACCCTATGGACTATAGCCCGCCAGGCTCCTCTGTCCATGGGACTCTCCAGACAAGAATACTGGAGTGGGTTGCCATTTCCTCCTCCAGGGGACCTTCTCGACTCAGGGATCGAACCCACGTCTCTTCCATCTCCTGCATTGGTAGGTGGGATCTTTATGACTAGTGCCACCTGGGAAGGCCGTGTGTGTGTGTGTGTGTGTGTGTGTAAATACATATATTTGTTGTTGTTCAGTTGCTAAGTTGTGTCTGACTCTTTGCAACCCCATGGACTGTAGCCTGGCCAGGCTCCTTTGTCCATGGGATTTCCCAGGCAAGAATACTGGAGTGGGTTGCCATTTCCTGTTGATTAAGGCATCAGTTTAATTGTGTGGATGTAACATGGTTTGTTTATCCAGCCACTAAATGGAAACTATCTGGACTGTACCCAGGATTTGGCGATTGGGAAAAAAAGTGTGCTGACCATTCGCATATAGGTTTTTCTGTACACCCCAAATTTCATGTTTCTTGGGTAAACATCAAGGGTTAAAATGGCTGGGTCATATGGCAAATGTATGTTTAAAACAAATTGTCAAATTATTTACCAAAGTTCTGTGATCAGAGGTTTGAGGAGGGCCTCTCCATAGTTCGAGGGAAAAGCCAGTCTATTATGTAGGAAAGTAAACGCAACTGTGTCTTCTGTTCATGGTGGCACCCTCTTACTAAAGGAAGCGTAGTGATATTCAAAATGAGAACGGTTTAATACTGCAAGAAAATGGGACGGTCTGCAGTGCCAAACCCGATCCCAGGGCATCGACAGCATTTAAGTTTCCAGCCCAAACAATTCACTTCCTACCACCCTGTCAAGGCCACATGCTGACCGTCCACTTCTTTCTCTTCTAAGGCCTATCTCAATCAAGCCCTTTGCTCCCAGCTTTGAACTCCTAAGGGAAAAGAGAAAGATAAAATATATGGGTTACTTTTGCAACAAGTTATGTTCTTTCTCAATGAATTTTCCATGACATCTGTTTAGGAAAATCTCAGAATACACCAAAATGAGATAATGATGGGGTTTTATATTTATCAAAGGCTGCCTAACCCCCACACACAAATAAGCTAAGTCCCCATTGCATGGAAGGACACTTTCGTATGCCCAGAGGCAGAGTCCATGAAAGGGAAATTAAGAAGAAGGGGGAACTGGTTCTGATGGGTAAGACCTCCCTGAATCCTGCCGCAAAGCTGGAGGCGTTTGAACTTGGCGGTGCTGACGGTTTTGTCAATGTGGTCTCCCTTTTGCTTTTGGTATTGACTCATCTTACTGCTTCTGCTTCCAGGTTGGACTTGAAAATAAATGCTCAAGTTCTTGATGACTCAGAAAGATGAGAGCTTCCTTTTGAACGTTTCACAGTTGGTCCCAAGTAGTAGCTGATTCAGAGGCAGCACGGCTCCATCAGTGACGAGCTGCTTCAGGCAGCTCATATGGCACGCTTGCTTTAAGGCAAAAGTGCACTCTGAGAATACAAGCATTCTGAACTGATATCTGCTTTCCTCTCTTAGCACCTTCAGAGGCCACACAATTTATTATTGTGACTATTAAGAGGGATAAAACCCATTTCCACATTCATGGTGGCCATAGCAAGAAATAATTGGATCTTATGCCAACAAAGGTCCAAATAGTCAAACCTATGGTCTTTCCAGTAGTCATGGGTGGACGTGAGAGTTGGACTGTAAAGAAGTTTGAGAGCCAAAGAATTGATGTTTTCTAACTATGGTGTTGGAGAAGACTCTTGAGAGTCCCGTGGACAGCAAGGAGATCAAACCAGTCCATCCTAAAGGAGATCAAGCCTGACTATTCAACTGAGCTGAATATATCAGAAGGGCTGATGCTGAAGCTGAAGTTCCAGTACTTTGGCCACCTGATGTGAAGAGTCAACTCATTGGAAAAGACCCTGATGCTGGGAAAGATTGAGGGCAGGAGGAGAAGGAAAAACAGAGGATAAGCTGGTTGAATGGCATCCCTGACTCAATGGCCATGAGTTGAGCAAACTCCAGGAAATAGTGAAGGACAGGGAAGCCTGGCATGCTGCAGTTCCACTGGGTCACAAAGAGTCAGACATGACTTACCAACTGCATGATAACAACAATATTAACTCTAAGTTCTGTGGAAATGCATGTTTATAGCAGTGGCCACTGGAAATATTTTGAACCATTTACATGTATCTGTTGCACCCCTGTTAAAGAAGAAAATATACCTCAGACTGTATTTTTGCTTAACTCCTCTTGACAATAAAGCATTTCTCAGGATATCAATAGTGCTTATGTGTCCGTCCCCATCTGATACTATGGATAAAATAGATAACTAATGAGAACCTGCTGTATAGCCCAGGGAACTCTGTTCAATGTACTGTTGTGACCTGATGGGAAGGGAGTCCAAAAGGGCAGGGATGTATGTTTATGTATGGCTGATCCGGGCTTCCACGGCAGCTCGGTGGTAAAGAACCCGCCTGCCAATGCGGAAGACATGGGTTCCATCCCTGGGTCGGGAAGATACTCTGGAGAAGGAAAAGGCAACCCACTCCAGTGCTCTTGCCTGGGAAATCACATGGACAGAGGAACTTGGTGGGCTACAGTTCTTGGGGTTGCAAAGAGACGGACACGACTGAGTGACTGAACAATAACACAAACGGCTGATTCATCTGTTGCGTGTCAGAAACTAACACAACACCGTAGAGCAACTGTTCGCCAATAAAAAATTAATTAAAAACAAACAAACTAACGATGTCTGTGAAGCGTCCCAGAGTCAGGTCCTTGCTCCTCTGAACCTCAGACTGCGTGTCTACAGAGGAGCTCAGATTCATAGACTTGACACAGTGCGTCCTACTTTTCCAGCAGCACGGGAAGCAAGCGGGGAGAAAAGGGGCCGTGAGCTGGCCAACAAACAAACAAAATGACTCCACGTCTAGAAACGGGTTTTACCCTCCAAGGTCCCACGTCCGTCCGGCATATCTTGTGTCTGTAAATGTCAAAACTAATAGGAGAAAAGAATGCAGACAAAACCCAGAAATCTGGCCCCTGCTTATTTCTTATTTTCAGCTAAGATAACTCATATCTGCATGATCAAAACAGATGTTTGAGAAATCTCAGCAATCTCTCATCAATCAGACACCACTGAGCAAGTATTAACCCCAGAATATGATGAGATAGCCCTATACACCATCAGAGCCATAATAAGACTCCAAAATTATTGATTTAATCCTTGGTTGCTTCCCAGTTTCCATCCACAAGGCAATATAGAATATTCAGCCAAATTCCCTTCAAATTATCTCAAAAAATCAAACTTTTCACATTGCCTCAAGTGTTTATCCTACCATCTCACATATTTTTACTTAGATTTACTTTATAGCATGCTTATTTTTTTTTAATTTTAGCTTTATCCAATATTCATATTTATTTTGTCCTTTTTAAGCATGCTATGATAATCGTTTAATATGATGCCCTTTGCTCCTGCATTGTTGCTTTTTCCACCAAAGACACATGTGGACTCTGACATCAGTGAACACAAGTGAGTGGTGTCTGTCGCATTTATACACCTTGCTCCCCGGTCGCCCCCTCTTTGTTTACTGGATAAGAGTAAGGGACAGATTCTGTAAAAAGCAATGTTCTTATCTTTTCTGGAATAAACAATCAATCATCTCAAGCCTCTCAGAAGATTTTCCAGGAAATATGAGCCATTATATTGACGCTCCTCAAGTTCCTCAAGAACTCTGCAAGGCAAGGACTTCCTCAGTGGTCAGTGGTTAAGACAGCCTTCCAATGCAGTGAGTGAGGGTTCGATCCCTGGCTGGGGAGCTGAGATCCCACATGCCTTGTGGCCAAAAACTCAGAACATAAAACAGAAGCAACATTGCAATAAATTTAATAAAAACTTTAAAAAAAAAGAAAGAAAGAAAGTTTATAGAACTCTACAAGGCAGAGGAAGCCCCTCAAGATCTACTGAATAGAAAAAATAACACACTTACTGGTAAAGGATCTTTTTTCTCAATCATTCAGCAATCTTTTGATTGCCCTTTATGCACAAACCCCTGTGTTTATGAAACTTAAATTCCTTGAGGGATATATTTGCCAGAGATTCTGCAAGGAAAAAAAAATGCCACATTTGATTTGTGGTAATTTGAGGAAGATTTAATGGAGGAATTATTAGCAAAGTTGTGGGGAGAGTTCAGAGAAGTCACACACACACACACACACACACACAAACAGGGCAGTCAGCTCCCCCAGGGCTAGTAACACCCAAGCTGTAATCGGTGGCTCAGTAGATGGGGAAGAGAGCAGTTCCCGAGTCCTGACAGGGGGCTCCTGGAGAGACAGGAGGAGGGGATAGCGTGGGGGTGGGGGCCGGGGGGTGGGGTGGGGACAGAGACAAGGGCAGCCTAAGCAGACCCCACAGAGAGGGGGACACAGGACAGAAAGATGACCCTGCCCTTCTCTCTTCACTCCCACTGTGGCCTCCCAGTGGCTGAGCCCAAAGGAAATTCAAAGGACCTGATCGAATCTAGAATGGTCAGCCTCCCAGAGCCCTCAGCAAGGTGGAGGATGATGGAGAAGGACTCTAGGGGGGATATCACAAGGTTGCTAGTCCCAGGGGCAACACTCATCTTAATGACCCAACTTCACAGAAATAAAGATGACCTCTGGGACGCCCCTGGTGGTCCAGTGGCTGAGACTCTGTGCTCCCAATGCAGGGGGCCCAGGTTCCATTCCTGGTCAAGGAACTGGATCCCACATGACTCAACTGAAGATTCAACATGCCACAACCAAGACAGCAAATAAAATTTTTTTTTTTAAAGATCTTCATCTTGTTTTAGAGGAGACTAAGAGAGGTTGGACACCCAGCTCTGGCTGAGAAGTATAATATTCTGTCTATTTTGTACTTTGTGGGAATGTGACATAGTCTATTTTTGTATGACGATTTGTTAGTTTCCGCAGTTGGGTCTGCTTGAAAGGTTGGGAAGTCAATACCTAAATTCTGTAGTCTACAAATTGAAGAAATGCTCTGATGAGTATATTTAACACAGAGACCTAAAAATGAAGCATTTGGTGCACAGACGCTAAGGCAGCCACATGACCCCTGCTCTCAGGCGTTCGTGCCTTTGAGAGGTCTTCTCCCCCTGAGGATGGCAGTAGCCGTGACTTGCCTCTACCCACGGAAACTGCAGAGGACTGCTGTCTCTCCTGTGATGATGCTCACTACAAAGGTGATGATGTCCCTGCCATGATCACATTATATAAAATCGCTCTGCTAGCAAGCAGTCTCATGCTGAAGACTCTCTCTTCTGCCAGGTTGAGGGAATAAGCTGTTGGGTAAAAGCCTGATGAGGTACCAGATGACACAGAGCTATGGCAATCCTTAGAGCTGTGAGCAGCCCCTGGTCAACAGACAGCAAGAAGCAAAGGCCTTCTCTGTTCTACAGCCACAGAGAGCTGAATTCTGCCAGCACACTGAATGGTTTGGGTAGCAGATCCACCCCAGTCAAGCCTCCAGATGAGACCCCAGCTCCGACCAACACCTTGATGTAACTTTCCAGACAACCCAGCTAAACCAAGCCCAGATTCCTCGCCACGGAACCTGTTAGATAACAAATGTGTGTTGCTTTAAGCCATAAAGTTGGTGGTCACTGGGGCTTCCCTGATGGCTCAGCAGGTAAAAAATCTGCCTGCAATGCAGGACACACAGGAGACGTGTGCTTGATCCTTGATTCGGGAAGATCCCCTGGAGGAGGGCATGGAAACCCTCTCCAGTATTCTTGCCTGGAGAATCCCACAGACTGAGGAGCCTGGTGGGTTACAGTCCAAAGGGTTGCAAAGAGTCAGACACGACTGAGTGACTAAGCTTACACACACATTTGTAGTCATTTGTTATGAAGTCATAGAAAATAAATACAAATAGGTGTTTAATTTTTCCATATTGTGTTATTTAATAACTCTTTAGAATATTCTCCCAAACTCCCTGCAACATGGGTCTTGTGGCTCAGTCATTATTTTAGTCAACAAGCAGGGTATCCCCCACGCAGGTGGCTCAGTGGTAAAGAATTCGCCTGCCAATGCAGGCGACAGAGGAGATGCAGGTTTGATCCCTGAGTCGGGAAGACCCCCTGGAGAGGGGCATGGCAACCCACTCCAGGATTCTTGCCTGGGAAATCTCATGGGCAGAGGAGCCTGGAGGGCTTCGGTCCGTGGGGTCACAAAGAGTCAGACACGACTGAGCATGGCACACTCCACCTTACACAGGACTGACTGTTTACAAACTAGTCCCATAAATGTTAAGTCAATGGTTCATTGAGATCAGCTGTAAGGACGAATCTCAGGTAAGAGACGGGACATTGGGCACTGAGTCTGTGATATCTGAACGGGCTCACCCAAGGACAGCCAGCTAGCTGGGGACAGATCTTGGCTTTTGTCTCAGGACTTTGACCACAAGCCCCAGGCTATTCAGTCTGCCAACCTGCCTGCCTTACTTTAGTCTTAAATTAAAACAATTAAAACAAATTAAACAATTAAATTAAACAATTAAAACACAGTGGCCAATGAGCCACACTTTCTACCTTTACAAGAGCCAGGTGTATTTATGCTGTCCCCTATAATGGCAAAACACCTTCCCTTTACGTCAGAAATGCATGTGACTGGCCCCCAGATTAAAAATACCTACTAGTAGAAAACAGTCCCATGGAGGGCCTTCCCTAGTGGTTCAGTGGTCAGATCTCTGCTCTCTCAATGCGGGGGCCTGACCCCCGCGCCACAACTGAAGATCCTCACGCCACACTGAAGGTGAAGATTCCGAATGCCGCCACTAAGACCAGTGCAGCCAAATAAATATCTTAAAAAATCCCACGGAAGATGGATTAACATCTCCTCCCAAATGATTACAGTTGAGGTTCAATCGTGCATCCTTATCTAAAATCAGGTTTCGAATTGCAGATATGAGTGTTATTATCATCAGCAGCAAGGGTGTAATGCCAACATTTAAAAACATCTTTTACAAAGTCTACCCAGGTTTAAAATTGCAATCCTTCAATGACTGGAAGAAAAAAGGGGACTTTGGCAAAACACTTCATGATTAAGGCCCAAACTCTAAACCTTATTAGGACCAAAGCAGATGGTAATATTAGCTAATAGATTAAAAACAAAAACAACTGTTCTCTGTTGAAACAAATATTTGGAAGTGATACAAAGCACTTACAACTTACCTCTCTGCGAATGGTCAGTGGTGGAATTCTAGCCGCAAGGTCTGCTGTGAGTTTATTCCAAAGGCCAGCTAATGGGGCACACACGGCAACCTCTTCTGAGATGGAGCAGAACGCTGTCTGCAGTGGAGATCAAAGCCATCGATGTGGGTGCCTGTAATAAGAAAAATGATGGTTCAGGCAGTCCCACCCTGTATCTCCCATTAGTCAACGTGAGCAGCAGTCATGAACATTCTCTCCCATGTCACTCTGCTTAAACCCATCCATATCACTGGAGCTGTGGGAGCCTGAGAAGCATTTTATAACACATACAGGACTGTTTCACATGGGTCCAACATTTAATAAGCTTCTAGAAAATATCCTGCCTTCGTTCAGCTCAGAACCTGGCCCAAGATGAGAGGGTTTTTCTTGATTGTCAGTTGCTTATTTTTCTGAACCTACATTTTAGAGGACAGCAGGTTTGAAAACAAATGTGATTCAACCTTGGAAGGCTCTTGCTATGTGTCTGCGTGTCTTTTATCAGGGCCCTTGATTAGAAGGAAAAGAGAAAGGAGTCCTTTTCCTTCCATCTTGCCCTGTTATTATGTTCATTGCGAATCTTGCCCTTTCTTTCCGCCAATTAGGACCTGTTCCAATATGGCGGGACCTCCAGAGTTACGAGTGCTGCTTCAGAGGCGAGACTCTTTCCAGAAGCTGCTTGGGTTGAAATTCCATCCCCCACCACCCTTTAAAAAAAAAAAATAAGAAAACACAGTTCCACTGAGTTCCCAAGCATTTATATTTGGAGTTTGTATGACTGAAGGATTTATTGTCAGGGGAAAATGAGAATGGTTTTATTTTCCCCCTAACCTAAAAAAACAGGCTCCCTGGGTGCATCTTTGAAGGACTTAGACCCTGTTGGTTGTCCCACAGAGAAGCCCCTATCACAGCTTCAGTTCGGGAGGGCCAAGCAGAGCTGGGCAGTCGGGACTGGGATTCTAAACCTGAGTCCACCACTTACTAGCTCTATAGGTTTCAATAGAGTAAGTAATCTCTTTAAGTCTGCTTCCTAATCTGTACCAGACTCATAAATAACCACAGCTTCTTGATGCAATGGAAAGGGTTGAATGGATAGTCTATAAGGTCCCACCTCACCATCTGGAACATGGGGAGTCATTTAAAAAATGCTCTTATTTCAGGACTGATCATCGTATAGTTTCCTCTGCTTGCCTTTTTCAGTTAGCTCTTCCATCAGTGTGGTTTGTCCTCAGTCATGTTTGATTAGCTCCACGCCACACATGTGGGTCTTCTATTTACATAGAACCAAACATCTGAAGAGCTGAAAAAGCACCCGTTTATTCCGGTCTCAGGTTTATCTGTACTGATCTCACTGTATTTAATTTCTGATAGGATTGCTGTCAGAGCACGCAGCTTTGTTCATTCTTAGTGTCTCTGTGAAGCACGTGGGTCATAAAGCTTTCAGTACATGCGTGCTCATGAAATGGATAAATAACAGAAAAGTTAACACTTTTAATAATCATGGCAACCAGTGTGTTAAATCTTTCATTAAAAGTTCAGTTCAGTTCAGTTCAGTCGCTCAGTCATGACTGACTCTTTGCGACCCCATGAATCGCAGCACGCCAGGCTCCCCTGCGCATCACCAACTCCCGGAGTTCACTCAAACTCATGTCCATTGAGACGGTGATGCCATCCAGCCATCTCATCCTCTGTTGTCCCCTTCTCCTCTCGCCTTCAATCTTTCCCAGCATCAGGGTCTTTTCCAATGAGTCAGCTCTTTGCATCAGGTGGCCAAAGTATTGGAGTTTCAGCTTCAGCATCAGTCCTTCCAATGAACACCCAGGACTGATCTCCTTTAGGATGGACTGGTTGGATCTCCTTGCAGTCCAAGGGACTCTCAAGAGTCTTCTCCAACACCACAGTTCAAAAGCATCAATTCTTCGGCGCTCAGCTTTCTTCACAGTCCAACTCTCACATCCATACATGACCACTGGAAAAACCATAGCCTTGACTAGATGGACCTTTGTTGGCAAAGCAATGTCTCTGCTTTTGAATATGCTATCCAGGTTGGTCATAACTTTCCTTCCAAGGAGTAAGCGTGTTTTAATTTCATGGCTGCAGTCACCATCTGCAGTGATTTTGGAGCCCAAAAAAATAAAGTCTGATGCTGTTTCCGCTGTTTCCCCATCTATCTGCCATGAAATGATAGAACCGGATGCCATGATCTTAGTTTTCTGAATGTTGAACTTTAAGCCAACTTTTTCATTCTCCTCTTTCACTTTCATCAAGAGGCTTTTGAGTTCCTCTTCACTTTCTGCCATAAGGGTGGTGTCATCTGCACATCTGAGGTTATTGATATTTCTCCCGGCAATCTTGATTCCAGCTTGTGCTTCATCCAGCCCAGCGTTTCTCATGATGTACTCTGCATAAAGTTAAATAAGAAGGGTGACAATATACAGCCTTGACATACTCCTTTTCCTATTTGGAACCAGTCTGTTGTTCCATGTCCAGTTCTAACTATTGCAAGTCAATTCTCCTGAATTTAGAAAACCCAAATAATTAATCTGTGGGCTGAATTCTATGCTCACATATTTCTCTATTGCAAATGTAAATTGAATATAACACTGGAGAGATTACAAAGGAGGCTTGCCCAGAGAAAGGTGCTATGTTAAGTCAACGTTTCTTCTTCGATTGAAACTTGGTCCATGCTCCTGAGTAAAGCACCAAGGTCAACAGAGGTCATTGTGAGACTTCTTAAAATCAAGAGGACTTCCGCATAACACACTCCCCCAAAGGGAATAACGGCTGACCTCCAGAGCCAGATTTTTGGAAGATGACTTTTTCCGACACATCATACAAGTGCAACCCCATCTTCTTACTTACCTTGAGGACCTTGCTTGTCAGTCATAGCCTTGCTTTCAATATATTGCCTGCTTGACTGTTTTTCTGAGCAAGTTCTCTCATCAGAATCTATATACGTATAGCGTGGAAGGGAGGAAGAAACGCTGGGAGAGGAACATGGGGCTCATGTTCCAAGGAGGCCTTTGCCCATTAGTTCTCGGAGATCACTGCACATAAGACTGTAAAAACAGAAAGTGTATTTAAAAGTAATGGTGTGATCCCTTAGGAAGTGAGTCCAGGAACATAATCCTCCCCATCCACAATCTGAGATCTCTGAGGGATGAGTCAGAGGCAAGAATGGTTTCTATCAACAATGAACAAGCAGCCCACCCATTAAAAAACACTTTTCAAAATACACATGTGTCCCACAAATTACAAGAGCTTTGACAGACAAGACAATGATTTATTAGTGAACCTTCAGTTTCTTTTAAAAGATCAACCAAAGACTGTAGATAATCGTATATGAAAGAGACAAATTCATGTCATATACATAGATGTAGTCTGTGTCTGTACTTAGTCACCTAGTCATGTCTGACTCTTTGCCACCTCATGGACTTGTAGCACACCAGCCTTCTTTGTCCCTGGAATTTTACAGGCAAAAATACTGGTGTGGGTTGAAATTTCCTACTACAGGGGATCTTCCTGACCCAGGGCTTGAACCCAAGTCTCGGGTCTCGTGCATTGGCAGGAGGAGTCTTCACCACTGCACCACCTGGGAAGCCCAGATAGATGTACAGAACTAAACATGTATTTATACTCAATGTATACACATATATATATAGTGCACATCGATCTGTATTTATCTATCTTTCTGCCTATCCATTTAATATTCTACATGACATCTTAAGTCTTAAAATATTAAAGATGCTTTACTTTTATTTTTTAAGATTTATAGCAATGGTTCTCAACCAAAGGCAATGTCTAGAGACATCTTTAGTTATTCTAACTAGTGGCAGGGGTGGGGGGTGGGGCAATGGGTATCTAGTAGAGGCCAAAGATGCTACTAAACACCCCACAATGTATAAGACATTCCCTCTCCCAGTAAGTATTCCTGCTGCTGCTGCTTAGTCGCTTCAGTCGTGTCCAACTTTGTGCAACCGTGTTATGGACTGCAGCCTGTTGGGCTCCTCTGTCCATGGGAAGCTCCAGGCAAGAATCCCTCCTCCAGGGGATCTTCCCGACCCAGGGATCGAACCCAGCTCTCCTGCATTGCAGGCAGATTCTTTGCCGCTGAGCCACCAGGGAACCCCCAGTACAGTATTATGTGTCCCCAAATATCAATAGGGGCAAGGTTCAGAAGATCTGACAGAGATACAAACTGGGCAGGCAGACCAGTGAACGCGTAAGATGCCTGAGGTCTGTGACAGCTTCACTGGGGGAAGATAAAAACAATATGAGCGGTTTAGAAAAGGACAGTCTTGTCACCTCACTTCTCTCGGGGATGGGTCAATACATTCCCGTGCCCAGTGTTTTCACTGCTCCATCATAAAAGAGACGCTTGTTCATTTCATTTCCAGAATGAGTGAGATCGACAAAGTTGCAAGTTGCCTCAATAATTTTCCAGAGGATCTCAGTAACTAGGACATTATACCCTGAGTCTGAGAAAAATCGGCAAACATTTCAGGAAATTTCCCTTTTTTGGCAAAACCAAAAGGCCACAAACAAATTCACTTTCAGATGGATATTTAAGGGCATTTTATGAGTCTTCTGGATGTTTCTCCAAGTCTTGCTGGAGCTGCCGTGTTGAAAAGCTGTAAACTTTAGTTGCAATAAAATAGACATTACTTTTAATTGTTTCCTCTCAGCATTATCACATATATGTAGATTTTTTTTTAAGCGGCATGGAAAATCAGTATTTTACAGTTCCAAACAGCTTTCATACTGTCATCAGTCTATATTCTAAGATGTTTCTGTACTGAAAGAAAATATATTAGGGGAGAAACATGAGGAAAGAAAAACTAAAAACTACCAGATGTTCTTAAAACCTTGGACCAGATCATCTGTATCCTTCATAGCTTCACTGTTTCCAGGTATTATCATCCATGTGGAAGATTAGACTAGAAGAGCTGGTCTCCAGAGCTGAAGGTCAGTGTTAACCTCACTACATCCCGGATAACTGAACAATGAGGCTACATAAAGAACAGTTCCAGGAACTCATGTAATTTGATTTGCTTTTCCAAAATTAAAATTTGGAAAATGCTTTTGAATTGTGGTGCTGGAGAAAACTGTTGAGAGTCCTTTGGACTGTAAGGAGAATAAACCAGTCAGTCCTAAAGGAAATCAACCCTGGATATTCATCAGAAGGAATGATGCTGAAGGTGAAGCTCCAGGACTTGGGCCACCTGATGTGAAGAGCTGACTCATTGGAAAAGACCCCAATGCTGGAAAAGATTCAGGGCAGGAGGAGAAGGGGACAACAGACGATGAGATGGTTGGATGGCATCACTGATTCAATGGACATGAGTTTGAGCAAACTCAGGGAGATAGTGAAGGACAGGGAAGCCTAGTGAGCTGCAAGTTGATGGAGTTGCAAGGAGTTGGACATGACTTAGCAATTGAATAACAATTACAAAAAATAAGTAGAATGTATAAATCCTTATAAATTATCATTAAAAAACTGAAAACTGTGGCTACTTGACACTGTATATCTGGGGATGCTGAAGATTTCATCAAGGACCAAATACTGCTGTGTATGATACTCAGTAAATGGACAGTCCCTCTGGCTGAGTTGATTCCTTTTGACAATTAGTTCTCTTGATGCCTTGTGGTCCTCTCCATGTACAGAATACATGTGAGTTTATACTTAATAATAATAATCTTATTGCATTTTTTATTTGCTTGGCTCTGTACCAGTAGAAATTGTCTACATAATCAATCATCGGTTACTATAGTCACAAGGGCAGTATTGGAGGAAGAATTCCATTGTAAATAGAAGATAAGAAATTTTATCGCCATAAGGGATTGGAAACTGGAGAAACTTGAGGATTCAGAACCAGGAGACCTTGCATCACGTCTTTGGTGTTTTCATTAAACATGTTGCTTAGAAGGAAATGTCATGAAGTAAATATAGCACAGAAATAATTGCTTATTTCTTTACCATTGTCATTTCTTTTTTTACCTTGGTTTTCTGATTAAAGGGATAGTTAGTTTCTCATTTTCATCCTAAGCAATACTGTTGTTTGTTGTTTAGTCACTAGGTCATGTCTGACTCTTTGCGACCCCATGGACTGACTGTAGCATGCCAGGTTCCTCTGTCCATGTAATTCTCCAGGCAAGAGAATATTGGAGTGGGCTGCCTTCTCCAGGCGATCTTCCTGACCCAGGGATCGATCCCACATCTCCTGCATTGCAAGCAGATTCTTTATCGCTGAGACACAAGTTCTTCTCCACCAAGTTTTGGTACATTTTATAACCTTATCCTGAGGTCATACAAGTTGATGGTCCACCAGAAAGCATGATCAAAATAGCTATGCAATGTCTCTAGCTTTTTGTGACAAAGCCAGCCAGTCACTAATGTCATTAAGAAAGACTAGTATTTTGGTGTGGTTATTTGTCAATTGTATCTACACTGTGAGAGGGAAGCCCTTTTAGAAATTAAGAAAGGAGAAAAGAGATGTTTGGAAAGATTTAGAAACCTCTTGAACATGAAGCTGCTGCTGATGTTTACCCAGGTGTGCTTTATCCAAAATCTTCTCGCTTCTACGTCTCAGCCTCTGCCTTGTAAAACTGGGAGAGGAACTCACCAACTCCTGGAGGCACTGTTTCTGGCAAAGGCAGTACCTCGCATGCACCGGACATCCAGTTATTTGGTGCCTCTGTGGACTTACAAGCCTTGCTCTTCCTCTGTCCTCTCTACAGTATCTGTGTCTGCACCATGAAAATCTTAGAAAATGCTCTCCCATTTGTGGAGATTTTGAGGATTTCAACACTTAATCTCTAACTGTTTATGGCATAGGATTATAAAATATGAAGAAGGAAATTAATTTATTTGGATTTATTCATTATTTTTCTCTGTAGAATTTCTCTTCCTACCACTCACTGAAATCTAGTTTGTTTAAAAAAAAATACAAAACAAAAACCTTTAAGAGGTACCCATTATACTCTTGGTCTTATTCTTTACCAAGGAACACCCATTAGGGCAAAAGAAATGGGACTAAATGTCCTCTATGAAAGGATTCTGGAGACAAACCATTGCTTCCTATGTTCACATTTTTAAACACAATAATTTGTGCCATTTGAAGCAAAACTATAGTGAAAAATTTTCATTTTGTTGTCTTCTGAATGCTCAAAAGAGGCAAAGATGACCATCTGAAGCAGAATCTAGCCTATCAATGCATTTCTCTATGGCTTAAAATTCCAACCAAAGCAAATTTTATCACATTGGATAAGCAAATATTAATCTCATAAATGTGCCTGGTCGAAATCTAAATAAAAATAAAAAAGCTAGAAAAAAATCCACCCAGCATTAATAGCTCTTCTAAAACATTTTTAATTTTTTCCATCTGGTCACTTCCAAGAAAAACGATTCAGCACTTCCAAGTAATGAAGAATCAAACTAGGTAAGTCCTGCTCACAGAATTTCAGAGAGACGACCAGAGGGAATAAAAACTGCTCTTAAATTTCAAGACCCAAGTTTTTCTCCACCAAGTTTGGCACGTTTTGTGACCTTATTTCTGAGGTCATACAAGTTGATGGTCCATCAGAAAGCCTAATGTCAATATGAATGACTGGTACTTTAGCAAGGTTATTTGGCAATCGTATCTACACTCTATCACCCTGACAAGAACCAATGTCCAAACAGTAAAGTATTTCCCTTCTCATGCATATTCTTTTGTGCAAGTTTTATTTATTTGTTTTGGGCTGTGCTTTTTTTCTTTTCTTGCTCTGCCGGGTTTTCTCCAGCCGCTGTGCGCAGCGCCTGCGCTTCATTGCGGTGTCCGGGTTTCTCCTCACATTTGCTTCTCTGGTTGCAGGACACGGGCTCTGGAGTGTGTGTGCTCAGCAGTTGTGGCCCCCTGGCTCTAACTAATGCTCGGGCTCCATAGTTGTGGCATGGGCTTGGTTGCTCCACAGCAGCGGGCGGGGTCTTCCCAGATCAGAGATCAGACCCATGTCTCCTGCGTCAGCAGATGTATTCTTTACCACCAAGCCACCAGGGAAGCACCTCATCCGTATGCTTCACAGAATTAAAGGCACTTTTGCTACAAGGAGAAAAACAAATGTTCCTCTTTGATTCTATGAGGAATAAACAGCAATAAGAAATGTTACTCCAAGCGCACAATGGAATTCCCTATCTTTGAAACTGTCTCTCAGTCTCCTCTGCCCACACATGCCACTGATGTCATTGCTTGTCACACCTCACAGGGCATTGGGTGGATGGGAAGCCAAAGGACCCCTTCCCCTACGTCCAAGGGAATCACCAGAGTTTGTAACCGTTTCCAGTTTAGCTTTAGTTGCCAAGGGTGAAGGTTACTCGTGGGGTTTCATAGAAAAGGAGATGACTGTGGAGTTCTGGGCAGTCATCCCAGAGGTTACCAAGCCCTGCTCTTTCTCTGACTCTTTTCTAACGACTTATTTTCCTTCACTTTCATCAGGTCAAATTCATAGGCTATACTTTGACCTGCCAGGGAATATAGGCTATCTAAAAATATATCTGGACTTCCCTGGTGGCTCAGATGCTAAAGAATCTGCCTGCAATGCAGGGGACCTGGGTTTGATTCCTGGGTCAGGAAGAGTCCTTGGAGAAGGGAACGGCAACCCACTCCAGTATTCGTGCCTGGAGAGTTCCATGGGTGGAGGAGCCTGGCAGCTATAGTCCATGGAGTTGCAGAGTTAGACACGACTGAGCAACTAACATATTTACTTTCACTTTTTTAAAAATAAAAAATATAGCTAGGACTTCCCTGATGGTTCAGGGGTTAAGATTCTGCATTGGTAATGCAAGGGCCTGAGTTCTATCCTTGGTTGGGGACCTAAGATCCTACATGCTAGGCAGTAATGGCCAAAAAATAAAAATAAATACAATAACAATAAGAATAATAAAATAATTTTTAAAATAAAGAATAGAAACATAGCTAAAGGGTCATAATGCCCTTACTTGTGCATGTTTCCAGAGTAAAATAAAATATTAGACTTGCCTTTGTTGGTCCATATCACATGTTTTGTTCCCACTCTCCCAGGTCTCCATGGGGTCCTTTTCTTCAAGTAGATTCATCACTCTCCTGCATCTTGGTTGGGAGAACAAGAAGAAATCTAAGCACTCCTGGCAGAAATTCACACTGTAGGAAGGAATAAAACAGGAGGTCAAACCTCCCAAATGGCTTTCATTGTTCTTCACAGGCGTTGATTAACGAGCAAAGTTGTCACAGAAACACCCCTGACTCTAAACCATCTTTTTTTAAGCATGAAGGGGCCAGCAGGCCCACTGAATCTGACCCAGGGAAGCTACTGATATGATCCTATTCTATTGCAGGCTGATTAAAAAGGCCCCAGAAGCTGATACAGGCATACAGGGTACCCAAACCTGGAGACTCAATCTGGGATCAGAGGATCGGGAGTGAAAATACTCTGTGTGGGCTTTGGAGGTGCAAATCCAGATTTCTTGCCAGACTTGTTAACCTCTTTTGTCTGTCCTTCTGATTATTAAACTTGCCCATGGGAGACTCTTCCAAGAGTCATCCAAATTTTGTCAGGAACAAAAGGCATAGCAATAACTGTCAGTCATTTAGGAAAGGGGTGAGGGGAGAGGAACAAATTAGAGGGACAGAGTCATTTATTCCATGTTAAAAAAACCTGCCCACCTGTCATGAGGGAGGGTTCATTGAATTATAAGGGGGGAGGGTTCACTGAACTATAAGGGGGGAGGGTTCACTGAACTATAAGGGGGGAGGGTTCACTGAACTATAAGGCGGGAGGGTTCACTGAATTATAAGGGGGGAGGGTTCACTGAACTATAAGGGGGAGGGTTCACTGAATTATAAGGGGGGAGGGTTCACTGAACTATAAGGGGGGAGGGCTCAGTGAATTATAAGGGGGGAGGGTTCACTGCATTATCAGGGGGGAGGGTTCACTGAACTATCAGGGGGGAGGGTTCACTGAACTCTAAGGGGGGAGGGTTCACTGAACTATCAGGGGGGAGGGCTCACTGAACTATCAGGGGGGAGGGCTCACTGAACTATCAGGGGGGAGGGCTCACTGAACTATCAGGGGGGAGGGCTCACTGAACTCTAAGGGGGGAGGGCTCACTGAACTCTAAGGGGGGAGGGCTCACTGAACTCTAAGGGGGGAGGGCTCACTGAACTCTAAGGGGGGAGGGCTCACTGAACTATCAGGGGGGAGGGCTCACTGAACCATCAGGGGGGAGGGCTCACTGAACCATCAGGGGGGAGGGCTCACTGAACCATCAGGGGGGAGGGTTCACTGAACCATCAGGGGGGAGGGCTCACTGAACCATCAGGGGGGAGGGCTCACTGAACCATCAGGGGGGAGGGCTCACTGAACCATCAGGGGGGAGGGTTCACTGAACCATCAGGGGGGAGGGCTCACTGAACCATCAGGGGGGAGGGCTCACTGAACCATCAGGGGGGAGGGCTCACTGAACCATCAGGGGGGAGGGCTCACTGAACCATCAGGGGGGAGGGCTCACTGAACCATCAGGGGGGAGGGCTCACTGAACCATCAGGGGGGAGGGCTCACTGAACCATCAGGGGGGAGGGCTCACTGAACCATCAGGGGGGAGGGCTCACTGAACTATCAGGGGGGAGGGCTCACTGAACTATCAGGGGGGAGGGCTCACTGAACTATCAGGGGGGACGGCTCACTGACCTATCAGGGGGGAGGGCTCGCTGAACCATCAGGGGGGAGGGTTCACTGAACTATCGGGGGGAGGGCTCACTGAACCATCAGGGGGGAGCAATACTACAGTAGTCATGTACAGCTGTGAGAATCAACAAGGCTGAGCACTGAAGCACTAAAGCACTGATGCTCTCAATCGGTGGTGTTGGAGAAGACTCTTGAGAGTCCCTTGGACTGAAAGGAGATCCAACCAGTCCATCCTAAAGGAAATCAACCCTGAATCTTCATCGGAAGGACTGATGCTGAAGCTCCAATACTTTAGCCACCTAATTCGAAGAGCTGACTCATTGGAAAAGACCCTGACACTGGGAAAGATTGAGTGCAGGAGGAGAAGTGGGTGGCAGAGGATGAAACGGTTGGATGGCATCACCGACTCAATGGATGTGAATTTGAGCAAACTCTGGGAAATGGGGAAGGACAGAGAAGCCTGGCGTGCTGCAGTCCATGGGGTCTCAGGGTTGGACACAACTTAGTGACTGAACAACAACAATATGACCAAATTTTATATTAAAAGGTATGTACCTATACCAGGTACAGATAAGTTACCTGAATTATAGGGAAGGAATCCATTGTAATAATTTAGGGGAGGGATGTTTTACACATAACAAGGGATGGAGAAATTGGAGAAGCGGGAGAAATACTAAAGTGGAAAAAAAAAAGAGAATTTAGTGATTAGATTGACGTGTTTATGACATCATTGTAGGAACAGGAAGTAGCATACATGTGTTGCTTGTGTGACATTAGATTGCTATTCAGGAACAATCACTCCATTCTTGACGAATTTCTGTGGGAGGGGTATATTTCTCCCACACACAAATGCGTAACTTATAGTAATGAGTGGAAAGGATAGTATGCATGTTACAGGGCTGACCCTTGAGAGGCGTGGTTTGTTTTTTCTCATCCTCTTTGCGATCACCCATCCCCCTTGACGAGCACTCTCCCCATCTCGTCTCCTGGCCCCTGAAGATGAACACACAGCAAAACTGACCTGACTGTGTCCAGAGCCCAGGTCCAGCTGATCCCAGCCACCCACAGAATCCCCACCCCACACCCTGCTGCCACATAGACACACAAATGGGAAATAAATATTTGTGCCTATGTGCCACTGAGTTCCTGTTGTTGTTTTCTAGCCAAAGTTGATTGATACAGCACAGGACCCAAATTTCAACGAGCCGTTATGCCCAACTCCACATTCCTTTAAAAAATAATTGACCACAAACTTTACCCTCTTTTCTTTAAGTACTAAAAGATCAAACGAAGATAATTCTTTTTTTCAAAGAGTTTTTGATGTGGACCATTTTTTATCTTTATTGAACTTGTAGTAATATTGCTGCTATTTTATGTTTTGGTTTTTTGGCCCCGAAGCACCTGAAACCTTAACTCCTGGACTGCCAGGAAGTCCCAAAGGATGATAATTCTTAAATTGATATCCCTTATATGCTTTTATTTGGGGGGTTATTTTTAATCAATTTTCCCTATGTAACCATGAAGCAAGACATGTAGTTGTAAAGATCTAAACTTCCCCTCAAACACAAGAATTTAGAATTTCAACACTATTGATTGAGCAAGTCGACTAGCTATAGACCTTTAAGATTTTTGACCTTTTCATCCATTTTAAATGCTATAATTAGCTCTCTTTTTGGTTTTAAATAAAGCATGTAATGTTTTTATTAGTGTAAATATCAGTTAATAAAAGAGTGATCAAGCTTTAGGAAGAGTTTATTCGCAAACCTTCAAAAGCGGTTTACTTTCATATCCAACATATATGCAGATTACAGGTCAGATAATGAGGACACATGATAAACGGAGATAAAACTCACTGAAAGGTTTGCCAAGACGTCTTCTCTTGTTTGCATTAAACACACTCTAGGACGTTGTAATTTTCCCTCTTTCATCAAAGGACATTAGCTTTGGTTTATTTCTTAAGTATTTTATTGAGATCATATCATTTGACATTAGTGGACTTGGGAGAAAGCTTCGTGAACATATATCAGACAGTTTATATCTGAAGTCCAAGGGAGCGCTACCCAGGGATGCAGAGAGGGCTAGGGAGCACCAATAGCTGGGATGTGCAGAGTCTGTTTTAGATGATTTAACACCACCATCTGTGGGGAAACAGATTTGTCCAGGAATCATGTGGAAGCCTCCGTCTGGCGCCCCCTCCTCTTCAGGACCTGTCCTTAGAGTTCGTGGGCCAGCATCACCAATATATTGGTCTTCTGCTGCTCGGCTTCCTTGAGTCTGTTTTTAATTGTGGAAGTAATAGGGCATTGTTAAAGGAAGACTGCAAATAAGGTGAAAGAAATATCATCCTTTTAACCTCATCCTACTTCCATTTTTGTGTGTCCTTCTCAAGATTTGAAGAGGGCTTTCTGAGTGCGTACCTGCTAACACTGTCTCTGTCTCAGCTAATGTAAGTCTCATGAAAACAACGGCGTGTATGATTCTCTTTTTAGAAAGAGAGACCCGTGGTCATTTACATGTGAGCTGTGAAGGAGGTAGCCAAAACCAGATTCAGCTCCTCTCAGCCTATCACCTGCCTTCTTTTATGTAACAAAAGCTAAGACGGCACCGGGAAGATGGTTAAGTAAGGTTTTAGAACAATCGTCAGAAAGTCCCACAGTTTTCTTCCCCTCTACCCTGCTTTACCACCCAATCTCAGGTCAAGCGAGAAAATGTGGATATGTGAGGAATTTGGAAAACAAAGAAGCTGACCCTCGCCTGAAACATTTAAAGGCAAGAGGGTGGATGGAAGAAATCCAGTGGGCTCAACACAGAAAAGGAAAGTGTGTCAGGATGGACCCTGCAGAGAGCGGGAGGCGGGAGCCACCTGCAGAGGACTGTCCTGTGGCTTGCCTGCAAGAGTAAGAGGTGGGAAGAAGACCTCCAGAGGAGCAGGACTTCAGACAGACATCACACACAGCCACCCAGGTGGGCCACTGCCCAAGTCAGTGGGTGCTATCACGGGTGGTCTTTGAAGAGTCCATAAACACCCTGAGACAGAAAGACCAGCATTTAACTACCTGCCTCCGGTGTGGGTCACTGGACCAGTGCATCAGCTGATAACTCTTAAGACCTGATTTCTCTTCTCTGACTCCTTATCACCAAGGAGGGGCCAAGGCAGCACAGTAAGGAAGAAGGAACGGAAGAATACGGTGGACAAATGACAGACTGTCCACCTTCCGTACTGTAGGCTTCCAAGTCCTAAGGCAGGTGTCTAGAGAAGAAGCTTGAAGCAGGATCACACAACGAAGGGTTGGTGCTGTGTTTGTTTCTTAAGCTCAAACTGGACTTCTGTATACTCAAAAATGAATTTACCAGAGGTTTTTGTCCAAAAGCAAAGAAGGTAGATTCAACACAGGACTTTAACAGGCTATTGTGGAAGAAAATATATAATTTTTTCACCATTTCACATCTCTGAACATAGCTCATTCAATCCGCAAGTATGTGGAAGTTGACGTTGCATCCCAAAGCATTTTTACCAATTTACAAGTATCATCAGTGATGAAGGAAAGCTGATGCCTTTGCTAGCTTTAAAAATCCCCTTTTGATGTTTACTGTAATTTAACAGGTGAAATATGACCTTAACTTAATGACAATTTTTAATCATCAACATAAGTAAATATTTTTCATTTGCATATCTGTTATCTATATTTGCTCATATAAATTAGCTACAACATTGGATAGTACATCTATTAATTATTTTGTTATGAATTTGCATGTGGCATTAACAAGAGAGACAAATTCCCTTTTGGTACTCAGCGTTTATCTTTCAATATAAAGTAATTTTTTATGTATGAAATTTGAAAAATGTATTGAAACTTTTTTAATTCTCCTCTTTGGAAATTTCAGGGGAAAAATGTCTATCTTTTCTTTATTCTTTTGTCACGGAATTTCTAACGTGTAAATGTTTGACTGTTTCTCCCATCTGGAGTTCATTTGTATAAGGCTCAGAATCTGATAAGCGTGCCTTGAGTATAACAAGTTGGCTGGAAAAACCTGTTGTTTGTATGGATATATCACTTTCAGCAATATTGGTATTCCAGTTTAAAGCACAACAAATGTTCTCACTCTCTAGTAAAGGCTGAGGAGAATTTCATAATAAATTTTCCTTACGAAAGGAATCCAGAATTTCTCCCTTTGTAAACACCGAGCTGTCTGAGCTCTTTCCTTGTCTCTGCCCCACCCCTCCCCACCAGAGCTGACACACCAGCCCCCGTCAGGGATGCAAACCGTTCTCCAGTCTGTCGCTGTCCAAGAAAGGCCATCACCTCTGAATCATTTTTTCCCCAAACATAAATCCTTGGGCCAACAAAGAAAAGTGGTATTTTTCCATCTCCATAATTCCTGTTATTTTAAGTCGATCCTTTAACCAAAGTGGCTTTGTGTTTCTTTTTCCTTGATAACTCACAGGTTCAAATGTAAAAATTTATTATTACAAGGAACAATTATGAGGTTCAAAGCGTACTGTGTGCATTCCATGCTTCTCCTTCTGGGACTGATATACAGAACAGAATACTTGTGGTTGTCTATTCGCATGGAGTGGATGGGTTCCAGCCACTGGTGGTGAGAGGCTCTAATGAAAGTCTGCCTTCGTCAGGCCCATCGGGGGCCTAGCATCGCGGGAGGTGGCCCAAGGGCCCTGCTGGAAGCACCTCAGCAACAGGAGTGTGACCATTAACTGGTTCCATCCAAAGGGCAACCACAAAGGGGGGTGGGGCGCTTTGCTGATTTTCTTAGTTTGAACGTTATTCTAAATTTCAAGATCTCTTTCCTAAGATGTTGAACTAGAAAAACCACTGACCTTTTAAAACACTTTTTGTTTTTACTTCTTCAGTTTGGTGTGTTTTGCATTTTGATAACCCTTTACTTGTAAACTTCCTTATTTAATGAGATATTACAGGCATCGTTAATTACTGCTGACTTTCCCCTCACCATCCCTGTTTACTTCTCTTATCAGACCAGAACATAATAGTTCCCTTTTTGCTGCCCCTATAGAAATGGCAACCCACTCCAGTATTCTTGCCTGGAGAATCCCATGGACAGAGGAGCCTGGCGGGCTACAGTCCACAGGGTCGAAAAGAGTCAGACATGACTGAGCAAGTTCACTTCACATAGCATATACATCCCTGCAGAAGGAAATGGCAACCCACTCCAGTATTCTTGCCTGGAGAATCCCATGGACAGAGGAACTTGACAGAGGAACTTGGAGTGGGTATTATAAAAATTTATTTATAAATGATATAAATAATAAATAAAATAATATACATAAGTAATATTGATGAGCCAAGAGTTCATCAAAAGAAATTTTTTGAATTTTAATAGCCCTATAATGGATTCCAATCGGAGAAGTCAATGGCACCCCACTCCAGTACTCTTGCCTGGAAAATCCATGGACAGAGTAGCCTGGTAGGCTGCAGTCCATGGGGTCGCTAAGAGTCAGACACGACTGAGCGACTTCACTTTCACTTTTCTCTTTCATGCATTGGAGAAGGAAATGGCAACCCACTCCAGGATTCTTGCCTGGAGAATTCCAGGGACAGCAGAGCCTGGTGGGCTGCCATCTATGGGGTCACACAGAGTCGGACACGACTGAAGTGACTTAGCATTAGCAATGGATTCCAATATTGAAAAAGATTCTAGACATTAATTCTTCATTTTTGTCTTTGTCTCTTTATAGTCTATCTAGGTTACCTTTACATATGTATATGGGCTTCCCAGGTGGTGCCAGTGGTAAAGAATCTGCCTGCCAATGCAGGAGAGTCAGGAGACCCATTTAGATCCCTGGGTCAGGAAGATCCCCTGGAGAAGGGAATGGCAAACCCACTCCAGTATGCTTGCCTGGAGAATCCCATGGACGGAGGAGCCTGGCGGGCTAGAGTCCACGGGGTCACAGAGTCAGACACGACTGAAGCCACTTAGAACACATGGCACACATGTACTTTTTTAAGCCATTTTCTATTGAAGTGTAATTTACAAAGCTGTATTGGTTTCAGGTGTACAGAAAAGGGATTCAGGTACAGATAGTTGACAGACAGAAAGATATATAGATAGGTTCTTTTCCATTACAGGTTTTTGCAAGGTATTGAATATAGCTCCCTGAGCTCCATGGGCTTCCTTGATGGCCCAGTGATAAGAAGCCCCTGCCAGTGCAGGAGACACAGGTTTGATCCCTCAGTTGGGAAGACCCCCTAGAGAAGGAAATGCAACCCACTCTAGTATTCTTGCCTGGGAAATCATATGGACAGAGGAGCCTGGAGGATCATAGTCCATGGGGTCATAAAAGAGTCGGACACAAGTTTGTTGTTACTCAGTTACTAAGTCATGTCCAACTCTTTGTGGCCCCATGGACTGCAGCACACCAGGCTTCCCTGTCCTCCACTATCTCCTGGAACTTGCTCAAACTCCTGTCCATTGAGTCGATGATGCCATCCAACCATCTCATCCTCTATTGCCCCTTCTCTTCCTTCCCTCAATCTTTCCCAGCATCAGGAACATGAGTTAGCAACTAAAAAAAAACAACAGTCCTGAGCTTTACAATAGGTCCTTGCTGCTTATCTATTTTATATATAGTACTGTGTATATGTTAACCCCAAATATACATAATTTTATTATAGAAAAAAGGGTTGTATTTCCGTTACATGTGTACATGTCTGCCTCCTTTAAATACTGAGAGCTTTTCAAGTATGAGAATGTATCTTATTGATCTCCATTGGTCTAGCACTTAATACAATGTCTGATTACCAGATATCATCAAAAGTACATCAATTGTTGTTGTTCAGTTGCTGAGTTGTGTCCGACTCTTTGTGACCCCATGGACTGCAACATGTCAGGCTTCCCTGTCCTTCATCATCTCCTGGAGTTTGCTCAAACTCACGTCCATTGAGTCATGATGCCATCCAACCATCTCATCCAACTATCACCCCCTTCTCCTCCTGCCCTCAAGAATACTGGAGTGGGTAGGCTTTCCCTTCTCCAGGGGATCTTCCTAACTCAGGGATTGAACCCAGGTCTCCTACATTGCAAGCAGATTCTTCATCATCTGAGCCACCAGGGAAGCCTGTATCAATAATATATATATAATAATATATCAATAATATATTTGGGCAAATAAATGACTTCTGATCTATGATGCTTTGAACACCTTGAGATTTTAAAGTCACTGGATATGAATATTATTCTATTAACAGGGCTTTTGCTGCTAAATATTCAATAACTGTCAGTAATGGTTACCCCTAAGCAATGCTGTGCAACCAAGTGCCGCTGGCTTGTGGTGAACAATATACTCAATTCTGTGCCCTGGTGATGAAGACGGCACACAGGTACCAGATTCCACATCTTTTCCCACTAGAAACATACCAGAATACATGTCCTGTCACCCTTGGCAATTAGGTGTAAATACAGCTCAATAGGTAAAGAATCTGCCTGCAGTGCAGGAGACCTGGGTTCAATCCCTGGGAAGATCCCCTGAAGAAGGAAATGGCAACCCTCTCCAGTATTCTTGCCTGGGAAATCCCATGGGGAGCTTGGTGGGCTACAGTCCATGGGGTCCCAAAGAGTCGAACACAACTTAGCGACTAAACCACTATAGGACTTAACTGGGCTTCCCTGGTGGCTCACTGGGAAAGAATCCATCTGAAATGCAGAAGACACAGGTTTGATCTCTGGGTCGGGAAGATTCCCTGGAGGAGGGCAAGGCAACCCACTCCAGTATTCTTGCCTGGAGAATCCCATGGACAGAGGAGTTTGGTGGGCTACAGTCCATAGGCTTGCAAAGAATTGGACACGACTGAAGTGACTTAGCATGCATGCCTAGGACTTAGCTGGTCAATAGAAGGTGAGCAAAAATGATGTTCACTTATGGCTCAGTCTGAGCTACACTAGAGACTAGCTATCTGACTCAAAAAATTATTTTACCTGTCTAGCTTGGTTTTCTTTCCCCAAAATAAAAGGAACTAGATTTAGAATAATTCATCTTTCCTATCCCTGTGTTCTAAGCTGATAAAATCAAATGCATTTATATTTTCATTTTCATGCAAATTGGTTCATTAATAAATGTAATTCCTTGACATGCTTGAATTTTTCCCATTGTAGATGTTCTTATGACTAATTCGCAACTAAGAAGAAATGTGGAAAAAAGTGGGCTATGTCAGAATAACTGCTTGGGTATTAAATGGCTTTCTTTACTTCATTGTCAAGAGGTAAGAAGTGTAATAACTTTCTCTTTTGACTCTGGGAGAAAAGGACCAGAGGATCTTAAATATTTGGAGCTTCATCAGCAGACAGCAGATTTAGTTGGAACTACAGGTACAGTGAGGATAGTCAAAGGGAACGCACAAAGGGTAAACGTGAAGGGATTAGTTGCCAAGTCCTGTCTGAATCTTTGCGACCCCATGGACTGTAGCCCTACCAGGCTCCTCTGTCCATGGGATTCTCCAGGCAAGAATACTGGAGTGGGTTGCCATTTCCTTCTCCAGGGGATCTTCCTGACCTGGGGATTGAACCTGGGTCTCCCACATTGCCGACAGTTTCTTTACCATTTGAGCCACTGGGGAAGCCCACAGAAAGGGTAAGTAAGTAGGTGTTAGTTGCCCAGTAGCGTCCAACTCTTCACGACCCCAGGGACTGCAGCCCACCAGGCTCTTCTGTCCATGAGATTTTCCAGGCAAGGATACTGGAGTGGGTTGCCATTAAGTGTCCTGAAAAGGAAGCAGAAAATGAGTCCCTATTCACCATGGAGAGGAAGATAGGCCCTCGGCTTTTAGTTGACTGTTGTAAGATTCCGAACAGGGAGTCTCTTTCACAGCTATCAAGAGGGAATCGAAATACAACTGTGACCAGCAATTGCGAAGCAGCTGCTTGCTCTCCGTGTCAATTAGGCAAGAGGAGTTGGCTTGGCCCTGCAGCCAAAGGGGCTTGATTGAAAGAGAAATTACCAAAGCAGGGAAGTAATTAGATGGTGGGACAGGAAACTCAGAGATCACAGAGGAGAAAATGGTTACAACTGCCTCTGCCTGGTATGTTATCTGAAGGCAGGAAGGTGGCCCAGGTGACCTCTTACAGACTCATGTAGGGAACATTGGGATGGCAGCCTGATTTCTGGCACGTTTTTCCTCCCAGTAGATCCTCACATACGCTGTGCATGTAACTGAGACTTTTCTAAAAGTGCCCTTTACAAGCAACTTTCCCATTCTGCTGTCAGCTAACTTGACCCGAAAATGCTAGCAAAGTCAGGTTGGGTCCTGCAAAATGAAATCTCTCCATGGAAGACAAATCTCAGATCAGGCAAGCTTTCCAATCTTGTCTACAAAGTCTTCTCTTTTATCATAGTGAGCTAAGTCACTTCAGTCATGTCTGACTCTTTGTGACCCCATGGACTGTAGCCCATCAGGCTCCTCTGTCCATGGGATTCTCCAGGTGAGAACACTGGAGTGGGTTGCCAGGCCCTCCTCCAGGGGATCTTCCCCACCCAGGGGTTGAACCCACCTCTCTTGCATCTCATGCATTGGCAGGCAGGTTCTTTACCACTAGCACCACCTGGGAAGCCCTCTTTTATCATAATTCCTGGTTAAAACCTACTGAGCAAGTGTTAAGATTAGCAGGCTCTGTAGCACTCTGCAGTGTGTGAACTCCAGGCCGCTACATGCACAGCGACTTTCACCACGGGCCATGAACTCACAAGAGCTGGCTTCAGAAGAGTCAGGTACCTCTGCGTTTCCTGGGCTTGGCGAGCAGGCTCTCCAGCCTCATAGGATGTGCTTGCTCGCTTGCTTTCTATCGAAGGAAAGCATTTTGATTCTGTCCAAACGCAGACACCAAACCCCAGATTCACAGATTAAAGAAAACAGTCCTGTAAAGCAACGGGACAAACACGTCAGGACCCTGGAAACACGCTCTTTAAACTCAGACTCCTCAAACAGGATGCCCTGTGTCACTGACCAGATTGTTAAATCGGTGTCTTGGCAGGAGCCGTTCAGGCTTCGCTGAAGATTCTCTGGATCCAGATCTCTGTGGTATGAAAACAAACAGTAAATATTTTCCTTGCAGTTTACATCCCAGATCTAAATATTTCCAAGCATGTCAAACTCACTTTTCTCCACCACTCCCTGCGGGGTCCGTGTAGACTTCGGCTGCCAAGGAACCCAGTTGAACTTGCCTTGGGAGGGGCTCCTTCCCGGAGGACGGGTGGAGCTGGGAGCAGCGGCCAGGAGCTGAGAGCCTGCAGCCGGCCCGCCTGGCCTGGCAGAGGCCCGAGGCAGGAGCAGGTGTGCGATCCGCGGGCCGGGGGAAGAAGCTCTGGCCCTGCCGTTTGCTCCTTGAGCTCGAAGCCCTTCCGTTTCCCTGGTACCTATTCGCAGAGCAGCATTCACCAGGGACACGTGCTCTTCTTTCACTAACTTTTCCTGTCCCCGCCATTCTGTGTGTGTGCGTGCGTGTGCGCGCGCGCGTGGGGGGTGGGGGGGGGCGGTGTGCGTTAAGGCGCTTCATTCATGTCTAACTCTTTTGCGATCCCATGGACGGTAGCCCCCCAGGCTCCTCTGTCCGTGAGATTCTCCAGGCGAGAATACTGGAGTGGGCTGCCCTGCCCTCCTCCAAGGGATCGTCCCAGGGATGGAACCCGCGTCTCCTGCACTGGCGGGCCGGCTCTTTATGCCCAGCGCCGCCTGGGATGCGGCTCACTCCCCAGCTTGGCGCTCTCACTTTAGCCGCATCTGTAAGGGAAGGGGATTCCTCTGAAGAAGCGAGCAAAGGGTGCCAGCAGACTGTGTCTCTCCGTCTCCCCTCTCTTTTTTAAACACTTTTAAAATTGGAGTATACTTGCTTTACAGTGCTGTTAGTTACCGCAGCATCTTTTTTTAAACCTTTTATTTTGCATTAGAGCATAGCGGAGCTGATTAAGGATGGTGTGTTAGTTTCCGGTGTTAGCAAAGTATTTCAGCGATACACATAGGTGTGTCTCTTCCTTTTTCACACTCTGTTCCCATTTTGGTTGTTACATTATATAAAGCAGAGGTCCCTGTGCTATACGTAGGTCCTTGTTCCCTATCCACCTTAAATACAGCAGTGTGCACTTGTCCGTTCCAAACTTGTGTTTTCAATTCAGAATGTACTGATAGTTGAAGTTATCTTAGAAAAAGGGAACAATTGCAACTGAGTTTAAGTCCCATCTCAGTCTGCGTTTCCTTAGACCACATAGCATCTTGAGGACTTAGTCTGGAAGTGTCCTGAGTCGCTTAGTCACTCAGTTATGTCCGAATCTTTTGTGGCTCCATGGACTGCAGCCCACCAGGCTCCTCTGTCCATGGGATTCTCCAGGCAAGAATACTGGAGTGGGTTTCCATCTCCTTCTCCAGGGGAGCTTCTCGATCCAGGGATCGAACCCATGTCTTCTGCATTGGCAGGTGGATTCTTTACCACTGAGGCACCAAGGAAGCCTGAAACAGCCCTGACATAGTGGGAAAGGCAGTGTTTGAGTTTTCAAAAACGTGTTTCTTTTCTAGGTGCTGACAGCAAAGTCTAAAACTGCCATAACAAATGCAATTTAACAGAGCTAAACCAGGAAATGATGAACACAACAGTGGACACTGAAACCCTTGTCTGTGGCCTCAGATGTACTGCAAAGCAGAGGAAATAAATAAGCCCTGCCTTTAAAGGGAGCACTTCCATTTGTCTGGAGTTCCCCAGCACGGGTGGTCATGGGGCTGTGGCGCATGGGCCTCCTTCACTGAAGAACGGCTGCTCTTCAGTCCCTGAGAAGTCAGCCCCTTCAAATAGCTGCCTCCCCCACGGCCCACCCTTTCCCATGTCCAGCAGCTGACCAATGGAGAAGTAACGTCCTGTCTGCATCAACCCAGCCTGAGACAAACCCAAAGCATCATTCTAGCTCTGCGGTCCCCCCGGGCCACTGTCAGGCCCACTGCAGCTCAGCGCCTTCCTCTGCCTTATCTGCTTCCTGCTTCTTTCTCCTCGAGTGTTGATCCCAAGAGGACACCTTGATCAGCATCCTGAGCTGTAATTCTGATCTCAGTATCTGCCTCACAGTATCTATCCATCTGCACTGGCCACGTGGGCTCAAACAGGGCCCATCTGTGCCAATCATTTCTATGCTTGATGCAAGAGGTCGATCAATCAAGATTTGATAAATGGGTCCAGTGGACAAGCAACGTCCATAGGGAAAAAAAAAAAACATTAATATCCACACCTATCTTGGCAAGAATTTATAATCTACTAGGGGAGACAGCTTTCACAGTGTGGTGTTGGAGAAAACTCTTGAGAGTCCCTGGGAGCAAGGAGATCAAACCAGTCTATCCTAAAGGAAGTCAGTCCTGAATATTCTTTGGAAGGACTGATGCTGAAGCTCCAATGTTTTGGCCACCTGATGTGAAGAGCCAACTAGTTAGAAAAGACCCTGATGCTGGAAAGGATTGAAGACAAAAGGAGAAGAGGGTAGTAGAGAATGAGATGGTCAGACAGTGTCACCGATTCAATGGGCATGAGTTCGTGCAAACTCTGGGAGATAGTGAAGGACAGAGGAGCCTGGCGGGCTACAGTCCATGGGTTTGCAAAGAGTCGGACACAACTTATCGACTGAACAACAACAAAGAAGGGATATCATAAATACACAAAAAGATGATCTGTAATATTATATAATTGTGGTTGTTCAATAGTATATAATAACTGACACCTCTCAGAGGACTTTGTGATATTGGGATTTAGGAGAAAGGAAGATTGGTTTTAGGACAAAGTAGCTGCTGGCTGTTTGGGGGTCATCAAGGTTGATGACCATTCCCTACAAGCTACTGTCCTTCCTTGATAGTGAATTTACCAGTATTTAAAGAGCCCTCACCCTGCAAATGAGCTTGACTTCAAGTGGTCTTTCTGTCTTTGTGCCCCCTGATGAAGCTACCAGACAATTCACCATGGCAAGAGGTAAAAAAACATATTTCCACAAATACTTTCGCTGCGAGATTTGCCCTACTTGGCCCCTTCTTCCAGTTGCTTAGGCGCCCAGAGCGTCTCAGCTTTTCCCATCCAAGCTCCAAGGCATTGGCATCCATCGAAGGCGCCCTGCCCTCCTTTCTTCTTGCTGGGCTGATTTGTAGGCTCAGCCCTGCCAATTCAAATCGCTAAAGATAGGTCTTGGTCCCGTCCGGATCCGCCTTATTTCTTCAGAGTCCTCAGTTGACCTTGATTTTCCTGGCACCCACCTTGCCTCCACTTCTACTTCTTAATTCTCATCTTCCTTTTGCTTCTCTTAGATTTTATCACCCTCTGTGAGCTTCTAGCTTCTATCCAGATCTAGCAGGATTTGCTCTGCCTCAGCACAAAACCACAGCCCAAGAAAAAGGCCATTAACTGTGTGACCTTGAGCAAGTCCCGGGATCCTGCTAGTCGTTCAGTGGTCTTATTTATAAAACTAGGATGCTAGTCCCCACTTCTCTTGGATGATAATGATGATGATTCATGAACTGGCTTGGAAGCAAGAGTCTCCAAGAAGCAAAAACAAAACACAGAGTCATAGCACCATCCTTGTAATTTATGAGGTGTTTATGCCAGGTACCATGCAATGCTTTATCATAATATATAACCTTCCAGTAGAAATTCTGAGAAACTAAGTGACAAGAAGTGGTGCCGGTTGGTACTAAAATGTAACTTGGCTTCTGCTGCTCTGTCTTGGTCCCAGATGTGATCAGTTACATCTTCCTCTCCATTCTTGCACATGGTCATGTCCTTTCTTTCTTCCCTTGTCCACTCCTCCTCCCACCTCCTTGTAGGTTAAGCCTTGGATGCTAAGTCTCTTCAGTCGTATCTGACTCTTTGGGATCCTATGAACTATAACCCACCAGGGTCCTCTGTCCATGTGATTCTCCAGGCAAGAATGCTGGACTGGGTTGCCATGCCCTCCTCCAGGGGATCTTCCCCACCCAGGGATTGAACCTTGGTCTCTTTCATCTCCTGCATTGGCAGGCGGGTTCTTTACCACTAGCACCTGGGGAGCCCAGGTTAAGCCTTAGGAGCATATAATTTATATAGGGACTTCCCTGGTGGTCCAGTGGCTAAGACTCCATCCTCCCAAGGCAGAAGGTTGAGGTTTTATCCCTGGTTGGGGAACTAGATCCCACATGCTACAACTGCAAGATCCTGCAAGCTACAACAAAAATTGAAGACCCCAAGAGCTGCAACTAAGACTAAGCAGAGCCAAATAAATAAATATAAAAAAAATTTTAAAGCATATAACTTGTGCAAAGTGCCCAGTTTACCTAATTCCAATCAAATCTCTCTTCACCATTACCCTGCCCAGCCAACCTTGGAGTCTGGTAAGGAAAAGCATCAGGGGGCAGTGTCTCAGCTGCTAGGATGGGGAGTTAGTCTTCTATGTTAGAATTAACAAGATTGGAACTGAAAAGCTGGAGAAAGACTACTGTCAAAGCCAGGATTACAAAAAGCAGGATTGCTAATCTGAAGAAGACAGAAAATGTGGTCTCAGATATTAGATCAAACTAAGTGTGAAAACAAGGAGGGCTAATGAACAAACGATTCTGAAACATACAAAAAGAGTTAAGTTGAACAATTTATAAGAGTATTTGGATATATGAATTTTCAAAACACATTATTTTTTAATGAAGATGAATTAACATGCCATAAATATCACCATTTCATATAATGGGGAAGATCCCCTGAAGGAGGTCATGGCAATCCACTCCAGTATTCTTGCCTAGAGAAACTCATGGACGGAGGAGCCTGGCGGGCTACTATCCATGAGGTTGCAATGAGTTGGACATGACTGAAGGGACTTAGCAAGAGCATATAGAGGGAACTTGTTGTTAATAAATATTGCTTTTAAAGCAAATGAACAGCATTTGCCCTGTGAAGTTAGATTACTATCTTATTGAGATTTAGATGTTGATTGATCTTTGGAATGAAGAATTTGGATTCAATAATTTCTCCCTTCTTAGAAAGCAATTATCTTGTAACGGCCAATCTTATCTCATCATATGAAAAATGATAATAAGTCACCATGGCAATTATCTCTGTGCAAACAGGGAGATTCACTTCTAAATTTCATCTTTTCCAACACAGTTCACCAGTTAGCTTGCCTTTCTGGCCAGTTTCTTTGAAAGTGAGAAATCCACTCAAACAGGCTTCCTTCTTTAAACATACATTTTAAAGTTTCACTAATTCATTGTGCAAACGTTTTCTGAAGGTCCTGTGTTGTGTGGGGTACAGTGTTATACAAGAGTGGACACACTAAGGCTCTGTCTTCAGGGACCCTGTGATTTAGTACATGTGTGTGCATGCGCGCTTAGTCACTCAGTCATGTCCTACTCTTTGCGACCCATGGACTGTAACCCACCAGGCTCCTCTGTCCATGGGATTCTCCAGGCAAGAATACTGGAGTGGGTAGCCATTCCTGTCTCCAAGGGATCTTCCCAACCCAGGGACTGAACTCGGGTTTTCCACATTACAGGCAGATGCTTGACCGTCTGAGCCAGCAGAGAAGCCCATTTTAATAGATGGATATAGAAAATAAAACAGAAGTTAAGCAAGTGCATACACCAAAGAAGTTTAGAAACAATGTTGGTGAGTTCAGAGAACCATAAGGTGTTCAGAAGGCTGCAGAGAAGTGTTCTTTTGAGGGGCTTCCCTGGTGCTCCAGTGATAAAGAATCCGCCTGCCAATGCAGGAGATGCGGGTTCAATCCCTGGTCCCGGAAGACCCCACATACTGCGGGGCCACTAAGCCCGTGCGCGGCAACTATTGAGGCTGTGCTCTAGAGCCCGGAGCCGCAACTATTGAGGCTGTGCTCTCGAGCTCAGAGCCGCAAATACTAAGCCCACGTGAGGAGACTACTGAAGCCTGCGCTCTGCAGCAAGAGATGCCACCCCGACGAGAAGGCCACCCACCCCAACTAGAGAGCAGCCCCTGCTCACTGCAGCCAGGGAAAAGCTGTGCAGCGATGGAAGGCCGGCCCAGCCAACAATAAATAAACGAATGCTGCTGCTGCTGCTAAGTCGCTTCACTCGTGTCTGACTCTGTGCGACCCCATAGACGGAAGCCCACCAGGCTCCCCTGTCCCTGGGATTCTCTAGGCAAGAACACTGGAGTGGGCCGCCATTTCCTTCTCCAATGCGTAAAAGGGAAAAGTGAAAGTGAAGTCACTCAGTCGTGTCCGACTCTTAGCCACCCCATGGACTGCAGCCTACCACGCTCCGCCATCCATGGGATTTTCCAGGCAAGAGTACTGGAGTGGGGTGCCATTGCCTTCTCCAAATAAACGAATAAAAGTATTTAAAAACATTTTTTTGACATGCTTGTTGCTATCTGATGGGCCCTGTACATATCAGAACAGATCCTTTCCCCCTTTTTGGTTTAATCTACAGGATGGTCAGAGCCAACTTCTGTGATCCCTCTCTAGCCATGTGGTAGTTTGACCTACGGTACAGATTTGATACCTCTATGGAACCTCTGAGTTTTTCTCATATCACCACTTTTATTTTTCCCATTGGCTGCTCTTATTTTTATTTTTAGCTTAGTTTTATGTATCATTTTAAGCCATCTAAAAATATATTTTACATGAAGTGGGACGTAAGGAATGATGCTAAAAATAATTCTGGAAAAGGCACAGTAAATGCACCTGCTCACTCAGAGCAGCTATGTTTTTTCAAGTGTCATCATGTCATTTAGCCAAATATTGAAAAGGATGTTAATTACATGGGAGACATATTTTCATTCACAGTGTACTGATTCGCACCCTCTAATTTGAACTGTTTTGTGGGATCATGGAGATTCACATAAAGGAAAAGCAAAATAAACTCAGTACAGAATTTGAAAGCAGTTAATGTGTGGTCTGTGTTGACTTTGCCCCTCAGATCCTACTCTGTAGAGTTCAGTTCCTCTACATAAAGGTAAAGGTCTCCTGCACAGAGGAAAAGGCAGTCCTCAGAGAGGTACCCCACAGCCCTGTCTGTTGATTAAGTAGGTCAATCAATAAGCAAGCAATGTTTCTGAGCTGAAGTCCACTGCCTAGACGTTTTGCATGTAGGCCTTTTTTTTTTTTTTTGAAGTCTTTATTGAACCTGTTACAACATTGCTTCTGTTTTACGTTCTGGCTTTTTGGCTGAGAGGCACGTGTGATCTTTCCTCCCAGACCAAGAATCAAACCCACGCCCTGGAAGGCAAAGTCTGAACCGCTGGAGCACCAGGGAGGTCCGTGCAAGCATCTTGACTTTGTTCCTCAGATCCATCCTAAAGGCAGATTCTCCCCACCTCACTGAGAATGAGCAGAGCAAGGCTGATGGATAGAAACACAAGCACGCAGTGCTCTGGGCACGTGCGGATTCGTGGGTCTTCTCACCAAACCCGTGGGGCAGGGTCTATTTATTTTTATCCTCACTTTATAATCGAAGAAATAAGGGACAGAGGAGTTACATAAACTTCCCCAGGTTGTACAACAAGTGATGAAGCCGGGATTCAAACCCTAGCGATCCGACTCCAGAGTTTGTACCCTTAACCACTACACTAAAAAAAAAAAAAAAAAAAATTATTTTGCTAAACAGATGACAGACATCTGTGTCCCACAGCGAAGTCTGTGCTCCTGAATTTACACCCCATGGCCTTAGGAGCCAGGCCAAATCGCACCTACTGTGTGCACCCTTTTTGTGTGTGTAGGATTCAGACAGAAAGGCATGTTCTCTCTCTCACGATTTATATGTAAGTCAGTGCTTTCAGAAGAGCCACTCCACCAGAACAGTTCACATGGAAATAAATGGGATGTGAATGAGAAAGCAGCTGTTGTCCTGTGAGGCTCTGCAATCTGGGGGCTCCTCTGTTACAGCAGCTAAAATAACCATCCCATGAGGCTTCAGAGAAACGACAGATCCTGTTTGCTCGGCTTCGCTCAGTCAAGCAACTGCCAACTAAGACGCCCTTACTTGGCACTTAGTGTCGTGCTAGGTACCGTAGGGCACAAAGAAATAAAAACTCTCTGCGACCCCATAGACTATACAGTCCATGGAATTCCCCAGGCCTTTCCCTTCTCCAGGGGATCTTCCCAACCCAGGGATCGAACCCAGGTCTCCCACAGTGCAGGTGGGTTCTTTACCAGCTGAGCTAGCAGGGAAGCCCCCGCATTGACTTATATACGCTATCGTGCATAACATAGAGAGCTAGTGGGGAGCACAGGGAGCTCAGCTCGGGGCTCTGCGGTGAGGGTGGGACGGGGCGTGGCAGGGAGGCTCAAGGGGGCGGGGATATCTGTGTGCAAGTAGCCGATTCGTATGGTTGTAGAGCAGAAGCCAACACAACATTGTAAAGCAATTCTACTCCAATAAAAAAATGCCTTCAGAATATTTCAGATTTTAAAACAACAACACCAACAAAAAACAACTTTGGCGCCTGGCTCCACATTTCTGGGAAGGCAGAGGATCATAAGAACACCGTTAAATGCTGACATGCAGAGAAATGCCACCGAGTTAGCGTTTGAAAGAGTGGTTTATCCAGAGGCTGGTGGAGTCAGAAGGGCTTCATTTGGCTCCAAGCCCAGGAGAAACTGGGATCTGTGCAGGGTCTCCCAGGAAAGAGGGGGGCCCTGGCAGGAAACAAACGTGAGAGAATGCCCCGCGTAAGTGAGAGATGGTGAGGCCTCTGCCCCACAGAAGCAGAGAGTCTTGCTGAGGAGCGCTGGTCACCAAGAGAAGCACCCAAGCCCACGTCAGACCCAGACAAGCGTGGGAAGCAGGCGATTATTTCAGCCGGTTGAGTTCAGCACAGCAGTCCAGCCTCAAACCTGATTGGAGAAACGTTCTTCAGCAAAGTCGCCCTTGGGTCTTTTTCTTGGAATATCTGCCTCTTATTTGTCTCCCCCCTTGCACACTTATTTCAGGGGCTTGTGAACAGACACCCAGATTCACCTCTAAGCACATCCCCCACCCCCACGGCTCACCCGCATCTCGCACGTCTATTTTGTGTTCATTATTTTCCATCTACTATCACGTGTAAATCCTACTTCAAACCCCACTTTTATCTTGGGTTATTTTTTATGAAGCTTCTGCTGCACATGAAAGGATTTCCTTCTTTGCGCGTTTATAATAGAACAGGGACTTCATTTTGGATTCTCAAATAAAACATCATCCAGACCGTCCCTTTTTTTAACCCCCGGCTCTCGTCTGGTGTATCTTAATGTAACTCTCTTGTTCAGCATCTCTGTCTGTCTCTTGGCCACTTGCTACAAGACCTCAGCCAGCATTTCCTGCAGCGCTCAGTCATGCCACGGTAATAGTTTTTCCATTGAAAAATACCACACGTACAATATTTCCAATGGAAATACCACAAGAACAGTGTTTCCACTGAGCGTACCACAACGAGAGTGCTTTTGTGGTATCTAAATTCTGAGATGAACGCGTAATGTTCATCTTGGATTCATTATAACTCGAGCCCCTACTTTCTGAAAAGCTCTGAAACGGGGATGGAATTTTTATTTGTAGTTAAAAAAAATACAATAAAAATAAAAGCTGGGCGATGCCAAGACAACTTTGCACTTGCTTTTGTGAGTAAAATATAAATAGATTTAGCAAGTGGAAGAATGAGGAAAAACTTCATAAAAATGTACAGAGAGGCTTAACAGCTGGAAAAGGGAGAATGTGTGTGTGTGTGTGTGTGCATGTGTGTGTGTGTGTCTGTGTGTGTGTGATAACATTTAAGGCCGTTCAGCAGCTGGGGAAGCAACAACCTGTAAAAACATTTAACATTTACAGCCACTCAGTGGCTGGAAAACCAAGTTCTCATAAAATCGATTTAACATTTTGGTCGCTGTTGAAGACATTTAATGCATGCATGTTTATACATCTCTGTTTATACTATAGCCCCATGAATTTCAGTGGGGTTTAATGGTCTTAAATTGGAAGAGATCATTTGAAACAATTGAGAGTATATAATGCTTTTGCACCACTGGCAATAAAGATGTTTACCAACACATATAGAATGCCTCTAGACCTGTGAGTAAGTGTACCTGGAGTCTGATGAATTACACTCTCTATTAACTTTTGCATTTGTACCGTATCACTGATCTGCAGTGTCCTACTTTTGAAAGTCTTTTTTTTTTTTTTTTTTTTTTACAAAATTTCCAGTTGGAATAATTCTCGTATTTTCCAGGAGTTTAAGACTAAGCTTCTTAAATCCTGATCTGCCTGTAGTTTGGCAAACAAAATTATCTGTCAGGATAGCCCAATTTTTTCCATTTCCCTTGTTATGTCTTAAATCATTGCAGTTAAAGAGGGTGACATTTTGCTATTTTTTTCTTCCATTTTTTTTTTCCTCTTGGTTAGTTCCACAAAATGAATTTGATGAGCAACAGGTTAAAGAAAATCCCTTTTTTTTTTTTCTGTAATTTGGGAGGAGGGAGGAATGGTATTGAAAAAAAGTAAGTGGAATTTTTAAAAATTTTCCTTGAAACTTTTAAAGTTAATAATGGAACAAAGTATACTAGAAAGGCACAAACATTCTAACATGCAGCTCACGATTTATAGATGTGTGACCTTGAAGTTAAAGAAGTCACAGTATCTTGAAACTTTGTTTCTACTCATAAAATATAGATAATTGGACTTCTTTTACCTACTCTCCTGATAGCTTTGAGGTTTAAATGATGTACTAGGTAGAAATGTGTTTAGGTTGCCTTTGTATAGGTCAAAGGCAACCGACTTCAGTATTCTTGCTTCAAGAATCCCTTGGACAGATGAGTGGTGGGCTAGAGTCCATGGGGTTGCAAAGAGCTGGACATGACTGAAGCAGCTTGGCATGCAGAAAGGACTAGACATGAAATATTATCATAAGACAATAATAAAGCTATAACTCTCATGAAAACCTGAGCACATTAAAAGCAAAAGCTTAATCAAAATTATAAGGATGTATATGTACCTAGGCCTCCACAAGTGGAAGATGAGAGCTAGAAAAATTACAAGATCCACAGACTGGTCGTGCAAAAATTCATCATGTTATCCATGCTGAATCCTGGTTGTTATTTTCATTTGTTTTCTTCTCTAAGCAGAGGCCTTCAAGAGAACTAACTACTTTTAACCTACTTAATGTACTTAAGCTTTGAATCATTTTTACTCTTAGAGAAAGGCTTTATGATTATTTATATTGGAATTTTCTCAAAGCAACTCAGGGGAGTAAGATCCTAGACTATTATTGTATATTAGTAATATTTCACTACAGCACAGCAAATAAAATATAGAATTTTTCTCTTCCTCCTCTTTCTCCTTCTTCTCTTCCTTCTTTGTATTCTAGGGACAGAATCTACATAGAAAAAATGACTGCAACTACCTCTTTCCCACAAGTCACTTTTATGGCTTGGAACCCAGATGATATTATTACACTTAGTGTCATGGCCTCAGCTAAGGTCCCCAACCCTAGTGGATAAACTCCCTTTAACAGACAGATACAAAGATTTGAAATCACAGTTCTCTGATTTCTAGGCCACTGACCCATTCAAATTAAAAACAAATATTGATAACTCCATAACCTCTAATTCCAGCAAGGAAGGCCCAGAGTCAGCCCTTATTTTATTCATTTTACAACTGAGAGTAGGTTCAAGTGGTAGTACAAATAAAACATGACAAAAATAAAACTGTTAAATGTCATTCATTTGAGAGATCTTTCCTGAGAAAGCCTACTCTCTTCTAACAGTTGTGGGCATGTGTGTTCAGTTGCTCGGTCGTGTCTGACTCTGTGTGACCACATGGACTGTAGCCCACCAGGCTCCTCTGTCCATGGGGATTCTCCAGGCAAGAATACTGGAGTGGGTTGCCATTTGCTCCTCCCAACCCAGGGACTGAACTGGGTCTCCTGTGTTGGCAGGAGGATTCTTTACCTCTGCGTCACCTGATGCACACAAGCTCTGCCAGAGGAATGAGACAGAACTTGTCCATCCCTCCATAAAGACCCCTATTCAGTGCTCAGGAAGAGTGCACATTGTGGACACTGTACTGAGAAAGCAGCACTGACAGAGGGCTTCCCAGGTGGCCCGTGGGAAAGACCCTGCCCACCAGCACAGCAGATGCAGGATGCAGGGGTTCCGTCCCTGGGTCAGGAAGATCCCCCAGAGGAGGGCACGGCAACCCACGCCAGTGTTCTTGCCTGGAGAATCCCATGGACAGAGGAGCCTGGAGGGCTACAGTCCGTGGGGTCACAAAGAGTCAGACATGACGGAAGTGACTTAGCACGCACACAGAGTTGACATACATACACCAAAATGTGGAAAAGAGATAGCTGGTGGGAAGCTGCTGCCTAGCGCAGGGAGCTCAGCTCAGGGCTCTGTGACGACCTCGAGGGGCGGGAGGGGGTGGGAGGGAGGTTTAGGAGGCAGAAGATAATGTGTGCCGATAGCTGATTCACGTTGTTGTACAGCACAAACCGACACAACATCGTTAAGCAATTACACACTCCAGTTTAAAAGTATATCCTATGATAAGCCATAATGGAGAAGAGCGTTAAAAAAGGACGTGTATGTGTGTGTAACCAAATCACTTCGCTGTGTAGCAGGAACTGGCGCTACTGTAAATCAGCTATACTTCAATAAAAATAAATAAATAAGGAAATGAAAAATAAAGCAAAGACCAAACAGCAGCATGCCTTCGTGGCAAGTCATGGATATTTCGACCTCATAGAAAACCACAGAAAAGAAGTGTTTTTAAAAAACATGTAAACTAGAGAGGCGTGAACTAACGCCACAAAAATTCTCAACTAATCCCTGGGTTCCAGGTCACCAGGCAGGGTTTCCACAGGGCTCAAACCGCTGTCCCCGCCGCCCTCCCTGGAAATGTCCAAACAGCGCAGGGTAACCACCGACCCTGGTGCTGTGCAGTCACTCTTCCTGCGGGAAGTGGCAAGACCTTTGAGAGCGAAGAGACAGCCAAAGTTCGAAAGTTGTAAACAAGATACATCACGAGCCTGTGTGGCAGACCCAGAAGAAGGGAATGGGGCTGTGGGGCGGCACTCTAACCGGCCCTGGATTTTCCTCCTTCTGCTGCTACTAAAGCCAAAGCGAGCTTCTTCTAGACCCATGGAGTACTGGGCAAGGGATTGGTACCCGGCGTTGGGCTTCCTGAACGTAAGCATGTAACACAGTGTGATCTTGGAGGCACTGAATTGAAGAGATAGAGGGCTGCAGAAGGCGCTTGTCTCCTCGTATTCATACTTCTCTGATGTAAGGGAACACAAAACCCTCATTAGGAAGAGGGTCTGAACAATCAATAGCTAATGAACGAGAGTTAATCCGAGAGTCTGCATTTCAAATTTACGAGATTCAAGAAAATCTAGACGTTCAGTGGAATGTGATTGAGCAAAACAAGTCATTCACCCATCTCATGGGTAGTGCTTAATTTATAAACATTGTGGCTGCTGGCCAAGGACTTAAAAATCAGAGATGAAAGTGTAGAGATGAAAGAGACCAACAGTGTAAGAATATACAGGAATAAGAAACAGCAAGAGGCTCTAGTGAAGATACAGTTGGATCCAGGAAGGGGGGGGGGGAACTAAAATGAAAGAAGAGGAGGGCAGGGAGAGCAGAGGAGAAACTTCTGGATAAAGATACTCTCTTGGCAAGATGAATGGAAAATAAAACTGCAGAATGAAAGACTGCTTAAAAGAGCAGTCCCTAATCCTCTGCCAGCAACGGGCTAATTTGTATTTCTGGAACTAGCAGGAAGGATGTCAGCTGAAACCCATGTCGGAGTCACCTTGCAGCAAACGTTCCACTGCACATGTGCAGTCGGGGGGAACGGGATGAGTTTAGGCTTCCTGGAGTGAAGGGTGCCTGCAAGAGCTGCGAGCATCCCATTCCTGACCGTCAGCCTCAGAACATATGCTCTTTCATTCTGGCCGCGCCGAGGAAAGAAAGAAAACAGGGCCTGGCCTGTCCGTTAAGATCTCAATCTGGCCCCGAGGGAAGGCAGTTAGCACCCATCCAGCTGTAAATGCTTCTTGAATGAGGGATGAAGGGCTTCAGCTGGACACCAAGAAAAATTCCCCGGCGGACAGTTTGAAAGACAGGTGAACAAGCTCTACGCACTCCAGACTAACATTCTCTTTCTTTACTTTGCTTTGTTAGTGTGAATGGTAACCGGTTCAGGCTGATCTTTGTCCATGCTGCTTTTCATATCATTTTATTGTTGTTGTTCCATTGTAAGCCATGAGGAAGGGGCTGGAATTCACAAAAATGGCAACCATGTAGTTAATAAGCAGGGCCGAGAAATGAGGCTATCCAGGGCCAGACAACCATTTGTTCCAGGAAAGTCCTTCAAACCAGCTTCTCCAGGCAAATATTTTATTTATCTAGGGAACTGTCTCCTGTCAGGATAATGGCTTTCCTATCTGAGCAAGCGGTTGACTTACCAAAACTCAGTATGCTCACCTAGCCTTGCTTCCTGACTCTGTCCGCCCATCCTGAAGGATGATGTCATGTATTTTTCTAATCTTATTCAGTTCCCAGCCTTGAAAGATTTACCTTTAGCCACTTTAGTCCAAATCTCCAAGCTCCAAATAGCTTACTTTGACTTATGTAATAAATTCAGTTTCTGTAATCAACAGGTTTGGGGGTGGTCTCTTCAGGAGTGACAGCCGACACAGGAAAGGTGTGTTTGGCCCCTTAGAGATACCGACCTGACTTGGCCCCACTGACTGAGAAGCCCACTGCTCAGCATTCTGAAGCGTGTCATTTTGTTATAAACTGTTTCTACTTTACGCCAATACCACACTTTTAGAACTACACTTTCCTAAATATCACCTAGGACTCTGCATCTCCCAACTTGGCTGTTTTCCAAGATTTTTCTTGGCTAATTTTGGTCCTTTGTGTTTCCAAATGCGTTCTGGAGTCAGCTTTCTGGTTTCCAGCAACACCGCCCAGAATTCTACTCAATCTAATGGTCAACTGGGGATAAACTAATCTGTAAACTATTGGGGCCTTCTAAATGCATTAATTAAGTCTTATTTCTCTCACTAAGGCTTTATAGATTTCTTTGTAGCTATTTTGTACATCTATCATCACATTTATTCCTAAGTATTTTACATGTTTTGAGTAAGTTACAAATAGTATCTTTTTTTCTATTTTCTCTTTGTTGTATTCAGAGATCGTGCTAAAATGGCTCATTAAGTCAAATTCCTTATCTGTTAGGGATTATCTACTTAAGCAATCACGTCATCTGTGAATAAAGGTCATTTTCTTTCTTTCCAAGTCATGCATGCGTGTACATACTTTTTTGCTAGCAGAGTAGTGTTTGTTCTTCCTGCAATATATCTGATCTATGTGCTTTGGGTGGTCTCTTGTGGAGCTGACAGTTGACAGAAGCAAGATCTATTTAAGTCCTTTGAATTCCAATAGGTAATTAGTCCTAGGATTGGAAACAGAAGACCTGAGCTCAAGTCTGTTACAGCATAATTTTCAAAGGGAAAAATTATAACTTTCATGTTGCTGTTCAGTCGCTACGTCATATCCTGCTCTTTGTGGCTCCATAGACTGCAGCACGCCAGGCTTCCCTGTCCTTCACTGTCTCCCAGAGTTTGGTCAAACTCACATCCATCGAGTCCGTGATACCGTCCAACCATCTCATCCTCTGTCGCCCCCTTCTCCTCCTGCCCTTAATCTGTCCCAGCATCAGGGTCTTTTCCAATGAGGCAGCTGTTCACATCAGGTGGTCAAAGTATTGGAACTTCAGCTTCAGCATCAGTCCTTCCAGTGAATATTCAGGGTTGATTTCCTTCAGGATTAACTGGTTTGATCTCCTTGCAGTCCCAGGGACTCTCAAGAGTCTTCTCCAGCACCACAATTCAAAAGCATCAATTCTTCGGTGCTCAACCTTCCTTATGGTCCAACTCTGACAGCCATACATGACTATGGGAAAAACCATAGTTTTGACTCTGTGGACCTATGTTGGCAAAGTGATGTCTAAAGGTATGTCCCTAAATAAACAAAACCAAATAACTTCTAATCTCTAAGTCCTTCGAATGAAGATGCATACTAACTGACATCCCTGTTCACTGGAGGTAGACTATGACCTTAAATTGGCAAAGGAGACCTAGAAGTAGGACTTTCAGGGTCTAACTTTCTTTACCTCCCCATTGCCAGGAATGCAGCTGACTCTCAATAAATATATGTCTGATGTAATTGTTAAGCGAGAAAAATATGTTTCTGATAATCACTCACTAACACACTGAATGCCAATTTATTCTGTTGGTTTCAGTAAGATTTCCTTTTCTAATACAAGCTAGCCAGAGAAGTCTGCAAGTATATTATTTGAACTCGGATCTTTTTATCAGGATATTTCTTTCGTAATTTCTTATTATAACACTTCTGCTCCTCTGGCTTACAAATGTTTATATAGACACAATAATGAATACTGGAAAATGATTTTATAGATAAAGATGTAGATAGACATATATATATAAAGATATAAATGCAGATATGGATGTAGATACAATATATAAACAGAATGTCTGTCTATCTACCTATGACATTTGTCATTGTTATCCCTGTGTTATATCTTTCTAGTATTTCCATTTGGTTTTTTTATTTCCATCTTTTTTCTGAAACTATCCATCTAATACTTTTACTTTTCCAGTAGTCATGTACGGATGTGAGAGTCGGGCTATCAAGAAAGCTCAGCGCCAAAGAATTGATGTTTTTGAACTGTGGTGTTGAACAAGACTCTTCAGAGTCCCTTAAACTACTAGGAGATCAAACCAGTCAATCCTAAAGAAAATCAGTCCTGAATATTCATTGGAAGGACTGATGTGGAAGCTGAAATGCCAATACTTCGGCCACCTGATGCGAAGAACTGACTCACTGGAAAAGACCCTGATGCTGGAAAAGATTGAAGGCGGGAGAAGAAGGGATGACAGAGGATGAGATGGTTGGATGGCATCACCGACTTGGTGGACATGAGTTTGAGCAAGCTCTGGGAATTGGTGATGGACAGGGAGGACTGGCGTGCTGCAGTCCATGGAGTTGCAAAGAGTCAGACACAACTGAGCAACTGAACTGATACTGAATACTTATACTTATCCTCTTTTTCATAACTTTTCATAGTTAGTTTAAATTGCATTCATAAGTTCCAGCATCTGTGTCATATCTGAGTCTGGTTCTGCTCCTCGTGTTGTGTCTTGGCAGTGTGTTGTGGGGTTTGTTTGATTTTTTTAGTATGCCTTGTAATTTTTTTCTTGAAAGCCACACACTTTGTGTAGGGGAGCAAAGATCAAGGTAAATAGACTTTTATGCCTGGAAATGGGCTCACGTTTCTTTCTGCTGAGTCTTTAGTGTGGGGTTTGAGTCAGTCAAGGGCGAGAGTTGAGACAGGTTTGGGGTTTGCCATTGCCATCTTACCAAGTGCACCCCGAGCTTCAGCTTCCTTTCGTGTTGAGGGCGGTGCTGGTTTCCCAGAGGTTTTCTCCTCCTCAGTCTCTGCTCCACTCCCAGCTTTAAGCCTCCTCTTCACACTGTGTGTCAGGAGGCTTTTTCTCCTGCCCTTTTCCACTGTACTTGTTATTCAGTGCTGAGCCCCACTGCTTAGGGTGGGAGGGGGCACTCTTGTTATTCTGGACAAACCTCAGGCGTAGACACGCTCTGCATTCCCGGGCCTCGGGGTCTGACCCTCTGTGCTCCTGCCCTGCCCCCAGCCCTTGTTCCCAATTTATATGCCTGTCCCTCTCCTGGGCTTAGAGGATTTTTGTTGTTGTCAATTCCTTTCCCCCAGCTGCAAAGAGTTTTGAGCAGTTACCTAAAAGCTAGAAAGCTCCTCCCCAGTCCTGACTCTCAGGGTGCACGGTTCTCACTGTGCAGGTGAAGTGGGGCTCATGCTCCCCCAACAGTGACCACAGTCCGCTCCTCCCCTCCCACCCTGCATGATTACGGATGCCTCCACAGGACCCTCACCCATATTTTTGTGAGCATTCAGAGGAGTCCAGAGCCTACCAGTGGGAGTAGACTATTCCCATATTGGCTTCCCCTCAAACCTCCACAATCTCTTCAGCCTGTGCATGGATGCATGCTAAGTTGCTTGAGTCATGTCCGACTCTTTGTGACACCATGGACTGTAGCCCGCCAGGCTCCTCTGTCTGTGGGATTTTCCAGGCAAGGATAGTGGAATGGGTTGCCATTTCATGCTTCAGGGCAGCGTCCCGATCCAGGGATCAAACCCACCTCTCTTACGTGTCCTGCATCGGCAGGGGTGTTCTCTACCACTAGTGCCGCCTGACCCCCAGATACACGAACAATTCCAGCTGAGTCCTGTGGCCTGTGTCTGTGGTCACGTTTGCCCCGTGTAAGCAAGTGTTGCCTGCAGGTGTCTGTCTGTCCTTAGATTTGGGGCTCGCTTGTAGCCCCAAAATCCCCGCTCTCTGATGAGTTTATGAAAAATCATGACATCAGTTTGCCCAACACTTTTTGTAGATGGGAAGCTACATTCTTCCTAGCTGACCCCAAGTAGTAACCAAAAGTCAGAGAGGAAGGCTTCAATCTTTCCCAGCTCTGGGGTCTTTTCCAATGAGTCGGCTCTTCACCTCAGGGGGCCGAACTATCGGAGCTTCAGCCTCAGTCCTTCCAATGAGTATTCAGGGTTGATTTTCTTTAAGATGGACTGATTTGATGCCTTTGAAGTCCAAGGGATTCTCAAGAGTCTTCTCCAGCACAATAATTTGAAAGCGCCAATTCTTTGGCGCTCAGCCTTCTTTATGGTCCAACTCTCACATCCATACATTGCTACTGGAAAAACCACAGCTTTGACCATACAGACTCTGGCATTAGTGATAGGACCACAGAAAAACAAGTGGGCCATCAAGTTTAAAGTAGGATTGTCTTTCTTCTCCATTTTCCTAGTGTCTGGAGTTTCTGAAGCTCTGGGCTTTCATTTCACTTGAACACCATTGTGCCTTGGTTACAAGTCCCTTTGCACAATTATTCTCGAATACACCCTGGTGCTGGATTCCCGATCTGCGCTGAGTGCTGCCCTCCCCTGTGCCATTCCACTCACTTTCCCTGCTCACCCCACTCCCCACCCTCATGACTTGGTCCTTGGATGCTCCCAAAGCATCACGTGGCTGGAACACACATAATGGCAAGAGCCAATCCAGGTCACCCTGCCTGTTCCCACGGCCTCGGCAGCCCCTGTGGATAAATACATCCTCTGTACCTGTCATCAGCCAAACCTTTCCTAATTTAAACTTTGTGACGACTTTCAGGAGCCTCTGCCTTTTCAAACTTTCCACGAGAAACCCTTAGCATCGCCAAATAAATCTGCCTCAGCCATAAATTACAGCGGCACGATCTACGTGACCGAGGCTGAATCTGCAGGGGCACTCAGCTCGGAACGAGTTGGATTCACGTCTGAATTCACCCTGGAATTACAGGAAGCTTTTTGTTTTATTTTATTTTGCAATCTGCTTGCATTCTACCTCCCCCCACCCCCCCGTCATCCACCACCCCCCCACCACCCCGCCTAGTTTCTGTGGTGTAAAACTGTGGTCACTTATACTGACAAGTTTAGGTGGGTATGATTCTTTGGAGGGAATGATGCTAAAGCTGAAACTCCAGTACTTTGGCCACCTAATGCAAAGAGTTGACTCATTGGAAAAGACTCTGATGCTGGGAGGGATTGGCAGCAGGAGGAGAAGGGGACGACAGAGGATGAGATGGCTGGATGGCATCACTGACTCGATGGACGTGAGTCTAAGTGAACTCCGGGAGTTGGTGATGGACAGGGAGGCCTGGCATGCTGCGATTCATGGGGTCGCAAAGAGTCAGACGCAACTGAGCGACTGATCTGATCTGATCTTAGGTGGGTAGGGATGAGGCTTCCCTTGCAAGTATTCTGTCTTGCTTTCATTTTGAGAGATGAGTCTCCACTCTTCATTATTCACCTGGCATCCATGTCACGACACCGTGACTCCAAAGCTGTCATTAGGAAACAGCTCTTGTGTGAGTCAGGACCAACCAGTTTTTCTCTTTTTGTGCCATCTCTTCTCTCCTCTCTCAACTTTCTTCAGAAATAATTGACAAATAAAATTGTAAGATACTAAACCATGCAGCGTGATGGTTTGATATATGAAATCATTGTGAAAGGCTGTCCCCCACTGAGTTAATTGGCACATACATCAGCTAATATAGTCACATTTTTTTTGAGAGAGAACATTTACATTCTATTCCCTTAGCAAATTCCAACTACTTAATGCGGCGCTGTCAACTATAGTCACCACGCCACACGTGAGGTCCCCAGAACTTCATCTTGTAACAGCAAGATGGCTGATCTATTCCTGCCACAAGGTATACCTTCAACAATATGCCAAAAATGTATTTATCACCTATTTTCCAAACACCTGCAAAGAAATAACTCTAATGTTTAAACTGCATGTGAACAGGACATTTTCTTTAGCTGAGTGTGATCATTCCTTCCCGATTCCCCTTGATCTGTCAGTTAAATCATTTCTTTGTACTTGACTTTCAGGATTTCCTCCTTGTTTGAGGAGATAGCGAACACCGAAAAATTCGAAAGTCCCGCATTCCACGTCCACCTGAAGCAGGTGTTCTTTGGGTAAATCTGTCCCAAAGTTTTCTGATCCCCTTCACCAGAACACACCCTTAATAGTACAGCCAGTTGCCCTACCCAGAGGCGCTCATCGAGTAAGCTCTGAAGACCTTTAATACCAATAATTACAGAGCACTGTCTGAGACCTTGTGGTGAGATGTGGTGAAATTTCACAGCCGGAAGGACTCTTCAGGATCACACAGCACGACTATGCATCTCAGATTCGGGACTGAGGAGGGTAAAGTGACTGGTTCACAAACTGGTAGCCAAACAAAAGCTTTCCCCAGATCTCTCAACCTACTTGTCTTCCCTGTAATCTATTTGCATGTTGATCTCACTTTTAAAGTAAATATTTCTTGAATTCTACTCCAGGATAGGCTCTCTTCCAGTCACCATATGAGGAGAAGAGCAAGACAGCTGGAGCATGTCCCTTTGCGGCCCATGCATCCTTGAGACTTCAGCAAAACACTCAAGGGCAGTTTCTGCACTCAGTCATCATGGAATCGCAGAGGGGACACCGGGAGGACACTGCGACCGTGGACGAGGATCCACCCCCAGGACCGCAGTCACTTGCTGATACACGTTGCTCCCACTCCAGGAACACTAACTTTTCTGAAACATACTCGCCCTCTCACTTTTGATTCTAATCTTGGACCAAACCCCTGTTTTCACAGAGTCTCTGAAAAGCACTTAAAACTAATCAGCACACCTTGAACCCCTGAGTCTGGCTATGAATGTATTCAGGAAAAGGATGACCTTACCCCAAGCCCAAAAAGTCCTTGACATAGATAAGAGCATCTTCTCTGGGGACAGAAAAGCACCTCCATTCACAGAGTGGTTCTCAATGGAGGCAGTTTTACCTCCCAGGAGACATGAGGCTGCGTATAGAGACAGCTGGAAAGGGGTGGTCCAGGCACTGAGCAGGGAGATACCAGGGGTGCTGCTCACAACCCTACGATACACAGCACAGTCCTCCTCACCACTGACAGGGAGCCCAGAGTGTCAGCCCCAAAGGTCAACTGTGTCTGGGTTGAGAAACTCTTACCTAGAGCTGCGGTCACCTCATACACAAGTAACCCTAACCCGTGAAGCTCCATGGACCCTTCATCCCCCCAGGTAAACTAGTGTGACTGCTTTATCCCAGTGGACTCAAATCCAAACCCTTTAGAGGACCCGATCACCTTGCTTGGTCCAGCTTCATCCCTAATGAGGAACTGCAGTCTGTTGGTTGTGGTTTAGTCGCTAAGTCATGTCCGACTCTTGGGACCTCATGGACAGAGGAGCCTGGCAGGCTACAGTCCATGGGATTCTCCAGGCAAGAATACTGGAGTGGGTTGCCATTTCCTTCTCCAGCGTATCTTCCCAATCCAGGAATCGAACCTGGGTCTCCTGCACTGTAGGCAGATTCTTTACCAACTGAGCTACAAGGGAAGACTGTAGTCTGTTATCCACACACATACATGTTTATGTAAAAATAAGGAATGTCAGACTTCACTAGTGGTCCAGTGGTTAAGAACCCACCTGCCAATGAGGGGAACATGGGTTCAATCCCTGGTCCAGGTAAATCTCAGCTGCTGCAGAGCGGCTAAGCCCATGAACCCCACCCAACTGCTGAGCCCGCACGCCTCAAGCCACTGCTCTGCAACAAAAGCCCATCACAGTGAGAAGACTGCGCACCGCTGCTAGAGAGTAGCCCCTGCTCGCTGCAACTAGAGAAAGCCCACGTGCAGCAATGGAGGCTTGGCACAGCCAAAAATAAAAACAAATAAAGAGTCTCAATAACCAATACAAGGTGTATGCACCACCATTAGACTGCTTGGCGGTCTTCAATAGCATATGAAACCACTGTTAACATTAGCTACATTTTGTTATACCTCATGATAAACAAACTATAGGTTAAAAAGTCTATCAGTATACAACCAAGATATATTTTTCCCCCACAAACCTGCAAATGATTGCACAGGAGAAAAGAAATGTCAACCTTGTGAAAAACACAGTAATTCCATTTTAAAACAGAATACTATCAACCCAATTCTGAACTAAACCTACCCAAGAAGACATGATGGAGTAAGCTATTTCCTCTAAATATCACCAGTTCACCTCTTGAACTACTCAACACTTGTATTCTCTAGTTGACAAAACAGAATTGGTAATTCCAAGGCAAGCTGATGAGTCAAGATCAATCCTTTTAACACAACTGCTAAGGCAGTAAATTATTACATATCACATACAGAGCTCACAGGATGAAAAAACCGATATGTGTGATCAAAAGTCACCTTTCTTATTGAATTCTCACCATGTGCTTCTTCGTGGTTCACAACTAAGCTTCACAACCTCGAGTGACAGGCATCATGTTCTCCAGTTCAGTGGTGGTGTCAGTCGCTCAGTCGTGTCTGACTCTTTCTGATCCCATGCACTGGAGCCTGCCAGGCTCCTCTGTCCTTGGGATTCTCCAGGCCAGACTATTGGAGTGGGTTGCCATGCCCTCCTCCAGGGGATCTTCTCAATCCAGGGATCAATCCCAGGTCTCCCCCATTGCAGGCAGATGCTTCACCGTCTGAGCCACCAGGGAAGCCCCTTCTCTGGGTTAAGATTCTTTTAAAAAGTTCAAGCAGATGGACTCACACGGAAGGAAAGTTGAACCCAGCCAGATCTCCAGATCAAGTCCCAAACGATGTCCCCACAGCCCTTTCTCCAGAAACTCCCCTGCAGGTGGCCCTAGCTGTGGCCGCAGCACTTCACGGAAGGGTCCCGTCACTCACTGACCTCTGACCCCCAGGTTTCTCTACTGTATCCCATGCCCTCTGAGAGTCTGCAAGCTCAGGCAGCACAGAAAAATCCAAGCGTGCCAAGGCCAGGTCCCTAGTCAGTTCAGCCACATGAATTCACCTAACGTGGGCTAATTTTGCTCACCTTCTTGAGGGTGGATGACACCATCTGATTGGGCACAGCTGGCTGGACAGTCCCACTCAGTCAGTGACCTAAAATTGCCTTTGATCAGAAGCAAACGTGGTTTGTGGAATGGACTGGTTTTAGATGCCAAAAAAACAAATACAGTGATTTTTTTGGAGCTAGACAAACACTGGGAACGCTTACTAGCGACCGCAAACTTAGTGCATTTGATCTTCCACGCTTGACGTCAAGACGAGGTTTTTAAATAACCTAGCAGCTTGGCTTGCTCTCGGCTCAGCGCTGGAGATGTTTAGAGATATTGTAGTTAATAACATTGACACATACAAGGCAAGGGGGTCACTTACAAGAAGAAAACATGTGGATTTAAATCAAGAACTAGTGCAAAGCGCAGTAGTCCTCAACCCTCACACAGGAGAGAAACCTTGTAGGCAGAGTCGAAGCGGTGCTTTTAGAAAAGGCAAACGCCTCCAGATCAACCTCCCCCTCCAGACCAACCGAGTCAGGATCCTGAGGATGGGGAGCTGGGAAACAGTCGTCATTGTTTCCAAACTTCTGGGGTTGGTTGCTATGGATGGGAAGTGCTGAAAATGATGGCGTGGAGGGTGTTTGAGGCAGGAAGTTCTGCGTGCAAACCTGAGCTCTGACGTTCCCAAATGCATACGCTCCGAAAACCCATAAATTCTCTGACCTTCCCTTCCCCACACTGGGAAGTCCTTGCCACTGCATGGGGCCGTAGGGTGAAGGCAAGATATGAGACGCATCTGTCACATAACACGCATCAATGTAATTATTACTCTAGTGAATGATTCATATATGAATTTGTGTTCATATTCTCTTAGAAGTAAAGGATTTTAGTTGTAACGCAGGTAACCAGACACTTCCTCAGAGGCCGTGAAACTACTCATCTTTGCTTCTTTCTATGACTGGGGGGGTGATCAGACTTCATCTGCTGGCTTCCACCTGGGCTGAAACCTGGAGAAGCACAGAGCAGAAGGCTGCTGATCCCGATGGCACCACGGTGCTGTGTGGCCAGAAGCCGGAACTCTGAGTGTCCCTCGCCATCATGAAAGCAGACTTTTGCTGGGATTCTGAACAGCATGGGCTTCTGTTAGCCACAGAATCCAGTAGGTTAACAATGACATCAAAACATTTATCAAATTGAGTGCTGAGCAACATGGATGGACCTAGAGATTGTCATCCTGAGGGAAGTAAGTCAGAGAGAGGAGAAATACTGCACGACATCCCTTACATGCGGAGTGTAGAAAGAAAGGCTACAAATGAATTTACTGACAAAACAGAAACAGAGAACAAACTCATGGTTGCTAGGGAAGAAGGATGTGGGAAGGGATAGTTGGGAAGTTTGGAATGGACGTGTTTATTTAAAATGGATAACCAACGAAGACCTACACTATAGCACAGGAAACTCTGCTCAACGTTGTGTGGCAGTTTGAACGGGAAGGATGTTTGGGGAGAATGGATCGTGTACATGGATAATTAGGTCCTTTTGCTGTTCACCTGAAACCATGAGAACATTGGCAATTGTTGTTCAGTTGCTAAGTCATGTGCAACTCTTTGCAGCCCCATGGACCGCAGCATTCCAGGTTCCCTGTCCTTCACTGTCTCCTAGACTTTGCTCAAACTCATGCCCATTGAGTTGGTGATGCTATCTCATCCTCTGTCACCCGCTTCTCCTCCTGACTTGGTCTTTTCCAAAGAGTTGGCTGTTCACATGATGTGAAGAGTATTTGGAGCTTCAGCTTCAGCATCAGTCCCTGAATATTCAGGGTTGATTTCCTTTAGGATGGACTGGCTTGATGTCCTTGCTGTTCAAGAGACTCTCAAGAGTCTTCTCCAGCACCAAGATTTGAAAGCATTGGTTCTTCGGTGCTCAGCCTTCTTTATGGTCCAATTCTCACATGTGTACGTGACTACTGGAAAACCACAGCTTTGACTAAATGGACCTTTGTTGGCAAAGTGATGTCTCTGTTCATACTTTAATAAAAAAGTGAAAAGTTTAAAAGGAAATAGAGTGACTGCTAACATCCAGAAGGATGCTAAGTACTTCATTTATTCCACAGTGACCTTATATGAGAAGTATGACCTAAACTTAACCAACAGAGAAATTGACATTAAACCATGTGTCAGAATTCTCCCAGTTAGTGGTGTCTCCTGAATCTGAAGCCATACTTACTTGATTAAAAAACCCACTCTCTTAACCGATTCACTGTATCTGGAATTAAAAGAAAACATAACCTGGCAACCTGACTACACTTTGATTGCAACATCCTAGGCTGGCCACGTCCTGGGTGATCTAACCTGCACGGGTGTGCGGCTCTGGAGAGCTCGCAGTTGTCAGCTCTGGGATGGGGATGAACATGCAAATGCCCAGGTCCTGTCTGCCCGTGACTCAGAAACTGCGTGTCTGAGATGGAGCCCTGAATCCGCCTTTCTAGCCTTCTTTCTCTCGTTGTTTAGCTGCCAAGTTGTGTCTGACTCTTCTGCAACCCCATGGACTGAAGCCTCCCAGGCTCCACTGTCCGTGGAATTCTCCAGGTGAGAATAAGCAGGTTGCCATTTCGTTCGCCTGGGGAATCTTCCCAGTTGAGGGATCGAACCTGCGTCTCCTGCACTGGCTGGTGGATTCTTTATCACTGAGCCACCAGGGATGTCTAGCCTTCATTTAGGTTTCTTTCATTCACGTTGTTTCTATTTTGGTTCCCTTGAGAAATATGTTACTGAAGGACATCTCTGGCTTTTATTGCTTTAAATGTATTGTCCTAAGACAGGAGGCCTTGGGCCAAAATAAGCCAGGCACCTGTTTTGGCAAATAAAGTTTTATTAGCACACAGCCACTCCTGTGCATCGACTGTGCCTGCCTTCATGCCTGCAGAGCCAAGGATCTGCAACAGAGGCTGTATGGCCAACCAAGGCGGAAAATATTTACTATCTGGCCCTTTACAGCAAAGCTTTGCCAACCCCTGTCCTAAAATGACTCTGCTGCTGCTAGACTTTGGCTCAAGTGTGGACCACTGATTAATTTAGAAATACTTTTTCTGTATCGAACAGCATCTGAATTGCTCAGCTTCAGGGATACAATGAGTTTATGAAAAATGTATTTTATTCGTGGAAAACATGTCGTTCATTATGTCCCAAGCCATGCCTGTCAGACGAGCACTCCAATAAATGACATTATCTCATCTTCTGACCTTCTGACTAGCCACAAATCCAAAGGCAAGAGAAACAGACTTTTCTCCAGCAGATGACCAAGAAAAGCAGGGGCTCCACATCTCATCTGCAAGACAAATGGAGAAAAATGGGAGGAATTCATTAAGAATCCTTTCATTTACTTGAAAGAAAAAAAAGAAAAGTCAGCAAAGGCACAGACCTTTCCATGTTGCCATATACTTAAAAAAATATCAAGACTGAGGGGAAGAGCCAGCTGACGCTGGTGGAGGTAACTGCTTCCCTTCGCTGACTGCTAGGAAAGTGAGCCCACCCCTTCCTCCCCAACCCATCATTAGGCACGGCAAATAGTTGCCACATTAGGTCAAGCGCCTTTGGACCAGAGAGAGAAAAGGAGACACATCATCAGGCCAGAGCAAAGCAAAGGAGATGAGGAAGGTGAAAGTCAAGTGCCCAGAGGATGTAGTGTAGACCATCAGCAGGAGGAAATGGCAGACAGGATGCAGATCGATATGAACTTGGAGGTGACGAAAAGAGGACCTTACGCAGTGCAGGCACTCAGGGGCTACTCAATGCTTGGTGAATGAACGCACTTAGAAAAATAAAGCTGAACTGGGGGTTCCAAAGCGAGAAACGACGCTCGAGTCCAAAGAAGGAAAACAAGAACATTGTTTTTTTACACATAATCATCTGGTATCAGATGAATGATCTCTAAGTATTTTCCCACTAGGGAAAAATAAAAGCCCAAATTCCTTCCTTCGAGCTCGGTTTCCTGGAGGAGCTGCAGGCTTGACAAGGTCTAGACTACGTTTTATGCCCCGCGCCCTGCCAGATCCTCTGGCATCAGTGGTGGCGGAGCTGCAGAGTCTGTGTGGACCCACCACCTTGGCCGGGCACACTGCAGGTTTCGCCGTCTGGTTCAACAGGAAGCATACACTGTTTGCGGGATGCTACTTAGCTATTTTTAAGAGCAGAGCTGCGTACAGGTATTTATGAATCTGGGTCCGACTTGGGGAAACAAAATCTCTGCCAGTGCACGGGCGGTGAATGTTTTAACAGCCAACCACAAGGCCTCGGATGGAGACGGTCCGGGTGAGTGAGTGGACCGACTCTTTCTGTAGCCCCGGGAGGGCTGTGAGTGCTCTTGCAGGTGGTCATGTCGGATTCTAGAAATGGCCATTGCTGGAAGGAGTGGGCTGCTGAGCTCTGACCTGGATGGCAAGAATGGCAGGGATTCTGAAACACTATTTTTCATACCATGAGACTCATGGAGATACTACTTTTGCTTATAAAGGTTAACCATGAATATTCACTGGAAGGACTGATGCTGAAGCTGAAGCTCCAATACTGTGGCCACCTGATGCAAAGAACTGACTCATTAGAAACGACTCTGATGCTGGGAAAGATTGAAGGCAGGAGGAGGAGCAGGCGACAGAGGATGAGATGGCTGGATGGCATCAATGACTCGATGGACGTGAGTGAGCAAGATCATGTGAGATGGTGATGGTGATGGTGGAGATCATGGAGATGGTGAAGGACAGGGAAGCCTGGTGTGCTGCAGTCCATGGGGTCGCAAAGAATTGGACACAACCTAGCAACTGAACAACAAGGAATCCTATAAAGTTTGTATTAGTCAGTATTCTTAAGCACAACAGAATACCCGTGGGTGAAAGTGAAAGTCGCTCAGTCGTGTCCAACTCTTTGCGACCCCATGGACTATACAGTTCATGGAATTCTCCAGGCCAGAAGACTGGAATGGGTAGCCTTTCCCTTCTCCAGGGGATCTTCTCAATCAGGGATTGAACCCAGGTCTCCCGCATTGCAGGCAGATTCTTTACCAGCTGAACCACCAGGGAAGCCCAAGAAAACTGGAGCAGATAGCCTATCCCTTCTTCAGCGGATCTTCCCAACCCTGGAATCAAACTGGGTTTTCCTGCACTGCAGGCGGCTTCTTTACTAACTGAGCTACCAGGGAAGCCCTACCCCATGGGTAGAGCATATGTATAATGTGTATGTGTATAGATATGAATATAAATACATAAGTTGGTCAAAAAGTTAAGTACGCTTAGCCCAACCTATGTGCATTGTACATACAAAGAGATTGATTACAAGACATAATAAGATATATATATATATGTATATATACATATATATGTGTGTGTGTGTTGGAATATAGGATATATACAGAATATAGGAATATAGGATATATATATATCCTATGTAGGTGCATTGTACATACAAAGACATTGATTATAAGAAATAAGATGATACATGCTCATATGATTATATAGGCTGGTGAGTTTCAAAATCTCCATCATCTGGATGCACTATGGGTTATTCAATCAATCAGAACTCCAGTCGACATAGAGGTTATTTCCAGCATTCTGTCACTACAGAATGTCTTGAGTGTACATCTTGGTGCGTGTACTTTTTTGCTTGTTAAAGGTAGCTCTGCAATGGCTTCTGAGAAGTGGGATTGCTGGGTGAGATGGTGGTGCTTGTATAATCTCGCCGTATGTGTGCTCAGTTGCTCAGTCACGTCCGACTCGCTGCAGCCCCAGGGACTATAGCCGCCAGGCTCCTCTGTCAGTGGGATTTCCCAGACAAGAATACTGGAAGGGGTTGCCATTTCCTCTTCCAGGGGATCTTCCCAACCCAGGGACTGAACCTGCATCTCCTGGGTCTCCTGCATTGCAGGCGGGTTTTTACCACTGAGCCACTGGGGAAGCCCAGAGAAATGTCAATTATAAGGGCACACCTATTTTTCTTTAGAGGTTTTAGGATGCATGGCAAACTTTTAACTATGTGACATTTTATTTGAGTCTGCTTTACTGTCTTTGAAAGCAAAGAGAAGATACAAGAAACCTTAACTCTTACAGAAAATCAAGCCTTCCCCTCCATGACATTTTGTTGGGTATTCAAATGTTAATTACACTAGTTGAGTGGGTGAGAGTGCAATTTCACTGGAGTGAAATGATGAAAAGCAGCTCACTCAGATCTTTGTCATTTTTTAACTAAGTGAGAGAATGTGAGGGAACAGGTCTCCCAATCAGACACATGTACTGGCTACAACTGCAACTCATTTGGGAGGAATTTTTCTAAGGAAGTCACAGGTACTGGGTAGACAGGTGTTTGGGTACAAGACTTTCATGCCATACACGGAGGGAGACCAAAAGAGTGGGGAAAACATCAGCTTGACTCAGTAATCCCACGTACAACTTCGATTCAAAACATCGAGATTAATGCCTAACAAGTGATTTGACTTAAATGTAAAACACAAGACTATACAACTACTGGAAGACTATAGGGGGAAAAATATCAGAGACCTTAGGTTAGGCCAAGATTTCTTAGCTTCAACACCAAAAGCATGATGTGTAATGGAGCAAATTGGTAAATGGACGGAAGATATTGCTAAGAGAGTGAAAAGCCGAGGCACAGACTAGGAGAAACTCTATGGCGCACATACAGGCTAAAACTGACACTCATCAGAAACAAAGCTGGGCAGGAGGAAAGGAAGCAACAACTTTAAAGTGTTGAGGAACAGAAGGAGGGAGAGGGCCATCTTCACACAGACAAAACCTGAGCCAACTTCTCACCAGTCGACCTGAAGGACAAAAACACTCAAAGAGTTCCTCCAGGCAAAGGGGAGATGATGCCTGTGAAAAATCAGGCACTGGAAATAGTAACCACGTGGATAAATATTAAAATGCATTATAATTTCTCTTAATTTCTTTAAAAGAAAATTGACTGCTCTAAAGCAAAACCAGCAGCAATGGACTGTGGGATTTATACCAGGGTGAAGTACCTTAAGTAAGATCATTGAGTAAGTAAAGTCAATAAGTCAATAAGGAATAAATGAATGAGGACAGTAATTCAGTGCACAGAAATGAGGTAAATGGCAATATACGGCCAACTGGTAATTCTCAAGAGGTCGGGATCAATGCACATTGTGGTTCTGAGGCCAGTTCAGTTTAGCTCAGTCCCTCAGTCATGTCCAACTCTTTGTGACCCCATGGACTACAGCACTCCAGGCCTCCCTGTCCATCACCAACTCCCGGAGTTTACTCAAACTCATGTCCATTGAGTCAGTGATGCCATCCAACCATCTCATCCTCTGTTGTCCCCTTCTCCTCCCGCCCTCAATTTTTCCCAGCATTAGGATCTTTTCAAATGAGTCAGCTCTTCTCATCAGATGGCCAAAGTATTGGAGTTTCGGCTTCAACATCAGTCCTTCCAATGAATATTCAGGACAGATTTCCTTTAGGATGGACTGATTTGATCTTGCTGTCCAACAGACTCTAAAGAGTCTTCTCCAACCCCACAGTTCAAAAGCATCAATTCTTCAGCGCTCAGCTTTCTTTATGGCCCAACTCTCACATCCATACAGGACTACTGGAAAAACCACAGTTTTTACAATATGGACCTTATCTCAGTAAAGTATTGTCACTGCTTTTTAATATGCTATCTAGGTTTGTCATAGATTTTCTTACAAGGAGCAAGCACCTTTGAATTTCATGGCTGTAGTCACGATCTGAAGTGATTTCGGAGCCCAAGAAAATAAAGTCTGTCACTGTTTTCACTGTTTCCCCAACTATTTGCCATGAAGTGATGGAACCCGATGCCATGATCTTTGTTTTCTGAAAGTTGAGTTTTAAGCCAGCTTTTTCACCCTCCTCTTTCACTTTCATTAAGAGGCTCTTTAGTTCCACTTGGCTTTCTGCCATAAAGGTGGTGTCATCTGCATATCTGAGGTTATTGATATTTCTCCCTGCAATCTTGATTCCAGCTTGCACTTCATCCAGCCCAGCATTTCTCATTATGTACTCTGCATATAAGTTAAATAAGCAGGGTGACAATATACAGCCTTGATGTACTCCTTTCCCGATTTGGAACCAGTTGGTTGTTCCATGTCCAGTTCTAACTAGTGCTTCTTGACCTGCATACAGATTTCTCAGGATGCAGGACAGGTGGTCTGGTATTCTCATCTCTTTAAGAATTTTCCACAGTTTGTTGTGATCCACACAATCAAATATTTTAGCATAGTCAATGAAGCAGAAGCAGATGTTTTTCTGGAGCTCTCTTGCTTTTTCTATCATCCAGTGGATGTTGGAAATTTGATTGCTGGTTCCTCTGCTTTTTATAAACCCAGGTTGAACATCTGGAAGCTCTCAGTTCATGGACTGTTGAAGCCTAGCTTGGAGAATTTTGAGCATTACTTTGCTAGCGTGTGAGATGAGTGCAATTGTGTGGTAGTTTGAACATTCTTTGGCATTGCCTTTCTTTGGGATTGGAATGAAAACTGACCTTTTCCAGTCCTGCGGCCACTGCTGAGTTTTCCAAATTTGCTGGCCTATTGAGTGCAGCACTTTCACAGCATCATTTTTTAGGATTTGAAATAGCTCAATTGGAATTCTATCACCTCCACTAGCTTTGTTCGTAGTGATGCTTCTTAAGGTCCATTTGACTTCACACTCTAGGGTGTCTGGCTCTAGGTATGGGATCACCCCATCATGGTTATCTGGGTCACAATGATCTTTTTTGTACAGTTCTATATATTCTTGCCAGCTCTTCTTAATATCTTCTGCTTCTGTTAGGTCCATATTGTTTTTGCCCTTTATTGTGCCCATCTTTGCATGAAAAATTCCCTTGGAATCTCTCATTTTCTTGAAGAGATCTCTAGTCTTTCCCATTCTATTATTTTCCTCTGTTTGTTTCCATTAATCACCAAGGAAGGCTTTCTTATCTCTCCTTGCTATCCTTTGGAACTCTGCATTCAGATGGGTATATCTTTCCTTTTCTCCTTGGCCTTTTGCTTTGCTTTTCATAACTATTTGTAAGGCCTCCTAAGAAAACCATTTTGCCTTTTTGCATTTCTTCTTCTTGGGGATGGTTTTGATCACCTCCTCCTCTACAATGTCGTGAACCTCTGCCCATTGTTCTTCAGACACTCCATCAGATCTAATCCCTTGACTATTTGTCACTTCCACTGTATCATCGTAAGGGATTTGATTGTACCTGAATGGTCTAGTGATTTTCCCTACTTTCTTCAATGTAAGTCTGAATTTTGCAATAAGGAGTTCATGATCTGAGCCACAGTCAGCTCCCAGTCTTATTTTTACTGACTGATGCCAAACATGAAAGAAAAAAAAAAAAGGAAGAAAGGAAGGGAGGGAGGGAAGGAAGGAGGAAGGAAAGAAAAAGAGAAAGCAAATGAGGGAAAAGGAAAAGGAAACCATAACATTTTAAAGCAAAGTACAGCTAACAATTAAATGGAGGAGATAAAAAAACGGAAGACCAGAAATACGTGTTTAATCCCAATGCAGACCACTAGCCCATTCACTTATAACTATCCTTAAAGTTCGAAATACTCCATGGTGGGCTGCAGGCCTTGGGTCGAAAAGAGTTGGACATGACTGAGGTGACTCCGCACACATGCGACTGGAAGTTATACTCAGGCCATCCAAAAATACCGATTAACTGGCAATCTGTTAGCCATGACATCTTTGAAATCTCTGAATTCTCTGAGGTACAAATGATCATGTATTAATATCTCCTTATGGAATCCAACGGAGATGCAAGCAGACTCTGACTTTATCCTCCGCGCCCCGGGAACTGAAAATGACGAGATGAACAAGTAAGCCTTCAAAAGATCTGTTATTGACACATCTCAGTGAACTATATCTCATCAAGGTTTTACCCTCCTCCCATCTAGCTTTTTTGGGAAGAAGTAAGGTTTTGATTATTTCTCCTTACGTTGCTCTCCTTAAGATGTTGGGAAGTCACCAACATCTTATTCCCAGAAAATGGATAAAATATATCCAGCTCTTGGTATTTTTTTTCTAAATAAATTGAATTGTGGCTTTATTTGATTTACAAAAATTTTTTAAGGAAAAAAAAAAAGACAAATATACTGTAGCTACAAAACTAGTTTTTCTTTTTTAAAGATCAGAGGCAAATAGCCTCAGAATAACCCTGAATGTTCCTTTGATGATACATTCCCCAGGAAAATGTTTTTAAAGTAAATAATTGTATATGTATTTGGTTAGCACAAAAGCTTTACAGACAACCTTCTTGATGTGGTTGGAAACTGGAACCAGTTTGGAAAGCAACTGGACATTTTATGGCTGAGATAATTTTCTCCTCTGCTTTCTACTTTCAGAAATGGAATCCGCTGTGATAGAGAGAAGAGCCAGAGGCGTGAAATTCAACCAGGAATAAACATTATAAACTACAGGTAAACTGCACCCTTCTGAATGACAGTCCTTCAGATGCGTGGTGCATTTCTTTCTCTGGTTCCTTCTTCCACTCAGCATTTTCTGAAGCAAGTCAGAAAATGCTTCACAACATTTCTGAAGATGTTGGTGAAAAATAGGTGGTATCTGTTTACTACTGTACTTTAATATTGGCAGAACCTGAAAAGTCACTTTGGGTTGCTGGTGGCTTTTCTGTTTTGTTTTCATTCAAAATTATTTCTTTCCAAACAAGGCAGAAGGAGATGAAAGAAAAGGCTATCCTAATAATGTAGCATTACGACATTATATGATCGTTGGAAGAAATATCTGAATTGCTCGTGGGGAAGTGGAAATTGCACTCAATGACACTGAGGGGTTTACAAGGCCAGAAAGTTTCACTTTCTGTCCCATTCCAGCACTAAACAAGAACCTGTGGACGATGTTCAACTTCTCCAAGAAGAGAGTCAATTTCGGGGACTGCGTGGACTCGGGCTTTGTCCAGGTTTTGGTCCTGCTTCCCGGCTCGAAAGCTTTCCAGGGTTTCTCCTTGTCTTGCAGTCACTTCACTGAGCCTAAGAGCACTGGGGTCAGCTTTCCCACATAACCTCAGCATGCGTCCACCCCTCCACGGCCCAGTCAGACCCGTCTCTCCCCCATCTTCTCATGCTTCTCCTTTGTTGTTATTTAGTCACCAAGTCTTGTCTGACTCTTTGCAACCACATGGACTGTAGGCCTCTGAGCTCCTCTGTCTATGGGATTTCACAGGCAAGAATCCTGGAGCGGAATCATTTCCTTCTTCTGAGGCTCTTCTTGACCCAGGGCTCAAACCTGCATCTCCTGCGTTGCCAGGCAGATTCTTCCACTGAGCCAGCACGGAAGCCCCTCACCTTCCCTTACCTGGGTGTTTTAAGAAGAAAATTAAACAGAATTTGGTTATCATCCATCCAAAGCACCCAGGGAATTATTTTAAAGCACTGCACACAGCTGACTCTTCATCACATTGCATGTTTAAATTACTTGGATAACACAGGGTGGGGAGGAAGGCTGCCCATGGACAGATGTGACACCTGCCTTGTTCGAGATGGATGAATTCCAGAGGCCACTGGGACAACACTGCACCTAGAGCTAATAATGCTTGCATTTTGGCAAGTGGGTGGATCGCATGCTGTGTTCTTACCACAATGAAACAAATCAAAAAAAAAAAAAAAAACTACTTGGATAAAACACTAAAATAATGGCTTCCCAGGTGGCTCAGTGGTAAAGTATCTGCCTGCAATACAGGACACTCAGGTTGGATCCCTGGGTCAGGAAGATTCCCTGGAGAAGGAAATGGTAACCCTCTCCAATATTCCTGCCTGAAAAATTCCATGGACAGAGGAGCCTGGCAGGCTACAGTCTGTGGAATCACTGAGTCGGACATGACTACGCATGCATGCTGATAAAATAACAATATAAACAGTAACTAGCTTCCTGTTTACTACTTTATCCTGGAAAGTGAACCAACTCTACATATTTGCTCTATTTCTTCAATACGCCCTCTATTTGAAAGAGGGTTGTACAGAGTCTCAAAGAGCTTACTAAAGTAACTGACCCAGCCAGATATATATTTTGCAAAGCCAGCCCTGGCCCCTCAGTCTGTCTGAGGCCAGAGCTCAGGTTGAAGCTGAAATTTAATGTCGAAACTCAAATCACCTTGATGTTCACTGACTCTTTTTAGAGGCTAACAGCCTGTTTCGATTACAATAAAGTATTGAATGTCGCAAGATAGAATTTCCATTTTATCCATGAAAAATCAAAGCATTTTTAAATTTAGGGTATTTCCCACCTTAATTGCATCTGATTTTGATTGCTCCTTCATTCCATCTTCACTTTGTTTAAGTATACTCATCCCACACTGCAATGACATCTTATTAATTCAGACCTGGCTTGTTTGGAATCTGTGATAATTTGACTGAGACAGGATGGGCTTTTACATTTACTTTCCTGTTATCTAAGAAGCAACTTTTGAAGAAAGTGAATTCTAGTAACATGACTTCCTGGAGTTTAATCTACTTAAGAAAATATACCAATTCTCCAGAACCCAGCAGCTACAATTTGCATATAAATGATTCCTTTTCAAATATCTCTTATGAAGTGATCAAAGACAGCCCACAAAAACTTGGCAGCCCTCAAACATTATTTCACGTTATCCTCCACGGTTCAGAGAACTCACAAAAATAAAAATTTTACGAACCCACCTTTCGTAATACAGTGGCTTCCCAGGTGGCTCAGTGGTAAAGACTTGGCCCGCCAGTGCAGGAGACACAGGAGACACAGGTTCAGTCCCTGGGTTGGGAAGATCCCCTGGAGCAGGAAATGGCAACCCACTCCAGTATTCTTGCCTGGAGAATCCCAGGGACAGAGGAGCCTGGAGGACTACAGTCCACGGGGTTGCAAAGAGATGGCCACGACTGAGCATGTCGACACACACCTCATAATATAAGCTGTTCATTCCCTCAATAATTTTCAACTGCTGAGAGCATTACAAATGCGCTTGCTTTACAAGCTGTTTTTTAAGCCCTGTCTTGTGAATATCCTTGGGGTTGGGTGTGCCTGGAGCCCTTGAAGGAGCCGTACATTGTTCAACGAGTTTGTTTGTTTTTCTCTGTTTTAACCTGAGCTTTGGACCGAGATACAAAGATTCTAATCTTGGGGCGCTGCCTTTGAGACAGCTGGAGTTTGGGGAAATCATTTTGTCTCTGAACCTATTTCCAGTAAAAGATAAAATATCCAGCTTCCGTGTGACAGTGCAAAAGTAAACGATGTGAAACAAAGGCTAGCACCCCACGCCGTGCCCAGCGCAGAGTTACCGCATGACACGTGAGCGCTTCCTCCCGACGGTTCTTCCCTTACACACCTGCTGCCTGCTCCAGGCACCTACGCGCAGGAAAGGCGCTTTTAAAAGTGGCAATGGAGACGAGAGCAAACAGCCGTGCCCACCTGCCCCCCGCCCCAAATTACATACCCTTACCCCTCTCCCCACCCAGAACCAAGTCTCAAGAGTAGAATTCATAAGGCTCAGAAGGGTCTTAGAGTTTTAGACAGAGAGCAAATCATAGGCTAAGACTGATATATAGCAACTGAAAATACTAATCAAAGCCTGGAAGAGTGCCCGTGAAAGGTGCCCTACTGCTCTAAAGCTCAGGCTCCGGGTAGCCCTGAAAAATGAAGAGGAGGGAAACAAAGCCCCACCAGGAAAAGAATGATTGCATTGCTGGCTGGTACTTTCCTCTGGATCCTGGTCTGGTTATGATGTCAACAACTAGTCAGCAATGCTTTTTGAGTCAACAGGTCCAAGGGCCACTGGGCCGGCAGCAGTTTTAAGCAAATACTTTCAGAATCTGCAGAGGGGTCTCAATGCCATCATCCTCAGGATGTGTTTCACGGTCGCCAGAGTCAGGACGAAGTCTGTGGGTAAAGATGTAAGCTTGCAGTTGTACCTGTGCTCTGCACTGGGGGAAGAGCTGATCGTGACATCCACCGGGATGAAATGGGAAGAACATCTTTTCCTGTCAGTTTGCACGGAAATACCAAGCTGAAGCAGACACACCGCCCCCTCCCTGGGGCAACTCTGGCCAGTAGGGAGGAGAGAGGGGTGGCACCCTAGCAATAGTATGCATACAGGATTTCATTCCCATGAGCCCTTGCGATCACCATGGTAACGCCGTGCTAAGACGCATCATTAGCTTCATCGCTCCCCCTCCTCATTATCATCATGTCATCCTTGATCTACAGGAAGGATGCTGAGGAGTTGGAGGCAGTGAATGATTCACCCGGACCCCAGAAGCCACGGGCTCATTCCACACGAAGCACTGTGCAAACACCCCCAGTTCAGAGAAGGCCGCTTTGGCATTTGAACTGTCTTCTGTCGGCTATCGATGTGTCTCTGAGTACATTCCACCCTCATCATTTCTTCCTGAAAAATAAGAGGACTGAGTGAGGTGATACATGCATGAGAGGTGGAGCTGTGTCTGCTGCAAGGTTCAACACCCAGGGAAGATCCTCTCCACTTAGGCTTCCTCCCACGCTCTGTCTCTTCTCTTCCAGCTGACAGGAGAATCTGCAGAGAAACAAGCATTGGTAGCTCACGGTGGTATTGCTGCCAACTCTAGAAGTTGGGAGGACCAGTCTTCCTCTTTAAAACACTCAAGGAAAGAAAGAAAAGAGGCTGCATAAACAGCTCTGATTTTCCTATCTCCTGCTGCACTTCTGAACTTCGCCACTGAAGCAAAGCCCGCTAGCCAGCACAGTCTGAAACGGCTTTCTGATCTCTGATCCAGTACAAACACAGGAACTAAATTCTATTTCCAACCAATCAATCCAGGTCCTCTGAGAAGGAAAAGCATTTTCTTGGACTGACAGATGAACTCGAATCAGAAGAGAATGGTTTACATTCACAGGTGGGCCAAGGAATTCACAAACCACAAGATGGGAGCAAAAGGCCTACCCTAGACTCCCCCTGACACTGCTCTCAAGGCAGGAGAGAAACCCACAAGGCAAGGCTCTGAGAGTGATCTGAAGATGCCATTTGTAGAGGCCTGAGTACCTACAGGAACCCTGAAACAGAAACATCAGGATCTCAAGAAACATAATTCATCAAATCCATTTTTATCTGTAAAAAGCCCTTTCTGGAAGTCTGCCATAAAATCAACAAATTCATGTCACTTGGGAACTATTAATCTAACAAAATATCAGCAATACAGAATGAATTGGGAAAGATATTTGGCAGAAAATAGAAATATCTCCAGACTAAAGTGTGGGGTTGTAGGTGCAGGGAGGGAAGGAAGATTCCCTTGGAATCTTTATTAGCACAAATCTCTGGCACATGTAGGATTTTTCAACTTGGCCATCTACAGAGGAACAAAATCAGTAGGACCATGAGTACCAAAAGGATACGCTGCTTAGCTCTTTGTGTGTGTGTGTGTGTGCGCGCGCGTGCGTGTGTGTGAAAACTAAAGTGTTACATAATGATTGCAGTAAAATCTGGAAGTATAAATATCAAAACAAAAACAACATAAAACAACCTGTAGCTCTATTAACGTTGAGATAACCACCAGCAACATCTTGGTACTCATATTTCCAGATAGCTTTATATGCATAAATAGTTAGGAGTGCTGTTTACTGCTCTGCGTGTGTGCTAAGTCACTTCAGTCATGTCTGACTCTTTGCGACACCACGGACTGTAGCCCACCAGGATCCTTGGACCATGGGATTCTCCAGGTAAGAATACTGGAGTGGGTGTGCATGCCCTCCTCCAGGGGATCTTCCTCACCCAGGGATCAAACCCACCTCTCTCGCATGTCCTGCATTGGCAGGTGGGTTCTTTACCACTAGCGCCACCTGGGAAGCCCTGTTATTACTCTAGGCCACTGTATTTGTTTTGTAAAAATGGAATCATAATATATCAACTTCTTTTAGAAAATTTGAGTAAATGAAAAGGAAAATGTTTTATTAATGAATCATCTAGTTCTCCAACACTTAAATCATCTAGATATTCCCATACCTATTTCCTCTGATATTTTTGATGCACATTTATACATTCAATAGAATTTTTTTTATAAACATCACAATTGTATAGAAGATATTCTGCTACCTGATTTTCTCATTAGCCCTGAACGTTTTTCATTTCAAACAATATGGGTATGCATGCTTACTGCTGCTAATCTCCTAGTCCATCCTAGAATAGTCTCTGTATTTCTAGAAAAGGAATTTTGGGCTCAGAACGTATATGATTTATCCTCTCCGAATCACAGCAGGAGAGGAGCCATTGCTTATAACCCAGTCAGTGCTGAGCCTCATTGTTCATTCTTGCTGTTGTCCGTTTCGTGGAAGATAAATGTTATGCTTAGTGTTTATTAAATAAAATTCACCTTGAAAAAACGCCTGTGTTCATACGTTTAACAAATAGCTTCAGAAGCTGACTGTGTGCCAGGCACTGTTGTAAGTAGGTGATAGCTATTCCTTTCATTCTCTTAACAACCCTGTAAGATAGATGCTATTACCATTACTCCCATTTCATAGATGGGAAAACTGAGGCATGAAGAAATGAATTAACCAGGAGCAAGAGAGCTTAAATTCAGACCAGGCAGTTGAGCTCTGGCATCGACTTCTGCACTTTGGCACCTGGGCTCTCTCCCAGGCACCTTCCTACAAGTGAGATCCCCTCACAAATCTGCTTCTCTCAGTGCCAATAAGGCACTTTCTAAGTACTCCCAACATATTTCCCTTATAGGATGACAATTCCCCGTGGCTGTAAGGCTGCGAGGGAGGCTTAGAAAATAAAGATGGAGCAAAAACGATTCAGGTGACTCTGATTGGCTGACAAAATAATGACTCACCCTCTGGGACTCGGCTCATCACTGGGGCAGCAGTTAAATGTAGGGTCCTGTTTGCAAACAAGAAGCGGCGGTGGTAACAACAGCTGTCTAAAGGGCTCTGCCCCCCAGCACCCCATGCCCAGCGCCAGCAGCTGCCGGTGGAGGTCTTCCGCGACCTGGACCATGCTCATAGCAACCGGGGGCCGTGATGCCACTCATAAATGGAAGTCCTTCTTCCAAGTAACAGAGTCTGCAGTTCAAGAGAAACAGATCAGAGTCCTGGTTCCAGTTTTGGAATTTGTAAAAGTGAGACTTGCCTTTCAGTGTCAGCCAGTTCCATTCTGTCTCCAAGTGGAGGAGCTGGGCTCTCCTAGCGTGGGCAGGGCCTGGGAAAAGGCAGACCCAGAAACGCATCCCATGGTGCACACCCGGCTACTACAGCCCGCGGGGCATGCATCACAGATGAGGCCTACACCCAGTGTCCGGGAATGGGCCCTAAACGGTGCCCAAGGCGAAAGATGCAACGAGCTCAGAATTTATGAATTTACGCAGACAGCCCATGGATGATCGTCAAAAGGCTTAAGTTGAGAAATCTAAACTGGCCAGAGCAGGAGACACAGGTCCAAGTTTTGGATCCTTGTTGGACAGGAGGCAGGAAGGGGAAGAGAATTCGGAACAGGGGCAGCATCGCAAGTTCAAAAACAGGTAGGTGGACGCAGTCATGTACACCTGGAGCTCTGTGCGTCTCACCCCAGCCGGCCAAGAACCAGTGATGGCAGACCCAGGCTGAGATGGAGGACAGCCTTCTCCCTGGAGACTCATCACAGTTCACACTCAAGGCCTGTCGCACATATTTATTTGCTGAGGCTTCTGTGGGCTAAAAAGCTGAGTGATTTATCCAGATGACTCAGCTTTTCAAAGCTGTGAGCTGGAAATCACTCCCATGGTCTTTCCATTTGCACGCTTGCCAGCTCAGTTGTATAGAAACCCCGAGCGCACAAACTTCTTTGGTTCTGCAAGTTGCAGTTCCATGCTCAAAGTGACCTCCCCCCAAAAAAAAAACAACAACTGTTTTCTGCGTTTTTGACCAGTGTGAAATTAGAGCCAACCAAATGAACAAAGGGAGGTGTTCTTACTCCAGGCAGAGGTTATTCCGGCTGTGAAGTAACTAAAGAAACAAGGACAGCAGCAGGATTTCTGTCCCCAAGCTGGGACTCAGCTCAGACCTCACACATGCCCTCCCATGCACAGGCTCCCCGCACGCACAGAGGCACAAATGCTCTGGCTCATTTAAGCCAGCAGGGAAGCTCGTCTTCAGAGCAGCACCCACCCTTCCATACATCACTGCTAACCTGTAAAGGATCAGAATATGTTTCTTATTGGAAAAGAAAAAAAAAAAAAAAAGAAATTAAATAAATAAATCCACAGAAATGTCTCCAGTGATTGAAAACAGAAGCTGGCCATTAAGACATTCTCATTGGAAAAAAAAGAAAAGAAAAAAACCCTAATGGAAAGTCAAGTGAAATGGAACTCCACCAGAGCTTTTATCAACTGCGTGTAGAGACACCCAGCCAGCACATTTTATCAGAGGAATGACAGGCGCGCTGGACTGTTAATGACCTACAGGCTTCCCTTCTAAATTTATATCCCTCCTGGGAGACGGCTGAACAGGGAATATGCCGGCGATGGAGAGCGTGCCAGGGAGGAAGGTGGGTGAGCAGGGTCTCAGAGAACAATGGACCGCTCTTTCTTCATCTCTAAGTTGTGATCATTCAGCTGAGCCAGAAAACCGTACGCCTACCTGGAGTGGGGCTGCTGCCTGACTGGCAAGGTGACGCTGCAGCCGTGGAGACAATCTGACAGAGTCTGACCTGCACTTGGGTCTGTTTGTTTGTTTCCATTACTTTGTCACCATTTTTTTAAAGAGATAAAGAAGAAAAAGAAGCCACAAAAATCTAGGTTAGTGTCATGGTAGACACACATAACTTATTTCTTAATTTTATTCGGTTTCTACTGTTTGAATACTAACCTTGATTTCAGAGAATCCTACATGAAGTATTCACAAAGTCATTGATTCATTTATTCATCTTCTCTCTCTCACCCTATTTCTCTCTCTGTCCCCTAACTACACAGAGCTAAGCAGAATTTCATTGAGTTAGACAAGGCTGTGGTCCGTGTGATCAAATTGGCTGGTTTTCTGTGATTATGGTTTCTGTGTGTCTGCCCTCTGATGCCCTCTCATAACACCTACCATCTTACTTGGCTTTCTCTTACCTTGGTTGTGGGGTATCTCTTCACGGCTGCTCCAGCAAAGCGCAGCCGCTGCTCCTTACCTTGGATGAGTCACCCCTCCTGACCATGAACATGGAGTAGCTCCTCTCGGCCCTCCTGCGCCCACGCAGCTGCCTCTCCTTGGACGTGGGACTGCTCCTCCCAGCCGCCACCCCTGACCTCAGGCATGGGGTAGCTCCTCTCAGCCGCTCCTGTGCCAATGCAGCCTGGCACTCTCAGTCGCCGCCCCTGACCTTGGGTGAGCTCCTCTCGGCCATGCATCTGCGCGGTCCGTCGCAGCCAGCTGAAACTAAGCCATGTCTGTGGGGCAACCCAAGATGGGCGGGTCATGGTGGAGAGGTCTGACAGAATGTGGTCCACTGGAGAAGGGAATGGCAAACCACTTCAGTATTCTTGCCTTGAGAACCCCATGAACAGTACGAAAAGGCAAAATGATAGGATACTGAAAGAGGAATTCTCCAGGTCAGTAGGTGCCCAATACGCTACTGGAGATCAGTGGAGAAATAACTCCACAAAGAATGAAGGGATGGAGCCAAAGCAAAAACAATACCCAGCTGTGGATGTGACTGGTGATAGAAGCAAGGTCCAATGCTGTAAAGAGCAATATTGCATAGGAACCTGGAATGTCAGGTCCATGAATCAAGGCAAATTGAAAGTGGTCAAAGAGGAGATGGCAAGAGTGAACGTCGACATTCTAGGAATCAGCAAACTAAAATGGACTGGAATGGGTGAATTTAACTCAGATGACCATTATATCTACTACTGTGGGCAGGAATCCTTAGAAGAAATGGAGTAGCCATCATGGTCAACAAAAGAGTCCAAAATGCAGTACTTGGATGCAATCTCAAAAATGACAGAATGATCTCTGTTCGTTTCCAAGGCAAACCATTCAATATCACAGTAATCCAAGTCTATGCCCAAACAGTAACACTGAAGAAGCTGAAGTTGAACGGTTCTATGAAGACCTACAAGACCTTTTAGAACTAACACCCAAAAAAGATGTCCTTTTCATTATAGGGGACTGGAATGCAAAAGTAGGAAGTCAAGAAACACCTGGAGTAACAGGCAAATTTGGCCTTGGAGTACGGAATGAAGCAGGGCAAAGACTAATAGAGTTTTGCCAAGAGAAAGCACTGGTCATGGTGATGGACGGGGAGGCCTGGCATGCTGCGATTCATGGGGTCGCAAAGAGTCAGACACTACTGAGCCACTGAACTGAAGCAGAATTTAAAACTCAAGGCAAAATGGCAAAGGAATTTGGAGGACATTTGTTTTTTGTTGATAATGATATGAGAATATGTCTCACTGTACTTTTGCCAGCAGGAGCTGGCTGTGAATTTGGGAAAGAGTGTGGCTGAAAGCTGACAAAAGAGAAGAGTATTTATGTGTGTGTGTGTGTGTGTGTGTGTGAGTGAGTGTGTGTGTGTGAGTGATGTGTTGGGGGGCAGAGCCCAGCAGGGAGAAAGTGAGAATAAATCTCTTGCTCCCTGGAGATCAGTCCTTAGTGTTCATTTAAGTAACAGAGTCTAGCAGAAGGCATTTAGCCTAAGGGAGGCAGGAGCTCTGATCCGCAAACGCCCTTTTATCCACAAGGACGCCTGTGATTCCTGATTCTCCTGTTTGTGGCTGGTTTGGAGGGGACAGGATGTGAAAAGTTCTTTGAGAATACCCGGTCATGGAGATAGGAAGAAAGTGTGAGATGCATATTTTTACACAGAACCACAGCATACTTTGTTGGAAGGACCGGTACTGACACTGTAGCTCCAATACTTTGGACGCCTGGTGCGAAGAGCTGACTCCCTGGAAAAGACCCTGATGCTGGGAAAGCCTGAAGCCGGGAGAAGGGAACGACAGAGGATGAGATGGTTGGATGGCATCACCGACTCAATGGATATGAATCTGAACAAACTCTGGGAGACAATGAAGGACAAGAAAGCCGAGCGTGCTGCAGTCCATGGGGTTGCTAAGATTCAGACACGACTGAGTGATTGAACAACAGCAGCATGCTTTGTGTTTTCTTCTTAGAAGGATCCATCCAAGCCTCCAAGTGTCTGCGGCTGTGAGAACCTGTCTGCTGGTCTCTCCTTTCAAGCAGACCCCTGGATGCTTGAATCCCTCCACTTCGTCTGTGTCTCCACTTTCCCGAGGGGGCGGCCGTGGGCGCTTACCCCTGTCCTGGCTGCTGGATCAGACCCGGGAGGCAGGCTTGGGTGGTGGGGGAAGGATGGAGTCAGGGAGAGAGCAGCCAACAGCCCAAGGAACTCTGTGTCAGCAGCGTCCTACACTGATGTGAATGAAATATAAATATTGCACAATGAGCCATTAAAAAAACTCTTCCAAACACGATGCTCTCGCATGACGGCTGTCTGAGTGGAGGCAGCGACCTTCTGTCTCATCGCTGCAGAAGTTCAGAGCGGCCCGGGAGCTGAGAAACCAACTTCAGAAACACTGAATGTTTAGATCCACTTAGTGGTTGGGGAAAAAAAAAAAAAAAAAACTTTAGAAAAATATTTAAGAGCTGCTCTAGCAAGTGGAAACAGCAATTCCTTGTAAACAAACCTAACATGAAGCTACGTCTCGGTGGTGGAAAACCTAACTTCATAAAGTCAGAGTTCCGATATTTTTTTTAAGCTCCTCAGAGGCTACAAAAGCAACCACATTCTGCCAGTTGGTGCAGCAAATAAACAAACGCGCATGAGAGATTTTCCATCTCGTATGTCAGCGGCATGCGTGTCTGATAAAGCTAGGGGTGCAGACTTGGTACCTGCTCACCGCGGAGAAGATCAATTATGAAGAAAAGCGAGAGTCCGCCCGGCTCCGCGGCTGCTCCACAGTGGACCCCGGGACAGTGGTAACTGGTGGGAGCTCTCCAGGGCTCTTTTCCCACGCATCTCTTTCCAGCCACCAGCGAGGTCCTAATGGACGGTGTTGTTTCTGAAGCAGGGGGACTGACTCGTCATTGGAAATCCACCCCATCACCCAGCTCAACAGGGTGCTGCGGGGCGGGGGCGGGGGGGCAGGTCAGAGCCCACTTAGAACAGCATACCCTCCAAACCTAGCGCCCTGCCACAAGAGTGAAGTAAATCAGGAAGAGAAAACCAAATATGTATTAACGCACACGTGTGCAATCTCGAAAAATGGTGCAGATGAACCTACGTGCAGGGCAGGGCTAGAGACGCAGATGTAAGAACAGCCGTGCGCATACAGCGGGGGAGGAGAGGGTGGGGCGATTTGGGGGTTGGCACTGACGTGCACACCACCACGTGTGCACAGTAGCTGGTGGGAGCCCAAGGAGCTCAGCTTGGTGCTCTGTGATGACCTAAGGGGTGGGAAGGGGGGGCAGGGAGAGAGGCTCAAGAGGGAGTGGGTATATGTGCACATTTAGCTGATCCGTGCTTTTGCACAGCAGAAATGAACACAGCATTGTCAATGATTTTGTGCGTGTGCTCAGTCTGTCTGACTCTGTGGGCCCCGTGGACGGTAACCCACCAGACCCCTCTGTCCATGGAGATTCTCCAGACAAGAATACTGGAGTGACTTGTCATTTCCTCCTCCAGGGGATCTTCCCGACTCAGGGGTTGAACCCATGTCTCCTACATCTCCTGCACTGGTGGGTGGATTCTTTACCACTGCGCTATCCGGGGAAGCTCCAAGACAGTACTCCAATTGGAGTACTTATACTCCAATTAAACAAAGTCAAAGTAAAGCATACCCCCAGTTCTCAACATCAGCCCTGTTTCTCAGCAGAACAGAAACAACTCCGGTTTATTCACTGAATGGGGCTGTTGGCGCCTCACCAAAAATCTCACTGGAAACCTATCGTCCAAAATTAACACAGTTCCATTTTTGCTAAAGAACTACTCCTTAAGGGCAAGTATCCATCAGCCTCTTGTAGCAGGAATCCCTTGTCCTTCTCCATTTCTTTTCCAAGCTGGAAGCTTGGATGGGTTACTCAGCCAGGCTACGCCTCAGCTTCCCCATCTGTAAAATGGAGCAATTATCCCCACTGCGCAGTGTCCACATAAATAACAGAAACAGATGAGACATGGAGAGTCGGGATGGAAAAGCAGGCCCGCCGGCCCATGACTCTCTATACAGCCGTGTGGGATGGTCCTGAGCCGTGAGCCGCAGCGAGGGTGAGACAGACAGCCTCTCTGGTTCATTCTGAGTGCACCGTGATTCTTCCTGCCCAGTCCGACAGCAGCTGCACCCAGAGGTCACAAACCAGGGACCCGCTGGCCTCATAAGGCTCGCTGCCATGTTTGGTCTGGCCCTCGACGCTTTAGAAAAGCAAGTCCTCTTTGAATGTCTTTCGGGAGGGCTGGCCCTTCCCAGCTCGGCCACACACAGCGCGCTCTCTCTCTCTTTCTGGAAGCAGTGGTCTTCCGTCCATACCTGCTCGGCTCCTGAAGACACCTGATTTTTCTACCAGTGATTCAGACCAACAAGCCAATGGGAAGTTAGCCTCGGGGTCATGCAAGGAGCTGGAAAGGGGTCCACGGAGTCAGACAGACATGGGTTCACATCCAGCCTTGTCACTGATGATCCGAGTGGGCTCGGTGGCTTTAGCTTCCTTTTCCTGTCTGTCAAAAGCCATGACAAACTCAGGCCATGTATTAGCAAGCAGAGACACCACTTTGCTGATGAAGGTCCATATAGTCAAAGCTATGGTTTTTCCAGTAGTCACGTATGATGTTAAAGTTGGACCATCAGGAAGGCTGAGTGCCATAGAAGTGATGCTTTTGAACTGTGGTGTTGGAGGAGACTTGAGAGTCCCTTGGACTGCAAGGAGATCCAACCAGTCCATCCAACCAGTCCATCCTAAAGGAAACCAGTCCTGAATATTCATTGGAAGGACTGATGCTGAAGCTGAAGCTCCAATACTTTGGCCACCTGATGTGAAGACCCTGATGCTGGGAAAGATTGAAGGCAGAAGCGGGTGACAGAGGATGAGATGGTTGGATGGCATCACTGATTCAATGGACTTGAGTCTGAGCAAACTCTGGGAGATAGTGGAGGACAGAGGAGCCTGGTGTGCTGTAGTCCATGGGGTCGCAAAGAGTCGGACACGGCTGAGCAACTGAACAGCAACAACAAAGGTGCCTCATGCAGGTCTCAGCCCTGCGAGTGTCTCAGCTCACCCCAGGGCACAGCAGGCGCCAGTCACTGCTCTACTGGCCGTGTCAGAGATGCAGGGGCAGCTTCTTCTGTGGTCTGATGTCCAAGAACCTACAGCAGGGCTGATGGGAGCGACTTTCCTTGGCCACCTCACGCAAAGAGTTGACTCATTGGAAAAGCCCTGATGCTGAGAGGGATTGGGGGCAGGAGGAGAAGGGGACGACAGAGGATGAGATGGCTGGATGGCATCACCGACTCGATGGACATGAGTTTGAACAAACTCCAGAAGCTGGTGATGGACAGGGAGGCCTGGCGTGCTGCCGTGTGGTCACAAAGAGTCGGACACGACTGAGCTGAGCTGACCTGAGGCGTTATTCATTTGCTTTGTGTTTGCTCGTGCTGGCCTCTGCTGCTGTGAGGCCTTTTCCCTGGTCGTGGTGAGAGGGGCTGCTCCCTGCTGGGGCTTCTCATTGTGGAGCCTCCTCTTGTTGAGGAGCATGGGCTCAGCACTGTGGCACAGGGGCTGAGTCACTCTGAGGCAGGTGGGTTCTTCCCAGACCAGGGATCAAACCCTGGGTTCCAGGTCAACAGGTGCAAGGAGAGGGAAATCCACCAATGACCTGATGACCTTGGAAATGGCTCCTTCCCATGGAAGTCTGTGGCCCGATGAGACCTCGGCAGAGGACTAAGCCACACCCGACTCCTGACTCCCTGGAAACTATGAGATAATAAATTTGCATTGTCTTGAGCTTCTGGGTATATGGTAGTTTCTAGGACAGCAGTAGAAAATGAACACAATGAAACATATTCAAATTTGCAAAAACACTTCAAAGGCCAAACCAGCCTGAGGGGTGCAGGTGGTTTATGGGCAACCAGAAGAGCCGACTCCTTGGAAAAGACCCTGATGCTGGGAAAGACAGGGCAGGAGGAGAAGGGGGGCAACAGAGGATGAGATGGTTGGATGGCATCACCGAGTCAAAGGGCCTGAATGTGAGCAAACTCCAGGAGATAGTGGCGGACAGAGGAGCCTGGCACGCTGCAGTTCATACAGAGAGTCAGACATGACTTAGTAACCAAATAACAACGATTGTGCTGTGTGCATCACAGGTAATGAATCACCTTAGGTGTTAGGTATTAGGTATTTAGAGAGCTTCCCTGGTGACTCAGATGGTAAAGAATCCACTTGCAATGCGGGAGACCTGGGTTCGATCCCTGGGTTGGGAAGATCCCTTGCAGAAGGGAAAGGCTACCCACTCCAATCTTCTGGCCTGGAGAATTCCATGGACTCTATAGTCCATGGGGTCACAAAGAGTTGGACACAACTGAGTGATGAAGCACACACATTAGGAATTTAGAGGTAGAAGGCACACTTCTAGAGAAAGGTAAATATCTGTAGAAAGAAAGGGGCTTCCCTGATGGCTCAGTGGTAGAGAATCAGCTTGTCAATGATGGGACACAGCTTCAATCCCTGACCCGAGAAGAACCCACAGGCCATGGAGCAGCTGAGCCCGTGTACCGCAACCACTGAGCCTGTGCTCCTGGGTCCAGAAGCTGCAACTCCGGAGCCCACGCACCCTGGGGCCCGCGATCTGCAGCAAGAGAAGCCAGCGAGCGAGAAGGCTGGCTCGGCACCTGGAGAGCAGCCCCTGCCGCCACAGCCGGAGGGTCCAGCACAGCCGAAAATAAATAAGACGAGGCTGAAAAACATCACAATGCATCATGCTGTGATAAGTGCCGAACCCCACATGCAGAAAGGACAGGCCTCCTGGAGCAGCAGATGTTAGAACCTGATGGTGACCCATGTGAGGTCGGGAGCTGCCCTCTGCACCTTGGGGAGAAAAACTGCACTTTGGGGAGAAAAACTATCTTGTCCCTATTCTCCGTTTCCTCTGAGGGGCTCCATCCTCACTCTGCTCTAAGATCATCTCATCAGTGATTCACTGTTATCTTAAAAATAGATGAAAATGTTACTTTGGAGCCTAAATCATACAAGCACCAGGCTTATACTTTGAAGCACCCTGGCGTTTACCTGCCCTTTCAATCTTGTGATGCGACATCCCGTGTTAGAATTTGCCCCTCGGACAGCTCTGCGGGGTTTGGGGAAGTCCCAGCTGGTCTGCGAGAAACCACCACATTCACTCAACTTACACGCAGCTAACACTGACCGAGGCGTCAGAGCCATGGGAAGGGGGACCAGCTTGCACAGTGTGAGTGGAAAACAGCCATGCAAGCATCCTAGGCTCCCTGTCAGCTCACCTAAGCATGTCTCACCTGATCTCAGAAATACATATAATAAAACAAACTGAACAGTCCTCCACATTTCTACCTGTGTCTCCCAAAACACCTTCTCAGCACGTCAGCCCAAGTCATGTTCTTCAGACACATCTCAGACCCCTAGTGGCTCCCTATCACGCAGAATGCTTTTTGATTCCTTTATCCATTTGGCTGCTCCAGGCCTTAGTTGCGGCACGTGGGCTCTAGTCCCCTGGCCGGGGATCGGACTCTGGGGCTCTCGCATTGGGAGCCTGGAGTCTCAGCCACTGAGCCCTCCATCGTGCACAAGGTGCACCCCCGACTTCACCAGGGCTTGTGTGAGTGTCCCTCTGCCTGCTTGCCTTCTCCCAAGGAGGTGCTAGTTATCAGAGTTTGTCTGTAGTTTAAAACACAACGCTATTGCTGCAGCGCTCCCTCAGACAGGCATCAGCCCCTTTGCAGAAGCCTGAGGTCTCCTGGCAGCGTCCAGCGGATGTCCCGTGAGAATCAAGGCGTGTGGCGACATATCTGTGATGTGTGTGTGGGAGGAGGTGACCTTCACATCCTGCTACTCCAGCATCAGTCCTGAGAGTTGGCCAGTGTGCCCTGGTACGAGTGTACGGAAAACTGAAACATTTAATGATTCCACACCACTTGGTCAATGAGTTGCCACCCTGAAGACCACCTGCTACCTCCTGTTCTTCAGGCTCCCTTGATCTTACAATGATCCCATGGTGAACCCCTAGCTTTCTGGTCAAGAAACACGGCCAAGGTCCATCTAGCAGATGGGGACCTAAGCCACTGCTCCTGCTGCTGCTGCTGCTGAGTCGCTCCAGTCGTGTCCGACTCTGTGCGACCCCAGAGACGGCAGCCCACCAGGCTCTGCTGTCCCTGGGATTCTCCAGGCAAGAGTACTGGAGTGGGGTGCCATTGCCTTCTCCGACCTAAGCCACAGAGGCTGTTAAATGTCTAGACCAGAATATGACTGGTAATGGCAACTGTGCTACTGGAACAGGACGGCCCACCAGGAGGCCCCTCGTCAGCCACCAAAGGGCCAAAAAAAGCTCAGAAAGGAATAAAAGCAAAGGCATTAAAAAGCTTCCTGAAGCCAAGACCAGCTCTCTTTCAACGTGGTGGAATAAAACTTGCCCCGTCATTCAGCCTGGGAAACACTAAATGGGAAATCTGGAAAATAAATACAAAGCACACACTTGCTCTTTGCACTACCGACACCACATGAAGAGCAGAGTAATTATGTATTCGAATATCACTGCTGGGAAAAGCTCAGTGTGACCCGAAGTTCACTACTCGAACACATCGGTTCCAGGCGAGATTGCCTTTCATGGTGGTATACCCTTTCTCCACGACCGCCTCGCTTCCAAAGGAAATCAGATACCGTCCCTCTTTACCAGAATGGGATCTAATAAGGGCGTCCTCTTGATTACAGGGCTACAAGGATCAGCATTTTCTCTCTTGCTCATGAGAAACCACATAAAATGAAACAACAGAAACCTGTAAGTACCGGGGCTCCGGCTCATCACGCTGGCCCAGCCGAGCAGACATGACTGGAAGCCGGTTTCAAGAGGAAGAGAGTGACTAGAGGGGAGGGCCATGACGTCAGCGTCATCTTCATCTTCCTCCATGTCACCTCCATCGAAAGCTGGATGGATCCAGATGGACTTACATGGCCCCTTGTCAACTCAGCCAGGGGCGCCCACTTGTCTCCAGCAGTGGAGAGCAAGGTTCTCGGCCCCAGAATAGATGGCCCGCTAGACTCCTGCATTTGTCGGGTCTCCAGTCCCTACCCTGAGTTCCCTTTATCAGTCAAACCTCTACCCTCTGCGCCAAAAGACAAGCTCGGTCTCTTTGACAGTCTTCCCAACTTGTAAAATCCCCCACCCCCCTCCTGGTTCAAGCCATGGTGCTGAGCTCCAGGCTTCTTATTGCTGTTCTGTCACTAAGTCGTGTCCAACTCTGTGACTCCATGGACTGCAGCATGCCAGGCCCCCCAGTCCTCCACTATCTCTGGGAGTCTGCTCAAACTCATGTCCATTAAGTCAGTGATGCTATCTAACCATCTCATCCTCTATCATCCCCTTCTCCTCCTGCCTTCAATGTTTCCTAGCATTAGGGTCTTTTCCAATGAGTCAGTTCTTCGCATCAGGTGGCCAAAGTATTGGAGCTTCAGCTTCAGCATCAGTCCTTCCAATCAACATTCAGGGCTGATTTCCTTTAGGATGGACTGGTTTGTTCTCCTTGCAGTCCAAGAGTCTTCTCTGGCCCCACAATTTGTGGGTCTGTACTAGTGGAATCAAATATACGATCTGCCCTTTGAGACTGCGGGTGCAGTCCTAATCCTGACTCTTACCCCTGGGGCCCTCCTATACGGTCTGGCCCTGCCAGCCCCCTGGCGTGAGACAGAAGTCCTCACATAACGTCCAATGGCAACACCTGCCCCTTCTGAGACCGCCCAGTGCTGTGCTCCGGTGGCTGGGGCAGGCATTCTGCTGTGACTCGCTGGACTGTAACTCAGTTTCTTTGTTCTCTGAAGCATGGTCCTTGGGCTGCCCAGTTCTCACAGCCAGGATCAATCTATCCAGCAATTCTTTAGCCCTACTTATCTGCCCTTTCTCAGTAAGTAGGTCCTAACCTGGTTCTCAGGACTTCTCCACCGGCTCAGCAGTAAAGAATCCACCTGCAATGCAGGAGACACAGGAAGCACAGGTTTGATCCCTGAGTGGGGAAGATCCCCGGAGGAGGGAATGGCAACCCACTCCAGTCCTGCCTGGAGAATCACATGGACAGAGGAGCCTGGTGGGCTATAGTCTGTGGGGTCACAAAGAGTGGGACATGACTGAAGCTGCTGAGCATGCACATGATTGCAAGCTGGTTCTTACAGCCCCTGGCCATCTAAAATCCCAACATGTACTGTCCCCCAGGCCCTTCTTACTGGATCCCCAAGTCTTCAGCCTACTCGGGCTGACAAGATACATCTTGAGGATTTTTGTCAACACAACAGAACTGCTTGTGTTTTTATGACTCACAACCTCATACCTGAAAACCCAAGTGGAAGACATGCCCTTCTTACCAAGAGTAATTGCGCAGGCCAAGCAGAACTGTTTCCTTTTTGGTGGCTCAAATTTAAGTTTTCATTTGCTTCATCTTGTTGCAATAAAATGTGACTTTTGAACGTTTTGCTTTGAGATATATTTATCTAAGAGGATTTTGCTCCATTATGTAAAATAAAACAAAAAGGATCATTTGAGGGGAAAATGTAACATAAGTCCATCATTTAGCTAGCTTTTCAAATTATATCTATTTGATCCTGACTTTCTGCCCAGATGCGAATGGAAAGTTTTTTCTTTCCATCTAAAAAGCAAATATCATTGAAAATATTGCAAACCAAACAGCATGCTTTTTTTTTTTTTTTGGTCTAGCCATATTTGCTGTCTTTATCTCATAATGACCTTTCCCCAACTTACTTTTTCTCTTTAGTGCCCAGTTTCTAAAAATAAAGTGGCGAGTGGATCTTTGAATGTAGGGATAATATTTTGATTTCACTAGTACATACAATCAGGAAATGTATTTCTGTTTATACTCTTAAAATCAGTTGAGCGTTGTAGATGAAGCCACGTCCTGTCAGCACATTTTTTTTTTTTTTTTTTCAAAAACCTGGAAAATGTAACAAAATCCGAAGCAGCTGTAGGAAGCAGAATGTAGACTCCATTTGCACTCAGCAGGAGCAGAGCGAACAGGAGGTAACTGGATAGTTTCCACATGAAAAAGTTACAAAGAATTTAACCTGTAATGAAAACTCTGATAATCTCCAGGAATGAAAGATGCTTGGATGATGGGTTTGGGGTTTTTTCATGAGTTCAAAGGATCTGGTTTTTCCTATAAATGCCACGCAGGAATAGGAGACGGTCCATGTGGTCATTGTTATGTCTGATAGCCAACAAGAGTTCAGCCCTCATCTTTAAGCCATTAAACAGTGACTGTGTGTGCATTTTAAGACCCTGGATTAGGCTGCCCAGGCCTTTCTCTGGAGAACACAGAACGCAGGATCTCATTGCCTTATCACCCTCTGCTCCGAGACAGGGATGCTCATGGACGATTAGCTTAAAGTTGGCTGAGGTGATGAGTAGGGATCCTGGAGGCCAGAAGTCCTCCAACTCCGAGATGCACACTGAGAAACCCTGCACCCTGTGACATGATTCTGACTCAGCAGGTCTGCTTGGGACGGGACCTGAGATCCTGGGTTTCTCTCCAGCCCTCCAACGGTCCGATGGTGCTCATCCCTGGACCGCTGTTGAGATAACAGGAGAGCGGACGGCTTCTTCCTCTGCCGCCTCATCCTGTCTGCTGAGGTTGACAGTCTCTAGGAAGGTGGCCAGTGAGCTTCCCTCCCAGGATTCAGCTCCTTGAGTAATTCCCTGCCCTGGAGTCTGGGCTGCACCCACTGACCCACATCTAACAAATGAATAGGGCAGAAATGGTGGCCTGTCTTTTCTGAGGCCAACTAACAAAACCTATGGTGCTGGAGAAGACTCTTGGACTGCAAGGAGATCAAAGCAATCAATCCTACAGGAAATCAACCCTGAATATTCCCTGGCAGGACTGATGCCGAAGCTGACTCTCTAATACTTTGGCCACCTGATGCAAAGAGCAGCGGACTCATTGGAAAAGCCCCTGATGCTGGGAGAGATTGAAGGAGAAGAGGGTGGCAGAGAATGAGATGGTTAGATAGCATCACCGACTCAAAGGACATGCGTTTGAGCAAGCTCTGGGAGGGTCCATGGGGTTGCAAACAGTTGGACACGACTCAGTGACTAAAGAACAACAATAAGGCCCTCATGTATGGCACAGGGAACTCTACTCAATACTTTGTAATGACCCATATTGGAAAAGAATCTAAAAAGAGTGGACATATGTATAACTGATCACTTTGCAGCAGAAGCTAACACAACACTGTAAATCAACTCCACTTTAAATAAAAATTTAAAACATACACCCGCAAACTGTCTAGGTCCACATCAGATGCTGCCCCTCCTGGGTCACTGCGGTTCAGGACGAACTCTCCCATCTCTGAAGATGGTGGTGTCCGCTTGTATGGCACCTGGTTCTAACCCACCTTTGTCCCTCCTCTAGCCAGCTGTCACTTCCCTCCTGCATCATTTTGTATTTCAAGTATTCAATATTATTAGCACTTATTATCATTCTAACATTCATGTAGTCCTACCTCAAAGAAATTGATAGTTACCAGGTTCGAGGGACCCTGCATTTATATTAATCACTTATTTCTTAAGCATTTCGTTTTTCACATTTTAGATATTCATTTAATTGGTGCTAAGTAAATATTTGTGAGCCTAATAGTTCAAAAAGATACAGGCACGCAGTGCTCACTGCAGCGCTGTTTGCAAGACCCAAGACACAGAAACAGCCTAGACGCCCATCGACAGGGGAGCGGATAAAGATAACGAGGTCCATACACACATGGATATTACTCAGCCATGAAAAGAATGATATAATGCCATTTGCAGCAATGTGAATGGACCTTGAAATTATCACACTAAGTGCGGTAAGCCACACAGAAAAAGATAAATACCATTTTGATATCACTTATATGTGGGATCTAAAATATGACACAAATGAACTTATCTATGAACCAGGAAAGGGCTCACAGAGAAAACAGACTGTGGCTGCCACGGGGAAGGGGAAGGGGGCAGGGAGGGGCTGGGATGGGCAGATGCCCACAGCTACCCATAGAACGGATAAACAACGTCCGACTGTAGGCCACAGGGAAGTACATCAACATCCTTAGTCAATCATCATGGAAAGCAATATGAAAGAGAACATATGCGTATGTATAACTGAATCACGACGCTGTACACCAGAAACCAACCCTATATTGTAAATCAACTCTACACCAATAAAATAAGTTTAAAAATATCTGTGAGTCTAACTAATAGAATGTACATTTCCCAGTATCCTGAGCCTCATGACAAACTTCTGGGAAGTATAAGAACAATACAATTACGAAATTAATGATGAAACAAGACTGAGAAGTGGCTGAATCGTCTATTTGCAGGAGCCTAACCACGCTCAGCTTGCCTGTTCCTTGGTGCGTGCTCCATCAGCTTATCTCAGTGGACACTGTATCTGCTTGCGTGTGGGCGGACCTCCACCTCACAGATGTCAACTCGCCTCATGCACAGACGGATGCAGCGGAGCCTACATGGAACCAAAGACCTCATGCTCGGACTTGTTGCATTAGGATGTAGATGCGGAGGCAGCCAAAACTAGAAGCAACCGTCGGGCAGAGCTCCTCGTCGCCTGATTTTCCCAAGGATGAAAATGGTCATAAGACCTGCAGAAACCGGTGCAGACGTGCAAAGTAGGACAAGACCCTTGCTTCCCAGCCGAGGGGCCCCTCTCTCTTTGCCTCCTCCACGTTCCTCCCAACTCCAGGAGACACCATTCGCATTTTCATTAAGCTTGTACGTGGTCATGATACGCTGATGGAACTTGACGTTAAAGGAAGACCTACTCGCTGGCATCAGAGGTAACATAAATCTTTGAAAAGAAAAAGGCTTGAAAGTCAGTCAGAACGAAAGCGCACTCACTAAGGAAGTGAATCTCTAATTGTTACCTTTAGTTTAATCTCCAGATTCCTATTCACAACATGTGACTTCTACACACACACATACACACATACAGAGAGAAAGAGAGAGACACAAACATGCGTGCACACACAGAGAAGCTGCTTTTGCTGAGGTGTGTCTGTCTGTATGCTTGTATTTATAACGGTATTATGAACACGAAACAAGGTAACATATGTAAAAGGCCTAGAGCAGAGCCTGGCACAGGGTATCTTCCCAGCAGAGGTTTATTATTGCTGTTGTTCAGTCACTAAGTCATATCCGACTCTTTGTGACCCCATGGACTGTAGCACGCCAGGCTTCCCTGTCCTTCACTATTTCCCAGAGTTTGCTTAAACTCACGTCCAACTGAGTCGGTGATGCCATCCGACCATCTCATCCTCTGTTGTCCCCTTCTCCTCTTGCCCTCAATCTTTCCCAGCTGCAGGGTCTTTTACAATGAGTCAGCTCCTCACATCAGGTGGCCATAAGTATCAGAGCTTCAGCTTCAGCATCAGTCCTTTCAATGAATATCTGGGGTTGATTTCCTTTAGGATTGACTGGTTTCCTATTGTAATGATCACTAGTATAGAATTAGCACTAGGACTTCTTACCCTGCATCTTTCCCACTGATGAATATGATGTACACTGACTCAGTTCATGTGAAAACCTGCAAATGCAGTCGTTTTCAGAGTAAGAAAAGTTAGGTAACTCTCAGGCATCAAAGATGTACTGAGCGTCCTGCCAGGCTTGCTGAGTGAGGAGATGCCAAAAGTGAACAAGGAAGGCATGGACCCTGCCCTCTCTGAGCTGGAGCTCTATCAGCAGTTCACTTACTGATTCTATTCAAAGGGGCCAACGGGTACTTTGGGATTTTTATGGCATCTTCATTCAGTGTTAACGTCAAGGATGTGCTTCCAGGACCTTCAGGTATATTCCGTGTCCTCTTTGTAAACCTCTGAAGTGCGTACAGAAAACTCAAGGCGAGAATAAGACTTCTAAGGCAGCAAATGCTTCTTAGAATCGTCAGCCTTCCAAGGCTCTTCTCTGTGCCTTGAAAGAAAGCCACCCAGCCAACCGCAACTTTTCAACGGGAAAAGGCAGCGCCCGCGAGAGACATACAATGGTTTTTCTGGAGGCTTGCTGCTGATGGCTGTAAAGATAGGAGAAGAAAGAGGGGAGGAAAGTGACCCCCAATTCCCTTTGGACCAGGATGAAATAATCTAGCAATATGAGCCAGAGGGGAGCATCTGCAGGGAAGAGGAATAAGCAGGGGCTCATTGTTTTGGAACAAGCGAGCCTTCTTTGCTTGCAAACAGTCCATCGCCAAGTGCCACGGTGCTGTTTCATATCAAGATTTCACAAACCATTACAGGCCGCACAGGTATTGGAGGCTGCGGCAGATGTGTTGAAATTTCCATTGTTGTACTTAGTGCATGGAAAATATTACTAATGGTGGGTGTCAGGGGGAGGCTTAACTGACCCCAACTGCATAAACTCATCTGGGCCAAGAGCTTGAAGTCAGAGCCTTTCAATGCTTGCTCTTGTTATTCCATCGTCCCCTCCCCCATTTTATGAGATATTTGACAATATATAGCTCATTTCAGGCAAAGAAGAAATTCCATGACTGCATGAACAGGTGGACTGGGGACTTGGGCGAGGGGTGGGATCTCTTTCCTTGAGACCTGAATTTTATTTACAGCCAATTCTTGACTATCTCTGACATGCAAGACAAAACCAAGAACAATGAAGAAACCGAAGTCCTCAAAATTCCATTCAGTCTCTCTCTCTGCTGTTACCCACCAAGAAGGACTCGAGTGACAACATTTACATATCTAATTGAGCAAAATTACTTCTCTTTTTATTATTCCTCCTTCCCTCTCCAATGCACAAGCTGGTCCAATAGAACAGAGAGAGGGTCTTAGAAACACTCCTACCCATATTAACCCACAGTTGACATTTAATTTTCATTTTTAGTATACAATTTGTGGTTTAAAGTTTCTGGGAGATACTGGCAATTACAAACATCAAAGAAATGCTTAACTTCCACTTCCTTGATATGCCATGATTACCAGAACAATGCTGGAGAAGGGAAAGGCTACCCACTCCAGTGTTCTTGCCTGGAGAATCCTATGGACAGGGATCCTGGCAGGCTACAGTCCATGAGGTTGCAAACAGTCGAACACAACTTAGGTACTAAACAACAACAACCAGAACAATGAAGGTCTTGCTACAACCACAGACCCGTTCATTTCTTTTCTTTATACTTAAAGAGCCTCAGAATGCCTCATGGGTTTCTCCATGTTCATTCATTAGAGGTGTCCTTCAATCCCTCTCGTGAACTTAACAATAACCCCAGAAACAAGCTCATTAAAATCTAGAGTTCAGGATCAATTCAGAGGAATATTGAAAATATGAATGCTTTTCCAAACCCCATGGTGACTTGATCTGAACCTTGTGTCTTTATTTGAACCTCTTGTCAGTAACAGTGGGGGAGAGATCTCCTAAGTGTAACTTTCCTTGCAAGAAGATTCCTGGCATCTAAAGCTTAGCCTTGAAATCATAAGTCAGAAAAAGGTCAAGATGATAAAATGTGGCCATGGTTTCAGAAATGAACAATGCGTTAGTGAGCTCCATATAGTAAATCTTTCTTTCAACGTGCTGTTCATTAAACAGGATTATAATGAAGTGGCACTGGGATTTAAAACTTAAAGCTATGATATAAATGCATGATGGCCATTACTTTTTTAAAACATCAAAACTCAGACATACCTGGTTTCTGGTTTAAAAAAGATGATAAGGGTATCATTAAATGAAAAACAAAATCCTCCTAAGTTTTATAACCCTGTGTCAAATTAAACCCAAACCTTTTCTTGTGTAAGAAAAATACCTATCTTTGCTGTACAGTTGCTATATTTCCACTGGCATCTTAGCTGCTTCTCTTAATAATGTGAGTCCCTACAGATGATCTTGTGCTGCCAAACCGGGGAGTCCACTGGAGGTTTGCCTTGGTATTATGAAAACCGATAGAACTGAACGAGGAGAAGAAAACAGAGCGGCTGGCTACCGAGAACCAGCGTCAGGACCAAACACGTGTAGTGTCATCAAGAGCGGTTGGTCTGAATTCCGCCACATCCTCCGGTCTTGTTCGGAAATGATCCTAAAAGACCGAGGTCTCAGCGCCGCGTAAACATTTAGCGCCTGGAACAAATTTAAAACTTGAGGGAACAAACGAAAACTGAAGGATGGGACAGCCTCACTCAAGCAGGACCGTGAGCAATTCCCAGGGCATGCTGCTGCCGGAATTCGCTGCAGAAATATAACGGAATTTCTAATTTGCTTTAATTAGAAAAAAGTAAACACTGCCCTCAACATGTCATCATGTTTATATAGGAGCCCAACCAGCTGATTTTCTGCTGGCATGGCCCTGGAACCACTCAATTAAATCTCAGGGCACAATTTCTTTTTATGAATGAAATACCATGACTATGAAGCCAGATTTTTTTTTTTTTTTCATCAGCTTCCCTGGCTGTGACCAAGGACAAGGGACCAAACACAGCACCTTCCAATTTCCAGTTAACCCCTGACAGTTTCCAAGACTAGATCATTTAGAGGTCCTCTTTTTGAAGCAACAGCTTCATTGTTTTAAAACTTTCCACTTTGCAAGACTAAAAGAACAAAAATACTCTACTATTTCTAGCAAGAAACACTGGCAGTAAAATAATTAATTTGAAAAAAGGGAGAAAGGGCAGTTTGCTTCTTCACGGGCTTCCAGTAATCTTATTTATCTGGTAAATCCTAGTGAAGGTTTTATCCCAAGAATTAGAATTTTATTAGACTTTTCCAAAGCTGGAAGGAACTTGGAAAGTATCTTCATGTTAGAGATTATACAACGATATTCAACTTCCATTAACTGTTGAAGATACAGACATTTTAGTACAGCACTAAGTCAATTATTCTACAGTCTTTTAGATCAATGAAATTTGAGTCATAGTGAAACGAATTAGGAAAATTTTGTTTGAGAAGCTTAGAAGTAAGTAATCACACATGATTTTTTTTTCATGAAAAGGAGATGACAGAGATTCCTAGTACTCCAAAGCACAGTGACATTGCAATTAAATATAGTGAAAAGTTAGTTTTTCTGCTATGAATGTGAAAGGAAGCAACACTAATTCTCCCAAACCGCTCCACACTTGAAGCAAAGTAACACAAGACAGATCTGATTCTGAAAATCTGGGGAATTTTTCCCCAGCTCATCATCCCCGTATCAGTTTCACCCACAGGTAAGTGCAGCTGTATTAAGTACATCCCAGTGCAGGGGAACAAGTCCTCAGCTTTAGCCATCTGTGCCTGGGAGCTTGCTTCCCGGTGGTGCCAGTGATAAAGAATCCACCTGCCAGTGCTGGAGCCGCAGGAGACGCAGGCTCAATCCCTGGGGCGGGAAGATCCCCTGGAGAAGGAAATGGCAACCCACTCCAGTATCCTTGCCTGGGAAATCCCATTGGCAGAGGAGACTGGCGTGTGCGGTCCACAGGGTCACAAAGAGTCGGACACGACTGAGCGCCTGAACACGCCCATAATGTACACTACCACATGTAAAACAGATGGCTAGCGGAAAGCTGCTGTATAGCACAGGGAGTTCAGCTCAGCGCTCTGTGACGACCTGGAGGGGTGGGATGGGGTGAGGTGGGGTGGAAGGAGGTAGGGATATATGCATATGCCTAGCTGATTCACATCACTGCACAGCAGAAACTAACACAATATTATAAAGCAATGGTACTCCTATAAGAAATGAGGAACGGAAAACAACAAAACGGAGTCTCTCTCAAAGGAAAGCATACTGACTGCTCTCGGGGTATTTCACTTAGTCGTCTAAGTATACAACTTCTGTGTGTGTAAATGAGTTGAGTCCGCCTTTCATTAAAAAATGCAAGATGATCTTTAGTTAAAAGATTCAGGAATGACATTTACTTAGAATAAGTGAGAAAAACATATCGTGATGTGGCTTCTTTGGGGGCCAATCTGTACCTAAGTAAAAGGAATTTCCACTCCCACCCAACATGCACACACATGTGCACACACACGTGGGCACAGAGGCATCTATTTTTTAGTCCATATTGTCCAATTTTTATTTTTCATCCTATATTGAAACTTTAATCATTTCTCTATAAACCAGGAAATATTACAGGTTTTATCACAGACTTGGGCATCATCAAGGGAAAATATACTTTCCAGTGGTGTCAGATCCAATCATTTTGGGTGTTCCCAACTCAGGGATCAAACCCGCATCTTCTGCATTGCAGGCTGATTCTTTACCATCTGAGTCACCTGGGAAATTACCAAGCACACCACACCTTAATTTACCAAGACTGCCAGACCCTAAAAAGGCAGCTTATAAAAATTTTTTTTCAACCACCCATCACACCAGGCATCTTCCAACAGCTTGCCTGGGATAGAAAGTTCTGAAGGCATTTCTCCAGATGAATCAGTCTGAAAATCAGGATTAGACTACATTTCTAAGCTCCACCAAACCATTGGGATAAATTGCGATGGTGTGAGAATATAGTAAGTACTTGATATTTCTAGAATCATTAATATGCTAGAAAGACATGGGCCATGGCTTGTGCTCTGTGGTCCACACTGTTGCTTCAGGCCAGCTGAGAGCCTCAATCTGGAAAACGTGGTGAAGTGGCAGGCCTGGGTCTTGTTGCCAGGTCTTTCTGGGCACCTAAGGGCTACCCACCCCCACGTCCTTACCTAAAGCTGTCACCTCCCCCACCCCAGGCCCCTCCAACATGCCTCCACTCAGTGTCTCCAACATCCACTCGGGTTTTCAAACTAGATGCCTGCTAGACTTGAACTTTTCTCTCTCTCCCCTTTGACATTCAGTCACCACCTTTTCATGTTCTTTGTTCAAAATGACCCTTATATTTATCTCTTTTTCTCTAAGAACCGTTTTATTATGGTTCAAACTATTATCTTTCCTCTTGAGTTATATACCAGGCTAATTCTATTGCAATATTCTATAAATAGGGTAACCACACACCCCAGTAAGTCCAGGACGGCCAGAATTAATGCTTCTAGTCCCAGGATAAGACCCGCCTGCCAACACAGGGGATGTAAGAGATGCGGATTTGATCCCTGAGTAGGGATGATCCCCTGGGTCAGGACAACCCCTTGGGTTGGGAAGAGGAAATGGCAATGCACTCCAATATTCTTGCCTGGAGAATCCCATGGACAGAGGAGCCTGGTGGGCTACAGTCCATTGGGTCTATATATAAGCAGATACAAACCAGATGAATTAACACATAAATGTAAGCAAGTTCCACATGACATGGAAATGGTCTTCATCATTATTTAATTTTTCCTTTAATTATTATGTATCCTCATCGTTATCATGCTGCCAGTAGATAGAAATTAAGCACAGTCATTTTTCTGCTGTTGCTGGAATCATCTCATAAATGTCCCACCGGTCTCCCAACATTGGAAGGTGTGGCCTCATGCTTTATAATGATGAGAAAACACAATTCATAAGGAAAATCTTTGCCAGGGTTCCCTGTCCTTCACTGTCTTTTGACGTTTACTCAAACTCATGTCCATTGAGCTGGTGATGCCATCCAAACAGCTCATCTTCTACTGCCCCCTTCTCCCCCTGCCCTCAATCTTTCCCAACATGAGGATTTTTTCCAATGAATCAGCTCTTCACATCAGGTGGCCAAAGTATTGCAGCTTCAGCATCAGACCTTTCACTGAGTATTCAGAGTTGATTTCTTTTAGGATGGACTGGTTTGATCTCCTTGCAATCCAAGGGACTCTCAAGAGTCTTCTCCAGCACCACAGTTTGAAAGCATCAATTATTTGGTGCTTGGCCTTCTTTATGGATGATTTTTACATATTTGTACTTTGAAAACATAGATCAGAATGGCCGCTGTCTGGTCTGGCTCTGATGACATCATACTTACTCTCTTCTTTTTTTTTTCAGAATCCTAAACCTTCATCTTTTCTGGCTGAGAGCAGCCTAGTCTGCCAGTGAGTTGATAGGAAAACGTTTTCTTCCCAGTAGCTCATCATCCACCGTGATCCCAAACTAACAGAGTGTCACACACCAACCTATAGATTTCCAGTTCCAAAAATACACATTGCTGCTAAGGTAATGAACACAAGACAAAAAGCTGTCTGTATGTTTTCTTCCCGAGACATCAGCCTGCTGCCCTTTCACGGCACAGCTAGGGTGAGTCTGGCAAGCAGCTCACCCAGAGACTATGGCAGAACGCTGCTCTAACGCCTCTCCACTGGAAGGAAGCACTTGCTCCTAGACAATTCTCCAGCTTTCATGCTTAAGCACTGAGAAAGCCCAGGAAAAAGACAATGAACAATAAGCAGGATTAGTTCTCAGATCGAACACATCATTTTTCCTTTCCCATTTCTCCCATGGGAATTGAGACAGGAACAGAAGAACTGAGTAACTGTGAAACCAGTTAATATTTTTAGACGCCATCCACATTCCGTTAAATTCACCTTTTAAAGCGCACAATTGTGTGGCTTGTAGTATATTCACCACTTGTGCAACCACCACCGATATCTAATTCCAGAACATTTTCATCACCCCAAAAGAAACGCTGTATCTGTGAGCAGCAAATCACTCCCCACCATCCTGAGCACTTCTCCAAACACTAATCTACTTCCTGTCTCAATGCCGGCCTAATTCTGGACATTCACACGAGTGGACTCATGCAAGGTGTAGCCTTGTGCGTCCACTCCCTTTCACGTCACACGTCATTTTCAAGGACCATCCACGCAGTGGCGTGTGCTGTTACATTCTGTTTATCTGTTTATTCCAAATGTCTGTTGATGGACATTTGGGTTGTCTCCATTTTTGGTTATCATGGATAATGCCGGCACACCCATTCATGTACAAGCTTTTGTGCAGACGTATGTTTTCAATTCTCTTGGGTATATACCTAGGAAGGACATTGATGGGTCATTGGGTAACTCCATGTTTCAAGTTTTTGAGGAAAACACCAAAGTGTTTTCCACATCAGCTGTATCATTGTACATCCCTACCAGCAGTATACAAGTGTTCCAATTTCTCCACATCCTTATCAATGATTGCTATTCTGGTTTTTTTAAATTATTGCTGTTATAGTCCTAGTGGGTTTGAAGTGCTATCTCATCTTGGTTTTGATTTGCATTTCCCTTAGGACTAATAACATTGAACATTTTTTCATCTACCTCCTAGTTATTCATACAGTTTTTTGTAGAAATAAATGTCTATCCAAATCCTTTGTCCATTTTTAAAATTTAGTTTTTTTGTTCTTTAACTGTTGAACTGATAAGAGTTCTTTATGGAGTCTGCATACATACCCCTTGTCAGATACATGATTTGCAAGTATTTTCTCCTATTCTATAGGCTGCCTTTTTACTTTTTTGATGGTATCTTCTAAAATATAAAAATCTTACTTTAAGGAAGTCCAATTTATCTATTTTTTCCCCCATCCTTTTGGTATCATATCTAAGGAATGGCTGTCTGATCCAAGGTCAAAATGATTTATGCTTGGGTTTTTTTGTAAGAATTTTATAGTTTTAGTCCTTATAATTAATCCTTTAATTCACTTTGAGTTAATTTTGATAGATGGCATGAAGTCAAATCAAACTTCGTATTCTATTGTTCCAGCACTATTTAAAAGTATTATTCCTTTGCCATTAAATTGTCTTGGATCTCTTCTCAAAAATCAACTGATCATGACTGCAAGATATTATTTCTGCTCCCTCAGTTCTACTTCACTGCTCTCTATCTGTATCCAATGTTGCTATCATATTGTCTTGAATGTAGTTCGTAATGAGTTTTTAAATTGGAAAGTTAGAGTCCTGAAATTTTGTACTTCTTTCTCAATATTCTTTGACTATTCTAGATCCCTCCCTTCCATCTCATGTAGAAATTACAAAACACTATTGAAAGAAGTTAAATCACAACTAAATAAATGGAAAGACAGACTTCATGTTTTTAAGAGGTCAGTACTCCCCAAATCAATCCACAGATGAAGCTCAAGCCCTATATAAAATCTCAGTGACCATTTTTTGTAGAAATATAATCCTAAAATTCATATGAAGGGTATGTGTGTTGGGGGAGGAGGGTTAGACTAGGTTTGCTTAAGAATACATTTACGAAAACCAGTAGATATAATTTGATAGCTATAAACTGATCTCTTCTGAGATAAAATGCATGTCAATAGGCATTGTTTGTCAACTGGTTGACCCAATGATTGCAATTGGAGAAAGAAATGGCAACCCACTCCAGTACTCTTGCTGGAGAATTCCATGGACGGAGGAGCCTGGTAGGCTACAGTCCATGGGGTTGCAAAGAGTCGGAAACGTATGAGCGACTTCACTTTCACTTTCAATGACTGCTGCTGCTGCTAAGTCGCTCAGTCGTGTCCGACTCTGTGCGACCCCACGGACTGCAGCCCACCAGGCTCCTCCGTCCATGGGATTCTCCAGCAAGAGTACTGGAGTGGGTTGCCATTTCCTTCTCCAATGCATGAAAGTGAAAAGTGAAAGTGAAGTCACTCAGTCGTAGCCAACTCTTAGCGACCCCATGGACTGCAGCCTACCAGGCTCCCCCGTCCCTGGGATTTTCCAGGCAAGAGTACTGGAGTGGGGTGCCACTGCCTTCTCAATGACTGCAATTAACTTCAGTCAAGCACGGTTGAGTGCTTGCTACTTGCCACTGACATCCTAGGTGTTGAGATAAACCGATGCATTTAGATTTCCAGTGGTGAAAGGAAACATTAAGTGCATAAAAGGCATAAACAGTTTGCAGTTAGTGCTAATTCCGACAACAAGTAAAGAAGAGAGAAATGGAGCAGAGACTTACTGAGGGGTGGCAGTGGGGGCCGGCCTCTGAGAGGAGGTGGTGGTTGAGTCAGACGCACAGTGACCCTGGGCCAGATTATTCCAGGAGGAGGAGCCCCTGCAGAGACTCAGAACGGAAGCTGCTTTTTCCATCACACTCAACCTGGAATTTCTTCCCAGAAACAGAGGTGAGGATATACCTTTAGATGATGTATTTATTTCAGTTTAAATCTTCTGGAAAATAAGGTCCAAGAGAACAGGATATTTCTCTAAGAAATGAAAACAGCTTTGTTTCTAGAGAATCCTCTTGATTGTCCTGATGGGAAGCACTGGGGAAAATACATATATTTAGCTGAGATTCACTTTGGGGGCATGAAATAAAAGCCACAATTTACTTATAGGATCAAATTTAATGGCTGTCAGAGATTCACTTAATTGTTTTATTGCATTTCATTTTAAGGTTAATTTAGCTGAGGTAGTTCTTATTTAATCAGAAACATTTACCCATTCTCATTAATAATATATGTACTTGCTATAAAGTACTTTTTGCCTTTTTTTCTCCCAAGTCTATTCTAATTAAGGTTTACCCAATTTTATGAAATTTAATGAAAAATATAGAAGCTATTCCTCAAGTTGGAATTCTTCTTCTGAAAGAGTGGAATAGAGCCATGCTTGTGACTAATTCCAGTGATTCAGAATTCTGACCCGAATCAGACCTTTGGGGGTTCAATCTCCTTTACATTTCATAAAATGCAACTTCCTATTTCTAGAGAATAAAAGGCTTTGAAAGTCACAAGGAAATGGCTCAAAAGGCATCCAGGACATGAAATAGCTTGAACAAACCCTGCTTGATGAGTTAAGTGTAAAGGAATCAGAAACATATGGCTCACATTCCCCTTAAAATACACATAGGTTAGCAGTGAAGAAGAAGAAAAGTGGCTGGCCCAGTGCGGCTTGGGTTTTTTCGAACCGAAAACATTTGAAAAATAGTTCAAGATGGTTAATGGACCTCAAAGTGAGCCTGGGAACTGTTCTAGATTTCACAAACAGTGTCGACTAGAGATATAGAAAGAAGAGAAAGGAAGGGAAGGGAGGGAGGGAAGCAAGAGAGAAAAGAAGAGGAAAGAGCAAGAGAGGAGGTGGGGGAAGAAGAGAGAGAGAGAAAGGACCAAGAACAGGCAGGCTTGAATGTGTCTGCAAAGCAGAGAGGAACGATTTGGATCCACCATCAAGGGAGCTCACGTTTCTGGGCCCTGATTCCCGATGCGGTCATCTTAAGTCACAGCTCTGGAAAGGTCCCTCCTCCTCCTTCCCATGGCCACCACCATCAGTCCCCCTCACAATAGGAAAAAAAAAAAAAAAAAAAAAGATGGAATCAACATTTCTCAGCATTTCTAAAACTCTGTCCTCTAAGGGATTGTTATAATTCCATCTCATTTAGGAAATGAGGCGTTTGGATACATTGCATTCCCAGGCTTAAATTACTGTGTCATTCTTGTTGATACAATGAACCATTTCACCTCACATTGTGTCCTAGGAAATTACAATTCCTGCATCCAAGGGCTTGCTGGAGAGCCAGCCGGAGCCCAGGCTCCGAGCGGAGAGGGCCAGCATTAGTCACAGCCCACGAGCCAGGCCTCCTGGCTGCAGCAGGAAGCATCCTGACCCCCGGCCCCTCCACTCCCCACCCCTGGTCTCCTCAGGCCCACTCAGGGGGAACTGCCACCCACTGCAAGGAGATGTCCACAGCCGGGTGCACCAGGAACGGTGGCATGGAGCTCCTGAAACCCCAGGTGAGCTGCTGGAAGCCCCAGGCAGAGCCTTCGCTCCTCGATGATGCTCACTTCAGAGGAGGTGTGCCCCACACCGTGCTTCCAAAATGCTTGCTTTTAGAGTCACCATCCAGCGGCTTCCCAGCTGGCTCAGTGGTAAAGAATCGACCTGCCAAGGCAGGAGACAGAGGAGACACAAGTTTGATCCCTGGGTCAGGAAGATCCCCTGAAGGAGGGCAAGACAACCCACTCCAGTCTTCTTGCCTCAAGAATCCCGTAGACAAAGGAGTCTGGAGGGCTACAGTTCATGGGGTCACAAAAGAGTCGGACACAACTTAGGAACTAAACAACAGCCACAAAGTCATCATCTACTTTCCATTTCCACAACCACAACCATAACTCCAGGACTCTATCCATACCCATCATTCATGCTGGCAAAGGTGGCCTCGGGCATGCAGTTTCTGAACTCGGACTCAGCTACATGAGAAGGAGATTTGGGCCTGGACCGCTTCCTTGCATGTATGCATGCTAAGTCGTTTCAGTCATGTTCAACTCTGTGCGGCCCCATGGACTGTAGCCCACCAGGCTTCTCTGTCCATGGGATTCTCCAGGCAAGAATACCGGAGTGGGTTGTCATTTCCTTCTCCCGGGGATCTTCCCAACCCAGGGATCGAACCCAGGTCTCCTACACTGGGAGGCAGGTTTTTTACCACCAAGCCACCAGGGAAGCCCCACACAACCACCATGTGGTACTCAGGGTAAAACATCCTGCGTCGATCACGCCTCATCGTCCTCGCCACACAGGCCAGATGCGTACGTGGTCTGGAGCAGGAGGCCAAACAGAACTTACACCGCAGACTGACTGAGTTGGTATGTTTAAGTACTAAGGAGATGGACTAAAGGAAATCAACCCTGAATATTAATTGGAAGGACTGATGCTGAAGCTGTTGCTCCAATACTGATGTGAAGTATTGATTGATTAGAATCAAGCCAGCTGATGCAAAATGCTGATTCATTGGAAAAGACCCCACTGCTGGGAAAGATTGAGAGGAGAAGGGGACGACAGAGGATGAGATGGCTGGATGGCATCACTGACTCAATGGACAGGAGTTTTAGAAAACTCCAGGAGATGGTGGAGGACAGAGCAGCCTGGCCTGCTGCCGTCCATGGGGTCACAGAAAGTCGGACACGACTGAGCGACTGAGCAACAACCACAGGACAGACACCAAGGTCTCAGTGAGAAAGTGAAGTGATGCAGCAGCAACCAGACCTGCATCCAACAGAAAGGCAGCCAAGCTCTCACCAAGTGCCACCACGGCTAGAACAGACGCACTCCCTCTCAGCTGGGTGGGAAAACAGCCTTATAGTCAACGTCTATAATGCCTTCTGACAAAAAGACTGGCATAAAGGTAAAATTTAAAAACCAAAGAAGTAATCTGTCTGATAACAAAGAAAACAATTAAGCAACATAAGCAAACCCTCAGATTACGCAGATTCTGGGCTCCATACATTAGAGCATTAAGATAACTATCTTAAATACACTAAATAAAATAGAGGAAAAGAGGACAAAAAAATGAATGGATAAAAAGAGAATTTAATAATTTGAATCTGAAAAAAGGAATCAAAAGCACCTTATAGAGTCAAAAGCTACAACATCTGGAATAACTCATTAGGGCAGTCTAGACGATGCAAAAAAATAGTAATTACCCAAACTGAAGAAGAGGAAAAAAGGGAAGCAACATAAAAGTGAAGAAAATGCACAGAGAAATGTTCAAACTGTAGAATGTTGTAGTTCAGCTTCCACGGAGCTAAAGTACAATGTGGAAAGAGGACCAATTTAAAAAAATGATGCCAACCAAATTTGAAACTGATGAAAGGGATTAAATGACAGATTCAGACATCTGAAAACACCAAAATGAGATAAGCAGTCTCCTGCCTTCTGTCTGTCTCTCTCCCTGACACACACAAACACACACACACACACACACACACACACACACACACACACCAGTATGGCAAGCTTCAGTTAAAAGTCAAAAACAAAAAGAAGTTTAAAAAATCCAGAGAAATAAGGAACACTACCTAAAAAGGAGAAAAATTATCTTCAACAAAATATAAAAAAAGCCAAAAGATAATGTAAGATATTTATAAATTTTTCGGAAAAAGTAAACAAAACTAGATACCAGCCCAGAATTTCATACAAAGTAAAAATACAAAATACATACTTTTTCAGAAAAACAACAGCTGAAATAATGCATTACAAGCAACTCACAGTATAAGACCTTCTAAAAGAAGTTCTTGAAACCGAGGGAAATGCTTCAAGATGAAGCACAGAAAAGCAAGAAAGGATGAGGGAAGGCTGACTGTGCAGGCGAGCGCAAATGGGCACCGTCCGCCGGAGACGACCGCCATGCTGTCTTGTGAGGTGTGCCAGGCCCAGAGGTGAGATATGGCAACACGGCGCGACAGACAGAGACACAACACAGCGCAACAGACAGACAGAACAGGATAGACGGAGCTCCTGGACTGTTTGGAAAGTGGTAAAAACGATAAATTAAGAAAGAAATGTCATGAAGGCAAGGATGCACGGTTTAGCTCTAGAATAATCACTAAAAATTGACCAACTTAATGTAGCTGACATATAAAAAACTACATTTGGCAATTGCAGAGTTACAGGTTCTTTCTCAGGTGCAAATAGAACATTTAACATGATAGATCAAGATTTGAGCACAGAGGCAAGTCTCAACAAATGTCAAAGGATTAACAATCAAGCAGAACATTTCAAAATGGTGAAATTAAGATAAAAATTAATAACAAAGAAACATTTTGAGAATGTTTGAAAAATCTCCCAAGTATGTGAAAATAAGCAGCAGAGTTCTAAATAACTCATAAATCAAAGAACAAGTGACAATGAAAATTAGAAAATATTTTAATGAAATAATGAAAATATGACATATAAAAACTTATGAGATGAAGCACAAGCAGTCCTAAGAGAGAATTTAGTGCCTTCAAATAAATATACTAGAGAAGAAAAAAAAAGGGAAATTAATGATCTGATATACCATGAAGCTAGAAAAAGAATAGCCTAATAAATACAAAGATAGTGGAAGGAAATAACAAAAATAAAAGCAGAAATTGATTAAATAGAAAACAATCATACAATAGAGAAAATCAACAAAGCTAAAAGTTTTTCCCTTGGAAATGTTAATGAAAATGATAAAACAGTACAAGACTGATCAAGGGGGAAAAAATGCAAAGCACAAGCTACTCATGTCAAGAATGAAAAGGACACCACTCAGACCTTATAGATGCTAATAACAACAGTAAGAGGACGCTTGTGAACAACGTTCAACAATAAAGTCAGCAATAAAGTAAAATTTCAAACATTCATTAAATCACAACTTTTGTGTGTCTGTCCTAAGTACTTCAGTCATGTCCGACTCTTTGTGACCCCATGGACTGCAGCCCGCCAGGCTCCTCTGTCCATGGCATTCTCCAGGCAAGAACCCTGGAGTGGGTTGCCCTGCCCTCCTCCAGGGGATCTTCCCAACCCTGGGATCAAACCCTCCTCTCTTGTGTCTCCTGTATTGGCAGGAGGGTTCTTTACCACTGGCATCACCTGGAAGGCCAATCACAACCTATCAAACCTATAAAAGGAACAAATAGAAAATATGAATTAAATGTGCAATTATAAATACTTCCCACAAAAAGGATCCAGGCCCAGAGCATTTCACTAGTTAATTTATCCAAACATTTAGAGATAAAACAATAAGGAAATACTACCAAATTGAATCAATAGTTAGAAAATGAATAATACACTAAGTCCAAGTGAGGTTTTGTCTAGATAGGCAAGAGCCTATTAACATCCAAAACTTGATGTGATCAAATCCACTACACTGAGTAGAAAAATTAAGTTATCATGTTAATAGATGCAGAAAAAAATATTTGACAAAATTTAACACAAATATGTATGATTTTAAAAACTCATGTAAAACTAGAAATAGCAGAAAGCTTATCTGAACAGATAAAATATCCACACACAAAAACCAAATGTTATATTCAATGGTAAACATGGAGAATCTTCCCCAATAGCAAAAATGAAATAATAACTTCACTATTTATAGTCAATGTTGAAAGAGTGGTCTTGTCTACTTCAAGAAAATGAGAAAAGATACGTTTGAAATAATTATTATAAAACCATTGCTATTAACACAAGATAGGACTGGCATAAGTACAGAAGGGTACTGATACAGACCCACACATATACGCTCTATGATTAAAACGAAGCCAGAACTTTGCTGGTGGTCCAGCGGCTAAGACTCTGTGCTCCCAGTGCAGGGGCCCTGGGTTCGATCCCTAGTCAGGGAACTAGATTCCACATGTTGTAACTAACACTCAGCCCAGCCAAATAACTAAATAGAAATAAATACTAAAAAACAAAGCCAACCCTGCAGTGCAGAGGGAGAGGGGTGGCCCTATCACCAAACGGTGCTGGGTCAGCTGGACAGCCATATGGACAAAATGACTCACCCCAGAAGTTGGAGAGCTCGGGGCTGCTATGACCTGCCTTGTTATTGTTACACCAGCCAAGCCCGTGGCACAGTCCCCACCACCCAGGATCTGCAGCTCACATGAGATCCAAGGTTGCTAAACAATCTTTCTTTTTTTCTTTTTTGGTATCAGGATGAACATATGCTGGTCTTTTCTATACTCTTAATCTAAAATTCCAAATCTGACCACACAGAAGCACGTCAACCACAGAGTTCTATTCAGGGTTACTCAAGAAACTGCCTGAGTACCTGCAGTATTCTATTATGAATTTGGCATGAGAGGACCGAAGGAAAGGAACGGCATCAAACAGATGCACAAAAAGTGAGTAATATTCGTCTCGCCAACTTAGACTTCACAGGGAAAGCAAAAAAAAAAGAGGGGGTGGGGGGGAAGGAATTTGTTGAAATTCCATGAGTTTGGATTCAATCTGAACCATATGTAGCTCCAGATTAGGTCATATTCTCATGATAAAATTACTAATTTTGTCCTCAATTTTGTCTGCTGCTCAGTATTTCCATGATCTCTTATTAGCTGATCTCATGCATTATTTATTTGGTCTGTATTACTCAAAAGATAAGAGACTTCAATTAAAGTCCTTGGCATTTCTGCAAGGTGTATGGAACTCAGCTACCTGGGTGCTGGGGGGAGGTGAGAGAGTCAGGTACAGTGGAGAACAGATTCTGGAATAGGACTGCCTGGATGCGAAGTAGTATGATCTTGGGAAAGTTACTTCTATCTGTGCCTCAGTTTTCTTACCTATAAAATGGGCTTAATAATAGTACCTCCTTCATTGGGCTGTTGTATGGATTAAGCATTAAGAGGGAGGTACGTAATACAGTACCCAACAGATAATCACTGCTGTAAAGATGTGAGTTACCATTCCTTCTATACAAGAACCTACAGAAAATTCTTGCCATCTAAACTCCATTGGTTTGGGCTTACTGTCCAGTCAGTCAGTTCAGTCACTCAGTGGTGTCCGACTCTTTTTGACCCCATGGACTGCAGCATGACATGCCTCCCTGTCCATCACCAACTCCCAGACTTTACTCAAACTCACATCCATTGAGTCGGTGATGCCATCCAACCATCTCATCCTCTGTCGTCCCCTTCTCCTCCTGCCTTCAATCTTTCCAGCATCAGAGGGAAATGGCAACCCACTCCAGTGTTCTTGCCTGGAGAATCCCAGGGACGGCGGGGCTGGTGGGCTGCCGTCTATGGGGTCACACAGAGTCAGACACGACTGAAGCGACTTAGCAGCAGCAGCTTAGCAGCAGGCTCTTCGCATCAGGTGGCCAAAGTATTGGAGCTTTAGCTTCAGCATCAGTCCTTCCAATGAACATTTAGGACTGATGTCCTTTAGAATGGACTGGTTGGATCTCCTTGCAGTCCAAGGGACTCTCAAGAGGGCTTACTGTTAACTGCGTGTTAACCTGAGCTTTTCATATATTGTAATTTGGAACAAATCACTTGTTTTCCCATTAATAGAAAGCAAACAGAACTTGCTAATTTCCTGTCAGAAACCCACCAGGAAGAAGCAGCAGAAGGGGACAGTGATAAGACTGGGGATTTGGAGTTAGTAACTTTGGTTTTGGGGGTTTAAAGATTTCTTTATTTTTTGGCTGTGGGTCTCTGTTGCTGCGGTTGGACTTTCTCTAGCTGCGGTGAGTGGGGGTCACTCTTCATTGCTGTGTGTGGGCTTCTCATCGTGGTGGTTCTCCTGTTGCAGAGTACAGGCTCTGGGTGCACGGGCACTGGTAGTTATGATGCACAGGCTTAGGTGTCCACAGTGTGTGGGATATTTTCGGATCAGGGCTCGAACTGGTGAACCCTGCATTGCAAGGTGGATTCTCAACCACTGGACCACCAGGGAAACCCCCTGTGATCTTGTTTTAAAACTCCTCCTCCACCAGTTTTCCATGCAACTGAGACAAAAGAAGGCTGAGGGCCGAGGAATCAATGCTTTTGAACTGTGGCGTTGGAGAAGACTCTTGAGAGTCCCTTGGACTGCAAGGAGATCCAACCAGTCCATCCTAAAGGAGATCAGTCCTGAGTGTTCATGGGAAGGACTGATGTTGAAGCTGAAACTCCAATACTTTGGCCACCTGATGTGAAGAGCAGACTCACTGGAAAAGACCCTGATGCTGGGAAAGATTGAAGGCAGGAGGAGAAGGGGGTGATAGAGGATGTGACTCAATGGGCATGAATCTGAGCAAACTCCGGGAGACAGTAAAAGACAGGGAAGCCTGGCGTGCTGCAGTCCATGGGTGGCAAAGAGTGAGACACGACTTAGCGACTGAACAACAATAAGAACATTGCAATGAGTGATTTAATTCATCTTTGACAGGCAGACACGGTAGCATCAATTTCCTCAGATAGTCAGGAGGGTCGAACCAGATGATGTCTCCAAATTACTTAGTATTTTATGTACTAATGAAGTCATATGCAGTATAGCATTGTTACATTCTTAGTTTCATTCAGATGCCAAGATAGAAGACTTTGAAACACCTGGCAACAAATACTTTCTAACAATTCAAAATTATATTATTATTATTTCATCTTCACAGCAAAGACTTTGCTTCTTTCAGGTTGGGGTTGAGTTTACTCCAGACCCTTGAGTCTTCATCCAATTAAAATACTCATGGGAAAAATGCTGAGGCTCTTCATTGACAACACCAGGAATGTATGAACTTTAAATATCATATACGACCCACAAAATGTGTGTGCCTAAACCCAACACTCTTTCAAATGCTGCATGTCATTCACTTGCCCCAAGATTTATGAGCTATTCTTGGAGAGGATCAAAGCTGAAGTTTTGTGTAAAATCATGAAAATCAATCTCAAGACTCTGTGACTTTCGACTTTCTCAAAAGGGCGGCTCTGGACCCCTATCGCTCTGCCAACACCAGTACACAGCCCAGGAGCGTTACTACTTGTCTGTGAAAAAAATAATGAAAACTAAACAAAAATAAATCCTCACAGAGCTGAGTTTCATGGGCTGCTTACACTGGGGATGATCAAGAGTGAGAGGGAAGAAGAAAAAAAGGTTTCACAGTTCCAAACGGAGTTAATTAGCAATGAAAGCTGGGATGGAATGGAATGGAAAAGTCAACCAGACTTACCAAGGGCTGCCCTGAGAAGAGTGTCCAAACACCACTGAGTGTCTCTCCAACTAGTCTCTAGCTGGTCGTTAGCACCTGATTCCCTGGTAAGGACACATCGCTGGGTCATCAGTAAGACCAGAAGCTCTACAGACAGTTATAAATCATGAAAGGGGAGATTTACTTGAAAGAGTAAGCCAGAATGGCCTCCAGGAATTTCTGAAACATCCCACTGGAGCAAGCAGTGAAATCCAGTTGTTGTTAGCAGCACACAAAGAGCCTCAAGGAAAGCAATCAGGGGGGGAAAAATTATAAGGTAGTGGGTATACTGGCTCAGACCCAGTAACATAAGACATTCATTATGCTGAGACACTGTAATTCTCCAAACACCCCTTAAATCTCTCAGCTGTTTAATATAAGATGAGAGTAAATGTTCAGGTCAATAAAATTATCAGCTATTTCCATATCCAAGAAGCAGGAAAGGTTTACCAGTGGAAAAACGTAGAGGTTAACCGTGAACTTTTTTAATAAACAATTTGGCTGCACGTTATTCCACGCGCAAGCCTCCCGTCACCAGCGAATGCGGCATTTTAGCATTTCCAGCAGTCAGGACACGCTGGGGCCCTCACAGGTTCAAGCGTCAGCCGCCACTTGCCAATAGGGTTATCTGGAGGATGAGTGCTGTATAACCACAGGCGGAGGCTCGGAGGCCAACTCCAGTTAAGCCTGATAATAGTTTTTGACATTTAGAGACATTTTATCCTTCAGGACTCTTGGAGAGCTGAACTGCTTGCCTGAATCCGCTGTTTCTATGGAGATGCAGAGGAGATTTTAAGGTGTTAATCCTCGCTGACCTCTTTCGTGTTTCAAAAGGTTGACTCTTCCCCTAAAAATTCAGCCCAGAGTTACATGATCAGCTGTTCTCTAATCTCACTTAAATTTTCATCTCGCAGCACTTCAGGGGTCTCCCCAGTGAGCTACTTCTACTCCAGAAGGTGTCCAAGAGAATTCATAGTGAGTAAGGAAAGAAACTATTCGAGCCTGTATGTAGATTTATTTCCAATCTAAGAATAAGAACGAAACAAGTTTCCACAGCAGAGTACAGAGGGGTGTTGGGACTATCCTGATGCCCTTGTGTCAGAAAGTGCTGAGCCCAGAGAGGAGAGTGAGGAGTCCCAGAGAAAGAGGAGGCTCTCCCAGAGGTGGAGGAGGAGACAGCCAGCCTCGTCTTCTTGCGCTTCCATCTCACGGTATCCTATCGCTGCTCACGTGCACCCGGTTCACCGGAATTACCCATTCCATGAGCAAGTTTTAACTAATTTTCACAAAATGGACAAAGGGCTTATACAGTTCATACAAAGCAGGCATGGTTTGGAAACACAAGAACAGAGCAGGGACCAAAGGCAGAGATGCAACAGAGGTGCTGTTCCCTCCCTAAGTCATGTCTGACTCTTTGTGACCCCATGGACTGCAGGATGCCGGGCTTTCCTGTCCTTCACCATCTCCCAGAGTTTGCTCAGATCCATGTCCATTGAGTCAGTGATGCCATCCAACCACCTCATCCTCTGCCGTCCCCTTCTCCTCCTGCCCTCAGTCTTTCCCAGCATCAGGGTCTTTTCCAGTGAATCAGCTCTTGGCACTGGGTGGCCAAAGTACTGGACCTTCAGCTTCAGCATCAGTCCTTCCAATGAATATTCAGGATCTGTTCCCTTTTGGACTGACCAGCTTGACCTCCTTGCAGCCCAAGGGACTCTCCAGAGTCTTCTCTAACACCACAAATTGAAAGCATCAATTTTTCAGCACTCAACCTTCTTTATGATCCAACTCTCACAACTGAACGTGACTGCTGGGAAAAAACCATAGCTTTGACTATGTGGACTTTTGTCAGCAAAGTGATGTCTCCACGTTTTAATATGCTGCCTAGGTTTGTCATAGCTTTCCTTCAAGGGGCAAGCGTCTTTTAATTTCATGGCTGCAGTCAAAATCTGCAGTGATTTTGGAGCCCAAGAAAAGAACCTCTGTCAGCGCTTGCACTTTTTCTCCTTTTATTTGCCTTGAAGAGATGGGACTGGATGCCATGACCTTAGTGTTTTGAATACTGAGTTTCAAGCCAGCTTTACTGACTTCTGAAGCCAGACTCTCGACACTACCCCGTTCTAAGTTGGTGAGTTTGGAGAAGTTACTTCATCACACTGTGTATCAGTATCTTCCTGTCACGTACGTTATAATGAGAAACTGTCATCCCCACGCAGCGGGTGTGTTGGGCAAATTACATGAATAAAGCCTGCAGTTAATGCTTAAAAAAAAATAGCTCCTATCAATATCCTTCTAATAAGGGCAAAAGCACTGATGATCTAATCAGATTTGATCACGGGAAATTATCAAGACACTCTCATTAACCATCATGAAATAAAAAGAATAAAAAACAATAAGAAAAAACAAACCTCTAGGTTTGAGCCACGGGACATCACTAATAGCACATGCATATTATAATAATTATACTTGCTGTCGTCATTCAGTTGCTAAGTCATGTCTGACTCTCTTGCGACTCCATGGACTGCAGCCCGCCAGGCTCCTCCGTCCATGGGATTTCCCAGGCAAGAATACTGGAGTGGGTTGCCATTTCCTTCTCCAGGCATCTCTTCCTGAACTGAGGATCAAACCCATGTCTTCTGCATTTGCAGGCAGATTCTTCGCCACTGAGCCACCATGAGATTATATAATAATCACATTATTAAGTGTAATTACATCACAGAGAATATACATATGGAAAGAAACACCAAGCATGTGGAACAAGAAGGTAAACCTGCAGTGTTTTGTGTTTGTAAAGTCACACAACACACAATCCAAACTCTACAAAAATCTCATCAAACTTGATGATAAACGTTCATGGGCCCCATTTGGGCCTTTTCACTTAATTGCACGGCATTAAGTCATTTCAGTTGTGTCTGACTCTGTGCAACCTTATGGACTGTAGCCCACCAGGCTCCTCTGTCCATGGTTCTCCAGGCAAAAATACTGGAGTGGCTTGCCATGCCCTCTTCCAGGGGATCTTCCCAACCCAGGGATCAAACCCATATCTCTTGTGTCTCCTTCATTGGCAGGTGGGTTCTTGACCACTAGCACCACCTGGGAAGCCCTTTTTCACTTAATGGCAAATAATAATAGAGAAGGCAATGGCACCCCCACTCCAGTACTCTTGCCTGGAAAATCTGTGGACAGCAGAGCCCAGTGGGCTGCAGTTCATGGGGTCGCTAAGAGTCGGACACACCTGAGTGACTTCACTTTCACTTTTCACTTTCATGCACTGGAGGTGAAAATGGCAACCCACTCCAGTGTTCTTGCCTGGAGAATCCCAGGGACGGGGGAGCCTGGTTGGCCTCCATCAATGGGGTCGCACAGAGTCGGACACAACTTAAGTGACTTTGCAGCAGCAGCAGCAAATATTAAAAGTCATATTTTATAGGAATATAGGTACTGTTTCTAACAGAGTAAAACAAATTAAAAATGACACATGGGAAGCATTTTAATCAGAAAATTATTTTGCTACACACAGAGAAACTTTGCTGAAGATTAGAAGAAATTCAGAAGAAATATGTGATTATTGTTAGAGAGATTTACTATAGGAACGAAAAAAACAGTACTAACAGATCTGAACTAAATATGTAGTTGACAAATTATACTTCAATAATGAAATATACTTTTTGGACCAATAAATGAAATGTAACTCAGAAAGTATATTCTCAACAATAAATGACTACTCAAATTTAAAAAATAGTTTATGAAAATATTACATAAGGAAACACGGAAAGAGAGGATGCTTTGAGTGGAATGAAAGATCCCAGAGTAAATTTACAAAGACAGCATGACACCTAAAATAGATTCACAGCAAAGACATTGGAGTCAAAATGTACAAAGTGCTACCAGATGTCATCCAACGTGCTTATTTTTACAGAAAGGCTTCTAAAAATATAATACTTATAAAATATTATATCACAGAGTCTTTCTCATTGTTTTTAGTCTTATTTTAAATAACTGCCCAATTTAAAGGGGTGGGAGTTTTCTTCTTTTTATTGTTTATATTTTTCTTTTATTGTTTACATTTTATTATTTTTGATGAACTGGGGTTCCCTGGTGACTCAGACTGTAAAGAATCCACCTGCAATGCAGGAGATCCGGGTTTGATCCTTGGGTTGGAAAGATTCCCTGAAGGAGGGGATGGCAACCCACTCCAGTATTCATGCCTGGAGAATCCCATGGACAGAGGAGCCTGGAGGGCTACAGTCCATGGGGTCGCAAAGAGTCAGACATGGCTGAGCGACTAAGCACAGCACAGCACTTTCCTAAGATGGCAAACAGCTAACAGCATCATGCTTTCTGAAGTAGGCCCCATACTCAAACCTGGGTACTCGACCAAAATTGTTAGAGACCATTGTTTAGAGGGCAGTAGAAATTCTATATTTCAATAGATTTTAAAGAGATAGCACACTTTTGATTACATGTTTTAAAAGAGACCTCTCATATTTGTACATGATTATCACATTCAATTATCTTAACAAAGCTAAGTGGAATTTTACGCTTGTACTTCCTAATTTGCCTTTTTTCATATCAGTCCTCACATTCTACATCATCCTTCTACTCAAAATCTTGGCTGCCTAATTCATGCCTTCTTCTTATGTCAACGGCACCAGCTAAATTATTTCTTTTTTTTTTTTTTTTTTTTGCTAAATTATTTCTTAACCACCTGACTTATAAGAGCCTTCAACTCTGGCCCTCGGGCACAAGCAAGAGCATTTCAGGAAGCCAGGATCATGTTCCAACAACTATTTCTGAGTTTATGTCACAGATCTACTTGGGCGACTGGAAAAAAAGGAAAGGAAATGTGGGATGTTCACCTCAATAACCAATCCCACAAGCAAGAAAATTTAATACTGGAACTTGGGAAGGGAGAGCAGAAAAATATTCAGGTAGAATGGCTAAGGAGAAAGAAGAAAGTTAAACTTTCTTTTCTTGAACGCATTTATTTTTGGCTGTGCTTGTGTTGGTTGGGGGGGGCCTTCTCCTGCTGCAGACAGTGGGGCTGCTCTCCAGCTGCACTGCGCGGCTTCTCTTGCTGCAGAGCCTGGGCTCTAGGGCCCGCAGGCATTGGTAATTCTGGTGCATGGGCTTAGCTGCTCCACAGTATGTGGGATCACCCCAGGCCAGGGATCGAACCTGTGTCCCCTGCATCAGCAGGCAGATTCCTATCCACTGAGCCATCGGGGAAGTCCGAAAGTAAGTTTTCTTTATCCTTAGTTTCCCTGGCTTGTGGGAGAATGTGGCTCCTAGTGAAGGCAATGGCACCCCACTCCAGTACTCCTGCCTGGAAAATCCCATGGACGGAGGAGCCTGGTAGGCTGCAGTCCATGGGTCGCTAGGAGTCAGACACGACTGAGCGACTTCACTTTCACTTTTCACTTTCAAGCATTGGAGAAGGGAATGGCAACCCACTCCAGTGTTGTTGCCTGGAGAATCCCAGGGACGGGGGAACCTGTTGGGCTGCCGTCTATGGTGTCGCACAGAGTCGGACACGACTGAAGCGACTTAGCAGCAGCAGCAGCAATTACAGTAAACTTCTGAGATGAGCTCGTTATCGAGTAGTGTTAGTATTAGGTACTGTGAAGGTCTTTCTGAGAGGGCACCTGCGTCCACTGCAGATGAGACAACTGCTGTGGAACAGGATTTTGGAGTCGATCTCACTTCTTTAAGGAACTGCTGCAGAAATAGTGAGCCAGAGGCCCAGACAGCCAGCTTTAAGGCCACTCTGGATCAATGAACTGGCTCTGGAACTTCTTTCCCTGGGTGTCACAAAGGAAGCAAGTCAGACCCAGCTCCTATGAGCTCACTGTGGCTGGAACTTCTGAGCCCACAGCTTGGGGACAGAAGGCAGTCTGGGCAGTGGCTGGGCCACGTGTCTCAGCACAGCTTCACTAGGTGTGCGAACTTGGACAAAACCCTTGACATTGTTGACGTTCAGTTTTCCTATCTTTAAAGTGGGGATAATCATAGAGTTACTAGTATATATAACTGATGAAAAAATTACATGAGGTAAGAATAGGTAAAGTCCACACACTGTATAGTACAAGGAATTCTGCTCAATGTTCTGTAACAACCTAATTGGGGAAAGAATTTGATAAAGAATAGATACATGTATATGGATAACTGAATCACTTTGCTGTACACCTAAAATTAACACAACACTGTTCATCAGCTATGCTTCAATGTAAAATAAAAAGGCAAACAGAGCACCCTGGCGAGTCCCCTGTATTACACAGTAACTTCGCACTAGCTCTCCGTCTGACACGTGGTGAACGTGTGTGTGTCAGAGCTGCTCTCGCAATCCGTCCCCCACTCTCCTTCCCCTGCTGTGTCCACAAGTCCACTCTCCACCCCTTCATTTCCACTCCTGCCCTGGGGCCTGGGGTCGGGATGGGGGCAGGTTCATGAGGGAGGGGACGTATTTACACTCACGAGGTTGCGTGGTAGAAGCCAACATAACTCTGCAAAGCAATTACCCTCCAATGAACATTTACATTAAATAAAAAATGCAGCCCATAGAAAATACCTAGAAAATGGGCATAATCACATTTGACATCCATATAATGGAGTTGGTATAAGGCTCAAATGATTTTTAGTGTTAAGAAATGAGGAAATAATATTTTCTATCCCATAGTGTGAGATACTAGAAAATACACATGTGGCTTGGTTTCTGCCCCTAGTTCCTGGCACAGAGCTCCTGAAACTTTTGCAGTTTCCTAAGTGATAAGAACATCCCTTGTTCTAATATTGGTGTCTGACTTCTCTTCCTGACGCTGAGCTCCTGAGGGTAAGAAGAACGTTTCTTATTCTACCGAGACGACTGTGGGTGGATTGCAGGATGGCTCCAGGGTGAGGACCAGTCACCAGAAAGACCAAGCCATGATTAGAAGATTGAAATAGTCATCCAAACCCCAGTCCCATCCTCTTGAGACCGGAGAAGAGATGAAGACGGAGTCAATGATCCATCACGTCCGTGTGAAGAAGTCTCCATAAAAATTTCAAAAGTGCAGGAATTCTAAGAGCTCCCAGGTTTGCAAGAGCACGTCCACATCAGGAGGGTGACGCACCCCACCTCCTCGGGGAGACAGGAGCTCCTGCACTCAAGACGCTCCCGGAACTGGTCCTGCGTGTCTTCATCTGACTGTCCATCTGCACCCTCCATCACATCCTTTCATCAACTGTAAAAGTAAGCAAGTGTTTCCTTGAGTTCTATGGGCCGCTCTAGCAAATTAATTGAACCCAAGGAGGGGTAGGGGTTTCCCTGGTGACTCAGTGGTAAGGAACTCACCTGTCAGAGATGTAGGTTCCATCCCTGGGTCAGGAAGATCCCCTGGAGGAGGAAATGGCAACCCACTCCAGTATTCTTGCCTGGAAAATCCCATGGACAGAGGAGCCTGGCAGCCTACAGTCTATGGAGTTGCAAATGGTCAGATGCGACTGAGCGACTAAACAAGAACAAAGGAGGGGTTGAGGGGACCTTCCATCTCCACCAGTGGGTCAGAAGCACAGGTGACAACCTGAGTTTGCGTCCTAAATGGGGGGGAGGGGAGGAAGTCTTGTGGGACCATCTGTGGGGTCTGTGGGGTCTGAAGCTGTCTCTAGGTAGACTGTGTTAGAACCCAGTTAGACGGTAGGATCCCCAGCTAGGGCCACAGAGACCCGCACGATGTGGGGGGAACCTGCACACATGTGGTGAGCAGAAGTGTCAGAAGCACAGCGTTTTGTGTGAGGAGTAAAAACACACAGAAAACAGACTGAAGTGAGATGTCTCCCTGTGACGGGGGGAAAGACTGAGGCATTTTTTCACATAGGATTTTCACAGCTGTGACAAACGTGTTAACATATGTAAAGCATTTAGAACAGTGTGAAGCACTCCGAAGGTACTGAGTAAGTGGGCTTATACAGGGTTCATATGGAGACACGCAAGGTAACATTCAGCTTTGCACGCATGACCTGAGTACTCAGTCATGTCCGACTCTGTGACCCCAGGGACTGGAACCCGCCAGGCTCCTCTGACCAAGGGATTCTCCAGGCAAGAACACTGGAGTGGGTTGCCATTTCCTTCTCCAGGGGATCCAGGGGTCAAACCCAGGTCTTCCTGATCCAGGGATCAAACCCAGGTCTTCTGCATTGGCAGGTGGATTCTTTACCATCTGAGCCACCAAGGAAGCCCAATGGCTGAGTAGCATTCCATTATATGTATGTACTGGGTTGGCCAAACATTCATTTGGGTTTTTCTGTACGCGTTATGGAAAAAGCTGAACGAACTTTAGGGCCAACCCAATACTACATTTCTTTACCCACTCATCTGGTGATGGACATGGAGGTTGCTTCCATGTCTTGGCTATTGTGAATGGCACGGCTCCATTCCCGTCTCATATTTCTCCTGGGCAAGCCTAGGCATGTTCTTCTCATGATGGTAGATGACACACAAGGGAGAAAGCCCAGTTGTTCAAGAGCTTTTTAAACCTTTGCTTAATTCACGTCCTCTAATATTTCACTGGCCAAAGCAGTCATGTAGATAAACTGAGAGCCAAGTTTATAGGAAGTTATACTCTGCCTACTTAAGTAGGAGAAACTTCAAAGTAACATGGCAAAGTACAGGGATTCAAAGAAAAGAGAACTGAGGTCATAAATGCAATTTATCATAAGGAGAACATGACTGGTCAGATCTTTGGAAACCCTCTCCTGAGTTTTGCCATTTATATATTTTATTGGTTTGTACCTATTGATAAGATTTAAGGTGACAATAGGGTTTTTGTGATGGTTGTTGTTCAGTCACTAAGTTGTGTCCAACTCTTTGTGACCCCATGAACTGTAGCACACTAGGCTTGCCTGTCCTCCACTATCTCCCAGAGTTTGCTCAAACTCACATCCACTGAGTCATCATCTGTCATCCCCTTCTCCTCCTCCTCTCAATCTTTCCCAACATCAGGGTCTTTTCCAATGAGTCGGCTCTTCACATCAGGTGGCCAAAGTATTGGAGGTTCACCTTCAGCATCAGTCTTTCCAATGAATATTCAGGGTTGATTTCCTTTAGGATGGACTGGTTTTATCTCCATGTGGTCCAAGGGATCTCAAGAGTGTAAAAGGTACCCCAGCTAAAAAAAGATTTGGACTTAGTTCAGAGCAATTTATGTAACTAACAAGTACTTTTTGGACAGTGTAGAATTGGCACTGGAAAAGGATAAGCTTTGATAATGTGGCCTGTGGGGAAAGTGGAAAAGCCCAGAGCCCTGGACATCAGGTAGACAAGGGCAGCAGAGGAGGAGGAAGCCATGCTGAAACTGAGAGGTGAATCGGCAATAAAGAAAAAGTTCTCCTACATCTAAATTTGGCTCAAAGACAGCCTACAGGCAGTCAGTCTTCTGTCAAACCTGTCTATTGCCATTAAAATGGAAGCACCAGTGATAGTCTCAGAGGGGAAAAAATGTCCTTCTGAGATAACTATATAGCTAACTCTGCAACAGCCGAACTTTATTAAGGAAGTGTCTATGAAAACTGATGCTTACAGAGCTATGGTTTTCTCCGGGAATATGCCCAGTAGTGGGATCGCTGGGCCACGTAATAGCTCTGTTTAGCTTTTTAAGGCACATCTACACTGTTCTCCACAGAGGCTGCATCACTTACATTCTTACTAACAGTGTAGGACGGTTCCTTTTTCTCCACACTCTCTCCAGCATTCCTTGTTTGTAGATTTTTTGATGATGGCCATTATGACTGGTAAGAGGGAGGGGTATATGCATACATATGGCTGATTCACGCTGTTTCACAATAAAAACTATACAACATTGTAACGCAATTATACTCCAACTCAAAAAAAAAAATGATGCTTATCTTTAAAGCTGACTTGCTCATATTTACCTATTTTCTCTTTGTGGCATGTGAACACACAAAGGCTAAAGTAAGTCAAAATAAATGATAAAATGAAGACTGGACCAAGGAACTTCTGTTCATTCAGAGTCTTGAAAATCCCTTGAGCTGGATTCTAAATATTTGATTCAGAAAAACCTAAACCCTGTTTGTCAACTGCATTCTTTTTCCCATTAAAAAAATAAAATAAAAAGGCCTCCCACGAGTATAATGGTGGAAATTCAATCCATATGTTTTCTGATTCATTTACACTTAGCTCATCAAAATATTTTGTAAGAGCTGAGCTTTTTGGTGGCCAAAGACACTTAGTGGTCCTTTTCCCCTTTGAAACAGAAAAACTGCAGTTTATCATCAGCTTGCATAAATGAAGGCTGAAGCACACTCCTAAATCTATTATCGCATAAGGCTGGACTGAACTATGAGCCCAGAAATTCTGTCTTCCCGAGCTGGCTTCCTCACCCTTGTAATTTATCCTCATACTCCAGTGCTACCTGCCTGGTGCTGAGCTTCTTTTCACCACTCACATCAGCATCACTGCTCTCACTGATAAGGACAAACTAAAGAAAAAAAAGGATCAGCCTCAGGAGTGATCCAGGAAAGGCAAGAGTAGGCTTCAGGCAAAATGTTCCGAGAAATGTTAGAGGAAAATGAATGTTTGGGAGTGTGGTGTGATTCTGTAGCCAGATTTCAAAGGTAAAGAGCACAGTCTTCTATTTATCAAAAGTTGAAAGGAACAGCTGTGCCCAGACAGAATGCCAAAACCAAATCCACATTTATCAGAAGAACAGAGGAAGCTTTCCTTTTATTTTATGTAACAGATCTGCAGTCCTGATCTCTGAGGTGAGCAGCTTTTGCTGACAGCACATCAAGGACAGATCTGGGGAAAATACAAAGTCAGAACAGAAATCACTGTGTAGATAGAAATACTAAAATCAGTAACAGAACAAGGGAGCAACCAGCCAGCAAACTCAGGTCATGAGATGCTGAATTATCTGACCTTCCTGGATACAGCGACTGAAAATTAAATGAAAATATTTATTATGAATTCATTTATTTTATGGGTTTAGCTTAGGTTAGTTGGCTTCCCTGGTGGCTCAGCAGTAAAGAATCCGCCTGCAATGCAGGAGACCTGGGTTCGATCCCTGGGTCAGGAAGATCCCCTGGAGGAGAGAAGGGCAACCTACTCTGTATTCTTGCCTGTAAAAGCCCATGGACAGAGGAGCCTGCAGGGCTGCAGTCCATGAGGTCACAAAAGAGTCAGACATGACTGAAGCGACTTAGCATGCACTCACACCGTAACTAAAGGTAGAACACCTGGATGATGGGTAGACATGTGACCTTTTCATGCTTCTCTTGCAATGGCAGGCGACACTCTCAGCTCTACATTCTCAGAACTCATGTCGTCTGTAATCTTCACTTGGCACCTTTTGTGATTTGCAGGTCTTCCATTCCGTTCCTGTCCTCCACATTCAGGTAACTCTCAGCAACATGGGATAAAAGGGTTACTTTGGTTTTGACAAAAGCAGATCAGTTTCTCAAAGCTGACCAAAGTGACTTTCTTTGCTGTTTTTCACACAAACTAGCAGATCAGTTTCTCAAAGCTGACCAAAGTGACTTTCTTTGCTGTTTTTCACACAAACTAATTTTGTTCACTCTAATCATAATGAAAACTAAAGCCAAAGTTTCATGCCACGAAAAAAATGGGGCCAGACTTTTTTCTTCTTTTTTATTGGAGTGTAACTGGTTTAAAATGCTGTCAGTTTCTGCTGTACAACACAGAGGATCAGCTACCTGCAGACACAGGCCCCTCCCTCCTGGCTCTCCCTCCCATCCCCCACCCGGCCCTCCTGGTCATCACCGAGCACCGGGTGGGCTCCCTGAGCTCCCAGCAGCCCCTGCGAGCTGTGATCCACGTGGCAGTGTGTGCATGCCAATCCTAATCTTCAATTTCATTCCACCCTCCTCTTCCCCGTGTCCACAAATTCATTCTCCACATCTACATCTCTACTCCTGCCCTGCAAGCAGGCTCAGCTGTAATATCTTTAACAGCTATAGTAGAGGACTTCTCTGGTGGCTCAGACAGTAGAGCATCTGCCTACAATGCAGGAGACACGGGTTCAGTCCCTGGGTCGGGAAGATCTCCTGAAGAAGGAAATGGCAAAGCATTCCAGTATTCTTGCCTGCAAAATCCCATGGACGAGGGAACCTGGTAGGCTACAGTCCATGGGGTCACAAAGAGTCAGACATGGCTGAGTGAATTCACTTTCTAGAGGTGATCTAATTTCATCTCAGTTATCTTGTATCTGTTTCATTTTTTATGTATTCCAGTTTATTTTTTTATTTTTCTAATTTTATTTTCGTTATTGTTCTGCTCTTTTCTTTTTTTCCTTCTTTTTTTTCCAATTTGGTGAGGAAGCTTGAGGGAGCGGGTCTATGATCCTTTGGGGTATCTTTCTTCCTTTTTCTTTTTTAATTTTTATTGGAGTATACCTGATTTACAATATTGTGTTAGTTTCAGGTGTACAGCAAAGTGAATCAGTTATATCGATACATACACCCACTCTTTCTTAGATTCTTTTCCCACATACATCATTCTGTGACCCTTTGTGACATAGCATCCACATGGAAACCAGGACTCCGGAGGCGCAAACTCACCAGAACGCAAGCCCCGTGTGGTTCAGAATGGTATCCGTCATGCCACACAGAGACAGTGTTTCACTCCTAGTGAACACTTGATAACCATTTGTCATGTGAATGAATTAATCCCAAGAGAAATCCCAAGAGATCAAAAGATAAGTGTCCACAAGAGCTTTGAGACTGATAAGTGCCCTTCACTTAAGTGCCCCCGAGTACGCAGCCGTGAACATGCTGATGCTGAGCAGCCCCCAGCCCTCTTCACCCTCCTGGGCGTGACAGAACAGTGAGACCGTCACCACCCCAAGCGCCACGTCAGCCATGATCCTCTGGGGCTACATCTGGATCTTGTCATCATCTGTAATTCTTTCACTTTCAAAATCCTCACCATAAGCTCCTCGTCTTCCAACTTGCTTTTCCAGCCGCTTCTATGATGACAGCTTTTCAGCTTCATTGGGACCTTGAGTACTCTGGACTTGCTGCTTTTCTTCCATATCCACCCATTCCTCTCCTCAGGGTTTTCTATATCCAACTTAAACTCCTACTTACTGTTTTCTCCTTGTCCTCTCCCAAGCAAACAAGCAAGGTGAGGAGAAAAACTCACACAACAGGGTAAACATACACCAGTATAAATATAAAACCATTACATTTGAACAGACCCCCAGCAGGGTCCAGCCATTCTGCTACAGCCATGGTATTCAAAGTGTTGTCTACACACCAGTAACATCAGCATCACCTAGGAGCTCATAGAAATGAAGACGCTTGGGTCTCATCTCAGACCTACTGAATCAGAATTAAAAACTTAAGTAAGGTAATCAGCTAATTTATATGCACATGGAAATTTAAACACTCTGCACTGTGGGGATTCCCTGGCAGTCCAGTGATGGGAACTCTGCACTCTCACCGCCAAGGGCCCAGGTCCAATTCCTAGTCAGGGAACTAAGATCCCACAAGCTGAGTGATGCGGCCAAAAATTAAAAAAAAAAAAAAAAAGGTGTCCAGCCATCACCACTTGCTAACCTTCATAGCTTTCTCTGAATGTACTCAAATTTAGAAATCAATGTACTTGCAAAAGGATGGTCCCTAGAAGTAAATTAAAGGTGCAATATTCCTGATAGTACAAGGATTTATCACCTCTTCTTATAGGTATTAACCTTCCACCTATAATGCTTAGTTCAGTATTAGCTATTTTTTCTTGACCATATTTTCATACTCTTTACACATTGCTGTAGTTACCTAAAACCTCCAGCATGATTACCAAATTGTTATAAATTATTATTAAGCTACTAACTTTCTGCGTAAGTTAACAGTCTGTAATACTATTAGGCATATTGGAACTGACCGCCTCCACATCCCCCTCCTCAAAGAGTTGGAAGCAATTCGTTTTGCAACCTTATTTTGGCATAATTCCCTTGATATCATGAGGGTCTTTGCCAAAAAAAAAAATTATGTAAGCAAAGTACTTTAAGTTAAAGCATTTGCTCAATCCATGAATATAGTATTCCTTGAAAAAAAGCGGAGAGACCATGGGAGGGAGGAAGGAAAGAAAATGTAACAGGCTTGAAAAAAAATAATCTTAGTGAACTCATGATAACCTCTGAAAATCCCTACTTACTTAAGTGCTCATTAATCAGATTTTTTTAAAAAAGAAGGCAAACCAAAATTTTGAATTTTTCATGTAGCATCAAGTTTCCAGAGCCATACACTTTATCACATTTTGCATTCTTGTTTAATTTATTTACATCTTTGGGTACTCAAACAAATGAAGTCTTTCTGACAAAAGAAAGACAAAAATCATCCACAGGCATGTGGATGTCCTAGATCACCACTTAAGAGACCACCAGTTCAGGGCTTTTGGTTGAACCAAAGAAATGCTTAAATTTACATCAGTTAGATCAGAATGGAGAGCATTTTGCCCATTACATGCAGTCCATTAATTTCTACTCTGATTAACACTTTCAGAAAGAGAAAGCAGTCATGGTATCCTATCTTTCATTAGACGACTTCCTTTGTCATCTCTTGTCTCGGGACAATCTGAACTAATCTTCAACCCACGCAATGATGTTAGACAATGTTTGGATCTTTATCTCTCGTGTCAAATTTCAAAGATTTAATATAACACGTTATAATTTAAGAATATTAAAGGGGACCCAGGACAGAACATTTAGCTTTGACACCATATGGACATATCCTACATTTGATTCTTAAACAGCCTAGTTTTGCTACCAGTAGGAGGAAAGTCGGAGAAAGCGATGGCACCCCACTCCAGTACTCTTGCCTGGAAAATCCCATGGATGGAGGAGCCTGGTGGGCTGCAGTCCATGGGGTCGCTGAGGGTCAGACACGACTGAGCGACTTCACTTTCACTTTTCAGTTTCATGCATTGGAGAAGGAAATGGCAACCCACTCCAGTGATCTTGCCTAAAGAATCCCAGGGACGGGGGAGCCTGGTGGGCTGCCATCTATGGGGTCGAACAGAGTCGGACACGACTGAGGTGACTTAGCAGCAGCAGCAGCAGGAGGAAAGTATTGACATATCATTACATAGACGAGCCAATTTAACACTGAGCCTTCTTAAGACAAAATCAAACTGAGATTTACATAGTCGTGAGCAATTGGGTGATAGTTGAGAAGGTTTCTAAAACTTTACTATTCTGTAGAGAAGGCACTATGTGATTTCAGAGTAACAGTGTGCAGATTATAAATAACACATAACAGCATAATGACGGTTAAGAATTTATGCTATACAAAGAAAGACAAATATCATATGATATAGATTTTATGTGGAATCTTTAAAAATGATACAAATGAACTTATTTACAAAACAGAAACAGACTCATGGATATAGAAAACAAATGTATGATTACTGGGTAGGGGTGGAGGGATAAACTGGGAGATTGGGATTGACACATATACACTATTGTATATAAAATAGATCACTAATAAGGACCTACTGTAAAGCACAAAGAATTCTACTCAGTACTCTGTGATGACCTGTACGGGAAAAGAATCCTATAAAGAATGGAGATATATATATATATATATATATATATATATATATATATATATATATATCTGACTCACTTTGCTGTATACCAGACTAACACAGCATTGTAAGTCAACTATACTCAAGTAAAATTTTTAAAAAAAGAACTTATGCTATAAAATGAGACCATCTTAATTTACCACAGCGCCATCACTTACTCTGTGATATGGGTTACTTAAAATCACAGTATCTCTATATCCTCTTCTACAAAATGAGACGATAATGCTACCTACATAGTGACATTGCTTTGTGGATTAAAATGAATGGATGCACAGCAGGCACTTACACAGTGCTTTGAATAAGCCTTCAATAAATGTAAGCTATATTTATGTTCATTGTAACCCTGTACCTTATGCTTAGATCAAAAAGAATAGAGGAAAAGATACCTAAACCTGTTTATAATATTCTGCAATGTCTACCATGAATGTCTACAATGGTTTAAACAATTAGCCCATGCTACTCTAATAATTGGGGTGAGGTGGATGGGTGGGTACTTAGGGAAAATAGTCCAATTATCCTTCTGTACTCCAGAGGTTTGGTCTTCTTGCTTTCATATATCTTGAGATGATATTTAATAAGAAGCTTTGCCAGTGGTAATCAGGCACAAAGAAAAATAATCCAGCTTATGCAACTCAAACTCACATGAGAATGATTTGTGTCAAAGAACCAACAGAATAATTTATGAGGCTTTGACTGCCAAGCAGACTGATATCCATGTTGGCTCTTCAACACATTCTCTTTGTAGGAGAGAAGTCTGCTCAGGAAACCAAATGAAGATCAAGCCGACTGGTGAGTAAGAGCTGGGAGAGGCTGAAGAAACAGCCCTACGCACGAAACCCGCAGTTCTACCATTAAAATGTGTCTCTTTCCTGAAGGGCCACGGGGATATACTCTCCCAGTCCTTTCCAACTTCTCTCTTCAATCCCTGGCTAGTATTAATATGACTCTTTCTGGTTGTTTCTGAGAAAGAGCCTTTTTATCAAAGGCTCTTTATCAAAGCATTCATCGAACTCCAATCAAGGAGGCTGTGACTTGAACCCTAACCTCAGGTAACCCTTTAGTCTCCGTGACTCCAAAAGAGCCGAGATCAGGTCTCAGAAGAGACCAGTTAATGCCTCTCACTGTTTGACATACTGTGCCATCACATGTATCAGTAAATTCGTTTCATTCAATCACAAACAAAAGGAGGAATTCCTAAGGAAGGTATACAAACGCACTATGTGTAAATGATGGTGAAAATTCAACCACAGTCCTCAGCATGTCTGAACCCATTATTATCTTCAGAAGCTCTTCTAATCTTAGATTCTACAGGTGCTTCAAATTTTATCCAGAAGTTGTTGAGTTCACCCCCACAAACATCCTACATTTATTCCATAATGAACCGTGCATTCAGCAACACATCTATTTAAGAGACAAGAATCTGGAAGTCTCTACACTTGATAGGGGAGGGATCAAATGATACATTCGAAAAAAAAATGCATTCACAGACAAATTAAGCAAAATAGGGAGGGAGGAGAAAGTGGTTAAACACTGGCCCAATGAGGTTTCCACATTTGACCATGTACAGAAATATTACAAATATTGCCCATGCTGAATCGTAAGAAAAGAAAAGACATCTGGGTAATTATTTTGAATCTTCTTCATTAAAAAAAAAATTACAGATGGGAATAGGCACAGAAAAGCCTGGAGAATCAACAAAATATTATGTATGTTTGTAAATATTTCCCTAAATATTATCAATCACTGAGCTGTGTCATCTCCTCATTTTTTATTCAGTCAAATATGCTAGCCACATTTCAACCAAAGATGCTTGCTTAATACACAAATAAATCTTAATACACTACATGCGCTTGCATTTGAGAAAATCTCCAGCTGCCAAATGGAGCCAACTGTTAAATAATAAATCATAATATGTGTTAGCAAACTTTCAAATTGAGCTGCTGTTCCCCTCCCCTCCCCCAATCTCAAGATTTCTCCATGTCATTGTTTTGCATATGTTTAAGGAACACATTGTGTAATGGATGAAAAATGTGGATGAAGGTTTTGAAGTCCTTTATTTCTAAAAATAGTGCCACCACTTGAGAAATAAACATGATGTCTAGGAATGGGCTGATTTTTTACAAACATGCAGAATTTTCAAGTTGCCTTAGACGATTCAAAAATCTCCACTTACATAACACCAACCACTCTTAGAATAGTTTAGGAAACATAACACATCCAACTCCGGACAATTCATAACAAGGGCGAAAAGCCAGATCCCGTCAAACCAGTATGATAAACACGAGGACTTTGTTTTCCATAGATCCTAATACAATACAGTTGGCGGAACTCAAAGAGCAACTTGAGGTTCTAGTACTTTACTGTACAATGGGCCAGCTGCCGAGTCTGCACCCGGTGGGAGGACAGCTCCCCCCAGGGATCTTTATGTGGTTCCCCAAACTGAATGAATGCTCCCTCAGGCTCCCACATCAACAGTAAAAATGCTTTATTCCTGTCTACTTGGGTAGATTAGATATTTCTTAATGGCTGAAATCCTACCAAGTTCATCTCTAATAAGGCCCAGGACAGGTTATCCACCAGGACCACAGAGTCAAAGCTATGGTTTTTACAGTAGTCATGTACAGATGTGAGAGTAGGACCATAGAGGAGGCTGAGCACTGAAGAATTGATGCTTTCTAACTGGTGCTGGAGAAGACTCTTGAGAGTCCCATGGACTGCAAAGAGAACCACCAGTCAATCCTAAAGGAAATCAACCCTGATTATTCATTGGAAGGACTGATGCTGAAGTTCAATACTTTGGCCACCTGATGTGAAGAGCCAACTCACCTGAAAAAAGCCTGATGCTGGGCAAGACTGAAGGCAAAACGAAAAGGAGACAGCAGAGGATGAGATGGTTGGATGGCATCACTGACGCGATGGACATGAATCTGATCAAACTGCGGGAGAGAGTAGAGCTGTCCTGGTATGCTGTGGTCCAGGGGTTACAAAGAGTCAGACACAACTTAGTGACACAAAAACAACAACAAAAGATGCTCTGAGATCACCTGGACCCTCTCTCCATCTTTCCAGGATCACACCTTTCACCCTCCATGTTCCATTTTATTCCTTATTCATTTGGGTATCTCTGGTACACCCTGTTACTTTTCTCTGGAGATGCCCACCTCCACACAATACTTTATTCCACCTCTTTTCATGTTTATAGTAATGTGTTCACATATCCATCTCCCTGTCTCCAATTTGTGAACTCACTGATGATAGAAACTACATCAAATCCTAAATCTATCCATCTTTACCCAAGGCTAGTGGAGAGCTGTGAAAGAACAGGAGTCAGCTAAGTGAGACTCAACTATAAATAAGGTAGTCATATACTCTAAAGTGGGCTTCCCAGATGGCTCAGTGGGTAAAGAACCCACCTGCCAATGGCAGGAGACACAAGAGACTTGGATTTGATTCCTGTGTGGGAAGATCCCATGGAGGAAGGCATGGCAATGCACTCCAGTATTCTTGCCTGGAGAATCCCATGGACAGAGGAGCCTGGTGGGCTACACCCCATGGGGTTGCAAACAGTCAGACATAAATGAGCAACTGCATGCACACATAGTCGTTTCAGGTGTAGAGCATAGTGATTCAGTATTTTTGCAGATTATACTCCGTTATAACAAGCTGGAATCAAGATAGTGGGAGAAATATCAATAACCTCAGATATGCAGATGATACCACCCTTATGGCAGAAAGGCAAGAGGAACTAAAAAACCTCTTAATGAAAGGGAAAGAGGAGAGTCAAAAAGTTGGCTTAAAGCTCAACATTCAGAAAACTAAGATCATGGCATCCAGCCCCATCACTTCATGGCAAATAGATGGGGAAACAGTGGCAGACTATTTTTGGGCTCCAAAATCACTGCAGATGATGATTGCAGCCATGAAATTAAAAGATGCTTACTCCTTGGAAGAAAAGTTATGACCAACCTAGACAGCATATTCAAAAGCAGAGACATTACTTTGCCAACAAAGGACCATCTAGTCAAGGCTATGGTTTCTCCAGTAGTCATGTATGGATGTGAGAGTTGGACCATAAAGAAAGCTTAGTGCCGAAGAATTGATGCTTTTGAACTGTGGTGTTGGATAAGACTCTTGGGAATCCCTTGGACTACAAGGAGATCCAACCAGTCCATCCTAAAAGGAAATCAGTCCTGAATATGCTGAAGCTGAAACTGCAATATTTTGCCACCTGTTGTGAAGAGCTAACTCATTTGAAAAGACCCAGATGCTGGGAAAATTGAAGGCAGGAGGAGAGGGGGACAACAGAGGATGAGATGGTTGGATGGCATCACCGACTCAATGGACATGAGTCTGATGAGTAAACTCCAGGAGTTGGTGATAGACAGGGAGGTCTGGCATGCTGTGTAGTCCATGGGGTCACAAAGAGTCAGACATGACTGAGTGACTGAACTGAACTCCATTATAAGTTGTGGTAATACTTATAATTCCTTGGGCTATACAGTAGGTCTTTTGCTGTTTATCTGCTTTATCCGTAGTACTGTGTGCCTGTTAATCCCATACACCTAATTTACCCTCCCCCTTTCCCCTTTGGTAGCCACGAGTTTGTTTTGTAGTCTCAGATCATTGTATTAACACTGCTGATTTAGATTTCATTTAGATAAATGACTTGGAACAGCACAGTCTAGGGCAAACCCCTAGAGTCTTTGGGAGTTCTGTTAATTCCATAAAACTATGCAAAATGGGGGCAGGGGTGTTCATGAACATATTAAGAGGAAGTGGTTAGAACTGAGACCTTCAGGAAGCCCAGGAACTCAGCTAAGAGAACATAATACATAAGGCTTGAGAGGCAAATACAAGCAGCCCTACAGCTGCCCCAAGGAGTAGCTGAAAATATCTAACTTCTCAAACACAGTTCAGTTTTTCATATTCAAACATTACAATTCCGTTTGCTAAAAGCGTCTCGGAAATTCCCTTGATGTTTGCGAGACCAAATTAGCCCATGTGATAGAGCGATCACGTGATAAAAAACAGATGAAAAACATTGTATAGAACACACTGCTAGGAAATGGATTCTATTTTCAGCTTTTAGCTTTGTCATAAGTCTTGCTTTCCCCGTGGTTACACTGGCTTGTTGCCAACATCCTCTGAGGGTGACTGGGCTGAGGAAAAAGAGGTTCACTTCCCCATGCTGACCGCCAAGAAGGGCAAGCTATGTGGGAAGCCCTGGCAGCAAACATGACTCCTTATTATGATTACTAATACTTTATGTTTCTATTTTTTAGGTGCTGAAGGGCAAAGTGTAGTTTTGAAACACACAGGAAGGAAAATATAAGTCTTACTGTAGACGAGATAAAGACGTACCTATGTCCCGGAGCACACACGACTGCCCCGTGTTTCGGGGCAGACATGGAGACGCAAGTGCGGGCGCACGCACGTTACGCGCGCACGAACGTTACGCGCGCACGCAACGCACGCCCGTTACGCATGCAGGTTACGCACGCCTGTTAAACGCAGGCTGTCCACGGGGGAGGACATGCAGGGCGGGAGTGGGTTCTCTGGGCAGCTGTCGTTTTCAAGGCCGTCTCCTCCTCCTCCGCATTTAAAAGAAAGAAGGTAAAAACATTCTTTAATGAAATATGATTTGCTAAAAGGACACACTAAAATGTATGCAGAGAGAAAAAAAAAATAAAACACGGCTTCAAAGGCAACTCAAAGAACAAAGTCTGAGGACTAACCCACACTGGAGTTTTCTGTGACTGCAGAAAAGCTGCAAGGTTGTGCTTCCTTGGAGGAGCTCCCAGTCCCCCCAGGCAGCCAGCGGTGAGCAGTCTTGCCGGCTCTGGGCATCAAAGCAGGGCCCAGCTCACTCTGCATCCAACCTGCTCCTCACAAAACCTACCGACGGATGAGCAATCAAAGAGGGGAAAGGGAAAGATGTGGAGTCAGAAGGGTTTCCCAGGTGGCAGAATGGTAAAGGACCCACCTGCCAATGCAGGATACGTGGGTTTGATCCCTGGGTCAGGAAGATCCCCTGGAGGGAGGCATGGCAACCCACTCCAGTGTTCTTTCCTGGAGAATCCCATGGACAGAGGAGCCTGGCGGGCTGCAGTCCATGGGGTCACAGAGAGTCGGACACAACTGAGTGACTAAGCATGCACACATCTGAGGTTTCATGCGCTCAGTCTGACCTGGGGGCTCTAGGTTGGCAATAATGATGAAGTGGTTAATGATAAAGCCACAGCAACTGAAATTGCCTTGAATCCAATCCTCGATCTACAACTAGCTAGGAGTGTGACCTCAGCGAACTTCCCGAGGCTTCTATATCCTCATCAAGGAAACAAGGACGCTGATGCTGTCTCATTAGGGTTTGTATGAGGATGAAATGAGATCAGTGATACAAACAGAAGCAAGCCCCACAGGGGCTGTCCTGTACACATTAGCTGTTATTACCAATAACACTGGGGAGAGAAGATGGGTATGAAGGCAGATTCTAATTTATTAAGAAAATAAAACATGGATACAAATCACTGTAACACCTCATGGTAAATGGCCAGTAAAGCTTCAGTCACCAGAGGTCCCACTGACTTGAAATCAAAAACAGGAGAAATTGCTAAATCAAGTGTTCAGTATTTCAGAGGAGGAGTGACCTTTGGTCATAAAAAAATGAACATAATAGGGATTCACCTGACACACGAAAAGTGTAAGTCACTCAGTCGTGTCTGGCTCTTTGTGACCCCATGAACTGTAGCCCTCCAGGCTCCTCTGTCCATGAGATTCTCCAGACAAGAATACTGGAGTGGGTTGCCATTTCCTTCTCCAGGGAATCTTCCCAACCCAGGTTCTGAACCAGGGTCTCCTGCATTGCAGGCAAATTCTTCACCATTTGAGTCACCAGGGAAGCCCTGACACATACTATAGATTACTGAGTAAAAAGCACTGATGAATCCCATACGCTCAGTTGTTAAGTCATGTCTGACCCTTTAAAAAAATTTATTAATTGGAGGATAATTGCTCTACAATATTGTGTTGGCTTCTGCCATACATCAGCATGAATCAGCCAGAGGTATACACATGTCTGCTCCCTCTTGAGCCTCCCTCCCACCTCCCTCCCCATCCCACCCCTCTAGCTTGTCACAGAGCACTGGATTTGAGCTCCCTGCCCCACGCAGCAAGTTTCACTGGCTATCTGTTTTCCATATGGTAATGTATATGTTTCAATGCTACTCTCTCAGTTCGTCCTCCAGGTTCCTCTGTCCGTGGGATTTCCCAGGCACAAATACTGGAGTCGCCTGCCATTTCCTTCTCCAGGGGATCTTTGCAACCCAGGGATCGAGCCTGAGCTTCCTGCAGTGGCAAGTGGGTTCTTTCCTGCTAAGCCACCAGGGAAGCCCCCAATAAGACCACACAGATTCAATAATGTTGGTTACGTCTAAATTTATGTTCCAGTTACTAATTCTAAGTGATTTTCATAAACTATCTTAGAGGGGAAGAGAATACACTTAGGGACAGAGTTGATAATAATCTGTATTTCTTGGGAGTTTTCTGGGAATTCTCTGATGGTCCAGTGGTTAGAACTTGGTGCTTTCACTGCTGTGGCCTGCATTTAATCCCTGGTCAGGGAACCAAGATCCCACAAGTCTTGCAGCACAGCCCAAAGCAAACAATCAGTTTTTTTCTATAAAATAACTATGACCTTGGTAGAAGTGAGATTTCTCTGACCAACTGATGATAGCATGTAAGGAGCTGGAAGCTAATTACTGAATAAGGCAAAGAAAGCATTATGTACCGATTTTCCTTTTCATATATACCCAAAGGTTAGTAGGAGAAAAGTCAACAGAAAAGCCATCCTCTGATAGTGAGTCAGACTGCTCAGATTCAGCTGTGCCCAGCAGCAGTCTTGGCACAGAGCCGGCAGGCTGCCAGTTAAAAAAAAAAAAAATCAGTAAATTCTGCGCATGGAAAAAAAAATGTGTGAAAATCTCTTAGAGTAAAAAATACACCCTCAGCTATTGAAGAAGATAAGAACAAAACAAACAGATTCAGAAGTATGGTACTTTGATTGCAGGAATTTAGGAAGTGTGGAAAATAATGAAACAAGATGAAATAAGAACTAAATCTAATTATCCTTTCTAACGTATCCATATACAGAAATGAGACGTTGGTGGACTCGCAGAGAAAGTTCAGGTTCCCACAGATGACTCAGAGTTGGGTTTTATGCAGCAGCAGGTCCCGTAAAGGACCCGTGTGGATATTTTGGTGTTCTCGGCTGAAGGATGCTTTAGAAGCGTAAAGCCACACAGTTCTTGAACTACTTTAAAATAAATTAAATAACAGAAAATGTCCACCAACTCACCCGACCCTGTTGACATTGTTTCAGAATTCTTTAAGTGTTTTGGGAAGAAAAACTCTTGCGAAACCTTAGCGTGGTGCTTTCAATAGTATTAGTCACATTGTGTAGGACCATGGGTTGCCTGTGAGATCCAAACACTTAAAATGCGCTATACTTTCAGTGAACTTCCCAGGTGGCGCCAGTGGAAAAGAATTCTTTTGCAGTGCAGGAGACAAAGAAGACACCAATTCGATCCCTGGATTGGGAAGATCCCCTGGAGGAGGACATGGCAACCCACTCCAGTATTTTTGCCTGGAAAATCCCAGGGACAGAGAATCCTGGCAGGCTACAGTCCACAAGGTTGCAAAGAGTTGGACATGACTGAAGCAAGTTAGCATGCACAAACAGACACTTTAAATAAACTCAAAAAAAATCACAACTTTAAGATAAAATTCACTTGTTTTTTTCCCCCCTCGATGGTGACTGCAGTCATGAAATTAAAAGATGCTTACTCCTTGGAAGGAAAGTTATGACCAACCTAGATAGCATATTCAAAAGCAGAGACATTACTTTGCCAACAAAGGTCCATCTAGTCAAGGCTATGGTTTTTCTGGTGGTCATGTATGGATGTGAGAGTTGGACTGTGAAGAAGGCTGAGTGCCGAAGAATTGATGCTTTTGAACTGTGGTGTTGGAGAAGACTCTTGAGAGTCCCTTGGGCTGCAAAGAGATCCAACCAGTCCATTCTGAAGGAGATCAACCCTGGGATTTCTTTGGAAGGAATGATACTGAAGCTGAAACTCCAGTACTTTGGCCACCTCATGCGAAGAGTTGACTCATTGGAAAAGACTCTGATGCTGGGAGGGATTGGGGGCAGGAGGAGAAGGGGAACGACAGAGGATGAGATGGCTGGATGGCATCACTGACTCAATGGACGTGAGTCTGAGTGAACTCCAGGAGTTGGTGATGGACAGGGAGGCCTGGCGTGCTGCACTTCATGGGGTTGCAAAGAGTCGGACACGACTGAGCAACTGAACTGAACTGAACTATGGAGATTTCAGGAGCATTGGTATACTATATATAGGAAGACATGCAAATGATTTTCCAGGTTTAACTATTTGCCATTAACAAAAGGATTAACCTGTCATTCAGATTCCCTCGCATGGAGGAACTTGGATGGGGTCTTTGCAAAAGAAGGCTACCAAGAAAATGTTGGACTGAAACCATGGTCGGCAATTGAAGAAGAGAAAGAATATAAATAAATTGCAAATGCAGGCACTAAAAACAAAATTGCTGAGCTTCTTAAGTTCCTTTGGTAAAGTTTTGAAAGAGGCATGATGGGGTCCACCCACGACCCCACCTCCAGCAGTGCGGGACCTTCCAAAGGCCTTTGGGTTCCCTCCCTTGATATGGTATCTGCAGACAGAATGTACGAGAATGAGGCTACTGTTTTCCTTTCACTTCAGGGAAAGTGCAGAAAGGGCAAGTTATTCCACAAATCCTGGAGGAATGCCCAATATCTCTGTGGGAATGTGTGTAGGCACTGCGCTTCCAGGGAGAAAAAAATTCTCATGCACGTCTCTCCTGCACTCCAGTGGTCTACTCGGAACGAGTGCGTTCAGAAATGATGGGTAACACAGCACGGATGTGTTTCTGATCTGGCGTCTCTGAGCTGGTGTGTCACTCCTTTGAAAGGATCCCTAAAGGATGGCTCGGGTGCAGTGGATAAATGGGACTGTCACTGTGTGGAACCGCTCACTCTGGAAGCCAGATGAGAAGGCGGATACAGACTGCGAGAGGAGATGTTTCTTGGAAACCCTGACTTCATAAAGAGTATGAGAATGAAATATCCCAGGCAGGATGACCAGCTTTTCACTTCAGAAGTCTGATGTCCATCAGCCTTAATTGAATCAAGACTCCCTGGGCCTCCCAATGCTTCTATGAATGAGCACATCTTACCATGAGCAGCAGACACATTTCAAACATGATACAAAGTCCCTTTGGGCTTCCAAGTTGGCGCTAGTGGTAAAGAACCTGCCTGCCAGTGCAGGAGATGTAAGAGAGGCAGGTTCGATCCCTGCGTCAGGAAGATTCCCTGGAGGAGAGCCTGGCAACCCACTGCAGTATTCTTGCCTGGAGAACCCCATGGGCAGAGGAGCCTGACGGACTACAGTAAGTGGGGTCACAAAGAGTCAGACCTGACTGAAGGGATTTAGCACGCATGCATAGTCATGTCATTCACCTCTATTGACTCATCAAGTAATTTTCAAATTTCTAGCACAGCAGTGGATGATTCTTACATATGCTTAACTTTTAAAAGATGCTAATTCACTTTGCCGTACAGCAGAGACTAACACGAAGTTGTAAAGCAACTATACTACAATAAAAAAAAATTTTAAGCTAATCTCATGTTTTGGTCTGGTTAACAGTGTAAAAGGGTGATTAAATATGAAGTTAATTTTTTTCTGCATCTGCCAACTACCTCTTCTCCAACTTAATAGTTTTTTTAAAAAGGTGAAAGGTGGATGTTGGCGAAATTTGAAGATATTTTCCCATCTAAACATCAGCCCCCGGCCACACTCAGAAGCGCGTCTCAGGCTTCTGCGGTAGTCTCCAAAGGCGGCTGCAAGATTATAGTCCTGACTGCAGACAGAACTGAGTACACCCTGTTCCTTTCCGGTTCTCTTCATAATCGTTGCAACATAAATAGTTGTCGGGGGATGTAGCTGGACAATCAAATGACAGTAATCACAAGAGTATAAACAAATCAAGGAGAATGGGTGGGAATGGAAAGGGAGGCTGTGGATACTCCCCTTCACTGGGTTCACTCTGAATCTCACAGACTTGACCATGAGGTCATCACAAGCAAAAGCCCGTGGCTCACGAAAGTCTCAGAGAATGTCTCCGGTCACAGACTGGTAGACTGAGTGGAGGAGATCCAGCAAAACATAAAGAGCTCACCCCTACATTCCCATGGTATTCCTTCTGACCAGCTTCTGAGAAGCGTTCTAACGAGTATCACCTGTCCATCGTGGACTAAATTATTCCAAAGAAAGTTGGATTTTAAGCAGAATGAAAACAAGTGGGGGCATCCCAGTGTGTTGAGTATCATGATGAGTTCTATTAACGTGGAAGAAATCACCTCTCTGTATGTTCATGGATCTAACTGAAGAAACACGTGGGTGATGATGAAGACTTAAGCATATCCAATTGCCTTCTCCAATATCCAAGGAAATCAACAACCAAAGGCTTTGTTGGAAAGCCCAAGAAAGTTCTGAGATAAGAGTGAATGTAACCTGCAAACTCTATTTCCCAGAGGCCTGTCTGCATTAAAAGTGTGCAGCCAGGGACTTCCCTGATGGTGCAGTGATTGAGACTTTGAGCTTCAAGGCAGGGAGCAAGGGTTCAATCCCTGGTCAGGGAACTAAGATTCCCCATGCCTCCTGACCAAAAAGCCAAAACAGAAAATAGTCCACAAAAAAAAAAAAAAAAAATCTTTAAAGTCTGTGTTCCTTTCAGAGACCCTGTGGCTTTCTTCAACGCCACAGCCCCCGCAGCAACAAAACTCATTTGCTTTCGAAGGATTTCTAATTTCATTTTATTTTGATGGAAATTGTAGACTAGGTAGCTTGTGTCTAAAGAACTGTGCAACTAAATACAATTTTAAAGTATGCTGTATATTCTAAATTTTCTTAATTTAATTTTTATTTTATATGTAGCTGACTTACAGTGTTGTGTTAGTTTCAGGTGTGCAGAAAGTGGTTCAGTCATATGTGTACATGCACATAACTATATACAAAATATACAGGCAACACAGGCATTCTACTCAATATTATGTAATACCCTGTATGGGAAAAGAACCTGTAAAATATTTTAAACTTATTACACAAACTGAGGAAATGCTATAGAACGAAAGTCAGTCTTCTAGCCAGCAAAAAAAGGGAGAGATAGGTGACGCAAACATAATGAAAGACTAATCATTTTAATTGTCTCTGTCTTGCGGCCGAGCGAAATGAAGTGAATCCACGGAACTGTCGGGAATCCATAATCAAATTAGCATCTTTGCACTTGGAGAGCACACTGTATGACCTTACACTTCATTCCCAACGTCTGAAGCCATGTCTCCGCTCAGATGAAGCACAGACTTGGCCCTCACAGCATCCTGAAATATGCCGTCTGAACACGCCCTGGCCATCAGACTTGACCTGAAAGCCACAAAGCATGGAGAATAACCAAACACTTTCACCTGTCTCTAATCAAACCATTGCCAAATATCTAAGGTTTGGTTTTAATTTTCCCGTGCAATCAGGCGAGACCATTGGCATTTGAAATTTGTGGTCTCCCCACAACAGCATCTGCATCATCATTTCAGTTGGTTTGGATTATTAATCACCTTCTTGCTTTTACAAATTTCTCCTATAATATGTATTCTCAAGAAAAAAAAATCTAATAAAAATAGAGACTAGCGAGAGGTAAGCAGACTTTGGGCTTGCCGGGGGCTCAGTGATAAAGAATTCGCAATTCCTAATGCAAGAGACTTGGGTTTGATCCCTGGGTTGGGAAGGTCCCCTGGAGGAGGAAATGGCAACCCACTCCAGTGTTCCTTCCTGGAGAATCTCATGGACAGAGGGGCCTGGGGGGACGCAGTCCAGTCCACGGGGTCGCAGAGAGTCGGGCATGATTGAGCATAACATCAGTGCCTTATCTTCACTCAGTTCCTTCACCCTGCTCATCCCATTCATCCAAATAACATGAACTAAATCATCATCATATCTGAGCACTGGGCAAGTCATCAGAGAGACAGAGATAAGACAGCATTCTTTATGGGCGTGCCTACTCAAGAGAAATTTTTACGGAATGTAACTACTTTACCTTCATCAGCCTCAGCGTATCTCCTAACCTATAATCAGACACTTAACGGTTTATCATGGAAGGACTGACAGAATCAAATGATAACAATCTTTACCCACACCGACATCACACATGTCATCTCCCCACAGAGTGGGTGTTTTGGTCTATTCAGATATTCTTGAATTATTATATCATGCCATGTAACATCTACTGGCAAAATTCCAACTTTGAAGTCAGATGGGCCACCTTTGAATCCTGATTCTGCACCTTTGTTTTACCTGGACTAGGCATTTCTTTTAGAAGCTGTCTGCATGTCACTGTGCCTCACTGTCTAATTCTAAATTCACAAGCAAGCAAAATTCATTCTTTCTCTGTTCATTTTAGATGTGCAAGCGAACTAAAGTATTTTCAGTCTCAAGAAACACACCACAGGACTTCTCTGGTGGTTCAGTGGTTGAGGCATCACCTTCCAATGCAGGGGGTGTGAGTTTGAGCCCTGATTGGAGAGTTAAGATCACACATGACTCATGGCCAAAAAAAAACTACAGAACACAGACAACAGAAGTAATGTTGCAACAAACTCAACAAGGACTTTAAAAATGGTCCATATCAAAATCTTAAAAAAAAAAAAAGAAAGAAAGAAACACACCATATGTAACTCCTAACCTCCATGACTTTCACATGCTGCTTCTCCTGCCTAGAACTTCCTTCGGTTCACCACTCCTGGCTAATTCTTACTCATCATTTCAAGAAAATGCCCAGGTGCCGCTTCCAACAAAGGCGCTCTTCTATAGATCCAATTTTATACCCTTCCTATATGCTCTCATAGTTGCTACCAAGTCTTTATCACTGCAGCAAAATGATGCGGTGGAGGATTTACCTTTCCTGCGTGCTAGTCACTTCAGTCGTGCCCAGCTCTTTTCGACCCTATGGACTGAGGCCCCCTAGGCCCCTCTATCCATGAGATTCTCCAGGAAAGAATACTGGCATGGGTTGCCATGCTCGACTCCAGCGGATCTTCTGAAGCAGGGATCTATCCCATATCTCTTACATCTCCTGCATTGGCAGGCGGGTTCTTTAAGACTAGTGCCAGCTGGAAAGCCCTTTATCTTTCCAATGAAACTGATTTTCATTATCTCTTTGCTTTCTCAGTGCCTGGCATATAAGAAGTACTCAGAATTCATTAACCTATTTGTTCCCAATCAAGAGATTAGAGCATTAAACAGTTTCATATGTTGGTGGTGGTTTGTTTAGTGACTCAGTCATGTCCGAGTCATTGTGACCCCATGGAATGCAGTATGCCAGACTTCTCTGAATTAGGAAGTATCACATTTTATCCCTATACATTTCTAATACAAAGGCAAGATGATCAGCTTAGGATTGATTGGCTTATATTTGGGGTCATTGTTTCAGCATTAGCAGTACATTTGTCTGAGCAAATTATGTATCCAATCAGCCAGCCTAATAAAGAAATTTGTTGTATAGTCAAAACTATGGTTTTTCCAGTAGTCATATACAGATGTGAGAGTTGGACCATAAAAAAGGCTGAGAACCGAAGAATTGTTGCTTTCAAATTGTGGTGCTAGAGAAGACTCCTAAGAGTCCCTTGGACTGCAAGAAGATCAAACCAGCCCAACCAGTCAATCCTAAAGGAAATCAACCCTGAGTATTCATTGGAAGGACTGATGCTGAAGGGGAAGCTCCACTACTTTGGCCACCTGATGCGAAGAGCTGACTCACTGGAAAAGACCCTGATGCTGGGAAAGACTGACGGCAAGAGGAGAAGAGGCACAGACTCAAAGGACATGAGTTTGAGCAACCGCAGGAGATAGCAGAGGACAGGGAAGCCTGCCGTGCCGCAGTCCACGGGGCCGCAAAGAGGCAGACGCTGCTGAACAGGAACAATAATGAAGAAGTGTGACCTCGAAGGAAAGGTCAATATTTCAAAGAGAGACATGAAGAAAAATAAACCTCTGGCTGATAGTAGATGATACAATTTCACGAAGGTTAACCTGTATTACCATGCTAACTGGCATCATCTTTAAAAAAGTAAAGACTAAAACTGCTCACAAAGGTATAATGGAAAACCTATTTAATTCACCCCACTCCAGTACTCTTGCTTGGAAAATCCTAGGGATGGGGAAGCCTGCTGGGCTGCCGTCTATGGGGCTGCACAGAGTTGGACACGACTGAAGCGACTTAGCAGCAGCAGCAGCATTTAATTCAGAGCTTAAAGAAATCAGTTTGCATTCCAAGTTCATCAACTGTGACAGACAGTGAAAATGTTTTATTCTAGAAATTAAGACCCTCAGGCCAAGAGGAGATATGCCTTCTTGAAAACTACTACTTTGTAGAGGAATTCAACTTTGTTTCACAGGACAAGCACTCCACACTATCAAATGTGTGGTTGGTCGTCATAGACAGGAAAGGTCTCAGCCACACTGTCTCCATTTCAGTGGTCCTTATTCTTGGTTGTGCATCAAGATGAAATGGGGAGTTTTCTAAAAATATATAGATGGAAAACCACCAAAATATTGTAAAGAAATTAGCCTCCAATTAAAATAAGTAAATTAAAAATATATATGTAGATGGATTCTTGGATCATACCCCAGAACTACAAGATCAACATTTCTGGAGCTTGCATACTTATACCCAGCTTCCCTGGTGGCCCAGTGGTAAAGAACCACCAGGGAAATGGTAAAGCCTGTCAATGCAAGAGACTCCAGTTCAATCCTTGGGTCAGGAAGATCCCCTGGAGAAGGAAATGGCAACCCACTCCAGTATTCTTGCCTGGGAAATCCTATGGACAGAGGAGTCTGGTGGGCTACAGTCCATGGGGTCACAGAGAGTCAGACATAGTGACTGAGCAGAGAGCAGAGCAGAACAGGCCTGAGCACCAAAGTTAGAAAGATCTATCAAAATGGTGACAATGGAAAATATGAAATTAATCAATTGATATCATTTACAAGATGAAAATCAGCCTTCTCCTTTTAATGAAGGTCTTGCTTATCTGGATACAGTGAGGAAATTCTTAAGGATAAGCTCCCAATAGTGCTATCACATGCAGGAAGTTTTATCAGTATCTGGGTGCTAATCTGCCTCAGTTCACAAGCACGGCAGAGTATGAAATAAACCACAGTGCTTATTTTCCCACTTTGTACAGAAAAGTCAGGATTATTGGCATGCGGAGATTTGCTTTTCATTCTCAGTGAATGTTCACCAAACTTACTACAAACAAGCTCATCTTTCAGAAAAGTTTTCAACAAGTCAAAAAAAAAAAAAAAGCAGAAACTTTTCACTCATACAGTCATTCCCCCAAATTACTAAAATTATATTCATTTCAGCATAAAATGCAATGAGTCATCTGTAGTGCCAGAACAGTCTGCTTTTCAGGCTTAATAGCATTGTACTTGTTTACAGCTCTTGTTTTCTCAATCATTAACATGACTCAGACGTGTTCTAACATTTGCCGCAATGTCTAAACCTTACCTAGGTCATCACAGAGCAGCTGCATTTCACTCCGGGCTGAGTTATGAGCTCTGGCAGCAAATGTGGTCCATTTCTGAACAATAGACATCTACACGGTTTGTCTACACGTATTTCAGGAATTCACTCTAAGATTTAGTCAGTCTGTGACTGAGTCCCTTCTCTTTCATTGGACCATTGGAAACAAGGTGGCAGGGTCTGTCAGCTTCAGACAAAAATTGGTTGATGCTTTCTTTGCTAAAGACTTCTATGACCTTATTTCATCAAATGTATGGTGTCCACAGCTTGCAGGTAAATGAAACGAAGTGACAAGGTATTAAAATGTTGGCCATCTGTACACACTGCTATATTCAAAATGGATAACCAACAGGGACCCACTGTATAGCCCAGGGAACTCTACTCAGTGTTGTGTGCCAGCCTGGATGGGAGGATAATGGACACGTGCATGTGTGTGGCTGAGTCCCTTTGTTATTCACCTGTAACCGTCACAACATTGCTAATTGGATATACCCTGATATGAAATAAAAAGGTTAAAGTTCAAAAAGAAAAACAAAAAAAAAAAGACACTGACCATCAATCAAACAAGCAACCAAAAATTTTGAGTACTTACTTTTACTGCTCAGCCAGATTTACTATAATGAAACAGGACTGGGTAAACTTAGCAGGACTTTATTTTCTCACAGCTCAGGAGTCTGGAAGTCTGAGATCAGAGTTCAGTCTAATTAGGTTCTCATAAGAGTTCTCTTCCTAGCTTGCAGATGGCTGCTTTCTGGCTGGAGTAAGTTTAGGGGGAGGGTGCTCTGGTTTCTCTTCCTGTAAGGGCACTAATCCCATCACTAGGGCCCCACCCTTATGACCTAGTATAAGCCTAATAGTCTCATTTCTGAATGAGCACCTTGGTGGTTAGGGCTTCTACATTTGCGTTTGGTGGAGACACAAATGTTCAATGCATAGCCTACTGTATGTCAACCAAGACACTCAAATCTAGACAGATTCCTGGGCAGGAAAATTCTAGCTACTGCTACTCAGCAGAGAGTGAGGTAAGGCTTCATATTTAATTGCTTTAGGCAAGTCAAGCCCTGTTTCTGAGGAACTGCTGCTGTTGTTGTTGTTCAGTCGCGGAGTCCTGTCTGACTCTTTGCAACCTCATGGACGCCAGGCTTCCCTGTCCTTCACTATCTCCCAGAGTTTGCTCAAATTCATGTCCATTGAGTTGGTGATGACATCTAACCATCTCATCCTCTGTCATCCCCTTCTCCTGCCTTCAATCTTTCCCAGCATCAGGGTTTTTCCAATGAGTCAGCTCTTCGAATCAAGTGGCCAAAGTATTGGAGTTTCAGCTTCAGCATCAGTCCTTCCAACGAATATTCAGGGTTGATTTCCTTCAGGATTGACTAGCTTGATCTCCTTGCAGTCCAAAAGGTTCTCAAGAGTCTTCTCTAGCACCACATTTCAAAAGCATCAATTCTTCAGCACTCAGCCTTCTTTATGGTCCAACTCTCACATCTGTACATGACTACTGGAAAAACCATAGCTTTTACTACACAGACCTCTGTCGGCAGAGGAAAGGAGAATCCATTTGATTGACAGGTGCCGATCAGAGAGATCAGTCTCACCTAAAAATGTTTTAAATGTGCCTCTCATTGCATGGGCTTCCTAAAATTTATTATTCCAGAGAAAAGAAAAGCCCAGAGTCGTCAGGTGAGAGAAGCAGAAAAATAGTGCTTTGTCTTGTCATTTTCTAAAATAGGAATTAGCAGACAGTATCGTATAAAAGAAAGCCTTTCAAAGAACAGGGTCCATCAATACTAGGAATTCAACACAAGCCTTAACTAAATGCATAAGCCAAGATTAAGAATGTTTTAGTGACTTATAATGTGTCCTGAAACAAGAAATGGGTATTGTACAAGACAAAGTCAGCTATCACAGTAGACTCTAAAAATGTGGAGAAAACTTTTGGTCCTGATCTGAACTATCTCTGTAACTACACTGGTTAAGAATTATCAGTACATTTTTGGGGAGGAGGAATGGAAGACCTGAAGTAGAAAACTAATTTTAATATCAGAACTTTCTTGAGGAATTGGAGAATATTTTTCAAATATAAACTTTTATACTAGGGGCATTCCCTTCTCCCGACCCAGGGATCAAACTGGCGTGTCTTTACCCAGTGGCAAAGAATCTCCCTGCCAATACAGGAGACACAAGAGATGCCAGTTTGATCCCTCGATCAGGAAGATCCCCTGGAGGAGAAAATGGCAACCCATTCCAGTATTCTTGCCAGGAAAATCCCATGAACAGAGGAGCCTGGTGGGCTACAGTCCATGGGGTTGCAAAGAGTTGGACACAACTGAGCCCACATGCACGCACACCACCTAGGAAGCCCAGGCAGCTCAATGGTAAAGAATCCGCTTCCCAGTGCAGGACCTGCAGGAGATTCAGGTGTGATCCCTGGGTCAGGAAGGTCCCCTGGAGGAGGAAATGACAAACCATTCCAATACTCCTTCTGGTATGGCAACCCACTCCAGTATACCAATCTACATCATATCCAAGAGGCAATTCTCTAGAAAAATTAAGATAACTCGATGCATTAGCTAAGTACCCCAGAGTATATCAGCTCACAGTTTGAGAATCACAGGTATATTCTATTGGTCAATTCAGACTTTTAAGTCAAGCTACGATTTGAATCCTGATTCCATTACTTTATTACATATGCAACTCAAGCCGTTTATATGTAAACTTTTCACGCTTTCTCTGCTTATAAAATGAATCAGATGCTCAAAATTACATAAATAAGAAAGCAAATATCATATTAATGCATATATATGGAGTCTAAAAAAAACAAAAAACTAGTATAGATGATCTTGGTTACAAAGCAAAAATAGAGACACAGACATAGAGAACAAACGTATGGATACAAAGGAAAAAAGGCTGGGATGAATTGGGAGATTGGGGTTGATATATATATACTATTGACACTATGGAGAAAATAGATATCAAGAACCAACTGTATAGCACAGAGAACTCTACTCCATACTCTGTGGTGACCTAAATGGGAAGGAAATCCACAGGAGGGGATAGATACATATAGCTGATTTACTGCCCTCAATCTTTCCCAGCATCAGGGTCTTTTCAAATGAGTCAGCTCTTCACATCAGGTGGCCAAAGTATTGGAGTTTCAGCTTCAGCATCAGTCTTTCCAATGAATATTCAGGACTGATCTTTAGGATGGACTGGTTGGATCTCCTTGCAGTCCAAGGGACTCTCAAGAGTCTTCTACAACACCACAATTCAAAAGCAACAATTCTTCAGCACTCAGCTTTCTTTAGAGTCCAACTCTCACATCCATACATGACTACTGGAAAAACCATAGTTTTGACTAGACTGACCTTTTTGGCAAACCAATGTCTCTGCTTTTTAATATGCTGTCTAAGTTGGTCATAGCTTTTCTTCCAAGGACTAAGCATTTTTTTAATTTCATGGCTGCAGTCACCATCTGCAGTAATTTTGGAGCCCAAGAAAATAAAGTCTGTCACTGTTTCCATTGTTTCCCCATCTATTTCCCATGAAGTGATGGGACCGGATGCCATGACCTTAGTTTTCTGAATGTTGAGTTTTAAGCCAACTTTTTCACTCTCCTCTTTCACTTTAATCAAGAGGCTCTTTAGTTCTTCTTCACTTTCTTCTAAGTACTAGTACTCAGTAGCTGGTACTTAGCTCCATAAATGTGAACCCTTTTCATGAATATCGAGAAGAGTCCATCGTATAATATTCCCTTTCTTATAATTGCAATAAATCTAGGGAAAACTAAGTGTAGGAGTGGGTACACGCTTTTAATTCTCACTCCTTTGTAAGGACCTGGAGTTACATGTTTCAAAAGAGAGGCTTATCAAGTGATTTTCTTGGGTACTTCCTCCCAGGACACAGCAGAAGCAGAACCAGGTCCTTGTTTTAATTAAGGCTTAGTCATGCAACAAGTCGGACTTTCCAAGAAAATAATGTCTCTATATCTTTAATGTCTAATTAAATACAAAAAGAAATGCAAGACATTAGCCAAGCGTTTGATTGTAGACGTGAAGAGTTTCCAACTCACTCAAGGGACTGGCATTTCACTCCTGCACATTTATCAACAGGAAAAGGTAGTGGGATTAGGAATATTTTTTAAAAAAGAAATTGCTGAAAAAGGAAAACTGTCCAAGTAGTGAGCTTTTTAAGATGTGTTTCTACTTTGCTACATTTATTTTGCTTTGCTAAACCACTTAGCTAGTCTTCAGTTGAAGGATATAGTCTTATAAGAGGATATAAAGCATAAAAATCCCAAGGTTTGGCCAGTGTCGCTCTCAGTTTTTATAATATTAACAGCATGGTCTTTTCAACAGTTTTATGTGATACTGGGGCTTCCCAAGTGTCTCAGTGGTAAAGAATCCACCTGCCAATGTAGGGGAAAAGGGTTAAATCCCTGGGTTGGGAAGATCCCCTGGAGAAGGAAATGGCAACCCACTCCAGTATCCACTATCTCCTGGAGTTTGCTCAGAGTCATGTCCTTTGAGTTGGTGATACTATCTAACCATCTCATCCTCTGTTGCTCTCAACCTTTGGTGCTAAATTAAAGCTTTAGTTTTAAGCCAGTCCATGGTCATTTTATTCATCTCATTCCTTAACAACCACCTACAAACTCCCACCCTGAAGGGACGAGTCCTGTGATACTTCCCTCTCTCTTTGCTCTTTGTCTGGCTGCTCTCAATATTCACTTTATTCACCTTATTTCTTGAGAACTCTTTAAAGATTGCCACCTTGCTGAGAAGAGTCATTTGACTCTTCCCATCCTCTTGTTAAGAAACCTAATGTTTTTTTCAGCATCTGTAAGACACTAGTGATAAAGCATCTGCCTGCCAATGCAGGAGACACAAGGTTCAATCCCTGTGTCAGGAAGATCCCCTAGAGAAGGGCATGACAACCCACTCCATTCTTCTTGCCTGGAGAATTCCACGGACAGAGGAGCCTGGTGGGACTCATGGGGTCACACAGAGTCAGACATGTCTGAAGGGACTGAGCACATGACCCATTTCAGGATGCTGAGATTGCAAAGTGGACAAAGCTTCCCAGATGGTTTTTCAGTTTTGTAACAACAAGGTACATGAGGGATCATGTGCAAGGAGGCCCCTTAACCACAGGATCTATCGTGACCTGGGAAATGAGCATATTCCGCAGGTGGGCAACCCAGTCATCATGCAGCCGGCCCCTTGTGGCTTGTGCATAAAACACATCAGCTTCTTCAGCTGGGGCTTTCCACCTGGGATTCACAGCGGGAGACTGAAATCCCCCTTGTCAGGACAAACAGACCTGCCAGTGGCTCTTCTCCGGGCCAGCAGCTGGTCTGCTTCCTCAGGAATAACCTCCTGTGAGTCTGCATCACTGGAGCCAACTGTGCCTGCCCCACCGTGAGGAGTGCAGCTCACACCAACCCAGACACACTCCAGGGCCTTCTGAGGCTTGAAAACCAAAGATGTGCCACCTGAGTGAGTCGTTCTCCACTTAACCTGAAATTGGGAGAACTGAGCTGCTTGTCCGCTTTGGAGGTTAATCCTTCGTCAGCTGCTTCATTTGCAAACATTGTCTCCCATTCTGAGGGTTGTATTTTTGCCTTGTTTATGGTTTCCTTTAAACAAGTCCTGGGTGTTCATTGGAAGGACTGATGTTGAAGCTGAAACTCCCAATACTTTGGCCACCTGATGTGAAGGGCTGATTCATTTGAAAAGACCCTGATGCTGGGAAAGATTGAGGGCAGGAGGAGAAGGGAGTGACAGAGGATGAGATGGTTGGATGGGGTCACCAACTCAATGGACATGAGATTGAGTAACATCTGGGAGTTGGTGATGGACAGGGAGGCCTGGTGTGCTGCAGTCCATGGGGTCACAAAGAGTCAAACACGACTGAGCAACTGAACTGAACTGATTGTTTCCTTTGCTGCACAGAAGCTTTTAAGTTTGCTTATTTATTTATTTACTTATTGTTTTTATTTTCATTGCTCTAGGAGGTGGGTCAAAAAGGATCTTGCTGAAATTTAAGTCAAAGAGTGTTCTACCTATGCTTTCCTCTAAGGGTTTTATAGTGTGTGGCCTTTCTTTTAGGTCTTTGATCCAATGTGAGTTTATCTTTGTGTATGGTATTAGGGAAAGTGATTTCAATGTATCTACATTGAGCTGAGAGTGACTGATTGTCACGTTCAACATGATAAGCATTATTAATATTGCTGTATGTTATATATGAAAGTTCTTAGAGTAAATATTGAGTTCTCATTACAAAGAAACTTTTTTCTCTTTAATGTTACACCTATACGAGACGTTCAATGTTCATGAAACTTATTATGATCATTTTGTGACGTATGTGAGACAAATCATGATGCTGTAAGCCTTACACATATCAGTACTATGTGCCAATGATATCTCAATAAAACTGGGAGAAAAAAATTAAAACTATATAAAAATAAGTAAATTCGTCAGTCTCATAATCCACTTTGCTTCCCAGGTGGTGCTAGTGGTAAAGAACCCGTCTGCTAATGCAGGGTTCAATCCCTGAGTCAGGAAGATCCCCTGGGGGGAGGGCATGGCAACCCACACCAGTGTTCTTGCCTGGAGAATCCCATGCACAGAGGAGCCTGGTGGGCTACAGCCCATGGGTTTGCAGAGTCGTGATGACGGACATGACTTGGCACACACATAATCTCTTTCAGTGTGGATTCTGCATGGGACTCATCGCCCAGAATAAGCAGACTCCTCATGCCCTCAACTCTGATTCTGGTCTTTTCCTTCCCCTTCTTCTCCTGAGTGAGCCTGGAGGTCCCCCTGCAGACACTGTCTCTTTGCCTATCTTCTCAGTAAAGGCCAGCTTTTGCTCAGACCGCAAGTGCTCAGGGTCTACAGGTGGATCTTCCTGTTCTTTCTGTGCCACCATCTCTTCCTAACACTTTCCCCTCCTTCCTCCTTTGACGTGATCAAACCTTACCTAACCCTTACCTCTGACATTTTTTTAAATCATTAATCTATTTATCTGGCTGCACTGGGTCTCAGTCATGCCATGCAATCTAGCTCCCTGACCAGGGGTCAAACCCGGGCCCCCTGCACTTGGAGGGCAGTCTCAGCCATGGACCCACAGAGAAGCCCTGAGTGGCAGCATTCTCACCCAGGATGTCCTCGTGACTCTCACTGTCTCATTTGTGGGATATTTTCTCTGTGATTCAGCCCTCCCCTCCTCACTGCGCCCTGGTGGGTGACTTCAGCATCTGCATGGAGGACTCCCCAGGTTCCCCATGCACTCCCTCCCGGCTCCTTCCTCCCATGATCTCCTCCTCAGCCTGAGCTGAGCACCGTCAGCGTTGCACCCTTGGCATCACCAGTAACCTCACCACCTTCAACATCTTGCTCCTTCACCACCACCTCCCATTTTCCAAGTACAGTCATCCTCAGCTTCTCCTGCCAACTACTCTGTATGGTCAACTGAACATATAATTTATTGACCCAACTCCTTTTTTGCTATACTCATGATACCTTTTTGTATCGCACTTGTTAGTGATACCGTGATGACAGGGTACCACTGGGTGGCTGAAACAACAGAATTTTATTTTCTTGCATTTCTAGAGGCTAGAAGTCCCAGATCATGGTGTTGATGGATGGTTTCTACTGCAGTCTCTCCCGTTCGTTTGCAGATGGCCATCTTCTCTGCCTGTACTCATGCCGTCCCCTCTTCAGCTCAGCATCTAAGCATCTAAACTTTTGCTGTCTCCACGGATGAATCCTCAGCCCTCCTCATTTCCCTGTTTTCTCCTTAAGTTTGAGCTCCAGCTCCCAAGCCTTTCTTGCTTCTCACATGCTGATGCATGCAGTCCACACTTCCTTCTCTATTGCTTACAGTTTTCCTGAGCTCCAAGTTCAGATCTCCAATGACTTAATGTGTATCTACAATTGTGTCTAAGAGGCACTTCAAGGGTAACACAATTTATACAGAATTCTTTATCTATAATTCCCGCCCCACAAAATTCCTTCTTCTTTGACTTCCCTGTAGATTACTGAAATATACACTGATTGATCGCCCTGCTCTCTCGCACCCTCACATCCCTTACAACCCAGAAAATGATCTTTTTAAACTCACAGTCCTACCATATCACTTTTCTTTTTTGCATAAAAACCTCCAATGGCTTCCCACTGCAGTAAGACTTTACACCTTATCTCACCGGCAGTGTCTCACATGAATGGCCCCGACATGTGTCTCACTCTTATTAACCTGCCTCTCTCCAGGACTCCACAGAATTCCAGACATTCTAGCTTTCTTTCTGTCCTTTGAACAGGACAAGATCTTCCCTACCTCAAGAACTCTGCACTATCCTTCCCTCCGCTTATAATGCTCTGCTCCAGCTCTTTAAACACCAGGGTTCACTTTAACATTTAGGTTTCGGTTCAAATGTTCCCTCATCAGTGATGGCTTCCTGGTCACTCCATCTGAACGAGACCCCCATCTTTAGACTGTCACTCAGTATTATTTTTGCCATAACACTTATAGTAATCTGAGTCGATTATTCATGCATTTGTTTACGATCTGTTTCTTTCTCCTGAAAATGTAAGCTCTACCCGAAAAAGTTGTGTAGTCACCCCTGATATCCCCAGTGCTTAAGCCAACACCCGCCGCAGTGTAGGCAGTCTGTAAATGCTTGTTGAACAAAGGCATAAATGAACGAATTCTCGTTTCAGTAAGTTATGCTAATAAGACAATCAGACGAAAAGTATTTATTCTAGTACTATTCAAAGAGCAAAGAACTGAAAATAATTAAATGGTCAAAAGAGTAAAGAAGTAAATTGTGTAATGTGCATGTAGTAGAATAATAAATAAAGTAATAAGACCTAGAATCAAGCAGTAGATCCATATTTATCAACTTGAAAAAATATCAACTCAACTTTGTTAATGAAAAAAGTTGACTATTGGCACAAAAACAGACACACAGATCAGTGGAACAGAAAAGAGATTCCAAAAATAAACTCATACACTAATGTTTAATTAATCTTTGACAAAGGAGGCAAGAATGTACAATGGAGAGGGGACAGTCTCGTCAATAAGTGGTGCCGGGAAAATCGGACAGCTACATGTGAAAGAATGAAGTTAGAACAGTCTCTAACATCGTACACAGAAATAAACTCAAAATGGATTGACACCTACATGTAAGACCAGATTCTGTAAAACTCCTAGACGAAAACATGAACAGAACACTCAGTGACATGAACCACAGGAATATCTTTTTGGATCTATCTCCTAAAGCAAAGGAAATAAAAGCAAAAATAAACAAATGGGGCCTAATTAAATGTAAAGGCTTTTGCAGAGCAAAGGAAACCATCAACAAAAGGGAAGACTCACTAAATGGGAGAATATTTGCAAATGGTATTACCAATAGGGGGTTAAGAGAAACAACTTGTACAACACAATACAGAAAGAAACCCTACTGAAAAAGATGGGCAGAAGAACTGAACAGACACTTCCCCCAAAATGACATACAGATGGGCAACAGGTACATGAAAAAATACTCAACATTGCTAATTATCAGAGAAATATACATCAAAACAATGAGATATTACCTCATACCTGTCAGAATGACTATCATCAAAAAGTCTACAAACATAAAATGTTAGTGAGGATATGCAGAAAATGAAACCCTCGCACACTGTTAATCAGAATGTAAATTGGTGCAGCTATTATGGAAAACAGCAGGGAGGTTCCTCAAAAAACCTAAAAATAGAACTGCAGTGTGATCCAGAAATTCTACACTGAGGTATATATCCAGAGAGAAAGCACTAATTGGAAAAGATTCATGCACCCTGATGTTCACAGCAGTACTATGTAAAATAGCCAATATACTGAAGCAACGCATACGTCCATCAACAGATGAATGTATCAAAAAGATGTATAAATACAGAAGGGAATACTACTCAGCTGTGAAAACAAATGACATTCTGCCTTCTGCAGCATCATGGACAGACCTAAGAGAATATTATGCTTAGTGAAATGAATCAGACAGAGAAATTCAAATCCTGTAAATGATTTGTATGCGGCATCTAAAAATATAAAACAAATGTGTATAGCAAAACAGAAACAGACTCACAGACGCAGAAAACAAACTGGTGCTTAACGGTGGGGCAGGCGGGGCAAGCACGGGGCAGGGAAAGATGTGAACTATGACAGAAGTTAAAGAATCCTTCATTCGCTTGTTTTAAAAAAGCTGGATAAACAAAACCCCAAATGTGCACCCATTTATGCAAAATTATGGATATACAATATTATATATGAACTAAATATTTATATACACATAAATGCAGTCAGATGTTGAAAATATTAACAGATATAATGTTAATGTATCTGGTTATCTCTGAGAAATATGGAGTAATTTTTAATTTCTTCTTATACTTTTCTGAATCATTTGAATCTTTATACAAGCATTTATTATGTTCATAATCAGAAAAAAATAAAAACTAAAATGTCTAATCTTTGATTTATTAGATAGACAAAACTAGGATTTTTCCAAGTGACTTTTGAGGGGAAAAAAGCAGCTTTTTCAGTATAGGAATTCAGTATGCTGATTTTTTATTTCATTTCTTTCCCCCTCTTTTGTTTTTCTTATTGTTATTGAGAGTGTGGAAACACTGTTAGCATTGCAAAAAAAATGAAATAAAATAAATCCAAAAAATATTATTAGGCTACGCTTTTTGGAGTGCATTTTAATATAGCATCAAACATGTTCCCATTTTTATTGCTGATTATAATGTTCAACAGCGTGTGACACAACCATTCAGACTTCTTGGCAGATGGAGCCCAGTTTCCATCTCTTTTTGTACAAGATGTAGGGTGTGGAAACTTTCTACTTGCTTGGAAACTCTTCTGAAAACGGGTTTTCACTCAATTCGGCCTCTAAGTGTTTAAGAGGTGACTGAATTTCTGAAAGTGGTCTGACTGTTTTAGTGCCGCTGGCAACCCCGGCAACTTTCACACTATGTGAGAGGGGGAAAAATCCATATTATTAAAAATTTGCCCTAGATCTCCTTCCCATTTCCTATTTTTTTCATTGAGGCCAAAATATCAAGATAATTTTCCTATGGAAACATTTGAACTTGGCTTCGAAAATTATTTATTTAAATAACTACATCTCTGAATACTAATGATGGGATCACTAGCACGGCAGCTGCAAGGGGAAGAGAGAGGTCAAGTCCGTGCAAAGCGCTCTGCTTGCGGCTTCAGTTCTGTTTTTTAAGCCACTATACTGCCCAGGTGGACACCCGTCTTTATTAAACTGCTGAGTGAGCTTCAACAAGAAGTCTCAATTACTTACAATATTTGTATAGAATAAAACAAAAAAGCCATTTTAACTCCTTAACAGGGCAATGCATATCATAATGAATTTCTTGAAATGGAAATAGCTTCTGCCTGCTTCAATTGTCCAACAGAAGGTTGGCTTCCTAGGACAAAAATCCTAAAAACAGGCAGTTTTGATGTCTGATCTGGTTGTAGCACTTAGCCTTTGGGGACTAACAAGGTAGTTAGTCCTTCTTCTCAGGGAGTCCTTTCACACTCTCTGCTACTACAGTTCAAGAGGACGCTAGTCTTGAATTTGAGGAGGGTGAGGGGTAAGCAGATGATCACAAGCATTTACACACTGGTGCATCTTCAGAGATGAGTCTGGGTTTCCTAAAGCCCCGGTGAGAAACACTGATGTCTAGTTCTTCAGCCACTCAGTCATGTCCAACTCTTTGCGGCCCCATGGACTGCATCATACCAGGCTCCCCAGTCCTTCACTATTTCCCGGAGTTTGCTCAAACTCGTGTCCGCTGAATCGGTGATGCCATCCAACCATCTCATCCTCTGCCACACCTTCTCCTCCTACCTTCAATCTTTTTTCAACATTAGGGTCTTTTCCAATGAGTAGGCTCTTCGCATGAGGTCGCCAAAGTATTGGAGGTTCAGCTCTAGCATCAGTCCATCCAGCGAACATTCAGGACTGATCTCCTTTAGGATGGACTGGTTGGACCTCCTTGCAATCCAAGGGACTCTTAAGAGTCTTCTCCAGCAGCACAGTAGGAAAGCATTAATTATTTGTCACTCAGCCTTCTTTGCAGACCAACTCTCACATTCACACTGATGTCTTTAAATGCCAGTATCTCGTCAATGTCTACAATGTCCATTATCAAGTTGTCACGACGTGCTGATGCGTCTAAATCCTCGCTGCATCCCTCTGTCAGATCCACATGGGCAAATGCCTTCCCGAGACCTCAGAGTGTCATTCGCCATGCCCCAAGCTAACTCTATGCTGCTCCTTCTCCTGACTTCCCTACACTGACTGATAGCATCACTCAGTATCCTTCCATGTTGACGCCCAAATTTGAATCTTCTGTCATCCTTAACTCACCCCTTCTCTTCAGCTTTGCAGACTGTCGTCAAGACCTGTGAATTCCACAGGAGCGACATCTTTGAAACGCCTCTGGCCATGTTCCCACTTTCTAACCTAAGTGTCGCGCTCACAGCGGAGCACCTGTCATTGCTTGTCTGACCTCAGTTGGTAGACTGTGGCCCACGGACTAAATCCCACTCCCTGCCTGTCTTTCTAAGTCAAGTCTTATCGGAGTGTCTAAGGATGCGTGTGGACCACAAAGTTCAAGTTGAGTAGTTACAGTAGATGTTATATGATCCATGAAACTGAAAATACTATCTGGCCCTTTATAGAAAAATTGTATAACCCCTGGTCTAGACCATCGCAACAGCCTCCTAAAAGTTTATATTATTTACACACTGAATCGAGAATGAACAGACAGTCAAGCAAAGCAAAGGAAAGAAACATAAGCTCTGTAAATTGTTCCATGCTTCTTCTGGGCAGACGCATTCGTATTATTTCTTAAAATAATCGAGTTGTATTATACACACTATTTTTCCTAAATTGAGTCTTTCTTGTCAGCAAGGGGCTTCCCTCATAGCTCCTGCAATGTAGGAGACCCTGGTTCGATTCCTGGGTTGGGAAGATCCACTGGAGAAGGGATAGGCTGCCCACTCCAGTATTCTTGGGCTTCCCTTGTGGCTCACCTGTTAAAAGAATTTGCCTGCAATGTGGGAGACCTGGGTTTGATCCCTGGGTTGGGAAAATCCCCTGGAGAAGGGATAGGCTACCCACTCCATTATTCTGGCCTGGAAAATTCCATGGACTATATAGTCCATGGGGTCGCAAAGAGTCAGACATGACTGATCGACTTTCACTTGTCAGCAGTAATGAAGCTTTTCCTTTTATGAACTTCCATGGTTATGCTAAATATTACAAAGATTTTTTAATGTTCTACACTTGATGTGTATTTTCCAAGTGTCTAAATTTCAGTTTTCAATTTGCCTCTGGAGAAGTCACACATTTAGACTCCCATGAAGACTGGGCTTAAAAACAAAACAAGCTACATCTTCCCTAATGACAGCCACACACTGGTATCTCTTTTCTTAATCAGTTCAGTTCAGTTCAGTCGCTCAGTCGTGTCCGACTCTTTGCGACCCCAGGAATCGCAGCACGCCAGGCCTCCCGGAGTTCACCCAAACCCATGTCCATCAAGTTGGTGATGCCATCCAGCCATCTCATCCTCTGTCATCCCCTTCTCCTCTTGCCCCCAATCCCTCCCAGCATCAGAGTCTTTTCCAATGAGTCAACTCTTCGCATGAGGTGGCCAAAGTACTGGAGTTTCAGCTTCAGCATCATTCCTTCCAAAGAACACCCAGGGCTAATCTCCTTTAGAATGGACTGGTTGGATCTCCTTGCAGTCCAAGGGACTCTCAAGAGTCTTCTCCAACACCACAGTTCAAAAGCATCAATTCTTCAGCACTCAACTTTCTTCACAGTCCAACTCTCACCATACATGACCACTGGAAAAACCATAGCCTTGACTAGATGGACCTTTCTTGGCAAAGTAATGTCTCTGCTTTTCAATATGCTATCTAGGTTGGTCATAACTTTTCTTCCAAGGAGTAAGCGTCTTTTAATTTCATGGCTGCAGTCACCATTGGCAGTGATTTTGGAGCCCAAAAAAAGAAAGTCTGACACTGTTTCCACTGTTTCCCCATCTATTTCCCATGAAGTGATAGGACCGGATGCCATGATCTTAGTTTTCTGAATGTTGAGCTTTAAGCCAACTTTTTCACTCTCCTCTTTCACTCTCATCAAGAGGCTTTTTAGTTCCTCTTCACTTTCTGCTATAAGGGTGGTGTCATCTGCATATCTGAAGTTATTGATATTTCTCCTGGCAATCTTGATTCCAGCTTGTGCTTCTTCCAGCCCAGCATTTCTCGTGATGTAGTCTGCATATAAGTTAAATAAGCAGGGTGACAATATACAGTCTTGATGTACTCCTTTTCCTATTTGGAACCAGTCTGTTGTTCCATGTCCAGTTCGAACTGTTGCTTCCTGACCTGCATATAGGTTTCTGAAGAGGCAGGTCAGGTGGTCTGGTATTCCCATCTCTCAAAAAATTTTCCACAGTTAATTGTGATCCACACAGTCAAAGGCTTTGGCATAGTCAATAAAGCAGAAATAGATGTTTTTCTGGAATTCTCTTGCTTTTTCCATGATCCTGTGGATGTTGGCAGTTTGATCTCTGGTTCCTCTGCCTTTTCTAAAACCAGCTTGAGCAACTTCGGATGGCCCTTAAAACTCATTGCTGACATCACTGCCTGTAGAAATCTGCCTCTCATCACCGGGCACGGATTCCCCCTTCTCCTCTGCCGTCCTAGCACCTTATGTCATCTCCACAGCATGAATCACAGTGTACGCTGCCTGTCACTTTCTTATCCACCTCCCTCATTAGAAGTAAAGACCTACATAACAGTATCTGGTTTACTTGCCTTTTATCCTAAGGACTTAACATGATGTGTAGCTGAATGAGACTGAATGTGTTCAATAAACAAGATAATTAGTTAGACAGTTGAGGTAGGAAAGCAGCAGGCTGTTGTGTGGGGTTTGGGTTTTAACAGAGAGGCTGAAAGTTCTCTGCAAACAGACATTAACACTCATCCCAAAGTCTAAGATGTGGATAAGGAAGAGACGCCAAAATGACCCACTGAGGTCTGAAGCTGCAAGACAAAGAGTCAGGACAACGACATAAAAAAAAAGCATCCAGACGTACACAACAGACAAGACATCATGTTACATCAAGCAGTGAGTGGGAGTCGGGAGGCAAAAAAAGATGTCAGATTCTGGGAAGATGCTTTGAAGATGAGTCGGACAGGCTGTACATCCTGAATGTGGAAAGAGGAGCAAAGCCGAAGCTGAGTCCTTCTGTTGGGACCAACTATGGAGCAGGGAAGGCTTCCCTGAGGGCTCAGAGGTAAAGAACCTGCCTGCAATGCAGGAGACGCAGCTTCGATTCCGGGGTCGGGAAGATTCCCCTGGAGAAGGCAATGGCAGCCCACTCCAGTATTCTTGCCTGGAGAGTCCCATGGACAGAGGAGCCTGGTGGTCTACAGCCCTTGGGGTCACAAAGAGTGAGAATGACTTAGCGACTTAGCAATACATGTGCAGGGCGCCAAGAATGGGTTCCTCCTGTTAGAGGAACATTAGTGGACTCCCTCCTAACAAGGACAGTGTAGGCACCTTTCCAGGCCCCTGGACACAGTCATTTGTATGAATTCCTTCCCCACTGCCTGCACGACACTCACACTTGCTTATTTTATTTCTAAGAATTTTTTATGCGTACCATTTTTAAAGTCTTCATTGCATTTGCTGATTGCTTCTGCTTTAGGCTTTGGCATTTTCAGCTGCAAGGCATGTGGAACCTCAGTTCCCTGACCAGAGATGGAACCTGCACCCCTGCCTTGGAAGGCGAAGTTGTAACCACTGGACTGCCAGGGAAGTCCCCAGGCCCCGCCACCTTGCTTATGAGCCCTGCTAGGAGCCTGGGGGCACGGAAAACAGCGAGGAACTTGTCCGAAGGGGTACAAACCTCAAGTTCAATCATTTACAAGAACAACTATACCTTCTTTGAGCAGAGCAAAAAGTATCCAATTAAGAGATGTTTAGTAGGACATTTTACCGGATTTCTTGAAACCATCCAGTCTCCTTTTTGCCTGTGAATCAGTACATGTTTCCACAGTAATTAGTACAAGCGGCTTCTCAGGTTACCTTTGGGCAGCCTTCTTTATGTAACAAAAGCCCAACTGGACAAACTGACGGCGGTTACACAGATCATTCTTCTTCTCAGAAGGAAATGTCTAAAATTCTTCTTCTAACCCCAGAGAAAGAAATCTTAAATTTGATACGATTTAAATAGCAGATTTTGTGAAGTGATTCATGCTTTTCTAGTGAAGAAAAGTAAACTTCTCTATAACTTCAGTGTGTCTTCTTTAGAGAAAGGCGTTTGTTTCTTGTTTTCTTCTCCTGTGTCTTTCTGTACAAAAGCCAATGCCTTCTTTTTTAACCATCAGGAGCTGACTTTCGGAATGTAAGTCACATTGAAGGGCAGTACTTAGACTCAACAGTGTTTTGTTTCCCTTAACTTATAGGAAAAAAGAAAGAGAAACCATTGCATGTGCCAGAAGCCATGATCAAATTTCAGATGACTTTTTGCACTCTGCAATAAGCAAATGCCAAATTTAAGCCAAAGAATCTTCTGGAAATGCTCGGTGATATTAGATTTTAAGGGATCATAGTTCTGTGTTGCTACATACAGACATCCAAGTGTATACTTATCACAGGAGTAGCTAGAGACGGGTATACAACAGTTTATCCCCAGAAGCAATTTTTTCTTCCACTGTGTTGGCAATGTCTGCAGGACTGCTTGCGTGTTACTGTTATTTAGTCACTCAGTCGAGTCTGACTCCTGCAACCCCACGGACTGCAGCCCGCCAGGCTCCTCCGTCCGTCGGATTTCCCAGGTAAGAATACTGGAGTGGGTTACCATTTCCTTCTCCAGGGAATATTCCTGATCCAGAGATCGAACTCTGACTCGTGCATTGGCAGGCGATTCTTTGCCACTGAGCCACCGGGCAGCAGATGCTACTAAACTGTATTGAGTGTCACGTTAGACACCATTGATTGGTGGAATCCAGGAACCCAGAATTTACTAGAACACACTCATCCTTCATCATTGCCGCTGTTTCCTGGACACAAAAGACTCCAAAATGAGGAATTATGCAGCTTCCAACAAAAGCAGAACCATCCTTCCTGCCTTGAAGCAAGACTCGTACTTCCTCAGAGTCACTGTGAAAAATCTGTTCCTACCAAGCGTCACCAAGTCACATAGAGCCGAATGGCTATTTTATTTATTTATTTTTTGTGTGTGATATTTATTTGTTTGTTTATTATTTTTTATTTTTTTATTTTTTAAATTTTATTTTATTTTTAAACTTTACAATATTGTATTAGTTTTGCCAAATATCAAAATGAATCCACCACAGGTATACATGTGTTCCCCATCCTGAACCCTCCTCCCTCCTCCCTCCCCATTCCATCCCTCTGGGTCGTCCCAGTGCACCAGCCCCAAGCATCCAGTATCGTGCATCGAACCTGGACTGGCAACTCATTTCATACATGATATTATACATGTTTCAATGCCATTCTCCCAAATCTTCCCACCCTCTCCCTCTCCAACAGAGTCCATAAGACTGTTCTTTTAAAGGAAAAGTAGAGAAGAAGGTTCAGGCCACACACTGTAACTTAGCAAGAGCTCCTGCATTGTTGTAAAATAGCTGTTCCTCTCCCAGACTGCTGCATATATCGCTAAATGACTACGGTCTCCTCTCTTTCTCCTACAAAGTATCCTCTCTCCTCCATTTTTCAAAAAAGAAAAAAAAGTCAGTTCTGGCCCTTAAGGTGCCTGTTCCGCTAGAAGCAGCAAACATCCCACAGTGAATTGGGCCACCCTTCTTAGAAGACGGTTGAGGGCAGCTACTGACACTCGAGCTTGCGAGGTCAAGTCCTGTTCCTTCCACTTATCAGTGTCCCTTCCTACCACACAGAATATCCTTCCTTAGGGAAGTTATAATAAACACAGGTCATTCAAGTCATCCAGTAGGCATGCAGGGATGTGAGAGCTGGACCATAAAGAAAGCTGAGCACCGAAGAATTGGTTGTTTTCAAACTTCGGTGCTGAAGAAGAGTCTTGAGAGTCCCTCAGACAGCAAGGAGATCCAACCAGTCCATCCTAAAGGAAATCAACCCTGAATAGTCATTGGAAGGACTGATGCTGAAGCTGAAACTCCAATACTTTGGCTGCTTGGTGCGAAGAACTGACTCATTGGAAAAGACCCTGATGCCAGGAAAGATTGAGGGCAGGAGGAGGGCACAACAGAGGATGAGATGATTGGGTAGCATCATTGACTTAGTGGATATGAATTTGAGCAAATTCTTGGATTTAGTGGAGGACAGAGGAGCCTGGTATGCTTAAGTCCATGGGGTCACAAAGAGTCGGACGTGACTTACAGACTGAACGACAACAACATTAGAGTCACTAGGGTGACCAGAACATCTGATGGCCACAAAGGTGAGCTGAGCAGAGCAGCCTGCATGGAGGAGGGGGTGGTAGTTTACAAGGGCTGCCAGAGGAACAGTTACATCTCATGATTTCCAGGAGTAACTGTGTCCTCGGAGAAATTTCCTCTATTAGTTCATCTTTATTTTCCATATTGCTGGTAGTCTGTTGGGTATTGAGGTATAGACTGTGTTTCTCACACACACAGACTCCTGATACATTTTACAGGTTGAATCAGCTGTGCATCCAGAAAGAAAGGGTTTCTCATCCTAACGTTGACCACAGGAACTTCAAAGTGACTCTGGCAGCTTGCAAATATGTGGGCTACCTTGAGTGGCAAAGAAAGCTAGACTCCAGCACCAGGCAGGGACTCTTAGCATCTCAGTTCCTACATCAGCTCAACGGAGATAACACCAACCGTAGCCACCACTCTGACTACACGCCAGACTCTGTGCTATGCACTTCACAGGGGCCGTCTCATTTAATCCTCCCAATGGTTGTATGAGACAGAGGCTATTTGCAGGGATGCTATTATAACTTGAGAATTACGTGAAGGACAAGACACTTAGAGAACTTGTATGGATCACCAGGTAGGGATGGGAGCAGGGCAGGGAAGATTTTAATGACAGAAACAAAGGGCAGGTGGGATTTCCCTGGAAGGCCAGCAGTTTGGAGTCCTAGCTTCCAACACAGGGACACAGGCTCGGTCCCTGCTCAGGGATCTAATATCACACATGCTGTGGGGGCACAGCCAAAAAGTAAAAAACAAAAATGAAAGAAATAACCAAGGACAAGTGCAAACCAGCTTCCATTACTTATGGGACTACGGCGCAGCCAGCAGCAAAAGATACAGATACAGATACAGATGTACTCTCTCCCACGAGGATGAAGCTATGGAGCCGTCTCTGGTACACAGTCAGCCATGTGGGAGCGATCAGATCTGGGGCAGAGGACAAAGCAGGTGTCACTCGGCTTCCTCTAGCATAAAACAGCAAAAGGGAAAAGGGTTGAAGCTGAAAAATCCATGAAGAGAGAGGATGAGAGCTGGGTGTGCTGCTGAAAGACGCTCACTAGATAGGCTTGGATCCCGGAAAGAGAACAGACTATGTCAGCCTGAGTCACAGAAAGCCAGCCACGAGTGACATTTCAAAAAGAAAAGGTGTCTGGGTTGAGAAACATGACCTTGGCCATGCAACCAGAAAGGTGAGTGTAGAGCAAGGGTTTCTGAGTCAGAGGCCCCACTTCAAAGCACAGCTCTGCTCCTAATCTGCCCTGGGCAAGGTTTCTAACTTACCTGAGCTGTGGATTGCCAACTGTGAAGTGATCATAGTGGTTTATTTCTTAGGGTTCCTATGGCAAGTACTGTTCATGGAATTCTCATGAGGACAAGGTGCTGGGGTGGCATCACTGACTCAATGGACATGAGTTTGAGCAAAGTCTGGGAGATGGTGAAGGACAGGGAAGCCTGGTGTGCTGTACTCCACGGGGTCGCAAAGAGTCAGACATGACTTAGCAACTGAACAACAGCATTGATGAATACAGGAAGAGCTTTAGGGGCTGCACAGGCTCAGTGTGCGGATACCTGCTTTGTCCTCTGCCCAAAATTGTGTGCCGGTGACAGCACCATGCAGGCTCCAAGCCTAGAACGTCCTAGACATTCAGGAAATGACAGCATCCTTCTGCTGCACACTGCACCCTTTACCAGCCACTCCGTATACCTCCTTGTTCCCGGAGTTCATGCCAGATGTTCAGAGAGCAACGCACACCATAGACCAAAGGTGTCATCCCTGCAGGGGCTCAAGGAGAGAAAGTCAGGAGAAAGCACACACTTCATGGATTCCAGTGGCTTTCCAGGTGGTGCTAGTGGTAAAGAATCCACCTGCCAAGGTAGGAGACGTAAGACATGTGGGTTCAATTCCTGGGTCAGGAAGATCCCCTGGAGGAAGAAAAGCAACCTGCTCCAGTATTCTTGCCTGGAGAATCCCATGGTCAGAGGAGCCTGGTGGGCTGCAGACCACGGGGTCGCAAAGAGTGACACTTGAGTGTCTGAGCGTGCTCATTCTTCTCTTTCCACCACCAGCATCGCCACAGACTCTGGACCACAGGACTGTAAGAGGCGCTGCAGAGTTCGTTTGCCTTGACATCCTTATTGCAATATTCTTCTAGTGTTTGTAGGCTTTTGTTTTTCCTACCTGTCTCTTTTCTACTGTACCAAATTAAGAATGCAAGTAAGTTATGGTTACCCATTTGTCCAAGAATATATATCTCCTGGGAATTACTTATTTTCCAGATGTGGTGTCAAATGAGAAAAAAAAAATGTGACTACCCCCTTCTAAATAATCAGCAATTATAATGATATCCTCTATCTGTAAAGGACTGGGTATCAAAGGAGATGAATTTCACATTAAAAATGCAATTCCATTTGCAAATGCTCACTTACTAGCCTTCCGTCTAATTAAAAGTACAAATTGCAAATATGAGAGCTAATATGACAACAAATTAAAGAAGCTCATTAATGCAGCTTATGACCTTATTCCCTTTTTCCAAAAATAAATTTTCCTCCCAAAAAAGCATTGTCATTTCCAAAAATAATGAATAAAGTTTGGAGTGGATCCAATTATCTGAATCACTTGGACGGGAATCACATGTTACTGCGTGAAGTAGGGGTATGTGATCCATCACCCACAGAAGCGATGGCCCTCCACTCCCTAAATGGGCATCACTTTTTGTTCTTCTCTTCCTCCCATGTTTCCTTCCCCTAACCCTACTTCTTGGGCCAAAGATTATAAATAAAAATTAGTGAATAATAATGTGAATAATCTCAGGAGTCTATTTATGTAAATGAATATGTGTGAGAGCTTTTGTCTTTTGGCGACCAAGAAGGAGAAATGCAGATGGCACAGGAGAAAAGGGGGGCTATTTTGGGAATGAGTGTTTTTTGAGCTTGAAGCACAGTGTTCCATCAGACCATGCAAAAATGTGACACATGAAGTTCTGGGAGAAACACCAGCCACCTCTGCGTAGCTTTGCTTCTTGACGATTCGCCAAAACTGAGCGAACGCAGAGGAGCCTGCTTGGTGGCACCGGGAGGACAGTCAGCATGGGGAGAAGGCACGGGGGGAGGCCCGCTGGGTGACGGGGCCAGCGCTCCGCGGCCGCCTCTGCCGCCCACTCCGGGGGCAGGCGTCCCCGGCGTCTGCCTCGCTGGGGGGTCCACTCCCCGACTCTGAGCTCCTGTGTGCTTCCGGCAGAGCTCATACGAGTCCTCAGCTCCCACCTCGAAAGCCACCCAGGCTGAGGCCGTCTGTGCCTTTCACATCCCAGGCCACCAGCTCAACTGTGAGAGCCTGCTCCAAACCGGACTGACCACAGCCACGGAAGCTCAACGGGGAGACCCCAAGAACGACCGGAGAAAAAGACGTTCCTCTCAATAGCAACCTGAGTATCGTGTTGAGAATGTGGCCACCACGAGGGCTTGGCAGGCCACCACCAGGGCTTGGCCATGCAGAGAAACCAGAGATAAGAAGTGGGTCTTGTTAAATGGTACAGATGATCTTATTCACACAACAGAAACAGACTCACAGAGAACTAACTTATGGTTGCCGGGGCGGGGGATGGGGGGTGGATAGGGGGAAGGGATAGTTAGGGAGTTTGGGATCAACATGGACACACCACTGTATTTACAGTGAAAAACCCACAGGGACCTCGTGTGCAGCACAGAGGACTCTGCTCCGCATCCTGGGTGGGAGGGGAGTTTGGGGGAGAGTGGATACTTCTTATATGTGTGGCTGAGTCCCTCTGCAGTCCACCAGAAACCATCACAAAACTATTAACCAGCTATCTGTGTGCCTAGTCGCTCAGTCAGCTCCAACTCTTGTCGACCCCATGGACTGTGGCCCACCAGGCTCCTCTGTTCATTGGATTCTCCAGGCAAGAATACTGGACTGGGTTGCCATGCCCTCCTTCAGGGATCGAACCCAGGTCTCCTGCATTGCAGGGGGATTCTTTACCATCTGAGGCACCAGGGAAGTCCAATTAATCTGCTATACCTCAATACAAAATATAAAGTTTTTTTAAAAAACTATCTCACTGACATCTTTGGAGCCTAAACACAAGTGTTGCAAGTAGCTAGTCCTAGCCCTGTACACACTCCCTTTTGGTTTAAATTAATTTGAATGGAGTTTTCTGTCTGCAGGAATAGGTAGCCAGAACAGCAACTAACACTTCAAGTCAATATTTTTGGTCTGGATGAGCACTTTCAACATGAATAGCTCACTAGTCTCTAAAAGCTGCATCAGGAAGCGGATCTTCATATGTTCCACAGAAGCGCAATCAAAGCTGAGATACCAAGCTCTTTTAAACTGCCATATTGTGCTTCATTAAAGCAGGAGAATAAGTAAATCATATTTCACAGACCATTTTAAGGAACAAAGAAATGAAAGCAGTACTTAGGAACCTGAGTTACGAGATGGAGTCGTGAGACATTAAAGACCATTAAAACCATGCCATCAGCAACTGATCATTTGAGAAACAAAAGCCTCTCACCATCTGTTTTACTTAATTTGTCCAACTTAACACATATGAGATGAAGCAGTTTTGCCAACACAGTCTGTGTTTCTGATTTTCTAAACTTACACTACCTCTGACCTTTATGATTAAAATCTAATTAAAAATATGGTTATTTTTAAAAGGTAGAGATGGCGTAATTGTCTCATCTATTAAAGTTATGACTAATTGTTAACCTTCTTAACTTGCTGATTCACTGCCATGCCTTCCATTTCAACCATTTTCAAAGCAAGGTCCAAAAAGATTCACATTGCAAAACAAACTCTGTTGAAAAAAAAAAAAAAAATACGCAATTCACTTTCACTGCATGACCAAAACAACTGGAAAGACTTTTACAAATTTACAAGTCTAATCTCCCAGAATTGTGAACTAACCGAGTATTTGATTCACTTACCAAGCTTTTCAATTTAATCAACTAATAAAAATAATCTATTTAACAACTACTCTGTGTCTGTCCTTACCTTTGGTGGGTGCTATGAAGGAACAGCAAAAAGTTATATGGCATTGTTCATGCTCAGGATCTTGAAATCTGGTTGGGAAAATAAAACTTGTGAATATGGACAACTTCCATGATGAGATCTGCTTTCTTTCAGGAATATAACTTGCCCATAAATAGAAGGGGAAATCATATATGCAAATAACAGTCTTCTAATCCACTGAATGCCAGTGTTCTACTAGCTATCTCTCCCCACAAGGCTTGTAAGAATCCTTAACTGGTGTGAAATAAGCCCTGTGAGAAACAGCCTTCACAGAAATTGCAATGTTTCAGGCTTTCTTCTTAAAACTTGATGCGGGGCTCACGCAGACCCGCCATGTTCTCTGTCCATGGTCCTCAGTGTGAATTTCATGTCTGTTCTGAAGAGTCGTGAGGCCCTCCTGAGGTCTATCTGGCTTCATCTTTTCATGAGGATGACTCAGTATCTCTTTGATGTGTTTCCCAAGGAGCCTCCGAAGTTAATCACTCATGCGCTGCATAACTGTATTTGAGGTTAGATCATTACAAATAAGCGGTGCAAATCTGACAAAGCACTTCATAGCCGTCCTCATAGAAAGCATTGACAGATGCAACTTCACTGCTTAAGTTTACTTATTAGGACACAGAAAGCGTTTAGGAAGGGCTAAGCATATTTGAGTCACATTGGCTTCAAAAAGAGTACGAAAGTCTGTGTATTATCTCCTCTAGTAATGCTTCATTTTTTAAGTGTGACTACTTCCAGAAAAAAAAAATCATAAGCAGAAGGTCACAAAAGAACAGATAAAATGGTATTGCTTTGGTGCTCTTCAAAAAGCCGTCTGCCCTGTGTCCACCCCCTTAGCTCAGGGGTACCATTGCAGCTCCTGGAATAAACGGGGCTGTGCTGAACCCCATCATCCTCCACACACACACACACTTTCTACCACTGAGCTCATTTGTTTTCTTTCCAAATACCTGGACTTAGATTCTCACCATCACCTCAGATTCTTCTAAGAGGAGATAAAAGATGGACACTTCAGGAATATCGAAACACTTCACTCAACTTTTAAAAAATGTTAAGGCATCTCTTGTAGCATATTTCATGATTAAATGCTCCAATGCCAAGACAGTGGAAAGAGACATAAAGGAAGGGAGAAAGAGAAAGGAAGGATGGACAGCAAAAGAGACACAGATGTAAAGAACAGACTGCTGGACTCCGTGGGAGAAGGTGAGGGTGGGATGATTTGAGAGAATAGCATTGAAACATGTATATTATCATATGTGAAACAGATCGCCAGTCCAGGTTCGATGCATGAGACAGGGTGCTCAGGGCTGGTGCACTGGGATGACCCTGGGGGATGGGGTGGCGGGGAGGGGGGTTCAGGAAGGGGACACATGTACACCCATGGCTGATTCATGTCAGTGCATGGCAAAAACCACCACAATATTGTAAAGTAATTAGCCTCCAATTAAAATAAATAAATTTATATTTAAAAAAGGAAGGAAGGACGGATGGAAGCAAAATGCTCATCAAACCTTCAGCATCTTAAACAGCATCTTAAACCTACAGAGAATCAAAGAAATTACATTTTTCTCATGTATCTGATTAAAAATGTTCAATGTGAATTTTACATTTGTGAAAGAAAGCTGAGTTCTGAGGCAGAATCCCTGTGCCTACCCATGAAGCCTCCTGAGCAGACACTGTCCTAGACAGGTATTTTGTCTGAAGCACGGGATTTGATTCTCTGACCTGACTGGAGCTGTTCCCACTGGCTTCTCTCACCTTCATCCCCAGGCTCTCACTAAAACCAACTCTGTCCGATCCTTCACAATGCCTGTGCAGCGCCCACGGACCCGTCTCTGGTCCCACTCCCTTCCTGAGAGTAGCTGCCTCTGCTCTCTTTGGGTTGAGTCGGGAGATAAGAGGGTTTGCGGGCACCAGGCATCCCCATAGCTTCTTTAAGAGCTGTCTCAGGATGTCCTGGGTACCTCACCCCAGCTGGGCTAGGATATTTGAGACACGTTCCCCTTCAAATCTACACTAACAGAGAGCCTTTTCTGAAGAATGAGTAAACATTCCAGAGAGGTTCTTGTTTTTCCCCTAGCAGGTCTGCCCATCCCTACAAGTTGCATTCTTGTAAGAATAGTCCCCCAGTGAGTCACAGCAAAAAAGAAACAGAGAGTTTCTCAACGTGACACAGGAAGAATTTTTTTATTTGAATTTGCATGTTGTTTATATTTTCAAACAGGAACTGGAAGCAAGGGGCTTTGCCTTCCCTGAGCCTCCCCGGTCATGAGTTCTTTCTAAGCTGTTTGCGCACTGCCCTCGGCAGTGAGTGAGCGTTGGGGGGCAATGACTCAATTTCCCTTGCTTTCATCTCGCTTGCCCTTTCATCCATCTTCCCCAACGTGCCAGGAGCGGGGGCCTTGCCAGGACTGATTCCAGGCTTCAGTTCTAACCACATCTCTGCACCAGTCCCTCCCATCTTGGGGAGTCCAAGTTTCCACCCTTCCAAAGCTCTTCTGAACCTGCCTCGTCCTCTGCTCCTCCCCTTGCGTGCATGTTCCCGCCTCGGCTAACCTGATCCGTGTCCTTTCTCTCTCCTTTCCTAGAAAAATATTTTTCTAAAATGCCTCACTCCCCTGCCCTTCAGTCTTTGGTCTGCAGGTCTATAAATAACCACTCTGAATTTCACCTAGAATCCTTCTCAGAGGAAGGCGTATGCCTTCAATTATAACATTTTACACATGATTCGTCATTATTTGCCTGGTGCTGGTGCAAAACACGCCGCCTGGGATGGAGCGTCTTCCCATCACTCTTGATTTAACAGATGAATAAACCATGTTGGCTCTCGTGGCTGGTGGTGTCAGTGGCCCCCTTTCCGAGGGTACTGAGAACGCCGGCTGTCAGCTTTGGTGCTGCTGCCACGACCGACGCGGGACGAACACATCCCACGTCTTCTGGGGGGGTGTGGCTGTGGGGTAGTCCAGAAATGACAGGAAAGGGCTTCTGAAGCGGAACACGTGTCTGTGGGTTAGTGGGGGAGGCAAGGAAGATGGTGAACACACAAACTGGAGCACAGGGGAGAGCCACACTCTGTGGGAAAGTGACTAAAGCCAGTCACCATAATGTTCAGTCCCGTTTTGGGGAAGTCACCTGTGCCCAAGTAGCCGGGCTAAGGCAGAGGCTCTTGTGATCTGGAGGAAGCCCTGGGGGGCGGCAGGCGTATTCTTAGACTCACTACTGCTGGGAAAGAGGAGCTGCAGGGAGAGAACACCAAGCTCGGGGGAAATTCCAGGTCATCTGAAACAGAAAACACAATCAGGAAGCCTCATAGGTTCTGCTGGAGTGGGTGGACTTGGACCCAATGTTCACTTAAATACTTCTTGGGTCAAGATTACTCAAGGAAATCAAGTGAGACTGGCTCTCTCCATAAGAAAATAAGTCCAGCTTTGGAACCAAAGAACCCAGAGAGAGGAAAAAATGAGACAGGGAGACTGATACTAACCTTGATAAATGGATCATTTCATTCCTCTGGCTTCGATTTTTAATCCATAAAATGAAGAAAGCAGGGTTGCCCTTTGGCCCAGTTGGGTTATTTTGAGTCTTATGTGAGAAGGCAGTGAAGAGTCACTGAAAACCAAAAGATAAATGATTATTATCACTGTGATTTTTCTGGGATGGAAAGCTTCCATTAGCTCAGTCTAGAAGTGAACACACTACCATATGTTATCTTTAAAACCAGAAAGGGATTTATGGCTGACTGGCATTGTGGTATGGCAGAAGCCAACACAATACTGTCAGCAATTATCCTCTAAATCCATGTTGTCCTGTATGATAGCCACTAGCTATAAGTAGGGGCCTCCCTGGTGGCTCAGTGGTAAAGAATCTGACTGCAAAAGCAGGAGATGCAGGAGATGCGGGCTCAGTCCCTGGGTCAGGAAGATCCCCTGGAGGAGGAAATGGAAGTCCACTCCAGTATTCTGGCCTGAACAATCCCATGGACAGAGGAGCCTGGCAGGCTATAGACAACGGGGTCACAAAGAGTCAGACAGCACCAAGCAACTAAACCACCAGCCCAGCTACAAGTGACTATCAAACACTTGAGTCAGGCTGGCATGAACTGAGACGTGCCATAAAATACATGCCAGACTTTGAACACTAACAAGAAACAATATACATAATGTATCTCATTAATAATTTTTATCTTAATTGCATCTTGAAAGGATAATGTGTTGGATGTATGCATTAGATCAAATAAAATATAGCATCAAAATCAAAGTAAATAAATCTTAAAATCTGAAAAGGAAGGAAGACACTGTACATAAAATAAAATGTAAGCAAACAAGACAAACCAAAAACACAATTACAGCACTCTTCAACCCTTTATTATAAGCCAGGCTTTGTGTTAATGATTTTGCCCAACTGTGGCTAATGAGAGCGCTGTCAACATATTTAAGACAAGCTAGGCTATGCTGTGATGTTAAAAAAAAAAAAAGGTACTGAAAAGGATGATCGGGTTGGTGGGACTGGTTTGCACAGCTACCGCTCGGTGACTCAGTTCACACGCTGACACTTTCACGATATTCAAGGAGGCGCCGCAGCGGCCGTTGAAAAGAACCTCTCCCCTTGTGCCGGGCAGAGCGTGAGAGCCGCCCCTCGGTTCCCGCGCCCTCACGAGCGCCGCAGCCTGTAGGTCTGCACACGCCCTGCGAGTGGAGGCACAGTCAGCCCACTCCGCCGGCTGCAGGACTGCCTGCTTTCAGGGAGACTGCTCTGCCCACTAAACTGGTGCCTTTCCAGCTTCATTACTTTAGCGGGACACTTTCCCCCACTCAATGCTCCTTGGAAATCCACTCTGAGGCAGTGGAGCTGTTCTTATGAATGAATGGGAGGGCGGGCTCCCACTGACTTAGCTTCCACCCCACACACTCTTCACCCCCAGAAACGGTCTCTCTGCAAGACACCTTCAAGGCCCCTTGGGCGTCCCTAGAACACAGTCTGGCAGCTTCTACGTTGCCTTGCCTCCTTGTCCACTCTTCAGTGACCACTGAGAACACAGGGGCCACCCAGCCCAGAGAGCAATGCTTTCTAGCCAGTGCTGAAGCCATCTGCTTAAACAGGCATGCGTGTCTGCATCAGCTCTCTCCACTGCCCGCGGTCATTCTCGTGGCACTGCCCGCGGGTCACCGAACAGGCACTTGCTCCCTGTCTCTTGTGCATCAAGTACATGATGAGGCTGACTATTGATCCGAGCTGTGTGTGTGTTCTGGGGCACAGTCGTGTCCGACTCTTGTGACCCTCTGGACTGCAGCCCGCCAGGCTCCTCTGTCCATGGGACTCTCCAGGCAAGCACACTGGAGTGGGCGGCCATGTCCTTCTCCAGGGGATCTTCCCAACCCAGGGATCGAACTCACGTCTCCTGCTTTGCAGGCGGATTCTTTACCAACTGAGCCACCAGGGAAGCCCTGCTGGGAGGCATTTCACAGCAAATGAGTGAGAGAGAAGATAAACCATTCTATGGTATCACTTGCTGCATAGTCTCAGAAAGCTCACCAGGACATGGAGCCTCAATCTCTCATTTGTGAAAATGAACAGTGAAGGGGTTGGGTCAGATTCTGACTAAGGATTTCTCATTTCTAGACTTCTCTGTATGTGTGATGCACCTCCCCAGCCTTATTCATCTCTACTCTCTAATCCAACCCTCCATCCCAGCCAAGGCATACTAATGCCTCAAAGGGTCTTTTGTTATTTCTTTAGTCTCCTTTTGGTCTACAGGTTCTGCCTTGATGTCCTGGCAAATGCTTAACAGTAGTATGATTTTATCATGATTATTATAAGAGTTGACTGAAAAATGACAGTGTTCCAGGCTTCTGTGGGCATCATGGGAGAAGCCCAGTAGAATTCCAAGATCTGATGTCCTTCTTTCCCTGGATTATTCATGTGTACTTTCCAAGTCTCCACTCAGCCATCACCCCTTCTAGAAAATCCTCCCCCTTGACTGGGAGTTTGGGACTAGTAGCTGTAAGCTATTATACACAGGATGATAAACAGCAAGGCCCTATTGTATATCACAGGGAACTACACTCAATGTCCTGTAATAAACTATAATGGAAAAGGACTTAAAAAAAAAAAAAAAAGAAGAATGTCTACATGAGGATAACCAAGTCACTCTGCTGCATAGCAGATTGGTACAACATTGTAAACCGACAGTACATCAATTAAAAAAAAATTTAAAGAAAGCCTTCCCTCGTTATAACTCCCGATGGGATAAATGTCCTGAACCACCACTGAGCACCAGAATTCCCTAGGGAGCGTCATCGTCATTGTCATCATCATTTTTATTGTAAGGATGCCTGACATGAGTCTCCCTTCAACAGATTAGCAAGCACGCGGCACCATGGTGTTAGCCGTAGGCGGGGGTGCACAGCCGATCGCTGGAACCTACCCATCTTGCAGAAGGGGAACTCTGCACCTGGGAGTGGCTACTCCCCGTCTACCCCTCCCTCGACCCCTCTAGCAGCGCTGTTTTACTCTGTTTCTGTGGGTTTGATTACTTGAGATGCTTCACAGACATGGAACTGCCCAGCGGGTGTTCATGCCTCTGCTGCTGGCTGGTATCACTTGGCGTAACCCAGCGGGCGTTCATGCCTCCGCGGCTGGCCGGTATGACTTGGTGTAACGCAGCGGGTGTTCCTCCCTCCGCTGCTGGCTGGTGTCACTTGGCGTAACCCAGCGGGTGTTCACGCCTCTGCGGCCAGCTGGTATCACTTGGCGTAACTTCCTCTAGGTTCGTCCTTGTTGTCACACTAGCAGGATTTTCTTCTGTTTTTAAAGGCTGAGTAATCTCCCACTGAATGCATATACCACAGCAAGTGATGAGTTTTGAGTATCTCTTATCTTTGCTTTTAATGTAAACTAATTTAATTTTGTATGACTGACCACATTCTCTCTCTCTCTCTCCCTCATAATCTACTAGAAGTCTTAACTGAAGTCTAGATCTCTTACACCAAACAATAACATAAAATCAGAATATTAGAAAAATCACCTCTTATCATAGAAAGAAATTAGTCCATCAACTTAGAGAGACAGAAGATCTCCAGCTTGCAGCTCCTTCCACTTGGTTTTCAAGCCCCATGATGCCCCATGATTCAAATGAAAATTAATTCAAGCCCCAAACAACCACTGTAAAAACACTGGCCATACCTGCATTGGTTCTATTATATTAAAGTTAAAACAGCAAAGAAGGGTATTTGGGGGCATTCCTACATTCCTGGCTATTTCTTAAGGATTTACACAGCTGCTCAATGAATAAAACACATATATTTGAGAAAGAAAATGTTATGAATTAAGCAAAAAAATAAAAGAAATCTGGAGGTGGTGATAGAAGCATTTTTGGATCCGTTCACTTTTTCAAGTTTTTATTTTGGGCTCAGCTGTAGTACCTACTCTGAGCAAAATACCTGTGTAACATGTGAAATTGCCAGATGAAATCCAGGCTCATATGGAAGAACAAGCCATTCAAAATGATATCCTGATTTTTAGTAAAGCGAAATGCATTGCAGAACACAATTCTAAGAAAGTACCAGCCTTTACCTCATGATTGAAACTGACAATGACGTCTCACCAGGAAAAAATTACATTCTCTGTGTTTGTTTCTACTATTACCTACCTAGGCAGCAGGTTATGAAGCAAAGAATTGCAGCTGAATTTGAACACGAGCAAACACTTCCTTTATCTCCTCCCAGCGCAGGTCTGCAACAGATGGATTTCCACCAGCTGAGCAAGTACTCGTGAGCACCTCACATGTGAAAACACACAGTGGATAAACAACCAGTGAGGTGGTTTAGTGATAAAGAATTCTCCTGCCAATGAAAGAGACAGGAGCTCGATCCCTGGTCTGGGAGGACCCCACGTGCCTCTGAGTCTGAGCTCTGGAGCCCAGAAACTGCAACTATTGAGCCCACACGCTGTGACCACCGAAGCCCGCACGCCCTAGAGCCCGTGTCTCCATCAAGAGAAGCCACCGAGTGAGAAGCTCCTGCCCAACACAAGAGTAGCCCCTGCTCGCTGCAACTAGAGAAAGCTCTCTTGCGGCAGTGACGACCCTGCACAGCCAAAAATAAATAAATACAGTTATAGAGGTAAAGCATTTCAATGTTTAAAAAAAGGAAATAAAAAGCAGCTTATTTTTTCTAGCTTTTGTCACATAAACATATGTAGAAGTAAACCCAAAACAAAAGAACCAGAGAGCTGGGAATAAATAATAATTTGGCACAATTCTACAAAGCCTTCAAATAGTGACAAGTTTCTGCAGGTAGGGCTCACTGACCGTATTAGCAAAGAGTCTCTACATGAGCTCAACGATCAAACAACCTTTTCCTTGGAACTCAGGATGAAGCACCCGTGTTTGTTCCAATGAACCCCCTAAGGTCCCAGTGACACCTGTGTCTCTCTGTAATGTTGTGGTTGCCCTGCTTCTAAGGAAAGATGCCTGATGCTCAGCTATTGCCTTCCTCAGGTGGGCGCTTTCCCAGGAGTGGGATGGAGGCAGACGGGGTGTGGATGGAGGGACAACCCAGGGTTTATTTCTCTTAAAGCAAAATGGAAACTGATGTTAGCACGAACTCTGATGGAAACAGAACAAGACCGGGTTCAGACGGCAAAACAGCAGTTGGCACTGGCAGTGGGACTTCGGTTAGGAATCGCACAAGCCGTTGTGTTTTATGCAGGACTTTGGTTAGGAATTGCACAGCTGTTTTACGCGCTGAGAAGTACGATCAGGAGTCAGGGCCTTTCCTGACTCTGAGCAGAATCAGCGCTCGTCATAGGACACACATCCTTCAGCAACAACCTCCTGGCGTCCCTCCCTCCTCGCAGGGGGGCCCCCTGTTCCCCTGTTTGTGCCAATCAGCTTCTTGGGCCGGGTCCTGTGAGGGCAGCTGCTTCCAAACTTAAATTTGTCGTGCTCTCACTCCAGCTGTATAAAAATAATGGAAGCTCGTCTACAGGATCCAAAAAACAAGGATCAAACTAATGGGGAGACAGGTGAACAACAGACAAAACGGGCTTTGCTAATGCAGTTCCACAGGGATAAGAGAGCAGATTTCAGTACTTTTAGATATTCAATACCGTATGATTTCAATACTTTTAGACCACGAAATTCTTGCACCTTGTTTTATGCCCCTGGGTATGTTCCAGTGTCTCCTAGTTTATAATCTATGGGAACTTGAATAGAATTTTCTATCCTACTGTTGTGTGAAAATTGTATAAATCTTAAAAAAAAGTGAAAGTGTTAGTCACTCAGTTGTGTCTGACTTTGCAACCTCATGGACTGTAGCCCACTAGGCTCCTCTGTCCATGGGATTCTCCAGGCAAGAATATTGGAGTGGGTATTCTCCATTCCCCCCGTGGAGAAGCCATGCCCTTCTCCAGGGGATCTTTCTGGCCCAGGGACAGAATCTGAGTCTCTGGCATTGCAGTCTGAATTGGTTCATGGAGTTTTCAGGTCTATTGTATCCTTCTACTTTTCTGTATATTCATTCTATTAATTTTTGAGAGTTTGATATTGAAACTCCAACTAAAAATCTTAAAAATAATTCTAAAATCCAAAATACTTAAAAATAATTGTAATATATAATAAAAACTATATGTAATTTTGCTCTGTGTTTTCCATGTTTCCTGTAAATGTGTTATCATACCCTCATAATTTAAAAAAATAAAAAAGAAAGAGAAAGAAATTTTTTTTTTTTTTAGAAAATGGGTTTGGAGTCAGTCAGGCTTGGGTGCAAGCTCCTACACCATCAAGTACTAATTGGATGACCTTGGCTCTCTTGATTGACCCCCATTCCTCAGATACCAATGCACATTCCAGAACATTATGAGAGCAATGCAGTAATTACTGGCGGGGGTGGGGGCGGTTCCCCTCGTGCTGGACCCCTAAGAGAATAAACAGAAACTGCCTAACAACCTCCCGTTGGCCATTTTTGTACAATCCATGGGTATGATGCAGCCACCTCAGAACCAGAGTGACAGAAGTCTCTGAGCGAGACTGTATCCAGGACTGTGTCACTCGGTAAAGAATGGGATAGTTGAAAGTGGTTAAAAGCAACAGTCTGGAACTAAAAATGGAAAGATTGGGCAAGATATTAAAAACAAACCAATCCCAACAACCTCCCAAGTCGCAACAAGAGTTGGGCAATAGGAGAGTGGCCTGAGTCACTGTGAAGGAGAGGAAGCTAGGAGAGGTTAGAGACTGGATGAAAGAGGCTGGAGAGACTGCAGGGGAAGCGGGCTGGAGGTTGAGGACGTGAAATGGTTTTTCCAATCCCAATCTGGGTTTATTTTTATCTCCCTCGTGAAATGTAAAATAATTCACATGACAATCTGATTGAGACCTTATGGGTACCGTCTCCATTGTGCAAGACAGGAATATTTTGGGCAGAAGACCTCTGCCAAATGGTAACAGAAGATGGCCCGTGTGAGCTCGAGTCGAGTGGAGCACAGGGAAGCAGCTCAGTGAATCTGGGGGAGGAGGCCCCTGGTGTGGATGATGAGCGCCCGCATTAGAATCCTTGTTAGAATCGCCTATTGTTTGTGGCATCGTGGACTTAATGAGGCAGGACTTCTGATCCACGCCCTCCAGTCTGTCACTGAGGGGGCCGTGCAAGGAGCATCTGCCTGTGTCTGAACAAAACCCGAGGCAGCTCTCGGATGCTCCCAGAGCTTAACTCTTTCCACTGCGGTGCCTGAAATTGATGGGAAACTGCAAAGTTTAGACATCTGGCTCACGAGTCACTAGCTGTGTGTCCTTCAGCATTACGGCATGGTATCTACAGCAATCTAGATGAGCTCTTAAAACCTCAAAAAACTCCAATGGCTAGTGGAGCCCCAGCTCAGACAATCTGTTCCTAATTTTGCTTTGCCCTTGGAGGAGTATTAAGAGTTTTATAAAAAAGATTGCCATTTCCACGCTGGCCAGCTCAGGCTGTTCAAGTCTCAAATGTATGGTAGAGAGTGAGAATAATTAGAGTTATGAAAACTCAGTCCTTCCCATCAACTCCCAGGTACAGGCTGTACCATCACTGGGCAATTTCATCATCTCCTTCGTGCATCTGTGTTTGTTTAATGCTGGAGTGTCTTTGGAAGTTCTTGCACAAATGGCTATCTATAAATCCCCAACCATTAGCTGGCCTAGGACTTTCATACGGGGATCCAAAGAACTAATCAAAAGAATATTTTGGTAACAATTCTATGTTTATAGAGAGGATCTTTTTTTTCCCCTCTAAGGAGCTCAAAGTCCTTTTCATTAAAATATTACAGCCTGTCTACGAGGTAGGTAGTAGGTTGGAATCGGTAGCTCTGTAATTTATAGGCAAGTCGCTCAACCTCGAGCCAGCACGTCAGAGTCGAAAGGCTAGAAAGAGAAACACCCCATCAGCTCAGTGCACACACTCCACGCTGTTGTGTAGAAGTGTGCAAGCCAAATAAAGTGTGAATTCAGATCCACTGCAGAGAAAGGAGTACTTGACCAACCTGTAAAATGTATTTCTATAAAATATACTTCCCAAATACAGAGGTTTTCAATGATATTCTAATAAAAACGTCAGGGAGCCTGTATCTACCTCTCAAAACCAGAGAGATAATTCTGTGTGTGGTAGGGCGACAGACTTGAGAAATAAATTACAAAAACATACAAACACAGCATATTAAAAAGCAGAGACATTACTTTGTCAACAAAAGTCAAGGCTATGGTTTTTCCAGTAGTCATGTATGGATCTGAGAGTTGGACTATAAAGAAAGTTGAGAGCCAAAGAATTGATGCTTTTGAATTGTGGTGTTGGAGAAGAGTCTTGAGAGTCCCTTGGACAGCAAGGAGATCCAACCAGTCCATCCTAAAGGGAATCAGTCCTGGGTGTTCATTGGAAAGACTGACTGATGGTGAAGCTGAAACTCCAGTCCTTTGGCTACATGATACAAAGAACTGACTCATTTGAAAAGACCCTGATGCTGGGAAAGATTTAAGGCAGGAAGAGAAGGGGATGACAGATGATGAGATGGTTGGATGGCATCACCGACTCAATGGACATGAATTTGGGTAAACTCCGGGTGTTGGTGATGGACAGGGAGGCCTGGCATGCTGTGGTTCATGGGGTCACAAAGAGTCTGACACGACTGAGCGACTGAACTGAACTGAACAAATACCAGCAAAATTCTCAAATTGGCCTTTTTGAGGAAGATTGTTAGTTTACAATTGTACATTTTACAAAATACACATGGTAATATTCACCATATGTATATAAATATGTGTGTGTATTCTGAAATATTTTTTTTTAATGACTTAAGATATAATAGGAAAGACTTTGCTTGACACAAGGAAAACTGTTTGGCTCCCAGAATGAAAAAACAAAAAAGGTCTAGAATAAGTTACCAGGAAAGGTTGTAAGCTGACCTGGTCCCAGGTATCTGCTGGGCTCGGAACAGTAGCACAAATGAAACTACTGTTTATTTTTTCAAGGCCCCCTGCCTTGAAAAAATAAACATTCATGATGACAAAATAAGAAATTAATAAACTGGGCTTCCCTGGTGGTCCAGTGGTGAAGAAACGCCTGCCAATGCAGGGGACACGGGTTCGATCCCTGGTCTGGAAAGATCCCACAAGCTGCTGAGCAACTAAGCCCGTGCGCCTCAACTATGGAGTCTGTGCTCTAGAGCCGGGGAGCCGCAGCTCCTGAGCCACCTGCTGCACCTACTGAAGCCCGAGCCTCCTGCTCGCTCTGCTCCTCAAGAGAAGCCTGTGCAGTGAGCAGTCTGCACCCTCGCTCACCACAGCTGGAGAAAGGCCCGTGTGGCAGCAAAGATCCAGCACAGCCAAAAATAAACAAATAAAATTATCCTCTAAAAAAAGAAATAAAGTCATGGCCATCATGACATGCAAAACTGATCTAATATCTAACAGCACTGAGTTTAATTCTTATTATATCTGAGCATGCTGTTGATAATTTGGCAATATTTGGATAAGCACCAAATTTTAAAAATATACATAATGTTTATTATATAACTATTGTATAGAAGGTATCTTTCTTGCTTTTATTCCAGCAGATTCACTAATTATATGATTTTCACCATAATTTATGATGTACAGAGTAGTGACTAAAAGACTGAAACACAAAATGTATTCTAAATATATGAATTTGGGTGTATTTTCATTAAAAAAAACTTAAATGTAAGATAGAAAAAAAGAATTGACCTCAAATAAGTTATTTTTCACTATGGACTCAAAATTATCTATTAAACTGTAAAAAGAAAATTAAATATTAAAAATATTTTTGTAAAAATAAAATAATTCATAATTTGAGTATTTGGAGTTTGTCCCATTGGCATCATTAAGACTTAGAATTACACATCACGTGTGTTATTTATGTAAGTATGACGATAAGAGTGATACGGACTGTTTAATATTGTGAAACACTCCCCAGCTTGTGAATCCTGCCCTAATTTGAAGTCAGATCATGAAGTGAAGAAAGAAGTGAAAGTGTTAGTCACTCAGTCGTGTCCGACCCTGTGACCCCACAGACTGCAGCCCGCCAGGCTCCTCAGTCCATGGAATTTTCCAGGCAAGAATATTGGAGTGGGTTGTCACTTCCTCCTCCAGGGACTCTTCCTGACCCAGGGATCAAACCCATGTCTCCCTGTTGGACAGGCAGACTCTTTACCACTGAGCCACCTGGGAAGCCTGCATACAGGCATACCCCACGTTATATAATGTTGATGAGTAATCCTGCTTTCTTTTCTTCCACAACTCCTGGGATATCAGACGTTCAATAGGTGACTCTAATTGTTGGTATGAAGGATTCACGCAGTGATTGTTGCTGCTTCCAATAAAAGACTGCAAGTATAAGGAGACCCGTTTACAATCCTCTGGGGTGCCTGTTGGCTTGTTTCCAAGAAGACTGACTCTCTGAAGAGAAGATAAGGAACTTCCACAGGGCAAATGAGATTGATCATTTCTCATCAGCAAAATGGTCAGCCGCATTACGACCCAAATCACCATTTTCTGTAATGATGACCTCAGAATTCTGCTGATAAAGAGAGAAAAACACTTTGCACTGAGGTCCTTTCCCTCTTAAAAAAAAAAAAAAAAAAAATCAGGTTACAAATCCTGCCGAAGATGAGGATCCAAAATTAAAGAGAAGAAAACCTGATACACTTGGAGTATTTTTTAAAGACATTTCTGCTTACTTTTACCCACCAACAGCTCCTTCAAAAGCAAACTCACTTGAAAAAGCATGAGAACACAGAGCGCTGCCTAGAATTCAGCGTTCTTTCAGCAGGGGTTTGACTTCTAGAAAGTTTATTCTGCACAACTCTTGGATGCTGGCTCACTTTACACATATATCACCTTTGAGTCAGCTGCTAGATAAGCCCGGAACGTATGGGTGGTTTCATCACCTGCCAGGACTCAGATTGAAATGCAGATGATTTTCTGCAGGCTCAGAAGAGAGAATAATGGGAAAAGTCTTCTTTTTGACTCCTGGTTCCCCATCAATCACTTCATGAATAAAAGAGCAAGGCAGCCGTCAGCAACCACGATTCCCAGCAGGCTAGAATGACAAGTCATCAGATGCACCAGGACTCAAAAGAAATAAGGGAGGGACATGCGGCTCTCCTGCAAGGTCTGAGACATGAGAAGACAGCTGTCATGGTGGTGGGAATAAGCTGATACAGACGGGAAAACGACAAGTTATCAGCTACTTGAAGTTTGGAGACACTGAATGGATTAAAGGTAGAATGCAAAATCTCCCACCTCAGGTGTTGAGCAAAATAAGAAAGCACAGAAGAGAAGATAATGATAAGGACAAGATAATAGCAGGACTTCCTTGGTAGTC